>NW_026535783.1:47557500-50372500 GCF_028551555.1 Melozone crissalis
CGTGTTAATTCAGATTCTGTTCATCAATAGGAAAATCTATGATGTAATTAGCAAAATGCATCAGTAGCTGAGGCAGTTGGAGGGAACTAAATCACAGAAGGAGCTCCATGAGCCCCTGACACCTTTATCATCAATACTATGTTCTGGATTTTACTGTTCAGTGGAAAGTATTACCAGCCTGTAGTCTTTTAAAAGAGAATATTGTTTACAGCCATTGCTTGTTTCTTAGAAGCCATGATGAATGTAGTACAACTGCACAAAAACAAGGAATATGGAGCTGAGGCTTAAACTCTGTCACTGAAATCACACCGCTGTGCCTAAGTGAGCTGGTCCTCCACACTTGAGCCCTGGGTGCTTTCAGACTGGGGAATTCTAGAAGTCCTGAAGTTCAATGAAAAAGATGAAGTCAGGCTTGACTTTGATAGCCAGTCAAGTTCAAGAGGATTCACGAAAGTAAACTGCACCATCTGGGTTTAGCCCACTTTTTCCTGAGAAAATTAGAAATACACTCTTAAAAAACCACAAACATTCCATTTCTGTAGTATCCTGTGTTTCTGCAGTAACTTCCATTTGCAGCTCAGCTTCCAAATTTGTCCTGTTTTTAAACACAACATTGGTTACAAAGAGATGGAAAAGACATGGAAGTTGACATCTTACACCATTTTCATCTACTTAACCCATGAGCAGACAAAATAGCCATTTCCATTCCTTTCAGGGAGTTTTGACCATTTTTGATATTGCAGAACCTGACTCCTTGATTTAAGGCAAGTGTCTCCTTTGATGCATATAAGGGATGACTAAGGCTCTAACATCACTCTGCCAAAGCAGACCCTATTATTGTCTTTTAGAGCTCACATAAATTTTTTAACTCCAGGGAATGGGATATTAACCCTAGATTACATTTTTTCCCAGCTAAAATGCAAAGAAAAGAACACAGTGCTTAGACATGAGGGAGTGACAAAGGTAGTCAAGGTAACTTCCAATTGTTTTTACATATTCTGCAAATGCTAATTGTTTAATATCACAGAAAGAGGAATCTGGTCTGCAGCATCATGTACTCCTTTGCCATGTGGTCAAATGCACAGAACTGCCAAACAGGTCCCCAACTCCTCCAGGAGTGAAACAACCAGTGCACTGATTTGCACTTAGAACAGGCTGGAACTGCAAGTACATAACCTGCAGTTGGAAGCAACTGTTTAGATTTTTAGTTTTTCTAGCTCACCGACCTTGATGCCAGTAAGTGTTGCAGAATCAGAAATGATCCTTATGGTTTCCAAGAATGAAACTTTCTTCTGCCATAAGAACACACCAGGAGATTCCTAATGGTGTGTTTCCTACCCTTCCTTTTTAGTGTTTAAGCAGGGTTGGTATCAGAGTCCAAGGAGAAATCGCATCTCCTCAGTGTCTGGATGAGGACACCACTTGTCTTTCCACTTCCCTTCCTCTATTAAGTAATTTCATCATGGCCTAAGAGCTCCGAGGACTTGAAACAAGTGTAAACATGCAGATTACAGGAAGCAAGCAGAACAGGGAAACATTTCCCTTTCTCTGCAAGGGAAGCAACACAAACATCCTCACTGTATGGCCCAGTCCGCACCACACTCCTATGATCTCAAACACACATCATGCACAACTTCATGTGAGTATCTTGTTGGAGTGGCTCATGCTCTATTACGTAATGGCAGAGCAGAGATGCTCTGTAGGTCCACATGCCAATGTCTAATCACCTAACAGAAAATGCAGAATTATCACCTCTCCTACAGACCAGCTCCTCAATGGTAATTCAGCTTTAAGTTGTGCCTGCCAACAATTGCAGCTTTGGTAGGATATGGCACCAGGAATCATCTTCTTGTCCATAAGGTGCCTTGCATTATGTAGTACTGCAGCTGGCATCACCTCAACAGGGCTGCTGGCTCAAGGGCTCAGCTCTCCAGCTCTCAGAACATCATTCTGCTCTGATTTAGCAAAGCCCAAGGTGTGTGAAGGATTAGGACATGTTGTAAGGATTTTGTGTGTTCCTAGACTCCAGGACAGAAGTATGAGGGAAGTGACTGAGGTTAAAAGGGGATAACTTTTTGTTTAATCCCAAGTAGCCAATGGGCAAGAGGCTTATTTATTTTAAAGGATTTGTTAACACTTCTAAGCATGGATGTGCCTGAAGTGATGTGAAGGCCCACTTTTAAATACTGACATCTATAAATCTCTGATCTCTGTGACCAAGATTCAGAAAGTGTTGGGGTTTTTTTGGGTTTTATTGGGTTGGTTTTTTTAAAATTTATTTTCCGAACACAAAGAATCCAACAGATTCAACATGCTACAGTACAGATGTTAAAACCCTACCATAGCAAAACTGCCACTTTGTTTTTGTTGTCTACTTTTTGAGCAACTCTATGCTAGTTTAGTATAGACCTGTGGAATGACACAGAGGACAACTTCTTTTGGTAGCCAGACAATCAAATCTGTTTCTTAGCATCTCAAGGGGTGGCTCCTAAGTCTCCCGGGCAAGTGAAGCTCCACCAATTTTTCCGCTGACTTCCAAATTAATCAAAATTTTGCTTATTAGACAATTTGGGCTGTATACCCTGCTCTCTGAATATATGTAAGTGTATGTAATAAGAGCCACAAAGATTTTAAAAACAATTTACCAAGATTTACCTTGAGCGGGTACGACTGCTACTTCCACATCCAGACCTGGACTGCTTTATTGAACAGACCTCCACTGCAGTCAACAGTCACTGAAGTCAAGCAAGGTGCAGTGAGTAGGTGCAATGCTGATAAAAAGTACAAGATACTCAGACTGGGACTTGTAGCTATAAAAAGGCAGCAAAAAGGAAATAAGCCATTCTGTTCCAGTGTTTTAATCATACAGCAATGAAATGTAGAAATTCCAAGTTCAAAGAAACAAAACCCATGTTCTTTTTGACTTAAGTATATGAGTTTCATCTGTTTGAGGCTTGTGGCTGATCCTCCCACAGTTGTTACAAAGCCCTTATCTGTGTAAACAACAGCACCAGAATTGGGTCTGTGACAGTTTTTAAAGACCATTCCTTAATCTAATTAACTTTTACCCTTGGGAAAGCACCTGAATACTTTTGAGCCATATGAATCTGAAAAACATTCAGCTGCTATCACACAGGAAAAGTAGTGAGAAGGGATCTCAACTACAGACACAAAACTTTATGTCTTCTGACACTGGTAACTACACTGACTTTTTCCTTGAGTGATCCCCAAAATTCAGTGGACTGAAAAGACTAATACACTTTCAGTGATGTGAGAAATCAGAATGACATTCATGCTTGGAAAGTATATATTTTCTTGAGTATACATTTAAAAAACTATCAAACTCTAAATAAGGAATAATTTGTAAGGATTTAAAACTGAGTGATAAAATTAATTTTTTTAATCTCTTTCACCTTTCTTAGGGAAAGGAAAGTGAGTAATCACGTCAGGCCCACACACTGCTAAGGGTTATTCACTTCTTGTTGAATACTTGCGCACAGCACAGCCACACATGTAAGATGGAGAACTAGATGCTACTGGCAGTTTGATGGCATGGGAATATCACTAAAGCATGCCTAAAGTTTTTGGCACGAGAGTGGAGAGGAACTGCTCTTCGTAGTACCTTCCCCTCCAAAACACTTTCCTTCTGCAAATACTACTGCTGCTGCAAGCAGCAGCTTCCAGTCTAGGCTACAGAGATCCCACATAAAGGCTCCTGAAAACCAGACTGGCCCGGGAAACACTGGAAGTCAAGCCAAGAAGCAAATCATGGTACCTGCAGAAAGGGCAGAATAAGAGAAAATTGCCATCGCCTCAGGATGCCAATTCAAACCACTAGAAAACATAAAGGGTGGCTGGCCATGCTGGCTGACTTGGTGGCTTGGAAATAACCACAGGTCAAATTCAGTTTGAAAACACTGTGCTGTTTTCACCTAAGTCAACAGTACCCTATTACTCTCCTGCTCAGATTGTTGCCAAAAGGGCTGACTCTACCTCCCAGCATCAGGTCAAAAGCCCCAAATCAACCAAACAAACTCCCAAAACAGTCAGTGCTGCAAAATCAGCCACTAGGAACCCAGAGAACTATCAGAATCCTCAGCTGCTGTCTCAGCAACTCAGAAGACATAAAAAAAAAGAGAATGGGAGAAAGCAAATTTTCCTGTTACGGAGAAAACATTAGAAGGGCAGCAAGAGTGTCAAGGTCTGTCCTGATGTCACTGTAGATGATAAGATGGGCAAGATTAAATTCTCCTAACAGCTGCCTCTCACCTTTGGGAGTACTTAACCCTATGTTCTTGAACAAGGGCTCAACCCCTTAAGCAGAGTTAACTAACAAATGGTCAAAAAGAAAACCTATCTCTGTGATACTGCTCATGTGGTCCATTCCTGTGCTAATGCTCCATTTAAAAAGACAGAGGACTATTGACTTACACCAGGGTGCAAACTGCTCAAAAGCCAGCAGTGCAATGTGTTCAGTCTCATATCCTGGTATTTGGCCCCATGTAGATCTAGACACCAACACACAAGAGCCTGTGGGTCTGTGGGCTCCTATTATGCCCCAGAGAAGCTTCAAGAAGAGACAAACTTGAATCAGCTGTGTTTTCAAAATGTTCTTTGAACACAAAGATTCCAATTTTGTAAAGCCTCAGCAATGCCATGTTCCTGAAGGACATTTGCACTTGGTGAATCCAAATATATCTTATTTCTTTTGCTCGTACTCTGTATGAACTAAAGTAAAAAACCTCCAAATTGCTATCTTCTTCATAACATCTCCCTTGCTCAGGATGACTGGATGAAACGGTTCTTACTGAAAATTCCTGCCAACATCCACAAGTGCATAAATGCGCTATGCATTTCTGTGTTGACTGTCCTCCTCCTCTGTCCTTTGGGCCTCACTACAGATCTGGACCAGGGGATAGCTTCCACGGGGATAAATCCTGGAAGCCCACTTGAAGCCAAGGGTTTCTGCTTGCTGCAGCTGGTCACCACAATACAGTGTGAGTGCAGACTTCTTCACAGCAGTATGATGTCCACCAATGTGTAAGATGAGGAGGCTGATACTAAGCAATTTAAAAGGGGAAAAAGAAAACTCAGCTTAAGAAAACCCTAATGGTTTTCTTAAAAATAAACTCCACATATTACTCTGATCAGCTGAAATCAGCTGTTCCTGCGACCAATCTGTAATGGACTCTTCTGTGCTGACCACAATGCAAACTGACTTCCAAGAACCCAGGAGTGACGATCCTTTTCTGCTTTGCAAACTATTACCACAATGGAAACTTGTCCAGTTCTAGAAATATATGTCTGTGGATATTTTCCTGCTGAAAAGAAGTTACAAGAGCAACAAACAGAGCGGCTTTTTGATGCAAAAATAAAAACAAGCCTAAAGATCTTGAAACAAACACACACTCCATCTGTGTCTCTTAACACAGGTGTAGTATTCCACTGCACTGCCCTTCTACCCTTCTTAAACACCTACTCTTGTCACTAACATTAAAGGCAATTAGGATTATCCTGGATGCCCACAGTAGGACACATTTATTGTGTATTTCCATTTAGCATTAATTTTTGGCATTAGGAACTGAGAATAAAAGGTAAAGATCTGGATAGAGATCTTTATTCAGTATGCTTTACCATGGATTATCGCAATTCTTTTCCAGTTCATGCTTGCAGTTTTAGCAACTAAGAAGGTAGGGATATAACTGATGTAATTAGAAACCAGAAGCCAGAGAAAATATTCTCCTTTTGACTCCCTCACCTCTGGTTTCAAATTCTCTTACAGTAATACGTGAAACAATCAAATAAGAATTTTCACTTCTCACCCACTACCAGCTAGACAAACAGGCTGCTAAAATGGTACTTGAGAAGCTTAGGCTTTTTACTCAGACTCCAAAACATAGCCTGAAACTATACCAATCTTCTGTAAAGCAACTGCCCTTCCTGTTTGCATGCGCAAACTGGAGCAGAGCAGTACTGATGGACCAACATTCTGCGGCTAACTTGGTATCATTAAGCCACTGCAGCAGGCTAGGAAAGGCATAGGATGAACAATCTCAGAAAACTTCAGGTGTGCTGAGATAAGTACCCTTGCTATGAGTGACTGAAAGGTGACATGCAGAATTCAGCTGATAGAAGCTCTCCTTGTTGGGCAGACATGAACTGTTACTTGCCTCTTGTGGATGTACTCACCCCAAGTGCTCACTCTACCGAGTCAGGTCCCAGCCAGGCACACCTCCACAGAAACCTCCCCAGTTTATATTCCACTGCCAGGAACCCTAATGGCTAGTCCTCTCAAAAAGAAAGCATTATTTTAATAATTTCAGAAAGATTTTGTGCTGGAAGACATGAAGCAAAATGTTCTCCAGCATCTCAACATAAAGCAGGCATCTCCCACTGTTGGGTAACAAGGAAAAACAGACATTTCTGTATATCGTTTTTGAGTCATCTGTAAGTGAAAACATTCTGTACGATTACACATAAAGTATGACAACCTCAGCCACAGAAGAGCTGGGATGAAGTCACAGACTTGACCTATTTTCAACCTGGCAGTAAAACTACAAAGAAAGGTGTCGTGATTTAAGACAGAAACTATCTCCCTTTTCCCTCCCTAGCCTTCTCCAGTCCTTTATTTAATCCTTTGTGTTGTCCTGGGCACACAGTTGCACAGCAGCACGGGGAATTATAATGAAGAATAGGTATTGTATTGCCAGTACTGCAGAGATACACATGCTTCTCCTTCAGGCTGTAACTCTTGACTAGCAGACCTACTTTTGGAGATCCTTACTTCCCTCAGATATTCAGGGTCCACCAGAGAACCCAACAGTTTGCACTGCTGTACTCTGTTTTTGAAAAACAGAAACCAGGCCACCAACAAACCATTTAAAGATACAAGATTAGAGAACAGCCACAGGAACATAGGAGTCAGCACTGATTTCCAGCAAAGGAAGATTTAAAAAGTGACTGTGAAGTATAGAGGGTATTTGGACATCTGTCACTAACTGAGGAGCGGCAAAGAATCTCAGAGGAATGAAGTTATTTGCTTCATCATGTAACAAGACTGTGACAAAGCTGGGACCTTCCATCTCTCTCTTCCTGGAAGTCAGATACTGCTTCTCTATTCCACACACAACACTGGAGACTGATTCTCCATCAAAAAAGATGTTCCTGGTGTGTTATACTCAGAAGACTGACAAAAGACAGGCAGCATTGAGAAAAAAATGATCTTCAAATCCACTCTTCAGATTGTTTTTCTTAGAGTAATCAAATTCTAACAAGATTAAAATGCAAACATATCAATAATTTCTCATGAGAAATATATAACTATCTTATCAACTGCTGCTGCACAGGTCTAAGTTTCTATTTTGAGCATTTTATCCTGCCAGGACTGGTTTAGCATGAAATTGCTATGCTATGGGGGGGGCAGAGTTTTGGAAATCCCTAGAGTGTCCCACTACTGGGCACAGTAGCAAGGCTGGTCTTAGCACCCCACATGCCTCTCCTGTGTGGCAATTTTCTGAAGCCAGATCCATGAAGTGAATTGTTTTTACAGAGGTTTGTTTGGTTTGGTTTTTTGTTTTTCCATGAAAAGAGAACAAACCATTCCACAAATCAGAGTCACAAGAGGCCACAAAACCATGTGAATGGCCATCAAACAATGGCCATCAGTGGCCTTGAAAGCAAGGCAAGAACAGCAATGGACTGCCTACAACTCCAAATCTTAGACAGGAATCATAAAATAGTTTGGTTGGAGGGGATCTTTATGCTATCCAGTTCAACTCCCTTGCAGTGAGAAGAGACATCTCAAACTAGATCATGTAGCTCAGAGTCCATTCAACCTGACCTTGAATGTTCCTGTGAATGTTCCCACTTGTGAACTTTCCGGACAACCCGTGCCAGTATTTTACCACCATCATAGTAAAAATTTTCTCCCAGTATCTAGTCTGAACTTACCCTCTAGTTTAAAATCATCATTCCTTCTCCTATCTACTAAAAAGCTAGTCATGCCCTTATCAGCCCCTCCAACTACTGAAAGGCCCCAGTAATGTCTCCCTGGAGTTTCTTCTCCAGACTCAAAATGGACTCACCATTTTTGTGAGCCTGTTGAGGAAAAAAAGCCAGCTGACTCCTCTGTTTGTTCTGTTCTAAGTTTGCAGAAATACTTGATTTCACCAAAAATAGTAAGTGGGTTAGATTTTTCCAACGCAAAAGTTTCTATCTGAATAATTTCCAGCCAGCTCTAAAGAAGAGAACATGGTATTTTCTCTTGGCACCCTTGAGTTCCCTCAGGCACAGTTAGGTCACTTCATGCTAATTTTGTGGAGACTGATTACTGTCCATCTCTGAGTTGTGCATCTTCTCCTGTGCTGATGACACAGGCTTTTCCATTCACCCCAAACACCACCTAACCAGCAAATAATGCCACACTGAGGTGACTGAACAGGCAAAAGGCTTTTTTGTGGGATGACTGCTGACACTGAGCGTGCAGATGGAGATAGGAACTGCTTCCTGTTTCAAGGGAAGACCTCACAGGCAACATTTGTCTCCTGGACCAACTGGAGACAGCTAGGGAATCCCATCTCCTGGGGCATATGCTTCTGGGCGTCCCTACAATATAGCTGCCTTTCTTTTTTAAGATATATGTATTTCAAACCTGTCCACACAAGAAGTTCCTTGTGAATAATTACCTTAGAAGCATCAATTGTCCTACCTAAAAATGCACTGCCATTTGCAGCAGCTGAGGCAACAAAAAGTTTTTTGAAAAACTTCAATGGTTAATTTTAAAGGAAAGAGTACACTCGAGACTCAGGATAATGTTACCAAGTAGCAGAGTATGTGGAGACACAAAAGGCACATAGTTTCTCCCTTGTGTAGCTGCACTAAACCAAAGAAACAGGATTCCAAGAGCTTTAATAATCACATAAAACCTTTCAGTATTCAGCACAGAAATCCAAATACAACATTATTTTGGCTGAATGTCTCTCCACTCTTGGGTCAGAAAGGCTGTTAATCTTCACTAGTGTATCAGGAACAAAAAAATAGTTTGCACCACACCAAGACTAGCCATGTAAATGTAAATGTTAATTCTGGTCACTTCTCTTCATATATCATCGTTGCCAATGGCAATTTATAAAATAAGGACGAAATCCATCCCTGGGATCATCACTCCTAATGCTCAAAGTATAATCACATATTTAATAATAATTTACTCAGCTCTTTCAGGTTTAACAATTTAATTTTAAAGAGCACTGTCTCAGTGCAACAGTGCTATATTATACAGCTTAAATTTTTTTTGGACATAATTTGCAAGCTTTTGGAAGTCAAGAGGTTATTAAACTATCTGTCAAAAACACTAGGTCTAATGCAAGTGACCTGTTATGGTAAATACAATATATTTTCAACTTGCAAACAGTTTAATTTACTTTTAAAATTCTCTTATAATTCAACTGTCTCTGCTGGGAAGGGAGAAGACAAAGATCTGCAACTTGTACCACACTTGCAAAAGGAACAGGAGAGGTTTGTCACGGACTTCAGCATGAGCAACACTACATCA
This sequence comes from Melozone crissalis, assembly GCF_028551555.1. Lineage (NCBI taxonomy): Eukaryota > Metazoa > Chordata > Aves > Passeriformes > Passerellidae > Melozone > Melozone crissalis. Next base: position 47,567,051 of record NW_026535783.1, read on the forward strand.
CAGTCACCTTTGACTGTGCCCAAAATAGAGTAAGTGGAAAGAAAGAAAAAGCCTTATCACTTACATCTTACAATTAAAATGAATCTGCAATTTAAAAAGCCCAGAAGGCTTTAAAGTGACCTAGTATTACCATGGCATTACCATTTTTAATATTAGCTTTCATCTGGATGCAAGTTCAGCAGATCTGCAATGAAATGGTTCAACGAGTATTGATGAAATACACAGCACAAGATGGGTATGCAAGAGTAAAAATGTTGCTACTTGTTTTAAAGTGAGATTTATTCATCCCAAAGTTTAGGAACCTTGCTGCAGTAACTCACAATACTTGAGTAAATAGGGACAAAAACAGAACACAAAACATTTTTGAGGTAGTCAAGTAAGTTAAATGAAGTTTCACACAACATTAGGCTTAAGACAGATCCGTTGCGTTGTATTTATATTCATTTCCATGAACACAATACAAGTAATGCTGAGTTGTGTGCCATCAGCTGGAGGGCATGGGCCATGTCTAATGATGCTGCTGGTGCTGCCAGCTGCATCTCCACAGGCCCAATGATGTCCTACAGCTCACCTGGTGATGCCCACCTGGTGGGAACGTCAACCCACCAGTAGCCAGCATTTGCTTCCGGATCATGATGGCAGCAGCCTTGCTAGGAAGGATCAAAACTGCTCTGAGATCACACTGGCTACAGTCTACATGCTGCAGAGCCTGCCAGTAGGGCCCAAAAGCCGTGGCTGTGTTAGTTTCCTTCGAGGGTACTAGGCTTTTTGTGCCAACAAGTTTCAACATGCACTTCCCTGCCCTTGCCTGGCACTCTCTGAAGTACAGATAGCAATAGTGGCAGGAAAGTTCTAAAATACTTAAATACTTAAATAGATGAACAGAAATTCAGAATTTTATTGTTGTCATCTGTTGTAGAGAAAACTTTAAGGCAGGTCTCTGGGCCCAATCCAGACCCTGGTGGCTGTATCAGACTGCCCACCTCCAAGGAAATCACTCCAACACTCCATTCTCAGTTGATTTCAATAGCGCTGAATGCAGCTCTGGTCAGTAAGAAGGTGGTTTGACACTCTAAGGGCAAGACAGGATGAAGGTAAGTGAAAACTGGAGCTCATCCTCTCCTGCATCATACAGCCCTGCTGCAACCCACCATGGACATGGGGCAGTGAAGGGAGTCAAGAGCACAGGCTGCAAGGAGCTTGCACAACACAGTAACTCTGTACGTGGTGCTGTTCAGGGTCAAAGCAGGGGTTTTTCCCTCTCTTGAAAGACAGAGAAGGCAGTCTTACTCTACACACACACACAGAGCAGTTGATGGCAGAAGGAAAAGCAGATGAAATGGTCCAGGTTGGAAAGTTAAGAGTCACAGTTGCAGAAGTCAGCTCCACAGCTGAGAAGGGACAGTTTGTTTTCAAACTGCAGGCCAACCCTCTCCCTTGAGCCTTTTTAACTACAATTAGGCAGTTGCATATTCATTTCAGGTAGTCCCAGGGAACTAACGTACCCACCTCACAGGAACACACCACATGTCTCTTAACAAGCCAGTGTTATTTCACTCCGATGCAGACTCTGTTTGCACAAACCTGTGTGCAGCGTTTATGCCTTTGGAAAACTTAGAGACTCAATGCACAAAATTAAAGATCCTGAAAGCACTTGGGATTCAGGGAAGCACTGGGGCAAGATGTGTTGGTAGACACAGCTTTACAAATTACAAGTTCATATTTATCCAAAGGAGGAAACAGCAAAAACTAACATGAGTGAAGTCTTGATTTAGAGCAATCAGAAAAATTTATACTAGAGTTACAGATAAACAGCTATCTCAAATCTGCCTCAAAACTGAAATTTATCAAAATATGTTTCATAAACCCAAAAGCCAATACAAAAAGTCACTAAAACAGTGTAAAAGTAGTTGTTCCAGGGTGGGAAAATGGAATCCTCCTTGCAGTGACTGCAATTGCTCAGAGACAGAACTTGAAAGGCAAAATTATTTATAAACAAATGGGAGAGAGCTGTCATTGATTTTTCTTTTCCTTTTATGTCCAGAAAGGAAACAAAACTACTGGCCAACTGGACTTGGAACATTCTTTTACTTTCAGCAGTCTAATACATGATTAATACTATGCTTGGAATAAATAACCAACCTACACATAGCATAGAGGGTGTGATTTAGATCTCAGACAAATCTTCAACTTGAGAAATCCAATTGATTTAACAGGTACTGTGAGATAAACATCAGGCATAGAGCTTTGAAACTGGTGCTGTAAAATTAAGAAAAAGCAGGGAATAAATGCAAATATGTAAATGCCAATGTTAAAGAAGAAACTAAATTAAAATTGTTTGGTTTATTTCAATAAGAACTACAGTGAATACTCTATAACCTGGCTCCCATTTTTTCCTCATCACTTAACAAAATGAATCCCCAAAATTAAGTCTTCAATTCCCAACATAATTCAAAACCAATCTCAAGACTTTGTCAGACTTTAAAGAAAAACTTATTTCAAAAATAAGCACTCCCCCCAGTCCCATCAAACATTTTTAAGGGAGCTGTAATCCATACACAGAGGCCTTCAGCTTTTCTTCCATCAGCCTGTGGGTACCAAGTGCAGAATCTTTAGTAGCAGAGGTGGGGGCACACTGTAGGGAAGGGTAGGAGCTGCTGGCATTTGCTGCACACACCACTGTGTGTGTGCTGTGACACAACAGGAATGTGCTCGGCAAAAGGCAATCAGTGGATAACCACCCTAGTGGAAACCACCAGGTCGCTTCGGTCTTCTCCTCAGAACACCAACAACACTAAACAGGTAGAACATGGACACTCTCCTAATTACAGAGAGTAGAGCTGAGCCTCTCTCCTATTCTAATTATTCACAATCAGCATTAACATTTACATATGATCATAATTTACACGTGGAAGCAGTGAGGGAAAGCAAATACTTTTATGCACACAAAACAAGTTCATGGGCTTTGCAGCAGTGTAGCATTACAAGTCTGGTACTTTTCCATTTTTCCGGTGCAGGAACGTTTGTCTTGTTCTTTGTGTGTTCTCAGTACTGCAGACCACCAGATGTCACAAGCAGAAGCAGCTGTAACACTGGCATGTCTGATCTACTTCAACAAGTTTGGAAGAAATGAAATGTAATATATTATAGCCTATTTATGTCTGCAACAATTACCCTTCAAAACCCGAAGGAGAGCAATGTAATTGAAGGTACATGCCTTCTTCCCTGCAGAAACCTCAAACAGCCTCAGGCAAGAGCCAATACAGATGTAGTACAAGGCATTAAGAGTGTTGGATGCTGTAGCTAGCAATTATCCTGGTATTTAAACAAATCTATCGCTCATCAGGAAAGCGTTTAGTGCAGTAGTCGGAGCGAGACAGGCTGACAGGAGCAGAGCTACTTAACTGTCCCCTCCAGCGATTACACTTTCTCAGACTGAGAGTCATGTCAAATTAAACAACTACACATTGACTTTTCACTTCTATAAACATTAAGGTATGATTGACAATTCTTGGATGCTATAAGGTAGTCATTATAACCACCACGCGTACTGTTAGCTAATTTGTAGCGCAAGTTTTTTCCCTATTCTGAGCAATTTCTCTTGGACTATCTTTACAGTGCCCTATAGATAACATCTGCTTTGGCTTTTTGCAGGGTCACCATAATAAAAGGTCACTGCCACCATGAGACCTTTGTGACAAAAGGTGACCTTTTGTCACCTTCATGTGACAAAATAATATACAATTAAGTGACTTGACCTAGTCTACAAAGTAGCATTTTTTCTCTTAGTCCTGGCCCACACTTACCCATTTAACTCAAAATTGGAGATGTCTGGACAGCAGCAATTGGATGCTAATACAGCAGTAAATATTGTTAATGTGGCATCTAGAATATTTTTCCTAATTTCTACCCTAAGTCATGGAGATCTCTTTGGTCTACGTAAACAGACACTGCAAGAGGAAGGAATCACCTGGCAGAATGGGAAATTAAATTATAAGCTCTACAGAAGTGTTCTGAGTATGGTATTCATAAAGATCTCAAGCTTCCTGAGGCCATTACAACACCCCTATGACAGGGTACCACTTACTAATATCTGAAGGTTGCAGTGTAGTAAAGTTACTAGAAATTGAGCAGATACATAAAGCAGTCAAGGTTGTGAAGAAATACACACCCCTTTGATTTTATATGCAACACTGTGCTGCCTGAAACCACTATGATATAAATGACAGCTTTACTATCTATCCCACTAATTCAAGCCACAAAAGTAATGGTGTCCAAACTTCCCCCTCCCAAAATAAAAGGAGTAAAAAAACCCACATAAATAATACTTAACACTTTTACCACCACTGCTGTCACCTCCTGCCCATCCTCTACACTCCATCCTCCCTAAGAAACCTCACCAGATTTATTAAAGCCTCTGGTAAAGAAGTAGATGGGATTAATACTGTATCATTACACTAATTATGAATATAAGTAAGACTAGAATGCTATTGGTAAACCTGGAAGCCTCTATACTTACATGATCAGTGAATCTGAAGCTTTACCTTTATTTTGGCTGTAGCAGACTAGAAGATCAATTTCACAGTGTTGGCTTTTTCAAATAAATTTAACAAATCAATCAAATAAAATTAGAACTAATAAACACATTTGTAAAAACTGTTCTGAGCTAGAAAAGTACAGTTTCACTGCAGTATTGGCACTTAAAAACAAATGTAGGAACTGAAAATAGGTGAGGAGGACAAATTAAGTGTAGCTATCTCTCCTGTCTGGTAGTAACAACTGCAATCTTACCCTTTTCCCACTTCTGAACTATATTTAATACCTGAGCACAGGTCACAGAAATCTAAAATTAAATATAACAGTATTTCAAATATATCTCCCTCTCTGGTTGAAAAGCCAGGCAATAATAAAACCAAAAGACTTCAGTGAAGATTCCAGAAAATGACAGCTTTGTTTCAACCTCAGAAGATAAAGCAGTCACAGCACTGAAGATGGTGAAATATAACTTAACTCACAGGCTTTGCAGAACAGCACTGAAATAAAACAACAAAAAATCACAGGAAGCATCTAAAAATTCACTGTCCGTCTCAAGCACTTTCATTCCTTTTAATCCATTAACTACTACCAAAGTACCTAACTTTTACTGAAGCAAGTTATTCTTGTCTGTAAGGCCAACCAGCACAGTGTGCATTCCACTCAATGCAGCTATTACTGCTTAACTCCAGAGGTGTTTCCCAGACCACTAGCTGCCCAAGACAGCACATTTATCTCCAAAGACTCAGTCTCAACTTACTGATACATAAAACATCTTGGTTGCATTTTGCACTGACTTCCCACTTACATAATTAGACGAAGGCACCTACTATTTTATCCTACTCTTAATGACCTTGTGTCCACACTGCAACTGAAAGAACTAACACAAGCAAGGAGAATGTGACCAATCCCAGCACACGGCCAGGTGTACAGTAACTTCTACAGTTTTTGTATTTTAAAGCTTCTGCCTAAGTTTTCTCCAAATCTGCTGCTCAAAGCTTCACCTTCCAAGCTTGAGGAGACATTCACAAATAAAAATTCCACAAAAACCCAAACCTCTTCAGCTCTGTTCAGTGGTTGCCAGCCAACTGCATCATCTCTACTGTAGACAGAAAACTCTTTGAAAAAAGAGTTTTTTTAAAAGAAATGGCTACTTCGCTGAAGAGGTAACACTAAAATGCAGCACTTTAACAAAATACTGAAACACTTAGTAAGAAACAGTATGAACATAAGACAGGGTCCTGTCAGAGAAATCCGTGAGCGTATCCAGTCTTTGTATACAGAATGTGCACTTAGCATATGTGTATCTATATATCCATGTATATTGATCTAGGCACCCACACACAGGTGCAGGTATGTGTAGATTATATATATTATATATATAAAGCTAACTTTCAGTCCTCAGAAAACAAAAGCTATCCCCATATAACAGCCAAATTCCTACATAACTCAATTTCGACATCTCATCTGGTGTGAACTGCACTCATTCCTAGTGTAAACCCCAGCGCGCTCTGCAATGATATACTGTAATGTCACATCGCAATCTGGATTTACTATAAAGGGCTGCTGACGAGTTTCAGAGCAGTAAACATTGCTGCGAGGTGTATTTCACACTGAGCTGGTTTTTATGAAGAACACTTCACCGCCCAGCCACGGCACCCAGATGATGAATGGTGAAAGATGCATGACAAGCTTCATCATTGTTTGTAAATCTTAACTGTTCCTGCTCACTAACTCTGCAGGCAATTTTCAAAGACAGCGGCCGACAGAAGGACAGCACAGCTTTCCTGAAGGTTATTCAACTTGTACTTGGCCTGAGCTATGCCTGTGAGGAACACTGGAAATAAACTCGTTGGCTACACTGAATCATAGAATTAAAAACGTCTGATGAGCAGGCACACTGATGGCTGCCAAATTAAGAAAGCCCGTTAAATAGCCTTGGTACCTGTCCCCGACCCTGCCCCGCAGGATTACATGCATCAAGTGCAGGGAATGTACATCAGTATTATTTACACATGCAATATAAATATGTATATTTATAAACAGGCAGAATTAATTATAGGCTGTCTGGTCCTCCTCCCACATGACGATTCCCTGTTATCCTGTGCAGTTACACATAGTGCTGCAACATCCCCCAGCAACTTTGCCCACTGCTTGTAGGAAAGCTAATTCTCCTCTGTCAGAAGTGGCAGGGGAAAAGACAGAAAACTACTTGTAGCATGCCAGCATGGCAACAGGAACAGATGCAACCCTTCTTTGTTCCCCTGAGATCATTCAGGGATCTCTATGGATCACTATGGATTGCACTATGGATTGCAACAGCCACTTGCCAAGAGTCACAGTTCATCTCCTTGCAAGAGGAAAGGCCAGTCTACACTACAGAGCCTTAGTAACTCCTTTTCTTTTCCCTTTTCCTTTAGAGCTCAGTAACAAACACTTCTTCTGCTAGAGGCTCTCACAATCTGCACAGGGATACTTTATAAGCAGAAGAAGCTGCAGAAGAACTAGCTCAGATGGAGACTCTCATCTCAGCTGCAAAACAGGCATCAACTGCAAAGTGGTCTAGAGAGGCTCTCCGAGACTGAAAAATTATAGCTAAATACAGAGTTCTCTCTTCTCTTAACCAGACAAGTTAAAAGGATGCAAATGCATATTAAAGCAAAGCAAAGAGGTGAGCGGTATCACTGTCACAATTACAGATCATGCCTAGATAATCACTACTGTCCTGACAAGGTGTCTTCATTTGTTCTATCACTTTAAGGAAAAGCCTGATAGTTGATTTCTACCAATTTCTGTCGCTGTGGGAAAAATTCTGTATCAAGAGATAATAAATTTAGAGCATCAATGCCATACCAGCTCTAAAAGAGAGCAGCTCAACTGACAGTGTTGATTTGTTGATTTTTTTCAATGAAGGACCCAACATCCTTTAAAGCATGAAGAAAAATCCCACACAGTCTCATCAGCTATAGTAATATCCACCATCTGACATAAAGAGCAGCTCATACACGCACAAGTAAGTCCAAGAGTGCAGTGGGTATAAGCCACTCGTCTCCCAACATATGGCTCTAAAGTGCTTGCAACTGCAGAAGGCACTAAGAAACCTTCCTCTGCTAACAGAATGGGAAGCAGAAGAGGGAAGGTGTAGCCATTATGTATTCCAGGATAGCACCCTGGCAGGCGCACAGAGAGAGGCTGACGTGCTGTGCAGGACCCAGTGCTACCAGGGTGGCACCACTCTCCCACTCCTGGCTCTCTGCTGCCCGCTCAGCAAGGCTTTCCTACTGGAACTGATGGGACACTGCAAACTTCTTTTCATAGAAGGAAACTGAAGAAGTAGAGATTTTGGTAGTACACATAAATGTATTGATTTGGATCTGGCACCTGCCTGAGTCAAGTGTACCACCCATTTAAGTTTCTTCAGAATAGAAGGACTTCGTTCAAACCCTTGTTTTACCAACTCAAAGCCTGAAACTCCTAACAAGATGCAGGCTTCAATTTCAAAAACACTGCATCCTTTGATCCACACAACATAATAAACAATGGACAAATAAATCCAATGAAGAAAAACTCAGTTTCTCTGACAACTATGCATGCACATGTGGTTTTGCAGGTGTGCGGGGACAGGGTACCACTGGCAACTGCTGAGGGTTCAGGCTGTCCCATTCTCTCTTGCTAGGATGATGAAAAAATGAAGGCATTCTCACACAGTTTCCACGAGAGCTTAAAATTCTTGCTAGGGGATGCTAAAGCCTCAGTCCAGAAATACCTATGTTTCCATAAAAACAGGTGAAAAGCCTTAAAAAATACAGTTTTTTCCTACTACTCTGGAGGCAGGACCAGTGGCTGCTCCCAGATCAAACAGTAAGGGTTTGTCAGTCACCCTGACATAAATCAGAAAAAGTCACGAAACAAGCCTGTAATTCTGCAGCCATCCAATGCAAAGCTGCTCTGTGTACTTCTGAGCAAGCATAATATAAATGTTCCATTTAGAGAAGAAACTACTAAAATGAGCCTTTTAATCAGGACTGAACTAAAGAAGAATGCAAAAAAATGCTCATATTACTTTCTTTCTAGGAATTCTCATCAGACATTATAAACTTATTTTAATATTGCTCAAATCTTCACTAATACAACTTCATTTATAATACAGACCAGTAATTTATAAAGACTTCCATACACAGAAAAATGAGCTTACACTGAATATGTCTTACATTATCAAAAATATTTTGACAGCTGCTGTTACAATTATTTAAATTATCAAGTGTGATTAATACCATCATCATGAATCAGGGTTGGCAACCCCGTTAGTTTAAAAGATAAAAAAAAGCCATGCTCAACAACTGTCTGTTCAGCTACACCCGAAGTTCCAATTTTTAATGAAAATTACATGTTAAAAAGTCATCTGCCTAAAGAGATCTATAAAACACTGCAATGTGCATGCAACATAATTAAGGCATGTAGAAATACAATAGAAAATCTGCTCACTGTCACTGTAATCAGTGCCAAACGGAAGCTGCAAGCAGCATAGCCACCGAGGACTGTAAGAAGCAGAAATAAGAATGCACAAAAAAATAACCAGCTGCCCCAAGTTCAAGTGACTAACTTGAACAAACTGTTGAAGATCTACAGATTAGATCCTTACCCCTTTTCTCTTCTTTGGTGTTATCTCAAAATCTATTGCTAAGAGTTTGATGTAAAATGATAGTGGAAACTAAAATGATAGTCTTGAGTTTTCAGCAAACACTGCTTGTTCCTTCATCATTAAGGACAGATATTCTTGAGTAGAGATCAATTTTTAAGCAAACGATGCACAGATACATAACACAGACACACATACATAACAAACAAGCCCAATACTGATGAATTTCTGGGTGCAAAATTTTATCCTCCCCATACACTCTGCTGCTGAAACCCTTCTGAACTCAAGATGAATTCTGGTGATGCTCTCCGAAGAGGTGCACAGAAAAGGAGTAGAATGTCTCACACCTGACAACACCTGAACCACTTGGGACTGAAAGAGCTACTCCTCAACTCACACAGATTGCAGCTAGCTGACTGACAAAAAATAATTTGGGCTATTTGGTATAGATGTTTCCCACTTCCTTTATTGGTACAGCTTTGTCAGTGCATCTTCCCAGCTGGCTGCAAATTAAGAGCAGATAGAGGCAAGGGTTTTTGCTGTTCTTTGCGGTAATTTCTCAGCCATATCAAACCAGCCTGCTTTGTTTGCAGTTCCATCCTTGTAACTTCAGTGCTTGCAGAAAGTAGCTCACATTCAGGGAAATGGTCTCAGTGACCTTTTGCTTACCAGGACTTCTTGACCTCCCTGAACCTACAGCCAGGTGCCACCTGCGGCTGTGAAGTGTTACTTGTTTGTCATGGCATTCACTTCTAGGACACATATTCATGCAAAATTAAGACATATAGGAAGCTGCAAAAAGTTTTGGTACACAAAAACCCAGCTGGGAAGAAAACATCCAATCTTTGCATCTCTCAAACATGTTTCTGGGGCACAGAGCATTCCTTGCATTCCAGCAATGCTTCTGACAAAGTGAAACTTTTTATCTTAAGCAGGGAGATTGCTTCCAACATGCCCTTTCTTGCAGAACTACAGGAAGAGGCTCTTTACAGAGCTGCTCCAGTTTGGCCCAGCTTCTCCCATGGCTCAGTACTGCTGTTGATACAGCATCCGAGCACAGAAGGAAGGCTGAGTCTCTAAATGCAGATTCTGGAAATGTCTGCGTCGCTTTCATTTCCACGACCGTAAAACTGGGCATACCTGCTATCTGAATTCTAGAAAGGACTGTGAGAAGGTGTTTCAGTGCTGGAAGTAGTTACGCTGACACAGAAAACCTGTTACTAGAGATGTTCTTCTCCAGAAAATTACGTTTGCTTATTTACACAAAACTGCTGATGTTTTCTGCATCAAAATAGTCTTTTCTTACATGCCTTTAGGAGAACTTTCAGACTCCTGCTTAATGTTTAAGATGCAAACACAGCACTGCTCCAGGACTTCATTCCTTGTATTTCCAACACTTAGGACATGAAAATAAAAAATTCAAAACTGTCCAGCAGCTGGAACAAAATTTTAAATCCATAGATAATTACACCATAATTATGGTGTAATTATCTCAACATTTCACACAATGATGACATAGAGGAGGTCTCATTCCATGCCAACTTTAAGACCAGGTAACTGCTTTAAAATCTGTAGTGTCTGCAGATACAGAGATGTTTATCCTTTGCATCTTTCTATTTGAATGTTAATTTTTTCTGCCACTTTCCCAAACCTGGTAAACACTTTCATACAGATAAGTAAATGCTGCACTTTCATGCAGTGTAAACAGGACCCAGACTGAGGCACATGCCTTGCATGTGCTTCCAAGGTTTTGCACAGGTTATTTAATAGATGCTGGAGAGGCTTACTGAAAATCAGTGGAAGGAGTTAGACTATTCTGGGTAGTGTGCCAAACCTAAAGAGCCTTATTAAAAAAACAAACACCCCCCCCCCCAAAAAACCCCCAACCAACAACCAAAACAAACAAACAAAAAGCATGCAGCTGTCCTACAGGAATCAATGGGAACAAAGTATTTGAGTTCTGGAGATTAAATATCTTGTTGTGTCCCACTCTCACTTCCCCACTTCTCAACTTGTCTTCCAAAACTATGCTTTTTTATGTACATGCACAACATTTGACAACCTTCTCATACGTATTTTCCTCCCACTGCTTTTGTAGAAAAAAGAAGGAAGTATTTTGCAGTAATAAGTATGAAATCCCCCTCCCACCTAGAAATTACTGCCTAAAACTTAAACTTGTTGACCTAAGGAAGCCCTCTAAAATCATCCTTTTGCTGTTTGTCACTGGTTTATCAACTTCTTCTCTCCTTTTTTCCCAGTTTCTGCTGAAATGGCAGCAGCTGTGCTTAGCTGGAAGCAAAACATGTTACTTGGAAACACTTCAGACTGCAAGGAGGATGACTTGATGGTATTATGCCACTCAGAAGACATCAGCCCATCACTACATGCAAGACACAGTAGCATGCCATGATGGTCCTGTACAAGTGCGAGAAGCTTCCAGAGATCTTCACTTCATTGAAAGAAAGAAAGAAAGCGTAGCTAGTTCATTTCTCATCTCTTTTGCTGTAACTGGTCTAAGCAGGCAGTTAACTTACCAGAACAAAATTAGTTAATGGTCTCACTCAAATACCACAACAACACATGAACTGTCAAAGCCTCTATAATGCTGAAGGTGCAGCTGAAGTGCAGGTAACAGACTGCATGTGTGTGTAGTAAGACCACTGCAGATTTGTGCCTGCGAATTAACAACCATTTTTGCTAATGACGCACACTTCGGATGTTTTGAAAATGTGGCTAAATCCTCAGTTTTTTATTTTAACCTGCAGCTCTTCTAAGCCCACTGTTACCTTCCTGCAAAATTTCTGGCTTCACGTAAGTCTTCACAGACGTCTTAAAAATATAATCACAGGTTTGCTGCAAGAGTTTAGGTGAAGTTTTACAGTCTACATTATATAACAAATTAAATTAGATGATCCTAATATTCCCTTCCAGATCTAAAATCCATCAATACATATTTTTAAAAAGAAAGGAAGACTCTGAGTGAGCATGATTACTACTTCAAACATATAAAAGAAATGAATGAAGTATGATTTGCTTTTTTAAAAACGCACTAGCGTTGTTTTCAGCAAGAACCAATCACTAACCCTGCAGAACCATGTCACTTGGGCTTCATAACAAAGGAGTCAGGTATTGAAAGGACAGGACAGAAAGCTCAGCCCAATGACCAACAGAGAAATACTTAAGAATGTATCTTTTGTAGGAGACAGCAACTGCAACAAGTGCAGGTCAATACTTTGGGGAAATGACCCATCCTCTTTAACACACACACTCCACCCAGCACTCATACAGGTGAAAATAAAGAGGCAGCAAACCTCTAACCCTCTCAGGTCTGTGAAAAGCACCAGAAGAAGAATGTCATGGAAGAGTAAATCATATATTTCCTATGGATATTCTTTTGTCTGTAGACAGAAAAAGTAAAAACATCTCCTCCAAGAACATGCCCAAGAAAAAAGAAGATGCTTCTAAGAAGCCTGTTGGCTATGATCCTGCTCATGGGTTCAAATTTCTTCCAAAAACAATGGTGCCTCTTTCACCCACTAGCTCCCTGCTATGGAAAAACACTTCTTCAGAGTCTGGAAAATGCTGTTTGATCTCAGTAAATTACATCTCACTGCTTGTCGGTTTCTGATTGATGGTGTAACTTAGGGAACAATATCTGTGTGTGGAATAGTGTCTGGAGAAGCAGTCAGGGATTATTGAAAATACAGTATTTATGCAGTTTAAAAATCAGTGGAACATTACGTATAATTTTTTTCTAGAGTGATGAAAAATTACTGAAGTGCATTTGGGAACAAAGGGTATAAGGTCTTTTGTCTATTTTTAAAAACACTTGGCTGCTAAGACCTCTTAGTGAGTTAGTAGTGATGGATGCAAGAAAAAGTGTCAACCGCAGTTGAGCATAAAACCAACTGCTTCTCCAACCAATGGGCAGAAAGGAAGACGTCACTGTTCACTGGTGGTTAGAAAAGAGGGAATAAAATAAAGTTGAAGAAAAGAGAAGGAAAATGAACCAAGGATCACTGATTTCTCTAAGCCATTTAAAACTGCTGGAGAAGGAGGAAAAGTCTAAGGTTTCATCACACCGTATGTTGTTTCTTCATCTATCTAACATGCCACAGTTAGACTTTGAGAAACAGCCACTATGAAAGAACAGCCGCCTCCTCAACAGAAATTATTCTGCTGTTAGTGAATACAAGGGCTCAGTGCTGACTTACACAAGCCACAAGTATGACTTTATACACACTTGACCTTCCAAAACATCACTTGGATCCCTAAGGTCCACTCATGACACAACCACATGACACAACTGAAAGAGACACCAGGACTTCAGCCACAGAAAGACCATGACTGAGGACAGTGATGGAACCTACACAACATACATCCTTCCAGATGTACCAGACAGAAAGAGAAGACTAATTTCAATGTAGAAGGAAAGAGAAGGAAATGTATCAGTGCTGTGACTCAGTGAAATAAAAAAAACGAACAAAAAAAACTTGGCAGGTGTAAAGTGAATCAAAAAAAATACTTCGCACAGAGCATATAACATGGAACTGCCAAGATGACTGATTGGTACAGAGAAACAAAATGCGTGAAAAGCTTTTTGTCCTGGCTCGGGATACCTTTGAATGCTGGAGAGTGTCAAGATTTTGTTCTCTGTTTCTCTTATTTCTCCAGCATCAGTTACTGACCTGATTCAGTGATGGAGAGGCAGCTCAGCGGAACTGGATTACTCCAGCAGAGCCATGTTAACACCTGTGCTAGCACTGTCTGCTATGGGAGTAAGGGAACAAGGAAGTGCAAGAAACACTGTCAAAACCACAGGGTAAATTCACCAGCACTGGAAATTACTGCGGATTACAGTAATCCTTAGGAGAGCCTGAAACACAATATGGAAAGAAAGACTTATCTGCAGTAGTTTTAAATTAAGTAACATGGTATGATGAGTTTGAAAAAAAAAACAGCAGCAAGTCTACAAGGGGCTTCATTATATGGTTGGGACGCAGTAGTTCCCACATGTGGTTCAGAAAGGATGGCAAAGGCTCAGTGGGAGGCCAGTGAAAAAAATGACAGCATTTCTGAGAAGAAAGGTAATTCTGAGGTTGGAGCACAAATTGTTATTTACTTCTGTGAGGGAGCTAGGTGGTAAGCACCAAAGACAGCACCTCAAGTGCTGTACAACTTTAAGAGACATACCTAAATGCAGAAGGTACAACTGATTTGACTCCTGAATAATGAAGCCTCTAAAGTGCAAGACTACATGAGTGTACACCATCACTACAAGCCTTCCAGAAACCAGCCACTATCCTTAAAACAGCTGCTTGATCATGCTTAGCTTCCTTGCCAGCAGCAACCCACGCCTCCTGGGTGTAGGTCCAAGGCAAGGTGGTGACACATGCCCAGTGGGTGCACTTACCTCTGGCTTTTGACTCTGAGGAGGAGGGGATGTCCTCAGAGGTCAGGATTTGGGGGAGGCACATGGGAGCGCCAACCCCCTGTCCCAGGTAGGAAGCAGGTGGGTAGTAGGAACACATGCGGTACTGGGAGCTGACGGTGTGGTGTCTCTCCATGCCCTTCACCTGTCAGGAGAGAGAAATGCAACAGTAGCCTGTGAAAGCGAAGCCCCAGTGCCATGGGCGCTCCCTGCTATCCCCTTGCCCCCACCCCTCCATGACTTTGAAGGAGGTCACAGTGGGTGCATGGGAAGTAACATTCTGACATGCTAGCCTTGGGGTTTTGATTTGGTAGCTTCACAGTCTGCCCACACGGACCAGCTACAGGTGGTGTAGTGTGAGATGTGACCCAGCAGCAGCAGCAGCAGCAGCAGACCTATGGCTGTTTCACCTTACTGCAGATGGAAATGCATCTGGCACACAAGCACGTACCCTTCACTGCAAGCAGCTTCCTGCCAAGTCCCCAGCTTATGGCACATTCAAGTGTGTACACCTGGCCAGTGAGAGAGGTGAAGTGTCCATCCAGCTTCTACACATCCCTAAAGACTAACCCATCTCAGACTGCTGGCAACTGCTCTGCCAGGGACCTACTGGGTGGCTAAGGAGGACAGCCCTATGGACCGACTCTCACAGGATCTGCTCCATGGCGTTGAGCACTTACACACCCAAACACAAGCACACTGTTTTTCTTACAATACCTATCTTACAGTAAGATGGGAAAAATATTTTCTTGAGTTACTGAAAAAAAGCAAGTTGTGTTTAGACTATACAGGAAGCTGGTTGTGAAGCCACAACTGGACACCAGCCAGCAGGTCTGCCATGTCAGCACAGCATCAATCAGACATCCCTTTTCCCTTCCACAGATTGCAGCAAAGTGGCAACACTCAGAAATCAAAGTTTTTTCTACTCCAGTGCCCTGGTACCATCCAAACGGATCTCCTCAGAGGAGTGGTAATGCTTTCTTAAATTTGTGTTTTATGAAAGAAATAACAACTTCCTATTATTTGTTACAAAGCCTTACAATGCAACATGGCCTCCATGCTCCAAAAATGCAGCCAAAACAAGATTAACATTCTCAACAGGAAAGATAAGACTAGCTGGTTTCTCTAAGTATGCTGGGAAGTGAATGACTGAAAGACGGAAAGCTTCTGGGCAGAGACAAACTGTCAGAGTTTTGTACCGGTTATGACAGCAGCAGTGCCAACAATAATGCACATCCAGCTATGCCATTACACAGTGTCTGCTAGCAGACATGCCAGGCAGCCTTTTCAGCCAGGTCCCACCTCAGGTCTGCCTGCTCCACTGTGGTCCCTGGAGCGCTGCCCCCCTCAGCCCTTCCCAGGCTGCGAAGCTCAGAACCAGGGAGCAGGGGAGGCTGGGCATGCACCGCCTGTCCCAGACTGCTGCCCCATGCCAGGACACCTGCAGGGTCCGCTCCTGGCAGCCGGAGCCACAGCACCTCTCAGAACCACTCCACAATGCAGCCACCCCTCGTTTTCCAAGGGGAATTCCCTGTAAGAATTCCATATTCATTTTCATGTGCCTAGCTGCAAATAATGTGGCACAAGCCACATAAAATCCTGTTGGCTCTCTCTGGGGAATGTTTTCAGTGAGAGAGGTGCACAGAGAGAGAATGGTGGCTGTTTACAGGAAGCAAGTGCACTTCTGTCTGATTTCTGACAGCAGCATCTTCGCATATACTTGCACATATACTGAGGGACTTGCTTTTAGCCTGTGAAAAGTTAAGAGTTTTTCTCCTATAAATTAAAGCAATACTTAAAATTTTTGTTTTTCTACTTCCACATGCAGAAAAAGCTCAACACACACTGAAGTTTCATTCAGAGTAGATAGTAAATTGCTTTTCAAAAATTTCATGAGTCATCCTGAGGAAGTCTGAACTCAGCTACTGACATCGCTTTTCCTCTTCTGCCAAAGGGTACTCTCCCTTTTGGAAACAAGACTCCCACAACAAAACATCGCCCAAAAGCACAGTCCAAAGGGCATTTTGAATCTGCACATCTGCAAAGCTCAACAGCTCTGGAAGTACCAGGGGAAAAAAAAGTTAGCCAGTTGTTCTCTGTCTGTGTGTTGCATGTAGTTTTCCTTCCCTTGGTGGGGCAGGGCAGCATCCCCAGACCTCACATCTCCACTTCTGCCTTGTGCAAAGCCATGTGTGCACAAGTACAACCAGGAAAAGGCTGCCTGCAGGAGACAGATTATTTCAGCTGTATCAAAATGGAGGGATCACTCCCTGGCACAAACTTGATCATGCGCACATCTCCCCCCCCTAAAGTGGGTGCAGTGATCCACCTCCTTTCAACGCTTTTTTAAGGGGTTTTCTCCATTTCTTAAAAAAACAACTCAGCTAAAACCCCTAGGTGCAATGAATTATTACTACTATTGTTATTAGTGTGTGGTAGCTGGCTAGCAAGTGACATGTTTTATAATCTTATTACCCACACCAAGTCTAGGAACCACAGTTCGACCGACACCCAGAGGCTTGGCTCTGCAAAGAATATGCCGTGTATTAACCACTGAAGAAAATCCAAAAGCTTTTGGTTTTCTTTTATTAAACTATCTAGAATCTACACCACAGTAAATCTGAACCATAAGGTTTCCTTTTTATAGTGCTTAGCAATCCTATTTTACAGTAACAATAAAAAAACCAACCAGTTGTAAAAATTCTTGACCTTAGTGCTGCATTAAAAAGGGGGCTTGGGAGACCACTACCTCATGAGAAGGGACATTTGGTCAGTATTAACTCCTGCAGCTCTGTGGAATCCTTGCAGGTTTATGAGTGCCAAAAAGGGAGATCAAGACAGCCTTGGGGAAGCTCGAATATTCAGATTATTTTCAGCCTGGGGCAGTTCAGCTTTCCAAATGCTACAGTAAGGTATCAGGTTTGGGACTCTGTGCTAGGTCTGTCTAGGGGGAATGCTGGGGTCATGCATGGACCACAGGAGGAGAATGCCTGGCCTTCTGGTGTCTCCTGCCTCCCTCACCCCTTCCACCCTTACAACAAAGCTGAGACAGGCATGAGCTGGGACAGTCCCACAAACCACTCTGGTTTGTATCACTGCAGGCTACATGCCAAAAGAACAAGGCATATGTTAGGTGAGCAAGAGCTGTGTAAGGGAAAGGCATGCATTAGTCTTTGCAGAGGGCATCCTGAATTCCTAAGTTGCTTCCCTTCCAGCCACACAGTGCTTGTGCCCTGCTCCAGCTGCAGGATTCACCAAATACAGACTTTAGTGGGAGACACATATCATCAGAGCAGCAGCTGGCCTATGCAACATTTACAGGTTCCCCTAAATTGTACAACACAGCATACACTCAGTAATGTTTTAAAAGATGTACTGCAAGCAATGGTGAGATGCTTAAAATTCATGAACAAATAAATACGGCCTGATTGGAAGGCCACGAGTGCATAGGAAATTCTTTCCCTGTGCCTTGAAAAGCCATTGTGAGGAACTGAGAGGCAGCTACAGTTTGCCCTTGCACAGATATGCTGGAAACAGGACTTGTTAATCACTGACCAAAACAGTCAGCGCAACCCTCCAGCTATGTCCAAGTGACAGGATACATAGCAAAATCCAGGGAACACATGAGGAAAATGTTTTTGCATCAGACTATTCCTGTAAAAAGCCTTTCTTAACAGCTGGTGGAAGAGCACATAAAGCCTAGCACCCCCTCCCGAGCTGGCAGCATAACCTCCACATATCTTCTTCATGGAAAAAGAGCCGAGGAGAGAAAGCGGCCAAACCAGAAACAGGAAGGTGTCAAAGCAGGCACCAAGTGGTGACTCACCTCTCTAGCCTCAGAGATTAAAAAATGATCCTGTCCTTCCCAGATACTTGTTTAGCCAAAACATCACCTGTGCACTTGTTTTATTTGCAGAAGCTGCCAGGCACAATCTCTTTGTGAGCCTGCCAGTGTTATCTTCACACTTCCCAGCTGATCCCAACTATAGGGCTTGTTTCCAAGAAACACAAACAGGAGGAGGTCATGAATGCTATTCCTGGGTGACAAGGGCTGCAAAAATTTATAAGCAACAAAGGAGATCAAAGTGCAATCCTTCAGCTCTGCCAATGGTGTGCCATATGATCTTGGCCAAGTGACCCATCCTTTTATTTCACCCATGACTCAGCAACAAACATACCAAACTCAGTAATTATGGAAACACCCAAGAAACTTGAAAGTTTAACACAGCCTCCTGCTTCTGCCTTGATTTTAAAGTCAATTTTAGTGGGCATAAAACTGCATTTGTGTCATTGCTTGCAAACAACAGAATTCACAGGTTGGTTTTTGGCATGGGCAAGAAGGCAGCCACTGGGCAATTAAATGGAAATTCAGGCATCAGTAACCTCCTCTCTGTCATTTGTGAGCTGTGTGACTGTGACAAGTTATTTGACACTTCCTTGCCTCAGCTTCTGTGGTTATAAACCAGGTTTGCTGCTTCTCTCCCATCGTGCAATGTTACTGCTCTTGTGCTGACCACTCACAACTTCTCTTGCACTCTACTGCCCAAGGTGCTTCACTCCTAAAACCAGCTAAGCATGTTTTTCAGAAAAAAGAAAAAATGAGTCTATGATACCCTGCCTTGACTTACTTTGATTCTAGCACAGAAAATACAAGACACATCTATATCTGTCCCTCCTTGATAGACAAACTTAATTAACCTTTGCTATTCTGTTCCAACCTATTCTTTTAGACAAAGGCAGTGACCCATAAACAATATGTTACCATCAGAATCTCAACTGCAGTGACACCTAGAGATATAGCCCTATCAGCAGTATTGGAAAATAAACCACTTAGATTAGCTCCTCCAAGAAATATGGATTGCATTCATGTCACACATGAGCTGTCAGAAACATTAGGATACTTTTAGCATAAATCTGTAGTGTGAAGGGTATGTTATGAATACAGTATATAATTCACTGCTTACACATAAAATTGGGACTGTCTTGGGTGACTTACACAATATATATTTTTACACTTGCACAGTATATATTTACACACACATGCACACATCCTACACTGACTTCTGGAGAGTAAGACTGCAATTTCTATGAGACAGACAGGCTTTTTGGAGGAAAAACTGTGCCAGAAAGCAGGAGCAGGTGGAAGAAGTTGAAAAGAGACATCTTTTAATATTAGCAAGTGGCTGTTCTTCAACCTCCTAGCTGTCCTGTCACAGCCACACTCTTCTGGATTTAGTAAGAGAATTTTCCCAAGTTTGACACTCCTAAGAAATCTTTGGTACTTCTAAGAAATCCTTAAAAAGCAGTTTACTACATCAGCAATACTAAATACTTTAGAGATGGTAAATGTAAATCCCACACTAGAAAGCAAGTCAAAATTTCTCACAAGTTATTTTTGCTCTAAACTGGTTTAAGGAAAGAACAAAGAAGATAAGGTTCTGAAGTGAGAACACTGGTTTGCCAAGAATGGGAAGTTCCAGGAAGGGGAAGGGAGGAGGAAAAGGAAAGCTGAAGTTCTGAAAAGTGTCTAAAACATCCACACCAGCCTTAACCTTTCCCAGGAGCAGGATACCTGGAGTTACCAGAATACCAAAGAAAAAGCAGCCACTGGTCCCGAGGTGTGGGGGCACATTCTGCATTCTTGCTAATTTTTAATGGTTTAGCCGCATGTACCAGAAGTTTTAACATTTCTGGGGCATGATGCTGACTCACAATGAGTCCAGATTAGACTTGTGCTGTGGATCATGCGCCAGCAGTTTGTCAGCTTTGAAAATCAAGTCTGATTAGATTCAGATGTGTCCAACAAGGCTTTACTTTTGCTGTGATAGAAAAGGCTGCAATCACCCCATATTCCCCCACTGCAGTGTGACCAGTTTCAGAAGCGCCAACTTTCAAGTACATCAACCCACTCTGACATGCAGTACTTATGTTGGCAAACTGATTTTGCTGTTAACTGAATGGAAGTGGATGGAATGCACACAAATTCCCATTGTAATGAGCAATTACAAGAGCTTCAAGGGAAACTCTAGATGCCCACACAGGACAGGGAAAGGAGAGGTACAGTAACCACCAAATCTGCTACATTTCCTGCCAACCTAGGCTTGTCTCTTCTTCAGGTGCAACAACAGACATAGGTGATTATCTGCCTTAGAGCTGGAAGGAGCAGCAGAATATAAATGACCAAAGGAGCCTCAACCAAAACAATAATGTTCACTACACTTATCAAATCATGATAGATACAACTTCTGGTGTGACTGTATATAGATGAGGAAAACCTACAGAGAAATACATAAAATATTTGCACCTTTATGAATCCACTCAAGCATGCCAGCCCCTGCAAAGAACAAAGACTAATGAAATCTGACATTAATCTACATTAAAGATTCAGTGATTCAGTTTATTTGCCAATGCTCAATGATGCATTAATCCTCATCTCATCCCACACACACTCACATGTTTCCTCCCCGGCTATTCTCTCTTGCTCCCTAAATTCTGAAACAGCAGACAGCTGGGCTGTTCAAGGCCTTGTCTGCATCCAGAAGTTAAATACACAATTCTCCCTGTGATTAAAGTTATTCTAGGATCTGTGAGCCTTCACCAACTGAGCCTGAAAAAGCCAGGTGTCTTGTCTACCCAGCTTAAACTGGAATATCTTCCAGTGAGCACAGTGGTGGCTTCTACCATAAAAGAATACCTCCTGTGGGCTCACACCTTAGCAAGCTGTCCTAATTTGGTTACAGCAGGCATTGTCCAGCTATGATTCTGGCAAAGGAACAAAGATCAAAAACTTTGATCAAAAAGTTAACAGCAATACATGCTAGAAAAGAAAATGCACTTCTGTTGGAGACTGGTTTAATAAAGCCTGTACATGTAAAAAATAAATTCAGTCAGTACAAGCTGCCCAGCAGAAGTCCCAGTGTAGGTAACAGCTACGTGTTTCCTCTGCGGAGGATAAGCATGCACAGGTTTGCCAGCAAAACCTCCTGAGTGTAAGCAAGGTCTGACTCCTCTCTGAGGATCATGCTTTGAATGAAACTCTCCTTTAATTCCTCACTGTGCTTGACAGAAAGGCTCATTAGTTACTCATTCTCCATTTATTGTTTTTTCTGTGGTCTTCCCTTGCTGGTAACCCGCATGTGCAGAATTGATGTAAAACCACATGCAGCAACTGAGACTTTGTTCCCCTTACAATAAACCATCTTCAGTGCCACACAGGGTTTTACAACCTCAGCATCACTGTACCCACTGCCATCAAATGTTTTCTAGCCTCTCACCAAAACTTTTTATCATTATTTGTGCAATCTTATGCTGTTGTTAGAGTATGCAAACCCTATGACTCAGAACTCTTCCATTAAAAACTATCCTCCATGTAGATCAGTCTGAGAAACAGTTTGTAAAGTTCAAAACACTGACCCTGAACTACACCCTGCCCTGTGTCAGAGGAGAAGTTGATCCTGGTTTCATGACATTTAGAAGCTGGGGAGACATCAATTCTGCAGGCCAGAAGCAGCACCTTTATCTCTCTGCTTGGACATCCAAAACATCAGAACAGCACTGAGGAATCCCAAAAGGTCTGCTCTGGAGAAATTAACATCTTAGATGTGGTAGACAAATTCATATAAAGGTGAATGGAATAATGTGGTATATCCTACAAGAGACATTCACAGCTTTGAGCCTGCTGGGGTAAAGAACACTGTCCTTTTTGACAACACCCATGTAGTTTTTTTCCCTACTTACCCCTTCAAGATCTCACTAATTTGCATGGCACTTAAGCAGAAGTTAGTTTCTGCAGGGCCTGAAGAGAAGAATTATGGAAATCACACAGCTGTTTTCACTTCTTTAAGGGGTGTCAAAGGTTCCACAGCAACTGGCGATCTCACAAGTGAGACACAGACTCTCTAAGCCAAGACTTTCCATATACGTTACAGTACATGACAACAGAACTGTGAGTGAGGACACCACATCTTCATTCCAAGGTTTAACATACTCACACAACTCTTCCTCAAACACTGTGTGCTAGGTGAAATGTGAGACTAGCAACCTGCAAGAACATTATTTTCTCAAGGCAAATGTTGCCACTGTTCGTTTGTCTTTTGATGGTGTCTCCAGGCATCAGCAAGCTAAGTGCTGCAGATGCTTGAGAAGTAACCTTCTATCTGAGACATTCTGCTGCACCAAGCTAACACAATCAACCAAAATAAAAAAGCTGAAAAAGCACTTGGCACCTCACACCATTACCATGCACAAAATCCTGTAACTCGCCTTGACTAATTTTCCTCTTGGCCTGGTGATTGAATTCATCAGCTGGAGAGGACACCTCAACTGGAAAGGTGTACCTTCACATATCAACACACTGAGAGAAGAACGCTCTCATGGCATGGGCTTGCACCACAGAAGGAAGAGAGATAGCTCCCTATCCCATACAGTTGTACTCACAGCAGAAAAAGGGATGTGGAATAGTGATAAGTGCTACAGTAACTGCAATCACCCTGGCATTACTTTCAGCTCTTTGGTATCAAAAATTAAAACGCCCTTTCAGAGCTGGTCCCTCTGGCAGAGAAACCTGGCTAGAGAAACTCTCTGTCAGCAAACAGGATGACCTATCTGTTCACTTACACAAGGAGGTTTTGGTGGACATTTCACTGTTGAGCGGTTTCACAACACAGCCTTTGCAGAAGCAGCCTGCCCTGTCCTGATGCTCTACAGAAGAGGTCTGCCCTCTCCTGTCTTTACACAAGGGACACAGACATGTGCAGACTCAGAGGGTACAGCCGTACCAGTTCAGTCTCAAACAGGAAAAGCATCTCTGCAGTCCAAAATCAAACAGTCCCAGGGTTACTGAAATGTTTCCACTTTGCCAAGAATCCCCCATATTGGCAGATTTTCCCTTTTTCCAGTTTCTGACTGAGTTGGATGCTACAATTATCATGTCCTAGAGTGCGAGGGCTTGATTTGCTTTATATCCTAACAAAGTACATAGAGCTCTGGTTTGAAACTCTCAGGTACTGCCTGCAACCTGAACTACATGAGTAAAAATCATGAGCTCTGGAGTTACCAATTACCAGAACACACAACTTAACAATATGCCACGTCACATTCAACTGACTGCAACCAAACTGCTGCACAACAGCATGGTCTCCTGGGTCACCTCGGTGCATTGGATGTGAAACATGGAAAAAACCTATGCTTCTGAAGAGCAAAGCCTCCCAGAAATTACACCTTAGGCTCTCAAGATGTTATACTGGACTCTTTTTTCTGGAAAACAATTAATAATCTACTGTCACATAATACAGAAGATAAAATCAAGTTAGTGCCCTTTGCACTTGTGGCAATTTATCCATGCCATTATCACTGTCCAACTATGTAATTACTTTTGTTATGCTGCATTGCAACCACACATTTTGTCTAACTTTCTCAAAATGGGTCCTAATGCCACCCTGGAATACGATTCTGGTTTTGCGCTGCCACGAAACCAGCAAAGAGGAGATCATACCTGCCATTGTTTTCCTGACTGGCTTGGCATGTATGTTGCTGGGAGACTTCGAAGGCTGTTCTTCATGGCCGACCCTACAATTGTGCCCCCTGTCTCACTGGAGGAAGGCTCACTGGCCACTGCCATCTGGTACTGGGAGTAGTTGTACAGGTTGTTATAACAAGGATACAGAGATGGCTGGTAAAAACTGCTGTAGTAGGCGGAGTCCACAACCAACTCAGATGTGCTCTCCAAGTGCCCTCTGCTGGGGATGGAAGGGATGTCCTGAATGAGCATCCGTCCCTCTGGAAAAGAAAAAAAAGACCATTATCTTCCACCTTCTAATGAGCCACTACTCCTCCCAAAGGCTAGACAGAGAGTGGTAAATAAGAAGTAGGAGCTGAAAGCTAAACATGGCTGAGTGTTCAGTGGAAACTCAAATGGACCAAGAACTACTCACAGTCCAAGACTGCCACCTACACACACCACAATCTGCAAAACAGCAGACAAAACCAACTGCAGGTTAAAACAATGCTCTGAATCCTCAATCAGTATCAACTGATGGGGACAATGATTTACACTGCCTAACTCTGCAGTCCCCTACTACTTTTTAATCTGTAACAGTGTGCCAAGTCTCTTGTAACTCTCTAGAAGCAGAAAGGATCTAGCTACAGAACGACTCCTCCCAGCCAGCGTCCAGAAGGTGAGAGGACACCTTCTGAACATGCCTCTACGAGGGGCAAACAGTGACAAGGCAAGAGAAGCTGCAGTGGGCAAAATACCACAGGAACAGCCAAGGTGTCCCAGAAACCCACACACTACCTGTGAGCAGTACGGTCCTCAATCCTTGCCAAGCATTCAATCCCAAATTTAGCTCCTGTACCTAGAAAATCACCAAGCAAAACAAGATCCCACACCACTAGCAAAAGAGGATGAGGAGAAAGGTACTGCTTGTGACTTGCTGCATCCACTCTGGACTGCCTCCAGATCAGGGGTTAGCAGGCTGTGTTCCCCACAGGCAAGGTCTGCCTCCCTGTCATTCCCTAAGATGGGGATGCTTCTCAGACAATGAGAGGCCATGATCTCCCCACTCTACTGTCAACCAGGGCCCTGCAATATTTGCAAGCACGAAAAACAGAAGGTGCTTGTTGGTACTATTGCACACCCAAGCTCTCTCTCCTACATGCCATCAGTTACACTGCCAAGCCAGACACAACAAAAAACTACCACAATCTTATATATACATTTACAGGGGGAAAAAAAAATCAAACATCCAGATCCCTCCATAGCTGTATTTCTGGCTCTAGTTTGCATGTCTGTGACCCTGCCTTGTACCAGTTCTCTGTAAGGAGCTCCTCTTCTCCCCATGATGTTGTCCAATTGTTTTGTAGAGGAGAAAACAATGTGGTTTAAAACATATGGATGAGCTCTCAAGAGCTATTGGTATGGACATGAAGCAGCATGGGCAACAGGCACATAGGAAATAACAGCCCTAAGAGAAGACATTTCAGGCAGGTCTAGTTTGTTCTGGATCTTTCTCTTGGTATACCTGTATCTTGGTTACTTACCTGTGGAAGGAATATAGTGGCATACCAGACCCTCAGAGTCATGATAACAACATCTACAGTCCTGTGTATTAACTGCATATTAGATCAAATAATCAGTTTTACCTATTTTTGCTATTCACAATGCAATCTTGTTTCACTTCTTCAGCTATAATGAAAGCCTACTGCAATCATGGATCATCTCCTTCCCGGTCACTAAATTACACAGTGCCCCCATTCAGTTCTTGCTGCCATTCTGTTGACATCAATGAACTGTTTATTAGCAAAGGCTGTTTTATGCTTTCCACACCTGATTTTTCTGCAGAACCATGTCAGCTGACCTTGTTTATGTGAAGTATTTCTCAATTTTGCACACAAAACAGAAGTGCCTGCAATGCCACAGAAGACTTTTCAGAGTTTCTGCACTTTCATTTTTGCTATTTTTAAAATTATTATCCTGCTTTTAGGCAAGACTCTTAGATCCTTTTGTCTGCAATTGATAAAATCAGAACTTAGATCACAGACACAGCACAAGCTTGACTCCCCTCCCTAAATTTACCTCTCAAATAAAGCTGCATTCCAGTTGCTCTGCTTCAAATGTTGCAAAATAGAAGCCAAAAGCAAAATCCTCCAACACATTCCTTGCTGGGATACAGATTTCAAATGACAGAGACAGGCAAGGCAGTCACCTGCTGAACTTCTCACAAGGCTATATTATTGCACAAATGTGTGATTTCTTCTAAAATCTCTGCAGTGTCTTTGAATTTGCAATGCATCATCGGAAGGGCTACTACTCCCCATTAAAAATACTAGCACCAGGAAGATGATATCTTTTTACAACTGCATGATCTGGATGAGGGGATCAAGATTATCCTCAGTCAGTCCACAGACAACACTAAGTCAGGCAGGAGTGCTGACCTGCTGGAGGGCAGGAAGGCTCTGCAGTGGGATCTGGACAGGCTGGAGCATGGGCTGAGCCCAGTGGTGAGAGGTTCAACAAGGCCCAGTGCTGGGTCCTGCCCTTGGGTCACAGCAACCCCAGGCAGTGCCACAGGCTGGGGCAGAGTGGCTGCAAAGCTGCCACAGGAAAAGGCCCTGGGGGTGCTGGTGACAGCAGCTGAGCGTGAGCCAGCAGTGCCCAGGTGGCCAAGAAGGGCAATGGCATCCTGGCCTGTGCCAGCAATGGTGTGGCCAGCAGGAGCAGGGCAGGGACTGACCCCCTGTACTCAGTGCTAGTGAGGCCACACCTTAAGTATTGTATTCAGCTGGGCCCCTCACTCTAATAAAGACATTGAGGTACTGCAGCATGTCCAGAGATGGGCAATGGAGTGGGAAGGTTCTGGAACACCTGTCCTAGGAGGAGTGACAGGGGTTGTTTAGGCTGGAGTAAAGAAGGCTTTCTTATCGCTCTCCACAACCGCCTGAAAGTAGGTTGTACCCAGGTGGGGTCTGGACTATTTTCCCAAGTACAAAGTGGCAGAATCACAGGAGACAGACTCAAGCTGTGCCAATGAAGGTTCAGGTTGGACCTCAGAAAGAACTTTACAAGAAAGGGTTGTTAAGCACTGGAATGGGCTGCCTAGGGAGGGGGTAGAATCAACATTCCTGGAGGGTATCAAGGAATGACTGGATGTGACACTAGGTGCTATAGTCAAGTTGACAAGGTGGTGATGGACTCAATGATCTTAATAAGTCTTTTCCAATCTAAATGGTTCTGTGATTCTGATTCTCTAATGCACGGGAGAAATCAGTCACTGTGAGTGCCAGCAGCTAAAAGGAAGAGAGGGGGAGAAAGTAACAGCTTTTGTTGCAACTTGTGGAAAGTTCTTATGCAGTACACTTCCTAACATGGGACAAGATGAGCTAGGCTAGAACAGAAACCTACCCATAGCTATCCACCAAATCACACAACCATTCCTGATATTCCTGACGCTTCTGTGACATTCCAGTGGCTGTTACGGAGCTGTGCTACAGCTCCCTCCTGAAGAGCAGCAGTGGCAGTATTCCGCTGCATTAAGGAGGAGGAAAAAAAAGCTTTTTGATGCTTCTTTTCTCTTTTTATCTTCTATCTGCGGTTTGGGCAACCATCATTTGGCACCAGCAGCGCAAAAACGTTTGACTTGTTCCACATTTTCTTTTACGTAGCTGCAGAACACCCACCAGTGGTTCAGAGTTCAGGGCTGTTAAAACCCACCAGAAGTGTTCTCTGCTTTCTTCCGGCCGTCCAAGTCTTTACACTACTCCATGCTCCAAGTCTTTACACTACTATCAGCTGCTATCTCCAAAGCTGGTCTGCAGAGATGGCTCATTCAGCCACTCAGGCACCCATATACATAAATCCCTAAGCATCAGCAGCCTGGGGCATTTTTCCCTTATAAAATCTCTGGTCCTTGTAACATCTCCAGCACACAACCATTCTGAGCTGCAGGGCCACACCACAGAGATGTGCCCCAGGAGATTAACAACAAAAAATATGAGCAAAGGGAAAGGCAAAAGTTCAAGTGAAGGGAAAGCCACATCCAGCTCCGTGAAGAACTAGGACTCCTGTGACATCACAGGAAATACTGCCAGAAGAGTAAGTTTTCCCTAAATCCCACAAGACACCATGCTTCTAAATGTGGAAAGGACACATCTGTAAGAATCAACATCTGTAACTATCTAGCTGGGGTTCCTCTGGTTGGTCCTTGGCCCACACCTCTAAGGGTAGACTCCTACCTGCTGGCTGAACCTTCCTACAGCCATGCCTCCATCCATCCAACAAAGTCTTCTCCTCAAGAGAGGCTGTCAGCCTGTCACTGTGACTGTTTTCTGCCAGCAAGTAGAGAACACCAAGGCTAAGGAAGCAGCTTTCAGCTGATTTCTTTCTTTCTTCCAAATTCAACACAGCTGAATAGCTCTCCTGGCAAGAAGAGGGTCCTCCTCTGCCTTAGAGCTTGCAGCATTAAAACACCTGCATATAAAGGTGAAATTTTTGTGAGGAATTAAGCTCTCAATAAGGTAACCCCTACTGCACTGTCAAGCTTCCACTCTGTCCCTCCACCTGCACTTAAAAACATGAGATCTGTTGCAGGAGCTGAGCTTATGACTTGGCTGTCTTCACTCTCTAGATGGAGAAAGTAGGAAGGGCATCTGGGCCTTTCCCTTGCTATTACACAAAAATTTAATATTCTGGAAGTTGCAAATAGAACATGATCAAAAACGGGGCTGAGCCTGTACAAGGAGGTACAGAAAATAGAGTAACAGTAACAAAAAAATAAAGCAGTTTAAATTCTCACTCAGATTTTGGAATGCCAAGTCTATTAAGTAGGGCCACCACAGGCTCTTCATCCCTGAGCAACACTTTTACAGCAAAGACAACAGTACCTCTTCATGCAGCTGTGCCCTTGGATCTCTTAAGTTCTTTTCTATGTCTTTACTAAGTCCCGTAGGGAACCGATGCTACTTCTTTTGCACTATGTACACAGTGTGAAATATGGCCCACTCTTTCATAGAAGATCAATATGATGCACAATAAATACTGGTATTGATCTTTCAGTGCTGTAGACGACTCTCCGACTCTATGGCATATTAATAGTAGTTAACCAGTAATTCATTTCAGGGTGGCTGGTATTTTTTTTAAAGAAGGTGAGTACTAGGGGTCAGTTACACATATATGTCTTTTTACATTCAGTAACCTACAATGGGCTCCTGCCTTTGCTTAGCAGAGCACAGTGAAAAACACTGGTCCAGTCCTTTGGTAATGTAAACCAGTCTCAGACCATTTACTTCAATAAAGCTATGGTGATTTACACAAATTACGGATGTGCATGGCAAAATCAACGCAGAAGCCAGTATATAGATCATTTGGGAGAAGAAAGGAGAAAGGCCAGGTAATTTACAGGAATTTCCATCATCATCTCTTTCTCACATCTCCTTCAGTGTTTATACTGAAAAGTAAAAACACTGAAATTTGAAGGCTGCATAAAAGCATGGAGTATTTTCTATTCCTACTGGTACTGTTAAGGGCCAGTTTTACATCTTATTATGTGCTGGCAACGGTAATTTAAGTATGTGTGGGTAAGCTTCTGATATGAGATCAAATGACATAAAGTCCATACTATTAGACTTTCTTAGCATGTAAAACAGGGTGGTAGCACCAAAGTGCCTACTGGGAATGGTTACTGAACCACACAGAAATCTGGGGGAGATTATTAGTCATCTTACTTGTGACAGATGCACACCAGTAACTGTTTTATAAATCAGGATAGCAGAGCCACATTTCCATGTCTGGGAGCATGCGGTAGCATGGCTCAATTTAGTCATGTGGCGCTAGACTGGATTAGTCTCCAAATGATTGAGCATTCCAGAAAAGGGACTGGTATATGCATTGTGGCAATTATTCTGAATTCAGAATTTCACTGCCCCCATTTACTGGCATGTGTTCTTACATAAACCAATGGTTCACAGTTTTGGTTTTTTTCTTTGCCTACAGAGACTCTGCACATAGACAGCTTTGCTGTTGAAAATACAGAACTGTGACTACTCAAGTAACACAGTGACTCAACAAGCAGGTAAGCACTGCCCAGTAAGTAAGCTCAACCACTGCTAAGTTTACATTTCCTGCACTTTTCAATTTAGAGTGACAGTTTTCACCAGTTTTAATACTTCCGGCAACCCAGCTTCTGCACAGGGACAGCTACACCATTAAAACACACACACAAAAAATTATTCAGTCAGGAAACACCTGACTTCATACCTCAAAAGAACTTTGTATCTGACAATTTCTCCCTGCTCAGTACATAAAGCATTGACACACTCCTATTAGCTGGTTTAGCAATATTAAGTCTTGCAATGCATTCGTTTAGTTCAATTCGTATCTGGCTTTGAGGTTGGACAGTAGCCTTGAACAAGGCCAGTGTGAAATCACTCCCTAACATCATAATCAGAAACTCTGGTACAAT
Source organism: Melozone crissalis (assembly GCF_028551555.1). Classification (NCBI taxonomy): domain Eukaryota; kingdom Metazoa; phylum Chordata; class Aves; order Passeriformes; family Passerellidae; genus Melozone; species Melozone crissalis. The sequence goes on from NW_026535783.1 coordinate 47,597,610, forward strand.
GTGTTTCTCCCACCAGACAATCATGACAGAGCTATTTCAGATGTCAAAGAAAGCTGGCACTATTACTTTCTGCTGAGAAACGCTGTCCCCCAGAGAACAAAACCTACATGCGTGCTCATCTTTGAGAGGAGTATTTCTACTCTCTTCCTATTAGAAGTTGTGGATTATCTTTGGTTCCAGCACTGAACTTTTAACTTGATATAAAGTTAATGTGCTAGACAATGTTCATTTCAGGCAAGGCTGTGGGGTTGTGTAATTTTCTGCCACCCCCAAAAAAGGCCATTATCTGTAATTACCCATTACCATGCATAATTATTTCTTCTATTCTGGTCTGTGGCCCCCAGGACTTCATGATGTTACAGCTCACTGCATTATCTTATCAAATTTGTTAAGGAAGCTTTTTTGACCTTTTGAGCACTTGTCACAGCATATACAAAAGCCGGCAGTAAATTGTCGAAGCATGTACTGTGTGATTTATTATTTGTACCTTGCATAGTGATACCGTACAAAATATTACACACGAACACCTTCCCTATTCCCACTCCCTTTAGATCAAGTAAGAAAAGGAAAGGAAACCCTCCAGTAACAGAAGGAAGGGAACAGGAATAGGCTGGAGTCTCTCAATGGGAATTTAAGAAGCATGACAGCAACAAGCAGCTAAACCAGAACATCAAACTCTGAAGACAACCCCACAGCTGCTCTCTTCTCCAGTGCCACCTTTTTTCTTTCTCCTCTTTCTCCACAGAGTCTACTTCATCTTGTTTTCCCAGCTTTGTAACCTCCTGATGCCTGCTCTTTCACACAACGTCCATTTACTGCTCCTTCACTATGCAGAATACACACCACCCCCCATTCACAGCTTTGGTTAATGCAGTATAGGTTCTTGACAGACAAATTTGGTCCAGTATGACAGTCACAGGGATTGTTCTTTATGTATACGGACGTGAATGTGCAATAACCAGGATTTTGTCTTCATTACTCTCAAAGCTCCCAGAAAAGGACCAGGCAATGATCAACATCCCAGCCCTACCTGCTTTGGCTAAGAGCTTCACTGCACTGTAAGTCCATGTATTACGCCCCTCTTCTTCCTAAGGGCACTAGAACTGAAGGTGACAGAGAAGCAGGGCACTCAAGAAAACAGGAGAGACAATGTCCTGTTATCCTAACTTTTGTTTTCCCCTTAGTTCCCTATTTATCAATACTCTCTAGAGTGCTTTATCTTAAAACCTCTTGTTTAGGTGCTTGTGTGCATGAAACCCTCAACTCACATCCCTAACTGCAATGACATATTGATGAAATTATGACTTAGGAAACTGTAGTACAAAAAAGAGGTTTTGGTGCTTTTGAACTGCATTGTTAAATAAACAAACTTCCCAGGAATCAGAAAATCTGAGGCACTTTTCTATCATGACAAATAGAAGGAAACATCAAAGATCAGGTATTAAGTTTGGACTAAAAGTGAACACTATGAATTGCTGCAGCACAAGGTATACAGAATCATGCCTTTCAAATCTGTCAGTGAAAGCCTTCTCCCTTTAAAAGGAGACTGAACCAGGAGACCCTGGATTCCTTAAAGTAACCCTGAATTCTAATGCGAAGAGGCAGCTACTCAAGCCACTGCTGTGAAGATAAAACCCTTCTCTGCGTTTCTCTGCAGTTTTCAGATCTCTGGCCCTTCACTCTGTGCTGCCTCTCAGGCAGTGGGGAGGTGGAAACCACTCTGCAACCAAGATGAGCCAGCAAACACAAGCAACAGGCAGGGTCCACAGAGCAGAAGAGAAGATGGTGCTCGTACCCCTGTCCTGCAGCCTGATTTCTGAGATGTGCAGGCTCTTTTGCTGTCATTCTCCTGTTGGAAGCCAGATATGCAGCATTTCCAAATATTTTGACCGGAAAGCTTTACAGAAAACTGTTCCTCTTCCTCCCTCCATCAATTGCCAATGTTACGGCAATTGTTATGGCTGTGTTGAGCTCAAACATGAAATCTGGTGGTTCTTCTTCCTTTCTGTTCAGATTACCTTCCCAGACAGCCCTGGATATAGAGTTGTGCTCTAACACCTGCTGGAGACAGAAAAATATCAAGTACCAGCCATATCAGACATGAGGGCTAACAGCAGCTATGTGTCCAGGTTAGGAATAGCCAAAACACCTTACTAACACCACAGTACCTCTCCAACCCAAACTAGAAATACACATAATTCTTCTCAAAGCAGGAATACACATTTAAAACAAACAAACAAACAAACAAACAAACCCCAAAGTGTATGGTGTAACAATTCTGAGCTTCTTGTAGGCCCCTGGCCTCTTCCCTGAAACTGAAGTGCACAAAGACCAATCTATTCCACCTCTTTATCACAGCTATGCCTTATCACCTGCCAACTCCTACCATTTGCTTTTCACCTCCTCCCACCACAGCAAGACAAAACAACCAGTCATTGCAGCTTTCCTGCAGTGGGTCTGAAAACTAGGGCTGTATGGGTGTCATGAAAAATTCCTTGCTAGGTGCGGCTGCTGGACTGTTGAGTTCAGCCGGCATTACCAGTGAGGAGCTAGCATAATGGCAGCAATGTCTGTGGGTACAAGGCATGTTCTCAAGGGCTACTTGACTGGAAGAATTCAATTTCACCTGGAAGGAATCAGTATTATTTTTTGCTCCCCTCTAGGAATAACTCCAGAGTGGTCTTTGAGCAAAATGGCATTTACCTAGTTCTACTTCTGAAGAGCTAAACCAGTTCTAAGTGGGACAACAGATTTTAACAAGAACAAAACTTGCCAGAAAGAAACACTCTAGGACAAACGTTATGCAAAGGGGACAAAACATTTCAGGGAAAGTTGGGAGACCTCAGAACTAAGGTTATTTCCTATAGGCCTTCTTGAGCTTTGCAGTGAATTAGCAGGATTTTGCTGCTGCTGTTCACAACACCAAATTTACCCCATGAAATAACACAGAAAACTAACTGGAGCTGGCATAGTCTGGCAAAGGCATAAGCAATCAGAACAATCATACTGGAGATCAAATAAAGGTTAGCTAAGGAGATCACCAAAGTGTAAAATAAACTGACTTTCACTCCAGTACTGTTCTCTGGTCTTTTAATAATTTGTCTCCTGCCTGAGCTCTTCCAACTTAAAAGTCCAGGTGTGTGGGTCCAGACCATTGCTACATCCCCACCACTACCTACAAAGAGAAACCTAGGGAACAGTATGAACAGGGAAACAGATCTACTTTCCTTGTTCCCTCTCCTAACCTTACACTAACTTTGGTTCAGTGACGCCCTTCCTTCCAATTTTCATTTTGAGCCCACTTTCTGGGGCATGTACCATGCTCCCAGGGCAGGAGTCCCACTAGCATTAGTTCCATGACCACCCCACCAGCTTCCCAAACCACATAACTGCCTAGAAGGACTGTGCCAGTTCATCCTCTTTCACCAGGAACCACTAACATTCAGCACAGTATCCCCCAGGATCACCAGCTGCGCAGCAAGTGTTTGTTTGGGATGGACTTCTTAATTTTTCACTTCTTGTATGGGTTAAAACAGCTTTTGCTTTCATGTGACCATCATCCAACCAGGCCGCCCTGCAGTGCACTTTCGTCTTCTGCAGGGCTTGCCAGTACAGGTGCCTTTCCATCACGTAACAGCACAACCTGTCATACTGCCAGATTTCTTTCCAAGATACCAATGGGATGATTACAGCAAAGAGCACGTCCCTGTGAGATGCCTCCAGAAATACTACTGTGTTAAAATTCCCCACTCAGACCTACAAACTAATTCCTTAAAACCAGGTAACACATACAGTACCAATTTTCTGTCAGTTCAGGTTCCTAATCAAGATGTCAGGGGATACAAAAATCAAATGCCTTGCAGGATTTGCATGCCTTGAAGTATGGTACTTCACCAAACAATTTTGTAACAATATAAGATTACCAACTTGACAGAATTTTTACCCATAAACTTCTGTTAATTCATGCTATGTGAACATCATTTGACAGCCGCATCTCTCCCCTTCTTGCATATTTTATTTTGCTGTGGATCGTTCCACTATTTTCAAAAAAGTGATGTCAAGCTAACAGATTTGCAGCCATGTACCCTACCACACCCACTTTTCTTGAAACACTGGCATGACATCATCTTTCTTTCAAGATTCAGGAACTTCTTCAGTGTCAAAAGACCTACTGGAAATCACAGTGTGGGTCAGGTTGAAAGGGATGGCAGGCGGTCATCTGGCCCACCCACCCTGCTCAAGCAGGGTCATCCTACAAGACATTGTACAGCACTGTGTAGGGTCATCCTACAAGACATGTGTCCAGGCAGTTCTGGAGTATTTACAGGAGGGGAGACTTCCCATATCCTCAGCCAAGCTGTTGAGTTTTTTTCTTTTTTCTTCCTAAAATTGCATATGAGTCGTCCAGTCCTGCTGATTTCAGTTCCTGTTGGAACTGGAATGTCACCATCTCCATATACAGGTATAATACTACATATCTTTTTGTAAAGCAAGGACCAGAAAAAAATTATTGAGCGTTTACTCCTATCTTCCATTGTACAGTTATTATTCCGTAACAGGTGAAATTACTGCTAACTCTGTATGCGTGTTTCCAACACAATTCAAAAACCCCTTCAATTTCAAGATTTTTGGTTAATTTTAATTTTCACACAAATCTGTATTTTTTAAAAGAAAAAGTGATTTGTCTAAAGAAAAAAAACAAAACAACAAGGAGAGAGCAATTTCATCCAGAAGAGTGCAGGTCTGGCATAATACATTTCTCAGTCCACAGAGAGCCCCAGTCCAGATGCAGCTAACAGAAGCTGAAATATGCCTGATTTCAGAAGAACTGGAGAAGGAACATTTTGTTCACATTTAGTGAACACTTAATAAAAATGATCTGCTGCAAACATTTAGCATGCAACTTAACAATCCTCCTAATACAGCAGTAGAAATAAAACCTACGGAAAATAATATTTTATTTCCACAATTAATTTAAGCTCTGGGCCTTCAATAAGATATCTGTGGCAGCAAATTCAACTTTCAGTGTCTCTGTCACTCACTATAGCGGAGTAGTCGATCTTTTTATGTGAGCTGAGGGGTAATGCTTATCTTTCTTTTCTTGCACTTTTGGTCATTACAACACAGCTATAGCAATCATATTCAAATCTCAAGTGGAAAAAAATATGAATGGCTTTGGTAAAGAAAACACATTCAAAATCTTTGAACATGGCTTCGACTCCGTGAAGGTGGTAGGCATTATTTTAATGCTCCAGCATATGTTTGTCCACACTGAACTGAAACAACAGCATTATTTACACATCTGAAGTTATTAGCATGTGTGACAGCTAGTGGGATCAGGACCAATAAAATCAGTGCTTCAGAAAATTAAGGGCATGAGAAACAAGGACCATTTTCAATCCTCAGTATAAAAGCTGGGAGTATGACTACTGCATGTGCATATCTATGTGCACAGGTTATTATTCACCCTGAGATATCCGATTTGAGAAGAAAATTTACAAACAGTTAACTCTTTGTGTTCATGCTACCAAATCCAACATGCTACTGAAATGAGCAATGGAGACAAAAGTAAAGCCACAATTTAAAAAAAAAAAAAAACAGAGAAAGAAATTAAAAATTTTAGGAAGTTAGGGAAGAAAAACAGATTTATGGACAATGATGGAAAACAGCCCAGACACCTGCAGGGGCAAAGAAGCAAATTCAGAGGAGGAGAAAGAAACTCGGTGTGGATTAAATCTAAAGGGATTTAAGTCATTAATGAGAGATCAAAGAAAACATTAGAAGGGAGGGAAAGCTTCACAAGTGTCTGAGATAGGAGACCTTGGAGGAAATATGACTAGGTTAAAATCACTATGCCTCACACTAAAAATAATAAAGGGAGTAGGACGATGGTTGGAATTAGCTGGAGCCCATGCTTGGTTATAAGCTATTATCATGACAGAAACCCAAAAGTTTCTACAACAGACCAACTGGAAATAATAGGAGGGCTTTTTAACTCTATCTAATATGTGATGCAAAAACTAAAAGAGGGAGTAGTGAAAAAACACTGCAGACATCCAGCAGTCCTGACCGAGAGAACAAGAATCACACAGATGTGTGTAACTTTTGTGCATGACTGCCAGTGTTGCATGGGTGCAACAACATTTGCACTCACAAAATTGGCTTCAATGCAAATGCAAACTGATCACTAATGAATGGTGTTCATGCATATCTGACAGAAATGCACAGTGACAGGAAGTACACTGGCTTACCATCCGCTGAGGTGCAGTTGTGTTCATTACTACAGACATCCAAATAACCAAATAGTGGCTAACCCTGTACGCAATAAAATAGTACAAATAAAGACTGGAGGCAGGAATTAAAAAACAAACCATCAGACATCCAATCTCACTGCAAAGGAAGTCAGACTCAGTATTTAACTAACTGCAAGCTCTTCAAGGAAACATAGGACAGATGTGCATGAACACTGTTATTTAAGTAAAGGAGCTGTTCACAATCCTGACTAATACTAGCAGGTACTCAAAATTCAGAAGAAAGTTTAGTAAAGTTCAATAAAACAGAGGAATGAGAAGAAGCATATGAAAAAGCATTCCTACAAAAGAAACCTTCAAAACTGCATTATGCTTCTCATGTTATTAAGTGACAAATCTACTGTAAATGGAAAATGGTTGAACAGCCTGAAATAGGAAGTTATTTGATAAATTAAGCAAATGAAAGCAGTCTTCAAGGTAGAAGAAAGCATGTGAAACAAAAGGAGAAGCAAGAAATCAAATCAGTGCTCAGTTAGGGAAGCGTGCAGTACTCCTTCACTCCTCACTTATATCTTTTCTTTAAAACAAAGAACCCCACACATTCAGAGAAGATATAATAACTGTTTCAAGGACACAGAAAGGAACAAGAGGTTAGCTGCAGATAGTAAATAATGTGCCCATGGATAGTAAATTCTTAGAAATTCCTAGTACATTTTCTGCTTCTGCTCCATTCCTTATCTCAGTGTTCATAATAACAAATGGAAAGCACAATCTAGCACAGATAACTCTCTAAATCTGAATGCACATATGCAAATGCCAGTGCTACAGAGGGAGAGCTTCCAAAGCAAAAAGAACAATGGGATGTGCTGACCAGCCCTGTTACCTTAGGTGGGAAGAAAATCTGGTGCTAGGACACTGTACACGGCAAAATCTGTCCAGTACACAGCAAACACTGCTCAGCAGCTATCTTGCCCTAACCATAGATATATGTCTTTAATCGTCATGAGGTGTGAAAAAACTTGGACAGCAAGATGCTGAAAACACAGAAAGCCCTATGGTGAACTATTTTTGAAAATGGAAAAAAAACCCCCAAACCTAAAAACCAAAAAGGTTTGAAAGTCCTTCAGGGGAAAAAAACCTCTTCCGAAATGTGAAGGGATAGAAGTAACTGCTGAGCTTCCTGTGCTTTGCCTCCATCTCAGGGCTGAGCAGCCTTTCTCTCTCAAAGCAAGGGAGTAGGGGTAGGTCATGACTGGTCCCTTGCACTCTTGCTTCCCTGGCACACGCCGAAACCTCTCCCCAGCCCTTGCCTCTGGTGAAGATAGCCCTAGGCAACGTTCAGAATACCACTTGCCCAGAAAAAGAAAAGCAATCTTCTGTGAGGATTTTCCAAATATGTTTATAATTCTATTTGTTTTTACACTTCCAGTGAAGCATCACACAGGACTCAAAGTCTGAAAGGAAAATAAAAATTTCTTAATTCAGACACTTTGAGAACTGCTGCTAGTTCTACCTTGTTTCACCAATACAACAGAAATACCAGCCTTTCGACAAGAGTCAGTGCCTCTCTGAATGGATATGTACAGCACTTCAAACATTAGCTCAGTTAAAACAGAGGCACCGCCACACACGCGCGCATGCAAAGCTGCAGTAACGAATACTGCTTGAAAAGAGGAGCAGGAAAACTGCAAGCTTTGCAAGAGAACTGGAGAATTGACTGGAAACATCTAATCAGGGATGCAGAACCCTGTAACATTATGATTTGTTTAACACAGTCAAGGAATGGCTAGAGGCAATGAATCATATAAGAGATGACAAAGCTGTAGGAGATTTCCGTCATCTACTTTAACCTGCGCATTGATCAGAGTTTACCCCCATATTAATCACCAGAGATCATAATCTAACACACTCTTAAACACCTCTCCTGATTACGCTTCACTTACCCCCTTGTCCTTATGCAGGTCACTCCGTTGCTAATTGCACTACTCGTTAGGGAAAAAAGTGTCTAGTGTCTGATTTAATTTTGCCTTTTTTAGTTTCAAGCCGTTGCTCCTTGTTATGCTGTCTCAAGCACTGTAAATAATCCCTCCCCCTCCTCCATATTATTACCTCTCAAATATTTATAGACTGTTTATATCCACCCTTAGTCTCCTTTTCTACAAGCAATACATCATTTTTGTCACCCTTCCCTCTATCCTTTTAGATTTATCTATGTCCTTTTATAATGAGATGCTCAGAACTCCTCTACCATTTTCCCAAGTACAGTGAACCCAAAGCTGAGAGAAGCTGAAATGCTCACCCCTTCTTGTTTCACAACCAACTCCTTCTTACATAACTCTGAGCGAAACACATTATTTTGATAGGAATTGAAAATTACAAAGCCATGGCCACCCCACTGTGGAAGGCATTGTTCCATGCATACTTGTATCAGTCCAGGATTTAAAAAGCCTATTCGGGATTATTTCATCCTAAATCAAGGGAAGATTGTTCAAAGCTCCTATAATATTTACAAAGTCCAGCTTGAAAGAGATTTAGTAACTAAGCAAACTACTATACAGGCAGACCACTTTCAGCAACTACTTCCCAAGACAGTATCTAACTTGTGCTGTGGAAATCATGTCAATCCAAAAAGGCTAAGAAGTTCACAAAGTCTTACAAGAGACACATGCAAATGTAATTCTTTTTATCTCATCTTAACTGCAATGAACTGGAGAAAACCAGATGATGATGATGATGATGATGATGATGATGATGATGATGATGGATTAGTTATTCACAGGTGAAGGACACAAAACTCCTTTGTTTGCTGTTACAATCCACTAAAGACAGGTCATGTTTAACTGTACTCCTCGCTTTTTAAGAGAGATTTGTTGACTGTGGGAGAAGCCAGGGGAAAGCACAGGAAGCAATGGAAGGGGGTTGGCAGGACCAGGAGGCAGCCAGCAACCAAAACTGGTAAAGAAGCAGCCATAGCTGCAGCAGGAGAAAATCATCCTTAGAAAGTAGTGAGGAAACCAAGGGAAAAGGGAAGAGCAGGAAGATGGACAGATAAACCACTGCAGACCCACCAAGATCTCTGAGGGCACGCAGCCACTGTGTTAGTCCTGGCACAGGCAGGCAAAGCAGCTAATGCTGCCTTCTTACTGCCAGCCTTGTTGAGGCTGCTGCCACCTGAACTATCAATCCCCTCCACCATTTGTCAATCCCCACAATTCTAACTCTTTGTTTAAAAAAATCCACCATTGAGTATTACTAGGTCAAAAGAGTTATGATTTCTTTCACAGGCTTGCAAGTGCTTATTAGTATTGAGGCTGACTGAACTTCAAATTTAAGTATGCTGACTTAATGTCAGGGCAAGCAAGTAGAAATTTCAGAGCTTCACAGAACAGTCTAGTTTGGAAAGGATCTTTGGAGACCAGCTGGCTCAAACTACTCAAACCAGAACCAGCTTGCTAGTTGGATCATGTTGCTTATACACCATCCAGCCAAGCTCTGAGCCTCCCCAAACATGGAGACTCCAGAACCTCACTGGATAACCTGTTTCAATCCTCAAGCACTCCCACAGTGAAAAGAAGCTTCCACATGATCAGTTGACTAAAATGAGGCTTCTTTAATGAAACTGAAATTTTTACAGCACATAACACTATACTATAAATACTGTAAAAGAGCTTTCTTTCTAAAAGAAAATTTCTCACTTTTTTAAACCTGGCTATGATATTTTTCCATTATAACAACTAGGTTTTTTTTAAACTCATCTTGCACAACAGCTGCAAGATCTGGCACCAAATTTTGAAATCACAATACAGTGAGCAAGAAAGTAAAGGAAGAGTAAAGAAGGCATGGTAGGGTTTTTGCAGACAGCTAGGCCACTGCAAGTTCAAAGGGATCTCAGTACCATCAAACATCAGGCATGCTATTACTGCTGATCCCACTATGGTATGTATTTATGAGTAGATAAAACCCTTTCTATTTGTCAAAGAGTTTCAAATTGAAGACAGCAGCTACTTAGAGAAAAAAAAGAATACTATTTTGTTTCTGTCAAACATAATAAATGTAACAAAGGGAAATAACAAATACAAGCTTACAATTCACAATTGTTCAAAATTATGTTTGTCAACCAGTGATAATAGGAAGGCACCTGAACACTACTGACACTGCAAATACAACAGGGAAATGACCACACAGAGCATAGGACCAGGAGCTGGCATTCTGCATCACAGAGTAGTCCCATCTATACGGTAAGTTTCTAAACTGGGGCAACAAGAGTGCAGAGCAGCAGAAAGAAGGGGTGCTTTCCAGCACCTTCCAGTCATCTGGTGGTCTATCTTGCAGCCACTCCAATGGCCAAATGCCGAACATGACCCCTAGTCTGTAGCAATGATAAAATATAATGAAGCAAAGGTGAAATGCATTCTCCTTCATTCAGTATGAGCAGCTTTCTTTTTTCCAGTAAGCTCTATGGTGTTTAGTTAGTGACCTCATCTGCCTCCCCTCTCTGACCCTCATGACTGCTAAATATCAAAATGGCAGAGGCTCTAAATTGACACAAACCAGTGAAGAGCACAGGTGTTATAAAATGAGAATGTCTGAAAAGCACATTCTACATGCTTCACCATAATCTTTCCTATATTTTGCAGATCTGTTGCAGAACCTAACAAGATATACCTATCCTACAGATGGGAGGACAATTACATCAAATGCCCTGGGAAAATAACTTTTGTTGCTCTGTACAATTAAATGGCCTTTTCTTTCAGCAATCTACAACTTTTTAAGGGGAAATGCACAGGAACAACAAATTCATGAGACCATGGTCTGTTCCCTTTCAACTACCCTGCAAATTCCCAGTTTGCTTTTGAGTGGGAGCATACAGTTCGTCCAAACTAAACATGCCTGACATGGTTAATGTTCGAACACCTATGTTATGATCATGATAATTCATTTTTTCCCCTCTTCAAAAACAGCATGTCACAATGGGATCTGAAAAATTGCCTCTGGTATCCAGGCGTCATACTATTTCTGATCTGCTAATAAAATGGATACAGCAAGCAATGACTCTTTTTCTGGCACTATGTCTGATTTGTGTGACTTCTTCACACATCACTCCTCTGCTGGAAAACAATGCTCCACGTGATGGGAGTCCAAAAGAAGAACTGCCCTCATAAGCCAAAAAGCTTAGAGGAGGAACAGAATTACCGCTGTCAAAATCACCTCTTGCCCAATCTAATGTGAATCACACAGGACACACTGTACTCCCAGAACCCACTGCTTCCCCTGGGGCTTGCAGGGAACTAACTGCTGGCTCCCCCTGCCATGAAGGGTTTCACTTTCCCTGCTTCCTTTAATAATTACTGTAAATTCTTGAAAAATCAGCACCTCAGCCTACCAACCTGAGACAATGACACTTGCTCCAATGGGGTCTCTCATTTTGCTTGCAGTTTAGGGTAGTAATAAAATCGTAAAACAGCAACACAAGAATCCATCAAGTACCTGGTCCTGAAACAACCCAACATCTAAAGCCAGAACTTACGCCACAAGGCAATTTTTCAGCTGAAAAAAAGACTGATATATGCTAAAAAGAAAAACATGGGGATATTTAGGCTATGTTCCTCACCAAAGCCTGAACTCAGGCTCCTGACAAAGCTACCCTACAGACCTGGATAAATGCACAGCACCTTCTCCAGCTTCAGAGCCAGCACACTGGTATAGAGTGGTATAAAGTCACTGGTATAAAGTCAAATCCCATGAGTACTTACACTGCTTTCAGCAGATGAATGTACCAAAACTATTAAGGACGTAACTTCATTTATACAGTGTAGTCACCTCTGAACTAAGTACAATGTCTGTTGCTACTCAGGTGCCCAAAAGCAAAACTATGGACCTGATTTCCTATTCATCTGCAGATGCTTCCATTTCTGGTGAACAAAGGTTGACGCTGTCTTGATTCCTGACTTTTTTCTGGAGATGAAGCTGTGTATTTCAAATGTTGTCACTCACAAACAGTTATTTATTTGGACACAAATAATAACAGCTAGTTATTTAGTAAAATGCTTGAGAAACAATGTATTTAAATTGCTCAAATTCCGTTGTAAGAAAGATGACTGCTCTAACTAAAAGCAGTAAAACAATTCAAAATACTTTAAAATTAGGCATTTTTATGTTTTCAAGTACTTTTTCCAGCATGTGAATTGCCTTAAGCCTGTTTTGTCAATGCTTTCCATTAAAAGACCACAATTTAATTAAATTAACTAGCAATTATTAAAATGGGATTAATAAACTAAATACTGTCATTTTAAAATCATTAAGATCAAAGCTGAAGCCAGTTTTGTCAACAGTAAAACAATTACATTCTTCAGCCTTTCTGTACAAGCAAGGATCTTCTTGTTCTCCTGAGTTACACACAATCTCTATATATCACTGAATATACTACTTTAATCTTTAGCCAGCTTTTTCTACGTCTATAGACAAAGCATGCAGTAATGCAAATATGAAAGGAGTAACTGCATCAATTCAAAGGTGACACTAACATAATGAAAACAAAAAAAGCTAATAAAAAGCTATTTATTGCTTTATTAAGCAGTTCTTTTAAAAGCTTCCCAACAAAATTCCTCTACAATGGTCTGAAACTGCCTGTCTGCATTAGATCCAACAAATCCATCTGACATACTTTTAATGGGCTGCAAAACAGAATAGCGTCACTTGACAGACACACACATGCACTGTCCTTTTATTAACCAGTGCAAAGCACTGCCCACTTTAGAATCACCTTTCTATCTGGCAAGTATATTCACCCATATTACTGGCATATGCATAGATTATTAAAAATGAATGAAACTTGCTTTTCCTTTTATGTGTATTTGTTTGCTTTTTTTCTGTCTATACACAAGAAATCAATTACACCAGCTCCTTTCTTCTTTCTTCTGTATGTTCAATCACTGTATCTGTCAGGCATAGTTAGAAAGTGGAAAAAGCAATTTGCACAGGAAAAAACATTTTGCCTAGAGTCTTCACTTGCCTAGCATATTCAAGTCCCATCTTTGCTCAGCTATGCTTTCACTGAATATACAGACAAATACTGTTTCTTGTTGTTGGGGTTTTTTTGGGTTTTGTTTTACAAGTGTTAAATGCAATACAGTAATTGTAGTAAAAGAGAAGGACTACATCACTCTTTCATAGTTCATCACAGCATGCCACACAGAACCAATGTGCCACCACACAGAGCTTTGTAAGGCTGGAAGATCTTTGCTGCTGGGGTCAATAACATAACCTATGCACTTGGCCTCTCTACAGTTCTGAAAACTTGAATTTTGAAGTAGCTACACAGGCAGCCAAAACCCACCTCACTATGACTGTAGCGGGAGTACATGTTTGGGAAAAAGGAGAAAAGCTTCCCATAATTCTCTACTTGCAATCACACACCCTATCGAATTTTATTACAGCACCAGTCTGTGTAAAAGAAATTTTGATTTTCAATCAAAATTGAATATTTTATTTGGTTAAAAAGAACCAAATAAAATATTAAAGACTGATAGTGGATCCTTCCCTTCCACTAGCTGTACCAAAAGTACACTGTTGTACTGTACTGTAACCCTGTCACTGCAGAGAGGGACAGGCGTGAACCGTGAGCACCAGCAGCGTTGGCCATGGCCCTCAGACGTGAGCACCACTCTCCCAGCACCTTACCTGGTGGTGTACTAGCTGCTGTCATGGCTGTACTTGTCGAGTGCATTGGGCTGCTGCTTTCCAGCGAGAGGCAAGAATTGCCACCACTGTTCTTCTTAACAAACGTCTCAGGGACACTGGGCAGGGGCACGGGGTGGCTGATTCCCAGCTCCTCTTCCTGAGCTTGCTGTCTTCTTAGGGCAACCTAGGAACAAAAGAGAAGACATAGGGTATGCTCTGTGATTTTGAGCACAATTTATACTGGCAGCAATGAACGACTCAGATTCAAAGATGGTTTTTCACTATTCGTACCGTAGACTAGTGCTGATCATAGAATCACTAAGGCTGGAAAAGACCTCCAAGACCACTGAGTCCAGTTTTCAACCAAATACCATGTCAACTACAGCACTAAATGCCAGGTCCAGTTGTTTCTTGAACACCCCCAGGGATGGTTCCTGGTTTCAGTACTTGACAATTCTTTCTGTTCTTCCTGACATCAACCTGAACCTCCCCTGGCCCAGCCTGAGCCCATTTCCTCTCATCCTGTCAGCACTAGCTGCCTGGAAGAAGAGGCCAACCCACAACCTCCTTTCAGGAAGCTGCAGAAGGTCCCTCCTGAGCCCCCTTTCCTTCAGGCTAGACAAAGGCAGCTCTCTCAGTCACTGCTCACTTGGCTTACTCTCTAGGCCCTTCACACAATCCAGCCAATGGGCAGAGAAGTATGTAAGCAAAAACCAACCCCATTTTGTGTACAAGCACAAAGGAACAAACCTATGAAATGCTGGTGACATACACACCTTCCTCCACTGAAGCCAGATTAACACTTGTTGCAGCTGACGAAATTCCCGCAACACAGCTGCTCTTGGGACAAGAACTCTGGAAGGTGTAGTCACTACCCTCCTCTCTGCTGATACACAGCTGCTGGGGTTAAGAAGTTAGTCTGCTTGCAGGGTTCTGCTGTGCCTCTTATCAATATAAAGCAGCTTTTCATGAGGGCTTGTACCTGTAATCTCCTGCTCTATCCAGGCCTGCTAGGCTCCCTGCTGGCTCTTTGCTGGAAGTGTTGCCCTTCAAGGAAATTTCAGCATACAGTACACTGTACAGAGAGAACCATTATGGAAGAAGGACAGCAAATGTAGGGTACCATCCTGCAGGCATCTCAGACAGCATCACACACACAGAAGAGTGCTGGGCAAGTCTGGAGAAGCTGGAGCTCCCCATTTCTTTCCTAATACTGACAAAGTTCCAAAGCCTAACTGGCACTGGCCAAGCCTATAGGCACTACACAGTCTGGACATGCGTGCAGATAAACCATATTCACTGCTTGCAGACAGCCCCTTCTGCTTCATCTGAACTAGCAGATCAATTTAACACCCATGCCAGATCTGTCTGGGAAGTATATATGACACTGCTACAGCTACATACCCTGCTACTTGTGAGGTAACTGATTTGCATCTTCACTTGAATCTCAGAAATTTTTTCCAGTTTACAGACTGGGATCATGGGCGTTTCTTGCTGGAAATTCTCCTGGGTATCTGGGACAGGCCTTCCCTACATTTTCATGTTCAACAGCCATGCTTTTTTCTAACACAGATTTATAATTCTGTTAGTTAGCATTAGCCCTTGCAGTAAGAAACATCCCGTACAGAAGGTGCAGACTTGCAACCACCACTGTAACTTCAGCTTCACAAGCCAGTAACCTTGACCTGTAAAATTCCACCAGCATCAAGGGGCTTACTGCAGAAATATATCAAAAGGGGGAAAGACAGACTTTCAATGTGTAACTCCTACACAGATAAGGTTTAGCTAGGGAGGCTTTCAAAGCGACTTTCAAATACTAGGCAGGGAAGAGAATACCCCCAGGAGGACCATCACCGGAGCTTGCTAGCAGGAGGCACCCACTGCCTGACAGAAGCAGCTGAGCAGCAAGATTCCGTGCCGAGGGGGACACTCTGCACGGGGACACTTCGTGCTCCCTTCCCCGAGGCAGACAGCAAAGCCATTCACATTTATTTTTCCAAGGTTCACACCAGGCAGAGAAAGTGCATGTAACTTGGGCATAACAACAATTTCTGGGCTGCCATACTACCAATAAGGAAGAATTGTTTAAATGAACTCCCATTGAGTTCTGAGGACGTTTTATGCACTGAATAACAAAATTAGGAAAAAAAAAAGAAAAAAGCGAGGATTTAATCTAGAGCTGCTTAGGTTTTTAAAACCTGTCAGCCCGACACACATTTTATCCGGGATCATGAAGCTCTGAGCAGATAGCAATTGCAAACTGATGGGTGGGTCTGGTATCACCATCACGTACCTTCACTCGCACCAGGAGCCCTAAAGCCTTGCCAATTATGTGCTGATCGTTTGCTCTAACGAGGGCGTAAAATGCCCCTCCAGCAGCCGCTCCAGTACACGCCCAGGACCCCCCTTAGTAAAGTTTGCAAGATAAAGATCACACGGGTTAATAGAGCCCTATACTTACACCGCCAGAATGGTGACTCCGAAGCGAGACGACCCCAACGAAAACGTTATTCCCACCCTGAACTGGATACCATTTGTTTTCTTAGCCCTCAGAATACTGAGCCCTCGTTGAGATAAAAGATGACCCACCTACACAGCTATGTGAAGAACTGCTACACGCCAAATTTCGAAAAACGCCGTTAAAAAATCCCAAAAAAGTTAGAAATGCGCTCAACTGAAGCCACCAGCATCAGGAAACGCAGTTTACACCGCCAGCACAAAATATTCTCGATAAGCAATTTGTTGGCTAGATTATTCATTTTCTAGTTAAAAGCAAGCGGGAAAACGACTACTGACGGTAACTTAGGTCCTGCTCCGTGCAGGTTCTACAGCCTCCCGGGGGCTGTCCATAGGGCCGGACTGTACCCGGCCCGGGGCAGCGGCGCTCGGCCGTGCCCGGCAGGTGCAGCTGACCGCTCACCGCTGCCACTCGCCCGGCTGCAATCCTCCGCGCCTCTGGGGCATCTCCCATTTCTTATGCAAAAACGAAATTTAAATAACTTGCGAGAAATACAGCGACAAGTTTCACTAACAGCGGTGTAACTCCTGGCTCCCGTCCGGGGCGAGGCTACCCGCGGCTGCGGTCTCGCAGCGCACCGCATCCCGGCGCGGCCGCTCGGCCCCGACGGGCCCGACCCCCACGGGCGCGGAGCACACCGCGCTCGGACACAGCTCACCTGCGCTGCCATGACGCGCTGCCGCTCGGCGATTAGGCTGCACTTGTTGCACTGGCAGTCCCGCCACATGCAGAAGCGTTTGTGCCCCTTCAGCGGCGAGGAGTAGCCGTGGTTGCGGCAGCGGGCACACTTGGGCAGTCGCGGCCGCTTCTTCCCCGCTGCAGCGGCTCCCCTGTCCGCCGGGGCGGCCGCCATGGGGGCCGCCGCCTTCCCGAAGCTATTCGCCTTGTCCCCCGGGCCCGCGACGTCCGGGGGCTTGCTGAAGGCCGGGGTGTCACTGGGCATCGCGGCAGGCGGGGGGCAGCTGGAAGAGCAGTCTGCGCGCTTCTGCCCCGTCCCGTCCCGCCACCCCGCGCGTTTTGGCGGGCAGCACCAGGCGGGCGTCGCCCCTCCTGCCGCGCCTCCCCCACTCCTGCCCCGGGGGGTCCGTGGCCGCTAAATCCTCGCTACCCCGAGGGAGCGGCCACCCTTCCCTTCGCGCTCCTCCCTCCCCCACCGGGCCGGCCTGCGGCGGGAAAGGCGGGCCCCGTCCAGGCCGGTCCCCGTCGGATGCGGGGCGCGGGCCCGGGGCGGCCTGACGGCCGGAGGTTCTGCGGGGCTCGGCTCAGTCGCCCTGCCCGCAGGTCCCGCACGACAGGATGCCCAGGCCCCCGGTTGGGGGCTGCTTCGCGGCTGTCCTGCGGCCTCTGCCCGCCCTCCGTGCCCCGCAGCGGCCAGCGCAGGCCGTGTCCATGCTGGTGATGCTGGACGAGGTCTGCGACAGCAAGGCGGGATCGATCCGGAGAGGCCATGTTTAAGCCCAGTGGTCCCCTGGGATGGGCAGGTCAGGTTTGGGCAGGCGATCAACATGGCCTGGCCCAGGAGAGGTGTGACGCCCGAATAAAACACCCCAGTTGCCGCAGCTCAGCTGCTCTGTCGTGGGGCTGCTGGCGTCTTGCTGGACTCCAGCCTCCCTTACCGCGTTACCTCGCACTCGTATCGTGCAGTGTGTGTAAAGACACACTAAAGACATCTGTGTGGGCAGGTGATACCGGCAGGTGTAAGGGCGAGTGAGAGCACGGTGATAACTCGGTAGCCATCACCTCTGGAGCTGGTGTGGGTGACAGAGGGGCTGAACTCTGCAGGGGAAGACAAACAAAGATGCTTTTTTCTTCTTTACATAGGCCTCCCTTCCAACTTGGCACTATGTGATTTATAAACACATGCAGCTCTACAGATATTATTTACAGTATTAATATTTCCTCTGTTACACCTTTAAATCTTTCTGGGCTCAACTTTAGATGACGCTATCTTCATGCGGAAATGAAACTATTAAATTACATCTCAATCTAAGATGAATGACAACTGTCAAATGAGTGACTCAACAGAGATGAAGCAGAAAGCACCTGAGATTACGTGAGGCTGATTTATAAAGATTGCATAAAGATTTCTATAACCCCAGCTTCATGACTCAGCATATCAGATGGCAGTAAGTTACAGTAGGTAGAAATTTATTTCTGCTAGAAGAAGCCAAGAAAGGCATCTCTCTCTTTGTGATCAGCTAACTCCAAGCTAATTCTGCTCAGACTGAGCTTCCATGCTGGAAACAGCGAGTGCCTATCTTAACCTGAAGAATGCCCCAGATCCTTGCTGCTTGATGCTTTGCATTAGCTTTTAATAAATTACATTTAAAGAACTTGTTTCTTCATGGCACAACATTGGAGACATTTATGACACTTTTCATCATCCAGAGAGAAACCTCATTCGAACACTCCTGTTAAGCCCCAGTCGCAGCCAGTCAGATGGTCCACAAGTGAAGGCTGAGCTCATGCTGTGTGGACTTGGTGTGACCATCATTCAGCTCACAGAAACTGACATCTTTTTCCCTTGCATCGCTTTTCTGGGATTGACATTTCTGATGTCAGTATCTGCACATTTTCCCACAAGACAGGAGAAGATGAACATGATCTTTAGAGAAACAAAATTAGTATTTGCCTTTACATGTAGTGCTACATATCACTAATATTTAAGGAGGTGAAAAATGTAAGCATACTAGCTTGGGATATCAAAATATAAAATTCCTCCCTGAATGAAACCAGTTGAGATCCTCTCAAGTCATATAGGCATTGATGAGTTTCCAAAATTTTGTCTAGGAGCAAGCCTTGAATATCCAGTTTGTGAAGTACATTGCATGGTGGAGCACACACAGAGAAATGTTTTCCCCTACAAATTACCTTAAGCCAATTGAAAATGCAGATTAAAAAGTAGATGAAAGGAGGCTAAATCGAAAGACCAAGAAAGGCAAAATAAAATAAACCCAACAGAGGTAGGAGAAGAAAATCAGAAATGACAGCAGGGGTGGAAAAGGAGAGAAGATAAGAGAAGGACAGTGTATAAAGCAGGCAAAAACAGACAAAAGAAAAATAAGAGCAGTCACCATGTGCTTATATATCTGACTTTTCGCTAGAAACTAAGTGGGCCAGCCAGCCTCAGAGATGAAGTACAGGATGCAAAACGTGCAACAGTTCCAAGAAGAGCCTTCATTCATCACTCTTTCACATAATTAGTATTTTCTACTACTGCCTTTCAGACTAACTGCCCAGATATGTATTATCCATAATATTACAGAACCTACCATACAGAACAAAATATTAATGTTGTTAGTACCTATCTAGTATTTTGTGTTCTGGATGAATATCACCAAAATATCTAGATGCCTGATGAATACAAGTACATGATCAAATATTTACAAATGAATTGCTTTAGTTTTGCTAGCTCAAGTCACACTTTGAGTATAGTTTAGAGTGCAATGTTTTTCTCCAATTTTTTTAATGGGTGTATGGTGAGGTTGACAACACACTGCTGGATTTGTCCTCAGTGGAGTAATGAAACAACAGGAGATGGTCATAAACTGCCATTAGTCCTAAGACAAATCATAATAACTTCACTGCAAGTCTTCGGGAAATTTTGTCATTAATTTAATTAATAACTGGGCATCTCTGGTTCAAGTCTGCCTAGTGATGATGTCAGTGACTTAAGATTACTGCAGTGTGCCATCACCTTTGCTGTAATTAATAACTGTAATTAATATTGCTGATGACAAAAATAACAGTCAAAAGACATTTTTGCTTTTCGTTTTTTCTTTTGTCTTAATAGATGTATGATAGTTGTCCTTTAAAGGACCTTTTTCTTTAAAGTCCCTAATGTCATCTGTTAGTGATGATCTGTCCTTTGCATGCCTTTGGCTGATCCCTTGAACCTGGCAAAAATATTTTATTTGCTAACAAGATTATAATTTTGATGGTCAGATGTGAGCAAGACCTGATCCTATCACCACATTTGGTATGACTCAGCAAGCCAGTAGAAAGATGACAAATTAAAAACAGTTTAATTCTAACATTGTTGCCTGGAAAGTGAAGACCTTCAGTTTCCCAGAAGTCGGTGCAGTTGAATGCATTTCATTTTAGAGATCTGCTAGACCTGATTCTGTTTAATTTTTGTTTTGTGGTGAATTTTTTTTTTTCTGTCAGTGGGTCAAATCAGAGAGTTTTTGAGATATTTTTGACTCTCACAGATCATTTTATAGACTGTATCCCCAGGGCTGCTTGTGGATTCCCCAAAGAGCCTCAGCTGCAAGAGTGGTGACGGACAGAAGATGAAGCATGCACACTGGCAGTCTGCATTGTCTGAAAACATCAACATGTCCATAAACACACTCTGGATGTTCTGAACAAAATATCAAAGAGAGCCAGAGGGAGTCAAGCAAAGGAGGGAAACCATGCCAGCACATTCCCTGACACTGATAGGAGCTGGGAAGCTCCTCAGTGTTGAACTCTAGTGCTTGCCTGCAGCTCTGGGTGTCTGGGCTGCCCTAGAGCCATCAGCTTAGCAGGGTAAACAAGTGTAGAGCTACCCTCCTCTCCACTCCTCCAGCCTTGTCAGCCTGCACATGCATTTACTCATGTGTCATCACCTGGATTTCTGCTGGTTTACTTGTGTGAGTAGTCTCCCATGCAAGTGCATTTGCTGGAGTGACAGACATCATTGCAACTAAAACACTTGAAAAGATACTTCAAGAAAAATCCAGTAGGTGGCATAAATAGGCCATGCCTTTTTTTTCCCCCTTTCATTTGTATATGTGTGCCGTTCTCTTTTATTCATTCTCATTCTTTATTTTAATCCTCCTTTAACTTACAGAGAAGCTGAAGTTTTGTCACTTGGCTCTTAAAACACAATTCCCCAGAAAAAGTTTCGTATTTGAAGCAGAGGGTTTTCTTGATACTTTCTGGCAGCATATAGATTTTTGGGTTGTTTTATCCCCCCACGTCTATATTTATGTTTCTAACAGTTTCTATTTTCAGGTTACACTACCTGCAGGTCTCGAACTTCCAGCAGCACAACAAAAGGAAAGGTTTTCTTATTGGACATATATCTGAACCCAGACCTTGCCTTGAAATGCTCAGTATTTACAAGATTTTAAAGCTGGCTTACAGCTGCTCTCAGACACTTTTCTGATGATATATAAAATATTGGCACCAGGAACATTACTCCAGATCAGTGAGATCTGATGGCTTTTGCTAAAAGTAATTTCAGTCAAGCTGAATCTTTCATTCAGACTTAAGATTTTAAGTACTTCAGTTTTCCATGGTCCAAAAATATTTCTATGCCATGGGCATTTAGGACTTCCAATGGAGTTTCAATATGCTGCTTTTTTCTCTTTTCCTCAAACTCCTTTTTTTGTTTGTTTTTTGTCTGGTTGCTTGGTTTTTTGTTTTGGTTTTTTTTGTTTTATGTTGTTGTTGTGGGGTTTTTTTTGTTTCGTTTGGTTTTTTGGTTTGGTTTTTTTGGTTTTTGGTGGTTTTTTTGGTTTGTTTTTTTTTTTTTTTTTCATTTTTTTCCCTCTGGTGCCCACAACTCTGCTCTCACTGGGTGAACAACTAAAGCAATTTCTCATACTGCCACCATTTGGCTATTTGCTGCCTTTCCTCAGTGAGAGTAAGGAGAGTAGCTGGGGTGGTGGTCCACAGCTTGCCAACAGTGAAAAAGCTGCTGTGCCTGTCTCCGCTTACAAAGACCACTGGTTGTTAGCAAGGCACGACAAATTGTGTACACTCTTCAGCATCCTCAGTTCACATTCTTTCCTCTTGGTACAAATCCACACTCACTGGGAAGATAAGGTGTAGAAGGGGACCCTTGTACAAAGAGCCTTCTGCAAGAAGGAGTGTCGGCAGGGGGCAGGGAACAGCATCCCGTGTATCCCAAGGTGGAGAAGAGGCCTGCCATAGCAGGTGACATGCCCTAATGGCCTCTGAAGCTGCGTGTTTATTCACAGTCCCCTCATTGGTATTCTCCCAATAAGCACGGGAAAGAGAACCTTCACATCAGTAACTTCAGATGAGCCACAACTGAGAAGAGCCACCAGCAATGGGTGCCTAAGCAGAAATGTTTGTTTGCAAGATACATGCTAATCAGAATCTAGAGTTTAATGGTCCGTATGTCAGGGCTATGGTAAAAATTACTTAGGTAAAAATAAAGAAAACCCTGCCTGTTACAACAAATGGCTCTTCCCCTACATGTCTGGGAACCCAGCCAATGAGATTGGCCCACACTGCTCAATAAAAACAGGATTCGTTGGAAACAAAATTCATGTTGTTACATTATGCCAAATATAATACAAAACCAAAGCAGTTTTCAAGTCAGTGAAGCAGATACAATGGAGATATTTTAAAAATGTATATGTTTATCGTGTTTCCACTCTGACTAGTTTTACTACTAATATACATAAAGAAGGGAGAAAAATTAGTGATTTTTACACTAACACCTACATTCTTCTTTTCTCATTTATTCATGCAAATTGGAGTAATTTCATTGCAGACGTAAAGGCTGAAGAAAAAACACTGTCAGCTCCTTGGAAATTTCAATCATTGTTAATAATTGACTTGGATAGCTATTTGAAAGCATTATTAGATCCAACATATAAAATAGAAGTTAAAAAGTGACTGTGGAGAAAACCACTGAACTGCTTCTTCTCAGTATTCATTGTTCATTTTAGGCAGACTTGAAAATTAATTGGATCCAGTGACTTAGAACATTGAAGACTGTTGCATGACTCATTAAGCTGACATTTCTAACATTCCTAATTCACACAGTAAGAATGATAGAGTTACATAAGCCATCTATACATTTGAGCTCCTTCATCAGGGTAGGACCACTGAAGAGAATGCCCTTACTTCTGAATATCATCATCAATTCAGCTCTAAGACATCTGCAATGGAGCTGAGTTTGATAGACTGCCAGAATATGAAAAACTAAGCTCCAACGTCTTAAAAATAGGCAACACAATTAATTGCTATTTTTTAATTTATGGTCTTTAATGTTTTAATGGATACAGTTAAATTTCCACTTCACCAAGCAAACTAATTGCTATGTAAAGGAAGAAATAGATCATTGCAAATTATAAAGCACTTGGTTTATTATCTATGCCTCCTCTAAATCTCCTCTTGCAAGTTTTTATTATTTTGCATTCTTGATCTTCAGAAACTTGAAACTGTTGAAATTCTGTAATTCTGAAGGATGGTTACAGCTGAGGTAAAGGAAGGGGTAGGGTTTTGCTATGTCAATTTACTATCCATCATTTTTTTATTTGTTATTATTATTTGTTGCTCCTAATTCTGATGCTCAGTAGAAGCAAAGTTATTGTTACAACATCTCTGTCTGATTTATTTTCATCTTTTTTCCTTAAGCCGAAATAAATATATTTTTCACATGATATACTGCTCTCAGGGGAGCATTCTGTAAGACTTCCCATTAAAATCAGTGCGTGTACATACATGCGTGAGAGCAAAATATTGTGCTGCTCTTCCCCCATTTCTTGCTGTTTCCTGTAGGAAGCCTTTCAGATCCACTGAGTGGGGCAGGGGTGTCAGAATTGCCTTCAGAAACAGCTGAGCTCTTCCAGATATTTTAATCAAAGTCAAATGACTGCTACTTAATCAGCCATGCTGTGAAATGATTTCATGTGAGCTGCTGACCTTTTGTGTCTCCCAGCATGAGAAAGAGGCTTTCTTCTTTGCCGTCAGCCAGCCTCTCTTCCCCTAGAGCCTCTCCCATTCCAGCCTCCATGCCCAGAGCCCCCGGAGCAATTGGGCAGTTCAGAGGTGGTCCCCAAATGCTAGTGCAGTGCATTGGGTCTTTCCTCCTTCCAAGGTTTGCGTGTCCATCCCCCGTCCATGCTAGGAATCCAGTTCAGAGAAAGGACCTGGGAGATCTGGGTCTCAGGAAACACAGGCCCGTCAAGTAAAGCTTTACTTAGTGCTATCAAGGTACAGATAATCAGAGCACTTAGTTGGCTTCCTTAGGCAACAGTTTTCTTCTATCACTTGTGTGTCGGTCAGCAGTGTACATCATATACGCACATTTGGTAATTAAGAGTAATTGAGTTCCTCTTATACTATTGGTGAGAAGCTGGTAAGGAAGATGACACACTTATCAAATTATTAAAACTGTAATAATAATTATTACAAATTATTTCAACTGTCAAGCTATTAATTTTAATTAGGCTGGCTTTTTCTTGGCACTGAGATATCTTGAAAAGTGAAGGAAATATTGCCTAAAAACTAATGAGATGCCTTAATTTTCTGTCATTCATATGCAAACAGGGCCATTTGCAGATACGAGAATAAAGGTGTTCTGAGCCCAGCTCAGTCACCCAGCCAAGTGCATGAAAATATTCACATTGTCTGAGTAAAATATTGTTAAATATCCTCAGAGTTGGAAATTGTAACAGATATCATGTGATGAGACTGAGAACAGAGTATCTTCTCTGAATGGTTGTTTAAGTCGTTATTTTCTCTTACCTGTTTTCAAGAACCAAGGCATGGACATTGCCTTTTCCCTGGAACGCAGCTTCTCTGAATTCACAATAATGACATCTAAGAAGATTGTTCATTAGGCACCTAACATAAGTAGGGTACAACTCTACTATTGCCTGAGTCTCTATTATAAACACTATAGGCCATTAATTCGTCTCTGCAGGACTCACTGTGTTCTACTGTCTGAATCATACACACCTTAAATACCTGCCTGGATACTCACTTTGCTCTGTGGCCGTAAGCCTGCTGATGTTTTTTCCCTCTGGGTGAAGAACACATGCCAACTTTGAGTAGCTGTTTATTCTTATGCACTGCAGTGACCCTCCTGTCTTTTTTCAAAACAAATTTGAGGAATAAAGTGAAAATTACACATACCGACTTTTTAAAACTTTTTTTTTTTAGGAATACTCACTTGGTTATAATAATGATATTATTAAAGTAGGAGCTGTTATTTATCAAGGGTGGCAATGTTATTAACTAAGAGTATGTTGTACTTATCTTTTATTCCTATTCAAAAAGATATCTAAAATAATTGTTATTATTAATATTAACTTCTAGGGAAATAATTGTTGTTATTAATATTAACTTCTAGGGAGCACCGATAAACTTCCTAAGATGGTCAAAATAACTGATGTCCTAAACCAAGACATGTGAGATTGCATTGTTAATCATACTTTAGAAGTGGACCAGTGATGCTAAAGGATGAGAGCGGAACACTGAAATTCAGGAGTGGCCTTAAAATACTGGTTAATACAACCCTTTTCTTAGCAGGGGATAGAAGGAACGACTTCTGCACACCTAGTGATATTTGGATGCTATTGAAGTAGTAGGAAACACAACCTCATTATGATTTGACACTCATTAGTTTCCTTACTTCAGGTACTTTCAGACAGTCTGTATTATATTTCAGGATGAATTGTTTGGAATAGCTAGTTTCTCAGCTCCAGTATTTATGTGTTGGAGAAGTGCACCCAGCTCAGCTTGTTTTCATGTTTCTCAGTAAGAGTGCATGCCAGCAGCAGACCATTGGAAGCCCTGTTCAGGTCCATGGTAGATTATAGCCTATTTTTCAGGTTTGTTCCTGCCTTTGAAGAACCCGTTTTCTTGTAGGCTTGAGAAGAATAATACACAAACCTTTCTGCAGTTGGAAAAGAGTTTCAGCCGTCATCTTCACTACTGTAAGTTGGGCCCTTTTGATCTGCGCTCTGGTGAGGGTGGGGGTAGGGGATGACCTGTTTGTGTGCAATATGTCTCCTGCACCAGATTCCATGGCAGGTGATTTTGTTAGCATCCTCAAGAAAATCATCCTGTAATTTAAAGAGAACTTTAATTTCTAGAGCAGAGATAGAGCCTGTGTAGCCATCCTATACCTCTTGGGTAGAGTAGTTCCATACAAGAGAAACCAGAGATTTCCCAGAAGGTAAAGTCAGGCTCCTTCCTGAACTTTTTCCATATTGATTTGGGAGAAGAGCTGTAGAAGTCTTGTGGTTTAGCACAAGGTTGTATGGCAATGTTTCTTTGTCTATCTATGGAGCTTACATTTTTGTTAGCAGTTGTTTTACAATGCTCATCCCTCCTTCCAAAGGTAGTTCTGGGCTACAGGGCACAGCATTTTTCCATCTCCTGACACCAGATCGTAGGAGAATACTGCTTGGTCTCTTTGCACAAAATTTGGGTAGAAAACAGTGGGCTACTAATTCAGTGTTAAATTAGAAAATACTTGAGACCAAGATTTGCATATGTCAGGTCATGCATGCAGCCCTGATATGTCAGCAGTTGAAAGGCGATTTTTAAAAGAGAAAGAATGAATTAAATAATACCACAATACTAAAACAAACAAACAAAACCCCAACTCAACCCCAAAAAGAAACACATAAACAAAACCCCAAACCCCAACAAACCTCTGTAACTAACTGCTCTGTCAGAGAATCTAGTTGTCTCCCTCCGCACGCCTGCAGCAATGTTGGATTTATCCCGTCTGCAGAGGTCTCCCCACTCCACAGAAAAGTCACGGGGGAGGCTGTGGCAGACGAGGGAGGGGGAACAGCCAGCATCTGATAGGTTGCAGCTGGGCTGTCCATCAGATCTACCAGGCACAGTGGGAAGGTACTGGGTTTTGTCCACCCAGCTTAGAGGAGGCATTCACAGCCGTATCTACAGCATGTTTGCAGAAACTCACACACATACCCATTTTCATATGAATATGTTTCTTCTTCATTTCTTCTGTCTGTTTTCAATTCTTGACCATATTCTGACCAAATATGAGTTGTGTGAAGGCCAGAAAAGGCAGTTACTATATGAGACAAAAATGGAAACAGACTCAATATTCATTCAAACACTCACCCAAATTTACCAAGAACTAAAACCTGTTTTTGCAGAACTAATCTAGAGAACTTTCTGTATTTCTTGCCTGTCTCTTTGCAAACCATCCACATGGCTTATTATTTCAGCACTCATATAATGTGAGATGTTCTAAATTCCTTATTCACAGGATTTAACTATTACCAAAAGAAAACTACCATTTTAAACTTTTTCCTTTTTGTTTTCAGCTTCCAACTTTTTAGCAGCTGTTGTTTGTTCTGTTGAGGGTGGCAGAGTTTGGACATGTTTGCTGGAACACTGTGACTGTAAATGGTGTCAAGTTGCATTGCATCCTCCAGTATCAGGTGCCTCTGCTCCATCTAAAATGGACAAAAAATGCACAGACCATTTTTTTATTCTCATCACACTGCCAGTTCTTGTTTAAGCAACTCTCTGGCAAGTTCTCTTTCAGCATTACAGATTTCCAGCTTTCTGTTGTGCCCACAAATTCATAATCTTTTTCCTCTGTTGCTTCAAAATGAGCCTCATTTTGTCATGCCTTGTTTCTAATCTCTCCCAATCTCTTTGTACAGCTGTTCTGCTCACAAATCTCCCAAATCAGCTTCCACTGCAGAAGGCATTACATGCTTCTTGCTCCTCCTGCTAGACTGGTGATGCAGATTAAGCCACCACAATAAAGGGCCTCTGAACAGATGTATCTTGTTGGACTGGAAAATTCTCATGATAAATTTGCAAGAATGGGTGTATGGTGGTGGAGTGAGGGCAAGCCATTTCCAGGGCCAGCCCCTACCTGCTCAGTGCCAAGGAATTGTAACTGTCTGACTCCAAGTCTCACTCACACTTAGGACTGGAGAAAAGTTGCCTTTCCAGCCCCAGAAAATGCCCAAGAGCAATGCAGTGGTGCTGCAGGATGCCTGCCAGACACAGCAGGCGGCTTTTCATGCCTCAAAGAAAGGTTTGATACCACAGCCAGGAAACAGAGGAGGATCTTTCCCAGTCTGCCTCTTCCACCATGACAAGTGAAATCTCATGCAAATGAAATCTCATGTCTTCATCTTGGTGAAGATAACGTGGCTCAGTGACGAAGGACAGCATTACTGGGGGGCATGAGCTACCCTTCCAGCTCTGCAGCTGGACAAGGCTCTAGAGAACACAGCAAGGCCTGTTTCTGCAGCAGTGCTAAAACCATTAAGTGAAAGGCTAAAAAAAAAGTTACCAGTACATCTCTTAGAAATATCTCTTTGCTACTCACATTCAGATCAGCTCTTAGAGATTTCTAAGCACATACACAGCTTTGAAAAAAATGTTACCCCTCCTGTTATCTAAATAATAATACTGCAAATGAGTTTAATGTTGTTTGGAGTACATGGAAACATTGAGGTTTGTCATATATAGCTGAATGTATTTAATCATACTCTGCTTAAGTATAATGAGGCCTTTATTTACAGGTCTCTGCATAGAAGTCCTTGAAGGGCTGTTTTGTATTGCAATAAATATTTTGAAAGGTGGTTTATTTTTTCTGGTGTTGGCTAACCAAACATGCACAGACATGGTTCTCAAGACGAATGGCTACCACTTGCCCAGTGGCACAGGGTGAAGCAGCAAAGCACCGGTGGATAAAATTATAATAAAACATGAATCAAGCTTGCCTACAGTGCCCCATTTGCTTTAAGTCATATCTACCTGCTGTGAAGTTCTCGCAGCAGGTACCAACTACCTAAAGACTCCTGTTTTCCCTAATGACCCTCTCATTCCTGAGATCTCTTCAGGGATGATGCATAGCGTGGGGGTTTTGGTGTGTGGAAACATGCTTTTGTTTCAACAGGAAGAATTAAAATAGTAAGGAAATAGAACACTTACAACAGAAGTTTTGAGAATTAATTAATTAATCACCTATAGCAAGGGACCATCTGATATATTGACAAAGGTTTGTTGTACTGGGTTTATATGGCCAGGTTTTGGTAGCAGGCTGCTAGCAGGGTGCTTCTGTGAGAAGATGGCAGACTCTTCTCCTGCATCCAACCGAGCCAGTGCCAGCTGGCTCTAAGACGGACCCACTGCTGGCCAAGGCCGAGCCCATCAGTAACAGTGATAGCTGTTTGAGCATAATATGTATAAGAAAGGGTAAAAGCTGCTCAGCAGCAGCAGCTGGAATATATGAGTGAGAACATTTGAGAGAAACAGCTCTGCAAACACCAAAGTTAGTGGAGAAGGACAGGGAGGAGGTGCTCAAGGAACAGGAGCTGAGATCCCCCTGCAGCCCGTGGTGCGGACCATGATGAGGCAGCTGTGCCCCTGCAGCCCATGGAGGTCCCTCCAGCCTGTGCAGGACCCCATGGCAGAGCAGGTGGATACACAGTGGAAGCTGCAGACCCCGTTGGGAGCCCACTGTGGAGCAGTCTCTTGGCAGGACCTGTGTATCATGGAGGAAAGCCCATGCTGGAGCAGGTTAGTTGGCAGAACTTGCGACCCTGTGAGAAACCCACACTGGAGTGAAGAACTGCAGCCTATTGGAGGGATTAATGGTGGAGAATTTGTGGAGGACTGTCTCCCATGGGACAGATCCCATGCTGGAGCAAGGTAAGCAGGAGACGTAAGGAGAAGCAGCAGAAACAACTTAATGGAGTAACTACAATCCTCATTCCAGTCCTCCTGTGCCACTGGTCGGGAGGAGACAAGGAATTCAGTAGTAAACTTTGGCCTGGGAAGAAGGGAGGGGAGAGGGAAGGTGTTTAAAGATTTGGGGGTTATTTCCTTGTTATTCCACTCTGATTTGATTGGCAGTAAATTAAACTAATCTCTCTTGAGTCTGTTTTGCCTGTGACAGTAACTGGTGAGTGATCTCTCCCTGTTCTTATCTCAATCCACCAGACTTTTCTCTCTCTCCCTGAGCATCAGAGGAGGGGATTGACTGAGTTGTTTTGGTGGGCATCTGGTGTTCAGTCAGGACCAACCCACCACAGATGTATACAGCTGTAAGACAATACCACTTTGAGCATAACTTATTTATGTGCCTTCTTTTCATTGCTGAACAACCTGGCAGGAAAACAGATGTACTCTCTTACAAACAGCTTTAAGAAGTTCTTAGAATCATCTTTGAAAAACAAAAAACCAACAAAATCTTCTTAGCATTTCCTGATTAGCTTCTTAGAGAGAGGTTCCCAATACTTGTGCAGGTAGCATGCCATTCTTCAGCTCCTTCAACAGCACTTAACTGTCCAGTGGTACTTTTAAGGTATTGGTACACTGGACGATGTTACAGGAACTAAAACCAACCAGGTGGCTCAGCTTTAACCAGGCGCTTCTGTTCAGCATATGTATGCACAAAGATCCTACAGCCAAAGTGAAGTAAGGCAGGAATTTTTTAATTGACTTCCCCAGGCATTGCATTAAGCTGTGAGTAGTAAGGGCTAACACCTCCACAATTCCAAACTGAAATACAAAACAAACCTGAAACTGGGTACCCCTTTCTTCTAATCACACTGTAGCCATTTCTAAAAACATTTAATGCAAAATCCTCCTTGCAGGTCTTCCAACACTGCTCCCTTGTCTCACATCAGGCCTTCAGAGACGGGCCCAAGAATACCATACGAACTGAACAACTGAAAGCATCTCTTTTTACTGAGGAAATGTTTGTAGTTAACACACCTGGGTGCCCACAGAAGAGCAGGAAGGGATGAAGTTTACAGGCCTGTATGCAGGCACTGAGTCCACTGAGGAGAGTTGTTTGCAGCTGCAGTAAGAGCATGAATGCTGTTTTGGCCAGCTTTGCTGGTTCCTTTCAAAGGCAGGAAGATGCCTGTAATGTTTGGGCTGCTTCCATTCCAGGAAACAGCCAGTCCTGTGTGTCAGGGATTGACGCCAAGGCTTGCATTAATTCACACCATGGTTGAACTGGACTTCTAACAGACAAATGTCTCAGCCAGAAGTATGAGACACCAGGAGAAATGGACTAAAAAAGCTATTTCTAGAATAATTTGAGTTCTTCCAGCCTTATCAAGAAGATAAAACCTCTGAAAGTATGTCTTGCGAAAAATGTTTTCCTCAGTTGTTGATTTTAGGTTAATTTTGTTGGCTAATTTCCATAATGTAAAACTCCATACCAGTAACTCTCACCTTTCAAGTGACAGACTCACTTAATGTATGACGATGTAACTGGAAAAAGACAGTGACATATTTTACAGTCTTGAAAAAGTGCCAATCTCTTTTATATTCACTGACAGTTAAGAGTTAAGGTGATGACAACATCATGCTTGCATATCCTGAAAGTCAATCATCATCTAACCTGAAAAACAAATGCCAGTTGAGAGTGTGTAGGGGGAGCTCAGGTCAGAGCTGGTATGCACGGTAAACCCCTTAATCCCAGCACTGGTGATAAATGCCATCTAGCATTAGTGGGTGGAATTAAACTTGGCTTTCAGAGGGCATCAGTGGATACAAACACTTTTGGGAACCTCTTAACTATTTCCTGGGGAAGGGCCCAACCTCCACAATATGAACTGCTTCAGGTGTCACCTCTTGGAGCTGGCAGAACCATTTAAGAGAACAAAATTTGAAAGGAAGTAATTATTCTTATTTTGTACTTATTTTTTTTTTTCTAAGTGCTTAATTCATTAAGTCTAGCCTAATAGGATTTTAAGCCAGAAATGACATTCACTGACTTTAGTAAAATAGTCAAGTAATTTTGTACTTCTCACCTATATTCACTAACACATCCAAAATTTTGGTTCCTTTTGGCAATCTTCCGATATCCTGGCATACCACAATAGCCTATTTCACCATACAACTAAAACTGGGGTCACTTTTCTTTAACAAGGCATTTTAGCCCACGAAAATGA
This sequence comes from Melozone crissalis, assembly GCF_028551555.1. Lineage (NCBI taxonomy): Eukaryota > Metazoa > Chordata > Aves > Passeriformes > Passerellidae > Melozone > Melozone crissalis. The sequence continues at coordinate 47,629,727 of NW_026535783.1, forward strand.
AGTTTTGTGGTGAAACTGAAAATTTCACAGAAATGCAGTGCCCACAGCTTCACCTAACATTTTCTGAAGCTCTAAACAGTTAGTTTGTTTTGCTTACCAGGAAAATGGCACCTAAATAAATCCAGGCACTCCAAGTTACATAGTTTGACATTTGTATGGTGTTACGGTGGTCAGATTCCTCCACAGATTTCTGTCACTTAAAAAATGTTTAATTTCTGATATACCAATTGTATTCAGGATTGGGAGAAGAACGCCAGAGAAAAAAAGGAAAGAATGTTTATTCCACATTACTCTCCTTGTGTTTTTGTTGCAGGTAATAAAAAAGTATTTAAGTACATTTAGTGATTCTCCCTGTGACATTAGTCACCTAAACTACTGGACTAATTGTTTTAAATCCTGCACATCCAGGAGTCCCATCATGCCCAGGACTCCCACTGATTTATGGAGGGAGAGACAGAAATCTGTTCCGACATGGAAAATAACAGTCATGGCCCTCTGCTATGGAAAGCCATTATTCATGGGCATTTCACATTCTTTTTTAAGCTCCATTATGTACAAAGAGCGGGTTAGGCTACAGTATGTACAAATATCACGTGCAATTGAAGCTCAGTAGCACAGCAACAGAGATCATAGTTTAAAAACTATTTTTGGGGCAAAGACCTATTAGACATGTTACTAATTAACCTATTTCCTACAGCAATACAGAGGCACTACTGAAAAGGACATTATTAGGTGGCTCAGCGTACTCTTTATCAAAGTCAGACTTTGGAGCATAATCTACATGCTTTAAAACTGCCATCACAGTGTCACAGAATCACAGCATATCTCAAGTCAGAACAGACACATAAGTCCAACTCCCTGCTCCTCTAAAGATTACCTAATACAACTGTCATGTATGATCACTAACTCCCTTAAAAAAGCACCAGTAGTCTAGTTTTGGTCAACCCAGTGCTAAAGAGAAAATATATTCTTGGTAAAACTGAAATTAGAAACCTCTTTGCTCTCCAAATTCTGTTCTGGCAGCATGTCTCTCTGCTAGACAAGAATTTAATCCATGAGATACAGGCAAGCAAGTATTAAGTAAGTGAACTGGATTTTCTGTAAAATTAGATTAAGTTCTAGAGAAAGACTAAAGCAGTCATCCATTTTCTTCACTTCTTCAGCTTGATTTGTTTATCTCTAGCCCCATGTGTATTTTAAACTCATGAAGACAAGAACAGATTATCTTGACTTTGCTTTCCAGACAGTTGTTCAAACTGGGGCAAACATATTCAACAGATCTGAAAACGACTCAAAAGAAACTCTTGCCATGCCCAAGCCAGGGAGATCCAACTTGCACTAATTCTGTTTCATGATAAAATTGCCCAGATCTTAAGTGAATGAGGAATTCATTGGGAAGCTTGCACTGCTGTTGTGTAGTATGTCTGACACAACCTCAGGTTATTGGGTGCAGCACCTTGCTGTGCAGGACAGCCTGCACCCACTGACTCTTGACAAAGATGGCAAAGTGAGGGGCATTTTTCTAGTGGTGCGAAGCTTTTTGTGTTGTTAGGTTTTTTTTGTTTGTTTGGTTTTTTATTGTATTTGTTTGTTATTTTTGGCAGCTGCTGCTGCTCTTTGCTGTCAGTCTTGTGTCAGAGAAAAGACCTTATTTTCACAGTAATTTGGCTTGCTAGGTGATGTGCCTCTGTATCTAGCACATAGGATCCAGGTGAGGGAGCATCCACACATTAACAGACGCTAAGTGAAGAGTGAGAGGAAAAGCTGGCCAGAGAAGTGCAAGAGTAAAAACTGACTGACATCAAGGGGCGGGGGGGCTTATTTGGGACAGCTATGCTGTGTCTCCCCCGTCAGAGGTACTTCAGCTGCCCTTCGCTCACGAGACACCCCAAGCACTGGGGTACTACTCTGGCATAGGTTATCACACCGTACCTGCAGTGCTGGGCCAAACCACGCCCGGCCCACAGAGACTTCTTGGCATGCCAAGTCACCAAGTCAATGTAGGCCAAGTGAGAATGGCTTCAGTGGGTTCCTATTTCATGTTTGATAAGGACTTAGGGAGAGAAGGAGAAAGGACGGAGAGTAACGGAACTCTGTTCAGATTCCTTGAAGGAAGGCACTGAGGTGTATTTCTGTCCAATCAGGTAGGCCAGAACTGACAAGGATACACAGGCACTAGCTTAGCACTTGTTTCCATGCCATCTAAAAAGCATCCCCTTCACCAAGTAGCCAGGGCTGCTCGTAAGGTAAAGCTCAAAGGCTTTTATTTCAGTTAGCTGCTTATCAGTTCAAGTGAACTGCTTGAACACAGTCCTTCAACACCTCCCCAAGATCCTTCACATGGCTGAGAGAGGTCACTTCTTAACCAAACAGCAAAGGGTGCACCCTGTGCAAGACAAGCAAAGGCAGATCATCTTGGGCAAAGGAAAAACCTCATGTGGGGACTGTCCAGTCTTCCCTGCCTTGATTTTCCAATTTAGCTTGTTTTCCTGCTGCAGTTGTAATGTGCAGCCTTTCTGGATGATGGCAAATCACAAGTAAAACAGGAGAGGAGTAAAACAGCATAATGAAATTTTATTCTGAAAATATGGCAAGAGTCTAAGGCACTTCAAACATTTCAACGCACTTGACTAAAGTGAATGTGACAAGGTAATAGCATTCCATAAATACGCACCAAGATGTACACTCAATTACACTCAAGGGGAATATACAGCTGGTACCTCTAATTTTATTCTCCAATAAACATGTATGGAGCTTATAGACTGAAACAGTTAATAAAAATATGGTAACAGAACATGGAATTCTTCATGTAGGTTTTAATTATTATGGAATATAAAATGTTGAAAATACTGTGTGAGTTAATTTTATAGATACTAGTATCTTTTATATAAAAAGTTATACATTATCCCCAATTAGCAACAACTTATTTAGTGAACTTCAGACCTGACAAGAGGCTCTATCCCCAATACCTACCCACTCACCCACCAGCTCAAGATCCATGGAACTGACTACATAAGCAACTGCAACTTCTGAATTTCAAAGTAATTAAAAACATGAAAATCATGTTGGAATGAAATTTATGAAAAGTTTACTGTGATGAAGTCTAAGCACAGTAAATATATTTTAGAATGACTAAAAATAAGCCACTGGGACACCCCTGCATGGATAGCCTTAGAAGTCTTAATCTGCACATAACATAAGGAAGGACAATCTACAACAAAGAAAAAGAGGATTTATGCCAGTGTACAGAAAGATGACTATGTGAGCAAAAGAACAGTTCTGGCTAAGGTTCTCCACAGAGCACTACTTAACTATATGCTTGCTTCAAGTTTACAGTTTTCTACCTTTAGCACTAGATCTCTGCTTTCACTTTGCTGGTGAGTTCAGGCACAAGACAATTACATTCAGTATCTGTCTCAGTAAAACAGTAACATTTAGCAGCTTAAAGATGGCATAGAGATTTTTTACAGATATTTATACACTACTACTCGAATGTGGCTCTGTGGGTGGGACCAGGAGATGTCCTTCTGCTAAGCCTGGGAGTGCCCTAAAAGAGAATAAAGAACAGTTAATCAAAGAGAAATTATTCCAGCCAGCTTGAAAACACAACACTCAGAATTACTCTGTTCAATTCCTTACTTTTAATTGTACAGATTTTTTTTTTTTCAATTTTAGGAAGAAAAGTGCCAGGTATCATACAGCCTACTAACTGCAAGTGCATATTGTTTCAACAGTGAGGTGTTTAGCAGCAGTTTATCAGGAGAGTGAGTCAGGGCTACAGGAAGGGTGCATAGCTGCGAAAACACCTAGAACAGCTATGTTTCAGTTTCCAGGTAAAAAATTGCCATTAAAGTAATACAACAGCACCTCTGTACACTAGCCAGAATCAGTGAACCTTGCTAGTGAGCTATCTGTACCCCATGGTAATTAGGAGAAGCAGGAACTATCCCTCAGCCAGGCTTCAACCTTCTGCAGTCAGTATGTATTTTAAAAAGTACATTCCACTTACCAGCACAGAAATTGTCTTTATGAGTAAAAGTCAAAATTTCATGTGCTGTACTGCTATACAGCTGTCAGGGAGTAAATTTCTTATTTACATTTCACTATTATGTTCAACAGCAGCAAGTTAAAACATAGCCTACAGGAGGTTGTGTACTAACCGGTGACTGGGTTTTGGAAAAGTTGACGTGGGCATAGAGGAGAACTGCTATGTCCTTATGTCCAGCTTCCAGGGCTATTGAAAGTGCTGTGCTGCCATCCTGAGAGAAGAAAGGAAGAAACAAGAGAATTAGTGCTTGTATGCTTTAACAGATCTCTTAAAAGCCCCATCAGCCCACAGAGAAGCGCAGTTATTAAGTGGAGGCCCTACTGCTCATACAGACAGGTTAATTTAGAGACTTGTTTAATTTCTTTTGTTTTAAACCTTGCACTTCTGTTTTATGAGGCAGTCCAATTGTCAAAGCCTCATAATTTTTCTGAACAAGGAGTCTCGATTATTGCTGTGGAAGAATGAGCACACTATTATCACAGTAATGTTACATGTAGTGCTGTGCAAGACCAGAAGATTGGGGTGTCTCAGAGAAACTACAACATCAGTAACAAGTAGAAGAGATGATAAGGGAGGGGAAAATGCTGGTCAGATATAATGATAATTGCTGTGTTAAAATGATAATTGTTGTGGTATAGCTCCCATCAACACTAAGAGAAATTGCACTCATAATTCCAAATGGTCCTTGATGGAAGTCGAAATACAAACAAATGAACTTTCCTAGTCAAATACTGCCACCTTAGTTTCTCAGAAGATACCACTGCTTTCATAAACCACAGCTGTTGAGGATAGAAACAAAAAAGCTGAACAAAAACAAATAGCTGGAAGAGTATTTTACTAATTTGCTTTTACTTACTGATAAGAGTATTTTGTTAATTTTCCTTTGGACCATGTTTGGTCCAGGAAGACATGGATGTCAGACAACCTGTGATATGAACTTGGTGCTTGGTTCACTGCCTGGCTTTTGGCTCTTGCACACAGAAGACTCTACAATAATGCCAGTACTTGAAATGTCTCACAGGGACGGAGCACATATTCCAGCCACTGCTGTAGCACTGGTATTGGAACGGGTAGCACCAGTTTTCAAATGGCCAGCATGGGACACAACGGACAGCATCCACATGGAAAGTCTTCTTATGAGCCTAAAGGCAGCAATTTCTAATTGTCCTGAACAGACAGGGAGCTAGAAGAGCTGTCTACTACAGAGCAATATAATGCATGACAAATGCAAAGCTAACACTCTCCAGTCAACAGGAGATCTTAAAGAGAGGTGCTGAATCACTGTGGCACACATTAGTAGGATGATGCTCAGCTTACTACTGATCACGCAGACTGGAAAAGCATCACTGTGACACTCAGAATAGCTCGGGGAATGCTAAAAATCTCAATCCCACAGCACATACAAATCTGTGAGTAAGCAGCAAACTGTGCTTGGGAAACTATCAAACTGGCCACAGGAGTAGTTAAGTTATCATGTCCCCATAAAGACTGTAATTATTGATTTTGTATCTGATAGTGCTAACAGCATCCAAGCAGCAATAATCTAGACTGCTCCTGAAAGTTTTTGCTAGACTGAGGTCTTCTTACATTTTCCTCTCTGGCCAGAAGTTCCACACTGCTAGCACCACAAGGAACTGAGCTGCCTCCTGCAGCAGTTGGGTGAATGAAGAGAAATCATGTCCTTGCCTCTCTGCAACAGCTTCAACAAATAACCTCCCACTGCCCTCCCAAATCCCAAACCCAGGTTCCATTTCAGTGTTCAGTGGGTAAAGCAATAGGAAGAAAGGAAAAGTATGCAAGAAATATTGTTAACAAGAACATAACAAGAAAGGAGCTAAGTCAATGTTTTCAAGCTTGAGAAATCTATAGATTAAATTGTCTGCTGACAGTGTAGGCTGCAATGGTCTCTGCAGGTGTCTCACTTAGCAGCAAAGTCACAGTCTGTATCTGTTTATTGTCAGGACAGTGTAGCTTCATGACTAAGACTGAACCTACAGTCTCAGAAGTCATGGTGTAGGAGCAGTGTGAACATTGTTTCAAGGGAATTGTAGGGCTGATGTTTGCCATGGGCACAGAAAAGCAAGACAGTGAGGCCCTAAGTCACCAGATAAGGTCCTATCTGAAAACTAGAAAATTCCTTTGAAAGGGAGAAGGAATGTGAGAGGGAAAGGTGTTGAGCTAACTATGACCTAACAAATGTTTGTTTCTGTTGTGGCCACTAAACACCTACAGCTAACCACAGAAATTGCTACCAGGTGTGTCTGTTAGAAAAGTAAAAATACTAGCCAAATAATCACAGCACTTGCTACCAATTAAGCAGAAGATTCATTGTGGTTGGCACTCTGAGTCAGACATTTGCCCAAGTAGATTTCAGAAGCATTGAAAGGCAGCTCACATTGTCCTCCAGGGTGCTGTTACACCCAGGCTGAGCCAGCAGAAGCTTAACAATCTCCACATGTCCATGCTCACTAGCGCACATCAGAGCTGTAGAGCCCTCATCATCCTGGATATTGACATCTGCACCACAGGCCAGTAAAGCTTTAACCATGTCTATCCGGCCATGACTCACAGCTAGCATCAGTGCAGTCTGACCAGCCTGCATGGAGAGAAGAGAAAAACGCAAATCACTACAGAGGCAATCAGTGACAAAGCACAAACACTTCTATTTTTTTGAGATACTGTATTTCTTTGGTGCGGGGGGGGGGGGGAATTGTTATTTTAAATGGTACTCTCAAGGCTTTGATTGCCATTATTTAAATACCTTTTATGTATCATATATCCCACATTCACATAGGTATTTATTGTATTAATGGAATTAATATTTTCAGACAGCTGTAGTTTATTCGAAGGAGCTAAATGCTGCAGACTTTGTCAATGCCACCCAAAATTCAGTAATAGTTCTTTCACATCTTCAACCTTCATTTTTTGGAGAGGTCCAGACCTGAGGCTCAACTGTTGTTCCACAGCTCCATTTTGTATATAGCAATCAAAACCATACAAAAAAACCCCACAAATGGTGAAAGCAAATGAGAGTAACATTTAAACTGGTAAGAGCAGGGATGGGAGCACGGAAGGAACAATGAAAAGGCACAGGAGTACAGCAGTAAGAACTGTGCCTCGTGAACTGTTTGACTGACCTGGCTGGCTTTAGCATTCACGTCCCCACAGCTGAACAGTTCCTCCACTATCCTCATGTCCTTCTCCTCTTCCACAGCTGCAAGCGCAGCAAGCATGATGGGGGTGTAACCAGCCTTGTTCTGATGATTTACATTACAGACATCTGCAGAGGGATGACATAATTTGTTCAGAAAGCAAGAACCCAAAAAGCAGTAATTGTGCTAATCAACTGAATAAACTGTCAGTAGAGCAGCCTATAAAAAGAAAAAGTAGCAACTGCTTTCATAATGGATGCAATTCAAGGGAAGGTGGAGAAGCAAAAAATTAACAGAGGAGCTCTTGAGCCAGACAAAGAAAAGAATTCTTTTGTACTATGTGTACAACACAAGAAAGAGCACAAAGACATTTTATATGTTATCATTTAGCGCTTTATTTGTGCATTATTTTTTCCTTTTGTGAAAGCAAATGGTCTGAGATTTAGCATGATACTCAATAACACTGCCAGGATAGTCCTTAAGCTCTTCTCCCAAGGACATCCATACTGCAGAATAAAAGTGGTCCAGCAACGTGGTCAATGGAAAAGATATTTCTCTTCAGCACAAAGACTGTGTCTTCAGCACAATTTTCCTGCAATTGGTGTTACTTAAAAAATCTGCAAGTGTACTTCAGCATGTTTTGGAGCTGTCAAAAAACCCACCCCTTTAAATTAAAGACTGCTGCCAGTTCTACAGTGTATTTGACAACGAACAAAACTGCTCTGGGAACAAATACAGGCAAGTCCTCTCATCAGTGCCAGCAACCGACAAGAGTTCTCCTTTTTGTTCAAACCTTGCCTCCAGTCTGTCTCTGTTCCTAAAATTCTGCAGAAATTCAGCAGTGCTTATTGGTTTATTGGGCAGCATGGTTTTCAGTGTGCTCATCATATTGGAAAGCAGGGACTCAGCGTTACATAAACATTATCTGCAGACTAGAGGTTAAATTGCACCACAGGTATCTTAACAAGCAAAAATGGCTCAGGAAATTCTTCAGATTTATGGGCAAACGATTTTTTCAGTCAAAAAAATGGAAAATTTTTTCAGGTTAAACAGACGTTGGCGATGATACCTTATAACCAGTAGACCAATACTTCTTTCAGACATCACTTCTGTGAAGCCACTGAAGCCAGACAACACGACATTCTGCTAAATGCATTACAACCTGAGTAATGAATAACTTAGAAGTAGTGTGCTCCTACTCTGACTAGACTACTTCAGCAGAGTGTGTTTTCTGAGGTCACATTTAGCTCCTTTTCCATATGGCTGAAGGAAATTGTTCTCCTATTTGTCCTCTTGGTGACTCTGTTTCATGCTACTGGAGGGTTCTCTCATCTCATCTTGTCCACTCTTCTCACCACACACAGACACAGAGTTCTTGGTCTAAGAATCCACCTGTGATATCACCACACTGCAGAGCTGACCACAGTGACCATTCAGACACAGTCCACAGAAAAATTGTTGAAACCTGAAGGAATCTTCCTATTTGCAAACATTTTCCAAGTGCTGGCATGAGCAGTTCTCTCCTTCAGAGAGAACTAGGTGGGACTAGTCATGATTATTACACTTTACAGATAACACCCCTGGTGTTCGTGGGCATACAATAGCTGCCATAACAGAAGTCCTGACTTCCAGCAAGAGATGAGCAAGTTCCTGCTCCTCTGAGACACCGGGAAGCAGAGGGGCAGCTTCCTCCTACCACAGTGTGCTGCAGAGCCAGCCTGCCCCGTTTCACCAAGCTCCTGACATTCCCTGCATTCCCCTGCTGTGACTCACTCTTCCCAAACACAGACTGCCTTCAAAAGGACCAGAAATTTCAAAGTGCTCCCGTTCCTCTTGAGGAAGTCTCTGCATGTGTGACACATGTGCTAGGTTATCAAAGCTGAGATTTGTATCATTCATATCCTTGTTTATCTGATGCTACCCTTCTGGACTTTTTGAATATTGCTTGGCTTATACTCCAGACATGTCATTGGCCTAGTTAAGCTTTCACAATCAACTGTGACAGGTTTTTTAACTAGTTTAGAGAAACAAACTTCACTCAGAGAGCAAAACTAGAATTAAACAGATTAAACATCCAACCTGGGACCAATTCCAGTGTGTGATACCTTCTGCTGGATGCCATCTGGTACACTGAATGTGGGGAGCAGACACTCCAGTCTCCCTTTTGCCACTACCCTTTCTGCACGTGTGTTGCAAGAGGATCAAGAAAATGAGGCAACAAAAGCAACCACACGAAGCAGAATCAGACTGCTCACGCACTAGGGAAATGGTCTCTGTGACAGAATGCCATATTGCCCTAGTTTCTCAGCAAAGTAGCATAGATGAGTCAATGTGGTGGCCAGAAAAAACTTCTGCACTGCTCTAGACAAAGCTAGACTAGCTTGCATGTTTAAGATGGTATTTATATATCAATGCATCCTCCTCCATCAGCACCCTACAGAGTGCTGAACAGCAGCTGTGCTGCCTCCAGAGAAAACTGCTGGAGACTGGTGCTGCTTTACTTGGGACTACAGTGCAAGAGGCAAGAATCCAGCTATCTATCTCAACTCTGTATGTAATTTACTTAAGTGTTTTTTTACCTTCTTCAAGAACTTCCAAAGCTAGTACTAGAAACAAAGATTCTAGACTATCTAGGTGAGCCACCACATAACTGTTAACAGTTAAAACACCTGCTGGAAGAAGACGGAACTTGGCCTCTGGTCCATCAAGAATTTCATCCATGAGAATTGCAAAACCAAGAATAATTAAAAAAAACACAAAGCAAACTTACTTGCATCCAGAAGAAGCTTTACAATTTCAAAGTTAGAATGTGAGACACTGTAATGCAGAGCTGTGTTTCCATTTCCATCTGCCATGTTGATGATATGTCTGAGGACAGCAGGAGAAATCTCTTCAAAAGCAGTTATGTAGTCTCCAACCATTTCAGGGAGAGCTGACTTCTGACTTGAGACACGAAACCACTCATGCTGGATGGTATTTAAACAAAACCTCTGCCAAAACCAAGACAGAAAAATTTACATATGGGCAATCTGTTTAAAAGATTTTCCATCCTGTAAGTCAGCAATGCAGGTCAAATCTTTTTTAGTCCCATGTGGGAAGAAAGTATTCAGCTCACAAACAAGATGCAGAGACTGAAGCGCCCCCCCTGACTAAAGTCCACTTTAAACCGCCGTTTACTTCCTCTCACTTCATCTGATTTTCACCTCTGACAGCACAGAATTTCAGGGTGAGAATACTCCCAGAATTAACAGTTATCAAATAGTGGTGAATGGAAAAAAAAGACCTGCAGAACTACTTCCATCAAATACTTAACTACATTTATAAATCACTGATGAACTCAAGACTTTCTCACTGGACCTAACACCATGCTAAGTCAGACAGGCCCAATGCTGAGGGACAAATTATCAACTGCACAAAGTATATGAGAACTGGCTGCACAGCAGTTCTGAAGAAGAAGAACTGGTCATTACAGACAATTACAAACTGAACCCAACATCACATCTTAATGTAAAAGGTAAATACTGTTTTGAGGTGAATAGACAGATTTACAGCTTGCATGGCACGTGATGAAGTCCCTTTTTTCTGCCTAGTACTGTGAAGACAACACCTGGACTATCTTGTCTGCTCTGATCACTGAATGACACAAAATATTTGGTTGAAACAGTTTCAAAGATAAGCAGCAAGAATGAACAAAAGTCAAGGAAATCTGACTTACTGGACAGACAGGAAGGACTGGAGATGCTCTGCTGAAAAGAACCGCTGGGGAAAGAAACCGTGCAACTTTCTGTTGCAGAAAAGAGAAAAAAAAGGAAGAACCTGTTCTTCACCTGAAGGCTGGCTGGCTTTAGTAATAAGAGATTTTAGTTGCAGTGAGAAGATGCAGGCTACACATTCAGGATAAACTTTCCCATGGGTATGGACTGCGAGTGGGGAGTAGGAGCCTCCTAGGCCAGGTGACTGGTCTGTTGTGACAAGGTAGGTAGAGCAGATCTCCCTGTGCGCCAAGAAGGCTTCCACATTCAGCACCAGCTCTGACTTTGAGACACTTTCTCTAACCTGGAAGGACCACCATATCTTTCTCATAAACCCTCACCTGCAAGGCGGCCAGTAAATTCAAGGGCAATTTTGCAGAGAAGACATTCAGAAAGTTTATATAGCCTCTAGTGAAAACACACCAGTATCTCTAGAGGTGGTCTGTGTCTGGTAAAGAGAAAATATTCCACACAGACCAGTGCTACCTATGTATCTATACTACATAAACACATTAACAGAGTATTTTACATCAGTGCTATATAATGTGATGTATGTGTTCTGTGAACATAGAGTTGAAATGCAAAGGTGGCCATAAACTGACACAAGAGAATTTTTTATTTATTTCAGGCACTACTGAGTGCAAAATAAGAAACTATTTTTAGTCACAGTATCACACACATTATTAAATAGACAATACACTTTAAAAATTCAATTAATCCATCACATTCAAAAATATGCAGTCTACAGCTCTTTCTGGTGTAAACAGCAGCTACAAGAGCTGAGTATGCTGGAAGAGGTTGGGACAACTCATACAGATCCTTAGCTACACTGACATTTAAGCTGTTTGGACAAGACTTATTTATCAGCAGACAGAAGACAAGAGCTGATCAGTCTACAGCTTCCATCTACAAAGCACTGCTTGTACTGGAAAACACTTTAGGCACAAGAAAGTAAAATTTAAATTCAAATTACACTTCCAAGGCAGAGATCATAATCTGGTTTTGCCATTTTTGACACTTTCAACTCCAAGAGGGACTAAAGCATTTATTGTTTGAATGCCTAAATAACTTGTGAAGGACAAACACAATTAAAAACTATGTGCCACAACTGTATGAAACACCCTTTCAAAACATTCCCTGGACCACAGATGTCAGCACTGGACACAGACAGTATTACTGTGTCATACAGACAACACTATTGTCTTTAAGAAGCTCCAGATGCTCTACAGTAGAAGAGAATGACACTAAGTTGTTGCCACTTACATGCACAAGTGGAACAAATGCAAAATTCAATTTCATATCATTAAGCAGTGTTCCTTTGCTTTCAGTGCCCTCATAGAGTAGAGGAGGCAATCCCTATCTGAGGAATTTCCAAGAAGGCAAATACGATTTTATATCCTGAGACTTACGTATTTTTTAAGTTTTAACAATAAATCCTCCTTACTCTCTGCAGCACTGATACAAAAACCACCAGTGCAGTAAACAACACCAACAGCACCCTGCACTCAGAAGGCACATCACCTAGTATTTCAGAAGAGACTCTGAGGTTTTTTCATAGGATGCAACAGAGTCTTCACCCACTGCAGCCTCCTAATGTGAGGCCTGAGAGTTACCATTCCAGTGCTAAACCAAAAAAACCACAGGAATAACAAAGGAATGCACAGGTGTGTTGAAACTGTATTTTCATGTTACTGTTTTTACATATGTGCCTTGGGACAACAACACTTAAGCACACAAAATACAAGTATATTCTCTGGATGAAAGTGTCCTGGTAGAAAGAGCTTTGTGACTCTTGCAGCAAAGATGAGATCCTCTTCTGCCTAGCCACTGCAGTGCTGGTCCTGTAAAACCAGAAGTTACCTCTCCCTAAAGTTTTTCTATTGCATCTCAAGAGAAAATTTTCACCTGAATTGCTTACCACATCTTTGTTGGTTAAGGCCTTGGGGTCATCAATGTTGTTTCTCAGCAGGTTACAGGCAGAAAGCATCTTTTCACTTAGCTCGTACCTGAGGGAGACAGCAAAATACATGGCACGTTTCAATTTTTATATCAGCATTTCAGTATAGAAACATTTGTTTTTCTGAAAGTTGTCTGGGAATGAAAGTTTCCAGGCAAGCCATCTGCTCCTACCACGCAGAAGCCACTCCGGCAGCTCTTCTCACAGACACTCCCTCCACACTGAATGGAGATGAGTGTGGGAAGAGCAGCAGGAATGGGGAGTGGGAAACACATCACTTTCATGCTCTAAGATTTGGCAACCCTTCTAGTGGAAATTCTCACCTACTGCTGTGTGACTGCAGAGCACACTTTATATGCTGTGTGCTTTGATTACTTGATTGACAAGGAGAAATGCCAGTAGTTGTGATGGAAACAGAATAAAGCAGTGGGAAACAGCTCAAGAGGTGCCTCCCTGCCAGCTCCCATTCACTGGAACTAGGCTTTCTCATCCCACCCACTCTGGAAATTTACTCTCTTTCTCCAGCCCTCTTAATTTTTGCTCCCTTGTCATTACGAATTTCTAAACTCATGGTGGGCCATAAAAAAGGTCAAGAAGGCCTGTACCAGGCTTTGGCCAACCATCTTTGCCTAAAACCTGCCTGGAGGATAACGGCAGTTTTTCTGGAAAATTCTCCCAAGCTAACACACTCACGTGTGTAAGACGGGCATTTTGGTCCTCAAGGATTAGCAGCCAGCTGCTAGTGCTAGCAGAGCAGTGAAGTTATACACCACTGCCATACATGGCCACACAGCCACATGCACCATGGCCACATGCCCTGACTCTTCTCTCAGAGGGCATTGCCAGAGCACTCAGCTTGCAAGGAACGTGCTCCTTAAGTATGAACAGCTTAAGCTGTTCTGCTGCTCTTCTTCCCAATCACCCCTTGCTACTGTAAATAAAAATCAGAGAGGTCTTTTGAGAGACTGCCCATCTTTTTATGCCACCTGTAAAATAACAGGCTATTCCTACAGTAAAGTAAGCTCAGAGCTCTTCAAAAAACACACAGCTCCAGGGCCTCCAAGGTCTTAATTATTAATTTTTGCATCTCATTTATTTAACAGTTGACAATTACCGATAACTTGACGCTAAGATACATCCCCAGTGAAACATGACATTAATTTTGTTTTAGCTCTTTTACTGTTGTTATTCTACCTACCTAATTTTCCAAATTACCACACTGGCAAACCCATTATCTGTAAGAGATCCCTTCACTCTCTCAGTTCATACTTCCTTTTGCTGTTTGCTAACCAAGAAACAGTAAACACTCACCACTTTATTCCTTCCATATGCCAAAAAAGCACAGCCTTGTCTGTCAAATTCTACCTTACACAGCAATTTGAAAAGTACCCTAAGACGTGACATGTTGAACAAGTGTGTGATGGCAGCCTTGAAAGTGTATTACAGTACACAATCTCATATCATATGAAGCACATGATCTCAGTGTCCTCAGTGCTGTACCCCATCATCTCTCTGTGCCATGCCCAAGATGCTGTGGAAAGTGCAAATGCAAGATGCACTCGCAGCAGCCAGCTGACCTGTTGTGCATGGCTCAAGATTAATTTGTTTGCTTACATGCCAGGATATTAACAAGGCATTGCCTGCTCCTAGGCAAGTGCCAGCTGTGATCTGGGAGAGCCTCTGCTAGGGGAGGCACCAGAGTCTTCTGCTAATGAATCATTTAAAGTCAATGAGGTCAGCTGCTGGAAAAGATACCTCTGACACCTTCTGCCTGCTCACACAGAGTCATTTTGCCATGAAGCTGCCTCTGGCTACTCACTCGAGGAGGAGGAGGGAAGTGGGCAGCAGTCAGCCAGTGCTGGGGCTGATGCTTTTTCCACAAGCACAGCCCACACAGCTTGCTCCATGACAGGAGGCAGAGGCGACATGCCTCAGAGGCACACTCTGGAGAGGGTGGGCACCTACCTCTCTCTGATTTCCACCTCCTCGGCCTCACCCTCTGGGAGGGGACTGTCCTTCTCTGCCCCCACGGCGCAGACCTCTGCAGCATGGGGGGCAGGCTGCTTCTCTTCTGGGTGCTGGTCGCAGGAGTACTCGTGGCTCCCGCACTCCTCCTCCGAATCTGAGGAGGAGCTCTCCTCGGAGCTGGAGTCATCACTGGATGTGGTCTCATACCTACGGGGAGAACGGGCAGGGGCAGAGGTGCTTGCTCCGCACCATTCAGCAGCAGTCAGTACCTGCTTGCACTGGCACAAGTGGAAAAATGTCCTGCAAAAGCTTTGTCCTCCTGTTTTTTCCTCGGAGACCTCTTCTACTCACTGAACTCAGTGTTACTGGCAAATGACACTGCCAGTATTATGTACACACAGTGCAAAGAAAGAACAACAACCTCTTTTAAATGTCTTAACATTTTATCAAACCTTGCCTTATCCCCAAAATGAAATTACTTTGTTCAGAGTAAACTGTACTGCCTTACTAGGCAGATATAAGCAGGGAAGCTAACAAACCTATGATAACTTTCCCTCAATATATGTAATGATACTTTTAGCTTATATGTAGAAAATTAGGTAACTGAGATATTTAGGCTATATACCACACAAAACATTTGTACTAAAGAAAAACTAATCTGAGGAAAAGGCTAGAAAAGCTATATGAAAACAATTGGATGAAACCATTTTAAAACCACTTTAAAAATGTCTTCAAAACATTCTGGGAGGGCAAGTAATATTTTAAAAGAAGACAATTTTCCATACTGTCCTCTGTATTTGTATAGGAATACAAAGACAGAAAAATTAATTCTACAGCAATGGCATCTCTTGCTGTATTGTTTAATAGTATAATGCTGTGCTTGTCAGCTACCAAAGATATATATAAATTTTGGTTACTACAGCATTGCCTGAGAAATGTCCTCATGGCTGTCTGAGATTGTTTCACTTTCCTGTAGTAAATGTGGCAGCAATCTAATGTACAGGTATTTGAGACTGATGCCATATATGACTTGCAAGCACAAGAGGATTAAGAGCTGTTCAGTTCTTCCTTCTGATCCTTGCACTCAGTGGTTGCACCTCAGCCTGACGGACAGCCCAAACCTAAGCATGTGTTCCTGGGTTCCTTCTCTTCTTCCTGCTGTGAAAAATGCTACAGTAACAGATGTTTTGGAGACAGGTCTCTTACCCGCCATTAATGCCAACAAATTGCAGGTTCTTCTTGGTGTTGCTTAAATCCTTCTTTCCATCTCTTTTCTTCATGATAGATTTAAGTGTGCTCTCATTATTAGCACATACTATTAGAAAGGGAGATAAAGCATACATATCAGTATAAATCTGTAGCCAGCTTTGAATGCAGCAGCATTATAGCTGATTTTGCAAAATAACTCTATATTTTTCATCAGCTCTATCTGTAATTTACCATCTGAAGCTGGGTTTTCTAATATATATACAGTCATGGTTTGACATGCACATTGGAAATACAAAAGAACAGCTTCAAAATCAGATGTGGAAACTAGTTAAGCCTAACTTTTCCACCTTACAACATGCCGCTAATCTTCATGATGCTTTAGAAAACCTAAAGAAAAGACAAGAGCTTTTTGTTTTTCTTTGCTATTGGCGAAAAACTTTTAACACTTAAATCTGTTATTCTGTGAACAAAATCTTAATTCTTAGTGTCAGAGAGCAGCAGAATGCCAGAATGAACACTATTAATACAGACAGCATGTTTAACAATACATACAGCATATTTAACAAACTATTCAACAGGTAGGTTCAATCAAAGATGGTCTTTTAGATGTAGTAGTCATTGAAAAAACTTTTACCAATCTCTATACAAAGGAAGGTAAAAGATGCATACAAATTTAAGTTAATTATTAACCTTTTATCTTTCAGTGGATTTTTCTTAGGAAAACACTAAATGGCATTTCACTGATGTACTACAATCTGCCATTTAAAACCTAACCACTACCTGCAGACATACGGTGTCACACTGTGAATTTTCCCTCAGCTGCATCTTTTCCTGCTTTTTGCATTTTTGAGAATATTGCAAACCTTCTTTAACTGTCTTTCATATTCAGACTCCACCAGCATGATGAAAAGTGAATGTGAGCCAATTATTACCATAGAGACCTGAGGCAAGCTGATCATCCGTCAGATTAATTGGAGTGAGAGCTTTATCCTGAGAAGAAAAAGACTTCCTTCCCCGAGCAGCTTCCACCAGGGGAGTCTTCCTCTCCTCCTGAGTGGGCACAGTGTCCTGCTCCAATTTCAGCGTTCGCAAATTTGAAGTTAAGTGTGTATTTGCAAGTTGGCCATGAGGGATGTACTCCAAAGTAGCACCTACCAAAGAAGACAGCAGGCATCACGGATGAGTTAAACAATAACATTTCCATCAATATTGTGATCCACAGGGAAAAAAGCTCAACAAACTAGAAAAAAAAAGCTTGTCCTTTAAAATACTCTTTTCTGAGGACCTAAAAAGACTGTGATCACTATCAGAAAATGCAAAAAAATGGCTGTGTTTCTTTTGATAAAGATATACAATACAAGGACAAGCTATAAAGATAATGGCTTTAAAATGCATCAAAGGAACGTCCTTCTTTTTCCTTCTCTTTCAGTATGGGCAGTGACCTCAGCTCCTGGCACTGTGGTCAGGGTGGGCTCACTAAGCTGCTCCTTGATAACATGCCTGAGGAGCACAGCATGTTCACAGGCTCTGAAGGTTCTTTCTGCAAGAACAGTAACCTTTTCTTTGTACTTGTTTTTTAAGAAATGTCATTTTCCATGAAAGCATAAATTTTTCCTTTTTCTTCCAGTACTCAAACTAATGAAAGCTATGTGCTTTGCCCCATTGCTGAGACAACTGCAATGAACTCCCACACACTACATTTCTTTTTTTTTTTTTTTTGGTCAGGATTGTAGTGAGGTAGTAGTTGTATTTAAACCAAATTCCAAATCTTCGGGTTATACTTTTTTCCCCTCGCTGATTTTTTTGGCATTCACTCACTTTTTCCCACTGTGTATTGAAAAGGCAGTGCTAATTATGCACAGACTTTTACAGATTCCCCTGGAGTTACTCCAGCTGTGCTATTACAACTTCTCTACAAATCTGCACAAATGCTTTTGTTTGTGAAACATACTGAGTGGTTTTTTACACACATGTGCCACCCCAGTGATCTTGTTAGCCTTCAAGGGAAAAAAATCTGAAGTTTAACTTGCTTTAAACACTACTAGTTTTTTTCTCCCACTCTTTTCTTGCTTTCAATGGTGTGTGCCTGTATATTATTTTTTACATTTGTATTTATCAAGAACTAAGGCACAGCCTTCTCATTCGAATCTAAGTGGCATTGCACAGGTTACACTGCTAACTACCTACTACACTGTAGTAAGGTAAATTCCAAACATTAATTTTTAGATACACAGCTACATCTCTGTCTAGCAAGCGGTTCTTGTTAGACTGCCTTTCCCCCTTATTTCTTCACCTCAGTGAATTTTTCCTACGACAGGACATAACAAAGCTGATTTTTCCAAACATTGTCACTTCCCAGCAGCTTCCTCCTTTTTGCTCCCATTGCCACCCAAGTCTCTGAGCTTCCAACCAAGTCTCACCCTGCATGCATTTCCCAAAGCACCCTTCTCCAGCAGTGAGGCCTATTGCCCAGTTCCACCATGGATTACAGCTCCTTCAGCATACAGGGAAAGCTGTCTGCAGGAAAAGGCACACAGCAGGGCATTGACCATCATGTCACAAGCAGCACAGCAAAAATGCTTTTTCTTAAGAGTGAAAACTGTGTGTGTGTGTGTGTGTGTGTGTGTGTGTGTGTGTGTGTGTGTGTGTAAGAAGGCAGCAGCTTACGGGCCCCCTAGGTAGAAGTAACCCTTCTAGAGACATGGCTGAGCACCTGGACACCCATGAAAAGCAAGAGGGAAGTCCTGCCCTTGCTCCCCCACCACTACCCACTTTGCAGCACTGACTGACTTTGGTCAGGTCTCTTCCCAACAGCAAGCATCATCCTTCATCCAACAGCTGTGGAGAAGAGAGCTGCCAAGGTGATAGAACATCAAGCCAACAATGATTTTTAAACTCCCATGGCTGAAAAACAAGGGAACTGTCTCTTTGCTTGCTTGGAGCTGTGACAGGTACAATTAAAGAGTATCAAGCACAGTAACCACTTCCAGCTGCAGCTGGTGGTGGCTGCCTGGGCTGGTTTTACCACGTCGCCCCTTCTGCTCCAGACTGGCCTCTGAGGACATGAAAAGGAGTGAAGGAAACCTGCTCTGAAGCATCCAGAGACACGCAAAGTTCCCAAGATGCCCGGGTTTGCTTTCAGCAGAACTGCCTGCATAGTCTGCCAGACAGCAGGGTTCTCCTACAGAAGCAGCTGTGACAACCATGGTGTGTCTGGAGGCACAGCTGGGCTTTGCGTGCCAGAGCTGAAGGCAGGACTCTGGCAGGGCAAAGTGGGGCTCCAGCCTGAGGTGAAACAACAGCAGTGCCTGATGGACCCCTGTCATGCCCCCAAAGCCTAAATTTCCTCAGGTGTCTCCCTCCTGCCCTGGGACAGGCAGGGGAGGGAGCTGAAGGGTAGGACAGACAGAAATGAGGACAGTAGTACACTTCTCTCCCCTGACTCACAGCCTATCCTGAACCTGCCACCAATGCAAGATGACTTCAACAGTTTCCCTCTTCTGGTACACACATCATTGGCTGAGAAGCACCAGACTGAATTCAGGATCTAGGGCATGATGTCCATGCCTTCCAATGAAGAAGAAAAGGGTTCTGCTCAGCTGGCTCCTGGCACCTGACAAAAGAGGGTGACATCAAGATTTGAGGGCAAGGAGACAATTAATGTGCATTAGGTGAACCAGTCAGTGCACTCACTCTCCCTGCAAAGCTCTTAGATGTCTACACTTATTGCATGCACAGTACCCAATGATGAGGGAAAGAGAGCTTTGGGTCCAACTCAGTATTAATGCTGTGAGCCATTAATTATCATTTAATATCAGCTCCCAGGCCTTCCCCTTTTCAAGACAGCAAACATAAAGACACTTGGATAGCACTGAGTCAAATCAGTGAGAAAAAGGGACAAAGGAAGGAGCTGTACCACCCAACATTACGGTCCATGATTTAATAGATTAATCTACTGCTGCGCAAACCAAAAAGCCAAATGAACTGAGTTCCTTCCTCCTCCAACAGAACTGCAGGGCCACTCTTACAACTGGAGGTGCACACCTCTCCGGTGTGGAAATGAAACCCTGGCTGAGGATCACCACTGGTCTACACAGACCTTAAAATACACTGTTCCTCTCACTTCAGAGAGATCTCAAGTATGCTTGAGCAGAATCCTCCAGGTTGTGGTGCACAGCACTGACAGCAAATCTGCCAACAGGTCAATCCTTAGTCAGGCACTGCCTCCAGACAGAGACCCTCGGGACCCTCAGAGACCCTCCAGACAGATAATGATATTGCCTTGATGATATTCCTTAGCTTACTCTTCCAGGCAAATACAGCAAACTTGACGTAAGCTCCTAAGTATTGATACAGAATAGTGAGCTACAGAAGGAACCTGTCAAAAACTTCTTATGTATTTTTCAATATAGTAGACAATTTTGGAAAAGTTCAGGAGAAATTCAGAGGCAAAAGTATGACACACCAAACAAAAAAACTTGCTAGGTTCATCTGTACATAAATACGCAGAAAGCAACTTCATCTGTACATAAACACTTAGCAGAAAGTTGCTTTTATCAGTAACACAGGGAAACAAGTGATTGGACCCATCCTCAGGGGTTTCGCTCCAGTGATTTGAAGGAATGAGAATACATATTTTTAATTTTTTAGAAGGAATCTCCTCTCATAAATCACTTGTGCTTCTTTTGAAAATCTCACCAATTTAAACCAGGGTGATAGCAAAGCTGCTACAGAGAAGCAACAGATTACCCATGCCATTTCTGGCACCTATAATATAATGTTATTAGGATGCAATTTTCCTCCCTAATTGCAGACTTTCCCTCACATTTATGACAGCACAAGTAGTCATGCTGTTAGCTGGTTCAGGGAACTCAACAGATTCTTTTGAATTTGTGATGAACTCATAGGAACAGAAGTCTGGCCTTCACCCACTTTTGAAAATTTCCATTTAGTTTGATGGAAGCAAACCCAAGTATTATCATAAAACCAATTTAGCTTGACAATACTTTTATCCTACTGGAAATCAAGAGAAGTGCAAGCAAGGCTGGGGGATTAAATACCATCAGGATGAGAACCCAGCTCTCTGGATAGAACATCATAGGCTCGTAGGTTAAAAAAGTGCACAAGCTTTTTTTATGTGGTAGCTGCAGAAAGATTTTATTTTTAACCTTTTGGTCAGTGCAAGCATTTATTTGCACAATATGTTTATAATGGTCAGTGATACAAGCTACACATTCCCCACTAAAGACAGTGCTCAAATACTGTCTGGAGCATATATAGCAAGGAAATACTTCTCTTTTACACTGCATGATTTCTTTACAGTAACAATAAGCTCATTACAAAATTATTTTAACTGAAGTACTCTCCTCCAGTGTTTTTAAACAATCATGCCTAAAAAGTGTTTTCTTACAATATAAATTATTTTAATCCACTTTCAATTTGGTCTACATATCAGAACTATTAAAGAATAAAACCCATTCTACTAAGGTACATAAAAAGGCAGTAATGAGCAAACATGTTATGTTTAAACATTTGCAACGATTGATAGTAACCCATCCAACTGATGAATGCAGTACTTTCACAAGACTAGAAAGCAGTTTCATTATAAAAGGTACTTTTGAGCCACTCCAGGTTAAAAGTCAGTGAACTCAAAGTTTCAAAACAAAAAATTACCACACATGAGCTTTTTATACAATAAACTGACAGAAGGCAGATTCTCTTGGGGCCTGAGCATTGGCAGACGTTGAACTATCATTCAGCTCCAGGGAAAACACTCCTCCTAATAGGATGAAGGCTCTAGTAAGAGACCTGCAAGAACAATCTAATTTTCACTCCCACCTTAACCATTTTCTCTGTGCTAAGAAGTTGTTTTCTATCCCCAAATTAGATTGTGAATCCAGCTTGTTGAAACTGGAAGTTGAACCGAATTCTTGTCATTAAACATGACTGACCACAAAAGTTCACACATCTTTGAAGCAGATAATCATCTTACTTATGAAAGGCTCTCTTTTCCAAGACAATTGTGTGTGAAGCTTGGTGAGAGCCATCCTTCATCTCCCTGAGGAGTGGTGGTTCAAAGCATCTCATGATGCTGGGCACAGGAGGAAGGTCAGCTTGGAGTACTTCTTTCTCTCTCATTCATGTGGATTTGATTTTATCAGCTGATGTTTTATTGTTGCTGAACTATGACAACACTTCCTTGGAAAAATGGGAATCTCTTCCTATTAAATATTCATAGCTGTGTCTGTTACCATGGGAGTGGAACTCCAAAACAGAGCTCAGTGCTTGAACATGACATCTCTGTGCCACACCATAGGGAGAAAACTGGGGCTCTATCTAACAGACAGCTTAGCAGACTGCAGATTGCCACTCTATAAGCAGCAATAAATTTGAAGGGAAAAATAATCTATACCGTGGTAAATTATGTTCTCTGCTAACTGAAGCAGAAGCCAGGAGATAGAGCAGCTTTTACATTCGAACACTACAAGTAGTGCTACCACTGCATCAAACAAGCAAATATTACAGCCCTTATAATGACAACAGTAATGAGCTTGTGTTAACATATGACATGGGAAGGTACATCAAACCTCTCAGAAAAGGTTTTTGGAGGCTGGCACTGTTTTTGAACAGCATTCCCATTGAGCTTCCCATGTTGTCACAACTAGCAGAAAGCACCTGCCAGTAAACATGCAGAGGAGGCACTGTATTCTCTGAGACACCAGCCAAACACATGTAAATAAACAGAATTCATGTAGAACTTAGGTGGGACCATCTGCATGGCTGTTCTGTGTCATGCACAACCTTCCAGGAATGTGGAAAATGCTCCACATCTTCCCAGCAGACTGATGGATGTATCCTGTTTGCTACACAAGCGAGAACATCTGTACAGAAACTTAACCTGATGATTAAGGCACGCATCTGTGGCAGCTGGAGCTGAGCACTTACTTCACCTGCCCAGACACAGGCACAACCACTGTGATTTGTAGCAACCCAGACCTTTACAGGATCACCACCATACCTGTGCCACATCAGCACAGCCTTCTGAGCCTCAAGCAAGCCCTAAGTCTTCAGCTGCAATAGCATGGTCTGTGCTACCAGGAGAGAAGCTACTAACCTGTCAAATGACACGCTCTTCAAGAGAAAGGTGTCTCCAACACAAGAGCTGCAAAGAAAAACAGCTTTCTGCAACTGCCTGCATTACAACTGACAGCACGGAAGAAGACAGCCATGTTCACACTGCCTCATTAGTCCAATTTTGGGGAACCAGGGCCTTCTCACATCACCATCATTCTTTTGGTCTTTCCACTATCCCTCAGCCTGCTTCCCCAACTCTGGTTAAAACTTAAAAGCTGAAAACCTTGGAAGATTTTCCACCAGATGGCACATCAAGATTTCCAAACCCTCTAGACATTCTGACACCACATGCTTCCTATTTCACTCCCTGAAGTTTTAACTCAAGAAGCTGCCCCCTTCCTCAAGATGACTAAGTAGTGTAATGCTTCTACTGGGACACTCAGTCAGGATTGTTTGAAAATGTGACAATAAAACTGATATCTGAAGACCACTGAGGCAAAATAGCAATGCATTTTCAGGTCAAGTGTGCTCAGGTAATTTTTCAGGGCAATGGCAGATCAGTTGTACTTAAATACCATTCTTGAAAACTCCCTGCTAGTGAAAGACAGCCACCTAGACTTGTAAAAGACTTGTGAAAAGTGCATGTAATTAGAACCTGTACAAGTGACATTAGGTTTCTGGCTGATATCTCACAAAACACATCATATGAGCATAACATCCTGAAAATTCTTTAAAAATCTAGTGCAACAAACAGAGGAGATTAATCCACCTGCCTCCCTTTAGGCTTCCTATATGCTGTCTAGTCTAAGAATATGGATCAATTAGCATCTAGGTTTGTGACCCATATCCATACGGATAAGCTGGACACACAGGCTGCCAAGGCCAGCTAACATGACTTTGCAGAGTGGGAATGTGCTCATCTGGCCAGTGGGTTTGAATTCCCTAAGGTCACTAGGGCTGCTGAAAGACAGTACATATGTAAATGTTAATAGGAGTTGCCAAGTTACAGAAGGGAAGGTGATTATTTTGCAACAAGCAAAATACCAATTGCTAACAGACTTGGCTCAGAGATCATCTCAGTGGTCTAAGGTTTCTAGAGATGAAAACTGCCAGCCTGTGTCCTGCTCAGCAGGCTCCGGCTTTCCTGCCTGTGTCTCCATCACCTGCCACAAACTGTGTCTGGGAAGGTGAGGTGGCAGAGGCCCCTGCAGCACACCCCGTCTCCCCAGCAATAACAGGGAGATAAATCTGTAAAGCTGAGAACTTGGCTGACGTGCTACCTCAGAAGCAGCACAGAGCACTGATCCATTAGTATGGCAAACTGGTACCCAAATCATGTGGCGAAACCAACAAGGACAAAAGCAGAAGATGAGAGGCGCTCTTTCTTCTCCAGACCAAAGTCGCACAGCTTTAATGTGGAACAACTCCAGGAGAGGAAAGAGAGTGCAGGAGAGTCCACGAGGGCAAAAGAGGGAGCCCAGGAGAGGTAATGGTGTCTGGGAGAAGAGAGCATGTCTTGAGTCTTGCTTTTGTCCTTGTTGGTTTCACCAGGGTCCAGAGCTAGCCTAACTGATTCCCACAAAGAGATAAACCACAGCTGGCATATGCCTCAAAGCTAGCTCAGGTATTTTTGCCTAAAAAGAAACTGGCCTCTAAGAGATACTTCCTAAGATGCTCTTTGAATAAAACATTCAATATGACACTACTGATGCTAATTGGAAACTGACTCTTCAGCCTGTTTTTCTAAAAAAAACGAGGTGCATGCAGTCACGCTTCTCTAAATAGCTTCAACTCAGCTGCTTATTTGAACTTAAGTTCAATAGAAACTCAGTGCTCTGAAGGCTTTTTTGCGTTTATAAAGTTTTACAGAAATCAGTCTGAGATGCCAGGCCCAGAGAAAAGGGAACTGGCTGAGTTGATACACACACCTGAAAAGCTACATCCAAGAGATCTAAATGTGAGGAAGAACACTTATTAAGAGCTCACAAGCTGTCATGAAATACTGATGCATGGAAAAAGAAAGGCTCTATTAGTTCCAATGATTACAGAATTATTCAATTTAGTGCTTCATTCAGCAAATAATCTCTCTACATGTAACACATGACCTGTAATACCATAGGAAGGGCAGCAGGACTAGGACCAACATATAAATGTATTAAAGGCAGTATTTTCAGAATTAATAGAAAGAGACAGGGTAACATTTCAGGCTTAAGACCTCCTTTCCACTCCAATTCTCCATGGATCTAAACTGTTATAGACTGTAGCTTGATTTATGTATGCTGTCCAGGCATCCCTCACCAGGGACTAAAAATAAAGAAATTTTACACTCATCATCCACAGCTAAAGATAATGCCATTACAAGTTAAAATAAAATTATTCCAAAATAATTTTATCAGGAATGTGAAATCTGAATCCACGTATTAACATTTTTTAGTAAATATGATCTGTTGTTCCACCTGTGTCTAAATGCTTTCAAACCTTTTGACTACACATTTGATACTGCGCAGTAAAAGCTGGGAAAGGAATTAAGGATTTACAGCTAGTGATAACTCTGGTTTGCTGTTTTACAGACATTTCTGATGTCTGCTAGATACTATTATTATTATTACTACTACTACTACTATTATTATTATTATTATTATTATATCACTACTTCTAAGTAGACTGGAATATAAAGTGCATACCAGAAAGATAAAAATATTGCTTATACAGTATCATATTGCATGTATGCAGACAGAGTATCATCTGTTTTCCTTACCACTACATAAATGTTGATTATCCCTTCACTATGAGAACCTAAACCTTTGAGGTTTTTAAACTCAGCTTATTACGTGGATGGCTCTATTTAGCACATCCACAGATGTGCCTCTATTTAGCACATCCACAGATGTGCTAAAAAAACAGATTTACCAAGCTGCGTTTTAACAAAAATAGGCAAGTTTTAAGACAGTATGCAAGCTGCAAGACCTTTATGTAACTATTTGGATTAGCCAATAATATTATGCTGACATTAAATAGTACATACTCAAAGGTATTTTCACTATTCAGCATCTACAGGACATGCATTTGAGCCAGTCTTTGCCACCTTCTTAACCTCTTGTTTCAGTCACTGTATGGCAGGAGCAAGAAGGAGGTATCTAACAGTCACCACTAGGCATTACATATTGGTTTCCAGGATGCCACCATTTACAAACTTAATAGTAATGTGGTTGGATTCACTGATACTAAAAAATGGCTAAGTTTTAAACTAGATGATCAGACACATAAAAAAAAATTAAAAGTACTCAACTCTACCCCAGGGAATAAAAAAAAAATCCCTCAAAATAATTGTCTATATTTTTAAAATTAAAAAATAAAAAGCAAGGAGTGTTTAAATTAAAATTCTTGCCTTTCCTGAGGGTCACCAAAACCTTCAGCAGTAGTTATGCCTTTCAAACACGAGGCTGTAACTAGGGATTACAACAAACAGTTACTGGAACAGACAAAGTCCAAGATGTGGTTTCTGTGAAGTGCTCTGGAGTTGCCTATTATAAAGCAATCAGCCCTGCTGGAATAGGGAAAGCACCCCACAGCTCTCTGTCTGAGCAGCACAAAGAACAAAGGCAATGTGCCTTTGGAAGAAATACTACAAAATCTACGCAAATGTCTGTGGAAACAAGTCAGTTTGATACCAACACTTTAAGTGACTTTTGGCTCTGAAAAATCTGACACTGTTGTTTTTAAAAATATGCATGCCAAGTTTAAAATTCCAAACCCATGGGCATTAACCTCAAAACTCCTGAAGTTATAACATGAAGTCAGCATGTTGGTGGTTAAACCTTTCAAAATTTTTGACACCTCTCTTGCATAGTCAGAGACATGGCACCATCATCAACAGGACCTTCAGAGCTTGCTGGACTGGGAGAGATAAAACTGCTTTTTCAGCTGCCAGCGATGGGTTGGATGGAATACCCAATGGGCATTCCATAACAGTGCTATGCTCTGTGCTTCTTTGGGGAGGGCTACACAGTGGCTTCCAGACTAACTGAGAGCCTAGCAGGCTCTGATCTGCAGCCCTGGGAAAGAACCAAAAACTGCACCAGATGCGTGCCTTGATGCTGGGCTTACCTGATGGGGTGCTTCTCTCCATGCACTGCTTCTGAAGGTCCAGGCTACGCAGCTCCTCTGTACTGGCATATTTCATGACAGAGTTGATGGAGGTGAGGGTGCTGATGAGTTGTGAATTGAGAGATCCAATCTGGGAGTGGGGCTCCCCAAAGGCTTCTGCCAATTCGCTGTAATTTTCAGCAAGCAGCATCTGCTGTTCCTGCAGCAGCTTCTGCACGCGTTCAATGTAGTGATCCAAGCCTGTCCTGAGCTCAGACGGAGGCAGAGGGCTCTCCGACTGACCACTGACGGGATCGCACACAGACTCTCCCCCCACGCCTATGCTCCTGGTGCCAGCTGGGACAACCGGCAGCGGCGGGGGTCCACAGGCAATGCTCCTCATTTTCAGACCAACCAGATAGTTCTCATAAACACTTATCTGTCCAGTGCCACAGTCTTTGGTTTTCACTGCAGAAGGCTTTTCAAAGCCAGGGTGGCTGGAGAGCACGGTGCCCACTCCAACCGAACGCATCTTAGCAGACGCGTGTATGTCCTTCACCCGGCCATCCCCCACTGCCACACTCCGCAGCTCCACGCCGTCTGTGCCGGTCTGCTTATCACAGCTGCTCAGAGTGGTGTTAGTCCCACAGTCTGCCAGGCAGGCCACCTCTGTGCTGGTGCACTGGCTCACCATCTCCAAAGCAGTGCTGGTTTGCTGGCTAGCTGTGGAAGGCACAGCCATCACTGTTGCCTCGGCCCTGGGTATAGCCTCTGTGGCTGTTTCACGGGACACGTGTTCCTTGGGCACACAAACCACCACGTTCACCGAGCAGTCCCCGCAGCCCACAGACCTCACGGCTCCAACCGCCTGTGCCATCTGGCAAGGGCTCGGCACCTCTGACGGCTCCTCCGTGTTGACACCTGTCTCACAGATGCTTGTCTCTGTGCCCACGGACTTATCATGGAGCTCCATGGACCTCCCTGTACCCTGATCTTGCACATCTGCCCTCTCCCTCACCAGCCATCGGCTCATCAGGAGCTCGGGGCCTGCAGCCGTGCTCCGCGTGGCAGGTCTGCAGGAGGTGCCGATGCTGCTCGTCTGCAGATGGTTTCCCACCGACGAATCAGCAACGTCCACGTGGTCTCCCACCATTTGGTCTCTCGTTTGTACAACAGCCTCCACCATCCTACTGACAACATGGGGCTGAGCCATCATGGCTTTATCCACCTTCTTTCTAGACCCAGCTGCCTGCAACTCCTGTTTTAATTTGGTCATTTCCCTGTCATGGGTGGTTTCCTTTAACTGCACCTCTAGTCTATATATCTTCTCCTTAAGGGCTTCGATGGTCTGCTGCTGAAGCTCTATCTCCTTCTCAGCCTCTGTAGACAATCCAAGCATGGCCTCTGTCACCCCAACTCCACACTCCTTCACTTCTTTCTCTGTTCCCACAGCTATTTCTTTGTGTTGCCTTGCCAATCTGTTGTATATAACGACATCGTTCATGTTCTCATCAGCACCCACAGCAACAGACCGGGCTTCTTTTGTCAGACTTACTCTGTTCACCTGAAGGTTTGCTGGACTTTCGTAGCTGCTATCTTGGATTTTTTTCTCCAAGGCTTGCATTTCAGCAGTCAGCTGCCTGAACTCCTCTATCCTCTGAGAGCTCTGCTCCACACTCTCCATCTCTTCCTCACAATCTATATACAGTTCTCCACCTCTTCTCACCTGAGACATGTGTTCCCACTGCTCTGCATTTCCTGCACTATAGGATCGCTTTCTGAAACCGTATGTGTCATTTTGAGTGGCTTTCCTGTGGTTTTTCAGTTCAGCCATCA
Source organism: Melozone crissalis (assembly GCF_028551555.1). Lineage (NCBI taxonomy): Eukaryota > Metazoa > Chordata > Aves > Passeriformes > Passerellidae > Melozone > Melozone crissalis. The sequence goes on from NW_026535783.1 coordinate 47,658,809, forward strand.
TGTGCCTCTTCTCCTCCTGCAACACTGAAATTTTGACCTGCAGCACAGGAATAGTCTTGACTTGCTCCTCGAGCTCCTTGAGACGCTTGAGGGCAACCGCCATTTGCTCCCTGATGTGCTGCAGATGCACCGGGCTCACGTTGGTGACCGGTGTGGATATTCCTGAGCTCATGGGGCTGTGACGAATGGAACTGCCCAGTGAGGAGCTGAAACAGGCACCATAGTCGCCGTTCCCCTGATACCCATTCTGCAGGTGCTGAGACACATGACTGTACCCACTGGATCCCACAAAAGAGGGGAGGGAGCTTGTGGAGCCCATGCCTCCGAAGCTGGAAAGTCGAGGCCTCCGGACATCTCCAGGCGTGACCTGCATCATCCTCTCCTGCTCCAGTCGCCTCCGTGTTTCCATGAGGGTTTTTGTTACAAGGAGGTTGTGCCGAGGAGGCTGGGGGGAGGGAGGAGGAAGCTGTTTATTCTCTGGGACAGTTAAGTAGGTAGGAGATACTTCAAAGGAAACTGAGGGTTTGGCAGGGATAGGCAAGGTTACTTGACACCTCGTTGCCAAGGACTGCTTGTTCTCATCACTGTTCGATGAAGAGAGAGACTCTGTGGAGGTCCAGCCACTGCACTGGCCACCAGAATTCTTAGTACCCACCGAGACTGGTACAGCTTTCCTCCTCTTTCTTATATTTAGCTTCTTAATGGTATTCCCCTTTTGTATATCATCCACGTACTTCAGAAAATCCAAGTCTAGCTGGTAGCCATAAGGTGTTTCCACAAAATAAGGGTCTTTACGTTCTTTTTCATCTTCTCCATTTACATTAACTTCCTCTTTTTCTGGAAAAGAAGAAACAGAATCAGCATTCAGTAAACGACGTACTCACACACAAGCGCAGAAGGACGGGTGCTCACTGCACGCCTGAGGCAGAAACTGCTGCTGCAGCTCAGCGAACAGACCGACTTTCCGCTGACTGACCCTTAACACTAAATCCTGATTAACTTTTTAAAAGTTAATCAGTGGGTTTTCAAATGCTGAGAAGTGCATACCCACATAAATGTGAACACATGCATACACAGAGATAGCGTCTGTTATTGAAGGGACACAGCGAGTATCTCAAATCCTTCCAGTCCTTGCTCAAATCCTTCCAGTCTTCCTATGCCCCACAAGCTTTCCCACGTTATGCTATCATGTAAAGACCGCAGGATTACAATGTACCACACGAATCATCTGCAGACCAGCTTCTCTAGAGGGTGCATTCAAGCAGGCAATGGGAACTCTGACCCCGCTCCTTATGCAACTGATGCCACTGGACTTTACACAGCTCTGCAGCGCTGTTTCATGGCTCTGGGAAGTGCTGCTGCAACAGCAGCACCACCAATTTGCTCTCAGCTCATATTACTTCCACCAGCACCTCTGCCTCTTTTATTTTAAACTCCGTGAAGCTCCACCACCACGACAGGCAGCCAGATCCCGTTCCAGCAGGGTCCCGACCCCTCTGCTCAGGGACAAGCGTCATACAAGAGGTGCACCCGCTTGCCCTCCAGCCGCAGGACTCACCTGTTCCTGAAGCAATCTAAATAAAAGTTCAATACATCGGCTGCGTTTTCTCAGGCTGCGTATTTATATGCAGCACTGCCTTACAACCTGCTCCTCCTGGCCTCATACTTGGCAAGAGGAAACACAAAAATAAAGGGGGGGGGGAGGGACCAAACCAAAAAACAACGGAAAAACAACTATTGCAAGTTATGCGCTGGAGGAATAATAAAAGCCAGCTTTCCGGTTACCTGACTTAGCCACATGTCTCTGCCCCCACACTGCAAATTTTCCAGCCACGTATGGCTGTCCCAGCTTCATGTGTCACACGGCGGAGCCCTGCCTCCCTCCGGCTCGCTCCTGCTTCAATCACCCCATAAGGAAGCGCCGTCCTCCTCCCCCGCGCCGCGCCGCGCTCCGCCCGCCGCGCTGCCCCCTGCGCTCCCTCCCGCTCCCCAAAGGAGAGGCTCGGGAGCCGCGTCCTCCGAAAGGAACACAAGCCTCAGGGAAGGAGGAGGCAGGGAGCAGAGAGGAGGGGAAAAAAGAAGCTCTAGACTTGGTGCAACTACAGGAAGTGACTTCATGTTGTACTGAAAAGGTTTTCGGCGGGGGGGGAGCTCCTGTTTTTCCAGTCTCCTTGGCATACTTAGGAAAAGCTTTGCCTGCAAACAGTGTAACTGCTCTATCATGGCATGCCTGTGGCTACCACAGGACATCCCGAGCTATGGAGGAGGACGCTGCTCAGAAGAGCCTGCCATCCACGGTTCGGGAAGAGAACAGCACGGAGGCACAGACACGGGCACGCACATGTCAGAGCCGCAGCACTGGGGCCGGCCCGGTCACCTTAGTACCTCGGTTCTGCAGTGTAGACAGACGGCTCGACAGACACAAACAACCCCCCCAGACCACATGTTTCTGCTGAAAGACCAGAGTGTCAGTGTGGTGTGGTATTTACTTACAGATACACCCAAAATAGCCATCTAAATACCACTGGAAGCAAAAATACATGCATACAAAAACACTTCAGACACATGAGGACCCACAGCTCAGTGCTGTCCAGTAGGACTGCCTCAATGTCAGGCAGGGGAACAATCTCCACGACTCCCACTGCCATGGAGAGAATGAGAGCATATTCTCTAAATTACTCCTCTTCCTCCCTGAAGTCAGTACTCTGCTCCCAGATTCTCATGCTGGCTCCATTCCCTGCAGACAAACTCTCCACACCCCAATACCTCCACACCCTAGGTCGGTCCTGCCTGCACCCTAGGTTTGTGCCCACTCTCTCCTTGACTCTCATTCCCTGTACTCTTCTGGATTCTTTTTGCCTTGTCATCATACTTTGTATTTCTCATATATTTCTTACATCCATTTGCTTGCACCACCAATTATAGACCAAAATCTGGTCCAGCCCATGTAAATTCAAGCTCCATCGGTTTTACCTGTTGTCCCATTTTCTCCAGTTCCTTTCCTTTGCTTGTCTTGGTCCTTGTCCTCCTACCCAGCAACATCTCTGATTTTCCCATCACTACACCAGTGAAGTCAAACAATTTTTCTAAACTGTCCTTAGGCACAATGAATAAGTGTTGGATGGGGGAAGGAAGAACAGACTTTTCCTCTGTGAAGGGCCTAGGACTTAAGAATTAATGCATCTTTGGAAAAATATTCATAAATCCTCTAAAAAGACATGCAAATCTCATGTTCAGTCATGGGAGTCAAACTGGGATCTCTTACGTCTTTTGTTCTTCATGGAATTAAGACTGCTAAACAGAAACCTATAAAAAATACAGTAAGAGAAAAACGACCACTCTGACACTGAATCCCTCAATAAACTTCTCTACAACACGTGCATGCAACTCAGTGTCTTCACAGTGGAATCTCTCTGGTCCTCAGCTTGAGCTGGCAGCACTGCCAGGACTGAGTTTGTTTGTGGTGAAAGCACAAGACGTGCCTGGAGCTGAGAGCCTGCTGCTTCTCCTTAAAACAGCACAGTGAGCATTCCACCCATGCGACCCCAGTATTGTCAGCTGGCCCCTGGAGAACTTCTTGGTACGTTAAGACAAAAGGGGATCAGGCATGCAATCCACTACCACCACCAGCACAACGCTGATGCAGCTTGCAGGAACTGTGCCAAGCCTTTGTGCATTTTGTTGTCTCAGAGAAAAGTCAAAATGGGCGTGCCTGCTAAACATGAAACAAAACAAAATGGATAGCTGTTTTGAAGCAATAAAAATGGTTTTGTTGGTTCCAAAAGGGGAAAAAATCTAATAAAAATGAAATTAATAAACACCTGGTAAGGGTGCAGCCTTTTCAGCCCTTAGGTCGTGGATGAACCATGGATATATTCACTTCCTAGCTGTGGTGGGTGACCAGCTGGTGTGCTGGGGTACGCTACACCAGCAGGTACCCCAGATGAACCTCAGTGTCCCTTCATGCCCAAAGACCTCAAGTGAGCCAAAGATTCCTGTGCCCACACACATAGAAATATTGCAGCAAACACCACACAGTACAAACACTCTTGTTAGGCTCCTTGTCTCATCCTTGGCCAGTTGATCATGGACACTGGTGAAGTTAGAACTATTCCCTAGCCTCTGTAGTATATCAGGCAAGTATTAATCACAGGTGCAGATGCACAAACACATACACTTTTGTCTGTACAAATGCTGCAGACACTCTCTTTTCGTAGAAAAGGAAGATTGGAAAAGACCTTTAAGATCATCAAGTCCAAATGCAATGAGACACAAACACATCATGTTTTAAATCCAGTACCAGTGAAGCAGAACACTCTGTGAAGCATAGAGACCTTGTTGTGGTACTGTCATTATTAATGCATTTCTCCAGAAGTACATATAGACTTCATTTCCCTCTTCTTGCTACAGGATAACCATGGGCAGGAGGACACAAGTAGCGTTTAAAAAATGTACTCCTCACTTTCTGTTCCACTGGGACTGACTCTGTCCAAACATTCCAGTCTTGCCAACTTCTATTAAATTATATCCTATCCAATGCACTACACAGGAACATCAGTATATTAAAACATCGAGTCAGCTCTACCTGAGTCCACACTAATCATGGCAGCTTTCAGACCAGGAGAACTGGAAAAAGAATAGAATATTTAGTTTCTGTGCCACAGGACTTCTCAGGAAGACAAAAGCAAGGGGAGTGTGGGCACACATTGAGTTTTGGTTCTGCATGCTAGGAAACCTTTATTGTAGAGCTGACTTGGAGGGTCCAAGAAGAGCAAACACAAGATGTTATTTCCAACACTGAAAGTCTGAGGTGCCTTGAAAAATACAGATATCATATGTTGAGCCCACTGTCCCCATCTGGTTATGATATCTGCTCTAATGCCTTTTTATCATGGATTTGACTCTACTAAAGTAATATGTTTTATTGAAATATTGTTATGAATAACAGTCTCCTTCCAGAGTTATGGCGTAAGACAATTAATAAAGAATGTTGCAAAGGAAAAAATGCAGAAGCAGTAGTTGGCATAAATGGAGTCAATCAGTATTTTTATATGCTCAACTTCAATTTGAAAGCTTATCTAGGCCAGGAAAAGGAATTAAAAAAGAAAAGTTCTGACTTTTTGATTCCTTGCTACAACAGAGAATAAATTGGTGAGCCTTCCCCTTATCCCCCCACCTCCAAAATACTACTTTTGTTCTTTTCTTTTTCTACATTTTACTATATATAAACATCAATTCACCTTCTAGAAAGATCCAAAAACTCATGAGGCCAAGCACTTTTTTTTTTTTTAAAAGTAAAACTGAATATTTGACCATTTTTCTTTCATTCTCCTTTTCAAGCATTGGGATTTGAATATAAGTTAAACAAAACAACTACAATAAAACCTCTTGGAAAACAGACCTTAACCTTTCACACTCATTTTATCACTTTTCTCTTGGCTAGCAATATACAGGAGATGCCATGAAACTACTTGCTCCCCAACAGTTCAATCTGGGTCTCTATTGTTTTCAAAAGTGCTGGTGGGGAAAAGTCCAAAAACTAAACTGTTGACCTAAAGGATTTTTTTTTTTATTCCAAGAACCTAGAGAGAAAAAACATAGAGAAACAGCAAATAATTTCTGTACTTTTCCAGACACGGCAGGAGCATCAAGTGTTTGATTTTCTCTTTGCAGTTACAGCACAAAGTGGCAATGTGAAGCACACCTCAGGTGTGGAGTACACACTGGCCCAGCAGGCAGGACAAGCCAGCAAGCTGCTCATGGTCATACCCTGGGGCTGGGTGCTGGCCTCAGCCACCCTTCCTGCAGCACAAGGCTGTGGTGCTGGGATGGCCCAGCTCTGCTTGTACAAGATCACTGCACAACTGCACAACTGCCCAGAATGCTACACTGTGCTGTGGATGTGGCTGATAACACCTTCATCTCTTTTTCTGCCACGGAAACCAACCAGTAAATACTGCCTTGTAAGGAAGATAGGCTGTTTTGCTCATACTCAGCTGCAGTCATGCTCTAAGCAAATGTTATGTAACTCCTGATGCACCTGATACTGCTGGGTATGGGGTACTACAGTCCAAACCAGAACAGGCCCTGCTACCAAACCCACACTTAGAGGGATGGAGGATTCTCCTGTTACAGAGGAGCATTTACTGCACATTTTGCCTAACAAATAAATCTCTGGTGTAAAATGTATGCTGCAAATTTAATTTGGAAAAAAATGAGAAGCAGAAAACTGGGAAAACACTTAGTTTTTAGATTACTTTTCAAAATTTATATGCCAATACCCCAGCTGGAGAGCTGACTTTTAAATCTGACATCTAAATACTCAGTGCTTAGGGTGGGAGTTGTAATCTGAAAATGGGGGATATCAACTTCCGTGATAATAACAGAGAAGGGGTGAAGCTGTATAGTATTTATATGGGTTTTATTTCGCAATGTAGATGCTCCAGCTCAGGTATTTGCAGTGGTTAAGCTGCAGAAATGTGAATCAAGTAAATTCAGAGTACAGTCAATTCTTAAGGTACAGAGATATAGTACCTTAAGTCAATGAACATAAGCAGCATCAGTTGAAAAGTGATGGTTCAGATGGCTGCTATGTTTTGCTTGCTCTGGGAACAAACACCAGGGCACCGGGCTAAGATGGCCCATTTACAATGCAACTTTGGTAAAAGAAGGAATTTAAGGAATTTATCTGCTCTTTTAATACCATGCTGTTTCTAGAAATGGGATGATTACAGCAACAGGAGAATACACAATCACAGCCACAATGCAAATAACATTAAAAGCATCACTACATGCCCTCATAGAAAGTGCCTCTCCAGCTTTCTTGCTGGCCCCCCTGTATGTGCTCAGAATGTTGCTGGAAGCTCTCCCTGGAAGCTTCACTTCCCCAGGCTGAACAACTCACACTCTTTCAGCCTGTCTTCACAGGAGAGATGATCCAGCCCTCTGATCATCTTAATGACCCTCCTCTGAACTCACTCCAGCACGTCCACATGCCTCTTATGCTGGGGGATCCAGACCTGGACACAGTATTCCAGGTGGGGTCTCACAGGAGTGGAGAAAAGGTGGAGAATGGCCTCCCTTGACCTGTTGGTCACACTTCTGTGGATGCAGCCCAGGATGCAGTTGGCTTTCTGGGCTGCAAATACACATTGCTGAGTTATTTAAAGCTTCTTGTCAAACAACATCCCCAACTCCTTCCCCCTGAGGCTGCTCTCAGTCCATTCTCTGCTCAGCCTGTATGTGTGCTCAGGATTGCCCCGATCCAGAACCTTTCACTCAGCCTTGCTGTACTTGAGGACACAGGCCCACCTCCCAACCCTTCTGGATGGCATCCCTGCTCCCTGGAATGCTGACCACACCACATGTCCTGGAATCCCTGGCAAATGTGCTGAGGGTGCTGCCACTGATCATGTCACCAATGAAGACATTAAACAGTGCCAGTCCCATTACTGACCCTGGGGGGGTGTCACTGATCTTCATTTGGACATTGAGTTGTTGAGTCCAACTCGTTGAGTGCAGGCATCCAGTCTGTTCTTTATACATCTATCAAATCCATGTGTCTCTGGTTTAGAGAGGTGAGACAGTGTCAAATACTTTGCATAAATCCAGGTAGATAATATTGGATCCCGCCATCCACTGTCACCCCACCACGAAAGGCCCCCACATTTGTTGGGCATGGTGTGCCCTCAGTGAAGCCATGTTGGCTGTCAGGAAACACCTCCTGATTTTTCATGTACATAATTTTCAGGAGGATCTCCTCCATGATCTCACCTGGCACTGAAGTGAGGCTGACCGGCCAGCTCTTGCTTTGGTACTGTGATCAGATGGATGCACTAGTCTGGATGTCCCACTGTCACCTCCTCCTCAGGGCTCAATTCCTCAACCACAGAACAATTTCTTAACCTTGAAGAGGTTAAGAAGAGACTCTAGCTTTTATTCTTCCCTTTGGTACATATGTGCCAGCTACAACAGAGCATTTTGGTGTCTCATAGAAAATGCTCATAATGCTTACCAGCCAGCTAATCAAAGGAGGTTATATCTAGTGAATAGCCCTTTTGGTGTTAGAACAGGGTCTTTCAAGGTCACATTACCCATTTTCACACTGTTAAGTGTTTTCTTTCACATGGTACAAACAGACTTAACTACAGAATTTATATCTGAACATCATATACCCACAGCTAAAAGTTATTTCTGTGAGCTGAAAGCAAAAACCACCTTCCAAAAACACACCTCTTAACCCTCTCTAGACCTTTTAATGTCTAAAACTTTTACATCTAGAATCTGTGAACTGAAAACTTGCAGCTCAAACAAAAGTTAATTTAAACTAGAAAATACATACTATAAGAAAGTTATACAAATTAATTAATCCTGAATAGATAATATTTTTTAGGAGAAATATGTTCCTGGGGAAGTAAAAAGCACAATAATCTTAAGAGTGACGGCAAAATGCCCCTCTATTGAAATTCACAAAATCTGCTTTATATTATTGACAACTGCTTCATTTGAGGCTGATAATAAATCTACTTTTTAATATACTTGGAATAATTCAATATCTGTCAGTTTTGTGTTGGAACATCTTGTGTGTGCACCACCTCAGGGCCATTAACCACGAAAACTAAGAGGCTTGCCTGTTTTGCCTGCATCCCAGTGTCTGACTCAGAGGTCCCAAGGGCAGTGAGTGGCAGGAAGCAGGGCATGAGTGGGAAGGGACACAGTCATTAGCTTAGTCTGCTACATGCCCATCAGCAGTAAGGAAGAGCAGAGCAGAAACCGTGGTGGTGACTGCTCCTGTTACCAATGCCCTGCCACCTCTGGACAGAAACAATTGGAAACAGTGGCTGCTTCGGCTGATTGCTGTTGCAGCCCCACCTGTGGGGTGAGCTTTGAGCATGACCAGCAGATCCACTGTCAGGCAAGTCAGAAACAGCCTTAGTTGCATTTCACTGATGTGCTTCCCATATCATCCTCCACCAATGCCCCATTAATGTCAAGCAATGTAACTGAGAAAGAAACACCTTGTCTTACACTGAAAGCAAGTGATGAACACGAGTTGACTCTCCCAGTGTTGGTGAAGCACCTTGCTGTCCTCTGTGACACAGGAGAAACCACAAGGCTCCCCCACCTCCCTGGCCAGCCCTTGAAAATGTGGCACACCTGCCCCACTCTTCCAACAGTACATCACCTCCTGTTGCTTCACTATCACAGCAAAAGTGACAAAGGAAAAGTGTAGTTACGAAGTCCAGGACTTGAATCCACACAGTTGGTTAGGCTTCACAATACTGAGGTAAAAACCCCCAAATTTTTTTCTTCCTTTCTTATATATCCAAATCATCTCCCCAAAGAAGTCATGGATGTAAGCAGGATGTTTGCCTGAAAACGTCTTTTAACACAAAGGTGCATCAGTGTTACCTGCTGAAGCACAAGCAAAGAAGGCTGTATTCCCTTTCTATCCAAGAACAACTGAATCACAAAACCAAAATATTTAGATTTATAATGCCATTATCCTTCTGTGCTTATAAATCTCTGAAGAGGTGAGAAGTGGAGAACAGATACATAGGGCTATTGTAACAGGAATAACCATCAGAAAAGAACCTGGACTCCTGGGATATAAACCTGCTGTGGAGTATTAAAACTGATTTACAGTTTCAGTTTTGTCTTACAGCTGTGCACAGAGTGGAAAAAATGGAAGAATTGTCTTCTGCAAGAATGGTTCAACAAATATTTGTTTTTATGAGTCCTGGAAGGACATTATTTTGTCACATGCTTGCCTCCATAAGAAATATGGTTTATGCTGCATAATCAGTATGATATTTCAAACACTGGAGATTGTTCCCTCCTCCCCTTCTTTATATTAATCTAGTACTGATTCCTTCTATGAGATGTATATTGCTTTCCCAGCTTCAAAAGCCTGAGTGATTTGCATTTGCCAAAAAAAAAATTGAACGCTTTTCCTCTGCATTTAAACTAGCTCAGAACAACAAACTGCTTTTCTGAAAAAAGTTTAAAAATAACTAAACCCAGTGTTTTATAATTGAAAGTCTATGAAAAATACTCAAAATTACCAGCTTTGAGGGCAAGAGCTACCTTTCTGCTTTTGAGGTGATGCTTTGCAGCAAATACGTGCACAGTCCCACTCCCTTCTCTAGAGCTTTCACAATGCTGATCTTCCATGAGAAAACCTGAGCTTTTTGAAGGAAACAAACTACTCTGCATATAGGGATGAAAACACAGAAGCTACCAGAGGTGCCTGAAACCCCAAGTGCAAACTCCCTTCAGATGGCAGCACTTGTGAGACAGCCCGACTAACCCAGCCCCACTAAAAACATGAAAAAACCCTCTACCCGTCCCAACTTAATATCCTGTCAGAACATCAAGGGCTGGTTTTAGCAGAGCCAGCCCCTCACCCAGGCCCATTCGAGGGTCTCACTCACCGATCCATGAGAAGCAAACCCCTGGATGTTAACGTGTTCCGTTTTTCAGCAAATTAAGGCTGAAGCACACTTTCCTTTGCCTTAAAGGGACTGCACAGTCCTGACACATCAGCAGGCAGGGAGCCCAGTGGTTGCTACAGAGCATTTATTTATACTCATTTGGAATTTCCTGAGACAGTCCCAGCCCGGCAGCCAGCCCAGCCCAGCGCCAGCGGTTTCCTTCACAGCCCTTCACATGCGGTGCACTTCACGCACAATGCCTCTGGCTCCCCAAGGGTTAACACACATGAAATTGGTAGCAGGACAAAGGAACTCTACCAAGTGACACACTAAAACGATGTTGGGTTTCTGGGCTTTTTTTTTTTTTTTGCTTTGGTGTGTTTGTTTTTTTTTTGGGGGGTGGGGGGTGGCAGGCAGGGGTTGGTGTTGATTTTTTTGTTTTGGTGGTTTTTTTCCTGAAGAAGACAGATGTAATTCCCAAAAGAGAATTTTAATTTCAGGTCACTTCTCTTCCCCACTGTGCTCTCCCTTCCTCCCCAAGCCTTTCACCCCCACCCACCTCTCATTTCTCACTCCTACATGTGGACTGAGAGCACAGAAAGGTTCATTGATGTAATTTGGGCAGAACAATTACCCTTGTTGTAACCACCACTGCTTGCAATTTTGTCTGTGTTACATTCAATCCTGTTTTATTTATGCTTCTCATATGCAGGTTATAATTTGAGGGATAAAAATAAAACTTTTAGTATATGTTTTGTTTTTTTTTCTAAAACACATCCAAAATATGCAAGATTTCCTTCATGTTAGTAACAACACTTTGAAAACAATGCACCATTTTTCCATATTCAATTTTCTTGTTTCCACGTAACACCAAGTATTAACTCAAGTAAGGATAACTGGAATTCTAGATGCAAGAAGACCCATTTCTCAGGATCATAAAAAGAGCCTCAAAGCCCTCAGCTCCATCTCTCTTTACCTCTACTTACAACAGCTGTTCTTAAAAGGTGACAGACTCATTTAACAAGGGCAGAGGTCCTAGGACTTCACAAGACTAAAGGAAAATAACCTTATTTTCATGTTTTTCATGCAGATTCTCAAGAAGAGTTGAAAATAAAAAGGGAGGGGGAACATGAATTCTCAAAACAATTTCCAAGTTCATTGCAGACTGGAAGAGCTTTGCTTCAAACAGCTGTGCTTCAGGATCTTGTGCTGAATTGGCAGGATCAAGGTCCAAGTCCTCTGCAATACCTTCAGCTAAAATTGCAGACTTCCAATAAAAGTGTTTCCTGAATGTCTTGATAGTTTCAGTGGTATTTAATATGAAGCAAAGTAATATACAATACTTCCAGGCATCAGCTTTTGGACTCTAAAGTAGATTCTGCCCTCTAGGTAATTTAAAATTATTTCCTTGAATTACAAGTCATTGATGTATCCAGTATAAACCATGAGCTCACAAAATAAGTCTGAAGAACCCAACTTGTTTCATCTATGGACCACAAAGATATTGAATTTTAAATGAACTGGGTTTGGTTTGTGCTCTAACAACCCCATGCATGAAGAAAAGCAGCTCTCCACAAAATATTATTTGGGAACAGTTCCTAACCATGGTTTGAAGCTTCTGCCAGAAAACAGAAAAACTCTAGGGCAGCTGACACTCAATCCATGTTTTCAATTCAGGAAAAAAAGGAAAAATTCAGCCCTTTAAACACTGCCTGGCCTGCAGCCACCACTTTGTGCTTGCTGCTTTTTAAGCCCTATCTTTCAACCAGCCAGGTGAGAATAAGCAGTGCAAAGCATGATTGTGTGTTAGTGGTGGGCATCTCTAGCTCCATCAGCAGGGGAGATCATTAAAACAGCCAAGTAGTTTTCTGTTGTGAAAACAAACGTGACACTTGGAATAGGGAGGTGAAGAGAAGAGAATGGCCAGAATCCAGTTGGGATTCTGCTCAGAGAAAAAAAAAAAAATCTTAACATTATATGGTTTCATTTTTCTAAAAAAAGACAGCATGATATCCTGTTTAGAGAAGAACAGATTTTAGCAGCTGTCTACACATGCTCCACCTGTTTATCATTACTCTGCGGTTTTGAGGGCTCGACATTTGAACAGGCACTTTATCAAGTCATGCACCTTGAGTAGACTGTCCTCAAAACTGTGTTACTCAGCAGGCTGAAAAAGACCTCATGAGTCCATACAATAACCCAAAGCGTGTATCAGTACATCAGCCCTTGTCCAGCAATTCAAATGTGGAGTCACCAGTTAAACTTAAAGGCAAAGAGCATATACGTATTTATTTTCTTGGCCTTTGAGACCATTAAAATGTCAAATAAACTCATTCAGCTACTGTTTGCAGTAGAAACAAAACTGAGGTCAGAGCACAGCTCCCCAGTGACTAAAAAACCTGACTTGGTCTGAAGCAGAGGGAATGTAAGGTTTGGTGCATGGGCAGCCATCCAGCTGATAAATTCTTATCTAAAAAGCAGCTTATTTCACACCCCTTTTGAAAACAAAAGGCAGAGAGAGCACAATGGATCTGTGAAAGGCGATGGACGAAACACAGCTCTTTAAAACACATGCCTCCAACAGACCATTTCCTCAGCAATGGTGTGACTCTGCTTGGAAAGAATGAAATAATCTGCCTGATTACAAAGATCCAGTTCAGGGGAGAACAGAGCTTGGCCATACCCACTACTGTCAGGTTTATGTTCCTATCCCCAAAAACAGCTGCTGCATTTTGATGCAGATTGGATATGGGGTTCTTCTAGATTTTAATTTGTGAGAGAATGGGCACGCTATTCTGGTTTTTTTCTTTACAGCCTTCCAGAATTTGGCAGCTGGTTTCCACAGAATGATTTAAAACCTGCTAGCCACTGAGGTCAGACATGAAACTGATCTGCCCAGCCATCTCCTCTCTAGTGGATGCCTCTGGAAGGGCCTAAGAAGCAAACATACTTCTTCCCTTGATGTACAGAAACCTGCAACTCAGAGACTTCCCAAGCTGGGGTGGTCCAGGATGGTTTTAAGTCACAGTGTGTCAAATATATGTTTTCAGGTGCAACTGATAAATGCTCCCCATATTATTTTTAAGTGTACATCTAGTTTGGAATCACACAGAATGAACTTCAACTACTCGATATTTTGTGTATCCCCAGGTAAGTAATGCAAATCTGATTGCCTGGGAAAGCTTATGGTTTTGTTGTGGGAGCAAGTAGACAATTCAAGCCTTCATATCTGGTGTTTTTTTTTTTTTCTTAGAATCATAAAATCACAGAAATTTTTAGGTTGGAAAAGACCTTTATGATCATCAACTATTAACACTTTCATGTTCACTACGCGAACATGTCTGTTCCCAAGCACCGCACGTACACATCTTTTAAACACCTTCAGAGATGGTGTTTCCACCACTTCCCTGAGAAGCCTGTTCCAAACTTGGCAAACGTTTTGGTGAAGAATTCCTATCCAGCCTTCCCCGACACAACTGGAGGCCTTTGCCTCACATCACTTGTTCTGTAGGAGAAGAGGCTGACCCCCACCTGGCTACCCTCTCCTTTCTGGCAGTTGTAGAGAGTGATAGAGTCCTCCTGAGCCTCCTTTTCTTCAGGCTAAACAACTCCAGCTCCCTTAGCTACTCCTTAAACAACTTGTGTTCCAGACCCTTCCCGAGCTCTACTGCCCTTCTGTGGTCTCCCTCCAGCACCACCATATCCTTCTTGGAGTGAGTGGCCCAGAAATGCACACAGGATTTGAGGTGTGGCCTCACCAGTGCTGAGTACAGGGGGTCAGTCCCTGCCCTGCACCTGCTGGCCACACCATTGCTGGCACAGGCCAGGATGCCATTGCCCTTCTTGGCCACCTGGGCACTGCTGGCTCATGCTCAGCTGCTGTCACCAGCACCCCCAGGGCCTTTTCCTGTGGCAGCTTTGCAGCCACTCTGCCCCAGCCTGTGGCACTGCCTGGGGTTGCTGTGACCCAAGGGCAGGACCCAGCCCTGGGCCTTGTTGAACCTCACACCACTGGGCTCAGCCCATGATCCAGCCTGTCCAGATCCCTCTGCAGAGCCTTCCTGCCCTCCAGCAGATCAACACTTCTGCTGGAGTTGGTGTTGTCTCTAAACTGCTTGATATGCCCTCATCTAGATCATCCATAAAAACCTCAAACAGACCTGGCCCCAGTACTGAGCCCTGGGGCACACCACTGGTGACCGGCAACCAGCTGGATGTAACTCCATCCATCAACATCCTCCAGCCTGAGGCCTGGCCATCCAGATGGTTTTTCACCCAGTGAGCAGTGGGTAAAGTCACTGAGCCATGAGCAGCCTATTTCTCCAGGAGAATGCTGTGGGAAACAGTGTCAAAGGCTCACTTAGTCCTGGCAGAAACATCCACAACCTTTCCCTCATCCACTAAGCAAGTCACCTTGTCAGAGAAGGAGATCAAGTCAGTTTACCAGGACATCACACAGTAGCAGGATTGACGATGGACAGTAAAGCTGGACTGGATGAAGAGATACTACACACAGTATCACAGAGAGATGTCTCTCCTGCTGCTGTGATGGTGACTTGTTCTGTGGGCTGAAATGGGTGGCTGAGCCACATTTATGTTTGCAGAGTTTTAGTCTTACAACTTTTCTCTGTAAAGGGACAGATAAGTAATTTTCTCAAAATTGTCAACATTGCATTTTCCAGAGCACTGAAAATGGGTTGTGAGGAAGCAGAGGCAGAGGAAGGTTGGGTATCAGTCTACACTCTTCAGAGTACAGACTTGGAGAAGTCCCTTTGCATCCCTGGAGAGAGCTGGGGAGAAACCAAGCGCTGGAAAAAGGCACTGAGTATTAGGGAGCAAAAAGGGAAGGACAAGCATCCTGGACGGCAGACACAGTGTCTGAGAGAGAGGAAGGGAACAGGGCTGTAACTAATGATGACAAGGGAGAATGGTGAAAGTCTAAAGGGTGATGCAGTGGGTGCACAGCCATGTAAGCACACTCGGGTCCTGACAATCTTACAAGCTATGTAACAGCCATCTGTCTCCACATACAAAAAACAGACAACAGAAGCAGAAGAGAATGATTCTAGACAGGAATACCTTTTTTAAATTTTGTAACTTAAGATATGGAAAAAGATATCTAAAATTAAAGAATCTGCTGGAGGGAGGGGAGAAGAGGAAAGGGGGAGAAAGGACTTAGCCATGGGCTTACTGAAGTAAAAAAACTCTGGTGACATTTGTAAGTCCTTGAAACCTGACTGCCCTGATCTAACCTTTATGCTTGTATCATATGCAAATATTAGCCCACTTTTTTCAACCATGGCCATGCGCTTCACTTTATTTTGTTGCGCTGTACTGGTTTTTTTTGAAAGCTGCACATTTTAGATTTATGAAGCAGTGTACGTGAAGTGTTAAAATTTGACCTATTTACTAGTATTAGACCTGAAATTCCAGTAATAGCAGCAGAGTTGCACAAGTGTTTCCTTTCTATTACTTGATCTGCAAACCATATGACAGTGCTCCAGGCAGAGAGGTTGGTTGTGTGAAGCAAGGGTAGGGAAGGGGCTAGGAATACACCAACATGCCCCTCAGCAGTAAGAGACTGCTCCAGACAAGGGATGTCTGGTTTACATAGGGAGAACTGTCTGCTCCCAATTATCAGGTAATCTGATCCTCATCCTAATCTGACCAAACCTTCAAACTCAGATATTAAAAAGTCTGTGGCCACTCTCTTCCCCCCTGCCCCCCCCCCCCCCCCCCCCCCCCGCAGCTTTCAAACAAATAAAGAAGGGCAAAACTATTACAGACAGGCTCTTATGTATGTTGAAGGAAATCAACAGACTGTTATAAAGAAAAAAGATACAAGAATATATTAATTTTAAAAAGAGGAAACAGTTCTGTAAAACATTAATTACAGTGCAAGATAACTAGGAGGAGACATTGGGCAAAATAAAGGGATGGACTGTGAGAAGGGGTAAGGGTCACGTTACCTACTTCTATGGGTCAGAAGGTTTTGCAAAAGGTAGGGAAGGACAGACAGAAAACATGAATGAGTATGACTAGATTGCACACTCACCTACCTCTCCAAGCGTCTGAGCATTTAGTTTTGTCAAAGTCTATGTGAAGAGTCAGAAGAAGAAAGTTTTCAGCTCTTTTCTGAGCAGACAGCACAGCTTTGACAGCCTAGTCCAAAATCAGTAAGAAGTCACAAAAACTTCCAAATTGGATAAATAAGAACAAATAAGAGACTGAGAATATGCTCTAAAGAGTTTTAGAGAGATAGGGAGCAGAAGAGCCCTTTTTAGACCTGGTAGATCTGCTAATTCCCCCCAGACACCCCAACCTATATCCCACAGCAGTGGTCAACCACTGCTTTCTGCCAATGTGGTAAGTGTAATTTCTGGATGAAATCAGAGGACGGAATGACAGAAATAAAAAGAGGAGGATAGACACAAGCATGCTGTTGTCCCAAAGCTCAGAGCTGGTTACACTGGGACATCCTGGCAGAAATAGTACCCTGCTGCCAAGGGGAGTCATGTTACCAGAGGAAGGAAATGGAGATACAGCAGCAGTGCCAACGTGGGAAGTCCAAGTGCTCCCTCAGCCCCTAAAAGTGCTGTGGAAACATGATACAGGAAGGGCTGCCCTTCTGTCATCTCTAATACAAAGCCTTACAAATGGCTCAAAAGAGAGGGAGGAGAGAGGTGACCACTACAAGAAGCTTCTCAAGGACTTCTGCTCCAGTGGTAAGCCTTTTGTAAGGAACATGTCTAAATGTAGGCACTCACATATTTACAAACAGAAGGACAAGCAACTGTCATCAGGCTATTTTCATCCAAGTAATTTTCCTGAGGGACTATATACTTTTAAAGTGAATAAAATATCTTCCCTTCCCACAGGGAGGAGATTCATATGCATTATTCATTAAATGCTTTTTAAACACAGAATAATCTGGGAAGTGAGGAATGCTGTAGAATAGTTTTGGGGAAAATTTACTGAGTTATGTGTCTTGTAAGTGTGGAAAAGCAGACAATGAAGAGAGAACAATTTTTCAGGTCTAGAAAAAGTTCATTCTTGGTGTTTTTCTTGTGACAGGTGCCTGTCCTGTTTCTGGTGCTTGCTCCTTACCCTCACCCCAGCTGCCACCAGACAGTGCAAAGCAGTGACTTCCACCACGGGAACTTGGGGGTTTTATCACTGTTAATCTCCAGTTCAATAAGGCTGCATGGTACCACAAACAGCAATATGTGCCTGTTGAGTCCCTAGAAAACCCTAAAATACAAGATGAGCACCCTTAGCTGCCTCCCAGGGTGTAAAGGACATGTATTTCCACAGGGAGCAGCAGCAGGCCACAGGAGAACGTCCAGGTGCTGCCCACACAAGTGTATCACAACGTCCCAGGGAAGGAAAGCATTGCTCCATGATCAAGCTTTCATCAGAGAGAATGAACACAGTCCTCTGCCTAGGTGAGATGTAAGAATCTGGGCAGCTCCAGAAAGTAATCCAGAACAAGACACAATTGCAGTAATCTCTGACAAGTCAATTAAACCTCTTCTTTTTCTCAAGGCCACTTTGTCCTCCTGCAGAGCATCAGCATCTGCATATCACTGTTTTGTATCTTGGGCCATCTCTTTCCCACCACATGCAATCTCCATTTCTAAGGAGTGGGCTATCCAGAGCAGACTCCTATGTCCCCAACTTCCAATGACACTGTATTTAAGGTATTCTTTTTTTGTATTTAAGGTACTTCTTCCTGATGCCTACCTTTCCACCAGAATCCAAAATCAGACCTGTAGCACTGGTCAACAGCTTTGGGCAACAACTCCTGAGTAAAAGAAGATGTGTGGTCACTGGCCCTCTGCAGTCCCATAAAGGCCTTTAAGTTGGGCAAATGCAAGTCAGTGAATTTTTAAGCTTTCCGCTGCAGGGGCAAATGCATCTTTGGATTACAGTCATCAACTAGAAGTTGCAGAAGCAATTACTAATTCAAGTAAAAAGATGCATTCACTGTGAGATCACGTGCTTCAGTTCCAGCCATCTGTCCTTAAGGCAAATCTGGCATCAGTGAATGTACTACAGCGCGCTGATGAAAATTTTGATATGACTTATGATAGAGATTATGTGAAATCACTGGAGGCTCACTCACCCTTCTCCCCACAGATTTCAGGGTCCCACCCTAGCTTGTTTTTACCAGAGTGACTCACAGGATCACTTGTGGGTGAGGCTCCTGCTGGATCCCAGTGACAGCTGTCTGCCCATCCCAAAAGCTCAAGACGGCAGGCCAATGGAGCAGGCTCTCCTGATGGCAAGAGCCTTTCACCAGCTACTAAAACACACACTTGGGCATACACCCATCTCCATTAATTCTGAAAATTATTGGAAACAGGCTTGGAGCAGGGAGCATGGTAGGGGAGGAATAGGTTTAAATAGTCTGTCATCACACAGTCCTGACTCAAACAAATTGTCCTTGCATGACTGATTAGGTAAAAAGACAAACTCTCCTGAATCCTGGTCACTTGCATCTGCTAAACAAAGTAAACTCAGAGGCTGCTGAGCGCAGAGCTGGTTGTGGCAGTAGCATTGCAGCCATGCCACAGTGACAGCCACCATGCAGGAAGCAGTGAGAGCGGCTGGCAGCTGGCTCCCAGGGCAGGCACCTGCACCACTCAGGAGGAAAGGCTGCAGCAGATGGACTACTACCTGGCAATCAAACACTTTCAACTGCTAACTCATTTAGGTGTGTAAGTTCCCAGATGGATGGTCTGTAATGAAGAATGGTGGATATTCTGCATAAGTTAGTAACAGCGGTAATGTTCTGGTGCACGCTTTCTGCTTAGACTATATTTACATCATGAGGCTAGAAATAATGCAAAATTCTGTGCATATTACCTAAAATGAATGAAGAAAATGGAATCAATTTACAGAGGGACTGTAAATCAAATAATACAGTAACTGAAAGAAAAGTGTGCCTACACATCTTTGGTAAGGGTTGTTACAAATCAATGCAGAGGATGTGTATGAATAAAACATTTGCTCTAAGTAAATGTTGTATTTACCGGCCTCAATTAAAAGGGTTAATAAGTTAACTGGGGTTTTCATAATACTTTTCAACAGTTGCTCAAGCATTTATATACCAGCAGATGGAAAACACATTTATTAAACATTTGGTCTTTGAGTCATGCTGACGTTAGTAGTATCTCAAACAAAATTAATTCAGGCAGCAGTTTTTCGTAATGGCCTCGTTCTCTGACTAACTGGTGTATAGTTACAACTTTATGTAGGAGTTAAGAAAACAGCTCAGATACAAAGAAAATCTGACCAGAAGCTCCAGTGTAACTGTGCACATATGAAATAACTAGAGGATGCCAGGCTGCTGCAGAGGAAACAGTGGTCCAGATATGGTTTGTATCTCTCATCAAAGCACCTGTGGTCCCACAGCCCTGGCTTGCTGCAAGGAATGGAGGTGGATGCCCAAATCAGTGAGTGAAAAGAGTGAAAAGAGTACACTGGAAGCAAAGACACTCGACAGCTGCAGACTGGCTATCACAGCAGCAGTGCCTTGCTTTACAGGTGCATTAACGGTGAAAATGGTGTACAGGTGCTGCAATGCCACTGCTTTAAGAATTGTGCAGGAATCTAAAGCATGGAGCGGAGTTAAACATGCAGGTAAACAGTTCAAATGAATGTGTTTGCAGGATGCTGTGCTTCTGTATGTAGAGAAGCATGTTAAAAATGGAGTGGGAAGGCATGGAAACATAAATCCACACACTACACTGAGGAGAAGGCAGAGACAAAAGGGAGGAAAGAGAAAAGAGCAGGGAAATCTCCGACCCTGCATACAGAAAATAATATGCATTTGCTTTACAGCAGAAGTAAAGAAAGGGTTTGTGCAACAGCCTTGCTATACTGACCCCTGCAGCCCATCCTACTCAAGAAAAGTGGAAATGCTTTTTTATGTCTGTTAAGAAAAAACTAACAATTCTCCAGTCTCTGGATATAGAGAATGAGGTCCTTAGGGAAGTAAAATAAAACATGTTTTTTATTATGGTTAATGACAAAACCAGTTTTTAATCCTTTATCTTTTCTAAATCTAAATCCTATGTTTGTTTTGTTGCTTCCTTGTTTTCCATATCAGAATAAATAGAATTAGACTGGAAGTTTATTCCATGCAATGCCTTTCAGAACCTGTGTTTTGAAAAGCAAGTTTTTACAAAGAGGTTGTTAGTGAAAGGAGTGAAAATCCATCCCGAGCTATTTCCAAACTGCCCTGTAAGTTTTCTGCTCGTGCATTGTGCTTTTTGTAGCTGACTGGGAGACATTTCTACAGATATCACTACAGAAATGCTAGCAGAGCCTCATTAAATAGATGAATTATGCATCAGTCCTAGCAAGCACAGAAGCTAACAATTACTGGAAGTTTCACCCAGCAGTTAATGGAGACACTAATACTATTTAGAGAAACAATCACCTCATTTATTTTTTTCTTGTACTATGCAAAGAGAAATTAATTTGTATCGTGTACCAAACCAACTGCAGACTCCCAACAGGGTATTTCCCAGCTCCCAAGGCAGCTTCTTGAATGACTGCACAGCATGCTCTGGACTTGCACTGCACTCCTTAACCCTGGTGAGTTTACTGGACTGAGCAGTGAGCTCACATGCCACCAGGGAAAACTCTAAACAGTTATCCAGAACCTATAACTAAACACTATCCAGCACCTCATTAAATACAGCAAATTTTTCTGCAAGCACCAATTTATTCAGCTCTTTTCTGAGCAGACAGCACAGCTTTGACAGCCTGGTCCAAAATCAGTAAGAAGTCACAAAAACTTCCAAATTGGATAAAAAAGAACAAATAAGCTTGCAGCCCAAAGAAATACAGATCACTACAAGACCTCTGTGCAATGAAACTGTGAACAGAGTGATAAAATTTTGAAGTCAGCAGCAAACAAAACTATTGACAAACAATACTGAAGCATAAATCACAGTCTCTGTCATTTATTCACCACATTTAGGGTTAATGTCTTTACTGAGATAGGCAAGAGACAGAGAAACTTATGATAGGTGCTTTCATGATAAAGTCATCACTTGCTTTGTAGTTTATCTCCTATACACACTCACTAAAATATTTACAGCAAATCTACTTCCCATAAATATCCCCTTTAAAAAAATCTCTATGCAAATACAAAGTAGCTAGATCCTTTCATGGAAACAAGTTCCAAATTCAAGCATTCCCCAACAGATTTCATCTGCAGCAGCAGTACTCCATATAGGCTTGTACACTGAAAAAAAATTACTGAAATGGCACATAGGCATAATTATTTGATAGTGCAAGTACTCACATTCTCGAGTTAACCAAAGCAAACCACTGCTTGCTTCTTAGTCACTTCATACTTGAATGAAGCTGAACATGTGGTCAGACTTGCCAAAATATTCAAGTAACATAAATGCGGCTTAGTAGTCCCTAACAAGTCTTTCTAGTTCTTTTTCCTGCTGCTGATTGATTCAGAGGGCGCAGAAAACACCACCCCTGAAGTCTGTCTTTCCACTCGTAGAGCTCCATGCAATTAAGAAACTTGCTTCAGTACCTCCAACGCCCAGATCAGTTCCTGCTCATCCAAAGGCATTCTCTCCCAGGCAGCACAGCAGCACAACAAATCACAGGTATTTGCCACCCAATATTTTGTCTATTATGAACTGCTGAGGATTTGGAGACACGGGCGTACATAGCTGCATGTTAGAACACCGGCCTCAAGGGTTTGCAAAGCCAACAAGTCCTGACAGTATCTGCAAAATGTTGTCCAATTTAGTTCTGAATTAAATACTCATAATTTATTATAGCGTCTTTCTACGAATAAGGGAACAAACAGCTTTATCCTGCAAGAAGCCTTGTTTGCATAACAATCCTGAAACTAAAACTTCATCTTGCAGTAACAGCACAAGCATTTAGCTTCTTTGAGACTTACACATCAGCCCACCAACTTTTTCAATAGACAACTCTACTGCAGGGAGAAAAAAGATTAGTAAAGCAATCAGTAACACTCCATGCACAATTTTTCTTTCCTTGTAAGCAGAGGAAATTTTTCTGCATGACTTAAGTTAAAGGCATATTACAAACAAAAGTCAAGTTACATGGGGGGTTTAGGCAGCAAACAGCTACAGTTAAGTCAGACACGAGAGGTTTTGCAGTCCACCTTTTCAAAAGGGTTACTAAAGGTTACAAAAGGATATGGTTTCTGTCTTAAAGAATATACTTCCAATTATATAAAAAGGGGATGGGGGAAGGGAATAGAAATACCTTATTTCAGCAGTCTCAAGATTCAACAACATTGGTAAATTTAACCTTAAATCATCAACAGATAATAGTAGTTCAAAGACTTAATTCAACTTTCGCTAGCTTTTAAAAAACACTTGTTTTGCATAAACTGCACATAGTGACACTCCATATTTCTAATATCCTGCACACAAAATGTTTTAATCTCATGCTCTAATTAGAATAATTATACAGTGAGCACAGTGAGCAACTCACAAGCTCCTACCATGTACTTGACATTTTCCGTGTAATCCTACTGTAACAACCTCAGCTTTAGTGGGCTAAAACTATGTTTGTGCAGTGATCAGAAGAGGAAAATATTGACATAACTGCAGGAGGAACACTGCTGCTGTGTTGTTATCAGTTCTGCAATTCCTGCCCCCTCCTGACCTGCCAGCCCTCCTCAGCAACCTTTGAACATGCCAAGCAATCCATATCACAGAGTATCACACAACCAAAACAGACAGTTCAGGAAGTTCTTAAAATATAACAAAAAAGTGAACACCCCTTCAGGATATTGCTTTAAGAATGTTTTTATGCTTTGCAGAGAAGCAAGCAACAAAAATTAGACTGATCAGTAAGGGTGACCAGGAAGGGCTGGGGATTTGATGCATTAAGAGTTGATTAATCTCACAAATTATTACAGACACAGTGTAACAGCCACATGATTCTGCAGCAAAGCCCTAGGCCTCCCAGAGCCTAGAGTCAGCCCCTGTAGGTCCTTGAGAGCAGACGACACTGCATGCTGAATGAGTGAGTGCCAGCCCTTAAGTCTTCCCAAACTACTTTGCACACTATAAATATTTAAAAGACTATTGAGGTGGGGGATGGGGGGCGAACAGATGGGCTCTGATCTACCAGGAAACTGTTTTTCAGTGTTTAAACTGCCATTACTTCCTTTTCCTGCTCGCACAATGTAAGAATTCTTTTAATTAATAATCCAAAGGGGGAAGCGTTACCTGTAGCACTGCCGTTAGTATTTGCTGGGTAGGCCATGTTTGCTCAGTGACACATCCACAGCTAGGCTGTTTAGTGTCATGCAAATGCCATGCATCAAGTCCAACCAGACATGCAACCTGGAACAAACAAGTAAAAAGCAGTTAAAAACATGTAGTTTTAAGAAGTTAGGTACATTAAGCAGTAGTAAAGTCTCTCTTCAATGCAAACTTCAGCACAGCACTACCAAGCTCCTCTTAAATCAGCATCCTATTTATCACAAACCCCAAGGGTGTCCAAGTGACTGAAGCTGAACTGTGGCTCTCTGACAACCTCTGGATCTGTCGTCAGTGAGGATGTAATTAGCTGAATCTGAAATTGGCCTTGGATTTTCTGTCCTGCCTTCAGCTTTTTTGCAGCTGGTCTCTAAACTCCCCTGTACCACTGCAGAATCCTCATTTGCAGGCATGTGTGAAAAATTTTAGATTACCCAACATTTTGCAAAGGCAGGGTTAGAGAATTTTTTAGGTGAAGAGCACCTCCAGAAGCACTGTACCAGCGAGCAATTTCTGAGCTCAGATGTCCCCCTGGGGAGGTGAGGGTAGAAGCCTGAGATGCAGCCAGAGCAGGCATCTCTGCCTGACAAACCCAGACACCAACAGCTACTGTATGGAAGCCAGCAGGGTGGGGGGACCAGAGGAGGCATGGACACTGTCAGGAATAGTGCTCAGCTGGCTACAAGACCTCTCCGCTGCAAATTCCAGCAGCAATGGGTTCTCTGGGTGCGATGTTTTCTTCCAACCCACACATGGCAGATTGAACCAATAAGCAGCATTTGCCTGAAGCTCATGCTGCAGGTACAGAAAAAGAGCACTGTCCTCTTGGGTGGGTGGCTGCCAAGATGAAGCCAAATGAGAGGCAGAGGCCAAACCAGCAGCAGTTCTGTGGTTTGCTGGCTGACTCGGCAAGCCAGAATTGTTGGCTCTGCAGTAGGGCTCCTGTTCCTTCTTCCTTACCCACCTTCAGTGCAGGGGGCAGCCTGATCACAGATCTCACTTCAGGACAGAAGATCTGACTCATCTGGGGCTGCAGAGATGCCTCTTCCTGAGTCTGCTTTGAGTTTTCTACAGTCCAAACAGCATTTTATTTTGTTTACTCAGATAGGTGGAGCTTAGGCATATGAACAACATGCTGCTTTGCTGACCCCCATCTGACTTGGGCTGACAACGCCTCAAGAAACTAGTCACATTTTTCCAATTATATTTGATTGAGCTCTGATAGTATGTGCAGGAAAGCATTTAAAAGTTAAGCAGATTAGCAAAGAAAAAGAAAATCAAGAAATTAATGAGCGCAGGCACCATGTGAATTTGAGTCAGAGATACACTGACTGACAGAGAAGACTGGCTGACTTCTATGACAGAGCTCCATCATACAAGCTAATACCACTTTGCCTTCTCCTTCAAGAACACAAATACCTTCATTTTTAGTACAGTCTTAATATCAATTTTCCAAGAATGCAGAAAGAGCTTCATTGCAATTCCTCCTCCCCTAGCTCTGCCTTATACACTGATGTTGGCCGTCTCTTGTTCAGTGGAGGGCAGAGCATGAAGCTGCTATAAAGACATAAGTGAAAGGCTACGAACAGCAATATAAGGCAGGAATCCAATACAGGCCATGATGAATAGAGGCCCATCACAAGATTCCTGGCCTAAAGATAATTATAAAATTTCTGAAACAATGAAGCATGGCAAAAAAAAAAAAAAAAAGAAAAAAAAGAAAAAAAAAGAAAAACATTTTGCTGGCAGAGTTTGCAGCTGGGGCAGAAGTTTTAAACATGTGAGCTTTTGGGAAAATATTAACTACTTCCTTTCAAACAGAGAGATTTTAAAGCATCACTCCCATCACTGCTTGCTGAATGATATAAAGTTATTCTTTTAAGCTAAAGACAGGCAATTTTTACTGACTCCCAGTGAATGCTTACTGAAAAATTATCATCAGCCTCCATGTGAAGTTCAGGATGTGTCCTGAAGCTCAGGACAGCCCCTGTCTCAGGGCAGGCTGCAGTTAGCAGGGTATCAATCTCTATCATTGCAACCAAGCGTAAAGGAAACTGAATTTATTTACCCACTTCTAATTTGTTCAGCACAGCTCTGTGCTGTCTCGGTAGCACTGTAACAGGAGGTAAGCTTCCCTGCTTTCAATACATCCCCTGTACAAGGGGAGACCTGAGAGCATAGCATGCCCCCAGGGATGGGTACGGACAGATGGGTGGGAGGGGATCCTGCGGGGGGAGACATCTCTTTTAGGTGCACTGCAGTCCCAAGTATGAGTGGATCAACCACAAAAATGAGGCCTGATGACTGTGGCGTGCCTCATCATGGGTTTAAAAGTAAAATCTGTTACAATCACCATTCTCAGGCACAATGAGGAGAGCTTCTCAATGGCAAGAAACAAATGTAATTGAGGTGAGAATTGAGACAAAGTTAATTAAAATAGTGCTGAAAATCTAAACAAGGTCTGAGATCTCCATTTTGTTGTGGCTTGAAGAGATGAAATTGACCTGGTACAAACGGCCTTGTGAGTATGCTTCTGCCAGTTTCAAAGCTATGCAGGCTCAAGTACCTCAAGCAAACTCACTGGCTGCTTCTGAGCTTTAGTGATGATTAATAAAATAATTCAGGAAGTAAATTCAGTCCAACAGATAGAAGAAAATGAGGAAAAGAAAGGAAAACATAGGATCTAATAATTTGTTAGCTAAGCAAAATAATTTATTCCTATATTTTTGGTATGGTAGGTTGGTTTAGATTTTTGTTTGTTTTGTTTTTTGTTTGTTTGTTTTATATTACATGTAGCAGGACTTGAAATTCTGTCTAGTAAATAGCTCTTCAACTACAGAAAAAAATCTAATCTAGCTCAGCAAACTCATGGAAGAAGGGAATTTTGCTAAAATGTGCTTTGAGCCATACATTGGGAACTGAATTCCTGAAATTGCACCAGCACATACATGGATCATTTTTAGAATTGTGCCACATGTGATTCCCCAGCTGCACACGTCCCAGAAGCTGCATTTGGACACAAGTCTCTCATGTGGGCGAGGCACAGCAAAATACCAGAGAGGAGGAAAACTTAGTCTCCTCTACAGCAAAGCATATTCTCCAGCAGAGACATCTTAAACAAGAAAATTAGTAGAGGAGCTTGTATATTCCATTCCCAAGTCTTCAACTCTTTGCCTATGTGTTTTTACATGCTCAACCCATGCTTGCCTGTGAATACTGTGATTTACAGATCCTAGGGCAAATGCAAAACAAGCAGAGACTAGCTGTATGAAGAGTTATTGCTCAATGAAGCAGTTGTTAAAAGTGTTTTGCATTAGATATTCAAACTCTCTTCTGCCCTGAGGTTCAATAGCAGAAACCTTAAACACACATGATCCTCAGTTTCTACATTCACGACACCCCAGCTTTTACAGGTTTTTCCAGAATGGCAGTTTTTTAGGCAGAACATAAAGCCTGTGTCCTAATCCTGTCCTAGTCACAAGGGAAAAGAACCTTGCTCCTTTTTTGTGCTGCATCTTGCTAGGTCACTGATACCTATTCTGGTGTTTCAGCACCACGAGTATCTGAGTATGTATAGATCAGTTCTGGCATCCACACAGCAGAACTACAGAAATGCAGAGGCCTCTAGAGGCACAGACCTTGCAGAAAATCCAGACTCACACTTCAGTCTGATGTTTGCAGGAGACACTTAAGATAGACAACAGCTGAGGTTTGGTCTAAGAGCAGCCGTAGAACAGCATATCGGCAACATGGTAATTAGAAGAGAAATATAACTCAGCTCTTAACCCAGAGAAGCAGTCCTGAAAGTCCTCCTGTCCAGGGCTGAGGTCACATGTGGAAATGGTGATGGGCACACACTGGTTTGTGGGATTCAAGGAAATAGATTCTGGCTTCCCAGGCAGAGGCTTTAGGCTAAATAGATGCACATGTAACTTTTTTCTCATGGCACACTCTTAAGAGCAAACAGTCACATCAACCACTCCAAAGAAGGTCCAGATCAGCACCATATTTTGAACCCCTCACAGGGTGACTGCGGTTCAGACAATACAATTCTGTTGTTTAAGAACTGGATTAAAAGCGGGAGCACTGCAGGTCAGAACTGTGAAGGATCCAAAGGTATGGGCTCCCAATTGTTCAGATGGATGTAGTCAGGGAATGGTTCCAGGAGAAAAACCAGCTCTGCAATCCTATCCAGCAAGTGCAAAGTGGTGATTAAATAGGTGTAGGGTAGAACGGTTTGACAGTGCAAGTTG
This sequence comes from Melozone crissalis, assembly GCF_028551555.1. Taxonomy (NCBI): domain Eukaryota; kingdom Metazoa; phylum Chordata; class Aves; order Passeriformes; family Passerellidae; genus Melozone; species Melozone crissalis. Next base: position 47,686,778 of record NW_026535783.1, read on the forward strand.
ACCCATGAGATGCAATACTCAAGAAGAACTGGTACTGCTCCATTCCTGCTCAACATCAGCACAACAAGACTTATGCCTGAGACTTCCCTCTCACATGTGGGTCGTCCTGGCAGCAGAACTTGCCCAGTTTCATTCTGCTAGACACTGATATAATTTGCAAACAAGAGACAAGATATATGCAAAACCCATCTGAAAACATAGATGGTAATTTCTCTAGCTGCAAGAAGAAATTGGCACTGGGAATCTCTCCTGCTCAGCTAGAGTGGCAAGCACTTTTCAAACCTGTGCTTCTCTACAGCAAACAGGAATGTCTGCAACCTACGTGTACTAAGAATGCCAGGTGCAATTTAAATGAAGCAAGGTCTGAAGCCAACAACAGCAAAAGAGAAAGTATGTGGGGAGTTTCTGTGGTTGGTATCTATCCTGGGATAATGACTGTATCTCACTGATACTTTCTTTTCAATCTTACCCCTACCTTGGTTGTGTTTTTCTTATCTTTAAGTTTATCAAAATGAGTGGCCAATAAACTGAAAGGCAACATTTGTAAGGGAGAAATATATATTTTTAATATATATACACTACTTTAGAATTAAAAGCAAAAACCAAGTAAGAATGCAGGCATATAAGGATTTTTTTTTCAAGTAAGACACAGAGTGATCAACATTGAGATAAAGGTAAACTGTGAATGATTTTAAATTTCACTTAATTATTTCATCACATAACAATTCAGCCATTCATAAACTTTCTAGAGCCAATGTCTTTATAATGTTGCATCCAAATCACAAGCAAAATTATGCAAGTTGCTGTTCAAGTCTCACTAACTGAACAAAATTAATCAATAGCTAGGCCACCTCAAAATGCAGAACTAAAAATCCCTGGGACCTGTGTTTCCTGCAGCATCTCTCAGGCAGCAGTCAGTTGTGGTTCAGTCTCTCCATCACAAGACAGAAACTATTCTTACTATATGCAGTATGACAGGTTAATTAATTTTGGAGAATATTTAAGCAGTCAATCAAAAGAAGTCACCTCTCACTATGTGGTTGGGGTTTTTTTTTGTTTGGTTTGGTTTTTTTTTCCCCCTGCAGAATCTGCAATATGATGCGAGCAAAAGAAGCCTTGTAAATCCTTTCAACAAGCAAGTTAATTAAAAAGCTATGGCTACGGTCAGCATGAATTTACCTGCCTGCCTTCATCACTCCCTCCACTTATGGCAGTGGTCTGTAAAAAAGGTCTTTCTTTACAGCAGAGCTCCAGGCAAAAGCTGAGCTAAGCTCTGTTAAGAAGAGAGTGATGGCTCAGAAATTCTGGGACCTGAGTCAGCAAGCTGAAGAAAAGAACAGTCAGAGTGCTCCTACCCAGGGCTAATGCTTCCCTTCTGACAAAAACAACAACAAAATATCAGACCCAACTCTAAGCTTTCTTGCTTTTGAACCCCAGAGTCTGAGCTAATGCCGTGCCAGGCTCCAGTTCTCAAGCTGAGGTGGAAAAAACTTAAGTGAGTTTCATGGGGATTCCCTCAATTGTCTTCTCCCCCAGCCCCTGCCTTAAGCAGACTTGCATTAAGCTTGTCTGCCCTCCTTGTTGCTGCTGCAAGCACAGAATAAATGTACAGCCTTCAGTAATGCAGGGGTCTGAGTGGTTTTCTTCTACATACTTGAAAATGGTCTTCTCATCTCCTGAGCTGAGCTTCTACAAAGCTTCTGCTTCACAATCCCGAGCCACCTACCCACTGCACAGGAACGGGCCTTCACTGGGCAGCTTTCAGCATAGAAAACGCCTCAGAAAACGGATATATGGGAAAATATTTCAAAGGTACTGGGCCCTTCCGGCTATTCAAAATATCCCACAAATTTTCTGAATTTCTGCAAGTATTGCTTTGTCACATTTGCTAGCAATAGCAGAAATGGTCTACCATCAGCTGCTGGGTTTCAGTTTCCCTTTCACATGGAGTTATCCCAGTTGTGTCTGGAGGATCCAGAAGAGAAATCTGATCCAGAAGAGAAGCTGTTCTACACAAGCCAATCAGTGACTTGCTGGGAAAGGAAAAAGAAACAGCGAAAGTGTAGGAAATGGATTTGTAAAGAATTTTCAAAACTTGTTAGAAAGTTTATATAGTTTTGTACATCTGTATGTAAACACTGAGATAAGGTGTGTTGATTTAAGGTTATAGAATAGAGATACCCCATCTCTATAAAAACTAAAAGAAACCAACACAAAAGGACTTCAAAATAGTACCCAGCAGAAACAAACATAACCAGCATTCTTTAGGGTCAGACAAATGATCCATCCAGACTGTCTTGTTTTCAATAGTAGCAACAGCAGATATTATTTAAGGAGTGTTCAAGTGCCTTATGATGAATCCATGCTTCTGTATTCTCCCAGCATCAACAATTATTGGATTGGGAATATTTAAAGGCACATCCTTACCATGTTATTTTAATATTCACATAAATTGCCTGGATTTGACTAGCCTCTTTCTGACCCTGCTGATGCCACCTGCTTCTGCTGCCTTGTGGGGCAGGAAGTCCCAGACTGTCAATACCCACCACAACATTTTTTCTTATTTTATACTTATGTTTCACATATTTTATTGTCACCAAATTCTTGCATTGCAGGTCTTGGTTAAAATCAGTGCAGATTCAGATTTTTCAGATTCAGCTTTTTCAGATTCAAACCACACCCTTTGTGATTTTATTAACTACAATCTTCGCTCCCAGCTCATAAGCAACACAGTCCCCAGATCATTTTACTTTGCCCTTTTTTAACCCTTTCGTGTATACTCAACACGTGGAAGATCCTGGTCATGAACAGCATCTTACTAAAAAGTTGTTTGCAAGAACAATCGTACAAAATGGGGTAAGGTACATTCAATATTTTTCAGTGTAACCAAGCTTGGCCCTAACATGTAGGGAATTTGTGGGAAGGTAAACCTCAGCTCTAGTAATTCTTGTCAAGCAGTTAAGACAAATCAGAACTTACCTGCAAGCACAAGCAGCTTTCTCTAGCACAGGCCAGAGGTTGGACACAGCCCTCCAGAGCATCCCAAAAGACATCAGGTCAGCCTAGTGGACTTTTGGTAACCATACCTGTTGTCAGAAGTCCAGCAGACTCACTGCCAACCAGAAGTGGCAGCTCTTACAGCAGCCCTGTGTTCTTACTGACAGGATCACCACTCATTAGTAAAAGGAAATCTTTGTATGGATTCTGTGAACCTGAACCATAGTTGGGATGCTTTTGTCACTTGTAATAAGGACGACATCATGTCCATACAGAACTGGGCTACAGTCTGATGACTTGGTGGTCCTTGTCTTATGTGCAAGAGCATGATCTTCACTCCTGAGTGAGCCTAAACACAGACAGGTGTGTCTGGATGACACCCATCACACAGTGCTGCAAGGCCCCCCACACCCTGCAAGCATTTTCAGACCACCCATCTCTTTTGGAAATCATTCCTGACAACATTGTTGTCCTCACATTACATTTCAGAAGAAAAAAAAACACCTTCAGAAGACTGCATGGTGCAGCAACTCAGAAACCCATTTCTGTTTATGTTAGAGAGAAAAAAAAATTAACTAGAAAAAGAAAGGCAATCCATGGTAGAAAAAAAACAACTTTTTTTTTATACCTGAAATTCCTCGTGGGTGATGTAGAGGACACTCCCTTCACTTTATGCCAGTGAATAATGAGTCACATAAAAGTGCATTAATTCAAACCAGTATGGTATTGCTATGGGTTGTGCTGTGACAGGGCGCCCAAAGGATGCAACTGTGCTATCCATATTTTTCTTGTCGAAAAGCAGGAGGGATGAAACTTCCATGGCTTGAAATAGTTCAGTCTCCAGGAGAGAAATGAAACATGTGCTGAGCAGCATTTTCATCTGCTCTGACAAAGACTGAAATCCAGCATGAATAACAAATGAAAAGGCTTCCAAAAAGTTGGCAGAGGAAAGAATGCATCCTGGGGATGACACATGCATCCCAGCACCAGTGTACCTGTGGCCTCCCAGAGCTGACAGCCTGGAACTGCTCTGCCTGGGACAAGAAGCATGTGCATGAACTGTCCATTACATCTGTCCACTCAATGGGGCAGGAGAAAACACAGCATCTTTTCCACTCTATATTTAAAGATTAAGAGTTGAGCAACACATATGCAGATCCAAATAATTTTAAATTAATTTGCTTATTCAAAGAGAATTTACAGGTAGATAAATTTGAAGGCTGAAATGAACAAACCAATCAAGGATGTTTACAAACTGTTTATGAAATGGACTGTGATCTTGTTTAGACTTTGCATCTAAGACAAACTGCAAGAATTTTAAGGTATAAAATTTGATAAATAGACAAGTCCAACTCCTCTATAAAGTACCCAAGAATTTAGTCTTCAGTGAGATTGCATATATAATGTCACAAGCAAGAAACATATTTAGAGGCAGACAGTCAAATATCAGTCTGTCTCTTCCTCTGATTTTAGGTCTGAGATGCTATACATAACCAGACCAACCATAAATCTGATATGACAAAAGGGCAACGATATGGAACAGTTGATAAGTTCAAGGATAAATACTTTTGTCTAGCAGCATTTGCTCATGTAGCTGTGACTTCAGCTGAAGGTGTATCTTTACCTGAGAAAGTTCCAGCAGATCAGCTTTGTCTCCTAAATATATAAATATAGCCCTAAATGCTGTTTTTCCCCCACAATAATGCCCAAATCCTGGTATCTCTTCCTTTTATTAATTACTAGTATGGGTTCTGTGGACTGTGGTATCAACCTTACATGAACAGAGAAAATACAGGCTTTTTCCACAATGAAAGTGGGAAATTTTAGGGGCAAGGAGACAATATTGCAAGGACTAGGCTCTTGCTTTTCATCTACCACAGTTTACAAGAGAGGACTTAATGTGTCACTCTCCATTAGACTCTGTCTACACCCCACACTGCCAACATCTGTCCCCAAGTGCTAGACTGTATTTACAACCTCAATACTACCTTGGGCCCCTTTCTCTTCAAGCTCTCTGAAGTGGCCCTTCAGCAATACAAGGGGACCCTAGTTACCATGACTTTTATATAGAGACCACAACCCCACAGCCTCAGCATGGCCAGGGAGCACACTCCAGACATGCCTCAGGCTGCTGTCCCTTCCCACTCCATCACACAGCATCCCTCAGAAGCAGCCAGCATGTGTGCACAATTATTTTTACCACCTCGCTAAGCCAGAAACCACCACCTCTTGTGAGGCTTTCAACATTCATTCCAGCGGTAAGGAGGTTTCTCTGGTCCTGCCTCCAAAGCCACCATATGTCCACACCACAGCCTATGGACTGCAAGCCTGCACACTCTGGCAGGAGGGAGGCAGGATGTCTCAGCAGCAAAGACCTGCAGGTCAGCCCACCACGTGCCACATGGGCTCTCACTGCTGAGCTTGCAGAGTCACCAAACCATGCTAACGCTGGGATGTGGAGCTGGCAGGAACCAGTTGGAGACCATCGGGCAGCAGCTGCAGCAGAGCATGATGGAGCCAGTCTAGCTGGGTATGTCCATACTCTTGCTGCTCAACAGCTCGTAGAGAAAGACATGTCAGCTTGTCAGGCAAGTGTCACTCAGCCTCTGCACTGCATGCAGCCAAAACCATTTTGCTACATGTGGACACCTGCAGGGAATTTACCCACCCAAAGGAGGGGACCACAAGTTGGGGCAATGCACTTGTCCCTCACAGAGGATGTTCCTCTCTGCAGCCCAGTCAAATCAACATTAAAACAACCTGTTCCTAATGCTCTGGGACTTTGTAATTTAATCCAAGTAATTGAAATCAGCATAGAGTTCACATAACCTGTCTTCCTCCTTCTCAGTCAGAGAATGAACTAACACTTGCATTAATAATTCACAACATCTTCTCATGCTCATGCTCCACATCTTTTTCAGATGTACAGTGGCAAGAGAGTCCAGTGCAGACAAAAGTGTGATGATCAACTTACTGAACTTTCCACCTTAGGAAGCCAGGACTCAGTGAATTATGTCTCTCCCCTGAAAATTCTAATAGACAGCCCTGCATCTGGCAACTGGCAGGAGGCACACCACTGCTGTGCCACGGGGTGCCAGGGAGCAGAGGGGCTGACAGACACTGCTGGGACACGTGTGGCATGACTGCCATGTGCACATCGAGGCTGGCACTGCTGACTCTCCTTTCTGCCACTCACATCCAAATAAACTCAGCCTTCATTCACATTGTCTGTCAGCCAAAACTGTATCTCAGCACTGACATGAGCTGAAACAATAACAAACAAGGGGCCATCTATATCTTACATCATGTGCCAAGTTAGAATCAAATCTGTAATTCCCCAAATGGTGCATGGATCTGAAACATTTACCCACTTATAACCCCGCGACAGTGGAGTCCACCATAATCTGCAAAAACTACACCTTTCTATGGGGATCCATAAATATGTTACCTTTTGTGTTTTTAGTTGATCTTTTATTAGATAGCAGAACGTTAATAAAGAAATAGCAAAATAAGGTATGTTTTTATCAGTCACCATATGAGCAAACAGACTGATGGCAGTGCATCTTGCACAACAAACCAAATTCTGGTAAAAAAGCAATGCAAGAACTTAAACTTCTGAAGAGCAACACAGCAGGACTGTCACTGAAACAATGCATCTTCAGTGTGATTCATGTGTTTCACCACAGAAAGCAAGTCCTAAGCAGGAAACTATGTGGTGTACATAAAACTAAAATTAATTGAGATGTTACTAGCAACAAAAGAATGGCTTTCATATTCACTTGTATTCTTATCTTGAGAGCAGAATAAGCTGCTGCACAATTATCAATGCCCTCCTGAAACCATACCACACAGGTCCTAGCAGAGGGGTACTTTTCTTGTTCAGGTTATCCCCATCCACATGGTGCTTCCCCAGAAAGGTAGGCCATACTTTGAGCTCTCCTCAGCCTCAGTACCCACAAATTTCTGATAAAAACACAGCCACAGCGAACAAATCAATACAGAGCTTAAAAGCACTTCCATCTATCTTCTTGCAAGAACTACAGAACAGAAAAAACACAAGTTATTTATACCTGTCCCCCTTCTCCCTCATTCCATGCATAATCCAGAAGACAGCAGCTGAATTTGAACAAGGGCAGTCCTAGTCAGATAAAAAGGAAATTTTTTTAAAGATCTAGGTTCTGGTTTTTTCAGTCTGAGCAGAACTTAAGGGTCCCTTCTGCAGCCACTCTAATTTCCTTACAAAGTATAAAAATAACCCTTTTCTGCAATACAGCTAATCTTTTACTGATTAAAAATCTTGAGAAAAGTTTTTATAGGAGAGGACTCTTAAAACAGATGTTTCCCCCCTTGCTTTTTTCTTAAGATATGCTTTAAGTTCCTTTTCCCCACCTTACTTATTTGGAGGAGCTGCTTATTTTTACTGTTTTGTCACCAAGGATCTAGGTACCTCATTTGGGGCTAATCTTATCTGCTCCCATTCCTTGGAGCAACAGTCCACTACCTAAGCAATAGGAATTGTTACACTTCTGTATATTTTTACTGCAAGGGAAGACAATATACAACCAAAACCATTACAAAGCAGCACCACACTAGACAATTAAACACCTTTGCAAGTCCTCCTCTTCATTTTAATTTCTTAAATTTCTAAAGCTATTCAATCACCATATGAGGAAATACTAGCATTTACTTTTTACTCTTCTGTGCTGTACTGAATAACCCTTCTTGCCCCCTCTCCTCAAAACAATAGCAAAAGCAAGCAGAGGGGTTACAACTGAATGACTGTGGACATATGTTTTGCTAATTATTAATGCATGTTTTGCCCTTTGTTTCTAATAATGTACATCCAGAATCAAAATGTTGCCAAGAAAATGTACAGAATGAAGGCTGTGTGCTGATGTTAGCCTGCAATGAATTTTCAAAAGCTGAAAACATGTGAGCAGGCAAAATTCTCCCTAGGTAAACAGCTAATTTTCCATTCCCTACATCTAAATGCCATCACAGGTCTTGTATATACATGCTTACACAAAGGGCATTTTCCTTTGCTATTAAGCAATGGGGTAAATAATAGATTTAAGATATTAGATTGCACAGTATTTAGAAATACTCTGTATTTCCCTGTTCATAAAAGCATTTCCTCTTTCAGGGAGGAAAGCTGCCATCAAGGTGGGAAGCTCTCTGCAATCATTTAAGCTGGGGAAACACCTTGTTGAGAAGGTGATCTGATTTTACATAAGTACAGGCACAAAAAGTACAGGACAACACAAGTTGTCCTCCACCAGAACAGAACTGGCAGTACAAAATACTTGCTTGTAAACCAGACAATATTTCCAACACAGTATTATCTGCTTCACCAGAAAAATGTAAAGTGAAAAGAGAAGAAACAGGCAAATGATGCTAAGCTTGCAGAAGACAAACATTAAGAAGTGAAATAAACACGATGTGAATTATTATTTCAAAAATATTATTTAAGAAGCAGACTATATTAACATATGCAATGGAGTATTACAAGTCAAATGCTTTATTTTTGCTATATATTAGTTATTTTATAGCACATTCATAACTGGGGGAAGAAACACAAACCCAAATGAAAATGATTTTGAGCTATCTGAGGACATTGGCATGCTTCTTACCTGCTGCCATCACACTGAAAAATAATTGCTATGAAAATAGGACCTTTCAAAGAAGGAAAGTACTAGCTAGGTCACACATCAAAATTAAGTTCTTAAAGGGTGAAAACCAACGTTATTTCCTTATAAATGTAGCTATATTAATCACATGATAGCTCAGGCACATGAGCCTTTGAGGGCACACAGACAAGCACTATTTTCATCAGCAGCTGTCAAGTAAGGCATGTTCTTTAAGGGCCAATTTTCAGAAAGCTAAGTGGCACTTAAACAACAAAACTCCTATGGAAACTTACTCAATTTACATTGTCTCCATTCCCACCAAAATTAGGAAAGCAAATGTTAAACATGGACATGTCTAAAATTTGATCACAACTTGCTGGGCAACATGCACCTCATAAATTGATGTGTCAAGTCACACCAACTTCTACACTGTGAACCACGCTTGCAGCTCAGAGGGAATAAAGAAGTGGATGGTTGCAAATTTTATCCTTAACTGAAGTCTTGTAGCTGCAGCACAAGACTTCAAACCTTTGCATGTATCTCTCTGTTTGCTTAACTAGAACCAACTCTCAGCTGATTTTAAGAGAATTGTGGTGTTGGTTTTTTGGTGCATAAATCACACATCAACAGTTGCTCTAGAATAATAACTAGGTAGCTAAATATTGCTGCCAAAATTTGTGGTGGGTGGCTTTTTTTGGTTGTTGTTTTTGCAAATAAATACATGGAAACTTAACATATTGTGAAGTAACATAGCAAAATCAAGATTATTTTATTGTTTTATAACTCAGATACCAGAACACATTCTTGAAAACTGTGATAGAAATAGGAAGGGCTAACTTAGTGGCAGACACTGCAGCACAAAAAGTAGACTGCAGATTTTCAGCAGTAATCATCCTTCATTTTCCTTAGGGAGCTCATTGGAGGACTTGCAGAAGCAGAAAAGGACTTTCAAAGTTTCCTTGGAGAACTGCTGATAATCAGATTACAGCACAGATTACCAGAGCTGCCATACATGTGAACATCCTTCTCTGTGATCTAGTCTGCTCCGAGTTGCAGGGAAAGGAGTAGCATAAAAAATAGTTGAAACAAATTTCGTAGCATCACTGTTTAACAGCAAGATTTCTTGGTCCATAACTAATGAGATTTTTGTCTCAAGTAGGAGTTGGCCTCTCACACAAGAGCTATAGAGATGAATCAAGGTTTTCAAGGTGCCTCCCACCATTATCAGCTCAGTGACACCCACAAATGCAGTGCTCTTCATGGTGTTTACCTCTCTGCTGGGAGCCTGAGGCAGCTGGCCTTGTTGCAGGAGAGGCACATAAAATCCTGATTCCATCCATAAGGTGACCTACAGCTGCTCTGGTGGTACTCCCTTTATGGCTGTGCATTTTGGAGTGGGCAGTTTTTAGCTCATACAGAAATAAACACAGCTGTGTGTGTGAACACCACTCCATCTCCTCCCCTCCTGAAAGATTTTACAGGCAGCTGCTATGCTCAAAAAAAGCTGCAGAAACAAACATTGCCAAAAGTGCCAATTAGCAAGGCAATGTGGAAGGCAAAACCTGAGCAGGTATAATGTTTGGCATCAGCAGCTCTTTGTTCAGAAACAAAAAAGTAATAACGGTTAAAAAAAAAAAGAAGAAAAAAAGGACAGCTTTAAAGAATTCCACTTTTGTTTTATTGACTTGGCAGCACTGAACAGTGGCAGAAGGAATGCAAGTGTGGAGAGAACATTTTGTTCATTCTCAGCAGCACACAGGTTTTTGAGGCAAGGTGGGACACAACAGCACAAATCACTCCCTACACTCTCTAGACCTGTGAAGACACCAGCCAGCCCCTCCCATGAGATTAGTGTGCATTTATGTTGCTGCAATAACAAAATAGCATTCAAAGCAACAAGGATGATAACACACTTTAAAAAAAAACCCTTAGGAATCACTGCTACTCTATGCATATGAATATTATCTGTAAATATAAATGTCATCTTATTAAAAAGTGTTGATAAATACTGCAAGATAGACTTGACTCATGAAGGAGACAACTGCTGTCTAAAGAAGTAATTAATTTCTACCTGGGAACATCTTTAAAGGCATTAGTTCTGGAAAAGTAACTATTGCAGACTGAGTTTTGTCGTTAGAAATTTGACGTTACTCTATTTGCCCCTTCCTGAAGGGAGGGCAGAGTAAAATCAGAGACAACAAGCAGCTCAAAGACACTTGGAGAGTCCTTCAGAAACATTATTAGTTTCCTCCATTCATCAGGCAGAGCACAGTACTGTAGGAAAGCATGTTTGACGAGCCACTGTGCTGAGATGCATTATCACTCATGATGAGCACGACAGATTCTTGAGCACTTTTCTCTGCAGCACTGACAAGCACTGGTCTTGACAGTTCCAACTGCTGATACTGAACAGAGCTCATCTTAGCAAAATCCAGTTGGGCTACTGAATGCCATCCTCTCTCCAAAAATGGGACACACTCTCTGCAATGCACCTGCAATCCTGCGTGGTTTCGCTGAGTGGCAGCTGCACAGCTCTGTTCTGTGTATAAAACAACTTGGAAAAACCTGACCCCAAAGAAAAATAGCACCCCCAGAGTCAGGTTTCAGAATACCAAAACAAATTATTTTAGAACAAAAGATGGCTTCCATAAGAACAGAAATTATTCCAGTGTACCCCAGTGGTGATCACATTTTCAACAAAAATTTGCTTTTTTGTTTTTAAACAAAGTTTCACAGTTCCAGAAAATGGCTTCATTAAAAAGCTAACCACATCTCCCCCTTCAGCATCCAAACAGTGACTAATGACAGTAAAAATTCACTTCTAACATTCAAACCACAACACTCAAAACCTGTTTGTTGGACACTATAAAGCAATTACCTTTTTTTAATTTTCAGCTTTGGTTCAAGACATGTGGTTTCTGCTCCAAATCACCTGGAACCTACACAGTTATTTTCCAAATATGCCAATATCATCAGTGGGGATAGCAGCGCATACCTCTACAGAGCAACCACTAAAGGGAGTAGTGGGGGGAAATAAACATCATGCTTCTTACTATCCCTCAGGGCCAGCTGTGTTTTGCACCAGCTCGTAGTTACAGCATGGGCGGAAATTTGCATTAGAGAAAAGTAGGAGGAATAAGTAACAGGAATAAAAGATAAACAAATCTCCCAGTGAATGTGTTTTAATTATTTCCTGCCAACTCTCTCACACCAACCTCTAATCCCAGATGAGATCATTATTAATTTTATTTATTTATTGTCTATTCTTTATGTCCTAATCAGTCCTGTTCTTGGTCTTGCCTGATCTGTTGATTAAATGACTGTTATTTATGTATATTACAAAATCAAAAAGCATCACAATGACCTGTGGTATCCTAGTGCTAGTTTTAGCAAACTTTTGCCAGAAATTTTCTGAGTCTCTATAGAAGTATAAACAGGGAAAAACTGCTGCCTTTGGCAGAACTGTGGTTCGTGCCCCCATAGCACAGGCACTGAAGCAGACTACCTAATATTCCCAACCAACACAATTCAAAGAAAAACAGGATAGGGAAATATGGTGCAAGCTAAGAGGCATGCTGTTTTTACCAGGAACATCTTCTATGTGAACATGGAGACTAGTCAGCTGACAAGAAGATTTAATGGAATAGCAGGGACCCCGTTTGATTTTGCAAAAGGCAGGAGTCCACTAAAGCAGCTAGTAACGTGGTAGGTGAGCCTGCTACACTTTAACACTTCTAAAAGACTCTCAATTTTGACCCAAATACCAAGATCTGTAAGCCTCCCAAGATGCAGGGAACAAGTTTCACAGGCAATGGTGAAATGCTCCTACACAGCTTGTGGTCTGTGCTGCTACTGGTTTGCAGCGTCTGCCTTTGCTCCTGCAAGATGGTTGATCTCACCACAGGGCCATTCAGAGAGTGAAAACAGCAGCAAAAACACCCACAGTAGACCACAGTCTTTTCATTGCCACTGCCAATTTAGTAATTGAGCATGTTACTTCCCAGACCAGCCTGCAGCGCTGGGACCTGCGAAAAGCAGTGTGCATTTGCCCCAAACCAAAGCCTGGGCTGCCCCATCCTGCCCTCCAGCCCAGCCTTTTCCTTTAGCTTTATTCCAGGGGATGTGGGGAGCTGATAAACTGAAAACTAACTGCAAGCACAAGGTATTATTATTCCCCCCTATTTTGCAGAATGTCAGAGGGAATATTAACAATAGGCAAGCACAGGATGCACAAACACCCAACTTTCCCAGGCATCAGTGGTAAAATGTGAAAGCAGTGACCCTGCCAACTGATAAGGAACTGTTGCAGTAAACACACAAGAGCACTGTGGCCGACCTCATACATATGGGTCTGCTTGTTGGGGTGTAACCCGCTCTGAAAATGGTTTAATTTCCAAAAAATTGACTGAATTATTGAACTTCATGAAGTGAAACCAGAATTTCAGACAAAATTTCTCCCAGATAGAGAAGTCAAAGTTGTAAACTCTATATTTTGCTACTCTCTTCCTAAGCTGGGTGAACCTCTTTGGCCGAAGCATTGAAAGCAACGACCCACCCTTTCAGCTGCAGATACCTCTGGCATTTTGCAAGGTGTGACCATATTCCGTAAAGTAGTCCAAGACTCAATACATAAAATAAGAAGGTATATCTAATTTTTTGCTCTACCTGGAAAATAAAAGTTTTTCAGCACAACTTAAACCACGGAGTGCAGAATTGGCAAAGACCAGTGTAAAACCTGGCAGTAATATCAATCTTATTTACTGACAAATGGTGAATGATCAACAGATAAAAGGATACAAATCTAATTTCCCAGCATTATGTTTACTTCTTCAGAAAACTATATGTTCCTCTCAGTTCAAACTAATTAAACCAGTATGTAATCAAGACAATTTTCTAAAAAACTGTGCTGAGAGTACTGGGCAGAGCTTTCTTTGCAATAACCCAATCTTTTCCTACAGAGGCTTCCCTTCTGCAGGTGATGTCCAGTATGACACAACTGCACAAACCAAGCTTCCTTTTGCCCCTAGTGAAGGCACAGACATTTAACAATTGTTCCTGTCAACAAATTCCTTGTCTCTTACTCACAGAAATATTCTTGACTTCAAGCACGTTCAGCCCAGTGGTTACAATATAATGAAAACCAGTTATTACTCACTTTTCTGTAACTTCTATATTATAGCATGTCTACATTTCCATTTATCTTTGGTAGACCACAGTCTTTTCATTGGCATTGCTAGCTCACTTTTAAGGTCATTTGTAACTCCCAAATGGAAGGAGGGGTGGAGTTTTCTATTTATTTGTTTGTTTAGTGCCACAGTGTGAAATAAAAAGCAATAATTCTTAATAAGTACATTTGGGGAAATGGTCATCCAGAAATATTCCCCTGTACTGCATACAGTGCAGATAACGTCCTGGTAGAGGAGATCAAGAAAGAGAAACAAAACAGAAAGTATGTGTATTTTTATTTATTTATTTTTGCTTAAAAAAAGGAGAGGAGAAAAAGTAATACACACTAGTTTTGTTATCCTTTTTAAATACAAGACAGACTGAAAAAACAGATGGTTCCCATGAGATGAAAATTGAAGCATCTTTTCTCCATATTTATTTTTTTTTAAACTTGGACAGGTTGTGCAGTTCAGGTACCAAACCAGCTGCATTCTCTTACCCAGAATATCTTTCCTAACTTTTGCTCTGAAACTTGTCACTGCTTGTTCATTTCAGAAGGACAGCTGGACACTTAGATATATGTATACTAATCTGACCTCATAATACGTTGTGGCACTAACCTCTTTGTCTATTCCAAAACAAGATAAGGCTGGAGATTGGTTTATTCTGTATTTAAGCAAGTCCTAGACATTTAAAATAAATAGCACAGTATCTTCTCATGATGACAGCTGAATGAACTGCGCCCTTGTTTAAACCACAACATTAATTAGTTTAACAGTTAAGCAAAAAGTGACATTATTTAAATGGCTGGAAGTCCAATTTTATTAGTAGAATGAAGGCAACTTTTAACATGTGTGTGAATTGTGGCAGAGTCATGTTTAAGAGGGGAGCTAAGGCAGGGGTGAGAAATCAAGCTGGTACCAGCAGAACCACAGACTAGTACCAAGTCTCTGCCCAGCAGCCTGCAGAACCATCAGAAAGGTTAGCTGAGGCTGCAGTCACCAGCTCTGCTTGGATGGGACGTGCTTCTTCAGCAAGAGCCTAATCTTTGTCTATGTTTTTAGTTATCTTCTACTTAGAAGAGGGCCCTTTTTCAACCACAAAGATTGGAGCAGCAAGATAAGAGTTCCATGTCCAGGCAGTAATTGTACCTTTGCTACTCAGGCAAGCAGAACAATTGCAGAAGAAATTCCTTTACAACATCTGGGCTCCTTCTTTGCCTGCCACGTCTCCCCACTGATACATTTTAAATCACTGTCTAGGAGGACACAGCTGTGACAGAGCACCAGCATTCTGCAAATTTTCATTCAAGGCACTGAAATGCAGACCAATCCTCAGCAGTACCCCTTACAATCATTTAGAGAGGGCAAGTAAATGTCACTCAATTTGTTCTCTCCGCTTGAATGAAATGTAATCTGCATCTGAGTATCCAATTGCCTCTACCACAGAGCAATTTCTGCCTAAGAAACTCTGTATTAAGAAGCTTAATATACAATAGGCAAAGAACAATGGACAGTAGAGAATAATTACTCATTCCAATAGCATACATTTGTGGGCAAATGCTGAGTTGTATTCATATTAAGGAATAATGCAATGCGTTAACTAGCAGACATCTGAACAAGACAAGGAAAGAATATGGATCCTGCAAATACAAAAAGCTTGTTAAATTCAGCTTTCTGACCATTTTATTTCTAGTTAACATTAGCCACTAAACATCTTATTTTATTAAATAGAAATATAAAATATAAAATTTAAATATGAAATATTTAAAATATTTAAATATATTTAAAATATTTAAACATATTTAAACCAATAAAATGTATTTTATATTTAACACATTAAGAACATTAATTAAATAATTTTACTCTTCCCAAACATGCTTGCTGTCTTCTCAATATTTTTAAAAAAGCAAGGTGCATTTTTATTGGAAAGGTTTGTTATATAGACACATATAACATTGCATGTGTGCAAGCCAAGATTTATTCCTACTGTTGATTGTCTGGGGTTTTCAATTATTATTATTATTTTATCTTTTATACTTTTATCTCCTATAGATTGCCCAAGCGATGGGAAGATGCTGTCACTTTAGTGTAAGAGCATCTGGGTATTGGATACATATTTGCAAAAAAAAGTTTCATAGTTCTCTCATCACACAATATAATTAGCTTTACCTTAAAAACTTTCTGATAATTGGTCTCAAATCACTAATTTTAATTTCTTATTTGCATTATGTATGAGAGCAAAAGGATATGCCATAAAACACTTGGTGAAAATACACTTTTATACATCTAAGACAAGTTTTTGCAGAGGTGCCTGGATGGTACTTTTTCTAATACCTAAGGGCTAAGTTGAACCAGATAGCAGCTTTTTTACCTAACTCAAAATAAATGCAAGTGGATTTGCCAATGATTATCTAAACTTTCTTTCCAGGTGAAACCCCTTCTGTCGTCTGGCAAACAAGTCTTGCTAAAGGGAAAATGTGAGACCACAACCCCCACCATCTCAAAGACCTTTGCCTTGGCATAAATGGCTCAGAATGGGGACCATTATTTTTTCCAGCATCCAACAGGTCCATGACTATCTAGCCAAAGAAGAACTTCAGATACCATGTCTCAGTTCAGGTCTGCCCTGCAATTTCTTTCAGTGAAAAGCAGCATTGCTGAATTTCAATAAAAGATTGCTGGTATTCACCAGGATTTTACTCTCACATTGGCACTCAGGTATGGGACACACTCCTTATTTAACTAAGTTTATCTACTGTGTTTAGTATTTCACATGTATAGAAGGATGCTGTGTTTTTCTTAATTATGGCTTGATTTTGACAATTTGACAAAGTGTCTTCAAGATATGTGCAACTTGGCACACCTATTCATCCACTGCTAACCCTTCACCAACAATGTGTAATTACATCCAATCATTTTAGCATACTTCTCAATATTTAGTAATTGTCACTCTTCATTCAGCAGAATACCCCCCCCAGGTTTGTGTCTGAGGGACAGCAGTAATGCATCTTTAGAAGTGTGTAGATGAACACTCAGCCCAGTAGGACCTCAGCACTTCTGAGATGTAAGAGGAGAAATGAAAAGGAAAATAATGCAATAATTTGCAACTCTGAAAACTGGCACCTTCTACACAAGCTTTTCAAACCTGGAATACACATTTTTTCCCCAGCACAAATGTGCGATGGACAAGCAAGGAAAAGCAATTTTGCCTTCACTGGAAAATTATTTTTTTTTAATGTTGGATACTTTCTATCATCAATCTTATGATTTTTCTAAATAAGTTTCTCATTGAACCATCCACACTGCCATCTAGTGCAAGAAGCTGGGTTGTTGGAGTGTTTTTTTTAAAAAAAGGTGAAACTGCGAGTTTTAAGGGAGCATATTTTCAGCATGTTTCTGCCATACAAAGCAGCAAAAAGAGAAAAAAATTGCAAAACACTTCTGTATTGTCAATGGCAAACAAAAATTATTTTCTACTTTTGTAACTGCAGACCATAATAGCTAAAGGTGTGAGATCAGCATTGTAAAAAGACTTGTTCACAGACTGAAATGAGAGTTTATTATTAAATCTGGTATTGGGAACAGAAGAGGTTTTTCTGTTCCCTTTTTAATAAGTACATCAATTATACAGACACACCAGGGTGTGTCTGGGAACCTAACAAAATCCATCTAGCAACTGTCAGCCCACGGGTAAAACACACAGCCTCACCCTGAGAGAATGGCAGATGTTACAACAAAATTATTATTTGCGTGTTACACTAATCATTACGCTACATCTGAAGCCAAAGCTCTGCTGGCTGTCACAGCTGTCAAAAGCAACCTGCACAGGACAAGGGTTACAGCTCTCTGCTTCCTGCAAAGGCTTGTGAGCCACTGCTGCTGAGGGCACAGAGGGACAGGAACGAGCAGGGTAAGGCAGGGAGCAGCACCTTGTGTCAGCCTCTGCCCACCGACCTGCTGGGGGCAAGGCCCTGGTCACTCGGTGCTGTGCACCCTGCCACAGCCGGTCATCATGGGATGCTGAGGGGTCCACACCAGCTACTCAACCACCTTTCTGGTCAGCAAGATGAGTAAGGAAATCATATTGCCAACTAGACACAGAGTCTGGCTGCTTCAGGCATCACTGTCTAGCATCCAAAACAGATACATACTGTTAAATATGGGTTGATTCCTAACCAAGGAGTTTTTGTGTCTCTAACGTTTAGGTGCCCCTTCAATATTAAGTGTGAGGGCCTCCTTCTGTCCAGGAGGGAAGAGATGGAGCTCCTCCCAAGAACTGGGGTCAAAACTTAGTGAATGCTCCGAGTTATCCACTGCAGGACCCTGCTGGCTTCCTCCACCAACTCACAAAGCTGATGAGGAAAATGATGAAACCTGCCTCCTGGATGATGTGCCCAACTTACGTGACATTTATAATCTATGATGCTTTCATTTCACTTGGGGTGAAGTGATGCCTTTGCAGGATCCTGACTGCATCTAGTTGTTAGTATTCTGAGTTTTTCTATATGAAAAGCAGGAATGTTTGTGCACAAATTAATGCCCTCCTCTGTATGGCATCAGAGAAAAAACTAGCTGTAATAGTGAAAAAAGTCCTTACATCAGCAGCCTGTTCACTTGTGATTTTACTATGCACTGAATTAGTCATAAAAAAAATATACCAGAAGATCTGGTGTCTAAATAAGCCTCCCTATGCGTGGCTCTCAAGCAGGATAACACAGTTGCATTGCTTAGTAACCCTGTGAGATCTGAGTGCTTTTCTTGCTATGAAAGAATGGCTCACGTTAGAGCAAGCCTCCTGCATGAGATTACTTCCTACCTTGGGACAGGAGACGTTGAGAGCAGTGACCCAGCGAGGCTCACTCTCTTGACAGCATCCCAGAAAACAATGGAAAGTTATTTCAATTTTGTTACAAAGAATTAAGTTCCACCCGTTTACAAAAATGACACAGGTGTGGAGTCTAAAGTTTCTTAAAAGAACTAATTCTTTGCCAACTTACTGTTGCAGTCTGAAGGAGACCGTACTTTTATCAGATATTAGAGGGTTTCTCTGTTGTCCCTTAAAAATCATTGGAGATTTACTTTCAAGAGGAATTACAAGGATTTTTTTCTTGGTAATAGGACAGAGTCTGCTCCCAGGGACATGGACTGCACTGCAGAGAGAAGTAAGCTAGCCCATGGCACAGACAGCTGCCTGGTAAAGCCTGTCACCTTTGTCACCAAAAGACCACAACTTGCTGTGTGTGGACAAGGCATTGGTCACTTCTGTCTACCCTTCTGCTGTCCTTCAGCAACAGAAAAGCTTTGTCTAAAACTGCATAGATCCATTACCTACAGTTGAGCCTTTATCCAAAAATAATTTTAAAAAAAATCAACCCTCACCTTTGTGAACTTAGCAAAAAATAACTTAATGATCCGATGGTAACTAAGATGACAGCAGTAGCTGTCCTGAAGGCAGTCACACTAGTTGTGCCAGCTGCACAGGCCATGGTAGCCTGTTACAGTCTCTCTCAAAGTCGCAGTGGACAGCTGGTACAATGAATTTAGGAGACTTTACCTGAATCTCTGTACCTGGGTCCAGCCTAAGCACAGCCTATCAGTGGCCACCAGGTCACAACCTGGAGGGACAGTACTCAGGTCACCTAGCACCCAGCAGACTCCTCAGTGACACTTTATCCTGCAAACAAATCCTACTGAAAAATTGATCAGTCATAAGGTTGGTGGGAAGGGAAACAGTCTTTTGGTTTGGGAGGGAGGAGGATTTGGCAACTCCTTGGCCAGCTCACCAGATTGACAGCTCAGGTCTCACCATCTGCAGGGAGAGTTGATGAGTGGTGATGTGCTGATGATATGACAATTAAGAAATCAAACCTGAGCTGCAAGGAAGGAGAAGAATTTCACTGTCAGAGAATTTCTTTCTCTCTCACACTAAAACAATGACTACCAAATGCTATGGAAAAAAGAGTGATTTCTTTGTTAAATATGTAAAATCCCTGATCTCTGCTATTGTATGCACAAGCAGAACAGGATCTCCTTGATTCCTGCCCCCCTCCTCCTCACTCAATGCTAGAAATACTCAAAATACTTCAAAATGGAAGACAAAAGAAATATATCTACACAACCATATTTTTACAGTTTAGCAGGAAGCCTTTGACAGCAGCAAGGAAAACCAAGTATTTTTCCTAGTACTGAGCCATCAAAACAAGATTGGGCAGGAAGGAGAAATAATGTATGTTGCCAATATACTCGCCCTACACTACATTTTAAGAATTCTCTAATTTACATCTCAGTAATTTTTTAAAATTATGATCTGAGTTACAAAGATGCTGCTTGCCACTGTAGGGAGAAAACTTGTGGCCAAAGCTCAACTGGAGTTGAAGCTGGCCAGTACTGTGGGGGATAATAAAAAGGTTTTTTAAATCCATTAGTAACAAAAGGTAGTGCAGAAGTAACATTGGCCTGTTATAGTTTGAATATGATCAGAGAGACATGAACTTCTGCAGGATCTGCTGCTCCAGCTGAACCACTGTGAATCTATGGGGCCTAATGGGATTCCAAGAGTATTTAAAGAGCTGCCTGATGTCAACTACAAGGCCTCTCAATGATTTTTGAGTGGTTTTGGGAATCTGGAAAGGTCCCAATTGACTGGAAGCTGGTAACATTATCCCAGTTTCCAAGAAGGGCAAGAAGGATGAGCCTGGAAACTACAGGCCTGTCACAGTCTCATTTCAGTGACTGACAAAATTTTGGAGATTACTCTGTGAGGTATTGAAAAACACCTGAAGGACAATGCAGTCATTGGTCACAGCTAAAACATGTTCATAAGGGAAAAATCCTTCTTGTCAAACTTAATTTTATTTTATGACAGGGTAATCCACATAGCTGATCCAGGGAAGATGAGTGATATTTGGAATTCAATAAAGTTTTTGATACTGTCTCTTACAGAATCTTTCTGGATATGTCATGCAGTGGGTGAACAGCTGGCTTAGTGGCCAACCACAAGGGGTTACAGTGAATGGGGTGGCATCAGGCTGGTGACCTGTGACTAGTACAGTTCCACAGGGCTCCTCCTTAGGGCAGTGCTCTTGAACCTCTTCATAAATTACTTGGGTACAGAACTCAAAGGGATACTAAGCAAGTTTGCTGACAATTGGAAAGAGCTGTTGAAGGCAGAGAGGCCCAGCAGAGAGGCCTAGGCAAACTGCAGGACTTGGCAATTACCACTGACATTAAGTTTATAATAAAGACAAGTGCCACACCGAGCACCTGGGACAGGGCAAGCCTGGATGTACTGACAGACCGGGACGCAAAGGGCTGGGAAAGCAGCCCCTTGGAAGCACACCATTGGGTCCTGGTCTGTGGCAAGTTGAACATGGTCAGCAGTGCCCTGGCAGCCAGGAGGGCCACCCGTGTCCTGGGGACATCAGGGACAGCATGGCCAGCCAGGCAAGGGAGGGCATTGTCCTGCTGTGCTCTGCACTGGGGCAGCCTCACCTCGAGTGCTGGGGGCAGCTCTGGGTGCCACAATAAGAGAGATATAAAGCTACTGGAGAGTGTCCAAAGGAGGGCCATGAGGATGGCGAAGGGCCCTGAGGGGACCCTTATGAGGAGGGGCTAAGGTCACCTGGTCTGTTCACCCTGGAGAAGAGGAGACTGAGGGAAGACCTCATTGCAGTCTACAACTTTGTCATGAGGGACAGACACTGATCTGTTTTCTGTGGTGACAGTGACAAGACCCAAGGGAATGGCCTGAAGCAGTGTCAGGGGAGGTTTAGGTTGGGTATTAGGAAAAGATGATTATCACACAGATGGTGGTTGGGCACTGGAACAGGTTCCCTAGGGAACTGGTCACAGCTCCAAGACTGACAGAGTCCAAGAGGCCTTTGGACAACATTCTCAGGCCACTGCTCACATGGTGTGATTATTGGGGTGTCCTGTGCATGGCCAGGAGTTGGACTTCATGACCCTTGTGCATACCTCCCAACTCAGGATATTCTATTAACTTTTACTGACGTGAGGGAAAATAAAAATTCCATAATTAAAAAGACATTAAATATGTGGTTTAAAAACTATGAACAGGAAGAAAATGTTTCTCAAGTTTGCAAAAACTAGAGGATGTCAGGCAGGATAAAAAGAAAAACTAAAAGCGAGGTTTATTCACAAAACCCAAGTGGTTAATGAAACTCCTTGCCACAGGATATTATTGACGGTGCTAAACGTCACCCATACTTAAAAACCCCAGATGGAAGAAAAATATAATGTATTTGTCCACCAGAGGCTATTGAAACAAACAAACACCTTTCTTGTGGCTTAAGACAGTGCTGGACTACAAATTGCTAGCGATTAGTGGCATATTCTAACAATGTACTGTGTGCATACCCTGTTCTTATGTTATATTCCCTGGGCACTTTTCTCTGGTCACTGTCAGGGAACAGACTGAACCCTGTGGACCTTGACCTGATCCAGAAGAGACAGACCTGTATAAACAAAACAGAATAAAGTGACAGAAGGAAAGCACCACTTCCACTGGTAGCAGCCTTAACAGAAGTGGTTTGGAGTGACTGTAATTTTGAAGTATTCAACCTCATTCTTTTATGGACAAATCCATGCTAAACTGTACAACTCTAGAAAGAGTCCAAGGAAAATGTAGCATAGCTGCACTTCTCTGAAAGCTGCTTTCCAGACAGCTGGCTTTCTGTCTTTTTGGGTTTTTTTCTTTTTTGTTTGTTTGTTTTGTTTTTTGAATCAACACTTAGCATTTTTAAACAATTTGGAAAAACATTTCCAAGAAGGCACAAGCTCTGCATCCCATCTCCAGACACATGCCAAAACTTATCCATAATTGCTAACTAAATTTCAAAGGCATGGAAATATATATTTTACTAGCTCTCCGTCAGGTTGTGCAAGTGTCCAGAGACAGACCTTGTATGTGGGGGTGTTGTTCATCTACCAATAGGGCATTTTGCTAAGGAATGCCTAACCTAAACGACACATTTGAGAGAAACCTGGCAAATCTACAGGTTATCACAAACTAGTAAATAAAGGATCTTTTCACTCCCACAGCAAGCTGTGCTGAAAATTTGTTTTTCTGAGATGGAGAGGAAAATCTGCTCACCTTTCTAATTATGATTTATTTATATACACACTACGTTATGAAAAACAGCATTTGCAAAGGAGACCATCCTGTTGAACAGAGACTGAGAACATCCTTCAGGGCATATTCACGCAGATTTACACTGATATTACCTGATAGCTGAGTCCTAAAGCAGCCTGGCTCTTGAGAAAAACAGAGGTGCCTGCTGCCAAACTGCTGAGGCTGCTCACCCTCCACACAATTGTTACACAGGCTCCTGGGAACTTCTGAAGGTTTCTTTGTTCATTCTTGGCTTTTCTTCACTCTAAGTTTTGTATCTTGATGATTATTTCATGCAGCACCTTCTACTCTGCTGAGTTACCTACTGCATAGCACCGGGATTTTCAGCAAGGGGAGGGCAGAGCCCTTAAGGAAAGCCAAGCCTCTGGAGCAGTTTTCTGCCCAGAATATACTAACACTTAAAAAGCAAAGTCTTTAATGTATTCTTTTTAAAACTGTTCACACAGGTTTACCATGAACATGCATGACTCCCAAACTGCATCACCTGCCATCTGCAGGCAGAGGGGCAGCAGACTTGTAGGCACCGAGTGCATGGTTCTCACTCAGGCATCAGTTGTGTCCTCACCACAAATACCATGGATGAAACAGGGTTTCAGTTAATTGCACTTACTGTACAGACCTATGAATTCCATCTCTGCTCACCGTTCTGCCCAGCTGACCCTTTGTGGTTTCTGTACTAGGAGACACAAGGAGGCTAGCAGGAGACTAATTAATGAGTCATCCAAACACTTAGAGTAATACTCTTGCATATGATATTGACGTCAGAATGATTTGTATAATATTAACACTCTCCAGTCAGTATTAACACTTTTTTTTTTAAGCAATCCATTGCAGACTAGATTAAGAACAATCCTATTTTCACATTGGTCAAAACTGTCAGTCTTGCAAGGCATCTGACAGCTAATAGATCAACTCATGTACAGTATCTTTCTAGGAGATGTGAGGACTCATTCAGCACATTTTGGAAAGACTGACCAAGGACACGACAATCCTATAGAACAGACACAGCCGCGAGTTGTGGGAAACCTTAAAGAGACAGAAGGAAGCATGTGGGTAACATCATGTAGGGATAATGCTGCTGAGTGTAACAGCATAAGCAACACCCCACTGCAGCCAAAGGAGGCCAGCAGGCCTATGGAGGGAGCAGGAGCTGCTGCATTCAGAGAGATATATACTTGCATACAGCAAGTACTGCACGGTGACAAAAGCTCGTGTCAGGCCTGCAGACCTGTTGTGCAGGCAAGCGTAGAAGGGGACTCTAGGATGACACAGGATTCCAAATGCTCACCAGTGAACAGCTGCCACGCTCACTGGGACATGCCTTTGCTCAAAGCACAGAAGGCACCAGGAATTAGGAGAGGCACTAAAGAGCCATGAGGGTGCCAGCTCTGCTGATGCACAGGTGTGCCAGGGAGGGCTTTGTCTAACTCCTGGGATGGGATCCAGGCTGTTCAGTGCTCCTGGACTGAGGGCAAATACTACAGCATACCTCTGATTTCCTTCCAGTTCAAGGCTGTAAGTCACAGTAGTCCATAAATAATGCAAATGTCCACCCACTCCCCTCTTCCCCCAGCAAGAACATTTTTGGCAGCATTGATATGGATCACTTAGAATCCCCTGGGAATTGTCTCACTATATATCACTGCCTTTAATGCTTTCATTGTGAAGTGAACCATGATACGGAAACCTTAAAGCCAAGTTTCAAAACTTGTGATTATTTTGGAAGCAATTTGTGCTTTTATGCATAAATACCAGGAAACAATAGAATGACTGATGGAATTCATCAAGAAGCCAATATACACACATGGAGACAGTGCTTAAATGCAACTTTTAACCTTCTCATTACTCAAAACTTGGACATGCAAATACATATGCAAAAACCTAATAAAATAAAAAAATCCCCAGCAAACCAACATGGAGATTTTTCTCATATCTGTTGTTGCTGTCACCTAAAACCGACAACAGCTCTGCCAAAATAATTTTCTTTATTAAGGAAAGAAAGCACAGAAGAAACCAGGAGCTTCAGTCACCCAAGCACATTAGAGCTGACAAACTGTCTTTTCTGTTTAGACAGTTAAGACTAATTTTCCCATGATCCATGTGTGCCTAAAGTCTTTGGTTTCCTTCCTAGGTTACATGCATCTGGTGACAGTCTTGTAATGGAGATTCATGAAAATGCTTTCAAACATGAAGTACTGCACTGTTGGAATTAACAAACAATTCTCTTAACAAAAGAAAATTTCAACAGTGAAACAGTTGTTGATTACTAATCTGCAATGACTCAAGTTGTACAGTAAACTCTACTATACTTCCATATATCCTATGCAGAGCATCAAATAAAGAAATAATACCTAAGCAGTCTTACAGAAATTAAACCATTTTGACGGTGCTCCCTAGTGTGTGTACTGTCCCAGAAGACACATGGGGAATCGTACATACCAGATCTGATAGAAACTGTGTATGTTGGCTGAAATAAAAACACCAGTTAAATTTAACTCCATACTATCTCTTGGTAAGGCACCAAACTCCACAATAAATAACATTATTCCTTGCAGCTTGTCTGTACTTTGCCCCTGATATGTGATTCTTGGTATCTCAGGTTTTTAAAATCTTATCTCCTCCCTTACAGAAACCCAAGCCAGCAGCCCTACTTTCCTTCAGAAAGC
This sequence comes from Melozone crissalis, assembly GCF_028551555.1. Lineage (NCBI taxonomy): Eukaryota > Metazoa > Chordata > Aves > Passeriformes > Passerellidae > Melozone > Melozone crissalis. The sequence goes on from NW_026535783.1 coordinate 47,712,387, forward strand.
AATTTGATACAAGTGGACCAAAAGGAAAAAAGGGCCCCATTTCCTCTGCAACCTCTCCTTCAAGAAGTGAGGCCTGTGCACTGGCATGTCAGTTGCTAGGGAAAGCAGCATCTCTGCTGCCCAGACAGGGCAGAGAGCAGAGGAGGCAGCAATGCATCCCCTTGCAGACAGCCAGCCAGCAGCAGTCTGTAACTTCAGAGTGCTGCACACACCTCAGCACACCTCGCTGGCTGTGGAAAGGAGAAGTCTTTCCAGCTCTGCCTGAATCTGGTGGCCCCCTGGGTGCCTTTCTACAAGCTAAGGAGGCAGATGAACAGTCAGATCTGCCACAACCTCTGCTTTATGCCTACTCTTTAAGACGACAGCAAAGAACCAACAGGAAATTTGTGCTCTACCTCCCTCCACTGCTCCCCCAAAACGTTTGTTTCTCCTGCTTGCCGTTCAGGGTCACGGCAAGTCACTGCTTCCAAGGCTTCCAAGGCTTCTCCCTGGGCTTGTACAGATATCCAAACTGTGGAAGGGTCTGGAAGATGAAGAAATAAAGTCTGTGGCTGAGCTGTATTGCTGCAGCCTCAGTAAGCAGAGGACTGTCAAATACAGCCATTATCTTACTTGCCTTTCTCACAAACCTTCAGAGCAGCACCTGTGGCATTACCCACAATGCTGTGACAGGCAGCTTTGGCAGTGTCCCCTTTGCATGGAGGACAGCATCTAAAGATCAGTCTAGCCATTAGGCATAAACCATGTAACTGTCCCTGTGGTAATTCCAACATTTTTTAATTGCAATTCTTATTTTCCAGGATTAATTGCCCAAAGAATAAAATGGGACAGACTAGTCCTCTCAGTGGTTATTCCAGCCTGTCTACACATTCAAAGGTGTGAGTATCATCTGCTCCCTCATTTTTATATCAGATTTTAGTTTAAAGAACAATTAAGTTTGTAGCAGACCTTTGCAGAAGAATCTTGCAGCAGCCTTGCTCCACTTGGGAGGGAGTCATGAAGAGCTTTTGTTACCTTTTCAGTTTCTACTGAAAAGACCTTTTTTTTGTAATGAAACAGCATAATCATTTTGCAATGCCTTGTAACAGACAATAATGCTACCTCCATCTTATCTCACTTGTGGAGCCTGCAACAGAGAACATTTTACAACAACAGAAGTAAGCAAAGACAGGAGAGTATTTGCAGAGCTATTCAGGATACCAAAATGTACCAGCTTTTGAGAAGGTCTGAATTTATGGCCTCTTGATTTGTTCTAATTGCCTGACAGGACACAAACACAGCTAATGCCTTTCAAAATTAGCCTGCATGTAGTTGAAAATGTATTTTCCATAACCGAGAGCCACCTAATGGACACTGCCTGCCACGTCTGCCCCAAGCGCAACTCCAGGCCTGGAAATCATCTTTATAGAGCACACATACGATAGCACTCTGCTCCTACAGAGCTGTAACTGGGTTAATGACTTTGGAAACTGTGACCCCCAAAACCTCCTGAATTCCACAACAATGTATCATTTTGATAAATAGACACACACAGATTAAGAGATGAAAGCACACCAATAGCGTCCTGCAAAGAAGCTGATTTTCTTCCTAAACATGCACATTTTTATATGCAGTGTGTTATACTCAAGAAAAAAAATTTCTTGCTTCCCAAAAGAGAAGGGAAAGCAATCAGGATATGAATATATTCATGCCTATCAGTGTCACCAATATCTTTTCATAAAAATCCTTTCTTTAGGATTTTTCCTTCTGGGAAGCTGAGGCCCCAGAAAAAGAATGTAAACAATGGTTATCTGCTGCTGTGAAATGCAACAGGTGCATCTGTGATTGGTCCATGTTGCATGTGTACAATTAAGGGCCAATCAAAGACTGAGCTCTCTCTGGGACAGAATCAGAGAGAGCTCCTTTATTATTCATTCCTTTTCTATTCTTAGCTTAGCTAGCTTCTGAAAACTTTTCCTTCTATTCTTTTAGCATAGTAATAATGTAATAGATATCATAACCTAATAAAGCAAGGCTTCTGAACATGAAGTCAACGTTCTCACCTCTCTCTTCACCCTGAAACCCTTGCAAGCCCTGTAACATATCAGTATCTCATATAGGGATGCCTGAAAAGCCTGTGCAGGTATTCTAAGTTTTCCTGAACACACAGGAGGAAAGAAGATCACAGGTGCCCAAGATTATCCATAGTCTGATGAATAACAGCTTTTATTGGTTACAGTAAATGAATGAAAGACTGTATCCATGACCTATGACATGCCTGAAGGTCATTTCTCTAAAAGATTATTTTTATTGACCGAAGCATTAACAGCTACTGTCTCCTGAAATGAAACTGAGTAATTTTGCATTTCACTCTTCATGGCTTAAAAATCAAATGGACTTTTGCAATTGCACACTGAAACGCAGCACTCCTGAATTCCTCTGTGTGAAGGAAAAAAAACCTAACAGGGGACATCAAAACAGAAAACAATTAAGGTAAATTAGCATTGTCATGATGTTCTGTCCTATTCATTACTCAGGTTCTCCCTCCTAGTCTTACTCAATTGATTCATTTCACTAACAGAGTAGAAATCTTTCTTTTGTCAGGTTAGTTTTCTGAGCAGCATGCTGAATTAGCATTGCTCACTTTCCAAACTGTGCATTTATCTTGCTCTCCCTGTCTTTCCACAGCAGAACTGTCCTACTCAAACTAGGAAATCTCTTCAGCTAAAGAACCTGCTGGAAGACAGTCTTCAGTATGCAGAATTCACACACATACTTTATTATTCCATTTTCACTAAACAAAAATATTGTCCTAGCATTCCTGTTTTCCTGTGACATCTGTCCAGCCCAATCTGTGCCTTCCAAAACCACAGTAAAACACAAACATGTACTTCCTGCACTCAATAAGAGTGATACCTATTCTGTCCAAAAATATGACTCTAAAACATATGCTAAATATTTGCAGGAGGAAGCAAGGCCACTCTGGTTTTTAAGTCCTGTGCTAAAGAAGGGTGTACATTTTATAACCTCAGTAACTACGAGGCTGTCAGTAGGGTAGGATATACAACTGCTAGATCTCATTGATAATCTGAAGAACACAGCCAGCCTTGCAAGAACTGTGATCATTGACCATCTGCTGAGGTACTGCCTCCTGAGGTCACTCACCTCCCTACTCAACGAAAAGCTGACAACCAAGGCTGTTCTGCAAGATCAGGGCTGCCCTGTCTCTGCAGCACACAGCGCTGAGGAAGCTCAATAAACCTCAGCATGACAATGGGGAGGGACAACTCCACACATTAACAGTTTTGGGAAAAATCTACTAAATGCTAACTGCCAGAAGATTGCCTAACATCTGCATCTCTTCCTTTCCTGTGCATGTTTTGTGGTACAGTGTACTAAGAGGGAGAGAATATTATTACAGCTCTTTAAGTGACAGTTCCCTTAAGTCAGTTCCCTTGACTGACTTAATCCACTTCATGCCACTGCTTCTCAATGGGAACACTGGCAAAACAATGTGCTGCAGCCATGGTAATGATAAAACACAGTTATTGAATCAGAATGCTGTTCTAAAACACTCAGTGGAGAAAAAAAATGAGGAAGACATTCTAGAACATACAGGGAATACAGAAGAAAAACATTACAGAACACTAACAAATTCTTTTACTTTCCCTTTTCTTTTCTCTCATGATGGAGGACCCGTCTGCAGCAAAACAACAAATAAAATCTTTTGAAAAGTTCTTGTGTTCTTACTGAAGCTTGTTTTGCTTTTCCAGTTATTCATTCCTCCAGTGCCACCATAGTATTTATTGAGGTTTATAAACAAAAACAGCTGTAGGTTGTACAGATTAACTGGAATCAACACACATAGTTTCCAACTATAAACTAATTTTAACCACATCATTACTAAACAGAAACTCTCACAACTTACATTTGGGATTTACAAACTAGTGACATACAGAAAAGCTTTCATAATTTTAAACACTTTTTTCTTTTTTTCTATTCTTCCCTGACCTGAGGAGAGACAGTTATTCCCTGATTGAGAAGGAGTCATAGCCACTGCTAAAAATTCATACAAAACATGAACAGCATCACCTCTGTACTGATATACTTCACTTGTTCTTAAAAAAACCTCAAAATTACAATGTACTCCATCTACATCAGTAGAATATCAATCTATTTCTCCGGGTTTGTCTGAAAATTGTTCCACACAGTAAAAGGCAGGAAAAAACCCCATTAAAAGAATCTTTATCAGAAATTGGAGGAAGGCTAGAAGTAATTTCTGAGACACAGAATGATACTGTACCTCTGGGAACTACTTCTGACTTTGGTTTTTCACCATTAAAAAAAAGATGAAGTAGAATGGGAGATAAACATGTGATAGGGAAGATGTGTGCTAACATCTTTACAAACAATTTGATGGGTGAGGGTCTTCAGAAGCAAGGGGCAGTAATATCTTTGAAATGGGTCTTAATGACTCCACTCAAGCTGCAAGTTTGTTACAGAACCTAGACAGTTTGGCTCCTGAACTTCAGGGTAATGGACAAATAGGTGCACAGGAAGTCTTCTCCAGGACCTAGAGAGCCTGAACTTCTGAACTTTGGGGTAAAAAGACAGGTTCAAGGGGTTGGTGGTTTGGGAAGGCTGTGCCTTCCTAGTACCTCAGCCAGTGGGGAAATGAAGAGGGAAACCTGCGGCCGGGAGTTTGGGATAAAAGGAGGCTGTACCCTCTGAAACCCTGAGAGAGAAATCTCCATGGGCTTGCACCCCAGAGGACTCTCCTCCTTTATTTAAATAAAGTCAAAGGACTACTCTGTGTCTTTTTTGGGCACTGGCTTTTCATAGCATGATTTTCTGCACACATGAAATAGGTCGTAATCTGTTGATTTGGATTATGATATGAAGAATGTTAACTTTCAGATACTCCATCTCTTTCTTATTACAGGCCTCCTTACAGACTAGCTCTGAGATATATTGTGTGTTCAGTCTTTTATATCAGGTAATGTAAACATCCTCAGGTTTCCCAGAAGACTGGTTTTCCACTATCATTCATACTCCATTACAAGTCGTACACTGTATCAAAAGACTTCACAAGCAAAACTGTATTTGGGCTTGTTGTCCTCTCTTAAGTCCTATTGTCTCCTACACATCCTTCCTGTCCCCTTCTTCCAGACTCTCTCATTGTCCCATTATGTGCTTCTGCATTATTAATTTCTTCTGTAAAAGGGCCCATACATTTGGAGAGCAAGGCTCAGGGTAGAGTTCTCTGGCTAACAACTGCTGTGGTCAGCTCATATCTGACTTAAATGTGCTCTCCTCATCACTCTCAGAGAGCCTTTTCAGAAGTGCCCTACCCAAGAACAGATTTTGTAGTACTGTGTTAGGCAACTCTTAATTACCTACACAAGAGGAAGCATGAAAGTCAAACTCTGAAGCTCTTTACAGCTGAAATAATTGCTTTCAAAATCCAGGATTAGATCTTGTGTTGCTCAATGCATTAGGAATCTTGAAATTGAAAAAAAGAAAACCAAAACAAAACAATGGCTCATCTCTACAGCATGTGCAGAAATCTTTACATAATTTACATCAAAAACACTTGTTGGAAAAACACTGTAAAGGTGGGTTAGCACCACAGCTAATGCTGAGCTAGCACAAACTGAAGTAAATGACTCTTCTGAGGAGCAAACCTGACACAGAAGAGATGGTCATAGCTACAGAGCGAATAATCTTCTCTCTCAACTCCTTCAGACTGGTTCACTGCCAGTGTATATCCCTAAGTTCTCCGGTGTTTATAAGGCACCTTTGCCTTCAAAATTCCATGATCTTCTGATCTGTTTTTTTCCTAGGTGTCTTAGTTTGAAAAAAGACAGGTGTCTGCTTAGGAAGCCAGCAGCCTTCTTTAAAATGGAAAACGAACCCCGCTCTCTCCGCCCCCAAATTATTATAGTTTTAAAATTAAGCGTCTCTCAGGCAAAGATATGGGAATAAGAATAACAGTTCTTTACTAGGAAAATTAAAACACAAATGCAATAGTACAAAAAAAACAACCTACTGACAGAGTCAGAAGATGACCTGATACCCTGTGGGTCAGGGTGCTGGTAGCACTCCCATTCAATGGTGGCTGCTGCCCTCCTGCAGTGACAGGTGCGGTTCTGTTGGAACAGTGATCCTCTAGAAGGGTGCAGTTTTCCTCTGAAGGTCCCGTGGTGGTGTAAATGGGCCTGGTCTTCCTCTGGGAATCCAGTGAAAAAGAAGGCTGCACCTCTGGGAATCCAGTGGGAAAAAGCCGCTTGTAGTGCTCCAAATATCAGATTCTATCCAGGCAGGAATGGTTGGCTCCTCCCCATGGGCGGAGCATCTCACAATGGGATGATGAAATTTTACCAGTCATGCAGTGACACTCAATGGCCCATTAACAGAAGACAATTCCCAGAGGGAGGATTGGTTGTGGAAGAGATAAAGAAAAACTGCCCCACCTGGTTTTAACAGGTGGCCCAATTAACAGGACATAACTGCCCCAACTCTAACAGATGGCAATAGAATACACACCCCTGACCACATCTTGTAACCCAAGACACTACGTGCCTACAAGAAAACCTATTTCCAATACGGTTTGAACAATTACTGATTGTTCACATGTTCACAATTTATGATATATCCACTGATATATCATAAATTGTTTCAGATACCTAGTAAAGGACATAATGCCCTAGTAGCCACCCTTTTTTTAACGTAAAGAAAAATTATTTTGTGTTGTACAAAAGGAGATTTCCATTTAAAATACATTACTGATTCTTGCTTCTATGCATTTTCAATTAAAAGAGGAGCCCACTAACCATACTCAATAAAGGCACACTGTTGGGCATTTAAACCTGTGATTACCTCCTAATTCTGCTCCCAGTCACTACTAAAAGGAATGTTACAGGTAAAACACACAGCCAAAAGTTAAATAAATACAGACACATAAAATAATGAGATGCATACTTCTGCTGTAAAGTTACATTAACCAAGCCAAACTCCTCCCTGAACTGAAATATCATCAATTACTGACTTTGAAAGGCAGTCACCCAGATTCTCAGTCTCTCTTTAAAACATTGTGAATCTTTCTGAAAAGCCATTTTTTTATTATTATTTTTTAAGCAGAGGGACATAGGATTTGAAGCAAAATGAAGGGAGCCATCAACCTGAAGTAATATGACAGAGAGACAAGTTTAGGGTAGTAGCATTTCTCACAAATGAGGGGTAACCGGGCAAAAAATACTTTCCTCTTTCCTACAATTTCTACTTTGGCCAGAACAAGCCATAATCCATTCTTCACTGAGGACAGACTTCAAATAAGATCTCTTGCTACTCTGTTGAATTTGGCACAGGAACTCTTTTACTCTTTGGGAATCATGGACACATTCCAGCAATGGAATGGAAAACTTATTTTTCACCAATACTTTTTAAGTTATTCTGAAGTTTAAAAATTGGTTCAGAAAAAAATCAACCATGCAACATTACATGTTTACTTATCAGGGAATAAACTTTAAAGCTTGTAATGAATATGTCAACATTGTGACTATTGATCTTTTAAAAAACTCAAGGACAAGCTTTCCTTTTACACTCCAGGAACTGCCAAATACATTCAGCTAAAATAACTCCTAAGTGCCTGTGCCCAGATTTGTCTTGCATGTTGATCACATTGTTAGCATCTGAAACCTCATTTTGATCTTCGGGAAGCAACAAATGTGGACCTTTTCTTTGCACACTTCTTTGTCATGGAAGATAATTAATAGTTGTGTTGCACCTCTAAAGAGGCTGCTGTGGAAGAAAGGCAACAAAAGATGCCAGAACATTCAAGACCAAGGCAAAGAAAACAGAAAAAGCTGGAATAAAACCTGAAATAACTTGTGATTTCACTCCAAAGTAAACCACAGGTTCCTTAAAGTGGTATGTACCTCAAAACTGTTAGGGGGAAAATTCCTTGGGTATAAGACACATTAAGCTCAGTCATTCATGGTGCACCTTTAAAATTGAGTTCTTCAGCCTATTCTGTATCTTGAAACCTCACATGCCAGCACTGCCTTTGCTATAGGCAGCCTATAGAAAGCTTACAGGAATGCAATTTTTCTAGCACCAAATAAATAAAACAACAGAAACAAAACTGCTTTTATAGCTCAGTTTTCCAGGTGCACAAGAATATCCCAAGTTAAACCAGAAGGAAGAAGGCTGAGGAACCTTCAAGAACAGCCAAGGATCATGCTGGATCCAAACTTTATTTACTCAATTTTCTATTTCATAGCAAATTTCAGCACTAAAAAAAACAGATCATATTTCAGATACTTAAAGTTTGCAGTGAGGCAACACATAACCACTCATTCAATTATTTTGTAATTAGCCAGGGGTGCAATAATTTTCCCAATAACATAACTCAGTTTTCCCCTACCTAGCAAATCTTCTGCCGTATCTAACAATGTTTTGCTTTTACTGCATCCAGCTTAGGTGTGTTTGTTTTGATGTATACTGGGAAAATCTGTGCTGTCATCCCCTAGCAGCTTATTAAGAGCAGCACAAAAGGGAGGAGGAAAAGGGGAACAGGAGGAAAACACAAGAGCAACCTACAGCTCTGTGTTCTGTACACATAGTAGAGGAGTAACATGCCACTTTGCATGGAAACTGCGTGAACGTTACCAGCCAAAATGGTGGTTGGGAGAAGAAGGGTTAAAAAGTGCTCTGCATTTTGCAAAGAGGGTCTCATCAAGTTCACTGTGGAAAGATCATTAATAGAGTCTTCTAGAAGGACAAAATGTTATTAATCATCAGGTTTACAGACATTAGGCAAGGACATAGCACCACTTAAAGCATATTTTGCAAAGAATTAATTACTTTTACAGCTGAAAGTTCACGGCAAATTCAGTAAGAATCAGTTTCTGCCAGTGCAGAGCCTCTCAGAGCAGATAACTGCACTGTTGACACAGTAACTTGACAGAATCAGGGTAATTCAGCGTACTCCCCATCTCTTTCAAATTATTGGAGGACAATGTAGTGTAACAACAAAAAGGAGAAAAGAGATTTTGTCCACAATGATGACTGTTCTGTGATTCACAGAACAAGTGTTGTACTGCAGCCTGGCTGGTTGAGGTAAATGGAAGCACAACATCTCTGTGTTAGAACCAACACAGGTTTTGCACTACTAATCAAACCTGGAAGAGCCCTCTGAAGTTTATCCCACCCAAACAAGCTTAATACATTTGTTGTACCAAGAGAGAGGAAAGCAGTTTTCTTTCCCCTATAGTAGGGCACAATGCAACTTGTCAGAGACAAAATTTGGCGTTACTCCTGGATGGGGACAGATGCAGCTACACTTGTTTTACTCTCCTACCCTATGCTTTTAAAAAGAAAATATTTTAGGGTGAAGGATTCCACCCCACCCCTGTTAATTCCTATACTGGAAAGAAAAAAAATAAAATAACATCCTTTTTCAACGCATTTGAAAAGGAACGGGAAATACCACATTAAAAGTAACAGGTTTTCAGAAAACTTTTCTTCACAAGTCACTGGCCTCACTCTTCCCCTACCATCTTTTCATTTCTACTGACTGCTAGGAAAAGTCTCTGGTTTCCCTTAGAAAAATTGACCTTTTTATATTTTATTTACTTGTTTTTAAATCAACTACTTTCAGGTCCTTTTGCATCACACCATTCCTGCATCATCTGTCCCTGTATTTTGAGCGTGGCCTGCAGAGATCAGTCATGTGAAGTTGATTTCTTACAGCCTCATCCATCCCACCTTCCTCCACAATGGTCCTCCCAAGGGTCAAGGATTTTGGATGGTGGCAAGCAACACTCAGATCACTTGCACAGTACATTTCTAATCCAGGCAACTTTCCAAAAGTCACTCAACCTGACTGGACCAAGGCATATTTTGTTAGTAGTATGAAGAAAATAAATGTCAAATTGCATTAAACCACTTTTGTGTTCGTCAGACAACTGATTGACTTCGGGGGGGGGGGGGCGCAAATTAAGAGGTCTGAACAAAACCATCCATGCACTGCCTGGAGAGAGTGTGCAGATATGGAAGAGAATCCAATCCTATTGTACTCTGGAGTATTTCCTCATCTTACAGTTTTCATTACAGTGGCTTCTAACAGTGCCAGTGAAAGATGCTCTTTTAAAGAAACAACAGGAACAAAGGATTTTCAAAACTGCATTTCACTACCAAAGTATACTTGTTTCCAGAAGAAATTACACACACACTCACACTCCCAAACGGTATGAACAGAATTGTATTAACATGGCTGAAGCCTGCCCTTCTCTAAAAAAATACAGCTGCGCAGTTGCTCCAAAATCAAAATCACAGGCAAGTCAATGTCCACTGTTTGTATTTTCTGCAGGATCAAACCAGAGGTATCCTCTTCAACCAGCACAGAAATTTTTAGATGACTATGTAAAATCTGAATTGTGTAAGTATTTAAACTACAGTAAAATTTGCCACTTTGATTTATCAAGTGAATTACCACAGATCTGCCAGATGACCTACGGAAAAAAATCTCCCATGTCTCTTCCATAACAGCTTTCTATGCAATCCACATAATTAATGATGTTGAATATAAAAATAACCTTCTTCAAGAGTTGAAGCATTCATTTAAAAAAATCACAGCCTCAAGACTGCTTTAAGATAAATTATTTTATATTAACAGTAAAGGACTCAGATTTACAAAGTCAGTAAGAATTCATAAGTTTTGCATTTTAATCACTCATAGCCACTGTATTTGATTTACTCCACAATTTCCATCAGAAAATGAAAAAGTTTTGAAGAATGACTCATTCTCAATGTAAATCTCTAGCAAGCCTCTGTCAGTCATGTTAGTCCTTTTACCAATGGTTTTTCCTGCCTTCTGACTGCAAGGACACCAACAGTTTAATTACTTCATTACTTAATGACTTCTAACCTTAAAACACTGCAAATATATGGAAAGTTAAACTAATACACACCAATTCCCCATAGAATAAAAGAAACCATTATAACATCAGTATAACGTGTGAATTCCTTACCCTGACACTTTTACAAAGACAGAAAAAAAAAAAAGTAAAAATCTGTTGGGGTCTGGAATGCTTCTACCAAAGGATATCTATCTACAAACATAAAAGAGGGAAATAAAATTCCATAATTCTAATACAATATTTCCTTGGCACAAACTGTACATTCCCTTGGCGGTAGTACAATAACAACCTCTGGGAAGCTACTCTTCCAAAAATTATAGCTTAAAAAGAAGTTTCAATGCTGGACATCTGTTAGAAAGACTAAGTGCCTCATAGTTTTGCTGGTGAGGTGTTTTTTTTTTTTTTTTACTTTCATATTTATTAATTTCCAGTTTTCAGCAGTTCATTGTACCTTCGTTCAACTACAGGGAAAGAACTGTTTAGTTTACAGCATAGTTTTATATGCAAATTATATTCAGTGGAGTCTCTACTCATCATTAAGTGTCAACAGGAGAAAAGGCAAGACAGATTTAAGGCTTGAGATTTTTTCATAAACTTAGAAGGAACACTGAAATTACAAAGCACACCAAGCTCACTGTAAAGCATTTTCTCTAAGCATGTGCCAAATGAAGTATATTAAAGCGTTTTTCTTCTAAATGTACTGTGAGACTTTATGATCCATTTTCTATTTCTACATATTTGAGATAATTAGGAGAGTCTTGTCTTCAGCATGGAATCAAACTTACTGTTTGCTTAGCTCCCCCTGAACTTAAGTTTGTTTCTATTCTGTGAAAATATTTCCATTACATTTAGTAACATTGGAGACAAAGCAAGTTTTCAACCCCCAACAAATCAAAATTCAGAAAACTCAGAGTTCAAAATGAAGAGATATTTTACTGCCAATAGGAGGGGGAAAAGTCTTAACAAATCAGCCAGTTGTTGCACTAACAACATCAAGTAAAGAAATTGTAGAGCTTATTCTACCCTTTATCAATAATGCATGGCTGTGCACAGACAATTTATAGCTGTTTTCCATCACTGGGTATTGTGCAGTACTAAATTAAGTTGACAAAATTCAAGGACAGTCCACCCACACAGCTACTGTGAGCCAGCCAGGCCACTTTGAATAAACATTTTAAAGGCATAAAGTGAGTTTTATTAGCATGCTGAGACAGTTCCCAGTGGACAAAGCATCTCCTTTGAAAAAATAGAAGAACCTTTAGCAGAAAGAAAGATGAGTTACTCTTGTGCCTCCTCACATGTAGAGAAACAGCAAAAGGGCAAATAAAAAATATACAGGTAAAAGCTCAAAACTTATTAAGATTAAAACATGGAACAAGAGAATTTACTTTCTATAGTAGTAACTTGTCATTCTCAGAAAATCCTGAGAGTTGCTGAATTGGTGTCAGGTTCTGAGGCAAAAGAACTAAAATCCAAAGATGTTTTGGTGGGATTTTTTTTAATGTTTAACTTTTTAATGTTCCAAAGATTAAGAGACTTAATTTTTTTAATCTTTTACAAGTCTCATAAATCAAAAAAGAACACAAACCTTTCATTAATATAAAGAACTAGTTGCTGTACTTAAATAACTCAGCATTTATTGTGCCCCTAAAATTGAGGAGTGGGGTCCCTTCCACAGACCAAATTCACAAAAATATAGTATGGCACAAGTTGGCTGCTCTTGGTCAGTAGCATCACTTCCAACCAGTGGTCCCAGCACCTGAATGCCTGAAAAGCAAGAAAGCATCAAGGAACGTGGAGCACGTGCGCTGGCCACCAGCAGTGCAGGATGCAGACACACGACGTGCACATCCCAGTTTCACCTGGACTCTGCTCTGGCAGTGACCAGTGTGCAGGGGGCCTCCACCTGAGCCTCCTCAGCTGGGCTGCAGACATGGAGTCAGGTGCAACCAGTCACCAGATGGATGGCAGACCACCAGGAGGTGGGCTTGGGTCACACTGCAGACTTCTACTGCTGTTTCTTTTACAGTCAGGTTGCACAGCTGGCTTCCCTCTAGAAACTGGCAAGCACGAGGTGACACTGTGACAACCTTTTCATACCCAGAGCACCACTCTAGGTGGGACCCTCCAGGTCTCGCTGGCAAGTGGCATGACAAGATGACTTGGAAAAATCCTCCTGTACAATGTGGGAAGGTGGAAGCTGTAACACAGCACAGCTGGGCAGCTTGATGGCCTTGTGGCATATTTAAGCACAACTACAAATAAGGTGAGGAAGGATGAAACAGCCACAGCTTAAGCTACAACTGTTTTACATCAGTCAAGTGGAAATACCTGGTCAAATAAAAAAAGCGACTGCATTTAATTGTGCAGGTGTTGAGAGAAGAATATCAACTCTTCAGTGGTATTTGGATTTGAGCAAAGCTTAAGTGCACTTACAAAACACATTTTCTCAAAAATCAGATCCTCCTTGTACATGAAAGTATATCAGGGACCTCTGAAGCCAACTAATCAGTGTGCAAAACTCCAATTTAACTGGTCCAACAAGCACAGAAAACTCAGAAAGGCCAGATAAAAAGAATTAGATAACATAAACAGAAGATAACTAGAAGTGTAAAAAAGCTACAGTTTACGGATCAGCTAAGCAAGGTGATTGTTGAGCATTTGTATTTCAACCAGTCTGTATTTTCATCTGTCAGAAGTGCAAGACTTTGTTCATAAGGTTGGTTGCTGTTTCAATTTTTTTCCCTCTTAAATAGGCTGAGTTTCTTCTGTGAAAAGTGAAAATGCTCTAAGTCTGATGATATTGCAATAAAACCTTTCTATTTACTAAAATCAAAGCTAAATTAAGGCTACAGGACACAGCTTTGAGAAACCCAAGGCAATATCCCAATGAAGCAACCATGGTTTTATAAATGGAAATTAATTTTAATAAGTCTGTTGCTCATCTCACATTGCCAAAGTCTGTGATCCAATCAGAAGTGCAGTGCTTTAATCATCTCCACAGGGATCACATTCACTGAAGTTCAGAAACAGACAAAATGCTTTTGGGCCCTCTCCATGGAATGTATCACACCAGTGAGATGCTGGCTTTGTAACACACAGGCAAAAATCACTGAGGTGTTAACATTAGTATTTCAAGCTATCAGTATCTGTACAAATGCAAAATGCCTTGAGCACAATGAAATGTGTTACATGCCATCATACCACACCCAGTTTTCTAATACTCTGCTTTGAGGAAATAAATTACACCCACTTTTCCCAAGACTTGCTAAATTACTAACCCTACCTGGTGTACTAACATTTAATTGGCAGCACATCTCTGGGCTGATGGCTACTGCCAGTAATGCCTGTGCTCCCCTGCCCTCTGTAGGTGCCCAGAGCTACTGATGCAGCAGGACAGCTCACCATGCCACTCCGTGTAGGGACAAGCAAAGACACATAAATGTGTGGATGTATGTAACTTGGGGGGTACCTAAACTCGGAGTGCCTGAAAAGGAATATCATCATGCTCTTCCTCTCCATACCCACAGCTTTGTGACAAGTCACTGAGAAGTGGACTCTTCTCAGTGCTCCTGTGCTTTCCGAGGCAGTCAGCAATCATCCCTATTGTCAGCTCCCTGAGAGCCCCTACAAGTCTGCTCTGGATTTTCCAGCCTTTCTGCAATCTCTTCCTCTCTCTCTGCAGGTGTTTCCCTACAGCACCCTCCTCTGAATTCCTACCCTGTACCTTGCAGGGCCACCCACTACACACTACGTTACTGGCATCTGCTCCAGTGCATTGGCAGGGCTGGGGGTCTGAAAAGTCAACCTGAGAGCCCCTCTGGGCATACATGTACACATTTCCTTCATTTAGAAACCCATGCTTGGTTGAGGGTGTCCACTTCTACAGCCAGGACATGGCTGCAGCACACAGCCACACAGGAACAGCAACCAGTCTAGTCACAGCAACAGTAAAGTTCTTTTATTTCGCCTGTTCTAACCATTTCTCCTGCTGTATCAAAACACTTTTTTGCCACCAGCAAAGATAAAATCCACTAATCTTTTCCTGGTAAAAGAATACTCTCCAGAAGAGCAAGAGCACAGGTACACCCAAGTGTAGAACAGCATCCTCCAAGGAAGAAATCAGCTGGTGTCCTCATGTCTTTGGAATCACTAGATTCAGGAGCCCTTTACCTGCCCCATAAGCTGGCAGCAATTCAAGTCCACACCTGTAAGCATCACATTTACTCCACAGTCAAAAGTGAAACAAGCTCTCCACACTCAAAAGCCAAACAAGCTGTCTCCACTGCTTGTTTACACTCTGATTAAGGCTGCAAAAGCAGCAGAAGAAAAGCAATTAGCCATCCCAGGTAATCACAACTGTCAAGAAACTAAATCCTTCCTCTTCAAAAGAGAAGTTCAGTTTTAGGTGTGTCTTACCTCTCATCCAACTCTGCAGCATATTACAGTACATGCAATAAGGTGGGCAGGCAGTGACACTCTAAGTGTAAATAAAAATAGAATTCAACTGCCGCTTCAAACAGCAGCTGTCAAACCTGAGGCAATGCAGCAGTCAGTAGCAAAGAGCCTTTACACAGCCTTTACTTATCCGGGTTTCCTTTCTTAGAGATTTCATTCAGGGCACCCCTTTAGTGTTGCTCTTAACATGATCTTTGCACAGAAAAGAGAAAAAAAAAAATCTATATAGCCCTGTCCTGCTGGTCACCATAACAACTCTTCAGTGGTAAGAGGCCACACTGCTCACTGGGCACAGCATAACCCTGGCACTGACTGACTGTCAGTCTGCTCTGCGACTGCTCTGCTGTGCTGCTGAGAAAATGCAGCAGCCCTACAGTGCAGCTGATAATGCAACCACGAATCCCAAAGATGCACAGGAAACATGGGTAATTAGTGACAGATCACAGCAGCAACCCTAGTCAAAGCAGAATGGTCACTTTTCTAGCTACAGTCATGTTTAGCTTCATAGCCTTGTTTTTCCTGGTGGTGAATTGATCTCAGCATATGGCATTCTATAGGGACAAGACCACTACTACTAAATAATTCTAATACATAGATAGAAGAACTAAGGCATGTGAATGGAAAGATATACAAGCACTTCAGAGTGCTTGCATAGCACTTGCATAGAATTAGTGATATAGGAAAAGAAAATAAATTGTTTCTTCATGGATGTTTCTTGAAATTGCATGGATTTTGTCTTACTGAAGCCAGTGAATTGGCTTATAATCAACGAATTATAGCTTAGCTGGGTCCAAAACAAGACCTCAAATTCATGTAGTTTTGTGCTGACTTTGACTAAGGTGGAGTTCATTTTCCTCACAATAGCTGATGCTAAAGCTATGCTTTAGATTGCTATGCTTTAGATTTTTGCTGGTAACAGGATTGATAACAAATGGACATTTTAGTTATTGCTGAGTTCATGCATAGTGACAAGGCCTTTTTTGGTCTTCATACCACATCACCAGCAAGGGGGCTGGGGGTGCACAAGGAACTGGGAGGGAACACAGCCAGGACAGATGACCCCAGCTGACCAAAGTGATATTCCAGACCACATGGCATCGCACTCAGCATATGAAGAAGGAAGAGGGAACATTTGCAGTGATCATGTTTGTCTTCCCAAATCATCTTTATGTGTGAAGGGGCCTGGCTTTCCTGGGATGGCTGAACACCTGCCTGTTCATGGGAAGTGGTGAATGAATTCCTTGTTTTGCTTTGCTTCTATGCATGGATTTTGCTTTCCATATTAAACTGTCTTTGTCTCAATGCACAAGTTTTTCACTTTTACTCCTCTGATTCTCTCCCCCATCAGAGCGAGCAAGTGAGTGAGCAAGTGGCTGTATTGGACTAAACCACAATAGGTTGATTAGAGACCAAGAGGTGGGACTAGGACAGCCTGTGGAATCCGTCTTCTTCCCTCTGCCCTGGCAAAAGAAATAACATCTTACCTTAAAAGACTGTAACAGAAGTGCCAGTCTCTACTTTCCTTTAGGTCTTTTTAAAGATCAGAAAAAATGCAGCAGATTCAGCTAATTCAATGTGTCAGCATTTGACAGCACATTCAGGAACCTGAGAGTTATCCTACAAGAAGAGAAATTAAAAGCACCAATTAGTCCATATGTTGTGCAATATATCTTGTACTTCAAACTGCTGATGCCTGGTAGAGCCATGCTGCTGAAGAATGAAGAAATTACCACAAAAATGAAAGGCTAAGTTATTTTTTGTTTCCAAGGTAAAATGCTCAAGCACATTTTGGCTACAGCCGCATGGTGAGAAAGCATGCATCTTGCAATAGCTGTGTCACCCTGCCCTGCCTTCCCAATTTAAATCTTTGTTCAAACAACAGTCCATGTGAATGCACAGAAACAAAGCTCCAGGCATGTCAGGATACACCAGCCATACCAGTTACAGAAAAACAGCAGTAAACATTTATAACCCGGATTTGTTTGAACAGGGAAATGCATCAGAAGCCCATGTGAGCTAAGTATTAGCACATTATAAGCAAGGATCTTGATATATGTGGAAGACACATGGAGGTACCATATAAACTACAGAAAAAGGAGAAACATTTTACAGATGGACTTGATTCATTCCCCTGGAAAGGCTTTTTGCAGAATTCTCACCTTGCAAGCACTCAACCCATACTAAGTGAAGCTGCAGCAGAGTTAATGCTTGCACCACTACAGCACATAAGGCAGCTCTCTTCCTCCACAATTCAGCGGAGATATTCCACCACTAAGGTTTAGATACTTGTTTTTCAGCTCCAGCCCATTTGGTGTGTTTAATCCTCCAAATGAGCAAAACTTCCCAAAACTAGAGGCACACACACACAGACAGGACAGGGCTCCTTGCACTGAGATATCCTGCCTCAGGGCCGCTCACCAGTACGGTCCAACAGCTGCACCCTGAGGTGGTGCTGATGTGCAACAGTTGCACAAGGATGCCGCTTTGACATCCCACAGCTACGGAGTGATGGGCTAGCAGAAAAACTTATTTATAGCATGGTTACTCTAGAGAGCTTTAAAGATTATTTTCAGGTAAAAGACGCTTCTTATCATCCGAGTTGTTAAGTACTTCCCTAAAGCATTGGTATGAACATAAGTGACCGTTGTCCCAGTTTGTAAAGCTATAGGGATGGGGGCTTAATGGAGTGCATGCAAATCATATCAGGTAAAAATTGCAGAGTTTTTATTATAGATTAATAAAAAAAATCTAGCATTGAAAGCACGTCATAGGCCAATGTGCCTATACAGACAAATATATTGTTCTAATCCTACACTGTTTACAAATCCTTTAAAAAGCCTTGTAAGGGTTAATTATCCTCACAAACTTCAATAAAAAGTAGCATGTGAAGGGAAACTACAAGGGTCCATGTCTTTCGGAGGAGTGGAGGGGGAAAATAGGTTGGACACCTACATTTGTTAAAAACACAGAAATCCAAAAGTCCCAAGCAATTTCTTCCCCCCTCCTGTTTCTGGCACTTTCTCAATATATTGACTTTTAATTTTAGCTATTTGTGTAAAATATGAGTATAGTAGAAACAGATGAACCCCCAGCCAGGGAATAATGTGCATTGAGTCCAATGACTTCAGAAGGCTGAGCAAATGTTTTATTAAGCTATACTATATCACGCTAATACTATACTAAACTACAGACCAAAAAGATACTATGCTAAAAAATACTATTACTAAAGAAAAATCAGGACACAGCTTTGACCCAACTGGCCAAGGAAACAAAACCTTCACCAGTGTCCAATAACCACATCACTTTTGGTAAACAATCTCCATAACACGTTCCACATGTGCCAAACAACAGGAACAGTGAATAGAGATAAGAATTGTTTTCTCTTCTTCTCTGAGCTTCTCACTGCCTTCCCAGGAAAAATCCTGGGAGAAAGAATTTTGTCTCCCTCTGTAAAAGTGAATACCACATATGAATGTTCTATACAGCAAGTTACCTATTCATGATACCTTAAAAATGCCTTTCTTACCATGGGGGTATATTCTAAGCTAATTACAAACATCTCCGTTTACATAATAATAAAGACTTCAATTGTATACAGAAATTTGATATTATAGGAAACAAATCACATCCTTGGAGCTCTATATTCACAGATTATAGGAAGTACCACAATCACTGCTCTTCTCTATTACCTCCTCCACTACACTTCTCTATAAAGCAGTACAGCCCTTCCCAGATGTTCTGTCTGCGAAGTTATAGTTAAACACAGTCATACACCCTGGGCCACTGCTCAAGGACACAAAAGCCTGTCTTTCAAACCCCTGCTGCCATGTGTCCCTATACCATGGAGTCAAAATCCTTCAGGTGTTTCTCATGAGCTATTTTTTTCCAACAGATGTCACATTCTACACATTGTCCCACAGCCAGCATAAAAACTCCTTACCAGACACTCTGTGTAATTTAGCTGAAGAGAGTTTATGCCCGCACCTGTTCCAAATCAGCCTAAAAACACAGTAACTGTTCAACTCCAAAGGCTAGAACCAGGACAGGGCTTGAGCCCCAAGATGAACTAGTAACAATGTTGGGGAATTTTTCCTTTTTGTCAAAGAGGTCTGATTGAAAGTGAGAAATCCTTCAGGAGCTAAGACTTATCATCTACCTGACTGTTTTCCACACCAGATGGAAAGAATGCTTCTGTTCCACTTTTTACCCCAAACAAATCACAGCATGCATGTGTACACAATCATCTGACTCCTACACATCCAAGCATGACCAAAATGAAAAACAGTACACTGAAAAAATGGGTACATTTTTTCCCTTAAGGGAAGAACAAACCACACCTAACAGGTATTAATAAAAACACCAAACATCAGAAAACATTCTGTTACAATGGGTATTTAAAATAATATGTGCAACACTAAGCAAAATTTTAATCTGTACAAAATAGATGTATGTATCTCACATAAAAAAGTAATTGTTCCTCTAAACTGCCTCACAAATGGCAATCTCATTTTATTTCCAGCCAGAAAATTTACTCAGTGATTAGCATAACTGAGTATTAAGCACAAGGAAAGAAAAGCAGAAATGAAAACAGACATGGTCAAACAGTTAAGCAGACATATTGAATATACAACAGAAGTCCATTTGCTGATAAAGTTGTAATTTTTACATAAAGTTTCAACCTCCATAACATTTTAGATTTAAGTTAAACTTGCTATGCAACAGATATTCCTTAAGGTCCCTAAGACATGGTGTCAATTTTTAACAAAAGCTCCGCGTCTCACAGCGTACTTCACTAGCCTGACAAGTCACCAGATGGGTAACACATGTATTCCATCTTCTCTCCTTTTCCATCCTAGCACTGTTGAACACCTCCGCCCGCATGCTCCTCCAACGCACACACTTCCCTCCAGCAGACAGCAGCCTGATTCACTTATCTAAAGAGGAATTTATGCCGGCCTGAGAAAACACCAGCCCCCTCAACTGCAAGGACATGCCTAGATTGCTTACTGAGATATGCCTCAGATGTTGTGTCCCACAAGCACTGCTAAGTCAGCTAGAGATGTTCTGTGTAGCACGAGAGGGGCAGTTACATTCTTGGTGTGAAGGTGACATTTTTTAAAAACAAATTTGAATGCAACATTTTCAGTGGTGAAGGCACTATTTCCTGGTGAACATGTTCTACACTTTGGGACAGGAAGGCCTTTAAGTAGTCAAAAGCACTATTCAGCCTTGGTACATTTCACTGACATAAGTTCTCATAATTACTAAAGGAAGTAACTAAGGCTGTGTCGGGGTGGCACAAAGCACCATGCTAATTACTGCTTCAGAGACACTAATTAATCCGGGCAGGGCACCACAGTAACAAGACTGCTCTGCCTTGGGAATCTCACAATGTTGATGTATTGCCATTTGGACACCTGCCTCCCACCCCAAGCAGTCTCTTTCACATGAAAGAGTCTTACGCCAAAGATGAGCCCTCCATGGAGGGGTGTTTCCTCTCAGAAGCTGTGTGTTTCACTCAGATCTACCACCTTCAGCACACAATACCGAGCTGCACACTGCACTAATTCTTGAAAAACAGTAAAATAATCGACAAGCAATTACTGAGCATCCTCAACTGCTAGGAGGAGGAATGTGAGAGGGTATACCTACAGACAGTATCCTGGGCTCCAGAAGCATCTCAGAGTAGCTATGTGTAATGATAATGGTGATTGTCCAACAATCAAACAGCTGCGGCATTCATGCCACATTTTAACAGACATATTTAAAACAGACCAAGGAGAAACCCTCTAGCACTAGTGTAAATGTTCTCCATTTCATAAGCACCAAGCAGCAGGTAATAGTGTGCCTGTTAGCAGGGTAGAAGTTAAATTGTTGCCAAAGTGACTTTGTTTTCAATTTTCCGGAGATAAAACAAGTCCTGGGCTAAAGCCAGAACACTTTATCTACTGTACCCGATGCCACCTCTTGGTACCGAGACATGCTCTTCACGTACTTCAAATGGACTTTGATCCTCTTTTGAATTGTTAAAACACATTCAATAACGAATAATGTACCCAGCAGTACCTTAAAGCACCTGTCCCAATAGGAACTGGTTTTTGAACAAGCAAAGAGCAACAGGGAAGGGGAACACCTGATACACAATACAACCTGCAGCAGAACACGGCCTCCTACCTGTCCACAATAAAGAAGGAAAGACACAGAAGGGTCATTCCATGTGGCACAAACAAACCATAGTCAGAGAAGTACTGCCATGCAGAACAGATAATTTCATATACTGAAGAGCCCCTATCCAGTCCTGTCCCCTCTTTCTTCTCCCCACAAACATTTATTTTAAAATGAGTAATTTTCAAGACAATCCTGTTCTTATGGCCTCTCTCAACAGACGCAGGCCTTCTGCAGAACACAGTCCCATGAATTCAGGATTTACTTAAGTGAGATGGCTCATGTTGCAGGTAAATGGTATACACCAGCTCACCTAGAAGCTGGCAGGCAAGGCTGGCTTCTCACATGTCTGTCAGCTCTGCACAGAGGTCACAGCACAAGGAGACAGCTTCACCTTGGGTTTGTACCACAGTGTTCAGAAGTTGGTGACTGGCTTCAGCACGTACACTGTTTCTTGTAGCAAAAGCACAGGGACAACTGTCTAACAGAGTGCATTGCCTTGAGACAGGGAGAAATCACATTGATTAAACAGTATCAAGAGTCCTAGAGCTTTTCATGCTCTCAGCAGAGAGGACAAATACTCAAATAATTCTGCCCGATACAGCACCAGTGAATAAAACACTACAAAAAGCATAACAATTCACTTATGAGTAATTAAATTGCATTTGATAAATAGGTGTTAAAGTAGCAGTTTTAACACTTACAAATACTTCAGCTCATGAAAAAATAGAAAGGTGCCATAAAAGACATATGTGCTACTCAAACCATTTAAAAAATATCCACAAATGCAGTCAAAACATACGGTGTACATCTGAGTTTAACACTGCCTAATAAAAGGCTCTCCCCTTCAAAATATTTTTTTTTACCCATAGGCTGATTGTGAATGGTACACAGTAAAAGTGGCAATATAGGTGAACAGCTCAGTCTCCAAACAACAACGGCTAGTCAAGGTGGTGACAAAACCCAGCAAGCCATACAAACGTGTGCTGAATCTTAATAGCTTTAGCTGCCACGTGAGGTGAAGTTAACTCAGCATTCCGTGGACAATCAGAGGTCAGATACATGTCCCACTCCCTCCTCCAGAACCTTCCCTACAGAAACTGTTGAGTTCACACTGGGCTTTCTGAGAGGAGCCCTTTGCTTGGCAGGACAAACAATACCATGATGCAACAACCACTGCAAAAGAGAGCTTCAGCTGGCAGACAGAGATCTGAGTCTTAACCAGAAATGGGGAGAGAAGCAAAACATACAGCAGCCAAGACTGCTGCCACAGATGTAGCCTCACTGACTGTGCTAGAATTCACCCAGGATTTTCCTTTCTCCCATCTGCAGCGAGACTGCTACTCTTGGACTTCACTTATACAGGGATTCACACCCATTGACTGAGGAGATAAAGGCATTAACACACCCAAGTTTTGTTTATGAGGATTTTTTTTCCCACACATGCCAATGGGCCTGCAGACATAATTCTCTGCTCTCTGACTGCAAAACTAAGCTACCAAATTAGTCCAGATTAAAAACATAGTGAATTTTCTTTGGCTCCAAAGCAGGATGTGTTTAACAAGGCTAGTTCAGATGGGATACTTGACATTAGGCAAGGAGTGGAGGGAGAAGAGGGTGTCACAACAGAAGCACTGATATGAAGTTACCTAAAAAAGTGGTTCAAGAAAGAAGGAAAACTGGAAAGACCCTCAGCTACCTATCTTCTCTTTTTAACTTTCCTTCATACACCAATGATATCCTGTACTGCATCCCTTATGCACTTGTATCCTTTGCTTGTTTACATCACCATATCATAAATTATGCTGATAAGCAACAACAGACATGATGAATCTGTGCTTGCTTCCTGAAGGCAAGCAGAGATCAGGAAAGGGCATGAAGGTATTTCTTTTGTCTTGCAATGAGAAGGAACTGCAAAGGTGGGGAATGAAACTGAAAGGGATCATAAAACACTATCCTGCTCGCCTTGTTCCAGGTAAGACACATGATGCTCCTGAGGAGGATCACTTCCTTACTCCTCTGTTCCCATCTCAGCTGGACAAGGAGAGGAAGGGAGGGAAAAGGGCCTGGAAACTTTTAAAAGGCAGAAGATATTTCACTAGATATCATACCCTTTAAAATTCAGTTAAAGATATAGAATTGATAGATATTATCTCCAGGAGTAGCAGATCTGAAACACTAATAACCTTTATCACTCCCAAAAATGTTTAGTTCCTAGATTTCAAGTGAGAAAAACAAATATCTGTAAAAACTCCTCTTTGTACTGTTTCCCCATCCTCACAGAATATGAAAACATTCCCCAAAGGTCAGTCATCACTATACATTTTCGTAGGTGCAACACAGCTATAGCTAACAATAGGCAGCTGGTCATGCTAGCTAGAAGCATGCCAAGAACCTGCATCTTAGGGAATTCCTGTCCCTCATGTATCCATCTCCATATCTAGGCCTAAAGGCTGAAGCTCCCCTTAATTAGGGACAGGCAACATCCTGAGACTTTGAGTCAGAATGAAAATCAAGAACAGAGCTCACATCTTCCTCTGGCACCAAGTCAAACCCTGGACCAGGTCACTTCTTTGCAGCTTGGGCTTTCCGTATGCATGTTACGTATTTGCCTTTCAGGATTTTCAAGCGGATCTTATTACCATCTTCCCAGTGATATTCTAAAGTTTATATTACTAAAGGATGGGAATTTTGGAAGGGCTGTGGTGGACTACTGTTCAAAATCCAGCACTGTTTGGTAATAATCCTCAACACTCTCCACACACTCCTGGTTCTGTGGAAGTTATGACACTGAACCAAGATGAGAAAAAAATGCTCCATCACATTTTCAGCTTAAAGCTCTGAAAACACGATGAATTTATGAATCCCAGGCTGCACAGTGCTATTGGGTGGCACACTCCTCACTGCAGCAGACTTCAATGAAAAGGGCCCTCAAAAGTTCCTAATCACTCAGGGCCATTGTCATGGCAATACTGTTTCCCTTGTACAGAAAAGAAAAAAAAGCAGATATGACAGCTGTTTCATCAGATGTTCTGAATCAATTCCTTGAAAAACAGCTAAAAATAAGATCATTCTGAATTTACCTCCTGTGAAGCAAACTAATCCAGAATAACTACTGTATGTTCCTATGCCTTCAAGAGCACTGTGTTCCAGACAAAAGAGTAAACCAGAAATTTTACATGAGAGATGGTAGACAAAAAAAGCACTTCCAACTGTTCAATAACCAGGAAAATTAAATAACCAAGTATATGCAGCCAGCAAAAGGCCTCCAAGGAAAAGGACAGATTATTCCCCAGAGTTCTACCACCAGCTCCCAACAGAATAGCTTTCCCCAATCACACTTCAAACCCAGTCAAGGTAAGACATTTGTCAGTGTCCCTAGGAAAGAAAGCAGCCTGTCCTAACATAAGGAAGACAAGGGGAGGAGAAGTAGGACACAGGTAGCAGTGGTCAGGATGTTCTTCTCTTCTGAAACTTACCATGGCTTGCATATTCAGCAATGGCATTGATTAGGAACTCTACTAAAGGCAGCATACACAAATGGCAACATTTTTGGAGTCATAAAATGGTTTGGCTTGGAAGGGACATTAAAGATATCTAGTTCAAATCCCCCTGCCATGGACAGGGACACCTTTCACTAGACCAGCTTGCTCCAAGCTCTAATCAGCTTGGCCCTGAACATTTCCAGTGATGGGACACCCACGACTTTTCTGGGCAATCTGTTCCAGTGTCTTACCCCCACCCCCGACAGTAAATAATTTTTTTCCTAATATCTAATGCAAACCTACCTTCTTTCAGTTTTAATCCATTACCCCCATCCTGTTGCTACATGCTCTTGTAAAAAAATTCCCCTCCATCTTTCTTGCAGGCTCCCTTCAGATACTGAAAGGCAGCAATTACATCACCCCAAAGCCTTCTCTTTTCCAGGCTGAACAATCCCAATTCTTTCAGCTTTTCCTCATAGGACAGATGCTCCATCCCTCTAAGCACCTTAGTGTCCCTCCTCTGGACTCACTCCAACATCTCCCTGTCCTTGCTGTGCTGTGCCCCCAGAGCTGACGCAGCCCTGCAGGTGGGGTCTCAGCAGAGCAGAGCAGAGGGGCAGAATCCCCTCCCTGCCCTGCTGCCCACCCTGCTCTGGATGCAGCCCAGGACACGTGTGGCTCTCTGGGCTGGCAGTGCCCATGGCTGGGGCATGTCCAGCCTCTTATTCACTAATATTCCTGTCCTTTCCTCCAAAAAATAAGTAGTGAGTCTCTCCTTATAATATTAATACACACTCTCTCTCTCCCCACATACAGAACACCACTGCCCCTCTCCAAAACCTTAAATGCCAGATTTTCATTCTCCAGCTCACAGACATTAAGGTTGTAGTCTAACAACAATCTTTCAAAGTAGATTGTGGAAAACGTGTATGCACAGTGTGATTGTCACTGTATGTTTCTCGAACTGCTAAAAATATCACCTACATGCAAAAGTTCCATCTACCCACACAGTGCATGAAACATGAAGGTCACTAAGCAATGTGAACCTCAACCAATTCTGTCTGAAAAGCTGTATGCTCCCATTTGCGAGGGCAGCCAGCAAAAGGCAGGGAAGGCAGAGCACAGAATGGAAATGCAGATGAAACAAGCTTTGCAATGCTGTTTTAACATCTCAGCATACTTGCAGGTATTGCGGGTCACCATGGATGAAAAACCACCAGCAATTTCATTGTCGTCCCACCACCATTTCTGCCAGGAAGAATTTGACTTGTGTGGGACTGTCTGTGTTGCTGCAGCAGTTTGCAAACAATTAGTGCACCATAAAGAGACACCGACCAGGCACACACACACACACACACACTTTAATACTCCTTCGACATTAAGTACTGCTGTTCAAAAACAAATCACCACTTCAAGCGACAAGTACTCTCCCATTTAGATATATTTTAAATAGTCCATTAGATTGTAAATCCAAAACCTACCCAGTGACACAAACCTGATCTGATTTCACTATTTCCTGAAAGAGAAAAAAAAACTGTATTAAAAACTTACAGGGCTGTTGGTCTACCGTTTCTCACTGGCACACGGTACATTATTTAACTGCAATGCCTGAAACAGTAACTTGACCTCTCTGGGAAGGTGGGCGGTATTATTCAAGCTGAAACATTAGAAACATGCATAATTACTCTGGGTATTTGCCACACATTCTTTCATCCGTAAACCAATATGAATGGAAAAGTCACACTGACACTCCGGGCTTAGATCATATCCCAACCATCAATTATGAAAATTTTTCATGAGGTCTCAGGAGAACAAAATTTCTTAGGGCCAGAGAAATTTTCTCTGGACTTAACTGTGCTTATGTTACCTAGATAAAACATCAGTGCTGCCAAATCCAAACCAAGACTTCAGCAAGCTAAACCATGAATTTTGAGCTTTCTACCCCACCACTGATAATACTGTAATTTTGTTTTCCTTCAACCCCACAAACCCATTGCATCCATTCATGTGGCACTTCTAAGGATGCCTGCTGCAGCACCAACCACATCCCATCATTCACCATCCATCCGTCTCTGCAGGGTGATGCTTCACACACCTGTGTATTGCCTGCCTGCTCCTCAGCAAACCCAAGGACCTTTGGCAGAACCAATCCACAGGGCTGGGTGGGTTAAAAACCCACTCGAAGGTAAACAGCCAGATGAAGCACGAAGAAAAGAGACCATGCTTGTTCCTGACTGCAGAGGCATCCACTTCTTGCATCACGGCTGCCTATGCTGATGGCAGCTCCCCCTTCACACCAAGCACACAGTGTCCCCTCTATATAGCCTTGTCTTCCCTTCAAGCATAAAGCAGCAATCACCTTTCAAGTTCTGGGTGGTGGAGCCACCACCAAGAAAAATGAAATACTACAAACTAATATTCACAGCTGAAGCTGTGAAATGTACAACATTTTCAGTACTTTAAGGGTTTCCAGTACTTTCTAAGGCTAGCAACACAAAATGCAATTTTTTTGAAGAGAGAGAAAATGCTGTTCACAAGACAGAAGAACTGCACACACATGTCAAATAGCACTCTTCTCTAGCCAAGTTCTCATACTCCTCAAAGTCAAGATCTAGCTGCACTCCTGACCAAGTGAGATGCAGCAATACCTATAACTATTCTGAACCAATTGCCTCAGAACTTATTTTGACACCAACATCTACATGATGCTGTTCTGGGCAACTGACCTGACTAACTCCTTGCCTACAATGGAACTTCCAGTGTTCTTGATTCAGGCCATTTAACTCCTGGTGCTTGCACAAATACACGTGGAATACAAGGTGTTCATTTCAGCTAATTCCCCAGGCATTAGGGACAATGCATGCATCTGGAACACTGTTCCAGCAATTATACATGAATAATTCTGGAAGCACTCTTCTGTTTTGTTTTTCAAGCAGTCCAGCTCCCTGCATCTTGTTCATCATCCCTGCTCTTTTTCATCATTTTATACTTCCAAAACTTTGGAAATCATAGCAATGCACACAGTGAAGCACCTCTTGATATTTTAAGTCAGATTTTGTAGTATCAGCAATGTGTTTTCCCTTTATGCAGAATAACCATGTATATCAGGGAACACAAGCTGCCACAGCAACCTCATAGAAAGTAAAATTTCAGGACAGTATTTTCCACATGTATTTGAAATCTCAAGATAATGAAAACTGGTCAGTGTTAGGTTGTTTTGACCATATAACCAGAACTTGCTGGAGATTTTTTGGTAAGTTTTAAATATGCTTTTGCAAACAATGGTTTATACAGAGTGTAACACCCGTGTACTTTCTTACACACCAATGAAAAATGTGGACAGCCTTATTTTGAAGATTCTCTCCCTCTTCCACATAAACTACAAAATAATTAAAGATACCAAAGTGACCATCTTAAGCATTACCTAAAACATCTATTCAAAAGGTCTGAGGTATGCAATGAAAATGCTTTCAGTCAAACAAAAGTGGCTTGTGGTAAAGAGAGAAAACAGAACAAATATCTGAGTTTGCATCAAATGCTGGTTGCAATCATTTAATTGCCACTGTTTAAGAGAAGGAATTTCTCCAGTCTGTTTCAGTATTTGCTATTCCAGTAAATACAAATAAAGGGAAAAGTCAACATTACGGTTTTCCAGTTTCAAAGTCTTTTGATAACAACCATCCCCAAGTCATTCTCCTGGGAAAGAGCTGCTAGAGAACAGAGCTAATTAGAGCTTGTCAATTAAGCTCTCTCTCCTGCTTTGTTCAGAAAACCTGGACCAATAGCTTATCCATGGATAGACCTGGGGGCCTTTCACAAATATTTTGTATTCCACAGCAAGCTTAGGCACATTGCATAAACATCTGGAGCGCACACTAGAAACATTAACATCTCCCTGCTCTGCCCTGCAGCGAGTGCCTTCATGACACTTTCATCAGCAGTGACAGAAAAAACCCCAGTATTATTGAGGGCTTCCATCCAAAAAAATGTTGCCATGTATAGTGTGTCTGTAGGCACATGAGGATTTGGGGTAAAAGGAAGGAGGGGTAATTCAGGTGCATAAACAAGTGATCCAGTCTTCCTTCTCAATACCTAAGTTCTGAAAAGAGGGAAAGAGCCTTTTATCATTATTAAAAGAGAGACTATTTCCAGAATGCTTGGAGACTAAGCTGCTTTGAGGGTAAACATCAGTGAAAACAGATATGTTCATATTTTCCCTGGAGGAGCAGTCCAGTTTGGAAGTGCTCTCAGCATACAGAAGTTAAGACAAATCATAAATACAAATACATCCTGGGGCGCTCTCAGCATACAGAAGTTAAGACAAATCATAAATACAAATCATCCTGAGGTACTCTGGCACCTCCCAGACCACAAACACAGAGAAAACCACAGACACTGCATGAAGCAGGGGCACCTACAAAGTGTCCCTGCTTCGTTGACCATGCCAGGACCAATGACCAATAAACCAATTGCTCACAATAGAGCAGATACTTTGATACCACATTTCACAGCATAGCTGGATTGAAGCAAAGAATCTACTTGCTCTGGGAGCCAAGCTATATACAAGGAGGGAAAGGCACAGAGTCCTCTCTAGCAAACTTTCCTAGAACAGCAACATCTGTGCCTTCAGTTTTGCTGCAGTTCTGCAGGCATCTCTGCAGTCTATCAAGCCTAACCACTGGACAATTTTTTGTGTATTTATTCTTAAAACTTGTAAAGCTGTACCTTACTGTACATTACAGCATCTGCGTAATAGCTGCAGTTTAGCTACCAGGAAAAAAAAGTCTTACTCTTCCCTGCTACTTCACAGGAGAGCACTGAAGGCTTCTGGTGAGAAAGACAAAAGCAATAGCAAACAACCAGGGTGATAAACTACCATTCACATTTTACTCCAAGGAGTAGTAATTAGTCACTTAAAAATACACAAAATCCATGCATGTGTTAAACATGAAAGAAGCTGTCCTGAGAGCTACATGCTCTGAGATCACATTTCAAAGCAGTGCAGCATCATTCTGTTAATCTTTTGGGAAAACCAGCATGGATATTCTGCTGCAATGTAATTAAGGCAGGAATTCCAGCTCCTCCATTGTGACCTTCACAGAAACACCAGGGGTCAAGAGCAGCAGCCTGCACCCGGCTACAGTGCTAATATAGCCATACTATAAACAAAAAACCTCCTGCAACAATAGTACCAACAAGTTTCAGGGAGGTAAAGGGGGAACATGTAGATACACTCAAAGATACACTGCCACAAAACAGCTTCTACCACAAGTGTAAAGGAAAAGTTGATTTTCTAAAGGTAGTTGCAGGAATTTCATTTTTACTGTGTAGGTGGGAAAAGGCTGACATATTTACTTTCATGTTTTATTCTCAACAAATATCCATGCTTATCAAAACAGTAATAAAAGACTTGCTTTCCTAGAGCAATGTTTAGTGAACAAAACGAAGCCAAGGGAAAGGCGACTTCTGGCTGTAACAGTGAAGTTCTACACAGACAGCCAGGGTTTGGAGAAAGTGTTGGGTTTTTTAGCCCTGGTGAAACCTCATGGGCACAGGCAAAGCTGCAGCCTGCAGTGACAATGCTGATTCTCACCCTTCATACTGCAGCAGTCATGCCCTCTGTCCCCAACACCTCCCAGCAGAGACTGACAAGGACTGCAGCAGTCAAAGGACAGCACGGACAGGCAGAGTGTGTAAGGTGGGAATGGCAACACTCAGCTCTGCAAAGGCCCTGTCTGGTGGAAACTTTAACTGAACTCTACCCAGAATGCTTGGCATAAACTGTCTGGGGTGGGCCAACGTGAAATCAAGAAAAGAGATAATCAGGTAGGCTTTTTTCTCATTCTCACCCTCTGCAATCTGAGAACAGTGAAAGAGGACACCACCTAGCAAGCAGGCTGCTAATTAATTCCTCCTTACCCAGGCATTGCAAAGCTTCTAGCTGCAGAGTGCATGCTTGCCTACAAATGAACACTTGACAGCATTTTAAGAACTGGCTTCACTTGTTTTGAAAAATGACATTAAAAAGACACAATCATCTCTAGATTTTCTCTATCGGCAGTGTGAAAGCAAAGCACCATTGCTGTTGCCTGACTAATTTTCAGGGCACTAATTTACCGTGCACAGCGAGTTTGGTGGGAGGTCAGCATGCCAAAGGCATAGATGCTTTCAAACGTATAATGAGAGGAGATCTCATATCTCTTAGCTGAACAAGTTTCTCTGAAATAAACTATTTCTGAACAAGTTGTAACAGGGTAGAGATGCCTTGCTGTAAGGGCAGGACCAGAATGCAGTTGCAAGTGACATGCCAGTTTAAGACATGGGTAGCTAACATACTTTTAAACCAAGGAAGCCAGACTCTTAAGTGTCAGTTATCTTGGATCAAAGGCTAAAAAAAGCTGCTTGGATATAGCACTAAAACAAGACATGAACCGCACAGAACAAAAGTCAAAACTCTGGGCTGTCATTAGGCAGATACATCCACAAGTCAAGTATTCTCCAAAACATCTGCACTCAGCTGCAGCATTTTAGAGTAGCAAAGGGACACCACAACCATTAAAAATGTAAGTAAAACACACACCTGCCTGAACATATGTTTCATTCATCCAGCATATGTTTCTCCTTTTCATTCTGTTTATGACTGAGATTTCCCTGATTTTAGCCAGGACAAAAATCATAGAGTTTCCTAAACTACTATTTTTGGTTTATTTTTTTAATGAGAAAGGACAAGCTATAAATTTGTGCCACACCCAAAGCACCTCTAATCTCATTGCCCTTTTCATCAGTAGCTCCCAGCACTACTTCTCTGCATCTTTGCTTTACCCAGAGCAAAGCAGGAGCACCCAGACCACATCTTCACAACTGCCTGAGTACAGCTGGGCAACAGGCCAATTGGACAAACATAGGCAATGGAAACAATCTTTTTATTTTGTGTTATCACCCTCTAGATACACAGAGCTCAATGCACTGGAGATGTGCAGCTTAGCCAGCTGTGCTTTCTCACACAAATTTTTTATCCCTTTGTCCTCACCCTTTGCTTCATACCCACCCACACAGCAATTTCAGTCACCTATTTTTCCCTGGGAAAAAAAAAATAAAAGATTATAGTTTCTGGTCTTACAGCACACAAATTTCATTGAAATTTGAGAAGCAAGAATGCTCTACTTCATTTGAACCTGAAGACACCTGCAGCTCAGTCTCAGGTGAGCAATTCAGAGCCAACAATAAGAAAATGAAAATGTCAATGACCAGGCACTTCCTTGAAACAAAACAGACTTTGTTCTGGGCAAACAACAGGAAGACTATTTGTTCTGCTTTCTTTCCTTTTAAGGGAGAGACCTTCCTTAGAAGATACATCACTCTAGGCAAATGAGTCCCTCTCTTCAAGCTCTTTTCTCACAAACTGGCTGGCTTGAAGCCCTTCTTTGGACAAGAAATCAGGAAGAGGTCATTTAAAAGACCCTGAAGATGCAGCAGGCTGGATCAAGAACACTGATGTCCAGAACACAGGCTGGGTGAGCAGCTGCCCTCTGGTTGATTACCAGGCAATTTCACACCAAGGCTATTCCATCTGAAGAACATTACAGAGAACAAAAGGCATAGGGACACATTTACTATTACATCCTGTTATTTCTTCTCAAAAGCAATAAAATGCCCCAGTTTTGAGTGTAAGAATGAGGGCAAGTCCTTCTGTACTTGGAATAAACACAGTTGGGCACATTCCTTCCTTTCATGATGTGTACATCTCTACTTGGCATTGCAAGCTGTTGCAAGATGACTCAGCTTGTTACTGATTAACATCTCACTTTATGTCTTTTCTGTGTGCTTGGATCCAACTCTTCCCACATCCATCAGGCATCCTGACACCACGCGTTTCTTTCCATTTCGCCCTCAGGTATACCAGACAGACACGCACTCAATAGCCCAGAGTTCACCATGTACCACCAATTTTCTTCTCCCTTCTCCAGAGCACAACCCCAACTCCTTCAAGCTACACAGTGCTGCAGCGCAAGCCATTCCAATCCCCAAAGGCACTGCAGGCAGCAGAACAGGGTTTGCCACACCAGATTTCTGTGCCTTCCTTTCCTTCCATATGGAATCAAGAAGAGGTGTCAGGTGCCTGAGAGATACTGGCAGCTGAGCCACCATGCAATGCATCATCCATTTGTTTCTGGAGAGCAAGGCCTGGCCTTCCTGCCCAGGGAGGGTATGTGTTCCCCACATTTGGGGTGGAGAACTACTTTGGGGTGACTGAGAAATGTGGTACTTCAAATCAGAGAGCAGGAAAAGAATGTGTAACTTGCTTTTTGGGTATGTTTCAGCCAAATACAGTTTTTATAGGAAAAAAATCCAATTGGTTCCCAAATATTGAAGAGAATGTGTCCATCCTTCATATTGGGACTGTTTGTTGAATAGTCATTTAGAGCTGTGTGCTCTCATGGACAAAAGGAATCACCACCCCTCACCCTCAAGAAACTTTCTTGTAAAAGCTTCTGAAGAGTGATGTTACCCAGCCACTGCCACACTGCCTTGCACCCTGACCTCCCCCCTCCCACCTTCTCCTCAGGCATCAACACAGATTTACTCAGCTTTATTTCCTCACAGAACACACTGCCTAGCTGAAGACCACCTCCACCTATGCCTGCAGCTCATGCTTCTCCCACCAGCACTGGCACCTGCACAGACACATGCACACCTGTCCCAACAACAGCACCCTACCTGTGGTCTAGGGAACAAAGGAATCCCAGGCACAGGATCTCACCTTTCTCTCACTCTACTCTCACAGCATGGCATTGCCAACAAAATATTTGCAAACACACAGACACGCAAGCTGTGAGCACTGTCAAGCCCTCCCAGGGGTTCTTACTTCACTGCATTTTTGCATGGCACAACGAGCACCTGTAAACCCTGCAATTCCCAGAAGCCCTTAGAGCAGTGCACAGGAGAAGTCACATCTCCATAGTGTCACAAAGCCTCCAAAGACCAACACAGTGCCTAAGTGGCTTTCAGAAACAAAGGCAAAAGAGGGGACAAAGGGAGGAGTCACTGTCAACACTGGAAGTTTGTTAGCTGCTTTCAGAATTGTATCAGGAGATGAGCTAAGAGACCTTCTGCCACCTACATGCAACTTACTGGCACACCTGATCTATTTCGAAATAGATCTCTAACAGTCCGTGCAGGCTGCTCTGTAAAATTAGCAGTGTCAACGCCAGTTTTATTCGGGTTAGAGCCAAAAATCACTCCTGTGCAAGGATTACTCCGTCCCAATAAAAATCAGACAATATTTACATATGCATCAAAGCTACAGTTTGGCAAAAAAAAGTTAATTCACCCAAGAGTGCTTTGATCCTCTGACAAATCATTTCCTGATTAAAGCTGAAACAACAAAAAGGACTTTGGACACTAACCAGCTGTCACACTTGTGTTGTGAGCTGGCACTAAATCCCACAAAGCCTGGGAGGAAAGATTTAGGTGCTGGGAGGGGAACAAACGGTCTATTTGCATTCACAGCATGCGAGAAGTTCCTTCTGGAAAGGCAATTCCTTCTCTTGCTGCCTATCTGAAGCAAGCTAACAGAACAGGGATCCATTATAACTCATCAAAAGGAAAGCAAGCAACTGCAGGACACTCCGGCAGTACTGAATTATTGCAAAACTTGTTGGATGTACTACAGCTGGGGGTGTTGTGTGTTAGAAGAGTTTTCTGGTTTGGCTTTTTTTGCTTTGCTATCAAAAGCATGTTTAGAAACGGAAAAATTTCCAAATGCAATGACCCACTCGACTGAGCTGAGTGAGACAAAAACAAAAAATGAGCTTAACAAAGATCTGAGTCGCAGCTGGGAAAAGTGAAGGCAGAGCTGAGGTTTAGTAGTATCACCTTTTTTCCTACTAAAATGAAGCATTCATTGTACTCCTAACCATAAAAAAAAGTCTTGATGCTAGCAGACTTCTTTCAACATTCTTCATCAGATAGTCTCTCAGTTATTAATATTTTCCCATGCTTCTACTGGCAAATAGAACATTTGGCAATTAAAAAGAAATGCAGCTTGGGGGGTTGCAGATTAGAAGCATATTTTGCCACATAGTTCTGGTATGATGAATTCCTAATTAAAAAAAAAAAAAAAACAAAAACCCAAACATCCCAAACATTAATAATTCAAGGTGTTGAAAGAAACAGTCCACAAAACTAAATAATTTCATCCAAACTTCAGGCTCATTTTAACGGATGTGTTTTACTACCAGGCTTTGAGAACTCGGTTCTATAGTCTCATTAAATCAATAGGCCATAATACACAAAATAAGAGACTGACTGACTCTTTAGATGCTCTTAGTATATTGGTGTTTATTAACTTACTTTTGCTAGTGATGTCATACAACTGAACTCCTGAAATCTCTCCTTGTGACAGACTTGTTACTTTCCATTCTTTCTCATAAAAACAAGTTTTCTCGGCAGGCAACTCTCAGATGTGCTGCTCGACCTGCCACCTGTCTACTTCCAACAAGATCAGTATCTTCAAATTTCGAAGCACAAAGGGACCAACTTGATAAAACTCATGCCTGGCACTTTGAACTGCCTAACACCAGATCCAAGGCTGACATTACTCCAAGCCTTTCACAGGGCTCTGTTGTGATGCAAATAAAGTACAATCCCCAGACACAAAAAAGTCATTAAACCGGAATTAGGAGTTATAAGTAACTGGCAAGCTGAACGAAAAATCTGGGTTAAGAGGAACACCAAAGAAAGACCTACAAAGAAAATGGGAAACGGCTGTTGACAATTACCCTTCAGCAAACACAAGGAAACAGGTATGGGGACCGCAGTGCTCTGCAGCAGCAGCAGCTTCCACGGCAGGCTCAGCTTCCCCAGCGTGAGCCGGGCACTCACACCACCCTTCTCCCCCAGAGGGGACAGAGTGTGCCATCCAGCCCTGCCGTGGGCTGAGCGCACTGACAGCACTTCAGCTGAGCAGCTCCGGCTCAGCTCGCCAGCTCTGTGAGTGACCTGGAGCCAAGGCCAGCCAGGCTCCCAGCAGCTCCCCGGCTGCTGACCAAACAGGGGATTGAGCAAACTGGGCAACAGCGAACACTCACATGCTGTTAGGTCAGGAGTTAAAATATCTCAATGACCTGCAACTTCCATCATGAACAAGGGCTGATAAATGCCAGAGCCTTAGGGAATACAAACTCATCTACAAAAAACCCCATCCAGGCTTTGATGCAATTTCTGTCACTTCCAATAGACAGCAAGACAAAAGTAAGGAGGGTTTTCCTTCGCTCTGAAGAAAAAAAAACATTAAAAGTCATGATGTAAAATGAAGTTTTCAAGAAGGGATTAAGGAAATGGATGGATCTAATGGAGACTTCCTAGACATCAGAGAGAAGCTCAGCATATCAGTATAGCAAGACAAATACTGCCCCTTTTTTCATGGTAAGAAGCCATGAAGCCAGGAACCTCTTTGCCTGTAACTCCATCTTCAACATCAACACTAATCACATCATCCATCAGCACCATCCAACTTGAGTCCTGACTGGGCCATGCAAGATGAATTGCAAATCAATCATACAGCACAACAGCCTTCTTTTCACAGCAGCAAAACGTAATTCATAAATAGGAATATTGCCAACACAGACTGGGGCTATTCTTGACCCAGAAGGTATTCAGTCCTCTTACAACCAGCTGTGAATTAGCATATTAACAGTGAAAGGAAATCAAGAGATCTGTTAAAAAAAAATCATACATAAATCAGCCTAGAAGAGCGTTCACAGCTAAGAAAACACCAGATTCCTGCAGCAAGCAGGAAGAGCTTAAAAGAGCATGGGTTACAGCCCATGGCCAGAGGAGAAGGCAGTGAGGTGGCTAATCCATAGCCCCCACTATCCAGCTGCAAACAGGAGAGCTCACTACAGCGAGCATGGCACATCTGTGCTGTGACCCCTAGCCACCATCCTAGATTTATCCCAGGTTGCGTTCTGCTGAGAAGACGACAAAAATGCAAGTTCTCAGACACTCAGGGACAAGGCAAGGTCATGCCAACATTCCTTACCAGAAAAAGTTCTCTCTGCACACTGCCAGAAAGTAGTATGTATACCTTTAATTAGCTACACAAACTTTCTTTGCAATGCTGAGCCTTGAACTTGGGACTAAGAATAGTCCAGTATATCTTCTTTTTTCATTTCCAAAGCAGAACATTTTGTAAGACTGCAACAGCCTAAAAAGTCATGGCAGTCACCCACTGCTGCTGTGTTACAGTGAGAGGCAGCTGAATCTTTTTTTTTTCCCCCTCCACTTCTAAGGACAAGAAAAGGAATTGCACTGCTGGCTCATTACTCCTGCTCCTGCAACAGCCTCGTGAGACAAAGTTCAAAACTAGCAGAAATTTGATGACAGGCTGAAAATGTGAAGCAAAGGACAGTTTCTCAAGAAAAAGTTATACTTGTCAGATTAGACAGCAGAGCCTGAATTCTGTCAGAGACAGCTCTTTCACTTCTCTCTTTTATTTCTTCCATTTTCTTCATGGTGACCCCCCCTTTTCTGTATTGTCTTAGAGACTTTGAACAGAGCAAGCATTCAGGGGCAGGGTGAAAGAGGAGGAACAGGCATGACTTGATGGGCACTGAACAAAGTGTGCGCTAGATAGAAAAGCTACAGGAAATAAAAGGAGTCCGGAGAGCTGAGACACAGGAATAGCAAAAGCATGAGAACAGCCAAGATGCTTCACAGACATGTCTGGGCAAACATTCAAGGCCACGAGGTAGAACTATCAGAAGCCAGGAGTTACATTATGCTTCTTTGTACTCCAGTAAAACCTACCCTGAACAGCTCCAGGGAGGGATCCACAGGCAATACCACAACTTCCACTCAGTGACTTACTCAGAAATGGGAGAAACCAGCTGTGTTAGACATCCAGGACTCCCCTAATCCCTCTTAATCAATAAGCAGCTGGTAATCAACCTGAGTTAAGATGAGGCAATGGGCACAGATGGGCAATGAACTCACAAGCTTAGGCTGGCCAGCATGGACTAGTTAGTGCTATGCATCTAACATGTTGTAACCTCCAGTATCAAATCCAGTATTTCTAGCAGGATATTTTAAGACTCTTCATATCTCTGCAATGCAGTCAGAAACTTTCTGGTAACTCTCAGAATTATTCACCTAATTTTGCAAAACCAACAGGAAGTTGATTTCAATTTTTCTGAGAAGACTGTGCTGAAACCCATATCGCCATGACCTGCTTGGCTATCCTACTCTGGCCACATGATGTTCTCTTTGTGGCAGGCTAAGCAGGTGGGCAGAAGTACCAGTTCAAAGGTATCTGACTTGAATTTACCTCCATATTCAAGTCAAAACCACTTCAGCCATGGTCAGCATCCTTCTACCAAAAGCCAGGATAACATACTGCAGTTAAATCTGTACCTGAAAGCCACCATTGCTTTAATTAGATTCAGCCAAATCCAGGTCTTTGCAGTCTAGACATGGTTTAGCAAGTGCTTTTATGTGAGTAATTCACTGAGAAAGAGCACATGTTAAGTTCTATCTGGAGCTTACCTCAGTTTTGGCAAGAAAATAGCTGGATTTTGACAAGCCAAACACAGCTCAACCTAACTATTCAAGCATTGGTCCAAGGGAGGATTTTATTTGACAGAGGAAGGAAAATGTTCCTCCTTGGGCCTAATGCTTTTCCAAAGTTTAGCCTGCCACAAAAGGTGTTTCTATTCAGAGCAAGAGCGATAAACAGGACAATTTTGCAACACAGCACAGACATGAATCTTGGAGCAATACAGAATACATACCCCATGCCTTACTCTGGCCCCTCCTGCAGTCTCTGTAATACTCTAGGTTTTAGACAAAGGTCCAGAGATTAATAGAAAGAAAAAAAGCACATATGGAGTAACTACTGCTTCTGACCTGTGGTACATATACACTGGTCATTTTATACAGGAATGTCAGGGCAGCCTTGTGGCTTGACAACTTCTGCACTGAAATCAAAGTGATGAGATGCTCCAGCTCCAACAAAGCCAGCTTGACTAAGCTTTAATATAGATACAAATGGCTGTTGGCTGACAGAAAATTGTTAGTGCTCCTAGCTGTGTACAAATACATTATAGCTATTTTTTATTTCTCAAGGAATCTCTGGCTTAGCAGTAGTAAGACATGGGAAACAGCTCACTGTTTCTGAAGACAGGATGTGCAGAAAAGTGCCTTACATACCCAGCTGGTTCTTCCACAGGGCAACACCAGTATCACAGGCCAGACAGTCCTCCTCCTTGCAATGAGACTCTCTCAGCACTGATGAAAGACTAGCTGTAACAGGATATTGTGGTAAAAGAATATTAGACAGTTCAATTAACAGTTATACTTGAATGCACCAGCATGCATAAAGCAGCCCATAAATCCTGTCATTTTTCACTCAGAGTTAAGACAATTGTTATTTTCTGAAACAAAGTCAGGAGACAACCCTGGCTTACTTTTGTGATGCAAATTAGCAAGACGCTTGGAGGAAGAGGTGGGGAGGAAAAGTCTTTTAATTGACATTACAATGAAACTTCATCCCTCCACAAGAGTCACAGACATCAGCTCCAGTGCTGTCTCCTCCAGGACCCCAACATTCTCCTTCAGCCTGTGCACAACCAAACCTCTGGCTCCTCACTGGGGCATCTGCCATCTCATTCACTTGCAGTCACCAAAGAGACCTTGGTGTACCATCCAGAACAGCCACCAAGTGTGTTAAACAGGGGGACATAAACTGCTGCTCTTCCATGAAGATGTAGCTACAAGGAAACTTGTTTTACCAAGCAGGAACAGCATCCAAAGCAAAACACCATCCCAAATGAAATTCAGCTCAGGAATGTGAGCTATGCGGGCAGGGGGGCTCTGATGGCTATAAAGGGAGGACAGGAGCAAGCAGGCTGCTTTCACAACAGTGGTTTTCCAGCCAGAGCAGAGGACCAGCTCAGCCACCTCCCTCATCCCACTGCGTGCACGGCAGAGCTCGGGAATGTGAGCAATGCGGACTGGGGGCCAGGGGGCTTTGCTGGAGAGAGGGCTGGGAGGGGCTGCCAGGGGAACAACTCAAGAAGCCCAAGAGGCAGCTGGGGTTGCTGAGGAGTTGTAGGGCTCCTTTTAAGCGAGGGGCGGTCTGTGGAGGGGTCAAAAGGCTCAACTACAGGCTGTGAACCAACAAAGGTCCCTTCCTGTCCCAGTCACCCTGC
Organism: Melozone crissalis; assembly: GCF_028551555.1. Lineage (NCBI taxonomy): Eukaryota > Metazoa > Chordata > Aves > Passeriformes > Passerellidae > Melozone > Melozone crissalis. The sequence continues at coordinate 47,752,605 of NW_026535783.1, forward strand.
GCTTGTGAAACAAAACTACAAATGTAGCTTTGCAATAAAAATGTCATTAATCTCTACCACCTAAAACAAACTGCAGGCCATCCTGGTTTTTTGGCTAGTTGTGGGCATGAAAAATATACCAGCATTAAGACCAATGAATCCATGCACCTAACACTTCCTGAGCCAGAGATATAATATTCAGCTGTACATGCACAAACCTTCTCTGCCCCAGGCTAACAAAAGATGGAATTGCTATAGGTAACAGCCCTGAAACCCTCTGAAGTCTGCTTCAACCAAAACCAACAACCCCTTACAATGTGAACAATATTCTGTCAGTTGTTTATTTATAAGATTCTTGAAGAACACTTTATTTTGACCACATTTTCTTGATCCCCACATCCCAGCCCAGCCACTAAGTGACTGGGCACTGCCTGTCTGGCTGGAGCAGCAGCCTCCCAGGACATGCGCCTCCAGTGCTGGGTCTCTGAGTGAGCACCGACTGCATCTCCTCAGCACGCCTACCACATAACTCGTGACAGTCATGATGTGTGTACAGATACAAAGAGGGGTTTGTTTTCCTTAAATTTCCTCAGTGAGAAGGCTCCCGGCAGCCACTAGTATTTTCGTTTATGTGATCCTGCTACATTGCTTAAAAACACGGCAGTGGGCACAAGCAGCAGTAGTTATGGGATGAGAGACAGCAAGAAAAACACAAAGGAGACAAAGACGCAGTGCTACATCACAGATGGAATCAGGACCATAGCAACTTCACTACACACATCGGAACCCTTGTCTACTCAAAAAACCCCCATGCATAAAACAGCCCATAACCCTACAAGAACAAAGTAAGAAGCATTCATCAAGTTTGTCAGCCCAGTTAAACGATGCTGACAAGATACATAAACTGCAGCTGACCATGCCTACATAATTTTCAGCACCTCTTTGTTTCAGAGAGATTTCACTGGTCTTGCAGGTAATTATATCTTCTCTTCGAATGTTACTGACTTGTCATGGACAGAAAGCTGCCTGAGAAGGCTGCTGGTAAAATGTAAGTTGAGAAAATGGTCAGTGATGCCAGAGTAAGACAAGCATTCATCTGAGGAAAGAAAACCCTTCAAGAGCTTATCATTAGAAAAAAAACCAAGAAAGCAGCAACTTGAAAGTTTAAGAACAAGTTCAGCCCCACATGTCAGGAAGGAACGGAACTTAAGCTAAAAGAAATCTCTTCTTGTATTGCATTTTCTGAGTCTTAAGATTAATCTGGGAAAATGACTGTTGTTTTAAAAGTGAAGTTATTAATTGAAAAATGTGAAGTGTGGTTTTAAAAAAATATACCACAAGGCAGCTTAATTCTAATCACATTCCTGTAAATCCAAACTGAACACCTGAAAAGAGCCAAATGACTTTCAATGCCTTAAAAAATGGAAGAAAAAAACACCAAAACCTGTCTCCCCAATTCAGGAAATCTAACATTTCACAGTTTGGTTTGGATTCCCTCCCTGCTCTCTTTTTTGGTTTATTTGTGCAAAACTAGGTATTATGAACAGAGTTTAGAGCAACTTCAAAACTTACATTTCTATTAAGTTCATTGTGAAGCAGCTTCAAAACTGAGTAGCAACAACTGCTTTTCATTCAGCAAGCCTGAATTTTCTGTTGCAAGCAATCTTCTGTTGCTAGACTCTACAAGGCAAAGTGCTACTGCCAGACAGACAGCTGAAAAACACAGAGCAGCAAGAGAAGGACTCTTAAAAGTCACAGGAGGCTATAGAAATTCTGCTTCAATATAGCTGTAAAGTCCCACCTTGGTTAAGTTCCATGATATTCCATAACGTCCAGATCAAGTTTTGACAACTATCCTCAGCTTTGTTAGGATTTCTCCAGCCATTCTGCACCACTCTTTTACTTCTGCTCTCTTGTGCACTTCTAGCGCACAGAACAAAAAAGCTAAGCCTGGCCTGCCAAATTACTTCTGCTTCCTGTCCCTGTTTGCCCCAGAAACCCAATTACAAAGTTAACTCATGCTAATGGAGCCTGAAGGGACCTGCACTCACACTCAGCTACATGACAGGTCTCGATGAATGAACAGCCTGATTTTCACCCTGGTTTGGTATCTGAAATGTAAACAATGCTCATTAAAGTTATCTATTGCAGAAGGGCAGGTACATCTGGGTGTATCTGTGACTAATCGGAGTGAAAAGTCAGAGTCCAGCATATGAGTCATTACCCAGCAAAGGACTCTCCTTGAAAACAAAACAAAGAAACCCCCCACAGTGGGGTTCACCCCTGATAGAAACACCAGCTTCTACTCTGAAGGAATAGCCAGATAACGAAACATCTCTTAACAGGTATTTTGCTGCACCTATTGAGGTAGATACACCCTGGGGGAAAAAAAAAAAGCAAGGCTCTTTAGCGCAGCCCTCCAAAAACTGAACTGCAGCGGGAAGTAGAATATATCTTAATGTATCAGTCTACTAACACTGCAAAGGAACACTGATGAATTGAAACAACCTGTCTGCTGACAGGTGACTTAATAACAAAGCACTGGTCAGAAAATACCAACAGCCTTAAATTGCATTTGCCAAGCTGCAAAACTGAGAAGACCTATCAACTCTTTCATTCTGCTTTCTCTTCTGTTGGAAGTCTGGAAATTGGGAGAAAAATTCTACAATATTACTTCATTTAATAACTAGGCATGAGTCAAGTGCCCCTTCTTTTGTCTCACGATCAGTGTCTTGACTGTCCTTTGTTATTTTTCATATTCTAATTTTAAAACACTCAAAACTGTCTACATAAATAAAGAGGAAGATTCTCTAGTCTAAATCTAAACATTACTTTCCCCAGTCACTACACTTCTTCGCAAATTTCGTCTGGAGAAATACTGAATAGCCACATAAAACACATTTATGTATCTTTCTTTCCCTATCCAAATGAGATTAGTTTAGTATAACTCTCAGAGATCTGCATATGATGTGATGAAAAGCGCATCATTCACAGAGATTTCACTATTGTCCGAGGTCCTTGGGGGCTTTTTGACACAGCTGTTCCAAAACAGCTCAAGAATGAGCACCATCCTTTTCTCATTTAACAGCTCATGAAGTGAATGAAAACACTGTGATGGAAGCCCCACCATGCACAGCCATGTTTATGCACCTAAACAAACACATTCAACCTCTGACATGGTCTCACTTCAGGGAAGACTTCCAGCTGTTAACTGGGAAAACAGTTGAGGTTAAAAAAAAAATTAAAAAATATAAAGGGATCAGAAGAGCTTGGGGGAGATCGTAAGTTTAGTTTTAAATAGATAATTAGTTTACTTTTAAACTAAACTCAACTTGTTAGCCTTTGAGACTAACAGGTTGCAGGCTGGTAGCTGATGAGAAGAAAATGCAAGGCGAGGAGCTCTCCCAGTCCCACCCACAAAGCAGGGCTTTGATGATCAGTGCTCCTGATCCTCATCTACCAAAAAGGTTCTAATGGACAAAATCCACATCACATGGGTTTCCAACTGACAGGCTCGGGTGGCAATCACGGTACCATGATTTCATGCCTATGAATTTCTGACACGTCTCTGTACTACCGCTGAGGCTTCCCACCCTCTCATGCTGTGTTGGCACAGCCAGTGGGACACTGTGCACACATCAAATAGCCAGGGGTGAGGGGAGGGAGGTATTCCAGCACATCTGTTTCCAGCCAGATCAGTGTTCCAATCGGTTTTGTCCCACAGCCACATTAATATTAGCACCAACAGAAAGAAGGTGGCAGCAAAAGTGTGAGAGAAGAGCTCACTGCTTTCAGCTGGGCACGGGTTTTCTGCCTGCCTGCAGCCCCTGTAAAGCCCCTGTGGCACAGGCAGAGTCAACAGGAAAGAGCCAGGAGGTGTGGAGACTGGAACAGGCGCTGAATAAAACAGAAACATTTCTGGCACTACCCGACAATTCGTGGTGCAAAATCATCTGAGTCAATCTGAGCAGCATCCTCCCCCTTAATAATGACACTGCAGAATTGGGAAGGGATCAGAAATACTTATAAATTGTGAAAGAGGCTTGAAAAGACAGTTCAATCTTTAACAGACCAAACTACATTATTTGGAAGGGGCTGGTGGATTATATAAAATAATAGATAGTGCATAAAAGCTAAATCAGTGTTTGTCCTTATGGCAAGAAGTGTTGATCAAGCCATACAATTAGGAGGCTGAAATGTGTGCACACACGCTACAGAACTCATTGTCAGCAGCCAAAAAGTGAGACCAAGAGAAGGACTGATCACTTGTGTGGGTAACAGCCCTGTATGGAAGCTAAACTTGGGAATACTACCTGAAACAGCAAAAAAGTAAGAAAAAAAGTCCAGGGACTAAGAGTTTAAAAGTCAATGTTAACTATTTACAGACTCATACAAGACATACAGGATTGATTAGGCCTCACCAGTCTTAGATGTATGGGTACCTCACAGTGGATAAAAACCTCTGGTACAGAACCTCTCAACCCAAAGCAGCCTTACTAAGGCCAGTGCCTTGTCCAATAACCAAATATTTTGACTGCTTGCATCTTCTTAGAACCCTCAGCAGCAGTGTAACCTGCTCCTGCCAGGGCACTACTGTTTCATGTAAATGCACTGGACTCTTTGGGCCCAGAAGATGGCAGGCCAGTAAGAAAAAGCAAGGTCCTTGGCATGAGGAAAGGGTACCTTTAGGTAACAACGCAACAGTAAATCCTTCTAGATTTCCACAATCAGCAGCTTAGGGCATCTACAAGGCAGGAACTTCAGAGCACTAGCACCTAATACATCACCAGGCCAGCCCAGACCACCAATCCATCCCCTAAGTGTGGTGGCACAAACATTTGTCCCAGAAATCCACTGAGGTGCCCCCACTGCCCTCCTGGACACCAACCACGCCCAAACACCACAAAAAGCTGCTGCAGCTCATGGTAGCTCACACAGCTGCAGAGAAGATGGAAAACCAGACATATTACGCATGTAGGAGAGTTCTCTCACTGACACTTCTTAGTCTTGATCTCTGTGTGTGACACAGCAACATCCCAGTGCTCCAGGACGGCACAGACATCTCTGTCTGCGTGAGGGGTGGGACACAGGCACTATCCCTGAGCCCCAAAGCAGGCTGGGACACCCCCAATGCCCAACATCCTCCCACCATCCCCTTCACCATAACATTTTCTGGAGATGCTTTGTTTTAGGGAAAGGTACCAACCCAGCAGGGCAGGTATCTGGGTCTACTTTTGGCGCCTGCGTGCAATAGGAAGCCCATACATCAGAAGAGTATGTGAACAGTACCTTGGCTTTTGAAAAGACCAGACTCCGTTTGACAATGCTTATCCACAATTAAGTTCCAACTGATCTTGTCCGACTCCTCTGTCTTCAGTCTACTCACATCTCTAAAGAATTAAAGGGACATTGAAAACACGCATTCATGACTCATGTTTAATTGCCAGCTATCCTTCCTCAGTACAGCTCTAATTAGAAATCAGAAACACATTTTTGAGCTCAGAAAAACACAAAAAATTGGCAGTAAGTGACAAGAGAAACCTGTGGGAGTGCTTTAAGTGCAACAGGATGTCGCCTCCTAAGTTATGCTTTAGCCAGACTAGTCATTGGGTTAATACAGGGTTAAGAGCCCAGAGTCTGCAGCAGCCCAAAACAGAGATCAGATGCTCTTGCCACCCCTCCTGAATGACAGATTTTTTTTCATTACTATCAAAGCTCAGAAAGCATTTCCCATGTTCACTACAGCACATTACAAGCTATTTCCTTTCTTCCTCATCATGGACAACTACACCATTAATGATGAAAAACTGACTATCACCACATACATCTTTCTGCTTTCTGGAGTTTGCCAAGGAACCTTTGGTGAAGTACAAATATAAACATGGCCTGAATCACTATTCAGATTTAACCACAAGTCTCAACACTACTGTCATGACTGCAGATGCAGTTTCCCAAAGTAAAATACGTGGGCAGAATTCAGAATTAGAGAACACATATACTTACAAGTATAATTCACAATACAACACTGCCAGGAAAATATATAAACGAAAAAAATATCAATTATGCCAATTGTTAATTCCTGACATGTATTTATTTCTCTTCAGGTGCCAGTCTTTTGATAGCTGGGAACAGTCATATAATTTACATGTTATTTCCCCTCAACATATAGCCTCTATAACGGGAGCAAGAGACAACTGTGGAGTGTCAGAATTGACAAGCCTAAGTAGTTTCCCTTGAGATGCCTAAATGCCTTTTTACAGCACTGCCAATTATTCAACCATGCAAGCAGATACTATTAAGATACTTAAAATGAATCATTTCCCACTAGACTCAAACACATTATAAACCTCACCATAAATCTCAATCTCTAGTCAAGATGAACTTATTTAATAATATTCATAAATATTGTTATTTCATAAAGGCTTGTGAAATGTACAAAAGGTTTATAAAAATACGTTATTTTTAGATATTTTTATATTGTTTAAACAAAAGACTTCTCAAATAAATTCCGTAAAAAGTTACAGCTAGCATTTCAAGTCATCTGTAAACTACACTTACTGCATCTTTAAGAAGTTAGGTGGAATCATAAGTTTTTGGAAGTAGTTCGTTGCTACTTCTTGTTGCAATTCCACATGAACTCCTCATCATCACAACATGAAAACCTAGTCATCAGCTTAACACTTGTCATCTTGACACAACCCACAAAAATTTTAGACAAAATTCGTACTTGTACACATACACACAAGCTTTCAAGGCACTTTCCAAGTACTTTGTTTCTTCCCTTTCTAAAGCGCAAATGGGAATTTTCAGATGGATAAACAGTACAAGCAGTGATGCCTGAAACACCTCCTTTGGCCCATTAGACAATTCCATTAGCTAAATGACTAGGGAAAAAGCCCTTCATCTCCATGACCTACCACTTCAACAGGTGCTGACACCACAAGAAAATCTGCAACTCTCCTCAGTTAAGAACTAATGTTTTAGCAACTAAAAGCACGATCAGATGCCCATTCCCGACAGCTCTTCACAGTAGCTCTGCACCATTTGCAAAACTGACTCTTCATTTGGACGTTTTCATTTCACTTTCACCATCTATTATTTAGACATGCAGTGCACTGCAGAAATTGAGACGACAAGCTGTACCAGAAGCTTACAAACCTGAGAAAACTGCTAGAGTGAGAAAAGGCAAACAGATACCGAGGGGGAGCTACTGGATCAACTCATCTCAAAGTGAAGTCATTTGTGCCACAAGAAATATCTCTGTAGCAGGTTCTCCCAAGGAGGTGGGATTTATAAAGACACCTAAAACCAGTTCACATTCAGTTTTCAATCAAGACTTTCTCCAGTGCAATTTTGAAGTAAAGCCCAATCTTAAAAGAAAGCAGGTGTGCACAAATTTAAAAATTAAAACACTAGGGACTCCTGTATGGGCTGGAGTGCTACAGAAGTTGTCATCAAAATATAGTTTACAATATTAATTTCCTTCTAGTTAGATTGCTAGCAATACAAAGGAACAAACCACACTGTGATGTCAGACAAATGAAACAGAGTCAAATGTAACACCAAATTCCATTAAACACATGGACAGCAAAGCTACAGATTTTTTGGCACACAAGAGCCTGTATCCACCCAACCTTAAGCCCAAACTCTGCCACAACCTGGAGCTGTGCCACTGCCCCGGCACTGGTGTGACCCACACTCAGCACTGTGTGGAATGCAACAAGCTTCCCACCCCACTGCCCCACACCAGAGCTGCAACCTCTCACTCACTCCCAACAGAGGAAGGACACAGGCTGTCCTGTCATATGACAGTATTTCATCTCCACTTGAGGAGAAAGTTTCGGGGTGGAATCCTATTTCATCCAATCACTAATATATGGCAGATGTTCCCAGTCAGAAGAGAAACAAGATTTCAAAGGTACTGCTTGCAGCACGGATTGGACTCAGCCCTACTCCCGTCAGGCAGTACCACTATGCCCTACTGGCACCCACTCCCTTTGGAAAACAGACTCTGGACTTGAAGACCCAAGCAGCACTTCTAAGGACTTGACACACTACCTGAACAAAAACGTCAGGGCTTTCTCTGCACATCATGAACACTTTTAAAATTAGTTTGGCCTTTCTAAAATTCACACATTAACCCGATCAGCCTCCTCTCACTTTTCTGATATTGTCCTTCTTTCTCAACAGACACCCACACAACGTTTAATACAACCTAGTCACTCTGACAGAAGGGGTGAAATAAAAGGGTAAGATGCAGCCGATATGTTTAATCAGCAAATTGTCATGGTATCTTTTATGGCTTGCCAAGATACAAGGCAGTCAACTATGCTACTGATATGCCAAACGGGCTCAGCTGCTACTTAAATGTTTGAGAGCTCTGATTTAACAAAAAGCACACTGTACCTGACCTTAACATCGGTACAAGAAAAGTTTAACTCAGCTTGGTCTTATGTGTAACTCGGGGACAAAGCAGTCACAAGAAAGCCACTGTCATTACTAAGGCTTGTAATTACATCTGAATCAGTTTTTACACGTAAATGCGTATCAAGCTATTGGGTCCCACAGCGTTGTTTCAGAAAAAGTAGGACTGTTTTCAAACACTTCAGGATGTCTTTATAAGAGTTTGTGAGTTGAGTTTTTTCTTTTTTCGTGAAGAGCATTCGTGAGATTCGTGAAGAGCTGCCAAAGTTAAGGCACTTTTATGTACTGAGCATCTAAGCCCAAGACCTTCCCCTTTTCCCATCCCCCTACCCCCAAAAAAATCTCAACTCTTTTGAAGTGCCGGCTCACAAGTTAGTGACGGTCCATTTAAACAAAGCACCGGTGAACACCGCTCTCACATGTGACCCATTGCGCCCCCTCCTCTCCCCTGCCCAGGTACTTCCCCCCGCACCTGGCAGCGCCTCCCTCGGGGCCGGGGCAGCCAGGCAGGGTCGCGGCTCCGAGAGCGGGCGGGATGCGGCGATGCACGGACTACGCGCGTCCGCGCCTCGTTTGGCATAATCCAGCATTATTAATCAAAACGGGGAGGGAGATCAACAACTCTTCGCAACACACTCACAGACCGGTCCGCCGGGACCGCCGTCCTCCTACCGGGGGTGGGGGGGGGACAGCGCCGTGGCTGACCGTCCGCTCCCCGCTCCCGACAGACCCAGGCGCTGCCCCGGGGCCGGGGAGAGCCGCGCTGCTCCTCTCGACGAGAGCGGCAGCAGCAGCAGCTCCGCCGCCGCCGCTACGCTTGCCCCTCGCCCGAGCGCCCGCGTCCAGCCCATCCCAATCGCATCCCCCGCCGCTCACCTCCGGCTCCGCGACCCGGCGACGAGGTTGGGGCGCGCTCCGGTGACCCCGCAAAACTTCAGCTCCTGCCTCCGTCCCCGCCTCCCTCCCTCCCGCCGCGCTGCGAGTCCGCGGAACGCTCCGGCCCCGCTTTGTACCCGGCGGCGGCCGCACTGCGGCTGCGCGCTGCCCAAAACCAGAGCGGCGCCTCCGGCCACCCTCCGGCTCTGGGCCGAGGCTGCTGCCCCCTGCACCCCCACGCGGCCCTCCTGCCCCCCCCCACGGCCCCCCTGCACCCCCACACGGCCCCTCTGCCCCCCCTCATGGCCCTCCTGTCCCCCTGCACCCCCACACGGCCCCCCTGCCCTCCTGCCCCCCCACCCGGCCCGCCTGGCCCGCCGCGGCACCGGGAGCCTCGGGGCGGCCTCGCTGGGTGCACGGCGTGGCGGGGGAGCCCCGGCGGTGCGCTGAGAGCGAGTGCCGGTGGCAGCGGCAGCAGAGTGCTTTTCTTGCCCCCGCTTAAGAGCCTGGCTCGGCGGCTCGCCGGGATGCGGGGGCTCCTCGTCAGGGAGAGTAGGTTACCGTCGGGGCTGCGCCTGGAAATTCAGCATCCTTGGGAAAATCTGCCGGGGGCTAACCCAAGTGGGGTCCGCCATGTGTGCAGGTTGGAGGGACTGGCTCGAAGCTCAGAAAAGAAGTGTTGGCCCCAGCAGGTCCAATACGTGGGGTCAGATCCGATACCTGTCCCAGCCTAGTACATAGACCAGTGCCGAGGGATTGGGATTCCCCAGTGGAGGCTCTCCCGTGAAATGCTTTTCTCATGTTGGAGTCTCGGCAAAATGTGCTGCACTGGGCCGGATGGGGTCCTCGGCAGAGCTTTCAAAGAGCAGAATGGGCATCAGCTCCCTCTGCATTGTTTTGATTGTTTTGTGAACCTCAGCTTAGAAACAAAGTTTTTAAACTCGTGCCTTGATTTTTACTGGTCAGAACAGGCCATCTCTAAAGCCTTTTCTGCTGCGAAAGGATACAGTAGTCACGGGTTTTGTGTGCCTTTTTTTCGCTTAAGGGTTTGAATATTCGGAACGGATTGATGGGTGTTTTCTTTCACTCCTCCCACTCTTATCTCAAGAGCTATCTCCATTGCCCCAGGGCTTCAGTGTCTCCGGGAGCAAATGATTCAGAAGCTTTGTGATGATGCCAAGAAGGGCTTTACAGGACAGTCGCTCCCAAATAAAAATCAGAATCCACAGGCCAGGAGTAAGCAAGATGCAGGAGACACAGCAAAGGCAGGAGTGTGCAGAAAACCATGCCTGACTTTCTTTTCCAGCTCTGGATATAGGACCCTGCGAGGTGATTATTGTGACTTACTTGACAAAGCAAAAGGACGCAGCTTTGGTGCAACACTCCTTGCTTTTTCTAGTTTTACATGCAGTGTGTTATCAAAGACTGGCATCTTCTGATCCCTTTTAATGTCCTTCTTTCTGTGTAATTTCTCTGCTTTTCTTCTGCCTTTCCCTGGTTAATGCTCCCAAAGCTCTGCATATTCCCAATTTTTTTTTTTTCTGACGTGATACCTGTTCATGAATGGAGGCCACCAAAGTTTCTCTCAATGAATATTGATTCCAGAATAGATGAAGGAGGATATTAAGGAAATTTTAAAATCTCTGGTTTGGTTTTTTTTTTTTTTTCCCTATGGACCACACTGAAGTAATGCTAGGCAAAAAATGTTAGGGTTTTTTCATTCTATAAAAAGCTACTAGGCTCAGTGATATTTCCATCTAAATAATTTCCAGTATTTCTTCTGAAATCTCTGAAGCCATTAAAACATTTTAGAGATAAAAACACATCTAGTATTTTTCTAAATAAAGCTGCTATGACATTGACGTAAACCACCTCTCAAACCAGAGAGCTTTTATTAAAAAAAAAAAAAAAAGAAAAAGATTTTGCACATTTTAATTCAACCCCACATATTTTTGGAAATAGTGTCAGTCCAAATTTGCAAACAGACCCTGCAACTCTTTAGGGTGCTAATAGTTATTCATCCTGACTGCTAACTTCCCATCCAGAGGCTATTTTTTAATGGCTGAATTACCAACTCTAAAAAAAGGGGGTTACTGATGAAAGAAGTAATCGAGATAACAGTGAGCACCACTTACCATTTTTTATATTAACAACCAAAAGGAAAGTATATTCAGACTAGCAAACAGCTCCTCACCATCAGCCTATTCATCTGATTAGTTGGGTCAGGACCATGTTGTACCAGAAACTGTGCAAACAGAATGAAAGCACTCAGACTACGGCAGTGTACAGAGCAAGCAGATAGGACTCTTTCACTTCTCCCACTTAATCCTTTCTTTCAAGAGCTGCCAGCTCTTGACAGTTAAAACAAGTGAAATTAAATAAAGAAGTCAATTGTTGCATTACCTATGTAAGAATGACAGAAGTCTTTCAGCACGATCATGCAGTGGATGGGGCGTTTTCCTTTGATGATGCAATTAGAAGGTCTTGGTTCACCCTTCAGCTCCTTAGAGCTTGTCTGGCCCTGCAGAGGAGTTGCAGAGTGCACTAAATGGGAGCACCAGGGATCTGCCAAATGGGGCAGAGGGGTGTACAGGCGAACTCGAAGTGAGGGGAGCCAGTAAGCACCTCCAGTCTGCTCCCTCTGCCCTGCACATGCATGTAGGGAAGGCTTGGAGAGAGCACAGAGACCCCACCCTGTCAAGCACCAAAGAGAGAAACTTGTCTCTGTCCAAATTAATCCAGCCAAAGTCTCCGGGAGAAAGGGGGATGAAGATGTGAATGTGTTGCTACTCTTTCACAGGTGTGAGCCATGAGGAGCAGGTTCCTCCTTCCCAGCTGGGCACTGGCACTGGCTTTGTCGCCTCAGAGACGCCTGTGCAGCTCCCACCTGGGGCTGTGGGAGTGAGTGTTTGCCTTGCTCAGCCTAAGCACCACCAGGAGACACTGGGCTGGGAAACATGCTTTTGCAGGGCTTTTCTAGCTCTTTTTGGGTGTTTTTCATTTGTGATCTGCTCTGACAGGTAGGAAGTCTGGACTATTAAACATTTAGAGAGAAAGTCCCTACCACCCCAAAAAATCCCAAACCCACCTATTTCCTTCACAAAGCCAGATGCCCATGTCTGTGAGTAGGAAATTGTAAGGGCATGTCTGGAAGTAAGTAAAAGTAATACTTTGAAGAGAGATAACACATTGTATTTTTCCATTATCTGGTCCAATAAATATTGTTGTATGCTTTGACAGACATTTCAGATTGCTCGCAATACAGATGAACCTTCTGCACTCATAGAGCATGTGTTGAGAACAAGGAGGATTTTAGAGAAATTATCCTGCCCTTCTGCAGTGGGTTGAGCAGAGGCTCAGGCAGAGTGACCTCTCATGGATTTTCAGGCCACATCCTTCTGGATTTTAACACTTCCTATGCCTGTAACCTGTTTTTTGTTGGACATCCCTCACAGCTTATCAGGAGCCACTGGGTCAGTCACCTCAGCATCCTCTGTGCTGCCAGTGCACCTGAGTACAGGTGATCTGTGGGCTAAATTTGGAGGCAGGTTGCATTAACCCTGTTCCCATCTGTGGCCCACTTTTATAAAAGTGTGGAGAGGAGGGGCATCAGACATTTCCTCTGCTGCTGTATTTGGCTTTGCTGTATTTTTTGCTTTGCTGCCACTGTAGAGAAGCACGAGAGGCCATAGTTATCTTAGATGAGTTGCCTTAGGTCTTCCTCAAACTGCAATGTACATCTGTGGCTCCACAGCAAGCAGCTCCCCAGCACCCTAACTCATAAATTGCATATTTTCTCTTCTCCCACATTTCTCTAACCTCAGAAAATAGGATGCTGGCAGTTCTACAAGGCTCACAGGTTCGGGGAAACCCCTTAAGCCACAGCAAATGTCACCTGATTTGTAGGGGTAGTGGAAACAGTTCTGATGTATTAAAAAAACAAATCCTATGAAAATTTTATAAGAAGAATAATTCTGATTTTGCCAAACAAAACAAAAAATTGAAATGTTCTTTCCATAGGAAATAGTAATATTTTCCTGTGCCTTATTTTATCCATTCTAGAAATATCACTTACCTGGAAAAAACCACATATTTCTTTTTTATCCAAAAGGAAGATTTGGCATGTGGGAAGTGGTGTTCAGGCACCCACCTAAGAATGACCAGAACAGAGTGACCCTCCCACCCTTGGCTCCCTGCCTTTGTCTGTTGAACAGAGAGGGGCTAAGCAGGGCAGGGCTGTGCTGCTGAGTATCCCCCATCAAAGGCACCTCTGCCTCTCAAGGACACTGTGAAGTGCTGATTATTGCCAAGCAGCTGCCAATGCCAAATCTGGATATCAGCCGAAGGAATTGAATAAAACACTATTTTAAAAATACTGAACGCTTGCTGTTGCGAGTATTCTGCACACCACAGTGAGAGCAGGGGTAACGTGTTTCACTGGTGTGAATGACCCCGCACGGCAGGCATGGCAGCTGAGAGGCAGAGTAATCCTCTCCACTGCAAGCCTGTAAAAGCCCAGCTTTTTCTCTCTTGTGCATCTGCTGTCCTGACTTACTTTTAGGAATGCAGCAGTTTCAGTAGATGCACGTTGTGTCTCTTCTCAGCACAGGACACCACAGGCAAGTCACACTGCGTGGCTGGTTTCTGCAGAGCCCCATCTGCAAAGGAAGGATGTTACACAAACACAAAAGAAGGCAGGGTATTTTTTCCACCCTGGTTCATGGCTCACACCAGTGGCAGCAGGGAAAAAATACCATATGCTTTCCTGAGAGTCCATAGTGATATGAAAGAATGCTGCAGGGCACTTGATTTTCCATGTAAATATTTCTGTTTGCCACACATTGTCCTGGATCTCACCATTAGGCCTATGGATATTTGAGGCAGAACAATATTCTTGATTTGTGCATGAATGCACAAGAATGCAACTCCAGAAATCATTTACTAGATGAAATGTAGCACTTGCCTGGAGAATCAGTGTCAAAATGTGCTCCCCAAGGTTTGAGCAATTCTAATATGACTGAGGAAAAAGTTGCCACCAAACTTATGTCCGGGAAATATTTTAAAGAATGCTTGATTCCCCAGAGCTTCCAGACCTTTATTTTTGAGCAGGACGAGGAGGCCACTGCAGTTTAATGTAGTTCTATCATCAGCATAATGAAGTTGTACAACCAAGCTCAATCTCTGCAAAAGGCCTTACTTGGACTTGATGCCTGTCATGATTCACCTGAGAGATTAATAGAATAATTTCCTTAATGGATATGTGCATACAGCAGCGGGGATTTTGAACTACATTGGAGAATCATACTGAAACCTGAAATTATCACCAAAGGTCTCTTTGGACACCTGAGCTGGGGAAGATGAGCATATCTGCATGACAGCTTGTGAGAGGCAGAGGTGGCCTGAATAAGGTTGGATATTCACAGGATGCTTGTCTTACATGCCAGGGCAGAGAGAAAATATTTTACAGCACCCCAGAAGCAAACTTGAGACCCATAGTAACAGGCAAAACAACATCTACAGGGAGAACTCGGGACAGAAAAAACATTGGCAATTTCTTGCTGGAACAAGAAATTGATAAAATCAACTCCCAAAGTTAGACTCATTGGATGTAATCCTAAATTTATGCATGTTCATGCCAAGGAATAGCAGAATGAGAAAGCTACTGACCCCAGCATTTGTTTCCATCATGCATAGCTCATTGGAGGAGTTTCTCCTTCATTGTGGAGATAGGTAGGATATAGGTAGGTCCTATTTTCTCCCGCATAGACAAATTTGTTTACTTTGTACAAATGATTTTTTGGGGTCATCAAATTCATTAGACAACTGTCCTCTTAGAACGGGGGTTTTCAACCTTCATTCTAGTTACAATTTCATGAGAGTATTTTAAATTAGAGGCACGTTATCTTTTTTTTAAGAAATATGACTAGCATATTAAGGGCCTTAATATGTATAAAAAGCAAGAAAAAACTTCATGTATTTGGGCGTTTTGTTGAGAAGGGTGGTGGACCCATATTCTGTCCTTCTCACCTCTGACTGATTTAACAAGTAAGAGCCCATCTGATGGTCATTTAAAGATGACTCTCAACACTAAAGGTCTCATCTTGTCTAGACATCAGGCTGAAGAAGACAGGCCTTTTGCTCCTGTTTGGAAGACATCAGTGTGAAGCTGCTTTGCAGAGGCTGGGGACAGTTTATTTGTTCTTCAAATGCATGCCATGCTGATTAATCTGTGCTTTATAACACTGGTTGTGCGTGTAGATCCCCTCTCATCTCAACTCACAAAGATTTTTCATCCTGAAGCATCAAATACTGGCTTTTGCACCAGCAGGGGTACAGCATGCCTGGTGTAAAAATACTGTGTTTGTGTTTCAATGAACTCATGACTAACAGTGTAAGCCTTCAACCCTCAGATGTACCTACTGCCAACACTGCTGCTACAGACAGTAAGTACAGATTAATCCATTAAACTAAGCCATTGCTTTATTTTGGTGGCCAGATGCTTCACCTGGGGCCTGGCAGTTGTTGTGTGGACACAGGTATCCTCTCTCTGTCTCAGACCACACTGGAACACATGAAGAGTCCCAGTTTTTTGTGTCCCAGCTCTGCTGCATGGTCCCTGTAGTGTGCTCCTGCAGGTGTGCCTGTGGAGCTGTGAGCCACTCCACCACTTTTGTGGGCAC
Source organism: Melozone crissalis (assembly GCF_028551555.1). Taxonomy (NCBI): domain Eukaryota; kingdom Metazoa; phylum Chordata; class Aves; order Passeriformes; family Passerellidae; genus Melozone; species Melozone crissalis. Next base: position 47,768,564 of record NW_026535783.1, read on the forward strand.
TCCCTTCTCTGCTGAAGTGTCCCACTCAAACCACACACAGGTTCACAGGAGTCAGGCAAAGGGACCTTGGGCAGGCGGTGAGTTACAGCAGTGCCAGGGAGAGCAGGGATGGGAACTGTCTGAAAGAGAACTGCTGAAGTTTAGCAGGATTAAACAAGCTCCAGTTTTGCAACCACAAATATTTATATTTTATGCTTTTCCTTACCAGGCGGTGGGGATGATCAGCCCTGTAGGGAGGCTCAGGTAGCCTTTCTAGGAAGATTTTCTTCACTATGGAAACTTTGAGTGCTCTCACAGCAGCTGGTGCTGCAGGGCCAGTGCCTGCCTTGTGAGCCAGATCCCAGAGCTGCAAAGCCACTGGCGGGGTACATCTGGGTGCCTCCTCCACCAGTTAGCAATACAGAAAATTACCAGTGAACCAAACCCAGTGGAAATAATGGGACATGCTGCAATGCCCTCTGTTCCCTCAAACTATGCCTGTCTGACATTATTTCCAAGCTATGTAATTTCCATCCATAGCACCCCTTTTGTGTATAGGATATGCAACCAGTGGTCACTCCTGACACCCATTACTGCAGGAGATGTGCAGGGCTGTGTCATTCCTCCTAAATAGCCTGAGTCCTCTCCTGAAAGCAGCAATCTTAAATTCCTAAGTTTGTTCTGCCTCCTTCAAAGGAGGGTTGTGAAAGCAGTGTGCCTTTTGTTTGCTGCTTTTGCAGTTTCCCAGATCTTTGTGTAAACGTGTAAACTAGCAAAATCCAGGAAGTCAGCATTTAAAAAAAATTAGGACAAAATGAAACAAAACCAATGAAATTAACAACCAAAGAAAAAAACACAGCCCACCAAATCCACAGAAGCCCCACCAAAAAAAAAAAAAAAAAAAAAAAAAAAAAGGTTTTTGTTAGGAAAAAATGGATTTTTCTCTATTTTATTTGTTTAAATATTTTGTGATTACTTTTTGCCATTAGTGCATAATAGTCCTCACTTTGGTGCTGATGCCCCACATGGTCTAGAAAGTGAGATGCATTCAGCAATTTACCCTGCCCATTTAAAGTACTGCTCCCTTTGTTCCCAGCAGTGTTGGTGTTTTGATCTTTCCTTTCTGATTGCTTATTAATTGATGGATTTCTTTCACTCAGCTTCAGCCTTTGTCCTAGGCTGCAGCAGGCCTTGGGGGCAGCTGGGCTTCCCAACAACCTGAGCTGAGCAATCCTTTTTACACATCCTATATGCTCTTTAATCTGCCACAGATTACAAGAGTTTTGCTCTTCCTAATTTAATCAATGATTGAAGCCTCTTATATAAACCAATTTATTTGAAATATTTTGGACAGTGTTGATTTAATATTGTTTTCCCAATGTTAAAAGCTGGCAGTATGAAGTACAGTGAAGATGCCATTCTTCCGGGCTGCTAACAAATCTCCAGCCTCTGAGACAAGTGCTATCAACTTAGTTTTTCTAAAGTTGCTCTTGCTTACAGCCTCTTCCCCTTCTCCCTTCCCCTTCCCTTTCTTCCTCTGGGAAAAATGTCTCCTCAAGGGTTTGGATTTGAGCCCAGGATTTTATGTCTTAAGTCAAAAAGGAACACACTCCTTTGGAGCACTTGCAAACTTTTTTTGATACCTGAGAAGGGACTGTTCATCTCCAAGATAATGAAGAGAAACTTAAAAAAGAAGTAAAATTCAACTCTGTACTTTTTTTTCTAAAGAGAAAATTTTTTTTGAAGGGTGCAAAGCATCAAATTGCTTAGGACAGGAAGAACAAAATGTTACAGCTTTCAAGGCTTTCTAAATTATTCTTATAAAAGTTATTATTGAGCATCTTCATGGGTTCAGTTTGCTTGGTTTGGTCAGCTAAACACTTGTTTGATGTTTTCAGCATCTTTTACTGACCAATATTGAGTGACAACATTGTTTGCTTCAAGGTTAGTTTTTAAATTATTGAACAGTTGCAAAACAGTCTGGTTTTGAATGAAAATGAGAAATTTAAACTAATCCCTCTGTAAGAACATAAAGAGTGACAGAACATAGTCACTATGTGAAGTGCTCAATGAATGCCAGAATTTACTGTAGCTTTCCAAAATACAAACTGAGTTCTACTGTTCTACTGTGAGAGTGCATTGTCTTTATTCGTGTAATCAAAAGGGACTTTTTCTAATGGCAACACCCTGTGTGCACTCCTTGTACGTGTTCCTCTCTATCAGAAGGCATCAGCAGTGTAGTGCAGTAAACCCCAGTAAAACACCATTATTGTGTGCCTAATTTTCACAACAAGCATTGCTTTGAGAGATTGAAGCACCTAGAAGAATCCCAGCTGGCTCTGTGTCACGCTCTCTACTGAGCTTTAATTACCCTTTCTGAAATACTTGAGACAATGATACTTCCAACAGACAAAAAGAGAAACAACAAAAAAGAGTTTAAATGTTTGCTTTCGCTTTCCCAAGCCTTCACAATTGGTGGGAAACATAACGAGAAAGCATTCAGCTTCCCAGGAGAGGTCAAATAACCCACGTCTGCCAATTTTAAGTGACAACACCGCTTTTCTCTGTACCCAGCACAAATGTGGTTACTCCTACTCATGGTCATGCCAGTTCAGTCCATCGCTTCCTGATGCTGTGGTTTCTTTCATGTAGCATGAAAGGTGTGCTGCCTGTATAGATACTGTCCTGCAAACCAGGAAATCCAGTGTTAGGGCTGCCCATGTAGGGTTCATTGTGCTGACCAAACACAGCTACCTTGACTGTTCAAAAATGTTTTCAAAATGCACTGGCATTTATACTTCTGGGCATTACTGCTGGCCCTCTCATACCCAGCACAGACTCCTTACATCTGCCAGATGTGCAAATGTGTGCTGACACCTGGGGCTGTGCACAGACCTTGCTACCCATGTGATGCCACAGGACAGGGCACGGCTGACGTGTCAACAGAGAGATGCTGGTGCTGAGCTAGAGGATTCTTGTGCCAAATTCAGCACCGTGCTCCCTAAAGCTGGTGCTTGCTAGCGGTAATTGCAAGGGGTGAGTGAGCTCTGGTGAACTCCCAGCTAAATGTCTAGGATGGTGTAGTGCTTATTTGCTGGTACCCCTTTGACAGCCTCAGCAGTTTAGCCCTGGATCTACCTAGTTTGGGCACAAAAAACTCTTCCTAGTCTAGAATTGTGCAGATGCTGAATTCAGGAATCAGGCATGTTTCTGCTCTACAGCTACAGACCAGAGGAAGAAAGGAGGGAACTACTTTCACTGCACTTCCCACTAACATTTTTCACTAACATTTTTCATGTACACTGAATGAAAAACAGAAGTTGGGAAGCAACTTCTTGCTTGTAATCCCTACAATAAGCACAATTTATCCTAAAAACAGACCGACTCATTCTCTGCCCAAATAAATGTATTTTTGTTAAATGATGCTTCTACAAGAAAATGTTCTTCCCACTGAAATTTTTTTTCCAGCTGCATTCTATTTAGGAATAAAATACCTCAATAGATAAGAGATACGATGCAACACAAAGGAACTTTTAAATATGCTGTGTAACAGTCACTTTATTGCAAAAAGTATATTGTAAGATAGAAAATTTGTTTCACATAGTTCAGCTCTTGAACGAAATATTCAAGCCATGTTCCATTCGCAGAAGGGACAAGCGTCATGAAATGCGAACTGAGGGCAAGACTGGCCATCTGATTGCGACGTGCTCAACTTGTAAAATGAGAGTGAAGTGTCTGTCAGTATTCATATTATCCTGAGTGTTATTTCAGTTCAAGAAACCACTTCATTACTTTAATCTAGTATATTGTACACTTGTAAGGGGTTTTATTTACCTGAGATTTCTGTTAGTTAGTCTGTAAAGGATAAGTATCTTGTAAACAGTGATGTTGAATTGCGGGTTTGATAGATAACAATATTCTGACCTTTCTCCTCAACTGGAAGTTAAAAACAATAGAGAAAAGGCAGAGATCTCATAGCGTCAAACTTCGGGAAATAAGTAATTTTTCAATCTAGAACTGTTTCAAAGCAACTTGAATATAGAGAAGCCACTCTGACATAGAGGCATTTTTTGCTTTGAGCTTTTTATACCATTTGCTTATGTACTTTGGATATGCTTACTTCAAAGTCAGGGAGTCTTATTCCTGATTATTTCATTTAACAATAGTATGAATGAGGATGGAAATTATTTTCTTACACTCCAGGTGCTGTGTAACTACAGGGTTTAGTTCATGTATTTCCACATGTCATCTTGTTTGATCATCTGTGCTAAACTTCTATGAAGCACATTCAAAATATGATACAAATGCCAATTAAGTGCTTTTCATATCATCAAATGGCAAGACTGCAGGTGACCATAAAAAGTCAAAATGTTTCTTTCCACTAAAAGCAACAGCTTCAATCTCCCTTACACTTTTGGATTAAAGAGGCCTTCCCTTTGGAAACATATGGCATCAGCTCTGAGAAAGTTCACTGTAATTTTCTAAAAAGAAGCATAAAGGAAAAAAACTGACCATTTCATTGAACTTTAACATTAAATTCTGTGCTTGGGCAAATGGAATTGGTTACTTTAATCAGCATTACATAGAAGAGCTGCAGGAGAGTAAGTAATATTTAGGATGCTTTCACATATCTTTGCTTCAAAATACAAACATTATGTGGCAAGCATAGTCACAATCAAAATTGTAGCTCTTCCATGCGTCACTAAGGAGTTCCAAAAGTCCTAATGAGTTCCAAAAGTCCTAAATGAGTTCCAAAGTCCTAATTTATCTTCTCTCTTTGCATCCGCATCTGCAAAATTGTAATAACATTTCCACAATTCAGAGAAGTGTTATAAAGATTACTCGGTAAGATATTTGCTTAGGACTCAAAAAATACCAAGCACTCGGTAATTATAAATTATGTGCTAATTTCTCTTAAGCTGCAGTAAAGCCTGAGTCAAGTGATTTACAAGAAATCCCCATTGTGATCTTCTGTAGTTAATTTTGGATAAGGTTATCTACATAACAGCTTTATGTAATAAAGAATCACTCATAGCTTAACATCTTCTTTTTAAACTATTACTTGTTAGCTCTGCTAAATATGTCACAAATTACCAACTGCATGTCAAATCACTATACTGCATGTCCCTATACTTAGAAAAAAAATTAGAAGATCTATATGAACTATCTATTACTACTTCTTGATTTTCATGCTTTAGTTGAGAAAACTTGTGCAGAATTCCCTGCAGTTAAGGGCCATGACCAAGAATCTGTTCAGAAACTGACTCAGGAAATTATCCTTCCCTAGAGCGCAAGCTCAGCAAACACTGAGCAAATAACCATGTCCCTTCTCATTAAGACAAACTTCAAGCATTTGATTAACTTGCAGAATGTGCTTCATTGCCGAAAACACATGGATAAATGCTGTCTTGAAAAAGGACTATAAACATATATAATTTGTTGTTATTCCTCAGACATGTTATTTGGATTCATCTCAATCAAGCTACACAGTTCTATGTCTGTTACCTAGTCATGGCTTCATGCCACTGAGCACTCCAAGGTCCACCCCTCTGCATTAGGCCATTATTGTACAATATATACAAAAGTATCTAAAAGCATCCCCTTCCTTTCCAAGCCCTGGTGATATGTGCTTGGTTAGGATTTATCCCCTATTTTTCATTTGGTGATCTTGTGTAAATGCTTTTCTGCATGCTGTCCAGAAAGTGCACATGCTGTTTTGTAAGAGATTTTTGATTTCATAGATGTGGAAAAAATACTCCATCACTTCTGTCTTGCAGCATGAAGCTCTTCCTTGGCCAAAGCAGCTAGTTCTTAGGTACTTTGGGAAGAAGTCTGGGCATCGTATTTCCTAAAACTGTGGTTACGAAAAGATTCCCTGCAATGAAACAGATTCATAAATAGAGTTGGCAAATGAAAAACAATCACAGAAATACTTGTCTTGTGAAAAGGAGCTCAGCTGAAATATGCTATGTGTTGGCAGGTCAGAGTTGTCATTTCTTCTTCTCCCACCCCAAGGTAGACACAGTGGCTTTGTGAAGAAACATATAGTCATAATCAAAGAATATTAGACTGTTCTGTGTCAGTCACATGACTAAAAAGGATTATGTTTTTCGTAGTGAAAGGATGACTTCATGCTGCCCAACACCACATGGTGCCATACTTGTTCTATCTCCTTTCTGGCTTCAAAGGTTGCAAAATCACAAGATATTTCCAGTAAATTTGTTAGGGTGAGAGGGAAGTCTTATCTAACAATGCATTGAAATTACATAAATCCTCTACCCCTGCAATGCAGAACTTGAGAAACGCCGCTAACACTACAATGATCTCCAGTGAAAGTCAGCAGATTTCTTTAATCAGTAATAGAGTTGGCAGTGTACATTCCAGCTTGGTTTTAGCTGCCAGGACAACTCCCTTTCTTCCTTGCAAAAAATGGCATATTTTTTATAGCCACAACAGATAACCTGCCCTATGCTTTAACTATACCTTATGCTAGGGACTTTCACTATAGGTTTGTACAGCTCTGGAATCTTCCTCTCAATCATGGGTCTAAGGTTCTCCTTCAGTTTTATGTAGTTTCTTTTGAGCTCCTGATGATATTCCCGTTGATCAGCAGTAATAAGGTGCTTGTTTTTCTCCACTGCTTCACCACACCTAGACAGAAGGAAAGAAAAAAAATACATGATATATATATATATAATCTACTTCTGTTAAACTCCCTCATTTTGTGTTAGATAATTTAAATGGACAAGAATCCAGTTCCTTTAGTCTAGGCACTCCTCTGGTCAAGACTAAAGTGATAATGAACTAATGAGAAAGTTCTGTTTTTCCCAAGTAAATAAACGGAGATGATATTTTAAAGAAACTAGTAAAGCATGAGTGAACTAATAAAAAGCAAATTTGATGGCTGCAGAATACTGAGCTAGCTGCCTACTTACTGCACAAAGAGATAAATTGGCAATAGCAATACTTAGAAGCTGTATCTTCTGCATAAGACTTGTTTTTATTTAACTCAAACTTATCCTTCAGCAAGGAGGATAGTCGGGACTAAGGAGATGAGTATCCTCCTATGTGAACATTCTTGTTGAGATTTACAAATGTATCTAAGGCAAAGGACATGTGTCTGCCACAATCACTGTGTCTGCTTGACAGATGTGGTTTTCTTATGAACAGCTTTCTAAATAAGAATGTCATTTTATTAAAAATCAAATCAAGGCAATAGTCTGAAATGTTTGATTTCTTTAAGATGTTGAAAGATAAAACAAATGGAAGATCTTAATTTATACATTATTAGTTTAGAGTGTTAACATTTCTTCCCTTTGAGAACACAACGCCTACCTAAGCATTCATGTGAAGCAGAAATAACAAGTGTGGACCGAGTGCTCCAGGTGTGAGATGCCAGGATTCATGATGCTAACTTGCATAGGCAATTACTCAGTCATATTATCGTTGCAGTATTGCTGATATTGAATGTATTGATGCAATTCAGCATTTCAATTTTGCTTTACTGACCTCATTATAAACTCTTTGAAGCACAACCTCAGCTTGTTGTGATGTCGATAAAGTTTGGGGTCTGCTGGAATTTCAGCCAGGAACACTTGCGCTACCTCTAGTGGTCCCTTATGGAAATAACACAGGAAAATGTTAAACCCACCTGCTTAGACTGAAAATAGAACGCACATTTGTTTAAAGCTGTTTGTTATTTCATGAGTGCAATTATGAAAGAAAATAAAACTATGCACAGTTAACATAACAGGATGGATTTAAGCTCCCTTTCCCCCATAATATTTCCTTTGGCAAGCAGAATTTTTGCCCATCATATCTTATCCTCTCTCGTTATTATTCCTCCTCCAGTTCCACAACAAAGGGAACAAATTCTGCTCAGCAAAGAGGAGCTGAGACACTCTAGTGACAAACTTGGTTATATTAGAGAAACACAGCTCCTGTGTGTGTATTACAAGACCTTCAGGCAATAAACCCAGTGCTGGAAACGATCACTCTTTGCAAGGCTTACAACAATACATTATTTCATAATAGATGCATTGGTTGGAAATGGAAAACATTTAGGCTTTCAGGAAAAATCTCCAAACTCTGTGAAATTGTGCATAACACCGTTTTTGCTTAGCCATGGCTTCAGCATTCCATTTTAATTTCTTTTAATTGCCTAGGCTTTTTTTAAGAATGTTTATGTTATACCTATCATATCTCAGCTTTACTTTGGGGCACTTCGGTCTTGACTTCATATATTGACTCAATTTCCGTGAGACTGAGTTTGTGGTGGTTCTACAGGAAAATTGTTATCATTATTCCCATTCCCCAAGGATAAATCTGGAATGAACTAAATGGCTGAGATGGCTGGCATGTTAGAAATGAAAAATCCCTGGATGCATTCACTAGACTTCTATGAGCTTCTGCACCTACAGCCAGAACAGTGCTTCCCATGAACACTTTCACCAAAAGCATAGGAATGAACAGTATATAGTGACTAAATAGCAAGGGATGAAGCTTAAATACACACAGTGACTAAATGTGTCTGACTAGATGTACTTCTTCCAATGCAAGAAGAAGGAGTGCAAAAAAGAATGCACAGAGAGAAAAGAACACTTCATCTGGCTTATTTGGATCCCTTACCTGATTTACAGTGGCTCCAACTGAGCCCTGCAAAACCATCTGGAGCATTTTGGCATCTGGTGGTTCTTGGTTGGTGGCTGCAGTTAGTTCCTGCGTTTTTTTACGCATATCTTCAATAGCAACTTCAATTGGTGTCAAAATAAACTAAGGGAAAGGGAAGAAAAGATGGTTCATTACCTGAATCACGTGTGCAGCTGACCTGCTCTAAATACAACAATATCATTCTCCTGTTTCAAAAGCAGTAGTTGTGAACCCAGAAACACTGTTCAGTCTAACTTGGTAGATGGTCATCTTGGTAGACAGTGCAGCTGATCTTAGACATCTTACCATTTGCAGAAATAGGGTGTGAATGAGACCTACTGTTCACATAAATTCATTCTTATTCTAAGTTACTTCATGCCTGAAATGGTGTTGTACTTTCTACAGTACAAAGCTTCCCTGTCTCTAAACTAGCCCTAAGACCAATCTAGTCCTCTGACTGTACTCCTATCCTACTTCTGCTTTATCAGCTAGAAGTATAGCTACAAACAGGGCTCCACATATCCTCCTACACAGCATTAGAGCTAGGAGGTCAAAAGAAGAATGTACATTGGCTCTTGTCTCTTCTCCACAGTATATCTCTATCTTGCCTTGTCTGTCCCTGCTGTGATAGTCCTGTTTACAAGAGCAATGTCTGAGAAATTCAGCATTCTTTTTTTCTGCCAAGCATAAATTTAGAAATCTTCCCACCCAGAGACGACTCCTTCAGTCCTTGAGAAATTAGATCTGTCTTCAAAACCCAATTACCTCTTCTCTTTGGATGACGTTGATTCTAGTTTTGACGTAGGGGAAAGCATGCATTGTGGTTAGGATGGTGTTCCTCTTGTACTGCTCACTGAGTTCTCCTCTGGGACGCCCATCCATAGTGAAAGGCGTAGTGTACATGAACCGGCAGATGTTGAAGTTCTTCTCAAAGTAAGTAACTCTGTCCTTCATTTCATACTCATCAAAATAGGGCTCCACAAAAGTAATTTGTATGTATGCCTAAGAAAAGAGGGAAGAACCATTACAGTACTTTACAACCCAAGCAATATAAAAACAACGGCGCATGTGAAGTATCCCATAGTACACATTTCCTAAGGAAGGTCTGGAAAAGCAAAGAGCTGAAAATCCTTCAGGGGTCATTTTCTTATTCAGAGCTAACAAAACTTGCATCTAGGAAGGCACAGCTTAATCCTGGGGATCAGAACCAGGGCAGGAACCAGAGATCAGAACTTTTAATTGCTATATTCTGTGACAAGCTACCACGCTAAGCCTGTCACAGAGGCTTTAATACCCCTGGGCACAGAGATACCAAGCTGGGTGGTTTCTTTTAGTGCCTTAATGTTTGAGCATAAAAGTTGCAAAGGGTCCTTCTCTTCCCATTTCTCTTGTGTGACAAAGCACTCAACCCTCTTGGTAGTACTTTCCCTACCTTATTGGGATCCAGCTTTCTTTTGTCTACAGGAGCAGAGTCCTTAATCACTTCCACAGCATCCTCCCCGAAACACTGGCCATAAAATCCCTAGAAAGGAAACAGAATTATCCCAAAATTTTAGTCCTTAATGCAATGCTAATGCAATTCTGGGAGAAAGGAGTGACACCCATGACGATTTCTGGGCTTTGTACAGTCAGTATACTGCTCCACAAACCACAGCTGGCCAAGGTAAGGCATCTTCTGACAAAGATCACTGTGAGTTGCTCAGACAATCACAGAACTTGAGGTTAAACAATCAGAAGGGAACATAGCAATTCTATTAAAAAAGCTGAAAAAATACCAAAGCAAATATCTGGCATGCTTAAAATCACTCAATGTTTTACAGGCCTGCTTGTAAGAGACATAGCCACAAAAGAATGGATCACTTACATAATTATGCTTATAAAAGGATACTGTGGAAAGGATATGCACTAAGGAAATAATCTGTGGTACAAATCAGTTTGTTACTGATTTTTTATACAGCAATGACAATATTAGGACTGTGTGGATTAATTGAAAAATATACCATTTGAGATCCTGTTAACATAAAATTTTTCCTTACCTCTAATCTATGAGAAATCTCAGGGAGTTTTGTAATTGCAGGCTCCTTATAAATAAATTCCTGTTCATCCAAGTCCCCAAATTTTGATCCATAGAAACCAACACGGAAGTAAGTTCCAAACATTCGTTTCTGTCCCTAATTGATAAAGAGAAGAAGAAATTTACAACTGCTTTATGTGGACATTGCAGTATTTGGAAGCCTTCTTTTTCCCCTCAACTGATGTATAGGAGAATTCACTAGTCCTATATTTTTATCATTTCAAAGCCACTTCTGTATATCATCAGTGCTGATGCAATAGAAGCACAGGAGAGAAAGCATAGAACTAAGTGAACATTTGACTGCAATCTAATTTAAAATTTAAGCTGATCATGAGGGAGGTTGCATAGAACAAAAAACTTATTAATTTTAAATTCCTTTGAATACATGTAAGAAAATTAAAATTTTGCAAATGTGCAATGAAAATTGATATGAATTTGAAACTGATTAGGCTCAGCAATAAGGTTCTTCTGAAGAAAGAGAAGAGGGTATGAGTGCTGAGAATTTAGATGGGTTTTCACATTTATGAAATATGTTTTATAAATATAAACACTCATCAGTTTTATAACTGAAAACCCTAGTGAATTTAGAATAAAGTTATTTTTGTTAAACAGATGAGGCCAGGTGGACACAGACATGTTCAGCTAAGACCATTTTATATTAATTTCTGCTTTTTTGGTATGGAGAGCCTTTTTACACTATAGACTATGCAGATAGACCCAAGCACATGGAAGCTCTTATTTGAAAAAAGGAAGGGGAATTATTTCAAATTCTGGTGGGTTGATCATGGCAAGATGCCAGGTACCCACCAAAGCCACTGTATTATCCCTCCCTGCAACTGGACAGGAGAGAGATAATGAATAGGTTGACATAAGGATAGGGAGGGATCACAAATTAGTTACCATCATGGGCAAAACACAGTTGACTTGGGAAAACGAACTGAATTTATTACCAATCAAACTCAGAACAGGATAACAAGAAGTAAAACAAAATTTAAAACCACCTTTTCCCCATTTCTCCTTAGACTCTACATCTTCTCTCCCAGTGGCACAGGGAGATGGGAAACGGTGGGCATGGTCAGTTCACCATATGTTGTTTCTCCCACTGCTCAGGGATAGGAGTCCATCTGCTCCAGCCTGTGGTTCCTCCCTTCCTCCCTGCCAGCCTTACAGGGGTCACAGCCCTCTGTCAGGCATCCACCTGCTCTGGCATGGGGTTCTACATGGGCTGCAGGTGGGTCTCTGCTCCCCTGTGGATCTCCATGGGCTGCAGGGCCACACTTGTCTCACCCTGAGCTGAAGGGGAATCTCTCTCTGGCACCTGTAGCACCTCCTGCCCCTCCTTCTCCACTGATCTTGGTGGAGCTGTTGCTCTTAGCTGTTGCTCTCACATATTTTTCACTCATCTCTCCTCTGAGCACAATTACATCTGGCCAGTAACTTTTTTTCCTTTTAGAATATATTATCCCAGAGGTGCTGCCACTGTCACTGATGGGCTCAGTCTTGGCCAGCCTTGGTCAGCAGCTGGCATTGGCTCTGTTGGACATGGATAAAGTTTCTAGCAGCTTCTCACTGACATCCCTCTTTAAACTCTCCCCCTCCACTATCAAGACCTGGCCACACAAACCCAGTACACACATGCACAGTTTAATTAACAGCAGTCTCAAACAAATAGTACAACCCAGCAATGTGTCTTGCTAGCAGTGCCTTGCCTCAAAAGTACCTTATTAATAATGCTGTCAAAGGCCTTCTGTAGCTTGCTGTGTGTCAAGGTAAGCTTCCTGAAGTCTCGATGTGCTTCCAGTATGGGGATGACAATTTTGTACACTTCATTCACAGTTTCATACAAACCTCCCTTTGAATAAGAAAAAAAAAAAGGGAAAAAAAAGAGGAAGAAATGAAGTCTTCATGCACTCTGAAAAGAAACTATATCTCCATCAATGGCTTGGCTGAAAAGGAGACTTATGGGACTCATCTGTTAATCTCCTATGTTGCTTGTTTTGGTGTTCTGAAAACTAGTAATAGTAAATGGGCCATTCTGAACAGAAAACAATGAACTGGATGTAATTTGGATCTGTGATCAAACTCCTGTTTAAAGCCCTGGTTTCTGCCTCAGGCTACAAGAACTAGAAATTCAGGGTAGCAGCAGGAAATGGATTTGTTTGTCATGTATGGTTCAAGGCAAACAGAGCTATGTCTGGACAAAGGGACCCAAGTGGGACCTTTGGAGATGCTAAATCACAAGTCCTTACGTAGTAAGTGTAGATTATGAGGCTTGTGGTTGTATGCTTTGTAAAAGTATAGGAGTAACTCTCACATGCCTCCTAAAATTTATATTTTATGCAAAATCTTTTTCTTAAATGTACTATCCCATGATAATATCAACTGAAAGTCTTGGTTCCTGCCTGAGACAATCTCTTTCTGTTGATGTTGCCCATGGTCTGCACAGTAGAGGTGGGTATGAGGCTGAGTTAGGCAGAAAACGCCTAGGTTAATCAATCTGACTGAGGCAGTAATGGGACAGCCAAAGATGTGTCCTCTTGTTATTTGGACTGTGGCAGGTCTGTGATGCCTGGTTTAGGAGTACTACATTGTTTCCTCATGTGCAGGAAAGGAAGCTGTGGATCTGACTTAGGTAGCCCGTTATCCATTCCCTCCTGGGGATTCTGGTCCTCACTCACCGTGCTGAAGAGCTCTGCAGCTTGTTCCAGCAGCCCTACCAGTCCACTTTCTGAAAAATACCTCCCAGAACATATGCCATCTTCATCTGGAGATAAAACATCATCTGAAACAGCAGATTCCTCCAGCACATTGGATGAAATGTTCTAAAATACATCAGAGCACACAAATAAAAAACCTAAATAAACAGTACATAACAAAGATTGAGGAAGAAATTGTTTCAACATATTTACATGATGGGAAGAGGAATGAGTTTTTCAGTTGCAACCAGGTGACACATAGTTACATTCATTTTTAGAAGTGAAAGTAACATTCATAAATCTCCATAGATGGCAGATCAGGAGTTTTGCTGTAAGAATCATGAATTTTCTTTCTAGCCTCAGGTTTAAAATGCAGACTCTTGTAGGTGTCAAACTAGCTCTTCTCTGGTGGCTGGATTTCCATGGAGCTTGCAGTGAGCTCAACCCCCAATACTACTAGAGTCACAAGCAATGTGCCCTTCCTAGTCCTGGCACAGAGGAGTGGGAAATTTCAAACAGCACTCCAGACCTTCTGCCATCTGCTTGAATAAATTGAACTTTCATGTTTTTTTTCACCTTTTCCAAGCAGAGGAGAAGACGATATCACTCAAAAAACCACAATAATTGATTGCTTCTTCTTGGTTCATCCTCTGCCATACTACACTTCAAACTTCCAGGATTTACTCAGTTTCTTGTTAATGTTATGAATCTCATTGTGCCTTTAAATAAAACTAGATGAAGTCACTCTCTTGAGACCGTAGACCATGAAATAACATGTCTACAGTTCTTCAGGACTTCTTTGAATATATGACACTGTGTGGTATCAACATAAAAATTTTTATAATATATAGAAATACATAAAAAGTAACAGCAAAATATGTGTACATATAGTATAGGACTGGCATATGTTACTTTCAGCAGCAGCAGAAAGGCTAAGCTTCGATTTTCTATTAATTAAAAGGAGTTAAATTAGTGTCATAGTGTCTCACTTCAGCAGAAACTGGCAATGACAATCTGTCTAAGTGCAGGATGGATGCCAGCTGGCTAGCTAGCTGAGTCCTTAAAGGCATCTTTATAAAATAGCAGAGACACCGAGGGCTGCTACTATTGATCAGATTTCAGATAAAGAATTGGCACCACACACCACTAGCAGCATTGGGCTTTCCCCGTGGGTTTTATGGATGTATTTATTACTCCATGGGTGAAATTTACTCCAGCCATGCTGCCATCACACTGCCTAGTCTGCGCATCACATCAGAGCCACTGGAAGGGTGAGCACAGCCTCAGAACAGCATTCACAGGAGTTCAGAATACATCTGAATTTTGGCCAGAGGAAGAACCACAGCACATTTAGCACACCTATGCCACTTTTTACTGACCAGTCTCATTGCGGAGAGTGACTTCAACCAGACTTAGGTTCACTGGCACATACCTGCAGAAACTCATAAGCCATGCAGATTAATTTCAGGTTTTCCTTTTCTGTAACAGTAGCTATTAAGGACTGTTTTCATGTGACTCTGGTGGCTTTTAAAAAAGTTTTATTATTTTTTATTTTCCTTTTGTAGCAAAGAGAAGAGAGTCTAGAGAAGTGTTTTATATACAAAAGTAACAGGAAAGTCACAGACACCAATTATCCCTTCTCCACCTTTAAGCCTCTAATAACTAATGTCAGGAATGTAGTTCCATGTTTTACAGTCCATGTACTCTAGGAGGAGAGAGCCTGCATGACATACTTCTGGGGCTTGCATGATCTTCTGCAAAGTGGACATGCCTCAACCAACTTAAGCCTTGATCTACCTTTCATATTGGAGAATTTTACATATCCCTTGTATAATAAAGGCAATACATAAATTACAATGTGTTTTATCAGCAATTATATTGAATTTCACAAGCATAGTTTTCATTAAGGAAAATAAGTACTTCTGTGAACTCAAAAACCCCTCTGATCCCCAGCCCTTATCACCATGTTAAATGAGGCCAGGGTAGCCTGCAACCTAGATGCCCAAAGAGCCCAGTGTACCTCAGCAGGTAAAGACACACACTAGGTACTTGTCTGTGTTAACAGAAAGTGCTTTAAAGTCAGTCCCTATGCATTTCACACTCTCACTAATTCTGCTTTACTGCTTGTGAAGGAAATTTAGTGTAAGCATGAATTAAGTCAAATGGAATTCCACTGAAAGTGACCTCACTTTGATTTTGAGAGATAGTTTTGATTGCATGGAGGGAAGCATTTTGTCTGGTACAATATAAGGAAAAGTATTACTTTACTGACAGTCAGTTTTCTGGATGCTAACAGACACACTGCAGAATATCAAATTCAGAACTGATTTGATCCTTTGCTGACTCATTTTACTAATCTGTAAAGAGGAGATAATACTTCTGCTCATGAAGAATAATATTTTTATTCACATTATTATCACCCTCAATCCCATATCTAACTGCATACCACCACTATTAGTTGATCTCATATCTGAGCCAAATGAAGAAATGATCACAGAAAGAGTCAGTGAGTGAGATCTGTAGCCACACTTGAAGCTGAGCTAGTCTGCATAGTGTTTCCCTCTGTTAACGAAGTCATCTGAATAAGATCTCCACAGGTGCTAAAAAACATAAACTTGTTTGTAAAGAATGGGAAAACTTTTCTTGAAAGCCTATATAAAAATGCAAAGGGTTATTATAGTTAATTACTGTTATGAAATTGAAAATTGCACTGTACGATAAAGAGTTATGTAACTGGGTTCTTGTCATTAGGGCATTTTATTACCTCTCTCCTATGGGGCAACTGTGTCTTTGGAAAACATGTATTTACACAAGCATTTTGATGAGAGAAATTGATTTGGTGCTTTTAAACTCATAAGTTTTTGCCTGCCTACTGCCTTGCACAATAGACTTAAATTCTTTAACATAAATGAAAACATATCAATTTATAGCAACCTGCATAATCTAGGAGCAATGGAGGGAGGAATTGCATTAGGGTCAAGTGTGTGAGCTTACAAGCACTCAAGGCAGCCTGGGAGCAGGATGACATTGGGGAGGGAATGCAGATTTCACTTATATCCAAATGATGATAGTATCTAACAAGTAGAAAGAAAAGAATGGTAAATAGATGTAATGCATGGAAGTTAGAAGTTTGAAGATATACAGAACTGATAAGGGAAGCAAAATGGCAGAAGAATAAATCCATGGCCAGAAGTTTAGCCATTAAAAAGAACTATCATAAAGCTATCTTTATTCTAAAGAAAATCAAGAATAAACACTTGTCCATCACCTAATTGCTGAGGTGGTATTGAATATACTAATGCCCAACAATTCAATGGGAAATGCCAGGTGGCTCAATCATGTTCACATTTACTATTTTGAAGGGGAAAGCCCCAGGTGGTGTAGTTTTATCAAGGGATGATGAATGCACCAAGGGAAGCTCCAGAAGAGAAAATATGCTCTGGGAATCATCTACTTTAAAGTGTACAAGATGAAGAGATGGTGATAGGTTTATCAGACTGCAGCAAGACAAAATGGTGGAAATACTGATACAAAATTAATAAAGAAAACCTTAAAAGCATTGTACTTAGACTGAATCAACACCAGACCACACAAGCCTGATACTTTTTAAAGAAAGGAATTACAGTCCAATAAAGATAATAATGTCTAAACGGTGGATGTCTATATAACATCTAAGGTGATCCTACAAAATATTTCCACTAATAAGTTGAAGTTATTTATAATTTACTTTAATCATTGCAGCCAACAATTCACTGGTTTCGGGGAATAATGATTTAAGAAAATTTTCAACACATGGCAATAAATTAAGGGTTTGGCCATTTTTGTTTTTAATAATGTGGAGAAAAGAAGCACTAAAATAATTGAATTAGCATATGAAGTCAGTTCAGGTAAGGGTATCTAAAACCGCATAATCTGATAAACTAAGTGGATATATATATGCATTTTAAAAAGTTTAATCACAAAGACTTATGCTTTCACCTATGTGATGAAAAGTAAGGTGGAAAACTGAACCCAAGAAAACTGTCTGGAAAATATCAGTTTATTACTGAGTAAAGAACTCAACAACACCAAAAGAACCAGTGAAATCTTCAGAGAGATAATGTGAGAGCTACAGGTCATGCTGAAAGAACTTATGGGATATTTTTACTAGATTTGGATATACTGGATTGACTGCAGTGATTGTGTCATTCATCAGTCAAAAGGGTTTGGTTAGTAACTTGAGGGCAGTCAAAGGACTGGAGAACACGCTTGAAAGAGCTGAGCAGCTCCAATTATCTAGATTATGAGAAAGAAGTTTGAAAAATGCATCTGTCACAGTTGATAAGTAACAGCCCTATAAAAAGCATGTGATAATAGAGGGGTTCTACTTAGCAAATGAGAGATTAAAGTATCAAACTGCTGGAAATAGAAACTGGAAACTGCCATTGTAACATCCGCCCCATGCACGCACCTCTGCTTTGCTTAGCACAAGAAAAAACACACACACCAGAGCTGCCTTATGCCAGCAAAGCCTTTTACCTGAAAACTGACACTGCCCACAGGGAGATAGTTCCGATCCTCGAGCATGCTGAGGTACTCCGACACCAGTGCTGCAGCATGGACCAGGCACATGGCTGCTTCTGTGTAGCACTTCCTCTTGGTGTGCTTCTCTGCCATGTTCTGCAGCCAAGTCAGTCTCAAGTCTGGAGATGTCTGGTATCCTTTTGCAATTCTGAAAACACAGGCCAGAAAACAGGTGTGAATGATCACTTCTCAAATAACAAAAATACCCTTATAATTCTTCCCCTGGGTTCAATGGAAGAAGACATTTCTGTCTTTGCTCTGTATGATTCATTAAACAGAAAGCAAAAGAAATGTTTAGGTGGTGCTGGGCAGGAGACAGAGGAGCTATGAGGAAAGTAAAACTGCTGCATCCAAGACTCTTCAATGTTCCTTACTCTTATCCTTGCCCAAATCTATGTCCACCTCCCAGAGGCTGCACAGCAATGTGCTCACTACTGCAGCCTGGGCGCCCTGCTAAAGACCAGCTCTGCTAAAAAGGAAATGTGCACGAACAGAACAGATAGAGTTTGCCACAGCTATGTCCCTAAAATGCATAGTTCAGCTCACCTCACTCCAGAATTTTCTCAGTAGCAATTCTAAATGGATTCACCTGTACATGAGGTCCATCAGCATCTCTGGATCTTCCTGAAATTCCCTCATTTTCACCGTATCTGACAGGATGCCGTTCAGATTACACAGTAGCTCCTCTACCTGAAGCAATGCAAAGATCAATGTGCAATTGTCAGGTGTTTATTTTTTCCTCTGGAAAAACAACAGTATCTGCACCAGATGATGTTAATCTCCTTAAGCCTCTTTTACCCAAGAAAATGTCAGGATGTTTTCTTCAGCTCTATGTAATGCAGCAAAGGCTGCTTACATAGGAAATCTTACACATACACATATTTTAATTAATCAAAATTAGCTGAAATCCTTTGATCTATTTATTTCTGAATAAGTCAAATGTGCTAATGGAGTTCAGCTTTAGCTGATCTTACATCTGAAACCAGATGTTTTTCAGTACAACCTGAGTTACTCTAAGAATTTTAACGAAGTGTTTGACGGTTGTCTGACATGTTTTTCATTATTGCTGCTGACACCTTACAAGCTGACAAAGAGAGAGAAGTTTCCCAGGTGGTACTTGTCTGAAAACATAATGAATCAAATTCCATTTTGGGAAACTCTTAGAGGGCATAGTTCCTGCTAAGGTCTAGGAGAAAGCTGTACTCAAAACCAAGTGATGATTCTCCTGTAATATGATTTCAGAGGAAATTCTTTACAGTTTATTTTATGGAATAATATTCACTTCTTCTCCCCTTATTGTTGGGCTAGACATAAACTCATGCAATAATGTCTTCATCCTTTTCATTGCTTTGGAAGACGAAGACATAGAACTTGCTTCAAGCATTGTCCTATGCGAAAACTCCTGATAAAAGCTACAGATGCCATAAAAGATTTAACCTGAATGGGAAATGGCGTTGCCTGCATATCTGTGTCTTCCTCTGCATAGGCCAGGATGGTTCGCAAGGATCGTCGAAGGAATTCCTCATTGAACTCAGGTGATTTTCCAACCAGAGAAGCTAGCGACATGGTCACCTGCATCTTCACTCTTGAAAAATTCTTCCAGAAGAAAAAAACAAAAGCATGAGAGAATGATGGCTGCACTGCAGTTCACACATCTACCTCCTCTATGAAGCAAACCCACTTTCTCCTGTCCAGATTGAGTGCAGTAGACTCACTGCTCACATAACTGGCCCCTGGTGCATCAAACCTAATCATGTTTTACCCACTTAAGCCAAAGATCCCTAATCTGACATGTCTGTACTTTGGAGCTAGAATGTTCCTTGAAATATGCATGCATTTTGAGACAGGAGAAAGCCAGAAGCACCCCTTTCCCCCTTTGCACAGGCCAGTGTGTGTGTGGATCAGACCACACACAGGAACAGATGAGGAAGAATGACTGGAAAAACATTCTGGAAACAAATCTCGGAGGCAAAAGGCCTCTGGGAGCTTCAATTGGTAATGCATTACGCCCTGATGATCATGGTGTGCCTGCAGTATATTTTCCTTCTGCAGAGTTTACACTTTTTACATATCCAAGGCTTTTAAAGTAATAACTAGTGAAGGAAATTCTGTGCAAGATCAGATGCTATCCAAAATGCTAATGCATATGCTTTTATGCTAGAACATTAATAATCTACATGCATAGTGTATGTATTTTGCTCCACTTGTGTGGTAAAAATCAGAACCTAGTCCTAAGACCAAGGTGCTGGTGAAGAATTCCTATTAATACAAGTGTACAGGAGTATACAGAAGTTGCAATTACATTAGAATAGAACTAGACTGAGTCGTTCTGACACAGGAATGAAAGAAAAAAGACAAGGTGAAGGGTATTGCTTATGCATTGTATGGTCTTTGCTGTCAGAGGCCTAATGCTGCTCTGTTTGATATTGGAGGATGATATTGAGTCACGTTTCCTGAATCAATGCAATGAACAATAATTAAAGCCACTTTCCCCCTGCACTTCTAGCACTTCTCTTGGTTCAAATGTGTGAAACAGCAGACCAGGTGACTGCAGATGCATTCTACTTGCTGTTGCAACTTCAGTCTTTGTTTCAATTGATCAGAAAAAAAGATGGCACAAAATATACTGCTGCTCTCAAAATCTTACACTGGTAGAGCTGAAGCTGTATCTCATGAGGAGATAAAGAGTGGCACAAGCTTGAGTCCGTGTAATATCTATGCTGCTGCTGCAGTGATGGAGAACTCTTTGACACAGGTCAGCACACTGTTCAACCTCCTCTTCAAACAGCAAATCTCCAAACTAAGGGAAAGGGAAGAAAACATTTATTACTCTTACTTATAGCCATTAAAACATCATTATCTTAGTGCACAAAAGTGATAGGGTTCACAAAAAGTCCAAAGTTTTCAAAAACTACATTTTATACATCTTTTTATTCACATTTCTGATTTCTGTGATGTTGCAGATTCCATTTCTAAGATTTTTTACAAGAAAGAAGGATTTGAAAAGAAGGGTTTGTGTTTTGGAAAAAAGAGAAAGTGACAGAATAAACTCAGAGTATGATGGCTCCAGGAGTTTTTGAAAACATAAAATATTGCAAAATTCTTAGAAGCATGGAGATTTGCTATTTTCAGAATACATAATGATTGATGAAGCATGCAAATACTTCCTTAAATATATGGAGCAATTTTTAACTCTTTGCACCAATGCCTACCCTTCCCCAGGCCTCCAATACGTTCTTCCTCCTATGGCGTATGAAAAAACTTGCACTGCCAAGCTTTCCTGCCAGACCCTCCTTTACAGTGTGTACCAATGCACACGGCAGGCAGTAAACTCAGGGGGCAGGATGTCTGTCCAAAGAAACTCTCAGCAGAGACAGCACACATGCACCAGTACCACATCGACACACACAGGACTGATAAAGCTGTCTCAGTGAACACAAGATATTGCTTCCAATCTGCAGACCGATTTCCCAGCTCTCAGCCTTTCTTCAGTTCATTCGCTCACTGTTTTGTGTCTAATTTATATTACAAGCCTGCTGGCAGATGGTTTTATCACTTTTACTTGTAAAATAACATCTATATGCCTACAGTGTAATAGAAGTAATTGGACTGATTGCTTCATGAAATACAGAACAGAGTCAGCTTAACTACAAGATCTATTTCAATGAGAATAAGAATTGCTTCACAAAATTCATTACTGTAATTGGAAGTTAGCTTTTAAAGATAAAGTAAGATGAAAACATAATTATTAATTTCATAACTATTCAGGTATCTACCCTGTAATTAGGCTTTGTCAGCCAATCTGCATTTAAGAGCAGACAGGTATTAACTGGACAGGAGTATCCTGTTTCGTATTTGTATTTTAGAATAGTTTAGGGAAAAGAAACATTTAATGCATTCTTCCTTAGTGGAGCTGTTTTTCTTTGCAGGAGAATGAATCTTAAAAAGGTTTTAGAGTCCTTATGAAGCACCCAGCTCCTTATGACCTCTATTATTAAAAAAAAATACTTTGGGTCAATTTCTGTCCTCATATATGTTTTGAAATTTGTGAGGTTTTATTTGTTTTGTTAGGTTTTTTTTTCCTTTATTGTTGCTGCCTTTTCTGATCTGAAGTTTTTAAATTGGTGATACAGAAGTGGAAGAGAGATGAGGATTTGGCTTGGTTTTCAGGCAGAACAAAGATGAAAACTGTCAATGTCTTAGAATCTACTTAGCATTTTGAAACTCATCCTAGAAATGGAAATCTAAAATGGTGCCCTCAATGTCTCATGAGTTTTGATTTCTCTGCTGCCCATCTGACTGGAAACTAGCCTTGCTGATGTAACAACTTAAATTTGATTTTACAGAATTCTTGTGCAGTTCTTGGCATTAAGATTCCTAACTAAAATCAGAATGTATTTGAAATAAAACATGTGGAATTGCTTACTTTTTTGTTGGTAAATCTTATATGTTTAAGAGCAGGCTGCTAAACCTACAAGATTATTCAGATTTAATTATTCCATCTTGTGTGGTCAGTGAAATAACCTTATAACAGATGCAGAAATCCTGTAACAACCCTATAGATAGTAATTTGTATTTACATATGCAAAATATATTTAATAAATGTCAGAGAAAAATAATGGACACAGCCCTGCTCTACACATGCTTTTCTATTAATTTGATTGTAAGCATGAAAACAAAAGTTTATCAAGAGCATACCTTGGCAATGAGTGCTCTGAGTGTAGCAAAGCAATGAGTCAGGTAAGTTGTGCTCTGATCATAGCCAAGAGAATTTACCAGGACCTTCAAAACTCCTCCCAAGAGATTATCTCTGCATTCTGCTGCAAAGCTGGCCTACATAGGAAGGAGAAAAACAGTAACTGTATGAGGTAATTCTGCAATGAACTGGCACACAGGAACTGAAGTTCTGCTCTTCAGCCCATGAGAAATCCAGGAGTTCAGAATTTCTACTAACAGGTTTTCAAGCATGAAGTTTTCTCCACCCTACCTATGAATTTTTTTTTCTATTCAACACTACACAAGTTTACAGAAGATCTCAAAATATTTGCACTAAGAAACAAAAGGAAAAATTAATCTTTCTTCCACTGGCTTCTGAGAGAGCAGGGATTGGAACTAAGCCACCTCTAATATTTTTCACCTGAATGATGTTCTCTTGCATATCAAGAATGATCAGGTTAGCTTCAGTTGCCAGGTTTCCGCTGATCAGAGCTTCTTGGTCTAGTTCAGCTTTTGTCCTGCAAAAGGAGTTCTAATTAAAGCAAGCAGAGTGTATCCCAAGAGTTAGATGACTTGCTGTTTAAGGAAAGCCAGAATACAAATGCATACCATTCTGAATGATCCCATAATGACAATAGTGTTCAGAAACGCTTCTTAAAAACTGTGGAATGAAATTAGGAAAGCTGCTATCATAGAAGAGCAGTCACAAAGGGGACTTCTGAAAACTAGGCCTCTAGACAGTTGGGATAGATGCTTTTCTTCCTTAATGGTCATCTGCATAATGGCTACTTAGTATCTTTCAGTTGTTCAGTAAACTATGTTGTAATTTCTGAATGCATTGCCTGTAACAGGGCACAAAACTCCGAAATGGGGTAACAGATAACCGATCTGACAATTCCATTAAAAAAAGTAAAAACAAAAAGTAAAAAGTAGACTAGACCAAAGTGGAAATTGCTACAGTGCCATAGAAGCATTGTTTAATGTAGGCAATTTATAGAGACTGAGACTGTTGACAAGAAAAGACAGCAGGTCCATACAGCAGAGTCCCAGGACATTTAAGAGAGAACTGAAATAATGATGAAAGACAAGAGATAGTGGTGAGGCTACACAAATACCTTCTTAGCTGAGACTTAAGAACAAGGTCTGGAACACAGTTCCTCTGCAGATGAATAAATATAGGAGCAGCTACTAACAAAACTGCATTTTCACACATCCAGGTCAGCAATGCAAAGAGACATTTTTCTTTTTCCTAAACTGCTCAAAAAGTGCTGTTGCCTGGCTAGAGGCTGCTCTCTAGAGCTTGAGATTAAAGATCCTGTGACTTTGGCCAAAGTTCCTAAGGTGTAAATCTATGGCTGGAGCAACACCCTCACAATCATGCTTCTGAGCGACTTCAAAGTGTGTAGCTGCTCTGCTACACACGTTTACCCAAAAATAAAACCAGAGGAGCAAAGAGCCATTCTTTAGTGCACAAACATATAATTCTGAGGAGAGCTAAGAAAGGAAATCAGGGAAGTCATATGGTTAATAACTACAATGACTCAAAGCAACAACACAAAAAAAGGGACTGCCAAAACTTCAGTGCTATAATAAGGGCAGAAATCCCAATAAGAGTAAGAACTGAACAAATTTAGTGAACTTTACAGGTGTTTGGGCTATTTCCAGCAACCACTGAGCTCTGATCCACATGCTGAAGGGATCCTCTCTGGTATGACACGTATCTTATGACTGCTGCTACAATCCCAAAGCATTATCTTCCCTGACTCCTGCTAGCAGAACTTCTCAATATTAATATAGCATGTCAAACCCAGCTTAGCTGATTTAATGTGGCAAAACATATACCACAGTACTGTATGTACTGTGGAGCCAAGAGCAACAACAAAATAAATGTAGCAAGCCTCTTATAGGACTCCTACACTAACTAATGTTTGCCACACTGTTAATAAGAAGGGAAAATGTGTAGATAGCAATTTAAAATTCTCCTTCCCTCCATTCTTGTGGCCTCTTTGTTGTGTCATAGTAACAGCTGGATATTTCTGCTACAGAAACATTTTATTTTTCTTTGTCTTTGACAAAAGAGGGAAAGGAATGAAACTACTGATTTTTTAATAAAGCATCCTAGGAGCAAGAACAAAACATAAAAACCCCAAGCAGCTTGGTTCTAATAAAAGCAATGTGCATTAATTAAATTACTTACTTGTCTTGTCTCTCATTTGCCTGCCGCCACTGTGTCTGCTCCTTTCTCCAGCGCAAATTTTCATTTACCCCTGCTGATCTGTCATTCCCTAAGAGTGTAACATATGTCAGAGAGATTAAAACAAAAGGGGACACCTGAAGTCTGACAGCTTGACAAAAGAAAGAGATATATTTCTGTAGCAGTCTGTCAGAACTAAAATCATTCAATTTACAGGTTCAGGGCTCTAGTAAAAAGACTCATCACTTTTTTTTTACTTAGGATTTTTAGAGCATTAACTTGCTTAATGTCTACAAAAAAGCTGCACAGATTTTCCATTTATTAAATGAAGCAACCTTTTTTGCTATGAACAGTTTGTTTTTAGTGATAGGTTGGATAACATTTCTTAGTTCTTAATTAGATACTAACATAACTTTTTAGAACATCTTGAAACTTCTTTCTTGGCTTCATATTCTTCACATGAGAGGAACTCAGTCCTAGCTACACCTTGGATAGTTGAAACCTAATGATATTTTCATCCATGCAAAACCAAGAATGGTCTGCAAAGGAATGGACTGTGGGTGCAAAGGGGGTGAAATGGACAAGGATGAAAATGGACAGTGTGCACAAACCCAACAAACTCATTTATGTTTACAGACACTTGAGTTCCTCTCAAAAGGCATGGGGGGCAATGACATGAAGTACCAGCTGGTATTCTGCAGCGCTTCATCATTTCTCCTCTGGCACCTTCTCCTCTCAGTAAAGCCTCTTCTAATCGAGCTTTCACATCGCGTGACTTCTGGAGTGCTTGGGTGCTAACTTTATCTGAGCTCTGCTTGCCCTGGAAGTAAAGTTAAAGCAATCATCACCAGTGCCTCCATTTTTGATCATAAGACCAAATTATATCTCCAGAATGAGATACAACAGGAGAGGCCTGTAGAGGGGGCAGAAAGCAGTGAATTTGATTGATTTATATATAAAGTCTAATAAGTGCTGCAAATGAGGAATGAGGTACAAGATGCACTGCTAATAGAAACGAAGATGTAGTTCTGTGCTACAGAGAAAGAAATTAAAGTTCAGAGAGAAGGTTATTTGGTCCATTTCAGACAGACCCTCTCAGAGAGAAGAGTGCTGACATCAAGTCCTGCTCATAACTAAAGGGTCATCCTTAGTGTCCTGTCTAGTACTTACAGGAGCTGTCGGTATAAGTCCCACCAAAAATAGCCCTCAAATACCCAGATAAAAGAAAATAATTAAACTACTTAGGATACCTTCATAGGACTTCCTCAAAAGTTTCAGCAGCATTTTGCTTGAAGGCTATTGTCAGTTATTTGTCTGAAGTAATCTGTCCATGTTAGATAAGTGCTAATTTAACTATTGTCAATAACAGATTTCCCCCAGACAGCTGGAATTTAAAGAAAAAAATTGATCCAAACCAGGACAACAAAACTATGCCTTGTTTCACTTACCTTATACTCAAAGCATGAAACACAAATGAAGAGGAGGTCTAAAATCTTGTTAAGCTGCATGGATGGAAGGTCTGCAATCCATTTCTGTATTAGGTTCTGATCAGCATTTTTCATAATCCAGAGGAAACAGATCAAAAGGTTGCGAGTAGTATCAGGACCTAATGTGGCAGTCTGTCTGTAGGGCTATGAACACATAAAGTAAATGTCAATTGAAAGAAGAAAAAGTAGAGGAAGGTCATTTGGCCAAAGTAATCTTATTTAAATTTCATTGGAATCGAATCTCAGGATTGGACTTCAGTAAATTTGACCTCTTCCAGGTGATAGTTATCGTAATTTTGACTGTATGTGTAATTAGTGAAAGGCCCAGTTGAATACAAGTGAAAGACTGAGAGAAGCTCCAGTTTGCTACATGCTTGTATAATAATTTCCATATAAAAATGTAGGAAAAAGATTCTGTAATCATTTGCTTCCACCCTGCCATGCAGTTGTGTCAGCCAAATTGCATAGTAGATTAAACAAACCAAAACATATAAGGAAAGACCATACATAGAGAAAAAGAAACATCTGAATCCTAGATCCATGGATTCAGGTAAGACTGGAACTGTGGGGCTGCCACAGTGGCATTTGCTGATCTGGAAATGAGTCTAGATTTGGTTTGGAAATGGAAATAGGCATGTGGGAGAAAAAAGTGAACAACGTATGGTAAAATAGCAATTAACTAACTAGAAGAGAATAGGAGATGACAGAAGGACTATGAGAGCTCCGTCAGGGCTGGACAAAACAGAAATGCAGTTTCTC
This sequence comes from Melozone crissalis, assembly GCF_028551555.1. NCBI lineage: Eukaryota > Metazoa > Chordata > Aves > Passeriformes > Passerellidae > Melozone > Melozone crissalis. Next base: position 47,795,681 of record NW_026535783.1, read on the forward strand.
TTGTCTGTAGCTGTTAGTGGCAAAAAAGGATAAAAGGAGGAAAGAAGGAAGATGAAAACAGATAGAAGAAAGGAGAGATTGGCAGAGCGGTGAACATACCAGTGACACCAGAGGTATTCCAGAGTTCCTGATGTTGAACTGACTCCCTGCAATGGCAAGGGCCACGTTTTGATTGATTGCACCTGAAGCCTCTTGTTCTTCTTCTGGGTTTCCTGTGCGACCCTTTCCACTGCGGATATCTGAAACTAAATTTAAAATATTCCATTGGAACTTCAGGGGTAATCCAGTTGCTTCTGCTCACGTGTCACAGTTTTCCTTTGGTCTGTGACTGAGCAAAAAAGTTGGCACTTCCATCCCTGAGACTGTTTGGCTGTACCAAGCAGTGAAAGAGGCACAGCATTAGCAAGAGGAATCACAGGCATCTGAGCCATCTGAAAAGTCTGCCAAATTATTCAAACACATAAAATACATAAAAGGTGGTAGCAAGCATGAGATTATCTCTGAAGTTCAAAGACAAGCCAGTACTTTGTAAGACTTGGAACCATCCAGTTCTAGTTAATTTCAGTCAAGAGGATACGCACAGAACTAGACATGGATTTGGTAATATTCAACAAAGAATGTAAATCTCTTAAGAGCTGACAGATCTAGTATTGCCTTCTGGCTTAAAGACAAGTTTTATTTCAGGCACCTAACTGCTTCTATTCCCTGCTAGTTCTTGACATCACTTTTAGCAAATGAAGTTATTTACACTAAAGTTTTGTAAAAATCTTGTCTGATTCTGAGCATCCATTTTGTGTTTTGAAAGTTCTGTTTTTCAGAGAAGCTGAGTGATCAGCTGGACCACACGTGTTCAGAATGTGATCACAGCCTCTTGTAACAGATTCTCAAAGGAAGACACTCTAAAACCTAGGCAAACTGGTACATCTGGGCTTCTTCATAATAACTTTTTTCATCTATGGTATACGGATAATACTTAGATGAAAAGAATGGTGTGAGATCTAATTAGCCAATTTATTTATGTATTTATTTATATTTCTGTATTATATGTATGAACACCTTTCACCTTACCCAATTGAAAGCGGCAAATAACACTTTCATAACAGTAAGTTTTTTGTTAAGACATTTAAATGTGAAATATTGTCAGAATCAGTGACAAAAATACACTCTTCAAAGTATAAACCTTTAATTAATTAATTTTTGGTATAATGTTAATAGCAGCAAAAAAGCAATAGAAAAAGAGAATACGATCTAATTTCTATAATCGTGGTGTCACGTGATGTCAGTATCACTATCAATATTTTCACTACTGTTATGTGTATGTAGAGCTATATATTTCTTGCAGAACTTGCAAGCTTTATTTGGCAGGTCAGAAAACTGCAACTAAGAGATATGCAGGAGCACTTACAGATGTATCTCTGGTCTATCACTTTCTCATGAAGTGAGGACACTGAAGTTTTTCCTGTCTGTAAAAATCCAGTTTACTTCTATGTAAAGAAATATTCTTACTAGATGAATCTCTTATGTTTGATAAATTATTTAGACAAGTGTCTCTTAGGAGTTGAAAAATTCAAAGGCAAAAAGGTCTTACTTGTAAAATCATGGAGTTGCGGCAGAGAATCCAAAATGATACCAACCAAAGGGAGGTAAAGAGCTGCAATTTTAATCTTCACCTCCTTTTTGGAGCAACGTGGGTCTAGGTCATGGGAACTCAGCAGGCTAAGGATAGCACTGACAGCTTTTCTTTGCACCTTGCTAATCCTGTTAACACAGAAATCATCCATGAGTTCCATTCATGGATCATGCACGAATCACTTATAAATCAAAGATTTAATAAATAGAAAGGAGGTGAAAGAAACAAATAATAAACACCAGTATGCACTTGATAATCTCTTTCATTCTGAGCAGAGATTCCTGTTCCCTGCAAATGATAGGTATCTTAAATCTCCAAGATACTTTACCAGAATCAAAGGGCATACATGTCTTTCAAATTTCTCATAAAAATTCATTGTGGTAAAGAGAGATGCTTGAGGAAAAGTATCAAACTCTGGCCAAATTTTAGCTAAACGCTAAAGTTCAGACAAAGACAGAGGTGTTTTAGAGGGAAGAGCAACTGAAATTTTGTCTTCTCAATTTCTGTATTCAACCAATACTACCACCACAAATAGTATATTTTTATTAATTGAGAGGAACATACTGCATATAAAACCATGACTGGGTCATTCTATGTTGCAGAGTGACTCACTGAAAAGCATGGGGGAACCAGGACTGTCCTGGAGTCAAACTATGCCCTTGCCAAGAGTAACAGCGTGACCTGTTCTGAAATCTGCAAATCAGGATACACACCCCTCGCTGTCAGCATCCAGTGCTGCTGCCAATTCAGTGAAAAGTAAGCCGGTCAGGAAGTGCTGCTGACGGTACTCAGCTGAGAGGTCAAACATACCAGTGATTTTCTGGTCCTGGAAACTAGAGCAGGAGCTGGAGTTCTGTGGAAATATATTAGAAGTATTAAAGAATGATCACTGAAACGAATGTTTCTTAAAGAGATTACAGTCACAGTCAATGTAACAAACAGAAAATCTCTACCAGAGGAAAACCACAGACTTTGAAGGTAGGCCGGATATTTTGGAGGAAGACATCTGTGTGTGAAATTAAAAGCTTGCTAGTATGCAATCTCATCCTTTCCGTTCTGTGCAAGCAACACATTTTACACCTTTTGAGATATAAAATTCCTACCCTGTATTCATTAGTTTGGACAGGACACAAAGTCAGAATTTTCTCCATTCTTGTTCTTATTGGGCAGCCATTAGCTATCACAGAGAAAGTGCCTCTACATTAAGAGGGACTTAGGTGTCAGAAGCTGTTCACTGTGTGTTCTTCAGCATCCATGATGTCTAGTATGAAAGTAAGGTCAAGAAAGACATGTGAACCATGCTTCCTTTTGCCCTGGAACTCCTTGGCTGAGTTTGCTGGCAGCTGGCATAATTTACTCCAGCCTTCAAACTGCTCTGACTTATGGCTGTGACTGATATACAGCCAGACCAGGAATGGAAAGTTGCTGCTATATATGTGCTGTGAACTTAGCTTCTCCAATCATAGGTGTGTGCCACAGGTCACCTGGAATGTTCTTGTCCCTTGCTCAGGTGAGCATAAGTCTTCAACTCTACTCCCACTGCAGCTACTGGGTTTTATGAGTTCAAATTTTGTTTTTAATCTATACTCTTCAGTATTCCTTCCAATATTTCTGTCAGTGACCTGGGAATAGCCACAGAGCCCAAACACATGAAGTATCAGTATACCACACTGTGGTATCTTCCAGTATATTGGGTCAAATGAACCCCATGTCTCTTAGCAGCCCCATATTTTGGATCCATATGCTTAGGCCCACTCCCATTCAACCCCAAACAAACAGGAATTGGTTGTACTATGTTTGTATGAAATAATGACAAAGTGTAGAGCACCCAGTTAAGTGAGTTTGGCATCTCTAAAAAATTTCAAAAGATTTATTCACAAGACCATATTTCTACTGCAAGTCTAACTCAAGTGGGCAGCACTCCTGTAGACAGATCAAAATTACTGCAAGGGTGGTCAGCTAATGCATTAAATCGTGCAAGGGCCACAAAAGCCTTATTGATTTGTGCAGGTTGCACACTGTAGGTTACTCCTAAAGGAGAAAAGAGCTGATGATGTTGCTTGAAGGAAAGATCAATTGAACTTATGTTGGCCAAGCTCTGACTTGCTAGACTAGTTACAAGAACCATGCTGATATTTTTTTATCCCAATAAGCAGAAGAGCCATATTTCTAGCTCTTTGGCATCCAGGATTAGTATTAACCAAATGCACTGTGATGCTTTGCTTTTAGTACCAGGAAAAACTTCAGGAAAATATTATTTACTATTACAAGCCTATGACAACAGATTATTAAAGTATGAGATGTAGCACATCTTAGCATCCAACCAATTCTTTGGCAATGACACTCAAAGAAGAAACCATGAATTTGAACTGCTGTTCATTACTCAGACTGTTTTTGTACCTCCCATTATTTTAGCTTCAACTGTCTCCAAGCATTGTGGCAATTATGGAGCATTGCACTGAAATGCTTCAACCCAGTCCTGACCTCTGCAAGATCCCTGAGGTAGAAAACAGACATGTGAGCAGTCTTTATAGGGGTTTTGCCCCATTGTAGAAAACCATTTCCATAGAATGCAGAGGAGAGCACAAGACTGGCAAAATAGTGTGTCCTGTGCTAATCAACAATTTCTTTTTCTGAAGTGTTTGTGAAGTCTGTGGTCAGGAAGATCATGGGAGGTCTTGACATTAAAGAAGGCCAGAGCTGTGTCAGTATCAGACCAAGACTGGAAAAATTCCTGGAGAAATGAGATATGATGCAGATTGCTTGGTCTACTCAGGACACCTAAGTGTTTCCACACAGAAAATCTTAAAGTTCAAATAAAAAGGAGAACACTGTTCAAAAAACCACAGGGAATCATGGACAAAGATAGCATGATCTGTGCTACTGTGGGGGAGAAACCCAGAAGAAAGAATACCAGAAAAAGAAAGCATGATAATCCTATTTTAAGCAGCATGAAGGCTCAACAAAAATTCACTATTCCAGGATATTGAAAATTGCAGTGTGTTAGTCACAAACTTAGAGAGTGGTACGATCTATTTTCACCTGGGAAGTAAGAAGTTCCAGTAGAAGGCAAACACACGGAAAGAATGCACTGCTTCATGGCATAACTCTTCAAAACAGATATTGAAATACATATTTGTGGTTGTGTGGATGGCATAAGGGTGTGCCTGTAACCTGGCCTTCAGAGCTGTGCTCCTTTTAGACCTTATGTGTCTACCCCAACAGTCATTTTCTGTGAACGTGCATGTGCATGTTTCCAGGGAAGCATGTGTCTGTGTCACATTCAGCTTTAACTCCTGAAGATGCAGTTTTGCAGTAGCACGCCTGTAGCCTTTTTTCTTCTGTCCCTTTTTCTCAAGTGAGAAATTTTTCTCCCTGATCCAACAGTGTCTCATTCTAACATAAGTATTTGAGTACAGAACAACGTGAGTATTTTTCTACATGTGCTTCATGTGATATTCATGCAATATCTATCTAATGGACAAACACCTGGGAGGACAAGGAGGGAGAGGGAGATGCTGGAGCAGATGCAGATGTCATGAAGAAGAGGTTCAGATTGAGGTAATGCTCATGGCTGCAGAGAATTCTCAGGAACTCAAGTCTCATGGAAATCAGGGTGGAGAGTGAATTCAGCTTGTTTGAAAGCTAGGAAAAACAAACAAAAAAGTATCAAGTGATGGGCTAGTATTATTTGAATTACCATGTAGTGAAATATCCTGCTTCCTGAAAAGACATAGACATCTAGCCCTGTGTGCATTAAAATGCTCACTGTACCTAGTTTCCATACATTAGCTGCTCTTTGTTTGACAATGATGGTGTCTCTCTCCCTGCTCCCCGGATGATTTATCATCTTCCCAAGAGATAACAAATTGTTTCTTTCTTCTTCTCTCCCCAAACAAAAATATACATTATTTTTGTCTTTTGCACAAGGCAAAAAGAAAAACAAACTCAGCTTTTCTGAGTCTGTGGCAAACTCATAAAACGTCCTGCTAAGCAACACAGGACACCGGTGGTCTCATCATTTCCCTTCTTATCAAAAATGACATCAGTGAAGGAATTTATGGAGATACCTGATGGACCTGCACAAATACAGGTCATAAAACAGAAGGAAAATGCTCCCTGTCAAATACTACAGATAATTCCATAACAAAATCCTGCATCACCATTTATTTTTAATTTTCAGAGACTTGTGAAGCAAGAAGACAGATGTATTATTTTGAGTTACTCCTTGAAAGCTAAATACTGTCCTCACAGCACTCAGCAGGAGGAGTCAGAAAGTTGATCTGTATTATCTGCAGACCCTATTGCTAAGGGCGGTAAAAAAATAAGGGAAGAAAAATGATTCTATGTATGTTTTGCAGCAGTGCAAAGTATAATATTTCCAAAAGAGTCTTTACCTCCGCTCAATTTTTTTCTCACAGATCACAAATCAAAAGAGGTTTTAAAATCATTGCATATGCAATAGGAAATAGGAAATTTACCTGGACCTTTAACACAACTCAAAGGATCTTGATGGATAAACTAATCAAACAGAACAAAACACATAAGCCAAATGCAATCCCAATCATGCACGGTGCCTACCTGATTACAGTAATGTTTGATGAGATTAAACACAAATCCTCGATCCATTAAAGAAAGAAGATCATACAAGAAAAATGCCAGGCTGATATTAATTTTTTCTGCTTGTTCACTTTCCTTAAAAAAAGAAAACACTCCAGTTATGATGTATAAAACTTACATAAAGGTGAAAGACTTTTTAGAATCATGAAAAATAGTGCAGGGGTCACCTCCCAGAACCATCCTGGGGAAAATATAGGACAAGATTGTTTCAGTTCTCCAGTTCACATGATCTTGTTAAAATTGCACAGAATCACTTCTGTAAATTATTTCAACTGTTTCACAGTGAAATGTCCCCTTGTGACATTTTGCACCCCATTGGGCTGACAACAATGAATTTCAGAACTGTTCTGAATTGCCTATTGGCTGCAGTATTGCACATGACTTTTTTTCCTATTGAACATAATAGAACGCTGGTTTAGGAACTTAAACCATATAAAATATTAAGAAAAACCTGGACTGGCTTTGCTGATGGAATGCTAAGTATTTTGTTTAGAAATTTTAAGTGTAAGACTGATAGTAACAAAATAGTGGTAAGATAAATCTGTGGAGTTCACCACCCAGCAGCTAAGCTCTTGTATGCTTGGAATTGGCCGGATTACCAGAGATACACAGCCTCAAGTAAGAATCACAAAGAATTTCATGTACCCTCTAAAATGAGGCTACAGATACTTCAAACATACCAATTTAAATCATAAACTCTCAGTAGCCTATGTAGTTCACCAAGAGGAATTAGTGAAGATGCCTGAGGGATCTGCACATATTTAATGCTCAAAAATGACAAAGTAGATGACTGAGAAAAATATTGCCTGTACTGGCACCCCTGGCTAGTGAGAACAGGTGTGCAGCACCTCAGGGTGGCTACAATTCACTTTTTCATTTTTCAAGCTTTTTGTTGCTGTTCAGGAATATATATTTTCCCTGCAATCTGGAATTTGCACATGAAAAGATTTTTCTATGGTGAAGAAAAACCTGGTTTTCTATTACCTTTAGGGCAGGCAAGCATATGCCAGACATACCGCTGTAAAAATCCAGGGCAATCTGACATGCTCAACCACGTATTGAAACATCAATTATCACTTCTTGGATTTAAAAATCAGACACATATTGCCTACTACTCTGTACATCTAACCAATGGCCCTAATTCCAAAAACACAACACTGGAATTTTCACACATGATCAGGTTCTATACGCTCATTCTATCAAAATGAGAATTAAATTAACAGTCCACAAAAAACTGTGTATTTCTTGTGAGGAAGCCATAAATACTAATTTCTTTGCAAAGCCTATAATTCTGTTAAAGCATTTTTATTGTAACAAATTTTTATTTCCCAATGTATATAAAAAAAAAGTCACTGATTGCTTAGGTAAACATTTCTGTGGAAATTATTTCTCTGTATGTGGCTACCAGAGAAGCACATCAGTGGATTGAGCTTCAAGAACAGCCTTTTGGTGAACAGTGACAATCGCTTCTGTGATTCTCTTCTCAAATTTTTCTGGTCTTGCCCTTTCCCAGTTTCTGATCCTCAGAGCACTTTGAAGAAGTGGATTATGAAACTGAGCTTGTTGAAAAGTGACCTGGCAGGCCAGCTCTCCCAGCTGCTCTGCCCTGCCCTGCTGGGCTAGCTGCATTTGGCAGCTCTGGGGCATGAAAACAAGTTGGTTACAACAACTGAACAAACAACAGTGCCTATCTGTGGCTCTAGCTTTTTCTACTGACCAGTCCAAAGAGGTATAAAGGATACAGGCCTACAGTAGCAATGCTAAAATATAAATTACAGGTTGTGATCCTTTCAACTTTATAATCTGTTTTATCAGTGCAATTTGTTAAAAGTAGAAAGAATTTTATGGGACTTAAGTCTTATTTCTGATCATCAATTTTCAAGTGCCCAGTGTCTCCTTAAAGAGGTCAAGGGTTAGATCACTTTTGGTTGGCCTTTGCAACATTCACAAGGAGCACTGCCTTCCTATGGCATATTCTACAGCTACAGAGAACTCAAATGAGGAATTAAACACAATTCATTAGGATAGAGGGTAACTGCAAAGGGGGGTAAAGGAAGAGCCTACTGGGCCTGCAGTCTGATGTGCTGGCTAACACATAAAGAATTACCACAACTGAAAATGGATGACCAGCCTTTTCCATCAACAGGAAAGGGAATTATCTTCTTGCACACTGCAGCCACACTGAGAAGCAGGCTGAGGAACTGAGTTGAACAAAAACAGTCTGCTAAGAGAGCACAAGGCTGTCTTTTACAGTGCCACAACTCTCGCTTAAGGTGCATGTGAGAATATTGGCCTAATTCTAGCAACACTGCTGATTTTGAAATGAGATTAAATGTAGCTCAGTGTAACACAAGATGAGCAGCAAGGATCCATAGTGCTTATTTCATCCACTTACCTTGGGTGGTTTGACTACAAGTGCAGCAATCTCTGAAGTAATCACACTAACAATAGTGGTAATATCATCTTTGAAACGATCAGAGAACCGGCTTCTTCGTGAATTATCTTGCTTCTCTGTGTTGTGAACATACTGAGCCATACTCTTTATCTGCAAAGCAGAAAAAAGAACACTAAAAAAATGCCCAGACTGTAGGTAAAATACTGCTTTAAGTTTGTCAGTAAAAGTAAGATTTCCTAATTTCTTTTCCCTGAATTTAATCACTCGTTTTCTCAGAGCTGCTGTGATAGAGCCTACATGGCAATGACAATAGAGAGTTTAAGACTCAAATACAGACAGACATAGATTTCTGTTCATATTCATATAGATGACTACTCTCAGTACCTGAAATCAGAAACACCCTCCCCCAACCCCTTGCATATGGACTTCTGAAATGCTGCTGCTTGCCACTTAGCCCTTTACAATGACACTTGTGGAATTCTTATTTCTTGACCTAATGTTGCATTACTTACATGCTGATAGTGGAAATCACTATATTTTTTCCCCTGACATGCATCACCGCAGGGCTCTGGAGAACTGTGAGTTTGTGGAGCTTTATCACTGCTCCCATGATGTAAACAAAATGGAAAAGATAGGAACAGATATTTACCAAAAAGGAAGGATTTGGTTGATGAGTGTGTCTCAGTCTTTTGCAAGCTGTGTAGCTTACAAACTATTGCTCATGCAGTTCATGCAGAACTTTGCCATCACTGCCATAGTGAGGAAGGAGGGCGAATACGAAGAACTCTTTATTTTGTACTCTCTGTACTTTCATTATTTGAGACCTCTCCTTTATACAGAGCAGAATAACTGAAGAGGTCACCCCCCAGCTGAATCTGCGCCTGGAACATCTACTACATGTCACCATTAACCAACTGTAAAATACCACTGTCAACTCTTACCAGGAGCTCAAAGAAGAACCAGGCATACTTGAAGACTGATTCTCTCACCATGCCCGTGCTGACCACCATCTGCAATGCCAGTTCCTCGTGGAAATGCTACATAATAAAGACAGACTGTTGGAAAATGGCTTTTAATCAACTCATCCTTCATTTACAACATCTTCCCTGTGGGAAACTTTTCCATACTGGAGGGTGAGCAGCCAGATGGGGATGTATGAGCATCCTTGCAAGATCAGAAGGCAGATTTCACCAAAATGAATGCTGTTGGCAAACAGACTTTGGGACCCATTTTTGTGTGGATCCAGAACTGTACATAACTGAAGAGGGAAATGCCTTTGGACCATTCTCAGGTCATTGTCCATGTGCACAATGGGGAGAACTCATGTTTCCCATTCCCTGCTAAGCATTTTTGTTTAGCACATCCATGTTTTTCTGAGAGAAGGTAAAAGTAAGATTGACTTTGTGGTGGAAGAGAAAGACAGAGCAATAAGCACAGCAGACTTGGTACAGACATTTGTAGTTGGAGACAATACGTTTTACAGTGAAATCTGAACACAAGACACACAATTATCTAAACTTTTAGGAAATTCTAATCTGGACTACAAAAAGCTTGGTTCTAAAAGCTACAAAAAGGAACAAAGAAAATAGTTCTTTACAGAAGAAAGAAGAGGCAAATATTTCTGAATGGAGTTTACTGTAGCATGTAAAGACATGTATCCAAAGGTAAACAGCAGTGGAAAACGACAGAGGCTCTAAGACCTTGAGAAAGAGAGCAAAGGGAGGATTTAGACAGGCTGATACTTGTCTAAATCTGTCCTGGATAAAGAATCTAAAGACTCTGGAACAGAAGCAAAAAAGTTTGAGTAATGTTTACCCACAGATTCAATATCTCATCATTAATTCCTTGTTTGATAAAACTGGTTGATATTTTGCTCTGTTGCTTCCCTCTCCACATTTAGAAGGGCCAATTGCCAGCACTACCTCAGGATGCTCGAGGTTCTGCAAGCAGTTCCCTCATGCACAGCCATACCCTACCTTTTTATTGGATGGTCTTGTGCTTGCACAAAGGCCTGACATGTCACTTGTTCCTTCAACATAGTAAGACATCCGACTGGAGCTGTGATCCATAGGCTGGGGGACACAGATGGAAGAAATACATAATAGTAAATCCATGACTAACTTAATCTAATTAACAGAGAAGAAATCAACTGCAGTTGGGGGTTTCTTTGGGTTTTTTTTAAGGTATGCACATACATTCATTTAAACAGTTCTTCTTTATCCTTCTTCCCATCCCCCTTCCCACTCAAGGCTGAAAACCACCTGACAGCAGCAGCAGGGTGCAAATGCACTGCCATCGCGTGCCCAATGGCAGCACTGCAGCTCTACTTAGGAGGATATGATTCACCCTTTAAAGGTGTGAGTTTATCCCCAGCTCTACATCGAAGATCATTAGCCCCTTGAAGTTCTTCCTTCCATTAAAAGTTATGACAATTTAAGATGCAGTGAAACAGCAGTAACCAATTATAAATTTCTACATTTATCAATGTGATGAAGCTGTAATATCAAACATTTAAATTTTGTATTAATTTGGAAAAATGCCTAGAGGTCTGATTTGCTCCCCCCCCCCCCCCTCCCCCGACACAGTACATTAGAGTAAAAGTCATAAAATTCAAATCTGCATGATGAAAAGCTGGTATGGATGGATATATATGCACATATGAACAAATCAAATAAATTGTCAAAGCCTGTGTATCTTACCAGTTCTGATTTAATTAGCTGAAGACCAGTACCTATTCATTTTAGATGGAGAGGCACATGCTCATTCAACAGAAAAAAGACTTAAAAATATTTCTGAAAATAACCTACTTGAGAACCAGTATTTTACATATATAACGCTCAGAGAAAAATTAGGGGGGATACAGTTCAGACCTCATCAGATGTATTGCTGTAGAGCTCTGCCAGGGCTGCAACTAGCAACAGGCTCCTTGCACAGCAGAAAAAAATCCTGCTTTTGCCAGAGGCATAGTTTCCCAGCTCCAGCTGAGTGGTAAACTCAAGGTTTTGGTTTCCCCAGACAGCTGCACACAACCATCCTCATAAAGTTCTGAGATGAGCTGGGATGCTGTAGGTGAGCAAGCCCCCAGTGCCAAAATCCTTCCTCTTGGATGTTCTCGACTGTTCTGTCCTGCAAGCCATTGGTGGTATATGTAGCAGTGGATGAGAATGCAAAGGAAGGTTGTATTTCACTCTGTGGTTGCATGAAGTATTTGGAAAGACCCAGGTGGAAATTATGCACATGGCATCTGCACTGATGCTGATATAAAGCTAAGGGGCTGCTGTCATATAATTGACTACTTACGTTTTGGTGGTTGTTTTTTTTTGTTTTGGTTTGGGGTTTTTTTGTTTGTTTGTTTGGTTTTGGTTTTTTTTGTTGTTGTTGTTTTTTGTTTTTGTTTTTGGTTTTTTTTTTATAGGAAACTATATGACACCAAACAAAACGAGGAACAAAGGTCTGTGGCTGCACTGACTCTGTGACTGGGACCAGACCAGGTCACTAGCTGTGAAGAGAACTTGAATATCTAGAAAAACAAGAGAGTGAGGCAAGCCAAAAAAAGCAAATGCCTCTGTGAGGTGCCTAAGCCACAAACAAGAGACAGAGTTCTCACCTCTTGCTCTCCACTGGAAAGAGACCTCAGAATTTAGCAATGGGATTTACCATGTACTTATGCCAAACCAGATAAACAGAAAATGCTCCTGGTGATAGATACAGTTCATTTACAAGGAGCAAACCCAACCCTCAAAGACAATATCAAGATTATTAGGTTTGGTGCAATACCATTCTTCAGATATTTGACGTTGTTCTCTTACCTTGGATGACATGATGTTTTTGACCTCCTCATCATTGGCAGCTGGTGTAACAGTGATGTCAGGATTGCTGCAGCTTATCACTCGGCTCTGCAGGAGTTTGCTCCCCACAGACACTGCGGAAGTGCGTCCAAAGGTGTAATAACGCGATTCTGTTGAAAGGGCACTGCCGCCTCCACCTGCCACAGTGAGATGCTTGAATTAAGACTAAAGGACATGTACATGAGACAAACATCAGGTTCAAGCTGGTTTTGCTCAGTGGTTGTATAACATCAGCATTTTGAAAAGAATAAAGCTCCTGAAAAACCCACTACAGCTGCTTCATTAGCAATCTACACAGGCATTGAAAGAGAAGTTACAGATATTATCCCAGTCAACAGGGTGATTGCACAAGCAGTACCACAAGATTAATAAGGCTACCTAAGCAGCAGCACTATTACAATAGCTCTTTCTTCCCATCAGCTCTTTTTAATTTGCTGTAGATTAAGACAATATTCACAGGTCTAAACACAAAATACCACCTTCAATACATTATTTAATACCATCTTTGATGTATCCAAGGAAGCAGGGAGCATTGCCATCAGGAATTTCACTAAGCGATATCTAGTTTTCAGTCTCACCACGGACCTTATTTCTCCAGGACAAAAAATAACCAAGTGTATGTGAGCTCACAGATTTTCACATATCCCAACATCACTCTAGATGTGCCCCAAGGGGGATTTAAATTAATATTCAGAAGAGAAAAAGGCCTACATACCTCTAGCTCCTACAGCACAGCTGCTTGTGGTAAATCATTGAACATATACCAATTAATCAAATTAATCCTATAGGCTTTAGGATAATGACTGCAACAGAATACCAGAATGGTTGAGGTTGGAAGGGCCCACTGGAGGCCATCTAGTCCAACCTCTCTGCTCAAGCAGGGTCACTTTGAGTCAGCTGCCTGGGACTACAACCAGGTGGCTTTCTACCATCTCCAAGGTGAGAGGCATGGGCAACCTTGGGGCAACCTGTACCAGTGCTCAGTCACCCTCAGAGGAAGGGTTTTCCCTTTCCTCATGTTCTCTCTCCGTTTCAGTGTGTGCCCATTGCCTCTGATCTTGTCACTGGGTGCCACTGGAAACAGCCAGGCTCTGTCTTTGCACTCTCCTTTCAGCTCTTTGTGTACACTGAAAATCCTCCCTGAGGCTTCTTTTCTTCAGGCTGAAGAGCCCAGCTCCTTCAGCCTTTCTTTGTTGAAGAGACATGCCAGACCCTTGCTATTTTTGCAGCCTTTGGCCCGTCTCTGTCCAACAAGTTCATGTCTCTCTTGTACTGGGAGTTCAGAGACGGACAAAGTACTCCAGGGATGGCCTCACCCCGGTTGAGGAGAGGAGAAAGATCACCTGTTTAAACCTGCTGGTCTTACAATATTTTATCCTTCAATGACAAATAAAATCTACTTAATGCAAAGTAGATATTGCGTGAGCTCGGCCCTATACCACTTGGCAGTAGGTCACTTTGCATGGAAAGTAATTTATTTATGTACAGGTCAGTAAAACATTAGCATCTTAAGGCCATTTTAACTTATGAAAATGAAATCATTCTAGAAAAAGCTTGCGTTTAGGTAATCTCTCTTGCATTCATCTTCATGAAGTTACAACAGTTTGTAGCTATGGAAACCTCTCACCTCAACCCTTCATCTTAAATTAGTAACTGAGGGATGGAGATTATCAGGGGCAAATTCATATTGCTCTTTGCAGTGCTGATATTCCTGACCTACCTCTTAGTGCTTAAATGGTACACAGTCTGGGTCCAAGAAGTTGCGTTTGCCATCTTAAAGATCAATGCCTTGAGTCCTTCTCTCAAAAGTGCCATGCTGAACAGCATATATCAAGAAAAAAAATACTCCTGCAACCCTTGCACCAACAATACCTGGTTTGACCACTTCTCTTTGTGGGTCTGGCAGACGAAATACATAGTACACATAAGATGCCAGGAGACAGTTCCTTCCATGCTGATCCTTGCTCAGCTCTTTGCTGTTGTGGAGACTATTCACTATTGCAACCACAGACTCAAAGGCAAACTGTGAGAAGTTGGCTGTGAAACAAAGGCAAGAATTAAAGTCAGCACTGAAGGGTATAACATCATTAAGTGAGGCCATTATTTGAATCAACAACTAATCTTGCAAGGTTCAATTCAGTCCTTAACAAATTCAGAGTTTTAGACAGCAATTGCTATGCCCAACCAGACCCAAAGTCTACATAGGCCAATAAACACTCTTTAGCAGACCCACTGACTTTCAACCAAATCACTGGTATTCTCTCATTTTGTGCTACATAAAACTGTTAATTACATTTCTAGCAGCTTTCACACATTTCCTATAAACTATCTTCTTGCAGAATACTAAGACTCATTACTCTCCAGCTGACAGACACATCCAAGCTAGCAGGCTTTAGCACAGATATTATAGTGGATGACAGATGCTGATTATCTGAATGAGATAAGAAATTACCCACACCACTGCATGCAAGTATGCCATTTTTCCAGACTTAACATATGTTATGGACAACTGGCATCTCGGTAAAACAAAAATCAGTGTTCACTATTATATTCTCTGGGTTTGTGCTCACTCAACTCCGTCTAAAGATCTTTGGGCAGAGGATATGATGCAGACAGCAGTGTCAGCTGTAGGATAATGATTTTGCTGGTGTTTTACTTGCAAAACAACTTAATTCTAAACAAAGTTGATCAACAACCCACTTTCTGACCTATATTTTCAGACAAGAAAATTACTACAGTTTAATGTACCTTCCAACCAGAGACTGAGTCTCAAATGCAGGGGGAAAGGAGAAAAGGCAGCAACTCCATTAAGCCTGATTAAATTGTGCAGTAAAACTCTGTCTTGAGCAGCACAACTCTTTCTAAAGTGTGCTACCCTAAATACTAAGTCCAAGCCTGAATACTTCAGCAAGCATTCCCCCCCACATATCTAGGTTGCTTGCAAAGCCTCTTAAAGACCATGAACCAGTAAATACCTGTCTGGCCAGCTATGACCATAGGCTGTACAGCCAGCTGGAAAAGTTTATCTAGTACCAAATGCAAAAATAAGACAAGAGGTTCAAGGCGTGAAGAATTCAAACAGATAATGCTGAGTTTCAATTCATGCTCCAATGAAGCCTCTGTAATCTTTTGATCCATCACTCGAAAGGGGAATGTCACTTGGCTTTCCAGAGAATGGCACAAGGTGAAGAACTTCTCCAGATGGTTGTCCTGCAAATACAGTGCGCTCACAGTTAACAAAGTTGATATATTTCAGGCTAGCTCTACCTAAGAAAAGCCTGATCACACCACCTCATGGGATGAAAGGAAAGATTTTTGCCCTTCTGGTTTTCAGTAGTGGCTGTTCTGAGTGATCAACTTGTAAAGCAGCTGCCACAGTGCTTTGTTTGCTCCTATTCACCTGGTTCAAATTCAGACTGTGGTGAGATCAGCTTAAAGGAAGGAAAGTTATTGCCCTCACTACTGATCACTTGATTTAATGAAAAGACTTTTCCTTCTATTTGATAAAACTCTGTCACATCATAGTCCCTCTGCCACTCATACCCGAATTCCAGCTACCTACAAGTTATGTGCCATATGATTATGCCCTTGTATTTAAAAAACATGCTGCAAAGGGGTGGTGGACCTGCTTCAAACACAGGGCCTTCAGCTGTTAGGACCTATTTACCTATTAACTCCAATGGGATAAGGCATAAGAGCCACTGAAAAGCAGCAGAAACAAAACAAAGCTGATCTGTCTCAAACCAGCATCTCAGTAATACGGGCAAAGATCCAATTTCCTGTGGCATTTAAATGATGGGAATCATTGAGGTCGCACCCAGCACTAAACTTCTGTCCCCAGAGCACATGGCATTAAGTGAGCTGCTTAACACATATTGGCAGTGTATGACCTGTCAATGGAGGTGGGGAGGAGCTATGTCTTTGGAGGTGTGGACACACAGTCTGAACCAGCCTTGAAGAACAGAAGCTGCAGAAGCTGGCACTGTGCCTGCCAGCACCTTTCAGTCACAGCCTGAGCAGACTCCTGCTGAGCTGAGAGGACACCAGGCTCCCTATTGCTCCATGTGACTTGCTGCCAGGAGTGCTCATTTGTTCACTCCACCAACAAATTTAATTTCACCAAAGGATTTCATTCACAGAGGATATCAGGTTATTTCCATAGCTCTTAATTTATTTTTTTTTAAACTGTGTGGATTTAAACACCTCAGTTTCATAAACCCGGTAAAATGGTCTGGACATCTGAATTTTCTTTGAAATGAAACTAGAGCTGTGTGTTGCTTCTGATGCATTACCTGGGTGTGAACAGATGACACAGCTTGAACTTCAACAATGAAAACGCCCTTGTGTCCTTCAACCCACTTTATAGGGGGTGTCTGAGATGGAATTTTCTGTGATGGAAAAAAAATGGGAATCATCTTTCTTTTAATGCTCAAACAGAAGGTCTGTTTACATGAGGGTCTATAGGGTATTCCCACTAATCACTTCATTTTAGACATCCAAATTCAGTGCCACACAGACGATGACAGCTAAGTATCTCCTTGTTCTCATGGACATTTGTACAGAAGCTGATGCACTGAACAGGGAAATTTAGACAATTTCAGCTGGATGTCTAGCACGGACCATGTAAATATACATCTTCTGATGGGATATTGTTAAGGCTAAAATTTCCTGGTCAAAGCACTGCCAAAGGCATTCTGTGGCGATGTGGTGCAAACTTCCTACATGCCATGTTTACTGGGAGTAGTTTTCTCCTCCAGTAATACCTGATTCCATTTCTACTCCCCTTCCCACAAATCACAGAAAAAAAAAAAACAAACAAACCAAATTATCCTGTGGAAAGAATCAAATTATTGCCTTGACACTCTTGAAACAAATGTATCCCTGATTAGACAATTCACAAGAATTTTCTTGCATAGCTAACTTCTAAAAAACAGTATAATTATATAAAATATTAACACCAGTGACAATAACAACAACACTTTTCTTGACTTTCCCCTTCTAAAGAACAAAAAGGAGGCACTGCTTACCAGCAGACAGCAATGTTAGTTTGTAAAACAGTTATGCTGTTCTCCTACATTAGGAAAATACTATCTTTTAATAATTTTGTTTGTTACCTCAGGCGAGTGAATTGAATAGTGTAAAGGCAGTTTATCCAATGCAACAGGAAGACTATAATGTCCAGTTTGAAGACGATCATTTAATAGAATTGGCAGCCACTGAAACAAATGAAGAGAAAACACAGCAATATTCCTGATGATATATGATTAGACCCATTTATTTAATTTGTTAGATACAGTCAACAAAACAACAAATGAGATATTGACCTAAACTTCTCTGATCTAACCCATTCAACAGTAATTTCTTTGTATTTTAAATTCAAAGATAGCCGATAGCTACTGTAGAAAAATGTACAAGACTACTTTACAAACCATCTCTTTTGAAGAAGAAAAACTCAAAGCTTCCCATGTGTGACACACATTTTTCTAATAAATCCTATCAGAAGGATTTAGTGGAATCCGTGTTCTGATTTGAAAATTCATGTATCTTGAATACACTGATTGTCAGTATTGAAGCAAATCAACAGCTAAACTTTTGCTGGAATTAAACTGAACATCTTCCTTGTGGTTACCATGCTAGTCTAACTTTTCATACCCCTGCACTGACATTTGGACACATTTAATATTTTATTCAAGTCTGAAACAGGCTGGGCATTTGAATATCACAGGGCAGAAACATTTTGTAATTAGATGAACAGAAACTTGAAAATTAAGTCCTCACCTAGGTCAAATCTTGGTCCTGAGCTAATTTACTTCTTAACAATCTCACTGACATTGGTGGGATTATAACTGCCCACAAAAGAAAGCCCATTTGAAAGGATTTTCAGTACTGTGGTTTGAAAACTCCAAAAGCCAACAACGAAACAAATAAGCAAACAACCAAAAATACACAAACAAAATGGCCTCCCAAACTTCATAGAAAAGTACTTCATGGAAAGTACTTGTCTGGCTCTACATCTCAATTGCTGACCAAAGCTGTAGGATGTTTTCAAATCTGAAAACGTCATCCTCAATTCTTTCCTTTTATATGAAAATTTCTCCAGTAAAAAATACTGTTTGATAAAGAAAAAGGTCAGAGAGACTATGCTACAACATGTATTTCTTAATCTAAGACATTCTAGTCTCAACATGAAGATAAAGAAGGCAAGAGAATTAAATTTTAGCTTTTAGAGTCTTTCTGGTTTTTGAATTTTTATGTGGATAAAAGACAATTTAGAGCAGAAATGAAGTGCCATGTAAAACCTAAATGAAAATATTACATTAGCTATTACCTCATGTGTGGACATGGTAACAGTAATAATTGTAATTATGTATGGTTTAGGTTTTTTATTTTTCAATAAATAGGATCCAACAGAATGAGACTACATGCTATAACGCATTGTTGTTGCAAATATTTAGGGGCATATTTCAGTTGATTCAAGTGAATTTAATAAGTTCAAAGACAGTTAAAACAGTAAAATTATAGGATGAGAATGTAACACATGTCAGGTGGCATATAGTTTCTATGAATTCACCCTAAGATCTTCCACTGGTTTTGATGTATTGCCATAATCAGAAAAGGAATAAATGACCATTCTTGACAAGCAGGGAGCTTGCATGGGAGACACATAGACATGCACATACACGCACCCACACACACCCACTCTTATGTATCACATGGAACTTACAGAATACCCCAGGAGGGTTTCAACAGATGCTCCTTGCTTTGGTTGGCAGCTGATGTGATAGAATGTGAACAGTAGATGGTGTTTCTCTGTGAGTTTTGCTGGCAGCTTAATTTTCACTTCTTCGTAAAAGTCAGGGGATCTGTTAAAAAAAATGCCAAGCACATTGCCAACGTAAGTGTAAGAATGAACAAGAGGCAAATTTGCCAGTTGGCTTTTAGGTGCTATGGTTATAAAACCAGATAAATTCTGAAAACAGAGCTGAATTTAACAAAGTATACATATACACACACACACACATTTTTATGAACTTGAAATATTTTTATGCATTATGAATCTGGAAGTTATATTTGTGAACAATCTACAGCTTTGAATCAGAAGAAAACAGTATCAGCTGGACAGATTCAGCTTCCACCTATCTCTAGGTTCAATCTCTGATTTGGATTTTTGCCTGAGTATTCTGCAAATCCTAAATCCCAAGTTTTCATTTTTGAGCACAAGAACATTCCTTCAGCTCTTTTGGATCTATGAATTCATTGAAGTGGATGATCTTAAAAGTTGTGCTGCTTCTTGTTCCTGCTCCTGAATCATCATAGTAGGAATATTCTCAACTACTAAAAAGCTTCAAACAAGAAAAGTGAAGGTCGCTTTCTACAACAGCCACTTATGCAAATGAATGCAGCAATCCAAATTAGATACCATAAATTGCACAAAACATAAATGTTTAAAATGGCATTCCTTGATGAGCTATGTAGGGTAACTATAACGTAGAGAGATCATGGTTAATACTTCTTAAGTTATTTGAATAGATAGTAACAACACTTACTTATTATGATATGTGACAGCTGTGTATATTTCTTGGACAAATTCTGGACCTGAAGATTTCCCAAAAATTACCTACATTAAGAAGAAGAGAAAATCAGGACTACAGCAGTTATTTGCCATCATCTTGTGTAAATTTTGAGACAGTATCTAAAAATTTGAAATGACTACTCAGTTTTATCTTAGCTTGTTGGCATAAATGTCTTATTACCAAGCACCTTCCCCACATTCCACTCAGGGTAAAACACCAGGAAAATGGAGCAGACTTATTTCTAAGTCACTGACTACCTCACATCACATTCTTTAGTCATGAACTAAAAGCTTAGGAATCATAGGAAAAAAAGTTATGGTAAGCCACTTACACGTTGTCACACTGCCTTTATCTAAGTGCTAAAAAGTTAAATAAAAAGTATTTTTAGGAGTTTTGTTTTCCAGTTGTAACCGGCACATTCACGGTGAGATACATCTCACCTTACTTTGGAGGTCCAAAGTCCCTTTAAAATCAATGAAGAAAAATGGGCATTTCTGGTGCTAGATTTGCTTTCCTAAGATACATGTCTATGGTAAGGCCTTGAAATCAAATAATTTAAAGGGAGCCCTGGGAGATGAGCTTAGACAAGAATCTCTGCATTGTGCAAGCTGTTATATATGTATTTAGAGGCAGATCACTTACAGTGGAGAGAGAAGACAGATGAACTATGTCTGTCCTAACCATTTGTCAAAACCTAATCATAACACAGGCAGAGTTTAAGGAAACCAACAATGCAGTATTGTGTAAAAGAACATTCTGTGTTACATTCACATGGCACAGCTCTAGCTCTAGAAGAAATGTAGCTTGGGAAACACTACTGATGCTCTGATTTCAGGTCCACAGGTTATGTGGAGAAAGGCTGTGAAGTATATATTAAACAATGTCAGCACACTGATAAAGGCTGGTTGGGTGATAGTCCTTGGTCCAACAGATTGTTGGAATAAAGTTTCCTCAACATAATGTTTCCACTCATTGTTTTCCTTCTCTAATACATAAAATCACAGATTTTCATCTCAATGTCATTCTCAAGTAGCCAACAGCAATGTCTTGAAAACACAAAAAAAATTCGGGCTGAAGCAGGCATGTGGGTTGGAACACGTCAAACTGAGCCTCTGAAGCTTGGTAAAGTTGAATAGAGATCTTAGAGTGAGAGATGTTGAATAATCTGAACATAGATAGGACTGCCTGCTCTGCTAGGAGTGTACATGTATACCCTAATACACAGAGGGTTTCAAACATGGAAAGCTCTACCTACACTGCATAATTGTGCATCCATTCATGCTCAGGAATGAAGATCCCAATTTTTACCTTCCAGCGTAACATCTTCTGGCACTTGTGTTAACATAGTGTATACAAAGGAGTTACCCTGCAAAATGTACTACATCATTCTTAAAAGGTCTCTGAAGCTCTGTGAATTTTACCCTTAGAAATTCCAGCATGATACTACGTGATATTATGTCATTCTTCTGAAAATAGGGTAGGAAGATTTAGATAAGAGAGAGCAACGTGCTTCTGGTTCCACTAGAATCACAAAAAAGTCTTTTTTGTTGTGGGTAAGGAGTATGGCCCTGCTTTAGTAAGAGAATGAAAGCTTCTCAAGCTCTCTGTGTTAGGCTTCCCAAGGCCCCACTAGAAACTGTGGTGATGGGAAGTAAATAATGACTACTAGGTTTCTCAGGAATGCATGTAAACAAAAGCCTGCTAAGAAATCTCAGCATTTATTACCGGCATTGCACAGGATGGGTCTTCACCACACATAAACTGGATCTTGATGGTAATGTTTCTTGCAGAAGCTAGTCGGTTAGCAAAATTCAGCCTCTGAGGGTAAACATAGAGGAGATTTCTGGAACAAAGATAAGGAAGAATTGGTAAATGGCAAGCATTCCTGTTTGAAAATTAAGTGCACAAATTAGCATCTTGCTCACTCCTCTCCCTGTCCTTCAACTCCACCTACATATTGAAAGACCTGTCAGAAGTCCATAAATAAAATATAATTTCTTGGTGTGACACATAGAACATCCTGTATTTAAGGTCTCATCTACACTAAGCTATGTTCTGTTACAAACTATTATCTTTGCTTGATGTAATGAAAAGCAGGAATCTCTTGAGAATGCAGTTCCTTTCTCAGATGTGAATAATCAGATATTGGAAAGGGGAAAGAATCATCAGAGTGATAAAAACAAGGAAATCAACAATTGAAGTTCATACATTCACAGATTACCGCAAAAAAGGAAGGCATCTATTTCTGGATTATACAAACCAAATTGCAGTATCAATGAACCTGAGTAAATATAAGTAGAAAAATTTGAAACAATAATTCTATAAGCTACCTCTTATTAGTAATAATGCTTTGAAATATAGCATACTTTGCTGTTTACTAACTTCTGTACATGAACGTATCACTAAACAAAAAGCACCTTTAATTTCTGTGGGGAATGTGACAGCATAGGTGGTCTTCTGATGTATAATTCCAGTAGAAGAGTAAAAAAATTAATATATTTTTCTTTCGTGAAATTTATGGCAAATCTGAGATTCAGGTAGGTATGGATTATACACAGATTCTGGAATCATGATTATGTCCATTTACTGTCTTGTTTTCCCAGTCTGATATAGGTTTCTCACTTGTCCTCTGAGTGTAAGGAATGAGTACTGTTGAAAGAAGCATGCTGGCTTTCAGTGAGAAACAATGAAGACTACTCATGAACTTTCATGATTTCTTTTTGTCTGTGGCAGTCAGAAGCTGCACACAGAATTGCACTCTCCTTATTACAGATGTCTCCTCAGTACCACTGCCAGCTGAAGAAGTCAAGCAGCCTTGGAGAATATTGTCATTGAGTCAGATAGTCCATCTTCCATATACTGTATCCCAAGACCAGGAAAACTGTGGTTTATTCTTCTGATTTCCATGTGTCGCAGCATGACAGTACTGTTCAATTACACAGGCCAAGCTACTCTTTTCAACCAACATGTACTACAAGGCACGCCTTAGTAAAAGAAATTGCTTTTAACTTGCCTTTCCCTTCACTCAGAATGGTGCTTCTGCCTGTCACACTGGTGCATTCCCTTCCTTACCACCTTATCTACAAGTTTTGCTTTGCCAAATTCTCTCCCAGATCATGTTAAGGAAAGCTAAGTGAATGAGCTAAGTGAAATATATTGGTAACCTGTACTGAATTATACTTGGGGGACTGACATATTAAATGAAGGATATTGTCAATACTACATCTGCCAGAAGCGAAGAAATACATGTAGGGAAGGCTGAATAATACAGCCATTGCTTCATTAATCTGCAGCCTGGGACAAGATGTCACAAATCTATATAATGTACCTGAGCACTGGATTTTACTTTTAGGAGTGACTTGAGATGAAAGATATGCAAAACCACAGAGAACTCTCTGCTGACTACACAACGGAGGAAGCATTATTCCAGCAAGTACTGGACTGAAGAGCTAAAGCTTGTGCCATTTATACTGAAGCAGTTTTAGGGATCTTGCTAACATGTGTATTAAACCCATCAGCACCGAGGAAGAACAGACACAAATGCTGACTCTGGATATCCTGCAGAGACGAAAGTGATGGCTGACATCTAAAGCAGTAAGGTGCGATGATTATCAAAAAATGTTCCCTCACACACGTGCGCATTGTAAACCCACTGCTGATCCCTGCCTTAGTGCTACTGCCTGCACTCCATCCATACACTCCAAAAGCCTGGGGGAAGCAAAGACAAGGAGCATTCTCTCATGGCCGTTGGCAGGGGCATTGGAACAGCAAATACTGCTGCCTTTTAGATAATCAGGCAAATAGGATGCACATAAGGATGTGGTGGGCTCCAGGAAGCAGTGCATCTCCCCCAAGGCTCTGCATTGAGCAGAACTATTATAGCAACATGTTGCAGCAAATACTTCTGGTCAGTGAGGTCAAATTTCTCCCCTCACTCT
This sequence comes from Melozone crissalis, assembly GCF_028551555.1. Taxonomy (NCBI): domain Eukaryota; kingdom Metazoa; phylum Chordata; class Aves; order Passeriformes; family Passerellidae; genus Melozone; species Melozone crissalis. The sequence goes on from NW_026535783.1 coordinate 47,819,686, forward strand.
CCCTTCAGAAAGTGCAGCACTCTACCTCCACATACAGTCAATGTGCTTAAAAAACAGAACAGCTATTCAAGGGACAGCATGAGTCTACAAAAGCCATGGCAGAGCACCCAAAATACAGAACACCCTGAGAATACAGTCCCAAAGGCCAGCAGAGTCCTGAGTGAGTAACAGATGCCAACAGCTTCTGTGGGTCAGAGAATTACCCAGAAGAGTGATAAGAGACTATTTCGGAATCAGTTACATGCTGGGGAAGCATGCTGGGGAAGCTAAAGGTCCCCCTAACCTGGCACAGGATACCAAGTGGCAATTCTCATACGAATTTGCTGATCTTCCTACGTTTTCATGTGGCTTAGCAGTGATTTAATCACTTCCCATGGGCAAAGCAAAACAGACCTATCCTGTGCCAAAATAAAATCTATTCAGAGTTTCAAGTCTGTGACACTCTTATTTAGTGTTTGTAAATACTGCTTGTGCATATGTGCACATAAAAGAGTCCTTCTGTTTGTTAGATTACACCTCGTGTGAGGTGTCAACAAGTGCATCTCAACTTGTCATGAACTTCTTATGAACATTCTCAACCTTCTTATGAATATTAGGCTTCTTCACTGATGACTGTGATGAGAATTCCATACAGAGCAAAACTCAACATATGTGCAAGTAGTCCCTACTGATACAAACCAGGAATGTTCTGTAGGTGAGGAGTGATGGATGAATTAACACTGACATTTAAAACTTATGGTACTAGACACAAAAGCTCATGAACCCATTAGTTAAACTTTTCAATATTTGTTGATTCTTTGACAATTTTGGTGGGGAGTCTTCAGGAAAAAAATGGTTAAAAATTAAAAAGCACATCATAAATGTTTAACCAAACATGGAAACCCATTCTAGTCAGCCATTAACTAGGAAAATAGAACAGTGACAGAACTTCAACAAGAGGATGTGTATGAGTCATAAATTCCGTATTTTAGGATGGGTAATTTGGAAAATAGTTTGAACGATTTTTCTCATGTTGCTAAAATTTTGAATCATCTGAAGAGCTGGTGGACAGATGTAAAACTAGACTAGAGGGCCCTTAGAAGACTCACATGTAGCAGACATGCTCTCTCTGGATTTCACAAGCAGAGAGGCAGAGAGGAGTAAATAGTGCCGCAAGAGCAATAACAGGAGTGAGACACCGTTATTCATTATTGATGAGTAACCTTTCCTCACCCAAACTAGTCAAGGATGGGGTGGAATGATTACCCCCAAAGCATAGGCCTCCAGCTCACACTACAGACTACAGCAAGTCTGAGAACACTGCTAAGTGGTTTGCAATTAAATGAAAATGAAACCGCAAAGAAAAGGTATTTTTCCTCTTCCTTCAAAAATCCCCAAAGCGTTAGGTAGTGCCCCTATCACAGACAGAACTTCCTGTGCCTGGTTAAGCTGAGTTACTGCTGAAGTGATGTGACAAATCCCTCTTCCTCAGCACCAACATTTCATAGTGGCAGTAAACAGCATCATTTTCATTTATATTTAATGAGAAAATAAAATGACAAACAAACTTTAAATTATATGATTTTTCCTATTAAAAATAGAGGGGTATGAAAGAAATAAATCTTGGAATGTTTTGACAATTTCAGGGAAATATTTTTATTAAAGAAATGTAAGTACACAACAAAAAGAAGTGCTCAATTTCACAGTGCACAAAGAAAGTGGGCTGGCTGATCTCTCTGGCATAAATCAGAAATAGCATAATTTAAAATAATGGCATTACACCAGTAAAAAAAAAAGCTTGCAAGACCTGAGTTCAAAGACTATAACAGAAGGCTCCACTTTTCCTTTCACAAAGGAAAAATCTATTTTAAAAAAACCCAAAAACCAAAAAGACCCTAAACAAACAAAAAACAAACAAACAAAAAAAACCCTGACCCAAACCAAAGCAAAAAAATCAACAATTCATTCCTCTGAAATACCTTTGACAACCTCCCCACCCCAGTGTCTACATGTATAGCGCTGGCAAAAAAAAAAAAAAGGCTTGCAGACTTATATCTGAAAATTAGAAAACATTAAATCACCTTTAAGGCCCTAGCAAGCCATGACTCACATCTATGACTGAATGCTATCAAATTGCTTAAGTAAGACAGGATGGCTTTACTTTTCAGATTAGAAGAAAGGGAAAAAATAATATGAAACACTTTGTATTTGGCTCTATTACAAATTCAGAGTTACTCCTCATGGGTTAGTTTAATGTCAGACTCAAAATGGCATGCACCATGTGGAAAACTAAGCTCCGAGTTTAACATGACAGTTAAATTAAGCAAAGGGTCATAGGGCTCCATGGAGGGATCTGGACAGGCTGGATCATGGGCTGAGCCCAGTGGTGTGAGGCTCAACAAGGCCCAGGGCTGGGTCCTGCCCTTGGGTCACAGCAACCCCAGGCAGTGCCACAGGCTGGGGCAGAGTGGCTGCAAAGCTGCCACAGGAAAAGGCCCTGGGGGTGCTGGTGACAGCAGCTGAGCGTGAGCCAGCAGTGCCCAGGTGGCCAAGAAGGGCAATGGCATCCTGGCCTGTGCCAGCAATGGTGTGGCCAGCAGGTGCAGGGCAGGGACTGACCCCCTGTACTCAGCACTGGTGAGGCCACACCTCAAATCCTGTGTGCATTTCTGAGCCCCTGACTCCAAGAAGGATACGTAACTGCTGGAGTGTGTGCAAAGAAGGTCAACAGAGCTGGGGAAAGGTCTGGAGCACAAGTCCTGTGATGAGCTGCTGAGGGAGCTGGGAGGGTCTAACTTGGAGAAAAGGAGGCTCAAGGGGCTTTAAGGATGTACACCAAATACATATTAAGATGTATTTCTTCACCAAAAGGGCTGTCAAGCATTGGCAGGCTATAGAGGGAAGTTGTGCAGTCACAGGTAGCTGCGCTGCTTAAGGGAGATGGTTTAGGGGTGGACTTGGCATGGCCAGGTTACAGTTGGACTTCATGTTCATTGGCCTACATCACCTATGTATGTGAGCTGTGTCTTTATAGACACTGTCTTCATTATTACAAGTTAGACTGAACAAATCCTACTTTCTCTTGTTGCCATGACTTTTACTTAGGGTGAAAATCAAAATGGAGATTCAAAAGAAAAGGTTAAGCATGTAAGGTGTGAACTCTTGCTGAAAGAATGTGACTGCTGAGTGATAGCAAGTATTTCCTCTAATGTGGATGTATGTGTTCAATACAGACACTCTGGCAACAGAAGGATAGTGTGAAGACACCCAAATTTGCTTTAGGAAAAGCACAAATTAATTGTTGGCATGGTGGCTTTGATACCTATTATGTCTGGTTGCAGAAGTGAGAATCTGATGAGAACTAATGGGAGAATATTCTGTGCAGACTCTACTGTCGTTACAGCTCACAAACATAGTAGTTGCCAATGGTTTTTGTCAAAACCAAACCTTTAGACACTGCAAGACTGCACATTGGAATTGACACTTACCGGGGCCAGACAACGAGTAGGAAAGTTAAAATTCTGTCTTATTTTTTCATTAAACTAAAAAAAGGCATCTTGGCTCACATTCATTTACATTTCAACTTTCAATTCTATAAAAACTACTTTCCGTATAGAAATGTCTGCAATAAAGTTCTACCACTATCTAATTCTATCTTGATACACAGAGAAGACAGAAGTACCACAACTCTCTGCATTTTAGTGTACTGGTGCTGTGAGCTGCCCTCGGGAGATTGAATACTACTGGATTATGGCAGAGCACAGGAATAACTCCTCCAAAACTTCTAATGAGGCTATAGCCAAACTGGCTTACTTATTTCCTGCTGACACCACACTGCAAGTTGTTATTGTAAGATAAGTTTTGCCACTTCCTTTTTGCTTTCCTTTAAAACTGAGACACAAATCCAGGTGTCACCAACAGCAAAACGGATCTCTAGTTTATTGTGAGCGTGTGGATCATCTCTCCGGAATAAATTAGTTTGCTATGGTGCAGTTCTGAGTTGTACAGAACCACAAGTCTCATTCCTCTCCCTCCTGGGTTGGGTCAGGTGAGCAGGTGGGAGAGCTGGCTGTTTGCTAATTTCCACTGCAAGAAATGAGTAAGCTTTATTCTGTGCCTTCATTCTGTGATTCCTTATTGGTAGTTTCATTTTTGCCATTAACACAATACAGTATCTAGCTACTGTTTTAGGGATCAGAAATCCCCCTTAGCATAGCATCATCTAGTATTATTGTCAGAAGTTCCCTTGTCTTGACTAACACAATGGTCTGATGAAAGTCATTATTTCAAGTTATTTCTGTATCTATAATACTGCAATACACCCCATCAGAATTACTGTCAGCTATTACTATAACACCACTCACTAGCAATGAAATATGGCACAAACATCTTGAAACACATTCTCCTGCTCTTAATTTCTCATAAGACAATCACATGTTCCCGATTATTAAGAAATAAATTATTGGAATTGCTCACTTGCATGCTACTGAGTACTGTGATCACCTTGAAACAATCATACCAGAACAGATTAAAAGAAATTAAACTACAAAGGGTAGAGTGCTCATTCATAATTAAAAAGTTCATAGAACAACACATTATTTCCTCAGATATTCAGATGACTCAAATTAACAATAGAAATAACTGAGCATAAAAATTTACCAGAAGTGATAAACTACAATAAAATCTACTGGGAAAAAAAAGCCTAAAACCAAACAAACACCTAGGAGAATAGATAGATAGATAGATAGATAGATAGATGCCAAATCAATGACAATTGTTAAAGGAGTTTTTTTAAAATGTTATAGAAAATTTATCAAAAGACAAGACAATTCGATTAGTAAACTCATTATAGACTATCGTGCAGGTATTTTATCTTGTAATGGCTAGGAAGATGAAATCATCAGCCCCACACATTGTCTTTAGCATTTTTTAAAAAATATTTTTAGTTTCTATTTCTGAAAAAACATATGAATCACATTTTTCAAAGAAATGTCAAAAATATATGTTATTTCTTACCTATAAATGGTGTGGGGAACATACACTTCTCTAATTGGGAATTCCAAAATTTCTTTGTGAGGGCGATTACGGTTTTCTGAAAATGGCTTCAGTGGGAGTAGTTCTGGTGTCAGACAATAACCAATGTTTTCTGGAGCTGGGGCAATTTCCCCTTTAAGGGTTCCTTTAAAGTAAAATCACAAAATATTAACAAAAATATTAAAAAAATCATTCTATAATGAAAGAAAAATTAAAACAATATGTAAGGTTACATAGCAATGGTGCAGAAAAAAGAACTGGCTCTTGGACTGCATGAGAAGAAAATCATAGGTACAGAAAGATACAGAGGAAGTAGCCTACACACAACCCAGTCACAATCAGGGCAACACAGAGCTTCTTAAGCCTTCTCTGTACTGCTTCAAAGAAAATGGAAAGAAAGAAAGAATACTGTATGCTGGCTGACGTTCTAGTGTCTTTCACACACAAGTAACATAACATTTGTCTGGGAGACTAACAAAAGGTATGCTGTCTAATACAGTTCTCTCTTACTCCCCCTCCCCTCAGATTCTGCTGGGATTAATCTCTGGCAAAGTAGGCACCACCCATCAGGAAAGCTAGGCTTTCTGTGGTAAGCAGTTACACAGTTAGTACTGATAACATTTACCCCACTATAAACAGACTTTCAATTTAAATTCTCTGCTATGGTAAGTTAAAACCGTTTGGGCAGCTCAGACTTGTCATTTCTGGAAAATAGCTAAAAAGGAAAAACAGCTTTGTCCTCAGTTCATACTTTTTAAGTTTCCTCCACAATGCAGAAGAGGTTGAACTGTAATTTACTTGAAAAGAAAAATTAAGCTGGTCAGGTGTTTGACAGTAGCTAAACACTGCCTGTACTTCTCTTCTTTGTTAACTAATTCTGACTCTAATATCAAGCTAAGATGAAATGTGTACAAATTTAATCTCTCTCTATAAAATATGAACCATTTCAAAACATTGCAAGGAAGCAGCAAGGATCCTTGAAATTTGCTTTAAAGAACTGTCTTCAAATGGTTTGAATAATAACAAAAGATATCCAGTAGGTACACTGTAAATTAGGGAGAAAAAGAAATAATTTTGAAATATTAAACTAAATCTAAATTTCCGTACTCATTCATGCAGAAAAAAAAAATAATTCAAAAGCATTTGTGTTCAGGTAGACACCAGAAAACCAGGAAGTTCCACAACAGCACATATTATAGGCTTTTAACCCAAGTCTAATAGGTTTTGGGTTCGGACTTTCAGAACAGTTTAGGGGAGAAAAATACATGTAACAACTTCCATCCAAAACTAATTACGTACCTGGTACAGTCTTAATTCTTCTTTGTAAGGAAGATGATCTTTTGAAATCAGCTAAAAATTTAAACAGATCTTCATCACTGAGCCTGTCTCCTTCCTACCAAGAGAAAGACAAAAATCAGTACCTTTGTAACAATACTTCGTAGCATGGACAAAAGGTTCAGGAGTGAACCATGTCCTTAAGGCATCCAAAGCAAGTGGATTACTATTTACTTGACTGGGGTTGTCCTCTGTCCTCACACAAATATATCTGGTAGCTTTCCCCAACACAATTCATATTACATTGATAAAAAAATGTCTTATGAAATCAGACGTAAAGAGAATACAGTACTTGTTTAAAGAAGGTGTTACTGTTCAGAGGCATTGCTCTGAAGTTAGATGCTGGATAGTTATCCTCTGAGTTGAAACCTCTCTCAGAAAGCCTTCTTGCCTGCAGCAGTGTTGCCTTCTTGTCACTACTGGAACCTTTCCCTTCAAAGAGAAATTAAATGTATCATCATCTTGTTTTTTGCTTTTTGCTTGAGTACAAAGATTCCCAGAATACACTAGAAAACTGCAGAAAAATCTCACCAGCATCAGAGGATAGAGCACCTAAAACATTCCGCTTCTTTTATTTCCAGCTATGTGAAATAGTGGAATACTAGGACACACCTATTGAATTGACATTATTTCTGTTACAGAGCAAATGTTTATTTAAATTTTTAGTTCATGGGTTATAAAGCATATTGAACAATGGTCCTGCCTACCAAACTGACACGTTTGGTATCTTGATTGCTCAGTATTGCTAGCTAACTCCATAGGCAAAGGAAATTTTACTTCTACAAAGCCAGTGTTCAATGAAAAGTGGGCCTAAACCATGAAAGAATATTTAGCAGACATAAAAATAAATATGCAGAGACAACATGGTGAGCACAATTAATTTGTAAGTGTCTATAGGACTGCAAAGGAAAGCTGTCAAGACATGAGTTTGAATCTGTGATTCACTTTTGATGCCAGAGTGAATAACATTGTTTCCTATACCCAGTCCCACGGCAGAGCCATTTTGCCTTACTTAGAAAAGTTAGACAAGTACCATTTAAACCTTCAGCTTCTTGTATTTCTCGTTCAAGTGTTGAAAAGTTGAAATAACTCGCTAGGCTTATGGGAATCCAGGCAAATGGCATTCTGTATTTCCCCAACCTCTGACAAAAGGATTCCGCTTGTGCTTTCAGTTTTTCAATCTTTTCTTTTGTCTGAAACAAAGAAAATATTGGCTGTTTCAAAAGCAATCAGTTATTCCAATGCTACCATACACAAAAATCTAAGTTAGATATTCACAGTTCAGTAAATAATTTGCATTGGTATCTCGTATTTTCTTGCTACATCACAGACAGAACTGTAGCTGTTTTGATTTGCACATTCACTTCAATTCATTTTAATGAGTTCATTTGTATTATAGAAATGTAGAAAGCCAAATCAATGGCTTTCCACAATAATATTCAAATTCAGAATGAACAATCACCATGAAATGTTAGCAGGTTCTACTTCTTTCATCAGATACAGAAAAAAAATTCTATTGAAAGGAATATTCTAAACGTGAGACATGTGGAAGCCTGGCAAACACTGTCAGTGCATTCCAGGGAGGTAAATGATCATGAATTCCTTGAACAGAACTCACATTATCTACCGACAACAGTACTGAATGGGAGAGCTGCACACTAAAACAGGCCATCTGCCCATCCAAACCAACAGCACGTCTCTGAGGTACAAGTATTTCTGCTAATTCTACATTTCAGTCATTTCCTTTGCTCACCCCCATCTGCTTCATGACTCAAGATTGTGTCAGTATTGATTTCCAAAGGGGTCAGTAACAATAATGCACCTGCCCTTCTCCTGATTTCTTTCTGTCAGCCACAGACATCAAACTTCTTGCACCATGGATGACTAACCAGCTTTTCCTCCAGTGTTTTTGCTATTTCATCCTATTTCAAAGAGCCTGTTGTTTTTGTTTGGTTGGTTGGCTGGTTTTAGCATGCATTTTTTGATCTAAATATTCTTTACAGTTATTTATTTACCTTGCCAGCATCACTTTCTTTAAGAACCATGTAGGGTTCTGCACAGTCTCCAATTTCTCCTTGCTGAAGCACTTTTTCTATCTACAAAAAGCAATACAATCAGATGATTAAAGAAAAAAATGTCATCCAAATAGTAACGTTGTTTCTCTAGCAATTTGAAAGAGTTTGCCTAATATATAACTGTATATAATTTCTTAAAACTGTCTTTATGGAGGAACTGATGCTAAACCTTCCAGGTTTCCATCTGTTAGAAAGCAGAAAATATATATGTGACAACACAGTCAATCACTTACTACCGCGTTTTCACTGAAATAAGGATAATTAACACATTCTAAATGAAGTGGTTCAGGCTAACTCAGAATTAAACAAATAAAATTATGCAAAGTTCACTAAACCAATGCCAAAAAACCTCCAAAGAATGTCAATAAAATTTTTGGAACTGCCTTATTTCACTATATTTTTGATTTCCCTTAGGCAGAGATAGGAAATTCTACGTACTTTGTAGAACTGGCATATGGGATAATAATATAACTTCGTAGCTTGAAATGAGATATACCACTGGACACCTACTCACACACTACTATTAAAAACTGTCATAATTCATCTCATCTAGACAAAAGCCATGTTTGTCAGTTCCATGAGCTCAGACAATAGAAACAGGCAGAATGGTGTCAAAGTAGTACTGTAACATACCTTTATTACCAGATATATATCTGGTGAGGGATAAGTGACAGAAAATATTGCTGATCTTGCCTGAGTAGACAAGTCAATGCAGGGTGTATGAGAACGCAAGAATCCTCTTAATGAATCCGAATTGAGGTCACAATGAAAATTTTCTGAGATCTTGAAAAGAAAAAAGGGGTTAAAATATGTTGTAAAGCAAAAATGCCTAAAATTTTATTTTAAAACAAGTCAAAAGTTGTAACTACAACTATAAAATAAGCAATTGCAAGATTGCAAGCATGTGACTGACTGAATAGCAAGAATCCTGGATCAGACTGTGTGTGTAAAAAAGTAGCACGTTTTGTGTTAATTTTTCCTAGGCTACTACTCTGAAGATAAAAACCCAGGCCAAGTGAACAAAAATATTATATATACATTTACCTTTTTTCTTTCCTTTATGTCATAGAGAGCTATGCACGCAAACAAAGGTTCTATCTCTATATCAAACCTGTTAGGGAAAGACACACAAGACACTGATTGACACTGCAGTCATATGGTGGTGCATAATAAAAAAAGGAAGAGTTATATTTTGACTGGCATTTTCATTAAAATGCAGAAGAATACTTAGCTGCAGACCTCAGCTCTCTCAAAGTCTTGAGAATTTTTCTATTAGTGCATTACAGTAGATGATTTTGAGAGGAAAAGAAGGGTAATAGACTGCATGCAATGTATTTTCTAAATTTGACAGGAAGATGGTCTCAGACATCCATTAAAATTATCATACATGCTCTTTTTTTCCCTGTTTATTAAGTTGTGCTGGCTTTAGCTGGAGGACAATTGATTTTCTTCAGAGTTAGGCTAGGGTCTGGATTTGTGCTGAACACAGGGTTAATAATATAAAGATGTTTCTGCTGTTGCTGAGCAGGGCTTGCCAAAAACTAAGGCCTTTTCTGCTTTTGGTACTCCTCCAGCTGGAGAGGAGACTAGGGTGTGTGGGAGACTGGGAGGAGACAAAGGTAGGACAGGTGACCCCAAATAACCAAAGGGATATTCCAGATCATGTGGCACCATGCCCAGAATACAAATAGGGGGTAAAAGGAGCAAGGAGGGGAAATCTGGACTGATGGTGTTTGTCTTCCCAAGTCATATTACATGTGGACTTGCCCTTCTGGAGATGGATGAACACTTGCCTGCCATTGGGAACCTGTGAGTTAATTCCTTGTTTTCCTTTGCTTGTCTTTGTGCCACTTGCTTTCCCTATTAAAATGTCTGTGTCTCAAACCATGAGTTCTCCAGATTTACTGTTCTGATTCTCTCCCCAGTCCTGCGGATGGAGGAATGAGCGAGTGGTTGTGTGGGGCTTGGATGGTGGTTGGAGTTAAACCACAACGAAAGTCCAGAACAGCAATCACCTTTTTTTTTTTTTTTAAAGTATATAATCTGGGTTCACTCCCAACACTTTTTCATCCTGGCATGTTAAAGACTTCTACAAAGATGGATATAGAAAAAATTGTCTGCTACACTAAGAAAGAACACTTGAGCAGTGAATGCTGTTGTAGGGGACAGCTTCCGTGGTGCAACAAGGTGTGCAGCTGCACACTGTTGTGAACTTCTGTGGTGCAACAAGGTGTGCAGCTGCACACTGTTGTGAACTCAGAAATGGTGAGCAGTGCTTGTGAAGGTTTACTTACTTCAGAGTGTGGAGCTTCAGCAAAATCCTGTTGCCCAGATGTTCCTTTGGGCGATCTGGCACTGGTCGTATCTCCACTACGTCTTCCTATCATTACACAGTCATACTCAATTAAAACAACTGTAAATTTACACACTTGCATAAAACACATGACAGTAGCTGAGCCACTGCTACAGACTAGCATCTTCTCCCCCTCAGTGGGCAGTTAATGTCCCCAGAGATGAAAGGAAATAGATTTATTATTTCTGAATATTTACATCCCTGACCACTAAATGGCATTTACACCAAATATTTACAGCTGTGGACCCCAAGTACAAGCTGCTATGAAAGCCGACACCCTGACATAGCCATATGTGGCTTGGCCTACACTGAGAGCAGTGTAGTGTTTATCTGCTGTGGTGCGGCTTTAACCTCGGGCACGCTGGGACAGCCAGCTGGGAGAGAGGAGCAGGGCAGCCCGGCTCCGGCTCACCTCATCCACGGCGGGGTAGAGGGCGAGGAGCTCGGCGTGCCTGTTGGTGCGGCGTGCCTCCTCGTTCAGCCGCTCGAACTCCTCGGCGCTGGCGTGCCGCAGCAGGTGCTCAAGCCGCGGGTCCGGCTGCAGGCTACGCAGCTCCGGGTCCGAGCAGGCCGCGCTCGCCCTCGAGGCCTCCTCCGGGACAGCAGGAACGTGCTGGGGTCCCACCTGCTGGAAAACAGGAAAATGGCAAGGTGTGGCTTGGGCACCAGGGTGTCACAGAATGGCTCTTGGTGAGCTGGCAGTGGGGATTTTAATGCCTCCTCTGCCATGAAGCCTAATGGCCTGCATGGTGCTCTGCTTGATGCCATCACAGATCACAGAATCACAGAATATGTGGAGTTGGAAGGGATCCACTAGGATCACAGCGTCCAGCTCCTGGCCCTGCACAGGACCATCCCCAAGAATCACACCATGTGCCTGAGAGCATTGTCCAAATGCCTCTTGAACTCTGTCAGGCCTGGTGCTGTGGCCGCTTCCCTGGAGAGCTGTTCCAGTGCCCAGCCACTCTCTGGGTGAAGAACCTTTTCCCTTTATCCAACCTAGACCTTCCCTGGCACAGCTTCAGGACACTTACTCAGGTCCTGTTACTGGTCATGGCAGAGAAGAGATCAGTACCTGCCCCTCCTCTTCCCCTTGCAAGGAAAAGGTGAACTGCAATGAGGTGTCCCCTCAGTGTCCTCTTCTTCTGAACAGACCAAACGACCTCAGACCCTTCTCATATGGCTCCACCACAAGGCCCTTCACCAGCTTTGTGTCTGTCCTTTGGATGCTCTCCGATAGCTTTCTATCTGTCTTATCCGGCAGTGACCAAAACTGCACAAACACTCGGGGAAGTCACACCACGTGCTTCTTTTGAGGGAAGCTGCTGTATTTGATCACTTTCCCCAAACTGAAGAAAATGTACCTGAAAAGTTGCATCGCCAGAATCCAATGTTTCTGATTCAAATGTTTGTTTTTGAAGCGTTTTGTGAAAATCTTTTCGGGATCCCTTGTTTTTCAGGCTACAAGTATCTGAATTCCCTTGATTTCTTTTATGGAGAAGCCCAAGAAGGTCAGGATAACATGAGGAGGTGTTAAGGGAAAATAAAACAGAAAAGACAAATTAAAAATTATTTAAAAACTGAAAAGATTGTTCTGCAAAAAGCAGTGTAGCACAGCTTTTATGTAAAACCTGACATTTCACAACTTTAACATGTTTTTATGCACCATTGTGACTCTATAATGTATATTAAGAACAGTTTAAAAGGAAAAAAAGATAATTCAGATAATTTTTCTACAGAGTATAGGTCTGAGACAGCAGGCAAACCTGACCTAGGTACAAAATCTGGTCTGATCTCCTCATCAGACATGGTGATTATTTCAGTGACCTTAAGAACACGGATCAGGATCACTTATCTCTTGGCTGGCCTCTTCAATTATATACATCAGATCTTTTACTGCTCTTATCCTGGACCTAACTAGTATCCCTAGCTATTTCCATGCAACAATCTACAACTTCTAGAAAAACGCCTGGTTTTGAAGAGGGCTATTTCTGTGCGCCAATGTAACCCTTCAGGTTGGCAGCTTTAAAAAATTCTTCTCAACTTTCAAGTTACTTATTTTTGAGGCAGCTTGAAAAAAAACCAGCAGGTACCGTGAAAAAAAGGTGTTAGATGCATCCAGAGCTCTGTTTCTTTCACTTTAGTATGCAATTTGCTAAATCCTGTGATAGTCTTTTTTGTAATCAGTCTCCTTATTTACAACATCCTACTTCATTCATTTTCCTTTCTGTGATACTCCCAAAGAAATGACTGAGCATCTGAATGCTTTCATAAAGAAGACGCAATAAGCAATTATTGATCAGGGAGACACCTTTTTATTACAGTTTGGGAGTAACTGAATTATATGCTCTGATGTGTTTTAATTTTAATTGTTTGCATTTTAATCGTTTGCCAGTTCACTGCAATGAAAACTGGTCATAAAAAGACAATCCCAGCTCTCCTTGGATGTGACCTTGTTTTGGAACCACTGTAATTATCCAGAATGGAAGGCAGAAATTCTGCATGACTTCAGGACGTGTAAGAATCTTGTTGTATAGATTGTTTTTTCACTGCCTCTGGTGGCAAACAAATGATTAATGGAGGAAACTCAGGTACCTGAGTTCACATTTTCCCTGTGGTGTGAAAACTACCCTAAAGATGCCTTTCCCCGTAACTACTCCTGGAATATTTATTTATACCACTTATTTATTTTGAAAAGCATTATAGCAATTAAAGCTCACCAAGTGGCAAACCATGGTTTTAATACACATGTCAATTTAATGGGCACACACTGAATTAAGAAAATGAGATGAGGAAAAAACCCAAAGGACAACTGAAAGGAGAAATAGGCACAGGAACAAGCTACCCATTCGGCCTCCTGCAAGGCCACATGGACTCCAGCTGTGCTCAGCTTTTCTGCCACATACCTCTCTACCCTGAGGCCTGAGAATAACCTCTGCTTATGCCACCCACTGCAGACTCCTCAATCTCCTGTTCTGAACCTTCGCATTCATGAGTGGATCAAAGTCACTCACACACTTGTCTCACCCATAGCTCACCAGACAATGTATTTAGCAACCTCTTCTATAACATCTCTCAAGTAGGCAGCTACAGTTTTTCCAGCCTTCCTCAAAACAATGGAAACAATTACTTTTTTCTCATTTTTCTCTTGAAATCTTTTCTTCTGCTCACACTTTTTTAAAAGAAAAAAAAGCTGTCCAAGCATAACATGAGATTCCCAATATCAATCTATCACTGGATTATGTGACACTGCAGCATATTTGGTAGTGGTTTGTTCTTTGCAATTTTTAATAACTTGCTTGCATTGTTAGCCAAAGCTACCAAAGCTCAGCTCTCTGGCAGAGTCCACCATCATGTTTACCACAGAGTCAACTGCTCAATAAAGATTTTGAATGCAAATTTACCTCACCCGAATCAATGAAACAGTAAAACACTCAGCAAAACTTTCCACATATGTATGTTTCTATGGCTCCATTCACACTTCTACCAGCACACAGAAATGCAAAAATAGCCATGTTCTATTTTTCACTTCACCTACTTTACTGCTTACTCCCTTCTCCTGTGCTCAAACAAAGCTGCACACTGGCTCTTTACTGCATACAGAACAGCACTGTGTGAAAGAGCTAGTGCCTCTGCTCTGAGTGGTGAGGGAGGAGAGCCAACAAAACCCACTAGCCTACTTTTAGTGACTCACTGCAGAGCAGTTCTGAGAATTCAATCAGTTTCATCAGCACCCCTGGAGGAAGTCTCTTAATAACCCCCAGCAGCTGCTCCACTGAGGAGCACAAGCTGCACAGTTAAACAGTGCAAATTCCTCTGCAGTCACCATTGTAAACCCATAAGGCACTGGCTGCTGATGTACATCAGAAAAACAGAGAGTAACAAGGCCGAGTGAAGAGGCACAACAAAATTGCAGCAATTGTGTCAGCACTCCACCACCTGCTGCTCCTTCTGCTTTTCAAGAGCTGGGCATGAGTGCAGGAGTGGATGAAGAGGAAGTGCTATGGACAAAACAGAGCTCCAAAAACCTCTTTCTGAAGAACAGCATGAGGTGATGGGGAAGGAGGCAAGACATCCCACAGACTCCCCTAAGAGTCTGGGAACAGACATCCTGCAATAGAGAGCACTGACTGAGAGTCCCCTTCACATTTTACATATGAAACAGTATAGGACAGAATAAAATAAAATACAATTAAAATATAATGAACTAGACTAAAGGAAATGAAGCACTTATAATGACTACAGGCCCAACTCTCTGTGTTGAATTACACTGAGCTCAAGTGCAGAAATCATTTACTGATATAAAACAGTAAATTTGGGTACAACACGGATAATCCTATGAACACACTCAGTCACTGCTGGGAAAGGCCATAATCCTTGAGTTTTCAGACACATTTGGAAATCAAATCATATTGAATTTTCAGGGCATGAATAGGTTAAAAGCATGCAAATATAATCTTTATCCCTGTTATCTTTCCTTTTAGTGGGATCAAACAGTACTAGTTTTCCTGACTAAGATAAATCATCACTACAAAGGGTTGATGTGAATTTCTTCTCATCAACTTCTCATCCATTTACAGCCTGAATTAAGAAGCAGATGCTACAGTATTTGGCAATGCACACCATCTCAAACAAAACAATATGGTTATTTATACTACTGAAAAGTCAGTTCTTGTCTTCAATCACTGACTAAAATCATAGTAATTTAGGATTACTTGTAAGAGCAAGCATCTCCTCTCTGATAAGTAAGATGAAATGTACTTTTAATTTTATTTAGTTTTATCTTGCTTACTTTCGATTCACAATCAGCCACTCACGGATGTAAGTCTGAACACAGTCTTTGACGTGTGAGTCCAGTTCAACCCTGTGGAAAAAGCAACATATTTCAGCTCCTAAGTCATACTTTCAGGACAAACAAATTTATCTAAACATGCTAGTCAGATAAAGGCCTCTCTGTTAGTCCTCTCCTCTGTATTTATTTTACTGCTAAACTATTGTTTGAGGTTTAAAAAAAGTCCTCTGCATGAATTCCTTTATGCAGGTTTTTGGTACTGTGCTGATAAACGTACAAGCATACATTTAACAGAGAAGAAGTAACCACTTCCTACACTATCTATTTATAAATATAAGAGTGACATTTCTATAAAATACAGTAAAATTAAATAAATTATACAACATAACCAACCTAGTGATTTTCAAGACTTGATAACAAGTCTCAAGATATAGAAATATTTTTTTAGAGGCCTCAGCTCCTGGAATCTTGCAAATACCGAGTTTTTATGTATGTGCAATTTTCTCTTCTCACAGAAAAAAAGAAAATCTTAAAAAGGGACCCCCTTTAGAACTTAGAGTTTAGAACTTGAAGCTTAAAAAGCTTCTAATCAAATAGGATAATAAAACTTTTAAGTTCTAAGAATACATTATAATTTCATTTTCTCTTTTTCAAATAAATCTCTTTTAATGAAGGGGGTTGTCAGTGCCCCTTGATAGCCTGGATGCTATTTGGAACTACAGGCCTTTCAGCCAATGTCCCATGAATTTCACATCATGACGCTGTGGCATAATTCCCCTGTGCCCATTCTTAAAATTTTTAATGACCTGTTCCAAAATAATTTGTAGCATTCTCCAATCCAAGTGAGTAAAAGAGTAGGTAGGATACACATTCAATACAGGAACAGGTGAAAGGTATGATGATTTTTAGCACTTTCCACATAGAACTCCTGAGAGATTTGCAGCTGGTTACTGAGGCTGGCCAACAGCTTTTTCGAGTTTGTGTGTGCACGGTGGGACAGAGCCTTGGCTGATGCCAGGCTGTCGAGTGCCCCTGCCTCTGGTGGCTCCTGCCTCTGCATCAGGTGGGAGGTGTGTTTGCAGCAGGCAGCACATTAACCCAGTTTGGTCGGTGGTACCTGTTTCCTGCTCTCTGCACACAGAAACATCAAAGACTGCACTGTCTGCAGGCCCATCCTTGGTTCATGCCCCTGCTGTGTTCTCATCTTCCCTAACACATCCTAGCACTCTTCATCAGGATTTTCTATAAAAACACCAATATCAATTATATCAATGTGAATGGCTAAGTGGCAAGCTGCTGTAAAAAAATCTGCTGAAAGCACATTTGTTGGTATTCACTATTTGAGCTTTGTCACAGACTCCTTATAGAACATGTAATAACTTTGTGGTGCAAATCAGGCTTAAAATGGATTCTACAGCATGAGCCTGCATGTGTAAAAACAAATAAGTAACTGCTGTTTTAAACATCAGGCATGGTAGGAGGTAACCGTGGAAATAGGTAAGAAATGGCCTTATTTTAGATGTAATTTCAAACGTTGAATAATTATTTCAATATTTTTGTCCAGTGTTTAAATAAAAGGTTACTTCAAGCAAAAAATCCCATTCATTGTCTCCCACATCAATTCTCTCTCAAATCCACAGAAAAAAACAAGAATACCTTGTAAAGATTGGGACTTTTCTATAAATAACTTCAATTGAAAATCACGTGTTGTGAAAATATTAGAAGCTGTGTGATTCAAAGAGTTCTCAGGTAACCTAGCATGGCATCTCATCTCTACATCTGTCTTTATTCTCCTTCTTGAGAGAAGCACTGGGCCAAGAAGAATCTTGCTGACTGAAACCTTGCTTAGAGAGAGGATTCTCAACTAGTCTACGGCTGGCAAAAATCACACAAGCTGTGCTTCCCTCTTAGCCTCATTGTATTTGGTGTGTCAGGCAGAAAACACTGAACAAATATTTCTGTTACATACGGCTCTAGTTTGAACAGCTGGCTGGTAAAAATTAGAGCAGCATGTATCAACTTTTGCAGGAACAGAGAGGGATGCAGGTCTACCCTGTGAGCCAAGACAATGTAAACGAAGCCGATTTGTCCCTCAGCATGGCAGTTCAGCACAGCACTGAATATAGCCTGTGCTGTTCATTTCCTGGATACGCTGTAAGGAGCCAGCCCCCATAACAAACGCACTGTATAGTTAGCCATCTCTGCTGATGTAGCAGTTTGGGGCTAAATGGTGCTGACTTCATATTATCTCACCATTATTCCTTGCAAAACTCAACAGGTCTTTGGAGTTCTACCTAAAGGTACCATTTATAGTGAAACAGTTCCTGAGGTGTATTTTGTATACATTGCATAGCCTTTCTAATAACACATCAGAAAACTTCCCGATGAATTTTCTCATTCTGAAAAATGCTTTTGTTTATAGCATGCCTGTTTTTCAAACCAGCTTAAATATTTGCAGGACCATTGAGCACCAGTGTCACCACAAGCTACCTATATAAGCTGTTTAAAACAGGGTAATTATTTCTTCAATATCAGCCTAAAACCACATGTGACTTCTACACTAGAAATTAACACTTATTCCCCTTCCCCAGCCTTGTGAAGTATGAACCATTTCCTCCCATTTATGCAAGACAGGTACTGAGAAAGAGATTCTTAGTGTACTGATCAATGTCACGTAACACACAGCTGGCAAAAAACCCAAAAAATTCAATACTGTGGTTGTTACATGATCAGAATAAACTTTTATCTCTGGCATTGCAGCTACAAAAGTTATGTTTCATACCATCCTCCTGTCCTTCTTTACTCGTCTTCCTGTCGATGCCTACCTCACTTGAGCCGCTACCAAGGAAGCTGTGTAAAAACTTGCATAATTTTCAGTGTGCAAACAAGCCTAAAAGAGCCAGTGGCAAAGTTCACACATTTGAAGTTCAGCTGTGTACTGGCTGGATGGGTGGCAGAGTGATGTTGGATCAACATCTTCAAAACCATTTTTAACAATTCAAAACTAAGTTTAATATTTTTGCAGCATTTTGGAGGGAGAGAAACTTTCCTTACCCATCTTCTGGCATAGAGGGTTGCAAAGTCCTGCACTCTTTGGGTGTAAAGACAACATCCAAACCATCTTCTGGAAAATCCCCAAGTTCTTGGGCTAGATCTAAGTCCAAGTTGTTCAGCTGCGTCATCAGGAAGCCTTCAAAATCTACTGGGTCTACTGCATCATAAAATGAAGGCTAATGAGAAATAAAGAAGCATTTATTTTAGCAACAGAAGGTTCTTCTTGATAGTGTAATTTAGGCTTATTTATTTGGCTATTGTAATTACCATTCTTTATTACACATCAGAAACAAACATCTAAACTTCTAATCTAGAAACAAGGATATAAGGGAGATGAACAAAACAGCAGTGACAGGCAATGCCAATGGGCAGGAGATAGCAGACAAAACACACTAGGAATAACAAGGCCAAGTCTTGGAAGTTACTCCAAGATACAGAGCTAAGGACTGCAGTTAGTGCTGTAGTTGCTGCCATCATGAAGATGCACTCATTTGAGGCACTGTGCCTGAAAAACACTAATAGAAATGCTCTGTGCTTTCAACTGCAAACAAAATTGAGGACAATATATACTCAAAATCATAAAAAATTACTATTTTTCATCTCTGAATATTACTGGATTCTGTATTATTAGAGTTCTTAGTTTATTGTATTTTTCAAGGGTTTGTACAGTGCTTTTGCAAAAGATTACATGGAACTACTAAAGTTATTACTGCAAACCATAGATATTTCCCATTTCTACAGTGCACTGCATTGCACCTTGATAGATAGCAGTTGTATCTCATTATATTTTATTAGCCATTATTAAACAGAAGGTCCACTCCGAAAAAAGTTAAACAACTACAAGCTATACGACTTATGCATGCTTTTTATCTGTTTAGTGTCAAAAACAGAGGCAGAAACTAGTTTGATTTAGCACCTAGAGATGTTCTACATACAAATAAATGTAACTTCATGTATTAAAACTGAAAATTATTTTACTTGTCATGTAACAAATAAAAATACCCTGTGTGTCTTTGGGAAATGCAATATTTGTCCAGTTAAGTACAGAGACTAGAATCTTTTATCATTGATTTTCTTGACAAGTAAAAAGTAGATCTAAAAACTACAGCTTTAGAAAAATCTATAGTTTATTTTCTGTGTGTTCCAGAAAGGCTGATGACACCTCATCACTGTAAAAGTAAAGAAAATTAGTTGCAGCATTAGAATAATAGCACTGGAATAACTTATTTACTGTGAGGAAGAATTCTAGAAAAACCAGCTAATAAATCCTCCTTTCTGTAAAGGCTAAGGATTGCATTGCACTGATTAGCTCAGATATGTTTCCCAAGGCTGTCTTCTGAAGCTGCCAGCAAAAAATACATCTGTGGTGCTGCTGATGCATTGTGGGGAAAAGAAGGCTTCCAATGTCCCTGGTATCAACACGCCTTTATATTCCATGTTATTCTGCCTGTTGTCTCATCCAATGTGTTCTTAAGCTATCCTCCTTATACTCCAGTGTAAAAACCTGTGTGTCAAAATAAGCAAGTCTTCCCTCATTAATGTTGAGGCCTGCTCATGCAAGGCTTTCATGGAAGTCAACTGGAATTTCACCAGAGCATGAAGTGACTCCAGTGACACCATCATGGTATCAACAACATCAGGGATTTTAGCTCAATAGGACAATGAGAAATTTCTCAATTTATGAAACACACATTGAGACTCAAAAATGGCAAAGCTCCAGTAACTTTGAACTAAAATGGCTCTGAACTTAATATGCTGCATCAGCCTCAGTAGAAAAGAAGATGTGTTAAAAACAATAATTAGTAAATGCAAGCTTTGGAACCATTTTAGTTCTGGACATATACTTGAGGAAGTTTTTCAGATTAAAAAAATCCAGAAATATCTTGCAGAAAGTTAAGCATATTTGGAAGAAATGTGCTGGAAACATCTAGGAGATGCAAACCAGTTTAAACTTCTGAAAAAAATCACATATGTGGTAAATACTCCTGCAAATATTTTAGTAGAGACCTTTGAACCCAACCAAGTACCACCCTCTACCTCAGGTTCCACTTTTAAAGGGAAACTATATTGGTTTATGCATAAACACTCCTCTGCCTGTACATTTAAGGCATCGACTAAATTACCAAAAGTTTCTCTGGGAAAAGTCTTTCCGTGTCTTTGCTCTTTTTAGCCAAAAGGAAAACTTAACATTACCAGCAAGTCAGTCAAATTATAAGGCAGTCAGCGGAAAAAAAATACTCTGCTGGCTTTTCGTTTAAGCACTATCTCTGGTTTGCACCCAGTGTAGTGCTGAAAATGCTAGATCAAAAGTGATGAGTAAACAGTAAACCTTATTTGCTATTTTTTTTTTATTAATTACTGGCATAATATGGTTGAAGGTCATTTACTGTACTGTCAGTGGGTAAATCATAGCATGTTAATATATAGATATATAAATAGGTCTGTATAGCAATTTTTACATCTAAATAAAGAAATAATATGTAATAAATATAAATATATATAATATATATTTTGATCTTATAGAAAAAGTAATTCACAGAAGATTAAAGTAAAACACAGCTTAAAGTATATAAAGGTGCACTACATCTTTTCAGTTGCTGAAGATACAATGTTTTGCATGCAAAATAGTTTTGCCTAATTCAATCTAATTTTTAGTTAACCATTATACTTCCTTTCAGAAGTAGCAATAACCTATAATTATTAGAAATATGCACTTTTGACTATTGTAAATTAGACAACACAAATGTAAAAAAAGGTAGTGTAAAAAGTAAATGCAGGTGGAGGGAAATTATCTCCTTAACAACTAGGGCAGCTTTTCAAAGGAAACACAGAAAATGGCTTAAATAAGAAGCCAGCACTCCTTTTCGCATATCATAAAAACGTGCAAAATGATTTTCGACAGAAAATGCCAGAAACCATTACTGCAAACATACCTTTTTTAAGGATGATGAATTAGAGGCATGTAGATTGTGACAGCACACACAAAATGGCAGCTACGGCGTAACACTTGGTAACTGAAATGCTACCAAGGTTTTTGGTAGCAGAAGCGGTTGTCTGTGTGCAGAAGAAGGGACCTGGCCTCATCAGGCTGAGTAACCACAAGGAACAAGTTAAAGATCACAGTGCCTCAAATTAAGGAAGTGAGTAGTGGCAGGAGGCCCTGACACAGGAAGCAACCACTTGCATCTAGATTTTCACAATCTCTGGTGCACAAAGACTCTTCCTGCTTCTACTTATCAGACGTCACAAAAATAATCAGAAATTAAAAGGAAAGGGGCCAAAATCATAATCAGTTTCTTTTATGGCATAGTATGTTTGCAGAATACTCATCCTCCTGAAAGGCAATAAAAAGATCTGGCATTTTTTCCCTTTGTCATAAGGGCACTGTCATATGATCTGACTTCTTTAGAGGATGATTACATGTGGAAGGCTGAAGATGATTTGGAGACACATAACAGTTGACTCAATTATGCCTGTGTCAATTGGGACATGCTTCAGCATTTCTCACTTAACACGCACATTCTACAGCACTGAAAAACAGTCGGCGTGTTGCCCCTGCTGCTGGCTCTGGAAACTGTATTAAGTTGAGCTGTTTGAGCCTGTACTTTTCTGGGCATTTTTTGTCTTTATTCATTGATCTGTGGTGGTTTTGGCATGAATAGAGTTGATTTTTCTTCATAGTAAATATTATGGGGCTATGTTTTGGATTTGTGCTGGAAACAGTGTTGATAATGAAGTTTTCATTATTGGTGAGCAATGCTTACAAGGATCCAAGGCCTTTTCTGCTCCTCAT
Organism: Melozone crissalis; assembly: GCF_028551555.1. Lineage (NCBI taxonomy): Eukaryota > Metazoa > Chordata > Aves > Passeriformes > Passerellidae > Melozone > Melozone crissalis. The sequence continues at coordinate 47,842,101 of NW_026535783.1, forward strand.
ACCACCCCACCAGCAAAGAGACAGGATGCACAAGAGGCTGGGAGAGGACACAGCCAGAACAGATGACCACATCTGACCGCAGGATATTTCAGGCACATGAAATTTTGCTCGGTATATAAAACTGGGGGAAGAGGGACTACCACTCAAAGCATTTACCTGAAGAAATTGTTGAATGTTTCCATCAGGGAAAGAATGTAATATACTCCAACACTTACTAATTAACTTTGATTCATATTAATATGTAGAAGGATTGTCTATTTCAGGCTCCAAGGAACATTCTCATGTTTCTCAAAGGCATAATTTCCTCAGCTCACCAGAGAGTATTTTTAACAGTTTCAGGTAGAAGCCAGTGAAATGCAAGACAACTTAAAAGATCATTTAATTTACCCTAAAACAATTAAGCAATGTACATACCAAACCTGTGTAAAGAGAATAAACGCAGAACTTACCAGATTAAATGTAGAAAAGCCAGGGGTACTTAAGCTTCGTTGACAGGACTGTGCAAATCCTGGTTGAACAGTAAATTGCTTTCTTATTTCTGCAGATGAGTGCCTTTAATTAAGCAGAGAAAAATCCTTATAATTACAATTATCCCTTTACAAAATTCCAAATGCCAGCATTTAGTTGATTTGGTCTCCAGTCTTGGAGTTTAGAAATATATATTTATAACGATCTAGGCTCCTCTTGGTTTGCAGTTGATGCAAATCTCATAAAACATTTGCAGTCCTATATAACTAAGATTCTGTCACTCTTCCAACAGATTTTTATCATTATTTTGCAACCCTCACCACTGGGAAATGCTGTGCAAGAAAGAATAACCTTGGCCTGAAGTAAAGTGTAACTGCAACCTTCATAGCATTACTTGCAGATTCACATCTGCAAAGCAAAAATACATTAATAAAGTAGAGAAAGAAAAATGAACATTACACAAGCAAATACTTCATTTGATCAAGGGATGCTTACACTACTAATGCAATTTGTTGAAAAAAAGCCCAAGGCAAACCAAAGAAGGAATTAAAAAATCTGCCTACTGTATCAACTAAACATTTCAGGAAAAAACTTAGTAAGTGCTAACTGATTGCTATGGAAGTAGAGAGACCCCAGAACTGAATTCTTCAGAAATCCCAGGATGATAATGCACACAGTCTGAAAATATGGCAGAGTAGCCTAGTGATTTTTCATGGAAAATAATCAATCAATAGTTAATATGACTTAGAATAATCAGTTTAAGAATAATCAGCCATGAAATGGTAACAAAACACCTACACTATATCTCACCATAAGGGTTCAGGACAAGATTTTTAAAACAAGATGCAGTAGAACAGATTCCAAGTAAAAATAATAGCTTGCAGCCCACCAGGGCAGTCAAATGGGAACAAAGAAAACACAGAGGCAAGAAGACACTCCCTTCCACATGAGACTCTTTCAACTTAAGCAAGCATTAATAGGCATCTTAGAATTAACAAATTCCACAGGACAGTTTTGCCTGCACTTTTTCTCCTTTGTGGCCTCTTGATTCCTATGACTACTGTACCTATTCTGTGACACTTACTACAGCTTTTTTGAGCATGATGAAACCCTGAATTTCACTAAATAGGTTTCTGTTCATGTGAAGCAACAGGCACCTGACAGAAGGTATTCAATGTATTGGATTAGATTTAGAAAATAAAAGTTGCATGCATGAGAGTAGTTGTTTTTAGGTCAAAAGGCCTTGACAGTATGAGTGTAATGCTGCTCCAATCTTAAGTCAGCAGCAATCACAGACAGAACAAAGCCATCATTATAGAGAAAGTGAAGAGATCCATTTGGAAGAGGGTTTTCTACTCATCGGTAGTATTCCAAAACTCAAAACCAAGACCTTTTAAAGGTTATTCAATGATTACATAAGCAAGAAGCCATGTAGAGAAAGTGACAAAGTCTGTGCACTTTGTAGATTATCTTTGACCTATTTTAGAAAGAAAAGCTATCACCGACAGTGTATTAGGAACACACAAAGGTGATACAGAGACTCCATCATCAGAAGGCATGAAAAGGCACTTATTTATTAGAAATCTACAGTTCTTATAGAAACATTGGTGGTATAGAAACACCTAAGAACTGATTGGCCATTAGGAATCTTCTCTCACACTATTGGTGAACTATGAATAGCACACTCTGAAGAACCATATTTATAAACAGCAGTTACAAAAAGAGAGATAATATTGGTTTTAATCCTTTCTCTGAGCTTTCTCACAGCTTCCCAGGAAAATCCTGGGACAGCTGTGTCTCTCTCTGCTCAGAGGATATGTGATTACCACAAAAGCTTCTTGTATATCAGGGTTATTGTTACTCAATTTCCCACTACAAACAATCTCTGATAATAAATGCATGTACAAAACTTAAATTATCCAAAATTATTATTTTACTGCAAACTGAGTCAGTTTCTACCCTATGCCAAAGTATCTGTTACTGATGGAAATAGTAGAGGTAGCAGCAGAGGTAGACTGTTGCAGTCTCCTAGCAGAAGTTGTTGCAGTCTTCCTAGCAGAAGTTGCTGCAGTAAACAATGATATAAGACATCTTTAAATTACATCCCATACAGGGTTATCATATGCTTCAAAGAGGAAATTATATGAATTTTCAGTACAAGAGGAAGCACACATATGTATGAGGGGCCAAATTTGCTGTCTGGTAAAAGCCTGGGCAAATGTAGCTAATTGAGAGCAAATACAGTTCTCAAGATCATTGTCATCAATTAGTTCCAGTGTCTCACCAATAGAAAGAACTTGCAAACTAAATCAGTCCAATGGATGACAAACCTGGTAATCTGTAATGGCAACTATCAGGTAAGAATAGTTCATTTGACTGACTTCACAGTTTTGCAGTGACTAAAAGGAGAAAGTACAGTAAGAAGAAGAGAAGACAGCAAAATTTGTTTGAACCAACTCAGAAATTATTGCCTAGAATTGCTAGGATTAGATAAAGGAGAGTCCCAATTGCTAAAAGAACCAAAAGCACAAGTTAATCACGCCAGTGTGGAGGAAAGGTGGGTGTAACAGTCAGGGATCTGCACAGAGACTTTTGAAAACTTGAGAACTAAGGTGGAAACAGAGGTACTACTAGACGGCTCTTTGATAATGCCAGAATGGCTGTTGTCTGTGACATACCTGTTTCCTGATCAAAGAGCTGCCTTGGGCTCTATTGGTGAACACTCAGGAAAATGCTAAAATGCATTTAGTGCATGGCATGTCTTAGCTTTCATGGAGGCTGCAGTCCATCTATGCCTGGCTATACTTTTACCCTCCTTGTCTGTACAGCAGGCCTGTCTGATTCTGAGGAGAGCTTTACAGTCATACTTGACAGCAACAATGGTCTATCTATGTGTTAAAAAGAAGGAAAGAAGGCAAGTGGTTAAGGATAAATGCAAAGCAGTCACTGACAAATCTGAGAAAAAGTTCTGTGGTTTCCATTCAGTTGAAGCAAGGGAACCATGAAATTGGACTTAACTTTAAAATGTGCATCACCTTAGACATGCCTGTTTATTAACAGTCTGATGATGAAGTGTATGGAGGGCAACTAGAAAATATGGACTGCAGTAAATTCTGGTCCAAAAAGTTTCACAATTATTGGTATGTTATTGGCGATTATTAGGAGATGATGAACAGACAATATGGATTTATCTAAGGGCAGTCACATAAAACCAATCTTATGCTCTTCTGTGATGGTTTAACTGGCTCAGTGAGGCTCTTGATACTGTCCCTCATGACATTCCCATAAGCAGAGAGAGCAGCTGGATGGAATCATCACAGCTGTTTCCAAAAGAGCTCACAGCTGGTTAATACAGCATATTCAAGGCATAGTCATCATTGGTTCAAAAGACAATTGCAAGGAAATTTTACTGTGAGAAGCAATTTAATTTTTCCTCAGTCTAATTCCAGTCGATACTTTATTTTACAACATGGATATAGGGTAACATAGGACTAAAATCTGGGGATTGCATCAACCCAGGAGGAATATACGTATTTTAGAAACAGTCTGAAATCAGCACACACAGAGCTAGAGTCAAGAAAATGAATGCAAACCTCTAAACTTAGGGAAAAAAAACAACTGCAGAAATACAAAAAAATGAAATTAACGGTCAAAAAAAAATAGCCATATTACAGAAGAGACACTGAGATAGTATACATAGTATACTGGGACACTTACCAATAAAACTACCACAGTGAGGAGAAACAGATCCTATTTCTGTTAATAGAAGTCAATGAGACATATTTGGGCTGATGTACACACTTATAATAACACAGAGTAAGATGCAATCAATTTTAATAGGCTTCAAAAGAGAGCCGTCAGATGGCTAAAAATATTGCAAGGATGACCCAGGAGAAAAGACTGAAAAAACTGGTTGTGTCACAAAAAGGGAGATTGACAGGAGACAGCAGTTGTCCTTGACTACATAGAAGATAGCAATAAGTAAAGAAAATGGTGAACAGTTCATGTCCCTAGAGGGAAGAAGAATAAGTAATGTGCTTAAATTGAAACAAGAAAGCTCTAGTAAAGTATTTGGATGAAAATGCCCACTGCAACAGCAGCAGGACACTAAAAGTGACCTGAGAAGCTGGCTGGTGTTGTGGCCAAGCCATTCTCCATTATATTTGAAAAGTCCTGGTGGTCAGGTAAAATCCTGGTTAACTGAAAAAAGGAAAATGTTCTCATTTTTAAAAAGAGGAGAAAGAAGGAGCACAGAGGCAACTACAGACTGTTGAGCATCACCTCTGTGGCTGGGAAATCATGGGGCACATCCTCATCCTCAGTGTTAAGGCACATGAAAGACAAGGAGGTGATCCAAGGCAGCCAGCGCAGCTTTACTAAGGACAAATTGTGCCTGACCAGCCTGGTGGCCCTGTATGATGAAGTGTCTGCAAAGGTCAACAACAAAAGACTTACTGATGTCATGTACCTAGGTTTCTGTGACATTATCCCATGTGGCAGCTTATCTCCAAATTTGAGAGGCATGGCTATGATGGATGTGCTATGGATGGATGTACTATGATTGGTGTACTATGTACTATTTAGTGAATAAGGAATTTCCTGGATGGACATAGCCAGTGAGTTGCTGTCAGTGGCTCTTGTGAACCCTCCAGGTGGAGGCTGGTGAGGAGTGGTGTTCCTCAGGGCTCTGTCTGGGGACTGGTGGTCATCCATGTCTTCCCCAGTGACATCAGCAGCGACATTGAGTGCACCTTCATCAGGTTTGCAGATGACACAAAGCTGAGCAATACAGGTAACACAACAGAAGGAAGGGACGCCATCCAGAGGGATGCATCTCTGGACAAACCTTAGCAGTGTGCCCATAGGAACCTCATGTGGTTCAACAAGTCCAAGTGTGAAGTGCTGCCCCTGGGCCAGGGCAGTCCCAGATATGAGTACAGACTGGGAGAAGAACTCATTGAGAGCCCTGTGGAGAAGGGCCTGGGGATTCTCCTGGATGAAAAGCTGGATGCAACCCAGCAGTGTGTGCCCACAGCATAAAAAGTCAACTGCATCCTGTGCTGCATCCAAAGAACTGTGGCCAGTAGGCTGAGGGAGGGGGATTTGGCCTCCCTACTCTGCTCTTCTGCAACCCGCCTGGGGTACTGAGTCCAGGTCTGGGGTCCTCAGTGTTGTACTGCACTAAAGAGTTATTTAGTTGTTGTTTTGCACTGGGTGATTGGAGATTTGCACTGAGTAGCCTTTATATTGCACTGAATGGTTTATGTCTTATTACATGTTTTTTCCCTCACACATGGTTTTTCCCTTACCCTTCCCCTCACCCTTCTTCACTTGTATCCCATTGGCTGTAGTGCCTCTCCTCCAGCCCCCTTTCCCAGTTCTTAAAACCCCCTAGAGGTAGCTGGCCAGGCCTCTTTTCCATGTGGGCTCTTTCCCACCTGGATCTCTCTTTTCTATCTGGAAATAAACAAGGACGTTTGTCCCTGTGTGGAGAAGAGCGCTTCTCGTCTTTTGCCTTTTGTCCATATAAGATGGTGTGGGCTGGGGTCCATAGCTAGCTGGATTGGACTGGAAGAGCCCATCTGGACATGGGTTCCTACACCTCAGGACACGATAAACATGGACCTGTTGTAGCAGGTCCAGAGGAGAGTCACGAGGACCAGAGGACTGCAGGAGCTCTCCTGCAAAGGCTGAGACGCCTGGGGTTGTTCAGCCTGGAGAAGTCTCTGGGGAGACCTCATCACAGCCTTTTACTACCTGCATGGAACATGTCAAAAAGAGGGAGTGTGACTTTTTCTACAGACAAATAAGGATTTGACAAAGGGGCAATGGTTGTAAACTTATAGAGGAGAGATTAAGATTAGATCTTGGGAAGAAATTCTTTACACAGAGGATGGTGAGGTACTGGAACAGGTTGCCCAGAGAAGTTATGGATGCCCTGACCTTGGAAGTGTTAAAGGACACATTGCATGGGGCTTTGAGCAACTGTGCCTATTGAAAGATGTCTCTGTCCATGAAGGGGACAACTGGACGTATATGACCTTTAAGGTACTTTCTGGCCCAAACCATTCTGTGATTCTAAGCAGCCATCTTGTGATTGCCTAGTGTCAAGAGTCCATTTGTGATGTCCCTCCACTACTTGGAAAACAGCATCTGAGCAACTGCAACCCTTCCAAAGACCAGTGAGATTCAGCAGTGTTAATAGCTGTACTGATCACTTATATTGATAGCTGTTCCTTTTCATTAGCTGAAAAACAAAACAAAACAAAACAAAAGTGTAGATTTGGTGAAGACTTTTCCACAAAGGTCACTGCTGAATTCAGTTTGTCAACATGCATGTAGAAAGATGGTGTAAACCTGACAAAGTGAAGGGAGCCGACCCACCCTAATTGGTCAGCGAGAACTTTGATTTATTGATTTGGCATGCACACTTCTACAACAGTGTTAATCAAGCTCATATACACTGCAAAACCTGAGCTCATCACTGGCTACAGACTACACACCAACCCCTCCCTTTGCTTTCAACACTCGTGGTCTCTCATTGAGACTAAAACTTCTCTTTCTCATCTTGTTACTAACTGCTCTCAAGGCTTCTATGTCTGCTACTCTGCTCTCTTATCACTACTCAACGACAAGGCACTCACTTATCAAAAAACAAGCTTGAGAACTTTGCTGTTTACAGCTGCTTTTTACTTTTCAATCAGCTGTATATTTTCATGGCCTTTTTTCCTTCAAGCCATGTCTGAGCAAAATTCTCCAACATAAACCTGTACAAAGATGGCAGATGACAACATACTATGGATTTTCTGGATTTTAGGTCCTTGGCTGAACCACAGCATCAGAGCAAAATAATATAAATTTGAACTAATTTTTCCACTCCTTGATGTCTTGGGCCCTGAATGATGATGGCATACAATCATACAATCTGGTGCAATTCTTGAAAAGGCTGGAACTCACCAGACTTCCTGATCCACCCAGACAGGACTACAGGGGAGCCAAATAGAAACAACCAACCAAAACAAAACCCAAACCCCAAAATGGTGCTTCTCAATCTCAATTTCAGCAGTGTCTGTCCCACAGGTAGATATAAACCTCCAGCAATTGCTAGCAAACAGCTGAGACATAGTCTGAATTTCACAAATACTCTCCAATGCAAAGCATTCAGTTTGCATAATATATTAACAGTGTAACCAAAGTAACAGACTACACTGGGAGGTTCTTAAAATTAAATTAATTTGGCGGTCAGATTCTGGAATGTTTCTCAGGACAGAGCTCCTTGAAGGATTGTAAGCTTGGAGATTTGGGTTATTAGTTGGCCCCAGATGAGGGCCCAAGAAAGAAAGGAAAGGAAGATAAACCAGGCATTTATTTTCTTCCTCTAACATATGTGAGATCTATGGCTAAACATTGCTGGTTCTATAATTAAAATTATATTAATGCTTATAATGCATAAAGCAGGTTTTGCAGTTTCACTGTAAATTCTGCTCAATGACATTTGTCTTTGAAATATGTAATTTAAAAGCAGGTACAATGGGTATTTTTTTAGTATGTATATAAAATGAAAATTTAAACAGAGAAAAACAAATGAAAAATAAAAGTGAAAGAGAACAGCTTTAAAGATCACCTATTAACTGAAAATCAGAAACCTCCTAAGAAAAGACCTAATTTTAAAAGTATGCTTCACATGCCTACTGGTTGAAGTTCTCCAAAGTTACTTACTATTAGAGGGGAAGGAGAAAGGGTAATCCTTAACAACCTTACAATCCCTTCCAGCAGACTGAAGTTGTCTTTTGCAAGAGCTGCGTATGCAATTAGACAGCAAGGAAATATGAAAATAAATAAATAAATAGAAAGTACAAGAACTATTCGCAAAGACAGACACATTCACACTTAAATGTATATGGATAGCAGAATCATTAAAAAAATAGTGACAACTTTTACTCAACTGGTTAAATATTCAGTCTTGGTTACCCTGAAGAATAATCCCTTTCATCTGACACTGAAAAAGAAAATCCACAGCTAGCTTTTGTTCTTTTCTGAGCCTAAGATGAAACTACTCTAGTTACAACTGAAAACAAGCAACTAAAAAGCTCTAGAAGAGAAAAATGTAACAAATACCTACCGCTGTCTTTCACTCCCACACGCAAAGACACACAAAGTTTTGGGCAATGATCCAGATCTTTAACTAGCAAATATGGGAATCTCACTTGGATCTCCTGTTCTTAGTGCAAGTGGCACTGCCTGTTTTTCTTCTAAGTTTCTAATTAGTCCTTAAGGCACCAGAGCTCCACTTTGTTAGTCACTGTTTACAGCAGTGGTCGATCTGAACTGCTGCTCCTTCCTTGCTGGCTCTACACTGTCGCAGAATGAGGCCTTTGTCGGGGTCGAGCCATTTGTCGGTGAGGGGAGACTCGGACACTCAATATGAGTGAGTGTCAAGCAAGTTCCGATTATTGAAGAGAGCATCAGACACTTATACAGCAAGTAATAAGCTCATGAATATTCTGTAATTTACACCATCCATTGGCCACACCACAACATCAGCTCTTCCTCATTCCTTTGGGCCTACATTCTCTCTTTCCCACATCTCTCTGTCCACTGTTGTTATCATACCCAGCTAGGCCCAAGGACACGCTGTCTTGCAGGTGCAGGACTTGGAATTAGCCACGGCCTTTTACCTTTCAAGTCTCTAGTCAGCTAAATTCCCAACACTACACCAAGGTAGGCTCTACACCCTCTGGCACACACCCACATTGGGGTCTACCACGTTAAGACTCTATATCAGCTAAAGCAATAAAGATCCTATTCAAGATGGTTGAAGCTTAACAACAATCTTCTTACAAGGGATGGTGTGGGAAGAAAGAAAAAAATCTAGACGAGGAAACTGTTAACTTCACTATGCTGTCAGCTTGTTACAAAATGGGCAAGAGTTCAATTTTTATTTCTTTCCCAGGTCATGTATGATATTTATTCAGTGAAGATTTTTCTCTGCCTTTCTGTTTTGCTGCTTCTCCCTTGGGAAGAGACATGCGCACTGATAAAAATAATTTTCTAATCCTGGCCATGCAGATAAACCAAAAAACCATGATTTGCTCCTGATGAACAATGTTTTTATACAGTTTTTAATTGCTGCATGGATAATAGGAATAGCTATGAAATCACTTTTGAGAAGACAATGCGTACACATTGTTGACTGGCTGACTCTTGCAATGAAAATGGTTTTAGGTGTGAGGTTTTACGTGATAGTTTAGTGGTACCTCCTGGAAAGCAGAAAGTATAATTCAATGTCATCTGCCATCCTATTGTAGACTTAGACTGGTTGTGGTAGTTTATATATGCAATAGAGAATTTGTAATGAATATCTCATTTGATGCTAAATAATGATGCTGACAGAAGATAAATATGTGTGTAAACACCAGAATTTTTTTGTTGTCCCCATTGCCTTAATATCCACCAGCACACAGCAATATGTACACAAAGTTTTCATTCTGAATGGATTAACCTCAGTTTGTCTAAGGACACATTTTAACAAATATGCCCCTACAGCCTCCAAGAGACACAGATCTATATTACATTACAAAACTGTAGCTAGGGCATAGCTTTATTTCTTTTTATTTTTCTTTTTTTTTTCTTTTTTTTCTTTTTTTTGCTAAACTGTTTAGAAGTCTTCCGAAAGCTTACATTCTTTACAATAAGAATGATAATGTATAAGCCATCCTCTCCTTATACTGTGATTTAAAAGTAATATAATAATGTTAGTTTACTCCTCTAGATTTTTGTTTTGTCTGCACATTGTTCCACCAATTCATGACAAAGTAATTATGAAATAAGTGCAAGACCTATATTCCAGCTAATGTGTATTATCTGAGTATCCAAAAGGCTTCATTAAGAAAATGCTACTGTAATACTAATAATTTTGTAAATCCTGTACCAAGATTGTGCTTTGTTTTCACCTTTTTACTAAAAAACAATTATTGATACTAAGTGAAAAAGTCAGACATTAACAACAATAACAAATAATATTAAAATAAAGACTATGTACATCTTATTCAAGGGAAAATTTTCTTTTTGATCCTATAGGGTGGTTTTTATTTTATGTATCAAGGTCAAAGTTTATATTTTTTATCAACCAGCAGAAAATGTTGCTATCAACTTCAAATAAATTCATAATATATTCATAAAAGGGTCTTTCGTACTGAGTATAGGAAAGGCCAGAGGAGGAAATAAGGCAAACTGGACAGAACTGGAAAATAATTTGCATTAGTATTTTGGCCCCTCATTTCCTAAGAACAGAGATTTGTGGAGTTTCAGTGTGACTTTTCTGTTATGGAAAAAACATGAGGGTTTTTTTGCCCAGTCATTTCTTAGAGCAACTTTGTTTTCTTTAGAGCTAAGTTGAACTAGAAAAAGTAGGATATTTACTAAAATGCCTAAAAAATCATTGGCCAACTTACAAGCACATGAAGAGGTACTGCTATTTCTAGAACAGGGAATTTTGATTCGATTTCAGCAGGAACCAAAGCAATATCTAAGATATGTTTGAAAGCTGGATCTTTTGCTCACACTCTTAAAAATAAAAGTGTTCACAGAATTTGGCATATATTAAAAGCTATTGTTAAAATTAATATATTTTTGTATCTGCTGGTTGTCTTTACATGTACAAATTTCATTATTACACACTCTTACAAACATATGTAGATTATGCAAGACATTTCATACAATAAATTACAAACCAAAATATCTGGAAAATTTCAAGATGGAGAAATGTTACATTTTACTCAATGTTCTAAACATGACATCTTGCTACTGTTATCTTTGTAAGGATCAGATAATGTAAAACCTGAAATAATACATGCTTTTATCTAATTCAGTTTGCTCGACTTTAGGGAAAAATAATAATATTAAGTCCAGGTCTGCTGACTCCCTTCAAAAAGATCTCCCTTATTACCAAGGCTAAGAAAACTGTGATTTATCATGTGCAAGTATAATTCTACAAAACTATGAGGAAAGGTATTAGGGACTTTTTGTGTGAACTTGGCCCAAGAGCTGGTTAGACCTGGGCCTATTTTTCTGTAACTGCATTTACAGTGGCAAACTTTTAGTGTAATTGTGTTATTAGATGAGCACATTCACAGACTACCCTTTTTTCTACTGCTACAGACAATGGTAAAGTCTGGTATGGGTTCCTCAAATCAAATTTAAAAAATAGTCAAGAACAGGAAAAAAAGGACAATCATATAGAATCGTGCTCATTAACTGTAATTTTTAATGACCATAAAACCTGAAAATGGTAGAAGGTATAAAACATTTCTTTCTTGCTGGTTTTCACTTCATGTTTGAAAGTGACCATTGTTTGGAAGAATGAATAAGAAATATTCATACACAGCACTTGGTGGACATAAAGATGTTTCTTATTTGCATCTACATTTTCCTTTGGTAAGCTTAGGAATTCCTTGACAATATATATATAAAAAAGAACTTCATCATAAATTCTGGGCTAGACTTCACCTAGCATGTATATGTCTGAAGTCTTGAGGGACATAAGATCTGAAAAAATCATGTTAAAATGCTTTCCTGAGCTTTTCTGCTCAGAGCTTAAAGTCTCTTTCAAGCCGAGCAGTCATCTCCGAGGGAAAAAGCAAAAATCCCATTACTCTAATTATGTAACAGGGATTATTACACCTGAGTTCAGTGATTGCACAGATATGTAAGTGCTGTATAATACTATGCTTAAGCAACCATAACAGAAAATAGATGGCTATATTTTAAACTCCATTTGAGTATCAAGTCTGCAGTTAGAGAGTTTCCTAGCTGTCAATAACATCTGTCTCAACTGTAACAACAGTATTCTGCTTGCATGACCAACTGTTCATGCAAAAGACACAGTCTCTACAGCTGCCTAATAGCTGATAAAGTGTACACTTGTATTATGGAGCCTATCTTTCCTGTACTTGTAATTTTTCACAGAGATATGGCTGGGCGGGCCTATGTTTGTTATCAACCTCCTACTTAAGTGGCTACTATCACCTTCATTGTATGGCAGGCAGATGATTCCAGAAAGGGTAATCAATAAGATTACCCATAGTGACCAAGAGTCACTATGAATAACCAAAGGCACCAGTACCCTCTGAAAACTAGTTATGAGGACATTTCCTTGCTATTTTTTCTCTACTTCCTAAAAGTTACATATATTTTAGGCATGAAATGTTGCAATTTTTGGATGCCAGAGGAAAGGGCTTTTAGTCTTTGTGATGGACACTATGCTACCAAATGTAGTAAAGACATCATCCTGAATAATCTTACCTTTAAAAAAAGAGGAGATGCTTACAGGAATTTTAAGCAAAAATATCAGTTGTTACCCTATGGCACAATATAGGCCTATGATGTTGCTTTTTTCTTCAGCTTACTCCTGTAACCGATTTACAATCCACCTTTGCTAGTTTACATCTCTCCCTTTTAGTGGAGGAGTACTTGTAAAAATGTCCCAGAATATGATGCACAGGTCAATACACCTAGGGAAAGAGCCATCTGGGGCTTTCAATAACTATTTAGTTGTTCAAATGCTGTGAGCACTTGTAAGTGATAGAGCAGGGATGAAACCATGGTATTGAGTCCTTTTTATCTTTTCTGCCCCCTCAAACTGCCTTGATTTCAAACATTGGGAAGGTGGAAGGTAAAGCCTGGGCACCTCAGGACAAGAGAGACATGGATATATGGTAGAGAGACTAGCCAAGGGTGACTGAGCTGATGAAGGCACCACAGTGTCTCTACAGTGGGGAAAGACTGAGACAGCTGGGACTGGTCAGGGAAGAGAAGGCTTGAGTGGATCTTATAAATTTATACAAATATCTAAGGGGACAGAGTAATGAACACAGAGCCAGGCTTTTCTCAGTGGTTCTCAGTGACAGAACTAGAGGCAATGGGCATGCCCTGAATTTTCCCATGAGGGTGACTGGGCCCTGGCACAGGTTGCTCAAAGAAATTGTGGAGTCTGCCTCCTTGGAGGCCTTCAAAGTCCAACTGGACGTGATCATAGGCAGCTAGGTCTAAATGGCCCTTCTTGAACAGTAGAGCTGAACAAGATAATCTCAGGTCCTTTCCAACATCAATTATTGTGTGATTCTGTGAAAGAATTGAGCAGATACTTTGATCAGATACTTTGATCAGTTTGTAATCTATCCCTGTAAACCAGAAATGGGAGATAAATGCTGTGGACAATTGAAAGGAAACACATGTTGTAGTCAGCTGAAAAAATGGAAAAAAATGAATGAAAGATGAAAAAAGTATAGTGATATTTCTGTATACTCCAGTATTTATTTCCTATAGCCAGATTAAAGGATTTGCAAACAGAACCGGTATCCAGGAATAGTGCTAGTCAGCCTTACCTCAGTGCTTGGTAAGGTCATGCAACAGATTCTTCTGAAAGCTATACTGTACATAGAATACAGATAGGTGATTAAAGACAGCCAACATGACTTCACCTAGGGCAGATTGTACTGTACGCATGTAGAGGCCTTCTACAATGGAGTGACTACACCAGTGGACATGGGAAGAGCAACTGGTGTTACCCACCTGAATTTCTGTATGGTGTCCCACAGTTTTCTTACCCCAAACTGAAGAGACTCTTACTCCAATTGGATGGAGTCTTAGCTGGAAAAGGAACTAGCTTGAGAGCTTTCTTGCTTGAGCTCCAGTGAATGTGCAATGTCCAGAGAACAGAAATAAGTAATAAGAGCTGTTCCTTGAGGGTAAGTGGAGGGAGTAATTCTATTTAATAACTTCCTTAATGACATACATGGTGGGACTGAGTGCACCATCCAGCTGACCACTTCACTTGATTCACTTGATGGAAGGAATCTGTCTAGAGGGAAGGGACCCTGACAGATTTGAGAAGTGAACTCATAAGAACCTGATGAAGTTCAAAAAGGCCAAGTGCAAGGCATTGAACATGTTTAAGGCAACCACCAAGACCTGTGGTTGAGACTGAGAACAGTCGTCCAGAGAAGGAACTGAGGGTACTGATGAATGAAAAGCTGGACCTGCCCCAGCCATGGGCACTGCCAGCCCAGAGAGCCACACGTGTCCTGGGCTGCATCCAGAGCAGGGTGGGCAGCAGGGCAGGGAGGGGATTCTGCCCCTCTGCTCTGCTCTGCTGAGACCCCACCTGCAGGGCTGCATCAGCTCTGGGGGCACAGCACAGCAAGGAAACAGACCCCTTGGGCTGAGTTCAGAGGAGAGCTGAAGCAGCTCTCCTGTGAAGATGGAAGCCTGGAGAAGTTGGATTTTTCAGCCTAGAGAAGAAAAGGCACTGGGAAGACCCAATATCAGCCTTCCAGTACCTAAAGGAGACCTGCAGGAACTATGGGGAAGGACTTTTTAAAAGAGCCTGTAGTGACAGGACAAGGGAGAAAGTGAATCCTCTCACTTTTAAGTGAAAGAGGAGAGGTTAGGCTGGAAATTAAGAAGACATTTTTTACTGTGAAGATGGTAACACATTGGAACAGTTTGTCTGGAGAAGCTGTGGATGCCCCATTGCTGGAAATGTTCTAGGCCAGGTTTGTTTGGGCTCTGAAGAGCCTGATTTGGTGAAAGATGTCTCTGCCAATAACAGGGGGTTTGGAACTACATGATCTTTGTAGGTGCCTTCCAATGCAAACCTTTTTAGGGATATAAGGTGCAAACCTGATTTGTATACCCTTGCATGTGAACTCCATGCAATTGCCCCAAGTTTTTAAAAGAATAATCTCATTTATTTTTGTGGAAGTCTTAGAAAAATGCCCATTTGCTATAAATTGTTATCTTACATTGCTATACCTAACATATGAAATACATTCATCTTACTTTTTCTCTTTAATCTGTACACATTTAATATTCTGTGTACCAAATACAAAATAACTACCATTTCACACATGTATGCATGTATACACTAGATTTTTATATTAACTACATAAATCTATTGTACATACAAAAGACTGAGGTCCTCTCTGGAGCTTCTTTTATATATTTAAGAGTTTGAAAAGAAAAAATAATGAAAATAAAGAGCTTAGGGTATACAATGGAGTACATTGAGTATGACTTTTAATGTAAGCTCTTAAAAATTGAAATCTTTAGCTGTTTCCCTTAATACTGGTATCAAATGTTTCCTTTAATATTGGTAGTGTTGGTTTGTTATTCTTTAATATAAGTCTAAGCATGTAAACTCATCCTGAAATACACATCTTAAAACTAGAACAGGAAAAGCTAAGTTTGTTGCCCAACTGGGTAATTTCAGGGACGAGGAAATGAAATTACAGAAATGAATGTTGAAAATTTCTTATGTAATACTTGTGAAATTCAGACAACAGCTGTCTGTAGAGGCAGTTGACGAGTATGCTTATTGGGTGAGTTTTTAATTGCAAGAGACATACGACTGAAAATTAGGTGACATGTTAGGGACCTGTATTACTGATAACCTTCTGTTTTGTAATTTGTGTGTCAAAATGCCTTGAATGTGGAGCATTGGTGGCCAGTGCACCAGCTAGTGCTTGAAGCACAATTTTCTTCACTTGAAGTCAAAACAAACAACCACTACTGCAAGACCTATGTGAAAGATAAGACAATAAATTACACTAGCTAAACAAAAATAATAAAAGTACAATATCTTTTCAGTTAATATTGTGTTTATCCTAACACACTGCTGTGACAAACTGATTAAAATTCAGTTTTTCTGGTCTCTCAAACCTGTACTGCTCAGCTGGTACATATTAGAGCCCACACCTCTAGCAATGGCAAGTTGCTTTCCCCTCAGTGATTTACAAAATTATTTTTTAACTTCCTTGATTCCTGGGTATAAATACTGTGGAAAGTAGACACATATAGCACAATCCAGATATCTTCTAATTACCATCTTGAATTAAACTCAGCAAGGATGATCTGGCTTTTTGTGTCCCGTGCTGATTTCTGGCTGCCTGAATTGAGGGACAGTAAAAATTTGTTCTTTCACTTCTAATTGGAAAGAACATCATTATTCATAAAACCTATCCTATTAAAGCAGAAGGAACTACTTACATTAATGCATTAAAAACCTATGTGCAAGTCTTTGCAGGATTAAAAAAGGCAGGAAGCAACAGGTTGGGGCAACAGACACCAGATGGGTGGAAGGAAGAATAAAGTGATAGGAAAACAGGGTTACGTGGGCAGGTTGCCTACAAGAGTTTGAAGGCATTTGAAAGCCTATTTTTAAAGTTTGACCTAGCTTTAAACAAATGTGTTGCTTGTCATGTAATAGCTGTTCCTGAAACATCTGCAAATTCAGTGCTCATGAACTTGCACTAAATTTAAATCATAATGAGACCACTAAGACATTTTGTATCATGTTATTGCTGATTTTTTACAGAACAGAGGTCACAGGTTGGTCAGATATCTGCCATGGCTCACCAAACACACCAGGGTACACCTTATGTTTGCAGCGAGGTGGCTGAAGTTTAGGCAGAAGAGAGGCTAAAATTCTGCTGGTCCTCATGAAAACAGTATATAGCTTACATAAATCACTGGCAAGAGAAAGAGTGAACAAAAAAGGGCAGAGTTTTGCATGCAAATTTGTAGTGGATGCAAAGTAATTATAGAGGCAATGTACTAACTCCTGAAAATGTTGCCTTGTCAGTAATGTTCAACTTTCAATACAAGTTGCATTTTGAAGAAGTCATGAACTCTGAAAAGAAGAAACAAAATTTTACAGCTGTAGATTAGCCTTTTGTGTACAGTCAAGAAACCTAACACACTAACCTATTATTCCTCTGATTTTTAAAATTACTTAAAAAAAATCCAAACTACCACATTAAAAATGCTTCTTGCAAAGATCTATCACTCTTCTGCCAGCACTAAAAACTGCATTGGAAGCATGTAAAAATGTTCTGCTGCTTTTGAAGAAAGGGAAACAAAATATGCTTCTAAAAAACATCTACTATACTGATAAAAGAGAATAAAGTGTAAGTATAGAAGAGAATATCCATGTCCACTCTTAAGTTGAAATCATATTCAGAATATTTTTATACTATATTTCAACATTTAACTTGCTACAAAATACTATTTCACAATTGATTCAAAAAAAAGAAAAAGAAATTAAAAACATTAATAGTAATTTAATTTCACAACAGTTCTTAAGAGAAAAACTTTTGTGAACCTTGTTATGACTCTGCTACTTTGTAAGACTTTAGTCATAGAGATGAACAGTGACCATCACCAAAGCTAGGGAAAGCTGCCAAAAAGCTGACCCTAAAATAGGAAGAAAGAAAATAACTCAAAATCTGTAAATATCAGCTAGTTCTGATTTCTGTTTAAGCAAGTCTCCAAATGATCAGGAATTGTGGCCTGATCTTCTCATGAGCTCCTCATCTGATGGCTTCCAAATATGGTGCCTCACTCCTGTGAATATTCCACCATAAATTTAAAATAAATTCCCAAAGGATACAGAAAGGTATGCTGATGCATATTCTGCCATGAGAACAGCACATCACAGAGGAGCTAATTTTATCCTCCCTGACTGCAAACCCCATGTCTTCCAACAAGTTGCTGAGGAGGCGGAGTTTCTCTGCATACTTTTCTCTCTGGCACAGAAACTTATCCTCAGTTTATATTACCATTATGCTATTTGTTCTTTTATGTGTCAGCAAACTCAGGTACCTGTTACTTACATCAACACCCTGGAAACAGTTTTTGCCTCAGATGACAAGACTCTTGAAAAGGAGGCCTGTTTTTTCCTTTAACCTAACAATATGAAAATAATTGTCTTGGTTTCTTACTGCCACCACAGAGCACAGACAAATTAAGAGTCAGCACTTCCCTGGGAAAAGACACCAAAGTGCATTAGACAGCAAGTTTAGTCTCAAGAGTATGGAGTTCCAACAACTGAACTCTAATGTATTTGGTTTAGGGAGAGAATGTGGGAGATATATTTTCAGTCATCGGGGGACTTTTTTTCTCATAGATGAAAGAATGAAAAAAAAAACCAACCCAGGGATGTATGTCATTGCAGTATTGATGCCCTACATAAACTCCTCATTTGTCAGCAGTGCTAATTTAGAGGGAGCAGGTAATTTTGCCACTTCTTGTGAAGGGGAACCCCCATCGGCAGCCAGCAGCCCCTCCAAAGAACTCGGGATTTCTTCGGACAGAACAGACGGGGAACGAACTCCCAGCGTGAGACTGGACGTCACCTTCCTGCCAGAGGATACGGACCCACAGCCGGCTTTGTCTGAGCACCCTTCATCAGAGCAAACCTTACAGCAGAAGTGCAGCCCGGGTCCGCAGCTCCCGCAGCTCCGGAGCAGCGGGCGGAGCGGCGCCCGTCCAAGGCTGGCTAGCGCGGCTATCGGGAGCTGTCAGATCGCTCCCCGCCCCGGGGGTCTCCAGGGGAGGAGCCGTGCCGCCCTGCTCGCCGCCCGCCCCTTGTCTTGGCCAGGCTGAGACTGGCGAGGGGTAGTTGCCGGGTATGAGGAAAGCCGCTTACCTGTTGATTTTCAGGGCGAACGCCCTCCTGTCTGCGGCAGGTAGCGTCGCCATACGGGCGAGCAGCCGTGAATGTCGGCTGCCGACGAGGACCGAGACGGGCTGTACGCACGAAGGGCGGATTTATTTCATTTATTTGTTTTTCTTAATTGAGTGCTCCGGGCTAAAAACCCGACGATCCACTGACAGTTCTGGGTGGCAACTTCCGCATTTTACCTTCCTCACTGAAATTGGCCGGAGTGGGAGGGATCTGCCCTAGTGCATAGCAGGCTGCTCACCCTGCCCCATGTTCCCCACCGCCGGCAGCGTCCAGCGCGGCGTCCCGGGCGTCCTGCCCCTTCCCAGCGGCTTCCACCAGCCGTCCGCCTCGGCCAGGGCACCCACAGGCACCGGGGGAGAGCAGGAATTCCCCTCCCTCTTTTACAGAGGCTAACCCCGAGCCCCCCGGGAGCACTTTGGAGGGAAGCAGCGGGGAAGGCAAGCGCTTAGGCACGGACATGACCGGAAGGCACCGTGTACATCTATCTGAACACGCACAGTTGGGGGAATCCGTGCGCATCCCTCACGACCCTTTTTCTTTTGGAAACTGCGGTGCGAGTGTCAGACACCTCCGTCTCCGCCCCACCACACCCCACACATATATGCACACCCGCCGGGGGTCCGGCGCTGCTCTGCGGGGCCGGGCGAGGGAGCAGCGGGCACCGCCGCGCACCGCTGGCACCGCCGCAGGCGGGCCGGCCCCGGGCTCCGAGGATCCAGCCCGAGCCGCCAGGCGGGGCAGGCGGGGCAGGCGGGGCCGCCGGGCCAGGCCGGGCAGGGCAGGACCGGGCGGAGCAGGCCGGAGAAGGGCAGCCCGGAGCAGGGCAGAACTGCGCTCACTGCCCCGCAGCGATCAGAGATAGCCACGGACCCTCCTTCGGCCCCGCTAGCGCATGGGTGAACCTGTCCGGGCAATTAAGGACAGCAAGTTATCAGAGGAAAATACATGTCAACTCCTTACCTGGGACAATATTTTGCCAGTACACCTGTGCACCTAGATCTGTGTTTTTCTTACATCTAAACCGTGTGTGTAAGAAAAACTCACAGCTACCAACACCAGATAGCAGCTCAGCTTGGCACAAAGCTTGGCACTGCTGTTCTATTGTTCTATTCACCAGTACTTATTGCTCAGCTTTTTTAAAAGGCCATTTTTATTAAGTATCTTGTGGTTGTGTTACAAAATTATGTTTCCTGACTGGTATTTTTCTTTCTGCCTTGATGTAGTTTTCACTGCTTCTGCAGATAAGGAGAACTACCCTTCATTTGAAAGGGGAAACAAAAGCCAAACATGGTTTCTGCAGATGAATTTTGAGGTAGTAGAGCCCGTTCCGTTTTAGATTGTCTTGTTTTTGTAAAATCTGTGCTTTGATGGCAAAAGCATTAGGATTCACCCACTGAAGGCAGTCATAGCTTATCTTTTCATTCCCAGTAACCTGGAGGGAGTCTAGAGGAAAACAGTGGGATATGAGGCATGAAACAGAAGACTGTCAAACAGTGAGGGCCTAAAATTATTCTACTAACAATTATCTTTTTATCTGTAGGATTCACCATTCTTTAGAGTGCTGTTAAATATGTATGGTCTCAAATATGAATGTTAATCTCTAGATTAGCTTCTGGCTAAGGGCCCCTAGGGAAATGTAGAAATACCAAAGAGGTTTAAGAAAAAGAAAACAGAGGTAAATAAAAATTTAAAAACCCAAACATGTTTTTGGAAAAAAACCCACAAGGATCTACAGCAGAACAAGATCTGAAATAGTTCAGAGAAACTAATGAGTGAAAATATTAAAATCTATTATTAATAGGATGTTGTTACCTAACAAATATTTGCTTTGGGAAGAATAAATTAGACACTTTATTGGAACTTACCCACCACACCCATCCTGTCTTTATCTCACCAAGATAAAGCTAAAGCTACCTACCTAGATGTAACTTGAACTTAAATATCACTTAGTTACAAATTACTGATATGTAGCTGTAGTTCAACATGTATTGGTGACAAGAAAAACCATAGATACTTAGTCTGGCAAGACACTACCTCATTGAAACTAGAAAAAAGAGTCCAGGCTTCATTTTAATAGCTCATGTGGCATGAAGTAGGGGCCTTCTTTGATTGTTAAATTTTGCTATAGAAATAGAGTTAGCAGAAATGCAGCACAAATAAGCAATGTACCAATGCGCACAAATACATCCATTTATTAATGATACAACGGTTTATTTTGCAGCTTCATGTATTCTTGGTAAGCATGGACAAAAGGATTGCTCTAAAATATTTTGCCACATGCAGGAAAAAAATTCCTGAGGAGACGCACAAAATTAAAGTTTCCAAAACTTTAAAGTTTTGGCTAGTATGTATATACATTGAGAGAGAGGGTGCTATCATGGTTTAACCCCAGCTTGCAACTATGTCTCACACTCTGATCCAGTGGGATAGGGAAGACAGAATCGGAAGGATAAAAGTGAGAAAATTGCAGGTCTAGACAAAGCTGGTTTAATAGGGAAAACAAAGGCTGCGATCACAAGCAAAGCAAAACAAGGAATTCAGTCACTCTTTCCTTCCCACGGGCAGGTGGCTGTTCAGCCATCTCCAGGAACAGGGCTCCAGCATGGGTAATGTGACTTGGGGAGGCAAATTTCATCAGTCTGAAAGGCCCCCCTTCTTTCCTCTTCCCTCCAGCTTTCTATGCTGAGCATGATGCCATGTGGTCTGGGATTTTCCTGTGGTCACTTGGGGTCAGCTGCCCTGGCTGTGTCCCCTCACAACTCCATGTGCCCCCCCAGCCTCCTCGCTGGTGGTTTGGGGTGAGAGGTGGAAAAGGCCCTGATGCTATGCAAGTGCACCTCAGCAATAACAAGAATGTTCTGTGCTATCAACACTTCTTCCAGCACAAATCCAAAACACAGCCCCATACCAACTACCATGAAGAAAATTTATTCTACCAAAACCCAGCCAAACCCGTCAAAACCATATATTCAGCAGATACAGAACAAACACTTAGATAATTTATGATGAACTGAATTATTGGAACCCTACTGTGGCATAGGAGCAGCAAAACTCATCAAATACTCATTTCATCTATTATGTCAGCAGTTACATTGCCTTTTTTGAAGGGGGAGAAAAAAAGAAAAAATATGGACTTTTATTAAGAAAGTTTACATGGTTGTAACTCATTGGAGCACTACCAGATGAGAAGCTAGTGAAGTGATATTTTTAATCTATCTTATCCAATTCAATATGGTCAGTATGAATGAGTGCTCCAGTTTTCTGATTAACCAGTACTACTGTTTGAATTCTTGCAACAAACCAACCTACCAATACAAGGTAATGAAGTCTAAACACTCCTTTATAACACAAAGTAGAACAAGATCTTTCTAGTCAGAGGATTAAAAAAAATGCATCAAAACAGGTTCCAGTGAAGGCATCAAAAAATCAAAATTAAAGAAAACAGTGCATTTCAGAACAGATCATTGTGTTCCATACCTAGCTTTCTTTTGTGTCAGTAGCTGCTATTAGGTGTTGTATCAGATACAATGGAAACCACACTTGCATTCCCCATTCCTTATCCCCATCCTTCTGTCACACACACATGCATCCCAAGTGGTAGTCCTAATCATTGCTTCGCCACCTCAGCCCTAGAATCAGTCATAACTTATGCTTTCCTGTAATTTTTCTTGGGTTTCAAATGCTCTCACTGTAACTTGCTTTTCCTCCTGCACCTCACTGGGAGGTGCTGGGTCCATGGCTGGCTGGTGGTAATGTCAGCACAGGTTCTGTGTAGGTGCCTGGAAAGAATGGATACTGCTGCAAATTATTTTGAAGGAGTTTGCAGGCTGGGATTAAAGAAACACTGGAAGAAACAATGATTGGCATGTTGGCATGTCCATATGTCACCTACCAAGGAATTTTCTTTTTTTTCTCGTAAGGCACACATTTCCAAACATCTTTTTTCGTCTTCACTGGCAGCAGTATCCCTGTAAGGAATGCTACTGCATAATTGAGTATCAAGGCACCATGAACATTGCTAAACACAACTTCGTATCCCACCTCAAGCATGGCCTATATCCCAACAAAGCCCTGCTTAAGTGTCATCTGCTTGTTTGTAGAGGATGTACCTTTGCTGATTGACCAGCAACTGAGTTAGATCCATGGGAGTTTTCTCAATATCTTTTACAATGTTAAGTTTGCATTCTTGGCAAAAAACACCAGTGGTATGCTGAATTTGTTAATTAATTTATGTGATTTGATGACCCCATCAAATATCTGGAGGTTCACATCAAGAGGAAAACTGTGATGACCTCAGTTTCCAACCTGCCAGGAGCACACAATTCCTGTTAATATTTGCTCATATTACACCTTCCTACTGCATCAGAAGAGTGTAATGTAGCCAGTGCAGGCAAACACTCCTTCCTTAAAGGAAGCTGACATGCCATCAACTTCAGTGGTTTTTCTGTCACATATCTCAACTGCATCCAGTAAAATCTAAGTAATTTAGTCAAAAGTGCTTTAAACAAAAAATATTATATGAAACTTAGCAGACTAAACCTCAGAAAAATGAGTGTAATTTTCCATTATTTCTGTTTATGTTTTAAATAAATTGACAATGAAATACTGAACTCCCTTAAAAATAAATTTAAAGTTACTCCTAGGTTTAAATTTCAGTTTTGTGTTGGTAAAGCAGAAGAAAGGGAACTTAGATCACTTTGTAGCCTTTTTTTTTTTTTTATGAAACCCTTGAGTCTAAAAGAAGAAAACCAGCCTATGCAAAAGCATATCCTCTTTTTCCCCTTGTCTGTGCAAATTCTTCTGGAGGAATACAAATTCTACTGGCCAAATTCACATCTGAGTTTCTCAAAGAGAAATGTTTGCTCACTTTCACAATGAACAAAACTCTAGCAGAAACAACACTCACAAAATTTTCCCTTGCTGACATAATTTTCTTAGATACAACGAGGCAACTGGCTCGATGAGGATGATATTTAAATTCTGATTGTAAACCAAACCTTTTTTCTAATGCTCCTAGTTTCACTAAGTTTCAGATTATAAAAGCATATTGAGAACATAAGCCATAAAAAGTAGTAGTGTTAAAAAGCAGATGCACTTGCTTCAGTAAGATCTTCTTTCTCTTAAATGACATGTGAGTAATCTGCATTCTTCAAAGAAAAATAAAGTTGTCTTGTCAGGAGAAACTGCCAATGCAAGTCCAGATAAGAAAATAAAAATAGCTTAATATAGGAATAACTTAACAGATAACAGACAAGAAAGAAGTAAATGTACCCTGGGGAATATGCAAATCATACTGACTGAAGTTATGCATCGGCCTACTAACTTATATTTTGAGTTCACAAAACTGAACTTAATATCTATTTCCTTATTGTTTTGCAGGTTTACTGGTATCATTGTATGAATTTGCAATCCCTTTCTCTGAGCTGTTGAATTTTTGTACTATAGTTCTACTATAGTACCATATACTACTGTAGTTTTATTATATAGTACTACTATACTACTGACTAGTAGTCATGTAGAAACCTCACAGGGCTATTGTGCTTTAAGAATCATATTCAACATAATACTCAAACACCAATGATTTTCTTCTCCTGCTGTTTTGCTCAGATCATGCTCCCCTTGCTACTGGATCAGGAATTAAAAAATTGCAATGCTCTTCCTTATTTTTCTGTTATAGCCTTCTTCCCTAATTCTCCGCTAAAGCCTTAATCATTAAAATCAGTCTTTGGACCATCATTAAAATGGCCTGGCTTGCACTGAGATCTTCAGCATTAGGAAAGGGAATAAGTTATTTCAAGTGCAGTCAACTAAAATAATAATTAAACACAACTTCTTGGTAACCAGCAACACTTTATTACTTTCTGATGTTGTATGTTTTGTCTACAAATATCTTAGAATAAAATGCGTCAACTGTGCCACCCAGATTTAAGTTTGCAACGCTCATTTGGCTGCCACCACACTAAAATGTACAGGTTTTACATCTGTCTGTACGAAGTAGACTTCATTACATGGTTCAGCAGAAAAGAAAGAACAGCTAACACTTATAGCAAAATTCTAGTATTTGAATATTAACTTTAAAGAAACCAAAAAGAAACCCAGAAACCATAGTATTTGTTTCAGGTAATTTTGTTCAAAAGAAAAAATAATAAGCAGTGTCATGTGAGCTGATGAAAAGCAGAACCACTTAAGGAACCATGACACTGGTTTAATCACCTTTCTTTCCCCATACCAAATATCTCGCTGACATGTAACTGAAATTCCAGTATTACAAATAGTCTCATTTTGAAAGACAACTTACATCCATTTTTTCGTTTGTGCTGCAATGCAAAACTGCTAATTCCCAATGCCTTTCTGACCTTCTCCTCTTTTACACAATCTTGTAATTTTTTAAAAATCAATGCTTTATTAACAAAATTTTATAAAGCTGTGCAGTCCCAGGAGAGTAAAAACATCTACCATCAGGCAGGATTCTACCAGATACAGCTTTGAAAGGCTTATCAGATTTTTCCTCTGAAATAGGATGCATCATACAAGGTAACATGAGTTACTGAAACAAGAATGCAAAAAGATGCACTGCATAATGCATTGGTTTTAAAATTCTAGAAATCAACAGCGTGTATATGCTATTGGAATTTGTTGTTGGAATAAATATGGTTGTATCTCCAAGGACGAGCTGAATCAATGGATTAAATGAATTCTTTTATCATTTCTTAGTCACTCTAATTTTAACAAGCATTTCACATGCTTGTTAAAATTAGAGTGACTAGAGGAGATGCCAACTATTTAGAGTAGAATATTATCAAATATTATGAGTATTAAATATTTTAATCTACACAAGTATAGGAAGAGTCAAGAATAAATAACAAGTACATTTATTACCAGTACCATACATGCCATACAAGATGTACAAAGATGAAGCCCAGTATATGTTACCATAACAGTACTCTAACTAGTGCTACTGAACCTTATTTTGAGAGCACTTGGGTTTTGGGCGAGTGCACTTATCAGCATGCATCAGGCCAATCTGTGCCTCCCCAGTGCTGTT
The DNA here is from genome assembly GCF_028551555.1 of Melozone crissalis. Taxonomy (NCBI): domain Eukaryota; kingdom Metazoa; phylum Chordata; class Aves; order Passeriformes; family Passerellidae; genus Melozone; species Melozone crissalis. The sequence goes on from NW_026535783.1 coordinate 47,868,140, forward strand.
ACATTTACACCTTCTGACATGGAGAAATGTGTTACCTATTTGCTAAACCTCTGTCCCACAAAAAGCTGGGGAGCACATAATACTGTTAAAATTAACTGTAGTTGTGTCTTACACATGGTATGTGCCCCCTCACAGTCCCTAATGGAGAGCAGAGAAAGGCAACATTCATCTTGCTGATTATTTGATTATAGATAGATGACAGCACATGCACCCTGCACCATGTTTGTTATTCACACTGGGGCTCCTTCAGTGCTCCGGTGTGTCTGAACCAGGCCGGGGGCTGACCTGCTGGGAAGCAGCTCTGCTGAGAAGGACTTGGCGGTCCTGGTGGACAACATACTGTCCATGAGCCAGCAGTGTGTCCTTGTGACCACCAAGAATGCCAGTGGTATCCTGGGGGGCATTAGGAAGAGCCCTGCCAGCAGGTCATGGGAGGTGATCCAGCACTCAGCTCTGCTGAGGCCACACCTGCAGTGCTGGGTCAGTTCTGGGCTCCTCAGGACACGAAAGACATGGAGCTCCTGGAGCTCCTGGGTCCAACGGAGAGCAAGAGAGGTGTGAGTAAAGGACAGCGTTTCTCTTACAAAGAAAGGCTGAGGGAGCTGGGCCTGTTCACACTCAAGAAAAAGAAGAAACACCCCCTTGAGAAGAGAGGACCTCATCGGTGTCTAACAGCGTCTGAAAGAGGGTGTGAGAGGGTGGAGCCAGGCTCCTCTCAGCAACGCCAGGCTATAGGACAAGAGGCAACAGGCAGAAGCGGATCCCGTTCCACCTGAACGTGAGGAAGAACTTTTACTGTCCAGGTGACTGAGCACTGGAACAGACTTCCCGAGCGGGTGCCGAGTGTCCCACACTGGAGATGTTCAAGAACGGCCTGACACACGCTTGTGCCATGCGCCCTGCGCTGTCCCTGCAGGGGCAAGGGACCCCGCCGGGAACCCCCGGACCAACATTCCTCTCACGGAGAGCGCCCCCCCCCGCTCCGCCCCGCCCCGCCCCGCCCCGCTCCGCCCCGCTCCGCCCCGCTCCGCCCCGCTCCGCCCCGCTCCGCCCCGCTCCGCCCCGCTCCGCCCCGCTCCGCCCCGCTCCCCGAGCTGCGCCTGCGCAGAGCGCCGCGCGGGGGAGGTGCCCTTGGGGCCGAGGCGCGGCGAGACGTGACGCCACCCGGTGACGTCCCTCTGATGACCCCACCCTAGCGACGTCAGGAGTGTGACGGCAGGGGGCGCCGGAGGTGGGGGTGGCTGGGCCGTTCGCGCTTATGGAGGACGAGGACTGCCCGGACCTGGTCCCCATCGGCGCCGGCGGCGCGGAGCTGGCCGATGCCGGCCCCGACAGGAAGATCCCCGTGACGATCATCACGGGGTACTTGGGTGAGGAGCGGCCGCGGCTCTCGGCAGGGACTGCGTGCGGGCAGGGAAGGCCCGGGCGGGCCGGGTGAGCAGCGCGGGGCCAGCGCTGCGGGCGGGCGGGCGGGGGTCTGCGCCCCACGGGCCGGGCGAGCAGCGCGGGGCCCTCCGGCCGCTCCCGTGGATTTGCAGGGCCACTCGGAGGAGCGGTGTGAGCACCCAAAGCGTTGCTGCTTCCACCACCCTGCTTTCAGGAGCCGCCTCGTTCAGGTCACGATTGACAAATGGCTCTTGGTCACTTAGCGTCAGAATAGTGCCACGTATTTGGCTCAGTTAAATGCAGACTGCATTGCAGTCCGAAAAACGCGAGGTTCGGCGTTTTTCCCGTACCCCTCGACCAGCAGAGTTACTGTGTGCTACACGCAGTTATGGACTGCAAGAATCTGGTTAAATTTAGGATCGCGGTCACTGTGCTGAAAATTGTAACTCTGTACTGCATCACATTGCTGCAGAGAAAAATCTCTTAAGGACGAGTAAGGAAGGTTCCCTAGTTGTAGTGGTCACCTGCCTTGGGCTGGATGATCTCCCGAGATTCCTTCCAGTCTTGACGATTTTGTATCTTGTGCATGGGATGGAACTGCTCCTAAGGCTCCTCAGAACACGTTTTGTAACACGTTTTTTAACAATGCCCCGTTTAAAGGCACATCCGTGGTTACTGATGGCAGAACGGGTCAGAAAAGGCCGTAAAGAGGGAGAAGATTAGGTGTGCCTTCTGTTAAAAGAAGCATGAAAGTTAGTGTTGTAGGAGAAAACTGCCCAGCTAGTAGGGAGCTTGTAAGTTTATTAAGTACTGACACTTAATGAATGGAAAAAATGTGAGTCATTTAAGGCTGCAATTTAATGTCCTGATAGAAATATATCTACAAATTAATTTCTGCATCATTAGAATAGAATGTAAGACATGAGAATGAAAACTTCTCTTTAGAAGAGAATTGCTTGAAGTGTGCGTGTGCATGCATAACAGTATTTAGTTTTTATTTGAAATGTTATGTGTTTTTTTAACATTTTAATGGAAATATGGTCTGTGTTCTAGGAGCTGGAAAAACAACTCTTCTAAATTACATACTGACAGAACAGCATAATAAAAGAATAGCAGTTATTCTGAATGAATTTGGAGAAGGTATGTAAACGTGTGGAAATCTTTCTTTTTGCCACAAAATGACAAGTACATAAAACTACTGGAAACCGACACTGTTGTAACTTTAAATCCATTACTGAAATTATTGACATACCTCACAGTCTTCAGAAGGGCAGAAAGTCTTTTTGCCGGTTGTCGTAAAAAAGTGACGTGCATTAATCTATTTTGCACATAAGTGTAGGCCCTCAGAGTAAAGTAAATAAATACATCACCCTGTTGGAAGTGCTACACCTCCATTTGTCTCACTCAGTTTCAAGCAAATGGAAATTGAAATAATATGTTGGTAGATAATATTTTTTTAAATTTCCTTTTCCCTCAGCCATTTGCAAATCACAAATTATCATTGACCAAGAAAATGGGGAGATGTGTGCTTGATGGCTGTGGTTCTTTGAACTCTTTGCTTTCAGAACTTTTAATTGCTCTAGCTGTAATTTCATATCTGTAGCATAGTCAGCTTACATTGTTTACAGTTTATACTGTGTTAGTCGGGGTCTCTCTGTTTGTTTGTTTTCATCAATAAAGATGTGTATAGCTTTTCTGGTCACAGAGCCTAAAAGAAAACGTACAGACAGAGCCTTTATTTGACAGGGAGGCACAGACTGGCATCCCTTTCTTTTAGTAAAGTTTGTGGCACTTATGATGTGCCGTCATCCAGTGGGGTTTGATCTTTGTGGAATGAGCTTTGTCTTGGCTTTTAAATTTCCCATAAAATGGAAAATACAAATATCTTAAGAACATGTCAGAAACGTGGTGTCAGGAGAAAATAATGTAATCCACATATCTCTCTCTTACAGGCATTGTCATGCAAGATTGTAGATTAAAAATATAGCACTACTTGTGTTTTCAGGAAGTGCCTTGGAGAAATCACTGGCAATCAGTCAAGGGGGAGAACTCTATGAAGAATGGCTGGAGCTCAGAAATGGCTGCTTGTGCTGTTCAGTAAAGTGAGTGCAAGTTCTGTGCAAGTTCTTGCAGTGGATATTGTGGGGAATTGAGGAAGGGAGAAGACATTCAGGATTTGATTCCTGAAACTGATGGTAGAATTGATTGAGACTTCTTTTGTTGGATGAAACAATTGGAATTTGGGAAGTAGAAATTTATTTCCTATTGCTGCCTTACTGGATTTGGTCTTGGTGTCTTTCAGAAAAGTAATCTAAATACCAACTTATAGAGCATGGGGATGTTGTAGAGTAGGGATCTATCCCTCGATTGTTAGTATAATGTGCTTTCATGTAGAGAGCTGAAGATTCAGGTAGGCTGGAACTAGGACTCAGGTTTCCCAATTTCCTCACAAAACGCTTAGTCTGCTTCTTTCTTTGTACATTGGTTACTACTTCAATATAGTATTCATCAGGGAGGATGAATGGAAAACTTTTGTGACCTAATGAAACACAGTATCCAAATCTGTAAGCTGATGGTCATGGTAAAAAACAAGAGAGTATTTGTTCCTTTGACATGTTTTTTTACCCTTTTTGTTTGTTGCAATGCTGAATTGTTTGTGCTAAGTTTGTAAAGGGTAAGGGTCATGGCCTGTTTGTCCTAGAAATTGGGAGAACTGATCTTATGCCTTAAATAGTAATAGGTAGTAAGTAGAAAACAGAGGATCTTACTGGATTCCGTTGTTCTGGGGTGTAAGGAATGCTGTCTTAAGAGAAGCATAAAAGTTTTATATACATTGGGTTTTTTTATTGTTTTTGTATGCTGTTTTATATTCTGCTGTGTTTTATATACAATGATTTCTTTAAAAAATGCTATACATTTCTGCTTAAGGCTGACTTCATCAGCTCTAATTTAAGTAAATTGCACATTAATCTTGGTGTAGGTGAGGTACAAAGGCAGGGCAGCATGCTTCACTTCTACCTCACCCCTTATTCCTGTAATATCAGCTGCCAAACCAAATAGTTCCATATCTACACAGCCCTACTGTCCTTTACAGGTTGTTCAGTGTTTGAAAACAAACCTGGTGGGATTAGGCAAATGATATTTTTAGACTAAAATGAAGCAGAAAACTAAAATTTGCCTAATAATATGCCAGCAGATAACTAAATTTTTGTTGCAGACTGTAAGTCTGCAAATGTCCTGTCTCAGAACTTTTGCTTTGATGATACTGACACTGTGTTCTGCATCAGAAGATACATTTAAATACATGCTTCAGCTTGTTTTCTCTGTTCTCAGGTTTAATTGTTTCTTCTTACAGGGACAATGGTGTGAAAGCAATTGAGAACCTGATGCAAAGGAGAGGAAAATTTGACTATATATTGTTAGAAACAACTGGTTTGGCAGATCCAGGTAGTTCACATTACAATTTTCATAACCATGATAATTATTCTGTTTTTATGAAGTGCTTATTAGCTCACCAGTTAGTTCACTTTGACAGTTGTAATATAAACTGGTGATTTGTCAGGCGCCTATGCTTTGGTGGTGGTACAGACTCCAATGAATTGATTCAAGGTGCAGATATGACGTTGTCTTTGTTGAGTTCTGTTTGCTGACCTTAGTCTAAATTGAATCTAATAGAAATCTGGCTAAAATATATTTCCATTTAGAAAAGACACTGGGCTTAGCAAAGAGAAGCGTACTCTAAAACTAGTAGTTTTCAATACACTTTTGATGTTCTACATTTCTCCTTTTAAAGTCTAAATAGTTAGCATCTGTTGTATTGTTTTGCTGGTTGTGATAGACCTTGTATTTTGTGAAGTTGTAAAACATACTGTGAAACAGACTAGCACATTCTTCTTAAAGAGCAATAATAGATTTTACAAAATTCTTCTGTGCTCTTTAGTGGTATTTATTATAAAAAAAGGTCATTAAACTTGATCTGATGTTAGGAATAGCTATCCAAAACAGTTTTCTCTAAACCATCCACATTAAAAATCTGTTGTAGATGGAGAGGGAAGGAAATTCTTATCAGAAATTCAATTGTTTCCCCTTTAGGAGACTGGTGCTTTCCTCAAAGCTAAATAGTTGTCATTATAAAGTAATTTTCTTCAAAAGACAGGACATTGATTTGGCCTCTGTTACACACAAATTCTGTTTGAGTCAAATTGGAAAACTATTAAGCTTTTTGGGAAAAAAATCAATAGATAGCAGAAAATGATTTCATGTTGTGGTCCCTGCTATATCTTGCCTGAGTAAGCACTAGAACAGCTGACAGGTGTTTGGGTCTGGTACAGAGTGGTGTTTGAAGGACTGCATCGTATCACTTCAGGTGGACAGTTTTAGGTGTTGCAATGACTTTAATCACTGATCTTATTGTTAGCACTGCAAATAGAGTTTTTCTATGAAATACCTCAGTGTTGGTAGTTTACTGGAAAAATCTCAATTTTGCAACTGTATATATACTATGCTTCTTAGGAGCTGTGGCCTCCATGTTTTGGGTTGATTCTGAGCTGGGAAGTGACATCTATCTTGATGGTAAGTGCAGGCTTATTTTCCTGTGTATTGGCATTTCATATCTGCATTTAGAGTAATGTATTATTGATGTTTTAAGGCAAGGTTTGAGAACATGTTTGAAATGTATGAACTTGGTTTTCACACTGGCAGATTTGATCACAGAGGTGTCCCTGCTTATTCTGATGCTTGTTTATTTACTTGGGGAGGTGCTCAGTCTTGCAAAAGCCAGCAAAAGTTGTTTAATGCTTTTCTAAGGGATCAGATATGGACATCTCTTGACAGTGATGTAAGGGGAAAATCTCATTAGCCAGCTGTTATAAAACCTCATTTAGGAGTAATATTACAGCATGCTTTTTTTTCTTTCTTCCTTCCTCCCCTTCTACTGAAGTGCAATGTTTCCTAAAGGGTTTCCTATTTTTCTGAATTCATAAATTGTCAACACCTGGATGTTTCTGCCTTTTGTTTTCTGATTTCTTCACCTATTGTTTTCGTTGGTGCTAATATTTGCTGTGTTCTAATAAAAACCTGAGATTACTGAAAGATAAGTCATCACTGTATGTAGTTAAAGAGCATTTTTTTTTAATGTAGGAAAAAAATTTACTTTTTGGCTTAAAAAAATGCCCTACTAACATTTTGTTCAGTCTGTAAAATACCCATCTAACCAAGGAAGGAAACATTGAGTTCAGTAAGAAGGAGCTTCCTGAGTTTCTGCCAGAGACTTGCAAATTCCTGGTCATTTACCATCAGAATGGCTGCATACACCAGTCAGTCCCTTAATTTGTTTCAATGTTCTGTAAAAACATACCTCAGCCAATTTCCTCTTGTGGAAGATGAGGCATCTACTTTGTAAGAATTTACCTCACCTGATTCTGTAGACATTTTACTATGACAGATAAGACAATGAATAAAAAAATACTTAGGTAACAAGTTTAATGTTCACATACTTTCAGTGCTTCCAGTTTGTTATAACTAGTTGTAAATGTGCTGATATTGTTACCTTTGTGCAGGAGGTTTGCAAGTTGTTAAACTGTCAGCTGCATTTAGCACATTTCTATTTCATTTTAATGCTTTCTTTTAGGTATTGTGTCAGTTGTTGATGCAAAGCATGGATTGCAGGTAAGTTACTAGATTTGTTACATCGCTTAAAACTGCAGCATTAGAACAGCTATTGCAGTAATGTTCATGCGGATTAATTAATTTTATCAATAGCTGTGATTCTTTGAATGAGGACATATTTCATTATTACTGTCTTTTGGATGGCACAGGGAAGTACTGATATTTACAGACACAGCAGCAGGTGTGACAAGAGATGCCAGGTTGCTAAGTTTTGGTTTCTTGGTTGCTTCTAGTTCTAACTCTTCACTCAGGAATGTTGCTTTTAATCCAAATAGGCATTTGCATTGCTGTAAAAACAATGGAGAAATTGGTCACTGGTCTGTGTTACTTGAAAGGAGAGGACTAAGAACAGATGTCTTATACCAGTGTGGTAACAAGTGAGTTAGGGCTCCACCTGGGAAGGGTACTAATGTAATGGTAGGTGTGGAAGGGAGAAATGAGAGCACAGGTGTCTTGGTACTGCTTCACATTAACATGTTATATGGAAGCAGACAAAAAGAGCAGGTATTAATCTGTATATAAAGTATAATGTAAGAATAGACATATAGAACAGTGAGCTTAGGTTGGCAAAGATTGTGATTAATTCAAATAGTTCAGCTTTTTTTTTCTTTTGTTTTTCTTTTTTTTTTTTTTGGTAATAGGGTGTAAATATAACTATTTGCAACTTAATAACTTAGGAGGTGACTGCTTTGATTGGGTATTGAATTTGCACGATTTAAAAAAAAGTGAGCATATGAAAAAATACCTTCATCATTTGAGAAATGCTGCTCACTTTTAAAATTTCAAATGTTTATTTAAATGTTTAAACCTTAACAAAATACAACAAAAGGACTGAATAAGGAGAAAGACCTTAGGGGAAAGGGGGACTATGGGGAAAACAGAGAATGTCCAAACAACAAATCACAATAAGGTGACTATACATTAATAGAACTTCTCTTACACACACATAATATTCATCCTTTAATTGCAGGAGCCAGCCTCTACATTACCCATCTATAATAATCGTGTAGGAATTCCATGCTGTGAAAGTGTTTGTAATATTTCTGCATCTACAATGGCTGCAGATAGCTCAGAGAACTGAAGAATAATGGTTTAAGAATAAGAGAGTAGTTCTTCCCATGTAAGATTTTTTTTGTTTGGATTACTTGGGTTTCTCCTTTCAGTTGTGCTTATCTGATAGCTGATTTACCAAAAGGGTAAATTTGGTAAAAAAACCAAAAAAGGATATCAGATTTGATTTAACAAAAGGGTAAATCAGGTTAGCAGTCCTGTTCTCTCATCGATTTGTCTTGGACTGGAACAGAGAAAATTGAACCTCATAGCAATTTGGGAAGTTAAGTTCATTGTGTTCTGCAAGAACTTTTGTGGAGAAGTTGGTAGAAGAGTGAGGGGAAGGGGGTGATTTGCCCTTCCAAGCAGTCACCGTCTTCTAAATCACCTCAACTATCACAAGAAATCATATCATGTTTTTGGTCAGCCCCTTTTCAGCTGGGTTCCCTCATATTAATTCAGATGTGTTTTATAGTATGTATTGCTTGCAAAAATGTTCTTCTGTTTATCTTTTTCTTCATGCAGTGTTGAAATATTGTCTCAGATGAAATATAATTGTGTTGCACACAGCAGCACTACATTGTTAATGGAAATGAGTTTTAAAATGCTAGACTATCAAGTAATATAACAGAAACAACACAAGAATGTTTTGAAACATTTAAATTTTCTATCTGCTATTACCTTTGGCACCTCAATGAAAACATACATAATCTAATCAGTAAGCCTGTAAAACACTGACATCTACACAGAATAGTGGGAACTTCAGACTTTCTTAGTTGTGTACTAAGTAAACTGTGGTATAGAAGGACTTGCTAACTTGTTTAGTTCCTCTGATTGCAAAACCTGACCTCAACAGCTGTTTATTATTCAAAGAACTTTGAAAGCCATACAGGTAATGGCATTGAGATAATGTGCAGCAATTTAAGTATGTCATGCTTCAAAGAACCAACCCATCGCAGAAAAGCTGACAAAGATCCACTGTGACCAACCATACCACCATCCCCATGCTAATTAATACCATGGATTATCAATTTAACAGGTTTGTCACACAGCAATCTGAAATACTAATTTCTTTAATTGAGGGTGAACAGTTGGGCAGCTTGAAGTTGCAGTCCTCAACTTCCAGGACCTGACATCAGAACTACTGACATTTGATCTTTTCAGGGCAACAAACCTAAACAGTAATTGAATAGAATCAATACACAGAGGATTACAAAGAAGAGGTTAGAGGAGAGGTTCCTGAGAGTCATCTTGTTATTTTCTGCTTAGGTTGTGCACAAGCAGGAAATAGTTTTGTTTCTTTTTACATAATAAACTCCCAGTATGCAATAACCTATTTTTGCTTTTCTACAAGTAAAATACTGTTAAATGCCTGGTGATTCCAATAAAGAAAAAAAGTTTTCAAGGTTTTTAAAAAGCTGTATATTTCCCATGACAATTGATTCCACTTTTGTTATTTCTCTAACTGGAAACTGAGATTTTAAAGTAATATTACTGGTTGATTTAGAGGTGATGAAGGAGTGCACAGGATAACTTTCCTAGAGATGTAAGTGCAAGCAGCAAGTTCTTATTAATATTACAGCACCAGTTTGAAGTTTTTCTTCCTCCAGATGTCTGTGACATTTCTATCCTGGAGATTGCTACCTCCATGGCAGAGTGGGCTGAAAATAACTTATAGCTAGACCTTTGCTGCTTCAGTGTAGTCTGTTGCTGTGCCTAAGTTAAGTAAGCCTTTGTCTTGCTAAATGTTACGCTGCTGCTTGAGATGCAGGTATTTTCTTCCCTTTCACTAATTCTTCTGTGAAGACACTAGCTTGGGCAGACAAATGAAGATGATACTGAAACTCCTGTAGCTTCTGATCTTGGACAGACTTGCCAAAGAGCAGTGGTTTATTCATGCAAACCTGGAAAAAGTTACCAGTTTTTACTATCAAAGTACAGTTTGTCTTTGAGTCTTCAGAGAAAAAGAATGTGAAGTTATATATAAGAAATGTTGTATTGCAAGCCTAGCCTTTGTTTTGTTTGTTAGTTGAGTTCACACTCCTTTGTAAAATAACTGAACCTTAATTTTCTTCCAGATATATTTTTTCATTGTTACTCTATGTTATGGTAACTTTTTTACTTCATTGTAAAGCTGAAAATTAATTAAATATTATAAGGTTTTTCAACCCTTTAGCATTCTAATAATAAAGTCAATTAGGAGAGTTTGCTTTAAGCTAATTAAAAATCCCTGTAATGATGAATATATAAATGTACTTTTTCACTATCATTTAACAAAATGATTCTGGATGCCATCTTCCTCAATGCTTTGTCAAAAAACAGACTTCAACTGAATTGAATTTGGCTTTCTTTAATTGCAAATCAATTTAAATGTAATTTGAAGATGTTTAATCCAATTCTTTTAATTTTTGTTTAGCACTTGACAGAGGAGAAACCAGAAGGCCTTATTAATGAAGCATCTCGGTATGGATGTAGAAATTAATTTTAGATATCAAGTTGGGAATTGCACTGTATAAAAGTTCTTTTATAGGGAAATGGCTTCTTTTATGGGGCTTTTTTCTCCTGCTTTGCTTAAATGGAGGTAGATTGGTGTAATGAGGTAAAATGTGGAAAAGTAACATCATGGTTCATTTGATCTTTCTGCCAACAATGAACTGTTCTATTTTAATAGTGATGGGATTTTATTTAAATGAATGAGAAGCACCCTTGTTGGTGGAATTAAAAATGTCATGCTTGAAGCAGAACTGGAGATAGAAGAATACTTTTTAGTAAATGGAGAGCCTCAACATTTAAGGGTTATTGTAACAGTTGAAGTCTTCATAAAGCAAAGAAACTTCAAGTATTGCATTGCAAGGATCACATAAGGATATAATCTCATTGGCAAATAGGGATTTGTAAAGTTGTTAAATCACTAAGCACTTTGGATTAGATGACATAAAAAATCCAAACAAACAAATAAACAAAACAACCCTGAAATAAAAGAATCTAGCAAGCCTTGATTTGATCTGTTAGGACACAGAAGAACATACTGAGAAGTCAGTTGTGTTTTAATCATTCTCCATCATGTTCTAGTTTGTTTAATGCTTGCCCTTCTGTACTAACAATGTTCATACTACCTTTTCGGGCCATGGGAGAGATAATGTTTCTGCCTTACAGATAAAGTACTTGTTTGTTAGTGATGTCTTTTCTCTTCTTCTTTTCTTAATACATAGGCAAGTTGCATTAGCTGATCTTATAATCATCAATAAAACAGATTTGGTTTCAGAAGAAGAATTGAATAAAGTCAGAACGTCTGTGAGGTATGAAACTTTTGGCATAACTGTAACACTACTTCCTCAAAAATTAATTTAAACACAGTTACTTCTTTACTGCTGTTAAAATAGAAATTAGATCTCATTATTAGATGGACAAAATTGATAAGCTTTATAAGAGAAAAGAGACTGCCTCTTGTGAAAGATACTTCAGTACTTCTATGTACTTACACAATCTTAGCATTTTGTCTATCTTGCTAAGATTTGATGTTGTTTAGTAAGGACAGACCTTTGTCTTAAGTGTTTATGTTTTTATATTTCTGAGCAGCTGATGCCATTTTTTGAGAATTAGCAGAAGTGGAAAAAAATCTGCTGGTAAATATGAGTTCACTAGCAAATGGAAATATATATGGAGGAAGTCCCAAACAATTGTCGTGGAAGCAGATGAACCAATGGTCTGAATCAAATTAATGATCGAAGACATTACTCTTTTCTTTCAGTACCATGATAAGCCAGATGAAGCATTAACATTTTAAAATATTTAACAACTGTATTAGTTTTTTGAAATATGAAAATAAAAGTGCTTAGACTGAGCAGAGTGTATTGCGAATAGCTTTGGATAGGAAAATGCTGTGGCATCTTGTTGTCAGAACTTGTGAAGTTCGCCAGCTGTTAGTGGAAACCAAATATCTCAACCCATATCTGATAGTTATTTAACAAGCTGATAACGGAGTTGAGATGCTATTTCACACGATGCTGTCCATGGTTAACGTATTCAAACAATATATCGCCATTATATTTTCATCTAACTAATGATTTTTCTGTTTTATTTCAGGTCAATAAATGGACTTGTTAAAATTCTAGAGACGCAAAGATCAAGGTATTAAATGGCCACTATTACTAGGTACTAGATCCTGCTTCTTTTGTATCAGTTTAAAGTATTCTATTGAATCAGTTTTATTAAAGGAAAATTATTGAATTAGAAATATGTAATCCAATATTTATTTTATGAATAAGCATCTAAAAATTTTTTTAGGAAGTAAAAATGTATTTCTAATTTGTATTTTTCTTCATTAGTGTTCATATCACAGAATACCAGAATGAGTGAGGTTGGAAGAGAGCACAGTGTCCAACCCTCTTGTCCAACCCTCTTGCCAAGCAGGGTCATCCCAGAGCACATGGTGCAGGATTGTGTCCAGATGTTTTTTTAATATCCCACATGAAGGAGCCCACAGCCTCTCTGGGCAATCTGTTCCTATCACCCACACAGTAAAGTACTTGCTCATGTTCAAGTGGAACTTACTGTGTGTCAGTTTCTGCCTGTTCCCTCTTGTCCTGTTGTCTGGCAGCACTGAGAGCCTGGTCCACCCTCCTTTCAGATACTTCTATACACTTAGAAGGTCCCCTCTCAGTCATCGTTTTGAGTCTGAACAGGCCCAGCTCCCTCAGCCTTTCCTCATCAGTGAGGTGCTTCAGTCCTTTAAACATCTTTGTTGCCCTCCCCTGGACTCCCTCCAGGAGCTCCGTGTCTCCCTGTGCTGAGGAGCCCAGAACTGGGCACAGAACTCCAGGTACAGCCTTACTAGATTGACTGGAGGGGCAGGATTACCTTCCATGAACTGCTGGCAGTGCTCTTCCTAAGGCATCTCAGGACACCCTTGGCCATCTTGGCCACAAAGATACACAGTCAATCAACCTTGTGACTGAAGAGCAGTTTGCACAGCCAGGCTGGTTTTGAGCTAATAATTGAGTATGTGCACTACAGTGTTTTCCTTCAATTGTGTCACCCTAAATATTATTCTCATTGCTGCTGCAAATAAGTTGTTACTACAAAATGACTTTGAAAGCAGTGGAAGGAAGTTAAAAGACCAAAACGAAAAATCATTGCACTGTTTTTTGCCAATTTTAATTGAAATTCTGAGTCAGATTTCTTCTTTAGTAAGGACTTAAATGGATTCTGTATTCCCAGGAGAGTTAGGAGAGCAGTAGATCTTCTTCTTCACTGCTAGGACTGATTTGTGCACTTTTACATCAATTATTGGATTATTGTGGTCAGTGTTTGTGAAATAGAGGTTTTTGATTTAACCAAATTTAAAGGAAAGGTAATATTCGTAATAAAGTATACTTGGCTTTTTAAAGTTGCTGTCAAATGTAGTTGGAAATTGTAGAGAAAAATACGTGCTGTTGTTGGGTGATCATATGGGACCAGTTTTGAAGAAGATACTGAACTACATTATTTGTGTTTTAAATGTCCATTAGGGGGAAATCCAACATGTGGTCTCTTTGCGTATTTTATAGTGTCTGATGCCAGCTAGCACTATGTTTTGGATATGGGATAAAGTGGGCCTCAGATTCACTCCTCAATGACAACTCTTTGTTACTTGTAAATATTCTTCTGCAAATGACACATACAGTCTCTTCCATTATTAAACGTTCCAAATGTGAAGTCAGCACAAAATTGATTTATTGGCATGTTATTTGAGGACATACCCTTAAGAGGGGTTTGCTCCTCAAAACCCCACATTTAAAAGGGAGGGTTGCTATGTGATTTTTTAGAACACTGCTGAGAACAACTGACACTGAGCTGGTCATTAATTTTACACAGGAATTGTTTGTGTATTCCATTATAAATCTTTCATCTTAGAAACTGCTTGGTACAACTACTGTTGAATGTAAAAGTTTAATGATTCTGCTTGTATTCTAGAGGTGGGGCTTTTTACCTGTCATGTTCTTTTTCTTTAGCCCATGTCATTAACTGTGTCTGAAAAGCTGTCAGTTGCTATTAGCAGTGAAATCTGTGGTCTGTATTGCTTTGTGAAGAAAAGTTTCTTATGCAAGTTTATAGGTAGCCATTCTTGTAAGCAGATGTGATTGGTACTGCCTAATCTGTATTGCATTTTTTATTTGTCTTTTCAAATTGTAGAGTTGAAATTCGTAGTAGTAGTGCTTCCCTCATTAAGTTGTTTCTGTTTTGTTTGCTAACAGTGTGTCAATATAAGCTACATGTATTCTGGGAGTTTGTGTCTGTATTGAGAGGCTCAAGGCTCCTTTTCCCCTTCAGGGAAAATAATTTTTTATTCAGACAAAATGAATAAGGGATTTTATCATACTTTTGGAAATACCTTGTATTTTACTGTATAACAGTAAAATTTTAAAAGCTTTGTTTCTGTGCTTACATGTTATTGTGTAACTTAACACAGCATTTTCTTGTAGAAGACAGTACCAACCACTGATATCCAAAAATAAGGCTAAGTATTAATGGCATTAGTCTTATAGACAAGAAAAGAAATATATGCTTCAGTAAACACCTTTAAAACCTTTAAATACATGAAAATACATGAAAAACACAAAGCTTGCTTTTTTCCCCTCTCTTTAGAGTTGATCTCTCTAATGTATTGGACCTACATGCTTTTGACAGTTTATCTGGAGTGAGGTATGGTGATAATTTTCTTCTCTTGTATTAGGAAAAAAATACCTGTGTATGAAACAGACACACTGAAATCCTGGCTCAAATTTGCATCAGAGTTTCTCTTAGAATTTCTAGTTTAGTCTGTCCTGTCTAGACAAGGACAGTCCCATTTTAAAAATTACTGCTTTATAAGTGGCAATACTAGATGGGATTCCTTTCTTCTTCAAATGTCTGCAAAAACCTTTTTGACCTTATAAAGTTAAGTGAGCCAGAGTTTGTGTGGTTGGTTGGGTTTTTCCCCAAAATGCAAGTTTTGGTTTAGTATCAGAGTAGATTTGTACACTTCTCTGGTTCTTTGAAAGCATTTCAAAATTTTTTCTCCTTTGTATTGTGATGAAATGGAGGCTGTAGATTTCACACAAAAAAATGAGGGACTGAGGTTCCACAGCAAACAAAGGTTCTACAAATTCTGCTAACTGCGTTTGTCATTCCTGGGGTTTTTAAATGCTGAATGCATGATTCAGCATCCTGGATGGGTGCAGGAGTAAAATGAGAAGGAAGGGGGAAAGGTCGTATGGTTCATTGTGTGAACAGAAAGACCTGAAGAACAGCAAAGGGAGTGAGGAGTACTGGAGCAATCATAAAGTAAAGGAGGGAAAAGGAGGGTAATATCAGCTTCATTCTTCAGCAGGGAGAAATTGCAGACATGCAAATTAGTAACATCTATTAGATAACATGTGCTTGTGAGATTTCCCTCTGAACTGGTACAGTACTATCAAAATGATAGGTTTTGTCTTTTTTTGCTGGCTTTGTCTAATCAGTGAAATACTGTAGTGTTTGTTTCAAGATTTCTACCAATGGCAGCATCAGCGAAATATCAAACTAGGCATCCAAAACAAAGTTAAGGAAGGAAGGAGATTGGTATATCCTTTAGAGGCAATAGATAACTATTAGTTTGTAAGCCAGATCATAAATCCACGTTCCAAGTTCTTATAATGGATCAGCTAACTGAATTGACTCATCCGGGAGCCACACAGCAGAGATAAAGCAGTAAAAAGACGTGAACCAGAAAAAGATTGTTCCTGTTAACAGCAGTTCACAGGTAGATCTGATTACTTGTAATATTAGGTGGTGTTCTGTGAAGTTTACTAGTTTGCTGCACTCCACAGATCTGAGATAGTTCTTAAGGAACTGACAAAAAAAAATCTTTATTGCTTTCCTCAATCTAGTGCTCTCTTATCTTACTCAGTTACTTTGAGCTTCTTAATAATTGGTATTAAAACAGAGGAAGCACTCTAAAACATTTGTCAGCATTTAAAGACAAATTCTAAATTACCAAGAAGATTGCAGACAGTTTATTTTGTTTATGTTTGAACTCAGCACAGCAAAATTGCTTACCCTGTTTTTAGTTCCTAGACACAGAAATTCTTACATAAAATAGTGGTGGTTTCAGTGCCATCACCTGAGTAGAAAAACTTTGCATCCAACACCTACTTGAACACAAATACACACCAGTACATAAATAATTTTTTTCTTTTGATGGCACACTGCAGGAGGGATTTCTGTCAGCAGACAGATGTGTCATCTGTTTGGTGTGACTGTGTGATAGAGCCTTGTAGTCTGGATATACCCTGAAGTCACAGGAAGCACATAATGAATTCTGGATTCTGTGAAGGGCAGTATGAGAATAACACAGCAAAGCAAAGGAAGTAGGAGAAGTAGGAACTACTTCTGTAGCAGATAGTGCCTTTTTTCCCCACCATAAAGGCTTCTTAAAATATTACAGTCATCACATTAGGAGGAGGGACTTTAATGGGCAATCTTCTCTGAAGTGGCAGAGGGCATCATAGTAACTTGTGCTACGGTATTTCTTCTCTGTTTGTTATTTACAATATAGAGAGAAAACAGAAACAGTATAGAAGATGGTATTTGAAGAAATTTTATGCTATCTTGATTAATTGAGACAGATGTGGATGTGTCTAAAAAAAAAAAATATCCAAAGTTGCAATACAATTTTCACACGAAAAGATGCAGTAAGACCCTAAATATTAGTTTACAAAAGAGGTTCCCAAGTAGAGCTTGAACTTAGGGTCTTAGTGAGTAGAGAGTATCTGTTTTAAGTTAGCAGGCACACTGCATAGTAGAAGTGAGCTGTACAGATGAGAAGTGGAAGCTGGTATACAGTATTTCAATAAGTGTTACAGATTTCATTCTCTCAAGCAACAGCTTTGTACATTCTTTTCTTCTTCATTTTCAAATAATTGTAAAGTTTTTTAAAATATGAACATCTATTAACTTGATAAATTCTTGTGGTTTATTTTTTCTTGCTTGTTTTAATGATGTAGTTTGCCTTTTTTGCAGAAAGGAGTATCAAGGGCCTTGTGTTCATTGAAGTATAAATGTTTTTAATGCTGAAGATATTGCAAATCAGGACTATAATTCTCTTTATGTTTTAAAAAGCATAATTTTCTAACACAAACAACTATAGAAAACAAATATAGTTAAACATTTCTATTTTGAGATTAAAAATTAATTAACTGTTGAAGCTTATTCTGAATATGTAGTCTATCTTTGATATTTCAGCTTTGCTCTGTAATACTGGAATTTTAAAAATTTTGAAATAATGACATTTTGCCAATCCTACTCAAATGCGACATTTAACTTCACTTATTTTCAGTTTGCAGAAAAAGCTTGAGCATGTAAAGACAACACATGCACATCTAGATAAGGTAATTACCAAAAATGCTGCTTTGATGTTTTTGCAACAACAGGGCTGTTCAATATTGCATGCTAATTTTGTTACCATTTCAGAAGGTTTCAGTTAGGGAGTAACGTGTTCTAAGGTATTTGGAAGATGACCTAGATTACAGAAAAGGAATATGCTTTATTGTAAATAGATTCTAAATGGCTATATTAAGTCTCACTTGTAAAGATAGCTTATAGGCTTCCAGTGCTCCAGACAGTCATATCATTTGTTGATTCACATGGAGAGTATTAGTGAACCAAATAGAACCACTTTTTTTTTTTTTTTTAGGTATTTGCAGGAACAAGTCCTAAATTTGTAGCCAGTCTGTCCTATAGGTTTTCTATCCAAAACAAAATCTCTCTAGTTGAATTGTGCGTCACAGTCCTCCTTGGGGTGTCCGTAGGTGGGTGGAGTTCACCCATAGGCCACGAGTCCCCTCAGAGGCTGCAAAAAAGTAAAAGTTTCTATTTTTTTAAGGTGTATTGGAGAAGTGAGCTTTCTGCAGAAGGTTTCTATAATTAAATTGAATTTTCAGGTTAAAATATGATGCATACAATGCCTGTATTTTTATTTTTAAACTGCATAATTTAACTGTGAAGTTGCTAGTCTTGGAAACAGGAAAAGGCAATAATAATTTAATTTTGGAACTACAGATAAATGCAAAATCAGTTCATACTTAATTACAATGACAATACTGATAGTTTTTGTTTAATCAAAATTCTTAAATATGCTCAGTTATAGAATCTTAATGGATCCCTAAAGTAGATGGAAATGTTGAATAGAATCCTTCCTGAATGTTATGAGTTATAGTATCCTTGTGTGTTTTATTAAGGAGATTAGTGTTAGTTTTGTAGTGTGTAGCCATTCGACAGAACTCATTGTTAGTATCTGTGTTTAGTTTAACACCTGCATATTTAAGATGGTTGTTGAGATATTTGAGGCATAATGAGGGCAGAACACTTCTCACAGTAGGCTGCAAGTCCTTGTTGTAAGACAAAGTGTGCTTATTATCTTCATGTTGAAGGTCAGCAGAAACAAACTGCACTGTGCTTGGAGCACAGTGAACTTCGGTCTGACGTGTTTTGAAGCTGCTCAGCGTGTTAGCTCTTGTTTAGATAAGTTGTTTAGATAAGTTTACTTATCATTAGACAAACATTTGCTGCTTGTTGCTTTAATTGTTTTTTCCTTAAGTTTAGACTAGTGATCAGAAGGTAGTAATTTGAAAGCATTACAGGAAGTAATTCTCTCTCTGTTCCTCCAAACCATTGAGCAGTTATAGTGACAAAAATAAGACATTATTTAGTCTTTAAATAAATTGTTAATTTTAAACTACCTGTTTTATTTTCATATTTTCTTTTGGTAATTGATCCTGAGCAGTTAGCTGGCAGTTGCTTTGGCACAAAACTTAACTTGAGACATCTTTATTTTCTGAATCTATTCCTACATAGTCTGTTTATAAACAGCTTTTTTTACAAGGCAAGTACAGATTGCCTTTTATGAAAATTATGTTGTATTTTTTGTCTGATAGTATTGTCATTAAGATCAGTAAGCCAAAAAAATAGCATTGTTAACCATATTTGAAAGCTTGATCATAATAGTCTCTACAGCAAAGAATTACATGGTAGCAACTAATGGCACTAAACTATTCAAGGCATTGTATCTACCCTATAAGTGCACACCCAAACAGAAACAAAAAGTAGAGCTTAATTTAGCAAATTAGAGCAGAACAGAAATAGAGTTTTGGTTTTTTTTTTAAAGTTGATGTTGTCATATACTTGCCTTTTTATGAGGCCAAGTTATAAAGAACACTTTTTGAAATTACTGTTACGGGATGTTTATTCAGTGTGGTAATAATAAGTGTCTTGCCTTTTGCAGGCTATAATTACAGTAACATTTGAAGTTCCAGGAAATATAAAAGAAGAAAACTTAAATCTCTTTATTCAGGTAAGTAATACATCACTGTCAACTCAAAAAATCACGGTAGCTTTTTATAGAAACTCATCCCATGCCACTTTGTTTATGGAAACAACTTTTTCTTTTCATAGAGTCTTCTGTGGGAGAAGAATGTGAAAGATAAGACTGGATGCACCATGGATGTCATAAGACTGAAGGTCAGTCTGAAATTATCAGTTTCTTTGTTTTGTGTTTTTCATTTTTATACCTAAAAAACTGCATTGTGCTGTCAGTTATGGACCTATCAAAGGTGCTGCTGATCACTGTAGGAGAGCAGATGAAATGGAGAGTAGCAAGTTGTCATTCCATGAATGACTCAGAGAGAGATAGTTGGCAGAAGGGCAAACATTGATCCTACTTGTTTTAAATGGGGAGGGCAGATGTACAGTCCCCATACATCAATGGCAGGGCTAAAAATCAAGCCATAGTTAAATCACTTTTAATTTTATACCTCCATTGCTTTGAGAGATACTATTCATCTCACATATCTAGGGTTGGGATACTGTAGATTGGATCCTATAGATTGCTAGGTGTAATTAAAATTATTGCCATAATATGCAGAAATTCAGTTTGGTGTAACATAGGAATGCAGTAGTAGTTGTGGTGTACAATTAACAAGTTTTTACAGTATTGTCAGGCTGTTGTTTTAAAGATGCAGCTCATAAGTATTCATCTTCATGGGCACTTCATATGTTCTTCAGTTGCTTGGTTTGGAGAAGAGTAGAGGTGACAATTCAGGATCTACTTTCATTTACCTTATGCCAAGCAGCCCAGGAAATAATGAAAAAATAAGAATCCAGTCAGTCATTTGTCAGGCTGTAAGAAATATAAGAAAGTAAAGCTGTGGTTTGTTTCCTGAGAACCCTTGACCATCATAGATAGAAACATAATTATTCTAGTTTTATAGGAAGGAAAGTTGTTTTCTTGCTTTCTCAGCAACAAAATTAGAGTATCCTGGTCTTCTCCTTCCTAACAAATAGAAGAGAGTAGCCACTGATGTATCTGAAGCTGTCTGAAAAGCAGTAATGCTATGCACAATTGTGTTTTTGGTGTACTGAGCACTGGAATCAAATTAATTCTTTATGAGATGTGAAGCCTGTGGTAAGATGTGTGCTGTCCGTCAGTCACAGACAAACACACCAAAGCAAATGAACCTCAGGCAACTAATTACAGAACAGGTTCCAAAGTTTGTTGCTTTTATATTTATATTTTATCTGCAGTCATGACCCTTTTGGCAGTAATAGTTATAGAATTCCAACTAATAGGTCAAATGGAGACCTATTTTATGAAATATTTTAAACTTTCTTTCTTTAGGGAAATGTCCTGGTTTCGGGCAAATTCTGGGAGGAACTTCCAGGAAGTATAAGACATGTTTTACAGAATGTGTTCCACTAAAATATTTTAGAACATTGTGCTATGAAGTGATGAAAACTGTTTTAATAGAGCTTTTGATATGTGAGTTAGTGGACTCATGCTGACTGTGATCTCTTCTAATTCTGCTGCTAGTTGTTCTACTTCACAAATGTTTGTTCTTTCCCCAATATTCAGAGATGCTGTTTCAGAAAAGTAAATATACTGAGCATAAGAGCTTAATTGGACTAATCTGAAATCAGACATTTTTGTTCATTTTACATCATTTGTTGGCATGCAGGCTTTCATGGACTCCCATGTCAAACACCGTATATGCATTCAAAGAGGCATAGTAGATGATGACATTTAATTTTTGCTTGGGCAGCCTAGGTACTGACAAATGAGGAACAGAAGGCAAAGTATGGTAAAATGTGATTCTTAGCCTTTAACAAAATAAGGAGATGTGAAAATGGATGTTATGAGTACATGTGTTGATTGGTAATATATGTTTATTTTGACTAACAAGTTCATAGGTGCCAGAAGTACTATTCCCTGCTTGAACTAGATTGGAAGTTTTGTTTCCCTTCTTACATATTTTATTTTTTAAAGTTTTGTTTATATACCCTAACAGTTATTTTTCTGATAAGGGACTGGTATCTATTCAAGGCAAATCTCATCAAGTGATAGTGCAAGGTGTGCATGAGCTCTATGACCTAGAAGAGACTTCAGTAGCCTGGAAAGAAGATGAAAAGAGAACAAACAGGCTGGTCCTAATTGGTAAGAAGAAATTATGCATCTCCTTGTTTGAGTTTAAAAAGCTGTTTTCTTACAGACAGTCTCACAGACTTGGCCATTTAAAAGCAGTCAGGCTAAACTGGCCAGAATTAGTGCAGTAAGTTTGTTCAGCTTAACCCTCTTTTTAAGACTTATCCATCAAAACCTCCTGAAGTTCAAAACTGCAGCTGAGAGGAGTCTACACTATCCCCATTAGTGCCACCAAAATCAAATCAAACCAAATCAATAAAATACTAAGCTTTCATAAATTATGTTGGCATATTTAATCTTGTTTCTAAAATCTGTAATTATAAATTGGGTGATGGGAATAGTTTGAATGGTTGATCAAATATTTAGTAACTGTAAGGAAGGTTATTATAGCTTTAAAATGTTTAAAATCAGTTTTGTTTTTGAAAAGTTTGCAGTGCTGAGGTTCTGTGTTTCTGCTTTCTGTTTCTTTGTTTGCTGTGCAAAGTGTTTTATTACCAAAAATAACCTACTTTTTTCCCTTTCCCTTATTTGTGCTTGAAGTCTGTTGTTGCCTTAATTTTAATACTACTATTGTCACTGATTGATATAATAAACACTTCCTTAGGTTAGAAGAAGCTACTTGTATGTGTTTTAATGCATTTTAAAATACAGTTAGATATTTTATTTCTCTTTACAGGCAGGAACCTGGATAAGGAGATAATCAAAGAAGTATTCATAGCCACTGTGAGAGAAGAACGAGGAAACAGTTGACATAAAGCTATAAAAAAGATTAAATGTCTGTTTTAATACTGCGAGGATTTTATGGCAGAGAAGACTGAATGGCATGGACTATAGTAGTTTCTATATCCTCTTGCAGTTTATGCAACAGTTGAACCCTGAAGTCTTCCTAAGAATTCCAGCTAACCTACTGCTTTAAGATTAGCTCTTATGGTCTAGAATCAAACACAATTCTCCTATTTTAGATTTGGCTGAAGCTGTGTCAGCAACATCATGGAACTGTGCAGAAATGGAGACAGGCAAAAGGCTGTTATGTTCTACGTGAAACGTTACTGTGGGGATATGGGGAACGTGTTTGAAGCCTAGTGCTTTCTCTTGCTAACTCTCTTCCACTGGGAATGATGCAATAGTGATTATTGCCAGTGATATAATCACAGTACAAAATGTTTAGTGTTTACTATTAAACTGTCTTCCATCTCTTTCCACTTGCTTTGTGATTTTTGAGTGTATGCACCCATCCCAGGTACTGTTCTACCTGTAAACCTGTTGTGTAATGAAACTAAAAATACACAGGTAGCAGAGGGACAAGATCACATGGGGTAATTGCTGTCTACACAAAAGTTGTGCATACAGTGTTTGGTCACATAGTCAGCAGTTTGAAAGAGGTAACTGAACTCTTCAGTGTTATAGGCCATCACCCTGCCAGTTCAGGATCTGGGGAACTGGGGACTGCACCTTTCCACTATGTTCAGGCTGCTCTGCATGATTTCTTAGGGGGTTCTGTGACACTACTTTGAAAACACAGTCTGAAGCTTTTATCTCTCTGCTATTACAATTTAGAGTTGAACTTCTTGCCCTGTACATTCTCCAGTACTCTTCGTTCACCTCTTAGCTTTAGAGGGATATTTTGACTGCAGCTGTGTGAAAGCAAAATGAGTCAATGCAGGAAGATAATGTAGAATTAAAAATGTTTGCAAACTAAGTTCTAGGACATGCAGTTCTGAAGGATGGACTTTTAGCTATAGTGCTTGCTGTGCATGCTTGGTGATGTGTCTGAGTAAGCAGAAACTTGTCTCACACCTAACATTAAAAAGAAAAGAAAGAAGGCCATTCCCTCAGTCTCTCCTTCAGGCAGTGTCAGGAGTCTTTGCTTCTACTGCAGTATATGAGTTTGGAATTTGTTTTCAAAAGAGCTGAGGATGAAGACATTCATCTTTCACTGCCCGGAGCTGGTGTCTCAGTTGATTAATTTAAATAATGTATCTTAGCTGAGATAGAACTCTTTACTCTCCCAGTAGATACATCGGCAAGCATGACTTCATTCCTCACATTAGAAGTAGCTTTAGATAGCTTGAGGTAGTTTTCAGGACTTATTTTTTTCTCTGAAGCAAGGTATAAAGAGAGAACAATCTGCTTACACAATGTTGCTTTCTGTTTAGCAGACCTTGGTCGCACCTGAGTGAACTGGTATAGCTGAGTGACACTGTTTCCCTTAGCAGTTAGAACTCTTCATTTTTAAAACCAGTATATGTTCTCATACTGTTTTGGACTGCATAAATGACACACAGTCCTGCATGAAAATTTGTCAAATGATTGCCATCACTGTTATTCATTGAGTATCAAGATCACATAAATTTAAATTTGTGGATAATACATTTATAATTTTTAGTGCTTTTGCTTCTATTTGTCACAGGAAAAGTGATCAAAATGCCTCTTATAAAGGCCTCATGTAATGGAGGAACTCTGTTCTCTTTAAGGCAATTAATCTCTGAAGTGTTGTTAACTTTCAATTTGAAAGAAAGTTCAGAGACCTAATACAAAGAGCTTCAACCATGAGTCATAAGGGAAAAAGGGATGGATGGCTTACACAGAGTCATTTTTGGGTGCTTATTTTTAAATATTTGTTCACCCAACACACACTCCACCACATGATAAAATTTCCATGATGACTGTCAATATACTGGGGGTTTTGTTGCTGCAGAGGGGCATTTCTGCAGCTGGAAGTATAAGCTCTGCACTCTGTATAGCTCATGTTGGTACCACTTACCCTTTCTTGCTGGGACTTCTCCTGCACTGCTTGCAATGCTCACACCAGAGAAGCTCTAGGCAGTACGCACATCTTGCCTGCCTGTCTTCTGTAAACTGCCTGCATATTTCAAGGCATCCCCTGGGATGGAGAGCAAGCAGCTCCTCAGCATGGGTGGAGTTTGTTCTCCTCTTGCTGGCTGTCAGGATGCCCCAGTGCTTTGTCCTCTATTCTGTTCACACATAATGACACTGGAAAAATGCCAAGCACCTCATCTTTATCCCCATCTCCCAAGAAGCCCACTGGTTACATTTCTTGGATATTTATTTAACCAATATTTTCTGTTCTTACATGCACAGGCTGGGGTCCTATGTCTTGTCTTTGCATCATGCCAGAACCAAAAGAAAAGGAAAGATAATGACAGCTCTGTAAAAGCTGTGTAATTACTGTAATATTTGTGTTACTGGGAGCTATGTCAAGAATGGCCTTCTCCAAGGAGCTACAATTGGGCTGAAGTGAGGTTGTGTGGGAGGGTGAAATGGACAGGCAGACACCACTCAGCCCTGTCTTGGGGTTGTGGTGTGGATGGTGGGGAAGCCAGGGGATGCTCAGGTTAGGGTGAGGAGGGATCTGGTGAAGGCAAACATTAACAGTTCTTCCTGTGCAGCTTCCAACAGGGGCACAGCCACACCTGAAGAAATGATGGCTATCTAGACCTGGCCTTACTTCCCAGCCAGATAGCTTGCAGTAATGGTGGTTCAGTCCCTCCACCAAGAGCACAAAACTACGTAGAAAGTGATCTTGTCAACAAACCCCACACATTTTGTTCCCTAGCAGGGGCTGAGGAGTTTCTGTCCTAGAGGGAAATTGCAATGATTTGATCATTGTGCCTTCATGAATATCAGACATCTACAGAAATAGACTTTACAAAGCAGCATTTTTCCCCAAGGTATACTTTCCACATGTTTTTAGGAGCTCCATTAAACTTTAACAAAAATTATATCCTTAGACTCTTGTGCCGTTTGTTTATATCACCTGTTAGGTTTAATCTTCAGGAATTACCTGGGAAGATTAATGGATGATCACAGTTTAATTTATTAGGCCCTTTAAAATTTAGGCAGTTCTGAATTTGGTAGTATTTTACAAGATTCTTACTTTTTAATCCTTATATATAACCTGCCACCTGCTGGAGCATGGAACATGTTTTCCATGTTCCATTCCAGCTCCTGTAGGCAGGATGTGACCAGAGGGGACACAGGATGGATAGATTTGGCTTTCCCAGCCACCTGCTGTCCTTGTGAGCCACCCTGTTTCTCTATTGCCATCATCAGCCCAGCTGCCCTGCAGAGCTCACAGCAGCAGCATCTGCCTCTTCTTGTGGGGCATTTCCTCTGCTACCATGAACATTGGCCCAAACAGTGTCCATTTTTTGTTACTCCTCCCTCAGCCCACATGAGCAACCATTATTTCCTCATCCTGCACTGCTCTACAGCTTCCCATTGCTTCCAGATTTGTTATATAAATTGCATATACATTATATACATTAAATACAGGTCCAGGTCTGCATGGTTTTAACTGATTGTAGCTGAATTATTTATAGCAGTGGGATTCCAATGCTAGGCCTGTGCTGCGTTTCTTATCACCCCTAATGCCTGTACTCCTCTACAATACTTGTCTCCATTTCTCAAGGCCACTGATACTGTATCAGTGATGTTTCCCTATGCTTCATCCTTACATTAAAGCCATAAATATCTCATCCTACACAGAATGGCTGCTTGTAACTACTAGCTGTAAAAACACTAGCTGTAACATCCAAGGATAAAAAAGTAAAACAAATTAGCAATTTACACCTGGCCAGTTAGAGATACTGCTGTCACAAATAAATTGAAGTAGTCAGAGCTTCAAGCGGGTCAGGAAAAGATTGGCCAGACCAGGTGTGGCAAACCTCAGCCCTGAGGTGCTGCACATGCACTGCAAAGCCTGTGGCCTGTTACTGGCAGTGGCAGTGGCATTCTGCAGGATGACAAGGCTACATTCCCATCCCAGTGCCCTACACGTGGTCCTTTGCTCTTCCAGCTGTGTACGGGCAGGCTAAGGGAACAAAGAGGAAATCCGTCTGGCTATGGCCAGCAGCTTCACAGAGACACCAGGGCTCCAGTGCACCACATACACCAACATCCACAGAAATTTTCAGAAAAGAGTGCAGCTCTAACAGATCAAGTGTCAACCATTCTAGGATGTGTCTTGCTCATTGAGAAATGAGTAAAGCACTTGTAACTTGAATTTACTTTAAAATACTGGTCTAAATTGTGTTTTCATTGTAGTGCTTCCAGTCTTTGAGCAGAATGGACTTACTAATCTTACTGTCCTCACTCAGCTAGTCTGAAATACCTACTAATTTCACATTGCTCTCTTAATAGGATTCAAATCTGTTGCATCTCTTTCAGTTTAATAATTTCAATTGACAAGCACAATTAATTTGTTATTTGGTTTCTTTATTGATTTCTCTGTACTGTTCTTGAAATGTTCAAGCTTCTTTTTTATCAAAATGAGCAGCTACTAATAATCTTATACTGTTAAAATTGTTATTTTTTATAATTTCACTTAAATGCAACAGTAAAGGCTACATTTCTCTGTCTTGACCAGTGCAGAATTTTGTTTTAATAAACAAGAGGCTGGTGAGAACCATGGCATTGAATCTCATAAAGTTTATTCAAAACCCCTACATATATACTACAATTGCCTGCTAGCAATATATAACAACATAATTGTAATGTTACAACAAGATGAAAGGGCCTGGTTGTTGTAAACTGATATGGCTACCATCAATATGCTGGGGACTACCTGGTAAAAGGCTTGACATTCCTATGACATTTAAGCTGTTCTTTCCAGGAGGTTTCAAGCATAACCATAGAATCACAGAATCATAAATCAGTTTGGTTCAAATGGGATCTTTAAAGGTCATCTAGTCTAACCCCTGCACTGAGCAGGGACATCTTTAACTAGATTGGTTTGCTTATAAATCACAGCCTGAATAAACAAAACTTTAAAAATCATAATGTTTTTATTTGCTCCTTGGTAAATGTTCTGCTACTTGTTTCTGAAAACATGCCTGTGGGATCAATGTGTCTCTTACAGGAATTGGAGGAAGGTGAGTAAAAATGAAAACTGACACAGTTGCTGGAGTTCTGGTTTGCAAACAGGAATATCAGAAAGTCATATTTCAGAGGACAACTCAAAGTTAAAAGCAGCATATTACTTGAACTGAAATAAAGACTTTACTATCCAATAAGTAAGAAAATTTTACTTGGTGAAGAACTCTGCTGTTTTTTCCAGGGGAAACCGAATTTGTTCCAAAAGAGGATTTATCCCAGCCGCTCCACTTTGTTTTTCCCTTCTGGTAGCCCATCTACTCGCAGGTAGGAAAAGTCACATTAAACGAGTATTTGGTGTCATCTAGTGGTAACATTTGTTTCAGCAACTTTGTCAGCTGTACAGCGATGCAGATGTACTCTTCCAGGAAATTCTGTTTGATTTTGGTCTTAAGCTTTTTTCCTAGTTGGTAAAAGAGAGAGATTATGGAAAATAAAAATCTGTATCACTTTAGGCTGATTGACTCTAGTGTGAATCTAGTGACTGATTCACTCTAAAATCAGAGTAAGATTTTTTTCCCCCTGCAAATTCTTTCCTCTTTCTTCTAAAAGTAAGAGAATACTGACTTCATGGTTTTGATAGAGGACTTTGCTGACACAGTTGCAGGACTGAATTATGATATCAAAAGTGCCTGAGAAGGTAAGTTTTAGCTTTCCTGACCTACTGTCATAGAAAGAGGGATTACTTTAATCATGTTCTTCAAAAAAGAGGTGGTCAGAGTGCAAAGCGCTGTGCTCATGAATTTTTTTAGTTTGGTTGGGATTTTCTTTTTATCTGCACCGAACCCTCAGGTATTCCTGATGCTACAGGATGGACAGTGTTGCTGATAAACTATACAGCTATGAAAGTGACTGGATGGGAATTGGCATGTTTGACATAATCTGATCCAAATTAAAACCTGGCAGACAAAGATCAACAAGAGCAAGTCAAACCAGCACCCTCAGTTAAATACGTAGGTAGAAACAGCCCTTCCCTTCTGTGCAAGAGGAGCATCCTGGGGAAAAATAACTGGTAATTCTAGAGTAACTAAGCATGTTACTTCTCTAAAAGCACTGTGTCTAAATAAGACTGACTTGTTGAAATGAGTTCAATGACAGATTCATTTTTGCAGTAGTAGGCTGCAGAACCGGATGAAAGGTCAGGCAAAACCAAGAATGGAAGATACATGAAAACAGAAAGCTTGTTTGTCTGACAACAGTTTTCCAAATTACATATGTACTAATGGATATGCCTAACTAAACACGCTTCCTGGCTTGCAGGTCGTGAGAACCGAGAGCAAACTCTTCAGAGATGCGCCAAAAGGGTTGGTAGGTTACAAAAGAGAAAAATAAATCAGACTTTGGCTGCGGACAGAGCTCTGCAGAGGCTGAGAGAACAGATATGCCCTCAGAAGGAGGCGCTGCTCCACCACTTTCCACACCTCACAGAGGCACCTGGAGTCACCCAGGGTCCTCAGCTGCTTGTCGGGATTTGGATCCAAATCTCTTGAGGTATCCTGAAATTATGCCTTTGACTCATTTTCTGTGATTTTTCCCTGGACCTTAGTGAAAGGTTTCTTCTGGACTATTTTTATAATTTTAAAGAACTGTTCTCATGTCTGTCTGATCTTCCAGAAGAAACAATCAGAGTGACTTGAATATGGAAAGGTTGTTTAGCAGACAGGTTGTTGCTGTGAGAAATTTTTTTCCTTTCATAAGCCATTGTCAGAAGATAAAACAAGTTCCCTGGCAGAATCAATTTGTCAGGTAGAATTTAGACTATGTATGCTGGACAATTACTCGACCCTTGACATAAGGAAGAGAAGAATTCTTAAAAGGAGAAAAAAATCTCAAGTGCTTTGTCCAATAGTATTCCCTTAAATGGCAGAGTCAGATACAGATGGTGAAGTTAAGTATTTATTTTTCAGTGGGTGCAAAAGAACCCCAAAGCAAACGGTTAAGCAACTATGCAAAGTGATCTATATCATGACATTGACACTCTTTAAAGAATCACTGGAATTCTGTCTGGAGCTCTTCCTTAAAACGGGTTTTTTAATCCTTAGGTGTCAAAGTGCTTTCTAAAAGGCCAGTGAATTTGTTTGTTGAACTGAGACTTAAACATATTGTGTCTTTCCCAAAAACTCAGGAATAATGTTGCTATTAAAATCTTCCTCCATTTGAAGGAACTGTTTTTCTATGCTGCTTTATTCTTCCTTTTTTTTGGTTTGTTTGTTTGTGTTCCTGAGTAGTTTAAGCTTTGAGTTCTTGTCAGAGATGCTACGACTCAGAGCAGAGTGATGGTATTTTGCTTTTATTCCCTTGCTTTATTGTTGTAGAAGGCAAACATATAAAAGGCAAAGAATCCCTGTATCAATCATTATGTTGACTGTGTATCTTCTTTCGGATATGTTGGTGAAGAGGTGTTGGGGAACATTTCTTTCCCTGTGTTTTTAAAATTTTCATGTTCTTTGACTTAATGTTAAAAATCACGGGCTTTTAAAATGGATGAAAAATAGATATCTGCTATCAATTTGGTTTCTCTTTCATGTACTAATCTATTAGGACAGCAAGAAAACCAGCAATATTTCTGCAACCTTTACTACCTAGCATCCCTGGGCTAGGAGATAGATAGGCAGGATAAATTTGACCATGTCCCATTTCTGTGTAATCACTGCCGAGCTCCCAGCATCAAACCATTGTGTCAGAGCTGAGGTTTTCATTTTACTCAGTAATTCCACTGCTGAGAAGGACGGAGATACACAGAGTACATGCTTACTTGTAAGGAGGGGATTTCAGACCCTGAAGTAGTTTGTTTGCTGGGAACCCAGAGTGCTCAAGTGGGTGATGATGTGAAAGAGGCCATTTGGTTGGCAGTGTCTGTAAGATGTAGAACATTGTAGAACATTGTGTCATCTGAGGATTACAGCCTGGAGGGTCTTGTCGTATGTCACTCTCATTGGACGCAGTGGCAGTAGTTACTTCTTGCACCTCTGAAAATCAGACTGGGAATCGGCAGGTCTGCAGCAATAGGAACAGTTTGGAAGTTGTGTTTTATTTTTTGCATATCATGTGCTGGAATGACAACCATACGGATAAATTTCCCACTCTTAACTGGTGACATAGTTGGTAAATAACCATAAATGGAAGCGTAAGGCTTCCTCAGTGTCTGTGAAATAAGTTCCTGCTAAATCAGGCCTTGACAACACAGTGCTTACTTGGCAGTACAAACAGCTTGTTAAACAGAATATATCTATCTCCGTCACACAGTCCAGCAAGACTGGGATGACTGCACACTTAATTTTACATAAAGTAAGATTACCTAACCTATTTTCAGTTTGAGAGAGAGAGTATCATTCACTTGAGAGTGGGCAAAACTATTTTAATAAACTTTCTGCGTCCTTTGGACTTTTTGGAGGATGTTACTTTTATAAGGATTGCTTCCTCTGTTAGGTTAATGACTGATGATTGTTCTGGTTCCTTCTCTCAATCCTTTTTTTCCTTCCTGTTCCTCCTGATTAGATGGATAGTAACAGGCAATTTTATGAGTCAGACCTGACTTACACAACAATCATAAGTTGCTGGCATAGCAGTAAATCAGTTATCAGTTACGAGAAATACGTTTTCAGGGAATTTTTCCCATTTGGGCTTTGTAAATCAATTTGCATGTAAGTTTGTGTGAAAATGTTCCTTAAAACAATCACCCTGTTTCATAGTAATTACGAACTTGCAGCTGTAGTGAAGTATAGCCTTTCAGGGGATTAAGTAAAATTTCCGGAAAAGAACTCAATGGATATCCATGAGTTCATAAATACTTCTTCTCAATAAAACTCTGCAACAAGGGAACTAATTTTCCTATAAGAATATAAAATACATTTTCTCTAACATAATAGAAATGCTCGCTGGAAAAGCTTTAATTTCTGAACTGAAAGACAAGAGAGATAAAGTCAGTCAAAATATCCACCAATTTTTCAATTTTAATTTCTCTTAATTTCTTTTAACTTCTAAGTAATTTACATTTTGAAACAAAATCATTGCAAGTTTAAAAAAAGAAGTAGAAAATGCCCCACTTGGAAACACTGGGGTTTAAAAGTAGTTTTGTTCTTATTACATAATAATGCAAATGAAAATTAGAAATTTATTTATAAAAATAAAACAATATATTAATTGAATTGCAATTTTTGAGTGGTTTAAATAAACTGACATTGTATTTTCAGAACTTTTTTGCTTCAATAGCTCAAGTTAAAAACTTACAGTAAGTGCATGCTATTCCTCATATGATAACTGCATTACAAGAGGAACTGGAGGATCCAGCTCAGTGAGGATGAGATTTGAACTGCAAAATATGCCACCATGGAGAATGGCTGAATTAATTTCGAGTATCCACATTTCTATCTGGAACACATATTGCATGAAACAACTGTAAAAATGTGTTTCCATCTAAAACTCAGGTATTATACTAGTGATGAATTGTGAACTTAAAGGCAAAACTCGCTTAGTTTATGGCACCGGTTCAATTCCCCTGCAACATTTGCAAGCTGATACAAAATATTTTTCCTTGACAGAAAGAAGTGTCATGTCCATGGCAATTTCTTGTATGTTTGCATCAAATCAGAACTGGGCTGGGCTTCTACAATTTACCTTCAGGAAAATCCGTTAGTGTTTTCTGCCATCTTGCAGAGGGGACACTTCAGGTCACCAGGTCAACTGAATTAGAAGTAATTGTGTGGCTATAAAGGGCTTCTGTTGCAATGGCACAGACTTCTTTCCTTCAAGCCCACACAGGCAACAACCCAATTCCCAGCTCAGTGCATGAAAAAACTGGGCCTAAAATGACAAAGGTACTAGTACAATGCTGGTAAAAAAATGATGGGCAAACACAACAATACAGCTCTTAAAGTAATTAACAGTGCCATATGGTCACAAGACGAATTATGGTGAACATTTTAAGGCTCAGGAGTTAAAAAGCTTTAAGAATCGAGTAAGAAACCAACTACAGGGTGAAAATGTTCCTGTACTAGATTGCATATGTCAAACCAAGTTTCTAAAATTGGCATTCAGAAAGCTAATTGTTTTAGTTGGAAACCGAACAAATTTAACTTTCAGTCCTGTCACTCCATTAAGCTGGTTTTTATTTTAACAACCTTTTAAAAATTCACTCGCAACACAGTTTGGTAATACTAAGAATAAATTTAGCTGTTGTTTCCCAAGGAGACATTCCAGACTTTTAATATCACCCCAAATTGATCATTATTCATTCTTTGAAGATACACAGCAGTGATCAGTTAATGCTCTGCAGCACTGGCCATTTACAGAGATCTCCACTTCTCAATGACATCTGCTGAGAACAGGACTGTATTGCTATAAAACAGAAATCGAAGCATTTACCCATGGATAAATGTATCCACATAATGCTAATCTGGGTGCTGGAAAACTGAAGAACTGAACTAAAAAAAGGCAAAAAATTGTTCCTTTTCTTCAGCTTTTGTACTAAAATTTTCAGGCTCTCTGCATTAATTTCCTCATCCTTTGCACTTCTCCTGTGAAGGCTGGCATTTTATTTATCAAAACAAAACCTGAGGTCTCCCTGAAATAGCATGACTTTACAACATAGTTTTACAAAGCATTACAAGAATCATAATGAAAGAGAGGTTACATAAACTTTTGGATGGACTTACCTAAAGCAGAGCTTGAGTTTGAACTAAAAATTTTACAGTGCTCAGTACAACCCATCACATTTCTGGTAATGCCTTTGTCAAGGCAATGCTTGAAAAGACTCTAAAATACACTTTTTCATTACTGTACACAAATTACATAGGTGGAGACAAGCAATTCTGGGAAATTGTCATTGATTGCCCATCTTAAAATATATATTCTGAGAATGTCAGTGTTTGCAGAGGTTTAAAATTGATTCAAACTAATATATTTTTTTCTAAATGCTCAACACATTCCCTCTATCCATATGAAAAATGCAGTCAATTCTTTATTTCAAAGACTATCACATTTCTTCTTACTTTGGTCATGCGTTTTCCTTTATTGGGATCTCATCTGTTCCACCTTTGCTGCTGTTTCCTTGTAGAGCACTTGCTCTGGTAGATACCAGTTATCTGATTTTATTTCAGCTTTTGCTAAGGCATACTAGTGCAATGTCATGATTTCATTGCTGGCAGTGCCCAAAATTATTTAATATACAGCTGCATCATTAAAATTGTGCTTTGTTTATACTAGGTATATGAGAACTGGCGTTTCCACAGGGCAGATTTTTCCCTTTTGTTGTTTAAGATGCATTCTGAATCAGTATAGGAAGGAATCATGAGTACAGGCTAGGAGGTCTAATGAAAGAAATGAGATTACTGTCCTCCTGTGTGTTCTCTGTCCCTCTGCTGCAGTATATGGCCCACTATAAAGGTATTCTGCCAACAGAGCTAGAATTCCTGTATCTGCTTAAATGGCTTACTTTGTTTAAACTAAAAGGTTGGGCATTGCCTGCCGTCGCATGTAGCATGTTTTAATGTGATGGCAGCCGTCCCTGCCAAAGAAATGTATGTGTAGAAAATTATGTCTTAAACAGTCACACTCTATCTGCTATGAACCACCAAAAAGCTGGCAGAAATAGGGCTCAAAACCATGACTGAGTTCCTCTGGTTACTGTTCAGCAGGTGACTCTCACTGACTCTTAATGAACTGCTGAATGAACTCCCAGCCTCTGTAGAACACAAAAACA
The DNA here is from genome assembly GCF_028551555.1 of Melozone crissalis. Classification (NCBI taxonomy): domain Eukaryota; kingdom Metazoa; phylum Chordata; class Aves; order Passeriformes; family Passerellidae; genus Melozone; species Melozone crissalis. The sequence goes on from NW_026535783.1 coordinate 47,902,312, forward strand.
TTTTAACCCGTGTTTGCCTGGCCATCTCCGGTCATTGCAGCAAACACGTATCTTTGTGAACCATAACACTCCACCTGGCTTCTGAGTGGTGTACGAGCAGACTCCTTCACAGAAATGAGAAAAATGCCTTAAAAAACTACATTTGCCTACTCAGATGCAGGTCTGCAGGAATCTCCTAAGCACAAGAATAGCATCGAGGTTACATGACTATTTTTCCCAGCTCTCCCACCAAGAGAGTTGTCCTGGCAAAAAACAATGCTGTGTGGGCCCAGTGTGAAAAGAGCATTTGGATGGAAAATTTCAGCTGATGTTTGACAGTCACAGGCATCTATAAACACAGCCTTTACACTGGGAAATGTCAGGCATCTTTGCAGTTGCTAGTGCCACCACCTCTGCATTTCATTTAAGCAGAATGAACCCATGCCAATGAACTAAGCTTTACCATACATCTGTATGAAATGCCTTGGTTTAGCATAGGGAAAGGCACCTTCATGGTTGGCTTTACAGTGAGCCTGGAGAGAAAAACTAGCACAGTTAGTAAGCAGGAGCCCCTCCTTCAGTTTACTTACTGTACAAAAACCTTGCTTTTGAGCAATAGAGAAAGAAAAAACTCGATTCTCTTTGTTCGTTCTCTAATTGCCTGCTGCGCTGCTCCCGTGCCCGGGGCAGTTCCACGGCCTCACCCAGCCGGGATGCTGCGCTCCGTGCGGGCAGGGAGGCGCTGCCTTCATGCCCTGGGTGCCCGGTGCCGGCGGGGGCCCCGGCGCTGACAGACCGTGATCCCCCCGAGCAAGTGTGCAGCGCTGGCTCGCCCGCTCCTCGCTGCCTCCAGTTACATCGCTGGCAGGAGCCCGCGGCTCTCGGCTTCGCTTTCCAGGGTTATTTTTGGCCGGGGCCGCCGCATGCAGATGGCAGCGAGCCCCGGGCGCCTTGCCGGGCGGCGCGGCGCCGGCGGGGCCCCCGGCGGGCCGGGCGGGGAAGGGGCGGCGCGGCCCGGCCCCCGAGCCCGCCCCGGCTCCCCCGCCGCGCCGGGGCCGCCCGGGAGCGCCTCTGGGCTCCGCACGGCCGGCTCGGCAGCGTGCGCCGCGGCCGCCGCTGGCCAGCGCAGCCGCCATGGAGCGGACCCCCATCCCCGTGCTCACCGTGCAGACGGCGCCCTACGAGGACCAGCGCCCCACGGGCGGAGGGGGCCTGCGGCGGCCCACGGCGCTCTTCGAGGGCCAGCGCAACTACCTGCCCAACTTCGTGCAGAGCCTCCTCTCCTCCGTGGACCTCCGCGACCGGCAGGGCTGCACCATGGTGGTGGGCAGCGACGGCAGGTACTTCAGCAAGACCGCCATCGAGATCGTCGTTCAGATGGCCGCGGCCAACGGGGTAAGCTGCGCCCTCGCCCTTCCCGCCGCCCCGCGGGTGCCCCTGCTCCCCGTCCCTGGCAGCGGCACCCGCGCCCTGCCCGCCGGTGCCATCTCCCGGAGAGCGCCCGGGGCTCGGATAAAGGCGGAGGAGCCGCCTGGGGCTGTGTGCCAGCGCTGCGCGCCGCCGGTGCCGGCCAGCCCCGCACCTGCCCCGTCCGGCGGCCCTGGGCTGCGCCGCCCGGCCGGGGACAGGCGCTGGCTCCATCGGCGGGATGGCAACCGCTGGAGACTGCCGGCCGTGCCCTGCTGTTTCGCCCCTTCTCTTAGGAGGAGGAAGGCATGGGAGCTGAAACATAGGGGCACTCTGCAGGAGAAAATGTAGCAGAGTTAAAACTAAGTACGCGGGAAACAAAGGTATCGAACAAGCACCTGCTGCTCAGGATGTTTTAGAGGAAAATGGTACTGTTGAAGGAAGAGGAATTCAGCATTTTACCCGCAGCCTTAGGAAAAGAACAGTTCTTTCCTCTTGGTCACTTGCTAACAAATTATAAAATGCAGGAGGACGCCAGTGGCAGAAACCTCTGGTCAGACAGCATACAAATTTTTTTGGTGCAGTTTTGAATGTAGGAAAGAACCCAGGAAGAGAACTTTTGTCTTTTGCTAGAAGAAGAGAGACCTTATGTCTTCTGCGCATGTGGAGAAGTGATATTTCTGTATGTACACATTCATGTGTGGATGTGTATAGACAGAAAGCTGGAAACTCTACATTATCCAGGCTTGAAGTTCCTACTTCAAAGCAGAGTTGAAACTGCTATCTCTCATTATGATGCCTAGACTGATCCTCTAGGTTTGGCAGAAGGAGTGATATAATTCTGTAGGGGTTTTTTAAATAGGGATTTTTTTATTCAAAAGGCATTCCTTTCAAAAGGTCTTTCAATTTTGAAATTAATCTCCGCATGTGCTTGAATTTTCCCTGCTGATTTGCTGTCACATACAAGACCAACCAGCCTTGTATGAATAATGAGTATTTTAAATTTACTTCAAAAGTATGTTCTCAACATGGTGATAATATCAAGCAGATGTTCAGTGATGCCTAAAGATTTCAGAGACTGTGTTACATACTGTCTGCCTAGTGCAAAATCACTGTTATACAGGGACTTGTGAGAGGCCAGGGTTTATGTGGCCCGGGGTGTGGGAGGGCTCCGTGGGGACAGTGGTGAGACCAGCACAGCGGTTCCATCTGCAGTGTCAGGGGAGGGAGCGCGCAGGGAGTGAGTGCAGGGCAGAGGGGTGGACTGGTGTGTGGGGAGTTGCAAGGAAGGTGTGAAGCACATGGAGGAGTGCTGCTCCCTAGCCCCATTGCCCTTGTGGCCCGGTGGAGACAGTGTCATGGATGGAATTGCACCTGTTGGCCAGGTGGGGTAAGGTGCAGCAACAGCTGAAGCAAGAGCTGCCCTGCAGAGGCTGAGGGCCTCACATGCTGGTAGGAACTACAGGAATGGGTTTCAGTGCTGAGTGGCCACAAGAACTGAGGTGCTGAAGAAATTTAGGATTTAGAGGAGCAGGGGCTTCTCGTCCAAGTTATGCTGGCTAATTTTTCCTGTCAGCCTGCCTCCTTCCTACTGCTTCTGTCACATTCCTCATCTTGCTGGAATATCTTTCTGACCTCAGGAAATTTCCAGTTTGAGATGATTCTGACACCTTGCTGTAATAATGCTCTTTCCCCTTTCTTAGTTACTGCAAGTTTCTTAGAAACACAGTTTCTCCCTAGTGCTTTCTGAAGCCAAACCCCGTTAGCTTCTGCTCAGAGTTCTCACAAATACCTGAATTCATGTATGATTCTCTTGCTAATGACACAGTCCTCAGAAATTCAGCAGCTTAGCTGGTAGGGAGCTATTGAAAAGGCTTCCCATTTCCATGTTCTAATGCTCTGTTCCCTCTTTAACATCTTCACCCTGGTCATCTTCACCTCTGTTTCTCTCAAGTACAATGTAAATGCATAAGTTTCACATTTACTTCATTAGTACTAGTTGTATGTTTTATTTTTTGGCTGTTAAGATACACCTGCTGGGAAAATATCTAAATCTCCTTGATAGCATTGTTTAGTGCTGTGCTATATAAATAGGGGCAGAGGAAGAGACTCGTGAGCAAAGATCTGTCCCTTTGGATGAGGTTAATGTCATGAGAAAGCATGTAGTTGGTATCACAGGGAAAGAAGTGAATTGATGTAGGCTGGATCAGATGAAACGTGGGGAAGGCTTGAAAGATGCACTGAAAATGTTCAGCTGCCCTGAGTGCCAGCAGTGCTGATAAACTGAACTTTAATCTCCTTGCTGGAAGACACATACTGAGAGCCATGGCTAGTTGTGCTGGCTGAGTACAAAAATAAAGGCGATTTTCTATTATCATCTGTAAATGGATTGCCCTTTAGAGTTGCTAGGTTCCTCTTGTTCTAACTTGGTGACTCATCCCACATTCCCCGTGTGCTAACAGCCTAGCACGGTTGGCATGGGCTCCAGTACAAGGAATGAGATGAGGTCCCCTGCTCAGTCAGCTGCCAGTGCTTGGCCTGCCTTCTACTCCTCCTTGGTGCTGCTGGCTCATGCCCTCCAGCTCCGGGCTGCAGGTGCATGCACCACTGCTGCAGCCTGCACAGCTACAGGCTGGCCCGTGCTCTGCAGCTGCCAGCAGCACATGTGCCACCAACTGCTGATCAGAGCTGAGGGTGAGCAGCCAGGGTTGCCCCTCAGTGGGCACACAGCTGGGATGGTAGCAAACACTGCTCAATGACAGATGCATGTCATGGGAAGGTGGGGGACTGGGAGGAAGGGCAGACAGAGGCCCTGTACCATTCTGGGTTGCAACAATCAGTTTGACAAAGTAGAGGCGGTAGGAGAGTATTTGAGGGTCTATTTCCCTTTTCACCTGCGTCGTGCCAGTAGCAGTGCAATGCAATTCCTCTATGTATTAGATGTAAATATTCAATTAGACCAACTGGATGGAATGTCTCATTTTTAATGGAAGGTTTAGGATATGTTTAAACAAGAAGCAGTTATTTGTGACTCTCAGTGGTGGATCAGAAGGCAGTGCCGTTACTCTGAATGTGGAAAGTCGTGACAACGTGCTAGAGAGACTGCAGGGTATTGCTAGTAATGCTGCAGAAGTGTGAGATGGCAGAGTTGAGTTTTCTGGTCGTCTCCTATGTAATACCATGTTAGTTTATTTTCCATGGCCCTTCATGCAAATCTTCCCTCCCTCCCTGGGTCTGTGTGATATTTATTTGCTTCTACACTGAGTGTGGTGTTCATATTCCTGAATTTTACTATAGTATCCTAAAGATACTAGTAAAATACAGAAAGGCACAGCCCGAAGGATGTAGTGTACTTGCTTCATGTTCTTTGAAGTAAAATTGGCTGAGGCATGTGAGAGATTACTGGGAAAATAATTTAAAAAAACATTAAGTGACTCCATAGTAATCAGCTGAATTGTCTGAAAAGGCACAGCTGCAAGTGGTAATATTGCATAAAAATGTTCCTGTAAAGTACTTGTTAAGGTACTTTATTCTTTCAGCTGTAACTGTTTGCTGAGAATCTTTGTTTCTGCTGTTGTTACTAAAGTACAGGAACAAAATAGAATGGGCATAGGGATGCAGTAATAGAAGAGATATTACATGCCTGTGATCTTGTAGCCATGCAAGTTTTTGAATTCCAGAGATAATCTTTCCATGCTATGAAATTGTCCGAGATTTTCAGAAGGATATTACTGGAACTTTAGTTGTGACCCAGTATGTGGGTACAGTTTGGTAACCGTTTTAGCTCAGATTGTGAGAAGTCTGTAAAAACAGGTATTAATTAAATTAATTAAAGAAATAATTTAATGCTAGTTTAGCATTTGATTCAAAATGAAGAGTTTCTGAGAGGATGACTTTGTGCATTCCTGCCACCAAAATTAAAACAGCAAAGGAAGATGGATAGCACATTTATACCTTTAAGGTCTGCACTGTCCTGAGGGAGTTTTGTAGAAGCACTGATGGCCTTAATAAAACGTGAAACTTTATAGTAGTCCCTGCAGATAAAATACTGTTGTATCATTTATGTAATTTGATTTGTAGGATCCTTAATTTAGAATGCTAAATATTGCAATCTTTCTATAGTACAGAAATTAGCATAATAAATAACATTTCAAAGTAGTATAGAAATAGTAGCCTCATGACAAGTGCTTAAGGCAAATCAAATTACTCATATTTATATTAATATTTGGCATCCAGAAAAATGGGAAAACTGGTTTATGCAACATCTGCTGATCGGGAAGAAATTAAATATAGCAGAGATAGTCCTAGGTAATTTGTACATTCTGAATAATTTAAGGATTCTACTAAGTTTTAAAAATACAGTTATGTTTATGAGGACAAAAACTTAAAACTCACTACTTTAGATTTAGAAATACCAAAACCATGTTTGTGACAAGCCTGCATGCAAGTGTAAATATGTTTATACTTGAGTGCCTCCAGATAGATTCAGATTGTTGTTTTCAAGCGTTTTGTAAAACGTTATTGCTGTCGTATTCCTTTTGTTTACTCATACACAATACTGTTTTAAGAGCTGGCAGCCCTTTCTGACAGCTGTATTTGGAAGATTGAGTCATTGCTCTAGCTTTCTACATGCTTCATAGTTTAAAAAAAGGGAGGAACAATATTCAAAACAAACAATTTCAAGGTTTTTAAAATAATATTTTTCTTTTCACGGTAATATTTTGTTTGTTTCTTAATGTATGACCTCTCCTGTTTTCTAGCAACATTCCATAGGCTTCGGAATTATCTGCAAAAACTCTGAAAAGAGAAGCAGGTAGACAAACAATTATTCTTTCATCAGAGCTTGAGGTAGAAATCTCAGAAGACTGCATTTTCTGCACGTTTTTTAAAATTCAAAAGCAGATCCTGTGGTTCTTACTGAAAGAGAAACGGTTAGACATAGTTTGTGATTGGTGAGAATTATCAAAAAAGTAATTTATGGTAGAAGTTGATAATTTCTTTGTAGTCCTAATTTTTGAAATCAAAATACTGTACAAAACCATCTTAAATAATAATCTCCTAATCCTTTGCTCTTCTGAAATAATTTGAACCCACACTTTTAAGTAACCATTGAGGTCCTCTTGTGAGTGCCCAGAAGAAGGTCATCTGTATATGAAGGAACAGCTCCATATGGACAGGAGGCAGGTAGTGACTGTGCTGTTGCTTTGCTGAACAGACTGTGGAGCTGTCAAATCTCCCTCAAATTAGAGAATGAACTCTGAAGTTCAGTTCCCAGTCTGCTTTCAGATGGGGAGTGGAAGGGATTTGGTGTTCTGCCTTTCCCTGTGCCAACCCTAACAGCCCTGCCCCTTCCCAAACTACTGCTCAGTAGTGGTGGTGGTGATGATAGGGGTTTATTTGATTTTTTAAAATATTGCTGTTATTAAGAAAGTCCAGACTTCAACAATATACTTTCAAGCTCCTTGTGCAGCTGCCTCAATTCTCATCTGTAACACTTAACCTCTCCTTCTACCCTTGCTTTTTTGCATCTTCCTTTTGCATTCCCCAGCATTTGGAACTCTCTTGTATTTCTTTATAAATACATTTCTTATTGGCTCCTAGGTTATTTATGTTAAACTGAAACTGTAGTATCTGCGTAGGGGATGAAGGCATGGTTTTGAAATTGGAACCTTGCAGTGGAACTGCATATAATACCAAGCACATTGAGTCAGTGTTTAATAACACCGCCTGAAAGGGTTTTTTTTTTTATTTTAAGAATGGTGGGAACTTCCCCTGCTCAGCTGTGCCCTGGGAAACTATTCATTTGGAATAGCCAAGGAGCCATTGATAGCTGAAGGAGGAGCAATGCTTTCTGTGGGGCAGGACATCCAAGGCTGTCATGCAACAGAAGTGTAACTACAAGATTCTGTAGCTCCTAATGTGGAGTGGTACTTGTGATTACACTGAAAGGCAATTTGCTTTCTATTCTCTTTCTGTTAAAGTCCCAGCCCTGCAAATGCATCCACGAGGGCAGCCCTAAACTGTACCAGTATCTGTGAGGATTTGCTGACTTGTGGATTTGCTGACTTGTGGGGTTACCTGGCAAGTTTTGGTAGCAGGATGATAGCCTAGTGTTGTGCTTGGGAGCTTTGCAAATCCTTGTCACTGCTGTTTGCTTGCTGTACTGTCACATCCAGGCCACTGGGGTTAAATGTGCCAGGTTACAGTATTTTTTGTCAGTGCTCCAGGTTAGCATGCAACCAACTCATGGATATTTCTCTGCAAAAGAGTATGTTCTGTACCAAGACTTTACCATTTCTATCCTGTATCTTCTTGTGTGTGTGTTTATATACTAATTTTCAAAAATTTAGTACTGCTCAGACTACTTTGGCTTGTTTTTCCCATGTAGATTGGCAGATTGGTTATTGGACAGAATGGCATCTTATCCACACCTGCTGTTTCATGTATCATCCGAAAGATCAAAGCCGCTGGTGGAATTATCCTAACAGCTAGCCACAGTCCTGGGGGACCTGGAGGAGAATTTGGAGTAAAGTTTGAAGTTTCCAATGGAGGTATGGTTTATTTAAAAAAAAGACACTACAACATTGCATCTTGGTATCCTGGAAATGGCTTGTGAGGATGACTAGCTGTCTGTAATTATGTGTTTTTTATTTACTCTCTTAAAGCTGTGAAGGATGTAGGCATCTCTTTTTCTTTAAATAATATTTGTGTACGTGGGTCTGAAAAATAAGCATTAAATGTTCATTGAAGCCCTTGGAGTAGCTGTAAGATTTCTATAAACAACTTGCTGTCTGGTTTTTGCAGTCATTTATGTAGGCATCCAGATTACTGTAACAATTCTGATCCTTTTATAAAGATGCCTATGAGGGAGTTCTGTTTTCTTCATATTTCTGTGTTGCTCGTCTTGGCATTTACTTTAAAGCGTGTAATTTCAGAAGTACTGTAAGCAGTGTGACTCATTGTCTTGTGTGGAAGAAAGCACACGAGAAACTTCTTTTGTTTACCCAGGAAGTAACTTATCCAGGTAGGGAGTTGTACCATTTTACCACTGCAATTCCACCAATGAATAAGGGAATTTTTGTGTGTAGCTAAAGTCTTGTTTTCCAAAATTGACAGCTAACACATTATGTTGTTATGGGTTCTAATCTACCTGTATATGTTATAGGTTCTGTATGGTTTACATTACAGATTTGTGTACACTTATATAACATTATGTGAGGTTGCTGACACCTTGTATATCTCACACATGTAGAGTGCTTTCCATGTGACAAAAAATGAACTGAAAGTGCTTAAATAATGTTTCTTTCCCTATTTTGAATGTGGGAGAACTTGAGATGGGGGGCTTTCTCCCTTCTCTCTTGTGTAATTGAAAAATATGCAGGGTTAAATGAGTGTGATTTTATAAACAGAATAGGCTTGAATCCCAGAGGGATTACAGGGACTATGTCAGGTCAGCCAGTAGGAAAGCCAGGGTCACAGCACACATATACCAGAGCTGAACCATTAGATGAATTAGCACTCTATGAACTTTAAAACACCACATGCATCTAAAATCTGCTTGATAGATGGGTAACAGTTGGAGTCTAGTGTGCTTTGCCTTAAAAAGAATTCAAAAAGACTAGTAAGCTTTATGTATGAAACAGTCCTCAAACACTGGTCACAAGGTTTAATTATTTATGTTAATCAGCTGGGCCATAATGAAAAGTAGTTGGTTTAAGTTCCAACTGAGAAAATGTGAGTTAAGTATTAGGCAAGGTGTTTGGACTTGAAGACAGTGTTTAAGCACAGCAACAAGCTCCTAGGGAAGGTTATTGTTGGTCTATATTCTTGCTCAGTCTATTTTGCAGATCCAGGTCAAGCAGAAGTGGCTTGTCTCTGTAGCTGTAGAAGAGAATGTAGAGTGACCTGTGGGATCTCCTTAGCTGGAAATATCAGTAGACAATACATCCATCTCTCAAGGAAGATCTGTAGCTAATGACATCCTCACCCTTTGGATGGGTTTGGATTAGATAAGTAATATTCCATTTTGGAAGCTAAATGAATGGAGACAAGTAAGAAGTAATTTTGGAAGCTAAATGAAGAGTTTAGTGGCTGGTTTTTATTGTAGTGATTTGGGCCATCTGGTGCACTGCATCTGAGATGGAAGACACTACTTTACATGGCAATGCACTGCATATAGCAGCATTGCGAGACAAATGGAAAGTTCGTACTGAAAAAGCCTTCAAAGACATTTTGGATGAGGAGAGAGAACACAACAGAGGGAATAAAACATATGATTTTTAGAGTAGGAGTGTAGCTTTAATATAAGCTGTGCAGGGTCAGATAAACCAGAAAGGGACTTACTGCAATTCATACTCAGTTGCAGCTCGGACTCAACCTTTTCACTGCATATGGCATAGTTCATCTAGTAATTTTCACATCAAGCCGGCAGCTTTAATTTAGTTGACAGTAAATCTTTGAAAATAAAGCCATCTTTCAGGCTGTAGCAATCAAAGTAAATCAGAAGACGTGTTTTCTGTTTCTGAATGACATAACCAATCCAGGTTGTAATTGCTAATTGTTAAGCAATTAAGGCATTTTGAATTCCAACAAAGATAAGTTTCATTCAGGTAGTGGAGGAAAACTGTAACACAGCACCACTGTTAAATGGGTAATGTTTCTAAAAACGGTATTTTTTTCTAATGAAATAATGTGGAACACCAAGCTATCTGATCTTCACAGGTGTGCATTTGCAGAAAGTCTATGAAACACCAGAACGTGCTGCTGAAGAGCAGGCTTTCCTTTGATAGCTATGTTGAGATTCCTTGCAGAGTGAAAAAAGGCAGTCCTTGACCAATAAGCCCAAACAAATGGGACTGTGGTTACCTCATCTTTCTTGCCCCTGGATAACTTACTCTATGTCAATCAAAATGTTGTGAGTAATGCAGTGTATTTCCATGTTTTATTTTTTTGAAAAATGTTTTAAACCTGTGTTGTAGGGAAAGAACGTAACTCAAATATATTCAGAAAAATGGTTGCTATAGCACTCATTTTTAAAATAGGAAATCTTCATTTAAAAGAAATGACCCATCACATTATTTTCTGTTATAGGACCTGCTCCAGATATAGTTTCAGAAAAAATCTATCAAATCAGCAAAACCTTGGAGGAATATGCAATTTGTCCTGATCTCAGAGTGGATTTATCACGCCTAGGAAGACAAGAATTTGATCTGGAGAACAAATTCAAACCTTTCCGAGGTATCCATGTGTGCTTCTACTCATGCTAAATCCATTGAGTCTAAATATTAGTATTACTGCAGAATTATAATGGGTAATTATATAAGCAGAACTTCAGTTCTTCGAAATACCTTACTAAAAGTTACCAAAATAAGAGACAGTATAGAATCATAAAATGGTTTGTGGTGGAAAGTACCTTCAGAATCATCTTGTTCCAACTGTGCTGTCATGGGCAGGGAGACCTTTCATTAGACCAGGTTGCTCAGAGACCCATCCAACCTTGCCTTGAACACTTCCAGGTATGGGGCGTCCATCAGCTTCTTTGGGCAACCTCTTCAAGTACATCACAACCCTCACAGTAAAGAATTTTTTCCTAAAGTCTAATCTAAATCCCTTCTCCTTCACTTTAAAACCTTTCCCCCTTGTCATAACACAGTTTGCCTGTTTCAAAATTCTCAGCTGCCTTTTCGGTACTGGAAAGCAGCTGTAAGTCTCTTCAGAACCTCTCCATGCTGAACAATCCCAGATCTCTCAGCCCGTCCTCTTAGGAGTGGTTCTCCATGCCTCTGATCATCTTTGTGGCACTCCCTTGGGCTTGCTCCAACAGGTCCATGTCTTTCTGGTACTGAGAACCCCAGAGCTGATGCAGCCCTGCAGGTGGGGTCTCAGCAGAGCAGAGCAGAGCAGAGGGGCAGAATCCCCTCCCTGCCCTGCTGCCCACCCTGCTCTGGATGCAGCCCAGGACACGTGTGGCTCTCTGGGCTGTGGGTCATGCCCAGCTTTTCATTCCCAAGAGCCCTCAAGTCCTTCTCCGCAGGGCTGCTCTTGGTGAGTTCTTCTCCCAGTCTGTGCTGTGCAGGTGCAGCACTTCCTGCTTGGACTTGTGCAACCTCACGAGATTCTCACAAATCCACTTCTCAAGCTTGTTCCCTTCCTTCTCCTGTTGTGTCAGCTGCACCGCTCAGCTTTGTCATCTGCAAACCTGCTGAAGGATCACTCAGTGTCACTGCTGATGTCATTGGTGAAGATATTGAAGGGTACTGACTGGTCCCAAGACCAAGAGCCTTGAGGGAACCCACTTCCACTGGTCTCCACCTGGATATAGAGTCATTGACCACAACAATCTGGCTCTGTCCGCCCAGCAAACTGCTTTTCCATTGAATAGTCCATCCATCAGATCAGATGTCATCACATGTCTCTGCAATTCAGAGATATTGCATGTGATGCCATGTGGTACAGTGTCAAAAACCTTTAAGAAGGCTAGATAGATGACGCTGGTCTATCATGTATCATCTGAAAGATCAGAGCAGATGCTGGAAGTATTCTAACAGCTAGCCACAGCCCCGGGAAACCTGGAGGAGAGATTGCAGTGAAGTTTGAGGTTGCCAATGGGGGTAGAGTTCGGGTTTTTTTTAATAAAGCAAAAGGTCTCATCAAGAGACTCCCCATGTCAGGTGGCCAACCACAGAGCCCTATGTTGATCTGCTTCTTGATTTTCACCCACAGGGTCTCAGTCTGTTTATGGCTGTTTGTCAGAGGCAGCTCTTGACAATCTGACCCTTCTTTAACATTGAGCACAACACCTCCCACCCCTCCTGTCTGTCTGAAAAGACCCAGCCTGTCTCTTCTGAAAGGCTTGCAGCCCTCAGCTCCAGTGCTCCAGTCATGAACCTCATGTCCCATGTTTCTGTGATTGCAGTTAGGTCGTAGTTTTCTAAATGCACCATGGTATCCAACTCCTTTTGCTTGAATCCAATGCTGTGTGCATTTATAGGTAAGCGTTATGTTTGTTTTGCATTTCAGGACTCTGAATTACAGACTTTTAAGTGCATCAGGCCTCCTCTTTCAGCCAAATATCTTTGCTAAATGTATGCTTGCTAGTAGTTAAACACAAAACACAAACCTTTTTGGTCTAGGAATGGTTTCCTTATTGAAGACTAATTGATAAAAGAGTAAGTGAGACTCTCAGTTTATTCATTTTTGTTCACACTTTCTGAAAAGTTATGGGATTTGTACATCCAGCGACTCCAAATGTAAAGGGATTGCTTAAGCACATGTTTAATTTTAGGCATAGTGAATACTTTTATGCTTACAATTGATTTAAAATTATCTAACAAAGCTGTTTTCTTGAAGGAGTCAAAAACAAATTTAGGGGTCCTGATATGTATTTCAAAATTAGTGTATATTTCATATATTTCAAATACTGTAAAAGTCTATGCAGCCTCAAGAACTTTCTGCATTCCTGATGCCCTAAAATTAAAGCCATTTTGTTTTTCACCCAAACTTCAAATTTTGAGACAATTTACATTTTGAGAAATAAAATTTTTCATTTAAAAAAAAAGTCTTTAAATTTGGATTTCACTGGGGTATTTTATTTTATTGTAAATAACATGTTTGGCTTTTTTAGGCAAACAAAAAGAGACACCCCTCTCCCCCAAATATGTATAAAAGTGCATACAAATATTTGCAGGTTTTCTTATGTTTTTCTAAGAAAAAAAAATCATTTTCCAATCACATCTTCTAAGAATACATCAACCTGAGATAGTAAAGCTATCAGGGAACTCTACTGAAGCAATGCAATTGGCATATAAGTGCATGAATAAATACAGTTTACACAGATTTCAGTGCAGATTGAAGGCGCAGAAAGAATGAAAATAATTGAAAAATTAATTTAAGATACTCTCTTATGTATTTGAAACTTCTGCTTTTTCGTCAATTGTATGAACTAACTTCTGTCAATCAAGGCTACAAGAATCCAACCCTCTGTGAATCAAGAGGTGCTGGAACAATGGAGGTTAGGTTTGGCCAGAGTTAAAATAATTTTTAGACTTTAATCCTTCATGTGCTTTATATTCACATGTGTGAGCAGCTTCACCAGAGTTGCCACATTTGTTCAATTGTGTAAAGCTTAGGGCCTACTAAAATGCTGCAAGGGGCAGGGCATAGAAGACCAATAATATAGTCCTAGTAAGTGTTTAAAACTTTCAGCATATAGCATAGAATTGACTCTTTTTCAAGTAGGTTTCACAGATAATTTTTCAGCCTTGAGAGCCTTTTTTTTGTTTCTTCAAGCATATTGTCACAATCTATTATAAGTGTTTTTCTCAGGCTCAAAAAATGTCTCTCATTTTCATGTTACTCTAAAGAAGAGCATTAGTGTGAGAGGTCAGTGTTTCTGTGCAAAATTGGATGAGATTCTAAGTAATAATTTAACTTATAAGTAAGATATTTCAAGATACTAATTTAACCAGATGAAAAGACATTTGTATAACACATGCTTTTAAATTTAATCAGGAAAAGTAATTAACTCCAAGATGACTGAGAAGCATGGCTTTTGACAGTTGTTTGGTTGCTACTTTCGTTATGACAGACTTATTTTCATTAATTCATTTTTGTTTAATGTTTTACATCCAAAAGAACTAGAAAAACTGTAGTGCTCTCCTTTTACGAATTTAAATTTCAAGTTATCAAGAACTTAGCAAAAACACCGATGAGCCTTTGCTTTCCTAAATCAATGAGATCTACAATGCAAAAGTATAGTTTGTTATCCACCTACAACAAACTGAACACAGGTATTCCTGGTACCAGAATTTAGAAAATAGATTGTATGTCTCTCTTGAAGGAGTCATGCAGATAGATACTTCTGTCAGGTAGAAGTTGAGTGGTGTCAACTTGCCGTGAACATCCTTTTCCTCTGAAAATAAACCTATTTGGCTTGCAAAGTTTTTCAGTGGTTTAATGAACAATCTATTAAGAGTTTACTTTGATGTAAGGTACACTTGTGAATGTCTTCAGTGAAATAGGAGCTGTCAGCTTACATTATCTCTAGAGTCTTTTGGCAGGACAAACTGTTGATCTTTTCAAGGCTTAAAGCTTGATAATAGCCACACTGAAGGCAGAGGGAGCCTTAGACTCTTCCTCTTTTCAAAGCAAAGCTGTGTGATGTGGGATTGTGTGGCCTGATTTTAGTGGAAAGAGATCTGTTGGGTGGAAGAGATCTGGAAGAAATAGCTTCACTTGGGTGAACTGTAGTCACTTTTTTGGTGTGATTTTTCTAGTGGAAATTGTGGATTCCGTGGAAATCTACCTCAATCTCCTTCGAAGTATTTTTGACTTCAATGCCATCAGAAATTTGCTGACTGGACCCAATCAGATTAAAATAAGGATTGATGCCATGAATGGAGGTATGGACTTAAGTACTATGGGGACAGAATTTCAGTAGGTACACTGAAATAACTTCCCAATAAAAGTTGTACACTGCAGTGGTTTCCCAATAACATACATATAAATGTTGGACTTTTATGTAGTAGAAGCTAAGGGTGATAAGGAAGGATTTGAATCTTATACTAACAACAAAGGCAGTCTTAGTTATGGGTTATATTTCTTACCAAGCAAAGAGATTTATCTTACTTGATAAATAAGTAAGGACATATGTGTCCAATAAAAGCTTTCTGCATTGGAAGCAAGCAGGGTGAGGTAATCTTGCCGTGACAGGGTGATGAAGTGTACTGTAGTGTCCAGTGACTGAGGAGGTTACAAGGCAGTCTCTACTAAGAGGAAATTATAAATGGTATAAAACTAGTAAAGTCTGAATAAATAAATCAAAGAGTTAGCTCAGACCTCTGTCTCACTAATGTTAAAAGGGAGCAAATTTCAGAGTACTGTGGACAAGTTGAAAGTGTCATAGAAGACAGCAAAGGGATCAATGATGTACTGATATTAAAAAATTATAAGCTGTATCACTTGGGGAAACACAAACCAGGATAAGATCTATTTTAGGCTACGTTATGAATATATAAATAAGGATTGCTGCAGATAATGAGTTGAAGGATAGGAGCATGAGTAAGACTGTTCAGCATTATCTTATGGAAAACAGATTATGTCAAACAAACCAGGTTTCATTCTTTAATGGGATTACAAAAACAGACCCATAAAAGGAGCTGGACAGACTTAGAAAACTTCTGTAAAGCATTTTATCTAGTACAGCGTGATAGTTCTGAACACCCAGTTTTGCCAGACTGTGTCAAAAAGGCAGATGCTGTCCTTTAGCAGTGCAGAGGGAGCAGTGAGGAAAGCACTGCCCCTTGTCGTGTACTGTACTGGAGAGATGTTACTAAAATTCCTTGGAGCTCTCATGTTCAGAATTTTTACATGTAAAAAGATGCATAGTCTGTTTAGGGTTAGAAAAACTGATGCATCACAAACATTTTAAAGGACTTAGCTTGTTTACTTTATTTGCAAGGTGGCACAGAATTGGCTTTATGACCTTGCATTTTGGTGAAGAGATGGGTATCTACAATTTAAAGTACAGGTAGATTAAGTGTATACAAGTGGAATGTATTTTTATGGCTGTAGATTAACATCTACAGTTTCGAGAAAATTTTTATTTATTCTCTGCATGGTAGCAACTAAAATGTAGTAAAATTCTTTAGTGGACAAATCTATTGCAATTTTCACATGAATTGGAATCTTAAGGTGGGTGTATTTCCCATAGGTATTCACCTAGTGTTAACTTTCCTTGCTATTATGTGTTATTTAAACACATAGAATAGTGGGTTTTTATTATTTATTTTAGTGAGAAAAACTCCTTTATGTGTATGTTAATTTCTTTACTTAATAATCTGTAAAAAAACCTCTGTGTCTTTCACCATTTTGATTTTCATGTAAATAGACTATTTTCATACTGATTAGTTATTTACTTTGAGGACAATCACATATTCCTCTGTGAAATAGTAGTTTGGGGGTTGTTGCAAGGACAAATGCATAGAATTGCTGAAATTATATTTTGTATGCAATGTCCACAATGCTGTAAAAAATCTGAATGTCAAGCATATGCTTTTGTGACTGCATGGCAGATTTCTGTTTTCACAGTTATGGGACCCTATGTGAGAAGAATCTTGTGTGATGAATTGGGAGCTCCTGCAAATTCTGCCATCAACTGTATTCCTCTGGAGGATTTTGGTGGACAGCCTCCTGATCCAAATTTAACATATGCAACTGCCTTGCTGGAGGCTATGAAAGGTGGCGAGTATGGATTTGGAGCAGCTTTTGATGCTGATGGAGTAAGTGTTTAGATCTGTCCTGAGGCTGCACCGTAGTTGTTATTTTGTCTGGGGTCAGATATGGGATATGTAAGTATAATTTATCT
Organism: Melozone crissalis; assembly: GCF_028551555.1. Lineage (NCBI taxonomy): Eukaryota > Metazoa > Chordata > Aves > Passeriformes > Passerellidae > Melozone > Melozone crissalis. Next base: position 47,919,062 of record NW_026535783.1, read on the forward strand.
GGTTTTCAGTAACCCATTGAAGCTGAAAGTGGTATTACTTTCAGGTACAGATGGTAACATTTGCAACCCATAAATCAGACACATATGTTGTAATTTTTCTCTGCAGATGACTGAAAATCAAGCAGAATTTGAAGGCAGGATGAGAATTATTTAAGTATCAGGCTGGTTTTGTCTTGTGCTGGTGTAACACTTTTTTCCTTGGTTAGGAGCACGCAGCATATAGATTATACAGACTTGTCACAGTAAACAGTAATAACATTAGGTCCTTTTTGGTTAGCATCATGAATTAAGGGCTTTTTAGCTAAACAAAGCACTGAGTCATAACCTCTGCTTATTTTAATTTTTTAATGTTGCATTTTCACCATAATAAAAAGCATTGTATTACAAAAGAACTTTCTGCCCTGACAAGGTGGGAGAAAGATTAAAAGGTCCTGAAGAACAAAAGCTGTTTTCTATTCTCAGTAAACACAAAACACTCTCCTACTCCCATAATAGTGTGTGCCATTGGCAAAAAGATTCTCCTACACAAGCATTCTCTTGGCAGAAACAGGGCTGCTGAAGTGTCACGTAGGAGGCAGAAGCTAGAAGTTGATCTGGAGCTTTGATTTGCAAGGCAGGAGGGAGTGATGGTGTGGTAGTGAGATTATAAACATGCCAGGATGATTCCAGTAAATTTTTCTGCCCAGAGAGGTATGTGAATTACCCAAAGGCTGCCCTTTTTCTCTCTGCCTCCAGTGGATCTAGGAAAAAAAATTAAGTGTCCTCAATACATGGAATTTAGGATGCTATTTTAAATTTGTTTTCTTCTCTAGGACCGCTACATGATCCTTGGCCAAAATGGTTTCTTTGTTAATGCATCAGATTCGCTGGCTATAATTGCTGCCCATCTGTCTTGCATTCCCTACTTTTGTCAGACGGGTGTCCGAGGATTTGGCAGGAGCATGCCTACCAGCACAGCTCTGGACAAGTAAGATGAAATATTTATTTGTATCACCTTGTCATTACATTAGTTATCTTTACCTTTTATTACATAGAAATTCCAAAATTGTGAAGTCTTTTGATAAGAGCTCTAAATTTTCCCCATCTTTATGTGTTTTATTTTTTAAACTGGTTTTGACAAGATTTTGATTGTCAAAACCTAGACTAATTTTTTCTGTTTTTACTTGCATTAAAAGAGTTTAATTCAGTTTGGAGAGGAAGTAAATTGGTAAATCTCATGTACCAATATTTCACTGTATTCTCCCATAAAACTTTATTTTTTTTATTACTAAATAATGGTTTACAGCCTCATCTGGCAGCCCTTTTTATGAAAGTTGTGGAATTTTAAAAAGGATGAAGTAATAGATCAATACAAAAAATCAAAACCCTCCTTAGAATGAGGAAATATGAGCATCTTGTGTTAGCAGCTGAATTTTGAAAAAGTTTCATCCAGGCCTGAGTTTACTGTAAATATCAAGACAAGATGGATTCTTTTATTGCATTAATATATTCTGTTTGGAAAAGCTTTGGCTAAATCAATTGTGTCTCAATTCATCTGGCTGCATAGCTTTACTATGACAAGTGTGATCTGCTGCTTCTCTTAAGTGTGTCTAATCAGGAAGTAGTAATTTTAAAGCGAAAGGTAGGTTGTATGGAAAGGTTGATTGCTGTATCTACTGTTTGCCTATTCAGGAAGTTTTGAGGTGTCACTAAATTCAGAGCTTGCAGCTTCCTCTAATGATTGACAGAGTCTTTGGGGATATATTCCTTACTTGTGGGTAGATAGTCTAGTTTAAGGAAATACTGTTAGGTCAGTGTTTGGTGTGTTTTGTTTATTCTGTTCAGCAGTCAAAAAATCTCCTTATCGTTATATTGAAATACAATATAAGTAGAATTCATTTTGTATGTTAACACCATATCTGCATTTCTGTAAGAGCTGAAGAAACAGTGACATTTAAACATGTTTTTCTGTCTGCTTTCCATAAAGTTTGATAAATATGTCAGAAAGCATGAACTCAAGTCCCCGTCAATGCTCTGTGACCGTTTGAATTATATTCTTTGCAATGTTTACTTGACCTTCTGGCACAAAGATTGTTTCATGGTGATTACTGCCTTATTTAGTTTCGTGGAGCTAAGCCTGATTATTAAATAAAACTGAGCAACTGATAATGATGGAAGGACTTAAGTATTTTCCCTTCCATTCTTACAAATATTTATTGTTATGAAGTTTTTAGTCTGTATCCAGGACACTTAATTTATTTTTTTATTTTGTTTTGTGGTTCTCCTTGTTTTCTTGAAGACTTAGGAGTTCCATGTTGTCATGTAGCTCAGTGTAGACCGTGCAGTTTTCACAGAGACCATGTGGTTCCAAAGCCCCTGCCATGGGCGGGGATGCCTTCGGCTGGTTGTGCAACTCAGGCAGTGTGGCTAGAGCACTGTAGCTGGTAAGGACTGAGGCAAAGCTGCCACTGACTTCCTCAGCCTTCTCCATGTCCTCAGTAACCAGGTTTCCTGTTTCTTTCTAGAAAGAGTCCACATTTTCCTAGTCTTCCTTTAATCACCAGCGTACCTATAGAAACTATTCTTGTTGCCTTTAACATCCCTGGCCGGATTTAATTCTATCAGGGCTTTAGTTTTCCTAGCATTATCTCCAGCTACTTGGACAATTAATCTGTATTCCTCACAGACTACCTGCCCCTGCTTCTACCCTCTCTAGGTTTTCTTCTTGTGTTCAAGTTTGTCCAGGAACAACTTGTTCACTCACACAGGCTTCCTGGTGTTTTCGCATTACTTCCTCTTCATTGGGATGCATCTCTGTCAAGCCTGTAGGAGGTGATCTTTGAATGTTTCCCAGCTTTCTTAGGCCCTTCTTTCCTCCTGGGCTTTGTCCCATGGCACTCTATCGAGCAGATCCTTGAAGAGACCAAAGCCTGCTGTTCTGAAGTCCAGGCTAGTGGGCTTGCTGTGTGCTCTCCTCCCTGCCCTGAGGATCTTGCATTCCACCATTTCATGGTCAGTGCACTTCACATTCCACACCAGCTCCTTGTTGTGGTGAGATCATTAGGATGTCTCCGTGTGAGCTCCCCTGTCACTTGGAGGAAAAAAAAAATAAATTCATCCATGGACTCTAGGGACTCCTGGATTGCAAATGCCCTGCTGTGTTGTCCGTTCAACAGATACCAGGGTGATTGAAAGCCCCCGTGAGCGCCAGGGCCTGTGAAGGTGAGGCTGCTCCTGTCTGTCTGTAGAGGCCTTTATCCATTTGGTCTGCCTGGTCAGGTGGCCTGTGGCAGACCCGCAGGCTGTAATGTCTCCAGTCACTGCTCTCCCTTTAATCCTGTCCCCTAAGCTCTCAGTAGGTCCTTATCTGTCCCTTGGTGGGTGGGTGTGGGCTGCCTGCATGGATTAGAACAGTCTAAGAAGTATCACACTCGCCTGGAACTTCCTTGGAGGTCACTGAGCTTTGGCCTGCTTGGTAATAAGCGTGGCTCTCCTCTGGGAGAACTGGATCAATTCCTGCCCACTTGGCTTCTGTCTTCTGAGGTCACAGAGATTTTTCCTGAAGTGTATGCTAGACAGCAAATGAAAACTACCTCTTTGTATGGTGTGTCCATATTGTGTGGCCGCAGTTTAGCCTGGAACTGGAACTTTTCCTTAGCTCTATTAAAGAAAAATTATGCACAATAACTTAGGGATTTAGAAAGTCTGTTCCTTTTCCACTTGTGTGCATGATGTATTGCTTAAGACTTTTTTAAAGGGCATTATTAAACTTAAAAAGCAGGAAGCAATAATCGAAAAGACTCTAAATGTTGCTTAGAAATATGGCATTAACAAATGGAGCAGTGAATTACAAGAGAATTCACTCAAAATACTTAACCAGTGTTGCTTGTTTTTGCTTGAAGTGACTGCTGGAATATACTGGTATGGACTGTAGGGAGAGGATAACACTTTACAGGAAACATCTGCTTTAATATGCTCCAACATCAACAGGATTGTGGCGGTACGTCTCCAGACTTCAATTCTCTGGCAATATGTACTCACAGGCTGGTGTTCTTTTTGTTTTGGGAACCTGTATTCCCTGTTCAAAAAACTATTCTTGTTTCATATCCTTGTATTCTGATTTATCTGATGCCTGCATAACAGGAAAGGAAATGAAATACTGAGATGTTAGCTAACAGTGTACAAAATGAGAATCACAAGGGTGAATAAAAATTGTTTCTGCAGGAAATACGAAGTTGGGTGTGTGTATAAAAAGCAGTCAAGATGGTACTAGAGAAAAAGGTTTCTGAGAGAATACTGTATTCTGAGACTAGCATCTGATAGGTTGTTTCTATGGCAAGGTTCTTTCAACAGCATGTAAGTGCTGTCATTACACTTGGCCTGGGCAAAGCTAAGCACATTACTGTGCTGTACCCTGCCACTTTACATCTGGGAGCCTGTCTCTTAATGCAACTTCCACACATCAGTGTTCTGTCTGCTGATTGTCTTTGTTGTCTGATCATCTAGAGACAGCTTCTGAGGGGGGCTGTGGTGACAATAAGTGTTCTGGCTTGTTTACCTCCTGTTGACATGGAGGGCAGAGATGCCATGAGCTCTAACCAATCTGCCTTAAGGAGGCTGCCCCTGATAGCAAGTAACGTTGCGGTTTAGAGTGTGGTCCATTTTCTCTGAAGCAGACCAAGAAGCTTTGCTTATGTCATAGAAACGTTTAGGTTGGAAAAGACCAATAAGATCATGAAGTCCTCCCTCCCTCCTTCCCTCCCTCCCTCCTTCTTGTTCTTACATCTTTGATTTCTTCTTTCTCTAAACACTGCCTTTATTTTCATCTATCTTGTGCTCTCTCTTACCTTTCACATTTCCATGTTTTCCCCTGTTCCTCTTATCCCACTTCCTTCCCATTCAGTGTCTCCTCTTTTTCTCCAAATATGTACCTCAGGCCACAACACACCACATCCCACTTGTGCTTTTGTCATTGTTTGCTTGAATTCTTAACATGCAAATCCTGCATGGATTTTTTTTGTCTGTCTTTTCTTGTGCATTTCTTCTATGTTGTCAGTAATCTGAAAAATTGTGTGCCAAAAGCAGTATAGGTACTTTCTATTTCTTTTTCCCTGCATGGACACCCTTTACTATTGAGTTTAAGGGATTTTTTCAACATAAAGGCTTCTCCAAGTCATAAATATGTCTTTCTGCATGGTTCATACTGCCTTCACTTTGTGACTGTGCTTTGTTCAAGTTATGCCAGCCCTAACCTTTCTCCTTTTATCTTTCTTCAGCATGATAATTCAGTCTCACTCCCTCTTATCTGAAATAGGCTCACTGTGAATATTTTAAGACACCTCTGTCAAACTTAGTGCATGTCGCATATAAGCAGTTTTTAAATTAGATAAAGCAGAAGGACAATTTGTGTTCTGGAATGCTGCAGAAGGACAACTGCATAAAACCTTCATGAATGCAATTTAACATGTTTGAAGTGTAATATAAAGTTGTGGACCACTGTGATTGGAAAGGTGTTCAGGATTTGTAACTTCTAGAGTAACACTGTGATATTAAAAATGTCCATATAAATCCTTTGTATACTTGTATATATAGTAAAACAATAGGGTTTTTTCTGTAACAACCTTCAGATATGTTCTACAGCTAAATGTTTTATTTGCACAGATATGACATGTTTGAGAAGATTTGTGGAGGAAAAACCAGCTATCAATACAAGGCACTGATGTTCTTTCTTTAGCTGTGCCTCTTGGTTTGATTTCTACAATGTGCTTGTAATCTAGCTGCTATCCTTTTGTCCCTGAATGTTTTTTAAGCAGTGGAGGTGATTTATCATTGCAAACATTTTCAAAGATATCCTTAGGGAGTTGTTTTGGTCTTTATGTTTTTTTTGATGGTGGATTTGTTATGCTTTACTGTAGTGTTGCATATTTGACTGTTGCAAACCCATCATATGCTTGACTATCCAGTGTTTCATTATCCTAGCCCATACTGGTCCAAACATGACAGGCTACATTTTAAATGTGTATGGGGTAAATGTTTACTCTCAACACTTTACAGGACAATGGCAGTTGGATACTCAAATGCTTTTTCAGTGAAAGATAAAAATGAGCATATGATCTATTGCATATTCTTGACATTTACAGGAGAGAATGAATCTTGTGTTTTTCAGTGGCTGCTCGTGAAGAAAAGGACAGAAAACATGTTGGTGTCCTGTCCTGTGAAATATCAGTAGAATACTGATATGGCAATTCCATGGCTTTTACTTGGCACACAACTTAGCTTTAGGGTCTGAGAGGGATTCCATGGCCAGTTCTGGGCCGGAAGGCAGCTGTTCCCTGTTGGGAATGGCAGGCTGCAGAGCAGCCTGACAAAACACACAGCTCTTACTTTTACACAAAGGTAGCTGGATTCTGGCCTGTGCATGGACTGGACTGTTATAGCTGCTTAGCTTAAAATGAGCAGGTTTATTGGTTGTGCAATGTGAAGCTTGCAGGACTGAATACATAAAGGTGATTTGAAAGCTTTCTTCATGTAAGAGAAAATATGAGTTGAAAACTATGCAGTGCTCTCTTTCCAGCTTAATATTTGGCTGAGAGTGAAGTCAGTTTGTCAGCCAGACTTAGAGGGATAAAGATTTGGTGCTTGATAAATATGTTTTGTAACCTTGATTGACTTCTATTTAGAAGTATGTGTATTTGTAGTTCTCACAAACAAACAGACTTTTGTCTAAGCTTAATGTGCTGTATCTGAAAAACTACCTGAGAAAAAGAAATGTTTTGCAAAATGCCTGGAGCAAGACTTGTAGTGTGCAATAGATTGATGGCAGGTAACACAAAGTAACAGATTCTTAGTGCCACATGTCCAATATCTCAGAAAGTACACAGCTATGAATAAACAGCAGGAATTCCTACAAATCTCCTGATAAAAAGTCCAGAAGTGTTTTAATTAAAACAATCTGAGGAATTTTGCATCCAGTCAGTTACAGAAGATTTTGTGACTACTTAAAAGTTAAAGACCCCTTTTCTTTCAGGTTTTATGCAATCTTATTATATGCTTCAACTTAGAAAGGCTTTTTGGTATATCAGCATGTCTGAACATGTTTTGCCCAGGCTGGAAAGCACAGCTGGTATCAACCCAAGAGCAGTCTCTCCCATCAAAGCATTTTAATGTCAATGGTTGGCCTTCATGGAGAATGCTTCCTGCTGTTTTAAAAGAAAATTTCTCTGGCTCAGAATTTCAAAACAGTGTGTTTAAAATTCTACTTCTAGGGTGTATTAAAGTATAATCTTCTTAGGTTGTTTAGAAATTAAGGGGACAGTAAATTGTTGTTTACATCCTGTGTGTTTTGAAGGTCACTGTGAGACTGGCAGAGCCAGGGAACTTAAAATTGTTTGAAGAAGATTGAGAGTCCTGTTAGACCAGATCTTATTTTAAGTAATAATCAATTGAATTATTGTATTGATTTTGAAGGAGAAGAAACATTGTATCCTCTTTCCTTTTGTGGGGGAAATGAAAGAGGTGGAAAATCTTTCCAACATCAACAATTCTTTGATTCTGTAGTAACTGTCTATACCTATGGCATACTATACTTTCTTCTTCTTTCTGTAGTTTTTCTATGAGCACTGTCATGTACTTGTCTACTTTCTTCCTTTCCCTTCCCAGACAAGTCCTACAACCAAAAAGAGCACTTATTAATTTTCAGTCTTTAAAATATACAGAACAGTTTGCCAGAGAGCAAAGGAAAACTAGTGTGAGCTTGGCAATCCCAATCTAAATGGCATCATTAGGGAGCTACTAGAATAAATAGTATCTAACCAAACCGATTGCCTGGCTGATAAAATGATGGAATCTGTTGATGGTGTTAAGATGGTAGATGTCATTTTCTGCCATTTTTGCAGTCCCTTGTTATTTCTGTATCCAGGAACTTTATGTTTCAATGGGTGGAGAGTTAGGTTGGTAAAAGTCTGGTTTGATGCTCAGACTCATAGGCAATTGGTTGATGAATTGGTAAAAAGTGGGGTACTGCCGAGGTCTGTTCTGTGACCTGTCCACGTATTTGTCAGTGGTCTGAAGGGGGAGATGGAGGACACTCAAACCCAGTTAGTTTGTAGATGACACCAAATGGTGTGGTGCCTGTTGATGTGCTGGAGAGCAGAGCCAGCAGTCATGGTATTATCAAGGTTGGAAGAGATATACAAGAGCATCCAGTCCAACTACTCACCTGGCACTGCCTGCCACTGTTGCCCCTAAACCACTAAACCCATCTCCAGATCTAGATGCCTCTTGAACATACACAGGGATATTGACTCCACCACTTCCATGGGCAACCTATTTCAGTGCCTGACCACTATAACAGTGAAAATTTTTTTTCTAGTATCTAATCTGAATATCCCCTTTCTAGCTTAAGGCCATTTCCTTTGTCCTCTCACTGTAGCCACAGTAGAAGAGACCAACCCCCACCAAATAAGAGCCTCCTTGCAGAGAAATTGTAGAGAGTTTCCCCTGAGCCTCCTTTTCTATAGACTAAACAAATGCAGATGCCTCAGAAATTCCTTATATTACATGTTTACTAGATCTTACTAGATCCTTCATGAACCTTGTTGCCCTTCTCTGGACATGTTCCAGAACCTCAAAGTCCTTTTTGAAGTGAATGACCCAAAAATTGGCATAGTACGCAGCTACACCTCACTAGGAGTAATACAGGAGGATGATGGCTGTCCTGGCCCTGCTGGCCGCACTGTTCTTGATACAGTCAGGGGAACCTGGACGACTGGCAGGAGTGGATGGCAAAGACCTAATGAAATTCAGCAATGACAAACCATGCCCTCAGAAAGGCAGAGTGCAGCAGAGGAACTGAGCAGCAGCTCTGCAGAGACAGGCCAGCATCCTGGGGGATATTTGTCTGAGAAGCTGTGTGCTCTGGAATCAGACGAGGCCAGTGACATCCTGGGCCATATGAATAAGATAGTGGTGCAAAGGGTGGAGAAAGTTATTATTCCCTTCTTATCATGTGTGAAACCACTCCCAGATTTTGCTTTTTGATTGGTTTGAGGTCCTCACTATAGGAAAAACATCAGTAAAGTGGAGTGAGTTCAGCATAGGATCACCAACACAGATGGGGGCTGGAGCACAGGCCCTGAGAGGAGAGGCTGGGAGCTCTGTTCAGCCTGGAGAAGGATGGCTTCTCTGGTGGGACTAACAACAGCCGCCCATACCTACAGAGAGTGCCTGTTGAGAGCCACTGCCTGGAGCCAGGCACTTCCCAGCTGTGCATGGTGGAAGGACAGGGGGCAAAGAAATTTGAAAGAAGCAAGTTTTGTGTTCAGGATGTTGGACTAGAGACATTCCGTGGTCACTTCCAATCTAAGTTATAATACTGTGTCCTTATAAGGAGACCTTTGCAGGAAAGCCCTTACACCACCAAGATCGTTGAGCCTTCCTGCACCTTTGCACTCTTGTAGTTACTATGTAGCAGCAAGGTAGTTTATAGAAAAAAAATATGATGTCTTATATTATTTTTTTAAATTTTCTTCAAAATCAAGGAATTGTCAATCTAGAGAAACTGCATTGTTTCTGTCCTGATCATTTTCTGAGCTATCCTGCTGTCTCTGAATGATAGGGTGGAAGTAGTATTATAGTACTCAGGAGGTGAAGAAGCAGCTAGGGAGGCAATCAGTAACTTCTGATATGTACCTAAAGCCATTCTTTCTCTGTTGTTCAGATAATTCAGGGTACTGGTAACCCAATTTGAATGGCAGCAATACAGAGTTTTGTAACACACGTAGTGGATATATTCACGTCTGGTTTTCATTTTAATCTATGAGCATAGGCGCAGTGAGCCAGCTGACCTCAAAGCCAGGAAAGGCTAATGAATATAAGATGTGTACTCCTGAGTTAGTGGAGGGTATTTTGCCTGTGCTTAGTTCATAGGATTATTGCATATCCTGAAAGAGACCCTGGGTCTGGCCAGTCTTTAGTTATGACATTATTGAGGTTCACCTCACTAAGTATCTGCAGAAGAATATAAAGGATTACACCTCTTCATTACACCTTACAATTCATCATGCCATTTTTCTTCTCAGGTATAATAAAATCTTCCTGAAAGTTCTTGTAGAATGCGAAAACTTACAAAGCATTTCTCCTTGCCTTCTTAGACCTTGGTATTGTTGAAAAACCCATGGGTTCTGTATGCAGCAGTGACTGTGCAGGACTTGGGACTAGAACAGAAAAGGTACCTGTTTAAGAGTGGAGAGGTGAGAAGGCTTTAAGTGTTGTTTTGAACTTGTTCATGCTTTGGGATTTTTCTTGTTTTTCTGTAGGTTGTGTTCATTACCTGGCTGATATTTCATTGTTGCACTAAACACGAAGCTTTTCCTTAATGAGATGAGGTCCACTACTAAAATTCATTTGTGTCATTTTATGCTTGGGTGTTTCTTATATTCTTAGGTATGTTTCATTTTCCAGGGACCAGCTTGCTTTAATGAGCCTTTTTGTTTGTTTCTGTTATTTCCATGCATTAAGAAGATTTCCTGTCTTACTCAGGAAACCATTAGCAAGTCAGGCTGTTAACACAGCATACTACAGCCTAGCAATGACAGCTGGTTTTTTGTATTTATATTCAAATAAACCCCGCCTTTGCTCGCAGCGTTTAGCTCATCACAGGCCATGCTATTGGGAATGGGGCAGAGACAGGCTGTCTAATATTGAGTCAATTGTTGCCATAAAAAAAGTGGACAGTGTCTTTTCTAGAACAAGGCATAATCTTCCTGCTGCTTAGCCATGGCAGAATTTGAAGACTAAAATAAACTCGGAACTTTATTTGTTGTGAAAAAGTTCACAGAATGCTAGAAGTCATCATATCTGATCACTGTGCATTCTCTTTGTCCTGCTGATGAGGAGTTAACTTACTCTATAGGCACATGAGTGCTGAAATAATAACGAAAAGTGGCTCTTGTATCTCAGCCAGGAAGGGCATGAATAACCCTAGGGATTACTGCAGTACATCTGGAGAGCACGGCTGCATGCTTTCCAGCTGGTTGGACTTTTCTTCATTACTACTGTGAGCTCTGCAATCAAACCTCATTCTCTGTGGATATGTAGTACATATGTGTGCAATTTGTCACTGGAACAGGCTTTTCAGGGAAGTGGTTGCAGCACCAAGTTTGTCAGAGTTCAAGAAGCGTCTGCACAATGATCTCAGTCATATGGTTAATTGTTAGGTCATCGTGTGAGGGGCAGGGAGTTGGACTTGGTGATCCTTATGGGTCCTTTCCAACTTGAGACAGTTTATGATTCTAATTTCACCTCACAAGGACTCTGAGCACTGTGCCAGCTGGTTTTATTACGTGAAAGACAAAATTCTATTGGGGTATGTTGCTGCCAAAGCACATCTCTCTTTCATTATGCTCACAGAAGTGTGTGTATTTGCTAGTTGTCTGTGGCAAAGCAGCTTTTGTCTCTTGCTTTATCCTTAACTTCTAGCCCAGCCATAGCTGAATACTGTATGTCAACAGCTGTTTCTAATCATTCTATTAGAGCTTGTGTGAAAAGGACAATGAGGTTTTCATAAGGCATGGCGTCACAGGCACACTGTCATGAAGGCTATACTTTTGGGAGCTGACTCTTGAAACATTTGCAAAAGAGGGTGAGAAGTTACGCATTTTGGATCTGAATCTCAAACTGATGACTAAAGCAACATGAGACAGCATTTGGTGTGGAACATCATGATTAATACACCTGTTAACATCCCACACACTGAGGAAAACAACCCCCTAATAAGAAAGAGTTACACAGACTTGTGCAAAGCTTTACAGTGCATTTGTAACCAAGAGAAACAGTTAGAAACAACGTTAGTTGCTCCAATACATTTTGCTGGAAGTTATCAGACTTGTAAGTTTTGAGTTTGTGGAAAGGTCCATTTCAAAGGCAATTATGGCATTTTCACAAACTTGTGTATTATACATGGAGGGGTGTGTAACTTATGTTAAAGAGAAGATATGTTGCCCATATGGTTTGACTGACTTGCAGAATCTTTCTTTGATTCCAGAGAGGAATAATATAGATAGAGCAAATGTCTCCATAAAGTTACTGCTGAGTTGTATGAGAAAATTAGCTTAGTCAGAGCTCTACTTGTAAATGGTAGAATTAAGTTCTTTAGTATATGCTCCTGACTGGCTGATCACTCAGTGCTGGAGTAGTCTATTGGGCTGTTTTAACTCTGCAATCATTCAGTGTTGTATTTTTTCTCAGTATCTTTCCTCCCAAGTGCAAATTGATTTCTTAGAGAGGATGGAACATGATGGGACTGTAAGGATAACTCCTTTGTTGGCCAGTCAGCACTGGTTGTCAGCCCTTGGGCAGTGGTCCACACCAGCTGGGAGGTCTTGAAGCTTCCAGAATCAAGAGCCAATTCTACACCTCTCCTAGATAATAGAATATTGAGTAAATTGTTCTTCAGAAATACAAGAAATTGTTGTCTAAAATCAAATTATGTGGTCAAAATCAAATCAAAATATGTGGTCTCAGGAACACTGCTGTGTACAGATTTCTAAGAGTACTTTCTCTTGTTCAAATGGATCAACTCCCTGTCAGGTACGACTAAAGCTCTGTTTGCTTTTTTTGATCAAATCTCTGCACAAATAAAGTTTGTTTTTCTCCTCCATCATTTAGAAATGCTTAAGATGATTGATTCATTCTTGCTTTTGCCAATTAGAGAATTTTACTGGCATCATTACCAATCTGTGAGCTGTATGCTCCTTGTCCAGTGTCAATCTGACTTTGCTGCTTTGCAGAAATTGTCTTTGTGGTGGGTATCACTCAGCCAGCAAAATTAGAGAGTTAATTAAGGTTCTTGTAGCTCACTGAAATTATGTAGACTCTCCTGCTGAATTTACTGTAATGATACTGAACTGCAGCTTGAATTAACCCATCAGACCCTTCCATTTCTATCTTTACCGCCGCCATTAAACGTAGGATATATCAAGGCCCACATGTCATATTTTATGGAGATTTCTTTTTTTTTTTATCAGATCAGTCAATTCTTTGTTTCACTGGAAAGAGTTGTAGAAAGCCTGGCAGTAACTTTTCTAGAAATTCTTCAAATGAATCATTCAGAACATTAAAATTTGTTACTAATGAATGGCTGAGAGTCTTGGCAGTGCTTTAGCCAAGCATTAGCTACGAGTATTTCCGTACCTGAGGCAAAATGGGCAAGGAGTCCACTGTGTTTCTGCTGTGCCTGTTGCTTATGCCCCAGAGCTGTTCTACACGTTCCTTATTTAGTTACTTATCTTTAAATCTTTTAAATGTTACCCTGTGAGTCGGGAGTGCTGGAAGGTGACCCCAAGTTAGTGGAATCTATATGAGCAGAGTCTCAGTGAGGGAAATTAATTTCTTAACATTCAGTAGCTGTTTATTCTAGGAGGTTTCCTTTCCTTGTGTGGATCTGACAAATTGGCCTTCCTCCTGCAGGCTTTGAAGACCCTCTCAGCTACAATTAACCTAATAGTGGTGACTGATACTTGGTCAAGCTAATTGGTTTGATGGGCTTTAAGTGGAATGTTAGAGTTTTTCCTCTAGAAAATAGAATTTTCCTATTGGTACTTCTGCTTAAAGGCAAGGGAGGAGTCTGCAGGGGCTAGGCAGGAGGAACCTTTGCAATCTGTAGTCTCAGCACAGATGAACCTCTCAGCTAGGTGTAGTTAAATCATTTGGCTTCTTTACACAGTGTGCTGACAGCATCCTGTTTTTCTCTGTAGATTAAAAATTATAATGAGAAATCAGAAGCAAGAGGACGAACACTTGAATTTTGTACTTTGAAATTGCTTCTTCCCTCCTTTTTAAACAATAACCCTCTCAACTTATTTTTATTTATACACAGACCTGTTCACCTTGGCATAATTTTTTTCCCCTCTTCCCAGGGAGTGGTATTTCTGTCTGTAAGGTACTGAATTTGTTAACAGATTTCTTGGAAACAGCTCTTACAGTCCACATAGCTAGTGTTGCTTTACAATAAAAGAGCAAAATGTCAACTATTTTGCTTTACTGAGTATTAAACACTCAGTAAAGCAAAATAGTTGACATTTTCCTCTTGCTACCAGTTAAGCAAGTAATTAAGCACATTTATTTTGGACTCACGAGAACCCCTAAAGATTTGAAGGGAAATAAGAAATCCTTTTGTAGAAGTTTATTTAAAAAAATAAATGGATGGAGAATATAGGAAAAAAGAAGGTCTGTATGAAAGTACTGGGGGTTTTATTACTTATTTGTTTTTTACTTTCATCCATTTATTATTTACTCATTTCTTTCTGGCACTGAACCCTTGTATAAAACACTTGTTGTTCTGTAAAGGAGAAACTGAAGCTGTGCAGTGCCTGAGTCAGCATCCCCCAGCACAAACCTCCTAGATTGCATCTCTTCATAAATCTCAGTGTGGGTGGCATGCTATAGCTGGGCCAGAAGGACATAGGATATGGAAAGGGAAGAGTGCTGAAGAGCACAACTCAGAAGATGGGGTTGCATGTCCACAGACAGTACTGTAGTGTGAAATCATATAAAGCTTGTGAACATTCTGAACACTTCTGCGGTTAAGGAAAGTAACAGATTAATCAAACCCTGAATTACACATTCTTCATGCAGTGAGGTGTTTTTTATGGAAGCCTGGATAAGCCCGTATATCACATGGTATCTATGCAGGGCAGTGCAGACGATATTCTGTAGAGTCCCACTGCCTGTTTGTGCCTGCAAAGCACCAAACCTGGCCTGTGAAGGGGATTAGCCAGTAGGGACACAGTGCCACACTGATGGGCCACACTGCTTCCTGCTTAACAGATCATTCCTTCACCCTGGGCTTACAGGTACCTGTGCCATGCTCTGTTGGTCAGTGTGGCATTTTTTATTCACCTTCAAAGGTGCCTAAAGTGGATGAGTATGCAGCTGGGCTTAAATCAATAGTCCTCCCACAAAAAGTTTGGCTATGAACCTTTTGTAGACCTGCCCCTGAGAAATGCAGCACACTTTTTTCTAGTCTCCTTTCTTGTTTATTCTCATCTTGCCATGTCTGTGTTTTCCTGCTCACACAGCAGAAAAGAACACTATTATAAATACCGTACTTAAAATAAACGCTTGCTCTTTGCAAACTCAGATACAGATACTCAGTCCAGATACAGGCATTCAGGTTGACAGGGTTAGTTCTAAACACAGTGGATTCGTTCTGAATTTTATCATTCAGTGGAAGAGAAAGAAGAGATCAGGGTTGGTAGTGTGATAAGTTCAAAAGGCTATTAATAGTTTGGAAAAAGAATTTTAAAATGGACTTATTCCTGGTAAAAGGTAACTAAGATTAATTTCTAGCAGTTAAAAGTTAATTCACTGATTTAATTGTTTGTAATAAGAGCACTAAAATATTTCCTTTGAAATTAAGGGTTTTGCATTATGATTAAATTAGCATTTCTTTAAAAAAAAGCAGGAATGTTGGGTTTTCTCTTGACCTAACAATGTATTTAATACAGATGAACAAGACAGTGCTCCTTAGTAACTCTACTCATAGGAAACTCCACCTGAGTTGGTATTTATTCAATGAAATTATATAGTTATTGTACCAAAGGCTATTGTATAGGAGTTGCATCCATTTCTGATTCCTGTTGGAAGATCTGCTCCATGCTAAAATCTCTGCAGTGATTTTTATTAAAAGCTGACAGAATAGGTTTAGGTTGTGATGTTTTTTTGTTTTCTGGGGAGACTGCAGGGAATTGTGTGTTTTGTAGTTTGACCTACCCTGCTTTCATGCTGACTGGAGTATCCATACCATTATAGTCTTACTGAGCAGAAGCAGATGCCTCAGACTTATTAGCTGGTTTCATGTCTGAAGTGAGTGGCTTCTTATAAAATCCATGGTAGGATTTTTTAAGGCTGAATTTCCTCAAAACGAGGGATAGCTCTCAGTTTTGAGGAAATTTGAGGAAATGTACAAACATCAGTTAAATGGAATTAACCAATTAGCTCTTCAGAGAACTGTTTCCTCTTATGGAGTCTCATTGTTAGAACTCTGTATTATTGTCCACATTTCAGAGGGGGACTGAGAAGCCAAAGTGGTACTTAAGGCCTTAAAACCTAGGCCTGCATATGAGGACTCCACCACTGTACCTTCCTAAAAGTGATTTAACTTACAGAAAGCAGATTCTTTAATGGTTCATAGTGCTTCCAAATTTGGGATGGTAACAGTCTCACTACAACATGTGTGTAACTTGCATTCACGTGGTAGTTTTAACCCTGGCAGTAATTTCATACCTTGGTTACTGGAACAATAACCTATTTGCAGCCCTGCAATTGTAGGGTGATAAATCCCAGCTTGTGTGCCATCTGCTTCATGTAATTTTTAAAGGTGCATTTACCATTCTGTTCACCAGTGAGTTCTGGATCAGTGACAGTTCACTCCATCACAGATTAGTGAGACTAGGCTAGAGTACAGTGTCCATAAAAAGTATCCTTGCACCTCCTGCCCATAGTGGACAGGGTTATCACATTAGCTTTGAAGGCAAAGGCGGACTCAGCAAGGAGCTGTGCTGGCTATTTTTACTTTGACCACTTAACTCCCTGAGGAGTAAGGAAGAGGCAGTGGCTTTCTGCAGTCCTTTCTCAGAGGTTTGATTAGATCTGTGCTGCAGCTTTTGACCTGCTTACAGATGCATTTCAGTTCTGCAGTGCTCCCCTGGCTCTGTATCAGGCTATACAGTTAGGCAAATGACTTTACTTCTACCCTTTGGGATAGAATCAGAAAGTTACCTGTGAGGATTGGGACACAAATTAGTTTTCCATTATTTTGTAAAGTGTCTGAAGTACTTTCAGGAGTGCTGTCTTTTTTGTGTGTTGCACAAGGTGCTTTTAACATTTGGCTTGACGTGCTGCAGAGCTTTTGTAGGAAAACTTGATGGGTGTGAAATATAGAGCTGTCTGTTCACAGCATGACCTGCAGGTGGCAACAAGGAATATGACTGACTGCAAGGCCTCACTGTGGGTATTGGGGAGCCCGAGTCCTGACATAAGTGCTTTAATCATCCTTGTGATGGTGCAAGTTTGCGCCTAAGGAAGACAAATGAAGTCCAGTGAACTTCAAGGGGCCAAAGGGAAATACTAAGTTTTAAATTTGTTTGGTTTAGAGGTTTAAAGCCAAGTGTCTGATTTTCCACACAATATTCCTTGTGTATGGTGGTGATTGTGCTGAACAGGAGTTCCATGTAGCCCAGTTGCTGGTATTACAAGACATGAGGCAGGTAGATTGTACTAATGGATTTGTTAGCTAAACTGAGCAACGGAGAAGCATTACTGGGCCTGGACTAGTGCTAGTGATGAGCTCATTAGAGTGGTTAAGGTCAGAGACTGACTGGAATGTAGTGACCATGTCTGGGTTGAGTTCATGATCCCAAGGAACATGGGCCTGGCAAGGAATATAGACTGGATGCTGAATTTTAGAAAAGCAAACTTCCAGTTGTTTAAATAATTAGTGAATGTGATCCCCTGGGAAATTGTCCTTAAGGATAGAAGAGCAGACCATAGCTGGCAACTCTTTGAGCTCAAGTGTTTAGAAAATCAAAGAGAGAGGGACAGAAACTGGTATGACTGAGCAAGGATCTGCTTCTCAAACTGACGAATAAGAAGGAAGTACATAGACAATGGAAGCAGGACAGGTGATCTGGGAAGAGTACAGAGATACAGATTAGATGTGTAAGGATGGGTCAGGAAAACTAAGGCACAGATGGAATGGGACTTGGCAAGGGATGTGAAGAATACCAAGACAGAATTCTGTAAGTTCATAGCTTGGAAAAGGAGGGCCGAAAATAAAGGCCATGGTAAATGAGAAGGAAGAATGGTGAAAACAGAAATGGAGAACTCTGAGGTACTCAATGAATTCTTTGCCTCAGTCTTCACTGGCAGTCAGGCTTTCCACATCTCTCAAGTATCTGAACCTCCAGGTGGGGGCTGGGGGAGTCAAGTTCATATCACTGGCAGTGAAGAGTGGGTATGAAACCACTTGATGAAGCAAAATAGGCCCAAGGCTGATAAGATACACTGAAGGTTCCTGAGGGAGTTGGATGATATTCTTGCCAAGCCATTCTCCATCATATTTGAAGAGTTATGTTGGTCAGGCAAAGTCCCTGGAGACTAGAAAAAGGAAAACATCAGTCCTGTTTTTAAAAAGGGGAGAAAGGAAAACTGGAACTACAGACTGGTGATCTCACCACTGTGCCTGGGAAGATCATGGGGAAGATCCTCATGGAAGCAGTGTTAAGGCACATGCAAGACAAAGAGGTGATCCAAGGCAGCCAGCACGGCTTTACTAAGGACAAATTGTGCCTGACCAGCCTGATGGCCCTGTATGGTGGAGTGATTACCGTGGCTGACAAGGTAAGACTGACAGATGTCATATACCTAAGTTTGTGTTATGCCACTGACATGGTCCCACATGGCATCATAAAGAGGGGTGACCAGCAGGGTCAGGGAGGGGATTCTGCTGTTGTGAGATCCCACCTGCAGTGCTGCATTCAGTTCTGGGGTCCTCAGCATGAGAAAGGTGTGGACCTGTTGTCGCAGGTCCGAAAGAGGACTATGAGGGTGATCAGAAGTCAGAAGCACCTCTCCTGTGAGGACAGGCTGAGAGACTTGGGATTGTTCAGCCTGTAGAAGAGAAGGTTCTGGGGAGACCTTGGGGGAGCCTTTCTGTACCTAAAGAGGGCTTATGACAAGATGGAGAACAGCTTTCTATCTGCACACATAGTGATAGGACAAGGACAATGTTTTCAAATTGAATATGAGAGATTTACATTAGAAATTAGGAAACATTCTTCACTATGTGTGCTTTCTATCTGCACACATAGTGATAGGACAAGGACAATGTTTTCAAATTGAATATGAGAGATTTACATTAGAAATTAGGAAACATTCTTCACTGTGAGGGTAGGGAGGCACTGAAACAGGTTGCCTAGAGAAGTTGTGGACAGCCCATCCCTGGAAGTGCCCAAGGCCGGGTTGGATGGGGCTGTGAGCAATGTGATGTAGTGGGTAGCATCCTTACCTGTCACAACTAGTTCCATCCTTACCATGGAACTAGATGATCTTCAAGGTCACTTGCAATCCAACTCGTCCTATGATTCTGTGACTTTGTGATTCTATGACTTTGCCTTTCTGCTAGAGTAGTTTTTAGCTTTTGCTGTTGAAAGATTTCAAAAACAAAGAAAGGCCAATGTGAGACTGAGAGGCAGGAGAAAATACTGGAACAGTTTATTGGCACAACTTATGTTACATGAATGCCAGGAGGCTCCATTGATAGAAAGGTAATTCACCTAGTACTGATTAGATGTATTGATGATTTCTGCAATTATCAGCAATCCATTACTTAGGACTATTGTCAGCCAAAAAAAATCCACCTGAAGTTGCCAGTTTTCAAGACAGAAACTATCCCTGAACACTAGAGCTTGGTTCAGCATACCTTTATTCCACCTGTATTAAGTACTTTACTTAAAACATTGCAGGGGTTGGGAGGAAGGAAAACAACAAAAAAAAATTCCTAACTTATTTAGATGCTTCATAGTTAAAGTGTCTCCAGATGCTTTTTCTGTATTGATTTATTTTATAGGATTGTTCTCTGTGAGATGTAGCATAGTAGAAAGCAAAAAGTAAGGGAACTTGTCTATTTTTTTCTCTGCCACAGTGTCCTGACAGCCTCTCTGCCAGACGTGACAGCTTGCATCTTATCTTAGTGATGTCCTGGTTAACTGTGTGGTGTGTGAGGACTTAGCATTCCATGGCTTTTTGCTTAAGAAATTAAAGACTGGGAAGGAGTAACACAGTAATACTTGACCATATAAGGGAGGTGACTGTTTTAGTTCTGCTCCTTGCACAATATGCAGTTGAAGCCTTTTAAGGGAAGGTGGCGCAGACAGAGTGAAAACATCCAGAAGCAGAACATCTATTTCATGTTATAGTTGGTGCCAGTGCTCCTGCTGTCATGGCTACTACTGTGAATTTCTCACGGTCTATTGCAGTTGCATAAGTAAAAAGTGAAGACTTAGAGATGGGACTAAAACAAAAGTTACAATCATTTGGTTCATGACTCCTGCATCCTGAGAAATAGTAAGAACAAAGAGAGATCTGAACAAAGGTGAGATTAATTAGACTTCAGAAGTTGAAAAATGAAGTAGCAAAGAGCTCTCCAACAGTGGAAAGAAGAGACCAAAAAGAGAGCAAGTGGAAATACCATGCAGTGAGAATGGGATGGGACCCAGTGGTCTAAAAGAATGAAACCATTAAGTTTTGGGTCTGGTTGCAAGTGTACTTAAGACAAATTCTGTAGTATATGGTTAGAAAACAGCCAACCCAGTATCTTTATTAAAAGGATAGCAAAATTGATGTAGGCAAACAGAAATTACTTGTGTTGACCTCAGAAATGTCCAGAGTGTTGGAAAAAAAATCCAAGCAACTCAGGCAGTAAAATATCAAATACAAAGGTTTGTAGGTTAAGGTTAGACTGTGTGTGAAGACTTGTTTTCAGCTAGAGAAATTTTCTTCTTGATAAATCAGATGCAGGTCCCTTATTAAGATATGTTTAATTCTTTGCATGAAGCAAAACTACAGAAGTGGAAAGAAAAACAGTGTCTGTTTCAGTTCAGTTTCAGTCAAATAACAGTCTTGTCTTTGAAATAAAATATGCTTCACACCTAAAATCAAATTAGGCTTTTATCAACTGGAGATTAGATAACAAAGACTACTTCAGTGGCTAAGTAGAGATTTAGAAGACATAGTGAGAAACCTTTTCCTTCTATAGCCATAGTAACTCTGAAAGAAACCATTACAGAGGTTTGTTCTCTTTTAGAGTGCTGCTACAATGCACTATCCTTCAGTGGCCCACATCTGTCCCACAAATTCCTTCAGTTCCTGATTGTTAGTGCCTGTCAGTGCTTAGCCTTCTGCAGAGGAAGACGTGCTGAAGGATCGTCTCTGAATTATCTACCTCAGTGCTGGCACCACAGAGAGGAGCAGGATTGAAAATCAGTGTATCCATGGAACACCAGTCAGTGTTTTGAAGCCTGTTCATCCAGGTGCCTATTAGCATCTTTCACATGTCAGCTGATACCTACAGGTGTGGCAGATGAGAAACAAGGACATGTATAGCTGCTTCTCTAGTGTTTCTTTCATTAATACCTATTTCTTCCTCCAAGTTCAGACTCCAGAATGAAAGTGGTACTGCAGTTTACCCTAGACAGCATTTCACCTACAATACAAATCTCTAGCCAGTCTCTTACATCTTTACAAGTTCATGAGACCCGTCAAAGAAAGCCCTTCCCCCAGTGTTGTGACCTTTACCTTTGTGGTGAACAGGCATCACAACTTTGGCAGGATGATTCTGTCTGATTGACTGGTCTGTTCTTGGAAGTTATAAGAGTTTCACTGGCACAAGAAAGTCAGCTTCTGCAGGCTGTTGTATTTGAATGATTTATATTCATTGGGATGTTTTTGTGGCATTGTAGTGATTAGGTTAGAGAAGACTTCCCTCTGACTCTTGTTAATGTGAGTCAGGGTCATTCTTCTAGTGTCACAGGTGTTTTGCTAGTGCAAAACCACAATGTCTGGGAGATGCCATCAAGGACCACTTGGTTTTATGAGTCTATCTGTGAAAAATAGTCAGTTGTGTCTACTGAAAATTGAAAGAAAGTTATCACAAGGATTTTAACACTTTTAAATAAAAAAACATGTGTTTGAAAAATGAAAATCTTTTTTACACAGTTTAGCAGGCTAATATTTTTAGAATTCCAAGGAAAATAATCTGGGCTATCAAGAGTCCTGTACCTTCTGTTTTCCTAGTTAGGTGGCATGTAGACGGCTATGAAGTGTAAGGAAGAAGACCTGGGATATTCAAATGTGAAGCTGTAGAATAAGTAGTCCAGTTGCCTGGTAAAGTTTTGCGCATTAGTCTGTTAGGTCTTTCAGGGGTAATGTTAGAACTAGCTGTTAATTTTTTTTTCTTGTCAGGAAATTTTTAAAAATTCTAATCTTTATTAGAAGACTATAATTATGTTCATTATTACCTTTATTATGAGCTGGCCAGCTCATGATTTAGTGAGAGGTCATGCCTTATTGTGTAGTTCAAGAATTGGCTTCACATTTCTGTGTTGGTTCTAAACCCTCCAATAATTCTGTTTTCTAGAGAGGAAATAACTCAAACTGATTGTCAGCATTGCATTGTACACATTCTTCTTATCTTTGAAAATAAAGTGGGCAGTCAGTATAGGTAGCGTGGGACTAGCTCTTCAAAATAAAAAATTACAGTGCAACTGTGAAACAGAGGGTAAATTTAACAATGGAACTGTACAATAATTTATATTCCCATTTTCACTCATTTTGTTATCTCCTCATTTAAAAGCATCTGCTCCTACTTTTTGTAAATTCACAAAGTATACTTATAAATATTGTGTAATTGCAAAAAGTACAGTCCACTCTTCTTTGATTTAGCTTTTTCTCCTTAATTAGTGTTTCAGCATTTTGGGAACATAAATGCTTTTAGTTCTGAAATGGGCAGACTAATTAAGGTTATTCTAAGGTTATAACTAAGGTTACCTTACAGTTTGGTTCTAAATGTAAATCTCTGTTTCCTAGTCTAGCAAGGGGTAATTACTGCCAAACACAGACAGGAGAAACTTTACTGTATAATCTCATTGATGTAGTCAGCACTTACACTAAAGGATGGCAAGCAAGTGTAGTGTTTGAAGTCAGTCCCATTAAATGTACAAGATGACAAGAACCAGAATGTCCATGGTTTGTTGTCTTCTTTCAACATAGTTTATACTCATGGAACATATAAACACAGGTATATCAACTGTGTGGTTAGACATAAATGGAATGTCTTTACTTCAAATAGGCTAGGGAAATGAACCTATTTATAGGGCATATTTTTTCCCCAGTTTTTATTTTGAATTGCTCTGGAAGTATATTCTATCCATTAAATCAGGCCTTTTAACAGCCAATACCTACAACATGAAAGCTCAGAGCTTGAGGTATCACCCTTACAGGTGCACTGATGTGTCAGTATCTTGTTGATGATGCATTATACATACCTAAGGATATATAAAATTTACTGTGTTATCTGGACTTCTTCAAGATAAATACCACTCTTGTAATACCAGTTCCAAAACTCACTTCCTGAGAGAAGGAGTATCCTCTCTCATCAAGAGAGCTCATACAGACAAAACTCTTTACATTAACTTGACTTTACATTTCTAACTCCCTAGATTTGGGGATCTAGTGTGAGTATACAGAAAGAAGAGAAACTTAAAAAGCTGTACATGCGTAGTCTTGGTTGAACTGTCCTGTGAGGGTGCATTTCTAAAAACATTGTAATTAATGGACCTATGATTTGTTGAAGGTAAAAATCCTTACCGTGACTTATCAGCAGTTCTTGCAGAATTGCAAGTTCCTGAAACCCTTATCCTAAGCATTTATTTGCCTAGCATCTGTCAAGCCTGTCAGGAAGCCATATGCTCCATTAAATAGTGCTGCAAATGTTCAGTTCAGCAGAACACAGAAAATTATTTTCAAATTTGATCCACAGGGATTCCATCAGTCTCAACTGGAACTTCTTTAAGAAAATATCTGGCTTCTTGTTGTATCAATGATTGAAAGCTCTGATTTAGGAATTTTGTCTATATGAAAAAGCAGATTGGTAAATACAGAGTGAAAAAAATATTGGAAAAATGAGGACTTTTTTTTTATTTTTCTCTCCTGAATACCCAGTCATATTTTTAGTTTAGAAAGATGTAGATGTAGGAGCATTAAAAATCCTTCTCCTTTCCCACATCTAATCTCTGTTTTCCCTGGCTTTGAAGATCTAGTAATTTCACCATCACATATTAGTTTCCTTCCTCTGAGGATGTTTTCCTGTATTTTGTGTGATTATGTGTTTGATCTAATGCAGCATATTATTTCTCAGAGTCTGCAGCTTTGAGAATTTTTCCAACTTTCTGTGGGAACCCACCTCTCATGTTTTCTGGGGTGATTTTTCACTGTGAATATCTATAGGCTGCATAAAGGCACATTCTACATTTGTTGAGACTTCCAGTGATGAGTCTTTATTTCAGAAAAATGTCAGTAAGGAAGAAGTATGCTTGATTTTCAGTGTACTTCTATTTACTTACTTAGTTGAATTATTAAGAGCCAGAAACAACAAGAAAAAAGAAGGTGCATGGAACAATCTGTCATATTCCTACTACAAACTAATCGTACTATGAACTCTGCAAAGTGAGCCCAATGCCAACAGAAACAACATCAGTACCTAGGACTCTTTGAAAACAGCTACAATCTCATGAAGCTTTTAGTGCTGGTCAGGGTAAGTCCATCCTAGGCTATTTGTTCCCCAGCTAGAGGAATGTAAAAAAGTCAGTGGGAAAGGATTTCCTTCTCCAAAAACTGTACCAGGATATGGGAACATTTCTGCAAGCAAACATATTTCAGCTGTATTGTTAGGCTACCTTAAGAGAATTGGTTTTGCTCTGCTAGCATGTTAGGTATTGCCTTCTGGTTTAATGTTTTCTCTTTTTTTGGCAGTACAGTCCTGTTTTCAGCCTGAAGTTATTGTCACACAGAGATTAAATTCTTTCTTGTTCTTGACTTTTTGAAGAGCCAGACAGATACCTGTTCAGCTTTGCCCTGTGAAACCTCCCTTTATGGAACAATATTTCTAAGGGTTAATAATATATGTAGTGCTGTATAAACACGAGAAGGTACATACTCGCCCCTACCTCTAAACTGGAGGTATGAAATCTGAGTTCAGGATTAAAAGTTTTGGTAATACCCTTTTTTTCATGTTCATTTTTGTCTCTTTTCAAATAAATATCAGCAATTCTTACTCCATCTCGTTTAAAAATCACTGATTTTAGATGTAATATGAGCACCTAGAATGGATATTCATACATAAAAGAAAGGTTGATTTGGAGACTACATTACAGTGCAGGCTAACAGTGTAAAAAATTTCAGAGAGAATACTTAAGGGCTGAAATGTAGTGCCATCACTTTTGGTGATGAATGGAACTAAATCTGGTTGGTGGCTGGTCACCAGTAGTGTTCCCCAGGGCTCGGTATTGGTGCTGGTCCTGTTTAACACCTTTGTCAATCATTTGGATGAGAGGCTATAATTCAGCTCAGTCATTTCACAAGCACTGCCATCAGTCCAGAGTGTTGATCTGCTGGAGGGCAGGAAGGCTCTGCAGAGGGATCTGGACAGGCTGGATCATGGGCTCAGCCCAGTGGTGTGAGGTTCAACAAGGCCCAGGGCTGGGTCCTGCCCTTGGGTCACAGCAACCCCAGGCAGTGCCACAGGCTGGGGCAGAGTGGCTGCAAAGCTGCCACAGGAAAAGGCCCTGGGGGTGCTGGTGACAGCAGCTGAGCATGAGCCAGCAGAGCCCAGGTGGCCAAGAAGGGCAATGGCATCCTGGCCTGTGCCGGCAATGGTGTGGCCAGCAGGAGCAGGGCAGGGATTGTCCCCCTGTACTTGGATAATGATATTGAGGTGCTGGAGTGTGTCCAGAGAAGGGCAGTGAATCTGGTGAGTCTGGAGCACAAGTCCTGTGAGGAACAGCTGAGGGAGCTGAAGTTTTTAACCTGGAGAAAAGGGGAGGCCTTATCACTCTGTAATTGCCTGCAAGGAGGTTGTAACCAGGTGGAGGTCAATCTCTTCTGCCATGTATCAAGTGAAAGGGCAAGAGGAAGTGGTCTTAAGTTCTGCAAGGGGAGGTTCAGATTCAATATTAGAAGGATTTTTCATTGAAGGAGAGGCTAGACATTGTAATAAATTGGCCGTGGAAATGGCGGAGTAACTCTCTGAGGTATTCAGGAGGTGTCTGGATGTGGCCCCTGGGGTGATTATGGTGGAGCTAGGTTGGTGTTTGGACTAGATGATCTTGAAGGTCTCTTACAACCTTGACGATTCTGTGATTCTCTCATTTAGATATATTTATGTACCAGGTTTTGAAGGGGTCAGTGCTGGCATATTTTGACAGTTTATCCCATCTGCTTTATGCACTTAATGTGAGACAGAGAGATGAGCCATCAGAAAACAGGTGTTTTTTTGACCAGAAGGGTGATTGCTTTCACCTTGACACTTTTAGACAGATTGTGTTGTGTTGAATCTATCTTTGATTAATTGGCTTTGCTTTGGTTTGACTGGAGTTAAAATTAAGTAAACTCTCTTGCTTCAAGAAGTATTGTTAGGTATGATAGTTGAAGCAATCGTAAGGTCATTGGTAGTTGGTCAGGTTGCTTCACTGTATCTCAGTTCTTACTTTCCGTGTTATACAATAGTTGGTTCTGAAAACCCTAGGCACACAATGAAAACCAGAAAATATAACTAGAAAGAAGACTGGTAATACTCATTTTGTGAAAATCCCCATCTTGAGACTTAGCGTTCTTTGGAGTTGTTGGTAGGGTTTTCTTTCTTTCTTGTTTTTTAGTCCACACAAGGGTTTTTTCATTCAGGAATATTTACCAGTTGACAAGCTGGGGAAAAGAATGCATATCCAACTTACAAGGTGGTTAATTTTGGTTCTTGAAAACACTGGCACATCACACAGATAGTGAGAGAGCTTCTTGTATTACATGATAGGAGACAGAGAAAATAAGTTGAGATTCAGGTTGAGACTAGGAAAGATCTTTAAAAAACATACTGAAGCATTCCTGTATTTTCTTGTCTTTGAAGACATTACAAGAAGTAAAAGTATCTTTCAAGCACTTTGTTATTTGACTATCTGTATTTTGTAAAGAGGATGCTTCAACATGATGCTTTATCTTCCATTAAGATATTAGTGCAGTAAAACTGTCCATCTTTAGATTAGCTGTTTCTTGGTCAGTAAGAAGGGAAAGATACTGGTAAAGCCTATTGAACTGAGGTCCTACATTTTCCAAAATAATACATGTAATGTATAAACATACTTGGGTTCTGGCTGAAGTTAGATGCTGAGACAAGGATCAGTTTTGAATGGTAGTGTTGATCTGTTCTTGGTTTTGGTTTTTATTTTTCTACTTCTACTCCAGCTGTCAGAAGATGTAATGAGACCTAGAATATTCCTCAACTGACCTCAGATCATATGTAAAAAAAATCATGATCTTATTCATGTGATGTTTTATTGTATGCTTTCCAGAGTGGCAAAAGTAATGAAGGTTCCTGTGTATGAGACACCAGCAGGATGGAGGTATTTTTCTAATCTCATGGACTCTGGACGTTGTTCCCTTTGTGGCGAGGAGAGTTTTGGCACTGGTAAGTAATACATAATCAGAAATTACCACAAACTTAATTTTTCCTGGATGCCTCAAGTCAAACCCAAAACAATCAGTAAATTAGCTCTGTCTCGTGCTGAAACAGAGACCTTTCTGTTGTTCACATCTTGAGGTTCATCTTGTAAGTGTGGTGTTCAGCACTTGAGGCATGAAAAATATGGGAAATGGATATTCAGCAGAGGCAAGCAACCTTACTGCTGCCCAGACAGCTTCTGGTGGTCCCTGGCATTCTCTCCTGACTTGAACATAATGCAAGAAAGCCTCACTGGTTCCTCTGCAAGTCTTCACAGACTACAGCAGCATTTGGAGGGATTTTGCCTAAATGGAAGCCGCATGTTTTTTCCTAATGTGATTAGGTGTACAAAGGACTGGTATATCTGATGGTACATCTAAGAAAACTGTTTCAGCCTTTCCTTTTTGGAACATCGCAATTGCTCAAGTGTCAGATAAAATCATCATTAGAAGAAATTCACTTGCATGTGAGTATTTGTGTTTTCCCTAGTTATTTCTGCCTCATCAGTCCCAAGAACCGATCAAACAGAATGCAGAATTAATGACAAATTTGAGCCATCAGAAATATAGTATTGACAGTAAGAAACAGAGCAAATAATTTGAAGTATGTAGTCTATAAATGTACATAAATGGTGTCGTGGTTTGACCGGAAATGGGACATCTGGGATATGTTGTTTTGTTGTGGTCACCAATAGGTGTTCAGATTTTAAGATGAGCACCTGGTTTGACCAGTGGGGCATTGGATCCGCCTCTTGAGACCACAAACCCAAGGAGTTGAAAGCAGGGCTCTTTTCCTTCAGAGCTCTCTTTGGATTTCCGGCGGGAAGGAGTTGGGTCTCTCCCCCGGCCCAGTTGCTGGCTGGGCTGGGGGAGGGGAAAGCCATGTGGCCCAGCTACGGTAGGCCAGACCCGATGGAAGGGTGGGGAGAGCATTGAGCGACCTGTTTATCCCCCCCCACCCTTTTTTGGAGACGGAGAGAATGCAGCCTGTGCTTGGACTGTTACCTTGAAACTTGATATCATGTGCCAGCAGCACGGCTGGGAGGAGAAGTGGGGGGGCAGCGAGCAGCCCAGCCGCCTGGGAGAGCTTTTAACCCTTGTGGATAATGAGAACTTCACAGAACATTCCCTTTCCTAGGAAAGGGATAAGAGTGGAAGATGAAGGAGGAAATAGGCCAGTTAGGGGGTCTGGCAAAGAGAAAGAGAGATGTTGAAGGAATGGAGGAAGATGGAGTGGCAATCTTGCTGGACTCTTTTGTTGTATATCCATGGACTGTTTCTTGGTGATACAGAGGCTGCATTGCAGGGGGAAGCGGAGGCTCGGAGTCAAGAGAGTTTGGTGTCGAGACCCCTCGGCCCCAGGGGGTATAGAAGACATGGGGGGGACAAAGGTCCCAGAGATGAGACTGTGCTCTGCTTGGAACGAGACGAGGCATCCTTAAAAAGGTCCACCCTGAAAGCAGGCCTCTGCCCCATCCCATGCCTGTGGTGGTGAGAGCACCTTGGCATGGGAAGAAGATGTCACAAGATAGCAGGACTCCGGGCGGTGCTAGTTGTGACAAGAAGTCCGTGGGACAAGGAAGGACTCCGTCTACTCTTCATGAGCTGAAGATTTGATTTTTCTAAAGGGTGGTGCCAGACCGAGTGTGGATAATATTGGGAAATGAAATGTACTGGGGATCTGGTAGGAGGAGGAGGGGGAAGTGTTTCTGTGTAGTTTTCATTCTCCTTGTGTTTCTTTTTTTTTTTTTCCCTTTGTAGTTTAGTTTATAAAGTTCTTTTTTCTTTTTTCCTTAAGCAGGACAGGAGCCTGCTTTGCTTATTTCCAGGTACCACCTCACAGTGGATGCCAGGGAGAGGGAATTTTCATGGGGGCACTAGCATTGTGCCAGTGTCAAACCATAACAAATGTGATTTTAGTTTATGAGAATGACAAAATAAATTTTGGAGTGTTTATTTTCTTCTTTCCTGGATTCTGGCACAGAAATTCTTACTTTTTGTTTATCAGTAGGGTTATATTGCAAGTCTTTGAAAAAGCACATGCCAGAATAACTTAATAATTTGCCTGGCTAGTAGTTTATTCTATATTTTGATGTGAGTTATATGAAGTTCTCTATTTTGAATGTGTAATACCTTGGCTGCAGCTCTTTGTAGAAAATTAATTACCATGCAGTGAAACTTGATTACAAATTTCATTTTGCTTTAATTGATTTATGTCCAGTATTAAGTTTGTTGGTTGGGATCAATTAGAGCAGAATGTTGCTTTTTAAAAAAGAATGATACCTTAAACAGCCGTAGACATGGCACTTCATGTATTTATCTTCTTGTTTACTGTATGGATCTGAATGGGCTATGATGCAAGAATGAAAAATATGTTATATTTTTTGGGGTCTTATATGTAAAAAGGAAGAGAATTTAAAATTATAATTAATGATAATTTTCTTTTTGTTGTCAATGGGAACCTATGTCCTGTGATTGGCAAACTGAATGCCTTCACTGTTTGCTCTGAGTGGCACAGGTTTGTATGGTCTTGACTATATCTTTTGAATACAAACTTCCTCTACAGTGTGTTCTATGAGGTCATTCAGAGAGATGTAATTTGGGGAGAGAAGGGCAGGAAGATCCTGTACCTTTCAGAATGTGCTACTATTTGTTGTGTGTTGTTGAACTGCATTTCCATTAACCCATTTGAAGTGTGAACTGGGGAGTTTTCAACTTGCACTGCTTTTTAATACTTTTTCATTGTGCCAGTTCTGTACCTCTTCCCTCTAAATACTGAAGTTCCTCTTGCACATGCAAAACCAGATACTTTGATGAAATTTGTCTAGTTCTAAACACATTGGTATGACTTCAGTAGCCCACAGATTATATGGAAGAAAACTCTTGGCTTCATCATCCTGCTGAAGAAAGTTAAGTGTGAATTTTAACTAGAAGGAGCTTGTAAGCGTTTTGGTGGTGAGTTCCCATATGTTGAAGTATATGTAGAAATATATCTAGGTACCTTAGCCCACAGAGTGCAGCGCCTCCTGCTGCATGTAGGCTTATATGTAGAGGTAGTGATTTGTCATGACATATGTGCCATATGTCATGAAAAACCACTGCCACAGCTCTGTCTCTGCTTGAGGCGTTATTATCCTAGACCATCTTCATCTGATGGTGTTGAGTAGGACTCTTTCAGATGCTTTTGACTGAGGGAGAAGAGGGGAATTACTGGTTGTGCTCAGTAGAAGCCATGTCTTCTTTGAGGCAACTTGCCATTTAAACTTTAAGGTGAAGTTATAAAAAAAGACAAACATCAGATTTCCCTTTCACATTGCAAAAGCACGTTCAGGTATTGCTAAGCAGGGTGTCCCAAGTACTGGTGGATTTTATCCCTGGAGATCAGTCATATAGAAATGAAAATGTGTTTTGACCTACTGTAATAATGAGGACAATATGATCTCTGTAGGTCTAATTTTATTTTCCTGAGTATCTGATAGTATTTGTATTTGGGAAGAGAAACACTCATGGAGGTCATGGAAGTGCCTCTAGGGTTTGACTGTTCTAGATAGACAAGAAAATTACCCTGACCTCTCTTCACTTGCCATTGACATTTTTTTTTGCTTGTATCTTTCTGTGAGGCCTTAAAACAATTCTGTACTATAAAACTTCTGTACTATAGCCTCTCTTCCAAGTTTGCAGGACCTGATTGTAGACTAGTCTCTACATTCCTTACCACTCTGTGTTCTTACATTGTCTGGTTCTTCTATCATCAATTCTTCAAATTCCACATAAATCCTGACTCTTGTAAATGAGTGCTTGAAGAACATACTGCTGGCCAGCATGGAGAGCTAGCCTACAGCATTATATTGGCATCTCAGTATGCTCTGATCAGATTAACTTTGTTGTACCTGCAGCACTTCAGTGCAGAAAGCCTCTTGACCTCCAGTTTTATCCAATTCCATCTAAAGGCAAATCTGGACACTCAAGATTCGATTCCATGGGCATCCAGAGAACTTGTGCATGGGGTTTGAATTCCTCAGTCTGTGTGTAATTGCTGTGTAAAAAAGTATGATTCAGAAGGAGATTTCCTAAAGATGTTGTGGGGTCTCCCTCACTGGAGATATTCAAGAACCGTCTGTACTCAATCCTGTGCCATGTGCTCTGGGACAAGCCTGCTTGAGCAGGGAGATTGAACCAGATGCCCTGTTGTGGTCCCTTCCAACCCGACCCGTTCTGTGATCCTGTGACACTTTTGGGGCAAATTATGTAAGGGCTGTGATGTCTAAAGTTTGTTTTTCTCACTGCCTCAATTTCCTTATCATCTTTCATTTCAATGCAGATGTCTGAAAAGTGTCCTCATATGCCAGGAGGCTGGTTTATTTTTAAGACATGTTCTGGTTTGTAGATGACCAGTACTTTAGCAATGTGATCTGTTTTTAGCAGTAAATATTTACCTTATTGCGAATCTTTTAGTAATGTCCTAAGCTGTGTGACCCTCACATGTTTCTGCCAGTATTGGGCATTTGAATCAATTTTATGGCTTTTGCCCAGTCATACCTATTTAGGGAACTGAAATTTGGCACTTCTTTAGCTTTCAGCATGGAATATTTATGTAAGTGTACTACATAGTGATCAGGATAGGAAATTTACAGCTCTATGTAAGAGAAAGGAGTTTTAAAAATCCACCTTCTTCATCAAACTGCATTGGAAATCAATTGTTTGTGTACCCAGGTAATAAAGCCCAGCTGAAATTTCCAAGTAATACAGAGCCCTGGTTTTATAACATAAGGGACTTTGGTGTGGCAAGTAAATAAAAGCAAATTTTCTGCTATAAAAGGAGAAAAGATGTTGAAAACGTCCCATACAGCTGTATTTCCCAAACTTGTTTTCTGGCAGCTGATCTTGGATCTAAACCAATGCTTTAAAAACTTCTTCCATTTTTGTAGCAGTGTGGGGAGCTTGTCAGATGAGGTTAGTAGCTTTCTGGTTCTATGACTAATGCCCGGCACAGAGTTCAAAGGAAGGCCTTGGCAGCAGCAATTACTTTCTAAATTTCATCAGCAAGTTATTAATCAGGATTAGGAGAACTGTGTGGCTGATTTATCTTACTGCAGTTTAAACCATTTCAGTGATTGCTACAACCTTCATAAATTTGCTTGCTTCATCTCCAAATTCACAGATTCTATTAACATCAACCCCCTTCTCCTGAAAGATTATATGGTAGAAGAGCTAGTGGAGAGTATAAAAATGTGTGGTTGCTGACATGAATGAAAGTCACAAATTAGCTATTTGATTATCTGTTGCAGTAATACAAATCTAAAATAATCTTATTAATTTGAAAAAATGATCAGATCAGAATGCCCCTAAATCTCCATTTGCCTAAAATATTGCTAAGTTTCAGCGGGATGAAAAATTTTTAAGACTTGGGTGTGTGCAAACAAAATTACTTGGTGTGAGCTTGTGAACTCCTGTGATTTTCTTGTTTTAAAATCACATTTGTAGAATGCAGTATGATAGACTGGGATTACTAATTCAGGGAAAAGCAATTACCTTTTATTCATGCATATGACCCACAAGTTTTGCTTTCCCTCTCAGAATTGGATGTCTCAGATACAGACAAAATTAGCTTTCACATAGTAGAAAAATCATAAATAATATGAACATATTTGCATGATTTTTCTTTGTTTCTCAAGGTACTGCCTCTGAAGATTTTTCTTCCATTGCAGACTGTGTAAGTGGCACACTTCTCTATGAATGGGAACATGCTCTGAGAATTTTGCCCAGTTTGTTTACTCTGAGTCTGGACATAGCAATTTACTGTAGTAAAAAAATAATCTCCTACTGTTATATAGAGAAATAATGAATTAACTTATAAAAATAAGTTGTTGAAACACTTGCAGTTATTATAATTTCTCTTACAAATGCAAGTTAAATATAAAGGGTTAGTTAGAAAAAAAATTCATTTACTCCTCTTTTCTGCTGTCTCCTTCTGCTTCAGGTCATTGAACAGAATCAGGAATTAATTAATTCCAGGATGTTTCAATTAAAAGTAGCACTGAGAATCATCCTGAGGTTACTCAGAGCCCCAAGAAAGCTAGGGGCAGTGTTAGTATTGCAACTTCAGGAATACAGAGCTGCAAGGCACCTTTTCCTTCTTCCCTTTGCTCGGGACAGGTCTGCCTCTGCAAATTCATTGGATCTGTAGAGCAAAGAATGGTGTTAGCTGAACTGAGGCAGCAGAGTAGACTCCCTCCCGAAAGTTTCTACAACGTGATCTGGGCAGTAGGACTCAGTTAAGACAGAGAAAGCAAAGACACCTACAGATGGTGAAAATCAGAGTAACAAAATTGCAGAAATAGATTTTAATTTGCTGAAAGGAGGAAGGGCAATAAGTACAACAACATATATGTATGCAGCTGATCAATGTTTTTAGTTTCACTTCCATTAAGACTAACAAACTGAAACACTTTCTGGGCACACAGAATTTTTGTCCTTGTGTCAGGCTGGTATTTTTAATTGGTGATTTTTGATTCTGAAATAGAGTCAGGATATCCAGATCCTAGATATCCAGACTTTCGTCTCTTGGTTACCTTCTCCCATTGCTTTCTCTTTCCGGGGAAGCAACAATTTATGTCCTCTGAGGGGCATGCAAGGACAGAGAACATGCCAAATCTGCTAAATGTCTATGAAGAATAATACATTCGGTCCTCCTCATATAGATTTATGCGCTTAAGCCATACCAGAACAAAGTTCAGAATGTAGCAAAGAGCTCTTCAGAAATGCTTCTGTCCACGTTTCACTAGAACATTTTGGTTCAGTGAAATATCCTTAAAGCGTTTGCTAAATCAGAACTCCTCTCTTTAATGTTCAGCGTAGCGTGTTGTTCCATTGTCATGACATAGATCTTTTTGCTGAAGGACTGCAGTGCTTTTCACTGTGTGATTTGCTGGCCTGCAGTCTGCCAAATGTTACGTAGCAGAAGAATAAATGGTCATTCGTATTGGAGCAAATTGCTGAGGGGTTAAGCTCAGTTCCATGTCTCCACTTCTTGCTGGTGTCTGTTGAGACACTTAAGCCATTTAAATGGCTGGTGATAATCAGCCACAGAGATGACATTTTAGGCAAAACAGATTTTTTTCTGTGCTAAGAATGAGTGGCTGAAAGGAGAGACATGCAGAGGCATGCAGGTTAAGAGGGAAAGGAGTAGCCATGATGGGTGAGCCTGCTGTTACCAGGGCCTTGTCTGGGCCCCTGGGGCTCCCTCACTCTGCCCAGGAGCAGCACCAGGGCTGTTGGTGCAGCACCCCAGCAATGCTGCAGCAGGGCCAGTGTCCAGCCCCCCACAGCCCTGCCATGCCAGGCCAGGGGTTCCCCAGAGCCAGGCCTGTCCATGCTCCCACATCCTGGCCTGGTATTGCCCTATTCCCATTCCCAGGAGGTGCCTGATGGCCGGAGCTGGGGCTGCCCTGGTGCCCTGACTGCCGTGCTGTGTGGGTGGTGGGACTGGGCAGGCCCTGGCTGCTGGCCTGGCTGCTCCTGCCCTGCTCTTCCCAATCCCTTGAGCCTCCACAGCCCCTGTGGTGATGTGATAACTTTCCTTGCTGTTACCAGAGGAACAATATATTGGGGGGAAGTGAAAGTTCTGTTCTGGATTTCTCTTTTGGTGTCAGGGGCAGAAGCCTGCACCATTATCTGGGAACAGACTCTTGGCTTTGGTGACAATGGCTTTGACTCTGCTACCTGCTTTGCCTACAAGTAAGCTGACTTTGTTATACATAGGACATATTGCTGCTGTTCCTGAAGATATCCTTAAGTTGATCTACTTCCTTACTGCAGTGAGGGAGTAGAAGAGGTGAGAGATGACCTTTAAGGTCCCTTCCAGCCCTGACAATTCTGTGATTCTATGCCTGAATGTCTGAAAGACTGACTCTCTGTAGAGGGACATTTGTTTTCCTTTCTTATCTGAAACTATTTGCAAAGCTTTGAGAGCTCATAAATAACCCTGCCCTTTTTTTGTGACTGGTTGGCACTGCATGCTTTCATGGTCTGGAGCAGGGAGGGATAAGAGTGAGCTGTGTCTCCTCTTCCAGCAGCTCCTCAAGCACCAGGCCTGTACTCTGGCTGTTGTAATAGGGCACTGCTGTTGTTGCAGAGAGCTTGCAGATTACAGAACAAGTAGCAAAAAAGAGATGTTCTTAGTATCATGGCAGCTACTTTGCAAATGTGAAGGCATATTACTGTCTCAGCTCTTAAGTCCATTCATAGTGTTCTTGTTTTCTGTAAAACCTAACACACAGACATAAACAAAATCTTGATGTAAATCTTTATCCTCATCAACAAGTGTTCAGTAATCATTCTTATACAGCTTGAATATTGTGCTGAGTAGTAATTTGCATTTACTTAACCCTGTGGTAGTTAACTTAATCTTAAGAACAATTAATGTTAAATAAACAGTGTTGAGGCTGAATGTAATGCAAGAAGCCTAAGTGGCAGGCAGATCTGTGGCAGACCCAGGACAATGGGCTCTTAGAAAATCCATATGAGCAGAGGCTGATGATTGTTGCTTTCTCCCAAGAAGAGGGATTGCAAGTTCAAGGTAACAGCAGTGATTGACCTAGGAATCATCGTCTCTCTCTGCACATCTTGTTATTTTTCTTATATGCCTTTAATAGATTGACAATTTTTCACTGGATTAACAGCTTCAGTTCGTCAATTTATATTATGGGAGCTGTCCTCTGCCTGTAGCAAAATACTGCTATTTTGACAGATGGCTGTCTGTGTGGACCTTGCAGCCTGTTACGTAAAGCCAAGCTGTACAAAGCAGTCTTGCTGCAACAGGATTTCTGTCTTTGAAGAGGAGAATATTTCAGAAAACAGGTTTTCAGCATAAGAGTTTTTAGATTCCTCTCTTTTGTTAACTATCTTCTAAAGACAGAAAATTTAAATGGTTGCCTCCATAATCAGTAGGTACTTCATGAAGTAAACAAAACTTCTGAATTGCTTTACTTGCTTTGTACTCATGGCTTAAATAATGTGTGACTAGACAGAAAAACCTAAGGCTGCAGCCAACAAACTTTAACCAAATTTAGTAGTATTGTGCCAGAGCAGTGGCTACATGTTTGATATCTCTTCAACTTTCTTGTGTGTTAGCTTATAAAATTGCCATCAGTATTTACTGAGTGCCAGCAGTCTTGGATCTTACTGAGATCTGAGACCACATGCTGAATTGTGTGGGGGATTCCAAAACTGTTCCTTGTCTTCATTGTTGGAACAATTTCTTTCTTCATAAATACAAACCTATGCAGGGATCTAGACAGGAGCATCCAGTCTTCCTTAGCACTGAGAGGTATGAAGAAATATAGAAAGGAGCAGTCCCACTCTCTGGTTTGCTTGTTTTTGGATTTTTTTTTTTGCTCTGGAAGAATCATTTCAAGCACTTGATTGTTGTCCTGACTGGAGGTCATGAACATTCTGGAAATTCCCAATTTTTATGGAATGGGAAGTTCTTTCTCTGCAGTTTGACATCTGCGTATGAACATCTGCAGAGATAAGGAGATGCTGTTGAGCTTGACTCTGTAAAGGAGAACCTTCTAGCTCATGTCGGGGGTTTGCATATCTAGCCCAGTTCTGGGAAACAGCAGCAGAGATGTGAAAACACTGTATATCAGTAAGAAGGAATAATGACTACTCATGTTTTCATACTGCTACTGTTTCTCTTCAGATACTTGTACAAATTTTTATTTAACTTTGCAAGTATGAGCTTTGTCATGTATAAATAGATCACATTTTAAGCATTACTTCTGGTTTTCTGTCTAGAACATATCAGAGGTGCTAGGGCTAGTACTATTGATTACTTTTATGTGACATGCACAGTTAAATGAGACATTTTCCCAGCCTTCTTACCTTGTTTTCTGATTTGCAGTGATACCAAATAGTGTGCTTAATGTCTGTTTCTTTAGGGTCTGACCACCTTCGAGAGAAAGATGGACTGTGGGCTGTGCTAGTTTGGCTTTCAATCCTAGCAGCTCGAAAGCAGAGTGTGGAGGAGATTGTCAGGGATCACTGGGCGAAATTTGGCCGGCACTACTACTGCAGGTGAGAAAAATGAGTAAAAAGGCACTTACACAGCTGATAGGAGCATTCTGCTACAATCTTTGCTTGTTTAGATGTGTTCAGCTGCACTTAGGTGTGCATTCATACAGAATGAAAATGTGCCACAGATTATGACTGTTTTGTAGACAGGCTTTTTCGGAGGAGTAAAAAAAGGGAGCTACATGTATATGTCACTGCTAGCATGAGTAATTTAAAGATATTGAATGGCAGAAAGATTTGAATTATTTACTTGTGGAATACATAGGTGCACCTTGTTACATGATGTTGAAAAAGAAACATAATCCCAGCAAGATTTGTTCCTGCATTTTTTTCTGTAAGTGCCTCCATGTGATGTTGTTTTAGTGAGAGCTGAAACCTATGCCTGCTTCCCATTCAGGATAACTCTTCCAAAGATAAAAACATTTACTTATTTTTATTAAGGTCTCAATGTGATGAGTTCTAGCTGTCATTTTCATCTTTGCTTCTGCCTCTGTCTTAATCCAGGGTTTGCCATTTGTAAGATATTTTGCACACAGCTGTTCCTCAAAACTTGTAGCAAAGTTCTCTCTATTTCACTTTTCTGTTGAGCACTGCACTGATTGTGTCATGAAGTTTTGAAAGCTAGCTGTGTATTTTCTATGCTGCTTTAGAAATTGCATTTTCTAGATGCTTTCTGTTGATTTTAGAGTCAGGTGGCCAATGTAGAACTATGGTTGCACACATGTAGTGGCACAGGATTGGCATGTGTGTGCTGGTTTCATTTGCAATCAGTACTTCAGGGGTACATTGCTGATTTTTGAAGTAAGCAGTAAATTGCTAACTGTGAGTATATAGAGCTCTCTGAAAGCAGAACTGTCTTCTCAGCTCTGGGGACTTACTTTCTGGTTCTACCTTTTTTTTTTATATATGTGCAAGGTTTGATTACGAAGCGCTGGAACCCAGAACAGCATATTTCATAATGAGAGACCTGGAAGCTTTGATCACTGACAAATCATTCAGCCATCAGCAGTTTGCTGTGGGTAACAATATCTACAGTGTGGAAAGAACAGACTGCTTTGAGTACATAGATCCTGTGGATGGCACTGTGACCAAAAGACAGGTATGTCTGTAGTGCTGGATTAGCAAAGTTTTGCAGCTGGCATATTGTCTCCAACAGTGTTGTTTCTGAAGTTCAGCTGGCAAGACTGTCCGTTAATTTGTGGGATGGTGTTTCCTTTGCTATGAATGAATAGATACTGCATTTCCTACTTAAGATTTGCTCAGTCTGGATAATCCACCTTTATTTTATTTTGTGCTTGCTGTATGTAACTGGGGACAATAGTGACACAGTGAACATAGGATGGGATGAAGTCCCTATTGAAAGCAATGCATGAACAGGTAGGGTTCCTTTTCCAGAACAGCAGAAAATATCATACAGAAAGAAAGTCTTCCCTTTTTCAATTTGCTGTCTGAAATCTCCACTGGCTATACCTTATTAAAAAAAAAAATAAATTCTTGTTCGTGGTGACCCTCAGGATTTACATAACTGAGATACAGTAAGAGGTCTCCTGCATAGGATACTTCTGCATCCTACTGACTACAATATCTATTGTAGCCAGTAGGATGCAGAAGACTTTAAAAGGTTGTAGCCTATGCAGGCATATTTGACATCCCTAGCCCAAATTACCAGCTCCTTCTGGACTCCATCTATACTGAGATTCCTTGGTTATTAACAGCTGCAGTTCAAACTGAGCCTTCAGTGTTTGGAAACATTATGTGTTCGAAATTCATTATGTACTTTTACCAGGTGTAAATGTATATTCAAGTAACTTGAATGTATATTCAAGTAATTGGAGCTGTGACTCCAATTAAAATTTGTCCTGATTTTATGCTGTTTATATTTTTATGGTTGTAGTTTCTCTGGTTTTTAAATTATTTGACCTAAACAGACCCTAGGAAATTATATTACAAGCCATTAAAACTATTCTCATGCCTTCCTTCTCAGAGTCTTTGTAGTTTCCATTCATCATTTCATCCAGAAAATATGAGCAGCGTGTCTGCCACTGAGCTACTTTCTTGTTGCATATTACTACTGAAACAAGATACGAGGATATTGTCACATCCAAGTCTAGTGGAAAATTACAGACATGGCAGACTCGTGACCTTTGTAGTTCAAAAAGCAGCTTGTGAATTTTAATTGCACTTTTCTTTCCCTTAATTTTTTCGTCCAAAGCACTTATTCTGTATGGGAATATAATTGCTAATCATATCACCATGTAACACAAAGAGAGAAACATGACTTGGCTTGTTTTCAGACAGACTCTGAAAGGGAGCCCATAAAACCAGAAAGCATGTCTTTTCATAGGGAGTAGCTCCTATTTATTCAGAGTACAGTTCAACCAGTTTGTCCTTTGGCAAGGACACATTCCTAGCTTGATATGTCTGCAGCCTCAGTGGATTCTCCGAGCACACTAAATTGGAGAGGTTATTGATCTATGCAAATGAAACAACAGTTCACTGCTGCCGTTTTCCTTGGGTAGCTTGCTTATCATCTAAATGCAGCTATCTCTTTCAGACTGTCATAGGCTTTGTGTGGATTTTTCAGCTAAGTGTTCAGGAGCATGTGCCAAGTCTTATTCCCCAGAACACAGGGGAGAGAGATTTACATTCAGTGTAACTGCAGTGAATGAGAAGCTGGCTACATGGTAGTTATTCAGTGTTAATAAACAACATATTCAGAAAACACAGCAATGAGAAAATAGAAGACAAACAATACACACAGACTGTTGCTTCTAATTAATTCTGTTTCTTGAAATCCATTAATATTGTTTGTCATGCCGCCATAATGAGACTTAAAATCAAATTAAACATTCTGTTGCTCTTGAAGACTTCTAATTTTTAAAGCTGTACTCTGTTTTTGCACATATCAGCACATAAAAATGCTGCTCCTGAGGGTCCAGCAAGCCAGGGAAGGGGACCAGTGGCATTTTTGGGTAAAATTTGAATTATAAGGATGAGAGGTAAAAGTAGGCCATTATACTAAGAGACAAATGGCTCCAGGGAGACCTTATTGTGACCTTTCAGTACTTCAAGAGGGCTTGTAAGAAATACGAGGACAATTCTTTTAGCAGAGCTGCAGTAGTGTAAGGGCTAATGGCTTTAAACTAAAAGAATAAATTCAGACTAAATGTGAGAGAGACTTTTTTTTTACAGTGGGAGTGATGGGACACTGGAACAGGTTGTGCAGAGAGATGGTGGGTGCCCCATCCTTGGAATCATTCAAGGTCAAGTTGAACGGGGCTCTGAGCAACCAGATCTGATTGAAGATGTCCTTGCCCACTGCAGTGAACATGATGACCTGATGACATCAGGACTGGATGATCTTTAGAAGTCCTTTCCAACCCAAACCATTCTATGAGTCTGTGATTATCAAACAATGCCTTATATGGTGCTAAAGATGTTTTGGCAGATATCTGAGGAAACAAAGGTTTTACTTAGGTTTTACTTACACTTTGGAATATTGACACACTGCATTTCCAACATCAGTGTCTTGTCAAGCTGCTGATAAAACTGGAAAAATAAAATGCATATCTTTTAATTATCTTCTTTCATTTTTTAATGGCTTACTGCCCTTTAAACAGAAGTAGCAAGGATCTCAGTTTGTGCACTAGACCTTTGACAGCAGAAGGACAAAGGGGAAGAAAAGTTCAGTGGCTTATCAGAGGTTGTACTTAGTCTAAAGATACCATTTACGTAAAGGGAACTAGAATGTGTATTAGTGCACAGGTGGTAGAATATTGCAACACTACAACAATTTATCTGTGCAATTTAGTCCTCCGGCTTTAAGGGCCTTCCTGTACAGAAACTGTGGATCCAAGAATGTGGCCTGTGGGCCTGTGGTCTGTAGAAAAAAGTGTTCATATGTGCAGTACAACAGGGGGAGGATAAAAGAAAAAAAGATGTGAAGATGGCAGCAAAGAGCAAATTTTTAGTTAATTAATTAATTAATCGATCAATCCTCTTTATTATGCACAAGTTAATGTGCATGAAGTAATGTACTTGAAATCAATTAACACCTTATGTTTTCCAAATTGTACTGTAGACTTACTGAAATTCTTGCAGTCATATTTTGCTGTGTAGTATTTTAGGGGTAGCAGCTGGTCTTGTCTCTTGCATTCACTATTGACAACTATTTTTTGATCCAAGGATTCTGTAGCTGTTTTGTAAGCCACTTACCTTTAGTGATCTTATACCTATTTCTCAGGCTGTTGATTTTGTGCTTTGCCACACAGAGTAAGAGCAAATCAAGTAAAAGAAATAAAAACCACAGTAAGAGAGTATTTGTTATTAGGTGTGGGAGGGAATGCACAACATCTTTTTTAGTCTTCAGAGGGGTAAAAAGAAGGTCCTGGTTCAGGGCAGATTTGGAAGAGATCCAAATCCATCCACAGACATCACAGTCCAGGAGCAGGAATGTGGAGGAGTGAGTGCAGTGTCTGAAAACAAACTGCATGCTTCTTCTCTCCCCGCTTCACTCTCTGGAACAATTCTTAAAGGTGCAAAACTTATTCAGCATAAACAGAACAAGACAACTGGGGATAAAAGCATCATATAGTCAACCTAGAACAAAGAGTAATGAGTGTGTTGTCCAAAGTTGTGGGGAAAGAAGAATTGGCATTCAGATGACTCTTACTTTCACTTTTATTCTGGAGCAGTGTCTGGTGATTTGTTAAGGGTACTGTATGATGTTCCATGTATGATGTTCCTTCTCCTTTCCTAGGGGCTGCGGATTATTTTTTCAGATGCTTCCAGACTCATCTTCAGAATGAGCGCTTCTAGTCATGTGAGAGCTACTCTGCGGATCTATGCAGAGAGTTATGAAAAGGATCCTAGCCAACACAATAAGGAACCACAGGTAATGCAACAGAATTGCAGTAGGTCAGTAAGTAAAGCACTGCCTTGGTATAGCAGTGGCTACAGGTTTTCATCTTTGATCAGAAGCAACACTCAACGCTTTGACCCATGTACTGTGTTTGTAGATGATTTCCCTGGTCTTGTAAGTGTACACCTTTTGAGGAAGGACCAGCAGTTTTAATCAATGACTTCATTGATTAAAGTTAAGAGAAGTCATTTTAGTTAGAATTTTTTTCAGAAGTTTTTTAGAGTTGTGATCTGATTTATGGAACAGTATTTTAAAAATAAGATAACCATTTTTGAAGGAGAATTATCTGAGAGCCACTTAATTAGGGCATCCCAAGGACTCTTCACAATCAGAGTACAGTTAGGAAATGTGGATACCAGAGTCTAAACAATATAGGGATTTCTTGTAAGGGAAAGACTTGCGACTGTCTCAGAATTATCTCATATCATAACCAGACTTTTTCCTAAGAAGAGTAAAGCTTAAGAGCAAGCTGCTGGATTGTCCAGCAGATGCCTTATGCAATTAATAAAATAAATCACACTCCACACTCTTAGGTTCTTCTCAGTAAATGTTCTTTATGCTGTGATATGCAAGAGAGGACTAAGGATATTTCATGGAAAAGAAGTTAAGCATTTGGTTTGTAGTAAATCAAAACTCCCTAGTATTAAGTCTCATGTATTTGTGTCTTCATGACTGGAATGCAAATGCAAATCTACGAAAACATATATGTTGTCAAATGAATTTGAACTCTAGGTAAGTGTTTGATGCTTCACCAGATTCTGACCATAAACTTAGTGAGTTTCTTCTTACGCTGTTCAACGGTCACGTATCAGTCATGAGAAGTGCTTCATTTGTCACAGAAATGTTGCAGATCCCATGCCTGCAGATATGATCTATTAAAATCTGCTTGCATTTGCTTGAGAGAGGTGCCTGAGGTTTTGCCAGAATACAGACCATATCCAGGAGCAGCAGGAATGGGTCTGCTGCACATGGCAGTA
The DNA here is from genome assembly GCF_028551555.1 of Melozone crissalis. Lineage (NCBI taxonomy): Eukaryota > Metazoa > Chordata > Aves > Passeriformes > Passerellidae > Melozone > Melozone crissalis. The sequence goes on from NW_026535783.1 coordinate 47,962,337, forward strand.
GGAGCCAGGCATCCTGCTGCACCACAGGCAGCGCCCTCCTTGTCCAGGGGACAGTCCTACAGCAGGAAGGTGAGGAGGACAGGGCAGCTCTGTGGTAGCAAGCTGCCTCAACAAGTGATGGATCAGAGGCAGGGTTCATCTGGGGCAGCAGAAAAGATGGTACCAGAGACAAAGCTGGAGACAAGGATGAGTAGACCTACTCAGGAGACAGGGTCAAAGTCAAAACTGGAGACAAGATACAGCATATATCCAAGCAGTCTTTCAGGGAAAGAAGCTGCCTGTAGCTTCCCCTGGGCCTGAGGTTCACCCAGGCAGCAGAGGCAGAGATAAGGCTGGAGACAGGCACTCCTACAGCTTAGCTCAGGCAGGGACCAACACCCCCGGGACAGGCTGTAATGGGCCTTGGCCAGGGTGCAGGGGAGAGTCCTCAGGGGATCCTAAGCAGGCCAGTAGGGCTTATGACTGTCCTCGAGGATTTCAGTTTGGTCTTTTATTCAGCACACCAAAAGGATCTGTTATTCCCAAGGACAGAAAAAAGGTTGGAAGGGATTTCTTTTTCTGTATTTGTAACAAAGCCTGTCAGATCACAGGACTTTTGGCTGTTTAATCAGAATATTCACTAGCGAACAAATAATCCCAGGGGTAGAAACATCATTGCCTTGAAACTTACTACAGGGACTTTCCTGCATTTATGCAGTGCAGAAAGGCATTTTGATATCCAGACTGCCTCAGGAAATACATGGTATTGTAAACACCCTCCTCATCTCCTGCCATGTGCATAACATCTGGAATAAATATAAGTTTCATCTCAATTAATACAATAAATTCTTTATTTGGTTTCTCATTGCTTAAACTTGCACAGTTCCCACTGCTTGTCTTTCCTTGCCCTGGCTGCATGCTTTGCCAACAACATCAGTGCATTAGAAACAACAGGGTCATAGATTGTATCCGACAGGCAGATGGCAGACTTCAAGACAGTGCATAAATTTTAGAAGATCCTCACGTACAAAAATAACTAAACGTTTCACAGGAGAACATTTTATAGTCTTCAGTGAAGTATGTAAAAGAATGTGAATAAAATACTCCTTTTTCAGAAAACAGAATTGCTAGAAAGGGGTGCCATAGTTTCCCTGATACTGCAATTCCTTTATTGTTCAGTTTGCTTTAAAGTTCATATTGACATGCACGCATCTATAAGAGGTGTGACAGATTTGTAGTTTCAAGAACTTTGTTGCCTATTTGCTGTCAGTAATAGGAACACAACATATATGTAAGTGCTCAGTTACAAAAAAAGCACTGACATAAAGGAGTATATTAACTATATACGGATACTTTATGTATTACCTTATGATATTTACTAAAGTTGTTACATTTTGAATTATATTTTTCTGTAGCTGAGGAGACAGTTGTATGTGGTTTCTGTATTACTGCACTCTTTCTGAAACAGCTGATCAAGAAAATCTCCCTTCCATACCTTTTATGTCGTAAACCAAGACAAGATTATTTGATGATTAGCTGCTTAAGTAAATATTCAGATGGTCCTGTTTATTGCACCACGTCTTTCCAGCATCTTGTTTTAGATAATGCACTGCTCCGTGTTTTTGCCTGGTGACAATTCCAGTCAAAGCCTGACCTGAAAGGCAAAAATACCTTGATACATCTTTTGCTTTTTGTCACAGAAAATAAATGTCTCCATCTTGGCAGGCAACTCAGTCATGTTGGAGGTTCCATTTTGTGGAATCGTTATGGTAATTAGCTTGACTTTGCCTCATACCAGCATCCTTTCCCCCCCTCCCTTTCCTTTTCCAGACAAAGCCTTTTCCAAAATTAATCATCCAACTTTATGGTAGTGTTCAAGTTCTTTTTATTTTGCTTCTGTAGTCTTTGACAATGTAACTTCTGATGGTCAGTTTTTCACAGATAAGTAAATGTCTGAACTACATCTTCCAATATGCATGTTGAGATGTGCATATTATTCTGGAACACTAATTGTGGCACTTTTTGAGTTGAGCTGGACCTTCTTGATCTTTTGTTCTAGTTTATATGTAGGCCAGTGTGTGTTGTAAACCATAGGTGTTAATGAATGTAAGAGTCACCCAAATCATATTTTAGTACTATCTTTCATACAATTAATTGCTAGTACTTTCTACCTAGCATAAAGCATCAACAACTTCCTGATTTACAACAAAAGTCTTCAGAGGAAAGTGGTAAAAAACATGCCAATAATGTATGTTTGTGAATGTGCCATGTGTGAATATGGCACATTCACAAACATACATTATTGGCATGTTTTTTACCACTATTCACACAAAATGTGAATAGCCATGACTTCTGGCTGTTGAATGATCCATTTAAAGAAATTTGCAGAAGCAGCTTCATGGACACCTGGGAAATCAGAGGTTGCTACTTTTTTCTGTTCAGTTCTTTCTGCAAGCCAGTATCTACAGTGAAAATCAGAAGCAATAAAGAAAAATTAACATCATACTCTCTCCAAAGTGTATCACAACTCAATGTTTTCAATTCAAACAAATCAAATTCAATTCAAAATATTACTCATTTGAATATTGCATAACTTAGAGTGGTGATGCAATCTAGATCTAAAACAGTCTTGAAAACAATGCCCAACACTTTTCTAAAACTGAAATATTCTGCTCTAGAATTAAACATCACTCTATTGGTGTTGCTTGTCACAAGTGATGCCCCTCATCGCTGGACATTCCTGAGAATAGTGCTTTCCAGGTAGTTTTTACATAGAAGATTTATATTTCAAAATTATTTTATTGTTTTTAACTATTCAAATAGGCATCCAACTAGCATTTCAGAAAGCTCAGTTCATTATAATAAACAGGCTTCTCTCTGAAATCTTACATGAATTGGACTTTTATGCATTGGAATGTATCTTTTTCTAAGTGAACAGAATTATGAGTTTTCCTAAATTTAATACAGTTATAAAAAGTAGAGAGAGATGTTCAATGGGCAAGAACTACTAAAATAAGACTTTGTTGACCTTTAATCTCATTTATAGCCTTACTTTGTTACGTTACCTCAATATTTGATATTTGTACATCCCCACAAGTCTTGTCATTTTTTTAGCCACGTGGATGTATTGTTGAACTTGGATAAGATCCAAACAGGAAGTTTCATATACAAAGGCAAAGAAAGAAATGATCCGCCATGATTGTACTTGTAAATCCAGTGTGTTCTTCAACCACATGTTGTGCTGCTGTTTCAGGGTAACTGTCCTGAAAAGAGTGTCAGTAGTCATTAGTCCCCATTATTCTGATAATGACCTAATTAGCTCTATTTACAGTACATTATAATTTATTATGTGACTTCTCTCAGCAATAAATAGGTGTTGACATAGAGTCACAGAATTATAGAATGGTTTGGGTTGGAAGGGACCTTAAAGATCATGTATCTCCAGCCTTCCTGACTAAACCAGATTGCTCAGAGCTCCATCCACACCTGACTTTGAAGATGGAGTTTGGGACATATACAGCTTCTCAGGACAGCCTGTTCCAGTGCCTCAGCAGCCTCACAGTAAAGAATTTCTTCCTGGTATCTAATCTAAATTGTGTTCTTTCAGTTTTAATCCATTCCCACTTGCTCTGTCACTACATGTAAAAAGTTCCTCTCTTTCTTTTAGGCTCCCTTTAGGTGCTGGAAGGCTGCAGTTAGGTCACTCCCAAGCCTTCTGTTTGCCAGGCTGAATGTATTCAGTTCTATCAGCCTTTCCTCATAGGGCAGGTGGTCCATGCCTCTGTTCAGCTTGGTGTCACTCCTTTGGACTTGCTTCACAGGTCCCTGTCCATCCTGTGCTGTGCCCCCAGAGCTGACGCAGCCCTGCAGGTGGGGTCTCAGCAGAGCAGAGCAGAGGGGCAGAATCCCCTCCCTGCCCTGCTGCCCACCCTGCTCTGGATGCAGCCCAGGACACGTGTGGCTCTCTGGGCTGGCAGTGCCCATGGCTGGGTCAGGTCCAGCCTCTCAGCCACCAGCACCCCCAATTCCTTCTGGGCAGGGCTACTGGGATCTGTTCATGCCCAGCCTGTGCTGGTACCAGGGCTGCTCTGACCCATGGGCAGCACCTTGCACTTGGTCTTAAAAATTCCATGAGATTCCCATGGGTGCACTTCTCAAGCTTCTCAAGTCACTCTGGATGGGATGACATCCAGAGTGATGTCCAAGTCACTCTGGATGTCATCCCATCCTTCAGGTGTGTCAAGTGCACCACTCAGGTTGGTGTCATCTGCAGATCTGCTAAGGGTGCACTTGATCCCTTTGTCCATGTTATTAATGAAGATACTGAATAACACTAGTCCCATTATGGACCCTCAAGGTACACCACTTTTCACTCAAGTCCATTGGGACTCTGAGCCATTGACCACCACCCTCTGGATGTGACTGTCAAACCAATTCCACTGAACAGTCCACCCACTGAGTCCATCTCTCTCCAGTCAAGAGAGAAGGATGTTATGGGGGACTGTGCCAAAGGCTTTACAGTAAAATAAAGATAAATGACACCTGTAACCCTTCTCTTGTCCACTGATGCCATCACTCCACCCCATTGTAGAGGGCCACGGGCTTGATAAGACAGGATCTGCCCTTGGTGCAGTTGTGTTGTCTGTCCTGAATCACCTCCCTGTCCTGCATGTGCAAAGCTCTAGGGGCATCTGTTCTGTGATATTCCCAGGCAGGGGTGGGGCTGACGGGTCAGTATTTCTCAGTATTCCTACTTTCTACCCTTCTTAAAGGTGGGTACAATATTTTTCCCTTTTTCCAGTCACCTAGGACTTGTCCTGACTGCCATGACTTCAAATATCAAGGAGAGTGGCTGTGCAATTACATCAACCAATTCCCTCAGTTGTATGCAGTCTATATTGGGTACTCTTTAAATGGGATGCAGTGAATCACAAATACTGCAGTTACTTTTGCTGTAGAAATGGACTAGTTAGCTATGGAATCATAAGATTAGTAGTAGCCAAGCAAAGACTTCGGGGCAGGAGTTGCTTCTTTGTGTTTTTATTGGAAAAGGCAAGCCAATTAGAAAGCACAAAAAAAAGAAAAAAGGTTAAAAATACATCTTGATCGTCAAAGATTCATTTCATGAATTTCTGAAATGGATTTTGAAAAGTGAGAAGCAGAGAGGAAAACTCTCTGATTTGCAGGTGGATCTTGTTTGGCATATGAAAAATTTTTGTTATATGTGATTGTATATGTGAGTGATTATAGAAAATTATTGTTTATGGTGTGAGATGGTCCAAGGACAGGGAACTGAGATGAACCATCCAGAAGTCCTGGGTTCTGTGTCACTTCATTGGGACAAAATGAAAGGAATCTCTATGGTTCTTGCAAGGCACACACAACACTAAGCACAAGTGCAGTTTGCTAGACAATATTGCCTTTTTGTTTACTTTTGAGGGGTTTTTAGCATTACTCTGTTTAGCTATCAGAATATGCAGTACAGTCCATAAAAATTATATGAAATTGTTCTGATTTCATCTGGCTAGAATAGTTTTCTTCTTACTAGGTGTTGCAGTGCTGTTTTGGATTTGGTATGAGAATAATGCTGATAACACGCTGATGTAGTTGCTGCTAAGTAGAAGTTAACCCATGTCAAGGACTTTTCAGTCTCCTGTGCTCTCTCAGTGAGGACAAGAATCTGGGAGGGACCATAGCTGTGATGGGTGACCTGAACTGGCCAAAGGGATGTTCCATACCACAGAACGTCTTGTTTGGTGTATTAACTGTGTGGGAGTTAGCTGTGAGGGGCTGATGGCTGCTCAGGTCAGGCTGATCATCAGTCAGTGGGTGGTGAGTGCTGTATTATGCATAATTTGTGTGAGTTTAGTTGGATTTTATTCCTTACTCTTTTTTCCTTTTATTATTAGTTTTGTTATTGTATCTTAGTTTATTTCAGTTATTCAGCTGTGCTTATCTCAGTCCATGGGTTTTACATTTTTCCAATTCTCTACCAGTCTGCCAGGGTGAGGGAAGTGAGTGAGCAGCTGTGGGGTCCTTAGTTGCTGGCTGGAGTTGAACCATAATAAAAGTTTTGCTTTAACTGTTAAAATTCATAAGATTTTCTTAGAGGACACATGGAATGTGGAGACTTATATCTGTTTGAACACACTCTTAGATAATGCAGCGTGTATGTGCTATTCAAGTAATTTAGCTTCAGATTCTTCTCGGAGTCACACTGTAGAGTGAAGAAATTTTAAATCAACTCGGACTGCAAAGGAAATAAATCATGGGACACTAATTATCAAATATTCCATGAACCAAGGAAAGTAGGTAATCAAACCTAATTTTCCCTTAAAGCTCTTTGGTTATACTAGAAAAGAACTAATCTTTTGTGAACATAGATGTCTTCATGCTCCACTTGGTTTCCATTTTCCGCCTGTTTATTTCACCTTTCATGCCTGCCCTCCTCTATTGCCAGAGGCAGAGCAACTGGTTTCTTGACCTTTATTGTAATTCTGTTTGAGTTAACAGGCAGACTATGCACAAGACTAGAGAGGTCAGTTTCCTTTTTTCTGTGGAAGGCGTTCTTCTCAGCTGAATCAAGTGAACACCACCAGTGCTGTGCATATTACAGAGTCAGTTCAGTTTGTTTCACAGTGAGCCTCACCCCTTAGATCCTTATGGCAGGTGGCTGTAGCATAAACCTTTCCAAAGACTTCTGGGTGTTTTTGGAATGGAAGGCCAAAGCAAGCACACTGTGGCGAGCTTTGTGTTGAGCCCTTATGGCAGGATGTACAGGCACAATGCTGAGCTTTTTAACATGCAATCAGGTACATTTCAGCCCTTCCTAACTTTTTGATAAACCTGATGCATCATTGGGAAAAATCTTATCCGTGACCTTGATTAGAAGAGAGGAAATTGTATGGAATTTTCTTGCAAGATCACGGAGAGAAAAATTGCTAATGAGCCAAGAGGAATTATACGTGTCTGACAGCTCTGCTACAGATTATTCCCAAGGAAAAAGCTTTTAATCTGTATGTGCCTGATGTTAGATATCTGCTTGCTTGATTTATTTTCTCGTAATCATTCCTTCCTCCTAGCTAATTTTTTAGAGATATAACTTCTACCTATGATTACTAAAGCAAGATCTGATTAAGTCAGTTCTGTTAATTTTCAGTTCTTACATTTTATCTAAAGGGTAACATGCCATATGTCCTAAACAGTTGCCAAGAGATAAATGGGCTATTTAACATCCAGAGTAATTTCAACTGTCACTTAGAATTGAAATGTCAATAGTAAAGTTTTACAGTTTCTCAAGTAGACAGAACCAATAAAAAATACTTTTAAAAAAGATCTCCTTGAGATATAGAAGTCTTTCTAGAGAAATATTAGTGATAAATGATTGTTGGCTGAGATTTATCTCTTGCAGCTGTAATGTAAACTATTCATGGCAGATGTAAAGGAATTTTTAAAAGACATATGTAGTACTAGTTTCTTGTTATTCTGTCCTGTTCTTGCCATTCCATATATTATGCACTTTTGCCTTTTTTACATATTTTGGGTGAAGAAAGTATAAAAATTAAATTGAAGTGTGGAAAGACAGAATTAAAAAAGAACTTTCTCTGTTGAAAAACATGATTGCAACAAGCAGAATACTTAGTAGTAATTGGAATCATTTGGCAGGCTAAATTGTTTTTGTAAATGAGTGTCGCATAAACTCATTTGATTCTGTGTTTTGTTCCAGCATTGTGTAAAGTGTTGAATGTGGATTTTTTTTTTAAATTCAGAGTGCATTTCTTGCCTAAAAAAGCAGGATCCAGTAAAGCGGGTCAGGACAGTCCCTTTTTGATTTTTCTTGTACTTTTTAGATTAAATAAGGAAGAGGTTTCTTAGGGGAGTGCTGGAGAACTTCAAATGCTTTAGTCTCATCCAGACCTTATAAATTGGCACATTTTAATATTTACTTTTGCAGCATTTGCTCACAGATACGAGTTTGTGCTCGACATATTAATCTTCTCTAAGTATGTTTGACTTTAATAGACTTGTGTTCTGCTTCAGTGATTATTCAGAAGACAGATATCTACAAATATGGAGCTTTTTTAACAATAACATGTCAGACTGCTCACACTTGTGCATAACTGAGCTTAATCATAAACTCACTTGACACCAATGGCATTCATGGTGTTATGACTCTGCTTGCACAGTTAGTCTCTTCACTCTTTTTGATTTACCTGTCTGACTGTTTGCATAAGTAAAGGAATACCTCCTCCTGTCAGAAACTGTCAGGTGGCTGAAACAGATTCAAAATATTGATTATACAGGCTTATAAAATAAGATATCTCTAAATTTCAGCTCTCCAGAATTACTGTTCTGTTTCATTTGATTCTCAAACCCAATGTATGTGAGGCTGGAATTAGTTTATTTGAAAGAGACAGCTGTAGAAAATCTCTAAGGATCTAAGAATTAGTTTGGTAACCAAATGTATGAGTCTCTGAAAGGAAAATTTTCACACAAAACTCAGTTCTGCCATTTTATCTTTGTGAATCATTTAACTAACTAAAAGACTATCCAATTGCCATTTAAAAAGTTGTGTTTTGCTTGATTTTCATGTGGTACTATCATAGCTGTCATCTGTACTCACCTATTCAAGCCTATAAATGGCTGTTTAATAAGGTCTGTAGCCTGAAATTTGAAAGTTCATGCTGTTCTTTTGGAATTTATCCTGTTAATACAGTTGCTTGTGGTATTAGTCAAAATACACTTCTGTGATTTCTGTTAAGGTAGTTAGTTGTTACAGTCCCTTCTGACCCAAAGCTTCACATATTAAGTGTATTTAGAGAAGAAAATATCATCTGTTTGATTTCCCCTCATCAGAATAGAAGCTGGTCTACCTCTGTTATTTCTGGGCTGTTTTGTACTGCGGATTTCAAAGAGCTCCACAATTCCTGTTTCACAGAGAGTGATCAGTACAGTGTATATTTACTGTTTCTCTTTTCTGCATAGCTTAGATATACTCAATGTAACACTTCACAAAACATATGCTAAGCATGATACTTCATTGTGTCAAGTACAACAGCAATAGACACCATAGCTGTGTCAGTTTTTGATATTCTTATTTACTATTATTATTGTATAATTGTGCAGTTAAAAGAAGGATTTATAAATGCAAGATGTTTTTTGATATTTCTGCTTTATATAATTCAATGTATTTCTTCATCTTTAGGCCGTCCTGAGTCCTCTTATTGCAATTGCACTGAAAATATCTCAGATTCATGAGAGGACAGGACGAAAGGGACCCACTGTCATCACCTGAAGCCACGGAAGATTGTTAAACCAGGGCCAAAAGAGGAACAGCAAGGAAGAGACAGAACCTTGTTAAAACTTGTTAGCCATTTGTGCCTTGTATGATTTTAAAAGTTAGGTGGGAAGAAAAATTCAATATAACATTAAGTGTAATCATTTGCATTGATCTCCAAATGCAATAGTGTATTGACTTGTTTTACCTGCAGTATCATAATTTCTGAAAACAGTATAACCAAAGAAGGAGGCTGTAACATTCAAATGTTGTCAGTAATGTAGCCAAAAATGACAACTTCTTGGTTTTGAATGCTATGAGAAAAGTTGGAGAAATTTCAGTAAGGGAGAGAGAGGGAGGAATTGCAAAGCAAAGACATGTTTGGTGAGTGTTGTTTGGGATTCTTGTCACGTTCTGGTAAGTTTCTGAAGAGGTGTGCAGAGCATGTCTGAGTCATAGGGCCGTGTACTGAGCTTTGCACGGGATGTGTTTCCCCCCCTGGCTCCATGCCTCCTCTCAGGCCTCTCCTGTTGCTCACAGATGCACACTGACAGCAGTGTTGTATACACACTTACACTTGCTCCCAAAGATGGGGTTATTCCATACTTTTTTACCCCTGCTTTTAAAACATATCAATGTTACTTGTGCCTTTAGATTTTCCTTTTTTTTGACTCTTTGGTTGTTTTCCTCCAGAAGGAGGCCTTTGTTCTATAAAGCTGATTTTGTCCTTCCAGCAATATGTCGGGTATGGAATCTGACTGTCTTCCATAATACTCCTCATGTCAGGAGATGATACTGGTGCTTACTGTGTTTGAAAGATAATCTCTGCAAGTTCAGCAATTGTTTAGGAGTTACGGAAGTTTTTTTAAGTCTTCTGAATACTCATGCTCCACTTGCCACAAAGCAAGTGAGTGAGAGGGAATTAAACCCTATTCAATTGAATAGAAATACTAGTCTGACTCACCCTCTGGACATGGTTTCTATTAGATTCTTGGTAACAGTGGATCATGCAATAAAAGTTTGGGGAGTACAAGAGATGTTCCCGGCATAGATCTGAGAAGGCTGTTGGGGATATGGACATCAGCATTTTTCTGCCTGTGAAATGATACAGTAGTTCTAGCTACAATACTGTGCTCTGTAAAAGAACACAAACACTTTATGCATGTAATTTGCTTGAAAGCTTTGCTTCCTTGGAAGTGGTATGATCACTTGTATCATTTGTCAAGGTGGCTTTGTGCAGCTTGCCTCTTTGCAGTGTATTTCAATTCATTGTGGTTGTCAAACTTTAGTACAACTTATATAATATTGCAGCAAAGGAAATTGTTTAAATTTCTTTGAACACTTCTGTCAGAAAATGGCTATAACAGTATACAATAAAGAGTAATGCTGTATGTCTGTCTTAATACATAATTGTGGACAAGACACCCTGCACTTTCAAGCATCCTAATAAAGTCGCCTTTATTACAATTACATTATTACTTAATTGGTTCTAAACAAATGAGGTATGTTCTCACTTAGTGTCCTACCTTGCCCTTAAATGTTCCCACAAACCAAAAGAGATTTTAAGACTTTAGCTCTTTTTGCAAAGATTTTTCTTTTATATGATCATGACCAAGACATTTTCACACAGTTTGGACATCTACTTTATAATGTAAGAGCACTCATCTTCACAAAAACCTTGTTTATATAATATTTTATATTTATAATTATTTTTATATTTATTAATTTATAATTTCATTTATATTTTTTTTAATTCATCTTCTCTAGGTGCAGGGTAACAATCTCTTAAATAGTAGATCACACATGGTCAAGCATAGATACATTCTGGATTATGACAGTTCAAATTATTGGGTTGTGTGAGAGAACATTCTGTAAGTCAGTCCACTAAAATTTCTAAAATCTCCTACACATTCTCTGACAATGAAATTATTTTTGAACTAGCTGTTTATACTACGGAGTATCCCATTTGCCAAGCTTTTCTGAAATGAGAATACAGTTTGAAAAGTAAAATATATTGCAGCTGCATGTCTTTCAGGATGCAGTGGGAAGACTCAAGAACAGATGAAGACTGAAGAAACATACTTGTGCTTTTATCAGAAAGCTGTTACTAGAGCTGCAGTAGATGGCAGTCTACTTTCATGAAGGCAGTCATCATAACCCAAGGGGCATGTTTTAAAATCTCTGTATTGACTTTGTCCTGGGCTGGAGAAACATTAGTTGTGCCTGTGTATGGAAATGGAAAAAGGGCTGTTTCAGAAAAGGGTTGTTTGAGTCTGGTTTTGAATAGCTGTCAAACAGCAGACTTGCAGAAGTAGCCTACCCTGAAATCGCCATCCCTTTTTTTATGGTGATGGGTGATACTGATAAAATGTTACTGGTATTTTCCACCAGTTAACTGCTTTTCTCTGCAAGAAGATGAATAAAACTTTGTAAGGCTCAAGCACAGCTTTTTATATCTGAAGTATGTGGGAGAGGACTGTAGCCACATGGAGTGTGCTGCATTTCCTTGAGGTCTTTTAATTATTAACATGATAGAGGAATGTGTGGAAAAAAGCAAGTTGTATGAACTTACAAAAAGATGCAGAGCTCCTAAAACCAGACCATACATTTAGCAGAAGGAAAACTATTATTAATGCTGTTCATCTTATCACAGTGCCTAGGCACTGTGACAGAGACCCACACCCTTTTGTGCTATTGTTTAATGAGCAGCTTCTTCAAGTCTGGAAGTTGCAAGATTCCTGTATTATTCAGCTGTGATTGCACTAACATTTGTTTGGATCATTCTGTTTCCTAAACCCTCGTATTTTCTATGTGTTCAGAGACAATTTGGAAGGTGATATACTGCTCACCTGAACCAGGGGATCAGGGAATCCTCAAGGTTGGAAGGTGCCATCAGGACTAAAATCACCTATGTCCCAGCTCGCAGCAGAGTCAGGTAGAGGAGACTGCCCAGGGCCATGTGTAGTTGGCTTTAATTATCTCCAAGGACTGAGATGCCAGAACTTCTGTGGGCAACATGTACAAGTGATTGACTGGTCCCATAGTGGAAAAAAAAAAAAAAAAAGCCAAAACCAAAAACTGAATAGCAAAAGCTTCTGGAGTGTTCAGATGGAATTTCATGCCATCCAATTTGTTCCCATTGCTTCTTGTCCTGTCACTGAGAAGAGCCTAGGTCTCTACATTTCTTTTTTTCCCACCAAGTATTTCTAGAAATCAGTAAGATCCTTCAAGAGCCTTCTCCAGACCAAACACTCCCAGCTCTCTCAGTGTATCATCATATGACAAAATTTCTAGTCCCTTTATGGTCCTTTGCTGGAAGTACTCTGGAATGTCCATGTCTGTTTTGTGCTGGGGAAACTCAGACCTGAACCCAGCACTCCAGATGTATCTTAACTCTACCAGTGCTGAGCAGAGGGAAAGGATCACCTTCTTCCAGCTGCTGCTGCTGCTGTTTTTCATGATGTCAATTGCTCAGGATGTCAGTTGCTGTCTTTGCTGTGCAGGTGAGTTGTTGGTGAGTTGACAACTTTTTGTTAAGCACGTGACTCCCCAATCCGTCTCTGTGTAGCTGTTTGCCAGCCCACTGGCCCCAGCCTGTATTGCTGTCTGGGTTGGTTCCTCCACAAGGGCTGGACTTCCCTTTGTTGATGTTCAATTAGAAGGTCGTCAAGTTGGTTAAGCACAATTTGCCTTTCATAAATCCTTCCTGATCCTAAATACTTTCTTGTCCTTGGCAAGGGTTTCCATCATTGGCTATTCCATCACCTCCCCAGGAACTAAAGTGAGGCTGACCAGCCTATAATTCCCCGGATCCTCCTTCTTTCAGGGACAGGAGTGATACTTGCTCTCTTATCTCAGGGACCACTTCTGGTCACCCACAACCTTTCAGAGGCAATAGAGGGTAGCTTGCAATAGCATGATTTAGCTTCTTGAGCTCTGTGCATGTCATCCTAAGTCATTCCATGGATGTGTGTGTGTCCTGTTTTTTCAAGTACTTGCTGGCGTTTTCTTGCTCCATCCAAGGTAAGTCTTCCTCACTGCATATTTTTCCTGTAGTCTCAAAGGCCTAAAATTCCTGAAGACTGCTTTTACCAGTAAAAATGGACACAAAGAAGGCATTGAGCACCTCAGCCTTTTCTATGTCCTCTTCCAACTCACATGGCTGTAGAAACTTTCCCCATTAACCTTCACATTTCCCATCTGTTCTGGTTTTAGTCCATTCAGAGTTATTTTTGCATTTGCTGGGATGGTGGTATGGGAAGGTCAAGGAGGCTGGAGCCATATGGATGTGTACAGGTGATTTATTCTATACTAGTCATGTCATCGCTGTAGGGCATGGCTTTGGGTAGAAGAAAAGGCAGAGTGGAAGGACAGACATTTTTGTTCCCTCTTTACCTGTGAAAGCAAAGTGCTGAGCAGAGTGGTGCCGTCTGGGTGAAGCTATGCAGATTGGCTTGGGACACTTGTCCATCACTGTTTTCCACTGTCTCAGATGTGGGACAAGAACCCCGCACTGGCTGTGGTAATGTCCACTCTTTTCTCCTTTGTCTCTGGAAAAGCCATGTTGCCACCAGGGATGCAGTAACACCTGCCATTTTTCTCCTTTGTCTCAGGAAAAGCTGCATGCCACGGGCCATGGTAACAACAGGATAGATGGACTTCCATAAGCATTTTTGGGGTGTAATCATCCTCGTTTATGTATTGTTCTTATTAGTATTGTTGCTGTTACTGTTTGTTTTCCTTATCTTATTATTTTTCCAGTAAATTGTTGTCTCAACCCATAATCTCTCCCTTTTTGTCCCTTTCTCACTGGAGGAGGTCAGGGGAAGGGAAGTGGCTGTTTGGAGCTTAATTTCCAGCTGATCCTAAACCACAGCATCACCTCATTCAGCTCCAGGTGGGCTTTGGCTTTCCTCATCCCTGCATGATTGTAAAGTGCTCTGCATTCCTCCTAATTCAGCTGTCCCCACTTTCACTTACCATACTTTTCCTGTTTATATCCGAGCTTAGTCAGGAGCTCTCTGTAGGCCATTCATGTAGGCCTTTTGCTGCCTTTGTTTGATCTCTGCATATCAGATTGAATGATTCGTGAGCTTAAAGGAGGCGATCTTTGAAAATTAAACAGTTGTCCTGGACTCATCTTTTCTCCAGGGCCAGAACCCATGTGATTCTTCCAAGCAACTCTAAAGATGTTAAAGTCGGCTCTGTAAACTTCAATTCCACTCTTTGGTATTCTCCCTCCTCTCAAATTTCTGAATTCTCCATCTCATGACGTCTTATATCCCTGCAGAAAAAACCTCCACATGCCCACACATTTCTTCTGGTGTTGTGAATGCCAAGATTGGCTTCTCAGTCACCAGTGTCAGGAAGTTGTTTGTCAATGCACTGAATCTGTTGTGTTCTGAAGCTTTAGTTTGACCAGTTCATATCCTTCAGCCCAAAGAAAATTTATTTTAATGTAAAATTTCCAGCTGCTACTCTTGGCAAAGATAAATTCACGCTATTAAATACAATCAAAATTGAAGTGTTTAAAGCCTTTTGCTGCCTTAAGATTTTTGACATTTTTTGAGCTCATTGCCCATGGCATTTTGCATTGAGTTCATAATCATTAGCTGAAAAGAGAAACTTAAAACCAGATTGTATCAAAATATTAGGTATTAATGTGAATGTTCTCCCTATGTCAGTAACATTTTGTATCAAACTTTATTGCATACTGCAGATTGAAGATGCATGTATCCTCAGTTTCACATTTCTAGATCCATTATGACCTCACAACATCTGAAAGGGGCTGGCACTAAAGAGGGGCACTACAGGACTCTTGTGGAATTGGGAGAAAGGAAAGAAATTCCTGGCTGTTCATAAATACATGTGGACATGCTCTGAATGTGTTTCCAATAGCAAACCACTCCAAGAGCAAACTTCAGTGATACTCCTGCAATTCTTGCTCTTAGTACGACCCAGAATTGTAGTCCCAGCCATTTCCCGCTCTCTCAGTCTTGCTTTAATACCACCTAGTGTAAAACTTAGATTTCCATGGGGGTTGGGGGAAGCTAAACATGCAGAGGACAAGGATTTTGCTGTGGGATGTCTCCTGGTTAATCAGTCTTACCTGCTGTGATTGATGCCTGCACTAATACTTGCATGATGCTGGCTGCCTTCAGAATGTGGGACTCTAGAGAAAAGGAGCTGGAGATTTTGCAGGATGGATGTGGTAATGCTAGGAGGTAAAGCCATAATAAGGTCACTCAAGCAGATCCTCTCTTTAACTGTTTTGGAAATTATGTGTTGTGTTCCTCTGATTTTTATTGTTCTCTGTGGTGTGATGCTTCTCAGTCACTTTGAAAGATATATCTTCTATCTCTTTCAGGGACTCTTTTTTTCTCCCTCTGGGTAGTTTTCTACATTTCTCATCCCAAACTTGTCCAGAAAGGATTTTTCACCTCTGTAATTTGTCCAACCCTTTTTATTCTTCTTTCCTGTCTACTTACAACAACTGAAGAACTGTGTGTTCTTTCCATAAAGGATGAAATTCTTTGAAAGACAAAACTGATGCAGCTGTCAGTTCGCTGGCCTTAGCCATGGCTACCACACATGTACAGCTGTAATGCTTAACTTGTAGCAGTATGTGAACATCTGGAAAGTGTGGCAGCTTTTCTGTCTCACTGGTCTGTAACAAAACCAGGAACAGGTTGCCCAGAGAGGTGATTCATGTCCCATTCCTGGAAAAATTCAAGGTCAGGTTGGACAGTGCTCTGACCAACCTGATCTAATTCAAGATGTACCTGCTCGTTGCAGGGGCTTGGACTAAATGATCTTCTCCAATACAAACCTTCCAACCCAGAAAGAAAAATTCCATCCAAAATAAATATTACAAGTTCATATCTGAGTGAACCCTCATGAAATTTTTCTTGCCATCTGGAATTACAGATGACAGTGGCCTGAATGCAAATTTGCCTCAGTGATTTTGTGGGAGGAAGGATCCATGTAACAGAAGAAGGATGAGTCCAAACCTGTCCTTTTTCTGGTGTTTGTTGTGTAATTATGAAGCCACTTGTGTCAGAAACAGGATACAGGATACAGGGTCCCTTTTTCAGTTCCCACAGTCTTGTGTAAGCTGTGACAGAAGCAACTGCTCTTAGAATTGGCTCAGAAGAATCAGAGATGGTTTTTCCTCCTGCAATTGATAGTTCCCTCTGAGGAGATGTAAGCATAACCAAAGCTCTCTGTTTGGCAGCTGGGTGGTGTATTTTATTGTGCCCTTATCGTGAATCATAGGCACTTTATATCATATAAACAATTCAAGGCATTTGTTTTAAATACAAAATTTATTAATGAATTCACTAGTAAAATAGCAGTTCTTTTCACTCCCCACATAAAACAAATAACTTGAAAGGCATACAATACAAAAATAATCAGTTGCAACAAATAATCTGCAAATCTCAAACAAAAGCTAAGTTAATAGGTTTCCCAAGTCAGTTAATGTCTCAAAATCAAAAACGAGAGCTTTCTTCTGAAACTCCTTATGAAGCACAAGTCAAGACTGCTAACACCATGCTGCTTCATTTATCTTGCAGTGTAAGAAACTCCTATTGCCAGAGATGGTGACTTCTATTAGACACATCCTGAGCATTTCTATCTCTCTGGAGATTTATTCTAATTTGAAATACTGAGCATTTTACATATCCCCTCCAACTCCACTCTAAGTCACGAATGATGAATGTTTTTTCTGTGCAATTTCACCTTAAATAGTGTTACTATTAGATCACTGACACAAGTCTTCTTCCAGTTTTCCCTGCTTCGCAGATGCAGGATTTTACTGGCTGCCAGTCTGTCATGTTTTGACAGGTGTTGTTCTTCCTGAGGTCATCTGGAAATCTGTATCCTGTTGGCAACTGATTTCTTGCGTGAATATATGAGAATTTAACCCCCTTCCGGGGTTTGGGTCTTGGCCAGCTGTTTGCTGTTGCTCCAGAGATAATGTGTATGGTGGTGGCTGTTCCTGCTCATTTGTTTCACTGACAAACTCTGCACTGCTTTCACTGTATGGAGGCGGAGAAATATTGATGAATTCTTGCTGTTTTATTGTGGAGGCAACTGACAGTGGGGAGACCAGTTTTTCAGGATCTATGCTGTCTTCATAAGAGGGAGGATAGAAGTCAGGCCTAAAATAAGCAAGCCAAAAAGAAACACATTATGGTGAAGTGTGATTTATCTCACAGAGCTTGGTTAGCTTCGTCTGTTATGTTTCCAAAATTTAGATGAGGCTTTAACAGTAAACAGATATCTAAGTGTGTTTAAAGAATGAAATACCTTAATGTAAAATGTAGGCATAACTGGTATAATTTGCCTCGCCTTTGTACAAAATGTTTTATTAAAACACAGCACTCTAAAAAGACAAGCCTTCCCTGTGAAAATTCCCAACCATGGCATACAAACACTCATGCTTGTGAGTATTTTAACAAGTGAGAGAAAAGTTTAATTTGGAAGAAGAATGAGATCAGTGTTCAAAGTTATTTATTATTGCAATAACCATTGTTTTCCACAGTTTAAAAATAAATTTGGTACGTTTCTGCTTATCTAACCAAAATTTACTGAATGTTGCTTTTATAGTGCCTTTAGAGCACCCATTCTCAGTGTTTCTAGTACGGTTTCCACAACAGTCCAGGGAAAGAAATTTGTATCCAGTGACATGTTAAAGACTCTTGCCAGGTCTAGTGCAGTTTAAGAAACTGTCTCTCTCAAAGCATCAGACTTTGTAAAGAACAAAGTTATAGGGTCACAGAATGATTTGGGAAGGGACCTTAATGATCATTCAGTTCCTGCCATGGGCAAGGTCACCTTCCACTAGACCAGACTGTCCATCCAGCCTTGCCTTGAGTGCTTCCAGGGATGGGGCAGCCACAGCTTCTCTGGGCAACCTGCTCCAGTGCCTCATCACCCTCACAGTAAAGCATTTTTCCCCAATATCTAATATAAACATATCCTTTCTCCATTTGAAACCATTCCCCTTGTACTGTCACTACACGTTCTTTTTGGAAGTCCCTGTCCATCTTTCCTGTAAGTTCCCTTCATGTACATAGGGAGCTGTAGACTCACTGGAACCTTCTTGGGGCTGAATAATTCCAGATATCTCAGCCTGTCATCACAGGAGAAGCATTCCATTCCCCTGATCATCTTCATGGTGCTCTTCTGGACCCACTGTAGCAGGTCCATGCCCTTTCTGTGCCAAGGATGCCAGATCTGGATGAGATGCTCCAGGTGGGGACTCACAAAGACACAGGCAAGGAGGAGAATCCCCTCCCTCAACCTGTTGGTCACACTTCTTTGGATGCAGCCCAGGACACATTTGGCTTTCTGGGCTGCAGGTGCACATTGCTGGGTCACAGTGACTTACTTCATCAACAAAACCCCCCCAGGTTCTTCTCCCAGGACTGCTCTCAAACCATTCGCTGCCCAGCTTGTGTTTGTGCTTCAATTTGCACCAACCCACATGCAGAACCTTGTGCTTAGCCTGAAGGTTCTTAGCCTTAGGTTGAATTTCCTGAGGTTTTTAAATCAGGGGGACAATCAAACAATGAAATTTAAGCAGGAGCCATATAGTGAATAAGCGGAGGCCCCCTGCATATCTCAGCTTCTCTCTACATGAGCACCCATCCCCCAGCGGCATCCTAAATGCTCTGCTGAGACGGAACTCAGTATGCTCCTGCATGAATTTGGAATAGCTGCACCTGCTGCCTCCATGCATGGCTTTGGAAGCTTTGGGAAGTCTGAAACCTTCTTTGTTTCAGGTAGTATACCTTACCTTAGGTATTGTTTTCATGAATGGCTGTTTGCACATTGCTGCTTGCTCTAGCAAATAGAATTTCTGGCTACAGTTCTCTCCACAGAAAAATAATAAAATGGTTACAGGATTTGCATTTTGTAAAAACCTTGTAAAAATCTTTTCTTTTCACAAAGACTGCATATTTAAAAAATAGCATCTCTCCCTCCCAATTCATCTGCAACACATACCTGTCTATGGTGCAGACCTGTGGTTCTCTGTGGCTGGGACTTCGAATGAAGATGCCAAGGGCCCTGTATTTCAGGACTTCATGGAAAGTGCTCCAGAAAATGCCAGTTACAAGGAGACAGAGCCCCAAAGCTAACAGGCAATAAAACACTAGCTTGTTGTTCCCACATCTGCACATGGAGGAATTCATGGACATGCAAAGCACTCCCAGGCAAATAGTGGAGAAACTGAGTAAGAGCATAAAAAGACGAATGAAAGTAAAGAGACCTTTAGGCATCTTCCACAGAAGACACAGTGCTTTGTTCCTGTCTGCTGTTTGTTTGCTGGCTCTCTCTGCTGTACTTCTCATATTCATGTATGGGTACTTTATATGCTACAACTGCCCTGTAGACAATTAAGAGAAGCAGGCAGTTTTAACCTACTCATTAACTCTTTGAAGACTTATAAACTCTTTTGAGATTAATTTGTAACCTTCTACCTACTTTAGGAAGGAAGCAGAAACTTCCTGAACCATCCCTTTGCTGCTGTAATCTCTGGAGTGTAAACTTGGACTGCTCCCTTCATTGCAGTGGTTTATACACTTCACTGCTAATGAATGAGACCTGTATTTGTAAAATTTGACTTACTTGACTTTAAAAGAAGAACAACCAACAACCACAAAGATGGTCTTCATAAATCCCCATTAAAATTTGGAGGGAAAATATGCTTCATATAAATGCAGACATTGACATGGGAGGAGAATGGGCATCAGTAAAAACTGCTGTTCTCTGAGGGGGGATGTCATCTCACCTTTTCTCTCTGACTTGCCAAGATAAGGTATAAAGAATATTAGTGTCTGACAGGTGTCAATCTAGGTTCAACAAAGGATTTACTTCTCTAAGCACTAAGTGTTGCCATGCAGTCCTGAGAGTCTAGGAAGCTGCCATGAAGCACTTGCATGACCTATGCAGTTCATAAAGGAGTGTAGCACCTCAGACTGGGACACAGGGCAGCCTTGAGGGGTGTCTGTGAGGTCCCAGAAGAAGCAGAAGAAGGCAACACATCTCTTACTGAGCAGGTTTCCTAGACATGGAGTTACCCCAAACATATGCTGGGCTCTGAAGAGCACACTCAGCTTTCTCTCCATCTGCCTAACTTGCATAGCTATTATTGGATGGGTATTACAACAGCCAGCTCACACCTTCCTGTGCTGCTTTGTAGGTTTCAAGTTGCAAAAACAGCAAAAAATTCAACTGCAAAAGCAACTGGTGACACAACAAATAGATTACTTCCTGTAAAGGACCTGCTTCAGTGGAAAACACATAAAGTGGAGCAGATTCCCACTAATGTGAGTTGCCACTCAGCTTGTGGGCAGGTGCATGTTTCTAAGGGACAAGGTGGAGTGTTGGGAAAACAGTTATTTTAGACACTGGCTTTGCCAAATTCAGGTCTTTAAAAGAGGTGGCCCAGTTGTGATAGAGGAAATTGGAAACCAGGGGGGTAAAGCCATGTGTTGGGTGTAGGAGTTCATGCAGGGAAGGTGTGAGTGGAGCTGAGAACATGAGAGGCAGGTGAAGCACAGTGAAATGGTAGTCAGTGCTGCTGGGTGTCCACTCAACAGCAACAGCTGCCCTTCCAGAAATGTAACTGCAAAAGTGTGCTGTGACATAAACACATTAAAATAAGCTGTTTCAAAAGACAAGTAATTTACATCTGTATTGCCTAATATGAAGTCCACCAGTTCATGTTCTTTCTGCTGCAGAACTGTTCACCAGGACTCCTTTGCTTCATGCTCTGTTGTTTCAAATATTAATGAATGCTCTCCCTTCAATTTGTTTTCCCACAGGTTAACAGATCCAGCTGAATTTACAATAATCTTTTTTCTGTATAATTTCTACTTTCTACATATCTGTTAAACATACTTTATTTTGCAAAATACTTTTTATTACTTCCGGGATTTTTGATGTTTCAGATCTTAACTCACCTAAATAGAAATATTGAGTTATTCATGACTGCTATCTAAAGTTCAGTTAATTACTGTAATACACATCTTCTGTAATGCTACTCCTTCTGCTACAAGATGGTATTTATGAAAGAATGATGTCAATAAAAATAATTTTTACTTCTTGTTTTCTGTATAGACATGTACTCACTTGCCTGTTTGATCATTGAAATTTATACCTGGAACATTATAGCATCATATCTGTGGTGATAAAGGATTAATTAAATGTTACAGGAAAACATGGACAGGAAATTGTATTCTCTCTTGGAGATTTGCAGGGGTTTTTTGCAGGCTGCATAAGTTTGGCGTTTTCTCCAAGAGGTCAGTTTCATCTGTGGAAACAGACTATGGGTCTATTATCCTTGAAAACAGCATCTGTACCTCAGCCAGCGGGTATATGAAGGGAAAGGTAAAAAAAAAAGGTGGCAATAGCACCTTTTTTGCTGCTTAATTATCAGGGTTCTATTATTTTTCTTGTTTTCCATCACTTCAGATTTTCTGTAATGTTATTCTTGGCCTTTTTCAATTTCCCTAACATTTTGCAGCTTGATTGTTTTATTGGCAGTGAATGTCTTGGACTGCATCACACTGGATGAGCAGATTTCCTATTTCTCTTACAAAACAGGAAGAAAGTTGCTTCTAATGAGATCAGGTGGGAAAAGGGAATAACTAACATGGTGTAAAGGTTACTGAGCAGAATTGGCTGCAGACCAAGGTCAAAAGGTAGCAGTCCAGATGGAGAAAAAGCAATTCTTAGGAAGTCTGACTGAAGATGAACTTAATGGGTGTTCCACTGGATGATTTGACGATTGTGATTGTTTGGCAATTTGCTTTTCACTTTGAAAGGTCACTGCTTATCCTGTATCCTGTTGAAACACGTAAGGCTTCAACAAACCAGTTTCTGGAATTATGCTGCTTGCTGCTCAAAAAGAAATTTACGGTATCTTACACATTTTTATGAGAGTTGTGAAACACAAACTTATTTTTTAACTACTAATAAAATGGAAAATTTGACAGTCAGAAAATTTAAAAATAGACTTTTTAATGCAAATACTTGTGGTGTGTTAGTACCAGCTGCATATCATATCACAGTACATGCATGATATAAGATGCATATCAGATTTGAGGTCACATTTGCTACTAAATGTGATATTTTACCAGAAATTTGAAGCTTATATGTTTTACTCTGGTCTGAAATATTTTTTCATAAAATTAAAACTAACTTTACACCAGTTTTGACTTTTCTTCTGTAACTTTCTAGCAGCCTTAGCTGACATGATTTATTGTAATAACTCACTTAAACAGTTTTTTATGTTTTCGTCAATAATTCAGAGCAGATTTGCCAATGAGTTTCTCTAGCAATTCCAGTATTCCTTACAAATATATAACTGAGTTAATGGGAAATTATTTTAAGCTCTGCAAGTGTAGCCTCTTCTCCATATCATACCTGAACTAGTGACAGTTTTGAAAGCATGGAAAAGTTTAAGAATGACTGAGAGTCAATGCAGTCTGAACATTAAAATCATATTTCACAGATCAGTTTCCAGCCTGAGGATGTGATGATGTCTAAGCAAAGCAAGGTGCATGAACACAGCCAGGGCTGCTCTTCGTGTCTGAAGGTATTGAGATTTTACGAGGTGTGGCTCCTATTTGAGAATGAATGATTGAATTTCATGAAGGAAACTGGGAATAAGTCATTCTACAAAAACTTGAAAAGAGCAGAAATTAACTAACTGGGTTGAAAATAGTGCACTGCAGGATTTTTGTAGAGAGGTTTCCCCAAATGGTAGAGAATAGTTTATTCTAGAAACAGGTAACAGAAAACAGCAATAAATACTTAAAATAAGGAGAATTGAGATACTAAGTTTTCAAATCACAGCATAAAATTTTGATGTTTAACAGACAATATTGTAACAAATATTTAAACTTTATTTTTGGTGAATCAGATATTCTTTTTTTTCCCGAGGTATTATTTCCAAATTTTATTGTTTTATTTATTTACTAAAAGAATGACATACAGTAAGTTTGATAAAAATTGTGATAACTAACAATAATTCAAAGTTTAATAGTTTAAATCTTTAATATTTTAAATAGTTTAAAGTGATTATGTGAACTGGCTAGTCAGAAAAAATTACACATAAATGGGACAGTTCCCTTATGAATATGGAATTATCTGTGGTCTATCAGGCTATTTATTGATATATATATCTGAACTGTATATTTTTGTAAAACTTTGAAATGAACATGATGGATTAGCAAGACATCTGAGGCCTTTCCTTTTGGTTTATATATGTGAAAACCAGAATGTTCCTGTGTCAGGAAAGAAAAAATACAGTAGCCAGTGTTCTTCTTTTTCTCTTAGCAAGAAGATATAGTGGAAGGCTCTGGCAATGAAAATACAGGCATGCTTATTTGTCTCATGTTCACATATTTTAAAATACCATGTCTTGCCTGATATCCAGGAGCTTGGAAAAGCTATGAACTGCATATGAACATCTATTGAATCAGACATTATGCTTCTTTCTGTGGAATTAAGAGTTAAGCAAATTATCATGTGTACAGTGAAACAGAATGCTTTTAAAATAAAAAGAAAACCCAAACCAAACAAGAATAACCAAGCCCACAAAACAGAAGGCTCCGGTGTGTGTTTACCTGAGCATAAGGATCAGAGCTGTGGGTAAACAGAGTGACAGCCTGGCTGAGCGGTGTGGATTAAAGGCTGTGCAGGGCCATCCTCTCCCTTCTGCTCTGTTCCAACTGTGTGTGGTGCCTCCAGCACAGTTGTATCTGCACAATTTCTGAGTAGGAAACAATTTTACAGCACTGCTTAGCAAATATGGATAACTTTGACGCCAAAGAATGAGCATCCTTTGTACATGAGACAAGGTCCCTTTTGTTCATGCATCAGTGCTGTAGATGATGTGCCAGCAGAAATGATCATTTTACAGAAAGATTTGTATTCCACCATTTCATGTGTGAGGATTTTGGCAGAATTCCAATCACAAATTGGTAAAAAAATTACTAGTTAAATAATAGTGCTATTATAGGTAATTAGCTGATTATATATATAGGTTTAATGGCAGTGTAAAATGTCTGGGGGAAGTTTTACTTAGGGAGAAAGTGAACAAGTATTATTTTCCATTCAAAATTTAAGTGCCACTCTTCTTTTTTACTTTTACTCCTCCTACATCTTTTCTGCAGAAGATGGTTGTCCTAAGGATTTTTAAATTGAGGTCTGGGAGTAAAATATGGTTTTGTATAAGGAGTCCAAGAAAGACATATAGCCTGTATAGATACCTCCAAGTAGGGCTCAGATAAGCATGAGAACATGGGTACTGCCTATATGAACAGTACTGTTCTCCTCTAGGAAAGACAAGGACTGCCTTGAGCACTTCTTTAATCTGTCTTTAGTTTTATGGTATGGGAGGCACTGAAGCACAGTGCTGTTGGCACTGATGCCTTTTTGCCTTCGAGAGCAGGGGCAAAGTCAGGCATTCTGTCTTGGCTTGAAGATTTCAGCAGCTTTATCAAAAGCAGATCAAAAGTGAACCCTGAAGGAGCTGCTGGTAGCTCTTGATCTAACAAAGCACAAAAAGCTTAGAGCTAGCTGTTTGGCTGTGCTGGACTGTTTAATATTAAAACAAGCATTCCTACTGGCTTTCAAGTACAGTTAAATATTGTAACACAATGAGATTGAACCTCCTGAAACTCTTCTTATTTGACGTCATTTCAGTAGGCTGGCTGAACAATACAATCAAATATTGTACATCAGTAGAGCTTAATTAGCATAGGTGTAACTTAGGAATTTTAAGTGGAATAGATGCAAAAGTCCAGCTCTAGGTTAGAGGAATCCTTTGAGTTTTACACAAAATTGACAAATGATCTCATATAGTGAGATCTTAAAATATCTTTCAA
The DNA here is from genome assembly GCF_028551555.1 of Melozone crissalis. NCBI lineage: Eukaryota > Metazoa > Chordata > Aves > Passeriformes > Passerellidae > Melozone > Melozone crissalis. Next base: position 47,987,498 of record NW_026535783.1, read on the forward strand.
AATTATTTTCAGAGTGAATCTGGCATTAGAAATTACAGTTATCTGTATTTGTTCCCATAAATGCAGTGCATGCTTTGATATGTAATTTTCCTTGCAGAGGTCTCCTCATTTCTGATTTGAACCAAATGAGTGAATCAATACTCAGGTAAATGTCAACAGTCAAGCAGGCAGGTTTGTAAAGAGGCAGGTTTTCAGCACTTACAGCACGTCTGGCTTGCCAAAGAAAATGAAGAAGGTGTGTATCACAAGAAAATACAAAACAATTTAAAAAGAGAGAATGAAGAACATTTGCCTAAGGAGCAATTAACACAAATATGAATTGTCTGGGAAAGCATATGGACAAGAACTACAGCCTGTGGCTTGTGTGAAACTTGCATTGTGCAAAGTCTGCACACTTCTGTGCAAATGAGCAGGCCTGACTGATGGAGAACTGGTCAGCCAAACACACACACGCGCACCAAAAAAAAAAAACAACCCCAAAAAAACCCTCCAAAAGCAAACAAGTAAAAATCCCCACCATACCCCCCCCCACCCCCCCAAAAAAGGCAAGCAAACTGAAAAAAGCCAGAACAATAAGGAGTGTCTTAGGAGGTGAGTATTTGAGATGAAGGTCTGCATTTTGACAAATGGACCCAGAAATACCGGCAGACCCCCAGGCCTCTTTAACTTTCAGTTAATAAACCAGACTGCTGATACTGGCAGGAAATACCTACACAACACTACTCATTATTGCATGGAGCAGAGAGACCTACAATTAGTTTGCTGCCCTACAGGAAAATGGAGTGCAGGAGGCTGATATCTCCCTGATGATTCAAGGAGGAATGTCTCCAGCCACTATGGGATGTGAATGCATGAGCCACAGGTGCATGCAGAGGCTGGCAGTCCCATTGCAAAAGCTGACTAACTCCATGCTTCTGGGAAGCCTTTCCATTCTCTTTGCAGGCTGCCACAGAACACTATACTGGCACTGCTTCTCACTATTTGGAGATCCCCTACTATAGACGATACAGGAACATCTTCAGCCCCTCACAAGACATGTGCAAACTTTGTCTCCTTTGTAGATCACCAGACTTCCTCTTACAGGAGACAAAAGGGCACTTCCCACCCAAGAAGAGCCATCTTTTAGGGTGGTCACAAAGGTTCTGCAGGAAATAGGTGTCTCTATTGAAGACTTTCCATGGGTGTCGAGTGACAGAGCAGACCCTGTTTCTGGCCGAAGAGGTGGTGCCGGCTGATGTATGCATACATAAAATGCAGCCTGGTCTGCAACATCATGGAGGTCCAAATGAGTCAATGGGGAGGCCTCATCACATTCTACAGCTTCCTCAGAGGAGGAAGAGGAGGGGCAGACACAGATCTCTTCATTCTGGTCACCAGGGACAGGACCTGGCAATTGCATGAAGCTGTGTCAGGGGAGGTTTAGGTTGGATATCAGGGAAAGGTTCTTCACCCAGAGGGTGGCTGGGCACTGGAACAGCTCCCCAGCGAAGTGGTCACACACCAGCCTGACAGAGTTCAAGAAGCATTTGGACAATGCTCTCAGGCACATGGTGTGATTCTTGGGGTGTCCTGTGAGGCCAGGATTTGGACTTTGATGATACGTCTGGGTCCCTTCCACCACAAGGAGTATTCTGTCCTATAAACAGCACTTGCTGTCAGTTTGGTCTTGGTGAGTTCCTAGAGCTTCTGGTCCAGTACGCCACTGGTTACCCCTTGATGGTTTTATAGTCACAGGTGAAAAAAGGTAGCAAAATCCCCCCTAATTCTTTGGGGTATAAAATTTAAGGAAGTTTTAAACAGTGTGGCTGATGAGGCTCATACTAGAAACACCAAGTAGAACCACAGTTGGTAGAACCGTGCAGGAGGCAGAATCAGTGTTAGGGAGATCATAGGGTGTAACAATGGACTTTTGTTTTTGACAAATCTTTAATGATCAGGTGGATAACATGATGACGCTCAAAAAGAATCTAAGAAAGTCACTGCTTTTGATTGGTGGATTTTTGATTATTTGATTATAGGACAAGGAATAATGGTTTTAAACTAAGGGAGGTAAATTTAGATTAGACACAAGAAAGAAGATTTTTACCATGAGGGTGGTGAAACATTGAAACAAGTGAGAGGTTGTAGATGCTCCATTCCTGGAAATTTTCAAGGTCAGTTTGGATGGGGACAATATATTGGAAGATGGCACTACTCTCTGCAGGAGGGTGGGACTGGATGACCTTTGAAGTTCCCTTCCAACCCTAGTAATTTTTTGATTCTGTGATTCTATGACTGAAAACACAAGGAAGGAAAGGCACAGGAAAAAAACCAGCTAGCTAACAGAAAACTGGAAAAAATGAAACTTTTCCTTTGGGTCATGGGTCAACCAAAAACATTGTCTGGATAAGTAAGATAGCAGCTCTGCCTTGAATTTAAGACTTAAGAGGAGCTGATGAGTATATCCAATAAATATCAAATATATTCTTACTAAGGAGCAGAAGGGGCAGGGAATGTAGGTTGTACTGGACTGATCCAAGTTCCTTGGAACCGATAGGACTACACATAGAAAGCTAACACTTCACAGAGAACATTTCTGGCTTCACAAGAGGGGAGGCAAGAAATCTGTAGTACTGCTGTTAACAAGGTTCAGTGACACAACTGTAATAGAGACAGATATGACAGATAGGAGGCCTCAAGAAAGATCTTTTCTGCAAGGATGAAGAAGTGTTAAAATTCATATTCAAGGGCATTGATTCCATACACGACTTACGATATCCTGGACAAGGTTCCTTTGAACCTGTAGCAGGCACACTTAATAGCAGAAGTGCTATTAAGTAAAGAATTAATCAACACCCATTGTACAGGAAGCAACTGAAGGTGCTGGACATGCTGTACTGGGCAAAATGAAAGCTGAGAGGCAATATGGTTATTGTCCACAAGCACATCAACAAGGGGACAGCAAGGTCAGAAGGAAAAGAACTATTAAAGTTATTAACTATGAAAGCATAAGAAAAAAATTATTCAAAATAGCCAGGAGAAACTTAGCCTGAAAATGAGTGGACTTAGAAGAGGGAAATTCCTGATTCTTTTCAGAATGAAAGACTGAAAATACATAATAGCTGTGAAACTAACTAAATAGGAAAGAATAAATACCAGTGAATAGTGAATATATATCCACAGTGACAAGTTTCCCTGCTCTGTACTCCCGAGATACCTTGCATAAACAGATTTTGATAAAAGGAGGATATACACCCTGTAAGGGCTTTGAAATTAATTTCAGTGGATTAATCTGAACCACATTACTGTTCTGAGAACTCATACAACATACTCTAATTAAAACAATAGTGTAGTCTAGTAGAAAAATGATGTCAAATTTTCTCTCCCAGTATGTTGCCTCCAAAACAAGAGGGCATAAAATATTTCTGGAGGTGTTTTACCTGCAAAGTTTAAGGTGAACCTGGTCTGCAACTCATCATGTCAGCAATTTAACTAACTTCTGTTCCTGACTGATTATTCTCTGGAGAAAGAAAAAAATGTGAAAACCTTTAGTCACACACATGCAGGAGCCTCATGATAGCTTGCTGGCTAATGCTTCATTTTCACAGGTAAGTCACTTGGAGTCGCCTTCCCAGGTTTCTCTTCCCAGATGACCATCCCTGATCAATGATTCTGTCTACCTGAACCATGCTAGGTCTCAGTGTGATGTCCCATTTTTCTGATATCTGTTGTCTTTACCATCACATTCCAAACACTGAACTCATAGAATGCTATTAAAAAGATACTAGAAGTACAGCTGCAGAGATTTTTCCATCAAAAAATGTAGCTGCTGAACAGAGTCTGTATTTTCTAATATGGCCAGAACAGATTCTTTATCCAAACTCGACTCCCGAATTTTTTGGAGTTGGGTCTTTCAAAGCCTTCAATAATCTAACCTTGAAGGAGGAACAGAATTGCAGTCCTGTGTATTTACTTCTCAGCTCCTATTGAACATGGTGCACATGTAATTTAACTTCTGGGGTGGTGCTGCAGCCCTTCAGTCAGCATAAACCACTATCCAAAGGATTATGTCCCTATCTCCTAACTCATGGTCACTGCCTTCTGTCCTTCCCAGCCCCTCTTTTGCTCCCTTCCCATTTGATCCAGCACTTACATTCAAACAGCTACAGTCTGAATCAGAGAAAATACCTTTTCCCCCCCTTTTTTTCCACTCATCTAGTTCAATTTGCAGCTGCTCAGTTCGTCCACCAAGTGAAGGAACAGCCAGAATTGGGCAGCTGGGTCAGGAGGAAAGGCACAACTTCACCTTTTGGTAACTGTGTACTTGTTGATTATACCCCCAAAGGAGAAACAGTTCCTACCTATATTCAGATTGGAATTTTTTATTTCTCAGGCTGAAGTTCTGCTCTCTGCTTCTCATTCTCTCTCTTCTTTCCTGCTTTTCATCTTCACCATTTTTTCCCTGTTTCTTCCTGCCCCTTACTCAATCCTTTTTCCAAAGCCAGCTTCTTTCTTTAAAGATGCTGCATTCTCTTTAAGACATGCAGCATTTCAAGTTGAGCAGCACGTAACTGTCCAATTTTAACTCCTGATTATAAAACAGATATCATAGTTTAATGACTCATAGTAAGGATTACTTAAATAGCTGTAGCTGGAGCATAGGAACTATGAGAAAAAGGTAGAGAGTTCCTGTTCATCCCAGTGAGGACAGGAGGAGGTGGAGAAACTAAAGCAGCCTTCCATCTCTTGGAGGGAGATTACAGAAAAGAAAGAGTTTATTATATGACAACTCACTCTGGATACCTTGCAGACTAACCCTCCTTTACAGCGTCTTATTTCCTCAAAGGAGACAGATATATTTTAGAGATGAAAAGTATCCAGTACTTGTTTTCAAGTGTATCCAGTACTTGGGTTTCAACATTTTTCGCTGTTTTCCATGTTTCTAACTGACTCCATCCTATTTGATTGCAATCCACTCTCCTGAACTCTACAGGTCCTGTTCACTGTTACTGAAAAGGGAAATACTCCTTCCCTTTGTCTCTAACCCTTTGGTAGACTATGCAACTACCAAGTTGATGAAGTCTCTACATACCCTTCAGTACTTTGTTCATGTGCAATTTGTTTTGTTTTCTGCTTCATTTAATCTCAATGTCTGATTTACTCCTGGATCATTTCCACTGGAAATGCTTAGGCCAGCAAATATGATCTACGTGAAGCATGACAGAGAAAAAGCCCTCACAAGAAAGTATACCTGCACACTTTATGAGGTTTGACTGTTGGAAACTTTGCTCTTTCCTTTGAATTCTCAGGTACAAAACACCTCAATATGTGTAGAGTTCTGATAAGCAGCATTTTAACTCTGCTGTTATTCATCACTCATGATACCCAGCAAATATATGCAAACACCAGTGTTTTTAAAGAGGAAAAAGAGAGCTCTTTGAATTTCTTGTTGTCCTTAAACATAGAACGTCCGCACATAAACTAGAAGGCTTCCATATAGATCGTAGACAGAAGCAAAAGGCAGGGAAGGGCATATGAGTGTATTAAAATTTAGGCTTTTTAATAATATGTCAGCCCATACATAATTTAAATTCTGCCATTGGTCAGTGCTTCTGTTCCCTGCAGAAGACCAGATCTGTATCCATCTTTACTGTCTTAAGCATACCTACAGAAGATTGAGGATAAATAATCAAATTCTGCATTGTTATTTTCTTGTAACGCAAGTTCAGTGATCTCTCCCCCAGCTGTGCAATAACAAAGACAGCTTTGGACTGTGCAACTTGTGATCTCACTCTGGGAGCTATTTCCTTTGATATAACTCAAAATATCTTGAACTCCTAGTGACAAATTTATTGTTAAGGCTCTGTTGTGCTCTGTTTGCAAACTTATCTGATGAAAGGGAGTCATCTTGCAGAGGTAAAGGAGAGCCCCCCATATCCACTGCAGTCTAATTACTCATCTGTGTGCAAAATATGGCTTTGTAACACCACCCCCACTCCCCAGCCCTCAGACATCTCATCTGAATTAAGATTTTGTTCTTAACAAGATGGATATTGAAATTGATGCTCCAGGTCAAGGCAAAAAGAGGAGACTGTGCCTTCAGCTCTGGCATCGGAAAAACTTGATCATAGAAGTATTTTATCTTCTGCACTGAGTGAAATAAGTGGATAATTAGGTAGTTCCATCATTTTTATTGAAGTAAATGTCTATTTTCAGGTTCCATATGACTTTCCTAGACATTACTTTTTAAATAACAATCTGAAAAGATTGTAATATTCCTCACAAAAGTAAATTTTATGGATAAATACCAATCTCTTTGTCTTCCCCACTAGCCTGAAATTCTCCTTTCTCAACCCATAGTTCCTCATACTGCTGGCACCTTTCTGTCTCATGCCATTTCTCACCAGGTAATTTGGTCTCACAAGAATATTATGAGGCACTGCAAATACATGAATTGAAAAAAAACCCCTTTGAGCAGAAGAGTTGTCACACTAAATACAGAATATAAGTGAGAGTAACATGATCACAAATTTTCTCCAGTTTAAGAGCAAAGGATATTGTGAGGGACTGTGTGGAAGGCCTTATGGAAGTCTGGATAAATTACATCTGTAGCCCTTCCCTTGTCCTGTCCACAGATGCTATCACCGCATCTTGGAAGGCCATTGGACTGGTCAGGCAGGACTTGCCATGCTGGCAGTCCGAGCCGTGGCCCTGACAGGTACCTCCATTCTGGTGCACAGCACTGTGCCTCTGCAATGCTGTCTGTGTTGAACGTGCCTGGGCACAGCTGACATCAAACCAAGCTGGCTATCCAGCCCAAGCAGTAGTGTGTGAGCTGTATTTTGATATTTATGAGCAGCTTAAAAAGGCAAACGTTTCCTAACGTCTGATTGACTGTAGACATACGAATCATACAAATTGCCAGATAACCGCAGGGTGATGTATCACTTCAGATGAAAATGTTGGTTTATTCTTTGCATATTTAAAAAGAGTGCAAAGAACCCTAAAAATCCTAGAAGAGCTTGTCCAGGTGGTGAGACAGGGCTATGCACAGCTTGGGGATTCAGGCATTTGCTTCTTGGCTTCAACGCCTGCGCACAGGCGGCCACTGTTTGGACATTGTGAAGGACCAGAGCTGCAGGGCTCAGAAACAGCCTCAGAGAGAAGTTACAGGGAACTTGTTTCTCTTTCTTAGCACATGATTGGAGTAGTCTGCAACACTTACAGGGTTGGAGCTAGTTCTAATGGAACATTTTTCCTAATAAAAGAAATCACTAGACCTCGAATTAGCTCAATGAGACAATACAATACATTAATTATTGATTTTCCCTTGAATTCTGTGTAGATACTCTAGAGATTTTGATGAAGAATGGCAGCTGGAGAGGTTTTTAGTAATCAGAACTGTTTGTAAATCATTAGGCATGAAACTACTTCACTGACAGTAAATAGTGCAGATAAATGTAGGTCTGTGCAGACTGTAATGCTGGTTTGGTTGCTCTTCCAGTTACAGGATTAATCAGAAGAATTTTTGAACAGTTGGAAGTTAAGTGGAGTTTTCAAAAGATGCAGTAGTTAGGAGAATGTATTTCTACGTCTGCTTACACATGACATAAAATCTCATGAACAGTCATTTTTGTTGGGAAACTTTTACCGTGCTTCAGATTTAAAAAATATTTTTTCACAGTAGCATAATATTTATATTTCCATTTCTAAATACATTCATATATTATGATTTTTTTATACAAGAATTTATGTTAACTTTCATTGTTGCATAACAGGAAATTTTCTTAATATAGGATTTCCTTCATTCAGGGAACAATTTCCCATGTTTTCCATAGGATCTTTCTTCTCATTTCTTTAAGCAACCTGCATGATTGAAGCATTGCATCTTATCCCCCTCTCCTGCAAGCTACAAGTTTCACACATCAGAAATGACCATATAAATAATTATTCTTCTCAGTTAAAATGCTGACAGCATCACAGTTGCAATTTTTCATGAGTCTCACTGGTAACATCCATCTCAGTCCTTTCCTAAATCTCAAATTCTCTGCATTCTTTGTAAAAGTTAAATAAAAGTAGTTAAATCAAGGAAAGTAAGATCTCACAAAAGTGAGATTTTCCACGGGATGAGTGATGATGCTTACATGCCTTTTATTAGTTTTTGTAGAACTGCAGTGCTGAAACCTCGGAAGGGCCACAAACTGGCAAGCACTGCAATCCTAGCTCCTGCCTATCCAGAACAGCTGCTCCCGGTTGTTCCTTCCAGACATGTCTGTCAGAGGCAAAGCAGCTCAGCCTCAGGCTGCAGCTGAATGCGCTGGCCCAAGGAGCTCCCTCCTGCCCTGGCCTGGCTGGGACTGCGCCAGCCTCAGCAGCTGGTAGCAGCACTGCTCTCATCTGAAGCCGGGGTCACTCTCAGCTGCATCATGAAATCACCAGAGAAGCCATGTAGCTGTCTTCCAGCTTGATCGTATGCTCACACACAGAGCAGTGATCTGCTGAGGAAGGACTATGCACCTTTTCCTCCCTCACAGCAAAGAGGTGGTTTACATCTGTCACTCATGTGTGGGAGGTGTTTATCCCCAAATGGTGCCAGGTAGTTCCTGCAAGGAAATGTCCTGTTCTGCCTAAGATGCATCCCCTGAAGGAGCCCTGCCTGAATGGAGATCACAAAGATGCACATAGCACAGTATTTTGCACAGGCAGACCCCATGGAGAGGACAGCTGTTTAGCTGATCACACGTCCCTGGGGACAGCTACCAGGACTGGTCCCCTCCCTTTGTCACAACGGTTCTCCTTAGGATCCATGTTGCCTTCTCACCTGCAAGAGCCAGGTGCATGCCATGCGCCTGGGCTGGGTGTGGGGACTGCAAAAAACAACCATATCTAAGGGCTTCCTGTCTCCTTCACTGCTCCAGCAGCACCCAGAGTAGCATCAACTACTTTGGGAAGCCTAAATTTGAAAGGCTGCAGGAGGCACTAGGTGGCTGGATGGAATTGGCATGGAAAGTACAAATGAGGCAGAGCTACCCAGTGCTGACAGAGAATGTGAGCCTAGACTTGCAGAGTCCAGGGAAATGAAGGTAGAACACACCAGGAATTTAGCACAGGGAAGGAACTAAGGGATGGGGAAATTGGAGATGTCTATCCTGTAGAATTAAATGAAAAGAGATGGGGTTTTACACTTTACAAAGGAAAGGATTAGATCAGTGTTGAAAGGAACTGCTCTGCTAAATTGTTCAGCCTGCCTCATTCTAGGAATGCTTTTTCTGAACTTGCCAGGAAATGTCTCTTGAGGTTTTTTAAAAGTGTATATTTTCCAAGTGATGAACCTACAGTCATGGAGTTAAGCTATGTTAAACTTCTATGTTTTGAGCCAACTCAGTGTTTTTTTACCTCATAAATGTCAGAAGTGCTGGTCTTTCACTGACACCTGTGGATGTAAGGCAGAATTGCACACAGGCTTTTATACTCAGCAAGTCAGGAGTTTCAGATCTCAAACATTCTGGAAAATAGTATCTTCTCTTCAGTTTTAACCTGAGGAGTCAGTAAAAATGTTCATAATACTGCTGTAGTGATATACATGCTAACTTGAGAGATTGAGTTTTGTCAGTCTTTCTCTCTTTCCCGAGGGAGAATTATTCATGCAAAGAGATTTAGAGATTTTGCCTTCTGCAAAAGCTAACTATGTGTTTCCTGCACACCTAACCATGTGTTTTACAAGATCAAGATCAATGCAAAGCAGAATGCCTTGTAGTTGGAATGGACAGCCATGAAGTATCACTGCCCATCCAGAAGCTGGGTTTGGCCTGCTGATGGTTTTGCCTGATGGGGAGAACAGTGGGATGGGAAGAGGGGACAGTACCTGTTTCACACTTTGCACTGCTACTCCAGTTGAAAGTGCTGCTGAAATAGCAATAACACTGCTAACACCCTATGCTAGATCTCCTTGGGTTAAAACAGGCTCACATTTTGCATGGGCTGAAGTATGATTTTAATCATGTACCTTTATGTGCAGGGTAAACTTTTAAATGTTTATTTTGCTGGTATTTGCACATGTAGAAATCCTTAGGCTGGCCTACAGGACTTCTACGAAAGCTACTGTCTTGTTGAAGGCAAGCTGCTGCTTGTAGGAAAACTTACACATGAAGCTAGGACAAATTGAGCTTAAACTAGGATGATTTTGATGCCTAAGACACATTTTTTTTCCCCCAAGCACATGAGCACGTGCTTGAAGAATATAGTAGGAATTAATGTACAGGCAACATAGTAGAATCATTACAAATGAAAGGGCAAGGCAAGGCAAGGACCATCTCTCACCATCCTGACACTCCCACCAATGAATCCAAGGTCTTGCTGGAATCCAATGAGCAAGTGAGTGGAGGCATTCATCACCAGTGCAATGTATCACCACTTGCAGCTTACTGTGATATACAGCACACGCTCATTAGGAAACATTTCTTATTTCCTCACCTTTGTACACTGTGGTTGTCTTGACTGTCTTGATAAAACAACAGCTCTTGCAAGATCATTTTTGTCTCTGACACAAAGTTGTGCACTGACATTAGCTCCAGCTGAAGCCAAACCTAGGAAGAGTGTGGCAATCATTTGACAACCATTTGTTGTGATTAACTGCAAGGGTGCCTTTCCAAATCACAGAAATACCCTCTTCCCCAACCTTCTTGCACAGATTTGTGTGCTGCACAGGAGGTTTGATTTGCAAGTCCTTTATTCCAAATGGGTTTTGAAAAAGCTGTAGTATGTAGTGGGGCTTCTGCCATGTGCTGGAAAATCCAACTTTTCAAAATAATTTTCTCTGTGACATTTGCAATGTTTTAGAAATAAGCAGTGTCTGATCTACAGCATTACTGAGGGTAAGAGAAAAAGAAAGCCACAGGTTTTTTTCATTGGTGTAGGATCTTCTTGAGACCAATAGAGTTTAAAAAGCAAGTTTGGTTAATGGTGAGGCCTTGCTACCATAACAACAGAGAAATATGCACTCTCCTGACTTTCAAGAAATGAGGGTCTGGGAGCAGCCCTCTGGGAAGGAAATCTTGGGAGAGAGAAAACCTCTTGGTGATAGGATACTCTCTTTGCAATAGACTTTGTCACATACTGTGGTGGTTTTTTGGTATGTTTTAAATCTTTTTCAAGACCTTGAAATAGACACGGACCTCTCCCAGGAACTCTTTCTGTTTGGCAGTGCTGGCTGGCATCCTTCTCTGCATGCTGTTCCAGTGTTATATCAGTAACTCCCACTGAATGGCAGTAGCAAGCTGTGCATATAATTCTGGCACAACTAAAATGTCAGGTATTAAATTAAGTGTGCACAATAACAGCATTTAAATGTTGCACTGCACTGAGCTAATCTGGACACCTTCCCAGTACTTTATAAATACATGTTGTATTTACAGTTCTGTGGTTAGATTGAAGTAACCTATTACCATATTGATAGTACTCACCCTGTATATTCAATATCATAGAAACAACAGATGTATGCTGTGAGCTTGGAGAAGGCAAAGACAGATCAGAAAGTTACATCTTTCTCCTTAAATAAGGTCTGTTACTGGTGGCTTTACAAGTCTGTGCTATGGTGAAGAGAATTAATCTTCGTATCTGTGGTTATATATGATGCCTTTGTACAGGGGTGGTGTGGTTCTAGTACACACTCTGTACATTTCTTGGCAAAGAGTTCTCTTCTAGAGTGAAGACAATAATCCATATTTAGAGAGGAAGAAAATGCAGTGATAATATTCCTTGATTAAGGTTTCAAAAGGATGTCAACAGACATAGGAGTCTGTGGTTTATAGCTTAACAAAAAGGCACCATTCCTTAGTAATTTTTGTGGTCTGTATGCACACAGCGTTGATGACAGCAATACTTGGGCTTTTGTGGTCATTTGTGGCCAATGCAGAAAAATCTCTATGTCTTTACAGCCCCTATTTATGGGAATCAAAATAAGGGGCCAGAGTTTACAACCTCTGGTTATCAAAGAACCATAGGATGGCTTGGGTTAAAAGTGACCTTAAAGATAGTCTGTTTCAAATACCCGCCGTAGGTAGGGACAACTTCCACTAAACCAGGTGGCAGAAAGCCCCATCTATCTTGGTATGGTTATGCTGAAGAATTTCTATGCAGTACCCCATTGTTATCACTAATGCCCTCTTGAACTGTGCAACTTTCTCATTTAGCTTAAATGAAACCATGAGATAGGGTAGCAGATCACTGAGATACTTCTGCTCAGATTGCTATCAAAACACCAAAAGTCAAACATAACTTCATTGCATCAAATACCTATTCCTCTTTAGTCTCCATTGTGCTCTGTAAAACATATTACTAGCCACAGGATGCCAGTGGCACCCTGGCCTGTGCCAGCAATGGTGTGGCCAGCAGGAGCAGGGCAGGGATTGACCCCCTGTACTCAGCACTGGCGAGGCTGCACCTCAAATCCTGTGCTCAGCCCTAGGCCTCTCACTCCAAGTGAAACATCAAGATTCTGGAACAAGACCAGAGAAGGGCCATGGAGCTGGAGAAGGGTCTGGAGCACAAGTCCTGTGAGGAGGGCTGGGAGACCTGGGGGTGTTTAGTCTTGGGAAAAGGAGGCTCAGGGGAACCTTACCACTCTCTATAAGTGCCTGAAAGGAGGCTGTATGAGGCAGGGCTTGGTGTCTTCCAGGTAACAAGTGACAGGATTAGAAGAAATTCGGAAAAATTTCTATATGGAATGGGCTGTCAAACATTGGAACAGGGTGCCTGGGAAGTGGTTGGATCACTATGCCCAGAGTTATTTAAAGGACATGTAGATGTGGCACCTAGGGAAATGATTCAGTGGTGGACCTGGCAGTGCTGGCTTAATGGTTGGATTTGCTGATCTTCAAGGTCATTTTCATCAAGGTCATTTCATAGAATCATAAATGATTCTATGATTCTAAGGAGATATGCTTTTTGTAACAGAACTGCCCTACTCAGCATCTCTAAAACCTTACTTGGAATTCAAATGATAAAACAATATGGAATTAATTCTGCATCTGGCAAATTCTGAAGACAAAAGGAACCTTAATCTTAGCTTGTATGGAATCACACTGAAACTTCATCACTTCCATCACTGTTGGAAGAGTTTCAAATAAGCACTGCTGTCATTTTACATGTAGCTAGCTTGTGTGTTAGAGGTGGTTGTTGCTGAAGAGATGGCTACCAGCAGCATGTAGGCCCATGGAAACTAATACTTCATTTTGAAAGATATCTAATAATTGGCCCTTTTAAGCCACTTTTGAACGTCTCCTTGTTCGTTTGGGTACATAAATGAATTTTTTGAATTGTAAAGTAAACTGAATAATATGGAGTTGTGGGTATTTCTGCTGCTGCTAAATTAAGTGACAAAATTTTTTTTGAGCCATTAGAGTTCTTTTGCAAAATGCAATGTTTTGAATTTTTTTGGTGCTCTTATCTAAAACATAATTAAAGAATGCAATTTTAATGCTGGTTGCTCAATAAAGCCTGCACATAAAATGAATTGAATAGTTTAACAGAAAGCTGATTTTTCCCTTTATCCAAGACTTGACTGATGATTAAGAAAACAAATCAAAAGCACTGTAATATGCTACAGTTACTTCAGTCATAAAAAGCTGTCATAGTTAATTACTATGCATATTTCATACAGCTAGACCGTAATTACTGTTTTCTGACCTAAGCATCTTTGTGTGTAGCTCACTGAAACATCTGCTCTGTAGGATCTGGTTGTCCAGGGGAAATGACAAGGGGATGTTTTTTCCTCTGAATATCACTGTTGAGAAGACCCTAGTTCCATCACAGGACTGAGTGGCACAGCTTCAGATAAACACTATCTGTACTTCTTGTCATGACAACTTGGCAAAGTGAGTGGAGGCCATGGAAAATGAAGACCAATAGGAATAACAAGAGACAGTGGCATGTGGGCCTGAGAAGAAGAGCTCCTTGATTTCTGCACAGTAAAACACAGCCTTTAGGAGTATCTCTGGTGATGGGAACTACAGTAGGGTCATGAAGGAGATGGTTATTAATGGGGGGCTTGAAAGGGGAAAAGGCGGAGGTAGTTGAGCAGGAAAGGGGTATTATGGAAACCACAACAGTTTCAGTAATGTGTGTGTGAGGGTCTGAAAATGAATAAAGGGTAAAAGGACAAGCAAAGACAGAGAGCATGAAGATAGGGGAGGTCTCTGTCCTCAGCCCCAGGATGAGCTCTGACCACAATGAAAGCAAGAAGCAAGATTAGGTCCTGGGTTGATACAGCTTGAAGAGGGTGTTTTTCTTCCTTGAAATCTAGTATAATGCACTCATCAACACACCATTATTTTTTAAAATAGAAGTTCCTCCCACACTTAAAAAAAGCCCCAAAAGCAAACATCTCTGCTTGTTGTCTTAGCCCTGACCACCGTCTGTGTTGACCAAAAAGCTGACAACAACGATACTGGGCCCTGCCATCTCCAGAAGCTGCTGATGTGCCTTTGCCACAGAGTTCGGGCACATGCCGATGGGACACCACACAAAAGCACAAGTGATGCTCATTTCAGTGCATGTCAGAGAAAGCTACAGAAGTTGCCTTGGGAATCAAGCTGGAACTGGGGAAATTGGAATGAGGTGTTGGGAGCCACAGCAGACCTCGTATTGGAGAACACCAGGGGTCTGTGGTCAAACACCAACCATGGGTTTCTCCAGACCTTTTCACAGATGGACATGGGTATTTCACAGCCTCATCAAGAAACCTGCCCCTGTGTTGACCAAAGTGCTGTAATAAGGACCAGTTAGAGGAAAGGCAGAAATTTCAGCCGCAACAGATCTTAGGATACAGACCGATCTCAAGTGCAAACTGAAGCCAAATTCTAACTAGACCTGTAACTTCATGGGTTTTTGAGACCAGAATTTAGCTATTGGCCTAATTCTTCAAGACCTCCACATGGCTTAAGTAAAAATATTAACACATGAGCATGTCTGTTTGTTCCATAAGTGGGTGCTTACACCACAAAACACAAGTGGATGGGGATGTTGGAAAACAAATATTTTTGAAAGGTTATAGAATCCTAGAATCCCAGGAACAAGTCAGGTTGGAACAGATCACTGTGGTCATCTGTTCCGACCTCCCTGCTCAAGAAGGGCCTCCCAGGATGCGTGACACAGGATTGTGTCCAGACAGTTTTGGAGTATCTTTAGTAATGGAGACTCCACATCTCTTGAGGCTGAACATGCCCAGTTCCCTCAGCTCTTTCTCCTAAGACAGACGCTCATGGTTTTTAATCATCTTTGTAGTCCTTCACTGCACTTGCTCCAGCAGCCCCATGTCTCTCGTGTCGTGAGGAGCCCAGGGGTGGACACAGCACTCCAGGTGTGGCCTCAGCAGGGCTGAAGAGGAGGGCAGGATCACCTTCTATCACCTGCTGGCAATGCTCTTCCTAATGCCCCCCAGGACACCACTGCCTTCTTGGCCACAAGTACACACTGTGGTTACCTACAACAGTGGTGTCCATGCTGCACTGTTGTGTGGTGGGCACCACTAGCACTCATCTGTGCTTTAGAAAAAGCTCAAGTGAAAGAAAGAGCTACAGAGGAGATAAGACTAAATAGCTCCCATTTTGAAAAGCCTAATTCTGCCTGTCATGTGCTGAGTAAGGCACAGATGTGTGTTATTGTCATTCCAAGAAATTATTTCCTTTGCAAAGAATAATATGAGAAATGTGAGGGTAGGAAGCCCCTGATGTGAGTGCAGCAGGGGCATATGGCTATTCCTCATGCTTCCCAGGAGTGTGTAGGCACAGAAAGCCAGCCCAGCCCCATGCAAGCAGGGGCAGGACAGGGCTCCCTGCACCCAGTTATTCTCAATGCACTCACCCACTTGCATGGTCAGCAAATGGTACAGACAATGCCAACAGAAGGGCTTGGAACAGAGCTGTCTCAAAAGCAGTTTAGTCAGTTTTTTAATCTCCTTTTAAAAAGGATTACCACTGGTAATACTACCGCGTAATTTTTAAATGTTTTTATTATTTTAGGAAATTACAGTGGAAATATCTAAAAAAGCAGGAAATCCGATCACCCTGGCATTTATAACACAGGCAGCACTGTGAACAGCTGATGCAGAGATGCCTCATCTGTCCTGAGTTAAACAGGGAAGAGGCCCTTGTTCATAATCTGATGTTAAAATTAACAGGATTTCTTTTGAGAGGAGTGCTGAGCCATTGATGGCTCCAAATGCTAGACAAGTTTGAGGATTTTTATATATGTAGTATTTTTCTATGTGCCTAGTAACACAGTTACAAGGGATTTATGAATCCCTTGTTTAAGATCTGACACCAGTTTGCTTGGTGTACTGGAAGTGTAAGAAAAGCAGTCCTTTCTCCAAAATGCTTATAAATCAAGTGCCCAGGTTTCTTTTCTCAGTGTCTTCCTAATGTGAGGCAATCAAAAGGAGAATTAGATCAGTACTGGCATAGAAAAAGCACAAGCTGTTCTGAAAACCGTGGAAGACTCCTGTTTTTTCCATCTGCACCCACAACTCCTTGGCCTGGCAGACTCACAGGGTGGTCCTGTCCCTAGAGAAGCCCTGTTTCCTGGGCTTGGCTGGGCTAGAAGCAGCAAAAATAACCGTGGTTTGTGCTCAGCTTGTTTTGCCACTCCTGATGTGGGACCAGAATAGCAATCTTGGTTATTGAGGAAAAAAGTTGATGTTTAAAATCAATCTTCCTGATAGTCAGCTGTAATTAGGAGTTGGCTTGAAAGTGATGGTTTAGGTGAATGAAAAAGTGTTTCCTCTCACCTCAGTAAGCACTCTGCAAGAGGCCAGGAGCAGCATAACACATCTGAACTTGGCTTTCCTGGGAGGGGAACTGAGTTCACCAGGGAGTAAAAAGCCTGAAAGGGGATCTAGTGATGGGGATCTAGATGCTGTTTCCAGGTACCTAATGAGAGTTATTCAGGACATGGACACAGAGCCTGTTTTGAGATATAAGGATAAAAGGACACAATTTTCACCAAGGGAAATTCTATCATGTACTAGCAAAGGGTTCCTCATTTTGACAGTGTTTACACTAAAACATGAAGGGAGGGATGTTGAGGGATGCTTTGGGGTGTCTGTCATTGGAGATATACAAAACCTTTTTGGGTGCGGCCATGAAAGATCTCATGTAATTTTGGTATCAACTCTGTTTCAAGCAGAGATTTTGATTAGAAACCTCCAAATTTTCCTTTCAGTCTGTGGAATGAATGAATATACTGATGAGGTAAGTTGATAAATTATGACTAATTATTCAATGAGGTTTTTAGACTCCCAGAGACTCTCTTACTATTCAAGGTTGAAAAGAAATCAGCCAGTTAATACAGAACATGGGAAGGCATGTTTGATCAGACTCCTCTCAGGCAAAAGCTTAACAGAGAAGCCTATTTTGTCTCTAGCACACTCTCCCTGTAAGAATTACTCTTATGCTGAACTTTTGTAAATAAAGCAGCATGTGTATTTGCAAGATGATGACAATGGCTGTGAAAATGGTTAATGGAGCACAATGTAGCATGATATATTACAATTATATATCCTAAGCAAATGTAAGTGGGCTCTATAATAACAATTGGGTGTGAATATACTCCTTTATTATATCTGTTTTTATATGAAGTACATAACCTTGACAAGCTGAGCAAAAAAGCAAGAAATTGTGCACCTATTATTTTCTTCTGTGAGCAGTCTTCTTGCTAACGTGTTCCTGTACCACATCCAAAAACACCTGTCATGTTTGAGCAAGATAATCCGTTTGCAATGGGACTTTCAGTGGCACTGCAGTGTCTCATTGCAATGGTGAATTTTTAGGATCCTTTTCCAGTTGGATTTCATTATTTGTGCTCAGCAAAGTTGTCATCACAGGATACATTTTTGTCTGTAATCATAGAATCACAGAAGGGTTAGGGTTGGAATGGGTGTTTTAAAATCATCTAGTCCAACCCTCTGCCATGACAAGGGACACCTCTCTGGGCAACCCGTGCCAGTGTTTTACCACTCTCATTGTAAAAAATTTCTTAAATTTCATCTAAGTTGAATCTCCATTTTAAAATCATGATCCCTCATCCTGTCACAACAGACCCTGCTAAAAAGTTTGAGTTCTTCTTTCTTACAGCCCCCCTTTAAGCACTGAAATGCCATAAGGTCTCCCCATATGTATATATTGGAGTCTCTAAGAGATGGGAACTGGTATTTCTTTTCCCTTTGGTCTATGGTAAATCTTCAGGAATATGACCGGGGCCTGGAAACTCTCTCCATGCTAATGTTTCTTACCTGAGCAGGCTGAGCAGGACTTGTCCTCAGACTGTGGGACAGCTGTCCCAGGACACGATGGGTGAGAAAAGAAGGAGGGAAAGGTGTTTGCCTCCCCCACCCCTTTCAGGGACACTTTGTGTGGGCACTGAGTGATGAATATTGTCTCCCTGCGGAGAAGTGGTGAGGCCTGGAAAGCCGGGGCAGCTGCATGACAGATGGCTGTCTCTTGCTAGGCAGAGGCAGCAATGCAAACAGGGGGTCAGGCCAAGTGCATTGACTTAAAATCTTAGCTTCAACATTTAATTAACATTTCCAAAGTTTCCTTGATCCTTATGAGACTTTTCCCTTCCTGTTGAGAATCAGCCAGTATTGTTTTTGGGCAAATGCCAGATTTCCTGGCTTTAAGCTTGTAAGTCTGAACCACACTAGCTGTTTCCCAAGCTTTATGTCTTGATCTCTAATAACATATTCACTTCTCAGATGGAAACAGCAAGTCTTTGCAGAACTCCTCAGATTTTTTTCCATCCAAGTGTGTGTCTGTGCGCATACCCTGCAGCCAATCTGCTTGAAACTTGCATCCAAGAATTGCACCAAAGTTTTAAATCACTGCTTGTAATGCATTTTTTAAAAAATGAAAATATAAAATATACATATCATAGGATGTTAAATAATGCATCTATGGCTGGTTTCTGGGAAGGGTGGCTTTCAGCTCCAGCAAGCATGACAAACATGAAAAAGGACATAGAGGTATGTAGAATAAAGGGATCCAAAACCAGCACAGAGGAGTGAGACTTCAGAAAGGCTTGGGGTGAATGTCATTAGAAATCTCCCGAATGAACACAACACTTGGGCATTGTTAGAAAAGCCTACAGAGCAGAAGGCCGAAAAGAGTGCTTGGAGGGCCTGCCCCAATGGTTTAATTGTATGTCTAAACTGAGCTAATGTGATACAGTCTTATACACCAGGGGGGTAAAACACTTGCTTAGAAAGCCTTGCTTAAAGAACACTCTTAAAGAAAAATTTATGTGTATTTTATATTGCTGTATTGGCGTATTCAAAATGCTGAATATGACATGGCACATTTGAACAGTTTCATTGCCTCCTCTGACTTTTTTGGGGAGACAATATTTGTTAGAAGTATGATTTGGAAAAGACAAATGTTTGAAGGAACAAATAAGGAAACGCAGATACTTAGTGAAGCCTTAATTTGTGATACATATTTAATTTGTTATTAGTCTTCTCATTCTTGCTTTATTTTTTAACTCAGACACTGAAATCCTGCAAATGGTGCAACTCACTCACATGGCAGTGCATGGCCTTGTCTGCTTCTGTTTGCTTAAGACACTCTTATTCTTATCTCAGGTGCATAGTCACCAGAGGGAGGTGGACATGTGGCCCTGCTCTTCTCACGCTCATCCCAGGGGGAAAATTCATACGTAGTGATCAGAAAAACTTTTCCAGATTAATGCATTTCAATGAAGAACTTTTCAGGTGATGTCTGCTGAGGGGTTATATGAAAAATATAATTAAAAATCTATACAAACAAACAAAATCAACCCTTTCCAAGCTATGAACATCTCTTGCTGAGACAGCCGTACCTCAGCCAGCAACACCATCTCAGTGAAGTGTTTCACCCATATCAACAGAGGGCACAATTCCCATAAAAATCACCCTCACTCTTCATTTAAATGAAGCTCAGCTGCTAATGCTTTGAGCCTTTGGGTCTTAAAGAGAAAAGCGTCTGCTACTGCTGCTCCCCCACGCGGGTGTCCAGGTGGTTTTGGGTGGGCATTCTGTATCTCACAAGGGCATTGTGCAAGTATTAACATAAGTGGCCATTATCCAGGCTAATTTCCCACAAGCTGTTGAGGTAATAGGTCTCCAGTTTTTTAAACTGGTTGTTGGAACCTGACACCAAAAATCCTTTTAAATGTAGCCTATTGAATCTACGCAGCCAAGTCTTGTTTTTTTCTGGTGGTTGCTGCCTATGTTCCTTGTGGAAGCATCAACAAAACATTGCTTTTATAAATTTCAGTCTTAGTCCGTATGTCACTGGATTTCAGACAGATCCTTCTACTTCAGTAGTTATTTGATAATAGTCAGGGCTCATGGTTTGCTGTTATAATCCTTGTGGTTTTCTCTCCCTGCAGCACATCTTGCCATCTGCTTTAGCATTGCTGCCTGGGGCATTGAAGTTCCTTTTTGCTTTCTCTTTCTAAAAATTGTGCAATCTCCTTCATTTCTCTAGTCAAGGAGGAGAAATTAGCTGATTTTAGAAGCAGAATACCAATTTTTTTAGGCTTAGCTTGCAGCAGAGCATTTTCAGCCTTGGTGGCACATGGAAGAAAGCCCTCAGACCAGTACACACCATGGTCCTGGGGGATTCAGCTCTGGGTTTGGGCTCTTTGATTTAGTTCCATGTCCCATGGATGTAAAATAGCAGTTTTGCTGTGGGTACCCCAAGAAGCAGCATTTGGCTGTTACCTGGGCTTGAGGCAGACAGAGACCCAGTACAGAGGTGGGAAGGAAGGGGAGGGCTCCTTTTCCCTTTCCCCATCCTATTGCTCAGGCTGGATGAGAGTTGCAGGCACAGCTCAGTCCTGCTACCTGTGCTTTGGAGAAGCTAGAGAGAAACTGTGTGATGTTTGTCTGAAGTGATGGAATCATGAGAGGTGTTACAGCAAATGTAGCATTGCCTGCACCAGCTCCTGACAAGGTGTATGCATTATAAGGAAACCACAGCAGCAGAGTCCTTTTTCAGTGCTTCTGAGAGTGACATGGCTGTTCTGCATGTGGGCAGCAGCAAAGCATGACAGTCTGGCAAACTCTGAAGCGCTTCTATCCAGAGAGACTCAGCTGGGTGGTAGGGACAGGAGCCCAGCTGTGGCTTTCAGCAATTGCTGTCCACTTGGGTATCTGGCTATGGCCACTGCTAGTACAAAATGGAGGGTGGTGGAAGCCATGTGTCACCCCAGGATCTGAGATGTGACTCATTGTGAAACACTATGTCAGAAAATAATGGAACAATCTTGTAAATGCTTTCCCCATGCTCTTGATTTTGTTTTGTCATTTCTGGATAGAGTAGGGTGTTTCTCTCATCTTTGAGTTCATTACCCAGAACTCTAAGGAAAAAATAATAACTAAAAAGAAAGTGAACAAAAGCAGAGGTTGGGTGCACAGTGTTGCAGATTGCTCTTCATATGGGTGAGAATAGCTGTGTCTCACAATTCTGACTTGGGTATTGCTGAAATAGAAATAACTTAAAAGATGATGTTTAGACATTGAGGCACTTAGTGTTTGCAACCTTGCACTGACTTCCCCACTCGCCCTTTATACTAGAGCTCTCCTTGAACAGGCAGCTGTGATGGAGAATGTCACACTGGAATCCCTTTAATGTCCTCTTGAGAGCCTTTAGAAGGCAGATTCTTGGCTGATATAGGTCAGCATGACTTGCAGGAGCTGACATTTTGAGATTCACTCTCCACTGAGACTAATTAGATAGTGCATAGGAGTAAGTTCATGTTTTGCTGCGTGGAGTGAGGTCTGTGCTGTTTTTTCATGAAAGATATCTGTGGAAGAAATTTATGGCTGGGAATAGCAGGCTGGCCTAATCAGGCACCCTCCCAGTTTGTGCGGAAACTCTTTTGGCTTCCTTGGTGTCCTCAGAAATGAATCAGTGCAACCAAAAAGATTTCCTCTCTGCTCCCTTAAGGGCCCACTCTAGGCTCAGCAATTTCTGAAAGTTGTAAGAGGAAAGGTAAACCACACACCCAGCACGAGTCCTCTCTGTTGGTGGTCCCTCCTGATCACTCAGGAGGCCAGGTAAGGGGAAGGTTAAAACTCTCTCATTATCTAGAAGCTATCTGAAATCAGGAAAGGATTAAAGTCACCAGCTTGGGAATTTCACAAGCTAGCCATCATGTCGAACAAAGCCAGGCTCAAATGAGGCCTGCCTTTTAAAAAGCTTTTAGAGAGTGAAATCTTGAGCTGGCAGGAACAAGGCATTGTAAAAATCAAGCACTAATAGAGTTATCTATTTTAAGCCTCTTGTGCGTACAGGAAGAAAGAATGATACAGTATCATTTGAGATATTGATGTGTTTGTAGCTGTTTTTACTTTAACTGCTGTAACAGCTAGTGACGGATGACGCCATTCTAATGAAGAATATTCTTCCATAGAAAAGCAGTGATTTTCTTCAGCGTTTATTGTCCTTTGGGTTTTGAGCTACTTGCGGTTCACTCTGTGTTGCATATTATATTATTTTCCAGTCTGATTGCATTTTGCTGAGTCACAGCCTGCTTTTCAATTTCCAAGAGACGCAGGAGCTGGTAGCTTTTGTGTGGGAATATGCACTGCAGTGGTGGGCAGTAGCACAGCTCAAAATACAAGGGACCCCACAAAACAAACAAACAAACAAACACCAAAGAAACCCACCCACCAAAAGAAAACCAAAACAAAACCCCAACCCCAAGAAACAACCACTTGTGCTCGGCTGTAGTGGTTGGACTTAGCCACAGTGATCTTCTTGTTCCCGGACTGTAGGGAAAAACATCAGAGGAGAAAAGTCCCCAGCATTAAGGGCCCTCCACCTCTTGTTTCAGAAGTACATTTTATCTGAAAAATTAAATTTTCAATTCGGTGTAACTGATACCTCTGAGGAAAAGAATGTATTGATATACTGTGTGCTTCTGCCAGGAAAAGACCAGCTTTTTCAAAATGCCACTATATCTAAAGCAGGAAAGGAAGGCCTAGATTTGTGCTTTAACTTTACAGAAAGCAAATAACTGTTACATCAGCTGTGATCTTTGTTAAGCTGTTTGCTGATAAATGGAGATGTTTGAATGCCATAATTAAATATCTCAAACATCACTCCATCCAGGGCTTTTCTTTGAGTGAAGAAGTCTGTAGAAATACAGTCATTGCAGACTTGCTGACTCAAGCCCTCTGTTCCAGGGTCAAAAGAGAGCTGCTAAATACAATTCTGACTAAGCTATTCAAAGACATTCCCTTCAGGGACATGTTCTTAAAATTCAGTCTGTGAAAATACATGACTGACTGTGTCTGTGATTGCTGTGGCAGTGAGAATCGCTGCTGGCCCATTGGAAACAATCTCGGAAATGATGGGAGGAAAGAGCCTGTCAGAATAAGATTTGCATAGGAAAGTGTCTCCTTGTCTCTAAAATTCACAAATTAATGAATCATGTCTGGTAGCCACAAGCCGTGTCCTCTCCTGTGTTCAGTCCAGAAGATGTGCAGAGCAGAGCTTGCCTCTCACAAGCTTCTGACAAGTGCACAGTTTTGCCTTTGGAAAGATCACGGTTAAAGGAAAAGTTGTGGCAAGACTCAAGGAGTAATGTTTGCAGAGGGTACAATTTACTGATTCTTCATGTGGGAGAAAATCATAGGTGCCAGCTGAGCACCCCAAAGCCCATAAGCCAGAACCACAACTGCAGCTGTTGGGCTTCCTTTCAGGTAAACACAGGGCAATATTTTTTACCAGTTCCAGTTATTGGAAACCAGTCACTGCCCAATACAGGGTCTGTACAACCAGTGCAGCATTTTCCACTTCGAAGCAAGGTGCTATTCCACAGGGTTTAGGAGGAAAGTGGGAACTTGCCATCTGATGCAGAGAAGATCTGTACAGACAATGAAATATTCCAAGACAAAGGTTTGCAAACATCCCAGCAATTCCAGGCCTAGCAGCAGGGTGTACTAGGAGAGGAGAAATGGGAAGCGTCCACAGCTCAGGGAATATGCTGTTGGTGAAACCTGTGCAGTTGCAGTCTGCTGTGTGGAGAAAGGGCCACGCACCCCAGCCACAGAAAAGGAGTAAAGCCTAATCCTTCAGGGGGAAGGAAGGTGATCACAGCCTGATCCCTTTATAATGGAGAGGGAATTTCACTTTCCTGCTGTGGACTGATTGAATTCAGACTACATCTGTCCTGGGTGTTGAGTACAGAAGGTGATACAGGAGCAGGGAAGAGGACAGTCTGTCATGCTGAATGCATATATCTTATGTGTCACTGGTTCTAATGTGAATTCTTAATTCTCCCTTGCTGCCTGTGCTAAAATACATTTTTACTGAAGTATAATTTCTGCACTTCAAAAATGAAAGTTCAGTCATTGTGATTTTCATATTATGATTTAAAATGATACTTTGATGGATACAAGTGCTGCAAAGGTCTTAAAAGATGCATACACAAACACTACTGTGTCTCTTAGCCTACAATATTATATGTAGTTTATGGGTATAAACAAGTGCTACCACACTTCTTGGCAAACTTGAGACATTGGAAGGCCAGCATCTTTTTGTACAAAATAAAAAATGGGATAGAATAAAGCAAGATTAACCTGTTTCAATTGCTGACTCTGTTCATAAAATGCAATCAGGCCTGAGACTGGATACATGATGGAGTGAAATCGCTTTCCCAGTCCCCACTTGACAAGATGTTCCTAGACAAATACTCTATTAACTCTAGAACAAATCAATGTGCTGAAGCAACCTTTGGGACCCAACTTCTTCAAGGAACACATGGCTTGTGTATGTTAATGCATGTAAAGTCAGATTTTTTCAATTGACCTGGCATTCAGAAATAAAATATAATAGCTGATAGACATGTTTAGCATTTCAGCAGCAGGATGAAGCCATAACTGTCTTGTGAGGGGATGCTTTGATATTCAGGCATGTTCACATTTGACAAAATGAATTTTTTATCATTCTGAAACACTTCTGGCAGATGAATAAAAGTAATTCAGAATATGCTATAGTCTTTAGGATTAAATTATGACTATCCATGGTGTATTTGGCTGCATAGTTTATCATCTAAATGGAACAATTATCTAGAAGTAAATTTCACTCTACTTTTCTAATAATCTCTGAATAGATAGTGTTTCTCATGCTGTGTTCCAAAATCATCTGCAAAACATAATCTGTTGTCAAGATTCAAGCTGTTTGGCTGTAGCACAGTCTTTACAGATAAAAAAATTCATAATGCAGCACTCTGGCCTCAAAGAAACCCCAAAGCAGCTATGAAAAACCCTACCAAATCCTGGGATCATTTATTTTTAATTCTGTAATAAAAAACCAGATAGGCAGAAATTTTGTTATTTTCAGTGTTTCAGACAAACTGTGCCCATACAGGTTACTGCGTTCTCCTGAGATGAGCCTCCAGTTTTATCCTCTGCTAAGAGGGAGTACTATATTGAGGCAATATGTGAATTTTTATGATCAAAATATATAGTACAGCTATGTGAAAATCTTGAATAAACCTTATTTAATTTATCACCAAGGGTAAAAGTATGAATAGCATTATAATCCAGACTTTCTGAGTCACTTTGCCATCATCTTCTGCATTTTCACATTTCTTAGCAAGAACCCATTCACAAGCATTGCTAGAAGCTAGGCTGGAATGTCTTTTATCATCTGCTCCATTTTCATGGTGCCTTATGGTTGAGAAGTGTCCATAAAGCCTTGTGGCAGTTATTGTTATCTTCATATATCTGTACAGAATCACTTCTCTGCACCTTCTAGGTGCAGAATATCTTCTTTAAAGGGACTGGTTTGAACTCCTGTGGCAGATTATTAACTGTCACACTCAAGATGTACACTCAGATTAACTTGATCGCTTGAAAATACATAAATAGAGCTTATGTTTAACAGTAGGTTATTCTCACTCTCTCTGTTCTCTACATTAGGCATACCAGATTAATACTGGCTTGATGCAAACAGTAAATAAATCGGGATAAATGTACGGGATACAACAAGCCCGAGGTGCCAAAAGGTGGAATTATACAGGTTAGTTCTCAGAGATTTGTGTTAGGCAGGCAGGAACTATTTGGAAAATACTTTTCAGGTATTGGGGTGCTGTGGTTTTGGTTTTGGTTTTTGGTTTGGATGTTTTGGTTTTGGTGGTGTTTTTTGTTTTGGGGGGGTTTTTGTTGTTGTTTCTTTGTTTGTTTTGGGTTGGTTTTTTTTTTTTTTTGAGATTGAAGCGTACAAAAGAGAAAAGAGTCAAAAGGACAATAGTATATCCTCAGATACTAAACCTCACCAGAGACCTCCACACAAACTACAAATCCATCCCTCTGCTCCAAATTTGCCTTTGGAGTCCAGCAGTATGACAGCAGTTTAACAGGACAGTGATGCAATGCAGTGAGCCTCTGTGGCTCCAGCTTTCCCTTGTTCTCTGGCTGCTGCACCTGGGGAAATATCTGCACCAGCCTCTGGGAAAGTCCCTCTGGAAACTGCTGAGCCTGCTGGAGGCAGCTAGCTGCAGCAGTGGTAACACTCCTGCCTGCTCCTGCCTGGCAGCCTTCTCTTGGAGTAATTTCCACTGTGTGCCCATGTCCACAGGATTCTGGCACCCACACCGACCCACCTCGTAACTCTTGTCCTCTTCATACCTTCCCACTATGAGCATTACAGCTGCAAAAGCATAGGTACAATGCCTCAACAGTTAAAATCTCAAACAGCAGTTTTCATTTCAGATGTGTTATTTATCTCTGCTCTAAGACTCAGTTTCTTGTCAGTGAAGAGTTTCCATCCTAAGAAATAAATCAAAGAAATAGGAGACAGTGACCCAAGACAAGGGCTGACTCATTTGCCAATTGAAGCTCAGCTCTAAATACTTCGGGACAAGAAAAATATGAATAAGTTTTATGTTTTGGTTGTAGCACTAATGTCTTCAAAAGGACTTTTGGAGTGGTTTAATTTTTGGAATTCAAAACCAGCTATGTTTAGCATGTAGTGAAATAAGTAAGCAAAAATATTTCATTATAATTATGCCTGTACAAAAATAACATTCTGCAGAAGTTAAAAAGTATTCTAAATATTTTTCATCTGTGAGAATACTAATTAATTCTTTGTATGGTAGAAATATTGAATGAAGCACAGAGAAATGCTTATGAAGGAAGGCTTTATACAGAGGCTTTGCAGAGAGAACCATATATTCACTTTGAGCATTTCTGTGTGATCAGATACATTAATAACAGCATTCTGGTTTTTTTTTAACTAATCTGATTATTAGCCATTTTTACCAGCAGGGTTGCTAGTGTTAAAATCTCAAGTATTGAAGAAAGTGCGATTTTGTTCATGCACAATTCCTGCAAAGCTGAAAGTACAACAAATGCTTTCACACATCCCGTCTGCTTCATGGCCAAGGCCATCTTGTAACAGCTGCATTGCCAGTAAGAGGGGTTACTACTTGATTACCTAGTGAAGATCCTGAAGTAACTTCTGTTAAAATGAGCTTCAGTTAATATGAACATATTAAATATATCCAAGAATCAGCCTCTTTAAGCAGAATCTAACACGGTTTTGCATTCCTTTTTATTACACTTGTTTGGAATGGGAGCTTGAAAATGGTGATAATGGATGCGTTTCTGATCTAAACCAGTATTCAGCAATGAATGAAGCAGCTTTGAGACACACATGAAAAGGTTCTGATATGGGCAATCGTAAATTAACCTTTCCAGAAAATAACGCTTTTTATAATCCCATTTGATGGGAAGCTGCTGTGTGCCCTGAATAATGAAAGCTCATAACATTGCCAAAACTCATGGCTTTTTTTAATTAAATGTTTTACCGTAATAATAGTTTTTATCTTTCACAATATAGTTCAGTCATTGTTTCGGATCCTGCGAAGCTCCTTCCCTTTGGGGTGGAGGAACATGTAGTTCCTGGATAATACCTTTTTCCAGTAATTTTCAAACCAGTTCTAAAGAAGGTTGCTATAATTAAAATATACTCTTTTTTAAACTTAAGCTGCATAATGAGTTTTATGAGATAAACTGCTTAAGAAATGGTTTCACAATTTAAAGTATGCCATTCTTTATATACGCATAGGAGGGAAGAAGCAGAAAATCTACCCTGCTTTCTTTTCAGCCTTTGTTTGATTCTTTCTTATAATCCATCCCTTGTTTTCAGTTATTTTTCAGAAGATTTCCATTTTCATTAGATGTCATCTTATATAAAACACAGAGAATGAAATTACTGCCAGAAATATTGGAGTCCATGTATTACCAGCAGGTTTGGGTCTCTCTTGTGAATGATCCCGCACTATATTTGGCTCCCTGTTAATCTGAGCTCATGCAAATATTAGCAGTGTTTCACTGTTCTCAGTCTTGGGACCCCAAGACCCACTACAGTTCCAATCTGTGAGTCTGGCAAGAGTCCCCTGAGCTTAGCATCTGCACTTTGAGCTTTCCTGTTGTTTGGCAACAAGGAGCAGGTGTGTGTGTTATCCCTCCTTTCTGTGACTGTCTGGCAAGCTTTGTGGCGCCTGCACAGGAAGTCAGGGCAACACACAACAGTGACACTGGAAACACCATCGCTCTGCTCTCCAGCCCCAGCTGTCCCACTGGTTCATCCAGGGGAGGTCCCCAAGGTGGGGGGCAGTGACAGCCAGGCTGTGGGACTTGAGATGAGCTGCCATGGCTTCTGACTGCTGGTTCTGAGCAGCACTGCTTGGCTCTGAAAATGGAGGTTATGCTCCACATTGCAGATGTGCAGGAATTATGTCAGTAATTTGCAACAGTGTTGGGAAACTGTTTTCAAAATTATTAAATGGATGAATTTGCAACAGCAATCTGAGTCCAACCCTTGACGTGACCAAAGCAGTGATTTGAGCTCATTAGCTGGATGAAGCACAGCAAAACAATTTTGAACAGCAGTTGTTACAAACTGTTTGTGAGTTATTTCTGAATAACATGTATTTTAGATAAGCCCTTGATTTCTTGTCAACATCATTAAAGAAAGGTGGTATTTGTGAGCCACTTAGCTCTACAATTAATGTGTTTCCAGACTGAAGGTGTTCCCTGCCATGTTCTTCTTCCTCGTTTTTCTCCTGGTGTGAAAAACCTTAGTAGCAGTTGCCAAACAATTATACATTCCCATCAAACATGGCTTTGCATTTCTTAATTCTTCTGTTTTACTGAGCTGTGTATCTAGTTTTTAGGTATCTAGTTTTCCTTGCCCTCTGGGAACACAGAAGTACCAGAAAATGCAAACTCTCATATTACATTTTTCAGTAAGTTTCTAACCTGCAGATGCTGCTGTACTTGCAGAGATCCATGGCAGGACTCCAGCAATGAGCAGCAGGAGAGAGGTGTCTCGCATTACTCACACTGGGGAGCAGCAGCTCCTGTACGCTGGCACAGACTGGCCCATCCCTGCACACTTAGGGCAGGTGTGATTCCCTGGCTGGCACCTGCCCTTGGATGCTCCTGGAGACGTGAGCCATGGTTACTGGCCATGCGTCCCTCCTGTTGAAGTCACCACGCCTGATGATGCAGCAATAGGTGTGCGCTCTCTACCCCCAGCCCTTTGTCAGTGGAGTGCAACTTTGCACCTTAAAACAGCATCAATGAAAGTATGAGACTGTTTTCCCACCAAACAGTGCTGAATTAGGCAAACTGAGAACAAAAGGAGCAGTGTTGCAGAGGAAAGCACTATGAACATGAGAAATCTATGTTCTATAAAATCCATCTTCTACTAAATGTGATCAGATCTTTAGCTTGTGTAATGTTTCATTCTCCAGACAACATTGATCCAGCACCATAATTCTGATTCAATGTCTGGTATCTAATGCTTTATTAGTTTTTAATTTTCTTTATTCACTTCAGTGTAAATACCCAGCTAGCACTGGAGACAAATAGAAAATTCTTTCTGCTTCCTCACACACTTTATTAACCTTCCCTCTGCCACTTCTTCCTTCAAAGAATTTCTTTCTGAGGCTTCATTGTCATGTCTGGAAACTATTTTTTCCTTATATGGATGCAAGGTCATATTTAAATCAATGATGCTCCCAAAGTGTGAGTGCTCAGGCATGTCCAGCCAAGAGATGCCAGGCACCAGGGTCCCATGTTAGGACAGTTTGGGAGATTGTTAAGATGCAGTAGCCAAGACAAGCAGCTATGTGTGACTTTAGCCTTGTATGTGAGTAGAAGAAATTATTTTTGTGATAGCTAAAGTATAAAAACTCTCAAATGGGACAAATTTCAGGAAGCCAGCCTTTTCCCCTGCTTCTCCTTTCCCTTTTTATCCTTAAGAAAGGAGATATCCTGGCTTAAGGACAGAAATAAAGGGAGGAAAATCAGGACAGATACTACAATGTCCCCTGAGATGAAGGCCTAATCATATGGTTTCTGTCTGTCTGTGTGCTCTCCTTATCAATCTGTTGTTGAAGGCAGCACATGCAGAGGGAAACAAATAGATTATTGATTTGCATGAATAAACTTAATACAGGTCATTGCACTAGACAGGAGAAAAACACATTAACTTAGGATCTGTGAAAGCATCAATGGAAACAACAACTGAACACAATGAACTTGTCAGTGAAAACCTCTGTCTCTGTCCACAGCAGGAAGCTTGACTGTGTCACTGCTCTTGGAAGCTTGTCCAAAATGCAATGGAATGGATGAGGGGCTGATGCTCTGGGTATGGCCCCAGGGGAGGCCCATGGCAGAGGGTGGGTATCTGGCCACTCTCCCAATATCATGGCTTAGCCCCAGCCAGTAGCCAAGCCCCTGCAGCCACTCACTCCCTCTCCAGCAGGACTGGGGAGAGGATCAGAAGCACGAAACCTGGAAAACTCATGGGTTGACATAAAAACAGTTTAATAGGCAAAGCAAAAGCTGCACATGCAAGCAGAAAAAACAAGGAATTAATTCAGTGCTTCCCATGAGCAGGCAGTTCATGTTCAGTCATCTCTGGGAGAGCATCTCACATAATGGATACTTGTCATAACTCTGTCACTCCAAATGTTCCCTCCTTTCTTCTTCTTCTTCTTCTTCCCTCTTTATACTTTGAACATGATGTTACATGGTCTGGAATATCCCTTTGGTCAGTTAGGTCACCTGTCCTGGTTCTGTCTCCTCCCAGCCTCCCAAGCATCCCCTGCTTCCTTGCCAGAGTGGCTGTACCAAAAGCAGAAAAGCCTGCTGAGCAGGCTGAGCACTGCTCAGCAACAACAAAAATGTTTCTATACTATTAGCCTGTTTCCAACACAAGACCAAAACACAGCCTCATACCAGCCCCTGTGAAAAAAATTAACTCTATCCCAGAAAAAACCAGCATACTCAGGATCAATGCATTATTTGTGTCACATTATGGAGCTGCAAAAGTCATAAAAACAGCTTTTGCGTTGGGAAAATGGCAATACAACTTTCATAGAGACAGTGCGTGAAATGCTTTCCATGATTCTACAGCAATGTATTAACTTTTTTCCCTAGCTGCTGATTGAACATATTTGTGTCAAGAGGCCCTTGTGTCATTCATTTCCTCCTTCCTCCAGCAGCCCCAGCTGGTGGACCATGGTGGTGGCCCTGGTGAGGCCTGGCAGACTGTCCCTAGCCCAGGCCTGCTGCTGCTGCTACTGGCTCCAGCAAGGGACTGCACTGGAGGCCACACAGCAGAGTCCTAAAATTTCAGAGAAGTTGTGGGAATAGAGCAGGGCCAGAGAGTGTCTTTACTTTTACAGCCAAATCAGTGTTGAAAAGTGTGGAGATTGGAGTGGAAACATTATTATTGCAGACAATAAAAAATAGCATTTTTCTACCCCAGAAGGATCCACTCAGAGTACTGAGTAAATTGAAGCCTTAGCCTTGCAGGCGTGCTTGGGTGAACAACAGATCTCTTCTGGTTTTAGTTTCATGTCATTGTGAATGCTCTGATCCTGCATTTCAGTTAGGACAGGCCGAAGATGGGATAAACCTGTGCTGGGGCATTACCCATGGCACAACCATCGTCCACCCAAAAACCAATGCTCATTCCTGAGCAAGGGAAATGTCAAAGTTTCATGAAGGATAGAGAAAGTGACACTTTTGTTGAGATGTCTCTGAGGCAACAAGTAACCCCTCTTGCTCCCACTGGTAACCTCCAGGAAAGCAGATCTCCTGGTATTCTCACTGTCCCTTCTCAGCAACCTCCAACTTCTACTTCTGGCCTCTTTATTTGGTCCACTACTTCTCCATTTGACTTTCTGCTACCACTTGTAGAGCAGCAATGCCCAGCAATGCCCAGCACTTGTGCCCAGTTTCTGCACAAATATGCAGAAACTTTTGCTGTAGCTGAATATATAGATGTGAGTGTGTGATGATCTTTTATGAGGGTAGGAGTTTGTATTGGCAAACAGCAATGATGTATTAGCTTCCAGTAAGAGGTTACGCATGCCTTTATCCACTTGTACCATATTCCTCTTGGCTGCTGTGAGAGAAAGAGACGCAAATTTTACTTTCACAGCTGTTGCTGAACATGAGACATCAGTGCCTCTGTGCCACAATGTAAGGCACCAGTAGCCTGCTCCCTGGGAGCATTGAACCATAAAGGAGGGGCATGAAATCTGAACTTACAAGTACCCTAGGTTCCCCTGGATACTTCTGACTGTTTGTCCAATGCAATTTCCTTTCTCAGAAAAGCCACCTGTGCAACACAACTTGGACCATTGCAAAATATAGGTTTAGAGGAAGAGATGCTGATATGAAATATCCATAGGGAAAGGGTTGTTTATTCCCTGAAGATTTCTTCCTCCACCTATTGAAATCCAAATGCAAAATACCATCTTGATCAAGTGTTATGTCTGGAGCAGAGAAGATTTTTTGTTTGAACCAGTCTTGAAATAAATTGCTGCTTACTCTGTTGTCTTAGAGTGATTAGTTCACGTTTGCTGTTCCTCTGTTCTGCAATCTTGCTATCGTACTCTTGTCTGTCTGTGAACAGTTTAGTGTCACTAAAAGCTCCAGAACAAAGTGTGAAGACCATAGTGACTCTTGTGAGTTAACTTCTGAACATTTTGGAGCAGCTGGAATGCTTTATCTCTTTGGGGTTGCAAATATTATGTGATGCCTGGGGACAGGGTAAGGAAAGAAAATATGGGAAGTTCGTATGTGTCATTTTAGATGGAAGGATTATTAACTTTGTGGGAAGTAAATTGTGTTATAGCTGAGAGATAGGAATATTTGATTTCTTGACTGGGGCAAAGATTTCTGCCTCCCAGTAATTCACTGTGTCAAAACAGATCCTGCTTGCAAGTGCTAAGCAGGAAAATGAAGGTGAGAGGTGATGCATGGGGCCAATGACAGGATTACAGGGTTCAAGAAGATAGAAAAAACCACATAGACTCTCAGGTGGTTTAAGCGGCTTGATTTTGTTTTGTCTCAGTACAAGCCGGTTTTTTACACGATTTTTCTCCCAGACCAATGCATTCAAGCAGGTGGGGAGCACTCATTGTTTGGGACTGTCTTGCCCAGAAATGATCCCACGTTTCAGCTGTGCTGGGGTCTGCACTCCCTCGCAGTGCAGCACTTGGCAAGCCAGGTCCCTGGTGATGCCTGGCGAGGCAGGCTCTGGGAGCGGGGAGTGTTTGCTGTGCGGTTTGTTGGGGTGGGGGATGTGTGCCAGTCAGTCTGCAGCTGAAGGCACAGACCACGGCTCCAGCCGTAGCGAGCAGGGAGTGCGGCTGCTCCACAGTCCCCTGACACGTCTTCCAGCCCATTTTAATTGGCTGCAGCTTGAATTTGCATTCTGCCTTTTTCCTTTTTTGACATTCATCATGTGGGTAATAGATGCACACACAGGCTGTCCTCATACAACAAAGAAGGTGCATGAGCTAATTTAAAAGCACTTGTGAAAATTCCAGCTTCAGAGGGCTTATTAAAACAAAAGACCTCAAACTGCTAGGTGTATTTCTCTGCAGTGAACCTGGTTATTTCTGACGTTCACCCTAGATTACCACAAGCTGTTTTTTGCCTTTCTTCTTCAACACACATATGTCTGTAAGGGAAATATTGCCATTGCATTATACATGTACATTCCAAATGCTGTATTTACACAGAAATAAATGTTTTGTATTTCAGGTTTTAATGCATTCTTTCATACACTTTTTTCCCCCCAGTTTTTTGGTGTGTTTTCCCCACAGCAACATATTTGGTTCTTTTTTCCCCTCTCAGCTCCTGGGTTATTTGTGCCTCGTTTTTATCTGCAAAAATCAATACAGTGGGCCAAACTCAGCTTTGGTGTAACTATATTGGATTAAATGTGCAGCATTGTCACATTTTATATTGCATTTAAATATTAATTATTAATGTGTGTACCTAGTACATTGATTTAAAGGGCACTGCATAAGTTAAATGCTCATCTGTAAAATTAAAACTATTCCTGGCCATACTGAGTGACATTGCAGAAGTGTTCTTCTGCTCTCACCAGAATCCTGGGCAATTGCAACAGTGTTTGTCAGACATGGACACAAAAAACCCTAGTCAGCAGAGAGTAGTGTGAAGAAATGCAGCTTTCCTCGAGCTCTGCAACTTGCTATATGTGTGTGTAATTATCACAAGCAGTGGGGAGGAAATCATAACTATGAGACACAGACAGACAGAAATATATCTTTTCATACATAAAATTACATTCTTCAATATACATTTTTACTTTGGTTTTACTTCTCACTGACCCTATCTGGTTTTATAATCTGCAGAAAAACAATTGCAGAGAATCACAGAAGAGCTTGGATTGGCAGGGACCTTAAAGATCACCTTGTTCCAATCTCCCACCATGGGAAGGGATATCTTCCACTAGACCAGGTTGCTCAAGCCTCCATTCAACCTGGCCTTGAACACTTCAAGGGATGGAGCATCCACAACTTCTCCAGGCAACCTGTTCCAATGTCTCACCACTCTCATAATAAATTTTTTTCAGTGACATCCAATCAAAATCTCCTCTATTTTCAGTTTGAACCATTCGACCTTGTTCTGTCACTACCTGCCCCTGTAATAAGTCCCTCTCCAGCTCTCTTGTAGCCCTCTTTACCTACTGGAAGGGTGTTAGAAGGTCTCCTCAGAACTTGTTTTCCTCAAGGCTGAAAAATCCCAAGTCTCTCAGTCTGTCCTCCTAGGAGAGGTGTTCCATCCCTCTAATCATCTTCATGGCTGTTGCTGTGTAGTAAGAAACAACACAGACTCACCAGAAGGCTGGTTTGCCCAGCATCCCTGATCTTTACTTCAGATCCTCTTTTATACCTTGTTCCAATAGAGATAGACCTGATCGGTCAATTAATCAATACATTTCATCTGATTGGTTAATTAACAAAACGCCTTCCTTATAAACAATCTTTGAGAAAAACAAGAAAACAGAAAGTAGGAAAACAACACCTGCAGTTTGTTTATAATAATAAACTATCATTGCCTATCTTCAACACCCTAAAATCTCACAAGGCAATTCTGGGAAATTTTATTTGTTTTCACACTCTCTGACCAGGCTGTCACATCCACACATGGCCCTTCTCTGGACTCTCCCCAACAGGTCCATAACCTTTTGTGCTGGGAGCCCAGAGCTGATGCAGCCCTGCAGGTGGGGGCTCAGCAGAGCAGAGCAGGGGGTCAGAATCCCCTCCCTGCCCTGCTGCCCACCCTGCTCTGGATGCAGCTGAAGATAAATTTGGCTTTCTATCATGGACAATCTTTTACAATTTTGAGAAACCTGCATGTTGAGGAGAGGGCTTTCCCCCCCTGCATGTGTTTCATGAAGGGATGTATGGTAAATGCTTGAGCCCAGGCCCTTGCTTTACTCCAGCTTCACTGTGTTCTCAGCCAGCCTTGCTTCCTAGGGATAACACGGGTCCCAGGCCAGCCTTTCTGAGGGCTGTTCTGCAAGGCGTGGCATTCACTCTCTTTGTTTGGGTGACAGACTATGAGAGCAGGCAATTACATTTCCTGAAAGGGAAAAAGGCATTAATGCCTTAGTGAAATGTTGTGGCAGTGTTGGCAGCAATTAGTGCAGCCATTCTAGGGGAGCAATGCCTCCGTCCCTTGTGTCACTTCCAGGATCCTCAGTTATATCTTTTAGCAATCTGTGGCAATGCTACCAGTTTACTGTCAGCATTAATTATGTCTGAGATGATCATCATCTTTTTATGCTGGCGCATATATTAGTAATAGGAATGTTGTCACTAGCCTTAAAATTAAATAATATTGGGGGATTCTTGTTTGTGTTTATCAGTGAAGTATCTGGGAATGTCTCAAGAGCTACAACTTACCCCAGCAGTATCAATGTTGTGCTTCTCGGGAGCTGCTGGACTGAGAAAATAAGCTATGAGTAAAATAAAACCGCAGGCAATTTTTCTCTTAATAGGCCTAGAAAACCTGTGGGATAAAGAGTTGGTTTAAAACTGTCCTTTAACATTGTTTTCAAAACATTATTTAGCAATTCATTGATACAGATCGCAGAATATTCTGATTTGGAAGGGACCCACAACTCTTAAGGGAATGGCCCATATTGAACCTGCAATCTTGGTGCTATTAGCGCCATGCTTTAAACAACTGAGTTAATCTCTGTTCTGCAATGAAAAATAATCATGGCTAGATTTGTCAGCAACAGTCTAATTTTCTTCTAAGTGGCACAAGATATGAGTCTTCCTTACATAGCTCAGCTGTAGGGGAGTGTATACAGTAACGTGCCCAGCCCAAATCCTGCTCTCACGAGCAGCAGCAGCTGGGGCTTGGGCCATTAAATCTGCATCAGATGGCTTGTGCTGTGTGATGCTGGGAAAAGCCCCTTTTGCAGATCAAAAAGCCATGCGGTAGGCTGAAGGACTTTGTGGAGTTTCTCTATAGGAATTCCTCCCCAGGGTTTTATATGCAGAATATAGTTGTGCTGTTGAGAGAAAATAAAGATATGACATGCCCTCTGGTTGTATGTTGTGTCAGACAGTAGGAAAAAAAATACGTTCATGCTTGTTTTTAATGCTGTGCTTTTCCTTTTCCTTTGGTGCATTGCCATATTTTTTTCCATGTTCAGTTTTCAAAGAGTATATTTACACTTTCTTCTGTGATGAATAAAAAATACAAAGAGTATATTTACATTTTCCTTTGTGATGAATAAAAAACCCAGAAAGCCAATACTTCTCTTTGCAGAGACTCTAATTTATACCAGATGGATTGATCTACAGGAACACAGGAGATTTGCTGTGCATAAAATATGGGACTGTCACAGCTTGTGCTCTGTCAGAAAGGAACTGATCTACAGATGATATGGTTTATAGCAGAAAACATTTTTAAAGTTTTGTACAGATGGCTGACCAGTTAAACCAGTTCTGTAGCAGTCTAAAAGACTGCCAGAGATACCACGGCATGCTTTACTGACCAAATTGCTTGGGATTCTTTAATGGCATTTCCCTCGTATATGTCTGCATATAGTAGCATAGTTATACATAAGGTGTTATTCTGCTGCTCCTGCAGAAGAATAAATGGAGTAAAGCTTCTGAAATTGATGAAGACAAATAAGATTTCTTTTGCATACACGCACATGGAAAGTTTGGTCTCCAACCTGTGCTGAACCTGTACGTGCATTTACCTTGTTGCACCCATGTGCTCTTTAATGTGTGTTTAGGTAAGAGGCAACAACCACATAGACACTCACACACACTTTTCTGTGTGGATATGAATATAGGACAAGGTGCCCTTTAGCTGCCAGAATATCCTCAACACATTGCCTGATTCATCAGAGTGGGGTACAAATTTCATACTTTTTCATGTAGGTTTTCTGAACAGGATGTACCAAAAAAAACCCCTAGTTAGACTGCTAGGTAGGGTCTTGCTCTTTATGGCATAAATTTTATTTCAGCAAATTTTAGAATGGCAATAACAGCTTTCAGTGCCATTAGTGGCTTCATCCGAGAGACTCTGAGTTCTTTAAAATCAATTAAATTTTTAAACAATACATCAAGTACAATACTTGCATTTTTCTATAAGGCATAAAATATTTTGGAGAGGTCAGGCTCCTGTCTGCAGTCTTGGTTCAATGCAGTGACCCAAGGATGAACCTAATGGAATATTCTGACCCTTAGGCAATTTTTCAGCCATTAAACCCCTTAGTCAGAAGCTGAGACTTAAGCAGATGCTATCAGCTGGAAAACAGGCATTTTGAAAAGAAAGGAAGGGGATATCTGGAAAAAGGGGAGACCTGCACCACTTAGACACCTACAGATTCAAACAGCTGCTTCATGGCCAATTTCCTACATCACTGCAAGCGTTCATCAAAACACTGGTCTTATCCAAATAAATAATACTCTCAAATGGCCTTCGCTTTCACTTCAGTGGGAAAAGGCTTGCAATCTGCCTACCTTGGTCTGTTCTACTGGTATAGTAGCCCATCAATACAAGGGAAAGCAACTGTTTCAGCTGAGGCTGAACCTCAGCCCTTCCTAAATCACCAAAAAATCAATATAACTATTGTCCTTTGCCTGCTGTTGCCCTGCCCTTCATGTCTTCTGGAGGGCAAAAAAATTTTTGAATTATCTACATTTAATGTAGAATGATTCCCATAATATTCTTTTTCTAAGGCAAGTGCTTGAACAAGGGCATCCAGTCTAGGATTTCACTTGTATTGAGAGTGGGAAAATTGTGTACATCCCCAAAGATCTAAAAGGTTACTGCCCAGTTCCCAGGTGGCACATGGATTTTCTGGATGACATGAAGAAGTTAAATGTGCTGTGTTAAATCTTCTGTGTGCTTGAGTCTTGCATTGAATAGGGAAATCTGTGCTTGGGCATGCTTGGGCATTAGGCTCAACCATTTTCTCTTTTCCAGGCACATATATTTACAGCAAATCCCCTCCTATGAAAATATTCACATATTCTTACAGAAAAGCAGCACAAAGACAATTGGGTCAGTCTCTGTGATCCATACTGGTGAGACACACAAGGAGCTGTGCAGACACCTTTGCCATCATAATATTCACATTGAATGCTACAGTAGAGCTACTGTGAATAGGGATGGGGACCTCAGCTCCCCGCAGGCTTAGCCCGGAGCCTCATGAACAGAACTGCAGGGAAGCAGCTGGATTTCTGCCTTAGGGAGGATGATGAGCAAGGTGACATTTTATGTATTAGGATTAAAAGGCAGACTAAAAAAGGTGACACTGCAGTGAGTGTTTGCTACAGGCCCTCTGATAGAGAGGAGGATGTGGATGAGCCCTTTTGCAGACATCCAGGAGTAGCCGCAGCGTCATGAGTCCTGGTTCTTGTGGGCAACTTCAACCTCCCTGATGTCAGTTGAAGGAAAAACACAGCAAGGCTGTGATAACAATCCCTGTGGTTCCTTTCAGGTCACCCCTTATGTTAAGTTTCTTGTAGAGGCTGCTGTAAAGGATCCAGCAAGGAAAGGTGTACAGCTGGATCTTATACTAATCAACAAGAAAGGCTGGAGGCAGCCTTGGCTGCAGGGACCATGGATTGTGGAGTTCAGTATCCAGCAAGGATGAAGAACATCAGATTGCAGCCCTAGACTTCAGGAGAACTTCAGTGCAGCCTCTTCAGGGAACTTCATGGAAGAATGCCATGGGAGTGGCCCTGCAGGAAAGTGAGTCCAACAAGCTGGTCAGTATTTGAAGATTCCTTCTTCCAGGTTCAAGGAAGATGTATCCATCCCCATGAGCTAGCAAGTGAGGAAAAGGAGACCTGCTTGGTTGTACAAGGAATGGAAAAAACCCAGACATGGGATGGAAGCAGGGACAGAATCCCTAGGATGAATACATAGATATAGTCAGCATATGCAGAATTGCAGTGAGGAAGGCCAAGGTGTAGCTGGAATTAAATCTAAGGATAGGAGGAAGAGCTTCTTCAAATATATCAGTAACAAAAGAAACAAAAATATATCAGTATATATTGGTGACAAAAGAAATATATCAAAATATATCAAGTATATCAGTAACAAAGGAAATTAGGGAAATTGTAGGTCTGCTACTGAATGGAACAGGGCCATTCACAATCAAAGTTGTAGAGAAGGCTAAGATACCAAATGCCTCTTTGCTTCTTCTTTACTGGCAAGCCCATCCCTTAGGGAACCCTGACCCAGGAGACCAGGGAGAAGACCTGGAAGAGGGAATACTCTCCTTTGGCTGGGAAGAATTGGGTTAGGGACCATTAAGTCAAATTTGACATCCACAAGTTTGTACTTGTGGCTCTGATGGGGTGCATCCCCAAGTGCTGAGGGAACTGAAGTTTCATTGCTATTTCACCCATTATTATCTCTGAAAGGTCATAAAGATAAGTGGTGCCTGAGGACTCAAGGAAAGCAAGTGGTACCCCAGTCTTCAAAAATGGGAAGAAGGGCAACCCAGGGAACTACTGGCTGGGCAGCCTCACCTTAATCCGTAGAAATGTGAAGGAATGGCTCATCCTGGTGACCATTTCTGAACACAATGACAAGAAGGTGGCCAGGAGTAGTCAGCATGGATTGGTCAAAAAGAAATCATGCTTAACCAACTTGATTGCCTTCTATGATGAACCAACTACATGAATGGATGAGGGGAGAGCAGCAGATGGATCTCCTGAACTTTGGAAAGTCTTTTCTTGATATTACCCATAATATCCTCATGGACAAACTCAGGGATGGGGGCTGCATGAGTGGACAGAGAGGTGGATCAAGAACTGACTAACAACAGAGCCCAGAGGGTTAAAATCAGAGGCCTGTCACTGGCAGAGTCTCTCAAAGTTCATTACTGGGGCCAGTATTGTTTAACTTGTTCATCCTTGACTTGTGAAAGGTGGAATGTGCCTCCTCAGCAAATTCACTGAGAACACAACGCTGGGAGGAATGGCCAATGCTCTGGAGTGCTGTGCAGCCCTTCAGAAGGACCTCGGCAGGTTGGAGAGATGGGCAGAGAAGAACCGTCTGAAAGTCGACAAAGGCAAATGAAGGGTCCTGCACCTGGGGAGGAACAGCCTCAGGCACCTGGGGCTGACCTGCTGGGGAGCAGCTCTGTGGAAAAGAACCTGGGGGTCCTGGTGGACAAGAAGCTCTCCATGAGCCAGCAGTGTGTCCTTGTGACCACCAAGAATGCCAATGGTATCCTGGGGGGCATTGGGAAGAGCACTGCCAGCAGGTCATGGGAGGTGATCCTGCCCCTGTACTCAGCCCTGCTGAGGCCACACCTGCAGTGCTATGTCCAGTTCTGGGCTCCTTGGTATAAAGAGACTAGAACATCTTTATTGCCAAAAAAAGTTTGGCAAGCTGGGCCTGATCACTTTGAAAAAGACTGTGAGGATTTATGAACAATGCATGCAAGTGCCTGAGTGTCAGAGGATGGAGCCAGTCCCTCTTTGATATTGCTGAGCAATAGGACAAGAGGCAAAGGACATAATGATGCACAGGAAGTCCCACCTCAACATGAGGAAGAACTCCTTTCGTATGCATGTGACTGGGCCCTGGAACAGATTGCGCAGAGAGGCTGCAGATTCTCTTTCCCTGGAGATGCTCCGATTCCACCTGAATACAGTCCAGAATCCTGAGGACCCTGCTTGAGTAGGGAGGTTGGGCTATATGATCTCCAGTGGTGCTTTCCAACCTTAACCATTATGTGTTTCTGTAATTCTGTGGATGGAAGTCCTAGTTCTCAACCCCTGCCTACCCCATTGGATAGATATCCTTACTCTGTGCCATCTGGGTTTCTGTTGTTTTTGGCACATTTTGATACATGTTAGTGCGGCCCACATCTCCCAGAGGAGCTCAACATCATTTCCTGGAAATCATTTAGCAGCATGACTGTGGGCATCTGCTGAACCGGGCTGTCTTCCCCAGTACAGCAGTTTTGAGGATTTGCAGCTGGTGAGGAAGATGTTCACGGCAGTGCCTGTATCTGTCTTTCAAAGGTTCCCACTGTGAGCCTGGCAGTTTTCTGCCTTAAGAAAAAAAATGCAGTCTTTGGATTTCACTAATTTTCAAAGGCTCAGTGCATTTTAACTACATTGTCTGAATCTGTGGAATGATAAAATGGCAGCAATAAGTTTGAGGGGCCGTAAGGGTGAGTTTGGCTTCTGCATACTGTCTTTGGATGAGATATTCCAATGACAGAAATTCTAGACATTTGCCTTGAAGAGTTAAGGTTTTAGGGGAGATGTAATGTATGCTTTAGTGTCCCACTGTAAATAATTCACAAAATGTCAGCTGATGTCAAGAAATGGAAACTTTTGAATGCAACTGAGATGATCAGTCATGTTTTTGCTTCTAAAGCAAGGCTGGAGTTGTGCAAGAATAATGCAAAGTACTTTAAATATGCAGACCTTATAAACTGCTCATCACAGACATTAAATGGAAGAACATTCTCTTCTTCCTTCCCCTATCTTCAAGCAAAACCTTTGGCAGAACTTCCTGTCTTGGTATCACATACAGTTGGCAAAATCTTAGTGCTGTAAAAATTTGATAATGTAGGAAAAAAAATCAAAGGCCATAAAACACATTAAAGTGACTCTTTCAGCCTTCTGCCTGTTTTTAGAACAACACTGTCAGGCATTGATTCACACATCTGACTTTCATCCAAGTGAAGAAATCTTTTTTTTTAACCTGGGAGAAGAAATCCGCTCCCATATTTCAGGCCTCTGCCTTCTCTCTTGGGTACCATGTACCCAAGAGTGGGTGCTGAGTGCTCTAGAAGACTTGGGCCTGCAGCAGCAAGAACCAAGGCTCAGTGGTCAAAAACCATGGGGAATGATTCTACAGTCAGCATAAATGCAGAATTGACCTGCTTTGTAATATGGCCACTTAGACTTTTGGCATATTTTACCAATCACATCCACACCAATTATTAACTTATAAGCTTTGTTTTCTCTGCATTTCTCTGCCTCTGAAAATTGTCAGCCCTCCAAATGGCTGGTACTGTAGGGGCTGGGCAGCAGATTTCAATCTGTCTCCTGATATCCCTTAGATAGTAAAGTAAAAATATGTTTCAAAAATATGTGTTATTTTCTCCCTTTCAGTATCAGAAGACAGTGACAATTCTGTGAAACAAGGATCATAAAGAAAGGCAAGTTTAAAATACTGTAGCAAGAACCAATACTTTCAGTCAAGCTCCTGCAATACCAATATAGAAGTGGGTTTTGTCAAATTTGTGTTGTGTGTGTCCTCTTGCTTTGGTAATCCACTGCTTAATGCATTTATCTATGCATTTAATTTCTGTAAAAATTAAAATCCTGCAAGTAAATCCTGCAGGAGCATTTCATATAACTGGAGTGGAGTGCTCATTGACCAAAAGGGCAAAACTGAACCTTGGGCTCAGCTTTGTCTCAGCTTCTGCAGCATGCTCCATGCCCGCTGCTGTGAGACCAGACCAGGGCTGTGCCCGTATCTGTCCCCAGTCCTCTGGCACCTGCCTTCACCCAGGAATGGTGGCACTCCATTTGTCCTCCTCCCCTCGAAGGACAGGCGTGCATGGGCTTCCCTGACAGCAGAGGAGTTGAGAGCCTTTGCCCCATCTTGCTTCTTTGCGTTGTAAACGACTAATTGTAAACGAGC
Organism: Melozone crissalis; assembly: GCF_028551555.1. NCBI lineage: Eukaryota > Metazoa > Chordata > Aves > Passeriformes > Passerellidae > Melozone > Melozone crissalis. The sequence continues at coordinate 48,031,023 of NW_026535783.1, forward strand.
TGCCTGGGAGGAAAAAAGGGAACCTCACTTCCTGAGCCACTCAAACAGTGTTAGCAAACACTTGCCTCGAGGGTAATGCATGGAGTCATGACTGCCCTGAGAAAATGGGCTGATTCTGCTTGTTTGAAGACAAGCACGTTTGAGGGGAGGACCCTTTATCTAGGCTGCACCATCAGCACTCAGGAAGCAGTCACAGGCTGGAGAGTCTGTGTTACCCTCATCCTGCAAAATGACAGGCTGGACGTGGTGCAGACTCACAGGGTGGAGGACTGGCTCCACAGCCTTCTCCAGGAGCCCTGGGGCAAAAAGGGAGTAATCGAGGCAACACCAAAACTCTTGTGGTGGCTGCTAATATGACTTGAAAGGCGCTATTTCTCAGAAGGAGGTGATTCATAAAACTCCCTGCAGCATCCTAGTGCAGAGAGAGGATGAAGATGGTGGCACTGGAAGCCTTGTGAAAAAAGTCAAGGGGCCAAAGAGGCTATCTCCCAGGCAGGGAGCAGGAATCTTTCTATCGCCACAGACCCTTGCGGCTTTTTAAGACAGGCATGTTTGCTGCAAAAGTGCATACACTGCATCTGCAGCAGCAGCTGCAGGGCTAATGGAGCTACTGTACCAGAAGATGTTGCTCAATGATACACAGCATTTTTTACCACTCTGATCAATGGGTATCAAGAGAAACTGCAGAAGCTCTTTGAAGGAGAGAAAAAAGCCCGAACATATAAATGAGAATGACTGGCCTGACAGTAAATTCAGTAGAGTTTCTGAGAAACTCAATGCTACTGGATTGTGTTCTTATTATAGTCTTGCAGGAACTGTTAGAGCCAAACATGATATCAGAAAATATTTACAATGTTAAAGTAGTGTATGGATTTAATAGTAATGAAGGAGTATGGAAACATGTTTTCATTGTGCCCTTTGTTTTTACTTATCAGAAAGGCACCAAATCCCTAAGAGCTACAGTCTGTGCAAGATCCTTGCATTTCTGTATCTGTGTGATACATAATTACCATCTGGAAGACAAATTATCTGCTATGTAGGCACTGTCAAGATAACTGAACAAGAATCAGCCTTGTAATTGTTCTGTATATTTTTGAAAATGGCCTTTTGATATCACTTGAAAATTTGGCTCATTATGTTTAAAATGGAAAATATGAAATTATATTATTTTTGGATGTTTGGTGTAGTAGAAGGAAGAATACAATACATTTCATGAACTTGCATTAACAGCATCATAATCTTCCATTTGCAAAGATCTGTTAGAGCAAAGCAACACTTAGATCACATTTCAATTATTTGTGGTTTAGGAGATCAAATAGCTTTTGTGATTTAACATTTGCTGCTAAAATTCCTTACACTAATTTGTTCTTACTTTGTGCTCTACTTGTGCCTTTTCATAAACTAGTGAGTGGTCTGCAACCTCAAGGTATGGTAGGACCAATATTAAGTCCATTACACATTACCTACCCTTTCCCAGTTTTTACAGGAGTTATTGCTAATAAATACAGGTTGTTGCCCAGAGGAAAGATGCATCACAGTGACTGCAGCAATGAGAAAGCTGGCACTGAGGAGTGCTGGGATACTCTTCAGCACCGTATTCTCTCTCACCCTTGGGAAGGTACAGAAAAGGCCCTGGAGACCACCTTACCACCATTCCAGTAGGCTTAGTGAGGTGCATTTACTGACTTAACATTTAATTTTACAAAAGCTCAAGCTTTTAAGATTCCCACTTGTCTCAAAGGCTGAAAAAAGAAAAACAAGGGAAATGTTAGCTATGCAAAATCTGTAACAGTTGCAATATATTATGGTACCGCAAAATCCCTCTCCTACCTTACTCTCTCCCTACTGTGCTTTCCCGATCCTTCTCTCTCCCACCTGACCAAACTGGTTTCTTCGCCCCAGCCCTTTGGCAGCACTGTCTTATTTTCACCTCGACTTAAGTCCATAATCACTTTTTCTTTGCTATTTTCGTGCAGCTTGGCATATTTGGCCTCCTCTGGTGCATCTCTTGCTTTTTTTCTTGCTGTGGTTCTGCTGGGAACTGGGCTGCCTTGTTTTATCACCTTGCTATACCTGTGGGCAGCCTTCATTGCATGTTGCAGTTGGAATATGCTGCGGGACACTTAGTTCTTCCTTAAAAGCACAGCAAGCTTATGTGAAGGAGCAGAGTCCTGGGATACATTAACTGATGGCTGCAAGCAGTGCAAGGTGTGTGCCTTCTGGAGAAGAAATATTTTAATGAATAAATCAGATGAATCAGTGCTCATGAAGCATGCATTCCTCTCTGTGCCTTTCCCGAACTGCTTTAGCTTTTTGATTTGCATTCCGTTCATTTATTCTAGCCTAGATCTGTGCAAGAACAGCCGTCCTAATAAATACTGGCCTTCCAGCTAAGCTTTTCTCCCAGATTTTTACAGGCTTTTGCCTGATTTCCCACTCAATTACTCTCTCCTTCTCACTGACTGCTGCCCATCTGCCCTGCATCCCTATGGAGAAAGCAAATTAGGGGTTATTGCCATGAGCAGGGTGCGCTCATGGCCAGCACTGACCACCAGCAATACGGGCTAGGGGCAGCATCTGTGTCCATCTGCTGAGTCATAGCATCACGCCATGAGAATCAGCCCAGTACAGAGCTGGCCTGCAAAGACTGATGGTGGCAAGGCAGAGCATTATGGGCTCAGAAAATCAGTTTAGAAGCCAAAAGGTAAGCACTTGCTTACAATCAGTAAAAAAAATTGGCAGACCTGTGATGATGAAGATAGTCATAAATGTAAGTCAGAAATGTGTCTTAGTTCTCCCCCACCATTTTATAGTGAGGCATAAGACTGGCAATCCACAAGCATATGCTTGGAGATCACAGATGGTTTCTATACGAGGCACCCTTAAAATAGCCTTAGGACTAAAACCGCTCTGTCTGCTCTCAGTGTGCTGATGTTTTGCCTCTGGTCCTGGGGCTTGGTCCAAAAACTAATGTTTTATCAGCACTAAGAAGCAACAGAAGAGATCTAGAAGGAGAACTCTGCATTTGCTTACTGTACTCTTCCAAGGACAGATGATGATAATTTATCACTTTCTTTACCTTCTTCATACACTAATAGAAGGGACATCAATATTCTATTACTTTTTCCAACAGTGTCACTGTTTGGAATCCATTTCAGTATATATTGTAGCTGGCTGACCTTTGAATCCTCCTTCTGTCAGTTAAATGCAGAATTTTTGGAGTCGCAGTCAGTTTTTACATATGGCTATATTTTTTGTGCAAAAGACAAAATATGTAACAAATAGGAGGAAAATATATCTCTCTACCTGAAAACTTTTTGAAATATGTAGAATAAAGGACCTGTAATGTAAGATTTCTAATGCAGATCAACTAATGCTCCTTCAGAAGCAAAGACATTTGGAATGACTGTGATACCTTGATTATTGAAAATCTAGCAGGAAGATCAAGTTCATGAGGAACATGCTCCATATAGTACAGATCATCTACCATGGCAAAGCATGACCAGAGATAGTTGGAAATTTCCACCCTTGGATTTTTATTTCTGCTTAAAGGGTTGTAGTTAAATATTTTTCCTTTGAATGGTGTTTTTTTTTTTTTTATTTTTAAGGAAAATATCATTTTAGGACAATAAAAGAAAATGGAAATGGCACTTGATAATTTGTCATCCTTCACCATTTTTGCATCTGTTTAATGTACTTCTAGTAGAATTTATTCATAAATTAAAAATAACTTAGAATTGCAACAAAAGTGGAAAAAATATGCAGACTCTCATGTAGCTTGAATGGGGACTGGATTGATTGTCAGTGATTGTTTCAATTTCTTTGGTTCTCATAATGTAGAGTCATTATTTATGTGCATATCTAATTTAGAAAAGGGAGTAATTTAATTTAGAGGACTACTCTCACATTTAAATTTAGTCTTGTGACAGGGTATCATTTAGAACCAAAGAAGTAAATCTAAATGCATATTTTAAATGAGTATTTTTTCTCATTAATAAAATATTTTCAGTGAGGGATAAAAAATACTTTACTTCTATGATTTGAATGACACACAAAAGTTTGAAAAAGAATTGCTGGTTTTATTTACAAAAACCGTCTCCAAGAATTTGTTCTCCTCTCATCTTAATACAATGTAGGGAGGCTAGAATGTACTAGGGAAATAAAGATCCCGCATTTCTGTATTTCCAGAAATAATGAAAATTAGATATTTAATGAAAGAAAAAGTCAATGTTATGATTAATGGTAGACAGAAAGTTTGCATAAGTATCTAAACTGACCGTCCAAAGTTCCTGAAAGAAGAATTTAATGGAACATGTTCAAGTTCCATTTTATTAAGGGAATTAATTACTTTCCTTTGCTTGGTTTCTAATGGTGTTGAAAGGGCAGAACCTAGCCCTGGGTCCATAGAATGTTGTTCTATTAATTCCCTGGATTGCAGCCATAATAAATCAAATAATGATTTTGTTAGCTATGGTTTTTTAAGTCACAAAATTTAGGACTTTAGTAATCTATTTCAGTAGTCCCATACTGCAAGTTAATACCTATATTTACAGCCATGAGACTTAGAAATGTTTTTCTACTATCCAGTTTGCACAGAAACACTGCCTGCACATGTCACACATAGGCACAAGGTAAATAATATTTTGAATATTCACTACTTTGACAGTTTGGTGACACTGAATTGATGAATTATTCCAAACTAAGTGACCACAAGACTATGACCTTGCAGTATTTTCCTTGTTAAAATAACTGCTATTGCTCACAAAACTGTATTTTGAAATATTTCTTCATGATTTGTGGATGCTGACAGATGTCTTCAGGTTGATCTTGAAGTACTCTTCTAAGCTCCTAGCAACTGAGGAAATGTGTAGGATTATATATAGCCAGATGTGTTCAAAGCTGATGGAGTGACTACCTATTAACAACACTGGAAGAACTGAGAGGCACAAGTTACAGATATACAAAGACATTTATTACAAAATCTCTGCTCAACAAAAACATCTTGTTTTCTTTAACTTTTTATGCCCAAGATCCTACAACTTGTATTAGTATAGTAATTGAAATTAAATACTACACATTAATTGAAATTAAATGCTATCAGATGCTAAGACTTTTGTCCTATTTTCAATGTTGCCTGCAGTTCTTCCTTGGTCGGTTGGTTTTGCTTTGTCTGCTTTCACAAATTCAAACAGTTGTTTTTAGCTTTATCCCCTTCAGCTCATGTTTGCAGAAAATTATATGGTTCATTGGCTTATCTTGACTCCCTGACATACTTAAATTACCACTCCTTTGATTTTTCAAATAATGTTTTAATAGTCCCAGTTGAAGGAGGAAATAGAAACTGTAGTGCAGTCCTGCCTGGATCACCTCCTACAGAGTATTTCAGACACTCACATGCAGCTTTGAGAGATGATTGCTCTTTATGTGTATTTGGTTTTGTGGTAAAGGTTTGGTAGCAGGAGGGGGCTAAGAGGGGGGGCCTCTGTGAGAGGATGCCAGGAGTGTTTCCCATGTCCAACAGAGCCAGTGCCAGCTGACTCTCAGACGGACCTGCTGCTGGCCAAAGAAGAGCGCATCAGTGATGGTGGTAGAACCTCCAAAATAATCTATTTGAGGAGGGTAAAACCTTGTGTAACAGGCAGAGAGAGGAGGGAGAGGAGAGAAACAGCTCTGCAGACACTTAGCTTAGTAAAGTAGGAGGGGACAGGAGATGTTCCAGGCACCAGAGCAGAGATTCACCTGCAGCCCCTGGTGCAGACCATGGTGAGGCACCTGTGCCCTGCAGCCCATGGAGGTCCAAGGGGGAGAAGAGATCCAGCTTCAACCCATGGATGACTCCACACCAGAGCCAGTAGATAGTGGACTGTGACCCCTTGGGAACTGTGGAATGATGACCAAGGAGCCAGGCAAGGACTAAGGCATCCTATCTATGGCCCAAACTATGTACCCTCTGCTTAACCTTTCAATATGGAGATTTGCATAATTTGCATCAAGAACTGTTCAACTGAAATTAATTTGTTTCTGATAGTGCTGCATTTTTTCACAGCACTATTTGAAGAGACTACTCTATGTTGATGGGAGTGGTGAGCTTTTATGCCATCACGTGTTGGTGTTTGCTTTCAGATGGAGAACAAAACAAACACAGTTCAGTGTAGGACTGCTGTCCTCTTTCCTGGTATGGATACTGACTTCTTGTAGTCTCTTACAGATGGCAGTCCATAAAAGGGGAAAAATATGGTGAATTGTTTTTGATAGTTGAGTATATTCTCTCTTTTAAACCAGAAAAATGCATTGCCTGCTTTTCCATGTTAAAAAGTAGGACAGTAACATGGAGCTGATAGATAAAATCTCAGTCATTACTGGGATCTCACATTGTGCTATAGATGTTTTGATGGCAGGAGCACTCTGTCACGATCAACTGCTGCTCCTTTGTCTTTGCCCCCTGCAATCCCTTCTCCTCCCAAGCAGGCAACATCCCTGTGCTTGGTGGGGCTGGGGCTGCTCCCTATCTGGCATTCCTGCTGAGCATCTGGGCACCTTTGGCAATGGCTCGGCAGCTCTGACAGGGTGCAGAAACTAGGAGGAACTGGCTGTGGAAAGATTTCTGATCTTAAAAAAGTAGATGACAAGCTTTGCAATTGGCCTTTCCAGGCTGTGATGCACTGGTGAACCAGGAACACCACTGAGGATGGGAACATGCAGGAAGTGCTCACATCTTTTCTCTTGTGTCCACTGAACTATGAAATATCATCACCTTTGCTAGCAACAGTAAAGCCCAGCAGAGCTTTAGGTTTGCCTTTGAGGTCTGTTATTTTGATATTTAAGCTGGCTATCAGCCATTTTTTTTGCTACACTTATAAGGACTGAATGACATTAGATATTCAAAAATCACTGGAAATATGTTGTCATCATTGTAGTAGCTAATGTTTATGCCTCATTGGAGAATACTTCTGCATTTGATGACATATCATTCTGATGAGTTTTAATCTGGCTGTTACAATCTTTCTGATATGGTATCAATAATCAGCACTACATGTTTCTTGCCATTTGGTCTGTAAGTCTCTTATGTGTAGGTAATGTTATCTACAGCATCCCTGTGATGTTTTCTCTTTGGTTACTGACTTACTTATAGCTACATACAAGTGAAGATTGGGTTATCTGTGGAAATAATTGCGAGTAAGGAAGGGCATAATATTTGCAGCATAGTTCTTGGAAGGAATTGAGCTAAGGGAGGTAAAATATTACACTCATCTCTTAGGACCATAGGAGTGGTGTAGTTGTTGCACTGCTGGGTAAAATAACCAGCTTTGACAAGAATATTGCAATTGAAGCCTCACTGTTACAAAAAATAAATTCAGTTTGTGTTTATCACAGTTTTACATTGAATCTCCAGACTGAAGCACACACTTACTGTAAACAGTCTCACCCAATGTCATCTACATGCTAGGTTTTCTTCCTTTATAACTTGAACAGGCAGTAATTGTCACCATGGAAATCAATCCTTCATTAGTTTTGTGTCTTTTGGGATTTGTGCCAATTTTCTATGTGAAATAAATCTAGCCAGAGTAAACAAAAGACTACAGAGATTCAGCAGTGCAGTTACACTGATGAGTATTTGAACAAATTAATGGTTATTACTGAACAAATACATGAAGAGATAGCAAGGAAAGTTGTTAGAAGGTGAAGGTATTAAAATATCAGTGATACCTGTGCAAAAGAATCCAGCCTACTGCAATTATAAGGGTTCTGAAAACTGCCTTCAACAGGAAACATGTCTGGGACTGATGTAGCTTCTGCCCACATCTCTTGTTTCTATCTTGATGCAGATACTATGCAGGCAAATGAGTCAGCGCTGCCATAAACTCTGACAAAGAGCCTGTGAGTTTGGGTGCCTCAAGCTGTCCATCTCCACAGATTGCAGAGGTCTGATCTTGCATAGGACAGTGGTGACTCATTTTTGAGGGAGACACCCAAAATGATGCCTGCTCCTAGGAGACCAAGGTGAGCATGCTATATTCACTCAAAGGGATCAGAGGTGGACTTGATGGTCCCACAAGACAAGATCAGTGTCAGTGCTCCAAAAGTTCATACAGGTAGGCAAGTGGGCTCCTGACACCCTGCCAGGCAGCACCATCCTTCTAAAGCACAAAACAACTGCAGTGTACGGTGACTGAGGGAAGTCAGATTTCCAAAAATCACAAATTCAAAAGCCAAAAAGATGAACAGACATTTTCCTGCTGAACCCAATGTATATCTTATCCTGGGAGTTCTATGCACTAATGTGATTAATAGCTGAGTGTTACAGCTCATATGTTGATTACTTGCATTCCTTCTGTATTGCCATGTGAGAGTGCAGAGTGACAGACCTTTGGCACTGATATCTGACCTGCTGTCTGGAGAGCTGCTGAGTCAGACAGTCCTGAGTCACATCTGATTGTGCCCAGCCAGTGAGCCCTGTGGTGAGCACAGCAGAGATGCTACGTTTTCTGAAGAAGCAAATGGTGCCATGACACAGCACTGTAAATATCTTGATAGCATCGTTTTGAAGATTAATATCTACAGAAGCTCTGGCTCTTTCTGCTCAGGCACCAGAAACCTTCTCTGTTAAATGAGAACGTGTGGCATCTGAAGTGGGTGGGGATCCCCTCTAGAGCAGCACATTGTTGTCTGGGGGTGACAACTGATTGTCCTGAGTGTCAGAGTGCATGGCTTTCAGTGTGTGTAGTACAATCACGTGGTGCTGGAACTTACAGCACGTCCCTCCTCTTCTAATGTACCTTACACACTACATCCAACCTAGCTCGAGAATAGCCTTTTAGTTGAAATTGTCTGAAAAATGAGGCGCTCCATTGATGATACCAGTGTTCAATTCTAAGTGAAACTGCAGAGTACTTGCTTGTCTCTGGCTGAGATTTACTGTTGCTAGCAAAGGTATTTTATGATATTTCATAGTTCAATGGACACAAGAGAAAAGATGTGGGCACTTCCTGCATGTTCCCATCCTCGGTGGTGTTCCTGGTTCACCAGTGCATCACAGCCTGGAAAGGCCAATTGCAAAGCTTGTCATCTACTTTTTTAAGATCAGAAATCTTTCCACTGCCAGTTCCTCCTAGTTTCTGCACCCTGTCAGAGCTGCCGAGCCATTGCCAAAGGTGCCCAGATGCTCAGCAGGAATGCCAGAATTCTCTCAATTTCTCAAATTTTCTGCTTGCAAATCAATGCCTAATATGTTACTGTTCCTTAAGAGGATTAAGAGGGTGCATGTGAGGTACATGGAAGCTATTGTCTTAAAACAAAATTAAAAACAAAAACTTCCAGGAGCCGAGCTGGGACCTGGATGTGCTAAGCCTCATTGTGCAGAGACATGAAGATGCCTAAAGGGTGGAAGGATTTCCTGGTGGGACCAGGCCAGCAGATCCTGCCCTGAAGTCTGTCTCCTGCCACAGTGATAGGAGAAGTTTATGGCGCACAAATTCAGGCCTTAGACCTCCCTTTCTTCTCCTTCTGTGACTCTGGTACAAGATATGTTGGTGAAGATGTCTCTGAGCCATCCTGTCCGTATTGTGTTGTAGTTGTCAATCTGTCCATCTAAAACATTTCCCACCATGCTGATGCCATCTATCCCAGACCCCTGTGGTGGCAATGGTTCACATGGTTTAGGCTTACCTCCTACTGATTTTACTCAGTGTTTCCTAATTGTCTGACTGCCTGACATTCGCAGGGAAGAGTGGGACCTGTCCACCAGAAAACCAGGTACCACAAATCAAGTCCCTCCCAGCCAAAGGCACCTCTGGCGACCTGAGTGTGGTTGAGGTCTTGTTGGGAGTAAATCCCCCCCGAGCCTTCTGCAGAAGGGCCCAGGCACTGTCTAGGAGATCCAGCAGCTGTTTGATGCCTCTCCTCGGTGCCTTTCAGACAGTATTTTTGCCAAGGCATACAGAACTCTCCTGAAGATGCCTGGGCAAGTAGAAAGCACAGGGTAAGGTTTCCCATGGGCAAGGTGGTTTGGTTGTCCCATATCTCATATGGAAGAACTGAGAAGTTTAGTGAACACTCTATGATCAAGACCCAGACAGGAAATTCTAGTCAACACTAGTTTTCAGGCTGTCATTTTGACTGGTCCTTTTATTTCACCTAGAACAGAGGGAATACCTTTAAATTGTTCTCTTTTCTCCTTTGCTTTTTTTTACTTCTTTTTTCTTTTTTCTTTTTTCAGAAACTTAGTCTTACTGAAGCGTATAACAGAAGGAATTGTCAAGATTTTTTAACCTGCTTATTGAGTGTCTTAGCCTGTACAAGAAACACAGTTTCCCTAAAGTTCCAGAATATTACTTGGGCATAGGTCAAATATTTCTAAGGTGTCTCAAATTCTTTCCTGAGGATTTTTTTTCTGCTCTGGCTGATACATCTTGTTCATTCCTGAAAACACGACTCTCCTTCTAATCAAATAACTTTTTTTACAGTCACTGGTCTCCCCCATCATGTAATTCTGCTTGTCAGATGATCTGGTTCTTCCTTGCTACCTCTGGAGATTTGGAATGGGGAAATTACTTTGTGCATCACTACCACAGGAAACTGGAAGTCCACCAAACCCAGCATGCTGTAGGAGGAGCATATCTGCAATTTGAAAAGGACAGCATCTGTGCTCCCAGTGCTCAGTTAGGAGGTAGGCCAAGAATCACCAGGTCACCCCTCATCGTCCCCCTTTTTAATCTGAGCAAATAAAAGGAAACATGAAAGCAGATTTGTCAAGGAACACTGCATGAATTCTGCAAGCTTTTCAGACAGTTGTTCTTCTCACCTCAGTTAAGTCACTTGAGAAAAACCACCTGAACTCAGAAGTGAGACTTGCAAAAAATATTGGCATTAGTCCAACTGTCATGGAATTTTGCTGACTCCACAGTCCTGGTGACACCAGGACTTTAATTACTGCAGTCCAGGAGGGGTTTCCTTGTGTTTTCATATTGTTTTACATTTGGCACAGTTTAGGCATCTACTACTTCTTATTTGAAACAGCTGGTTTCATTCTGCTTTGCAAAGCACTCATAGCTGTAGCCATGAGTTTCTGACTTGCCTTTGCTGCCACAGGGATTTCTATGGCTTGTGGTGGTGCCACCAAATGAGACCAGCATGGCCTTTATGTCCAACCTGTATTTATAGGGCTGGTTCAGATTGCCCAGTGCCCTTGCCATGCAATCACCTTGTTACTGGCATTGGGAAACTGCATTTAAAGTACAATAAGTTAGTGTAATTTTTCCAGTACTGAACTCATTAGAAGTCTGAAGAGAAAGCCTTACTATCCTTGTTTGAGAATCAGAGGTACTCATTTGCAAATTTGATCTCTTCTGCTATGGAAGGAGGTTATATTTCATGCGCTGATTTGTGGAAAAACAACTTATTTTCAAGCCTGGGCTTTTCTAAGTGTCCTGGTGACTTGGAGACACCACAGAGCCAGTCCAGTGGACTCACACCTGAACAAAATGTCTGTCTGAAGATGAAGGGCACAAATGTGCTTTTGGAGGGTTGCTTTGCTCATGGACATTGATTCTGTGACATGCTTGTTCTGCAGTAAAAGCATTGGTGTGCTTGTCACAAGCAGCTGTAGCTACAATAAGAGATGTCTGTACACTGTAGGAAAAAACTCCTTAAAACATTTAAAACGTACTGTTGCAATGAGCTCTGCCCCCTCTAAAGAGAGGTCAGCAGGGGAACAAAAAACAGAAGAATTTGCTGTGCATCTCTGAAGTGTGAAAACGTTTTCAGGTCTGAGCAGATCTTGATATTTTTTCTTTTGTTTCTATGTGGAAGCAGTTTATAAGAATTCAACAGGTAGTCCTGTTACCAATGTTTAATCCCTGACTGTTCTTACGGCTGAGACTTCTTAAACTCTTCAATCCTTGCAGGTTTCAAGGAAATCTTTCTGCTACACTAAGCACCATAGAGTGAGAACTGCTATTTCAAAGCAGTTTCCTTTATTGTGGATTGAATAGTGCATGTGCAAATTCCTCGCCATGAAAGATTTGCTCCCTTGCACCCCAGAGGGCAGCAGCCCAAACTGCATTAATCAGCCTGGTCCTTGTCTCATGCACACAGATGATCAGTGGATTCTGCAAATTCTGCTTCTCCTAGAAGTGTGACTGCATCAGCAACAGCTAGATCGCATATTAATAGAAAGCAAAGCGCAGAAATCTGATCCCACGAAGGCTACAGTTATTTTGGATTAAGAAATGAACATTACACATAATTGCAGAGCAAACTCTAGCTGTTTTAAAAGATACTGAATTACGAGAAATGCCTGACATGAAACAGATGAATAAGGCAATTAAAGTAGATGAGGAATGAATGAAATTACAGACAGCAGTGGCAGCAGGGCTTTTGCGAAGAGCTACAGTAGCATCTTTTAAGCTGTTTTCACAGTTTAAAAGAAGCAGAGCAATAGCCCTGAAAGTCTATAGCAATTAAATTTGCATGAAAAATTTCAGCCCCTCAGTAACTGTGCCATGTTGCAAATAGACTTTTCATTATGTTCAGGTTAGAAACTCTCCACACAACACTGAAGGTTATTACTGGGTATCCCAAAGGAAATGTTCATGCACTCTTGTCTCTCACCATCAGGCAAATGGCAAAGGAAGAATGTCAGCCGTCAGGATTGTTCCTGGGCATTGCCAGGACTGAATCCACTTGGATGAAATATATGGGAGCTATTGGTGGCAACTGCATCTGCATTGACATACAGAGGTGCCAGGGCTGGGCAGCACATGGAGAGGGCAGATGTGCTTTTTTCTCTGCCACTTTTGAACTTCAGCAAATTTTAGACTTTCCACACCAGCTCAGAAGCAGGTGCCATGTTTTAACATCCCATCTGATGTGAGAATGAATCAAGTTGGGATGTCTGATTCCTGTCTGTGTAGAGGACACCATGTGTGCTGGCCTCTCAGCTTTCTTTCTTTCTTTTCTTTTTTTTTTTTCCCTATCTCTCTCTCTCTCTCTCTCTCTCTTTTTTTTTTTTTTTTTTTTTTTTTTATGGTTGCTCACTCCTTCCATTCAGATATTAAACAATAAAATGTAATTCAACCTTGAAGCCACAGATGACCAGTAAGATAAGGAAAATGAAAGCCACCTTTAATCAGCCAAATCTGAGCCAGGACTAGTAATTCAAACACTGTAAAATGGTATCCCCAAAGTGTTCTGGAAGTTAAGGACACCAATTCAGCTTGACTGCTCTGTGTGTGATTACCATAAGCACAGTAGGCTGAGGTGCTGTGCTAATAGCCATGTATTCAGAACTGAGAAATGTTACAGGGCCAAGCATCAGTGACATCCATTTGAAAACTCATGCTCAAACATTCCCTCTTTCACTGATTAGTTAATAACCTGTTCTAGAGTGTACTGTTCAGCCACAGAAAGGAAGCCAGATTCTGTGCCAACCATGATCAAACACAGTGAGGAATGAATGGCTTCACAACAACTGATCTTGTACCCAGTACCAAAAGTGAACCTCTGGGACTTCAGAGAAGTGGGATTTGTTGGGGGAGGACAGTTGGATGCTAGCACAGGACTGCAACATGTTAATGACCTTCACTGGTGCATTGCAGAGAGATCACAGAAAGGAGACCTCTGGCTGTTTTCTCCCTTAGAAATTGTGTTTATCATCAATTTGTCAAGTGAAAAAAAAACCTTTCTTTTTTGTTTTGAAGCACAATCTTGTTTATTTAATTGCAGTAAAAAAGGTAAAAGACAAATGGAAATGAATATACAATGTTAGAAAAGGAAAAAGTTTCATTTGACCTAGACCTTTGGGGAAGGTCATGAGTTTTATTTTTGCCTTGGAGAAAGCTATAGCATTGTAAAAAGTTTGGAACTGAAGGAATTACTCCTTGTCCCATTGTTCTGCCATCCCATCCACCCAAGAGCAAAGCTAGATCTGGAACCAATTAGTTTGTCATGTTCCAAAGCTCCTCCTCCACTGAACAGGAGTGAGAAGCAGCTCAGCCTGCCGTGCCAGCAGTCCTCTTGTTGGTGACCTGTTGATGACCTGTTTGGTAATAATGCCAGCATGCAGACAGGACAGAAGGGTTGTCTTGTACCTTTTTACACAAAAATTCAGAGTAGAATCAAAGTAATGTGTTAAAACCTCCTATGAAACTATATTTCATAGGAAGGAGGCTCATAACTAGCTTTTACAGGACAGAAGAGAAATTAACTGAAATGCAATTTCTTTCTTATTTATCACAGGTGGCAGGATCTGTGCTATGCTGGAATGATGAGAACCAGAGCTGTTCCTTTGTATGGTAGATAAGCTTCATGTGGGAAGTGGATTTTTTCTGCACCCAGTTCAACAATGGCAAAACAACAGGGTGTTTGTTTAACAAGACTAAATCCGTGTCTGTTCTCCTGCCCAGAAATATCTCTCACAACTTATCTTGTGCCTGAGGTCAGCCTCAGATAACTGAGTCCCTGTCTGTGCCTCGCTATGTGTGAATGAGCAGGCAGGGAGGAACGATTGCATTTATTCCCTATGTTCCCACTGGGAGCCTATGCAAAGCAAATGTGTCACGTGCCTCTAAGTCCCAAGGTGAAGTTCTTCACTATTCTTGTTTATCTAAGATCCCTCTTCATTTCAAACATCACTCCCACTACATTCAATAAAAAACAAAAAGAGGAGAACTATAGCTCTTGCTTTTTAACAGTGCTGCAGTACTGCTAGGGTATAACAGGCATGGCAAAAAAAATGCAGCACCAGGAAAATGTATCAGCTGCTTTAGCTGATAATTTTCAAGAAATTTCACCTTTCAATTTTTACATGGGCTTTTTACAGTTATACTGAGGAGCAAATTAGTTCTGAGTGCATGCTGCAGAGATGTAAAAGCACAATTTCTTTTTGAACACAACCCTTCAGGCAGAACATATATGTGGATAGAGCTCCCTAATAAAATTCCTCCACTGAGCTACATAAGTAGATAATAATTGTACAGTTCTGTAGCCACTATAACCTGAATGGTGATTATTTTTTTTCATTTTGCAATAACAACAGCAGTATAGAATTAGTCAATGTATAGGTCTTGGCTCCTGTTTGAAGAAATCACGTTGCAGACAGCATGTTGTGCCTAACCACAAAAAGTTTGCCCACTTCGAGGGGGATTGTTGGTAGAGTGTTGTAAATCTTTGAAAGCTTGAAAATAGGATGAAAGACCACAAAAATTTTGGAATTCCATGCCTTCTCATCCTTAATGTCATATCCAGTCATCTAGTTGGATGGCTGCCATGTGTTTGAGGTAGTCAACTAAGACACTGACTATATGCTTTACTTAGCTGTACATTTTTGCTGGAGGTAACTATGGAGAAGAGACGTCTTGAGGATAGATTAATAAATAGGAAAAGTAATCAAGTCACAACTTGGCACATATACCTGAGCAGCAGTGGCTGGAGAGGTCCTTGCCTCAATTATTAGCCCTTTCTAGTTGCAGAGGCATGTCAAATAATTGCAACAGAGATGCCATGATACAATTTAGGCTCCTCTCCTCATTGACTTCTACATGTAGTTTATGGTATCTGCCTTTTGCTCACAGTGAAGGAAACATAACTTAGCCCCAGCATAAACTGTTATGGCATCCTTGGCCAGGATGCAGTCCTGGACAGCCCGATTTCTCAGTTGAATGTCATCAAAATCCAGTTAGCAATCTCACATTGTCTGAAACACAGGTACAGCGCTGAGCTGGGTTCAGTGCTTGATAACAAAAGGTGCAGGGCAGTTCCAATATATCAGCATGCATGATGACCTTCTGCTAACTAGCACACATGTCCAGGCAATATGTTTGTCATAGTGCAGGGATCAGTTCGGTCTGGCTTCTGATGGGCTCATTTCTTAGATGATATTATGTTCTGAAATTCTTTGAATACCTATACACTAGAATGCTCTTCCTCAAAAGTCTGCTGAAAATGCTGTGAAGGCCTCAGGGTTTAAGCCCTCATTTCTTAATGCACTGGAAGTGATCAGCAGTGGACCTTTTAATGGAGAAAAGAGAATGTTCCAAACCTCCCTCATTACTACTCACAGTGTGTTTTGAAAGGTAAGCACATAGCGGCTTGCTGTCCAGAAGGGCACATGCCCTTATTCTCTTATAAATCTGCCCAGGGAGCATTTCACAGGACACCAGCCTGAATTATATTGCTCCTGACAGTGATGTCAGAATGAGCAAATACTGAGGTCATCGACAAGAAATGCTGTCAGTATGGCACAGCAGCGTTCAGCTTGTAGACCCATGCTTTTCTTGTCTTAAAAAATAAAGGCAGCAGAATAGCTGCCTTTCAGCTTTACAGTGTGATTGCATAAGCCTTTGCCTCTGGCTGCAAACAGACAGGGCTCCCTGGATGCCTGCCTGGGCCTGGGGCTGCTTCTGCCTCTTGCTGCCAAGGAGCCAGATGCCTGTGGGGACAAATGACAGGAGTAGGGGCAGCCTGTGACCCCTGGCAAGGCTGTCTGCAGCCCTGCTGCCTGCACTGCCTTTCCTGGGCTTTCCTCCTGGTAGTGTTGATATCTTATGTCTGCAGGAGTTGAACCCAGAGTGACCTGATTTAGTATTTCTGTGTTTCCCTCATATTTTTTTCCCCTGAATTTCAAATAAATTGAAAAAGAACTTTGATTTTTCTTTTTCTTTTGACATGGGACCCTGCTCTGTAACTAGCCACTTGTAAAGGTGAAGTTTGCCCTCCAAGAGAGACCTCAGTGGTTTTAAATCTCTTTGACACAGCACCATACTGTATAAAGGACAGCTAGTCTTTGTATTTGATTAGTGAGTACATCTATTGCTGTGTTTACACCTTTTATTTCTCCCTGGCCTCTCCTAGCACTATGATCTGATGGTAGAAGTCCCATTTGTACATTTAATAATTTCTTTTATAAACTCTGCTGGTTTCACTGGTATGCAAACTTCACATAAACATGCAGTGTGAAGTACCTGATGCTGAGTTTGGGTAGCTGCTGTATGCAAGGTGCTTATCTTAACAGGCAGGCTTCCTCTGGAGCCCTTTCCCAGCGCACTGGGAAGAAACTTTTTGTGAAACATTTCTGTTCAGTGAGGAAGACTACTCTGAAGCCTACCTAAAGCATGCTGATGGCTAACTATACCTATGAAGGTAATACCCCTCTCCCTCCCCACTAACCTGAAGGCCTGATGCCAAAAATGAGTGTATTTATCAACAGTGCAGAGAAACTTGGACCAATGATGGCACAGCCTGGTGATCCTTTCCAAAGTGGCATCAATTCAAAGCCAACACTGCCATGTAGCCCCAAAGAATGTCAGTCCTCTGGGTAGTGAGGTGGATTGCTAGCTCAATTGCTTTCCCTCTCTCTCTCTCTCTTCTTGCTGACATTTCCACCAAAATTACCTGCTTTGTCCTGGATGCTCAACAGGTGAGACTGTGCAATCTTTCTTGCTCATGATATGTTATTAGTCAATGTAATTGGCCACACAAAAACAGAATCAATCACTGCTCTCCCTTTACCACGTGCTGCTTAAAGAAAGAGGGTAAATGGTCACGATCTGATTCCATCTGGTGTGGGTGTCGCTTACATTTTTTATTGAGGTTCACTATGTAAGACCAATGCAGATTTTTTAGACAGTAAATGCAAAAAAATAGACAATTTCAAAATTGTTTAGCATTTCATCTTGGCTCTGTAGAGGACTATATGATGTGTGAACAAGTTCCTTTGGATCCAAGGTGAAGCCAGTTTGTACAAAATTTTTGGAGTATCAGGCCCCATTTGGATGTAATATATACACAGATTTTCTTCACCATCTTTGTTTCATCATTACTGCTTTGTCTTGCTCAATCTTTTGTACTAATGTATGCCAGGAAGCATTTTACTAAGTGATGTTACTATCATTGGTTTATAGAAACAGTAGGCATTTCAGACACCTAGCAGGAGCCTCCTCAGACCTAGAAAATATGTCAGGTTAAGGAAAGAAAATGAAGTCTAGGTGAAGGATGTCCTCATTGAGCAGATCATATATGTAGTGTTGAGGCTGGCACATTTCATGAATGTCTTCAGCTGTACAGAAATACCTGTGTGTGCTGAATACCATATACTCATTGGTACAGGCACATCAGCTAACACTACCAGGGTGTACATTTCAAAGAGTTTTAAAATTCACCATCAGGGAGATCTTACTGAAAAATAATAATGCACTTCAGTCTGAGTTCAGTAAACAGAGCGTCAGTCTTGAAGAAATTTAATGAAGGTGAATGGTCCTCCTGCTCTGCCCATAAATAGGTGTGTATTCAGTGAAGCATATATGAAACATACCAGTTTACAGGATAAATACTGAAATATCAATCCTTTTGGCCCCACAAAGATAATGAAAGAAAGATATTGCTGTGTGTCTCAGTTTATTAGTTTGGACAAACGTGACAAATCAGAGAAAACATAGATGTCAGAAATATATGTATTACGTATGTTTGTAAGAATTGTTAGAATTTTTAAAGTCAGCTTAATAGGTACTTACTTAATAAACCATGTATTTTGCATCTCATGTACCAGACTTCAGAATTGTATTTAGACATGTAAAAGTGCCTGTGCAAGCAGGATCACAGTCATGCATATCAATATAAACACACAGATTTAGGTAGATAAATATTATAGATAAACAGATAGATAAATATTTATATTATTAAAAAATATTACTAAATATGATATGGCAGAATGATTGCAATGGCAAATTATAACAGAAATACCCAATGCACATTATGAAACACAGCAAAAATGTAAATGAGACATTATAGGAAAATCATTAATGTTTTCTATTTCTGTCTTCGAAATATGAATCTTGCCTTGCTCTGGGTCTGTTTTTCCCAAAGGTTAGTGAAGTGCTAATTATAAAGTGTGAGGAGCAATCAATTTCCTCCAATGGTTTCAAGATTTTATTTTGAAACCATTTTTACTCTGAGCCTCTTATCTACTGTCTCCACAATTACCCTCTTCAGTATTGTTCCTTCAAGTTTTTTTGGAAACAGTCTTTTAAGATTCAGAAAGCTTTAGCAAAGGAAACCTATTCTGAAGTACTAAAGCAATAGTTTCTTTTTATCCAAAGAAACACAAAACTGAATCAATTAATGGGCATGGAAAACAGAGTAAAAATAGCCTAAAAATAAAAGTGTTTCAAATGAAACTTTTAGGGATTGAGCCCACCATTATTTGTTTAAGCAGTAGATTTGGTGACTGAAATAAGAGCAGAAACAGGCATAGAAATCAAGTCATAAGATGAATGAAGGAAATACATATTTCTACAGACATATGTGAGACATTTTTAGCTAGAAATTAGTTTTCTTACGTAGAAAAGCTCTCCCTCAAAATCTCTAAAGTTTAAAAAGGGAGAACATTTTACAAGATGAAAAATAAACCTTTTCAAAGTTTGGGGGGGGCAGGGGAGGGGTGGTGGGTGGTGTGGTGTAGTTTTTCGATTTTGTTTTGGTTTTGTTTTGTTTTTAATAGGTCCTAGAATATAAAGTGAGGTTAATAATCGGGGTAGTCTGGTCTCATGAAAGGTGTTTCCTGTATGATACATCACCTGAGACTCAGGGAAGTGATGCTCTGCAGCACCCAGAAGGGCAGGCTGAATTCTCCATGGACAAGAAGGGCACACTCAGTAAAAAGAAGGAAGAAACTACAGGTCTTGAATCTTAATCCTACCTAAAACGCTGAAGGCTGCAATTGTGTTACCTATTGTTGCTAACAGTGGCCAATAGAGGCAGAAGATGTGATGATTCACATGTGATGTGGAAAATTATAAGTACAGAAGAGGAAAATTCCCACAGCATACAAACAGCAACACATCAATGCACATGCATGTATAGAGTAAATCATGCTATCAAGGTTAATCAAGAAAACTGTGGCAGTTACTGAAGATGTGTAACAAAACACTTCAGAGAAAAATAATTGAATTATTGAAGACATGTTCTAAAAGAAGACAGGATAATATCCAAAAGCTTTTAATTATTTACACTTTATTGCACTGAGTCTATAAGAGATGTGTCATGCTTTGTCTTCTACCTGGGCTATGTAGAGAGAGCAATCACCAAAATAACACCCCCAGCAATTCGTCTCTCATCAAACGTATGGTTAAATAGATCCCATTCCTCATTTACAAGTGACATTTCACAAAGAAGTGACGTACTGAAAAGTAACCTCCTGGGAAAATAGGTTCATGATCACTGATCTGAGTCTGCATAGGCACAGCAGGCAGCTAAAAGGGTGTTATTCAGAAATATATCTTATTATTTAAAGCAAATGAGCTTCATGCCATCTTTTTCATTGTGAAATATAGTACTGCTTCATTGACTTTTGTTTTTGAGTACTATTCTGATAGCTAGATGGGCATGCTCCATTCTGTACTATTGGCCTATGATTTCTTTGACGCAGACAAAATGTTTAATTTTTTTCACAATGCTCTCACACATTCTCTCCCCTCATCCCCCACCAACCATGAGGTAAACCTTACATAACTGCAGCATGGCAGTGATATTTGGCTTTGCACAGAGAATGGCAGCTCTCATTTGTATTAAGGAGATTACACCCACTTAAATCATCTGCATTTTACTGATATATTTATGTGTACTTTTAGATTAGACCAGAGAGCATATTTTATTCATTATGGAGAAATTAGAACCCAGGTGTGATATTTCAGTTCTTGCCTGGACTTTAGCTGTATCTCTTCGCTATTTGCTTCCAGTAAGGTGTAGGCTTGCCAGGGGTAAATTCTACTGAAAAGTCAGGACCTGCAGGTGTTCTGCCTCCAGTCCTTTGCTCCTGACCAGATCTCACGCCCCAGCCCCTCCATTTCCTGGCAGCATTTTGGGGATCACGAAGTTTCACTGCCCTGATGGAGGCACAGCACACTGGGTGTGCACCTCACACCTTGGTACACATTTCTCAAGAACCCCAGATGGGAGTGCTGGTTCCTTCCTTGATGAAACAAAATTTGAAGTTTTTAGTTGAAAGACTAGCAACAAAGATGGATTTGTAAAATAAATTTTAAATCTCAACTGTAGCTAGACTTTAAAATGTGTTTAACGGTCTATTAAATAATGCTTGGCAATGCATGGGGTGGGGGGGGTGGTTGGATCTTATAGCCGTCTGAGACTACATATTGTTGCTCTTTCATCTCTGCCTGTCAGAGGAGATAAAGGCTGCAATTATCCACATAGATTAGTAAAGCCATGATTCCTGAATGGTAACCTGTGTGATACAGAGTCCACAACTGATACAGAAATTATGCCAAGCACAGACTGATTAGCAATGTATTGTGCACTAGCATGTTGTGTCTTCTAAGTTCAAAATATTGTGAATTCAGTGCGAAGGTTTCACATAACTAATGCAGGGCTACATGGAATGCTCTTTTGAAAAAAAACAAAAATGTTATAATGTTTTTTTTTAATTTACCCTACCAGAATCAAAGTCTAGGGTGCCCTTGTCTATTCCTCTACAGCCATGAAAACCCCAGCCTAAAAGTATTTTTAAAAGCCCTGGGATATTCTACTCTAAGCATGCACTTCTTTCAAGCAAATCACTTTCGCAGATCTATAAGGGTGTCTACAGAGAGGCAAGCACATGTTTCTAATTTCCCACAACAGGTGACAGTGGAAGTTCCTGAGACCAGGCCATGACTTGTGGATGTCCTTTCCTCATTGCTGCTCCTATTTTCTTTTCTTTCATCTTTTCCAGTGTCCTTTCCTCAGGAACAAATTAATTTATTTAATGAGCACTGAAGTTAGGGAATTTGTTGTAGGCTTCTCAAAGGGGTTGGAGCCCTGATGTATAGAAGCATTGATAAGCCCAAATTCATCCTCAATGACAAAGGTACATTCATCTTATAGAAAGAAAATTGCAATCTAAATTTAACTGAAGTCAACGTAAAAATCATCTGAATAGACTGTTTAAGTTGCAAACTCATTTTCTGAACTGTGTGGAATCTTGTTAACATGTCTGGGGGAAAGGAAACCACTGATATGAGATTCTGACCATGAAACATTCACAAAATTACATTTAATTCAGAAAAATGGAAGCACATGAAGACAAGAGTTTCAAGTAAAAGTGGCTTTCTTTCTTTCTTTCTGCCTTGGAAACATTTCTAGTGACTTAAAAACTCAATGTGTGGATGTGTCTAGCAAAAGTTTGCATATGTGTGCATGCACACACTGCACACACTGCACACACTCACACATACCTGCTCAAATGAGTACCTGACAGGCTTTCATTTCTGACAGGCAACATCAGACTGGAAACATAGCAGTTGTGACATGCTCACATCTGGCATGCAGGTACAGGAAGCTGACATGATATTTGCATTCTGCTGGAATGGGGAATGAAGTGAGTTTGGTTTTTTTTTCCTGTCTTGAGGAATTGATTTTTATGGAAGGCTTTTCTCCACTGGGGTCATGTGTGCAGTCTGTAACATCTAGCATGAGTTCATGCCTGAAAACTATGATCAAGAGCTTTGTCTTTTGGTGCTAGCACTCAAGTTTTCCATAAACACAAATATTGTGATTACCTTCCATTTGAACAACACCTCTACTTCAGTCAGGGCTGCTACTTCTGCCAAGCAAACACAAAGGTCAATGAGCATTGTACAGGAATTGTACAATTGTTATAGAAATCTTTATGACCTGTTGTTGAAGATAAAGAAACACCACGATCTTTTCTCATTATGTGTGCTGTATTAGTTGGAAAGATCCTGAGATTTCACAAAGTTGTAAGCATGTCCTATGCATGCAATAGCCTAGTTCTGCATTTGACAACAACTGCCTCCTACACCTTCAGCAGCACTCTGACTATGCATTTCAAACAGTACTTTCCAAGCTCCCTCTCTTCTTCTCCAAAGCTCCCAGGTTTTGAAACTGAAGTAATTAATCAGTTAGGGATCAATCACTAGTAAAATTTTATCAATACCTTCTCATCCAAAATTTTCAAAACCAATCAAAGGTAATAACTTTGCTTCAGCTGTGACTCTTGAAATTCCCATGTCTGTAAAATATGGACTCACCTCAGTACTGCCTGGCTAAAGAATTTTGGTTTTTAGAAGTCATGATAAGACATGTTCCAAGCTGATTTAGAAATACAAGAGAAAGATGGCTGTGAATGGTTTTATCTATGTTTCTAACAAGTTTTAGAGGACTGTGTACATTCCCACACTCATAATCACTTCTGCAAAAGCAATTTTTTGTGTTTGTCCTGTGTCTGATGAACTTTAGGAAGAAAGTAACAGCAGCAGAAAACATGCTTGTCAGCAAGTACTCCTTGTATGAAAATAACTTATATTTGTGCTAAATAAATTCCAGAGTCTCAGATTTTTCCTACTGAGGAAATGTCCTCTCCAGTGGGCATTATATGAAGAAGGCACATCGCATACTGGATATCATAGCCATAGCACTATGGGGAGCTATGAACTGTTTATATGGCCCTGTGTGAGGGTGCACTCAGGGTGCTGTGCAAGGAGAACAAGAGGCCTCTGAGTGTCCTCTGAGGGTCTAGCTGAGATTTCAAGTCCCTAGGCACACGGAAAGATAGAAGGAGATGAGTCTGCAAAGAGGAGTCAGCAGTACAGTCTAAGAATTGCTATGCAAAGGGGTGACTGCCAAGGCCGTACAGCAACCAGTGAGGTGAGGCCTCAGTGTTGCAGCTCAGCACAGGCATCCTACTCGCTAGGAGAGCATGCAGCACTTCACAGAGGAGTCTCCAGCTTTACAGTCTTTAAAGGCTCAGCTAGGCAAAGCCCCACCAACCTGTCAGAGATATGGAGAAAGTCGTGTCTCAGACTGTGTATCAGAGGAAAGACCTCCAGGGTGCCATCCCATCTAACACTTCTGTGATGCTCTGTATGAACATATGAACCATGTCACCATGACACTTCAGACCTTAAATGCACATGTAATTTCACTTTCCTCTTTAAAAGTTAAATTTGCACATTTTCTGCCTAAATTCACAGATATTTTCTACTGTCCTCAGTGCAGGAGGTGTAGAGCAAACTCATCCTTCTGCCCCTTCTCAGGACTGTGTGTGTTCCAAAAGATGTCCCTGCCAGAGAGACTTGCTGTCCTTTTAAGGCTCACCCTCTCTCTCTGATCTGTCAGCTCATCGTTGTGGAGCTGGATTTTAACACTCTGAATGCAGCCGAAGACAAATCATGGTACAGCGTAGGAGTAATTTTTCTTCAGAGCAGTGACGTATCTGCAGCTAGATGTCTCAGCAGCAGAATTCAGTCTGAGAGTTCATCAGGCTGTGACGCAAGTTTCTGAAGCAGGAATGAACCTTTTGTGCTGTGCACTAGGGTAGAAGAGAGTAAGGAAAGAGGGCATTATGAAATAGTGGAGAAGTGTGTCCCTAACTTCTCACTAACCAGTTTCCACAAGATTTCTCAGATGCGGAAATTAATCTGCAGGGAAAGTGATGAAGCAAGATCACACCAACTCACAGGTGGAAATACCATAAATATGAGCACAGAGAGAGTATCTATATGTCTATTTATATCTGTCTGTTTATCTATCGATCATCTCACCATGATACTTTCATAGCAACCTCAGAATTACAGTCCATCTAATGCTGGCACCTTGATTACTAAAAATCACTCTTCTGTCAATCAGCTTTTGCAGCTACCGCCAGCATGAACCCCTTTAATATAAACAAGCCATGGTGGTTATCCACATGTGAATATCTAAATCTGCCTTCTTGTTTATTGACTTATAATTTTTATGGGTTTTCTTTCCGTGGGAGAGTCCTCTGTGAAGACATGTTAGCTAAGTTTACAGTGCAGAGAGAGGGAAAATGAGAATAATCACCAGTGGGCAGAATTCCAGTTTCTACAGTTAAAGGGGATTACTTAAATTACATTAAATCTATGGCGTACAAGAAGCTATTCTTGTCAGGGTCAGTGACAGGAACAAAATGATGGGAGATGGTCTCTCATTAGCAAAGCAGTGATAAGACAGAGGAGAAGAACCTAGTGGCAAAGATATAGGAAGTAAAAAGCACCCCTTCAGAGAAGTATTTGTGTCTAACTTTCCTTTAAGATTGTCACTGTGTAGCCTCCTAAAGTCATTTTTTATCAGTTAAGACTCCCTAATTTTTGAGGATGCTTTTCAGTTACCTCCCAAACTGATGTGGTTGTTCATTGCCCTCCTTGTTTACTATTGTTTCCAGTTTTTATCTTCGTTATCATACTTTCTTTTAAAAAATAATTTTAAATAAATACAAAATTTTCAAATTAAATCCAGGTTACCTATTGCCTTTCATCCTTTCTCATAGGAGTAAATTCAAATCCAATACATTTTCTCTAGGACTTCACCTAAAAGCAGCAGGCATCTCGCAATGGAAGGTATCAACAACCCATCATGATTAATACCTATGCATTTTTCATGTATAACACATGTAAGGTTTTTAACTCTATCTGCATTTAAACATGTAACTGTCATCACAAATGTCAGCTAGTTTCAAAGGAAATTCCAGAAGAAAGGAAAAAATTCCTTTTTTTCCACGCTTTATCTCTGTAAAAAGAGATTCTCTTGTCTTTTTCCTCCTTATTATTAGCTCTGAAAGAAATAAAATTCTAGACTGATGTTTAGACTTCATGCCTTTCTCAGAAAAGTCATCCAATTACCTTTCACAAATTGATATATTTGTGTTCACAGCATCAGGCTTTTTCTACAAAATTTACTGCAATTTGTTCCTAAGTAAAAGTACCCCAGATGTGACACAAGGACACATTAGCTTTAACCTTATTTTTACCCTAAGATATTCTCTACCCACTACAAAATTTTCTCTTTGGCTTTTGGTTACACTTCTTGTGTAAGAAGTACCTTCATGGCAGGAGTCTGCACAGCCATTACTGGGGTGTGATTGCAATGAGACACCTGCATTTTCTGTGCTATTAAGATGGAATTTCAATATGTGCAAAAAAACCACCATCTCAGTTGAAGGGTATGGAAAAAACTCCTTTACTTTATGAGTGGATGGCTATTTTAGCTCTGGCTGCTGTCACTAAAAGGGTCCAGCAAATGTGTCTCTAAAAATACAGAGATTATTTTTCACCTATAAATAGATGCTTTGAGAAATGAATACAAACCTCAGAGATATTCTAGCAGTCACAGGCACATGTAATGGCTTGCCTGTGGTAGTTGTAAGCCACCTTGCACTTAGAGCAAGCAGTAAGAATGTGCAACTGGGTGATGGATAACCACTGATGAGCTGCGTGCTCAGCCCTTTTGTGCAGTATCTCTTGTCTGTGTTTATGGCCTGAGTCTTTTTAGCAAAATAGAGCTACAACCTTCAGTCACAGACAGTATGTCAGCCCAGACAGTGAAATGGTGAGGGGCAACTCCACCAGGCCATGAAGATTCAGGCCCATAGTACACCCAGTCTTTCAAAACATACGTGAAATTCTGGGATAAACACAAGGCCAGCTTGTCTGCTGGTCTATGGCATCTCCTTTACAGAAAAGGTCAAATAAATCAACTAGTCACAACCTGAACTGTATTTTCATCTCTTGCTGTGGTTTAGAAATATGCACAAATTTTCCTAAGCAAGTATCTCCAAGGTAATAGGCAATGCTTTCTCCTGAGCAAGACACAGACTCCAAATGGCAGATTAGTATTCGAGAATTTCCTTTTTCTTTCTCAAACAACAACAAACTGCCTAGGAACTAAAAATGCTGCTCATTACAGGAACTGAAATAACCAAAATTTTAAAAATACCCATGCTTGCTATTTTTACACAAAAATGCAGATATGCCAGGAACTCCTAAAAGTGCATGAGGGATTTTGCTAAAACTTGTTGATTTATGTGGAAAGAAATTTATGTGGAGCCTTACAAATGCCTCAGATCGATACCGAGCTTGGCTTGCTGAGGCTCACAAAGGAAGGTGGGGTTAGAAAACAACAGGAGCTGCTGATTCCTCTCTCTGTGGCTAAAGTGCTAGCTCATGTGTTTCTATTAACATCAGTAGTATTTTTAGAAATGTTCCATGTTACTCTTTTCACTTACCTTTTCAAACATATTTGTTTTCTCTTGACCTATTGGCTGAACTGTAGTTACTGTTTTCACCTTTTACAGAAAAAATTACTTACTTGCGGACACACTGCAGCCTTCCTCTTGATGTCTCCTGTCTGTAAACTTAGGGAAGCTTATCATTGAAACAGTGTCTGCTGTCCTTTCTTCTGATTATCACTGTTTCTTAGTCCTTAACTTTCACTAGGCCAATTAATTTTCAACCACTTGTCTGGTGCAGTGTGCTCAGAGAGGATTTTTTGTGCTTATAAATATTTTAATTAAAGGTTAACTCAAATATCAGGGTTTAACAGCCTCTAGAACTCAATTTACAATATGTCTGACCTGACTAATCATGCTGTGGGCTAATTAGCAACATGACAGGCACAGTCCTAGTTGGGGGAATGATGGAAGAGGCAGGAGCTGTTTCCTGTGTAGGGAACACAGTTTGTTCAGTGATGCTGGGAGAAGCACAGCTTTGCTTGGGGTAGAAGTCAGTGTTGTGAAAGATGAGGTGCAATGAACCTCATAGTTTAGCCTAGTGTCTGTGAAAGTTTCCTTCCTGAAGCACTTTTGGGATTTTTCTTTCAGCAAAGCCTCCCCTTCTTTATGAACATATTATGGGTTGATAAAAATCTGAATTTTTTATAGGGAAGAGGCGGTTTCCCTTAGTTTCTGGACTGAAGATACTATTGGTACATCCACTTGAAAATGAGATGGTGGCTTTGGATTAGGTCTTTGAAAACAAAAAAAGCCGGAAGCAGTCCAGAAAATGTAAATTTGCTTGGGATTGAAAATAGAGTTACGAGGAAGGAGGATAGGATATATCTGCTTGTGATGCTGTGTAATTCCTGATGTCCCCACATGCTAGTTATTCTGCCAAATTCTGTTTCAAAGGGTATATGGCAGAAATTAGAGAAACCCAATTAGAGGCAGGGGATGACCAGAGGAAGGGCAGCCACTGCCCAAGGAATGAGAGGTTTTACCTTGGAGACAAGCTGACAGGGTGTTGTTGAGAGGGACACTGAAGGACACTGAAGGACACCAGTATGTGGGCAGAGGAAAAACAACTCAATGCCTTTTTCATCACATGCTCTGCCACAGGAATGTGGATCTTCATGTGACCTGCAGCTGAGCATGGGAGCTCCTGGGCACAGGAGTAGCAGCAGGTAGGTGCTAAATTCCCACAGTAATGTAAAAGGCACTGAGCTTCTCTAAATAAAAGCCACTGGAAGCTGCTAATGACAAACCCAGCTGCCCTGACTGACAACACCCTGTGCTGCCAGTTCCTCCCAGGACAGCGTTCAGGGGCAGCTTCTCAGCATCCTCACTCTGCCCTGCCCTGAGCACTGGATTTTGGCTTCTGCCAATGGTGGGACGCAAGATGAGATGAAGATTTGGTGTAGTCTGCTACAGCACTTGCTATGCAATAATTCACTGAAATTCTTTATATGCTTTTTTTTTTGCTGTTTCTCAGGAGAAAATGTGTTTTCCAGAGAGAAAGATTTCATTTGAAAAAACAAAGCTGTTTCAAAGGACAAAAATAAATAATAGCTGAAACCTCAGTGAAATGTTTGGAATTTACTCTTAGCATATTTTTTCCCCAGCATCAGGGAGATGCTTTGTAAGTTGAGTGGGGCAGTCATTGGGAGAGCCCTCATTGCCTGCTTAGTCAGGCAAGTGGGAGGTTTCTGAATTCCTAAACACTTATGCTGTAAAAGCCTATTAAGTACTGTTCTAACACTTAGTAAGAAAGGTTTCTCCACAAAGGACCCCAGTTTTTTCAATGGGAAATGGAAACCAACCATTCTCCCCTTAAAGAGCTTTTTCAATGGACATACCATTTTTGTACGTGTACAGTAATAACTAGACTGCTACCAACTGAACTGCCCCTCAGACATGCAAGTATAAAACACAACCAGCATTATACCAACAGCTGTGTAAAAAAACCATAAAATACAAGGTCTGTATTTTTCTCCAAAAATTGAACTTATAGGATAGCCAGTCAAGAATTTTGCATTGATTGTAAAAGGGAAAAGAAATCTGTCAAGATAGAAAATCCTGTCTTCCCCACGGAATTAAAGTGGTTTTAGGAGTTCAGCATACTCAGAGAAGGTAAGGCTGTAACTCCTGTTACAGTGGAGTGAAGACAGTTTACTATAAAGAATGTTAATGAAGCTATCAAAGACGCAGTGATAGAACCATATCAGGCTGCCTTTGTGGCAATGGGCACAGCTCAGGATCTGACATGAAGTGCAGCCAGGGAAGTTGTTGGAATCAGCTGTAGATACTCAAAAACAGTAACTCCCTAGATTTTCCTAAAACTACTCTCAAATTGACAAGAGAAAAGACAAGAGATAGGATCAGATTCTCATATCCTCATCAACATGTTTTCTACAGGCTTGGTTCAAGGAGGCTGCTATTTTCCTTTTGGAAAATTCCTAAGGGAGGGTGAGAATGGTAAACAGCACCTGCTTCAGCACAGGGACAGGAAAGGAGTACTGTATTCCCTGTGGAGTACAGCCTGCAATTAAAAGCTTCTGTGACTGTTGAAAGAGAACTGAAATGGCTCTATAGCCTCCCTCCTGTCATCTGACTACAGAGAGTACCCTGCTTTCACAGGTTTTAAGACTCAGGGCCACACATATTTTAATGGCTGAAGGATACTGCAAGGCTTTCAACTGCAGGCATGCAAACTGTTGAGGCTCTTGTTTCTTACTCATGTTAGATAGGCTGTGGTGGGAGTGCATCCTGTGCTGACAGCAGCAAAGGTCACCTGAGCAGGCCTAGGAGTCCAAATCTTCTGGGACTTGCAGCAGTGAGAGGATCTGTGTATTAAGTCTTCTGCAAACGCCATCAGGTTTGAATGCACAGATCAATGATGAAAATCTTGTTGGTGCATAAAAAAATTCACTGCTACTGTGAGGGCAGGTGGCCAGTGGTCCACAGAAGCATGAGCCTTGTCACTGAGATTTATGGTCTTAACATTATGTATTTATGAACCAAAAACAGATGGCTGCCAATTGCAAAGGGAAGTGAAAAGCCATCCTTCCTAATAGAAGCAGAATTTTCTCTGGTAGCATTTTTGCAAGAATTAATGACATTTTTCTAGACAAGTCTCTGGTGCAGTTACCTGCTCTTTTGGGACTCATGCAGAACATTTTGTTGCTCTGCTTAATGTCTGAGCACTGGTGGTGTTTTATGTTTACATGCATGTAGTCTTTGCTCCAAAGAGCTGATGGGTTTATATGTTAAGAGTGCAAACATTTAGATTTCCTAGTGAAGAAGGACACTCAGCCGTAAAGTTTCCCAGATATGTTGTATGACCAGGTCTGTAGTCCTGGTAACTGCTACAGTCTTCTGGCTACCTACAATAGCTGTTTTTCTTTTATTATAAATCCCTGCTTCCCCTTTTGGTGCCTTGTTGAACCTTATCTTTTTCTTTGCTAACATAGTATTTGCTTTGAAATTGTTTTTCTCTCCTAAGCTTTTGTTTACAGCAGTGGATAATTTCTAGTTTCTTATCCCTGGCAATGACTACACTTTACTCTTTCTATATTTCCACTAAATTTTTATTTTCAGTTTTTGGAAGCTCTGTGCTAGAGTTTCACATTTGCCAAAGGCCCTTGTTGGGAAGAATCTGGAGACTCCAGCTCCTTGAAGGTGTGTGGCTTTTTCGAACAGGTACCTACATATTCCTGGTGGCCACACAACAGGGACAAACTGTGCTTAAGCATTTGTATACTGGACTCTATCACACTACACATTGCTCATTGCTAAAAGGTGTGGGAGAAGGAGGAAAACTGGGAAGGTAGTGATAATGAGCAGGAGAAGGCCTGATGAAGGAGAGCTGACAGGTGATAATGACTGGTATCATTAGAGTATGGATGAGGGAAGAGGAAGGAAATGAGAGAGCATCTGGAGGTGGTACGATGCTTTTGCAGCAGCTGGGTGTCTGGAGCCATGCTAGTGTTTGTTGCCTGTAAACAAAGAGGCCCCAAGGGACACCTGCAGCCATTGCTGGTCTTGAGGGCAGGTGGTCTCAGGGGAGGAGGAAAGTGGCTGAGCTCTGCAATGCCCTTGGCCCAAGGTCCCAGCAGGCAGGGTTCTCTTTCCCAGACTTCTCACTGTCTTCTGAGCTTTCCTTAGGCTTGCTGGTTTGGTCTTTCCCCTGGTGGCATTTCTGTTTACCATCTGTGCTTGTTTCTGGCAGGTTGAACCTTTTGCCTTGTCTTGTGATGCACAGAGGCTAGCAGCCGGCTCCAGGGATCCAGCTCTCCTCAGGCTGATTCCTGGCACTGTCAACAGAGAAGACTGCAGAGGTTGTCCTGTGGGAGCACTGTGCTGTGCCCAGCCTCCCTGGCAGCCCTCTCCAGCCGCTGCTCTAAGAGGTGTGTTACACAGACCTGCAAGTCAGATCTGCAGCTGCTGCTGTCACGGTTTTTAAGTAGGCCATAGAAATTAGCTGAGTTATTCCTACCTTAAAAGCTTAACTCCTGACACATCTTCAAAGGAAAAAAAGGGAGTTTTGATAAAACATTGAAGTGAGAACATTGGCCTAGAAAATTTCGCTATTGGTTACTGTTTTTTAAACAGGAGGCTTTTTTTACTGTGAATTCAGCTGGCTTCTGCTTCTAGCCATTTGATCTTGTTAAGCCCCTGCTTTGCTTGTAGTAATTACCTGTCCACGCAGAAATTCCTGGACAGGGAGCAAGTCACCACTCAACCTTTCCTTGGGCTAAATTGACTAGACTGTGCTTCTTCAGTAAATAGCTTCTCCTGGGCTTCCTGTCATTCCCCTTGTTTTCCTCTGAGCTCTTTTCAGTGCTGCAATGTGTCCATCACGGTGGTTCCCAGCAGAAGTGTGGGATTCCATGCTTTCTGCATAAATGCCACATATAGCTTTGAAGTAACACATCCTTACTTCTGCTGATAGTTCTGTGTTTGTTGCTTGTTTTGTTAGGTTTGCTGGAAGGGCAGGGTCAGTGGGTTAACCTACTTGACTCTGAATCTTTTTGAATCCCATGCTTCCAAACTGTTCCCGTATTTGTGTGTCCTATGGCCTTCAATCTGAGACATTATCTATAGATATAATGAAATATGTTAGTTTGAAATTGTCTTTCCACTGGAATACAGATCTGACAGTAGGGATAACCTCATTTATTCACTAGTCCATCTATTCTGCTTCAACTTCCAACTTTTCCAGCTGTACGTTTGTCATCATCTAAATGAAAAAACATCAAATAGCATTGGACTGTGAACAGACTCCTTTGGCCCATTAGAAATGTCTCCATTTATCATCTGTCTTTGTAACTTCAAGGTCTAACAGTAGGCAGACATCTGAATATGAATCTGCCAAGCTGATACACAAAGGTATCACAGACCAAGTTTATATTGGTGGGTAGGGGTTATCCAGTACCTCATTCAAAACTGGCCTGAAAACTCTGCTTAAGTAATACTTGGTAGAGATCCAGGATCTGCATATTTCTTAATTCATTCCAGTCTTCAGACCATGGCCAGTTGGCTATGGTTGATGAACAGTAATTTTCCAGTAGTTAAACAATGAAGTATGCATGGAGGCATTATAAGAGCTGTGGTGTCTCTGAGGAGGGTATGAGGACAGAAATGCTGGCTTCCTAGGCTTGCCTTTCTGTGCAGGACAGAGACACAGTTTGGGCCAGTTGGTCAGATGCCCGAATGCTCTGAGTCCTTGCCTAGCTCCTGGGACTGCTCACACCCAGGTATCTGAGCGCTGGTTAGCTCTGTCCCCTCTGCCCTCCAGCTCCACCATATGGGCATGAAGGACTCAACCTGGCCCCAGGAATGTTTCTCCTTCTGCTGCTTTCTGCACAGTGCACTGTGGGTCCAGTGGGCAACCTGCACGTTTGGGTGAAAGTAAAGGCCTGGTAGCCCTTGCAGAACTAAGCAGGTAAAAGCTTGCTTTGATGCAAGAAGGGCAGCTGGCATACTGGAGAGTCTGGGGATGAAGAGGGGCTGGAAAAGGTAAACAAGCAGCAATACACATGGTGACAGTACCATCTGAGGATCAGCAAGGAAACTTGAGCCTGTGTGGTGGAGCAGCTGGACATGAGGCTGAGGGAACAGGCTGGGTTGGGGGAACAGGTTGTTTTGAGCTGGAAGCTGTGTTGAAGGAGTGGAAAACATCCAGAGAATTTCACTAAATAATCCCGTACTTCTGAATATGTAATTATTTATTCATGCAAATGTCCCAAGAAATACTTGACAAAAAAGAAAAAAAAAGGGTAAAAGAGGGAGCCTTTCACTGTGAGAAAAGAGGGAGCCCAGACAGCATATCAGAAACTTCTGACAAAAGTCCTCTATTCCTTTCAGTGAAAAGAAATAAAAGAAAAACCAGATTCGAGAACTGAGAGGTGAAAATTTGAACAAAGAAGAAGTTCAGTGGGTTTGTGCCATTGAATGATTTATATCTTCTCAGCTCTGTCATGGTGAAGATAATAAAATAGAAATAGGTCACCATGTATTACAGGGAAATCATCACTGGAAGGTTACATACACTGTGTTTTTCTTAATGTATTTACTGAGCGCTTCACTGACTCAAGGGATTTTGCACATATCAGTGCTTTTTATGATGTTTTACCTTTCATGTGACAGCTCTATTGCCTACAAAGTCAATGCAAACAGCTAGTGCTTTTTTCTCTGTAGACACTGAGTTTTGAATTACTGGCCATCAAACTGGGACCTGCTGGAGTTTTATGCATGTGATCTCTTCACCTCTCCTTCCCAATGAGCTGTGGATTGCCAGCTATTTTTGTACTCAGCTTTACTATACCTATCCTTCAATGTGAGTTCTTCCGCAGTGATAAGATGTTGATACTAAAAATGAAGCTCAAACAGACTGAAATGACTGATCATTTTTCACTTGTAGAAATCAATTTCCAAGTAAACCCTACCCTTTTACTCAATTTAGTGGTGGAAAAACAAACCTGAAGAAATGATAATAATAAAATCAACAACAACAAAAACAACAAAATCAAAACCCAACAACATCAAAAATAAAAACAAAACCAAAAACCCCCAACCAAACAAACAAAAGAAACCTCACAACAACACACCCACAAACAACAAAGCCTAGCTATTTATTGTGCAGCGTGTTCTAAAGGCAGGAAAAATTAAGAATGTCTTAGTTAAAGATATTCTGTATCTCAGAGGCAAAACGAACAGCCATATGATGTGGTAGTTTCTATAGTGACTACTTGCTTTCCTTTGAAAGTTTGCTAAGCAATCAGACAAAACCAGAGCAACTGGCTGTGCTGCTGCGCAATTATTCCCTCCCATCACCCCCACCCTCCCCCAGAAATACTGAATACACAGCTTTTCTACCCTTGAATTGGAAATGCCCCTCCCTATAGAATAGCCTTTGTTGCATGAGAGAAAGGAGGGGGACACGTCGGGGACAGCTCAGCGGTGCTGTGTGGAGCAGAAAAGCAGTCGTGTTGCTGGACTGGCTCCTGGCTCGCAGTCTGGCATCTGGCGGGCAGCAGCGGGACCCTTGGTGGGCATGCTGCCCGCTGGGCATGCCATCCCTTCCCACGGGCACCACTGCCATCCCAGCCACACACTGCCCAGCAGAGCAGTGTAAGCACCACCTGCAGAAACACAGTGTGACACTCGGGCTTCCTGAGAAACCTCCGGACTGTGCCCTGGACTGATACAGAGCACGGTTACAGACCTTGGGGAAGAGATATGTTCTAGTGGTTTCAAGGAAAAATAAAAGATTGTGGTTTTTCCAGTTTTTTCCCCTGAAGCCCTTTGTTCTCTTCCAGCATGTTTGCCCTAGTTTAATTTGATAGCTGTTTAAGAGCAACACTTTTCTGCTTTGCGATGTGAGCACTGAGTGAAATCACATTCTTGACTCCTTCTGTAAGTTTTCAGCTGACTTTTATGAATGCCTGATTGAACTCTAATTCCTAGAGAACAGAGAATCAGAGCCAGGCTCAGCAGAAGTTTAATTCTTTTCCCCTCCAGTGGCTGCTCCTTTATTAGTAGTGTTCCCCTTGATGTTGTCACTCTACACTTCAAGACCCACCAGACAATTCCCTGTGGCTGATTGACAAGAAGCAAATATAAGCACTTTAGTCATCGGGAAAAAACCCAAAATATTTGGTCTCCAAAGAAAAATGACTCACCTGACAGCACAGACTGCAGTAGCACTGAGTTTAACCTCCCTTCTAAAGCAATACTCTTCCAAATATGTCCTGTGTAGTAGAATTAACAATTCAGTGGTGCATGATTTACTTTATTTTTTTTCAGAGCTCCTTCTTCTTCCAGAATGGTAGTGACACAACCTTTATTTCCTATCCTTGAGCTTCTCAGTAAAATTTTCCCCTTCTTCATGAACTCTGGATTTATGACAAACATTTTGAGAATTCAGTGCTTAAAACTGAGACATGTTGACTAGACCATCTATTATGTGGACCTGTTCTCTTGTGTTTAGGGCTTCATGGCTTTTCTAGATGAATATAGTTCGTGATTAAAAGCTTGGGAGATGATTTTATTTGGAGAAGGATGCTTTGGGTATCAAACCTGTGAATTTGACACTTGTTGTGTCACAGTTTGTCTTCAAATACCATAAAAACAAAGTGAACTTGTACATAAAGGTAAGCATAAAGGTAAAGATTGTACTCCAAGCAACAGTCAGAGAAAAACATCTGCATACCTTTGTTAGTGGTACCTTAAAAATTAAGTTGGCACACTGACTGTGAACTGTTCTTGATATAATTAATTTTATTTTTGCTGAATAATGTTCTGGCACTAAAATGAAGTACAAGTATGCTGTAACTTTGGAAGGACAATCATGGTTTTGATGAATTAATATTCTAATATTGAGTAAGACAAAAGTTTTGAAAAGGAAAAAGAGTTATTGCAGGATGAGCTTTTGGCAAGAGAAATATCATCAAAATTGTTGTTCTTAACATAGACTAAACTTAGATAATGTTTTGATTAAAAGAAAAAAACTTGTGCTAGCAAGGTAGACTGTAACTGCCTTTAAGTTGAGGAGCTTGAGTTGTGAATGAGATTAGGGTCTCAGTAATTAATTTTCAGTCTGATGTAATATTTTGCTTCTGCACCTGTGACAAATCCAGCTGTTCTAGGCACACTTCATAAAGAAACACCATAAATTAACATGGTGTCCACACATAAATACTGAAGAATCAGTGACACGCTGATAAGAATAGTGGTTGCAGCAGTGCTGCAGAAATTAGGAAAGCTGATTTTAATGTCTCACTCTGCCATAGACTGTCTCTGAGACCTTGAACAGAACCTGTAACCTGGGTCAACATGAAGTGATCTGTGGTACATGGTCTGAGCTGCAACACCCTCACTGCCATCCATAGGGCAAGGTCCAAAGTTAGTCTGGCATAAGGTAATTTATATTTTAATGGCTTATCGCCTTCTCAGTGAGGAATATCCCTTATGGGTGAGAACAATAGTGTTCATGGCTGAGATTCTCTGTATTTGTCAAAGCTGACCTCATTTTCTCCTGTGGGATCAGAATCAAGGTAATGCAAGCTGGTTTTGAAAGTCTAGCTTTACAATATCATTTGAACATTACTGCTAACATCAACTAGCTTGTTTGCAAGAGCAACAGAAAATGCCATTCACATTATTTCTGTGATTTCTATGTTGTTGTTGCCAGAGTGTTGGGAGAATTGAAATAAATAATTTCATAGAACGGAAATTTAGTTTACTACCTGGCAGGATTTGTTTACAGATTGTAAGTGGATATGCTAAAGAAGAAGTCAGCTGTGTGATTTATTGAAACGTTTATCACCTCAGCTGACTTCACCTGAGCACAGATGCATTTGTGAGATTTACATGCAGGCTGGAGAGGAGCTTGGAGAAATCTTGCATTTTGTTTATGCACAGACAGGGTTTTGTGTGGAACAGTATGATTGTTTCAGAGATCCCCCTCCTGATACATATCCAGTCTTCTCAGGAGACAAGAGCAGTTGACAGACCTTGCTGCTGTGACTCATGTGACAGCCCTGTAACCCCATGCTTTCCACAACCCGGGAGTGAGCTGTCACTCCAGCATGTTCTGTGCTTGTGAGGAGTTGGGTTTCCTGGCTTCTTTCCTCCCAAGCCACAGCCTGAGTCCCTCTCACATAGTGTAGTGCTGTCACCTTCTAGTCCCAGCCAAATGGTGGATTGTGTTCGTTTTTCTCTTGTGATTTGACCCTGGCTGTGCTGATTAGAAATGCATCTACTTATTTCTAACACCTAAGGGAGGACCGTATCCCAGGGTCAAGGGTCTGCTTCATTCCACCCCAGGGTAATGGATCTCCCATTACATTTTCACTTCTTTCATGCTTCATTTTGCACATACAAGTGCTCACTTTCAATCAAAACTCAGTTACTTCCCTTTTGTAAAATTGAATTTTCAATTGCCTGTAAGATTTTTTCATCATCTGAAATCAGAAGAAAGAAAAAATTATAACAAGATTTTTCAACTTATTAAATCCACCTCTGCATGTCACCCAGTGCAGATATGGCCTTTCACCAGGGGCAATAAGTTTGCAGCGACTGAACGAGAAGGTCAGATGGGATGCAAACCAGGCAGCACTTGCTTCAGGCGAGGGCAGATGAAGGTTGTGTGCACTCTCTTGACTGATTTATATCTGGCAGTGGGGAGGAGGATTCATTATAAGAGTGCTTTCCTGAGATGCAGGTGAGCTGTTAGGGCCCCTCTGAGGTAATTGCTGTACCATGTTGTATGTCACTGGAAGAAGCCTGAGGGTTAAGAGTCATCAAATGATAAACTGACAAGAGATAGGAAGCACAGTCACTGCTGTGAATATGTAGGTTGTAGGATATGGAACTGGCCTGCAGGTACAAGTACCCAAAGGTATCATATCCCAAAGCTCTCTTTCCTGAAGTATCGCAAGAAAATCTGATACACCTCTTATTAAAGGGACACACAGGATTATAAAATACCCTGGTTGCCACAACATTTTCCTCATGCAAGTGATTAAAACGCCCCATCCAGAAAACAAATTGATTCTTAGCATCAGAAAACAGGAAAGCAGTAGTAATTTTCTTAGATTAGATGGAAAGATGCAACTGAAAATATCCTGGTAACATAAAAGGAAGTTCCCAAATTCTTAAAGAGACATTAATTGTCTCAGATGACAATACTGCCAAAATTTTTTCACACACTCAATTAGCAAGAGTATTTTATAGCTAACTTGCTCTCTGTTGATACTTAGGTTTTCTGAACAATGATGCAGTATTGTTAGGTGTTGTTGGAGATATTGTAAGTTCACCTGGACATGCTCCAGGGCAACAGTCTGTCCCTGACCCTGCTGGGATCAGGACTAGAGGGCCAGCTAGTCCATAGAATTTTGTGATTCCTTTTTGCCTAGTGCTAAAGCTGCTATTAACTACTCTCATTTCCCTTCTTCTCTTGTTCCCCCCTTCCCAAAATAAACAGATTTGATAGTCACATCTATCTTCTGGGTTTAGTGAGCAATTATAAATTAAATTGAAATTTTGAAGAGGAATAAATAGCATTTTAAACTTAAAAATGTGGGGCTTGGAAATAAAACCAAGGCTGAAAACAGTAGGTTAAAGCAAAAAGACTCAAAATGAGATTAATTATTCATTGAGAAATGCACCAGAACATTTGAATGCTAAGTCAGGGGAAAATGAGACACCATGAGATGGACCTGGTTGGTAAAGCTGAGGCCAGAGGTTTGGGTTTTTTAAAGAAAGACAATGTTTCCTTGTAGGTAAAGGGAATCTCACTGAACCCCAGCCATCTGCTTTGTTTGTTGCTATTCCAGCCTTTGAGACACTGACCTAACTGCTTTGCTCCTTCTCATCACCTTGTCAGACTGGGCACATCCAGGTATGGGGGAAACCCTGATGGCATGGCATCAGGGATCCAGGGCAGGTTGATCTGGTTGGCCCTTTAAGCAACAAAGCTGCTGTTGGGTGCAGGGGTCTTCCCTCTCAGTAAAGGCCTCACTGGGATGGCTGGAGAAAGAAAGGTGAGTCCCACCATGCCATCCATATATGTGACTTAATTGCATTGCTGATCTGCTCAGTGCTGCTGCCAGCACTCAGCTAGGATTGCTTGTGACTGTATTATGCCAGATCTTAGCCCAGGTGACAAAGGCAACCAACAATAAAACCAAACATTGCCTTTAATTCAG
The DNA here is from genome assembly GCF_028551555.1 of Melozone crissalis. Classification (NCBI taxonomy): domain Eukaryota; kingdom Metazoa; phylum Chordata; class Aves; order Passeriformes; family Passerellidae; genus Melozone; species Melozone crissalis. The sequence continues at coordinate 48,070,254 of NW_026535783.1, forward strand.
CATTTTCAGCTGTCAGAAAAAATCTATGATTCCTCATGGGTAGGTGCTGATTATAGGACTAGTAAAGGAATAGATTGCACAGGATTTCTAAGGAATTTCCTGATTGCAAGATAGGCAAATTGTCATGGAACCACTTCAGCAGTTACCGGGACCAAAGGAGCTGAGGTTAAATATTTGACTTCTTGCTGATGGTACTGGTAATATGTGAGATTTGTCATTCTCCTTGTGCTAAGAATAAAATACAAGTGGCTTTAACAGTCTTGATTAAAACCCCACCCAGAAGCAGGTTCAGACACTTGAATCTGTGATTTCTCCCAGTCCAATCTCTCTGAAAGGCCACCTGCTCTTTTATGATTTCTCAGTTTTCCAGGATATTTTGGCTGTGTTGCCCAAATAAGAAATGTCTTTGCATGAATCTTCTGTATACTGAATAGAGTCAGAACTGAAGTAGCTGTAGTAACTGTAGGAAAACTTCATCTCCACTCACAGGAAATAGATCCATGACCTGGAATAAACGCTGCACAAAATAAAATTTCTGTGATAAACTGCCCACAGCAAAATAGGCTGCAACAAGTCTAATGCAGCAGTATTCCTTGCAATGAGATTTTGTTGTGACCAGATGTCCATGATAGTGATTTCACAATGAAGAATATGCAGGAGGAGGACAAAAATCAAAATAGCATTCTGTTATTCTTGATATTTTCAAGATATTTGCGAGGAAAAAAATATTTGTGGGAACTGAAATAGGAAACACTGAAATGCATCATTAAATTTTAAAACCAACACTAATAAATAGAGGAATGCTAAAAGGGATCACACAAGCGATTGATGCAGGCCCAGCATGCCTTAATTATATTAAGACAGCAAGATGACTGGTAGACCTGAAACACTCTGCCAATGCCACTTTAATTAATTTGCCAAATCCAGCCCTTCTCTTGCTCTGGTGTCTGTGCCTAGTCCAGTAGCCAGAGAGTGCCAGAGCCAGTAGCTGCTGCCATGGGAAGAGCAATGCTGGAAGGTACTGTGAGGACTTGGTTTGTGACCATTCCTCCTGCACAGCAAAATTTCCTGCTTCCCTCTGAAGAGATGGCTGGAAAGTGAGGGGATGCAGAGAAAACCCTAATCTGTTCTGATAGCAAGATTTATTGATTCTTCAGAATATTGCATTTTACAGTGAACTGCCTTTTCAGTTAATGCAACTTGAATCTGAACCTGGAAAATTTATGATGCTTTTTCAGATCAATACAAGCCTGCCCAGAAGTACATCATACATGCAGTGACCAAAAAATGAAGAAAATACATGTTAGGTATTTAAGCTGCAGAGCAAGGAATAATAAATATGCTTTGGAGATGAAGTCTGATTTTGCTATGGAGTGATCCAGCTGTTTGAGACAGATCACAAGAAGAGATCACAAAATGTGCTATAGCCTACAAGTAATCTCGTGTAAATGCAGAAAAAATTTTGAATGAGAACAACACTGAAAAATCACCCTTAAAAAAAAAATCTACATCATTCCTAAGGGAAGACAAGCATTGGTCCTAATAGCACAGCTGAGTTCTGAGAAAGAAATTTCCACATAAACATAAAATTTTCCACATAAAACACATTTTAGAAATCCTGTCCACTACTTATACGTTAATAGATCCTTGACAGTGGGCCAGTGTGGGTCACTCGCCTGGACTCTATGATGCTCAAGGCTATAGCTCATGATCTGAGAGGTAAGGGCACCTGTCCTTTCAAGGCAAGTTGTATCATAATTGTCTATTATGTTTGGTCGTGTTTTCTTCTTTTAAGGAGTAGGGTTCAGATGACAACATCTCCTGAGATGTCCTGCAAATTGTGTGCAGTGTTAGTTACCGCAATATAAAAGACATTAAGCCATCAGAGAGAATCCAAAGGAGTGTCATGAGCATGGTGAAGGGCCTTGAGGTAAATTTGAATGAGGAGCAGCTGAGGTCACCTGGTCTGTTCAGCCTGGAGGACACTGAGGGGAGACCTCATTGCAGCCTACATCTTCTTCTGGCGAGAGGAAGAGGATGGACAGGCACTGATCTCTTCTCTGTGGTGACCAGTGACAGGACCCACAGGAATGGCCTGAAGTTGTGCCAGGGGAGGTTTAGGTTGGATATCAGGAAAAGGTCCTTCAACCAGAGGGTGGCTGAGCACTGGTAGAGGCTCCCCAGGAAGTCGTCACAGCACCAGGCCTGACAGAGTTCAAGAAGCGTTTGGGCAATGCTCTCAGGCACGTGGTGTGATTCTTGGGGATGGTCCTGGGCAGGGCCAGGAGTTGTACCTTGTGAATCCCTTCCAATTCTGCATATTCTGTGAAAAATTGTGTATATGTAGCCATTCAGTACTTAAAATAGTTTTATACAAAAGATGGACAGATTTTTTTTTTTTTACATGGACAGTTAGGGATAAGACAAAGAGGAATTATTTTAAATTAAAATAATGGAGACTTGGATTAGATGTTAGGGGGAAATTCTTTGCTGTGGATATGGTGAAGCAGGGCAATAGGTTGCCCAGAGACATTGTGAATGCTGCATCCCTGGCAGTGTTCAAGGCCAGTCTGGATGGAGCTCTGAGCACCCTAACCTACTGGGAGGGAACTCTGCCTGTTGCAGGGATATTTCAACTAGATTATCTTTGAGGTCCATTTTAACCCTAACCATTCTAAAAATCCCAAGGGCTCCATACTTTTTTCTGAGTTCATTTCTTTTGTTTCAGCAGAATTTCCTCTCTCTCCCCACCCCTGCTTAACCTTGATCGGCTGGATTACTCAGGGCCTCTGGTAAACTCTGGTAAGCATGGATTGTTTGTTTTCCTAGGGTGCCAAATTAACTCTGAGTTGTATAGATGACACTTCCTTCCCTGTGCTTCTTGATTTTTTTTCTCCAGAAATGTGTTCCAAACATACTGTAAAGCCCTCAAAGCCCTCTAATAAAGATGCTGTTGTTCTGACCACTGCCAAGGTCATTAGAACTTGTATGAATTGTCAGTAATTGGCATATAGCTAGCAGGACAACCTAAGTACCAGTTCAGTAGCCAGATATATATTACAGAGCCTATGCCACTGACTTTTGGCCCATTTTTCATGTTTCAGCCCTTTGCCAGTCTTGAATGCTGTGCTCCTTTAGGAGAAGCCACCACAAGTTTCCCATGCTACTGCACCCTGAGGAATGAAGATATCCATCTGTGGTCTATGATGGGGGAAACTATACATGAACTTGCCACTACACTCCTGCAGAGCATTGGCAGTGGGGTAGTGGGTAATAGGAAGGAGATTTGCTTTCCCTTCCTCAAATTACTAAGTCCCGTTTCAGGTTCCAACTAAAATCCTGAAAAACTAGATAGTGCTCTCAGGTAGAACTTCCTTCGCTCCACGTCTGGGTGTGAAGAGACCCTCTTAGGAATATCTGCAGCAATATCTGCAGCAACAGCATGCAAGTAGTCTCATGTTCATCCCATCCTCCTCCTGATTAATCCTTCCCTTTGTCAGAGGCACTGGTGCAAAGCTCATCCTGCCCCTCTATGAACACAAGATTAATGCATTTTTTACCCTACAGCATTCTTTAGGCTGCTGGTAAACAATGCAGATGCAAGATGCTGATTGGCTAGTGTTTAATGAATTGTTGAAATTAAAGCAAAACAGGTTTTTGTCTCTGTTTTGTAACATGCCATGTCCCAGCATTGCAGTGTGGACCTTGCTGCCAAATATTGCTGAGTTCTGGAACTCACCCAGTCCCCATCTGGCTTCTGAAGCACGTCATGCAAGTACCTAGGGCCCACTGAGAAGAACTGTGAGATACTGAGAGCAGTAAAGATATGACAAAAATGACAGAAATGCTTATAGAAGAGACAATAAAAAAAACGTTTCAGGGAAGCACCAAGACAGTGCTCATTCATAACAGGCCCCTTTTTTGTATATTGGTGAGTGAAGTGTGCCTGGCAATCCAAAGGCAAGTCAGGGTCCTTGCCTTAAAAGAATAAACTTATAATCCCCGGCATTTTATAGTTTTCCATCACCGCTTTCCCAATACAGCTGCAATAGATTGCAAAGCATTTCACAGATGCCAAGCCCCTGTGATTCAACCCTTTCGCCTGACATTCTGCAAACAAATGGTTCATTTTCAATAAAGGTCATAAGTTAAAGGGAAGCAGGAGAGCTATAAAATGAAAATGTATGCTATCTGAAACACTGTGACAGAAGCAATATAGAGCAGATATTGGTAGTTCAATGTAAACACTGGATGCAAGTCCAGTAACAAAGCTAGAAAAACAGCATTTCAGCCAGCAAAACCCTGAAAGAAGAACTGGAAGTCTGAAAAAGGGTTTTAGGCTTGTCAGCCTCTGTTTTGCCCCAGTGGTTTGAAATTGCAGCAGCAGGGGTTCTTGTTTACAAAGGACATCTTTCATCTCCATGCTGCCAGAGACAGTGAAAGGCACCACACACTCATTTTTTGTCATGGACACTTTGAACAGTGAGGCTAATCAGAAGGGAAGGTATAGTAAGGGCCTTTGTGAAAGTAAGGGTGAAATGCTATGGGATAATAGGTAGTGAGCCAAAAATGAGCTTGCAGGCCACTCTTTACAGAGCCAGACCCACTGCATTTGTTGCTGCTTTGTGATGGAGTGGCGTTTCCCCAGGGAATATCACATGTATGTGTATGCGTGTGTGTGCCCTTGCTTTTCTTATTCAGCTTTCTCAGGAGCAGCCCACTGATGACAGCTGAAAGGCTCTGGTGAAGGTCCTGATTAGTGTCCCAGTTTTAATTGGGGATAATCACTTGCCAAGGCTAGAGTTTATTTAAAACTTGATTGAGGGGTTACTTGCTATTTATTAGAAGTTATTTGCTGTTTTTCAAAGGTTAGACACCATGAAGTGTGCATATAGACTCAGCTGAAAAAGTTTCGTGCAGAATTATTAGTTGTCCTTGGTCTGTAAAAGAATGTTGGCATATCTTCAGTTTTACTTCTCCAAATGAATGGTAATTGTGTTTGCTGTGTTTCAGTTGGGATTAGTAATACTTCGTGTTTTCATCCCAAATCAATCTGAATTAGCTTCGTTCTCTCAGTGAATTAAACAATTGCCCCATTTCACTAGTGTCACTTATTGCTTATAAATTGGATGAAAACAGAGCCTCCCCAGTTCTTATTTTTGCACATTTCTGCCTCTGAGTCTGAGCTGGTGAGTGGAAAAGGTCAAAATGCCAGCAAGATTCAAACGGGTATTTGAGTTCAAAGGTACATATGCTAAACCTTTGTTTATATCTGCTTTCATACAGAATTAGCATTTCTGTATGAATGCAAAGACAAACTAGGAAGTATATGTCAATGAATGTATGAATTTGAATGAATGGATGAATACCCACTTGCACGCAAAAAACATGTCTGTATGTTTCACAAACAGTTTTACAGGCAGGAGTTTAAAAACTAGTAGTGAAAATAGAACCTTAAGGCAGGCAGAAGCAGCAAGAAGATGGAGACAACCTAATGTGATGACTAAAAAGAACTGTAGAGCTGTCATGAAACAATATCTATGGTACCAAAACTGACTTTCATCAGGGTGAGTGATAGCAAAATTACCATGGGTGGTTCAGTGTGTAATGAATTTCAGGTTTTTAATGCTGCATCAGTGATGGAGTATATTATTACATGGCCAAAGGGGGTTGATATGAATGCTTATTAAGTCTTATGACCCTTCAAGCAAATTCAGTATTAGAGCTGCAACGTGCCAAATCTGTCACTGAGTGTTACGCTAATCTCCCATTGACTTTTGTGGCAGTTTCCCTTTCAAAGTGATGGCAAAAGGCCAAGGGCTCTGAGGAGGGTGGCAATGTCCCAAAAAACAATGTAAATGGAAAAAATAGGAAAATTTTGTTAACAATGTACTTTATGCATATTGGGATTCAAATTGTTCTGCTACCTTTTAATGTGTCTTTGTGAGGCATACTCTTGGAAATACTTCAGTTGTAAGACTCTCCAACAATAGAAAGTGAGCAAATTAAAGATTCTGGGAGAAGACACAAAATATATTGATGGAAAAAGAAATTAGGACACCAAAAGTTAAGTGCAGTACTTCTGAAATGAGAGGGAGGAGCATCTGAGAAAACTTTAGAGGGTAGTGCAAGAAATAGGAATCATTCTTGTGTTGCTGCATCCAGGCACTAAGTGAAACCTGCCTGGGCAGTGCCTGCTCTGAACTTTTACAACACAAAATCCCTTACTTTGGAAAATGCTGTAGCATCAGGCTTAAGATCCTCCTGTTTCATTACTTTGTTTTTGAAGCTTGTCCTGAGATACTAATTCTCTGTTGGCTTTGTTTCATGGAAGTGGGGTCTCCGTTTCCTTGATTAGCTGATTCAGTAGAGCTCAGGTGCTCCTCTCACACGTCATGCTTGGGTGGAGGGCATTGTTTCATTACAGATCCACTGTGTCTTGCACTTTCCTATTTTCTTGCATTGCTTCTGAGCACTGTGTAGTTGATTATTTGAGTGCCCTCTTATTAGCAAACATTCTCTTGTGTTAAGCAAACAGACATCAGCTCTATTAAATATAAATTGCTCTATAAATTTTGGTAATTAGAAAGCCATTAGAAAGCATAGACAGAAAAAAGTACATTAAAAAGCTCATTTAGCAAAATGGGAATATTATAAGAATCATTACAAAATGAGGAGAAGAGGTTTGATCAGTTTTGAAAGTCCCTGATTGACTGAAAACTAATGTTTTTGTTCTCAAATTCTTTCAAGAGTAAATACGCAAAGAAATAGATAGTGGTTGGAAATTATGGTGAAGACACTTAAAAGCATCTAGTTACAAAAGAGAACAGAGGGAGGAGACATAAGTGGTGCTGAGAAGATATGAAAGATGGATTGAACAAAATTTAAAAATCTAACACAGCCAGCCAGAAGAAAACAGCGGAGAAAAGAAAGGTGGCACTTATCAAACCCGAGGCTTTCCTGCAGACAGAGAGCAGCTAGGAGGCTGCTGGAGCCCAGGGGGTGGTCCCTGCAGTACATCACAGAGCTCACCTACTTATTTACATGCGAGTGATGAAGTCTGCTCCTCTCTGTTGTTAAGTGAGGAACAAGGGCACCAGCTCTCACCTGAAATCCACACAGGCCTGTGCAGATATTGTGTCTCCTGTAGTCTTTCAGATCTTAATGTTTTTCCCACCCAGGATTTTAAATGAGTTTTTTTTTGGATATAGAAGAATACCTTAGGGAATTAATAGTGTCAGGGGCAGGACACCTTTGATTGCTAGTAACAGAAAAAGTGGAAGCAGCATCTTTGTGACCTTACATTTTGTGGGACCTTTGTGTAGCCAAAAGGGTTCTTGTGGTGTATAAATTAGCAGTGAAACATATAGATGGGGCCATTTCTGAAATGTAATAAAAATAGGGGGCCTGAATTATTCAGCTCTGTGTTTTGCTTTTGAAGCTCATTGCAAAGCATCGTGTTTGCTTACAAAAGCCCTAAAGCTATGAAAATGCAAATGGGGAGGTGGGATAGCACACGCTCTTGAAGACCATTCACTTTCACTGCTCTTGTGCAATTGAAAACAAATCTGGGCTACCAAATTGAGTTATCTGCAGGACCAAGAGATCCTAACATGTTTGTGATCTTTCCAGCTCATTAATGTTTTAGAGGATGCTTCTCTGTTCTTGGAAGAGAATAGCCTTTATAAAAGCTTGGTGGGGTGGTAGAGATGTGGGTTGGCAGAGGGCAAACTGACTGTTCAGGGTAAGACAAGCCCGTTCCTCTGGAAGCCAACTGCCCAAGAAGCCATAAGCCTAGCTCCTCCTGGGAAAGCAGTGTGAGTCCAGTTCTGAAGTCTGAAAATAGGAGCTGTATAAGAGGAAAAATGGCATCGTCTGTTACATTTTTAGTCGCCATTTTATTTAAGCTGCTACTAGAAAATATCATTTGAGGGGTTACTCAATGTATTTGTTTTCTTCTAACATAAATCCAAATAAATAACTCATGCATTAGATATATTAAGACTTTAAAATTTTCAATTAATCCTGTGAAAATTCTATTTTCCCTGTAGATAAGTGTTTTTTATAATAATTAATAACAAACATGCTGAAACCAGAGATTGGATTTTTATTACTACCTTTCTCTCATGAATGACCAGATATACACTTTTAAAATGCCTCTCAAATACTGTTATTCCTATTAAAATTTATGTGTAGATGAATATATTTGAAAAACGCGGTGTGTGTGTGTGTGTGTATACTTGTGCACACACACAGAGACAGCACATGCATGCAGATACACATAGTAGTTTCTCTACATATCACATGTATAAAAATATACATAAAGAACCACAGTGCAAGTGTACAGTGTTTATTTTTAGCATGGCTAAAACAAAGGCACCCTGATGGGACAGAAAGAGAACCATGAACAAACTACTGTACAGGAATCAGCTGTTTCATCCACATGTATCAGGCAATTCTCACTCCTTTTTGAAACACAGTGCTGTCTTGAACATGCAGGTTAGGAGGAGGCAGATGGTGAGTTAAATTGAGATTAAACACAGCTAATCTACATGAACACCCTCTCAGGTTACCCTTGTTTTCTTCTCTTCTTCATGCATCTATTTGTTTGGGGGAATTGTTAAATTCTATTATTGGCAGAAATATGTTGGCCTTGAACACTGCACAGCTCATGCTTTTGTAGGAAGAGCCAGGACCGAGCCAGAGAAGGACATTTTCATCTGTGTGAAGTAGTCACTGTTCTTTTATTACAGATTTCTGCCACATCCACCACCAAATCATTCACCCTGGAAGTGAGCTAGTGGATAATAAAAAACCAGAAATGAATAATGATAGTAATCATAAAGTATACCTGTGTGTATAATGAAGTAAAACTGAATAATTCAACCAGAGCATATTTTTTTCCCAAGGAAGCTACATGCTTCTAGCCAGGTGGAATGTAAGCAAAGTTTTGTGACCTCTGTGTGAGGGTCTCCCTGCTCAATATAGCACAATGTAAACCATATTTTCTTTATCCTGGCAGACTTTCTTGAAGACTGGGAAATTAGAGGCTTATGATTTTTGAGTGGCTATGAACATAGGCTGAATTTCACAGGAATTTTTTATTCCCAGTTCTTTTGCAATAGATGTATTCTCTGAACTTTCCCAGATCATGGGGTGGGCAGCATACCCACAAATACACACATTAAACTAGGAACTGGCTTCATGCCTTCAAAAAAAAAAAAAAAAAAAAAAAAAAAAAAAAACAACAGGAAAACACTGCTGGGATGTGTCAGACTTCAAATTCCTACTGACCCCTGGGTGCAAAATCCAGGGAGTCTGCAATATGCATGTATCAGGGATCACCTCATATCCTGCCTGACACTCTGTTTTTCACACTGTTGGAGTTTCAGCATGAGAAAAGGCTGTTGTCCAGCCTGGCTACAGCTGCAGGACAAGTACAAGGGGATGGACAGGGGGCTGCACAGCCACTGGGGTCTCCTGTTCTTCCAGATGTGCATGGGGCTTGTGTGTATGGACGTGAGGTAACACAGATATTTCCATATCTTCCCCTCCTCAGTCTGTACAGCAAAGAACAAGCCTGACTTCAGACACACAGCACCTCAGAGGGTGGGGAAAAGGGATGATCTTGAAAGGCTGTAGAGTAAAATGCATCTAACACAGAAGATGGATGTGCAGTGGGAAAAAAGTGAATATAGGACTGCTGTTTTTCTTATCATTAGAGTCACATTGGAAGCTTCCACAGTATTGTTTAGCCTTAAGAGCGGCGGGGACATCCTAGTCAGCTCTGTGTCCATGGGCTTTGCCCATGTGCAATGCTGTACACATGCTGTACCCCTCTGGGGAGACCTCTGTGCCTACACAGAGCTGCCCTGCCAGCTCCTCAGACAGAGCTGCTTCTGGGTGCCACCTCAGCCTGAGCTGCCAGCTCTGGGAGATTCAACCATCCCCAAAGCAAAAACTGAGCACCTGCTCCAGTGAAACCTCTAGACTGACACTATGTTATAATAATGCATATTATCTTGGTTCAAAAGGCCATTATTGTTTGAAGGCCTTAAAGTCTGAAAAGCAGGGATCAGTCAGCTCTTCAGAAATCTCAGAGTCAGTTCAGACCGTGCAAGAGCTCCTTTTTAAAAATTCTGGCAGATGGATTTTCTCTGCCCTGTATCCTAGATTTTTCTGAACCTCTTCTGACAGCTCAGTGTAGTCTCAGAATAGCATCACAAAGTGGAAACTCAGCACTGTTTCTTATTTCATGAAAAAAGATTTGACAAGTGATGTAGATATTAAGATCGAATCCAGTCTCATCATGATTCTTTCATGAATCTTCTGACCTGACTGCTACTAAACTTTGTCTGGCTGTGCAATTAAATAATGCCTGCTCAAGGGATGGGATTAGTAAATAAGTGTATGTCTGACCAGTGTAATTTGAAAGCAGTGCCTAGTCTCACACTGATGTGATTGGCTGTGGACAATAAGACAGTGGCCGTGTTTTTTTCTGACAGAATAAAGACTGCTCTGTAAATTGGTTTCATTCCAGTGCATCCAACTGCTCCCTGCCTCCTCTTGAATCCATTGAAAAGCAAATTCTTTTACATAACTCAATAAATAAAAGATTTGGCCAGTATTTTGGAATTCAAACATTTCATTTATTTTCTATTACTTTAATCCAAACACATGTCACAGAAGCTGCAGTTGCTGTGAATCAGTGTGTTACTACTGAGATATGAAGCATATGTGCCTGTGCCTTGAAAGAAAGCACCACTTCTTTGTAGATGTTTTCATTCTGTGAGTTAAAGCTTAAAAAAATGCATTAAATCTAAAAGGTAAACACCATTTATCAGTAAAACACAATATGATCATCCATTTTGACAGCCAAGTGATATCTCTTACTTATACCTTATGCATCCAACGTTTTTTTTTTTTAATTATTGCATTTCCAACATTGCCAGCAGAAGCAGGAATGTGAAACCTGGGAAATTAAGACCTCTGGGTTTTGGCAAACTACATGAAAGGCTTTACTACATTGGTACTGAATAACGAATCATACCACTCAAGAGTCTATTAATGGGCTCCTTTTCAGTGAATCAAAACAAGTCCATAAGATAGCCATTGAAGAAATAAGGAAAAAGGACAAATACAATGGTCTCATCATGGTTCGAATTTATCATGAAAAATGAACAAATAGCCTGTCTTCTTTCTTAAAAGGAAAGGAAACAAGGTACCCATAAAGGTAGGGGTATTAAAATGTTCCTTTCCAGGACCTCAGTTCATAAGAGCACGATTGCTGGGTATAAAAATCAAAATTACAAGGACCATCATGCCACAAACAAGAAAGTCCATCATCAGCCTCCTGGGATATCATTACACTGATGGAGGACAAAATCAAAATGGTCTGGATAGTTTTTTTCAGAGTTGTACTCATGGCATCCATCCAACAACACCCGCATTACCTAGCATTCAAATTAAAGGGGAACTGTCAAATATCTCATGGAATCTTATCTCATGGCATCTTACTTTATTTTTTCAAATGTTGAATGCTGTTATACACATATATCAAGCATGTAGACGGCCTTAAACCACATTTTTTTTAGCAATCTCATCCATCACTACCATATCTTTTTTCTTTTTTTTTTTTTTTTTTGGAGGAGGAGTGGGGTTGGTTCAATGGAAAAGAAGGAACAATAATTATGAAGGATTTAAGTGAAAGCAAAATGCCGTTCATTGCATATGCCCCTTGTTTGTAACAAAAGAAGGAATAGAGTATTTCTTCTATATTAATATTGTTACTGTAACATAAATCTATATTCTGTTCTATTAATGCATTACCAACAGAAAGAGACCTAAGGAGAATCTCCATTCCTTTTTGGATGTGGGGGGAAAGAGCTGAACTGAACTATGTTCAGTTTTGGGCAGCTCACTAAAAGGAAAGGGGTGCTGGAGCATGTCCAGAGAAGGACAATGAAGCTGGGAAAAGGTCTGGAGCACAAGTCCTGTGAGGAGCAGCTGAGGGAGCTGAGGGTGTTTAGCCTGGTGAAGAGGCGGCTCGGAGTTGGGGTGGGGTGCGAAATGTGACTTACCACACTCCACAACTACCTAAAAAGTTGTAGAGACATGAGGATCAGGCTCTTTTCCTAAAGTAACAAGTGACAGGACAAGAGGAAATGGGGTGAAGTTTCACCAGGGGAGGTTTAGATTGTATACTAGGAAAAATTCCTGCACTGAAAGGGCTGTTAAACATTGCAAAAGGCTCCCCAGGGTAGTGGATGAGTGACAATCCCTGGAGGTATTTAAGATGTGTAGATGTGGCACTTAGAGATTTGGTTTATCTGAGGACTTTACAGCGTTGGCCTTAACAATCTTAAAGGTCTTTTTCAACCTAACCTTCTATGACCATTCTATGTATATCCACTTTTCCACTTTCAGATGTATTTTTCAGCAATTAGATGTAGACTACTAAATTGCTATTCTGTACACCCTGTGTCCTGATTACCAAATACTTTTCTTGGACATATGCTTATTAAAAAGATTGTAAATTTACTGGATTACAGATTACACTGGAAAATACAAGTGAACATACATTCATTTAATACAATATAGAAACCATCTTCATCATTTATCTAATAAAAAGAAACCCATTTCAGTTGATGCCCCTTTGTAATGTCCCTGCCAAACCATTTCCATCTGAACCAAAATAATTGCATTGATCACCATGGCATCACTCTTATTCTCTAATGGACCTGGAAATAGATCTGGGCCTCATCTACAGATGTGCTTGCCCAAGCCTGAAGTAACTGTTTCAGAAACTCAAATCTGTTACTTCACCAAAGCTGATTCTTTGTTGAAAGTAAATTCATGAAAGAAATTGCTGTGCTTTGATTAGGCAAAAATATCCAGCAACTGAAATAATTCAAGATAAGAGATCAGAGTTAGAGATATTACTCCTTCCCCTTTGGGGTTGAAAGAGTCCGTGATAATATAAAACAAAGAAGCTGTATGGCTCTTGCTTTCTTAATGTCCTGCCTCTGTTCCCTGATCATTTGGAATTTGGCATGTAATTAATCTTTTAAGTTCATGATGCTACAAGGACATAACCAAAAAGCGATATTTGGCCCGAAACAGAGTATTCCCAAGTGAAGGTCTGGGGCTTCATACACTTATTTTTTGGATGAGAGTATACAGATTTGACATTTTTTAGCATGTTGAGGGAATTGCATGTAACCCAAGGCTTTGTCTGGAATATTAACCATTACAGAATGATTGTGTTTGGAAACGATCTTACAGATCAAACACAGTCTCTACTATGGGCAGAGACCAGGTTGCCCAAAGCCCCATCCAGCCTGGCCTTGAGCAGTTCTTGAACACATATCTTTATTGCTGCTGAGTAGCAAGGCAGTCATGCCATGTCAACTCTGTGCTGTGCCTCCTTAGGTACAGAGTGAGGGTCACATCCTTTTCTGGGGTTGGTCCATTCCAAAACCAATGATATTGTTGTGTGCATTGTACAGGCTCTGTGTTTCATCAGGGAGGTGTTGTAATGATTCTTCCTGTTCTAGCTGCAATAATCCAAATAAAAGCATTCCATCTAAAAGTGTGTGTGAGCTGTGAAGATGCATGATATTGGGTTTCAGGGAGTAATATAACAGTGTTGGGTCAGTATTTCTAATATAACTGGAGACTACTGAAAATTGAAGAATAAACTATTGTCAGTGAGCAGTAAATTATGAGAACTGTTCTAGCTATAGAGTAAACAAGGAACAAATTTTATTATCAGGTTCTGTGAATGTGTTTTTTTCTCTGTGAATGTTCTGTGTGAAAACTCATGGTTTGAATTACTAGGCAAGCCTTTTTTATGGTGACCTTGATTTCAGGATTGCTTTGATTTTTCTCAGGTGTTGAAATAAACCGATAATATTCCTTTCAGCTAATAACTACAGGGAAGCTCTTAGTTCATTGTATCAGGCTTCTCAAAAATCCCTTTGTCCAAGTTCTGTCATAGAAAGATGACACTGAATTTAAGAACTAAAAAAGTTTATTTTAATTTGGTAATCTTTACTCTTTCCTGAAAATTTACACTAATTGTTTGGTTTTTATTCTTTTTGCATCATTCTGAATAGAGTATTTCTGTTCTCAACTTATTGGTGACCTTACCCTTAGTCTGACTTCTATTTTGCCAGCTTGGAACTGCTATGTTCAGAAGTAACTGGGGGCTACTGACCAATCTCAGATCAATACTCCAGTGGAGACAATAACATTCATCACTGTTGTAGCATTTCTAGGTGTTTTTTTACCAATATTGAATCCAACTAATAGCACTGAAAAGTTATGGCATTTGAAGAATCCAAGGAAAATTGCTAAAGAAATTAGCTCTTGCAGGAGAAAATCTGTAACTCATGGCAAAGTCCTTCTGTCACCTGAAGTATAGGATAATAGGATTTAAATTATCATCTAGGATGCACCTAGATGCATTCATCTTAACAGTTCATTTCACAGGGGTGGATATGTGATCTTTGTATGGACACAGATTTTAAGTTGGTTCCTGTGTGAAAAACACAGTGCAGGAAAAGGAGTTGGGAGACAATGATAGCCTGTAGCTCATCAAATATTTATATTTTTCAAGACTACAAAAGCAGTGATTCACCCTGTGGTACATCAGAAAAGAACTGGGGCTTGGCTTGTTACACCTTCCAGGCAGTAATTGGATGCCGACAGTAATCAGCAGTCGGTGGGGAGCTTCTGAGGATGCCTGCTGGAGAGGCTTATTGTTTTCAAAGCCCAGTTTCTATCTTGAGAGAAGGAGGGAGCCGAGTTGTGCTGCATCACTCTCCTTGCAATCTGTTCTGGCACAACTCCCTGCACTGTGTGAGGGAGTTCAGCCGTCCTCCAGCATAGCCTTCCGATAAGAGACAGGACTAAGGGAGTCTGAGGACTCAAAGCACAACAGCAGAAAAAAGTGAAAATATTGACAAGCTTTTAGGAGGTGAAGGAATGGAATTTTTAAATAAGTGTTCTGTTTTGTACAAGACTGATGCTAGAATGCAACACTAACCTATTTTCATAACAAGGTATGCATTAGAAGTCTCAAGGCTCCCCATTTCTCTGATCCAGGTAAAATGCAAGAAAAACAAAAAAGGTAAAGGAAATCTTGAATGCTGCTGTTTGAAAAAAGCAATTTTCCTTACCTACATCAAAGAGACTACTCTCTGTCTAGCTGAGCTGATTGTTAGCTTTGCTTTATCATCACTGCTGAGCCTTCAGTTGGATGGGGTCCTAGTGCTAAAAGCCTGAAACTTCCAGAGAAGGAGCACTTTTGGCATCATTTGCTGATGGTATAGCACCTTTCAAGGCAACTTGCTTATAAGCAATCAAAGTGGAAATTTCTTTAGAGCCAGGTGGTACAGACTGTGCCTGTCTTCTGCAGCCACCTGCAGAGCTCTGGTTTTAAACCAGCTTTTAAGCCCATCACACCACCAAGGAGAGCAGCACAGCAGGAAAATCTTCATTTGTCTTTATTTTTCCAATCCATTCTCATATTATGTTTCATGGAAAGCATTGGACAGCATTTTCACTTAGGGTTATGATAGTAAATTAAAACTTAAAGCAGGGGATTTTATCTGTGCTCTCCAGTGTTACACATTGTGGCAAACCTTTTGATAACTAAGAGAAGTCACATTGGGCTAGCAACAGAGTAGTTATAGGCTGCATTTCTTTTAAGCTGTCAGGGAAGTAAGAAGCAGCATAGCTATTCATGACAGGTCTAGAGCCGGGAAAAGGAGAGTTATGATAGCTCCACTTACCTTGTCCAGCTCTGCCCTTGGAAACACAGTTCATAAGGCTCTGGTGACTGTGTTTCTATAGAGATCATGCCTTTGCCATTTGCCCTTTCACTTTGCTGTCAGCAACTTCCATGAATGAAGCTTGCCCAAAGATTTCTGCTAAGGGTTTTCTCTAAGATGGAGAGTTTATACGGCATTTAAATACATATTCAGACACCCTTCTTACTAATTGTTGCACTGAAGTTTTCCAGGTTTATGATTTCCCAAACATCTTTCATAAATTTTTCTCTCACACAACTGATTTAAATGACAGGTTAATACTGTACACCTCCAACCTGTGTGCAGGCTCACAAACTCTATACTTGCAGCACTTAGCTATTTTTCTTGCAGCCCAGATATTGATCAGTTATCCCAATTTTTTCCTTTTTAAAATTTTTTGACAGACCTTATGGTCACAGGTGAGAAATCAAATGGCATCTTCTGTCACCACGTGGTCCCTCTGCTGTAATTCACCAGACCAAGGCTTGTGCAAGAGCAAGCCATTGTTCGAGAGCACCTAAACCAGCCTACAAGTCAGCCAGGCAATTGACATTACCACTGCATGTTTCAAATTCCCTTTTGTGTTACAGAAAATGGCAAAGACTTGTGGAATTTGAGCTCTCTCTCCAGATGGGTTTCAAAGAGCATGGGACTGTCATGATCACACTGTCTGTCTGAATTTTGTGTTGATACGTTTTCTGAATTTGCATTCTGAACTGTTGAGAATGTAGTACAAAATGATGTTCCAGAGGCAACAATCAAGGCAAAAATGCTTAAAGCCCTTCAGTCATTAAGAAGAGAAAATCAATTTTCCTTCCAACACCTTATTGGACAGTTAAGTTTAGATGAAACTCATCAATGAAACCACTGAACAAGTGTCAAAATGTTCATGCTCTTCAGTTCAGTTACTGTCCTAGTTCCAGCCAGGACAGGGTTAACTTTTGCAGTACCCCGGAGAGGGCACATCTCGGACTTGGGGTTATTCTAGACCACTTTACATCATTGCCAGGGGCAGGGGAAAGGGACTCTCTTCTGAGGAGAAGGGGTTCTTTCCTGTTGAGGAAGCATGGCAGAGGAATGGAGAGTAGTTGAGTGGCATCAGTTAGGAGCTGGATGGAGCAATCGAGGTGGTGTGGCTGTGGTCAGGTCAAGCTCTTCAGTGAGCAAGTGAATTACTCTCTCTTTCGTACACTATTTTATTTATACTGTTGCTGTCAGTGTTTGTTTTCTTATCTCATTGCTGTTTCCAGTAAATTGTTCTCACCTCAACCCTTAACCTTTTGTTGCCTCCAATTCTCCTCTCCATCCTGTGCAGGAGAGGGGAGGAGGAAGGGGAGCAAGCAAGAAGCAACATGGTTTGGAAAGTCTCAGTGGAAGCTCTAAGCTGGGGAGTATCATTCCTAAATCACAACATGCATCAATAACAATATTTTCTAAGAAACAATGAGTTGTCATCCGCTGAGCAACCAAAACTACTTCAGCCTTCATGCAAAACTAGTAACTCAGTTACTTTTCCTATACAACAAAAAAGCTTAAATTTTTTTTCAAGTAACTTTTATTTTTTTGGCATCTAATTTAGTGTCCTGAATGTTTCAGCTTCCTCAGTTCCCACTATAACAGAAGGAGGAAAGTGGATACTCCTGCACTGTGCTTCTCACAGCACCCCAGTTAGGCTTTTGCTCTGAACGCCATCTCCTCTCCTGACAGTACACAGAACAGAAATTAGGAAGGATTTATTAGGAGTATATAAAAAAATATCCTCCCTTATTAGAAATTCACATTTAGTGTCTTTCTTAGAGAACATGACTATTCTCAATACTCATGGTGAATTTTCAAGCTTAACTTGTCATGGCTACTGTTGGGAAATCCTGATGTGTTCATTACCTAATGCACATGAATTAAGTAGCAATACAAAAGGATCAATCATTGTGTTCTTAAGGTTGCAATGAAAAAAAGAAATGAAGTTATTCATTTGGTCCTGATTAGACAAATACTACAAATTTTAACCTGGCAGTATCTTGAAGCCACAAAACCACCACACAAGAATTGTCATCCCAGGGAAACAACTGTGATTTTTGCTGTGACTTCATCATGGACCAAGTTGGTCTCAGTATGAGCAAAGGCTTGGAAAGGTACACAAATAAATTTGAAAATCAAGGCTATATTTGATTAAACTGGACATCAGAGGATGAAGTATCCAGACTGAGGATATCACATTTTCTGGAAATGTAACCTTTTATGATATTTTAATTGATTTGACAAAATAAGTTTTACTAGAAATAAAAAGACTAGAAGCTATTCAGATAAATTTGCACATATTTACAGTTATGAAATCTTAAGCAGATTTATAACTTCTGGCTCATACATACCTTATTCCTTAGGCATATCCTATGCCTATACAAAAATGCTGCTTTTTTCTTCCCCTTCCTCCTGAAACACCTGCAGCCGGTCTCAGCTTATCACAACACCCACAGCTGCATTTGGGGCTCTGCCTGCTGACTAAGGGCCTGTTGTTAAGTCTTGGGCCGTTTAGCTCTATCAGTCATTAAGACAGCAGCAATATTCACCCCTGGCCATTATCACTTACTCAATATCAGTTTAGTTACTCAGGAGATGAAATCTTACCAGCGTGATTAGTGTGTGATAACCACAGATCTGCAAGCCCATCAGATCATTTCCTAACACTATCCATGATAGGTGTAAAAATAATTCTTCCAGGTGGTTCAAAGCAGTTGGCTGTGTGCCTAACAACTCACTGAGGCATTGTGGGATTGCATAATAAAATACTACTTGTCATGTAGTATTTTAATTATTGTTATCAGCTTCCAGAATTTCAGTAAACTGGGCGTACTGCATAATGAATTTATACTAAGCCAGAGGCATTGTATCACAAGTAAAAAGAGAGCTATGCTGCTGGATATTTTACTGGACGTACTATTGTACCAACAGAGTAAACTTTTTAGTCTCTCAGGAAAACATTAAAAAATATGAGTTTAAGGTAGACTTTTCTTCAGCATGCCTGGATCTTAAAGTCTGTGAAAATTATAAAGTCACAATATAATAAATTCATTTTGTTAATATTATCACAGCCTGCTTAGAATTTATCTAGAGAGTAGATAAAATGACCCCTCAGGTTAGGAGACTGCAAAAGGAGGATCATCCTCTCGCGTTACATAATTTCACTTTCACTCCCTTGCACATGAACATCTCCCTCCTTTTCCAATCAGTGACATCAAAAGCACAAATACTTAAGGTAAAAACTCACAAACAGCTGAGCAACACTAGCAGAAACTTCCTTAAAATCAAAATATACATGTAGGAAATTGGGTGGAAGAAAATTAATGTAAACTAAAACCTAGAGAAAAAGCACTTCTTACTTTACTGTTCTTGAAGAATTTATATCCACCTTTTCAAACAGCTTTCCAAAGCCAAGAAAATCTGTGGTTTATACATGAAAAAACAGAAGAATAATGAGGGCCAACTATATTACATCTTTGGGACACAGGTAAAATACATAATTTCCCTTGGCAGGTGGGCTCCTTTCATTGTTTGAGAATCATTTAAGCTTACACTGCACACTAAAATAATACTTTATCAATTTTTACTGCCAATAACAGCAGAGGAAAAATTCAGTTCTTGGAAGATCAGCTGGTTTTATTCTGGTTTATTTATCATGAGGAGAACTTTATGATAATGTTAATTAAATACTCAGTGCAAAATATTACTATAGATGCATCAACCCAAAATAGCCCAGGTTGGCTTTCAGTGTTTGTTAGATTCTGGTGTATGTTTTCCTGCTCATGCTCAGAAAAAAACCCAAAACAAAATAAAAAAACCCCTCAACCTCCCCCCCCCCACCAAAAAAACCCAAACCAACAAAACAAAGCTCAACTAAAACAAATCAAGAAAAACAACAAAACAAATAAATCCTGAAAAACACAACCAATGAACAAAACAACAACAAAAACCCCAAGAAAAACAGGACAAAAAGGAAAAACTTTTAAGTGGGAATTTATGCTGAAGACACTGAAAACAATTCTCATGGAATGAAAATGTTAGTGGCTACCCCAATCTGGAGATACACTAGACCCTTGTCATTAGTCCTTTTGCACTTGCTGCTGTGCAATAATGGATGCACAGACTAAGCCACCAGTGACACGACGCAGAGATAGAGGGAGGCAGGGGTCTGCAAGCAATCCTGAGAAATTTCTCAATTCATGAAGATCACAGCGCACTCAGTCCAGAAATGCTTACTCAGAAGAGCATCCCCATTAGCTTTTGGCCCTGGACCCAGAGGATGTTGGCGCTGCTTGAAGAGAAGCTGTTGGGCAGGAGGCTGTATAGCAATCCTGGGACATGACACCGTGCCCTTGCTTTGCACAACCAGTTCTGCTGGCTCCAGAAGGGGCTTCTGTGTCCTTTGTAGCCACATGGGAATCTTCAGGTGCCCTCTCAGTGCTGACTGCATGGCCACTGCTCTGCTCCATGGGGAACACAGATAACCATGGCTGCAAGAAATCATTCTACTTGTTGAAGGGGATGCCGGGGCACGCCTTGACCTACACATTGTGCAATGCCCTGGGTTTTGCAGGGCTGAAGGGGAATTGTACCAGAACCACCCTTCTTGCTCTTCTTCCCCAAATGATGAATTCCTATGCGGTTATTTGCAAGAAGAATGCATGGGAAGAGAAGTGATTATATTTAATGTTTGTTTCAACACCTACTGTATCTGTCCAAATCTCTTCCTACATTCCTTCCTTTATTTTTGTAATTACTTTCTAATTTCAATTGACAATATCATGACCCTCTTGCTAATCACCTCTTTGCTCTTACTCTACTTTTCCTCCAGAGACTGCAGCCTGAGAAGAGGAACTATATGTGTTTTAACATGAGGTTGCACAGCATCAGATGCATCCTTTTCAGCCAAAGTAAACATGACTCTTCCCTGATTTCATGTTCTTCTTCGGAAACTTTTTATCCTAAAAATATTCCACAGCCTTGATATTTACCCCCTTTATGTGCTGGATGCTAGCAGAACATGGGCTTTGCATGCCAACAATTCTGTTTGGAGCCAGACTGCCATGCTAGCCTCCTAACTAGGAAAGCCAATGGCAAAACAATCTTACCATCAACCTTGATCATCCTTAAAAAAATCCTAAAAAATAGGGGCATAAAACCTAGACTTCAGAAAATATTCTGTGGGAGAAAATAACTCCCTGTCCATTTTATTAGAACTTCATCAGTGTTCTTTGCACTTCATCTCTGTCAGGTTTCACCTCAGCTGACAACAAAGCCCCACACACCTGTTCATTCGCTCCCTCACCAGCATGATGGGGAGAGAATTGGAAGGGTAAAACCAGAAAATTCGTGCATTGAGATAAAGATAATTTAATAGGTAAAGCGAACACCTCATGAACAAGCAAAGAATTAATTCACTGCTTTCCATGGGCAAGCCGTCTTCAAGAAAAGCAAGGCTCCATCATGCGTAAAAGTGACTTGGGAAGACAAATGCCATGATTTTGAACATATTCACTTTCCTTCATCTTCCCCCAGCTTTACATCTTGAGCATGATGCCATATGGTCTGGGATGGTCTGGGATATCTGTGTGGTCAGTTGAGGTCAGCTATTCCAGCTGTGTCCCCTTCCAACTCCTTCTACACTCCCAGCCCCCGCTCTGGTGGGGCGGTGTGAGGAGCAGAAAAGGCTTTGGCAGAAAGCATGGCTCAGCAATAATGAAAATATCTCTACATTGTCTACACCGTTTTCAGCACAAATCCAAAACACAGCTCTATAGCAGCTACTGTGGAAAAAAATTAACTCTATCTCTGCCAAAACCAGCAGTGTCTCCCAATCTTTTCTTCCATTAATTCCTCTGCAGTACTTTATGCAGTAAGGTGGCTTTGGCAGTTTTCTTTAGATGGAGACTTACTGGTCCTTCTACCACAGTTTTAATTTAGTTTTCTGTAAAAGTGGCCATGGACAGCTGCTTTATACTCTCTACTGAGTTTGTTACTATCAAATCAGATTGAGACATTAACTGAACCCAAGGAAAATGATGTGGCCAAACTGGAAGACTGAGCCTATAGCCTGAGATGTCAAAAAAGCAAGAGGTAATCAGAGACTCCTCTGGAGACAAGCAAACATTTTCTTTGAATGACTCATCTATAATGACTTTAATGCTCTTAAAAATACAATGTATAAATGCACAAATTTAGCAAAAACCAATTTTATGACCCATATGTCATAGGGATTTTTTTGAGTGCTTTCTCTCAGTGATAACAAAATCCACTGTGACTGAACCTACTCAACACAAATTATCCAAAGGAAGCATACAGGGTTTGTGGTAAGGATATCCAGATAAATAAAACTGTTCCCTCCTGTTACAGAGTCAACACATTGTGGTTTGTGGAAACAGGATTTTCTCAGGGAAATATGAAAAAACAGTTCTGACCATGTGTTGCCAAAATACAGTGCCTCTGTATTACCCAAAAATGGAGATTACACTCTATCTATGCAATATATATCCATGACTTTGCTTGGAAAGGATATAGTAATTCATGCCTTTTCACCGAGTGCAATGGCACTTTGTGTTATCCCAGAAATAGCAACATTTCTGTGCTGCTGCGGTAGAAGATGTAAAAAGTAGTATTACCAGTATTACTGGGAGGAGAAAGAGGTTTTTCTTGTATCATTTATGTGATATACATGAGTATATACTATTGTTGCACATAATGATAATATAATAGCTGCTATCTCTAAAGTATGCCTGAGGATAACCGCATTAAAATAGATCAGGTTAATACAAATCTTGCCTACCTTGAGCTTTGAAGAGCTACTCTACCCTTTCAAATTCAGAATTCAAAATGGTTTTGGAACCAGCATAAGGAGAAGTTAGAAAAAAACACCACAATACAAGAAGTTCAAGATATCTTAGGGAAAATTGAATGGAATATTTAATAGAAATATAGGATAACCTAACTTGGAAAGGACCCATAACAGTCATTGAATCCAACTCCTGACCTGGCACAGGACAACCTCAAAAACCAGACTATAAATATCTGGAAAAGAACATTTTTAAAAATTGCTTATTTTCTGCATTTTGTAATGTACTTGGTCATGGATCTATATTCCTGCGCTGGAAATCATACTTTTCAGTATTGCTCTATTTCCTTTGCAAATAATGAGAAACAACAAAATTTCCTTGTATTTCAAAAATATAGCACCACTCTAGAATAACCCAAAGAGGTTATCATGCAACTTCTGGCAAGAAAATTGCATTATAAGCTGACAAAAAATCAGGTCAACTTTTAGGAGGCAATCATGGCATACTCTGCCTATCCTATAGCATGGCTCCAGCTCCACAAGGACTCTTGCACTGGGGCACTGCCATGGCAGGACTAAAAGGCACACCCCTGGGCACAAAGCAAACACTGATGGTGAACCCTTGTATTAGAATGCCCAGTGGTGGTGGTCTCTGTCCACTCCTGAAACAGGAGCCCCTTAGCAAAATGCTCAGGTTTCTGAGCTCTCTTGGCATCCCTGCTGTACACCCTCCACTCAGGCTTTTCAGTAAATTCTGCAGTGCAACTCTTAGTCAGCACATCTCAACCTACTGCAAAACCAATCACTAGGAATGACTTGTTAACTTAAAGAGCACCCTTAAATCATCTGTACTTTGTGTCAGCCTATTGGAGTGCCTGGGGCAAACAAATACAAAAAACCTCAGAAAACAAAGGGAAACAAACAAATAAACTAACAAACGCAAAAATTATGCTGCAAAATCATACAAATAGTAACATTGCTATTAAGCCAAAAAAATGAAGTGCATAAAAGGGGAAAGGAACCAGATGGTCCGTCATGTAGGTGGTCTCCTACAAATTCCAACTGTGGAATTTGTTTTGAGATACATATAAAATTAAGTCAACCATTTCTACCATTTATGCTGCTCGAATATCAAGTTCTATTGAAAATGTATGAGGCTTGTGGTAGTTGAAACACTTTAAGGATGGGATGATTGTAACAGCAGGACTACAGGCTACATCAGTAGAATGGCTAAACACTGTTTAGGCAGTATCAGAGTCACAAACTATTCTTTTAGGAATAGGGCTCATCATAACTTTCAACATAATAAGAACGAAAGGCTGCATCAAAGTCCTTGAATGCTCAAAAAGTCCTGGGCAGGGGTGCAAAATGATGCACCACTCTAGTTGCAGCTATGCAATACATGAAATTGCTGCAGCCTTGGAGAGTTGTGATGCCTCCAGTGTAGGACCAGGGTCTGTTGGACCTTTCCAGTAGGAAGATGGAGCTGTTCCCCAGATTCTGTGTTTGGAAGCCTGTCAGTGCACTGTATGAAATTATGCTTGCCTAGATTTCTTCCTTTCTATTCTCTGTGCAGTAGCAATTTGTCATTTCTATTGTAGAGTGCTTGAGAGAACAGGACCCTAGTAAAATAATAATTTCAAAGCAATCCTAAAGAACTAGCAGAGTTGGCAGGTAACCTCTGAAAAGTATTGTAAGGCATGTCTTAAAATGACCTGAAAATATTATGTAAAATATCTACTTGCTGTTTAGTTACCAGAGGCAGCTTCAAACAGTTCAGCTTGGAGAGAAAATAACAACAAAAATAAACAAACAAAAACAAACCACAAAAAACCTCCCAAACAAACAAAAACCCCACCTTTTTCTTTAGAGCACCTCCATGTGCTTTTGTCACTTGATATCTAGGATGGAGCAGCACGTGGCCAACAGCTAATGTTTTCATTATTTTACATTTTTCATATTCATTGATATTTTTCTCCTTTGTGCCTGTAGTGATTTAAGGGACTAACAGCTTGGCTGATGGTCCTCCAGCACGCACAGGGTGTGCTGCCAATGCAGACAGGTTTTGGGCAGCCTGTGGCCAGGCTGCACAGGGGGCTCAGGGTAGCCAACAGCCCCGTGCAGGAACTCCCAGCTCCCAGCTACCCCCAAACCAGGCAAATGATAGTGTATGTGTAGCCATCTAAACCCATGGCCTGATTTGTCTCCCCTCTTAAGTCAAGACTGAGCTCTAAAACTAGCTTGAAAGGAAGCACATGTGGACCATAGGGTTCTTCAGGTCGGTATGATAGGAGATTACTTGTTTTTTACCCCTAGCACCCAAATTAAAGTCTGTAACTTGCAGTCCTTCAATAAGAATTAAAACTCTGACAAATTCAGCTCCTGAAACCCTAACTATATCCCACATTTTCAGAACATTCTCTCTCTTGTTCAGAAGAGTTGACAACTGAGCCCTGAGCTCAAAGCATGCTCAAAACTACTGCCTGATTCCAACCACTTTGTCTTACCATTGTTTTTGCAGCTGATGATGCTTTAATTATCCAACCAGATTTGTGGTACAATGAGTACCATTGCCTTCAATACTTTTATTATCATTTATTGCTGAATTTTAAGCACTATCCTAATTAGTAAAAATTACTTAAAACGGCTGTATTTTCCCTCCAACAGTGGAGAAGCAATCATTTTATTTTCATGAAAAGCTACATGTTCTGTTCATAGCAAATTTCAGGATAAAATTATGCAAAATAATTATTTTTTAATTTGTCTCTTTTTAATAGTCCAGGGGAAAATCTTTTTCTTTTAATTTAGTTCTTATTGCAGTTAAAGAAAGTACTTTTTTCTTTTTTCACTTCTAATTTTTTTTCCACTGAAGTAAAAGAAGGAAATTACTCTGATAAAAAATTATAAATGTTTCCACTGGGAAGTAACGCAAAATGTTACATGGTGTTATTTTTCTCTCACTTCAAGACAGAAAGCTAAAAGTGAGAAAAAATGTTATTTTTAAAAGCAATAGTGTTGCTTTCTCCACTTTTTTTTAATATGTAACTTCTCCTTTTCTGTGGAGAAAGTGGAAGGAGTGGGAAACAGATGAAATACCAATTGAAATGGATATTTTACAATAACCAAATAGCAGCTTTTTCTACTTTGAAATTTAAAAAGTAATCACAAAAATTGAACTAATATTTTTAAAATACCTGAAACGAATGTTGGTCAAGTAATTTTTATTTTCCATGTAGTTAAAGATAAAGCCTGCCACCCTAAAATGTAAAGTATTTCCCAAGAGTCTCTCATGGACTCCAAGTCTGCTCATGCAGGTACAGTTCTCTCTGGTGACCCTGGCTATTGCCTTATCTCTGCTGCAGGAGGAGCTCCTCTGGCAGCACCAGCTTGAGGATGTTAGAGATGAAGATGCTTCCCTGCCTAAAAAAATGAGGGAAGGCAGGAGGAATTGTCTCCATGAACCACATGCCCAGGTGTTGGCAGGGAAGGGCTCATGACTAATCACACCATGGCCAGCAGCTGCAGGGTGACACTTCTGCCCTGCTGGGGCCAGGGTGACATGCTGACTGTCCCTCTGCACCTGTGCTGCTGCTGCAGGCCCTGCTGAGTTGCCCCAAAGGAACAATGCACTGAGGAGACCCTGAAAGGTTAAGGTTGGACCACATGGGGATGGCAGATTGCAGAAAATGGAGGCATGGTGGAGTGGGTATATTGAGAATGATGGTCAGATTGGGAAGGCGCCAGGTAAGGTACACAGTGTTATAGGTATTGTCTGCTATAGTATTGGTTGCATATTCCTGACTTCATCATACATCAGAAGTAGCCCAGAATGGTGGTGGTCTCTATCCATGGAGATATTCAAACCCCACTGAACATAGCTCTCAGAAACCTACCATTGGCTTGAGCAGGGGAATTAGACAAAATGACTTTCAGAGGCGCCTTCCAACCAGCCATTCTGTGATTCTGTCACCTCAGGCCTAGGCTGCCAAATCTCCATCTCTAGAAGTTAGGCCTTCCTCCCTATCCTTAAGAAATCCTACTGATGTGAGGAATGTCCTTCATGACATATTGTGCAATCCTCAGACTGGCATTTCTCTCAATGAAGACAGTTCAATTTCAGTAAAGTTCTTAAATTCAAAAACTCACAGCATATCCTGAGTTGGAAGGGATCCATGACGACCACTGAAGTCTAAATCCTGGCCCTGCACAGGACACGCCAAGAATACACCATGTGCCTGAGGGTGCTGTCCAAATAATTCTTGAACTATCAGTCTTGGTGCTGTTCCAGCTTCTCTGGGGAGCCTCTACCAGTGCTCTGCCAGCCTCTGGGTGAAGGACCTTTTCCTGATATCCAACCTAAACCTCCCCTGACACAACTTCATGCAATTCCCTTGGGTCCTATCACTGGTCAGCACAGAGAAGAGATCAGTGTCTGTCCCTGCTCTTCCGCTCATGAGGAATCTGTAACTGCAATGTTGTCTCCCCTCAGTGTCCTCCAGACTGAACAGACCTCAGCTGTTCCTCATAGGCCTTCGCCTCAAGGCCCTTCAGCATCCTCATGGCCTTCCTTTGGACACTCTCCAATAGTTTTATATTTCACTCTTACTTTGGCACCCAGAGCTGCCCCCAGTACTCGAGGTGAGGCTGCCCTGCTCAGAGCAGAGCAGGACAATCCCCTTCCTTGCTCGGCTGGTGATGCTGTGCGTGATGTCCCCAGGACACGAGTGGCCCTCCTGGCTGCCTGACTCATATGCAACCCCAGGTCCATCTCCACAGTGCTGCTCTCCAACCTCTTGTTCTCCAGTCTGTATGTCAATTGGTGTGAAGCAATCCATATGGATATGTATTTCTTTCATGGTAGGGATGACACTTGACCTGAGACAAAGGGCCAGTCTAAAGTCTTGTACATCACTGAAACTTTATTTAAAATTTGAAGTTTGGACTTGAATGAAGCTTGAATATTAGCAGGTAACAAATGGCACATACTACCAAGAAGCATGTCTTAAACTTCAAGCACTTTATTTGAACTGCCTCTTTAAAAAATACAACATCTAAAAAATACAGCTTTGCATACACTATTTGACCACATTCAGCTGTGGGACTCCAATTTGGTATTGAACATAATAAAGCAACAAAATCAAACCAAGACAATCAAAAGCTAGACAGGTGCAGATCTCAATCACTGTCTCTTTGAAACAGTAAGGTATATTCCACAGTCCATGAACGTTGCTGTTTCTTCTACTGAGGGGGCATAGGTCTGTGATTTAGCTGCAGATAGGCAGGTGGTATCACTCTCAAACAGTGGGGGTCACAGGACACTAAGTTAGCCTTGTGCAGCATATCTCCACATTTCACTCAGCAGTGGACCTGATGCTCCATATTGCAAAATATAAATTAGTGTCCAGGTAGGGAAAGATGATAACAAACAAATCTACCTGACTGAGATCCTGACAAGGCAAGACACAGCATGAGCAGTAGCTATGGAGCTGGGACCCTGCAGCTTCCTCAGAGATATGTTCTGGAGGATAAAGCACCTTTCCCATCTACCTTCCATCCCAGATGGGGCAGCAAATGCTTGTGAACAGACAAGGCTAGAGGTCTGCATCCTTTGCAGAGGTTAGCACAAGACCCTTTTTTTCCAAAGACAACCTCTTGTCCATGGGGTTTTAATGGGTGACACATCACCCATCACAAGACAGTTTGACTGTAACAGTTCATCTTTTATCATACCATGTTCTAACTGCGTGTTATTTCACACTGCAGTATAAAATAGAGGACTAGCTGAGCAGGCTATTTCAAATGTAACTGTATCACCTACCTGTATGTAAGAATTTTATTCTCTGATAAAATGCATTCTTTCCAGCTCTTTTCAAATTCACAGGCATCTTTCCAGCTATTTCCTTAAAATAAGAAAGTGGTTAAAAGTACATATAGCGCCTTTTGAGTACTGATGTGCATTTCTCTGACTAACCTGCTGAGTTGTGAGCTAAGTAATTGTTTTATCTTTATGTCCAGGAGCCAGCATCTGTCTATTCTGCAACCAGCTGGCAAGACCCCTTGGCAAGTCCCTTCCATGCTTGAGAGACTAGCTGCTCTTACTGGTGGTTGGCATAAAGGCATATCCCAAAACTACAGATTGCAGTGACAGAAGCCTGAAGCTGGCTTTCTCCAGTGGGTACCACATGGCAAGTCTTGAAGGTATCTATAATTATGATAAATTATTAGGAAGGGGGTCGTATCAGGAAAGGCTACAGGGGATGGACATTATTTCAAAGTAGGCCTCTATACCATCCCATGGAAACTGAGAGGAAAGAGCAAATCACAGTGGGGTCCAGATTAGCAGGGGTATCCCAAGAGGAACACACTGTGCCTTTGAATACCTTGCAAACCTTAAAACTGCTGCTAGCTCTTCTGCATCTACGCCATTGTATTTGCTCTATCAGCAGTGTCAGCTCCAGTGAAGAATGAGCACTGCTGCTCTTTACCACTGTGTCATCTCAGCCGCCTGACATGGCTGTGAAAACGCTTGTCCGCACTCCACAACCTTCAGAATAACGGCAGTTCAGGAAAAGTACTTTGGATGCAACATCCAAACACACCACACTGCGTAAGCCAAGACTCTGAGTGCTGTATTTATGCAGAGGAACTATTCATATCAAAACCACTAGGTGCTATAGACAGATACAACACTATGGACCAGCACTTAAAATGATGCTGTTCTAACCTTTGTGGGTTGATACTGTGGCCTCTAGGCTAGTAAGACAGAAAAAACTTAGGAGTGACAACCTGAAATGCATGTGAATTAGTCCACTGTGCCCTGGAACAAAATACAAAGAAGACAAGGCTGATTTACTGGCTCATCCAGGCAAGCACTTTGCTCCTGAGCAGTAGGCAGAGAATTTGCACTCCCAGCACTGTAAGAAGCTGCAGACAGAGGAAGTGTCTTAGTCAGGGACAAGAGGTTATCTTAAAAAACAAGCTATAAAAGTTTATATCCTTTCCTATGACACAGTGAAATTTATCCCACATCACTTGGGCCATATAAACAAGATGCTTAGTGTAAACGAGTGGCTTGCTTATGTTAGTAAAGTGAGAGGAACATCTCAGACATCACATTTGACTTCTCCATCCATTGTTAGGAGAGAGCAAGACACTTTTCAGAGGTGGTTATCACTGAGTACTAGGGTGTAGATACTAATATCTATGAGAAGAGAAATGAAATCTTTGGTCCTGTCATTGCGTAAGTTTTCTGCTATCATTGCTCCCTGGAGATGCTTGAGCCCAGTCAACATCACTTATCAAAGCCGTCTGAATTTCTGCAGCTTTGAATAAGCTAAGACTAGAGGTTTCAGCATGTTGTCCAAAACCAGTGTTTTTCTGGTGTCATGTATCTGTGGGCATTGAATATGTGCACAAGGGCTATATGTGAAGTATCTTATCGAATTAACTGCTCTGAAATTTAAAAAGTAAGAAAGAACATTTAGATTGCTAGGTGAGGGTGTGTGTTTAAGTATGACTCAAATTTTGCTGCAGTGGTACAGCAAGATGTAGGAGAGGACAACTGGCTTTGGGCAGTGGCACTGCTTTTTCATCCGATTCTGGGGCGCTGCTGGAACCCGATGGCGGCTTTCCCGCATGAGCTCAGCAGGTCTGCCAGGCCATCACCTGCGGCTCCTCATCGCCCTGTGTTAAGGGACGGGCCTAGGGGTAACCGGCCCGGGCAGGGTGAAGCCCCGTACGGGCACGGGGAGCAGGGACGCGGGGGGCGCGGGCCCAGGGGTCCCCGGCCGGGCCGGGCGCCAGGCGCGGGGCGCACCCCTTGGCGTCCCTTCGGGGCGTTGTTCGCCCCCCCGCGTCCTTCCTGCTTCCGGGGGCCGCCGCGGGGAGGATTTGCCGCAGATGACATCAGCTGTGGATGCTGGAAAGGCGGCGGCGGCGCGGAGGATGCGCCGGCTCCCCCCCTTCCTCCTCCTCCTCCTCACCAGGTCCCTGCCCTGCACCGTCTCCGTATAAAAGAGCCGCCGCCTCCCCACCCGCCCTCACTCCCTCCCTGCCGCCTGCGGAGCTGCCACCGAGCGGCCCCTCTGCGCTCAGCGCCCCGGAGCCGCGGGGCGGAGGCGATGGCCACCGTAGTGGTGGAAGCCGATTCGGAGCCCTCCTGCAGCATCCCCAACCCGACCTCCACCTCGCCCAGTCTCTCCCACCGCTTCCTAGACAGCAAGTTTTACCTGCTGGTGGTCATCGGCGAGCTGGTGACCGAGGAGCACCTGCGGCGGGCCATCACCAACATCGAGCGAGGTGAGGCGGCGGGAGCCGGGGCGCCGCAAGCAGCGCCGCGACATCCCCCGCCGGCGCCCTGGCCCTCCCTGGGCGCGGCCGGGAGCCGGGATAGCCCCCGAACCGCATCCCGCCGAGCCGCGGGCTACGGCTCTTTATTCCCCGGGGGGTCCCGCCGCAATCGCCCACCCCCCCCCCCCACCCCCCCCCCGTTCCCCCGCGGGGTGCGGGCGCTGCGGAGCGGGGTGCGGGAGCCGCAGCGAGCCCCCTCCCCGCCATGGCTGGGCGGAGGGACCGGCTCGGGAGCGCAGCCCCCGCCGCGGAGCCCGTCTGCCCGGAGACACCGGCAGGTGGGCGTGGCACGGTCCGCACTGCGGTCCCGGTGCTGCTCGGGGCGGACAAAGGGCGGCTGGCGATGGGGTGGAAGGGCTGCGCTGCGCTGCGGGGCGGATGCCGCCCGCAGTCCCCGTCCCCACCGCCACGCTGAGCCGGCGGGGATCGGGGCGTTTTCCCTCTCGGCGGCAGGGGCTGCGCGGGCGGGAGCGCAGCCGCGCCTTTGTGTCTAACTTAGGGCGCTGGGACTTTTCTGTCGTCTGGACAATTTTTTCAGGACCCAAGTTCTATAGACGCGTATATGTTCAAATAAAGAAAACCCTTATGAGCAACAAGGCTTTTACCCAAGGGCTCAGCCGCGTTATTGTCCCACTGCGGGCTCCTCTGACTCGGCATTTATTTGTCCTTTTCTTAAGGCGGCGGTGCAGGGTGGTATTGCGAGTGAAATGACAGTTTTATAAGTTTTCGTTGTGGTTTCTGATACAATAGATTGCAGTGTGCATGCGGAGAGGAGGAAAAAAACCCCAAACAAAAACCCAACAAGCTGTTGCAGTATTAGTGGAATAAAGAATGAAGAAAATTATTGCCGGACCTTACAGTTATTTAAACTCAGTTGATAGCTGATTTTATAATTGGTAGTTTTTTGTTCTGGGCTGGTGAAAACAAAGATTTCAGGAACTGCCATTGTTAAGAATGGAGAAGAGATCCCGGAACGGGGAATTGGTAGCAGCCTTGTCATGTAGGTGTGGTTCAGCAGTCCAGCTAGGACTTCATCTATGTCTCTATTGTTGCTTTCTCAACCATTGTTGCTTTAGTTGGTTATTTCTCTGAATTCTTTTTCATTACTATTTGAGGGAAAAGGCATCCTCATCTCAGCTAACCAATTTCATCATAACCTGTTCATCTTTATTGCTACTATTGTCTCTTGGGGAGAGCTACTGAGGCAGGTGCTTTGTCATCCAGAGCTTTTTCAGCATTGCACTTCCTTAACTCTATCTGATTTTCAGTTGTGTTAGAAGAGAACTGGCTGCATTTTAATTAAATTGTCAAAGATTATAAAGCAAATTGGTAAAATTTCTTCCCTCAAGACAGCTAATACCCTTCCTCTGAAGAATTGCTCTCCAGTCTCTTCTTGAATCTCCTATTGTATGGTTGCTGCTGCATTGCTCAGTTGCTGCTATCTCCTGCCACTAAGCAGAACACCCATTTACAGGTTTAGGTGTTTAGAGAGAATGTTTGGCCTTTTAATTCATCATATTGGATTAGAAGTCACCTTGCTGTTTCTAGTATCAGACCGTCTGATTGAGATTTTTGCCTGCTAAGAAAACTCCTTGGTGAAATTTTGAGGTACATTTTTCTGGATGAATACAGTGGGAGTCTGTATTCTTTGTCTGTGTGAGGCAATTGTGGGCTCAGATAATATTTTTCTGTTTGGAAAGTCTGCTGTAGTCTGGAAAAAAACCCACTTCTTGCCGCCTTTATTCTCAACAGAGCTTTAAATGCATTTTGGTTCTTGATAACCCTGCCTTACTGTCTTCTCTGGTACATCTCCTGGGTACCATCAGTGAAAATTGTGGATTCATGCGCCAAACTGCAGAGCAACGTGTCAAAGAAAACATCTGCTGATAACACATCAGTGGCGTGATGCTACGCAACCTGGTGGAATGCAGAGTCATTTCTTAATATATCGTGGGGAGGGAATGGTGTGGCAAGACGCATTCTCATTAATTACATTTTGGATGTGACTTTGCTAAGGAGGCAATTCTCCAACCCACCATCCACCAAAAGAGAAGAGGGGAGTGAAGAGAAAGCTTCAAGATTTTTCCACTGATTTAGCAGACGCTACTGGGTGTGCCCTCCCTGCTGTCTGATTATTCCTGTGTCTAGTGGCACTGCACTCTTAAGACTGCATAAAGAAAGAAATAGCTCCAGTTCCGCCATGTTTGCAGCAGTTATGTCCACACTGCTAAGCCATCATTGGACTGACCTTGGATTTTTCATCCACATTTACCTTTGTTCTGCCCAAAACCTGATATAGTGATATCATTCATTTAATACATTTTGTTCTGCTGTAATACACATGCATAATTTTTGCATCCAGATTTCTGAATCATGCAGTTGCATATTTTGGATAGTCTACCCAAATTCCAGCTTCAGCTTTTATGCATAGGGCATAAAAGCCTTTATGCCCTTGGCTTTTTTTTTTTCTTTCCAATTTTTTTTGGGTTGAGTTCTGTATTTTGGACATTGCCTGGCTAAATCAGGCAATGACTGAGCAATCTTGACTACATCTAATCAGAATCTTATCCCTACCGCAAATTAGGATCACATCTAAAGCAGCTAGGGATGGTGGACCAGTCCTTTCATTAGCAGCATTGATGAATCATAGTCCGTGTTGTTTAGTGGACCTCCAGAAAGCATTGTAGTTTCTCTGCCCAAGCTTGGTGTCATAAGCCAGGGAGCTATTTCTCTTCAAGCTTCTTGAAGTTCAGCACTCATTCATTCAGTGCACTTCAGCTTTGTGATCAATGTCAGTTTCATAGTTATTGTTTTCATATGTGCTCTATTTGTATGGTATTATATCATCTTGGTGTTCTTGCTCTCAGATATTCCAGCACCTGGAAGATATTAAAGCCTGTTTAGATGTATTTGCCTGCCAAAACTTGTCCCAAAAATTTACCATATGGCCAAGTGCTTTCTGAGAAAACAAAGTAAGGAGACTTGCAGAAGTCTTTCTACTTATGCCTCTGAACAATGATGCGTCAGTCAGGAAGTGGAGGTGGCTGGTTATGGCTCAGTTATTTTTCTCAAGTGGTTATGGAACACATGGGCAATACTGTATTTTCAATTTTTTCTTGAGATTCAGATGGCAGCTACTTAATTGTTGGTAGCATGTTACAGTAAACTTGCTACTACCTTTACTTGGATGCTGACAAGGAAGAGCCCTGGATGTGTTCTTCTTGCAGAGGCTTCAGGCTCTTGAAATGCAGATGTTCATATTTGCATGGAGAACCTACTCAGAGGTGCAATGGGAGACTAGCACTGCAGATCTGGTTTCTCTGCTATTCCCTCTTTTCCCCTCATGCTTTGTCCCTGCAACATGGCTTCTGCCTAAGTTCTGACATTTATGCTGCCTTGAAACAGAAAATACATATAGCATGGGAAGTGGCATTTAAGTAACATCCACAGCCTGAAACCCTGAGGGAAGTGTTAATTCTAAACTCATTCTGAGGGCTTGGACACAGATCTCTTCAGGCATCTTATTGTCAAACCCCAAAGTGGTCTAATCCAATAACTCCATACAAAAGCATGGTCATGTGGGGAGGAGCCTTCAGACACTTCCTCACCAGCAATCCATTTTATGTTTGCCAGTTCATTTCTGTAAATGTAATGATGATTTTTTTGGACAAAAAGAGTGCAATTTTGGTTTTCAAAATGGCAGTAGTGCTTGGACTCACTAGTAGTGTTACACCCTGCTCATTATTTCAAAAGTAGAAGATTTTCACAACAGTTTCAAAACAAAATTATATAAAAATCTGAAGTGTATTCTTTTTTTTTTTCCAAATTGTTCATTAAAATCTTATGGAAGACTAGAAACTTGTCTTTTGGCTGCAATAACTTTTTTCCCTGGTCGAATTTCAGTCCTTAAAAATCTACTTTGGAATAATATATATTTTTTTGGTCATGTAAGTGTTAAGTGTCTTACTTTTTAAGTAGCTGGGGGAAAAACAGTAGGGAACAGAGATATGCAATTTGGTTTTTAAAAAAAAAAAAAGATCAAGCACAGCATTTTCAAATTTCAAAACTAGAGTTCTGACACTTCATAAATAAAAGATCACTTGAATTTTAATTTAAAATATGGTATGCTTCAAAGATACTGAATGAAGACGTCAGCAATTTAATACTTTGTATTTAAATATTAATTAGCAGCATGCTAGGTAATGCTGTCTTTTTCTTCTAAAAAGGACAACATGACTGAAGAGTCCTCTGGGTGATTCACTTCTGTTTTTGTAAATTTGTATGTTAGGATTTTAAAGTCATGTCAGGGACATTGGTAACATACTGTAAAGTGGCTACTACTGCAGTTCTAAAGCCGGGGCCTTGAAGAATGGTCACCCTTTGGAAAGGCAGGTGGTTTTTTTCTGATTCCTGTCAGAATCCTGAATGCATTTTAAAAAGTTGCTTTGTGCCTTAGAAGAAAGCGAGGCTGGGCTTGGAATACAGAAATATGCAAATAATTTGAATGCAAATAAAAAAGTACTCAATTAAAACTTCCAGTGCTCATGTGTCAAGCTACATGCATTTTGTATTTTGAATTTTAGGAATCCGATCATGGGACACAAACTTGGTCGAATGCAACTTGGATCAAGAACTGAAGCTCTTTGTGTCTCGCCATTCAGCTCGATTCTCTCCTGAAGTCCGAGGTGAGTTTAAGAACAGAACTGCTAAATTACACTCAGAAATTGCCTGGTGCAGTAGTTTTAGGGCCTTTTTAAAGTTAAGAAAACTCACCTTTCGATTGAACAGTTTCTTCATGTGGCGCCAATCTGTAGTCCAGTGACGGAAGCCTATTGTGGTAGGTGGTGTACACACAAAACAATAACTGGGAAGGTTAGCTCTATAGTGGGACAGAGCCAGAACTGATGTCACAGCTGCTGCACTTCTGCCGCTCGAGCCCTGTGTTTCTCCCCAAAGGACTTGAACTTATTCATCTTTCTTGGTATGAGAAGCTGCATTATGGTGAGTCTGCCTTCACTCCCAGGAACTCTCTTTGGCTTGTATGAGGAAATCAGAAATGTATCGGGTTAGTAAGACTAAATCTCTTTTGCTGCCTTTTTTCCAAGCTCATTCTTCCTTAAGAGGATTCATTCAATAAACTGAAACTTTTGTTTACCAGTTTTGTGAAGTGTAAAGTTTGGGTTTGCTCTGGTTTCATGAGAATCAAGTGTTCGGTAAGTTTTCTAAGATCTCATTACACTTAATAACATTGCTGAATGAGTATGAATGAATTTAATTGAGTTTCTCATGTGAACACATATGACCTTTTCAAAGTAGTAGAGGTTTCTGTCATTGGTGAAATAATTGTGGCCATATCCATATTGAGTGCTGTCATACAGGACAACCTACTACTGACAAGTGTTAAAAATTCCAGCTTCTGTAACCTCTCTCATGTGTGGTGAAAAGGGCTATGAAGTTTTGTATCATACTACTAAATCACCTTCCTGCGGTCTGTTGCTATACACTTTTGACAAAGAGACCCTGATGCCTTGCTAGCATGACAACATTGGTTTTAAAAATGTCTTGTGTAACTAATTTTTTCTTCTTGCAGCATATGTTAAAGCAGTTTTTGCTGTATCTCCCCATATCTAGAGAGAGTGAAGCACTGCCAGGGTTAAGAAAAAATTACATACTTCTGTGATTCATCCTCTGGTTTGAAAACCAGCATAACCAATAAAACAATACACAGCGTGAAGATTTTTGAGTAAAGACATGTAGCCCCTTATTTATGTGGATGTAAACTGGGGCCTAAAATACTTGTCTTTCTTTTCATTTTAATGTCATGAAGCCAATTCAATTCCTCAGTGACATTTGTTTTACAGAGAGAAAATTTAAGAAATGCAAAATGCAGTGTATCCCATTTTTGCCATATCTTTGTTCTACTTTAAAAACATAGATCCTATGTTGCTCCTGTAGCAAAAATATTGTAGCATGACTTGTGTTTTTCCTGCCTCTTTTAGATTATACATTCTAATACCGCTGCGGGAATTAAAATAAAACAAATACTCTACTTTCATATAATAAATAAGATAAGCTAGTGCAGCCCTTTTCCAGCAGAAAGAATGTAGAATTGTTTAGGAATTTTTCTCAGGGAATTGTATTTTTGATTTTTTTTCCCCCCTTGTTGTCTAGACTTAGCTGTTTAATCTGTCATTGTGTTGAATTCTAGCTTGATCGCATGTGACTGGAATTCATCAACATATCTGACAAGCAGAAATGAATGTGTTTTTCATGACTGCTCCATCTTTAAACAATAAACTGCCAAAATCTGTGTTTACAAAGCATGAAGGGAGCCTGGAACTTGAATAAAGGCAATATCAAGGGATAAAGCTATCCATTTTGACCAACTCCTCATCTAAAATTTTGTGGAGAAGCGCATTTGTACCTCCAGAAGCCCACTGTACAGATCAGAGAATTATTTTAGTTTCTTTCTGCTGTTCTCTGATATTGAGTTCCGTATGAGGCTCCTTTGTATCCTCTCCGCTGTTTGGCAGAGAGAAGGCTTTTTTGTTGCCACATTCTAATAAGATTTCAGAGTGTTTACTTTGTCACAGCACCCAAATATTAAATTTTGGGAGTTCAACCATTGAAACGGTGGCCTATCAAAGAGATGATTGTAAGTCTGTATTCCTTTATGGTCCCAAACTCAGAAGTGGAATTTAGGTAACTAGGTGACGTTTTGTCCAAGGGAAGTATTCATCCAAGGTGATGGGATTGCCTGTGGAGTGTAATTAAACAACCTTTTTCTTTCCAGCCTTTTGAATCTCAAGTCTCTGTGCAGCTCACATATAGGGACAGTTTACTCTTGAGGAAGGCTCCTGGTTTTCTCAAGTCCGACTGCTGGCTGACTGGAGCCTGTTTGATGATCATGTTTAATTATGGTAATTGGGGTGGTGGCTCAGTGTGTGCTTGTGTGCTTCTCAGAACAGCTTGAGGATATGGACAGCAACAATGTGAGGGGTAGCAATCTTTCTGCAAAAGGAAGCTTGGAGGAAATGGGGCCTGTCCCCATGCCATATACCTATGATGTCAAAAGAAAGACATGCAAGTGACTGTCTGTCAAAGCATTTGTGTGTTTTCACTTAAAGAATTTAAGGTCTTATGCCCCTCCCTGTGTAGTGAATAGCAATGTAGGTACTGCTACTGCAGGGAGCATGATTAGATCCCAAGACTATTTTTGTGTTCTTTTCAAGGGGATGGGTTGTCAAGGTAATATTTGTGCACACTGTATTCAGCTGTTGGGCAATTTATGAGTAATTTGTGATTCCTTAAAATAAGATTCAGAATGGAAATTCCTGCAGATCTTTTCTACTACCTTGTAAAGCAGCTGACTTGACAGACTCCTTAATTATTATTCAGATCTTGGAGAGGTGATGTTGCCAGGTGCTGGTGAAAAATGAGTAACAGAACTAATTAAATGGTTGCCACGACAACAGGCACCATGACTTTAAAGGGGTATTCCAGGGGTGCCTTTGTTTTCTTTGTCATGTACTGATAACTTCCATCTTATGGTAATATGAAAAGGACAAAAAATGCAAACAATGTACAAGCTGGAAAAGAAAATGTGCATCTGGTAGTGAGGCAGAACAAGTGGAGAGTCTTGGAAAGAGCTCATTTGAAATTGCAGCTGTACCTACCAATCTTTGCTTAATTAACAAGAAAGTTTCAGCTGCATAAAACATCCTCACAAAAGACCATGTTTTTGGGTGGGGTAGGCTGAAGCTGTTGAAAGCCCTTCTGTAAGATTTGTACACTGGTATTTTATCTGTCAGTTTCCATCTGGAGACACTTAACTGTTGCATTGGTGCATATTCAAGCCTTTGTCTAGATAAAATCCATTTTATTTAAATAGCTGTTCACCCCCAACCTTCTAATAAATACTGCTCAAGCTATGCACTATGGCTGCTTTCTACTTCGTCCTGTGGTTATCAAGAACGTCTATGCATTTCCTATGTGGATAGTACCAGGAGGCCTCCTGTTGCCCGTTAACCAGTGCAGAGGCCAACTGCTGACTTGAACGAGTCCTTCCTTACCTGTGCCTAGGACTATTTATTGCCAGCCTGCCTGCAGCCAAAGGGGATCTTGGCAAAGTGCAAGACCTGTTTTATTTCCTCTTGGCAGCTATCTGCAGCAGCAGTGGGCTTGCCTCCTTTGGGCTTCCTAAGAAGTCTTTGCTTTATGGTACTGTCATTGTTCCATAAAGCCTTAACAACTTCCCTTCTGACAGTTACCATTTCAAAAGTTACGGTTTTGGGCTGCTCATAACCTGTGGAGAATTTTTGGATCTGGGAATTTTGATCAGCAATGTGTACAGCTCTGTACTTCAACCAAGTGGTGTATAGTCCCATTTCCTTTGTCAAAGCAGATCAAAAGCCACTGAACATCACACCTAGTAGCTTGCCATGTGTTCTTGTGGATCACTAATAAAATCCTGAACACCATGGGTTTTGTGCTGATTTACTTGACAACTGCAGTTCATCAAAATTCCTCAAATCAGGACATAGGTACTTGAGCTAAACCTGTTATTTGAAATGAAAGAAAGGGAAAAGCGACCGGAAGTGAAGACCAGATTTTTCAGGTGCTATCAGAAAGCCATAACTGCCCAGGAATTAATTTTGTTTAAGATCTCAGGTGGTCTGGTATGCACATTTAGGGATATGCTACAAATATGATTCTTCAGGTATTTAGAGGCTGTGATCATAGCTGGAGTAGCTATTGAGTGGGATCATTTTAGCTCATTATACGTTTGGGGAAGTTAATTTTAGTTGGCAGCAAGACTTGCTTTGTGTCTCAAAGTATTTGCGCATTGAAGGAAAGAAAATGGAGGCAGACTGGGAAAGGTAATTGAGCTGACTCACGCTGCAGTGGCTGCAAATGGTGTCCCTGCAGGGTGACCTGCAGCTGCCACTGGCCCAGGGCTGCAGCCGTGGAGCTGCTCAGCAGCACAAAGCCAGGAGCCCCTGGGTCCTGTTGGAGGGTGTTGATGGGAGCATATGCACTGGACTGCTCCTGAGCTTTTTGTGGGGAGATGCAGGGATTTCGGTGGTTTTGGAGAGGATTACAGTGTAATAGCCTATGTGTTTGGATACAAAAATTGCAAAATTGCAATCCCAGGGCTGCAGCCGTGGAGCTGCTCAGCAGCACAAAGCCAGGAGCCCCTGGGTCCTGTTGGAGGGTGTTGATGGGAGCATATGCACTGGACTGCTCCTGAGCTTTTTGTGGGGAGATGCAGGGATTTCGGTGGTTTTGGAGAGGATTACAGTGTAATAGCCTATGTGTTTGGATACAAAAATTGCAAAAGTCTTCTTTTCTTAGTACTATTTAAAATTCTAGAGATTCTAATAACTCTCTTTATCATCTTTTTTACAGTGAGTAAGGTGTTGCACTTATGTGACAATCATTCTGGCATTGACTTCCATTTCTGCTTTTTTTAGGAAAGATCTCAAAGAAAATTAGCATGCATTTGCATTGCTGCCAAAACACTGGTACCTGCTGATTCACACTAAGCTATTAGTGTGAATCAGCAAAATTAGTGAGAGGTTATTTTTAAATGCCTGTATCAAAATTAAATACAGTCAGTTCAATCATTATAGAATAGCCCCTGTTTTATGGGAACAGGTTTTGGCTTGTGTGAGGCAGCTACCAAAGGCATGGGATTAAGTTAGTTATGAGTAATGATAACATTTTAACCGCATTATGAAATTTGAATCCCCATTCCTCTTTATTAGAATGAAAATTAAGCATACCTAATATGCTTATAATATTCACAGGTATATTCACAAAGGTTACTTTGTTAAGGGTTTTCTGATAGAATTATAATTCTTAATGTGTTGCTTGTGAGATTCCTCAATGTTTTTCGTAATATTTTGTCTATGTGGGATTTCTGAAACTGAAAATTTAAACAATATTTCATTTCTGACCTCTGTCCAGTATCATTTACAGATGACCTACCTTTCATCTCTTCCATCATGGATTTATGATAAATATGTAACCAGAATATCATTACCACTTTTAAAATCTAATTTCTTTTTGTCATGTGCGACATTTTTGTCAGATGTCTGTTTTTCTTAATTTTGTTAAGATTTACGTACTTTGCTTTTGTGGAATTTGTTACTTTCTTATCTAATTTATCAATTACTTGAGAGAAATATTAAAGGTTTTTAATTGGCCTTTTAATGAGAAGAGACTGGATCCAAAGATCTGTGAAATAATTGGATTGGATTTTGGATTAGAGAAAGTACTATCTAGTATTTTGAAGTTGGAACAGAAACAAAAATACCCCTAATTAGCAAAAAAGTGAACATTTTGTCTTCTTTCTTGAAAGATACAAACATTACTTCATATGAAGTGAATTGCCTACCCCAGTATTCAGAGATAGAACCAGACCCAAGTAAGAAGAGTTGAGGCACTCCCTGTCTCCAGACTGGGTGGAATGGGGAGCTCATGTTTACTCCCACTGCCATCTGTAGAATAAGAGTTGGCACTGTGGCTACTGAGAGCAACCTTACAAGTGCTCCAGCTGTCATCTGCCTTGTAGAGACAGGTACAAGAGGTGCATCCACACTGGCTGCAAATCCGTTGATCCTGACTGCCAGGAGTATCCCACAGTACCTCACAGCCCCTGTGAGTAGGCGAGTTAAGCACTGCAGTCGGTCCCAAATAGAAAGCTGGATGCTTCTGTAAGTAAGGTGTATGTTTTTGCATCAACCCCCCAGATGGTCCCACCAAAAAGACAAGATGATTAGTTTGGGGTTGTAGTTGCTGTGGTAATCTGTTCCTAGAGCTGAGAAGAAAAGCAGTGCTTCTGGTGACCTGGATTTGCAGATTTTAATCTGTCTGTGATTTAAAACCAGTTTCTGATAAAATAAAAGATTGAGAGTAAAAAATTGTATTAAAATAATAACCAATTCATAAACAAACTTGTGTGAATTTCAGTATTGTTTTGGTGTTGCAATTTTATGTATTTTAGTACTTCAAAGCTTGTCTGTAATGGTGAGATAAATCACCCTCTTGTGTCCCTCTGCCCCTGTCTCATGCATTGCTATGTGTGGTACATTGTGCCCATCTGCAACTCTGGAAAGCTTGGGGTGTTAATTAAAACAAGCAATCAACCTCACAAAAGAGCCCTCCAAAGCACAAACAAAAAAAGAAAAAAAAATCTCTTGTGAGAGATTAGCCATATTCTTAGCGCGTATAATCTCTGAGTGATTCTAAGGAACTACGCAGATTTTCACGTGGAAATCAACTCCCCGCTGTCAAAGGCTGCCTTTGGAAGCTGGGCCAGTGTCACGACAGTGCTTTCCTTCAGTCTTTTCTTCAGAGAAGACTGATGCCAGCTTTGGTTCCCATGTCCTGAGTAATGAATAAGCTTTCCTAGGTCTTGTAAGCTCTTCATAGTGGATTGAATCTCTCCCCACACCTGAGAGACTGGAAAGAGCAAAAGTAAGAAAACTCATTGGTGCAGATAAAGGTGAGTCAATAGGTGAAGACAAAACCAAACCAATTACAATGGTGAAGAAAATTGCTCAGCACCTCACACAGGCAAAATACTTCTCAACCAGTCTCTGAACTTGGTAAGCTCCCATCTTGGTAATTAAAAACCCCACCTCCCTCCTCTAGTCTGGCTTTTGTTGCTGAACATGGCACTGCATGCTGGTATTTGTGTTCCAGTCAGGTTTTTATTTGCTGACACCATTGTTTAACTACTTAAAGCAAAGGGGATGAAATTTGACGGAGCCCTAAGAGAGGCCAACTACAGGAGTCTTGCTTCTGATCTTAAGGCTTGGAAGCAGTATACATCCTGTCATGGGTGTTATGGCCTTCCAGCATGCTTTCTTAACCTCAGACTGTGTCCTGTAGTTTTCCTGGTCTTCTAGAACTTGCACAACACTTGCAAAAACTTTTTAAAAAATGTATATTTTGTATGTGGCCAGTACTTTAAACAGATATAGAAAGTAAGCCTTCAAGAGTATCTTGGGATAGGATTTAATGCTTGTCTCAAAGCAATAGTTTAATGGCATTGCTCATAATAATTTATATAGTGATATTGATTTTTTTCACACCTAACATTATTAGCTGCAAAGCTCAAATTCTAAAAGTTCATTAGACATGGAAGATTTAAATATTTTTCAATACTAATTAGGCTTTTGCACATTTACCATTTCCCAGCAACTTTACATATTTTAATCTTCCTGTCCCCTGTTTCAGTAATTCCATTCTTTTTATGTTTCAATATGCTATTTTATCTATCTATCTAAAACCTAATCTTAAAAAGTAGGGATGGGTGTCTTTGATCATAGGACCATCTCAATGGCCTAAATAGTTTGGGTGCACCAATTGTATTCTTGAAGACTCCCTAGTGAGAATACTTGCTCTGCACCTAACAACCCTCTGTACCTATTAAAGCCTGTAATTATAACAAGAATCACATTTTGTCCTCAGCTTTGGGATAGTGTCATTGTATGTCAAGCAGTGGATTATCATGTGAAAGGAGACTTTGCCAACATACTCATTTTGTGATGAATAGAAGGATCTTGAAGTATTAATCTGTTAGGAGCTGTTGAGTGGGGGAAGCTCATATACTGGGTTGTGCTAATTGATGTGGGTTGTGGGTTCTCCACAGCCATTTGTAGACAGTAGTCAGAGGAAGGAGAGCAAGAAAATCAAGCCAGCCGATTTCCTTAAACATGGTAGACTTACTGTTCAGTCTCTTGAACAGTATAGTGCAGCCATTCATTAGACCCCTACATACCTAAAAAGGTATTGTTTTTATTTCTGGACCTTTTCATGGGCTGTGTGCACCCTTTG
This sequence comes from Melozone crissalis, assembly GCF_028551555.1. Taxonomy (NCBI): domain Eukaryota; kingdom Metazoa; phylum Chordata; class Aves; order Passeriformes; family Passerellidae; genus Melozone; species Melozone crissalis. Next base: position 48,114,087 of record NW_026535783.1, read on the forward strand.
TAATTAATTTGCTTTAAATTAAAAGTATATTCTGGGCCAAGCAATCAGCTTCTTGCAGAGAATCTAGAAAATGCTTAGAGATTCACTTTATTTGGTGTATCTCTACTTTTTTGAGTTTCACACAGCACGTTACATACTTGAAGAGTTGATGCTCCTCTGACTTTCATTCCTAACTGGAGTTTTCATGCAGTGTCGGGAGACAGCTGGTAATCTCTGTAATTACATGTGTCCTCATGAATTTCTAGAGTGCTCTGAGAATCAAGTGAGTTTTTTAACATAGTGCTGCTCTCCAGGGTAGCAGTTGTGTGTTGTATACAGCGTGTTATATTCAGGGCAATATTCCAATCCTGGCAGATTTAACACTTTTTGCCTTCATGCCTAGACTTTTGGTCAGGGACGATGTTAAAGAAGGGAGTGCCCTGAGATCTTTCTTTCACAGCGGGAAGTGAAAGAGTGGTATGCAGGGCAGTCCTGTAGAGCTAGCCCGACAGCCACATATGGCTGGTACCTCCACCCAGGAGAGTTCAGCCCCAGACTTCAGTCCCTTGAAGAGGAATGATCTCACCAGTGATGGGCCTGTCAGAAGATCCATCAGGAAAGTCTCACCACACCGGCATTTACCTTCCCCACAGCTCTGAGTTAACAGGGCTCTACTGTCTTGTTTCAGAGACAGCTTTGGTAGCCCTGCAGGGGCAGCTTTTGCATGGACACAGCAGAGATCAAAGGCTTCATTCTGTGATGCTGATGTTAAAAAATGTTATTTTCCTTATTTCTTTAAATTTCTTAAGTTTATTTTAAACCTTGTATCCTGTTCCTTTCTTTCCCAAAATGCTGTTTTCAAATTAGCAGATGTTTTCAGGACTTGAGAGAAACTTGTGTTCATCCAAGATGACACTTACCTTCCTTTATCCATGCTCCTCCTCTTGGAACCTTCCTATATGTCAGAGTAAGTCATGGTAACTTAGTGGAAAAATGTGAATGGCATCTTGTCAGGTTTGGATCTTCCAGGTGCACTGCCTTTCTTGGAGTCACACCACAGCTGACAATAAATAAATATGTACTTTCTAAGAGATGAGTTTAGGAAAAGCTGTGGTCAGGGATGACTCTGCTCACAAATTATGTTTTGTAGTTTTACTTTTGTTTCTGGCTTCCCTCTGCTATTAAATATGTTTGGGTTGACATCTGTCCCTTCCAGCATTTTTTTTGGTCTTACTTTTGAACAGATGGACATCTCTTTGTCAGTGATTGTTAACTTAGTCTAAGCAATAATCAAATCAAGTTTAGACCAAGTCCTTTCTGAATCCCAATCTCATGTACTGTCCCATGTTTCTGACTGGCTTGCAATGATGGGACACTCAGAAAACACTAGGCCAATATTAGACCTTTTGGTTGGTTTAGTTACCTAAACTATCTAACAAAAAACTGTTGGTTTTTGTTAGATAGTTTAGGTAACTTGGTTGGTTGTTGGCTATGAAACTGGATGCCATAAAACACTTCATCAGTTATCATTGAGGGGGAAAAAAAAGAGAAAGAAAAGGTTTTCAACTCAGCAGAGACAATTCTGAAACCAGCAGAGATATGGCTTCTGTGCATCTTGCTGTACTCCTATGATAACAATCACTGGATTGTAAGTGGAGTTACCAGACAGGTTTTGTCCACTGTGGTCAAATCACAAACTGGCCACAGAAAGCTTGGAATCACTTGCTCTATGTGATGACACACTAACAAAGAGATTCACTGCTGACTTTGATTTTTTTTTTTTAATTTGTACTGTACGGTTTTCCATGTTCTCACCAAATAGTTCATAAATTCTTGCCAATTACTTTTGAGATCCAGTGAAATAGGAGAATCACAGAATTATAGAACTTGATGAGTTGGAAGGGAATTATAAGGATCATTGAGTCCAACTCCTGGCCCTGCGCAGGACACCCGAGCAACCACGTACACCGTGTGCCCAAAAGCATTGTCCAAACACTTTTTGAACTTTATGAGGCTGGTGCTGTGACCGCTTCCCTGGGGAGCCTGTTCTAGTACCTAGCCACCCTCTGCATGAAAAACATTTTCCTTGTATCTATCCTAAATCTCTCCTGACTCAGCTTCATGCCACTTCCTTGAGTCCTGTCACTGGTCATGAGAGTGAAGAGATTGGCACCCATCCCTCTGCTTCCCTGTCACAAGGATGTTGAAGACCACAGTGAAGTCTCCCCTCAGTCTTGCCTTCTCCTGGCTGAGCATCCAAGTGTCCTCAGCTGCTTCTCATATGGCTTCCCCCCCAGAAGAGCAAGAAAGTAGAAGCAATCTCAGTCTTTCAGATCTATTCATATTTCCTTGCTATGTATGATATCTTTTAAATTGTTACAATTTTCAAAAGTCGATCTTTTCCAGTGCAAAATAAATTCTTAATTCTCTTCTAGTTCAAAAACCATTCCCACCTAAGTTTCTATATAAAATCAATCATATCATGCAGGTAAAGCTAGTTTATTGGAAGAAAGAAAACCAACTTCAAATTAGCAGTTAAAAAAAAAAAGAAAGAACAACCAAACAAACCCAAACCAAACAACTGACCACATGATGTTTCTTAACTTTCTCATTTTTGGAAGTTGCCTTACAAGGAATTGTACTTCCTCATGCTGCTTTTACCAGCAGATGGCATTCTCAATGCCCATGCTCACTGCTGTGCAGTAAATGATCACATTCTAAAGTCAGTATGAATACTTCTGTAATGTTTTTATGTTTTAGTTCTTAATGTGAGACATATGTTTCTATTTTTCACTGAGATCTTGCTGGGAGTTTAAATTTTAGACACTTCAGCTCTGTTGACTGTGAAAGATGAATCCCTCAATGGGAAATGAGCTCAACAAACTTCAGATCTCCCAGTGTCAATGAAGGAAAAGCTCATTCAGGTCAAGAACTTTCTCAGGTGGAATCACTATCACTGACAGTGATCATTTTATGGAAGGGCTTAACATTAACTCTGCAGAGTTAGTAGGGGGAAAAGCAAGATCATTATACACAGCTAGATTTGTGCATAAATTAACACATCTCTAGATACAGATAAGAAAATCAGCCTGACAAGATCATGTATTCTCTGTATATTCTGGGTACCTCCAAAAGGCCTGAATGTCTCCCATTCAGAAGCTGCATTATAATCCACAGTCAGACCTGGAATAGTGCCTGTCTCTCTCTCAGAGCACAGCGTGGAATAAGACCTGAGACCTAAGCAAGTAAAGTCTGACTCACTTGTCAAGTTTAGTACATCTCAGTTTTTTTCCCTGTCTCAGTCTGTGCTATGACTTTTTGTTAGGAGTGCAGTAGCAGGTAGTTTGACAAAGCAAATCAGTGTTGTCCATCTAAAAATACTTGTAAGTGTTCGTACAAGTTAAGTCCCAGTGTGGCATTTTTCCTTTCTCAGAGATGGAAAAAAAAATCATAGCTTTCTAAGTGACTGTAGAACACATAAATCATAAATCAAGCTGTATCATAAATCAAGAGACCTGAAGTTTACTTCTTAATTTTGCCCCTGAACTATGTAAAGACTGAATGTGGCAGTCATAGTCAGGTGCTGTGGACGACCCATGATTTGGATTATTCATTTGCAGTAATGTAATGGCATTTATATCTTTTTGTCTTGCGTCAGCTTTCCATCAAGGCCAAGTGTACTAGTAGGGAATCTAATGTCAGTGATTTATGCAGTGTGGTCTTCATTAAAATTCAAAATGAGGACACCAACTCTCTTCAAATAAGCTAGTAATATACTAGCCAGATGTAACAGTAAACACTAAAGGGATCACTCAAATTGATTTGAAAATAACAGTAATAGAGATGGAAAGCTGAGATTAGCCATTTGTGAAATTGTGTAATTCCTTCAGATTTCTGAGTTGTATTAAAAAAAGAACACATTAGAACCTTTTTATTAAACAACACCTGCATACATTTGCATGGGCAAAATCTTTTCATATATGCAAATACTGATAAATGGACAATCAAATACTTTTCATCTCATTTAATTGCAGTGGAGTAGCAGGGCTCTCAATGCTTACTGAAAGCAGCTCTTTGTTACCATTCATTTTAAAAAACCCACAACCCAAACAACAAAACAAAACAAAAAAACCAAAAAACCAGAAAATGCCCAAAACCATAGACAGCAGTTTGTCTTATTGTGATTACTAAAAAACCCTTTGACAAATACTGCTTTTGAATGAGTGTAAATTATGAGGAATTTTACTGAAAACAAGCAGGTCTCTCTGGATCTACCCTGTTAGGTGTTAAGGCAGCATTGGACTGCTGTTGAAGAGTCGCAGTCCTAGGAATGCTTGTGAAGAACTGTGGTTTGTAAATCCCATCTACAGAGAGTTTGAGGGATATGGCTCTGGGAATTGTGGTTTGTAACATGTTTCTACATGTAGTAACATGCAACACTGCTGGGTTGCTGTGACACCACTCAAAATAAGGCATAGCACTTCTCTTCTATGGTATCCTTGCCAGTCTGCATGGTGCTGGAGCTGGAAATAAATTGACTTCTATTAGTCAAACCTCTGTAGGAAGCTAAGTGTCTCTACAAAAACTGTAAGCCAAGCTGGTGAAATACTGCCTCCCATCTTTAACAAATTTCCTTGTCAAGTGGGAGTGAAATGCTTTGAAGTGCTGCCACGTGGTTGAGGAAGTGTGTGTTTTGTGATTGCTACAATTTTTTGCCAGCTCTAAATCCAGGAATGCTTATAAGGTAAAAGTTAAAATGTCATGGGGAAATTAAGGAAATCACATTTTGATTACCCCTCTGAGTCTGGCTTAATGATTGACACAACCTTCAAATCCCGAGGAAAGAGAAGTGCCAAGGAGTAGCCTTTTGCCTTTTGTCACCTCTGTTGAGCCATCCCCCCCACTCTGCATGGCTGCTTATCTCATGGCTGTGGGTTAATTAGGAGAATTTAAGGCTGAGGATGTGGAAGGGAATTTAAATTGCATCTGTATGGATTAGGATCTGTTGGAGTTCATTAGCATGCAAGCACAGTTCCTGTGCCTTTCTGTGCCTCTGCCCAGAGCTTGCATCTTCCAGGCATTTCCACACTCCCTCAGATCTCTTGTGCCTTATGGGCCTGGCCCGCATTTTCATATTAGCACAGTTTAATTAGGCAAGGAGATATTGCCATGACTCCAGAATTATCTATGGTTGTGATAGATCAATATTTATTACAGAGATTTTTTTTCAAAGAAATGTCTGCTCTGTTGGACAGGTTTGCTCATTCAGAGGCCCTAGAGCCATTTAAGAAACAATTAAATCCTCTCTGGTGGGAAGTGGAATATTAAAAAGGATTAACACTGACTGACCGTGTATCCCTTCTAGTTTCATCTGCATTCTTCTGCTTTGCTATTCTTATCTGACACGTAGGTTTGATAGAGGGAGTTGGGTTTGGGGACTGCTGCCCTTTTCTTGCAGCGCTGCAGAGCATAGTGGGAGGATGTCAAACGGGTCAAGGTATCGGCTAAAAATTATCAAACCCAAAAGTAAATATATGTAGCTGTTGAGTAATTTGCAAGCACTGTGCTGGGAAGAAGTTTCCATAATTCCATTAAATTTATTCTGATTATCCAAATTTTCAGTGAAAGGTGAGCATGGCATAGTCTAGTGTTCTAAACACTTACGTGAGTGGCTGGGTTTACAGGGGCCATACAATAAATGCCAAATGAGGAGAGCTTGCATGACCAGGTCATTATTCATTCTCATTTCATGATTTTTCTCCTCAAATTAATTTTAGTATTTTCTACAAGGGAAGCAGTTTTCCCTTTTGGGAACATGTTAGAACAATATGTAAATTCTGCTCATTTATGAACATTCACAAAGATCTTGAAACAGAAGCCATAAATCAAAACTTTTTAGCAGAAAATGTCAAAGTGAAAGACTTAAAATTTTGTACATTTTCCTTATGTATGGCTTTGTTTAATATATGTTTGTAATACTGTATAGTAGAAATATTTCTCTTTTTAAATTTGCATTTCTCCAGTTAATGAGTTATGAACTACACAGTAATGTTACTTTGTGTAATGAAGGCAGTCAACCCTTCCATTGTTCATTTCTCTTCTCCATAGGTAAGTATTATTGTCTTAAGCTAAGGAAGAATACTTGTGCATCTCTAAAACTTAGAACTATCATCAGTCATAGGTCTATTCATTGACATCTAGTAATAGTTCTCCTTTTAGTGTAATTCCCTTTGAAAATTAAGTGTGCAAAACTTAAAATGTATCATGGTTCATATGGAAAATATTAAAATACTGCGCCTCTGCCTATAATACACAAGAACAGAAGCTTCCAGTAGAAATCTGATGGCAACATTTACATTTCTTAAGTCAAGAGAAAATATTGAAAGTCATGAGATTTCTATTGCCCAAGAAGGAGGAAATAAATACTACCTTGTTTTAATCTTTGGAGGGGAAAGTGCAACTATGTTGTTACCATGTTCCTTAAGCATGCCCCTGTGTTGGTTTTTTTTTTTTTTTTTTCCAAATGATTATGCTGATTCTAAAAGAGTATTTGAATTGTGTTCATTTAATACTGAGAGAGTTACATGTCTCACCAGTGCCACCAGTTTGTCATTGTAATGAAGTACAGTTCACAAGTGCCCATAATTGCACAGCCTCTGTGCAATCAGCAAGATTTCTAAAGGGAGTCTATCACATCTAAAAGAACCCTTTCTTCATTGCACAGTCTTAATTTCACCTGACATTTTGTCAGCCAGGGCAGAAACTTTCTGCAGAAAGCAGGACACTATCCCTGGTCTCCTTTAGACTAAAGAAGGTGGAAAATTAAGTTATTATAAATCTGCTTCTAATGTTAACAATTTATTACATCATGTAGATGAACCTGCTGTAGATCTTAGATATTTCTTTTATTGTTTTAGCAATTTGCTCTATTTGTTATGCATGAAAAATGTTTTTGATAACCCATGTTGATCATACTTGCTAATGAACCAATACCTACAATTACTGCACTTAAGCATATATCTTCAGAACATACAATGTTAGAGGGTTGCTAATGAGCTCAACAGTAGTTGAAGACACTAATTAATTAAATCAGGGTTATTTTTCCTGCCAGAGTATAGGAGGATGGATGCTGCCACTGGAAGATGCTGGAGCATGTAACCTGTGGCTGTGTATTGAAGGAAAATTTTCGTTGTCAATCTGTTTCAGAAACTGGTAATGCAAAATGTTTTCTTAGTTATAAAGACAGCAGATATTTAGTACCTTACTCAGATCAATTTATTATGAAGCAGCATGACACTTTGTGCTGTGAATCTTTATAATGCCCAGAGGCTTTCACATGAAAATTGCTCATTTAATTTTCACTGGATTACTTTTTTCATTTAAACAACAATAATAATGTGAAGTTAAGTGCAGAGTTCAAATAACTTACAAGGGTCCTTTCCCAATATTCTTAACCTAATTTTGGAATATTAATATTTTTGAAATGCAGCTTCACATTTCAAAGATAATTTTATTTTTTGTGGGTCTTTTGTGGAAAGCTCATTGTTATTAGTTCTCTTAGTCCAGCCAGAGCAGTGCCCTTACCACCAAAGCATGTAAGACATTTTTTAAAGGAAAACTTCTGTCAATCCAGCAGCTTGAAAGAAAGAGGCCAATAAACACAACTTACGCTATGTCAGTGATTTCCAACGTTAAAAAAAGGGACCCAGAATAGCACTTAGATCTATGTGGTTGGAAACCAGACACGTAAAAAATGTACTTTGTCATTGGGATGGATATTGTGAATGGAATTGCCTGTGAGAGTGCAGTCTGCCAGATAACGAACAGGTCGGCTCTGGCACAGCCTCTCAGGCTGCAGACACCATCCTCTCAGGCCCAGGAGGAGTGATGTGTTAGTGACAGCACTTCTCAGGGGAGGAACGACAGAGACTGAGGAATATATCAAGGGGGAGATCAGTGGTAAACAGACAGACTAGATGGCTTTTACTCACCTTCTATGCCATCTCTGGATGTCCCCCCTGACTATAAAAGAGTAAAATGGCAGAAATTTACTGTCATATCATTCACTTCTGCATGGGCTGATAGAATGTCCTTCAGTTCCTGAAGATTTAATTATGTCCAGTTTTTGTGGCTGCTGCTGGAAGAAGCTTTGAAGAGGGAGGGAGTAATTTTTTTTCAATTTTTCCTTCATTTTCTCCCCATTAGTGTGCTCTTTCCATAAAAATACACCCAGGCACCAATCCATGGGGCTGGAGCTGTGATCTATTGAGACCTTTTGTGGCACCTGCTCACACCTTCTGACAGGCTCAAATGTTGAATGAGAATGGCCAACCCCCTAAGGTGGGGATGGCCAGAGACCCCCTTTGTATTTCACAGCGGCCAGCTGCTTTCTTGCTCTCTCAGTTGTAAATACAGAACACAGAAGCCAAAGTAGACACAGGCATTAAATTGAGAGCCAAGTTTGCCAACTGCGTTTCTGCATTTTATGATTGAAAATCATCAAGGTAAGGCTGCAAGAAAACAGCTCCAGAATCACTCTGGAGGGTTGAATTTGTTTTTCGTGCAACTTTGTTTTGAGATGGCTTTTGAAACAAGATCACTCCAAAGTGCTGGATTTGGTACATCCATCCACCCTGCAGCCACCCCTGGAAGAGAATGGCTCTAATGCTCACTGAGAGGAGGAGAAGCAGGTGATGTGGGAGACTACAGGAAACTTTCTTTTCCCTGGTGTTACTCAGAGGTTTACTGAATGGGCTTTAGTCATTACTTTTAAAAATGTTTTATTGATTATACCAAAGCACAGTGTAACTAGTATTGCCCTAATTTTACATTGTTTTTTCCTTTTTTAAAGCCAGTAAAAAAATTCTATCTAGACTTTTCAAAAGCCTCTTATTTCCTTATATCAGCCCAAAGGAAATCTTGCTATCTCCAAAGTAATAAATATTTTTTTTCCCCTGGAGACAATTCTTATTAATAGTCTATGCTGAAATTCAGACTTGAAATAGCTTTTGTGTTCCCATGAAAAGAAAAAAGCGAATCATATACTTCATGTTATATGTCATCTTCAAACATTAATTTGAGGTTAATCAGTACTAAAGGAAAATTCTTGCAAAGCTTAAACCTTTAATTTTACCAGGTGAGTGGCTCTCCAGCACACAGACAACCTGTTCAGAACAGTCATCAGCAAAAAAAAAATTATGAGGATAAAGGGAGACTCATCATTATTGTGTTTCTCTATAGTTGGGTTTGGGGTTTTTTTGTTACCTCATTCCTTTGTTAATGAGTTTGGGGTTTTTTTGTTATCTCATTCCTTTGTTAACGGCTCCCTTCTACAGTATGAACCTAATAAGTGGGAATAAATTGCAGCAAATCTTGACATGGTCACATTCTACAGAACATTAAATAGCCTGTTTAATTACAAAGATATCTGCATTTGTTTGCAAAGTATTAAAATGCACAAATATGGAATCAGTTCCCTAGTGGGAGACCATATGTGCACAGCAATGCTTAGTCTGCATGAACAGTTAGCAGTTTATACGTGTATGTACAATTTGCATAAATGATATAGGGGCCAAAGTTGACACAAGACCCATGTGAAAAATTATTTTAGTATTAAGTGTTCTTCCTCTTTAATGAAACATAGGAGATGGGAAGCCATGCCTTTGTGCCTTATATTAACGGATTTCCATTCTGAGTTTCTCTAGAAAGAAAGCTGAGAAAATTTTCATTAATATCAGAGGAGCTCATACAGTCAAATTTTATGTAGATTGTATTACCAAATATGACTAGTCAGTGCTGCTGCAAGCCATTCTATCTAAACTTAATTCTGCTGCTGCCACATTGCCACATTATGTGGCCCATATGATTGTGTGGACCACAGTGTAGTGCACACTAACAGAGATGAAGGCAAATGCAAGAGGTTCCCCCATGGAGCATCCGGGTGTGCCCTTGTTCTGGATGTGTGGGTCAGGGAGTCATAGAGCCCCTGGTTATGTTTGATCTGTTGGAAGCCCTTGTTCCCTTTGGCATGCTTGCTTGGACTTGCTCATATGTTTTTCATGTTATTCCACATCTTTTGAAGGTTTCCCATCTAGTTAGACTCTAAGCCCATCAGCATAGGAAATGCATAATTGTCATGAAGACCACTGGATTACTGTAAAGGCCAGAACTAGATAATTCATGGGAAAATTTTAAACTGAGACGGGTAATTTTAAATGAAACTTCATTTTTTATTGTATTTATAGAAGAAACAGAAACAATTTGAGTACTAGAAATGTAGCTGAAAGCCAGTGTTTTTGTGAACTTTAATTCTGCATTTCAAAATGGTACTATAGACTTTTAACTTCGCATATGTTTTTCCTAAAGGAAGCAAATTACTGTAGTCAAATGGTAAAACACTCAGAACCAGCTTACGAATAAAAACCCTGAAAATGTCTTGTGTCTGAGCTCTTGGGCCATTCCCATGATATGGTTATGACCCAGCTACGACAGGTACACTGCAAATGATCTAGAATGTCAGATGGATTCTGATTAGATATATAGCCAGATCTCAGGAGGAAATAAAAGAAAACAATTTTTTTGTTAGGAAATTATATTATGTTTATATCATTCTGTTGATTTCCTTTGCTAGACCACTTCACGTGTGTTGCTGTGAATCCAGATGTTGTCTTATACTTGTTCCTGCTCCACACAGAAAGCAGCAATGCCAGGTCATGATAGGCCCACATGCAAGCCTTACTTAAACTATTTAATGTGTTGTTATACAAGGTTGCCAGGATTTCTTTAGAAGAATTATGCAGAAATATGATACTGAGTGAACATGAGATAACAATGTAAGAAACTCAGCAACTTCTCATCAGACTTTAGCTCCAAACCTTTCGCAAGCTTTGTTGTCCTTCTCTGGTGCTGCTCCAGCAACTCAGTGCCTTTCTTACCATGAAGGGCCAGATCTAAACACAGGATTTGAGGTGTGGCCCCACCAGCACTGAGTACAGGGGTACAATCCCTGCCCTGCCCCTGCTGGCCACACCATTGCTGGCACAGGCCAGGATGCCATTGGCCTTCTTGGCCACCTGGGCACTGCTGGCTCATGCTCAGCTGCTGTCACCAGCACCCCCAGGTACTTTCCCTGTCATTCTGCCCCAGCCTGTAGTGCTTCCTGGAGTTGTTGTGACTGAAAAGGATTACCTGGAAATTTGTCTTGTTGAACTTCACACCACTGGCCTCAGCACATCAATCCAGACTGTCCAGATGTCTTTGTAGAGCTTTCACAGCCTCCAGTGGAGCAAAACTCCCATCCAACCTGGTGTCATGCACTAACTGAGGGTGTACTTGATCCCCTCATCCAGATCAGTTATAAAGTTACTAAATAGGACTGGTTCCCAGACTGAGCCCTGGGAACAGCACTGGTGACCAGCCACCAGCTGGATGTAATTCCATGCACCACCACTCTTTGGGCCAGGCCGTTACAACTGCTTCTTTAGCCAGCAAACTGTGCACTCGTCCAAGCCACAAGCAGACGGTTTCTCCAGAAGAATTCTGTGGGAAATGGTGTCAGAAGATTTGCTGAAGTCCAGGCAGACAACTTCCATGGCCTTTCTCTCATCCACTAAGTGGGACCCTTTGTCACAGAAGGAGATCAAGTTAGACAAGCACATTTCCTTGGGCCACATTCCTTGGCTGGCTCCCTCACCAGCTGCTCCAGGACATTATCTTCCACACCCTCCAAGAACGTCCTAGGCTGTTTCATCTCTGTTGTGTTGCATTTCCATCATCCATTAATTTGGTGTTCCCCACAAGCACAAGAGTCAGTGATTCTCCTAGCTGCTTATAAAATATTTCATCTGCTTCTTAATCCTGGCTGGGGGTCTATCCTGGACTCTCACCAGGATATCTGCTGTGTTGGCTTTCCCCCTGATTCTTACCCATGAACAAGGAACCCTATTGTGACCATCATCAAGATAATCAAAACACTTCCTAACTTGCAGGTCTACCCAAAAGCCTATCCCTCCTGAAGTGTTTATAGCCATCCATTACAGCACTCCAGTTTCACAAGTTGATTTTAAGGTAATCTGTAGGACTTGTTGTCTTTTTTTCTCTATTGACCCTTAAGGTGTCTGAGAACTAGACTAATCACTGGTTGCCAGTAGCGCTTGAGATGGTATTGCAAAAACTTGAGAGATGTCAGAAGCAACAGTACTCACCCTAAGGGATAAGAGTAGAAGTCTGACCAGGCAGCTTCTTTATATTTAGCAAATCCCTTTGTCTGGTCTTGTAAAATATTTGTTACGCATTTATTTTTGTGTCAGTTGATAAGCTCTGTGTGGTACAAAAGGAGATCACAAAAGACAGGCATGAATAAAATCAGACATGCTAGGAGGTAAGAGAGGGAAGTGAAATAACTTTCCTTTTCATCTTTCACTTGTCCTTAAGTTGTCACTGGATAAGTATCTGATCTGATTGGATTTGTCTTCAAGAGCAGAAGAGAGCACAAACTAGAAGGTAGCATTTGTGGACCAAAGAAGGGTGCAAATCTGGGTTCTGATTTCACAAACACTTAAAAAAATAAGCTATAAGAGTTTAAAGGTAGTGTTTTAAAATAATTAGCACGTTCACAAACATTTTTCCTTAAAATGCATTTGCAATGTTACCCTAAGACACAATGAAAAGTTAATACATGGGATGAATAGGTGTGAAATCAAGAGATTGTCTTCTGAAATTTTCATAATTGCTTTATTGTAAAAATTGCATACCTATCACTTTAGTGAAGTTCTGCTACTACATGGTTGGGTCTACTTCTAAACCTCTTACTCAGGTGACTCATTCCATGGTCATAGAAATTTGACTTGATCCTGTCCTTCAAAGATGTAAATGCCTGCTTGTGTTTTCATGTTTGGGCTCTTTTATAGAGATGTAAAAAATAGCACTTTTAAGTGTGCAATTTTTTAAACTTTCCCTCTGTCTTCCAGTTTGTCTTCTTATCTGATTTTGTTGAGAAGAGCTTAAATGAGATGGTTAAAAGGGACATACAACAGGTGCCTGAACCTAAATTAGTAGAATTAGACCCAGGCTTTTAATTTAACTTGGCTTTAAGCATTCTACTGAAGTACTGTTTCTTGTTTCAACTGTTCCCAACAGCTCTTAATCCATCTGATAATATAAACAGAGAGTTTATGCTGGGACCACCGCTGTACCCATGGGTTGTAGGACTCAGTTCACATGAGCTGTTTAGTTGATAAAGACATTCTCAAGCAGAGTTTTGTGGGCCTCTTGCAGGCTAAACACAGGATGTGAACCTATTGTTGCTGTGCTAAATTACATGAGATGGAATCCATGCCATGGGGGCAATTCCTATGTAACTTGCAATGGGATATAGAAGTGTATGAGACAGGACGAATAAATTATGTCTGAATTCACAATATTAAACCAATAACGAAGTCAGAATTAACTTGGTTAACCAACCCAAACCATTCTATGATTCTGTAATCCTACATCCTTCTATTCTATAATCTTATCTTCTCTAGTACTTCTGTTATTTTTATTGCAAATCATGTACAACAGCTATAACTGGAACAAAGATCCAGTTGCATAGGAAGTTATAAAATGCAAGTATTACCTAAACACTCATTAAACAACATTACTAACAGAAACATGAGCAGTAAACGGACTGTGTTTTGCTTATTTGAAGTGAAGCTGTTTGAAAACCTTTTTCACAGCACCCAGAAAATTATAACAAAAACTAGCAAACATATTAGCCAGGGAGATTCTAAGTAGGCAGAAAACAATTTGCTTATGAATAGGAATTAATTTGTGACACACAAACTATTTTGCAAGATATCAAGAGACGCTCTGTGGACAGAACCTTGATTTTGTGTCTTACTGAGTCAACACACTTCCATGTGCATCCAGATATCTTTGTAAGACTTCTAAGAAGAGATGAGATGAGATCCTGCAGGATCTAGCAATTCTTTGAACTTTCACTATCAAGGACTGGAAGATAAAATAGTAACCTTGGTACTGCCACTTTCTGCAAAGATTATTTATGTCAGCTATGAAGAGGGGAAAAAAGGGGAAGGAGTCAAGGGAAGGACTAATGCTGAACTATTTGTACTAAGGGAGTGCTGAAGAACCCAGAGGTCCATTAAGAAATAAACTACTCTTGCTATTAGTGTCCCAGCCATCAGCTTCGGAGGTCTGATGTAATACCCACAGGATCACTGTGGCCAATTCAAATCCCAGTGCTACCTCACTGCCCTGCTTACCAGGGAATAGTTGTGGTTTAGGGATTTTTGTCAGAAGCGTTCTTTAGTATTTTGACACAATAGATATAATTTGGAATTACAGCAGGGCATGGATGTCAGTGCTGCTTGGAAGTAGGGGAGAATGAACAGGATTAATGTTAGACACTTGAGACTGTTAGGGGGTATTCTCTCTGACTTCTCTGCCTTTTTCATTTCCCTGCAGAACCTGGATTTATAGCTGCCTGCAGTTTCTCTGTTATGTCTGATACTAGCCTCCTAAGCAAGTTTTCAGATTGTGGATGGATGCAAGTGAGAAATTACCTAAAGGATATGGCAGTGGGGCTGAGATAGGCATTAGTCTGGGAACTGCAAATCAAACTTCCAGGCAGGAAATTCAGACTTTTATAGCATGTGAAACATAGAGCAGCATGAAGTATTGGGGGAAGAAAATGGGAAGAGTTAGTTAGCCTCAATGTCTTTTCTGTTATACTATTTTTGGAAGTATATCCAAATTTTGAAGTATTTAAGCTAGGCTTTAATCACATAGGTGATTACCTATTACCTAACTAGGTTACCACCAGCTGTAGAAGTTTTTTAAATTACAGTTTTTTACTGATAAGTACTGTTGGTCTCATCTGATGTGGTACTCAGTATTAGGGACTGTGCAGTCTTACCAAGTTTTCAGTCTTTCAGTATTCCAGCAGCTGATTCAGAATAAAAAAAGGTATTAGTTTTCTCTGTAGAACTTCAGTTTGTTTTGTAGTTCATTGCTTCCATTGATTCTGTTTGAAATGCAAATAATGACAGAAACATAGGCCAGCAGCTGCAGCTCTGAGACACTCACTCCAAATGTAAATGTGGCACACACTGGGATTAGCCCCCCATCCTTGTGGCCTGGAGGGGTTTTGTCAGGAATAAAGCAAGCAAGAGCTCCCAGGAGCTCAGGGAGGGAGCTGGAAGGCACACTTGAAGGAAACCAAAAATGTAATTTTGACCTTTGTTACTGAAAATAAAGATTACAAAGCTGCTCAAAGGTTTTAACTAGACATATTTTAATTGGAAATGCCCTTTCAATAGAATTCACATTTTGATAAAATGTCTTGTTTTTCCTTTATGTGCAGGATTTTTCAGATGCAAGCAAACATGTAATATCCTACCTCTTTTTCGTTGCCCAAACCATGACACCCCCCCAATTTCCAAATTGAAATTGTGTAAAAAATTATTTCCATTTAAAAGCTTTTACCAAAAAAGCATAAGACTGGCATTATCAGGGACATTTTCACAAAGGTCTCCTTTCCCTTAGTGTATTCCAGAGTGGGGTAAAAAGAGGAAGGTCTCCACAGCTGAGGCATGAGCCCTTATCCTGGCCATAAGCAGTAGTGGCAGCTGTGGCTGGCTGTGCTGATGCTGCCCATGTCCACTCTGCTGGGAGACTGACAGGTAGGGAATGTTCTGGATGTCCTGGATGTGTCCTTAGCCTCAGCACACCTAATGCATGCTGGGCTCATGGGCAGCTCGTGCTGCTTTTGTGTTACTTGTTTATATTGCATGTTTGTGTCAGTTCACTTACCTCTCACGTGAGTTCTTGTCTGTGAAAATTACAGTTTGGACAGAAAGAAAGCAAGGTTCAGGAAGAGAAAGGAATGAGTGAAGAAATAAGAGCAGTTTTGTAATTAATTAGCACAAACATATTCAACATTTTGTGATGCTGGTGGTGCAAAGGAGATAAAATTCCATGGTGTGAAGTGGGACTGGACACCTCATCCTCATTAAAAGGTCAGAGAGCCAAACCTGCCCAGATCTCGTTTCTTACTGGTTCCCTATTTCCTTCCAAGCCACCAGGAGCTACATGTACCCAGCATTTGGCCAAATCCAAATTTGGATTTGGCCAAATGCAGACAGATCCTTCCAAGACATCAGACTACTTGAGTGGTGCAATTTGTATGACTGGTGTTCACATCTTGGGTTTATGAACAGGAAAGATTCAAACACTGAAATTAAGTTGCTCAGAGCCAGAATTAAGACCTTTTGTGTTTCAGAAGGGTTTAGGATTTACTGCCACACAAACTGTGGAGATGTACTGCAATGTGTAATTTAAATTTAAATGTACCTATTGTTTAATATATTATCTGACGGTGAGATAAGAAATGAATGTTTTTCTTGGAGATGAAAATAACAGAAAGAAAGGCACTATAGAAACTGTAAGATTGCATATGGATGAAGAATGGCATATACAGTAAGTCTGATAATAGTGGAGTAGATAGTACCCAGATACTTGAAATGGGTGAGCATAAGAATGTTGGCATAGATCAACATTCAGAGAAAATGAGTGAAGCACCATCTCATAGATATGTCATTACATAGGAATGTTAATACATAGAAGTCAAATGAGGGGAAAGAGAACTGCATGAGTGTAATTAGAACATAAGGTCAGACCTACAAATTTATTTTTTGCTCATGAATGCATCCTTTCCACGCACTTGGGGTGCATATACAATTGACATGACTTGAAAACTGACATAGGCTCTGAAGATATAAATGAGCCCTTAATGTTTTGAGAACTCTCCTCTGACTCAGTTGAATATGATAAGGTATTTGTGAGAGTTTCTTGCATTAAATGAAATATTGCAATGCCAATTGAATTCGCAGTATCCTTGAGTAAATGAAAGCAATTAACAGAATTCAAAGGAGAGTTGCATGGGATGTTTTATAAATATTTTTAAATAAGAGCAAATATGCTGAGTCTTTATAATATAAAGTATAAGTCCCCATGCTTTCACCTCGGTGAACAACAGGGATTTGTTTGAAGTTGCAGATCAACATCTAATACTCATTAACAGTAAATAGATTAAATCTATAAACAATGAGAGCTATGCCAAAGAACATGTGGTTTTGTTTTATAACAACCAGTCCAAGGACAGTCTGCAAATAAGTGTGCCAGTTTTCTGAAGATTCTTTCATATAATTTTTTTATTCTTTGGCATATAAAAGGGGAACCTTTCCCTCAGCCGTAAATATTATGAGAGTTTTATTGATGAACAAATCAAATATTAGTGTCATACCAGACAATATTTTTGCTTAGAACTTGATTGGACTATATTCCATGCTTCATTGTCACTTAAAAACAACAGAACAGGCAGTCTCTCACATTATTTGGAGAAAAGAGGCCAAAGAAGACCTGTTGGAAATCCAGCAATCTTGCTGACACCCTCAAAGTGTGGATTAAGGGATACTAGGGAGGGGGTCAGAGACATTGTTTTGAAATCTAAATCTGATTTATTTATACCCTTTTAGAGATTTCCTAAAGCACTGGAAAGCATGGGTCTGGCCCAACAGGTTTTTCCTGGAAGCAGTGAGGAAGTAAATTCACCTCAGCAAATCTGCTGATTGTCACAGAGGGTGGGTCCCAAAACAGGGGTGCGATCTCCCTGTGGGTTCCTAATGGACACTCTCCTGAGAGTACCAAAGACCTCTCTTGTCTGGGTGGCACCTGCTGTCATCAGGGGTGCTCTCACTGTGTTTGTGAAATCCCCAGGGCATGCAGATTAGTAAATGGGTCTTCTTCTGGTTCTGTCCTGTTAACTGGGTGCATACCAGCAGCTTTAGGATAAGCACTGAATGTTTCCAGTACTGTTCTTGGAAAATACACAGTGGTATACCATCATATCTGAGTCAGGAAGATGTTTTTCTCTTGCTTTTTCTAGAGGTCTCCTTCAAAGTATGTTGAAATGGACCTTCTTTTGTGCATGCCTATCCAAGGCCACACTGTTAAATCTTCTTAATATCCTCATGGAGTCTTACCAAATGGTACAAAATTCTCACTTTTGCCACTTTGTGTTCTGCAGAATATTTGAGGTGAAAGCCTGCAGGAATTTTTGAGACTTAGATAAATCCTAATGTGGATTATTGATATTTGTTATTGGTAGATAATTTATACTTCAAATTTTTCCACAAAACTATCATTTATCTACCAAATTTACCACATTGTCTCATTCTCAACTATGTGAGAGCTGAGCATTTTTAAAATGTTATCTGGATTTTGTCCTTTAAGAAACTCCCAAGACCTGTTCTTTTTTCTGGCTCTTGTGTTGCCCAGTTGTTTTTTGGGGTTTTTTTTGGTTTTTTTTTTGGTTTTTGTGGGGTTTTTTGTTGTTTTTGTTTTTTTGTTTTGTTTTTTTTGTTTTTTTGTTTTTTTTTTTAATCAGGGCGATACATCATTAAGATAATTTCAACAGTATGACCCTTGGGGCTACAGGTGAGAGCCTTCAGACTTCAGAGCTCTGTAAGCACATTTTCAGGTGTAGTCTGTGCACAGAGGCAAAGGCAAAGCCTGAAGCTTGCTGAGGAGGAGCCCAAAAACTTAAATCCCCTGATTTAAATAGAACCTTTGTATCTCCAGTATCCACTCTGTATTGCTCAAGAGATACCACTTAAATAAATTGTCCATGTCCTTATGAAATCCCCAGGTGGAATATGGATACAAGACATCTTTTAAAATGCATGAAATGGAAGAACTGTATTTTAATTGCTGTATGCCTGTAAAATCACATCAGCTCTATTAAAAATACTCTCCCAACACATTTATAGACTTCAATTTTGACACTTAAAAATGTGTCATCTTGGCAGTCCTTTGCTGGAAGCTACTTGGTATCAATTGACAGATGTGATTAGAAATCTGAAATTTGTTTAAAAGGCTGGTGATCACTATTCTTTGTGTTTTAACCCTAAGTTTTCTAGGTTTCAGATACAGAAACAGGAGTTGCCAGAGGTAATTTTTTTTCACAGCATGATGTGTCATCTGTATGATGAAACCAGCTTTAATTATTCAGTTGGTGCTTGCAAACAGTTGCTTAGGGACTGTGTCCTTTCTGTTCAAATCTGCAGTAAAACTCATTTGTGTGCTAAGTCGATTTAATTGGTATACACTAAGAAAACCTAGTTAAAAATACCTTTGTAAATGTAACACTTATCTTCTACAATACTTACAGACAAGACAATGCTGACCAATAAAAGCGACATCTCATGTATTTTTCAGTATCCTAGTTTGTCTTTTACACATGTGATTATTTTCACTGAAAGTTCTCCTGAAGAGTACTTAAAATCAGCCCTGCAGCAATTTTACTTTTGGAAAGGACTAGGTGAATCTGATTGAGTAATCATTTGGTAACTCAAGAAGACAAGCCTACGTGAAGTTTGCCCTGGAAAGCATCGCAATGTATTAATTCATAACTAAAAATCTTTGTATTTGAACCCATGTTTCTTTAAAAAAAAAACCCACTTTTTTCACAAAGCTCTGTCCTTCAATTAAAAATATAAAAACTGAAAATAAAAACACATGTTCTTCTCAGTGGGAGAGAAAGTGTAAGGAGTCCAGAGCCATTGCAGCTTACAGATTAGTCTCCCAAGAAGAGCCTGGTCTATGCATGTGTTGTGGAAGCAGCTTTCTAGTTACCAGGCACCAGGTGGTCACCTATGGTTGATCTAAGAACCAAACACTGCCACAAATGCTATTAGTAGTGTGTAATGAGATTAATTCCCCATAGTATTTGCAATATCCTTGAGGCTTTTTTTTCACTGAAGCAGCACAGAGCTGATAGCACCCTTTAGACAATGAAAGAGTTTAATCTTTGTTGTATGCACATAATTCTCATTTGGCATTAACAGGAGTTAATCATGCATAAAAAGGGAAGAATAAAGCTTGGAAGTTTAAGCAATCATAGTATGATAGAGGTTTCCAAGAGTTTCACAAAGGACCAGGTGAAAATTGTATTCCTACTAGGTGATATTAAGTATTTTCAGAGATTTGTGTTTTTGAGGCATAAAAGGTGATTAGGGGCTCCAAAATAACAATGAAGATTAAGTAAAAGGTAAGAAGACTTAGCTGCAAGAGACAGAATCTAAGGCAGAGTTCATATTTAATTAAATGTTTTGCTTTCTGTGACAGAGTGAGATTTTGCTTTTTTCATTTCATTTTCAACTAGTTTTGATATGTGCTGAGCATTGTCAAGTTTGAAAATGCCTGTGTGGAAGTCTGGTGGATCGTTATCAGGTTAGAGAGGGCACAGTTCTCCGCAGCACTTCTTGCATACACAGGAGTAAATGGTTTTGCCAGGTGTGAGTTCTGTTTCCTCCTGTAAATGCTTTTTGTAAATGCTTTTGCTTAAGCTTAAGCAAAAAGGATCCTCCCATTAAGGCCTGCAACAGTAGTCATCTCCTCAGCTCAGAGGCTGCCTGAACTATTTCTGGGAGCATCTACTTCTTCCTGAGAAAAAGATTTAACAAGTTAAACATTTGAGGATTAAAATAGGTATTTTCAGAGCTAGATTAGTTCCTCACTCATCCTTCTGTACAGAATTTGGTATAGGGAGACAATACAGGGCCAGTCAAGAAATAAAAACATCCAAACTGATGCTTGACTGGCCTCTGGAATCACTCCACTATGTCATTTAGGAGACCAGTTTTTGCTGTCACACTTGCTGGTTCATTGATTTCTGGTTCCAAGTCCTCAGACCTCTGTTGGTGGCTATTTTTTTTCTTGTATCAGTGGAAATGGGCTATCACTATTTCTTGTTTATGCATTGCTTTCTGCTCTTACAGTTTCAGCCACTGGTAAGGGTAATTGTTTGGTGAAATTTTAAGAAGTTAAGTATGAGAAGACATTGCCTGTGCAACACAATGTTTGAATATGGGTTTGTATTTCCTGAAGATATGTGCTGGCTTTTTGTTTTTGATAAACAAAAAGACTCTCCCTGTTTTTGATAATCTAATTAGAAGATAGTATTGTCTTTTTCTGCTTTATAATGTAGTTCAGTTGGTTGTACTTAAGCACATCATCCAAAACCTAAACGCCGAAGACTGGAGGGACTACTTTATGGCTTGTTTGAATTCCAGAAATGAAACCAAGGAGAATGTGCTGAAACAGGTGTGCCTTCTCATTTTCTTCTCTGTAAAATCTGGCATTTAATTAATAGCATTTGCCTGTATTGTACACAGAGGCAATAGATTTCAGATTATATTTGCAGTTTGTATAAAACCATCGCAGTGAAGAATCGCACACATTCAGTAAAGAATCAGTGGAGGAAGGGGGTTGGATGTTTTTAAGAGGCTCTCTCTTGTCTCTGCCTTGGGGTGGAACAGTTGCTCTGCTCTTTCAGACCAGGAAAGCATTTGCTGCTAGAAAGGGACAGTGAATTTAATCCAGAAATTGATTAGCAACACTGTTTATATGTAAAGCAGAATAAAAGCTTTGGGCAAGTTTTGCTATGAAGCCGGGAAGCTGGGCAGTTGCCAGGGGAAAAGCTTATACCTAGTTCTCATTAAAGGCTTACAAACAGAGCATCTTATTATATTCTGTAGTGGTTGCAGAGACTCAGGGATATTCCACAGCTGGTGAATTAGCTGATAGTAATGCTACATTCAACAGAATTCCAGTTTCCTGAAATGCACAAGAATAAACCCAAGTATTAAAAAAATACAATTTTTCCTCTGTAATACGGCTGTGATGATTCTATGATTTGTTCATGGAACAGCAATAAAGCTGTGATGTTACTTCAGGAACAAGAACTTCACAGTTCTTCCATGAGCTCCACTAGGTAAATTATGTTTGAGGAGATATTTTGACAAACAATGTAGGAGATTTCTAGTACATAATAAACATTACAGTACAGGGATCAAGGGTGGATTATTAACTGTGGGGTTTTTTCCCAAGAAAATATACTGATCCCCACACCATAGGAAAATTCAAACGTAAGTGATCTTAAAATACTGCAAAGTAGTGTATAATCTGCAGTGCAAGGCTCCGAAAACAGCTGTAGTGCTTGCAAACAGAATCTGTCATTCATTATTCATGGGCTGTCAAGGTGAGGAAATTGTCTCTGATTTGAACTAGGAGGAAGAATAAAAATTGTATCTAAACTAGAAATTTTAATAAATACATGGCAAAGAAAATGTGCTCGAGGGAAGGAATGGATTCCCTCTGTGTGACATCCTTATAGGTTGTATTGACTTGTCAGATTTTCAACAGGAATGGTAGATAAACTTAAAACTTAATTGCATGTAAGGTAATGATACTGAGACCCAGAAATATTCTCCAGAGGATTCTAATTGGAGCTTTGGGTTTGGCTTCAGCTGCTATAGTGATGAAAACCCATTAGTAAGAAGGCTGCAGCAATTTAGAAACATTAACAGAAACCTTCTGAAGTGATCAAAATTCAGATACTTCTCCCTAAGGAAATGCAAAAGACTAAAAATGTACTCAGAGATGTCTGGGAAGAGGAAAGGCAAACTTCTGAAATAATTTTTTTCTGAAATACATATTTCAGTATTTATCCCTTTGCAACACATTTTAAATTTACGTCATAGTTTCCCTGATGCTGCTGTGCTCCATTTTCCTTATGAAAGTGGGAGTTGCAGTGAAGTGCAAGGAAGCATCTGCAGAGTGTGCTGCAGAGGGAAGGAAAAAGCTTCCCTCCCCTGGCAGTCAGGATGTTGTGGGCTGAACAGTACAGCCAGGCACTGCACCACAGGGAAGTAAAGGGAAAGGATGTAAAAAGAAAAGGTTTTAGTAATGGCAACATTTGAAAGGAAATAAAATAAATTTAACTGAGGTTGTTGAGTATTCTTTTGAAATATAAGGAAGGGTCTTGGCTACTTGGTTAAATACCACTAAGGAGAACCATAATTGCTGATATTTCCTAGCTTGATTTCAAAAGCAGATCTTTATAATGAAAGAACCATTTCCGTTCCTCAGTGCCAATATTCCTATGGAGTACACTTGGATTTGAGGTAGATGCTAAGCTAGTTAATGGAGATTGGCATAATCGGACTTTGTTTTAAGAAGTAATTAAAATAAGTCCGCTAGTTTTGTTGGTTGGGTTTGGTTTTTTTCCCATAAAAAGCAGCCCTTGGAAAAAGTGCCAAGCATGTTTGGTGGAAAAAACCTGCTTAGCACCTTTAACAGCCCACTAAACAGTTTTCTCTGTAATATGTAATGTGAATATACCCGTCACACGATATAACAAAAAAACACTTATGCTTCTAACCAGTCCTGTGAATTATGAAATATGATGTGTTCAATAAACCATGAGATAGGGGTATTGAGAAAGAAGTAGCATTTTTCCTAAATAAGATTTTATTTGGCTACTTGATGATTGAGATGTGAGAGATTCCTTTTCTGAATAACTGACCAAAGTTAAACATCACATTGCGGTAACTATTTTAAATAAATTATAATGGGAAGTGGTTTGCTCTGCTCCAGATAATTTTAACTCCTAGGTCCAAGATGTTTTCCAGAATTCAAAGAAGAAATTTTCCTTCATTCTAGACAGAGAGGGTTGTGGAAGAGGTCTGATGTTGCACACCTCTCCTTCTCTCCCTGGTTAGTAACCCTCCCAAATGCAGTTTCAGTTGAGGACTTTTATTGACCTTCAGAACTCATGAGTCAGCTCTGCATTGCTGCAGTCTCCCATCACGGTGCGTGTTGGCTGCCAGTTTCTAAGCAGTGCTCGGGCACTGTGCTGTGCTGCTGAAAAATAAATCTCCAGACCAGCTCCGCAGTGCATCCTGGAGCAATGCTATTTTCCATGTAATTGAGATTTAAGGATAGGAGAGGGATTAATGAGAGACAAAGAAAAAGCCTAAAAATATAGGGCTGACCATGGTGTATATGCCATTAATTTATTATCTTGCTCTTAAGAATTTCTTAAGATTATTACCTCTGTAATCTAGAGATATGTAACTCAAGACAAATGCTCAGACAGAATCTCACTTTTACCTGCCTGCTTGCCTCCATTTTATCACATGCAGAATCTGCAAGAGGAAAAGATCAAATTGCTTGGCTTTTGTCTCAACAGTCCCAGACAAATTCCTTGCAAAGTTCACTGGATGTTGTTTTCTGTTGCTGTTTGAAGCTAGGGTTTCAAGGTCTGCAGTGATTACATTGTTAGTGTAAAATTATATCAATATCATAACAGTCAGGGAAATAGTTTATAGAAGGATTTCAACTCTGGGAAATAGCTAACAGGGTCCATTAAATAAAAAATCCATTATGTGTAGCTTAGCTTTTTAAATAGTCAGTATTCTCGAAAACACGAAATTGTGACGTACTTGCAGAGCCAAAAGGATTGTCTAGCTACAACACTCTAGCTGGCTTCAAAAGCTGTTGGGAATTTAGCTGACTAGAGACTGGAAAAGTACAAGGCTGTGGATAATTCCAAGTCCTGCACCTGCAAGATAGGGTGTCCTTGGGCCTAGCTGGGTATGATAACAAATAGTGAAAGAGACATGAGAAAAGAGAGATGTAACCCTTAAGGAATGGGGAAGAGCTGATGTTGTGGTGTGGCCAATGGACGGTGTAAGTTACAGAATATTCATGAGCTTATTACTTGCTGTATAAGTGTCTGATGCTCTCTTCAATAAACGGAACTTGCTTGACACTCATATTGAGCCCCGAGTTTTCCCTGCACCCGACAAATGGCTCATCCCCGACAAAGGCCTCATTCTGCGACAAAAAACTTCATGTTTCTGTTTCCATATGACCTTGGATATTATTTCCCTACATGTATTTCATAGGATTAAAATTCTGTCACACTTATCAGATCTGTTCTGAAGATAAAATAAATTGTAGTTGTTTAGAGATCACAGAGTCTGTAGAGTTGTATCTACAAAACAATTATGTGGAAATATTCTGCAACACAATTAAGCTATATATTTCAGGAAGCCACTCTGAAACTGTGAATATTTTGGAGGAAGATCTTAAATTTTAATTAACATTAATAAATGCTATATGTCACCTTGAAAATAATGGAAAATGCTTTATAATTCATATAGAAAGGATCAAAGAGCAAACCAATTATGAACTGAGTAGTTCTCTAGCATCTTTGAAACTGCGTGTTTCAAGGTTGGAGGAGTGATTCATGAGGGAGATAGTGGCTTCAGGTAAATGAATTCGTGATGAAAGCCCATGTCAGACACTTGAGTTGGAAAGAGGTGTTGTCTACTCAAAGCTACACTGACTACAGCCATGATGTTGGTTAAGGCAGTTCTTGGCTAGGAACATTGCATAGCCCTCTAATAAACCCCCATCACTCATCTCTTTCTGCCCTGATGTTGAAGTACTCCGTTCTCTAAACACTCCTCTTTTTCCTCTTTCTGTAATCACAGAAGATAATTTCTTGGAGTAGGATCATAAAGCTGCAGACTCCCTTTGGAAAGCATAATTCCAGGTGCTCCAGTTCATATTCATGTCCTGTGCTTGCTGTCCTCTTGCTGAAATCACAGTGCTGCTAAATACTTGTGTACAAGGCTACTGGGATTTAAGCGTTACTTGTCATGTGGGTTGTACATTACACAGGTCAATGGAAGAAGAGAAATTACAGAGTTCAGAGACAGCCATGAAAGACTGCGGCATCATATGAGAAACCAAAGACTGTTGCCACAGTTCTGTTGTCTCTACAACTGGTTAGGATATTGAATCTTTCCCCAGAAATATAAAATCTTATGTGTTGGGAATAATTGATTGTCATAGGAAATCAAATTGATTTCCTAATCCAAGAAGTACTCCAACAACCAGATTACCACCTATTTCACTAAGAGGCTGGTCTTTTTTCCATTGGTAATGAATTTTAATGTTCCACAGCAGTAACTTGTCACTGAACTAATTGAATAAATTGATGCTGTTGCCTGACTATTTAGTATATATTTTCTTAAGCAAAGTCGAAGGTGAGCCCATTTATTGTGCATTGGATTCCACTACTGTTGCAAGTGCAGCATATAAACAGCAAGTGGGGGTTTTTTGACTCTGATTTTATTGAGGTCTTCAGAAGTATTGGTTTTAAATTTCACTTCTTTCCAGAGACTCAGTGAAATCAATAATGAAATCCCTAGGCTACTTGATTCGGTTTTTTCTCTTTTGGGAGATAAATCTATTTTAGTAGACATTAAAATGATAATATGTAAACTTTTATTGTTATTTTACTCAGAATTATTTGCTTCAACTTTTCAGGGTAGTCTTTGATTTTTAATGCTTTAGAAGTCCATAGTGTCCTGAAATTGTCAAATATCCAGAATTATGTGAGAAATACCATTTTCTGAAGGTGAGAAATGAGAGTTGAGAGTACTAATCTGCCCAGCACCAACTGGTGGGAGTGAAAAGGCAGTTTGCTTCTACTTGATAAATTTTGACAGAAGATTAGATGCCACACAAAGTTGGCAGACATGGAAGAAATCAATATTTAGTGTGGAAAGATGACACAATTAGACTGTTGATCAACAGGGTGTGAAAAAGGTGATGTAATGCCTTGGATTAATTTCAGGATATTTCAGAGCGAATGGTCTCAGAGCAGTGAGGCCCCTGCAATCACTTGTACTTCTTGCAACAGCTCCTAGCACAGCTCAGTTCATAGGTCTGCAAGTATTAGAGATTAAAGTTTGAGGCAGAAAATATGAATCCAGCTATGAAAATTAGTGCCAATAGGTCGACTTGCATTTTCTCACTGCTATCTGAGTGTCCTGAGCAAGGATTGTTTAACTGGGTTTGAGTACAGTAACTGGAGGCTGAATCTTGCAGTCACTGTTCAGACTGCATAATCATCTTCTGTCTAGCCTCCCACTTTCAGGACTCTATTATTATTTGAAGGTATAAGCCTTAAAGAGATTTGACAGATAAGGACTTACCCAAAAACAAAAATGAAGTTGTATGCAACGGGCTTTATTTCATTAAATAAATCTGAGCTTAGAAATTAAGAAATACAATACAGGAGTATGCAGGACATATTGCCTCTCAGGACTTGTAGTTAAGAAGTTGTTCTGAGTCAGATGTGGGTAGGAAGAATGTTTAACTATCATCACCAGGCTGCAGCTGAACCAAATGAAATTCAAACATCAGTTCCATTTATGCGGGGAGAGGGAGAAAATAAACTAGAAATTTATGCTTTCTGGACAGTCACAACACAGTTCGGCATTCCAGCTGATCAGATGCAAGAAAGATTAACCTAACTTTGCAGAGATAACACATAATTCCCTATAAAAACCATGTAACATTAGATATTAATCTGGACCTACCATCATGTCCAGAACAAACAGATTTAAATGATGGCAAGGAAAATGGTCACATTTTGCACTTAGTGTCATTCTTCCAAACCCTTGTCTCCATCAGAGGGCTCAGCAATTTTAACTCATTATTAGATTTGTTCACAGCTGTCACATCAGCTCGGCATCCTAGTAGGATTTTATTTTCACCTAGAAATGTGTAAAATATTCTGATATTCATACATTTATAGGAGTTATAGTTGGAAAAAAAAATTATAATACCTTCCTTGATGACAGCCTAAATTTAAGAAGCCATTGGGCTGAATTGAGCCCTGGAGGCAGTGAATCCATCTTCTTTGGCATAAATGAAGTTATGCCTGTGTTATGCACACCCCATTGTGTCAGCTAGTTACAAGACTGAATGATTGCCCTCCACAGGCCCTGGCATCACCTGCAGGGCTTTCAGACCTTTCTGAAGGAGCTTTGTGAAGTCCTGTTCTTGTAGTCCAGTCCCTGGATATTTGACAGCTATTTCTTCATCAGGTCTGCAAATCATTTTCTTCTTACTTGCAGATACAGAACTCCAGAGTTTTACAGCATCAGAATTTGCTTTGGTGACTCTGTAAAATCACTACTTTTCTCAGTGCTGGAAACTTACCTATTTCTCCAGCTTGCAGTTTAGTTCAGCAGGAAGCTTAGCATACTTTGGTATCCCTTTATCAACAAAGAAAGTGAAGAGGCCAGAGTGCTCCATATAATTTATGCAAGATTTCTTAGGATAATTGATAGTCTGCTATAAAAGTGTATCTTGTTACTTTCTCTGTGGTCTGAAATTGTTGTTGCCATGTGGTGCCTCCAGGCAGATAGGATATTTGGGGCTGGTCACAATTACAGTATTATTGTATTATTATTACAGTATTATTTGACAATTTATACCCCTTGATCTTTACATTGAAAACAAGGAAAAATAGATTTGTTCAGTTAGCACAAGACATAGCAACCATCAGATGATCAGTTGTCCAGACTCTTGAGTGCTCTGTTGATAATATAGAACAACCACAAAGAGCCCAAAGTTAACATATCTGATTTTGGAGGACAAATTTGAAGTCCAGACTAGAAATAGCAGATGAAATAGTGAGCAGTTTGAAGTTACTTAAATTGTATTAGTGATTGGATTACTGTGCTAGGGATATGATAACCTTCCAATAACCTTCATCAGACCTGGTAAATCTGAAACAGATTGCAGTTGAGATGATTCTTGAACATCAGTTATTGCTTCCCAGCATGGTGGCTGACAAGCTCCAATACTGTTTTTCAAGAGGCTAAGCTTCCCTTAGAATTTTAGGGATGGATGTTTTATGGTTCATTTTGGAGAATTTCTCCCCTCAATGTCTGGGAATTCCTCCACAAGACCAGGTGCAGCTGGGGGACCTGGGCATTGAAGCTCCTTCCAAGTGCAGAGCAGTGCAGGTTTCTAGGTGCAGGGAGGTCACTGCGCATTCAGGGTGTGTGGGAAGTTCCCTCAGCCAGCCTTGCGGGCTGTGCCATCTGTTAATGCCACCCAGCGCGGTGGCTGATGTCACACTGCCACAGTCATGCCTCCTGGCAGTGAAACCAGGCTTTGGAGTTCTGTACAATGAGAAATGAGAGATGGTTAAAGTTGCCAGAGAAATGTGTTTGAATGCCAGATCTGGTTACCATTTTCAGGGAGAAGGCGTACTTCCAGGGAGAATACTCCTTTCACCCTTTCTGCCAAGAATGATGGCAGGAAGGATTTGCCTGCTTCCTCTGTGTTTACTCTGTGCAGGAATTGTATTGATAGGGAGTAAGTGAATGTTGATTTCTACCTGGAGTGACAGGAGAATCTGGTGGAAACTCTTCTATTGAGTAGCCTGTTACAGCAGGCACACCCATTGCCTGGGTTGCACAGGCATGCCCAGGAAAAGTGTGTCAGTAGAGATGCTTGGTTAAACAAAACTTGAATGAGGACTTGATTTCTTTCCTTTGCCGTTCATTTGCACTTTGTGTTTGCACAAATTTACATAGTTACTGTTAAAAATGTCTCTCATGTTCATGCTGCTTGATTGCCTGACTTGACTGTGTAAGTTAAGAAAACTGTTATGTCACTTTCTAGGAAACATGACTAACACCAGCCCCATTTCAATAATCACACAATAGATTTCATTGATATTTGGATGAGTAGGGGGGCATAAGGATCCTATGGCCATAGAAACTAGGTTGATGAGTGCAATCTTAAGCAAATTTCACACGCTATTTACTTCTCTCTGTTCTTGTTCTGAATCAAACAGCTGCCAGACTCTTTGCTCATATCAGTCTTTAGTTTGAAGCCTTAATTAATAAAGATAAAAGGTAGGCAGATACTTGGATTTCTTCCAAACACAAACAATATTTATATATTAAAGTCTTTAAAAGGAGCTTTGACTTGCTTCCTAGAAACTTTAGGCAGGTAAAATCCATCTACCCATCCACTTCTGTGCAATGTGGAAGTATCTTCCTTCCTTCTTCTGTCAAGTCACAGAAATTATCTGTCATGTGTAGAGAGAGGCTGCAAAAATCCAGTAAAGCAACCCCAGATGTACACAAGTCTCAGGTTCTCCCACTCCCATCTGTAATTTAATAAGTCACAGTCTCTTGCCAGTTTATGAGGTGCTGTTGCTGCTTTCTGCTCCCACACTGCGATAGTTAATTTCTGTCTGATAAAACCATTCCCATGGGAATGAGCTGAGCATCCCAGGATATCAGTCTGGGCAGCAAGCCTGCATTACTCTTACAAATTTGCAAACAGGTTTTCAAAGTCTCCCCTATGTGTCAAGCAGGGACATGGGACCGTGTTACTGACATCAGCAAGTAGCTGCAAACTTCCCAGAGGTTCCTGGGATGGGAGCCCTCATAGTGACTTGCACCCTGCCAGCGCTGGGTCCCCACCCTGTGTGGGCATCAGTAACATGTTTATCCCAAGGAGCTGAAGAGGGAGACAGTCACACGTGCAGCTCTGAGTGGGCACCATGCACGTGGTGCAGACAACTTGCCTGCCCCTGGAGATCAGTCTCAGGGCCCATGAGCCCACACAAGCACCACAACAGGGTGTCTGGTAGGATGTAAGTAACCACCACTGGTGTTGGTCAGCAGGAGTTGTGACTCCTCAGGTAAAATCCTTCCTAGCTACACAGACACACGACTTGGAGCAGCTTCAGTTAAGTCCAAAGTATGTGCTTTGAGCCCAATGAAAGAAATGTGCATTTTTGTCTAACTTTGCATGTGGCTAATTGCATTTCTTTTCTACTTGTGTTTAATGTGTTCATGTCTAATGATATATGAGCCTTAGTCTAGCCTGAAGCACAGTATGTGCTCAGTGTCACCAGTTGTCTATTACACAAGAAATTTCAGCGTCTCCTAAAGGGTTCCTTTCCTTTCCTTATTGATAAGATTCAATAAACTCCACCTAACCTCTTAATTTAAGGGAAATCTGACAACTAAAGTATCAGAGTGCAGAGCATCTTCTGAAGGAGTCTGTGGTAACAGAACCATCTGGATGTGTTATTGACTGCAGCTTTATATGTGCATTTCTGATAGGCAAGGAAGCAAAACTAAAAATAAAATTAATTACAAAGGGTAATATCAGAACTGGGTGTTGCAGAGGGAGTGAAACTTGCCCTCTTCCCCTTTTGTAATATATAATTTGGATCCTTCTTTCAAGGAAGCATAGCAGAAAGAATGTATGCTAAGAAAACTAGGTTTCTTAAACTAAGTAGATGTTTATCCCTAAGTTTCTAGGCACTGTCACGCACAAGAGAATAGATTACAACCCTCTCTCACATTTTACTCTAGGGCACTATTTCGCTTCTCCATCACTTTTTATCATTTGGTTGTATGCTCACATGCTTATAAATGTAGAGATTCCCCAGAGCAGCAGCGACAGACGCAGCACAGTGGGAGCTCAGGGGGCAGGGAGGAGGAGGAAGGCAGGGCTGGGGCAGGCAGGTCAGGGAGGAAGGAAGAGGGCATCGCTGGGGCAGGTAGGGCAGCACCAAGCCTGCCCAGCCAGGGACACGGTGGGAATGGCTGGCTGTGCTTTCTCTCACACAGTGTTCTCAGGCATGTGGAGCTCCTTTCAGCCTGACTGTCCTCAGTCTTGTTAATTTACGTCTCTTTACAGTGGAGGTTTTCTAAGTTGGCAAATAGGTCTGTGTCCCGTACTCCCTTTTAAGCCTTATTAATTATTTTAATTGATTAATACTGCGCCAAGCAGTTTGCTCAGAAGGGATGGCTCTTCTGGTTTTTTGGACTAATTACCAGTCTGGATTTCTGAATGACAATCCAGTGCTAATTAATCTCACTGCAATTCTCACAGAGACCCTGATAAGAACTTGCCAATTAACATAAGGGGGGGGGGGGGGGGGGTGGATCAACAGTTCTATTTTGTTTTTCTGGCATTCACTCCCAGTCGGATGAATATCACTATTAAATACAGAGACAGAGTTAGTGTGAAAGCCAGTAGGCTGTGAGGCTGCTCCCAACTTGCCTAGATTTTACTAATTCAGGATCTAGATGTTATTTTTATGCCCTGTCATTGTTGTTGCTTGACATTGCTTGCTACAGCTTTTGTAAGCAGGAGCGAGATAAAGTAGGGCAGCATGGCAAATGTCTAACCATCCCCACAGGGAACTTTTTGCAGTGTCCCAATGTTAATCAATACCAGTGGAAGGCTGAAGGGAGCATTTTGGCAGCATGGGTTCTAGTTTTCACTTGATTTGGCAGGGCCAGATGCTCAGCTAATGATGGTTACTCCCTTACTTGCACCAGCTCTGTGAGAACAAGGTGGGTTAAAGGTAGTCCTTCAGACAAGTCAGCCAGAGGGCTGTCACATAATGAGATACACATCAAACTCTTGCAAAGTCCTGGTCTATACCACAATGGTTGAATTTAATTTTTCTTTTTTCCTCTCTGCACTTGCAGGTCAGAAGATTCTTCACCACAGAAGTGATGTTTTAGAAACTGTAGTCCTCATCAATCCCTCTGATGAAGCAGTTAGTACTGAGGTGAGTAAAAAATACTTTGTTGAACATGTCATGAAAGCTCCACTAAGTGGACATGATGAGGGCACTGAGGCAGATGTAGTTGAGGTGATTATGGAGCATCAGTCACTGCCTGCCAGCTTAGAGGCTGACAAACTCAAATACTGTTTTTCAAAGTCTTAGCAGATGAGTAGAGCAGGTCCTGACTGTGAATGAAAGGGTATATTTGGAATAAATATAATAAAAAATGTCACACATCCCTTAATCTTTTCCTGGTTTCCCAGACTCCTAACAAATTGTCAGAAGCATGGGACAGAAACGCGCCTCTGATCCCAGCATTTCTTTTCTCATAATGCATCAAATTCTCTTCTTGATGGAGTGGAGGCAGCTGTGGTTAAGCTTTTCTTTTGCTTTGCCATTGTTTGGTAGCTCTAGGTGCCTGTTTTACATATGAAGAAAGCGTCTAAAGGTGCCCAGGGACAAATTTGGGTTTGAGAGAATTACCAGCTATGTGGTGGTGACTCTAGTTTGATCTATCTGTCCTTCAAAAAGCATGTGACATGATTAGTGAACCCTGGAGAGGGCCCATAAGAGGACTGCCTCTTCCTTACTAACTCAGCAGAGTCAAAGAACTGATTGTGTAGCTCAAAGACAAAATTGATTCATTTAGCTAGTGAGAAGGTTGAAATAATAAGGATAATTGCATTTCTGGTCTGTGCTGGGAAGCACTGTCACAGTCTAATTTCTTTTGGGAGATAAAGCAGTTCTGCTGGTGGTCACTGGTGAAAAAACTATTTTGCTGTCAATTGTTAAATGATGTTGAACACAAACAGAAGAAAGGACTCCAAAACAAATGAAGTTTCTGAACCTGTAGAAGTTAAAAAGCCACCTTAGTCAATGGGAACTTACTTACTAAAATACAGTCCATGAAAATTTCTTAAAAGCCATTAGAGGTGCTTGGTAAGGACAAGGGGGTCACCAGGATAGCAACTCTATGGATTCATTCTGCGTAAAAAGCCATCAAGTGTGTGCATCTGTGAAGGGGTGGAGGACAGGAAAAACTGCCAAAAGCTGGGAAATGCTATTTCTGTTACTGCTGCTCGTCATTCCTTTGATGGATGATACATAGAAGAACATGATCTACTCCCATTAATGATTTCTGAACCCTGGGCTTACTCCATTGGCTCTGGAAGATGTTTGGCTATGTTACTGTAAATTTCATCTCACAAAACTGTGGGAGGTGATCCTGCCTAACTGGACCCAGTCAGAGAGATGAGATTTAACTTGGCTGGCTAAGCAAGGCTCTGAATAGACACAATTCAGAAAGAGACCATCAAAAAGAGGTGGCAGAATTAAATCAGAGGTTGGAGTAGACATTCTCTGTTCACTATGGCAAATAGAACTTAATTTCATATATCAGAGATTTCCAGGGTGGTTCTGGGGGAGACAGAGATATACCATCTGAAGCTGTGACTTCACCAGAAGAAGAACTGGAATCTATTCACTCAGGAAAAAAAACAAAACACACAAAGAAGCAAAAAACAAACCAAAGTAAAACAGCAGCATAAAAAAGAAAACCAAGCCAAACAAGCAAACAAACAAACAAAAATTAGAAAGAAATACAATATACCTGGTATCCTGGTGGTAGTCCACACATGATAGTGCCCAAAGCTCCTGTCATGTCTTGTCAAATGCCAAACACCTCCCATTAGAAAGAGACCCAAAGAGAGAGAGATTGTTGTTTCCTCAAGAAAACCCCAATGATCATTTACACCCTTTTTAGGAAGTCCCCACTCCATTGCTTTAATATTCCTGTGACTGTACCATATCATACATACCATATCATGGGAAACCAATGATCTGCTGATGTGCTTGTCTCTGTTCACACTCCATCTTAATCTCTGTTTTGACTGAGTCTACATCTTGCTGTGCACTTCCTTCAACAAATTTTGAACTTTAACCAGCAGTTAAACTGAACAGAATCATCACTTTACAGTATTTCTTCTAAAATTAAGTGGTCTTGAAATCAGGAGACAAATTTCTGGTCATTCTTCAAAAAACCTTATTTGCACCCAGACACAGAATCTATGTGTCTCTTAAGGACCTCCATGTGCATACATTATGATCTGTAATCTGCAAATATTTATTTATTTACTTTCTTGGCATAGTTCGCTAACCCTGCAGAATGTATTTTATTATCAATTAATAAAATTGAAGGGGAATTATATGATAGTCAAATATCAGTGATTTCAGTGATTGACAAGTCAGGAAGTAGTTTTACTGTTGGAAAACCTGATGAGTTTACACTGATAAGCCAGACTGATAAGCACTGCTGGCAGCAACAAAAGAAAACTTAGAAGAGGAAGCCAGTTCTGATACAGTTTTAATAGAGTGAAAGCAGAGAAGATTTGAGTAATGCACATCAGACAAATGTTTGCACTTATCTATATTTTTGTCTGAAATAGAAATAGATACATTAAATCCATACATTATATTTCTGAATATGTAATTATTTAGTGCAATTAGTGGCACACCAGCACTAGTCCTATGTTTAATTAAAGGAACTTTCTGCTGCTCAGTATCAGGGTCATTTATTTATTAAAATAAGAGTGAAGACACGGTAGAATTGGGATCTTCTTTGGGATACATACTCTCCAATGTGTGTTTTCTTGTTGTACTAGAAACGTGAGTTGTTCAGCAGAGATTCAAGTTAAGCCTCCCTGGCTCAGCCTCCTGGCATTCACAAGAGTTATTTAGAGAAATTGATTGCTTAACAATCAATACAAACCTTGGAAAGAATATCTTGCTAGGAGAGCTGAGTTGATTGTGTCATCTCCATGGAGATGGAGCTTGGGTGCATTATCGTGTGGAGCTGGCCCAGATGGACTCTGCTCATTTGCTCAATTAGTTTAATATGTGGATAGCCTTGTTCTGAAATCACTGTTCTGGTTTGATTTATTTCTTCCTTAATAGAGGAATTAGTGCACTTAAAATTCATAGCTTATCA
The DNA here is from genome assembly GCF_028551555.1 of Melozone crissalis. Lineage (NCBI taxonomy): Eukaryota > Metazoa > Chordata > Aves > Passeriformes > Passerellidae > Melozone > Melozone crissalis. Next base: position 48,149,375 of record NW_026535783.1, read on the forward strand.
TAGACTGAATTGGTATTTCAGTGTTGGGTAAGACTTTTGAAGTATTTGCAAAGCATTTACTCGACAATATAGAATCTTACACAGGTTTTGTTTAGTTTTCTTTCTAAATTTAGAATATATGGCTTTCTCCTAGCCTGCACATAAATCTTCTCCTTGGGAGTGGTAAGCAAGAACAATTAGTAGCTGTAGTGAGGGTCAAGTAAAGCATGTGCTCTTAAATAGTTTACCAAGGTTGTCCTGATACAATTCTGTAAAAGTATACCAAGAACTGTACTATGAATAAGTTTGTTGCTAAAATAATGTTTTCTTCATTCAAGTAGTATTCTCTTCTGCTCCTTGCTGGTTTTTTCATGTCATTAATTTGGTTTATTCTTCAGACCTTCTTTCTAACTCCATCTTGCCCCTCCTTTTTTTCATGTTTTCCCCTTTCTCATTGTCTTTTGTAAGCAGCAGTGTAACTCCATAATGTTTTGGGAGTCCTGTTCCAGAGACTGGTTGTAAATTAGGAGAAATAAACTCTGTGTTCTCACTGGACTATTGAAACACCTGGTCACTCCCATTATTGATGTATTTCTCTTCTTCACTCTAGGTGCGCTTAATGATCACAGATGCTGCAAGGCACAAGCTCCTTGTTCTAACTGGCCAGTGCTTTGAAAACACAGGAGAACTCATTCTTCAGTCAGGGTCCTTCTCCTTCCAGAACTTCATTGAGATCTTCACAGATCAAGAGGTATGTTTAGAAAAGTGTCTTCCATGCATTGTTGCATGCTGGCTGAGATTCCTAGGAAGGCTAAAAGTGTCTGTCTTGTTAGAGTTACTTACCATAGGCAGCCTGGTGCTGCTGCTCTTTACTCTTTATTACAGGCTTTCTTGCAAAAAATTTATTTATTTTACTTTAGATTTAATGTAAATTGCCTAACAAAATAATTGAATATTAATTTGGGAAATTAAATTACAACTTCCAGAAAGAAAAAATCAAGGAATCCTTAAAAATGGAAGGAGATAGTCCTGTGTTTAAAATACACAGGTTGTTAATCTAAGGTGCACATACAAAATAGTCGAATTAAACTTGACACCAGGTTCTTGCCTGTGGCTAATTAGCAAGTGGCATTAATAAGACAGAGGGTGTTTGTTAGAATAACTGTATTTTTTGCACCATCTACCTGCTTAACTTTTTTATAGTAGTGTCTAAAATATGGCCAGTGAATCTGTAAAACTTGTGGTTTTTACATACCAAAACGATAGGCATTAAATATACCAGTATTTACCATTTGTTTCATGACTTGTTACTTTGCTCTCTTCCTTAATGCTCTGTGTCTGAAAGCTCCCATAGGGCAGGAATCCATAGTAAACAAGCTGTCATACTTAATTTGGCTGCCATATAAAGTATATATTTAAATAAACTGTATGGCTGCATGCATGCAGATTTAGTTTCCACTGCATGTCAGTAGGCTGAGGTTTGACCTTACTGTATCCATTTGATCTTTCTCAAAGTCTCTTTGTTCAGCAAATGGTTGAGGAAAGAGCTGGATTCCTGCTCCCTGAGACAGTCCTGGCACATAAAATTCACTGGCACTTCTCAGAGTTACTTTTCTATGAAATTACAAGCTCAAGTTCCTTATGTCTGCCTAATTAGCAACACATAATTACTTTATGACTACATGCAAAACTAGGGGCAAATGCTACCGTTACCATTAGGAAACAAAATTATTGCTTGGAAAGTGGGAGGATGGGGGTTGGCCATGGGTTGGCGATGCTGTGGGGTTGCTGCAGTAGTGGGTGTTCAGGACACACTCCCGTGGGCTATGAGTAAGGCTCATTTGGCTCATCTCTGTGGCTGGCAGTGTGCTCACCAGCCAGCTGGTGTGGCTCTCAGCAAGTGCTGGCTTCCAGCCTATTGTTTCTGAAGCCTCAGGGTCTCAGTGTGTCTGCAAGCTTTCAAAAAACCAAAGAAAGATCATGTTTGTCATGCCGCAGTTCATGTGTGCAACATTTTTATTAAAAATTGAAAATAAATAATTGGGAAAAAAGGTCTAGAAAAAGTGGCTGCTGGTTTTCTATGTGGTGACGAGATGAAAGAATTACTGTGCTGTCCTGATCCTAGTGGACTTGGCAGTGACAGATTTACAGTTGGACTCAATGATATTAAGGGTCTTTGGCAACCTAAACAATTCTGTGACTCTATGACCATGTAAGGTGGGAGTGCTTCTGGCCTCTGCCCATTTTTACTTCACTGGGCCAAACCTGAACTAAGGTCAGGAATGTGCTTGCAAATAAGTAAATACACTTTGGGAGATATTTGTATAAATTCTAATTCAGAAATCTGTCTCTAGCATGCAGAACTCTCTTCAGGAAAAGCCTGAAAGCAGGTTTTTCAATTTATCCTATGTGGGAGGGTGTGAAATGTCCCATTCCCCTGCTTCTGCAACAGCAGCTAAAACACGAAAGTCTTTCTTTGTACATGGCCCAACATATGGTTTTTACCTTTGTGATTCAGGGTAGGAAGTAATAACCATGTTTTCCCTGAGCAGCCAATTTACTGTTTGTCTTCACTGGCTGAGCACCTTTAAAACTCAAGCATTCCTCAACAGATGTCTTTCAATGTTTAAAAAAGGTTTATTCAGGTTTGCTGGTATATTTCTTCGCTCACGCAGTGGTTTTGAATTTGGAGAAGAGAAGGAATAGCTACATTTTTTGTTACTGTCTATGCCTAGTGTCACCATTTGAAATTCAAATCCTCTGAATACTTTTTTCTGAGGCATGACTGAATTTGCTATTTCTAACACATACAATCTGTGCCTGTAATAAATGTCCTTTAATTTTTCATTAGCCTGGGCTTCCAGTGGCTTAACACTGTCTGCATTATGCATGCCAACTTTAGGGAGCAAAAAAGTCAGAATTTAGAAGCATGAAGCAGAAATCCAAATATGGTATAATATAAACTGGAGAGGAGTCACCCCAAACCTTGACACAGTATATTCATTCCCCAGTATGTTACCATATATATTTTTTTTATCTAGACAGAAAATGGGCCCTTTTTGAGAAGCAGTTTGTACTCCAGTTTTATTTCCTTATGCATGCAACAGACTTGGATTTATTTATTCAGAGTAAATGATTTTTTCTTACATTTGGCTCTCCCTAATAATGTGTTTTCAACCCTGATCAAAGACATGTCATAAGAATCTAAATCCATTTCAAAGCTGTCATCCGTGCTGCCCCTCTTTTCTTAATTCTGCAATAAACAACAGTAATGGTTCCCCAATTGTCCTTATCTTTTAACTTTTTCAGCCTTTTCTCCATTTATTCTTTCTGCTTTGTTTTTGCATATGCTGTCATTCAGATAGGACCATATCTGACATATTGGTGATATTTATTTATACTCCTGTCAGATGGTTTAGATACTCAGTAACAATGACACAGGAAGGTAGAAAATATTTATTTTGGACTTTATTTATTTCTTGGTTGGACTGGTATTTTTAAAACAGCCGCTGCATCTTTGTTGAGTTACATGTTTGGTAAATGTTCAAAAATAGGTTAAGTAACACAAAGAAAAAAGTGAGACCTACACACAGAGAGGCCCAGAGAGATCCAACACAATCAAACGTCATTAATCTTTTATATATTAATTTCCTCTGTTGATACAGCTTGTGGTCCAAGAATTCCCAATTATTCAGTAGTGTTATCTATACCATCCTAGTGAAAAATGTTCTTAAATCTTGAACTGACAACTGAATCTCTGCAAAGAAGATTATGGTATTTTTCATGATGATGTGCTGGCACATTTTCTATTGACATTTCATACCTGAATTACTTCTCTATAGAAGTTTGGTGGTCTCTTTGTTAAGGGCAAATAGAACAGAAATAAGCTACATTTAGCTGAATTGTCAGTTTAAAAAGTCAAATGAAAGTATCTGTGGGACTGAAATATGGTAAAATATGTCATACTTTTTCATGTTTGTCTCCTTATCTGGGACCATCAAATACTGTTTTTTAGTTCAGAACCCTGGGATAAAAAATGGCTCTTCGTACTGTGGCATGGAAATTCATATTTTCTGTGCCTTTATTGCAGCAGTTGACTTTGCTACTAGAATGTTAAGTAAAACTGGCAAAATTAATATAATTGCTCTAGATTTCAAATTTTGTGGTCCATGAATTTTAAATCAAACTAGTGATGAGCATTTTTAACCCTATTTTTTCTCCTTGATCTTTCTTTGGCTCTGGACCTTGGAATCTCAGAAGTACAAAATTTAGAGTCATGGATTCATAGAATCATTAAGATTGGAAAAGACAAATTCACAGAATTGTTTGGGTTGGAAAAGGTCTCAAAGACCATCAAGTCCAGCTCTTACCCAACACTTCTAAATTCAACACTAAGCTCTGCCCCCAAGCACCACCATATCTACAGATCTTAAATACCTGCAGGGATGGTGATTTAACCACTTCCCTGGGCAGCCTGGTTTAGTGTTTGACAACCCATTTGGGGAAGAAATTTTCCCTCTTACCCAATCTGAACTTCCTCTGGTGCAATTTGAGACCATTTCTTGTCCTCCTGTCGTTTGTAACTTGTGAGAGCAGACCAAGCCCCCGCCTGGCTACACCTTCCTTTCAGGCAATTGCAGAGAGAAATAAGATCCCCAAGCCTCCTTTTTTCCAGGCTAAACAACCTCAGCTCACTCAGCCACACCTTGTCAGACTTGTTCTCCAGGCCCTTCACCAACTCCGTTGCCTTTCTCTCGACATGCTCAAGCTTCTCAGTGTCTTCCTTGGAGAGAGGGGCCCAAAAACTTACAGTTATTTCCATTTCTGAAGTATTAACTCATTTCTTAATCACAGAATGATTAGGGTTAGAAGGGACATCTGGAGCTTATCCAGTCCAAGCCTCCTGCCAGGGCAAGGTCACCCAGAGCAGTTGACACAAAAAAAATGTCCAAGTGGATTTTGAATATCTCCAGAGAGGGAGACTTCAGAGCCTCCCTTGGCAGCCTGTTCAGTGCTCTGCCATCCTCAACATAAAAAAATTCTTCCTCATTTTGAAGTGGAACTTGTGTTTTAGCTTATGGCTATTGCTCCTTGTCCTGTCACTGGCTACCACCAAAAAGAGTCTGGCACCATCCTCTTGACACCTGCCTTTGAGATATTTAATATGTATTGACAAGAACACCTCTCAGACTTCTCTGGACTAAACAGGCCCAGTTCCCATGTTCTCACCTCCTAAGGAAGATGTTCCAGTCCCTTCATCATCTCTGTGACTTCTACTGGACCCTTTGTAGTTCTCTGTCTTTCATGATTTCTGGGGACCAGAATTCAAAACAGCACTCCAGAAGTGATCTCACTAGGGCTGAGTAGAGATCATCTCCCTCAGCCTGCTGGCTACACTCTTCCTGATGGAAGGAAGGGTGCTGGCTTTTCAGGAATGGTGTCCTCTAGGGATACAATTGACCATCTTGGCCACAGGGACACTTTGCTGGAGAATAGTCAACTTGGCATCCAGCAAGATTCTCAGGTAATTTTCTGCAGAGGTGCTTCCCAGCAATTCAGCCCCCATCCTGTTACTGGTTCTTGGGATTACACCTCCCCAGATGAAAAACCCTGTATTTGCCTTTGTTGAACTTCATTCTCTACACCCAATTCTCCAGCCTTTTGAGGTCATGCTGAATGGCAGCTCAGCCTTCAGGTGTATCAGCCACTCCCCACAGTGTCTTCAGCAAACTTGCTCAGGGTGCATTCCATCCCTTCATCGAGATTGCTGATAAAGAGTTTGAATAAGACTGGATTCTCCTCAGCTGATCACAGCTCTCTGAGCTCTGTTATTCAGCCAGTTCTTGATCCACCTTGTTGTCCATTTATCTAACCCACATCTCCTGAGCTTTATTTATGAGGATGTTATGGAAAACGGTGTCCAAAGCCTTGCTGAAGTGGAGGCAGACAACATCCACTGCTCTCCCCTCATTGACCTGTCCTGCCCTGCCATCATAGAAGGCTGTCAGATTGGCCAGCATGATTTCCCCTTGGGGAATTCTTTCTGACTGCCCCTGATATCCTTCTTTTCTTTTATTTTCTTGGTGATGACCTCCAGAATGACCTGTTCCATCACCTTTTGAGGAGTGGAAATTAGGCTGACTGGCCAGTGTTTCCTGGATCCTTTTTCATCCCATTTTTGAACAGAGGAGTAACACTGACTTTCCTCCAGTCATCATCCACCTCTCCTTTTCTCCATGACTTTTCATAGAGTGTTTTAGCAGCATCTGCCAGCTACTTCAGCACCTGTGGGTGCATCTCATCAGGACCCATGGATTTATGGATGTTATGTCTGCCCAGCCAATCTCTAATGCAACCCCTTAGAACCAAGAAAACTCTTTCTTTTCTCCAATCTCCCTTATCTGCAAGATCTGAGGGCTGGCCTCAGCAGTAAAGACTGAGGCAAAAAAGACATTCAGTAATTCCACCTTCTTTTCCATAACCAGGAGACCAATCTGATTTATCAGTGACCCACATTTTCCTTATTCTTCCTTTTGCTGCTGATGTACTTGTAGAAGTCTTTCTTGCTGTCCTTGATGGCCCTTACCAGACTCAATTCTAGCTGGGCCTTGACCTTCCTTGTTACATCCCTGCATATTCTGACAATGTTCCTATAGTTCTTCCATGTGGTCTGTGCCTTTTTCCACATCCCATAAATTTCTTCCTTCCATTTGAGATTTACTAGAAGCTCCCTGCTTATCCATGCAGGTCTCCTGACCCCTTTGTTGCTCATTGGGAATACGCTGGTCTTGAGCTTGAAGGAGGGATGCTTGAATACTGACCAAGTCTCTTGGACCCCCATATTTTCCAAAACCCTAAACCACGGAATTCCTCCAAGTAGTCTTTGAAGAGGTCTAAGTTCAGGACCTCTGAACTTAAGTAAGCAGTAAATCCTGAACTTAAGCCGTAAGTCCTGCTTACTGCTTTGTTTCCTCACAGGATTCTGAATTCCAGCATCTCGTGATCACTTTGAGAGTTTTGGAAAACTCTCCTGCAGCCAATCTTGATAAATCTGGGAGCAGTACTGACTTTTCAGGAGCCAGCCCACAAAAAGACCTGCACAAACAGTGGTGTGGAGGAATATATCCCAAGAGAAGCAGAAAGGATGCCAGCTGCCCCTGGGAGGATGCTGGCCTCCTCTGTGTGGCAGTTGCTTTCTGCCTGTTGATAGATTGTGCTTTGTCCTTTAGATACTTGGCTGTCTCTTCTGAGTGCACTTGGACCAGCTGGGAGAGTCATGAGCCCATGGTAGACATACAGCGGCAGCTCAGGCTGCGTTATCCCCCCAGTTCTATAAAGTATGAAGAAGGGAAGGGGGAACCTTGTATCCTTTTGTCCTTTGGGCAGAAATAAGGTCCTCCTTTGTATTTTAAAAAAATAAGGCAGTAAAATAGTTGTGATACCAGCTTACTTTAGTGTCTAGAATGGGGACTCACCAGTGCAGAAACAAATGAAAAAGGTTTTATCTATCTGATCAGGAAATATGTGTTGGCATTAATTGTCATTAAAAAATAAATTTATGTGCATCTTCTTGTGTTTTTGTTTTATAACCATAGATTGGTGAATTGTTGAGCACCACGCACCCTGCCAACAAAGCCAGCCTAACTCTTTTCTGCCCTGAAGAAGGGGACTGGAAAAATTCCAACCTTGACAGACACAACCTTCAAGACTTCATTAACATTAAACTCAACTCAGCTTCCATATTGCCTGAGATGGAAGGACTCTCTGAATTCACAGAGTATCTGTCAGAATCAGTAGAAGTGCCATCGCCTTTTGACATTTTGGAGCCTCCAACCTCAGGAGGTTTCTTGAAGCTCTCCAAACCCTGCTGTTACATTTTCCCAGGGGGAAGAGGGGACTCTGCATTGTTCGCAGTGAATGGATTCAATATGCTTATCAATGGAGGATCTGAAAGAAAATCTTGTTTTTGGAAACTTATCCGGCACTTGGACAGGGTAGATTCCATTCTGCTCACTCACATTGGAGATGACAATCTGCCAGGAATCAATAGCATGCTTCAGCGAAAGATAGCTGAACTAGAAGAGGAACAGTCCCAAGGGTCTACTACCAACAGTGACTGGATGAAAAATCTGATCTCGCCTGATTTAGGAGTTGTGTTCCTTAATGTACCTGAGAACCTGAAGAACCTGGATCCTAATTTTAGAGTAAAAAGGAGTGTAGAAGAAGCTTGCTTTACTCTCCAGTATCTAAATAAGTTGTCTATGACACCAGAACCTCTTTTCAGAAATACAGGAAATACCATTGACCCTATCATTTTATTTGAGAAAATGGGAGTTGGCAAACTTGAGATGTATGTGCTTAATCCTGTCAAAAATAGCAAAGAGATGCAATATTTTATGCAGCAGTGGAGTGGTACTAACAAAGATAAAGCTGAATTCCTACTACCTAATGGCCAAGAGCTTGACATTCCCTTATCCTATTTCACCTCTGTCTCATCCCTGATTGTGTGGCATCCAGCTAATCCTGCAGAAAAAATAATCCGAGTTCTCTTTCCTGGAAACAGCACCCAGTATAATATTCTAGAGGGACTAGAAAAACTCAAACACTTAGACTTCCTTAAACAACCAATGGTTACACAAAAAGACCTAACTGGGAACATTGCTAGTCCAGCTGTGAAACAAGCGAAATTGAAACAACGAACAGATAGCAAGGAGAGTCTTAAGCCTGCTGCAAAGACACCACCAAATAAGCCTGTCAGAAAGGAATCTAAAGAAGAAACAGCAGAGTCTGTGAAGCCTAGTCCAGTACCAGAAAAGCCGCAGAAGCTGGAAAGTAAAGAAAAAGTTCCAGTTAAAAAAGAAAAACCAGCAAAAGTAGAGACCAAACCAATAGTGGTGGAAAAAGACATAGCAAGTAAGGAAGAACAACTAGTGAAATCTGAAACTCCTGAAAAACAAGGTACAGATGTAAAACCGAAAATGTCAAAGGAGAAGACAGTGAAAAAGGAAGTCAAAGCAAAGCCTGAAGAAAAGAAGGAGGACAAAGAAAAACCAAAGAAAGAGGTTTCTAAAAAAGAAGAGAAAACACCCATCAAAAAAGAGGAAAAACAAAAAAAAGAAGATACCAAGAAAGAAGTTAAGAAAGAGGTGAAAAAGGAGGACAAGAAGGAAGCTAAGAAAGAAATAAAGAAAGAAGCTTCAACAAAAGAAGCTAAAAAAGAAGCTAAAAAAGAAGAGAAGAAGGAAATCAAGAAGGAAGACAAAGAAGCCAAAAAGGACATCAAAAAGGTTCCTAAAGAAACAAAGAAGACAGCTACTCCTTCAAATGAAGCCAAAAAGCCAGCAGCAAAGCCTAAAACACAAAAGAAGGAGGAACCTGCTAAAAAAGAAGCAATAGCTGCTGGAAAGCCAAAGGAAAAAGGAAAAGTTAAAAGTGTGAAGAAGGACCTCAAAGTCAGTGGAGCACAAGCTGCCCTTGCAGCAGTTGGAGCCACAACTGTAGCAGCTGCAGAAATTACAGCTGGTGGAAAGGAGCTTGAAGCCGAGAGATCCCTTATGTCTTCACCAGAGGATTTAACAAAGGATTTTGAGGAATTAAAAGCTGAAGAAGTGGAAACAATAAAAGAAACAAAATCTGAAGTTGCACTTATAAAGGATGATCTGAAACTCACTGGCACAGTACAAAAAGACTCTTTTGAAGTACAAAAAGAAAAATTGGATAATGAAGGACCTGCTGAATCATCTGATGAAGGCATAACTACCACAGAGGCTGAGGGTGAGTGTGAACAGACACCTGAAGAATTGGAACCTGTGGAAAAACATAAGGTTGATGACAATGAAAAGTTTGAAGATGAGGGAACTGGCTTGGAAGAATCATCTGAAGCAGATTATGAAGAAAAGGCAGAGACAGAAGAAGCTGAAGAACGAGATGAAAATGAAGTAGAAAAAACACAACTGGATGCCACAAAACCATATGTGGAAGAATCAAGAAAAATTCCAGGTGCCTCAGAAAAAGTAATGACTCAAGTAGATACTAACATTAAAGATGAAAATTATATTGAAAAGGCAGATTATGAGGCATCCGATGAACGAGCTGAAGAAGACCGGGAAGAAGCAATAGAAAAGGCAGAAACTGAAGAGACTGAAGAAGATGAGGAAGACAAAGCAGAAGACATCAGAGATGAGGAGGAAACTGAAAAAACAGAAGCCGAAGAAGATTACGTGATGGCTGTGGTAGACAAAGCTGCAGAATCTGGTGAAGCTGAGGATAAGTATGGCTTACTCATAATTACGCCAACTAAGCGCTCAGAGTCTCAGTCTCCCGTGATTGAACCAGCTTCTTCTATCCATGACGAGACTCTGCCTGGTGGTTCAGAAAGCGAAGCCACTGTTTCTGATGAAGAAAATAGAGAAGATCAACCTGAGGAGTTCACTGCTACTTCAGGTTACACACAGTCCACCATTGAAATATCCAGTGAACCAACTCCAATGGATGAAATGTCAACACCCCGAGATGTCATGAGTGATGAAACTAACAATGAGGAAAGCGAGTCGCCCTCTCAGGAATATGTGAACATTACCAAGTATGAGACATCACTGTACTCTCAGGAGTTCAGCAGAACTAAACTTTCTCCACTTCCAGATGCTTTTAATGGGATATCGGAAGGATCCAAAACAGAGGCCACAGAAGGAAAGGATTATAATGCCTCAGCTTCTACCATCTCACCACCCTCTTCATTAGAAGAAGACAAATTCTGCAAATCTGCATTCCAAGATGTATACCGGCAAAGAGAAAGTGAAATCCAAGGCACTGACAAATTAGAAATCAGAGAACCCTATCAAGAAGATGGTGGAAAACATAGTTTAGCCAAGAGTCCGGCTGACAGTTTGTCCCCTCCATCGCCTGTTGCCAAAACACCACTGAGTGAACGTAGCGTGAATTTTTCGCTCACTCCCAATGAGATCAAGGTTCCTTCTGAGTCTGTCCCCACTGCTAAATTGCCTGATGTACACCAAGAAGTTGCTGAAGAGCACTGCGCAAGCCCAGAAGATAAAACATTAGAAGTAGCATCTCCATCACAGTCTGCTGCTGGTAGTGCTGGCCACACACCTTATTATCAATCTCCCACTGATGAAAAGTCCAGTCAGCTTCCCTCTGAAACCAGTGAAAAGTCAACAGAAGCTCCTGTTAGCGTTGAGTTCAGTGAAGTTAAAGATGAGTCTGAGAAATGCAGAATAAGCCCTATGGATGAGCCTGTGCCAGATTCAGAATCTCCTATTGAAAAGGTTCTCTCACCTCTGCGGAGTCCTCCACTGATAGGTTCAGAGACCACTTACGATGCATTTTTGAGTGCTGATTTAAAGTCTCCCACCAGAGATTATGGGAGTCCTTCTGAGGGGAAACCTGAAAAGGAAAAATCACCTGTTCAGATGAGCCCAGCTTCTGAAGCAAGCTCTGTGGGCCTCTTCCAAGAAAAACAAGATGAAAAAAGCATGGAATTTATGGTAATTAAGGAAGGCTTCAGCCTGGAAAGGAAAATGGAGGATACAGAACCCAGCAGTTCCCAGTCTTCACTGGTCTTGGATGAGCGGAAGTTAGCAGGTGATCTCTCACCAACTCAAATAGATATCAGTCAGTTTGGTTCTTTAAAAGAAGATACCAAAATGTCAATTTCTGAAGGCACTGTCTCTGACAAGTCTGCAACCCCTGTTGATGAGGTTGTTGCAGAAGACACCTATTCCCATATAGAAGGAGTAGCTTCTGTCTCTACAGCATCTGTTGCCACTAGTTCATTTCCAGAACCAACTACTGATGATGTATCTCCTTCTTTGCATGCTGAGGTTGGTTCTCCCCACTCTACTGAAGTTGATGATTCCCTTTCAGTGTCAGTTGTTCAAACACCAACAACTTTCCAGGAAACAGAAATGTCTCCATCTAAAGAAGAGTGCCCAAGGCCTATGTCAATTTCTCCACCAGATTTCTCACCTAAAACTGCAAAATCAAGTACACTCGTGCTTGATCACAGATCTCCTGAGCAGTCAGCTATGTCAGTAGAATATGGTCGAGAGTCACCTGAGCAGTCTTTAGCAATGGATTTTAGTAGGCAGTCTCCAGAATATCCTGCTGTAGCCTCTAGTGCACACCATATATCTGAAAACGGACCAACGGAAGTAGATTATAGCCCTTCAGATATACAGGAGTCTCCTTTTGCACAGAAGACTTCACCTGTGGAACAGTCATCTTACTCTCAAGAGAAAGATATTTCAGAAATTATTTCAGTTTCTCAAATTGAAGCTTCATCCTCAACTTCATCAGCTCATACACCTTCCCAGGTAGCTTCACCACTGCCAGAGGAAACTTTTTCAGGTGGTGTTCCACCCAGAGAGATGTCACTGCATTTTTCTTTTACCTCAGAAAAGGTACAGAGCCTGGGGGAAAAGCTGTCACCAAAATCTGACCTGTCTCCACTAACTCCAAGGGAATCTACTCCCCTGTATTCTCCTGCAATCACAGGAGCAGTGTCAGCTAGTCACACACCTTTGTGGTTACAGCATGTGTCTCCTATGCAAGATTTTGGTTATCAGGAACCCCTATCAAAGCACAGTCCAGAACCTTTACTCAGCCCAGATAAAGAAGATTCAGAGAAAAGCAGCAGGTCACCAGAAGAACTTAGTTATTCATATGAGGCCAGAGAGAAAAGTACGAGGTCACCAGAGAGTATCAGCTATTCCTATGAGGCAGTCGGAAAATCTACTAGATCACCTCAAGCTATGGATTATTCCTATGAGACAAGCAGAAAAACTACTAGGTCTCCTGAAACCACAGATTATTCCTATGAGATAACCAGGAACGCTACTAGGTCATCTGTGGGTACAAACGGTACATATGAGATAATTGAAAAAAATATGAGTTCATCTGAGGTCACAGATTGTTCTTATCAGATAGCCACCAGATCACTAGAGGCCACAGATTATTCCTATGAGACAGCTGGGAAAACTACCGAATCACCTGAAGGCACAGATTATTCCTATGAGTTAACTGGGAAAGCTACCAGATCACCTGATACTATGGATTATTCCTATGAAACAACAAGGAAAACCTCTAAGTCACCAGAAGCCGTTGACTACTGCTATGAGACAATTGGGAGAGCCACCAGGTCATCAGAGGCCATGACTTACTCTTATGAGACAACTGGGAAAGCCTCCAGTTCACCTGAAGCCACAGATTACTCGTTTGAGACAACTGGGAGAGCTAGCACTGGGAGGTCACCTGAAGCTACCAGCTATTCCTATGAAGCAAGTGCACATTTTACTCCGAATAAATCCTTAGCAGAATCCCGTCAAGATGTTGACTTATGCCTTGTGTCCTCTTGCGAATATAAACATCCCAAAACCGAACTTTCACCTTCATTTATCAACCCAAATCCCCTTGAGTGGTTTGCAAGTGAGGAACAGTCTCAAGATCAGGAGAAGCCACTAACTCAGTCTGGGGGAGCTCAGCCTCCTTCTGGGGGAAAGCAGCAAGGGCGGCAGTGTGATGAAACTCCTCCCACGTCTGTGAGCGAGTCTGCCCCGTCTCAGACTGATTCGGATGTTCCCCCGGAGACTGAGGAATGTCCTTCCATCACTGCAGATGCTAACATTGACTCAGAAGATGAGTCGGAAACCATTCCAACGGACAAGACAATTACGTACAAACACATTGACCCACCACCTGTCCCAATGCAGGATCGCAGCCCTTCCCCAAGGCACCCTGATGTTACCATGGTTGATCCAGAGGCTCTGCCAGTTGAACAGAATTTAGGTAAACCTTTGAAGAAGGACCTCAAAGAAAAGACAAAGACAAAAAAGCAGGGTACCAAGACCAAGTCATCTTCTCCTGTTAAAAAAAGTGATGGTAAATCGAAACAAGTGGCTTCACCAAAGCCAGCTACAAAAGAATCTTTAGACAAAATTTCCAGAACAGCTTCTCCAAAAAAGAAGGAATCTGTGGAGAAGGCAACCAAAAATATCTCTAATCCAGAGGTAAAGTCTCGAGTGGAAGAGAAAGATAAGGACACCAAGAATGCAGCAAATACAACAACATCCAAGTCGGCAAAGACTGCAACCACAGGTAAAGACAAATAGTAATGCCTTGGTGTTATGATTTTCTTAGTTGTTGCAGTGTAGTTAGTTTGCTATTATATCAGCCTAAAGTGTGGTTTGTGGCATATCCTCAAAGAAAGTTCAGGTTTTAAGTACAAATCCAGCACGTAAATGCCACATTTAAATGCACTACTTTCACTTCTGTAATCTGAGAAAATTGATGTCTGTTTGCCCAGAGAGTACATAAAATAGAAAAAATTTAATACAAACTGTCTGAACAGTTAACCACCTAATAGCATTGGAAGTACCACTTTTGTAGGTGAAGTAAAATCTGTAGCAAGGTGAACCCTTTTATTCATTGTGAGAAATAAGTACATACAATTCTCTTTAACATAAATTAATGCAATTTAATGTTGTGTGAGGCAAAGTCACTATCTCTCTTTGGATCCTCTTATTACTTTGCTGAATTGATTTTAAAAGCAGCATTTAAAAAATTTAACATTAGTAAAAGCATTTTGAGTGAAGTAAGCATGTACATCACATAATCCAGTCTTATGCCATCACTGATAACTAAATACACAGAAAGTTAATGTAATTTTGAATGTCTTTTATACATTCTAAGTAGCAAAAAATTGTGAATTAGATTACTGAAGGAGGTATTGCGCTAATAGGTTGTTTCCAGCAGACCTTGTTAGGCACTATTTGGGGGGTACTTTGATTTTTCTGCTGTGAGGACTGATGTTTGTTGAAAGCTTCTTTACAAGGAGCAGTTCTAGAATTCAGCACAACAAACCAGCAGTCGTCCTTAGCTTTCCCATTTTTGGTAGTCCACTGTTCCTTTCTTACCCCATCATTTGCATATCTGTTAGAAGATACATCTCAAAGCAGCAATGTAGTTATTCTTGCTGTGCATTTCTGCAGCACTTAAGTTCTATATTAAAGTCATTAGGCATACTTCTCAGGTATATGCTGGAATAATAATTTGTAATGACATAAAATTGCAAAAATATAGCAACAAGTATCATAATCAGTGTTGGTATGTAGATATTAAAATGATATCTGAAATTTTTTTTTTATCATCAAAGATGATAACATATTTTTTAACAAAACCAATAGAAAAACCTTTCTAAATCAGGAAATCTTATCACTTCATTTGGCATTTTGCCCTGTGGTGTGTGTCCGAACATGCTAGACAACTGTAAGGGAGTTTTCTGGCCTTACACTATTTAACCCTAAATTGATCATATAGCTCAGATAACTGTTTACCAAGCTTAATCAACATGAGAAAGCTAATCAACCATAAACATTAATCATCTAGGTAAAATTACTGACTGAAGCCCGATTTTTAGTTTACACCATTATTTTAGAGCAAAAGATGCGATTTTTTGTGTAATAGTTTTAATGTGTTTACATGTTGCACTTCATTTTGACTGAAGCCCTTAGAACAAGTACCGTATATACTGTGTACAGCAGCAAAGAAACGCTTCCCCTTACTTTTTGCGATAATTAGCTATTTTGTGTATGCAAATAAGGGTACAGCAGGCAGACAAATACTTGACTCTGTTGCCTGAATTGCTTTGCAACTTCCTCCTTCCAAGTTCCTCTTTGTGCTCATGTGTAGTAACTTCCTGATGCATCTGTAAGGCAGCCTGAGTGCATCAATTGCTATCATGTCTTGCTATGTACCTCAGATTTCAGGACAGCTTCAAATTTTCATGGCCTCCTGTTTGATACAAGATTTTATGATCAGTCATACCCTAGACTTTCAAAAAGCTGCACTTCTTCATCAGGAAAATAATAGCACCATTTACTGAGTGGTAATTCAGTAATCACAGCCCTGCATAGTAATTGTTGGATAATAGTAGTATATTACTGGAAAAGGTTCAGCCAAATTTTTGTTATATGGTAGTGATTTTTTATTGTATTTTATAGTTCCAGTTTTTCAGGTTTTTGCTCCCATTACAATCATAATTGGGGTACAACAAAGCTGTAACTTGCCATTGTATGTAGGAGGATAATTCCATAATTGGACACATCTCACCTCAGTGGTTATAACAGTAATTAATAAATGCATGCTTTTAACCACCCTGTGATATATTCTTTTGTTGTTTGTTTTCCAAAGGACCTGGGAATACTAAGGCGGCAAAATCTACAGCGGTGCCTCCAGGACCTCCAGTCTATCTGGATCTGGTGTACATTCCCAACCACAGCAACAGCAAGAATGTTGATGTTGAGTTTTTCAAGAGGGTGCGGTCATCCTACTATGTGGTGAGCGGGAATGATGCCGCTGCCGAGGAGCCAAGCAGGGCTGTTCTGGACTCCCTGCTGGAGGGCAAGGCGCAGTGGGAGAGTAACATGCAGGTAGGCTCTTCATTGCTATCTCAATCTGGAAATCTAACCTTTCTCAGCTATGAGAAACTAGAGCACCTCTAGCACAGATGGTGGCTGCCAGAGAATGGGGCCCTGGGTTGGTTTGAAAGACAGGTGTCTGCCAAGAAAGGCAGGAACCTCCTTTGGAATGGAGAATATGATGAGAGGAAGGAGGACCTGCACCCAACACCTTTTACCCAGAGCAATTCTCATGGTATCTCTGTCCTTCCCAGACAAACTCCCAGGTAAAAATAGAGAGTAGCTAGCTGCACTCTTCCCCTGAGGTGTGGCAACTTCTTTTGCCCTTCTTAAGTACTCCATCATTATTATCTCCTACCAACATATCTGGGAGAAAATTCCTTGAGAGAATGAAACAAAAGGAAGAATCCTAAACCCCAGCAGGCACCCTGGCTGGGCACCAGTGATGTGTGAAGCAGAGCTGCACTGCTGTCCCTTCAGACCAGTTCCTGGTTTTTAAAACAGTTAAGAACTGGTTTATAGGGCCAGCTTGGCCATCTCATAATTTTACTACACCACATACATGATCTGAGTTTGGCATTGTTGCAGTTTTAAGTAGGGAAGAAATGTTTCACACTTTTTAGAGAAATTACATGCATTTGGAAACTTCATGTGCCTTTGCATTATGATGAATAAGTAAAAAAAGTATTTGTCTGTAATCTCAAGAGTTATCAGTGCAGATTGCAACCTTATACTTCTCTTGAAAGATGCATCTCAGCACTGTGAGAAACCAGCCTCACTCTTCAACATTTTTAAAAGTTTAATAAGGGATAAAAGGGACAGTAAACAGCGATGGGTGTGTAGCTGTAGCTAGAGGCACACTGGCTAATCATAGCAAGTCTTCTTATGTACTTTTTCATTGCATTAGTCAAATACATATTCATACAGATTAAACATATTCAAACACTTCTTTAAACTTGTTTACATGTTCCAGGGATTCTTTAGCTTGGTTCAACCGCTGACCCATCTTTTTAGAGTACATGCAGTAATCATGGATGTGATTTTGAGAGTCGTGTCTCACTTCTGTGGTTTCAGCAGGCGATAGTGATAGTTGAAGGGTCAGTGGCAGTGGTCTTTACATCTTTACAAATGTTATCTGACCATGCAGACCGTTTTAGCTATTTCCACAAGTATTTTAAATCAACATCAGCTATTTCACAAATTCATCTGATTTTCTCACTTCTGTCAGTTAATTATAAAAACAAAGACATCAGTTATTATTCCACAACTACAGTTACTTCTGCATAAGTTAACACATAACATCCACTTTAGTATTTTGTGAGAGCCTAAACTATAATTTATGTTTACCACACTAAAATATACAAGTTACACTGGGACCAAGACACTGCCCCAAAAAGCTGACAAATTATACTATATTAAATGCACATAAAAGTGATTACAAATTGTACTATATCAAAATTGTGGTGATTAAATATAATTTGCAAAAGCCAATACATAATAGCGAAAGCCAAGAACTACATAGTTATTTATAACAGCACCTTACAAAACCAACATTTTATTTTTATAAACCTTATTTTCAGTCATTCTACCTTACCTACATGTTGATTTCTTTTTATCCATCCATTTATTCAAGTATTTATTGCATAAAAATTCACTCTTTCCGAAAGGGAAACATACTTGTTGGCTGGGGCTTCTTGAAAAGACATTTTACATATCAACTGTTTCTGTGGTCCATTAAATGGGACTTTTACTTCATGTTGCAGGTGACTTTAATCCCAACCCATGACTCAGAAGTGATGAGAGAATGGTATCAAGAGACCCATGAGAAGCAGCAGGATCTGAACATCATGGTTCTTGCAAGCAGCAGCACTGTTGTTATGCAAGATGAATCGTTTCCTGCATGCAAAATCGAGCTGTAAGAACAAGACCGTGCAGCTCAAGATTAAACGGCGTTTCCAGAAAACACCTTTCCTGAAAATTCATCATCACAGTGATGCAAGCACTAGCAACCCCAATTGACTTTTGCCAGGTAGAGGCATTTGCCCTCTAAAGAAATACAAAGAGAGAAAGAGAGAGAGGGGTAGGAGGAGAAAGTAGTATATTATTAGGTCTGCATTAGTCTCGTGGCAATAGATGTATCGCTTACTAGAGTCTGCTTATGTTCTCACATGAGAAGAAAGTCTTAAATTTTTATCAATTTGAGCTATCACTATGGGGATCCTTTTTTTAAAGAATTAAGTTAGCTCAAACATAAAAAGTAAGAGAACATGGCTAGGAAGGGATGTATGACCTAATCACTCATCAGCAGCTTTCCACTTTAATTTGAACTCTGCATACTGACACACCCTAACAATCATAGGCCAAATATGCATGTAGCCTGCACCCCATCCAGAAGTCTAAAACCTTTCTTACAACATGCAGAATTGTTGGTCTAAGGCATGCTTCCAGCGAAAGCCCACTCACTCCAGCCAGAACTGACCAGTCCACATGCTTGAAAACACCCATGTCCACTGTCGATTAACTGAAGCAAAATACCAAAGCAGTCGGGAGTACATACAGTAGACAATTTGCCTTAGAAAGTGACTTGAATGTACAAAGAAACTTGATGCACTTATTTTTTAATGCTGAGACAGCAAATTTATAAAACATCTGTGTAGGATCATAGTTACACCAGTAAAGAAGCGTGAGTGTGCATGTGTGGTATTAGGAACTTATCTGACTGGTCAAATGGTTTGGTGCTATGAATTACATATATTAGTTATGTGAACACTTCACAGATGCACCTGGACAGCTCAACAAGGCAAGACGAGCTTTTTTTTGAAGGCTCCTTTCGTACTGTGGAAGCAAGATAGAAGTGGTGTCTAGTATCAGAGTTACAAAATTTAGTGAAACATTCAGAACGATGGAAAAGGTTACCTGTGAGCCTGTACAGTATTCAGCCAGCCTTTTTCCTACCTGATTTTATTTGTTTAATTTAAGAGTGAACATAGGAACAAATGTACAGAAGCCTTTCTTTTTAGTGCTGCATGAACGTTTAATACATGACTTGTAGCAAACATTTTCATTTACAGGTAAATGCAAAGAAAAATTTTTCAGGTGAAGGCATTCTTTTTAGTAGTTTTGTAAGATAAATGAGTAGTGTTGTTTAAGATTCTAGTGAGAATTGATATTGAGGTAAAATTTATTGAAAACAGTCAACTGTCAATGCCTTTTTCAGGAGATGGGTATGGAAGGATACCCTCATAAAATTATTCTGTTGATGGTGACAGAAAATGGGATTTGAGAAGCTGATTGCCCAATACTTAAAAGGTTATAACTTACATTCTCAACCCTCACAAGATCTTGGAAAAGGATAGAACAAGCAATAAGCAAAAAGTAACTTCTCTTCCCTTTTCCTTCCCTTCCTTTTCCTTCTCTTCCCCTTTGCTTTCCTCTTTCCTCTGCTCTTTCCTTTCCTCCTCTCTTTCCTTCACTCCTCTCTCCTCCTCTCATATCCTCTTTTTTAACTCTTTCACTTCCTTTCCTCTTCCTCTTGTTGCCTCTTCCTTTACTATTCTTTTTCTCTTCCTTTCCTTCTTCATGCCTCCATTCTTTTCCTTCTCTATACTGATTGCAGAGGAACAGCACCACTGCTCTGTGATTTAAGACAGTTTGGATTTTTTAGTCTCAGAAATTTTACCCCAGTTAAAAAAATCTTGTTGCATTGTAAAAAGTCTGCAAATCTGAATTTAAGAAGGTGTAAAGGCCTACAGCACGGAGTTATGTGCTGGTTGTATGAATCACCATTATGGCTGTTAAGTTTTACAATGTAGTGAACTATGACCTCATTTTATTTTCTCTACTTGTAATTTACTTTAATTTTACATTGTTAGGATATTTTTGTTTAATAGGTGTATGTTTGCAGTCCTAATTTTTATGAGGGTTTTTTCATACTGGTTTAGGGTCTTGTAAATGTGGGCTTCTCATGCCCATTTAATGCTGTGAATTACTGTTTGTCAGTGGTTGGGGTTTTGATTTATTTTTAATGCCTTCTCTTTTTGTAGATTTCTCTAGCAATGCTGTTTTATTTATTGCTGTACCTGTAAAGTAGTTAAGAATAACTCAGAGTGACTATGGCACAAAAGGCAGATGGAAATGTACTGTGAAAACAAGCATGTTTGCTGGGCTCATGTAATTCACTTTAAAATGCTTTTGTAATACATAGTCTACAAAGATATGGGATAACTTTGCAGACTATGTTGTATAATTTTGCAGGTATGTTCTGCAGAATTTTTGGCAGAAGAGTTGTACTGTTTCTACAATTCTTTCTGATTTGTCTATTTTATTATATAGTTCAGAATTCAAACCTTTTGAGTGGGTGGGAACAGATTTTCTGATTTTCTGACAACACCTGACATGGTTTGTATCTCTGCTTTGGTAGAAAATTGTTTTAAGTACAGTGGTGGTTTTGTGACTAATCTCACTTATGCCACTCACTCCTGTGAATCAGGAGCAATTTCACTACTGTCAGGGAAGTTACAGTCATCTGATCCTACTGTAAATTAAATTGGAATCAAGCCTTAAATATGCCCAAGCAAATTTAGGATGGCTGAAACATTTGTTTTACTTCTGAAATAATAATTATAATTAGACACATGTTGCTTTTTTTGCTGCTACAAGAATATTAAAACCATGGTCTGGCTATTCTGAGGTATTGTAATGCCTGTTCCATCCACTCCCTTCCAAATGGCAATGGTACCTAGATTCAACACTGCGATGAGCTCCTCCATTGGCTCCTCTTGCCCTTAATGACTTTCCTGCCTGTGGATCTAATCTACCTGTGCTAATCCTAGTGCTACACAACTAGTTTAGTGTAACAGTCATCAAAATGTACTGTGTACATGAACGATGAGTGCTGTTGATCAGCATAGATTTCTAGGAGCATGGTTTGTTATTGATTACTCTAATTGTAAAGATTCAATATCTGAGTGCAAAGAACACTCCATTTCAATGATGGTATTACCCATAACAGCATTCCCAGTCATGATCTTTATGCTATTAATATAATGCTTCATAATTCAATGAAGAATTAACTTTGGGGATCCCATCCCACTCTTGAACTTGGACAGGGCCTCTCTTGCATGCCTTTTCAAAGTCCTGTGGTGGGCCTGACTCATTGACCTCTATTTTCACCCCATCTTTCATAGAAATCACTTTTGATTTTTTTTTAACTTATTTTACATACTGTGGTGAATGGAGATAACTGTGTATATGAATGTTGAGGTTTTTTTAATTGTCTATGATAGCTTATGCATTTTAGGAGAGTTCTGGTACTCTTTTACTAAGATTTAATAAATTTGTTAATTGAATTTTCAATCCCTCCCAACACAAGCAAATGAGTTCCAAAGAGCACTTGCTGTGCATTTGGAACATTTCTGTCATGCGCTTCTCTTTGTTCATCTGTCGCCAGAGGTTCTTGCTCAGTAATGATGTTTATGAGAGAAATAGTAATTTTCTTGGTCTGGATTTACTAGAATATGAAAAAATATAATGTTTACTCTTGAAAGAAAAGCTTTCATCGTTTCACTTAATAATTGAACAAAACACTAAAATCAACTAGGGGTAAGCATTTCTTAGAATGCAATTATATTATTTACCTGGTTTAAAAATGTTTGCTATTTTAAATTTGAAAAAAAAGAATAAAACTCTTGTTTGTTGTGACTTTACAAAAAAATTCTTTAAAAAAGAGTAACTAAATAAAACAATAGCATAATGTATAGAAAGAAAAAAATTTAAGAAGCAGCTTCTCTCTACTACGCTAAGTGCTCCAGAAGTCAGGAGCTACCTCTTCAAGACTGGGCTGTAATCTCAATGTAAAAGACAAAATCTGAAATATGCTTTCACGCATTTGCATGCAGCCATTATCTCCCAAACTATGGAAAGAAAGTCTTGTGGCTGGCTGAGAAGCACCTCACACACCTCCTCTCTCTTGTTCTGAATGGTGTTTGTGTCAGTCTGCAGCTGTGTATGGTATTATGTCTTATAATCCTGCATCACTTCTATTCTATCCAGTCATATCTAATGTAGAAAATTAGTTTCAGTGAAAGTAATATGTAGTGCTTTTATGATATTTGTGTGCAATATCCCCTCTTCTATTGAGGATATTTGATGTAAACGAATCAAACTCAGTTCCACAATAAAATACAAAAGTGCTAAAGTGGTGTTGACATGTTTCTTGTCTTTGTGTATGTATGTATTTTTAAGTTCTCTCTTTCTCTTAGTCATGATTACCTAGTCTATGGGGTTTCTTCTTTTTCTGAAGATCAGTGATTATTTGAATGCCAAATAAACCCCAATCTCTCTTTAGTAATTGGAAGATAAATGTGGAAGGATACTTTTATCTTGTGGTGTGAAATGTTATCATGATGTACCATGACATGGTTCTCTTTGTTGTTCTCATTCCTGTACTCCCCAGGAGAATGAGAAAGCACCTCATTTTCAGTAACTACACAGCCACAGATGATGCCAAATAAATTTACATCAAACTGAGTCCACCATGAGGTCTTTTCCAAAGTTGTTGCAGTTCGACAAGAGTGTGTAGCTTGTCTGCAGTACTCATGGACCCTTCCTGACCATCACTGCCCATTCGTCTTGGTTGGAGGGGACAGAGTGGGGGGAAGCTGAGCCCTCCGTTCAGTTTTTTACTGTATAAATGTTCAGCTTCCTCTACTGCTGTTGAGGGAGGCTGTAACATCAGGCTTTCTACCTTTGTAGTGGCTTGCTGCTGCAATGGCCTCTGTACTGAGATTGCAGTAGTCAATGATGATGGCATGAAAGCAGGTAAAGCCTGGAGCAACAAAATGCAAGGAGTGCTCACCCCCAGGAGAAGCAGAGGTCCTGTGGGATTTCCTCCACCCTCAGACAGCAGTCCCCTTTTGCAGGCCCTTATTCATCTCCAAAGTCCAAGGGTTTCTTTCTAGCTTCTTATGACTGTAAGAAATGCTGTACTTTGCTTGAATTGGGCTGAGCATGGTGAAATAGGGAAAAATTCTGACTAGATGAGGGAAGTCAAGTGCTGCAAATCTTATAATTCTGCATATGTGTACATCAAGGTTTTCTAAGCTTTGTGGTAGAGTAACTGATGCTACTTAAAATATATTAAAATGATTGTGCAAAGGAGACCAGGTCAAGCTTCAATCCCAGTCATTTACTTGCAGCTGCATAGCAAATTTGTGGTTTTGCATAGGTGTAACAGGGGCCAGGCCTACCTGGTATGTGGTGTTTGTCTTGCTGTTTCCAGATGCCACATGAAAGCTCCTTTCTTCAACACAGCTTAGCAAATTCAATTAGCTTATGAGGTATTATTTCAGATTCCATGGGAACATGATGGTTCCTCAGATCTTTTCAGTCTATAAAAAATGGGGGATCTATCTTGTGGCATCTTAGACCAGTAGACTATTCATTCTTGATTTCTAGTGTTCTGAGGGTGGGAGGAAATTTTAGCTTTTCATTGTTTCCAATGTCTTGGTTTGAAAAAACAGGTGTCTGCTAAGGAAAGCAGGAGCCTCCTTTGGGATGGAAAATGTAAACCCCCTCCCTCTGAATTACTGTAATTTTGAAATTAAGGGGCTCTCAGGCAAGGGTGTGGGAGTAGGAATAATAGTTCTCTATTAGGAAAAACATAAAAATAAAAATGCAATAATACATAACAACACTGACAGAATCAGAATATTACCTTATTGGTATAAATACCAATACCCTTATTGGTAGCAGTCTGATTAGATGGTGGCTGCAGTCCTCCTGGAGTGACAGATGTGGTTGTGTTGAATCAATGAGCCTATAGAAAGGGAGTACATTTCCTCTGAAGGTCCAGTGGCAGTGTAGATGGGCCTGGTCTTCCTCTGGGAATCCAGTGGG
Source organism: Melozone crissalis (assembly GCF_028551555.1). NCBI lineage: Eukaryota > Metazoa > Chordata > Aves > Passeriformes > Passerellidae > Melozone > Melozone crissalis. Next base: position 48,173,683 of record NW_026535783.1, read on the forward strand.
AAAAGGCTGCTTTGGTGTTCCAAATCTCAGATTACATCCAGGTAGGAATGGCTGGCTCCTCCCCATGGGCCATCCACATCCACAATGGGATGATGTAATTTTATCAGCCACGCAGTGACACTCAATGGCCCATTAACAGAAGATATTTCCCAGAGGGAGGATTGGTTGTGGAAGAGATAAAGAAAAACCGCCCCACCTGGTTTTAACAGGTGGCCCAATTAACTGGAGATAACTGCCCCACCTCTAAGAGATGGCAATAGAATACGTACCCCTGGCCAATCCTGCATTTGCAACATAAGACACCCAGGATATGGCAAAAAAGAGGTGTTGAGGGGTCCTATGATGCTTTCTAAAGCATCTCTAAGCCCAAAAGCATTGCCTATGTCCTTAATTCAGCAAGCAGTTTTTGACTGCTGCCTGCTGTTGTAATCACTATTCATCTTCCATAGATGTGACTAGTCTGCACTAGCACGTACCATCCTCTGTTGTGCTGTGTGTGCCTTCTTTGACACCATCTCCCACAGCACACTCCTGGAAGAGCTGGCAGCCCTCAACTTGGACAGGAGCACTCTTTGCTAAGAACTGGCTGGATGGCCAGGCCCAGAGAGTGGTGGTGAACAGTACTGCATCCAGCTGGGCTCTAGTGGTGTCCCTCAGGGATCAGTGTTAGGGCCCAGTTCTATTTAGTCTTTTTATTCATGAACTTGATGAGGGGAATGAGTTTACCATGATCACATTTGCAGATGATACTAAGCTGGAAGTGAGTGTCAATCAGTTGGAGGGTAGGAGGGCACTGGAGAGGGACCTGGACAGGCTGAATTGATGGGCAGAAGCCAAGAATATGAGGTTTAACAAGACCAAGTGCCAGGTCTTGCACTTTGGCTACAAAAGCCTCAGGCAGAGCTCCAGGCTGGAGACAGAGTGGCTGGCAGTGATCAGGCAGAAAGGAATCTGAGGATACTGACTGACAGCAGCTGAGCATGAGCCAGCAGTGCCCAGGTGGCCAAGAAGGCCAATGGCATCCTGGCCTGTGCCAGCAATGGTGTGGCCAGCAGGAGCAGGGCAGGGATTGACCCCCTGTACTCAGCACTGATGAGGCTGCACCTCAAATCCTGTGTCCAGTTCTTGGGCCCTCAGTTTAAGAAGGACATTGAGGTGCTGGAGCATGTCCAGAGAAGGGCAACAAGATTGGTGAAGGGTCTGGAGGTCAAGCCCTGTGGGGAGCATCTGAGGGAGCTGAGGTTGTTTAGCCTGGAGAAGAGGAGGCTCAGAGGGGACCTCATCCCTCTCTACAGCTCCTAGAAGGAGGGTGTAGCCAGGTGGGAGCTGGGCTCTTTTCCCAGGCATCCAGTCACAGGGCAAGAGGATGGAGTCCTAAAGTGCATCAGGGGAGGTTTAGGTTGGACATTAAAAGGTATTTCTTCACAGAAAGGGTGATTGGGCATTAGAATTCCCGGGGAGGTGGTGGAGTCACTTTCCCTGCAGATTGGTCCATCACCTGTGCTTGCGAATCACACAGAAAAGATAATTGAAATATCTGGAGCTTATCCCTAATACAAAGAAAGCTAAACATACATAACAATGCCTATATGCACTAGAGTTGCGTCCTCTGTACCTGTTAAGGTCCAGAAATTAATTTTGATTGAGCTTTTACAAATCTCATGTTATTTTGCCGCTGCTCACCTATGTCATAGTTTGATGCTGGTGCAATGCCAGTGCCCCCTGAAAATTACACTACCCATGGTGCCTGCTGTGAGATGTGACCAGGAATAAGCAAAGCAAGCCCCCACTTAGAAATAAAGAAAAGAAAACTTTATTAACTAAACTACAACTACATGTAAAAAGAGACACACAGGAAAAATGAAAACCTTCCAAAAACATTTTCTCCTCCCCCCACCAAATTTTCAATAAAACCATCCCTCAGATCACCAACTCTTGGTCCATGACCACCCTTTAGATAATCAATTCTCAATTCATTAAGAGGAGAGGAGTCCTTCTTGTGCCATAGGCTTCCCCAGGAAACACCGTTGAAACCTCGTGTGCTTCCATGTCACTCGTGGCACCACCTGGAGAACATCTGCCATCGTGACCTTCCTTCCATGCCCAGTGCTCTCACCACTGCACGTGGACCAGAGCTGCTTCTAGGGTTGTCCTTTTAAGGATGCTTTCTCCTGTTCCAAAAAGAGCACAGTCTCACCTTTGGGACACCTGCCCTCCCAAATTTCACCCCCTGGGGCCGAGGGGTCTCAACACTGAACCCTCTTGGCTCTGAGCTATTGCCTCCCCCTGGATGCAGTCTCTTGTCACAGGAAACATGGTTCTGTCCATGGCTATAACAAGAAATGTCCAGCTAAGGCCACTCCATCATCTCTTCCCACCTAAGATTCTTCTCTACTCTTCCGCCATCTTTCACTTCCCAGACCTTCACACTTGCACATTTCCTTCTTCCATTTCATCTCTATCTCTCTTCTAGGAGTTTTCATTGTCCAAAAAAGGGTTAAAAGCTCGGGCTCTGCCTGTCCAAAACTCCCACAGCAGCCGACACCTTCTCGCTGCACCCCCTCTGGCTCCTTCTCGGCTGTGCTGCCGGCACACAAGTTCCAAGGTACCAGGCACAGGCTGTATCTATATCTATATCTATATCTATATCTATATCTATATCTATATCTATATCTATATCTCTCTCTTTCTCCTGGGGGGCTGCCCGATGCCTCCTGGCGCTTCTCCCACCCTTCCACGCCGGGGCCTCTTTGCCTCCCACCTCTGTCCAAGGCCCGGCCTACCTCACCCAGCCACATGCCTGCCCAGCAGCGGCAGCTGGACCAGGGAGAGATCTGAACTCTCTCCTCGCTGGAACCCAAGAGAACTTCCCCCGGGAGTGCTCTGCTTTTAACCCCTGTGTTCTCAGAGGTGTATCCAATGTCCCCAGTGGTCACACCAGGTGCCAATATTCAAATCTGAACACCTATTGGTGTGACCACAGCATATCCCAGAAAACTTACTTCCTCTCAAACCATGACACTTTCCTAACTGCTGAAGGTAAACCGAACCACCAAGTCAATTAAATACTTAATATGAACCCTCTTCGAGAGTGCAATTCAGCATTCCCAGGCAGAATTTACAGTTTCCAAAGATGAAATTGTACCAGGAGTTACCCTCTGTAAGGATCAGAACAGGCTTGAAAATTTCTTTGCCCAAATCACCTAAAGGAGAAATGGTCAAGATTTGCAATAAGCAAGATATATTGAAAGCTGAATTTTGTCATATGCTAGTCACTGGAGTTCTAATTCTAAGATTATTTCTGTGCCTGGGGCATTTTCAATTTCAAATGGGTAGAATGGACTTGAGTTCATTAGAAAGGTTTAAGAGTAGCATGATTCAGTACTATGCAATTGCTAGCTGAGTTCAGTGACAACTTTGGTTTCTGTGGGGACACTGATGCAGAGCAGGTGGCACAGTTTTCTACCACATTTAGCATCTAAAGTTACTTTTGAATTAATGGTTTGTCACTAATTTTTGACCTATACTTCATTCTCCATGGTTTTATTGTGAAAGAGTCACTGTCACAAGTTCAGGTTGTCAGCAGTATAGCAGTAGCTTCTCTTCTACAGTTGAAAAGCCTTTTCCTCATCTCAACAGTTCCTATCATTAAATTTCTAGAAAGGTAAATTTAAATCTACTCTCCACAGATGTGTTCAAATATTCAAATATACTTTGCAGGACCGAATGGTAGTTTCTACTGACCCAGGAACCTCAGGAATTGCAGTTTAAACTGACCCAGGAACCTCAGCAAAAGTGGATGCTGTTCAGCGGACCACATCTTGCATCCTTTTAAATCAGTGGTGCAACTCCCTTTTGTAACTGTTGACTCCAGCTTCCCGAGGAGGCAGGGGAAGAGAGGACACTTGCTAACCTGTGTCCCAGACTGTCTTCCGTCTGTCTCAACAGCACAGTGATGGCTGCTCAGGTCAGAAATTCCCTTGTACCAGCCAACCTTCACCCAAAGCTGGCAAGCATCATCATCCTAGTCCTATCATTTAAGGGTGACCAGAGAACTCTGGCATGGGCAGGCAAGCAGCTGGGACAGGCCACTTAGGGAAGGAACAGGTGCTTGACACCAGCACTGTGTGTAGGACACAACATATGACCCAGTCTGAAAGCATCTTGTAACCTTATCTTGGCAAGGTCAGGTGTTACCATAAATAGGGCCCATCTGTGCAAGGCTTCTGGCTACATTATTTGAGCTGCAAGGGTATAAATATGTAATTCTCTTCTTGTGAATAATGGATAATGACCTTCAATGCTTTGTTGGAACTGTTTTGCCAGTAACACGGGCAGTTACATATTTACTTGCCTCAGCAGCAGCATATTTGGTGTCTGCCATGGGTTTGAATTGGGATGCTGCTTTTTTAAGAGTAGCCAAATTCTTACCAACATACCAAGCAGGTTTTGCATTTGTATTGGCCTCTGTTTCTTTTGGCTAGTATTGTTGAAGGGTTTCTCCCAGACTTGGGAAAACATGGGAGAGCTGCTCACACTGGCATGTACAAGTCTGGCAATGCTGTGCCACACACACTACCCCAGTCAGGTATCGTTTGGGCTGCTCATCACAGCTCAGTGACTATGCAAGACAATGCATATAGCAATGGGAGATTTTCCCCTGCCTTCAGCAATAAAAACACCAGAATGAGCAGGGAAATTATTCAAAAACTTGCAAGAAGAAAGGCGCAGTACTGTGATTTAGAAATATACTGACAAGGGGAAAACTGCAATAATTTTAATCCTAATCACAGCCGTAGTCAAATGAAAACAGGATGTGAAGGAACATTTCCAGGAGAGGTCCTCCAAAAATACGAGCTAGTGTTACTACTAAGAAAGATTTTGGTATGTCCCCTGCAGGAAGTATTTAGCCAGTCCTATTCATGCATAGAAAGGTCTAGACAGCTGTCTGAAACAGGACAGCAAGAACCAGAAATGCTTCAAAAAGCATTGAGAGTACCCTAACATCCTAGTAAGAAAGTGTTCATTGGGTTGTGAACTTGCATCAAACATCAAATCAAGCATCAGAGAGCAGGGCTGGATGACTCGGAGCTTTTTGTGCTTGTAGAGCACAAAGCTATTTTTTTAATATGCATATACAAAAACACATCCACACTCTTCCCTTAGCATCAGAGCTCACATTTAAGCAGCAGCAGATCAAAAGAAGCTGTATGACTTCCCTGCCCCTCCTCCTTTTAAATGTGGACAGCTGCATCACAGCAGGCGACGGCAGAGCACACATGGCTGCAGGCATCTGGACATAAAGGCTTTTGACTACTTGGGGCCCAGTCTCACTCCTAGGTGCTGCTTCAAACTTCTTTTTTAAAAGTAATTCAGCAAGCAGGTAAAAAACCAGATTCTGTGTGCAACATGATTTATGCAAGGGGGCAAATAATCAAGTCTTCCTGGAGTGGGAATGAGAAAATCAAGTAAGTTAAGCCAAGTTAGCTGATATTGTGTTGATTTTTCATGCTGTTGCATTTGGTACAGAGCTACTGTATGTGTCTTCCCGGGGAAGACAAACAGCACTGAACAGCACTGGGCTCTGAATTAGCCTGTCTCACAAATTGTCTTACTGTTGACCTTGCTCAAAGCCAGCAGGTAGGAGAGAGCACTAAAGAGGAGAGTACCTTCTTCCCCTCCCTCCAGCTTCATTTGCTAATACATGTTTTGAGCATCTTGAGATTCAGCTGTACCCACAGTCCTCAAACCACATGGTGGCCAAGCACTTGGTACCCCAAGCTGCTTGCACCACTGAGATGTGGCTGCAGGGCAGAGACATGGCTAGCCTCCTTGGAAAAGGATAACAAATAAATATGAGATGATACATAGGAGGAACTCGAAGAGAATCACAGGCAAGATCAAAAAGGGAGTAGCAATGAGGATTGCTGGAGAATTCAGGAGGGTGCAGGTACACATATTGGACATGTAAGGCTTTACTAAGTGTGAAAACACTTTGACTAGACCAAACATTAGAAACTGGTTGCTGTTGAGGCCGTGGTGAAACCTATGGTGGGGAGGAGCAGGACAGTAGCTACTGGACCACAGAGAAATACTTAGCTGGGGTCTAAGAGGAAGAAGGTCCCTAGTGTGCAGTTGGTCGAGCTGGTCAAAGTGTCAAAAGTGGCATCTCACTCACAGTGATACCAAGAGGACAGATAAATGTGAGGGCTTGGCTTTTGGTTCATGTCATAAATAATCTGGATCCTCTGGTCTGGATTCTCTGGTCTTGGGTTTGATATCTTTCATCTGGCCCCACGAATCCGATTTGCTGCCTGCAAAGCACTTTGCAAAGAAATCCCCTTCTCTCAAGGGCACAGGGGGATATGAGAGGAGACTGCTGAAAAGGCAGAGAAAGGTTGTATCTACTGGTTTATGCTTTGAACTGTTGTCAGAGAATTCCAGCCCATATGCCTGAAGTAAAACAAAGAGGCAACCTATAATATTCATTAGCAGGCTACTCAGAGCTCACAGGAGGATTTTTTTTCTCCTATTGCTGTAATAGTTAAGTCTAAATAAATGGGAAGGGGGGCAGTTGTGGGGGAAGTGAAGCCAACTCTGTGAGACAGCAGGGACACAGCAGCTGGCAGCTTGCTGGAGCTCAATTAGCATTAGCAGCCTGGTGTATCTACCAGCAGGCTGAGGGAGGGAGGATGGAGGTGCCCATGGAAACAGGCTCCTTGTGCTGCCAAGAGGCCAACAATAACCAAGGAGAAAAGTGTAAAATTGTAGTGTAGTGAAGATCCCAAGAGGTGATGTCTGTAGAGAGAAGTTCGTACAGGAATTTGGATGCAGGAGTGATTGCAAAACCTTTGGAGCTACAGATCATGTTCTGAAACTGAATAACTGAAACAGTGGTCAGGGAAGGGATACTCCATTCTCGTGTCTCAATTAGGAGTGACTATGACCTTTTTAAAATTACTAGTTTTAAGGAAATTGTTCTTAAGAGTGTATTTGGCTTTCTACCCTTCCTTATGGCTCCCTAACTTCTCCTAGTAATCAGACAGCATTTAGACCAAGAAAGAGAAAAAAAATTCAGGAGACTTTTCCAGGAAACTCCACTGCTAGGCAAGCCAAAAAATCATCCACTTACCTGGCTGGAGACAGCACTCTCTTGTTGCTCTATGGGATAAACTACAGGAGATGCTGACAAGATGGGGTCAGGGACCTTAGTATCAGGTTTCCTAGACATAAAAGAGCAATCAGGCTCTGAGTGTGTTTGCTGGGAATTCTAAAAAAGGTGTCTGGTGTATTTAATGTACACTTTCCTAGACTTAAAACAAGTTCACAGGTCTGCAGCATGTTCTTACTGGATTTACAGTGGGTTTGTGGTGTGAGTTTTATCACTGCAAAACTACACAGACGCACAATAAAACTTGAAATGCTTATTTAGACCCTGTGGTAAAGCACAGTGAGACAACAGTGCTGCTGCCTTAACAAACTGGAATTACAGCATGGCTGTTGCTCAGGTCTCCCTGTTTTAAAGGATCTTGTCCCAATGTGCACTCCAAAAAGTTGCTGGCTGCAGCTGACAAGATTCAGTGGGAACGCATGAAGGGATGGATGCTGATGCATCACAACCACAATCAATGCACTATGATTCTTTCCTGCCTTGCCATTTCCTTGTGCTCTTGTGAATAGCTACATTGTTTTACTGATCTGAAGAATGGGGCATGGGACCGTGAAAGGAATTAGGTCAAAAACCCCATGAAACAGTGCCCAGAATATAAAAGGAAAGTACACTGCAGTATGAGGCTCCTTGGTGTGTGCTGAGGTGATTGCACATTTCTCTAGTGACTAGAAATAGAGCAAAGCAGCACCAGTAAATGCAGAAGTTTCCAACATCCTTAGAGTAAAGACACAACTGAATGCATGTTCAAGTGCTTACTCACTAGGCTGAAAATCCTTGTGGTTTTAAAAATAGCCTAAAGTTAGGCTTCCTACCTTCCTACTCCATACATAGAAGCTTGAATTTTCCAAATGGGTTGGGAAAAAGAAAAAAAACCCAATCAATATATGTTAATCCTCTTAGTGTCTGCAGTTCAGGGTAGCAAAGGCATTCTTTCCTGTGAGAAACCCCTTCAGAAACAACTTGTGTTTGAAATTCTTCCCTTTTCTTCTTTCCACCCTTCTAGACCTTTCATTACAGGCAAGCTACTCCTTATGCCTTTCTGTTGTCTCTATCCCATGTCTTGCCTAGCTGATGGTAAAAAGAAAACACATCATATACAGGATGAAGATTTCTAAACCACATGTGCTTTACTTCAGGAAAGAGAGAAAATGGGATGCTCAATTTGCATACAGCAGTCACACCTGCAGCATGATTGAAGTGAAATAATAATAATGGTGAGCACTTCAGTTCACTGACAGAGGAGTGCACACCACTGCATTCCTAGTTCCAGTACTAAGCAGATGCTTTAGCTAGCTTCCTAGCTTCCATTTCCTGCTTAGCCTGTTCTCTCATCTCTCTTTCTCTCTCAATGAGAAGTACTTGTAGTTCTTCCCACTTCTTGAGGTTCTGCTCATATTTTGCAATGTCTTCCACTTCACATTCTGGCAGTTTCTGCTTGACAAGTTGGGTGGTCAGGGTTAACGGGCTTTCGGATTCAACCTTGCCAAGTGAATGCAGTTTGGAGTACAGCTCCTGTCAGAAAAAAGAGATTTGGTAGGAGTGTCAAGGAGAAAGCCAGTCAATCACAAAACAATCAGACACAAAATACTTCTCTACAACCAACATATCACTGAATTATTATTATTAGTAGTAATAGTAGTAATAGTAGTAGTAGTAGTATTGCTGCTGCTGCTGTTATACAGGCCAGGTTACTATCACACAGAAGTGTTTCAGCTGTGGTAGTTGCTACCATTTCTTCAAATGCTAACCTCTAGAGCATTCGTCTTTATAGCAACAAAACTGAACCAATGAAATTTCATTTTCCTTAACTATTCAAATTCTCTTTCTTTTCCAAGTTCAGTTATCTGGTACTAACAAAGATCAGCTGTTCAGTCAACGACAATAAATATTACTTAGACACCTTGCGTTTGTGTCTTGCCTCAAAACCAACTGCAAGACTTCAGCCACACTGCCTGCATCAGCATCCTTCCCAACAGGTGCACATCACTTCAAATGTTCTCCTTCCAACTGCATACTAAGTAACTCCCATAATTTTTCTTCCCAGCTTACTGTGTCTGAGGTGTGACTACACTTACACATTATACAACACTGCTAAAGCAAGTGATATTTTTTTCAGTGATGTTCTACACTGAAACAGAGCAAAGCCTCAGAAAGGAACTCGTTTTCTTTCTTAAGCTTTTACTTATATAGATTTCCTGCGGCATAAAATGTTAATACACGTAAGACGATGAATCATCCAGTGATACTATTTCTGGCTTTCTGTGATCTTTAGTCTGATGGCTCCTTAACATTCTGATTAATTGCCTTGAAAGTGCAGATACACAACCAAGGAGAAGATGATACAGCACTGGAAAATTCTTTATGCCTTGTTCAGTCATTAGGTGAAAACACATTTACCCAATCCTTCATTCAAATAAAACACTTTACCCAGTCCAGCACTTGCAAAAATGTTTAAAGTAAGTATGTGTTCTAATGAAAGGTACATCTGTATTTTCTTCATTTGAGTGAAACTTGTTTTGCATTGCAGTACAATGGAACGAAAATGTGAGGATCATTCTCCTCCAAACAAAATGGCAGTTCTAGAGCCATGCAGATATCCATACTTCCAGTTATCACTGAAAGTTTATGCACTATGCAGCTGATCCACAGTGTTCCTCGTATCCAAGCTCACAACTGGCAATAATCTGAAAATGCACATCCCCTCAGCTCCTACCTGGAAGCTCTGCCTTGCTCTTAGGCAGGAAACTACTATGTCCCCTCTCAGGCTCCTCCACTTCTCTCTCCCTCAGCCAACACAACTGCAGGCTTTGTTGTGTTTTACCTTGAATGTCTGCACTGGCCAGACAGCAGATTAAAGACTTTTTAAAATGCTAGACAGGCAGGTCTGAGTGGCTTGCATATTTGGTTCTCTTTCTTGATTTTATGATAAAGAATGAAGACAAAGCCAATGTCTTCAAAGCCAATGGACTAAAACCAAACTCAATAAAGTATTTAGGTGTATTAGTCTCAGTAGATACACAAGGCATCAGTGAGAAAACTGAACAGACTGTACAGCTTGGGTTTGGGGAAGAAACTTGACAACTATGTTCATAGATTAGATAAGTAACTGGTTTAGATCATTCACACTCTTCCTATTAAACTCTACCAAGGATGTGCTGAAAAAGGGCTGAACAGGAAATTGAAGTACAGAAAGGCAATAACCTGTAAACTAGCAGGTCTTGTTTCCTAAGCCATTACTGGTATCCTCGAATACTTCCTGCACTTCTCTTGTACATTAGTAATACTGATTTAGGAAAGCAGGCTGTATGTCCCACAGGTACCAAAAGAGCACATTCTTAAATGATTAAGTCATGATTTTTATAAGCAGTCTCCACAGTTCTGCATGCAGACAAGTTAGGGAAGAAGGTGCATTGCTTTTGGAGAAGGTATTCCCAGCATTTATGTGATAAAATGTTTGCTGCCTACTGATCATTGACACAGATGGAAAGAATTGCCTGAAGAACATTACAGTGAGCCTCAGCATACATCTGAAAACAGGTAATTACAACCCAAATGAATGTCAGAGTCTAGATTACAGCTCTAACAGCTTTTTCTGAAAAGAGCCAAATGTCCTCAGGTCCTCTTTTTTTTTAGTGGAAGCAAAGACAAGTATCCATATCTTTTAGACTTCCATGCCTTTTTCAGGAACTTTACAAAGTTCCTTTGTTCTGAAGGTTGGTACGAAACACAGAGGCCATTCCATGGAGTACCATGGAGGAGCATGTGTATGTCTGAAGCAAACCCATATGCTTTTGCCTGCATTCTGAGGTGTATGATTTGTGAAGCAGAATTGGGAGTGCAGGAGGCAGAAGCAATTGGATTTGAGGTCAAGGAGAAAGACTGGGGCATCCTGGCTAATTAATGCAGGGCTGGACAAAGTGCAAATGAATTTTTCTCAGCACCAGAAGTGCAAACCCTCTGCTGGGGCTACACAGAAGGGGCAGATGATCTGTGCTGGGATCACAGCTGCCAGGAATGCACACATCACTAGGTTGACTCAGAGCTGCCACCTTCCCTCACACTTGTAGGATTTGTAGTGCACCATGAACTACACCTGTAAGTGTCCCAGGGCACAACTGGGAAAAGCTGCTGTGGCTGGTCTAATGGATTTGACAGAAGAATCTAGGAACTCCTTCAGGCTTGGCTGAAATGGCATTCTAACCCATGAGCTCATTTTCTCATTCACACAGCCAGAGATTTTGGCTTATTACTGTTGGATGTCTAGTCGTCACATGGTGGCTATGTCTTTCTAATATTCAAACTTTCCTGGTCTGATTTTAAACACTGGGACTCATTTTTTGGCCAAAGGTCACTGCCACACCAGGGAATGCCTGAATTGGAATTAATTATGAAATTTGTGGAAAGGTTGAGCTGAGAAGAAAACTAGGTTCTTGGCACTAGTCCCCAGTTTGATATTCAGACCTCATTTTGAGCACTCTGCATTATTTTCTTCAAGGCTAGACAATGGATAGATGATAAGAGACACATAAAAAACTTCTCACTCCCTCCTTCAAAGGACACTTGTGTTCACCTAATTCACTGAATTTCATCCAGGCATAAATTACCATATGCTGATAACCCACTGATTCCCAAACACTTAAATTAAAAAGTTTTAACTGCCTACAATACAAGTTTAATATCTAAAGATTAGTGGCAAAGTTACTCAAGTAAAAATTAAAGCAAGGAAAAGTGTATATGTGTGTGAGCTGAAACCATAGGATACTAGTCTTTTAACTTTTGAAATTTCTTTAGAACAGGCTGTATCCAGCACAGCTGTCCAAGGTCACAGCCATCCAGCAGAAACAATGGAAACTGATGAGTTAAGGAAAGAGCACTGCTCCTGGAACTGTAAGCCACGTAAGTTTCAACCTGAAGTACTAGATTTTTACCACAGCACAAATCAGAGTTGATAAAGTAAAATTAGCTGATTTAGCTCATTTTGAGATGATCAAATAAAATCAGATGATCAAATTAAATGCACTTATTATATAGATGTGTCCTAATGAACAGCCTTCTGTGTTTCTTAATGTTATCATCAACATGACAACAATCTAAAGATAAAAGGAAGGTGATATGAACCTGATTTAATTCTCCAGTCTGAAAGTACAAGATACAACATTCCATCCATACAACATAATTATAATGTATACAAATGGACAATAAATTCAGGGCAGTCTCACACCCACTGCAATTTATTTTAATGAGCAAGAGCCCACACAAGGTCAGATAATGGGTCTATAAAGACATACTTTTGCAAACAGGACTGGAGTTATCATTTTCCTGCATGAAAAGTGAAGATAAAATTCCAGCAGACAGACAAAAGACAAGTAGCCTTGAGCATTATGCCTTTGTAGGCTGCTGCTTCATGTTTGGAGAAGTGAATATGTAAGGTGACATGAGTTTCAAAAACGCCAAACAGAACTCCTGATGCACTGAAAGGGTGTCAGTCTACGAGCCATAGTAAGTCAGCATCTGTATTTTCTAGTATGCATCACAGAGATGTACCACAGCTTAGAATATTTAGAGAAATTGAACTGTCTTACCTTGAATCGGCTGTAGTACTCAGGTACTTTAGATTGCTCTGTTTCTTCTGACCCTGCACATTCTGACTTCTGCTCTAATTTTTTGGCTTCTTCAGCAGATTCTGCATCAGGTTTAGCTTCAAGGACAGACTGCAAAATGGTCTCCAAGGCATCAGTCTGAACAATAACATTTGTAATGGTTAGAATCAAGTGTTTGGGATTCACTAAGTAACACAACTGTCTAAGTAACACAACTGCCATGCATTCAAACAACTTAAAGAATTACCTTGTATTATGAGACGATTTCTGTATAAGCTAAACAGAAAACCAAATTCTAAAAGGAAATGAGACAATCTTGAAAGAATTTTGTACGTGCTTGGGATCTTGGAGTGTGTGGCTCTCACTCAGTCAATGCATTGCTTTTTGGGCTCTACGACTGGGTGTGTACAGAGATGCAGCATTAGTAAAGAATCAGCAAGAACCCTCTTTTACAAGTTCTTAGCTCTTCACTGAAAATAGTAAAAAGTATCTCTATATAGATGACATTTCTAAGTATTAATAGCATTTACTATTTTTAGAGTATCAGTATGCAGACAGATAGAATCTTCTACGGACCCACAGTACCAGAGACATACAGCCCTGTTTCAACACCAGGATGTTCATCTACAACCCAGAGCAAGATGAGGAATTCCTGAATTCCTCAGAATTCAGGAAAAAAAATCACAAGTGTATTAAGCTGAGTTCTTCAGACTTGAAGTAAGACAGATACCTCCAAAACTACACACCTGAAGAGGTAACTCAAAACTGGTGGAAGTCGCAGATGTGACCTGTCTTGGACTGTCCAGTATTATACTGAGAAGCTTCAGAAAATAGAGCAATAGGTAGGAGTACCTGCTGAGCAGTGCCCCAGACTTCTGCTTGTCAGGGGAGACTGCAAGTTTAGCAGTGACATGAACAAAAGGGAGGCTCCCATCATCAGGGATACCTTCAGGAAAAAGTAACGAGAAGGAGAGACCTCAGTGATGTTACTATGCTCCAGCCCATGTGGTAGTGGCAAACTAAGTTACTCCTAAGCTGTCTGATTCCAGGATCAGCCTGATTCCCCCAGCAGTCCTAAGCCCCAAGTCCCTTAGGTAGTGCCAACCTAATAAATGGACTGAATCTAGCCATCCTCCCTGACTGAGGGCAGTACAAACCTTCTACAAATAATTTTGTTGGCTTTTTGGACCAGTGCTACTCAGGACATCATCTGAGGGCACAGAACACATACAATTAGCCTTAAGAGCAAGAAGATGTGACAGTTCATTCTCAGTGCTAAGAAATATGTCTCTGAGTAGTTTCAAAAACTTGAGAAACAAAGGTGTCTTTCCATCCCTGCAGACACGTGTTTCCTGTGACACAGACACAGGTGTCTCTAAAAGGAGGGCAAAGCTTAGAAAACTTAAATGGTCTGTGGCAGTAGCACACACTCATTGCCAAGGACATGCCAGTAGACATTATCACTGGCTCATCAACTTAAGCACTGATTCTGTTCTAAACATTACTTCTCCTGTCTTGCAAAGGCCTCTGAAGTTTGCAGGGCATATTTTCATTAACAAGGCACAGAATTCACAGGTTTTACTGAAGTTTGTTTTATATGAAATTCCCCTTGTTCACTTTATACTTACAGCCTCTTTACAGATTTTGATGTCCCCTGACAATGAAGCCACATTCTCCATCACTTGCAAGGCTCTATTCAAATACCCAGGTGTCCACATCAGGGGCATTAGATTGTATACAGCTCTTAATCCTTTCGTCAACTCCACCTTCCCTGTGATAAAAACACACTTTATTGTTAGTGTTTTAATATCTGAATCTTAATGGAACTTGTATAGGCTGGCTCTAGTTTCTAGCAGTAACAGCAAGTGTCTTGGCTTCAGGGGTAAAAACAACACACTTATATGAAGTTGCTCTGATAGAATTTCCATGGCTCTAATTTTATTAATGTGCTTTTTTTTTGCTCAACTTCATCTAATTATGTGCATGTTTCTGATACCTCCTCATTCCCCCTCACCCAAAAATTTTGCCCAGATGGAAATCAGAGTAAGTGGTTTTATGGTTGTCAGGCTTTGTAACAGCAGCTTGTAGAAGGATGCCTGAAAATCTCAGACAAATGTCTCCTTAGCTTTCAGCTGACTGTGGAGCATGTGTGCACTAAATCTGATTCCCTAGATTTACCTCTGTGGTCTCTAGGGTTTACTCACCCATAACAGCACATGTTATGGTTAAGCGCTCAGCTTACTACCCCTGTTTCTGCTGAGGCTTCCCAAGAGGAAATACAGGAAACCTGGCAAAAAGGAAATTCTGATTCTCCATATAAGACAATCTGTGCCACAAGGTGTTCATTGATCTTAGCAGGACCTGTGATGTACTGCACCACTTGCAATGTGGTTTTTCTTCTGAGTAATTACTTGAGATCATGAAACTCCTGCATAACAGAGGAAATACATATCACGTCGTAGTAGATGCAATTTACAATGATTGTCACTCTTGGGCTTTGATTTTGTTATTGTCAGCAAAACAGGTAATACTTCTTCAAGTGTAGCTTACAGGAGTTGTGTGCAAGCTCTCAATCCAATTTGCACTCTGGCTATAATAACACAAAACTATGAGAGATACACTCTTTACATGGAAGAGAACAGTTTAGGAAAAGCAAGGTAATAAGTGCACAGACAGAGCCTATGGACCATGGCTACATTAAAATAGCTGAGGTGCTTGAGGCCACTCTGTGCCTGTAGACATCTTTTACTCTCTCAGAGGTCAGTTCCATTAGTGTTGGCAAGACTTTGGAATACATGACATAACAGTAAATAGCTTTTGATCCACTGAATGTCAATGTCATGGACCAAGCACTATTGCTCTCAGACAAGAGTGAAGCGCATTTCTGAAATACAGCCACTATTCCACCAATCTATATGACATTTAAAATTCTCCAAACTGAATTGCAACTGAACAGCAAAGTCCCTGTTCATAACAGTATCTCCACTGGATTACAAACTACAGTGCTATGAAAAATCCTGCTTTCAAATTAGTTTTCACATTTATCCCTCTTTTTGACTGAAAATAAATTTTTTGTTTTACAGCCATGATAAATACAAATCAGCATCCTAAGTCGGCCAAAACACACCATATTTTGAGGTGCAATTTGAAGAACAAATTCACTTTTTATTACCCTCAATAATGCAGTAATGAAACAAAAATTTACAACAAATTTTTGACTATTTACTTCCTAGTAAATAGTCATTCTATAGAGAAGAACAAAACCTATCTATACCATATTCCACTAAAAAGTCAGAGGAAATTCAAGAATTGTTTGCCCATTTCCCTTCCCTTCAATTATGAATATACTCTGATCTAACTTCTCTTTAATACTATATAGCAAGTTTATATTAACAGCAAAGACTTCTTAACAGATACAGGACAAAGGCACTGCTATCTGCTCTTCACAACCCCAACATTCACTTTACAGTGACTAGTAGAAGTTCTAAACACAGTGTTTTCCAGGGTGTACTCTCTCATCTCAGAAGGCTTAAAGATATTTTATGAACCAGATAAAGAGTCTGTTGTCCATAACCTTATATTGTGTGTCACAGAAATCTGTACTTTAGGATATTTTTTTTAATTTGTTGGTCAACCAACAAACCAATCCGACTGCTATTTAAGAGTATCTTCTCTCTTTCAGCATCTAATCCAAACATGCAGGGAGCCCTAAAATTGGTTCTGAAGCTGTCTGATGAATCAAATTCAAATCAGTTCTACCCTCCAGGCCTAAAAAACAGGTTCAATCATAACTCTGAAATTGTCCTTCCACTATTTCTTTTTTTCCTTTGCCTTCTCCTTGATTACATTTTAATAAAACAAAGATGCCAATTTAATTCAGCCACTGAAGACAAGAGGGGAAAACTGACAATGAGGGAGGTAAAACTTACCAAGGAATGCATAGCCATAGAGCTGGGAACTAAAACCCACAGTGTTACTTTGCTTTAGACCTGTAAGCAATAGCGAAGCTCCAATATTTCTCTCTTCTTCCCACTGCAAATAATTCACCAGCTAAGTAAGTGCTCCTTTAACAAACATAAATAGAAAACAGCAGCAAAGACAGCATGCATGGCTTTCATCACATCTTAGCAATAAAGGAAAGAATGATTAAATATGCCCAGTGTTCAGTTACAGCATATCTGTCCTGAGGAACAGTACAAATCGTACTGAGGAACAACTCTCTTTGCACAAGACTAAAATGTGAGTGGTTGAAATTTTGCAAGAAAGTTCTTCTTACTATATCTACCCCTAGGTCTTAAACCAAACACAGAAAACTGGTTCTGAGCATTATGAGGCATTGAATGTTACTTTGAACGCTGTATACAAATAAAAATATAATTTCACTGCTGTCTTTGGATGGGATTACTTCAAAATATTAAATAGGTCACAGCTATATAAATAAGCTTGTCTTGAACACCACCTTTGCTTGCACATTCAGTTTTCATGAAACATTATACATACAGACAAATGCTTATCTCCCCAGTATGGATATACAAACATAGACAAACACAATGGAAAAATGAGATTTTCACCCCTTTGCTCTTCACATACAAGTCACTATACATACTTTATTTCCAGGCAATTAAGAAAATATCCAAAATGGTAAATGTGCTTTTCTCTTCTTTGGTGAAAACTCAAATTACAATCCAATTGGGTAAAACTTGAAGGCAACTGTAAAATGCATTTTGGAAGATGCTTCATGTAACACAGATGGAGGCTTCAAGCATTTGCTATATAGATGACAACATGCTATTGAAGGCTTGAGCCAAACTTCATTAAAAATAGCTTCCTACAGAGATCATAGCAGATCTAAGCCCTCTTTACTGACTGAGCCCCATCTGCAAAGGTAGAACAGTGCCACTTCCAAGACCCTGAACTGTCATTCTGGCCTTAAGCAAGCAAGCTGTAAATAATAAACCCATAATCCTTGGAGACAGGAAAAATGTAACAAATTTAATTTAAAACATATATGTAATAAGAAGGGATACTAAAAAACCTAGTGAAAATGCTTTATAAGTCTGCAACATCGTCCTTATCAAGCTGTAATGGTGAGAAATACCCAGCTTAATGGGGCGTCCTATACAATAGGTGAAATATTTTTTGGTGGTCATTGATATAGTCTGCTTTGAACTGAAGTATCAGTTCACATTCTTCAAATGGGCACACATTACAACTGAAAATCCCTACACACCCTCCCTTTCAGAGAAAGGAGCAAATGGGGTGACAAATGATTTGATGGTTTTCATACTTGGTTGTGTCTTCTTTCCTTTCTTTGTTTTTTTCTTTCTTCTGCAGTTGCAAAAATAATGAGAAAATGGAGCATTTTTTTCCCCAGGTAAACTCAGGGGATATAAAATATGTTCATGATTGAATGTCTAATTGACTGCACCACAACACTTGGAAGCAGAGGCTCTGTGTGTCATTCTGAGTGTGGTCAGCTTACCGTATGTTCAGACTTGGCTGCCAGGTACTGGTACAAAACATAGAGAGAAAGAAGCTGTGTTGATGATTCATCAAAACTTTCTTGGAGCATGATCTCTGTTACTACTGACATAGCATCTATGGAGGAAAACAATACTTAATTATTATAGCTTCCAATACGTATCTTCCTTTTGCACCCACTCATGTTCACTGATGCTTTATTGCTGTGGTATGCTTTGAAATAGTTGAAGAGGAAGTGAAACATTTATTTCAACTAGAACACACCTATAGAATTAGTCTTATTCCTTTGGGTTGCTCAAACACACTGCAAGAAGGAAGAATGGGTTGAACAGCATGAAACTACAGCCAAGGAGCTCTTAAAATCATCTTAGCTCTACACATTTCAGTTGACTCTTCTTTCCTTAGCTCTTCAATCATTAAAAAAAAATTAAAATTATTTCTTTGTTCTTGTGTTTTGATTACAAACAAGAGACGGCTGGCTTAACTTCATTACCTTTAGAGTGACAGGAGAGTACAAAGGATAAGAAACGTTATCACAGATCACCCACAGTGGTCTATTCAGCAAACAGTGATCTAGAGGAGCTCTATATGACATTCCAGTGACACTTCCAATCAAGAACGACAGTTTGGAAAAAGATCTTCAGTTTCACATGGAACAGAAATATGGATAAAATGAGGGGGTATGTCTCAAAAAAAACCAACGATGTATTAATTTGTTGTTTAGCAAAATCTTTCAGCTCCTTTCTGTTATCTGTTTTATAAGAGCTTCATGTAAAGGAAAGCTTACTGCAAGTTTACAGTACTAGAAAACCTGAAGTGAAATTAAAATGAGTCATCAAAATTAGTATCTGTCAAACATGAGAGGACTAATCCAAACACTTAAACAGTCAATAATGAAAGGTAGGCCCAGTATGGCAATTCAGCATAGCTGGCTGCCCCCAGTGACAGACAGAAAGCCTACACAAATAATTTTTATACATAGCTTTTTGAACAGCTAAACGTATGGAAGACGAATACCAACACACATTTTGATTCTAGTAACACTCTAATTAATCGTCACTAATAAGTCCTATAATGTCATTACCACATATGTCAGACTTGTAACTGAAGAAGATGGTTTACAGTTGCAATAGGATTAATAACAGTAGAAATTGTGAATCTCACAAGTCTCAAAACTATAAAATTAATAAAGTCCCAAAGAAAGGAGAGAAAAAACACACAGAAAATACTTAAAGGGAAGGTGAAGTTGTGTTTTATGATGAATTCAGAAAAAATATTGCTACAAATTTTTAGTTTAAAGAAAAGCTCTGTAAATGTAAGAGCATACAACTAAGGATGCCATACTGGTATGTGTTTTCTTACCTTCATATTTCTTCTGCTTTATAAAGCAATCCAACAAAATATTGAATGTAAAATTATCTGGAAAAATTCCATACTGAACCTGAAGAAAAGAAGGGAAAAAAGTTGTGTGCAATTGTGCTGCAGATACCAGAAAGAACAGAACCACAACACTCCAACTGATGCAATGTATGTAAGCAACACAAGAGATTAGCATGGCTCCTGTGATGTAGGCCCTCCAACTTCTGATGCACTGCATTTGTTTTAGTATTTTATCTGAGCCTTTCAGACAAGAAATAGCACTGCCTATCACGTTATTATGCCTCCCCTGCAATTAACATGATTTGGACACCAACACTATTTAAAATCAAAGAGCTTTCTGAGAAAAGAGAGGATTTAAAAGCTATTTAAAAGAGAGGATGTAAAAAGGCTATTGCTAAAATTCAAGTGCAATCGCAATCTGTTATTTGACAAAGAAACCTGAACTTA
Source organism: Melozone crissalis (assembly GCF_028551555.1). Taxonomy (NCBI): domain Eukaryota; kingdom Metazoa; phylum Chordata; class Aves; order Passeriformes; family Passerellidae; genus Melozone; species Melozone crissalis. The sequence goes on from NW_026535783.1 coordinate 48,193,762, forward strand.
AACCCACAGTCTACAGGCCCTGGCTGCAACAGGAATTCCTGTCAAGCCACACTTGAAACAAAAGCCAATCAAATATATTCGTGTCTCTTTCTTGTTAAAACTTACCTTGTTTTGTATTGTGTATAAGGCTTTATCTTGAGCGCCATATTTTAAGCACTGTCTGATCCAGCTGTGAATGGTCCAGTCTCTCAAGTACCAGGAATTTGGGCTATGCCGAAACCTAAAGATGACAAAAAGTTCTGGTGACAACATGACTCTGCTATCACAGAAACAAATTCTGTAATCAACACAACTATGAGTTTCAAAACCTCACCATTCATGAACTCAGATATAAACTTCTCCATGCTTGACTTGGCAGTGAATCACCACTCTCTAAAGAGCTCCAGATAGCCCTTTCAAGTAAGAGAAACAAAACTTTGACACATTAATAGTATGTACAAAGGGGAATCTGACTTTTTCACAAATGCATAATATTTAAATTTCTCACTTTCCAGAAAGCCCACTGCTTTTTTCTTGAAAAAAAAAGAATACAAAAAAATAACATTTTGGTGTATTTATGAAGGCCAACTGAGACTGGTATTTATACCAGTAGTAGTTTTTGACCTTGTCCTTGTGATTCTGTAAGACTGTATTATATAACATTTTGATATATAATGTTGCCAGGCTTGTCACAGCTACAACTGATGACATCAGCAGTATCAGAATTACATCAAAATATAACTGCATCTGAATCTTTGGAATTCTGTAATCTGATGTCTCTCACCCTCTCTAAATCATGCCCCACTTCACCAGTTAAGAGTTCATTATGCCTCAGCACAGGTCATCTCTGGGCTGCCGCATGCTCCATTTGCCTTAGAAATGCTTCATCAGTGAGGCATACCTCATGCACAGGGAAACTCTGCTGGGAAAGCCTTTCCCTGCCCCCCTGCACCAGTTTAATCTATTCTGAGACACCTCATGCCATGACTTCAGCAGTCTTCCAAGGCAACCTACTCCAGTGCTTGACTAATTTGTACAATTAAATACTTTTAATTTCATTTCATCCTAATTCAGACACATGCACTTTGCTCCATATTTGAACAAACGGTGACAAAAAGCACATGGAACTTCAGATTTGGTAAACATTCAAGCATCAGTTAAAAGTTCAGTGGTAGAAGCTGCTGCCTTGGTCCTGAGCTCAATTTCACACCCGCATGTGAAGAGATGCATGCAGTCTTTCTCAATTCAAATGAAAACTGATCTCAGTCCCCAGCACAGAAGTGACTGCCACTTTCTGTAAAGAACATCAATGACTGAGCTGAGCTCATGTGCAGATGCTCGCAGCCCCAAGCCAAGATGCAGCACCATTTAGAGGCAGGGTAGACGCTTCCATCTGAGTGAGCATGCTTTCCAGAACGTTTATCAGATTAATGTGGCCACCAACCCTCTTTCCCCCTCAGTAAATCTCTTGTCTATCACTGAGGGCTACACAGATGACCAAGGCTGGAAAAGTACTGCAGCCTAGGGAGCCTTCAAAACAAAGACAGCCATGCCAAAAGTGAAGCTAAACAACTACATAATCTAAATGTAAGTACTTGTAAGTGGCATAGAAATCTCCCCATTAAATTAAAATTTAATAGCAAAGAAAAGCATGCTTTGAATATTAAATTACAAGCATCCATTCTGGTACTATAATTACTTTCCATTTTCTTCTCTCTGGAGTTCAAATACTGAGAGTAGCAAGAATGTACATTTGCTTTCACTAAAGTCCTGTGTCATGGACAAATGCTTTCAGGAAGTATCAGTTACAGGAATTTGGATTTAATCATATTTTGATGAAAAATTATCCAATTGCTACAGACTCTTTCACCAGCTATTTAAGAATGGTCAAGCTGGAACACCAGCACCCAGTAATAATGCTGCCAACATATTTCAAAGTTTCATTAAATGGTTAATATTGTTTCGCAAGTGGAAAACAACAGACCTGTCTTTCAAAAAGCATGACACTGATTCTCTCAAAAAATTAGGCTTTCTATTGATACCATCTTTGCAAATGAAAAACAAGTTTTCAAAAAACAACAACAAAAACCCAACCAGCTGTTTTTAATGCATTTGAATATCCAACTTTTTTCACAGCTCTGTTTATTCCCTTGAGTACACCACAGTGAGAGAGAGCACTCCAATACTCCCTGTATCTTGGGACTGCTAAAGCTTACTGTAATAGAAGCTTCTAGGTTTCAAAGTAGAATTGGATTTGGACAGCAAAAGGGGGATACTGGACAGCAAAAACAGGGATACAATGCGGCCTAGAAACAGAATTAAGCTGATCCAGTCAACACTCGTTGCTGGAATCAATATGCACAAAATCCAGAGGCATGCCATAAAACCTTGTAAAAAATCTGCACACCAGCTTTTATAGAGCTGGGACTGATTTTTGTATGCATGCGCGCGTGCGTGTGTGTGTGTGATAACCACAGGATCTTTCAGATATAATTACTGCAAGTATGTTACTATTAAGATCTTTATACTGATCTTTATGCTCAGGTCGGTCTTGCCTGCCCTAGGTGCTATGCAAATGAAAAGCAAAGAGCTTCTTAACAAAGTAATTTTCTAGTTAATTCTAACAACGAATTACAAGTCAGTTGCATGGGAATAAGGAGAGGAGACTGATGCATGAATGCAATATATACGCATGTACAAGATGCCTCAACACAAGACATGTCCATTAATCCACGATGTGGTAGGAGAATTGGAAGTGAAAAGGAAACAACTGCACTGCAAACTTTGTTTCTGATCCATACAATACTGAGATAAGCTCTGTCTCTATTGTACTAGCTGAGAAGAAAAACCAACAGAGTATCTGTTTTTTACAGTTATCCTAGACAAATCAACCAAATGTTGTGGCAGGCGCTTGTACTTGAAATGGGATCAGGAAAAAGAGGAGGTTGCTCATCATTTTGACAAGCATTAACATCCTCCTCCTTCTCTTTGTCCACCAAACAGGATATAATTAAGCAAGGCAATATGTTCAGGGACAGATGAAAAGACAGAAGGAAGTTAAAACTACAGAAAAAAAAGAGGATTCAGAATGAATTAAATAAAGGAAGTCTCTAGCAACTGCTGTGTGTTTAATGGAGAGACCAGAAGGTTATCTTGCAGATGTCTGGTGCTGAAATTCATTTTTCTGAGAACTAATAAAAACCAGAGAAGCCCAAGATTCTTACAATGTGTTTAGAAAAGACAAGAAGGAACTCTTAGAGAAGCTCTCTGTTGGTACACTTTAATGTTAATGGCTACAAAATCAATATGGTCATCCTTCCAGTCATTGAACTGAGAACATCTGCCTCCATGGGGAATAAAACCAGAAATATTTATAATACAGGGAGAGCCTGAAATATCAAGGTCATTGTGAATCTAACAGCACACTACGCAATACTCTAGAGAATTATTTTTATTTTTGAAAGCTTTTCAAATTATGCAGTCCAGAAACTTGATTTTCACTAACAGTTGCTTTGTAGTTGCAAAATGATTATAACTTGGAAGACACAGAAGGAGTGTACAGCCTCAGTACAAGGCAACCAGAACATTTTTAGCCAAGCAAGTACATTCTCTTGCTCACAAATAGGCCAGCACATTGGGCTACATTGTCAGTTTACTAAGTTACTGCATAAAGCCCTGCTGCTCGTTATTTTCAACAGTGCTGGGGTACTCATGCTGTGTGAAAGAAACTAAACAATAAAAAAGTTTAACAGACGCTGAGAGTGCTTCATGGGGTGCTGTACTACTACAGCAAGCATGACTTATTTATATTGGTGCACTCACACACTGCAGAAAAGCTGAATTCCAGCCCAACTAATTTATTTCAGTCTTGCAACTTTGTTCGTGCCATCAAGTGGTGATGCACTCTAGCTGCTTTCACACATCCCGTCTTCTCAAGGGAAGTAATGCAGCAAACCTGAGAGCAAACAGAAACACCCCTTGCTGGTCTGCATTCTTTTTCCTAGGTTGATAGAGGGCACTTCATTGCTTTGGGGACAGTCACAAATGAGGAAGATGGTGAAGGGAAATTTGCTGCATTACAGAGGAGAAAGTGCTGTAGAAGTGACCATGAGGAAGAGCTCTGCTCTGCTCTTCCTGGTAGTATATAGAGAAAACAAGCTCAGCATATCGGTTCCCATTGTTTGTTGATCACAAGTTCCATTTTGGACTCTGTGGCGTTCTTAAGGGCCAGTCCAATTCCTGATACTCCCAGAAGCTATCCTTGTGCAAGACACACTTTTTCCTCTTCCTCATTCTCCCCCATTCTCAGAAGGAAGAAATTCTTCCTTTCTCCACCTTTACCTGGCCTAATGAGAAAGCATCTTGTAATGATCCACACATCCCTGCACTTCCTATCTCTCTTCCTTTAAAACTAGAGAGAAACACGGGTCTGCGTGTTCACATATTTTCAACAGAAGGGAGAGTCCCAGATTACTTGTCATCCACTTAAAATTCTACAAAGTCCCAACACAAAATGTAAAGAGACTTAAAATGAATAAATATGATAGGAAATATCTCTGCAAACCAAGAAGAAACTACCTCAGTGGAACAAATCCAAAGCAACTCCAGATTTTACACAAGTAATACAGGGCTGGGAAGCATATTAACAATGCCATGTTTTTTTCTTCCCAGGCACATTTTTTCAGCTACAGTGCATAATGATCAAATGGATTCCAGGCAGGCTTAGCTTGGAAACTGGAAGGCTGTCACCCAAAACTCTCCCTTTTGTTTGTCATTTCAAGCCACAAGCCTTGGGGAAAATCATCTACATTTTAAATGGACCAAGAGGCATTGCTCATAAATCAGTGTCAAAGAAAACAATCCTGGAAAAGCAATCATTATTGACAGAAATTTCCTTTAAAAAATGAACAGAACTCTATTTTTCCATCTCTTCTTTGACTGCCATTTTAGCCTTCACCTTTTTTGTATAAATCTTGTAAAAATTTCATGTGTAAACCTCCCAGTCCTATAGAAAATGCCGCACACATTAACTGCCTACACTCAAAAACAGAGGGAATCCATTGCTTTCGTTTTGAAAAAAACCCCAAGTAGTATATGTACTATAAGATATCAATTATCAAAAGCAGTAATAGGACAGGTTAAAAAATTAGACATGACAACTATAACAGAGCATAGTCTAAGGCTGAGGCAGAATTTTACACAAGCAGAAAACTGGTTTGCAGACTCCCTGAAAAAATCCTACGTTCAGCCCCTATTCTATTTTAATTTTTACTGACTTTCCTGTCTTTTATTTTGAACTAATTTAACTTGATTGCTTTGATGCTAAAATAATTCTTCTAAATTAAGCTCTTTCCACCTCCACATGAATTCATATTTCATGCACAACATTTTTTGTTCAAGATTTGCACAGAGCTCTTACACCACTAATGCATGTCTGATGATGGCCCCAATCAGACTTAAATGATCAGATATGGAGAAACTACAGTACAGAACCACAGTCAAACATCAAGACTGAGCAGGAGACTTTAAGGATATTTTAAGTATCACATCTTGTTTCATGTTATACCACATTAAGTTTTTACTTCTGTTCACTTCAATGTTACAAGTTTACCTTTTTCTTAATCCTTAAGCTTAGTAATAAGACTAGATTTGGAAAAGGAAATATTTTGTCTAGAAGTACCTACTACACAGTTATTTAGGAAGCCTCATGATATCATCTGGGTAACTTTCCTCTACCAACAACTGAAGGGAGAAAATTCACTATTCAGTAGTTTCAGGGTAGCTATTGCAGTGCTCAAAACTACATTCAAGCACAGAAAGCTCAGCTTCACAAAGTCTCTTTCTAACAGTAACTATCAGCTAGGGTGTAGTTTATTCTTTATTGACCTACCTATTTTGACAGTTTTTCTTTTTTTTCCTGCCCACTGCTGTCAGCCTTGTATCACTAGATGCTCTTCCTCCTTTTGATGAATTTAAGGCACCCTCAGGAGTAAAGCATAAGGAACAAGCCTTATTACATTGAAAGTTTAAAAAACAGTATGATCAAAGAATTGCAAAATCCTAGATAAATTTTATAAATTTCAAAATAATGTATGAATGGACAAGCAGTTTACCACAGCATGAAAGAAATGCTTTGCTTATACATAAATAGACCTAAGAGCTATCACAAAAGAAATAGCAATACAACAGATAAGGAGCCTATGGCAAGTTTGAAGCAATTTATTGGCATTCCTGGTATCGCAATATTTTAAACAGATAGTGGTATTTCTGAAAAATATCTGAATTATTTATCAATCCTTCCACCCAGAGGCAGTCAACCTAACAGGACTGCAGTGAAGCTGCACTTCCAACCTTCTGCCCACACGTTACACCAAGCAGCGCTGAACCTCCCTAGAATTATTTGCAAAGCACAAAGCAGCAATCCTTCAGACAACTTCATGAATATCCCACATGTTTACCTTAAATGCCTCAAATCTTTATTCTAATTAGTTCAGACTGAAAAAGCAAAGCCAAGGCTCAAACAACATACACATTCAGTACACTCTTTGTCCCTGGGAAAACTCTTCAAGGCTGTTAAATGTGTTTCCTAAAAAACTTAGAGGAGCCTTTTCATGTAGATTCATAGTGCTTCAGAATTATGCATTCCCTGACAGAACTCCAATGGAAGTTCACTACTAAGAAGTGAACTAGCGAAGAATGTGAACTAATCTGTGTCAGTTTGGCTGAACATGCTCTGTATGCCTAACCTGAAATAGGATGACATTAGTCACAGGCCTTATCTAGCTAGAAGCTAAAGACCTTAATATTTAAATATCCAGTATCAACACAATTCCTTGTACTAGGTTAAAAGGAAGGTCACCAGCTAGCTCACTAAAAATGGACCTTTGGGGAGCCTCACTGGGTAGGTAAAAGAACATTGCTACCAAGAAAAGGTGGTGATGCCTGCTTTAGTCTCATGAAAGAACATTATAACATCTCATTATCACGTTCAGTTTTATTTCAAATGCAAACTATGAATAAAGCAACCCCCCTTTTTGACTTAATGAAATGATGAGGTGAACTGCAATGAAGGAAACCAAATAAACAGGTTTTTGAATGCAGTACTTGTATTTTTCTCCTTTTCCCAGGAAAACAGTTACCCACCACCCTTCACCTCTCCTACTCCTTTTAAACAAAGACAATCAGGAAAAATCCAGTTTTCTTGTCACACACATGAAGAATCTATACTACTTTCACCACAAAGGTGAAATTCACTCAAAGAGTGACAATTAAGAAGAAAAGCTTGTGTCATAATAACAACAATAAGAAAAACCCCAAATCTCCCCAAACTACTGACTGTAAGGGGGACAGCTCTCTGTGACAAACGCTTCTGGACTTATAACTGAAATGACTGGTTTTGAATGTAAATGTCACCAATACTGTAGAGAAAGTATAACAGGCTGAGAAAGCACACAGGGAATGATGAAGTGAGCTGTTGCTATAGTGATTCTGATAAGATTCTCTCAAGTGTCTTTCCTTTTCCCATGTAACCACAATCAAGTCTAATTTAAAACCGACTCTTCCATTAATTGTATCTTTTTCCGGTATTCTGGCATGCAAAACCAGACAAATTAAGAACCATACAAGATACTACATTTCTTGCTTCAGGGAATTTTATTTAATCTCAGCAGTTTCAAAGTGCATAAGGATAAAACTTGCTGTTTCAAAGCTCAACAAAGGGTCAGTTCTGCTGATTCTTTTACCTGGATCTCTGAAAACTGATTAACACAAGGCTGTAAAAAAGGTATATATAATTAAAGCACTGATTTGATTGTTACCATTTTACTAACTCAGCTATGCTTGTCATTACTTCAACAAATTAAACCTGAGTGAAAGCTAGTGTACAAGTTACAAACTTACTTCTCAAAACGAAAAACAAATGTTTGCAAAAGCCTGCTTGCAATTTCTAGTTACTGTTAACCATCTTTGCATGTGGTTCACTTCGCCAAGTGACAGACCACTAAAGGCTCCCAGAAAGTCTGTTTCCAGCAGAAAGGTAGCTCCCACTAGCTGCACTTCAAAAGTAAGTTTGAAATCTTTTGTGTACCAAATAGTACTTGTGTCATGGACCTTCTTCAACCACAGTTAACTTTATGTCACTTGAGGGCTAAACTGCTTTAAAGCTCATTAGACTCAATTTTTAAAAAATAAATTATTACAGATGTTTTAGAAAACCTCCATCTCTTAGCTACCAACTACTGCAGGGATGTCACAGTGAAGCTTGCTTTCCAGCAACCATTAACCAAGCTGGACAGAGATGTAGCACCAAGGGCTTTCCATGCAAACAAAATAGTGACTTCAAGTTCTGTGACAGCTCAGTGTCAGAGAGAAATGCACCACACATCAAGGTGTTTCTGCCTTTTAGCACTAAGCCCATACTATGAGAGAATACCCCTTTCACGCCATATTAAATAGGCATACTTGAAGCATATGCATAAGAACTGCTGTCAAGAAAACAAATAATGACCTCTTGATTTTATGGCAGGAAAAAGATCTCAGCCTTTAACAGACATTGCTATTATTGTATTTGCAAATAGTAACTTTTTAACAATGCCTAATATTCAGTGTAGATTTAACCTGGGGCAAAATTAACATAATTTTGTTAGAGACCTAATCACTGAGACCTGCAGTCTACATTGTAACTATGTTGCATTTTCCATTTATTTTACTCAAATTCCTTATGGTTCACAAAATAGCTCCCAGAAATAGATCACACATTAGCTTCAAACGACTGCAGCATTCCACTGACTGACATAACCCTTGACACTTTCCAGTTTGATCACAGTTGAACTCACACAGATCATAAGTGATGTATTTCTGTCTTGAGTATGTCAAAGTATGCAATACAGAGGTGTACAAGCCAAACTGTTTATTCTGCAGTTTGTTTCACACCACAATCAGAGCAAAAAAGAGGTGCTGGGAATACAGCACCTCTGAGTGCTTCAGGAATACAAATACTGAATGGATCTCAGTAACGAACTTAAGCAGGGGAAGAGCCAAACCTTGCACTTGTTCCCAAGCACTTCACAAACTAGATTTGCACAGTACAGGTTTTACCTTTTCAGATTTGCTGTCACAGGCACATAATTCAAGCCTAATTTTGCACTAATATATTTACATTTTTCACTGCTACAGTCTGATGTCCTTGTGTATTTGCTCTCCTTCTGCACCCCATGAGTGAAGGGGAGGCAGAAAAGAAGGCTTTAATACTAAATGTAAACACCTAAAAAGAGAACAAAACCCCTGATACCTGCAGTTTCAGTCACAGCCACTGTCAATAAGGCAACCATTTCCAAAAGGTCAATCATTGGTGAATAGGCCAGGGCTACCACACAGTTCATCATTATTCTGTTTACTTTTCATGTCATGTCTCAATGAGCAATACTTACTGGTATTTCTTTTTTCTTCCAACCTTGCATTTTCCTAATAAAAATACTTTTAGCAATGAGTAACAAGAAATGCTCAACTCCTTTACACATTTTAAACTGTTCTCTAACCACAGTACCCAATCACAGCACTTCTGAGCCATCTAGTTAGCATACCTAACTAGTATATCTAACTTCTGAGACTCACGAGACCAAAATGTCCTTTGCCTCATTGCATATGTCAATCCCAAGGAACAGCAAGTACAACAAGGATAAACATGGCAAACTGGACCAAAGCATTTTGTAAGGCAGTTTGAAATTTGTGGGCTCTTACCCGCTACATGATTGTTTTATTATTTTCAGGAAAAGACTATGCTATCAGATCTGTTATTTAAAGAGAGACAGCAGGTACCTCTCTTTAAGTACTGGATGTACTGTAGGACAAATGCTCCCTTGCGTAGGTAGCTGCAAGCTGCAGAGTAAAATGAGGTCACGCTACCCAAAACAGGCAGAGAGGATTTCATAATGCAAAAAGGTATTTTGTAGTTTCTCCCCTTTTGAGACAGGAACACATCCAAGACTGCTAGTTATAAATACAATGGTGACAGCACCAAGCCTGCCAGAGTCCAGTAAGCACTTGCTGTCAAGCACACAGTGTGATTCTTGAGGTGTCCTGTGCAGAGCCAGGAGCTGGGCTCAATGAGCCTGACTGGTCCCTTCCAACTCAGCATATTCTATGACAAATCACTAATGCTTTTGGTTCTGCTAATGACTGGCCCAGAATGCAAAGCCAGGATGACTTGCTACTTTGCCCTTTTACAGTGGCCTACTCAGACCTTGTATACAGGGTCCAAACTGACATTTACACAGCAGTTAAGGAAAACTGCAAAAAGAAGTAATCACTGCAGGACAGTAACTTAAATGAAGACAAAAACATCTTTTTGCTGGTAAAGTGGACTGTAACAGACTCCTGCTGCACATGTTCTGCTGTCACGCTCTCACAGTAGCTGCTTCACCTCATTCACTGCCAGTCAGACACACAAGCAGCCAGGCTTATTTGTGGACTTTGGCACAAAATGTGCAGACAAGGGGGAGGGAGATGGTGTCCATTTTACACCCAGCTGTCAGCTGCCAGAGGCCGTCTATTTAGCTTGTAGCTTGATTTAGTCCAGCTCTGCACACTCCCTAGTGGAACTTGGAAGAAAGGAGTATTTTCCCCCTTTTTTAAATGAAAGCAGTAGTTACAGAGGAGAGAGCATAATAAATGTCAATGTAAAGAGGATCATCATAAAGTTGACTCTGGAGATTAAAGGCAGCTTTATATCCATACCAATTCTTAAACAACAGATATTACTCTTAAAGGTGAAAATCAGTTTGCAAATCCAGATGCCAAAATTTGTGTGTTTTTAGCCTGACAAGTACTAGACTGAAGGGGTGGGGTGGGGGAGGGGGGGGGGGAATAACCAAAATCCCTGCTCACTTTTCAGCATGAGAAAGGAATTATTATTGGGTCTACATTCACAGCTGAGCAAACAGGCATTTCTATCAGCTGCTGTCTTGTATATCCCTTTCAAATTTTAACAATAAATCCAAGAAAGCATTCTTTGTCGCTGCTTAAATGCTCCCTAAACTAGATCCTGGGTCTAATCCCCACCTGGTCCAAAGAGAAAACACACAGCTCCTCCAAGCTACCAGGGACCTGCCCCAGTCAGCTGAGGATCTGGCACACCACACATGCATACAACCATTAATTAAATGAAAGCTGGGAGACATGGACAACCCCAGCACCTTCCAAACATGTGCAGTCCAGCACCCCATAGAGATGCACCAGTGGTGAAGATAGAAAACAACTGATGAAAACAGCCACAGCGCTATTTCTGAAACAACCAACTCCACATTTAATTGAGTCCCTCCGGCTTTCAAACTGATGTAGCAATGGGGAGACAGAGAGGCAGCTGAAAAGCTTGGGGACATTCTCCTTCAGGGACAGGGACACATAAGGATTTAAAAAAACAGGCAAGAGGATAAAATCAGCTGACAAGAAAGGCTCAGACTTCTATCTAAGCTTTTTCCAAACCCATACTGTTCTTCCATCCCACAATGCCCTCCACAAAAAACCGCAAAAGAAAGGTAAGGAAGGGATTACTCAGGGATTAGTAAACCCAGTTAGGAACCAAGGATTTATCAAGTAAATCTCAGAAAGAGGTAACAGGAACTATGGCAGAAGAAACAGTTGCAGGTAGCTCAGCAGAGTGCTTGGTACAGAGAAGCACAGAAAATGCAACTGGACTCATTCCAGCAGACAACATAGATACGTTATTTGGAGCATGCAGCTCCAAAATGCTCACTATTAAAGCAGTATTTAAACAACAAAAAGAAAATCCCAATCAACCAAGCAAACAGCCAACCAAGCGACCAACATAGCAACCAACCAACAAAAAAGTAAGTATCCTGAATGACTGTTTGAGTAATTTTTTTTTCATTTTGCCACTGAGCATCTTATAGTCAGAAAGTTGCACCTTAACTTAACTTTTCTGTAAACAATAAGAGTAATAATGATGACCTTTGCTTATCTACTGATTCAATACTCCTCTATTCAATTACAGCGAAGCACTGTTTTGTGGATCTGTCTGCAATCAAGCTTCTGCCCTTAGGGAGAACATTTTTTCACAGGCACAAATGTATATGCAGAAATAAGCAGATATACAAGCTGAATAAATGTACCCTCTTATTTTAATTTTTGTTCTGCACTCTAATCTGTCTGGACATTTCTGAAGATGGAAATATTTAGAAAAAACGGAGCCATTGGAATAGAGTAACATTATTGACTTTTCAAATTTTTTTAAGTGGGGCAAGAAAAATCTACAGTCTGTTGGATATAATCACATAATTTTCTACATGTCTTGATAACTAAATGCTGACACAACACTTTCAGTCCTACAAAAGCATAAACATATTTTTTTTTAATAAAAAGGCAGCTACTTGAAAATTAACATGCCAAATCATTTACAAGCTAAAGAAAGATGCATGCTAATGTAAATCTACCTCCTCCCCATCATAATAATTTTCATTATTGGTTATAAAACCATTTTATCTAAAATGGAGTGTAAGAGAACAAAGCAGGTCTATAACTGTGGTGATTACTCTGCCTCTTAACATGGTCATCTTATATGTTCATTCCATTTCCACAGAGTTTCACCTCGTGGAACTCTTATCACACCAGCTATCTGTTACTATATACAATGCAGCAATGTGCATCAAAACCACAGATAGTCTGAGCACAAGAGATTATACTGGATCCACTCTGCTGTATCACATTACTAAACTGAACATCTTCACTGTTACCAACAAAGCACACAACACTTTTCTTGACTATCATGTCCAGTTAGACGGTATAGCTCCTTTTTTATGTGCTTGACCAGATCACAGTCATCGTAAAAGCCTGTAAAATAAACCAAGATTTTATGAAACAATGATTTTAAACGAAGATCATATGGACTGTTCATTACATATAGTAAAATGAAGGGATGTCCTCACTGAAATACTGCATAGCTTTGTATTTCATACGTTGGCTGAGGTGTGACAGGAAAAAAATATCTTAATGCCTTTGTCCGTCTCTCCATCAGTCTAGCCTATAAATTAGCACATGACGTGCCATCATTCAAACATACTGACAGTTTTCTTAACAAGTGTGGTGCAAAATAGGAATTCTCAGGCAGTGGAATGTTAGAGATGCTTTGGTCCCAGGCCTGCTCCCACACAACCTGCAAAAGCATGGTACAAAACTGCCACCATGGTACAAAACCAAAAATATTGTGAAACTGTATAGGACTTACTAGCACTCACATTAGTCTCCTGAAAAAATGTTTCCTCAAACATTGTAAAGAAAAAAAATGTATAGAAAACTGTCAGACAGACGGACATCCTTTTCCATGTTAAACTACCATGTGATATGCCCTGGAGTGTTTAAAAACATTTCGCATTCTTAGTGGATGTCCAGTCCCACTTTCTTCTAAGACTTCCTTTAGTTACAAGTCAGAGAAAACAATCATAGGGAAAAATACAAAGTAAATCCTGGTAAGTGAGTAAACTTTACACATATATGTTTAACCCAAGATGTATTTTCAACCCAACAACTGCGACAAGCTATGCAACTCCTATTTTCCAGACTGAGGACATTTGAAAGCCGACACTATTAACTGCATATCTTCACTCTCCAGCTCCTAACTTTTTTTTTTTTTCATAATAAAATTAGTACAATATAGGCTTCAAATACTCATCCCGTTCTTAAAAATCAATTTTCAATAAAACTATTTTTCTCATCAGAAGCTCATCCACAGCTGCTTGCTGAGTCCATTTAAGCCAGGAACACCCTGATTCACCCCTTGGAAAACCGCCTTTAACGGCAATAAAATAACATCTCAACTTAGCTCAAAAACTACCTTTATTCTTTCTTTTACTACTGATTACAGTAGAAGAATCCTGATCACTGACATTCATAAGACATTTTCTGCCTGGAAGACTTTTGACTTTGCACTTGGCCCTCTATTTATGACATTTAAACTGTTCAGCATCTTGAGTATGCTGGTTGCAGTAGCACAAAATCCTGAATTTCCCGAAGTATACAATAAACACTCTCCCATTTTTAGCCTATTTTATTATTTCATATGTGCTATGTAAGAATAGATGAAGGTAAAATGGCCTAATATTTTAATTTGAACAGCTACCCCATAACCCAGTGCTATTCAGTACTACAATTCTGTAAATTAAAGCTAACCAAAAAATCAACAGAATTGCTATTAAAAAAAAAAAACAAAACAGTTTGCACACCCCAAAAATAAAAATCTGTATTAAAGGCACTTGTTTCCCCAAGAAACCTATATTGTACAGCTAGGCTTTACAAGCAGCATAACATAAACTTGAGAAGGTTACTAGTTAAGCAACTGAAAACAGAACTTTTAATAACTATTGCCCCTTCTACAGCTGCAGACATAATATACTCTCCACTCTTCTATGTTATGCTTAGTTTAGCTCAAAAATTACTATGTGACTCAAAATAGCAGGAATGCACGCTTATCACATCTAAGTTGAAACAGGAATAAAAACTAGCACCTACAAATACAAAAATCCTGACATACTGAGGATCTTATTTCATCAAATAAAAATAAGATTTCCTAAATTGGTATGTTTTAAATAGAAAACATTTTCTAAATGCTTTCCATGTTGCATTTAATATAATTAATGTTTACATACTCATTAAAATTTGAACATTTGTAGAAAAGCAATACTTTCATTTAAGGTTCTTTCTCAAAGGCAGCTGTCCATATCAGGAAAAACAGCATTCTGGTAAACATTTACCTCTTCTTTAAAAAAAGAATATCAAATGTATAAAACAGAGCTGTAAATAAATACCTCTAAACCACGGAAGTATCTACAGAAGACTGTCTCTTTACTCAGTAAGAAAATGGTTCTAAATTGAGTACTATCCTTCCAAAGAAATTAAACTCGTTTGAAGAACTCATTTTCTGCTGCCAGAAAATAGCAATAAGCCTTTCTTTAAAAGGTAGTTTAAATTATAAACATGAAGCATTATTAAATATTTTATTTGAATTGAGGTTTCTTGCTTGCTGATTTAAACTAAGACCAAGTCAACAATCAAAATAATTCTAATTGTAATCAACCTATCTGCAATAAGACAGCTCCACAGGTCTACAGCATGTCAAGATTACTCCATATTAAGCTGACAGTAACAAGTAGTTCATAGTTATTTTTTCCACCACATTAATTTTGATCCAAAAAGGAAATACTTGCACCACACAGAAGAGTGATTTAGGTTGATGGATAGAATAATCATAAAGTTAACAGTTCCTATGGAAGGGACCATGACAACTCTGCTAATGGTAGTAGACCTAAAAAAAATTTATGGGTTTATACTGGTAGCTGCCACTTTCAACAAAACTGAAAGAGAAAATATTGCTGTACTGTTTCATACTGTTTAGGAAAGCTAAAGGACAAGGACCTCTGTAAAACCATTAACTTTTTTATTTTTTTCTGTTTACATGGGACTGGAGACTGGCTTTGACTGCTGTAGCTGTTCAGGGGCTGTATAGAACCGGAAATTCCTTGCAGGCAAAGCCAGATAGAGTTAATTCTCTAGCATATCTTTATAATTATTAGTCATATTAGTCATTAACTAAAGCTAGCAAAGGAACAAATCTTCGCTTGTACTTGTTTTAAATTCTGAATCTTATAAAAGGTTTTAGTCCATCCTGTCCATTTGTGTTCATCTGAATGGCTCACTCTCTACATTCCCGGCTGCATTTAATCTCTGTCTGGACTTTCAGTATTTCTAAAACATAATGCAAGATCTGCCTCGAGACAGACTTTTTGCTGATACAGCGGTTTACTAAACAACTTCTGGAATGCCATTGGACATAGCAAAACTGACCTTTAAGGAGGAGCATGGGTCAAACTCTGAGACAAAATTGCCCTTTCTCCTTCAATATATGAGTGCAACAGTTGAGATCTGGTCACATTGTACTTTAGATTATCTCCCGTAGAAGCTACTAGGCAAAAAGCTCTGAGGTGCTGGCAAGAAAGATGCTAGGTAAAAGATACAGAAATCTGCTACACCCTTTTCTTCCTAGAATTATAATGAAAGCCTGTCTTCCAATATTAAATGAAAAACTTATCCACATGGAGGTGTGGACAAAATAATTTCTGTCAATTTCTGAATTTGGCTTCATCTATCTATTGAATCTAGAAATATTGCGGATGATGAGGAGGAGAGATTACCCCCAACACTGATACTGCCATCTGTTTGTAGAAGAATCCTTCTTTTCCTCTTGTTTTAAAAATAAAGCTTTTAAAATCCAAATGCTTATCCTTCTAGCATTGGCAACATACAACTAAAAAATTAGTGCTGATGAAAAGCCTTCCAACTTTTTGTGCTTTTATATGCAGTGCCCTGAAAATTCTTTAACAGTTTCTGCAACGTTTAAAGAAAACTATATACAAAAGGACAAATGAACTATGAAAAGCAGACGACTGAGAGGGCATGTATTACAGGAAAAGAGCCTTCTGAATGCTCTTCAATATGCTCGTCAATGTTTCATCTTTAATGATGGTTCTCCTGCACTTCAAAGCATGCTACACTGAGCACACTGAAATTTGATGTTGTTACATGATAAGGCTTGCTGAAATTTGGCTCTGGGTTCTGAAACGTAGTTACTAATGTTTTTTTCCAAAGATTCCAACAGTTCAGACTGTGACAAACCATGGGCAGATGAAGACAACAGAGAAAGTGAAAGATGAGAGGGAGAGTAAGAACGTGTGCCCCTCTGTACAGAAATGAGTGAATGCTGGAGCTTCAGCACAGTGGAGTCCCTACAGCCAGAACAGCTACATCTGACAGCACTGGCTTGGATAGTGACCAATATTTCTTCACATAAAGCAGCATCACACACAGGCAACCATAGCAGAACAGCAGCAAACACTGGTATTTCTGTCATTCACATGAAAAGAATGAAATATTCTAGTGAGGTATATATCTCTGGTGTTTCCCTTCCTTGTGCCTCCCTACCTTCTGAAAAGCTGCCCAAATCTTTTGCAAATTAACTTATTTTAAAGCACTCAGCCTAGGCAGGTGTCCAAACTGGTAAAACATACCACGCCAACAAAATGTGCCAGCAAATTGTATTTTTCTCTTCAGATGCTTCCACCACTTCTCAATATCATTAAAAAATATAACTACTGCATAACTTGAATAGCAGGCAGCTATTTCTGACTCATTTATTTTTATACCTTTTTTTAACCCATATACTTTTCTGGAGGCATTGAAAACCAAGAATTGATCAGTTATTTCACCTACAGCCTTAAGAGACTGAAAACATCTCAAAGGAAGAATTAAGTAAGTTGCAGGACTCTGTTTATATCTCCTATTTGTGCTGGAACAGGTAATGGTATTCATTACGTTCT
Organism: Melozone crissalis; assembly: GCF_028551555.1. Lineage (NCBI taxonomy): Eukaryota > Metazoa > Chordata > Aves > Passeriformes > Passerellidae > Melozone > Melozone crissalis. The sequence goes on from NW_026535783.1 coordinate 48,211,122, forward strand.
GTAGATTTCTACACAGAAATGAAGTACCATGCTAGTAAGAATGAATGTCACACAAATATCATTCGGGAATACATTTTTCTTGGTACACTGTGAAAATTTATTATAAACAATACTTTAGAGTAACAACATTTTCAGACACTAAGCTGCTTGACTAGTATGAAAGTAAAAGTGCAACTTCTGCACCCATAGAACAGACATTCAGATAACAGAGAGTGCAGGTGAAACTTTGCATGTAATGTTGCCTTGAGCAGTAACACACAGGTATTATTAGGAAAAAGCACAATTTCATATGGACAGAGATCAGAGCCCCAAAATTATTTTAAGGCTGAAATCAGGCCTCAAAACTGTAACTTACTACCATCCAAACGAAACAATTCTATGATTCTATTAAAGATAGTACATCTACGGATGTGGGAGAATAACTTCTAATCATTTGCTATTGTCTCGTTTTGTGATTATAATCAGGTATGGACCCCAAGTAATAAATCCTGAAGTCTGCAGAAACAGCTGTGTTTTCAAAAAAAAAAAATTACCAATAACAGAAAGATAATAAAAAAATCTAGGCAGGTCATGGGTTTAATGCAATTAAAAATTCTCTTGAGGGGTCTCAACATAAGAAAAACTTCACCCATTCTTTTCACACACATTGAAAAATCTTTGTTGGCATAAAACCTACATACAAAATCAGCAGTTACCTCATCACAAAACCCCTCTTCATTATGCTAATGTTTCAATCATAAGAAAAACACCCTGATGTGTGAAATAGTGACATCTCAGTGAGACAGGACAAAGTACAGCGAACTGCAGATCTTTGATCTGGCTGAAAGTGCTCTGCATTCTGATGAGAATTTTTGCTGGGATCCTAGGAGATGAAAGGATTTTTTTAAAGCCTGACAGTTAACAGAAGGGGGGAGGTATTCAGAAGAGAACAAAAAGAGGAGCACTGAAAGCAGATGACATCATGCCTCAAACTGGCCTTTACCATCTTACTGACATGTTCCACAATAGCAGTTTCCACACAGCTATTCCTGAGCTCAAGATCCTCTGTGGAGACAGTATGGCTGGAGATCCTATGCTTTAAAAGGACAGAAAATAGAAATAGGTCTAAATATAACACATATATTTTATTTTGGGATCCTAAATGCCTTATGGTAATGGTCCAGAATACTACTTTTTGAAACTACGTTCTGCCTAATATTATAGATGGAAAGTCTCCAGCCTACAAAGCTAACAATTACAAGATCTGTCACTCCCATCTCCAGGAAAATACCATGCTGCAAGCATGGTAATGCCATTATTTCCCTCTGATTCTTCCCACAGGCACTTTGCCTTTTGTACCGGCAACATCTTCCAACCTTGCAGGGGCCTTGGAACTGATTATCTTTCCCCTCAGGTTCCCAGAGGCTCCAAACACTAGGGAGAGGTACCAAATTTCCCTCTTTATACTCTACAAGCAGCTAAGAGTAAAACCACAGGACTTTGGGAGCATTCTGATTATGTTCAGTCAAATGCACACACAGTCAACTTACCATGTACAGGCCATGTACACAACAGTTGTTTGCAATAGACTTCTATACCTCAGAAGACATAAAATGTAAAAAACAGACACAAAACCAGTTTTTCTCTGATACTGTTTTCTCCTGTTCAGAAGTTTTCTCTACTTAAATAAAAGAAAAATTGTACTTGGAATTTTCTCATTAAGTCAGAAAAAGAGAGATTTCCTGTCAAAGCTTCTCTGCTTCTTAACTTTCCCTCCCTACACCCCTCATTTATGTTTCATGGTGTGGCCATTTACAAGGGACATTTTTGTGTGTCAAACACCCTCACAGGTGCAAAGACCTATCTTTATAAAAATGCCATTCATTTTACTTCCAGCCTAAGTGCAAACTGTAAAGACCAACTAAAGTGCAATGCAAATACCTATATCTCCTATACCCTAAAGCTAGAATGCATATTTTCACTTGACAGAGAAAATGCTGTTATAATTAGGATTTTTACACGCTGTTTCACTACCTGAATACACATCCATTTTGAGAATAGTTTGGAATGAAGTCTCCTTGAAAACAGATACTAATACCGCCAAAAGACAGCATTTTGCAACACCAAAACAAAGCACCATCACAGGGACACAAAGAAGAAAAATTTCAGCCAGAGCATGTCCGACAAGCCATGTGACACATCAATACTCTTCTAGTCTCCCCATAAGGATGACTAAAATCTGTATCAATGGCACATTATTATATTTGATATGCACACAGCTGTACTCTCACCAGCCATAGTGGAATTTTATCTTAGGAAAACTGTAAATAACCATTATTGCTTTTGCACTGTAACTCTCTCTACTAGAAGGTGTTCTTAAGGATAGAAATCCTGTGTTATAACCCAAGGTACTAACCAAGCACACATTAAGACTAAGAAGGTTATTTACTTGTTAGAGATTCCCATAATATTTTCTCCCTATTACTATGGATAATTTTTTATGCTCCTAAGTTTTTGTGACTCTTTCTGAACTCCTTTTCTCAAGAAGAAAGAATCTGTAAGATACATTAAAAACACTTTACTGTCTGGATTTTATCTGTGCGATTTTGAGACTTAGCAATTAAAACTACCCCACTTTCCTTTGTACGTTAGGGAAGTCAAAGGTCTTTTGAAATCCCTGACCCTAAAGGGCCTGACTCCATCAGAGAGAAAGTAAGGACATGTGGCATAATAGAACACATTCAAGAATGCTACTAAAAGGTACTAGAGGGCTCTCATTAAACTGGCTTTACATTCTTCTGTTTTTATCTCTGCTGTTGCAAGATGGAAAACTGACTTCTGTCTACAGATTCTGATAAGACCAGTGAAATCTTGATCAAAAGGAATGATAATGCCGCTAACCTGCCCTCTGTGAGTGAGTCTTCTTCCAACTTTTATTTTTTACCTACAGGATATTGCTAGTATTCGCCCCATTTCTATTGTTTCCATATTGAAGTTCCGAGGTTCAGATACCATCCCAGTAGTAACACAGAATCAGTCTAATGTAGTCACATACTTAAAACAGTGCATACTTACACCAGCTATCCAGAAAACACCTTAACTAAAAAAACCCAATCACTATTTATAAATAACAACCTGGCATTATTTGTAAGGATGTTCTCTCATGCGCTTTGACAGGATGTGTTACTTTTTCCATCAAAAAACTTAGTTCTCAAAATGTGTGTGCCACTGTCTTAAAATTTATTCTAGTGATCAGCAATAATTGCTACTCTCTCAAAGTCAATATTGAGAGGTATTGACTTGAAGTAAACAAGCATTCAACCTGACACTACCAGAAAATGTGTACAGTTCAATCAACACAAAAATAGTAGGCAAAAGATGTAACAACCCATGCATAGAGTGAACTACACAGCTCTACTGGGAAACATACAAGTACTAAGGGGACAATATACTTCGCCCACCCTTGACTTGACTTGACAGTATGCCCATTTTCATTCTTCTGTGTTCTAAGGAAAAAAGCTTCCTTGAGTCCTACACTTAAACATCCAAATATCATGTAGCCAATTCAGATAAATAATGATTCAGAGAACAAAAAAAAAAGTATTGAAAGGAAAAGCTGTGAACAAACATGACTATTTATATTTTCAGCATCTCTAACATAAACCAAAGCTGCAGGTTACATTAGCTGCTAGCTCAGTATCTCAGATTAACATGCTTGACAGGAGACAATGCCAGAGGTCCACAGAAGGGCAGCCATAACCACGCAGAAGTTGGCAAGAAAGCCCTTGGCTGTGAATTGTAAGACAAGTAGATGCGCATACTTTGCAAGAGAGAAATCAAAAGCCAAGGAGCTGGAAAGGGTCAGTCTTCAAAGGACAAGACCTCATGGTATTTACTCTTATGGCTCAAAGTTTGTGTTGAGGGGAAATGATGCTTACTTGTAAAGGTAGTATTCGGCCTGATCCACTTCTTCTCGTGAAGAAATGTTGTCCACAAACTGATTAAAAAATAAGAAATACAAGCTTAAAAAAGGAGCATTCACATGAAACATATTAGAAGAAAATAACAAATAACAAAATACACTTGTTTGGCACATTTACCTACCTGACAGTACTGGAATTCCTCATATCTCTGCTCGCTCCTAATTCAGGTTTCTTCTAGACTGCTAAAACTCAAATCTTTTTAAACTGAGAACTTCCTTCTTTAATTCTAAGAAACTTTATGCTTGAAAAAGAAGCTTTTAAAGTATAAAGTATGCTTTATACTTTAATCTTGAAAGCCATCTGAGGATTAAACACCTATAGCTCAGTACCCTGTATTTTTGCTGTTCCTTTAAATCTTTGCTCTTTAAACATACTCTTTATTTAAGCATATATTCAGTTCCTCACATTTTTGCCACAATTTTGATAGAGTTTTGACGTGACACATTGCTTTCTCAAAAAAATAATATTTTACCTATAGTTTGCCTGTTGTGCCTACTCATAGTATATATTGTGAAGCACAGGGACAGCAAAATTTTGTATTTCACTATACTTACAAACAATGGTAAGAAAAAAAATCACCATGCTGTACTGCACAATCGTCCTCTCATTTACAATCCTGTCTTCTTAGAGAACTCCCAGTGCTATCAATTACTTCAATACAAGCCAAGTTTTCAGCCAGATTTATCTTATGGTAACAGTGAATCCTGTTTTCCTGTACATTTTACTAACATAAATATAAAGGTGCTGGAACACTACAGCACCTTAATAATATAATACCTTTAGTTCAGAATAAACAAATATGCTCTCAAGGCCAGTACTCCTCTTTACCCTAAGCCTAATCTAAAAATAATTCAGCTGACTGGTATTTGGTCACCCATTCCTTCATTCTCTTAGCATGCTGTATACACAGAAATCTCATCTTGTGAGCATGGCAATAGCATGCCTGTGTACTTTACCTACATTCCAGAAAATATGAATCTGATGTTAGCTTCAGGTATTGGAAAGTGGGGCTGTTTGACAATCTGAAAATGCCATTTCTCCAGGGAGGTCAGCCCAAAGCAGGAAAGGATTAAATCTGATTCATAAAAAGGAGAGGAATACCTACTTCCCTCGTGGACACTATCTCAGAAGCAATGGTCAAGAATGCTTGATCTGTGTAAATGCCTGCTCTTGTAACTGAACAAATCGTTCTGTGACTCCTCAGTTAGTGGTGCAAATTATCCTAATTAGTGGTATTACTGAGATAACTCAGCTTCTCTGGGTAATTTTGAAGACTGAAATCAGTTTGTTGTTTTGGCTTTTAAACAAACAACTTATTTATTCTCCTTCTTCATTACAAACAATCATTTATTTACACAGGGAATTTAAAAAAATGTATCTCTGCTTTTCCTCCCCTTTTCCAGATTAACCTATCCAGAGGATGAAACTGGTTACTCTTCCCAGTAAAAATAACGGCTTTGCTTAACCCATGTCAGCATCTGCTCTGCCTCAGTCTCCTGCAGTGAAAGAAAGCTATAAAATCAAAATATGTTCACCTCCACCTCACTCTAAAGGAAGCCTGGAACTGGAAGAAGACAGACAGTGCAGTGTACTAATTCAATTAATTCCCTTAGCAGCCTGGGCTCTTATGCACTGCCTGAGGAGGTTTTAAAGCTCTCACAAAGAAATCACAGGAAGGCAGGAAACACATATTACAGAAATACACAACCCAATAACAGCGAGGCCCAATTTTGCTGAGGAAAAAAATCTGTTTTGAAGACCCTATGATCTGCATACTAACTAATGAGTACCAAGTATCAATAAAACAGCTTTATAAAGCAATTTAAAAGTATAACAAGACATTTATGATCCTGGAACTCCTAACAGAAGGGGTATCATTTATCACCTCTCAGCTCACTTCACTACACAAGCATTCCACAGTACTTCTACCAGTTTAAGATTGGGATTTATTTCCTTACCCGGGCTACTGTCAAAGAGCTGACAGGCAGTTTTCTTTCATAGGTTCTGTCCATTAAGTGGGCTAAGTCAGCTGGAGAAAGCAGAAAAAGTATGTGTTTAATCAACTGGCATAACAGGAAAATCTGCAAAGTCATCATATAACCTAGAATACAATCTATGTCCATGAAATCAAATTCCACGTTCTTAACATTTCCATTTTAAAACTGTATGGAAATAGTACTTTCAAATATTGTTGAACACTTTAACAGAAAATAATGCCCGAGAAAATTCTCAACATGACGATCCTAACTTTCTAGAAAAAAAAGGGTAAAAGAACCTACTCTAAATTGGTATAACTAATATAAGTCACCTAAAACAAAAAATTAGCAGGTGTCCTTAAAATTCCCACATGCTTTCAAGCCTAGCATATGCTGGACAGTGCTTTAGGCATGGATTTTTATTTTACTGTAAAACAATGAGACACAGAAACATGTAGTACCATACTGATAAACCTTACAGTCACAAAGAGCAATCCAAAGAAATCCTGTCAATCAAATGGGGCACTGCGCCAGTAACTAGGTAGCTTTATAGCATTCTGCTTCGGCAGTCATATAACAGTATTCATCTGACCATGCAGGAACTTAACTTCTGACTGTCAAACAGCCAGCCAGCCATTGCATTTAATGAATTAATTGGAAGCTAAATTAATTTAATTTGGAGTTTTATCTTTGTACTGTTCCTGGAAAATAAAGGTTATTCAGAAAGAGTAAGCTGCTCAACATATGCCTAATGTCATCAGTTTGACAATGAACTGACAATATCAAATCTATAAGCTTTAGAGACTTCAACCATGCTCTTTCTTGCTATTCTCCTCCATCTTGAGGACCAGAAATCTAACACATTCTCTCTGCAACATTTGGAACCTGCTTCCTCCTTTGCAACTGTTACTCAGTGAGTCACTCCTTTGCGCTTCTCAGTAAAGCCCACTGGCCATCCTTGGCCACTGATCGGCTGGTTCGTTTTACAATTATTTTCTGAAAAGGTCAATCTGCTTCCACACCTCTCATGTGTGAGAGAAGCAGAAATCGCAGCACTACATCAGAACACACTAACCCTTCTACTCTTGCAAAACTGTCAGGGGCATAGCACTGCATCAGTAACATACTCTGTCTCTGAGAGATGCTGTCCACAAAACAAGTGATATCCCTATTTATTACTTTTAAGACACCTGTACCACAGTGAACACTGGAGGGTACAGTTTTAACAGAACGAATGACATTCATTATAGGTAATCTGTCACATTACAGCACGTAGATGAAGTTTTCAGTAAAATGACAGAGCCATGACTTGGAATAAAACAACTGACTCCTAGTCTGTACAACGCTATTGTCTGCCACATAGCAGGATTCCTTTTTTACTTAACAGCTTTTCTCCTGAAGAGTTCTTCAAAGCACAAAATGAGCATTTATCTTCTGGCTGAGGAAAGGCAAACTTACCATGACCATGAAAGCAAAGAGAAATTTGTGACAAAGTCAGTAAGGCCAGTATCAGCTTCTACAAAAGACAGCACCAAAACGCTAAAGTGATGTGGGCTATCAAGGCCATGCTACACAAGACATCCACTAAAAAAAATGCAATTTGTTTAATGGTAAAGAGATTTATATGGGAATATCCTTACAGGAAGTGTCTGTAAGTGCCTTTGACTCTGTATTACCCATCTCTCCAGAAGTCACAAAGGTCATGATGAAGCACATGAGTAAAGGCACAGGGAGCATTCCCAGTAGTGCTAGAATTTAGAGAGAAGGGATGCTGTGACCAATTCAGCTTATCCAGGTCAAAGCACCAGGTAGGTCCTTGCCTAAAAGAAGTCAACTGTCATTCACCATTCTTAATCTCCATTTTGAGACAGCTGGAAAGAAATGTTTACTTCAAAATCTGTTATCTTTGATGATACAGAAATGTGGACCTGAGACTCAGAGTTCATTTATCTATTCCAGAACTCTTTTTGTTATGCATACCCTCCCAAAGCTAGAAGGTGATCGCTATCACCACTCTGGGCCACACTCAAGCCCTGAGCTGAGCATTTCTTTTGTCTAGGTGCTCATGAAGATGAAGAGCCTGCTCTAGAAAACACTTGCTACTTTAGCAGAATATAAACCAAATTAATACAATGCCATGAATACAAGATCACAACACTGTTAGCCATTATACAACAGCATCCTCTGAGAGATTTCACACTAGAATTTTAATGGCTGACCTTTACTGCTGCCTACAAAGCTGAAACTCTCCATCAGATTTACAGTATGGAAAGCACTTACCTATGAACTCCATATAAACATTAAACACTTATCTATCATCTCCAGTGTAAGAGTTGCAACAAATGGGCTGATTAAATCTAAAACAATAGCAGACAAATGAAGATAATGGAAAATTTAGCTTTGTTTTCAGACAAGTTGCAGTTTCTGCAGTATTATTATTACAGGAATTAATTGCAATGAGTAATTATTTCCTAGCTTGTTTTCTCTGAGGAACATCTAAAACTAGACTTTTTTCCTCAAATTCATAATTTGAAATAATTCAGCCACCTTTTGTAAAACAAGTTTGCTCCTTAAGTTGCTATTCAATAATCAAGATTGAAGTTTCTTCTTAAATCATCCTGACAGCAGTACTAGAAGGCAAGCATGTGAATGCCCAAGTCTCCTAGCATTGCTGACAATAAAACCTGAGTGCTTACACTGTCTATAAACCAAGCCAATATTTTAATGGCCAAATCAGAATCCTATGCACATTTTAACAGACACATACTGCAAATGCTTTTGTCTGGCTCATAAAAAAAACCACTAGTCTATACAAGCTCTCATATATGCATCCTAAAAGTACATTTCTACAAGATTAACTCCATAAATTTAGTTTCTCTAAAAATATATTACTGCATGTTCAAGAATTAATGAAATTAATGAAACAAACCATAAATGTAAGATTAGGTCCCTTAATTTCAGGCCATGACTTCATAAAGGTCTCTATAACACTGGTATATGAGACATCATGTTCACTTTTATTTTCATTTGTCCATAGAAACTTAATATCTTGTTGCCTGCAACAGGGTGGTTCAGGACAATGACTCAGAAAATACTGACCCTCACATTCCAAGTCAGTGGTTATGATTTCTAATACTAGTTTGGTGGCCTAGGAAATCATCATAGTTTCAGTTTGATTCACAGTGTGTACCTATCCACAGAATGTAGCCAAATCAAAAAGCAGCACATTATCAATATGGGAAACATCTAGTCACCATGTAAGGCCACTTCTATTCCACTTATGCCCTCGTATTCTTAGAAGTGGTTCACTCAAGACAGTGGTCTGATCCAGAGGTGGGAAATGATGATAAAACTGAGATGCAAAGTTTACGTGTCCTGGGAGTGATGGGCAGAGCTAATACCTTAACTCACAAGCTAACACTGGTGCTATAAAGAAAGCCTTGTTTTATTTCAAAGACTCAACTAAAATATAAAGGCCAAGGCAAGTATCTTGCCTTACAAATTTATTTGTTCCACATTTATCTTTATTTCCACATAACTGGAAAGAACAACAGCTTTGTACTGAACAAGGCTTTGAAGGGAAATTATTCATGTCTTTAAGGGCAGCACCGCCACCTGGTGTTACAGATGAGCCAATTTAGGTCCTGTGAATCTTTCTAACAAAAAAATGCAATTTCCTACCTCACCTGCATTCTGCCATCCCCTGGGATTCTAATTTCCTTTGTACTTCATTTTTATTAAATGGAATCCAAATTACTTCTAGGCAGCCATCTTCCTACCAACAAGCAATTTTCAAATTCCAAATTAACACATTTTCAATTCCTATCTTCTTGAACAAAAGCATTTTGGTACACAAAATACAGTCTTGCTCTTTCCCATACATTTTTCAACCGTAAAGTCTGCGAAACACATTTATACCTGGATTCTAAACTGAGGTTACAGTGAAGACAACAAAGCATGTCTTACATGGACACAGTAAATGAGTCTGTGTCTGGGACAGCACATCACTACAGCAGAGAAATGGAACTGACTTGAAATAAAAAAATATTTCTTTTGCCCTTAAAAGTATCTTCACAACATAGTTTTGCATAACAGCAGTTGTAAAACAACGTCTGAAACACAGAAATAAAAGAGCATTTCCTCAACACGAGGAACTCACTCTAGCTATAATCACTAGTTAGTACAGGCAAGACTCTATGTACAACCAGACAATTGACAGCTACAGAGCAGACGTCTGCAGGGCTGTCTCCTCTCTGAAAATGCTAATACAGCTGACACCATGCTAACTTGTTTTCTCTTTTCTGCAAACACAAAATGAAAATGCTAAGCAGTTCTTTGAAAATCATGGAATAGACATCTGCTCTGGCTCAAGACCATCAGCAGAGGAGCAGCAAGAACTGTGCCTGCCAAACAGACACAGAAGGTCTTGCCAGGCCTGGAGAAAGCCAAACATGGAGACTGTACCAGCACCAGCACAACGGTTTTTTTCTATAGTGGATTTCTATTGGCTATGACACTTGCCAAAATAAGAACTCATTTTCACCTGGAGGTGTGACTAGTTCAAATGCATCGCAGGGCACAAATCTGTGGCTCCAGCCCAAAATACATGATATGAGCAGTCCTATTGACAGCAAAGTGCTACAAGGTATTAATAGTCTCTGCAGGATCCAAGCTACATACATAAGGACCCGCTGGCTGTTTCTCATCCATGTAGAGCCTAATTCCCACCTAAATGCTCATAGGCAAATAAAGGAAACAAATTAGTGCATAAAAACCAGACTGATTATTTTGTCTGTCCCCCTGCCTGACAAAAGCCCCTGAATTTCAGCTGATGATTCTACTTACAGCATCATAAACTGTGTTGCAAATAACAACCACAGTTCAGGGGCCCAGTAATGAAAACAGACTATAATTATGGAGTCTCCAAATGTATGGTAGGTACACAACAAAATAAAAAAAAAAATCCATCTTTAGCATGGAAAAATGCTTTACAAGATGCTTTGTCTTTAATGTAGTCACCAAAAAGACAGTGGAATGTCATTTCAAGTATAATCTAGACAAATAATTTAGCCATGAAATTTGCACAGCAGATCTCAGTACCATGTGTAGATACAGTTTAACATATAACTTCTTGAAAATAAGAAGTTTAGCTTCATTCCCCCCTCTTCCTAAAAGAAAATAATTTATAATTCAAGAAGAAACTGCAAAACCCTGAAGAAAATTTCCCCTTTAAAAAAGTCTTTAAATATGATTGTCCAGTAATACTTCTAGAATAGCTTTTTTTTCACACTGCAGTACTGTTAAAACAATGTCAATGAAGACATCAGTCAGAGACAGTCACACACTTTGGATTTTGTGAAAGAAAAAAAATAGCTAGTAGAAACTGAACATTAAGTAAACAGGCAAATTCTAACTTGTTTCCGTACTACAGCTTTGAATACATATGACAAATTTTTAAGATGTTGAGTGCTTTTTGATGAAGAAGCTCAGAAGCATATTGCCTCATACCCTTTTTTATTTTGAAGGTCTTACAGATGGCAAGGTAACCAAAAATGAGCTCAGGCTGCAATTAATTTGACAAAGTGGAGACAAGAAACCAACTTTTCTTACCCAGGCTATGCTCCTCTTTTTTCCTCTTTTCCCATTTTGAGCTATCCACATAGGCTGAAGAAAGAAGAGATCTTCGACCTAATGAAGAGAGAAAACACTATGTAAGCCGGGTTGCTTACACAGCTCTACACAAACATTTTATTAGATACCACCTTCTTTTGTCGTATTTGCTAAGTGGAATGCATTAACTGTCTTTATGTCAGTAACTACTAACTACTACTATCTAACAATTCAGATTCTTTATATGTGAATCAACTATTACATTGTAATATTTAAAACTGAAAAGCTTTCCCCAAGAGTCTTTTTTTTAAGCATGAAACATGTATTTCCAAACCTAAACTCCGTACTCAAGAAAATAACAAATTTGTAAAGGTAGAAAAAACCCTCAATAATACAAGCAACTTCTTTGTGCCCACAGACTCTTTATATCAAATGCTAGCAATTAGCTAAATGTAGGTTAAAAGCATAAGCAAAAAAAAAAAAAAAAACCACACAAACATGCTTTTCTGCTGTTGCTGAAGGCTATTTCCAGCTACAAAGGCATGTCTCACTGAAAATACTTTCATTTTTATAATTGCCAATCTTCCACCTCCTATGAACTGCAGACTCACTAAAATGTTAGTGAAACCTCTTTCCAAACACTTTGTACCACAAAAACTGCTCAAGATGCTGTGCTAGCTTTTGAAACAAAATAGAAAATGCTTCAGCTGGAAGAATTTGTGTACCAGTCAGAGAGATGATAAGGTCTTGCAAATGCATGAGGAACACCTGGATAAAACTCATTGAAGGAAGATACAGAAATACATGCAGAAGGTTGCAGGAATTAACATTATGAAATAAGAATATTTTAAAAATAGATACTACAATGCTACACAGAAGTCTTAGCAACTACTTCAAAGCCTTTATGTAAACATCTTACTCCTAGCACTAAAAAGTTTCATTTTGGTTGTTAAACAATTTTTCCTTCTTATCACCTTTCTGACACACAACTATACCCACGCATCCTGTACTGAACACCTCATGAAACTATCATCAAAAAGATTCAGAACACAGAATTCCACAGTCAGACTACAAAATTATGTACAACACTTGACCAAACAGTTAGAAAATAATCATTTTAAAAGGCATTTCTGGTTGGTTGGTGGAGCTTCCTTTAGCAGTCTCCTTCCTTATGTTGACAGAAGAGGCACACAAAAGATTCAGGAGTTTTGGTGTGGCAGGCTTGGGGTCTTTTATTGCCGTTTTTTTCTTTCAGCATAAACAAAAAGTCATTCATTCATTCATTCATTCATTCATTCACAGCTAGGGATGCCACGAGCAAGCTCGAGGCATTCCAGGCCTTTTCCGCAGCACAGGCCCCGCGTGTGCCAGGCCCGGAGCCAGGGGGCCCGGCTGGGCGGCGCGGCTGCAGCTACCGGGACGCGGCACGGAGACACGCGTGCTCGGCGAGGGCGGAAAGCGCAGCAGGCACCCACCGCCGGCACACTGTGCCCAGCCTTACTGGGCTCAGTCCTTCCCCAAGGTCAGCTCTTTGGCTTTTCCAAAACACCAGCCTTGGTGGCGCCTCCGTCACCACCGGTACCAGTTTTCCTGAACACGCACTGCCGCGGGTTTGGCGGCCTCCCGTACAATTCCGCGTGGCTTGCCCTAGTCCAAAAAGGCAGGTACTACCATGTCGAACTATGAAATCGGCTCGGGGAATTACCAGTTAAAAAGCAAATTGCGAACAGTCTCCTGCACTACATACTAGCCATTAAACGTCTTCTGAGCTATCTCCAAATCCACACGTGCACACAGATGAAGAGGCAAAGGTGAGTGAAGTCCCTACGCAGCACCCCGTCCCTGCTCATGCTCCCCACCGCAGCCGGCGGCAACCACGGCGGCCAGCGCCGCGCCCCCCGCCCCGCCAGCAGCGCACCGACCTGGGGCCGCGCCGAGGGCGCTCCCGCTGCAGAGCACGGCGCGCCGGAGCACGGAAGCGGCCATGGCGCCGAGGCCGGAGGAGGCGGGCGGCGGAGCGGAGGGGTTGCGAGCGCCCCGCCCCGCGGGCTCGGCCGGGAGATGGCGGCGGTGCTGGCGGGCGGCTCCGGGCGGGCGGCGCGGGAGGCGGCGCGGCGCTCGGCGGTCCGCCCGCCTGCCTCAGGCGGCTGGGGCTGGGCGCCCGCAGGTACCGCGGCTTGTACGGCGGGGGTGGGTGCCGGGATGCCCGGCCGGGGCGCGGGGCTGCCCGCTGTCTGCGGAGCTCCCGGAGTACTGCAGCTCCCGGCAGGCCCGCCCGCCGCTGCCGGCTGTGTGCCTGACGGGAGCTGTAGTTCCTGACCGGGTGCCCCGCTCGGCGCCGGGTGTTGTGGCGGGGAGCGCCGCGGATTGTGCTGCGGTGGACAGGCCGAGCTGGCGCGGCAGAGGTGCAGCCCGGGGAGAGACGGCGTCACAGAATCGGTGCAGCAGTCACATAAGGGCCTAGCTTGGAAGGGACCTTAAATATCATCGACTGCGAACACCGTGCCGTTGAGACACCTCCCACTAGACCACGTTGCTCTGAGTCGCAGCCTGGCCCTTAGCCTGTCCAGGAATGCTAGATCCACAGCTTCTCTGAGCAGTTTTTCCACTGTCTTACCACCCTACCAGTAAAGAATTTCTTCTTCATCTCTTTCCTAAACCTATTCTCTAATCAAAGCCTTTGACTCTAGTAGAAGGCTATTCCCACGTGTCTTAGCAGTACATGCCCCTGCCTACATTCTGCTCCTGCTCTCTTGCAGGCCCCACTGTAAGGGTGCAGTAAGGTCACCCCAGAGGTTAGTGTTAGTCAGCATATCCCCTGCTTGTTACTGTCAGGATATGACATTGAAAAACAAAACAAAAAAACCCACCAAAAAACAAACAAACAAAAAAACCCAAAAAAACCCCAACAAACAAATAAACATGCAGATTCATAAATGCGTATCTTTTCTGGGAGGATGACAGCCTTATGCATACCCTGGGATTCAGAGATAAGGAAAAAGGGCTGCATGGAAAACAGGTGTATGGCACCATGCTCCCCAGGCCCTGGCAGGGCTCCTGCCGTGCTGTGCCAGCAGAGCTGAAAGTTTCACTCAGGTTACACCTCTGCTATACCCCTCAGAGACATGGAGACCCCTCTATCTTGAATGGAGTTCTGCCCATCCCCTTCAGGGACTGGCCATGTAGAGGATTGCAGTGTGCCTGACGCTAAGCAGTTTGGTTGGTTCTCTGGGATAGTCTGCACCACCTGCACATGCCAGCTCTCATATCCGTCTCCCTCTTTTTTCCTTGGCAGTCCCTTTGGTTTTGAAACATTTCTGTAACACACTAAGTATGTGTCTAAGGAAGCAGTACAATTCAGCTAACTGAATTCAAGAAAAATAAAATTCTGCTGCCCTAATCTCTCTATTGACACTGACAACTGATTGTCCATGATATGTGATGCACTAGTTCCACCCCAGGCACCAGCATGATTTCTTCACCAGCTTTGGAGAGGCCCATGACAAGAATGGTCTTTCAGTGCTAGACCAGCAGAGGTCTGTGGGAAGGAAATGGCAGTGTAATACAGGTCAATTTCATGCTGAGTAAAATGTATTTGTTTACCCATTGGAACTGTTTCAATTAAATTTAATGGATAAATGTGCCATTTAATGGATTTTTTTCTTCAGGTTTTATGAAGCGTGTCATTATCATGCTTCACTTGCTTAGAAAACAAGTGGTTTTATTTACATGGCCAGTTACGTTTTCCTAGGGATATGCAGAATGAAAATACGCAACCTAACTCAGTTCAATACTTGCTCTTGTGCTTTCATGGTTAGAATAATTCCTTATAAGCTAAAACCTTAAAATATTAGATTGTAACAGTGTAATCTGTTATTGTGACTCTCTGTTACTAAATCAGTGGTTTCAAATAAAAATCCTCTGGACACCTGTTTTTGTGACAGCAAAAACTTGTCAAATAGCTTTTGCATGATGCTTGTTTTAAAGCAGCTTGCAACACAGTACAGTTAAAGTCAGCACCCAAAGTTAATTTTGACGTTCTAGACTCAGTGACTGTCTTACCTCTGACATCTGTACAGCAGCAGAACATTACTAGGTCTCCAGGGTGTTACTACAATCCAAATAATACACTTGTTTTTATAAATTAAAAAAATAAGCTTTTTGTGACTTCCTACTGCATTGGGAGCTGCCAGAATGTTTCATTTTATAGTAGCAAGGACAGCACTTGTGGGGTAAGCAAGTTGTGACACTAATAAACTGTGGAAAAACAAAGGAAAACAGGACAAGTCATTATAAAAGTGTAAAGGAGGGAGCAGGAATTTTGTGCAGAATCTTCTTGTACCTTGGCTTAATGGAGAGGAATGTAGCCCCTACATTTTCTTTTGCACATCCAATAACTAGATACTTCTTCATCCTTGTATGCATAAGCTCTGGAAAGCTGTGACATATTATTTGGGTTGTTTTGTCAGTGATGTGAGTAACTGCAGTTTTTGCAGTCTGTTTTTTAGTGTCCTATCCCAATGGTCGGGCATCACACAGTTGTCCGTATTTCATACGTGCTAGGTTCTGTACTATTAAATCATACAGTGTAACATAAAACCTGACCTTCCTCTTTTTTTCTTATGGCAGGGAAGCGGTATCTGCTAACAGAAGAAGATATAAAGTTACAAGAATTTCAGCAGATGAAGGTGGTGATTAGAAATGAGCTTCATGGCAATAAAGGTATACTATTTATTTCACCACTTTAGCATGAGTCTTAGGAAACAGGCAGTCAAAGTCATAATAATATCATCAATTCACCTCATTTAAAGAAACAAATTATGTCTTCCTCCTGCAAATATTTTGTACTTAACATTGCTGGAAGATCTGAGGCTTTGTAGAATGAAATATAGTATTAGTTATGCTGTGTTGAGAAGCTTTCATGTTTGTAAGGTGTTTACGCAAGACCTGAAATGTTTGTGCCCTCACGTTTCACACATTGTAAGATAGTCTAATAGAAAAAACTATTTCAGTCTACAAACCTTGCTTCAAGTATAATATCAGCACAGAAAGTTAACACAAAGCTAAATAGTTACCTTACTATCCAGACAAGGGCTTTCACAGTAAATTTTTTTTAATTTACTCCCTAAATTTTGTCAGCATCTTTTAATTTTTTTTTTTGCCTAATGTGAATTTTCAGTTGTAATCTGATTCCAAATGATATATGCTACTCAGAATATGAAAAACAAATTCAGGTTTTCCAAATTAATGTAGGGGCAGGATCAGTGGATTTTTTCTGATCTTGTCATGCTATTTAAAATATATACAAATTCCTTTATTTTAGAAACATAAGTATAAACATGAAGCTGCCCTTGTTATTTAAGAAAAGCATTGTAAAACTCCTGATTTATCATGCGTGGATGTGCTAGTGATACAAATTGAAAACTGTTCCGAAGGTTGTAGTTAATTCTAAGGCAAGAAGACACAAATAATTAGATCTAGTTTTATATAACCCACTCTTCTGGGACAGAGAGGGAAGTAGAATCATCCTGATATTTTTTCTATATTAAGTAGAATTAAAATTATGCAGGTGTGAGTCAAAATATCGTTATATTTTGCTGGGATAATGATTTACTCATGTCGTAATTTATTCATCCTGTACTTGAGAAACATTGAAATTTCTGCTTGGGGTCAATCATTTCTCCTAAAGCAGATTAATAGAAGCCAAATATTTTGCTTTATAGATCACAATTGACCTTCTGGTTTTGTGCAAACTGAATCCTTTGAAAACTAATGAAAACATTGTTCCAAGTGCCTATTTGTCTGTATGTGTGTGTGGTTTCTGTATGAGTGTTTAATGTTATACTTGAAAGATGAAAAGAACTATGGCTAGTAATAAACTTTATTTAGAAATTTAGGGAAAACTTTATACAGAATATATAATAGCTATTATTTGTTGTTGTTGTGAGGCAAGTATTAAATTAACTACAATTATCTTACAGTAGTTACAATAGTTATACTAGTAGCTACAGTAGTTATACAGTTAGCTAGAATAATGTAAATAGAGTTCAGATGACAAATATTTTTGAAATTCCTGCACACCTTTGAACACATCACAGCCATTATATGTGCATACTTGTACATATACATTTGTCTGGCTTCACAGTCTTCAATTCTGCACCTCAGTCTTGAGTAAGGACTTGTATTTGCATGTTGCCACAGATGTGTATTAGGTCACTGTAGTCATTGTTCTCTGGTGCCCACTTTGCACCTCTTGTGCAGGTTACTAGCTTGGGAATAGCAGTGACCCAGCAACTGCTGTAAAAAAGTTCATTTCACAGCCCAAGATGGCAGTGGCAGTACCATGAGAGGAATGGAGCTTTTAATGTACATGTGCTTTTAATCTTGTGTACATCTGAGTCAGAGGCCTGAAATTACCAGCTGAAGGACTGGTTTTTCTGCTTGCTTTGTCATAGGAAAATGTGCTGGATAGAAAACCCTCTGTTTTGGAGGAGAAAGGTAGCAACTCCAAGTTTATGGCTATTTAAAGAAATAGGTAGATTATGTATGAAAGTCTTTGTGTGTTCATCAGCTATGAAGGAATTTAAGTCTTCTGTCTGAACAGTATTGTGTAGAAGTTCTTATGGTCATTTAAATGCTGAGTGGAAATGGTTTTGTTTGCTTGCTTGCCTTTTAGAAAAAGAACATAAAATGTTACAAAACTTTGTTCCTTGTTAAAACTTTTGCATTACCTGATATGCTCCGTAACATATATAGTGAAATTAAGTTCACAGTAAGCATCTCCTTGGTTTTTTAAGTCTGACATGACTTCATGGGGACATATTGGCATGCTTGTCTGTTAGAAGTTTTATGGAGTTTTCTTGGTGAAAAAAACAAGAGTTCTGCTTCACTGAGTCTCCATATTTCAGGTACTAAGTATGTAACGCAGGTAATAGAATTGTCTATAGACTGCTGCTGTATGTGTTTTCTTTTCAGATCAATATTTTAAAAATATTAAAGAAAAACTAAAGAAAAATGGAATCATCCTCAGAAATGAATTAAAAAATTTGCTGCATTTATGTCAGAATTCATCTGATGTGGAACTAGCCAGAAAAATTATTTACAGGTATTTTTAACAATCCATGAAACTCTCTTTTCTGTTTTTATCTTTTTGCTTTTATTAGATCATCTTAGGCTATGTCTGCAGTTGAGGTCTTGCCCTAATTGCAAAATGCATAGTTAATCCCTTTATTTAAGGCTGTATTTTTATTTAAATACTTTGGATCTTCCAACCCTTTAGAGACTCTCAAGTCAAAGGAGAGTTAATCTATGGGAGCAAAGTGGTGTCCAGAGAGAAAAATGATGTATGGTGAACCAGAGAGAAAAATTATCCCACAGCTGCAAGGCAGAGGTGTTCTGGGGCATTCCAGCCAAGACATGCGTGGTTATAAACTGCCCTGCAACCAGTAGTCAGCAGCAAAAGGTTTTGTGAATGGAAATTTTCCTAGTAAGTATGATATAGGGACTTAAAGAAAAAAGTGAAATGCTTTATCTTTAAAGTTTAGCACTTACTGCTGCTAAAATAAACTGCTGCCACTTCCTTTGCAGTTGTTCCATGAATAGAAGGTGAAGTAGCTTGGAATTTTCAAGGCAGAGACCCATTCTATTATTTATTCAATGGAGGTTACTTTATTGGTATAAAAGAGATTATTTATTTCCCGTTAATTTATTTGTTTGATCAAAACAATAATTTTCCTTGAAATTTATTTCCTGTTATCTATGTATCTTTGGCTGCTGCAGCTAGAAAAGTGTGCCTCAGTCATTGCACCTACAGATCTTGCTGTATATTTAAAGCTGTTCTCCCTTGGCAAATTCCATGCCCTGTGTGATTAATTTTTTAATCTTTCCCATAGGTACCATGAACAGAATAGAATCACAGCCTTACATAATTTTAAATTTGGGCCACTCTTTATGAGACTGTGTTATGAGCTAGACCTTGAAAGACCTGCAGTAGAGCTTATCAAAGATCAGGTAATTCCCCTGTATATATAGTAAAAATATTGTTGATCTTATTATTTGTCATATATGAGTAATGGTATGGTACACATGAGTCTTGCATGAGCTGATAGACTTGAAGATGTGTTGCAGTAACAGAGATATCTATGACATTAATTTAGGTGTGCAGGTTACATGTTTTTTTATGTTAGCATAGTAATTAAATGTTTGTTTGATTGGTAACTTTATTTCTGTATAACTGCATCATTTGAATAAAATTTAAATTTAAAGTATTGATAAAAGAATAATTACTTAAATGAATACAGCTGATGCATGTTTTCCTGTATCATGTGTTGCGTTAAATCATTCTTGGAAATGAGCACTTTTAAGTTTTTCTATGGTAGTCCTCTGAAATTCCTTGGATTACTTGCACTAACAGGTTCATCCTGTTGCTCTGTACTTCAGTCTCTCTCTGAACACTATAGGGGTGGTATGATACTCATCAGCTTAGAAATTTGGCCATTTTAGTGCTGAAGGAACTGAAGGACTTGTTTCTGAGCATTTCTAAAATTCTGTGTGCGCTATTATGCAAGATAATAATCAGGCCCAGTGCGTGCAATAATGTTGTGACTTCAAAAATCTCTGGCAGCCAATGAAAATCTCACTGATATTAATTCATTAAGGCATGAGATATGTCTAGCCAGAAGTGGGAGAAGCATTGCTACTATTCTTAAGTTAGGCATGTATAAGAAAGCATATATGTAGTTTCTATTATGGTTTGAGTTTTTTTAATTGAGATCTAGATCATTAAGACAGGAACTGCTGTACTTATAGTACATAGTAAGTGGTAGATACAGTTTGAGTACCACTTCCCCAGATTCTGCTACAGAAACTCAATACCTCTGATATATTTTGTCTATTCCCAACACACAGTGTTGGGAATAAAATTTATTTCCTTTCTCTTCTGATACTGTTACCATCATCACTATTGCTCTTATACTGATCATTTGATATTGTGATTAGCAAAAATTCATTCCATTTCATGGTGGTGGTACTTCACTCCAAAAGACACTGTTCATCAGCTGCAAACTATCAGTGATTTCTGCTTCCATTGACTTAGAGGTCATTTAAAAAAATAGGATAGTGGGACTCTCTGGGAATTTTCTGTTTAATTTTAGTGAGCTTTTGACCATAATGAGTCACTGGTATTTTAGACATCATTTGACAGAGAGACAGACAGGCAAGGAACCCAGAGAGTTAAATGCTGAACTTGTAAAATCAGACTTATTCCAGTAGGAAGACCTGTTAAATGCTGTGCACAGTAAGACTCTTCACTGTCCTGATTTTTTTATGCTTGCTCTATTTCCTCTCCAGAATTTGCATGGTTTTTTCTCAGACAGTACATCATTCCATATTTTGATGACTATGTTGTTTAAAAAGGGCCATTTTGAAAGTAAGTACTGTATTTGCTAAGGGAAATTAATTTTGGGGAGGATGCTTCTCACTGTAAGTGGTGCATGTGTGTATGTATATATATATATATATATATATATATATATTTAGGCTGATTTGTTATGGTTGTAAATGGCCAAACATCATGCAAATAACTGATGTGAATGTGTTGCATTGTAGTGTGTAATAAAAATGGAAGAGTCTATTTGTTTCATATTCCCCACAGAATTTTTGCCATTTAAGTGCTACAGAACTGCTGTTATCCAAGAGAGCTTTTTCCCCCAAACCCTCTTCACTGAACTGTTACTTTTCTTTACTTTGTTATTTCCCATAGCATTTTTTCTTCTCTGTTGAAAACCTGGTGTCTGTGCCTGAAAACCTGTGCCTTTGGAACGTTAATTTCCTCACCGATTTTTTTTCTCCATTCTGCATTTGTGTCAGAGCAAGGAAGAGTACCTTTTTACTTGTGTCCTCCCTCAGAGTGGCTACTGCAGTGTAGAAGTCCAATGCTTCAAATCAGTTTGGCCCTGTATGAAGACAAGGAGAAATCATCTGACCTAACTTAAAAGACTTCCCTTGAGAAAACCTTAAAGCTTTTCAAGCAAATCCCTTTATTTGATATTTGTTGAACACATAACAGCTGGTCTCTTAACATTTGGCAAATTTGAGTCCAGCAGTTGTCCTAAAAGTTGCAACTTGGCCACTGCAAAAGAAACCTAGGTCAGCGCCTAAACACAGAACCAGAGGATACAGTCTTAAGCTCCACCAAGGGAAATAGAGATTGGATATCAGGAAAAAAGTTTTTACAGAATGGGTGGTAAAGTATTGGAATGGTTTGCCAAGGGAGGTGGTGGAGTCACCGTACCTGGGTGGGTTTAAAAAAGGATTGGATGTGGCACTTGGTGCCATGGTCTAGTTGAGGTCTTAGGGCTGGGTTGGACTCAATGAACTTGAAAGTCTCTTCCAACCTTGTGATTCTGTGATTCAGCATTGTGAAATGGACCATGTGACTTAATGAGGAGATGCTATGTAGTTTGTCTACAGTGGTGGAAGCTTTCTGGGCAGTTAGGAACAATGAGAGTGGCTTTTTCAGGTGTATAGAATTTAGTTTTAGATTTTCATGTAAAAATAATGGAGGAATAAGGCCATGTGCTAGTGTAAACTGAAAACCTCCTTGCTAAATTGGAAGAGGTCCAAATGACATTAAACTTTTTGAATTCTTTAAATAACAAATTTCAGTTTGCATTCATATTTTCAAATAAACTTATTGAACTCATACCTTATTGACTTGTTTCTTCTTTTCAGTTATGAGAGGTACAGCCTTAAATATATGAAGTGAGTAACACTAATATATTTTTGATAGGTGCTTTGGAAGTTCTAGTCGAAATGAAAAAACAAAGTATACCTTTCAACAAAGAAACCTATCTACTTGCAGTTGCAATATGCTATAAACTGGTAAGTATTATGAATGAAGAAGTGTTTGAAATGCCTTCTCTGTCTCTCCCTTTAGATTTTAAATTTTGGATGTTTTTGGGTTTCCATAATTTCCCTGTCATGATTTTGTATCTAGTGCAAGTATTTTAAACTTATATATGTGAGTCCTAAGGTGCTTCATTGTACGTGATATGGTGCACATACATTGTTTCCCATACAAACTAATGTGACAAAGCAAATCTCTAAAAAGTTGCATGGACATGAGCATTAAGAAACAAATCTAGTGCAGCCTTTGATTACCTTAGAGTATTCTTTCTCTGTGATGTTTGCCTCTCTTCAGTACGCTGTGCTTCAGCCTCAGTATTGGTTTTATAGTCTCGTTTCCTTAAGGCATATACATGACATGTTCTATTTGCCAGACATCCCCCATCCATTTCTCCCCTCCCCCTACAAGCAGTCTTGTAATTTCATTTTGTAATTGTACACAAATTTGGCAGAATTGTAATCTGTTCCCTACACGCCTGATGAAAAGGGACATCTGAATGGAGAAAATAAGCATAAATGAATGCCTTTAGGTAAACAGACAGCCCCTTGAGCTTACCTGTATGTTTAGCTCAAAGAAAAAGAGCATGAGCTTGGTAAGAAGCTAGAATACATCAGTTATATGAGTGTTTTCTTAGAACTGTTTCCCTTTCATAGCAAAGGGAGATCCCAGAACTTTTTTATTTTGATCTTCCTCTCCAGGTTTGAGTCAGTTCTGCAATACTCTTTTCCAGACCCCTCTCTGGGTCAGGAAAAGGGTATTGAAATTTTAATATGAATCTTTCCCAAACTTGTTTGGAAACTCTTCTTCCATTTCCTCATCTTTTATAAAGACACTAGCTGGGGAAAAAATTACACCAGTAGACTAAACTTCCTCAGGTTTCTCAGTTAACCATAAAAGGAAACTGAGTGCAAATGTGATAACAAGGACATAGCCTAAAAAGGTACCTCAGCAGCAGTTTATGTGGTTTTTCTGAAATTCTCAGTTCCAATAAATTTAAGCTGCCTTTAGGTCTGTTGTAGCTTCTTTCCTAAAATGTTTGCAAGTTTTTTAACATGGCCTGCAGTTAGAATGCTGGATCCAAGGTATGTCCTACAGGAATAGGTTCCCAAGGCTTCTTTTTCTTCTACTTCTGGCCCTACATGTATTTTTAACAGAGAATCTGGCCCATTATTACTATTGATGAAAAGAGAGGGGGAGATGATTCTACTCTGTCACCTGGTTGGGTTGAATAGTCACAATAAATTTGTGGGGCTTTTTCACTAAGATAAAATACTATCAATAGGGAAGTAAGCTGTAGTAACCCTTTATGCACTAAATAGGATTAGGTGGAGCTCTTTTAAAAGCTTAATCTATTGACTCATCTCTTAGCAGGAGGAGGAAAAAGGTGAAGCTCAAACTTGCTTTTTCTCATGACACAAGATAAAGCATGTCAGAAAAAATCTTGAAATTAAGTGTCTTCAAGATGTCGTACTCAAATAATATAAATAACAGTATTGGTATCATTAAAAGCGTTGCTGGATTTTTACCATTCTTGGTTTCTTTTGAATAACCTTGCCAGAGACCAGTACAGAAGAATGTCCAAGGCTTAAACTCAGATTATTTCCAGTGGATAAACAGAGGAATTAATGTTTAATCTTTGCACAAAGGTATTTTTGAGGTCAGCTCTGAAACACTTCTGGGATGGTTTAAGTCTCTGTAAGGCACTGCCGTACTGTGAGGTAATAGCAGGAAAGAACTATAGGCCTTTTGATGATAACAAAGTATTTATGTAATAACAATCAATCTTCTGGTGATCAAAATGTTTCTGAATTTTCAAGGAACATATTTTGAACCATATTTTGCAGGAAGACACTATGAATACTAGCAACAGAAATCAACACCAAATCTGAGGACTCTTATCCATATTGGTGGTACCAATTGTTACCAAATGTTCCTGCTGCCAGCTTTTAGGTTTGACAGATAGTATTTTATTTGGGGTCCAGTCAGTTCCACTTGTGATTTCCACTCTCTATTGTTTTGGAGAGTCGACAGTTTGAGAGGTAGCACCCAGCTTAACTCATTGCCATTTAGTATCGACTGTTGAAAATTCCCAACCATAATGGAAGCCTTCTGTGTTGGAAAAAGGCAGATGTCTAAGCTGTAATATTAGAATATATACTTTGGAAGCATTTTTCAAGAATTAATCCTTAAGAGAGGCTCAAAATGGCTAAATGTTCAAATTCATTAGATTTCTTTAGTGGAATGGTACTTAACAGTTCAAGCTTAGAAAATGTTGATTTTGAGTAACTATGTAATGTAGCTTTTATAATTAAGTAACAACAAAAATTAATATTTCTTCCTGATTTAGAAGTTATTTGAAGGTGAAAATGAAACTATCTATTTGTTTAGGATGCTGCTGGGGCTGTTTCATCTGTTGCAGAAGCCCAAGTAGTTAGGGCAAGGTGTAGTTGTTAAAATAACAGAAGTTACTTTTACCCTCCTGTGACCTCTGTCACTTTTGAATATCATGTTTTTATGCTGTGTTTCTCAAAAAGAGCTGCACAGAATCTGCTTGGTTGGGTTCAGATACATAGTGCCTTTGTGGTTGTACAGTATATTGACTTCTGAATACTTTCTGAATATGATGGCAGGTGCTTATAGTTCTTTCAGGTAACTATGAAAACAAGCACAACTTCCTGTGATATTTCTATGCAGGGCAGTCCAGAGTCTTCCAAAATCTCTGCGAGACTGCTTGAAGAAGCGCAGCTAAAAGGTGACACGTTGCCACTGCGAGCATACTGCTTTGCAATGGCAGCTGCTCTCAAGCAGGTATGGTGTCTTTGTTTTCAGTTGTGCCTGGGGCTCTGTAGAGAGATACTCTGTAGTTGTAGACAGGTTGTGAAAGGAAGCTAACATGGAGAAAGCATAACTATGTAATAGCTTCAAGTATTGGAACTTTAATCTCCTGAATTAGTAGGATTGTACAAATTGAATATGGAAGTTTCTAAATACAAACATATGTCTTGAGTGTGATGCACACATATTTTGTGATAATACTATTTAGAACATTAAAAAATTATAGAGTTAAGCCAACAGGTTAGGTGTCACCATGGATCTAGTCCTGCAGATACTGCTACTTAGTGGTGATTTCCATTAAATAGAATTAAGATGATAATTTAAAGTATTTGTGCAGTCATCTCTTTTAAATTATTGTCTTGGGAGGCAGACTCAAAGGCTTTGATATATATTTCACTACTGCCAGGGAGGGGGAATTTCTCCACAATATGTTTCTGCCTGGTGAAGTTTTGCTTTATCTGATATGCCTAAGTACTGGTATGAAGAGGCTCTGACACAGCACAGGGTGAAAAGTGAAGCAGAAGAATAACTATTAGGAAATTCTAAAGTTTGGAAAACAGTTTGGATTTCCTCTGCCATTAATTTGTGTATGCAGGTTGGGTATGTCATGATCCTTCTCTGTTTCATGTTAAAAAAGAGGTTAGAGACACTGGAAGTGCTATAAATTTGGTCTTCTTACAAATTTGGATGAATGGAGTAGAATTGTTAAAAGTTTCTCTGCACTCTGTGGTCTTTTTTGCTCTGTCTATGTGAATGGAGACACTGAAAAATAGCATCATTGAAATAAATTTATTCATGGGTACAATGGAATGATAATATTCTTGTTTTGCAAATGGAATAATGCTCCGCATTACATTAATTGTTCTTAAGGCTGAATGAATTTTGACAGCACTCTTTGCTATAAGAAAGATGTTTCTTGAACCCAAGTAACATTGCTTGGTTTGGTAAATGTCAGTGTAACATTTAATGTCCATTCAAATCAGTTGATGACATAGATACAGTATTGTAAATATGCATGTCCAAAAGGTTAGAAGGGCTGGACAGGGTGAATACACAGAGTAACATATGCTGCACTTCATTACTCTGACGTGTGTTGAACTGAGCATGTGTGTAAACCTTCCTTCCTTTAGGTGATCTCATGCTCAGTGGTGGTTACATGTGACAGACACACACAGTACTAAAGAGCCAGATGACATGGGAACTCCAGTGTGGGGTATTCCTTTTGCAGACTGGGTGCTGTTTGGTGTCTATGGGTCTTGGTAAAGGGGTTCTGGATGTGATTTATTGAAGAGTTGTTAAGGACTGTTGTTTTTCTGTCATTGTGCAAGTTTCTGACTCATGTGTGACTATTTTTATATTATTTATGATTCCTTCCCAGAACGATGTAGCACAAGCCAAATTTTACTGTTCCCAGATAATGAGAACAGAGAACAAACTATACAATAATCTTAAAGTAAGTATGCTTGCCTTGTATTAAAATTTTGCAGAGTATGCTACACTGGCCAATAAACTCCCCAGTGCAAAGTAATTGAAGACCAGCCTCTTACTAGCACAGGCATATGTTGGTAATGTTGCTGAGCTTGTTTTTGAGCCAATAAATTTCTGTCAGTTGGATGACTTACATTCTGAGCTGTTAACAATCTCCACCCACTTTTTAAAATCACTTCCTGC
Organism: Melozone crissalis; assembly: GCF_028551555.1. Lineage (NCBI taxonomy): Eukaryota > Metazoa > Chordata > Aves > Passeriformes > Passerellidae > Melozone > Melozone crissalis. The sequence continues at coordinate 48,238,082 of NW_026535783.1, forward strand.
CATAGGTGGGAATGTAAAGTAGACCAATCCTATATGTGTGAGCATAGACCCATGAACAACTTCTAGCTATGATTTTTGCTTTCTAGTTCCAAAAGATTTTAAAAACCCAGCTCTAAGTAAATGCACTGCCCAGTTTAGGTCTCCTTCAGCCCTGCACACCATATCCACATATGTACATACAACAATTTTTTTTCTTTAGTTGTGCAGTCTACAATCTGAGAGAAAGTCTGCATGTGCATGTGTAAGTGACCTCTAAACTATGGTAAAAACCACTTTATTCAAGAGCAGGTTGTGCACCTCCATCAGAGGAGCTCTGCCTCAAGCCTCACCCTTCCTTTCCAGGTCTCACCTGGTAAAAAACCCCAAACATTTGAAGAAATTGATCATTCCATCTCTTTCTTTGCAACGGATGGATTTTTCTCAGTGCACTGTCTGGAACTGAATTTTACCCAGCTTTGCTTCATGTCTTCCTCAAATACTTCTGTAAAAATTTGCATTCTTATGATATGTACTGTTTGTGTGGTTTGTTCTTATTTTATTTTTAAGGTCCTTGTCCAGCTCAGATCTGGTTTGTTAAAAGAAGTAATAAATACATTAGAGGCAGCAGTGGAAGTAGATACACCTCCCTTTGTGAAAAGAACTGAGTTTTCAGAGCAGGTGGTAAGTATACAGTGATGAAAGAAGGTTCATGGTACTGAACTGAGCCATGACAGTGGTGGCTCACCTACAGAACTTCAGGTGCCTGAGTTCACCCTGCTCTAGTTGTTTGGGTTCTGGTGCATGCCGAGGCCAAAGCAGCTGGCTGGCTTCCTCTGCTCTTGATCAAAACACTTAGCTGTTAGCTTCATTTTTTATTTTGGATCTTGCTTCTAGAAGCTCATGTTTGATCTGAATGGAGGTGACACTTTCCCTGGTGGCGTTAAATGATCTAATCCCTTGCCTCCTATGCTATTTTCATTTCATGTGAAATGAGAATAAAATTTCTGGTAACAGTGATATTGTTATGTTGGTGACACATGAAAGACCTATAATGCCATAAAGGGAAGTGTGATAAGGGAAACAGTAGCTTTGCTATTTAACTGTATGTTACTGTGAAAACTGGTTTTTACAGCCTTGAACAGTAAGAAGGCTTCCTCCAGAACACATATGAAGCCCTTCTCAGTTTGTCAGCATTTCTGCTGCTTTTCCCAAAGCTTTCTAAGTATTTAATTTTGGATATGCCTATAGAGCAAGACATTTTTAGACTGTGTTAATAATTAAATACTTAGTCTTTCATTGCTGTGTATTAAACAAAAGTAATAACTAAGTGCAAAATAATAAATATTAGGAGAAGGGGAGGGCCAGCCTTTCAAAACATAGCCCGTATAGATTATCTGCTTTGTTGAAAAGAAATTCTTTAAGCAGCATTTTGTTTTGTAAAGTCGTTGCAATAAACATTGCATGGTTAGTGTTGTATTTTGACTTTGCAAAATTTTTAGCTGCCAAAAAAAGCCTAAGCATTAATCCTAGCTGCCCCCTTCCACAAGAGTTTATTGATAATAATATTTTTTAAGGGATTTACCTAACACTTGAGCTCATACTCTTGTGTATGGCAAACAGAATTTCTCAGTCTTCTATAGTCTGAATTTTATGGATTTGTACTGTACTGTGCATTTACGAAGATACATCATAATAATTAAAATTGTGCTGATCTGGAAAGTAGATTCCAGGAAGCAATTATGTTTCCTGGATTTAAATAGAAGATAATTGTGTTTGTCTGTACTAGGACTCAAAATATGATTGTACAACTCTGAGGAAGTTTTAAATCTAATAAACTGTCTTTAATAGATAACCAGTGCCTGTCCACCATTTTGTGGTGATGCATAATGTACTTTTCGTAAAATCATCATCTTATGAGTCGTTGCCTTAGCCACCTATCTTACACTGTGTGCCTTTTTTTTTACTGTGAGTTACTGCTTTTCTTCAGTGTGGTGGTAGAATGAGAGCTCCACTTGCTGAACTGTAACAATATGTCATTTTCTCTTCCTTAGCTGGCTACAGTCAGGGAAAAGATGGAAGAGAGCCCTGACCTTTCTGTCAAATTAGGAGATATTTATACGAAACTACAAGCTTCAGGACAGATAACCATGTGCACACTGGAAGACATGCTTTTCCAGATTCCTAGTTCAAAGAAGACCACTGCAAAACTTTTAAATCAGAAGCAATTGGGCTGTCAGGGTACTAATCCACTTTGGTCAAATCTGTTGTTAGGATAGCTCAGTATTTGATGCCAAACTGAACTGCTGATAGTATCTCTTATAATCCAGGTTCAAATAAAATGTCTTTTCCCTTTCTACACAGTGGGAGTTTTAAGTTGTTTGTATAAAATTTCATTTTAAATACTGATCATGTAGCTTCCATGTTTCAGTTTTGATCCTAAAAACAAGCTGCAACAGTGGGTATTTGTGTGTTGTTCAGAAATGGGAGTGATAGAAAGATTTGACTTTTTCCTTAGGCTTTTGTATCAGGATTTTCCTATGCTAAATATTTTGGAAGTGAATGGATGGAAATGAGCAAAGCAAGCAAAATGGTATGAGTATCTGACTTGACTTCTGTGGTTCATGAGAAGAAAATTTGGTCTTCATCAACGTAAATGTTCTGACTAAAAGGATAGAGGCAGGCAAGAGTCCAGAGCATGGAAGTGCTTGAACTGTTAACTCAAAGTCCGTAGATCTCAAGAGAATCAGGGGGAAGCATGCATCTTTTGTTCACTTTAATATCTTTTTATTCTAAAGAAATATATTAGCATTTTTTTCCTATCAACTGGGATCATGGAAATGCCATGGGAATTCACATGGTAACCAATGGGTTGTTTTCTCCCTTGAAGGAGTTTCCTGATCAAAAGTCACTCTCAAGAGTGAGTGACTGCACAAATTGCTTTCTTCTAATTTTTCTGGTATTAAGATTCCTAGGATAAGCCGATCTTGATGCAAATTTCCAACTAATTCATAAAAAGTTTTTAGAGCAGTTACGATCACATTTTTAGCTATAATTACACCATCTGCATAGTTTACCCTATTTTTGGATTGGAAAAAAGGTACAAAGAAGCCTTTCTTTGTCCAGCTTTAATGACTCTAGATCAAATGTGCTGGACTCTAGCGTTAAAAAGCTGTTTGTGTATCCTGTGTATCCAAGAATCTGAACTTACCCACCATCCAGAATAGAAGGAATTGGAAACAGATATGCCTTGGCTAACATTCATGTGCCTTTGGGTGCCTTTGCATGTGAAGTGATGAACACATTGATAAAAGAACTTGGCAGCCTTGTGAACTGACAACTAGGAGGAACTCAGCTTGATACTTGCCAACTTGGGCTGCATTAGCTCTCCTCTACCTTCTGTTTTTTATTTTGTCTCTGCTTCACTCAAGCAAAAGTCATGGCTCAGAGTATATTTTCTGTGAATAAATATCTTCATCTGTATCACTGAAGCCATTGAGACACCGAAGAAACAAGAACCCATCCATGCTTCAAAACAAATGTGGCTTCAGGCTGTGGGATGGTGCCTTCTGAAGCTCTAGCTCTGAAACTTATTTCTTTTGTCACAGTGTGTCTTGTTAATATTTAAAATGTACAAAAACTGCTACAAAGTAGATGGAATTTCATGCAAGTGAAGAATAATATGAAGTGTGTATCACACTTCTGTGAATTGTGTGTACCCTTTTTATGATTGGTGGCATAAAGTACTGCATACATTAATCTAAAAACACAGCTATTACTTTTTCTGTAATATTGTGTAGTATGTAATTCCACATGTAGTTTCCTTTCATTGAAAATTCATTCACCAGATGTAACCCTTGAGAAGTTCTCAATCTTTTCTCCACAAATAAATTTAATATGATATTTGTAAAGACTGCTTGCAGTGTAGCAAGGATTAATGGTAAAAAATTTAATTACTGTTCAGTTTACTCTGTATGGACAAGAAAACTGTCTGGTGTCATCCGGTACAACTGGGACAGCTGTTGTGTTGAAAGTGTATAAATGCCACATTTTTAAAGACAGTGTGACCCATTTAGCTCTGCATAGCAAATAAATAAGGTCAGTTCTGTTTAATTTCCTAACTTGGCACTTTAAAACTTGTATTAATTGCAAGAAGTTGTAACGTCCTAGGACTGTGCATGTGTACTTGTTCATTCCAATTGTTTAGTGTCCTAACTAAGGCTGTATCCTACCTGCAACTGGAGTAATCATAACTTCTATTAAAATTGTCAAAATATTTGATGTTTTCCTTTTTTTTTCTCTTGACTACTTGTTTTCTTGAGATTCTTGTTTTCTTGGGGTTTATTTGTAAGTTGATTTTTTTTTTTAGAGAAATAACATCTTTGTCTTGAAAAAGAAAGGAGATGCACCTATCAGAAGAAAAGGAAAGCAGGGACTTAAGGTTAAAGGATAGGTTCAAAGAAACACACACAAAATTCAGACAATTAACATTAGAATATTGACTGTTGCTTTAGAGGTGTTGTAGAAGACTGTTAACATTTTCCCTTAGGGAAAAAAAAAAAAGCTGGGAGACATAAGGTAGTTCTAATATTTATGCAGCTGGTTTCCAGCTAAATCTAATTTGTGTTATACAAATACCAGAGTCTGTAATTTGGGTAATCTTGGAATTGGGTGATTATTTATGGATTCATCTTTTGGTGCATCAAGATTCACACTAACTTTTGTGTTGAAGAGTCTTCAGTCTGATGCTTAGTTTAGTGTACTTAGGTGCAGTTGAATCCTGGTGTCCCAACACCCAGGATCAGGAACCCAAGCGTGTCTAAAGATAAGCAAATACTTAGGGGTTTTGCTGGATTAGCATGGCTGGAATGTCAAGGGCTAAGTTGCTAGACTGCTCTCATGGAGAAAGCCTCAGAAAATAGGATGAGTAAGAATTCCATTGTCACTGGAATTGATACTCAGTTTTATCAATGATGATAAAAGAAACCAAGATTCTTAAAATAAATTAATTTTTTTATTTTTTATTATTTTAAATAAATGCATTTATTTGTTTATTCATTTCTCTATTTATTATTAACAATTAATTTATTTTTAACAATCTGAAAAAAACCCCAAGGCATTTACATTTCAAAGTGAATTGCTGCATTTTTTTTCTCTAGGCTTCGCAGCAAGAGATTCTGTAGGAAGTGCTGCTTAGCATTTTATGTGTTGTAAGTAGCTATGGTGAGGATCTGAGAGCTCTTTGGGGTATTCTTGTGTGGAAAAGGATTGCTCTTTATCATACTCAGATGTTCTTCCTCCAGTAAAATGAAACGTGGATTTTGTGCATCTCCTTGCACTGCAGCAGCCTTTTGGAATAGTGATCCAGGAGACAGCAGGTGGCGTTTCTTGACCATACTCTCCTGCCAACCTTATTTCCAGGGATGGCCTGCAGTGCCACTTATGTAAGGCCAAAGCAGAATAAATTGTTTGCCCTATATTTAGCATGTACCATCTTAAAATGGAAAACTCAGACAACAGAAAACTGCCTCGAATTGTTAGTAATGGTTGGCGATGAGTGCAAACCTAGAGATTTACAAGCACTTACTTTGAAATTTACAGCATTTATTGAAATGTGATCTTTGTCAATGATCACAGTACAGTGTGTACAGTATTCTGTGGAAATCCTAATAAAAGACCTGTTAATGTTGTTTCTTGTACACCAATGACAACTTTAAGTTCTTGCATTGGTATACCTTTAATGTTGGTCCCCTTTTCTTAGTTGAATTTTAAAAGCATTCATTTTTACGTTCAAATAGGATCTGGATTGCATGCAGTCTTCAAAGGACTGACATTCCTCTGCTGTAGATGCTTCTGCATTTCTCCCTGTTTGTTGTTTTTCATATTTCTTTCCACAAACATCTTGAGTCTTGGTGAGAAAGGTTCACATCTTTTGAGCTTCTCTCAAGTTAATTTTCTTGTTCAACACAGTAAAAAGGAAGGTGAAAAAGGGTTAGTCATTGCAGGAGAGCTCAGGAATGTTTTCAGGCCTCAAGAAGAGCATTCGCATATTTAATGAACCTTCTAAACAAGTTTAAATAACATGAAGCAAAGATTTGTTTGAAGTTTGCAGCAGTACAGAAAGCAGGCAGACCTACCATGCAGAGGTCTAAAGATACACAACTTTGTTTTTCTTTTGGGCTTTTTTTCAAGGTTGCTTCAGATTTCCATCCTTCTAAAAATTTTTGATTGTGAAATAAAGGCTTGTTTGTTTGTTTTTAAATTACATCTGTTGTGGCTCCTTGCCTGCCCTTCTACTGTCACATTCTCCTTAGAATAAGTTTTTAAAAGAAGATGTCATTCAACACCTTCATCTTCTGTTTCTTTTAACCTGCTGCTTATTTACAGCACGTTGAACTCAGCAAATGTCTGGTTGCCTACTTGCAGACTACTTTTTAAGTAATTTCATTTTCGTGTGAATGATAAATTTAAGCAGCAAGATGAACTAGGGAGACTTAAAACTGCTACTCGTACTACTGGTCCAATGTTTTGTGATGTGAAGTATAGTGCTATTTTCTTACCTATTTTAGCTTGTGCTATTGAAGATGGCTGGCTGTGGACCTTCAGGGGCTTTTGTTGAGTCACAAACGCCACCTGCAGTTGTCTGGATCTCCTAATAATTCCAGCAGCATGTGCAGTAAAAACTGAGATAGTCTGACTTACCAACTCTCCAAGCAGAGATACTGGATTTTTCCAAGTACAGATGCTCTAACTGTAAACCCTTGTGTACCATCAAATAAAGTCAGCTTCGAAGTTCTTGTGCCAAGCAGGAACTCAAAATAAATGCAGGAGCACTGATGCAAGAGGGAAATTGGGTTTGGAACCATGCACAGAGATCAGGTGTATGGGATCAAAGTCAGCTGGGCCTGAACCTTGTGTCTGCATGAAAGGTAGAAGCCCTCTGTTCATTAGAGGAGACTCCTTCCGATGGAGATGGAGGCAGTAATCCAGCAGCTAGTCTGGAACGTGTGGAGGTGCTGCTCAGGCTTGTTTATCCTTTGGATTTTTACCCTTTGCCAGTCTTCCATGTGGGCACCTGAGAGCAACCTGGAGTGCATTAGGCATGGCTACACTTGAGAGGAGGGTAAAGGGCAGGTGGAACAGATAACGTCTCAGATGCTGACCAGGAGAGAGGGAAAAGTCCAAGTGGACTAAGCGTAACAGTGTGTCAAAGCATGGCTGGTTTCACAGACAGGCGTTTGGCTTCTGTGACCACAGTCACAGAGAGAACTGCTTGGGGTGTGCTTGACAAAGGGGGTCTTTGCAAACCAGCTTCCTAACCTAGTGAGGGTGGCTTTACATGAGGTATGCCAGGAAGGGTTACCTTAACATGGAGAGAACTGAGGGCACTAGAGAAAGGGCAGGTGAACGTGGCAAACAGCGTGACAGGGAAGCCTCTCTCACTTCCCTATAAAAGCAGTGCAACTTGGGACCCATCTGGAATGCTTGTACACTAATCTATGAGCATAAGGAATAAGCAGGAGGATTGTGTATACACAGCTGTAGATCTAAGACCTTGTTAGGGTTATGGTGGTGTGGTAGGATAGCTCTCATGACTATAGTGCTGCAGTGAAGGGATGCAGAAAAGACTGGGTGGGTAAGCATGGTAAAGAGGAGAGGTTAAGCTCTGTATAAAGCAGGTATGTGGATTTTGCCTTGGGACAGGTGATGAGTGAATAGTGAGCTTTTGGGTAAGGATCAGAGGACAGACAAGCACAGGGATACTTCAATGGTTGTCTGCTACATCCTGCCTGATGCTTCAATGGTTGTCTGCTACACGCCTGCACACATTGAAGCATTCTTTAAGCAGCTGGAGAAAGTCTCAGTTACAGACCTCGCTGGTTCCTCTCTGGATCTTAGTCACCCTGTTGGAAGGACAGCATAGCTGGACAAAATTAGTCTAGGAGATTTCTGAAATGTACTGAGGTATCTTAGTCCATGCGACATAGGAACGGGTAAGGGAAGATGCTGGTTTGAACCTGTGACTCTCAAATGTACAACAATTGCTGGATTGTGTAAAGGGCAGCATTGTTTGCTGCAGTGACAATGATTCTTGTGGAGTGAAGAGTGTGAAGTTTAAGATCCTGAGAGTGATGCAGATCCAAAACTTCAGAAGAGTAGGTTTTGGCATGTTCAGTGACTTACCTCCAAGTTCCTGTAGGAAACTGTTCTGGACGGAAAATGTCTGGGGTGATATGATTGATCTTCAGAGGCAACATTCTTAGAGCACTGGAATGATCTGTCTCAATGTGTATAAAGTCAAGCAAGCTGGCAAAGGGCCAGAAAGAATACAGAGATCCTGACTGAGCTTAAACACAAAAAAAAGATGCACACAGAAGATGGAAGTAGGATAGGTTACTGAGGAGGACTGCAAAGGCATTGCCTGTCCATTCAGAAATTAAGTCAGGAAAACCAAAGCTTAGTTGCACTTAAAATTAGCAAAGAATGTGAAGGATGGCAAGAAAGGTTTTTTCTGAGGATATTGTCAGCAAAAGAAGGCTTGAGGAGATTGTGGCCCTACTGGTCAGTGGGACGGGGAACTAGTGAAAAATGACAGGGAGAAGACTGAGGCACTCTGCCTTTTTGCCACCACTTGGCAGAGGAAAAGATGCTGAGACAAATTGGTTTGCTCAGCCTTAAGAAGAGAAGGCTTAGAGAAAACCTTATTCCTGTCTACAGCATCCTGATCAGATGACAAAGAGATGGTGGAGTGAGACTGTTCTCAGAAATGCATTGGGCACAATGGCCACAAGTTGAAACAGGACATTCTGGTCAGGTACTGGAATAAAAGTTACCATGAAGGAGATCAAATACTGAAAGAGTTTACCCAAAGAGGATGTAAAAATCTCTATTCTTGGAGGCCTTCAAGAGTCACCTGGAACCTGGACTCGACCCTAAGAAACTTGAGCTGATTAGACCTGCTCTGAGCTGGGCTTTGGAGGTCCATTTCAAACTGAATTGTTATACACCTGGATGGCCTACTGACTATCCTGTCTTGTGAGAAACAAATGAAGATTTCTTATTCCCCAAACACCATGATGTAGCTGTCTTATATACAATTATACAAAAAAGATTCTCTTTTTAGTCTCTTTGATACTGAGACTAGTGATTACCTATCCTGGCCCCCCCCATCTCAATGCTGACTTGAGATGTCATGGTTATAAGTCACAATGGAAGTTCTGGACTCAAACCTAGCCTCTCTGTTTCCCCATTTCTACCAGAATATAGCAGTGCAAATTCCCAAATCATATGACAACCATGTGCTCTACAAATAGTCATGATGATAGCTAGTCTGGCTAATTCCATCATATTTATTCCAGCATACTGGGATGTATACTTGCAGCAGTCAGCCCCTGTATCCACTTCAGCACCTGGCCCAGAAAAGAAATTGCTATCTTAGTTTACATGAAGGAGTTTTTTTCAAGGTTTGTATTCTCGATAGAGTGTAAATTGAACTTTTTGTGTCCAGTTTCCTAAATTGCAAGCTAGTCCTTGTTTTCAATTTCTATGCAGTTGAGAGAAGTTTGTGGAGTCTCACTCCCACTGACCTTTGAGCTGCTTGAAGACAGATTAGGGCATTCCCCATATCCAGCAGAAACTGCAACATCAAAATGAAATATAAAATCACCAGTCATGTGGCTGCTAGGCAATTCAGGCAAGGAAATTTTCACATTTACTTTAAGAACTGGACTTATCTTGCATCAGGAGACTTGGCAGCACCAATCTTGATGGAAAATTTTAGAAAAGAATATTGGAAAAGTTAACTTAATAGTAATGCTTGAAACAGCTGAGTGAGAATTCCCATGGCTTAACCCCAGTCAGCAGCTCGCTGCTGACTCACTCCCTTACCAGAGAGATTGGGGAGATAATTGGAAGAGTGAAAGCTGGAGAACTCATGGGCTGAGGAAAAGACAGTTTAATAGGGAAAGCAAAGGCTGTGCACACAAGCAAGGCAAACCAAGGAATCTACTCACTGCTTCCCATGAGCATGCAATCCCATGGCAGTTCTCTGGGAGAGCAGGGCCCCATGATGCAAAATGGTTACTGGGGAAGCAAATGCTATCCCTCCAGAGGTGCCCACTCCTCCTTCTTGTCCCCACTTTATACTCTGAGCTTGGTGCCACATGGTCTGGAATATCCCTTTGGTCAGTTTGGGTCACCTGTCCTGGCTCTGTCTCCTCCCAGCCTGCCAAGCCCCCCCAGTCCCTCCCCAGTGTGGCTGTACCAAAAGCAGAAAAGGCCTTGGCTCTGTGCAAGCCCTGCTCAGCAAAAACAAAAACATCTCTGTATTATCAACTCTGTGTTCAGCACAAATCCAAAACACGGCCCCACAGCAGAACCTGAGATGAGAATTAATTCCACCTCAACCCAAACCAGCACACCAAGTAACAATTGCCTTGCAATTATTCCATCCATAAGTACTTACAACTGCTCTAACACTTCTTTCAGCTTTATGACAGTAAATGAATCTTGCTCCAGATGGCAAGATTTTAATAATGTGTTTTTGTTTTTTTATTGCTGACTTAACTGTTAGAAAGAGTGGTCCTGCAGTCTTTTCAGCCACCATGTGCTGCAGAACTGGAGACAGAGAGTCCAACATAACTTGTTAGAACGGAAAAGAGAATTAGTTCACAAATTCCCTTTCCATAATTAAAAAAGTCCTACATTTATGCTTAAACATGAGCAAAATAGTTTGGGAAACTTCTCATCCTCCTTCTCTACAATACCATCACTTGGGGAGGGGTAAAGGGAAGGGAGGAATAAAAAGGAGAAATAAAAGGCAGAGACATTGTTGAGAACTTCTTCTTTATGTTTGAAGCTTTATCAGTTCTCATATCAGAATGACAGAAAAAGAGAACTGTGATGGAGAAAGGATGATGCATCTACAGAATTGCCATAGTGGTTAGGTACTTTCAGGGGAAATTCAGACCACAAAATTTGCTCTGCTGCACTTTTACTACCCTTTGGAAGGGTTTAATATTTGTAAGCATTAGCAAATAAAAGCTTTGAAACATTTCTCACAAAATGCTAAGAAAAGCATGTGCTTGAATTTAGGAAAGAACCTGCAGTGTCTGTTACCCTAATGCAGCTCTATATGAACAGCCACACATATGAAAACATCAGCATGTCAAATTTCAGGCCTGAGAGTTTACACCACATGTGCCTTTGCATGGTCTCAATGGGTCAGACTGCAAGGCATTTCTCCCTTGAGCTGTCATGTATCTTTATCTTCTGTGCACTTCCAGAAAAAGTAGTTTTCTACCTTGAAGAAAGTGATGGGGAAAGTGTGGTGCTTTTTAATATTCACATTACCAAAGACAGTTTTAGATTTTTCTTTTTTTTATATGTCTTTGTAACTAACTCAGTGAAACCTCTATTTTGGGTTGATTAATTTTTTTTTAATAAACAAATCACTGAACTGTAGAGTAATTTACTGTGGGAGAGATTTCTGGATGTCAACTTATCTCACCCCCCATTACATATCAGCAGAGAATAGCATGAAACATCACCAGAGAAAGGAAATTAAAAGCCTTGCCTGTGCAATTGTAGCCATGTGCATGTAGCTGCCTTTTTTACCAGTGAAATCAACCTTGTTCTTTCACTTTTTATTCCTTTTAAGAAACATGTATTTTCAGTTAACTCACTTGCTTTGCACATGATTACAGGTAGCTCCTGTTCTTGCCTACTCCTAAAATGACTGTGAGTGTTTAAGTATGGCCTGAGAACCACTCCAAATTAGGGCTTGCAAAAATAACTAACTTTTACTGTTCTGTCCCTAAGTTGGGGTGCCCAAAAGTATCCTGTGATCTCCAGAGAGCAGAGCAAAGAGCTCTTCTTGCACTGACAGGTGATTTTAAGAAACTTACCACTGCTCCATTCTTTTCTGTCCCCAGACTATTTCTTATCTACTGGGTAAATATGATCAATCACCTTCTGCTACAGGTGAATCTCTACAAAAAACAGTACACAATTTGAAGTCCCATATACTTCATTCATATTCTTTTTATATGTATGCTATTGTTTTAAAATATCTTTTCCTTTGGGTCAGAGTATATGTTCAACTTCCTGAACCAAGTCAATACTTCCCATGTCAGTCATCTAATGGAATACTTACATAGCCACAATTTTTTCCTTTAAGTCCTAGAGGTTGGAGTGTGATATTGGTCTGATCAGCTTTTTCCAGATCCTGATGACATGTCTTGAAATGTCCAGATCAAGAAAAGACATTTCACACTGCCAAAATAGCAGCAATAAGAAGCAATATCCCAGTATGGCTCTGATTGTTCCTGTGTAAGAGTATGTTACAAGGCTTATAAGTAATATTAGTCTTGCTGTGCTGTCTCTTCTCCTTCACTCAGGTTTGGATGACCAAACAACAAGCTGTTTTCTCTCCTAATCTGAGCAGTCACATGTTTGCTCCCGTCCCAAGGTGACATGTCAGTGTGTCTCTTTCCTCTCGTGCTCACATATAAAGCCAGGTGTGATTTTGTTCCTCCGTTGTGCTGGGCTTGGTCCTATTCCTGCCCTATAATTTAGCAAGAGGTCTAAAACTGTGTTCAATTTGCCAATTATCATGCATGTCACTGCAAAGCTTTGTTCACCTACATGCTTAAAAGCTGAAAGTCTTCCTGTTAGCTGCAGGGAATAATTTACACATGTGGTTTTTGTCTTCCAAATATTCAAGGTCATTTCTATAAATAGTGAATCAGGCCATCGGTGTATGTTTTGAGCAAGACTGCTCCTGTAATTAGTCTAGACATTTATGCAGGCAGCCTGGGAGCAGCAAGTTAGAGTCATACAGTTCTGTTCTTCTGTTTCATTTCTTAATATTGCTATTCTTACACACTCAGAAAGGAGACCCATAAAAACACGGTGCTGAGGAGAGGAAACAAGACCTGCTTCTCCATGGCAGAAGAAAAGAACATCACTGTGTGTTTACTTCATCAGAGCTACTTTCCTATCCTGGCTGCAGCCACAATCCCTGGTGTGAATCAGGGCAAATAAAAGAGATTACAAAGGGTTATAACAAATCATGTGGTCTCTATTTATGCAAAGAATCTTTCCCATTTCTTTCAACATCCATGATACCTTATTAAATAGCCCAGTATGCTTCCAATAAATAAATAAATAAATAAATAAATAAATAAATAAATAAATAAAATTATTTATTTATTTAAATGGAAACAAATTGAAAATTATTGTAATGCTGAATAGCTAAACCAGGTATACTATGCAATACCTTAGAAAATTTCCTGTGGATAGCATGAGAGACTGCCATCTCTCTCCGATTCTGAGTGCAAGTAGAGGCGTAATCTTAAAATGATGCTGTGACCATAATCAAAAATTCATTGAGAACTGAAATCTGTTCTATGGAATACCTGAGATAATTTACTCATCCTGATTCCTTAGCTTCTAGCCAGAAACACCAAGAGTCTAAGAAGTAACATTCATATGAAGGGATTATTCCATGTATTTTATGGACAAATATGTACTTACAGCCAAAAGGTTGATATTTGCCTTCATTCTAGAAAGATCATCCCTGGAAATTTTGGGACAGAATTTCAGATACTGTTTCACATGGATTTTCCATGCTGCCTGGCAGCTCAGAAAACTGAACAAGGTAAGGTGTCCCAGAAATGAGGCACCTCAGACTGGATGCCTTCCTTAAAATTGTTGTTGGCAGTTTTGGTGGCAGCTGTATGGTATCTTGGTGACTTCCTCCTGTGAAATTAATTAGCAGCTCTTGGCAGTCAAGTCACAGTCAAGTCACTCTAAGTGTACTTAACCAGGGTGATTTACTTCACAAGCCCTTCCTTGCCAGAATATATGTGGTAAGGATGATGGGAAATAGTGTGATCCTGTATTTTTTCCTACATGCCTTGTAAATCCAAAGATCCTGAAATCTTGATAATTAATCTGAAAACTTTCATAAAACATAGATTATTTTGAAGTAGAACTGTTTTTGGTTTACAGTATCTTAGATTACTTCATTCAGATACATGAAGCACCTGGACTTCCACAGAAACTCAAGAAAATATAAAAGTCAGACCGACTGGTGTAAATGACTGTGTGCCACTTTGCTTCATTTCAGTTCTGATTACTTCCATAAGGGAATTTTTCACTGGGTTCCAACACTAAGCACCAAGTCTTTAGACCTTGTAAATGTGTTTAAAAGGCCAGCTCAGCAAATGCTATTGTTTAAACAATAAGCAGAAATTTAATACGTGAAAATGCTTCCTGTTCCTCTAAATGACCTTAAGGGAACAAATGAAAGTATAAAACTGAGAATATCTGAGATAAATTTAGTCCAGAATAGAAAAATCCACAGCAGATTTGCAATTTATTGCACAAACCAAGTTTTGGCCTGGTCTAATCTAACTTATTTTCCTTATTGCGTGAGTCAATAAATGCTGCATTTATATTTTAAGATTCATGCCTAATCATTGGCAAGGTTATTTTGGTATGGCCTGGCCTTCAAGGAAGCAGTTCTCCCTGTATTGATCTTTATCTGTGCACACAGATTTGCCTCTTTCTATGGAGCAGTATTTTTGCTCAGGACACGCCTCCTGCTCTGACAGGTGAGAGAAGAAGCAGAGTTCGCTATAGGGGGATCTTTCTTCATGCATTTCACAACTACAGCTGCTGCTGCTTGTAGCTGCAGCCATTCTTTATTGTTTCTTGTTCCTTTACACATACGAACTAAATTGATTCTCTTCAATTCACCATTCTTACAGCAAAGCAAGGTGTCTTGCTACATCTGGACCCATCTATTTCTTTTTCTGCAAAGCTAAGGCAAGACTGCAATTAAATTTACTGCTGGATTCACATGTTTGAAAAGTAGTAAGGCCAAAGGGCTTTCTGAGGGAAAAAAATGTTCTGCTTGCATGCTCCAATGAAGCCAGCTGGTGCTTCGTGCACTTCCTCTCCTTAATGATGAATGTGACATTGCTCCTCTGGCACAAAACATCTTTTTGTCCGTATAAACTTTACATTGTGGTTTTAGGCTATAAATTTCAGCAGCATGGACAGAAACTGGGCAAATCCATGGAACAATATTTTGCTGTTTCACGGGACCAGGTAATTGCGTGTGCATATTTGAAATATGGTAAATGAAATAATGTGAGATCAGCTCACAGTGATACAAAGCATTTACATCTGGAATCAGGCCTGGCAATACAGATATCATCATCATGCTGAATCAGCAACAGCAGAAGGCAAGACAAGAAGGGACGACAAAGCAAGAGCTTTTCAGGCACTGAAAAAAGAGCTGTATCTCAAAATCGTGTACATCATACACAGAATGACCAGTTACGGCACACTGTATCTACACAAGAGAAAGTATTTTCAGCTGAGAGCAAGTCCTAGTTATACTGGATAGTCTACAGAACAAAATCTATTCATACAGTGAAAAAAACAAAAGAAAACACCCCCCCCCCCAAAATGAAAACAAAAAACCAATGAATAATACCCCCAAAAACCAGATCAAACAAAAAAGAACCAACAAACAAACAAACAAACAAACAGACATATAAAAACCCAGAACAAAAACCCAAACAAACAAGCCCCAAACAACTAGGAAACAATGTTTCATCTGGGCAATAGTTCCTTAAAATTTACTGTGTCTATTGCATGACATATAAATGAAATTAATCCTTAACATACTTTGTATATATGGCGGAATGTAGTTCATATTTCTGAAGTGTTAAAAGCACAACTGCAAGTTTGTCATTGACCCTGTAAGCATGGTTTACCTAAATCCAATTGCTTTCTGTATGTATGTATTGGGTTTGAATGGCGTGGTTTTTGGTAGCAGGTGGGCCACAAAGGCAGCTTCTGTGAGAAGCTGCCAGAAGCTTCCACCATGTCTGGCAGAGCCAATCTCTGGTTGCTACAAAGATGGACATGCTGCTGGCCAAGCCTGGACCAATTAGAAATGCTGGTAATGCCTCTGTTATAACAGATTTAAGAATGAATCAAAACAAAAGTTATTGTGCAGTTGTAATTGTGGCCAGAGAAGAGCAGAGTGGGAAGATGGGAGAAGAACAACCCTGTGGACACTGAGATCAGTGAAGAAGGAGGGGCTGGGGATGTTACCAATGCTGAGATTCCCCTGCAGCCCATGGAGATCCATGGGGAATGCAGAGATCCATCTGCAGCCCATGGTGAGACAGCCCTGCCCCGGCAGCCCATGGAGATCCATGGGGAATGCAGAGATCCATCTGCAGCCCATGGTGAGACAGCCCTGCCCCTGCAGCCCATGGAGATCCATGGGGAATGCAGAGATCCATCTGCAGCCCATGGTGAGACAGCCCTGCCCCTGCAGCCCATGGAGATCCATGGGGAATGCAGAGATCCATCTGCAGCCCATGGTGAGACAGCCCTGCCCCGGCAGCCCATGGAGATCCATGGGGAATGCAGAGATCCATCTGCAGCCCATGGAGGAGCCCGTGCTGGAGCAGGTGGATGCCTGGAGGAGGCTGTGACCCCGTGGGACACCCATGGAGGGAGGGGCCCTGCTCCCAGGCTGGAGCAGCTGCCCTTGGAGGATGCACCCGTGGGAGAGTGACCACCCCACAGCAGTTTGGGGAGCACTGTGGCCTGTGGGATGGGCTCACTCTGCAGAAGTTCATGGAGATCTGTCTGCATGGGAGGGGAGCCCACAGTGCAGCAGGGCAAGGACTCCTCTCCCTGAGCAGTGGGAGAAGCCACGGGTCATGGACTGACCATAGCCCCATTCCCTGTCTCCCTGTGCCACTGCGGGAGAAGACAGAGCTGGGAAGGAGGGAGGGGGTGAGGGGAACGTGTTTTTAAGGGTTTATTTTACTTCTCATTGTCCTGCTCTAATTTTGTTTAGTAATGAATCCTCTTCATATCTCTAAGTTGAGCCTGTTTTGCCTGTGGTGGTATTTGGTGGGGGATCTTTCCCAGCCCTTATCTCAGCCTATGAACCCTAAATTAAATTTTCTCTCCTCTGGGCAGTTTGCAGAGGGGAGTGAGTGGGTGAGTGGCTTTGGTGGGTGCCTAGCACCAGTGTCAACCCACAAGAGATATTTCCAACATGATTCTTCTCTCTGTTCAACACCTGTACAAAAATATTGCTGTCTTGAATTCTTTGCAGGTAAATATGACTTTTGATTTGTATTGCATGAATTATGTACTACATTTGCTGATAGTAGCTACAAAACTTGTAAGTATTTAGAAGATGGTTTGCTTAAACCTCACTGCTGCTTTTGCGACTCCATGGGGCTATGACCTTAGTTTCAGCTATCAGAAGACTGGACATTGAGGAAACACATTCTTGTGTAAAAGCTTTTGATCACAAAATCAAAAATTGTCTTACTGTGATGCTGATAAATTAAAAATATTTTCTCATTTAGAGAATGAGATGTTTACTCTAAAGAACTTAATAAACTGTTATTCTAGCAAAGTGATTGCATTTTTTGAATAACTTCAAGCAGTAATGGAAATAAAGAATAATGCTAGAAGTTATGTTTTTAAAGATGCCCCAGAGGTTATTGTGACCTTCATCCATCCACCTCTACACAAAAAAGAACAATCAGAAGAATTTTGTGGTTAAATATATTTACTTCTCTTGACTCACAGTACATGCTTTACCAAAAGGCTAAATAAAAAAAATTTAAATACCATAATATATAGTAAACATGATGGGGTTTTCTATTCTGAATGCATGTTATACTGCTTTGTACTGGTGCCCCAAATTTGGTGTCCATGGTTCTCAGCAGCCAGGAGTCAAATATTATGTGAGCAATATTTTACCTTGGAAAACTTCTGAAATATCTGAAAAATGCCCATATGCTGTACAAACATATTCCAGTGAACAAAACTGAAACTAGTCTTCACTAAATACAAAATCAGAAAGTCAGAGTTCCCTGTTCTTGCACCTTGTCTCTGCAGCAGAACTAAAAATAGACCTTCATATATCATCTTAGTTACAAAAGTTTAATCACTGAGGGAATTATGTTCTTAATGCTCTCTCCAAGGTCTTATATAATAGTATGAAAATGTTATTTTCCCAGCATATTTAGGATGCACAACTATAAGTGCTGGTGTCATATGGAACCTGCAGTTTGTCCACAGAGGTACTGATGCTCTCCCTCACACATGCTACAGAGGCAACTAGAGATGCTTCAGACTCCACAATGAAAAAGCTTAACTATTCCAATCCCTTTCTACTAATACTTTAAAAACAAAGTTTTTGGAACTTGTATTCTTTAAAGTATTTCTCTATGGTATGTGATTGGAGGGAATGTGGTTTCCCTGAGAATAAGCTGATGTGCAATATAAATAGTCATCCTTTTCCAATTAAGAGGCGCCAAGACACGTTGACTCCTCCATGCTAAGTCATTTATTATTAATGCAGTTTTGCAATATACATTAATGTAATTTCCTTTACCAGGTGCCCACTGTGGAGCTTCTTACTTTTCCTATGTGGGAGAACAATAGCAGGAAGGAGAAATATGTGCATGTTATTTAAACTGAGGAAGGGACAGGTGCAAAATTAAGTAATTTTTAGCTGAGTAGCACAAAATACTTACACAAATTCAAATGGTAAACTGCTTAGGTGTGTGTAATGAGGGATTTGAAAGAGCTGATGTCATGCAAGCATGACACAGAAGCTAGAATACTTTTGCTGCAAAGTTCAAGGAGGTAAGTACAACATCCTGAGAAAGAGTGCAATGGAGATTTGTTAGAGCACATCAGTCATTCACGAGGTCACATGGACGTTGGACGCATCACACAATGTTAACTTTGGTAAATATGTGTTGGTCTGCTTCATTATAGGGATTTGTAAGGAAATAAATGGACCATCCACACAGTTTGATGTGTTGTACAACAACAACAACAATGACAATAACTATTATTATTACTACATATTATTTTATATTATATAAAATATAATATCATTAAATATTAGTCTATTATACTATAAATATATAGTAATAATGTAGCAAATGTATATAATGAATATATAATAATAGAATATTTTCATAACTATATATTATGAAGTGTTATGATAATTATATTACTATAGATTATTATTATTATTATTATTATTAATAATAATAATAATAATAATAATGTTGAGTATTCAAACATATACTTGAAATATTTATTTGAATAACTACAACAAAAGTTTCAACAAGGGTTTGCAAGCAGACATTTTATTAGGAGTGCCTTGTGGCATTATGAAAAGGCTACATAAGGGTCATCAGTTCTATCTTTACTTTTAAAGCACATGACTTCATTTTCAACTAGGTTCTAGGGATTCACCACATCTAGCCTCAGCCAATAGATTGAAAATATTTTCTGGCTAAACTGATCTTCAGCAGAAAACTAAATTTTTAAATTTATATTTTGCACAAGTACATTCTGTCTTCCATGAAGAAAAATTAACCCTTGTTTTGGCCAAATAATGGAATTCCTAGAAATCAGTAAAGGTTTTCATTGTGGTTAATGTTTACTATATTTTGGCTGAAATTAAAGACTTCATTTTTGTATAGAGTCTTTGCAAACTGCTGCCTATCAGCAATGATCAAACAGCGTCTTCTATCACAGGTCTTGGCTTTGCAAGTGCAAAAAGGTTTTTTTTCCTTTCAGAAGAGGAGAACACATAGTGCCCTTCTCAGAGGCTTCAGGCAGCCAGGGAACCTGGCCAGTAAAGAAAAATAGCATTCTGACTGAAAAATATGTTTCATATGCATGTTGTGCCAACTAGCAGAAGTAGTTGTGCAGGTCTCCTTTCATGGGCTTCTGTTCTTCTGTTTACCCTTTTCACATGAAATTTCAGACAGTATTGTGTTAAGTGGACAACTGAAACCACAAGTTTTAACTGCATATAAGTAGCAGGATAAAAATTAGAAAAGAAGTTAAAAGAAACAGGCAAAAAAGTCAAGAAATCAAAATGAATCTTTAGCAGCTCAAACATCCCTGCTCCCAAACCTACTGACTCCTAGAATGAGATAGCTTTGCACTTTGCAAAGCTTTTGATGTGATCTCCCATAGTGTCCTAGTAACCAAGCTGGTGAGCCAGGGATTGGATATGCAGGTGGTCAAGTACATGGAAAACTGGCATGATTGCAGGACTCAAGGGTTGTGTGACCATGAGTACAGGGAGTGCAGTCTGGTTACTCACTGTATCTCCTCAGGGAGCCGACATGAAACCCATTCTGGTTAATGTCTCTGTTAATGACCCGGGTCATCAGAAGTTCAGCTGCAGCAAGCCTGCCAGCCATGCCAAGCCAGGGGATGGCAGATATGCCCGAGGGCATGCTGAGAGGAAGCTGAAACTCTCAAGAGCCTGTAGAAAGAAGGTGTCAGGAGCCTCAGAGAGTTTAACAAGGACAAGTCCAAAGCCCTGGTGCAGCACTACAGAGAATGGGATGAGTGGCTGGAAGTTATCTTTGGTAGTGCCAAAACCAAACCCTTCATGGAAGTGCACAGGGACCGGACTGGAGGGAACAAGAACAAATCAAAACACAGGAATAAGAAAATATTTTCATTGGAGAATTTCCACTGCGTTGGAACAGATACCCCCGAGAGATGGTGGAATTTTCATCCATGGGAGATATTCAGAAACTCAACTGACATCTTCAGCCTCCTGATCTAGTTGGATCCATTTTGAACAAGATGTTGGACTAGATGACTCCAGAGGTCCCTTCCAACCTCACTTCTCCTGTGATTCTCCAACTCCATAAATACTGCGCTCTCTTCAGATGCTGAAGTTATTAACACAACAAATCTATTTTCCTTTGTCAGTCAGACAACTGGTAGTTTCCATGGTAACAAGGGGAATTCCTATATCTCAGTTTTTCCCACTTGTTAGATTAATTACCATACTTTAGGAAGATGCAAGTGAAGGTGAAGAAATTACTGATTACTACAGGATTATCTTATTTTTCACGACGATGTTTCTTTATCAGATGGGGATTTTGGAAGACAATGTTCAGTGAATTGTCTGCACAAAGCTGTTGGTGCCAGTAAAACCTGTGGAGAGACATTTTACCATCTGCTTATTGCACAAATGTAGCTAGAGAAAAGGACGCTACTCTTATCTGTTTTACTGGACTTTTATTAACAGCCTCTCAGTTAAGAAAAACTCAATATTACTCCTGGTTTACACCATAAAAAAGCAGTGAGGTTATAATCCTGGATTTAAAGGTATTATTATGAACCAACAAACAATTTATTGTTTAATATTACTTGCTTTGGAAAGGAGCAATTAGGTTTTATATATCCACTGAAATCCCTTATTCTGTTTCCCTGATTTTGTGTTGCTCTTTAGGTGATTTAGAAACATACTCCATGGTGCTGTAAAACTAAGTCTTTTTGCTGTTTACCTTCATAGTTCTCAGATTGCATCCCACATAGTTACAAAAAGGGAAACATCAGCTATATTTACAATGTCAAGAAAGACAACTTTTTTTTCCTTAAGCTTTCATCTTGTTTGCTGCCTTAAAAGCACTAAAAATGAATAGAAAAGAATTTCCTGGGGAAAACCCTGAAACACTTAGATAAAATAGAAGGAAATGACAGTGAAAGAGAATGACAGGCCTGTGTGTCATGGATGGGGGTGGGAGACTCCAAATTATGAAGCAGAGGGTAAGAAGCAAAGTCTTTCTTCATAGTCAGTGGCTAAAAAGTCATGACATTATTAATCATTTGTATAGGACGAGAAATGTGCATGGCTCTGTGCTGTGAAAGATAAACAAATAGAAGGATCTGTCATGGGTTTACATTTTAAAGGAAGGGGAGAAGTCAAAGGAGCACAGTACTGTACATGTAACCATCACAGCTTTCAAGTTTTAGAGAACAGTTGAAGTTTTTATAAGGTCAGTAGTAGCTACAATTGAAAATTGCTTTCTGAGTAGCTTCTATCCAAAAAAGTTGCATCAAATCAACCTGTTTCTCTCCTGAAAATCTGTACCGGTTTCAGTGAAAATTTATGCAGTCAGAAAGGTTTTTGATTCAGAAAAGCTTCAGACTGCATTTTGGAATCTCTTCTGAAAAAAAATAAAGTAATTTGTCCTTTTAGATGTTTCTGGGCACCGAATAGAAACATCAGTAGCTCATTATTTATAGTGTAACGTGAGATTTGCATTATACTGAAACATTGGATTTGCATTATACTGAAACATTTTGTGGACAATAAGTTGGTGCATTTGCTACAAAATTTTATCCAGGTAAGTTAAATAGGAAGAGTGTCCTTACACAACCAGCAGAGAAAGTGATGCATGTGTCTTTTCAATCACAGCATGAATCACAGGAACAGGTAGAGTAGATTTGGAGGCTAAGACAATTACTGCCATCCATTTGCTGAAAGGAATTCTAGAAAAGCTTGAGGTCAGAAAGCATATTTCTGAGGCAATGTTTCAAATTACTCTTCAGTTGCACTATTTCAGCTGGCTTTAGGACCAACACACCAGCTTATTCATGCCCCTTTCCCAGTGATGAAGTAACAAACTCTCCTATTTGATTCCTAGACTGGGCATATTCCTAGAGATATGCTGCACTTACAAGCAGCCAAGAACTTACTAAATTGGAGTGTTTTTGACTCTCGGCTAATAGCCATTGCTGCTAAGAGCAATTTTGGCACAGGGGCCACATTGTTATACCTTCTGGTTTGTGTATCATCAGCTGGAGCAATTTTTTAGAACAATGCTGAATGCTTATTTCATACTGCTTCAAGCACGACAGTATATATTAATGTTACTCCGAGCAGACATTTCATTTCACAGAAGGAGTCAGGAAGGTTTAGATGCAAAAGATGACACTCAAATATACGAAACAAAATTAATTTTAAAGTACCTAAGGTAAGAGGCATTTAACCTTGTTGTGTACTGTTTTTAAGAGTAAAATTTGTATCTAGTTTAATTAATATTTAAAGGGAACTTTATCAAGTCCTATCCACACTACTGTAGCCCTTAATTATCTAAATCTGTAATAATGCTCCTCTTTACATACGTACTTGCATATAGTTCATATTCATCTTCTCAATAGCCCACCTGCCAGCTGAACTCCTGTGCATATAAATTTGTTTTAACAAATACAACACTTCTATGCTAAAACATGTTGGTAACTATCAGGGTTCATAATTTGACATATTGGTAGGTCTCTAACCTCAGTATAGCTAGCTAGTAGACTGTCATATAAAAGAAGAAGACTAAGAAAAGAAGAATACTAAGAAAATTTTCAGACACCTTTTTTGTTTAGCAAGAGAGGAAACAGTAGAAACTGCTATCTGAGTCACAGACCAGCAAGTTTCTAAGGAAAGCCTGGTCTGTATCAGTGAAAAAACTTTCTTTGGGACATTCTGCAAACACAGATGACTAGTTGAGACCAGATCATATGGGTGCGTATGTGTGAGTGTTACTTGAATCTAACAAAAATGCAGTCAAAAAAGAGCCAGAACCAGCCAAGGAAGTACCAGCAGCATGGATGGTCCTGGAAAAGATCCAGACTGGGAGAGAAAGTTCTAATTTTGGACAGAATGCTGGCTTAAAACAGATTTGATTTTCTGAACAAAGAAACTGCCTCCTGTTGCTTGTCCCTACTGTATTCAAAGAGAGAGAATTTTGTGTACTTTCTTTGTAAACAGAGAGTAACACACACCCCAAATTGCAAGCTTTCCAGATTTAATATGTTTTATGTAAAGACTCTTGGCTGAAAGTGGATATATACACCTCAGGCTACTTGATGTTTGATTCAAAGATACTGCTTTTATAAAATCCACTGCTTTATCAAACTCTCCTCCTCAGCTTTTTTACACAGTTACAAGTGAGTATTTATCCTAGGCAGAGAAAAATAGGCAATTCAAGGATCTACATGAAACTTGTTTTTTTCCTCCATGCATACTGTGCATAAATAGCAGAACACGTCACTGTATCTTTCTCTCCCTGGTGATGTCAAGCACACCTCCAGAAAGGCATAGAATCAGAGAATCTATATTGGGAAGGACATTTAGGATCACTGAGGCATAACACTGCCAAGTCCACCACTAAAATATGTCCCTCAGTACTATACCTACATATCTTTTAAACACCTCCAGGGCTAGTGACTCAACCACTTCCTGTGCAGACTAGTCCATACTTGACAACCCTTTCTGTGAAGAATTTTTTTATAATATCCAATCTCAATCTTCCCTGGAGCAACCTGAGCACCTCCTCTCTTATTCTATTATTTGGAAGAAGAAGCAGATCCCCATCTGGCTACAACCTCCTTTCAGGTAGTTGTAGAGAGTAATAATGTTCTCCAGAGACTCCTCCAATCTAAGCAGCCCCAACTCCCTCAGTCACTCTTTACAGGATGAGCGCTCCAGACCTTTCAACAGTTTTGTTGCCCTTCTCTGAACACACTCTGTCATCTCAACACTTTCCCTATCATGAGGGGCCCAAAACTGGACGCAGTACTCAAGGTGTGGCCCCACCAGTGCTGAGTACAGGGAACAATCCCTGCCCTGCTCCTGCTGGCCACACCATTGCTGGCACAGGCCAGGATGCCATTGGCCTTCTTGGCCACCTGGGCACTGCTGGCTCATGGTCACCTGCTGTCACCAGCACCCCCAGGGCCTTTTCCTGTGGCAGCTTTGCAGCCACTCTGCCCCAGCCTGTGGCACTGCCTGGGGTTGCTGTGACCCAAGGGCAGGACCCAGCACTGGGCCTTGTTGAGCCTCACACCACTGGGCTCAGCCCATGATCCAGCCTGTCCAGATCCCTCTGCAGAGCCTTCCTGCCCTCCAGCAGATCAGCACTCCCACCCAGCTTGGTGTCATCTGCAAATTGCCTGATGGAATAGGCTAACATTGTCTTCATTTCTGAGGAGGCTCCCTAGGTGCTGGCCTGGACTGTTTTAAGCCAGTGTGGACCCACAGCCTACTGTACAACTTTGTGTGAGTGTCTCCTGCCTTAATTCACCTCTCAGTTTTCTGGGAAAGTAGTGGAAAATGATCGGCAAGAGGTAGAGGATTCTCATGGGGTCTTGACTCAAAAACGCCATGGTCACAATGATGAAGTAGCTTGGAGGGAAAGTTCTTCTGCCAAAAGTGTTGTATTCTTCTATGAATACTGCTGCTTCATTCCTGTTGTGTATTTCTTATCTCTCTGGCTTAGGCAAATAGAGAGTACACTACAGAGCCTATAGCAGGATATTACAAACTTCAAATTATTCTAATTTCCTTAAGTCTTTCATATCAGTGACTTTAATTTCCAGTTGCTCAACTGAACAGTAAAAAATATAAGTGCAAGGGTATAGGCTGTAACAGGTCTTTTCTGTTTCAGTTGGAGACTAAAATAAAGGCTCCCCACTTCTTTCCTGCTGCTGTTTCAAGCTTCTCCTTTCCATTCAGATAACGACCTAAGGAGATCCTTATTCAAGCATATGGCTTATATTGATGTAATGAGATTCTTAGATTCTTAGATTCTTAGAGAGCAGATACTCCTTCTAACTTGCTGTCCTCCAGGAAGAATACTGTATATCAGCTCAAGTGACAAAACTAGTGAAACCCATTTGTGCAACCCGTTGTAGACTTTCCTTTAATAGGATTAGAAGTTTCCATGAGGACAGAAAAGAACAGAAAGAAAGTGATCTCATATTACCAACTTAATGGACAGGTCATGAAGCCCTTCCTACTGGGTTAGTATCCCTAGCCAACAAGATTAGTGTAATCAAACTATGCAGTGGCATCTTGAATTCCTGTTTTTATTATGACCTTTCATGGTCCAATTTTTCCCAGGGATTTGCAGGTCACAAATTTACACCTGAATATGGAGTAAGTGCTTCTCTAGGAGCTATAATACTGATTCTTTATTGCAAGAACTCATTTTTGTCTTTTCCAGTTTTCCATGGGAAAACAATAGTTTTTTTTCTGCTGGTTAGCACAAAAAAGCTGAAGTAAAGCCTTGGGTCAGGACCCATATTTTATAGGGTCAAATTGTTCTTTATCTAGCTCAGCATCTTTGACTGCACTGCTGCTCAGGCAGAAGAAGAAGGAAGTTTGCATGTCAGGAAGATTGCTTCCTATTGCAGCATGAATAGCCCAACTGGTAGCAAGTTGGCTGTGGGCCATTAAAAATTGAACAGCCAAGTCAAACTGGGTCAGGTTTACATTTTACCAGGGTAATGCTGTCTAGTCAGACACCAGCACAGCAGCATTTTCAGCTCAGAGTCTGCTCAGCCATGGGAGAAGGAAGAGAGAGCAAAGGAAGTTTGGCTGTCAGAAACCTTATTTTATCTTCTATTGTAAATACACAACTGGCAGCTGGTCAGGCATTCGAAGTTGAAAGGTCTACTGGCACCTGTTTTAGGTACATCCCTTCCTCATGGGAAGTAATGGGCTGAAAATGTAAGCTGCAGACAGGAGCCTCAGCTGAGAGCTAAAGCTGTTTTCCATCTGAGCTGTGGGGTGGGCTATGTTGTCTTGTAAGTCCTGCCAGCGTGACTTGCCTCAGGACAAACAAGTCAGGTTGGTATCATCATTGCCACTGGATGAGGTGACTGCTCTGGCTATCAAGCCCAATCTACTGCCCATTAAAGACAGGAGGTAGACGTGAGATGCTGTTCAAGCATGCTGAACTGTCTCTTTGAAGTCCTCTTTACTCTTCTTACATGTGTTACCCTTGGCTTGTGGTAAAGCTCATCAGTTATAAAAATCAATTCAACTTTCCCATAGAGCATGGTTTTAAAATTTATCCCTCAAAAAGCAATATTAATAAAATAGCTGAAGACAAAAGAATCAAAATTTGCATTTAGACATGGAGAGTGCAATCCCATCCACCACAAATATCAAGCTACTCTTACTTTCTCACACAGTGAACCTTAACAGGCTTTAGAGCAGCGTGCAGTTTTGCTCTATATTTGGTCTTACAGTCTGGCTAACATAACCGCCTACAGCTTCCCACTTGTCAAGAGGATGTGCCAGTAGCAGCTGCCTAGAGGGAAGAATAAGTAAATGGAAGATAGAGCAGAAGGCGAAAAAAGATTGCTAAAAGGCAGCTGATGGCACTTGAAGCAAGTAAAGCTATCCCCCTTCTCACAAAGGAGGGCTCCATAACAACTAAATGTATGCCCAAAATGGACACTCTTCAGGTTGTAAAGTCAAACACAAAAAGGCTAGCAGAAATAAAGTCATGAGAAGATGGGCAAGAAATTGGTTCAAATGTCTTCATCAGCATGGAAATCAAGAGAGCTCACGCACTCTGAGGGAGATCAGTCAGTCACCTTGCTGAGGGAGCAGCACGATGGAGAGAGGTATTCCGGAGGGCTGAAGGGAAGAAGGGCTGTTTCCCCTGAGCTTGGAGCTGAGGGTGTGTTTGCTTTACAGATGCTGGAAACCCGTAACAGTAAAATGGGAAAAGGAGCACAAGGACATCCTTGTCAAATGGCTGCTGAAGGTGTTATGAGAATGGCTTGTAGCCTGCAGTTGTGAAGGACCTGGGAAAATGGAGGTAGAGCTAAGTGAAGGGAGGAGCTAGAAGAGGTGAAATACACAGTTGTGTCTCAGGTATGACTGCATTCTTCTCCTCTGACTGAGATATGGGGTTGGTTTTCAGCCTGACTGCTCCTGAGTGTATTCATGCTCTCCTGAAAGGCACCTTTCTGAAAATAATTCCAGCCACTGTACAGAGTGAGTCAAATCAAGACCATACCTCTTGCATCCACTCAGACTGAGTTTTATGGGAGAAATTATAAGTGCTGACTCATGGTAGTCATGGCATACAGATGTAGTTCTCTTTTGTACACTTTTTCAATCCTTTTTTTTCTTCCCTAGAGCAAGGCTGACCCCAAATTTGCTGTGTGCCACAGGGCAACCCAGACCACTTTCTCCCTGGGAGCAGAGTGTCTGAAGCTTGTGACCCTCTGTCACAGTGGGAAAAAGCCTCACATCTCTCCCACAATCTTGACTCAGAGACTTATATCCCACAAGACCAAGATGAAAATATTTTGCTCCATAACCAGCTTGCAAAATATAGGGGAGTCCTTGGCTGGAGAGGATAGAGCTGCAGGATGAGGGAGATGTGGTTCTGATGACAGCCTTGCCTCCAGGCATCCTCCTGTGGAACTGAATCAGAAAGTGGCAGGAGAGTCAGAACTGAGAAAGTACAATATAACAAAGATAAAATGCTGACTAAGACTTGAAAAACTACATATTTAATTAAATGGTTTTGGAGGGCTTTCAGGTTTGAACAGTGTAGGACAGCTTTCTACTTCTACTTGCTGGGTAACTAGACCTTGTCTTCATGTTAACAACTTAAAGCAGCTCTAAAACAAAAGAATTTTAGGAATGTTTACTATAGAGTTTGGAAAGCATTTAATATTGGTAAGATTATCTATTTTATTAATCAAGTAGACCTCCAAAATGATTATGATGTCTTTCTCTGCTCCCCTAACTCTATTTGGTATAACTCATTAATATTTGGGACAAGATTTTACAGTGAAAAGTTGAAGATGCTTGAAAACAAAAAATCAAGATGGGGAAATTTTCTGATGTACAAGTAATTGCTCCTCTCCTTAAGACAACACTGTAATTGAGGTGCTTGAGCTGCAGGAAAGAGAGTCACAGAACCACAAAATGACTAGTTTGGAAGAGACCTTCAAGATTACCGAGTCCAACCCATGCCATAACACCTCAACTAAACCATGGCACTGAGTGCCACATCCAGACCTTTCTTAAACACATCCAGGAATGGTGACTCCACCACCTCCCCAGGCAGGCCAATCCAATATTTTGTCACCCTCTCTGTGAAAAACTATTCCCTAATATCCAACCTGTATTTCCCTTGGTGCAGCTTGAGACTGTGACCTCTGGTTCAGCCAGTTGCTGCCTGGAGAGAGACCAAGCCGCCCCGACTACAGCCACCTTTCAGGGAGTTGCAGAGAGTGATAAGGGCACCCCTGAGTCTCCTTTTCTCCAGGCTAAACACCCCCAGCTCCCTCAGCTGTTCCTCACAGGGTTTGTGTTCCCAGCCCCTCTCCAGCCTCGTTGCCTCCTCTGGATGCGCTCAAGTGTCTCAAGGTCCTTCCCAAACTGAGGGCC
The DNA here is from genome assembly GCF_028551555.1 of Melozone crissalis. Taxonomy (NCBI): domain Eukaryota; kingdom Metazoa; phylum Chordata; class Aves; order Passeriformes; family Passerellidae; genus Melozone; species Melozone crissalis. The sequence continues at coordinate 48,267,147 of NW_026535783.1, forward strand.
CAGAACTGGACACAGCACTCGAGGTGTGGCCTCACCAGTGCTGAGTACAGGGGAGAATGACCTCCCTGCTCCTGCTGGCCACACTGTTCCTGACACAGGCCAGGATGCCTTTGGCCTTCTTGGCCACCTGGGCACACTGCTGGCTCATGTCCAGTCAGCTGTTGTCCAGTACTTCCAGGTCCTTTCCCCCTGGGCACTTGCACAGAGAGTGGCAGATAATTTTTGGCAAACAGATCTTTAACTGAACAACAAACCCACATACACACAAAAGCAAATGTAGATTTGTTGGCTGTGCTGCTTTGTAAAGCTATTGCTTTGGGATGATGAACAGGATGAGACCGCTCTTAATAATCTGATTGCAGAATTTTATGGTTGTTGACAATCCAATGAGATTTTTGTTTTCATTTCTCTTTGAAAAATTTCACATATGGAAATTGATGCATTATAAATATAATCTGTCTGACTGGATTGTTAATTCATGAGCTCTAAAAATAAAAGCAAGATTAAGATTTTTGACCACTCCGTGCAAATCTGTATGTTCTAACTGTGTGCTCTTACTCTCATACTCACTCTGTAATCTGAAAAATGCAAACCGTGAAACATACTTAAAAATTAATCAAAAATTGATTAAATTTAATCTAAAATTGATTAAGTCTTCATTTTGCTTAGTAGCAAGGACTGTGGTACTATGCTCACAATCTCTTGGAAATGGCAAGGGCACCTGTGCCAGTCATTCTGTCTGCTCATCCTCACACTGGGCTGCTCCTTTCTCTTTCAAGTATTTAATAAGAAAAGGATAGAAATGGCTCTGCAACAATGTTCTCAGAGATCATCCTGACCTCTTAGAGTGCTTTGTAGAAAGGTGGTCTAAGCACTAGGATCCTACGAAATAAATGAGAACAAGTAAAATAAAAAGAGAATTATTTTATTTTATTTTAATAAAAAAAGAGCAGAAAAGTAAGAATTTTGCTATTTTGCTGCTATCTGTCAAAAACTGGCAATTAATCTTTCACTCTCCTCTATATGCATAATGGGATCTACACAAAATCTGGCCCTACATGAAAGCATAAAAATGCACATATAAAGCCCTAGATAAAAGCCCTAAATAAATCTGTAAGTATCCAACAGGAATGAGTAGTGGCATGGTTTCATGCTGTACAGGGATTGGATCCTGCAAGTCAGGTTGGAAGACCACTGATGACACTGCTGAAATCAGGAATGCTAGCGCATGTCCTCATCACATGCTCATTAGTGAAATGGGTAGTGAAATATTTAAAATATATCTGTCTTACAGCTGCATGTTACAAAAGACTGGGTGGGACAGGCAGCACTAGCATGAAATCATGCCTCATCCCCTTCAGAGTGAAATTAGGCAGGTTTGCTTAACCAGGGGACAATATATTTAAAATGAAGTAGCTGCAGCGTAATGGGTGACATTTGCAGAACACTCCCTCATGATCCATTCTGCCAGCTGGCTGGGGGAGGTTCCTCCCACAGAGCGCTGGTAACAAACATGTGTGAGCCACTCTGGTCGTGAGCAACCCCAGACATTTCTGTAGGAAACATTTCAGTGGAATTAGTTTAGCTGGTGTCTAGTCTTGACTGTTCATGTGAAGTCTGCCTCATACAATCCATTCAGAAGGATTAGCTGCTACTGCTATGCGGTAGCTTTCAGAAAAACTCTCACTAGGGAATGGCTTTTAATGCTTTCCACCAAAGTAAGATCAAGCTTCCAGGCAGTGTCTGCATGTATGTTTATCATACCTACATAATTTTGGACCTGTCTGATCTTGGTGCTGCTCTCACAGGCCTCCAGGACAGATTGTACTAGGCACAGCACTGTTTCAATTTTAGTGTAACTTTCTTCACAGCAAGACTATGCCACAGTTGTCAGTAGTCATTAGATTTATGTTGCTGGTTAGCTTTATAACCTGATTTTGAAAAATCATCTTGGCCTTTGAAACCAATAGATTTAAAAATCATGATTACTGATGATGTATCAGTATCAAATCACAAAACAATCGATTTAAATCATTACTTACTGTTTCTAGAAAAGTTGCATAATTTGTAGTAGAAATTCTGTAAAGAATAAAGCAATTTGCAGAATTCCCTTGCAATGTATCACCCTGTATCAATATATATTCTTCTGGGTTTATATCTGCTAGTTATCTTGTACAACTGTATTTCTTTAAGAGACATTTATGTGACACCTTCTCTGGCATTATTAGACAGTTCCTATCTCTGTTAACTTCATAATAGTCCTCCACAAGGTAGAAATATCTTTCTAGTTTTCACACAACCCCATCATTGTCAGTTTTATGGCAACCCATTTTTAGTTGGGTTAACATTAATTAGTGTCTTGAATTTTTTAGCATCTTGAATAATAATTTAGTGTCTTGAATAATTTATTCCTCAGTGATTTTCCATTCAGAAGTGTAAGAGTATTTAAGTACTGAAAAAAGTGCAGTATAACCAGAGAATCCCAACTCCAAAAACACAAGCTAGCATTCTCTACTAGTGTAAATTGATAGAGGTCTTTTGAATAAAATGTTCCCACTACAAGAAATACGTCAGTACAGGAAATAATTCAGTAAAGGGAAAGTCTGTCCTCATCCAAATTAAATCATTTCTGTAATGGGATAGATGTAAAGTTTATTTTCAGAGAGCATAATCAAAATGACAGGACACCAGAAGACTTCTTCATAATGTATCTGTTCTCTGTTCAGCTGTACTTACATTACAGGCAATCATTAGGAAAATCCATGCTATATGATTCATCATATAGCATACCCCATCATATCACACATTGTCATATATAGAAGTAGCATTAGCAGTGTGTTTCATCATTTGCAAATGCTGAAATTACTGACATCCTGCATGTGTTTTTTAGATCAGATTTTTACTTTAGGAAAATCTGTGGGCAAATACATTAAACTGTATCATACTAAATGAACCTAAGAGTGTATTAATGGGACAAATTTGGTAAGAGGCTGTATAATAATTTGGCTATCTCCATACCTTTAGATACTCTGGGCCTTTCAAGACGTCACAATTTTCACAAAAATGCCCCCCAGGAGCATTTGAGAGGCTCTCTTTCTCTTCTAATTAATTTCTGATGGTTTGAAAGTGTAATTTAAAACTTAAGTGAACATGGCTCAGTTTTGAACTAAGTTGAAGAGGAACTTTGTGAAAAATTCAAACATTTTTTCCAAATCATATTTTTCTAACTGAGTTTCAAAGGACAAACTTTGAGATTCACTTATACTGAGTCACACGGGAATGAACTAGGTCACTCTCCAACATATCTTCATCCTCCTGATGTAGAGGTAGTCTATAATCCTAATAGTAGTTGTTACCTACCATCAAAGCATCAGGAAAAACAAAAGAAAATGGGGGGGAAACCAAAGGCTTTGTTCTGGCGTTCTATTTTAGCCTCCAGCATGTATTTCTACTGTTCACATAAGCCCTCTTCCACTTTTTAAGGCATATATCTCTGAGAATTAGAAACAGAGTATCTTTGTTATTATTTATCTTATAGCAAACATTCCTGTTCCTTTCCCTATGCTCAAAAAGTTTGAAATTCTCTCTGTGAAGTCTGGATAATGCCAATTCAATCAGGGTCTCATGTGAACAAACAAATTCAAGAGGTTAGTTAGTATTTAAAAGTGACCCTTTCCTTTAGAAAAAGCAACATTAAATCTCTTATTTCAATCTTCTGCTTATTCCTTAATATAATGGTATTTCTATTATTTAACTTCAATCTTACAATATATCTGGTTGTTTTTTCCTCTCTTTTTACATGATGCGGTTCTTCGAAAAATCTCTAAGAAAAAGATCTTTCTCTTTTAGCTTGTCTGAAGCCAAGTTGACAAATACCATAATCACTACAGAGCATTTTTATGTCCTCCATGTAGTCTGTAATGAAAAAATTATCTCTCTGCCTTAAAGGACCTGGCAGCTCTTCTGCTCTTGTCTTCTAACTAGTCCTCCATCATGGATTTAGCCTTCCCTTAACAAGAACCACTTTTCAGGGGTGCTCAGAGAAGAATTACCTTGTCAGACTAAACCCATGCATTTGCCATATAAAGTACCTAGAATGCCAAGAACTCCATATCCATTTCAATACAAAGTACAGCAGCTTCTCCAGTACATATTTATTTGCTTAAATTAATACAATACATCATACATGCTTTTACTATTGAGATAGAAAGCCAGAAACTAAAGATTCACATATAGTTTGTTCACTTCACAAGCTGTGGCCTTAAACAGGAACTCAATGTTCTACATGAAATAAATATGCAACACATTATTTGCAAAATCTGTTAGGAGTACAAAATGTTAGCTCTGTTACATCTTGTTCAGCTAAGCAGACATGACATTTTCAAAACTGTTAATAATTATTAAAACTTCTAGGAATAATAAATATGGTACTTATATTACTTCTTAACTGTACACTCAAAACAGCAGAGTTGAGCAGCACCATATGAAGAGAGAAATCAAAGAATAGGTAGTAGACAAACACAGAGTTGTAAAAAGGTGGGTGCAGCAGCATTACTTGGTCTTTCCACTAACTTGTTTTACAGGAAACAGCACAGAATAAACTTTAATTATTACATTAATCACAATGTATTTTACCCTTTGAGCTTCTGAACACAGAGCACCTGTCTTTGCTGTCACAAAATGAAGGCTGTCTGGCAGCCAGGAAAACTCAGTTTCACAAGGAGATGGCTGAGTCCTTGTGGCCAGACTGAAAATACTTTGCTCCGAGGTCACGTACAACTTTGCTTTTCCTTTAAATATGTTCTTTATCTTCACCCTTAAACGATACTAGCTCAGATTTTGGGTTTTCCTCCACCTACTCTGTGCTCCACAGCGTCTTGCAGAACTCTCCCTGCTACCCTTAACATCAGAAAAACCCCTAACTAAACAAACCACATGCCTTCACTTGCCCAGACTCTTTATGGTAGAGCAAATTTATCTTTTCCTCAGCCTGACTTCTGGAAGCATTTCAGCTGTGCAAGTTTGTAGCCACTCTTATTTGTTGTAATGCTCTCGGAAAGCATGAAAAAAGGCTACATAAACAATGCAGGCAAATGGTATAGATGTGCTTTTAAATGGAGGTGGTGGAGACTGGGCTTTAGCTTCATATGTCCCCATAAAATGAAAACCCAAATAACAGTGAACAGTAGTAAGATAAAGCCTTTTTTTCCCCCACAACAGAGCTAGAAGACAAGAGATAAACTCACATTAGGAATGAGAAAAAGAAGAAAATATATCCCCCAATGTCCAGGACACAGGCAATGTCTCTACTGGACTTCTGAGCCTCTACAAAAGGCAAAATAAGGAAGCTAATCCCTTGAAAATTATAAATGGGAAATAGCTTCATTATGAGAGCAAATTTCTATAAAGCATTTTCAAAGCTATTAAAAAGCAAAGGCTGTTACTGTCTGTTCCCAAAGCGGTGCCAATGTAAATAGTGTGAAAATAACTTATGTTTGAAAAGCAAGGTGCTTCACAATGAAGGCTGTTATTTCACTTTTAATTTGTCCCTTGAGGCCTCTTTGTAACAAGTGCCACAGACCCATCTACATTATGTTCTACAGTAGGGAGGACTGTCATCTTCTAACCACTTTGCTTGGGTCACTTGGCACAGTCTTCTTACTTCAGTAATAATTTTGTTTGTAATTTCTCTTATTCATAATTTACAGTTTTAAATTAGGTTTTTACTATTCGGATATTAATTAGACTTGCTTGTTTGAGAATTATCTTAGTATGACTTTGTTTCTGGGCAGAATCTCAAAGTCCCATTGTGAAGAAATACTCTGCTTTCTAGTAAAATGCGATTAAAAAGAGTTCGCATTATGAATTACTTGCAAATAGTATTGCCATTCTGGGACTATTTCCCAGCTGTATGTAGTTGTCCAGTACTTCGGCTCCAGTGATAACTGCACCTATAGAAGTGGGTAAATTGAAGCGGAGAGTGTGGTTGAAGAAGTTTGGAGTAACCATTTAGACAACCCAGAACTGTCTGCAGTGATTTCTTTCCTAAGGACACATCTGGCACATTCTCTTACAAGGTCAGTAAGGAAACTCTGGACTGCATGCTTCCAATAAACATAGTTTTTGCAGTTGCAGAATCACACAATCACAGAAGCATCTAGGTAAGAAAAGACCTCTTAATATCATGAACTCCAATGTTTAAGCAATCACCACCTGGTCGACTAGACTAAGTCCTACATCTGATAATTTCTGGAACACCTGCAGGGATATCTGACTTGCAGTCCTTCTCTGGACATGCTCCAGCACCTCAATGTCTTTCTTGGAGTGAAAGGCCAAAATTGGACACAGGATTTGAGGTGTGGCCTCACCAGTGCTGAGTACAGGGGGTCAATCCCTGCCCTGCTCCTGCTGGCCACACCATTGCTGGCACAGGCCAGGATGCCATTGCCCTTCTTGGCCACCTGGGCACTGCTGGCTCATGCTCAGCTGCTGTCACCAGCACCCCCAGGGCCTTTTCCTGTGGCAGCTTTGCAGCCACTCTGCCCCAGCCTGTGGCACTGCCTGGGGTTGCTGTGACCCAAGGGCAGGACCCAGCCCTGGGCCTTGTTGAGCCTCACACCACTGGGCTCAGCCCATGATCCAGCCTGTCCAGATCCCTCTGCAGAGCCTTCCTGCCCTCCAGCAGATCAGCACTCCCACCCAGTTTGGTGTCATCTGTTAAGTGACTGAGGGGGCTCTCCATCCCCTCATCCAGATGGCTAATAAAGATATTAAACAGGGCTGGGCCCAGTGCTGACCCCTGGGCAACACCACTGGTGACTATCTGCCAACTGCAGTTAACTCCATTAATCACCACTCTCTGGGCCTGGCCATACAGCCATGTTTTAACCCAAGCAAAGACTTCATCCACCCACAAGCTGTCAGCTTTTCCAGGAGAATGCCATGGATAATGTATCAAAGCCTTTGCTGAAGCCCAAATAGAATGCATCCTATGATATTAGTGGCTGGGAGCTGAACTCTGCTGAAAATGTCTCTTTTGCTCCATTTGTCTGGACTGCAATTGGTATATAATACTTTGTTTCTTTCTTGATAAGAATTGTCTAGCTGTCCCATAGCACTCTCCAATAAATAGGCAAGAGTTGGCAATGGAAGGGCAGTGTACTTTCCTGCTTTACACACCACAGGACTGAAGGACTTGCTAAATTCCACCCACCTGCATGATCACCTTTCTAGAAATTGCAAAGAGATTCCCGATTCCTTGCTTGCTCTTCTTATCATGTAAATGAATAAATCTGGAAATGTGGAGCTAACTGATACTGAACCATGCACAGCTGGAAACTACACTACCAAGAGGGAGAAAATTCTAAGAGTTAGCTACTCCCAGCTCTTGGCTGTATACATGCTCACATGGAACTTTTGTCTGGTAGAGACAAGCTAGTGCCAATAAGTTAACTGAAGGAGTTGCTCCCATTTCTGAGGGACTATCTACTAGACCATGCTGAATTTCTACCCGATCATTTCCCCTAACGTCTAAGAAATAGTACAGTTTCACTCATTATTCTAAAAATTTCCTAACTTTTTTGCTTGACCACAATGTCTTCCTTGAAAGAAAGATGGCTCCTTTTTCAATAGGCATTGTCTTACAGCTAAAGCAAGGAAGAGGAATGTTTATGGCAGAACAGTTAATCCCTGAAGAAACATGACCACGGACCTCTAAAATACACCTCAAAGTCTTTTTGAATTCCAAAGTGACCTACCTTCCAGTTCAATTTGGCATAACATTTTTATTTTTAAAAATATGCACATCAGACATAGATTTAATTTAGGAAAGTCACCTGGATATTACTCTTTCTTTTATCAATAGCTTTTTCTGCATGAATTTCTGCATATGTTATGACATGTTAGAGCCTTGAAAAAGGAAAACACTGCCTGTAGCCTTGGACTACACAAACCCAGTTATATGAAAAATAAGGACCTTGCCCTGTGAATGCTGCTTAACTGGTAGGCATGAGGATCATTAATTTGAGAGGTGTGTGTTTTCTTATAGGGGCAGAGAGCTGCAGCTACATGACTGGTCTTAGCAAGCCATAAAAGTAGATGACTATATTTAATTATAACTTGCTATATAGAGAGCATGATGGCAATGTATTTCAAATCAAGAACTCAGCAGGTAAGTGAAGAAGGCAGTAATATTTGGAAGAGATGTACCATATATATGGATTTTAACCTTTTGAGCTGGGATGTCCAAAGGACATAGGACAAATTTTACGATTAATTGAATTTTTATTTCCATGGAAGCAATATGACGATTCAGGGCTGCTTCTCATCTTTCTTGAAGATGTAGGAACTAATATGCTGTTCAAAGTAGTCATGTCATTAATGAAAAGTTTAATGAATATGCTTTTCCCATGTTGGTTATAAGCTTATAACTGTAGGGGAATCAGAGGATGAAAAGCTGAGTTTGACTCCATGAAAACAGCATGAGTGAAATTTGTCTGAAAGGCCTGCCACTTACTGCTCAAGAAGTGTTTAATAAGAGAAGTTTTCTGACCTTAATAAGAGGAAAGTTTTCCTCTGTGAGGTACTGCTTGCTCTGTAAGGGTGGTTTTTACCCCCTGAAACAAAAAATGACCAGATCTGTGTATTCCAAAATTATCCTTACAAGCAATGATAAACTGAAGAGATAAATGGTAAAGCTGCATAATTTTTTCATTTTGAATTACTCATACTGTGTTATGTGTAACTATGGCAAGACTGTGAATACGGCATGCTGATGCCGCCCAGTACATGTGTTGGTCCAAGCAGGCAGTAGAACAAAATGTCAACACAATCTATGCTATTTTACTTCAAGAATTTCTGAACACTCCCATACTGGCTGAAACACAGCAAAGCACAAATATTCCTGGTGCCAGAGAACTAGCTTTTGTAATAAATTCCTTTTAAAGCCTTAGAGAACTGTCCTTTACTGCCTCCCTAGACATTAGTTCTTCTTATTATTTTGTTTCACATTTCTCATTGTAAGTAGTTGCACTAAGAGTCACTTCAGTAAATCAAATATTTGGACTGTGTTAGTTCTGAATGTCGACAGCACTTTCATGCATGCCATGTTTAATAGTACTCTGACTTATAATGTGAAATACTTTGTATTTTCAGATATTTTTGAGGCATATGGTTAGAAGTTTTCATATATATTTAGTCAGACAAGAAATCAGATGCTAAAATATGTTGCTTTCTGCTAAGTAGAAAATTGCATGTAAGTATCTATCCCCATATAATAGGAAGTAAACTTCTGTACCCAACCCATTGTCTGTTATACATTAAACGGATAAATATTAAAGTGTTATTTTTCAATATCTATTGCATTTCTTGGTGACCTCAAGCTGTTTTATTCTTTTAATGTATGTGGTTTACCCTAAATTATTTTTAATAATTTGGCTTATTTATTTCTAAATACTACTACAGACTTCCAGGCTTTAGTAGCTTACAATTCATGTTAAAATCTACCTGGTTACCATTTTCCAGCTGTTTTAAAAATGTCCATTTTAAATGCCTAGAAGCATTGTTTGTTTTTCCATTTTTCTTTCCAGCAATTCTTTCAAACTCTTGTTCTTGTGCTTGAAATACAAGTAATCAGAGAGAGAGTGACCAAGTCTGGCCTTTTCAAAGGATCTAAAGCTGAGATGTTCTTTGCTGTTTGCAAGCTCTCCCTCTCCACATCTCTCCTCTTTGCCCGAATTTCCTATTCTCTTCCCCAGTCCTCCCTCACTTAACACCTCTTCCTTCTCATTGCAGTAGGACTCTCTGAAGTCCTTCATCATGCACTCAGGTTTGCCAGAGAGATCTTGAGCCATGTACAGCTTGTTGTCATCATGATGGTACGTGGCAGGGCTGTATCGTTCCACCTCATAGCAGTTGTCTTCCTCTTCTTCCTGGCATGAGCTTCCCTTGGCACTCTCACCATCAGAATGAAATGAGATACCCTTCCCTTGGCTTTTCTGGGACAGATCAAATGGCTCTTCCTGTTCCAAGCTTCTCAAGACATTTGTCTGGGACAGAGCAATCCTTCCTCTTCCAAAACCTTGTAGTGGTTTGAGGGGAGGAGAAAAGGAAAAAATTATCTATAGGAAATTTTACTGCTTGATACATGGCTAAAAAACAAAATCTGAGGTGTCTTTGTATTTAATTTTTTAACTTTGTCATCCATCCAGCTATCTCCAAGTACTTCACTATTTACATCTTATGGCATCTCCTTTGAGATGCTACAAAAACGAGTGCTATTGTTTACGCTTCACAGCCAGGTTAGGACACACAAAACATTCTTTTAACAGCCAGACTCTGGATGATGCAGCTGGGAAGAAAAGTGAAATGGTCTGGCCTTTTGTAAACTGAATTTTGTCTCAACGTACTCATTTCCTCCTTCCTATTATTTTCTAAAATAAAACTTGAATCTAAAGCACCACAGTCCATAATCCAAGTCCCAGGTTTTGTATCTTATGCTTCAGAGGAGTGGAAGAGACTAAAAACATGGTAATGTATTTGTTCTATGGACACTGTGGTTCAAAGTTAATACTTTACAAATGAAAAGACAACAGTCTCAGCAGCCTATTACTGTCCTTAATTTTTCCCCTTTCATCCACTGAGAAACAATCAGGTGAAAAGCTCTATGCACTAGACAGTGCTTCAGCTTGAGGGAATCATTATAAACAAATGATTTCGAGCAGTGTATATGAATATGCATCTAATCCTGGATCTGGTTTGGCTTAGTATTTGTCAGTGTCTTCCCTCTTGCTGAAAATACAGATTATCCAAGAGGCATCTGTGGACTCAAAAATGCTCCAAACATCATCAGGATATATTTTAAAAAATCAGATACTATAGGCATAGGCCAGCTTCATTAGACTAGTGACAAAGTGAGGACTTCACCCAATACCTATGAAAGTCACAATTTTAACTGCTTTTGTTTCCTTTGTTTTTACTTTCCCCTCAGTAATTGAATCAAGTTTATGAAGGATCTATGCAGTATCACTAAACAGCAGATTTTATTTTGCAACAAGGTGTATTTGTTAAAAGGATTCATAAAAAGGCATCACCTCACAAATTTTCTCATAATTGATAAGCCTCAAGGTCCACAGAATCTCTGTACAATGAAAAGATCTTAGGCAATCTCCAATTACAAGCAATTCTCTAACTAGCATGATGCTGTAGGAGATTTACAGAAAAAAATACTTATTTCATTAGCCATTAGGATCTTCAAAAAATTTACACCAAATGTCATTAGAGCAAGTGTTTTGCACATGTGCTAAGCCGCCCTAAAGTTTGAATATATGAGAAATGCCAAGAAATCTTGCCCACTAAAGAATTATTCATATACTTAAAAAAGGGATCTTGGAGACCCAAGCCCTCAAAAAATTCTCCCTAATTCCCCCACTTCTTTAGATAGCATTGATCTGTTTACACACATGAGGATGACTTCAGGAAGTGTATGTGGTAAGTGGCAGACAGGAAATGTTTCACAGGATGCCCTCAGTAGTCAAAAATCCTTATACTGTGAGACTTATACTTTGAGGAATATCCCCTCCTATTCATGTGCTTCCTTGTAAATGGGATCTTGAGCCTATGGTATTCATGTGGCACCAGCTATGCCAATACAGTACAGAATGACCAAGGCTCCTGGATGTAGAGCCATTGAAGATTCCATTCCTGCTCCAGACTGGAATCCACTAAGCTGTCAGAAAGGACCATAAGTGTTTCAGATTTTCTTTTTCTGTCAAATTAGGATTAATTTATGATTTATTTGGGACATGTAATGCTGCCATGTAATGCTATAGTAATATAGCTAATAACAACTTCACAGGCTTATGGGATTCTACCTCTTGCAATAACATTGGATCTATGGCACAAGTTTGTGGATCTGTCGTACAAAGCCCATTTGTGTTTACTGATATGCATATTCAGATCTCACAGACAATAATCTTGCTGAAAATTATTACCTTGAGAGTGAAATCCCCTTTCCATGACTCCATGTTTGACTTTCATGTGCCTGGTTAGGTTCCCCTTCAAGGTGAATTTGCTGGGACAGTAGAGGCACTTAAATGGCTTACTATCTGAGTGCAAGTGCATGTGTCCCATTAAATTGTGCATTCTGTTAAACTCCTTTCCACACAGCTGTAAAAATGGTAAAAATGAAAATTATTAGTTTGAAGCAGTATTTTCAAGGACAACATTTTTAAAGGAAAGAGGACCTACACTTCTCAACTTAAATTCTGACAGTTTTTGGCTGCAATAAGTTTTTCAAAGTTCCATCAAAATCCTACAGGCAAAAACATGTGGTATCTAAGGCACTCTGAACTGCTGATATTTTTTTATATTGGTGACCAGCACACATAGTGCAGGATTCCCCAAAAGCAGTCAATGTTGTTGTAAGGAGGGGAAAGACTTTAGGGAGTAATCTGGAAGGCTCATAACTTGAATGAGATTCAAAGTAGAAGTTTCTGCCCTGGTGAACCATTCCATTTGTAGTTTATACATCTAGCCTTTAATCAACTACAATGTCAGGCAGGAATGGAATTATAAAATAAAACCAATTAAGGGTTTCTGTGAAACAGTCAAAGTAACAGAATATTACTTATTTTTAAATGGAAACTAAATGGCTGCACATTTTGCTTAAAGCTAGAAAAAGCAATTCCTTGTTTTTCTGTGTTTCTTCCTCACTCTTTATTTCCCCTGATTCTTTCATCATTTGTTTATCAACTCCTGTGTTTTGGTGTCTCTGGTGAGTAAGCTGCAATTTAAACAGTCGTGAGGCTGCAAGAATGACTCAGCTTTCCCTGAAGCATGTTCCTGCCAGCTTAAGCCATTGATCGTGAAATTTTTCCTTTGATGGAACAATACCAGTGGGTTTAATTCATTGTTGTTTATTTAGATGGGTCCTTTTGTAGTCTGGACTCTTATGTACTCTTAAGACATGAGAGTTTGACATCACTATTACAGCCACCCAGTCTTACTTATCTTCTGGTCTTTCCTTACCAGGATTTATAATTTTATTCACATTCAAGTGGCTATTTCCATACTCTGCAAACTTCTGTGCTTGCTTCCTACTTTTTTTTTTCCTGACTTGTTTTATCATTGCATTTTAATTTTTTTTAATTATTCTTATTACTATATTAACCAGAGTCACCATTACTGAGTAACTGAAACCTTCATCTAGCAGGGTAACCATCTGGCAGACAATTAATAAATAGAAATTACTAAGACTCCACCAGATTTTTTACATAATCTGGATTCAATTTTTACTTATTTGGTATTGCAGAAGAACTGATACAGAACTTGTAGATGTAAATTCAGAAAGTCATCACTTAGAATATCTGGATGAAATGTAAATAGCGAAAGGATCCTTGGAAAAGCAGTACTGTATGCTTTGTCTTTTAAGACTTCTCTTGGGGAAAATTGAATCTGTTCATAAATACAAAAATTAGCAGGTCTACTGTTTCAAAATAAAAACTAGAGCTGAGTCAGAGCTGTAAAAAGACAGATTCTGAAAACATTCACTTGTTTTTCAAAAAGTTATTCGCTTCAGCTGCATATGTACCATTTGTGTTTTTCTGTCTGTGATTTTACTAAAATGAAAACTCTAGCAAATAAATTTATCACAAAGTGTTAGACATGACCATTGGTGGAAAAAAGGAATAGCCACTGAAAGTGAGTAATTCATTTTTAAAAGTAAGATGGCTGCTTCCAAGGGTCATCCAACCACTGAGGAAAGAATACTGTCTTCTTCATGTTCAAAGAAAGTTAATATGTAGGATTATGTACACTCAGAGAAATTATAGAACCACAAAATACCTCAAAAAGTGCTGGGAGGAATCAGACTCTCATCTACTGAGACTACTAATGAGCACAGAAAATTAGCAAGGAGTAACCAGCAGCTGATTGTATCTTGACAGCTGCTGGAACAACCTATAACTTGTCAATATTACTCTTGTTGCAAGAATGTCAACAATAATATCTCTCTTACACCTCTTTGCTGAAGGCTTCTGGTTATCTGCTTGTATTGTGGCTGACATACATTTTCACCAGAACCTGCTTTCTTGTATCTACATCTTCTCTGTCTGAACTGGTAACCAAGGAAAATCATGTTGAGTGGATGAGTGGCTTCAGTACTGCATGCAAACACTTATCTTTATAAGGTCTTGAGTATTAAAATTTATTTAGAAGGACCATTTATTTGCTTTCTGTCAAGGCAATATTTGTTTCTCTTTCCTCTTACTGAAAAGACAGGGACTTGGTAAAGGTTATTTCTTTATGGCATAAAAGTTCTGTGTCTGAATAAAGTTGATGGGTTTTCCATTTCCCAGAGTCAGGCACATCTTCAAAATATGTAATGTGTTCTTGTCCTGAATTCTCCTCTGGGAACATAAGGAAATGGTACTAGAGTGCAGAGGTGTGGCAGGAAAATTAAAGAAATGCAGATAGGAAAGTTGGTTTTTGGAATGATGGGTCTCTGTGGCATAATCTTTGTTTTACTGGTCATTTCAAAAAGGCACGAGACATCTTTCAGAAGAATATCTATGATCCAGATGTAAAAGGAAATAGGTTTCTCACTTGTATGCTAGGAGACTGCAATTCAAATCTAGCTGGAGTACATAGCTAATGCTCAATGAAGGGCTTGAATCTGCAGATCAAATTAGAAGCCTGTACAAGATTTTTTTTCTCTCTGACATGACAGCCTTGTGAGCAGAGTGTGAAAGATGATCCTGAGACAGCTGCATGGGAGGAGCTCCAGCAGAACCCAATGCACTATAGCACTCAGGGAGGTGAAAAGTTTATGCAAGAGAACTTGGGATATCAGGAACAACATGGTTTACTTGTGGACTTTCTGTTAGGCTGTCTAACAAAATAATCTTCGACAAAATGTTTAGAACAAAATAAAATTAAAATCTTGAAGAGAACAACTCAGTTGCAAGTCTGCTGAACAGACTTAGTTGCTGGTGAAATGGACTTCAGTATAGTTTGCTAGAATAGTCTACATTAGTTCCAGCCTAGATGTTTTTCCTCTTAAGCCAGCACGTGAAGTTTCATCCTTCTAGATTTGCCACCAGTTTTGCTCCTTCTCAAAGTACTTCTCTCTCTCTGATTAAAAACCACATTTTTAGATAGGGAAAAAAGTGGTGTTCAAAACATCTGTTACAGATATTTGTCTGAGCTGAAGAAAGATCCATTGCATCCTTTATTGGAAGTCTGAAAAATTGATTACTTCAGCACTAAAAGCAACAGTAAATTTCATGGAACCTTTCTATACAAATCCAAATTAGTACTGTTGCACCAGTTGTTGGAATACCTTCATAAGTCTTCAGTGGGTTTTTTTTTCCTCTTAAACAGAAATAAACAAGGCAACATGGGCTCAGGCCTTTAAATACTACAGACAAGTTCACTCTTCAGCAGAAAATCAAACAGAGATCCAGGCTGCAGCTGGATGAGGAAACAGAAGGGACAACTATTTGCTACTCCCTCACTTCTGATAGTATGTGCTTAGCTGTGATTAGACACATAGGAAAGCTCATGTTTTCTTTTGCTGTGAGAAAAAGGTAAAGAAAATCATTGCATGTGGTGAAGTATAAAGGCTACTGCTGTGCTCTCTTTCCCTTGCATTCTTCTTCTTCTTCTTTTTTTTTATTTATAAGAAGGGTGTTCCTTTCCTCAAAGAAAGAAGGAGAGGGAGAATGACTGTAAACTGTCCAAAAGGACCGTGAGAAAACAGGAAGCTTTGAAAAGTACAAGAGAAAGCAAGATGAAATCTATTTGCAGGCGGTTCCCCGGGGACATGTGAGCCATTGTTAAGCAGGCTGTTCATACAGCTATATCCTTCCTTCTGCTGAGGAGGAGCTTGGTGCCAAAAGGCTGCTATCTGGTCATTGCCTTAACCCTCCAAGTACCAGCCAGAAATATTTGCCTTCAAGAGTCTTCAGGGGCTCTGTCAGAGAGGTAATGTTAGGCTGTTCCTAATGCAAAAAAGCAATTCCTGATTCTGTGTCTGCTTATTGTTGCAATCTTCACTGTCAGAGGCACTGATGCTGATTCATACCCCTTCAGACATATGAGAAACAGATTCACTATCCTTACTTGTTTCTTTCCTCATTGGAACACTGGGTGGGACAGAAAAGTAAAAAAATAAGAAAAACAGGTGTTCCTGTAGAGCTTTTGTTACTGTCTGGAAAACATACTGGTGATACTCTATTTCCCAGTTCCAACTATTGCCCTCTCCAAGTTTCAATAGTCTGTCATCATCAAACACTGAGCTGAACACAACCTTCCAGCTAATCTGCACGTACCCAAAAAATCATGTGGATCCATATACTGCACCCACAAAATCTGATCCAAAATTTGAGATTCTTTTCTGAAGTTTGAGGAGTCAGAGAACAACTTCAACCAAATGGGAACGACAAGGCATGTTTGCAGATGTTCTCAAAGAATTAAAACCTCCAGCAGACCTGACTTGTTACACCCATAGAATTTCAGTAAAAGAAATTCTTTTATCAATATAGAGTAATGTAAGCACTACTACACAACATACTACTTTCATAAGACATAAATTAGAACAAAGTACTGAAGGTGAAAGACTTTGCTGCTAGTTTTTCAAAGTAAAATGTTTTGACGTTAAGAAAGAAAAATTACGAAGTCAGAAATATTCATTCCGACATTTTCTTACTAAAACCAGCACTGACCATCATATATTCCTATGACATTTTGAAATTCTACATTTTTTCAAGATGAAATAAGGATCATATGAATGAAATATGATGAAAAAATGAAATAATTCCATTTAAATTTTTCATCCATCTCTGCTTCTTCATGAGAAATTCCTTTTAAGAAAATATCAATACCAT
The DNA here is from genome assembly GCF_028551555.1 of Melozone crissalis. Lineage (NCBI taxonomy): Eukaryota > Metazoa > Chordata > Aves > Passeriformes > Passerellidae > Melozone > Melozone crissalis. Next base: position 48,284,030 of record NW_026535783.1, read on the forward strand.
AGAGATGTAAAATGAAAGAGTTCTAGAAATTGCTTTCAATCAGTCTTTAGTTTCTTATGCATAACCTCGGTAATATGCTCCACTCTGTATTTACAGCCATCTTAGAACAAATTAAAGTGGGAAATCTTCAGCCTTTGACTTCACAAAGTACAACAACAGTAATGAACCAGATAAGCATTGGAACACTGGAGGCAGCAAAAGAACTTATGTAGCATCCAGTACTGAACAAGAATATAGATATGAATAATTCATAAGAAATGTACTAGAAGTAAACAGGATCAATAAAGTCTTTAGGGTTTAGGGGGAGGGAGAAGAGAGGATGGAAATGGAATGCCAGCCTCCAGTGCTGGGGGGCAGCGGCAAACTGGAATTTGAAGGACTGTAGAAAGAAAGGCCAGGTGGTCTCAGAGGCTGTTTTGTTAGCATACTAATATCCTGCTTTGAATTCCAGTCTGGTAATTACACTCTACCCATTCAAATCCCTTCTGTAGTTTTATTTTGCTGTGGCTTTTTCTAACCCCTTTCTTGAACTGTTGCATAGCATCACTGTGTGAAATTCTGGCTGCTGCTTTTTCATGATCCTCTGCAGGGTGCATGATTTGATTCCTGCTTTTTGTCAGTGTTTCAAGCTATTAAGCACTTAAATTTCTGTTTGGATGATTGTACTAAGCAAATGTCAGATATGTTTTTGTCCTCAAATGTCTGTGGCACTTAAACAATCACAGGGAAAAAACCCCAAAACTTATGTGAGAAGGAATGATCCTGATGGGAAAGGGAGTAAACCACAGGTATTTATCTCCATTATGTTGTGCAACATAAGCAGAACCTGGGTAAAGAAAGAAAATCAGGCTGGTTTATGTTAATTTTTGAATACAAGTGCAGTATGTGTTAGCAGGTTTGTTTTTCTAATTCTACCATATGATAAGATGACAATATCAGAGAAATATGCTTTAGGATAATACCTCTACCACCAAATGTACTTACCTTGCATTTAAAGGGTTTGACATCAGAGTGAACAATCATGTGGGCCTTGAGAGTCTGCTTTTGCACAAAGCTCTTGAAGCACAAATGGCATTGATAGGCTCTGATATTGGTGTGGATCAGGACATGTCGCTTCATGTTGGCCAGCAGAGTAAATTCCCGGCCACAAATTCCACATTTGTGCTCTTTCACACCCTGAAAAAAAAAATAATTCTGTAGATGTAAAATTTTCTAGGTAATTTAATCGTCAGTACAGCAATTTATGAATTATTCATTCTGCATTAGCAAAGTTGATAATAAATTATTTCACTTTTAACATTTTTCAAGTTATTTTCTCCTGACAAATTCTTACAAGCTTCTGAGACGCAGAGAAGTAAAACAAAACACAAACTTAATGAAGTCATGAAGTCTGTTTTCAAATAAATCTAACATAGTCAGCGTCAGAGCTTCCCTCTCCTGCTCTGCTGCTTAAGTAAAGTATTGATTACACACCTCACATTTATTGCAGAGAGAAATATCTGCTTATTCCTGGTGGGATTTTCAGTAACCACTATGGAATGATTTCATTTTATATGAGGTTTATAGAACATTTCTATCACTTTTTATGCTATCTACTCAATTTATGACTACATAATTCAATATTCTTACTCACACCCATGTGGTCTGTCAGCTTCTCAGTGATTTAGATACTATGAAAATCAAAGGATTTGCTACTATACAGCTGAAGAGTTTTATGTGCTGAAGGTAATAAAGATTTACTAGTGAGGTGCTGAGAGCAATTACTCCTTCCACAGCCCTTCTTTAAAAAGATGTGAAATGACTGTCAGTGGTTTTCACAGTTAATTAAAAAGCTAAAACTGGACATCACTACCAGTTTCAAGTGTCTGCTCATTTGATATGAAGCTGCGTTTAGTCAGCTAAGTACTATTATTTTCATGGTGAATCCACCTGTGGCTGTGGACAAAGAAGCAAAAGCTCTCTAAGGACTCAGGGACATTTCATTCCCTGTGACAAAAAAACATACCAAGTCTTCAATTAGTGGAATCTTGCATGGTAAATCTGAAGAGCAGGGAATCTCCAGAAATTATAAGCATGAAGCAGAAAAGAAAAAGCAAATGTGGAAGTAGAAGTTGTGCAATTTTCAAAGAATATGTGACTATAAGACTCAAGGGCCATAGCTTTCTGTATTTCTAATGTTTTTTATGTAAAAGCCAAAATTCAAATGTTAAAGGAAAAATATGGTAATCTGGAAGCAACCTTTTTTTAAAGTGAAAGGATTTGACTTCTCTTATTATTTTTGTAAAAGTGGATTGTCAATTTCAGAGTTTCTTGAATGGAAAAATTGCATTTTTCCTATTTTTGGAAGCAATCTTTTCGGAAGAGTTCCAAAGCTTTCTCGTACCCTAAGCTGGCCCTGCTGTCACCACTGTCAGCAGAGGCAAAACTGCTACTTGATATTAATTGGCTGTTATTATGATCCTGCTTGTCCATTTATATTAACTGGCATTCTGGATAACGTATGCACAAAGGAGAATTTTTCTTAGGGTTATTTTGTTTTTTAAATGTCATCTCATTACAATGATTCTTCAAAATCTGATGAGTAATAACATACTTTTTTTTTTTTTTTTTTTTTTTTGCTACAGTCCACTACAAACCCACGTACTTCCTAATTAAAGGAATAAAGTATCACAACTGGCTTTCACTTAAAAAAATATCTTTTAAAATTTTGGGATTATGGGGTGGTTATACAGCTTTGCAAAATTTTACAGAAGGTCATTCTGAAAAAAGCCTCAAGAAACAGAGAGAGATGAATCCGGTTTGGAGAAGTGATACAGGGGGTTTAATTGAATTCCTGCTTATAACAAAGTTGCGTTTGTGTGTACTTTTTTAAGGCTGGCAAAGACATCTGGCTGATAAAACTGCCAGCAATGCTGGAGTTTCTGTGTAAGCCTCTGCAGCTGGCAAGGGCCCACGTTTCTGAGGAGGTACCTGCCCTTGTGTAGCTTTCATTGCCTGTAATCCTTATACTACCTCCAGATGCAAGGTGAGAGCTGGCTTACCTTGTGAGTCAGGGAGTGTTGCTTCAGGTGGTGGGGCTGCACAAACTCCATGCCGCATTCAGTGCAGATGTATGGGCGGATGTCTTTGTGCTTCATCATGTGGTTTTGCAGCTGACTTGGGTACTGGAAGGTCTTATCACACTCGGTGCAATTGTACTGTATAGGGCCACGGTGGGTGGTTAGGTGTCTCTTCAGCTGGGCCAGAGTTGGAAAGTCCAGACCACACTCCACACAAATGTTCTCTCGTCCACTCTCATGCTTAGACTCATGTGCTTTCAGCTCACTGGGGTAGGCAAAACCCCTGCCACAGATCCTGCAGTTGTAAGGTTTGATATCACTGTGTTGCATCATGTGTCTCTTAAGGTGACTGGTTTGAGTGAAAGCCTTGTGGCACACCTGGCACTTATGGGGCCGAGTGCCCTGGTGTGTCAACATATGCGTGTGCAAGTGGCTCAGCTGCTTGAAAAGCTTGCCACATCGGGTGCAAGCATGTGGTTTAATGCCGCTGTGACCCAAGATATGGGTGACCAAATTGTACTTGGATGTATAGGACTTCTCACACATGGGACATTGCCAGCGTTTCTGCTCACCCCCCACATCAACATAGTAGCTGTCATCTATCTGAAGGTTGACATCTACTCTTTCCACTTTCTGTTTGTTTTCACCACTTTCTCTTACTTCAGCCCTCCTGAAGGGTGGTTCTGTAGGTCTTTTCATTTGAAAAGGGTTCCTGAAATGAAAGTTTGGTGGTACAATGAAAGGAAACATTAAGCCAGGATGGACTTTAGGATAATAAGGGTAAGGAGCCTGCATGAATGCTGGGTTACTGGGCCATGCCATGCTAGGCTTCACTGGTTCTTGCTTAATGGGCTTGGCTCCAAAATGCTCCAGAGTTCTGTAGAACTGAAAACCAAAGTTGCAGAGGTCAATCATCTGGGAACTGTACTTGGGCTGAGTTGGCTGTTGGAACACCAAGGGGAGACTAGAAGAGCCCATGTCGTGATCCTCAGGTCGATCTGGTGATGATGAGGAATCCTCAAGGGTGATGGGAGGAGGCATTTTTGTTGGCATGCTCTTACGTTTGCGAGACCCTCCTTCCAAGGACCCCTGGAATGTTTCCATGTTTTCAAGAGGAGGAGGACCATAGCGGAAATGTGAGAGGTGTGTTCTGAATTCTTCATCAAATTGTGTTGCTCTGTGTGGCTTTGTAACGGGGCTGAGCGGCTGCAGGCAGAGGGAGAAGGGAGAGGCTCGGGTATTGTCCACATTAAAACTTGTTTCTTCGTTCTTCATCATATTCAATTTTCTTCTCTGTGGGCCAAATTCCTTAAAATAAGCAAAAGAAACCCCAAATGTGTTTATTTCTTCATGTTCTTCTGGATTTAACAATCTATTGACCATTTTATTGTTTTGAAGATTGTTGGGTTTTTTTAAATAAATAAAACTAAGGATTTCTTAGGTCCATATAGGACAAAGGCCTTTTAAAGCAGAATTAAATTGGTAAGTGAAAAGCAAAAAAGCTTTGGTCTTCCTGCAGCAGATTTGACCCACACAACATTTTTACAACTTAAACATCCTGTACTGTGACCCACTACTTCACAGATGAAACCAGTATGGCAATGCTTCTGCCTAACTTTATTCAGTCAGTCTGTTTGTGGGCAAAATTCTGTCCTTGGCTGTGCATGAACGGCTCTAGAAATTGGCGGTGCATATAAAGGATATAGCAATACAAACAATAATATGCACATTTATTATGGTTGTGACATGAAAAGCCAAAGCCAAAAAATGTTAAGCTTCTTTGTATCATTAACATGTGCTGCTGTGAGAGAAAACAATGGCCAAGTGATCTAAGGACACTGTGTACCATCAGGTTTTGCGCCATGTTTCCTGGCTGCTCGCACTTTGTATTGTAATAAGAAGGCGGAGATTAATTTATTTTCTTTGTTTTAATCACAGAGATATTTGCCTGGCAGATCTGGGGGAGGAAAGACATTTGACAACTCTCCAAATTACACTTAGTTTAATAGGTTTTATCTAAGATGTTTTTTTGTTTGTTTGTTTGTTTCTAAACAGGTGGGCAAAATCACCACTATAAAACTAAATATAGAAATGATGTCAACAAAACCCTGGGGACTGCAGAGTAACTAACACCTAAAAATGCTCTGAGCATATCTGATGATAGAATGTGATGAGGCAGATTAATAATTTTCTTCTGGCAAAATTTTATGTTCCACTGATCATACGGGAAACTTCATCTGAATTTGTGGTTCATCTAAAACATTGGTTATAAATTTTGGTTAATCTTAAATAAGGCTGCTACTTTTTCCCTCGTCCCTCTAGTGTCATAGAATCAGAAAACTTTCATTAGAAAAGACCTTTAAGATCATCAAGTCCAGACATTAATTGCCAAATCCACCACAAAAACATGTCCCTAAGCACCACAAGTCTTTTAAATACCTCCAAGGATGGTGACTCCATCACTTCTGTGGGGAACCTGTTTCAGATCTTGACCACTTTTTTTGTGAAGAGGTTCTTTCCCTGGAACAACTTGAGGCCATTTCCTCTTGTCCTATCACTTGTTACCTGGGAAAAGAGACAAATACCCACCTGGTTATAACCTCTTTCGGGCAGTTGTAGAGAGTGATAATGTTACCCTAAAGCTCCTTTTCTCCAGGTGAAACAACCCCAGCTCCCTCAGTCACTCATTACAGGACTTGTGAACCAGACCCTTCACAAGCACCATTGGCCTGCTCTGGACATGCTCCAGCACCTCAATGTCTTTCTTGGAGTGAAGGGCCCAAAACTGGACACAGTACTCAAGGTGTGGCCTCACCAGTGCTGAGTACAGGGGGTCAATCCCTGCCCTGCTCCTGCTGGCCACACCATTGCTGGCACAGGCCAGGATGCCATTGGCCTTCTTGGCCACCTGGGCACTGCTGGCTCATGCTCAGCTGCTGTCACCAGCACCCCCAGGGCCTTTTCCTGTGGCAGCTTTGCAGCCACTCTGCCCCAGCCTGTGGCACTGCCTGGGGTTGCTGTGACCCAAGGGCAGGACCCAGCCCTGGGCCTTGTTGAACCCCACACCACTGGGCTCAGCCCATGCTCCAGCCTGTCCAGATCCCTCTGCAGAGCCTTCCTGCCCTCCAGCAGATCAGCACTCCCACCCAGCTTGGGGTAATCCACAAACTTAGCAAGGGTATGCTTGAACCCCACATTCATCAATAAAGATATTAAACAGGGCTGGGCCCAGTGCTGACCCCTGGGCAACATCACTGGTGTCATCAGCCAGCTGGATGTAACTATTCACTACCACTCTCCAGACCAGGGCATCCTGGCATTTTTTTATATAGGAAACAGTGCACTCATGAAGCCATGAGCTGTCTGTTTCTCCAGGAGAATGCTGTGGGGAAATGGTGCGAGAAGCTTTGCTAAAGTCCAGGAGAACAGAATACATAGCTTTTCCCTCTTCCACTAAGTGAGTCATAAAACGAGTTCCTGTTGGGGGAGTAGAACTTGCCTTTCACAAACCCATGCTGGATGAGCCTGATCCCCTGCTGAACTGTTCTATATAATCTATGTGATGGCACTCAGGATGAGATGACCCACAACCCTCCTTCCAACCCTTCTTGTAGGTGGGAGCCATATTTTCCCACCTCCAGCTAACTGGGGCCTCCTCAGACATCCAGGAGTGCTAGTAAATTATGGAAAGTAGCTCAGTGAGCACTTTCACCAGCTCCCTTGGTACCCTTGGATGGATCCCATCAGTCCCACAGACTTGTGCAGGTCTAATTGTTGGGGCAGGTTGCTGACTATTTCCCCTTGGAGTATGGTGGATTCATTTATTTGGTTCCTTGTCTCTGTTTTCCAGCTCAGATGCTTGAGCATCCTGAGAACAACTGGTCTGCCTATGTAAGATTGAAGCAAAGAAGGCACAAAGTACCTCAGCCTTTTCTTCATCATTCAACACTAAGTTTCACCCCACATCCAACAAAGAATGAAAACTCTCCTTGGCCCTCTTTTTTATGTGCATGTATATATGGAAACATTTTGGACTATTTTTTGTGGGAGTAGCTGGATTAAGTTCAAGTTGGGCTTTGGCCTCTCCAGTTTTCTCTGCAGCCTTCCTGAGGGATGCACTTACATGAATGTGTGTGTTTGCGTGCAAGTATCTAACCAACCAGGCAAAGGTTAGGTTGGAAAACTAGACACATTTTCCCTCTATCATCAGTGACATGCTGATTCTATTTATAACATCATTCTTGGAAATGCTGGGTGGAGACCATGAAGGTGAGTGGAGCACTAAATACACTCCTATTTCTATTTCAGGAAGCTCCATGCTGGATAAGCCTTCTTCCAAAGATAGATGAAAGCACATCTCTGTGACCTAGTTAAGCCATGGGCAAGAGAAGACATCTTAAAAACCTTTCTGCAAACAGACTGTTTCCTTCTAAGACTGTAGACTCAGTAATTATCTTTGAGATAAAAGTGTGAAACTAAAGGCTCAGTGACAAAACTCTAAGATGGAAAGTTTAGACAAAAGGATCAAACAACTCACAAAGAAGGAGGACTAACTAAAGGAAAAATTGAAGGATATCTAAACTTATGACTCAAAACCCACACGGGATAGAGGGAAAAGATAAAATAATTGCTTACAACTTGGACAAGTAACTCATAATCATACCACAATATTACTTTCAGTTGTTAGTGCACTGACTGGAAATAGAGCACATATATATACACAATATCAATTCAAGTAATCATGGAATATCCTGATTTGCAAGGGACCCACAAGGATCATCAAAGTCCAACTCCCAGCCCTGCACAGGACACCCTCAAGCATTACTCCATACACATGAGACAACCTGAGTTGTCCAAATGCTTCTTGAACTCTCTGTCAGGTTTGGTGCTGTGACCGTTCCCCCTGGGAGCCTCTTCCAGGGCTGAACCACCATCTGTATGAAACATCTACTCTTGATATTCAAACCAAATGTCCCCTGACTCTGTATCAGGCTATTTCCTCAATTCCTCTCACTGGTCACCAGAGTGAAGGGATTGTTACCTGCCCTGCCTCTTCCCCTCATGAGGAAGTTGTAGACTGCAATGAGGTCTTCCCTCAGTCTTTTCTCCAGGCTGAAAAAGACAAATGACCTCAACTGTTCTTCATATGGCATCCCCTCAAGGCCCTTCACCATCTTCATTTATGTCTTGCATATAACATGGTACCCAAAACTGCAGATTATGATGTCTGCGTGCGTGCATACATGTATATGTAAAATATGTATGCATGTTTCATCAGATAGAATTTCTACTGGCTTTTTATCCTAATGTTTCCTTGTCACCCTAACTCCCTAATCAAAATAACGAACAGTTAGATCTTGAAAACCCTTTGGGTATAAAGGTTTGGCTTATTAAGAAGGGAAAAGGGATAAGAAATCCCCCAAATATTGAAAAATCCTCAACTTCTTTCCAAAAGAAAAAAAAGGCTTTAAAAAATCCTTTTTAGCAGAGTAAACTCGCACAATTTGAACACAACACTTATAGATCAAAACTTTCCCTATAAAGTATGTGCTTCAAACATCTTCCAACTTTGTCTCATTTTTCCCCAGCAATAAAGGTACAAAATTCTTTAGATAGTGCATAGTAATTGCGGACCCAGCTATGTTATTTACTGCTTTTGTTGGATTATTGAAATGCTGCCAAAAGTCCACAGAAATGACAGTGAGTTGTTTCTAATTGCTTTCTTGTTTCTTGGCTGCCAGTTAATCCCCTCTTCCACACACAGTTTTGTATGAAGTTTCACTCTTTCTGGAACACAGAGCTGTAGAACCCCTTGAAATTACTAGAAAGAAACATTTTCCTTGCACTACTAATCTTTGACTGCTTTCACTGAGCATATGGGCTCATTCCACTGGCCACAGCTACAAGCATCACAGGACCAATCCTACAAGGGAAAGTGTTTATAGTCAGCAACCAGCACAATCAGAGATATGCTGTATAATTCAACACAAGAGGACTTTAAAAGAAAGTAGAAGTCTATATATGGATCACCTTGCTGTTTCTTCTACCCCCGAAACCACCGTGATAATGTATAAATTATTTCTTCTTTCATTCTGGTGACGAAGCCTTGCTAATCTGAATGGAGGCATGATCTTAACTATGTCCAGAACTTAATTCCACAAAAACATGAGTTCTGACAAAACCATAGAAGAGACAACAGGTTTGACCCCAGCGCAAAATATACTTAGGGAACAGTCCCTTGTTCTTTAAATAACTTCAGCAGAGAACTTTAAAGTTTTAGTACAGGTCCACAGTACTCTTTTTCTACCTGGCCCTGGAGTAGCAGACGTCATTTTAATGCTCAACACCAAGGAGTTTGAATTCAAATTTTTTTGCATTATTTTAATATTTATTTTTTATTTACATACTTTTATATTCAAATATCACCTAGTTACCTTTTGCATTTCCTATATAAGAACTTTGAACTTCTTTTTTTCTCTAGAACTTATTATTTAAAATGTAGTGCTATGTAGTGTGATTCCAAACATTGGATGGTCATAGAAAATTCTAGCTTGTATAATAGACAAGCTACTAGGTGTGAAAAGCTGGTTTGGAAGCTCACTGAGACAGGGATTTCCATCCTGTACTGGTCCTTACACATAAGACAGCCCACTAAACTGAGCTCTCCAGAACTAAAGTCAGTTTCTGTAGAAGAGACAAGCATCCTCAAATTTTATTTCTTTATGTAAATGGAAATACAGCATTTTGAAGAATAGAACTACAAATTAACTCTTCCTGCCCTTTCAAAACAAGAAAATAAAAGTTAGAGTGAGTTGAAATAGTTGTTGAGAAATTTCTGAAATAGAGATCTATGCAGCAGCTAATATTCTTGTTAACTTCCATGAAAGAGGAAGAGAGTTAATGCAGAATATAAATCACCATTTATTTTCTCATGTCCACCCATTTCTAAGACAAAGGATTAGAGAAAGTATGTAAACGATGCTATTCACGCTACAAGCAAATACGTTGTTACAGTTTCCAGTTAATATCCAGTACTGGAGTCAACAGCAAATTTTCCTAAGAATTCAGTAAAATCAAGATTCTGCTTCCTGGACAAAAGAACTTTCTGTCTATAGACAAATAACATGTCCTGCCATAAAAATGTGAGGTTATGAAGCTTCTCCAATTTAAACCCTGACTACAACAGTTCTGATTGTTCTCCTGGGCAACACAATCATAAAGCCAGAAATAAGGCTAAGATGAGTGAAAGAGATATGACAAAGGTTAATGGGTTACCTTTTTAGGACATTTGCACTTATGTTTGCCCTTTCAAAATAAGATGAAACACACAAAGTGGAGTAGGTCAAAAGGGGGCCAAATTGGCCAAACAACTTCTCTTCTCTGGAAGAGAAATTCCATGGTTAATTGAACATGTAGGACTGTAGAAACCATGCCCTGTAAGAGTGCAATTCTGCTCTCCTTTTGAGGCCTGAAATATGGGTGTCTATAAGAAAAGAATTAAAACTAACAGCTCGTTCTGTTGGATGTGGTGAGGATTCCCGACAGATTTAACACTATTATATTTCTTGAGCTGAAGTTGAGCAGTTGGTGAGCTTCAGCTTTATTGAACAACCAGCTGGGTTTTTTTTCAATCACTGATTCTTGTCAACTGTTATTATGGCGATAATTATCATTATCTTAATAGGTTTAATGAGCTCTCAGCCTGCTCTTCAAAATATGTTTTGGTTTTAAATGTAGTATTCAGTTATACAGCTGTGAACTAAGCAGCAAATTATTTACACAGTTTTCTCGCATCTGCTATTTATGCAAAACTTGCATCTGGCTCATGATCTGACTGAGGGATTTTATTATTCTGAAGTAATTTCATTTCAGTAGTGAAGCACTCCCTACTCAACATAGACAGCTTTAACTTATTTGTCAGACTTTGAAAATGCCAATTTTACACCTGTACTAAGGTGAAAATGCCCATTACTGGTGACCAAGTATTTTCAGGTGGTACATATCTGATCCCTCCTTACAATTTTCCCTGCTATTTTCCTTCAACGAAAGCATGAATCCTTCTAGGCAGAAAGTAATAAAACATGTCCATGTCAGAATTTCTCTAAAATCAGCGTCAAACCTACCAACCTATTCTTTAGAGAAGCCAGCCCATGGTGTACTCTCTATCCCTGCTCTCCAGGCATAAATATCCACATTTCAAGCAGAACATTTTGAAAAATAGACCCCATTAACACATATGGAGTGTATGCTAATAAATTCAATGTGAGTATATAAACTCTGTGTATATTATGTGCATGCAGAACTAAGTATGTATTAATACACACAAATCAGCCTTCAATTTTCTAGCTACAATATTTGAAGCTAACTTAAAAGATTATTTATGTTTTAACTGAAAAGAGCACTTTTTATGTCATAGTTTGGAGCTGGGAGAAGACAAAAATTTGGACTACCTGGTGAAATTTTGACTACCTTGTAAAAAAAAATATGGATTTGTGGAAAGTATCCAAAACCAATGAGTGCAGATGTTGATGAGGAGACACAAATATAGTGGAAGTTTTTAGAAAAACAAATCTGAGCTGGGAATAATAGTCATCGAGTTTAGTCAAATCCTTTTCAATACCACTTCTACAAACACTTGTTTTCTCAGTCTCACATGCATTGCAGTGAGATGTCAAATGAAGTCCATGATTTGACCATTAACTTAATTGTCTATGGAGATAAGGTTTCTTGTCCCATGCCTTTTACAAGGGATATGTCTGCTTAAATGGATAGTGCTATCAAGATAAAGACACTGCCATATATTTCTCTTCCCTTTTTTGATTATCACCACTAATAGAACTGGAATTGGAAATAAGTAAGCAATTGTTCATGAAAATGATCTGGAATGACTGAAAATGAGAAGTGGACCAGATCAGGGGTTTTTTTTCCTACATTAGCATGATAGTACTAAGAAGATTACTGTCTTTTCACTTCTCCCTGGGAAATTACCTTCATCTGCTGGTAGTAGGCTTCAGGATAAAACTTCTTCTTTCCATCAGCAAATGTGAGGTTTTTTTTCTCAGTGAATGCTTTGTAAAATAAAAGTGATAACCTCTGTCATTCATCATAGGACATAATCAAACCTCACTAAGGCCTATGGGAAGACTTCCAAGGGCATCAGAAAGTACTTCTCACAGTTTGTCTTACTATTTGTTATGGGTTCTGTTGCCCAATGAAATAGGAACCCATCTATTCCTCAAACAAATGAAAAAAATACTTATATCTTCAGAATATATGTCAGCAGGTGGCAGCCACTGCAGACAAGCTTAATGAAAATCAAAGGATGTTAGTTGATTAAAAATCTGACAGCTTGACATGACACAGTAAACAGATACAACAAGAAATGAACTGTCAAGGACATCTTATTTATTAATTTTTTTTCCCTTCGTTTGCTATTTTGGTATCATCCTAGCTTCTAGTTTGAAGTTAGGTCATTTTAGATATGCCTTCTGGTCTAAGGGCTTCCTATCCAGCATAGCTCCATTAATATTGTCTGGGAGGTGCCACCAATACAAAGAAATGGGTCTTCTCACAGGCAACTGTGCAGTAGAAAGTCTCCCTGCATTGTCTTTGCTTCTCCCAAATTTTAATATTTTAACTTGCATAATTTTTTGTATATTAGCTGAGAAATGCAGAAGTTGAACATACCCATTTGCCTGCCCTGTCTTTGAAATCATCGTGGATTTGTGTGTAACTTATATTCATTTATTTCATTGTTTGTATTCATTTTCAGTGAGCAAGACACTATGAGCACTTTCACAGGAGTATAGTTAGTTACTTTGGTATTCATTATAATAGAGGAAATGCCTTAAAACAATATCAAAATTATACACATTCACTTTTTCATAACTTACAGATAATTTTTACTTTAATAATTACTGAAAGTATGAAACAAGATTTTCAGATTTCCTCTGCTGAAAGTCTGGAGCAGTCCCACCACGCAGCCTGCCAAAGCTGGGGTACTGTTTGTGGCATCAGATATGTTTATAGGGTTTATGGCATAATTTGTGTTCCATGATTGCATTGATTCAATTTAAACCAAAAATAAGTTGACAGATGCTGTAGTGAGGTAGCTGCAGATTTATTTCTTCTCTCCAGTATGAGTGCTTAGTTTTCAGTTTAGCAAAATGGTTTGCTATCCCTCTTGCTGCTTTTATGTGTGCTCTGTCCTTCTTCTAGAGACGCCTTTGTTACCATTTTCTCTACCCTTCTGCCACCTATCAAGGGAGTGGGTGAGGGGGACAGAGCAGTATGTCTGGGTCACCCACAGACCATCCACCCCAGGGGCTTTCGGGCAATGCCTCTAGGCACAGCAAATTATATGGTCTTAAAGTGTGTAAACGGACCAAGATATTTTACGTCCTCAGCTGAGCACCTGCGTCTGCCTGATTTGCTGGTACTGCCATGGAATTCGAAGCTGCCCTGGAGCGCAGGGCTGCGGGAGCAGCGGCTCGCGGCCCGGCCCCGGGCCCGCAGTGCAGGCCCGCCCCTCCCCTGCCCTCAGCGCGGCGCGCTCCGGCCCGGCCGCTCGCCTTTCGCGCCTCCTCCACAAAAACCGGCTAAGCCTAGCTTAGGGGAAACAGCTTCTGGTGAGGCACAGGGCGATGTAAAACCAGGCATGTCAGCCGTGTAGCTAGCCCCAGACACTGGTCTTGGGAAGAATACACCCGGGAGGAGTCCAGACTCCAGAGGGTTAGAGTCTGCAGCCCTTAACAATCACATCTGATTCCCTTCCCTCTGCTCCCTGCCCCTTGGCACTTGCACTTTTATTAGCCTAAAGGCCCAGCTCCAGCCGAAGGAGACCAGAGAGACCAACACAGGCTTTAGGCACGGCACCACCCTAAGAGGTTAGAGATGTGGGTCCAAACACATTGGGACGGAAATTTATCAGTCTGCTGTCTTGTGGCTGTTGTATTTTTCCCTAAATTTTGTTGTCAGTGTATATTCAGTTACATGTAAGTATTCTTACAGGACTTGGTTCCTGAGAGTATTTGGGCATGGGTATCCTGAGTTTTCAGACCCTGCTCAAAGCTCAGGGCTGACAAGATCAGGTTTGCCATAATGGTGATATTTGCAGCACATGTAGTAGTAGTAGAAGAGTTTCAAACGTGCAAAGTGTAATTGGTGCCAGAAGACCGGGTGAAAATGCAATTTGATCCTGTCCTCGCTAGGCATTGGAGTTAATGATGGATTGGCCAGCTTAATTAATTACTCAATTAAACAACTCTCTTCCTAAGCAGCCTACTTAATTCTCTCTCTGACATCATCTGTGTTACACTGAAATAATTATGGAATATCTGGGGTGTAGCTGAGAACAAGATTTGGGATTAGACTGCTGTGAGGTGATGACAATTAGACAAATTTGTTCCTTTTCTTAAGTGGGTAAGGCGATTTCATGATGTAGACTGTAACCATGGATATGTCCCTGCCTTTATAAAGTATGTGGAGTCACTTTAATCACTGTTTACAGAAGTCCTATCACTCCATCCCTGTTTCCTGTCTATCCCATATCTGCCAATGCAAATCAAAATGATGCATTTTTGGCATTGTGGAAATCCTATGTGTTAAATACTTTTTCCTCCAGAAAATCACCAAATCATGTCCATGTAGCTTTAGGGTTTTTTTCTCTCCATACAGATATAAAAAGAGACAGGGTGAACAAAAAGAACAAATGAATAATATGAATATTAGGAAGGGTTTTGTAGTAAAATAGCAATGTTTGACAGAGTGTGGAGTCCTTAAAGAACACTTTGGATATAATTTTTCCACCTACAATGCACAATCATTAAACACTATAAACAGAACAGAGAGGGTTTTGGCTGTTATTTTAAGAAAAATAACAGAGCTATGAAGAACATCCAAAATTAGAATGATCAAAAAAGCATGCCCTTCCATAACCCTCATGCTGTCCTATTTGAGCTTTTATTTTGAAGGCAAACCTTTCACTGGCACTCATGACCTTTAAAAAGGAAATACACTGAGCTTTCCTTCCTACTGTAATCCCAGTGTCCTTATCACCTATATGGAGGCCAGAGAGATGGTCTGTTCTCCTCCCATCTCTTTGTTGTCTTAAAGGGTAGCTAAGGGCCACCTTCAGCTTGGTTCTTCAAGCCAGTCAGCTGGCTCCCCCATCAGCAGTTAATGGCACTTTATGGGTGGCACATGTACCTCAAAAAAAGAAAGGACCAGGTAAAATGTGTACACATGCTTGGAAAAGGGCCAAGGGATTAGAGGATTGTATGGAAGAGATTTTGTAAAAAGTTTCTGAAACAGATTAAGTTTTAAGTAAAGGTTAGGTTTTTTAAAACGTGAAAGAGTATAATTAGTCCTCAGCAGAACCATTGCTTTTTTGTATTTATTTTTTGCTCAATTCCTTGTTTCACACAATTCAAAACTCATAGTGAAACTGAAGGTTACTAAAGTGGTAGGTACCATGTGTTTCAGTAAGACATGTTCTACCCTACAAGAATTGAAAGAAGAGGATTTCACCCACAAAGTGACAGAAGTGAGTATATATTTATGTGTGTGTGTGTGTGTGTGTGTGTGATTTTTAAAAACATATCTGCTACCAAACACTTATCAGTGTCCAGTTATTAAAGGTAATCACCAGATAATGCTTTCCTATTCATTTAGGAAAGATGAATAAATTTTATTTCAGCTGAAGACTGAGCAGATTTCTTGCTGGAAAAGCTGCTTGGCTGTAAAGACTGATTAATCCTTATTAGCCTCTATTACTCACTTGTAATTAAGCTGGCTTAGTAATGACTTAGATATTTCCCTCTGAACCTAAGTACAACAGAAAACACAGTAAAGGAATTAGACATATCAGTGCTGTTCCTAGGACACCACTGTGTGTATTTTGTTGAGACCCAACAAGAAAAAAGTAGGAATCATATCAATAAGAAAGCATTTTAAAAGGCTCTTAAGGCAAATTGCTGCACCATTGGAAGGAACTTCTTTTGATATACCTGCATTGTGATTAGGGAGCTCTGCTTTCCAAACTGTCAGAGCATAAAATTTCTGTTAAAGCTTTGAAACTGCACTGAATATGTATTTATTGTCCAGAAAAATTATTGCTTGCACATACATCTCACAATTTCATACAATGAGGGTTCTTTTTTCAAAAAATTATTTACTTTGAAGAGAAATGTGTTTACTTCTTCAGTTCCAGCACAGAATGGCATTCTTGTCTGATCATATGAAGTACCTGCAAGAAGTAATTTAAGATACCTTCCTCTCTGCCTTTGCCCTTCACTTGTGTTGCCAAACTTGAATCTTGTCCTTGACTGAACAACAGAAATTCTTTCCCTTGCTGATCCCCAAAGCACATCCTGCGTCTTGCTCTTAATGATTTTGTTAACTGTAGAAAGTTTTAAAAACAAGCACTAGTTTGTTGCCAAAACTACAGAAAATCTGAAATTCAAAACAAATTCTATCTTGCTTCTACAATTTTCATAAATTAGAAAACAAATTCCTTTGGTCAATATGGGGAAAAATTCTTGAGTTTAATTATTTTAAACTGAAACAGATTTAAAGTGCTAGTTTTACTGAATTCAATAAAGTAGCATATTGAGTGGGAAAGACATCTCAGACTTAGCCAAGTATCACCAGCAGATACTGAAACGGAGACTAGAATCACAAATAAATAAGCAATTCTTTTTTGCCAAAAAAAAAAAAAAAAAAAAGTAAAAAGAAAATCAGCATAGTTTGAAACCTTAAATTCTGAACATTTCCCAAACCACTCTAGTACTAATCCTTCCTTCACAACGAGTGATGCTCTGGATACTAACTCAGTTCAGATTTTCATCACAAGAAAAAGGAAACCAAAAATTCATTGAACCGCTGCGACTCTACAGCATGACTAAGAATGGCTGACTAGCATCATAAAATGAAGCTTTGTGAGAAATCACCTTATGTATTAATCAAAATATCTGTACCAATCCCTGCCCATACCTCCACACCCCCATCCCGAGTCATTCTATCCAGGACCTTTTCCCCAGAAAAAACAAGCATCATATATGAAAACATGTAAAAATTAATGGGAATTATTGCAGTCTTTTAGGAGAAATAGCAGCTAAAGCTCTGGTTTGAGCATGGGAACATTACCCAGTGAATTCTGTCACGACTCACTCTCCTAACTAGATTCATTGCCTTCCAGTGGGAGCCTGTTCATTGTTTTTTAGCAGGAAACAAACTAGTCAAAATTCTTGCAGCAAGTCATTAGGGTAAACTCTGAGTCCTGATCACTAATGATTTCTGCAGAATCCAGCGATAGCCATTCAACTGCATTCCTTACCCATGTCTGAAGTTTAAGTGAGATTCACTTTCTGTGGGATCTGAAAAAATTAATTAATATGTTTGAAATGAAAGATTGGTACTTCCATTTTTCTGGTAGAGGAAAGAGGAGTTGGTGAGCACCATTCCTCTGATATATGTGGCTCTTTCTGTGACATCCTGACAAAATGTTGCCTACAGACACAAAATTCTTCCAGAAATCTGGATGACTTCATATTGTGAGTGCAGCATTGTGCAGGAAAACTGTTTGATATAGCATTCATACTGCTGTGATTCCTTGCTGTGTAGTTCTATAGAAAAAAATATTTTCCTTCTCATTTATAAATGGATGGGCTTAATTTCTGGTGAACCTATGAACAAGTTGTTGCCAGGTGGCTATTCCAGGAGGTTTTCTACAGTTTTCTGGAATCCCTATCACAGGCCATGGTTTTGGACAAATACACGATGGTCTTCACAGCTTCAGAAATCCGCACTAAGGAACTGACCCAGTGTGGGCTTGTGCCTACCAGATGCCTCAAACAACTTCTGCTGGTTCTTAGAAGCTGACAGATGCTCTAAAAGCAGGTCATTCCTTCCCTTTCCACCTCCTGGTATTGTTTTCATTACACATGTACTCTAAATACTTTCCAGCAAAAGCAGACTAGTAGAAAAATATTATGCTAACTGGAAGTATTGTAGCACATATGCTGCCTTTTCAAATAATGCTCTCAAATAATTTTTATCTGGAGCTGAAAGACCAAAGCTGAAACACTATATGCTCTAGAAAGCAGCTCAGAGAAACAACTAAACCTGAAATACTCGCTACATTCCAACACATCCATCTGGGATACCTTTTGATTTGTTCTAGATCCCATGTATTTCATGTTGTTAAGAGCAAGTCTACCTCTTACTCTTTCCAATTTGAAAAGTTTTAAGTGACATATCCAGCACAGAGCCCCCCATGAAGCAGGAAGTCTTTCATCACTGCAAAGAAGGTCTAACAGTTACATTGCAACCCTAAAAAGGGAATACTGAAGTATAAGTGGCTCTTTCACAACCAGCAATAGCAGCAAACAAATTTAAAGAATGACTAGAAATCATCTTGTCTTTCCCAGCCAATACACTTGTGCCTTATCAGAAGGGCTGGTGTCAGAACAGGAAGGGGCAAAGCCACATGGTTCTCTCCCAGAATCACCACATCTGGTCCTCTGTTGTGGAAAGACCAAGATTCTTCCATGCAGGGAAATTAGGTGATGTCTGTTCTTCATCAGGCCTGCAGACAGAGGACTGTGTGGGTCTTGCTGTGCATTAACATTGCTTCTACTACAGCATCATCCAAAAAGAACAGCTAAAAATGTGTGCTCCTTCTCACAGCCTTGCTTTCAATTTTAAATCAGTTTTACCTATTTCAGCAAAATGTGATGTTATCAGTGTAGGAGACTCATTTTAACCTGTCACTTTTAGTAATTAAACCAATCATCAACTCTGTATTTTTCAGTGATCTCTGAATTCTGGTGGTTCTAATGGTATGCAGATGAAAGCTGGGTGTTTCCAGGTTTACTTTTTTGAAAATTGACAAGGGAAAAATAGGTTTTTGGGAAATACACTTCTTACTCAAGACTTTTCCTTTCAAATTAATCAAATTAATTACTGCATATCCACAAAGTAGAAGGAAAATCTGTTAGGGTTTTAGCTTTCATGGTAGAAGAGGGAAGAGAAATTAAAAAGAGGGTGGTATTTTCATCCAACATTTAAATAATTAATAACAGGTTTTTTCTAACATCAAAAGCAGGAAATTAGAAATGAAAGTAAAAAGAAAAAAAAAAACCAATTATTCACATAATTTCTTCTCATAACCTCCAGAGCACAAAAATATTTTCTTTTACTACATGATTACTTAGCTTAATTACTACCAGTGACATTACAGTTTTTACAGTGCATTAAGAATTGTTGGTTGAGAAAGAAAATACTGTGCTTCACTTATCAAGAGCACAGTAATAAGTATAAAAAGTTTTACAGAAATAAGCAAAAGTGTTTTGACACTTGGAAGGATCTAAACCAAACATTAAGTAATATTTTTCACTGGATCATTAGTCTTTTAGAAGTCAAGCAAGAAGGATCAATCCCT
The DNA here is from genome assembly GCF_028551555.1 of Melozone crissalis. Taxonomy (NCBI): domain Eukaryota; kingdom Metazoa; phylum Chordata; class Aves; order Passeriformes; family Passerellidae; genus Melozone; species Melozone crissalis. Next base: position 48,303,530 of record NW_026535783.1, read on the forward strand.
GTCAGGTAGATACAAACAAAAAATACACACCCAGCATGCAACTCTATGCATGTTTTAAATAATTGCTGAGGAGTAACTTAGGCCTCTTCACTGGATAAAAATCTGAATGTCATTTATAAAATGCCACTGCATTTTTACAGCAATGGAAAGCTGCAGTCTCAATTTCAGAATAGCAAATTTTCAGCAAAAATAAGCCCATCTCTTTTTTTTCCCCGGATTTGTTTCTTTCTTTTCAAAAGCTTGCATTATTTGTGTCTCTATAATTCTTTCTTCTCCAAGATGACATTCCTTTCTTTTTAGTGATCTTCTGAGATCATAAGCTAGATCGTGGAAAATTACTGGTCATAAGAAGAAAGTATCTATTTTGTTTTAATAGGTGGTTTATTTTTTAAAATTTGCTGGGTTATAAAATTAATCCATCAAGCAAATTAATAACTTGACAACAATCTGTAGCAGTCTCACAGCACTTACAAGGTCTGTTTGAGGAGCTGTTTGATTGGATCATTGGTACCAAAGAACAGGCATTGGTGCTCAAAAACCATGGATCATTTCTTATCAGCTAATAAAAGATGTTGCCTTACACACCATTGATTTGTGTCCTTTCAGCACAGCCACAGAAAATCCCCATTACGTTATGCAGCCTTTACTGCTTTTGTTTCTTATGACGAGATTCTGCTAACATGTCCAGAAGAGTGGAGCAGTCCACTCAGAAACTCTTCTGCACCACTGAGTCTTTGCCATTTCAAAGATTGAAAACAATATAAATTCTGTCTGAAATCCATACTCTTCTGTCTCAGTGTATGGGGCTTGAATTGGGTTGCTTCCACGATTCATCGCCTCATGCTTATCATGTTCTAAATCCTGTGTATCTCTCTGGCACTACTAGGAACAGCACCTTAAAGATATGACACTACGTTTCTCTGTGAGATGCACATCGTGTCTTTCAAACCATCACTTTCTGCTTGGCACCCAGATAGTCCTAAAACAAGGCTCTTGTTGGTGTGCTTTTTTCTAAGAATGAAAAACAATTTAAAAAACAAAACAAAACAACCAAAAAAACCCCAAAAACAAACAAACAAACAGACAGAAAACCTCCTTGAGATTCAAAGCTTCAAATTATCTCCTGGCCAAAAATGTACATTAGACATGTCAAAATTTACTAGGAATGTAACTCAGTGCTACTATTCTGCATCCAAAAAGTCTCAATAGTTTACACCATTAAAGAAGCTGGTATTAAATATAAAAAGGCAATGATATTTACAGAAAGACATCTCTTAGGTTCTATGCTTTTTGAACCTGATCTGTTAACTTGGGATTTCCACAGGCTACAAATTGTTTCTGTAGCCTCTCGGCCATTACTGGTATAGGTTTATTTTTCTATTTCCAAACAAAAGCAATAATCTTCTGAATTTTATTTCATTATAATTGAGAACACATCAAATGGAAATAATAGTTTGAAATAATTCTCTGAGGAAATATACATACACTGACTTATCATTTACTTATGTTACATACATAAATATGGCTATTACGAGTAGAAGCAGTAAGACTTTTAAGCAAAATAAACACAAATTGCCTCTTTTTATTATTGGCTTATAATTTTAAGAGTTGATTTATTAACCATTAACAGTCCCGTCTCTTACAAACATTGGGGTGAATAACTGAAAATTCATTACACAAATATTTAATTTGTGCCATAAACTAGTAGCAAATCTGTACCCAATACAGACTCAGACTCTACCTTTCTCTGCTGTACATATCTCAGTGATGTAGGAATAACATGTCAGCCAAAAAATCACCTTTCTGACACCTTAGGAAAGATATTAGACAGTTGTACTAAATCATGTGACAGAGGTTCTGGCAATAAATCATACAACGTGAAAATAAATAAACTCCAAAGGATTGCAAAAATGTATTTTTAAAAGGAAAATAAACCTAATAGGTAAAATATAAGAATGAAATTCAAAGTTCAAGTATGTTTTTTACTGTCAAATTACTAAGCATTCCTTTTAAAAAGGTTTCTCTGTGCTTATTATTTGGGACTGGGTTTTAAAACAGTAGGTACTCCTTTTGTTCACCTACTATGATTTGAACAAATTTGTTCATACTTATTTATTTCAGATGATGTCTCAGAGAAAGGATTTATTGTATATATGATCTAAATCAAGAAAACACAAATGTTTATCATCTTTAGCAATAAAACCTGGACCTAAAGACTGCAGCTTACTTTTACTTACATGGCAAAATTAACTTTTGAACCAACCAGAACAAAAATTTAAAAGTGATTGCAATCTGGACTAATACCCTGCAGTTTGAACAAAATACTGCCACAAACACAGAGCTTATGTAATTTTCTGTATGTGTTTGGAAGACTCCTCACTTGATGTAAAAACTGGAATTCCAGGTGTTTGACATGTCAAAATAGCTGACCAAATCATGCCTTTAATTTGAATCAGTATATATTCACATAAAAATAAACCCAGATATCTCAAGGGGAAGATGTGGCAGATGGTTTTCATGTCAAGACCTGGCACACATTTGTTATTAGCAGATAACAAATTTTTTGTGACTTAAGTATAACCAAATAAACAATTAACTCGTACCTAACTAGTCTGAGTGGCAGCATTAAGCTAAGGAGTTCAAGAAAGAAGTTATTTCCATATCCTTTGGCAAAGCCCCCTTTGGCTGCTCCCAAAGCGAAAGAAATCTACAACTTACCCAGAAACTGGGCTGAATTTCTGGTAGATCATTCCTCCTTATGGAAAAACCTGGAGAAGGATGCCAAATAGAGGGAGGCAGAAAGTCCTTTCCACTAGTTTTTTCAGGGAGGGCTGGGAGCAGGAGGCTGTCCCAGGGTGGAAGCGCAGCCCAGGTACCCTGGCAGGAGCAGAATTTGGATCAGGGCAGCTGGAGCTGCCTGACAGCCCTCTGCAATATCTGCCCACTGTTTGTAGCCTCCCTGTCTGGGCTCTGGGCATTCTGCACTTCAGAGGACCCTGCACTTCAGAGAGCAGCAGCTTGAAGAAACAATCATAAGATGAGCAAATTGTCCTTTTGCAAAGAAATGGACACCTCTCCTATTTCTTGTCCCACCTCTGCTTTCTGCTTATATGAAAGTGTTCAGGGGGGGATTTTTCTCACACACTATTTGAAACATACTCTTGCATTCAGTCACTCATTTCACATGGAAATTCTAATGATTCTGATACATTTATGATCAATATGAAAAACATAATTGATGTCTAAAAAGTTGCAAACAGATATACAATTGAGTCCATCCTATTACTGATGTTGGTGTTCAGCCTCAGTGCTGTTATGTACTGCACAACATGAACTTTTGTTTTGTTTTTTTCCAAGTGAGATCCAGGAACCATCTTACCACCTCCGAAATGTCATTGTTCCTAGACTGATCATATACACAGATGAGTAGAGATAAACATGTGTAGTCCTAAACACAATGCAGTTTGAAGGGAGCAAAAACAGCCCCAGTAATTCTTCTCTCAGTATAGCACAGGTTGGTGTGTTGGAGCAGACTTCAGTACGGGCAGATGATAAATGAAATACATTGATCCCCATATGACACAGCTCCTCTCTATATTTTAGCAACGGCCCCAAGTGAATCTTGCTGAAACTGTTGGGATAAAGTTAGTGAAGCCTGCAACAAGATTCTCGCAGCAGGACTTATACGCAAAATCCACAGATTATATTTTGAATATTATCAGCCTCTTTGGAAAATACTTTCCTATCTGCATAGACTAAACCATATGTTAATAGCACCAGTATCTAAAAACCATACTATAGGTATCTCTAGCGTAAATAGACTACTTATTAATGCATATGGTTATTATTATTTTATCAGTTAAATGTGTATCTAATTAACGCCTTTTCTTAATACTAACACAGATATATATATATATATATATATATAAAACTTTTAAAGAGTTAACCATAAAAGCATTTTACTTAACTTACCAGTTGTTGAAGGTGGATGGAGTCTTGCCCTAAACACTACCTGCTCTGATGTTTGTAATATCTGTCTCTCTCTCCCGCTGTCTCCCTACCCACCCCTCCCCATGCAGAGATTGCAGTAAACTTAGAAAACTAGCAGTGACAATGTTTCAAATGACTTAAGAAGGAGAACAGGAACAATCATTTCGTTCTCTTTTTTTTTTTTCAGATGAGTACAGTACCTTCAGAAAGAAGGAAGGAAGGGAGGGGAGAGGAAGTCAACAACCCTTTGCTTTCCTGCAAAAAAATAAGGAAACAGCAGATAGCAATCTCGTTTTCTCTCAAACAAAATGTTTGGAAAAATAAATATATCCAATCCAAAAGGAATTCCTCAAGTATTATATCTGCATTATTGGCTTCATAAAACCTTCTTTACAGCTTGTTATGTGCAACTACATGAAATGAATTTCTGAAGTACTAGGTAGGAATAAGACACCCATATCTCTTATGCAGAATAATTAGCTTTAAGCTTGCATAGATAATGAAGGCTTTTACTCTAGAGAAAGACTAATCATAGATGTATACACAGATCTTGTTTCCATGGTGATATAGGTAAAAAAAGGCCTAAAACCCCTGTTTAGAGTGATCACAAGAAAATAGCACATTGGCTATTTATAGAACACTGTGGGGGAAAAAGAAGGGTGATGAAAGGGGTCAGAAAAAAGGCAAGGATCATAGCTTGATACTGGCAGTGCAATAATGAGTAATTGATCTCAAAGAATGGCATTATAGAAGGCATACTGATTTAACCAAACAGAGCCAATGTACTATGTTCTAGAACAGATTTTATACTTCATTTGTTTCTTTCGTTCTTTCCCCATTAAACATATTTTGACAACCAGATACTGGCCAGCTGGCAAGAGTTATACTTGGGATAAGTTTAGCCCATTGTGCTCCACTGTGTTTTTGTTTGCTTGTATCTTTCCCCCCAACTTTATCTATCATCCAAAGGTCACTTAGAGTGATTAGATGCTCCCTTCTCTTTCCCATTAATTTTTTTCATTCTAACACACTTGCCAAATACCTAAACACAAGGCAAATACCTTCACACTGTCATGGAGCTGTGTCTTTAGTTTGTCTGGTAACACAGTAGTGAATATGGAGCTGCAATTCAGCTTGATTTTTGTGAAAGGCTTTTAAAAAAGCCCTTTCAAAAGGCCCTCTCCTACATACTCTATATCCAGTCTTTGCTCTGGTAGCAATATCTAGACCAATGCTGCTGAAATAATTTAGATTACTGCTGTAAATCCACTTTTAGTGGAAGAACAAGTTAGTATGTTATCCCATAGAGATTACTGTTTCATTTATTGTACAATAATGAGAATTTATGACCTTTAAACCAACATAGGAAGTAGTTCTTCAGCATCTGTGTTCTTTCATGTGATTCCTGGTGCTATTTCCTGAAGCTATCTAGAGATTATTTGGTTGGAGACACTTTTATCTTAATATTCAGAAAATGAAATCTTTGATAGTGGTCATCAGCATTTGACAAAGCATGGCAGGTGCTATGAGTGGTCTTCCAACACCCCCAGGGTTTTCTGAAATGGGCAAAACCATATAAAAGCAAAAATATGCAATGCATATTATATATTGCATTGAACCACATAAAAGCAAAAATATGCAATGCATATTATATATTGCAAGTGAAGTCCTTTGTTCTTCCTTGGGAATGGAGGTCCTAATCAAAGAGATATCCTCTACATACTGAGCACACGGAAAGTCAAGAGGCATGGAAAGCCACCAAAGTAATGTATTGTCCTGCAGGGTCAGCCTAATAGCACAAAACCTGTAATTTTATTTCAAAATTGTTTTTATTTGTCTTCAGGATAGTAGCAGCTTCCAATCTATTCTAGATAGTTTAATTTATTAATTTTCCAGGCACAACAAGCTAATGAGACCCTGTATGCTGTCATTATGTAGCATTTTTCTTTCTCTTAATTGGGAACACAATGCAGAAGCATATTTGAAAACCTATACTGATTAAGTTAGGATCATTCATAAGTAAGTCTCTGAGCATATGTGATAGTCTCTGAGCATATGTGATAGTCTGTGTAGTCCTCTGTGAAGTAATTAATTGTCACAGCTATCCTGTACTTCTTCAAAGAGTCCTTTCTTGAGGACTGCAAAGCTAAGGAGCTGGAGAAAAATATCTATGAAGTACCTTCAACAGGTACTTTGCAATTCTGATTAAAGGGGACTGTGAGAAACCCCTACTTCAGCAAGGACAGCAGGAGATGTAAGGTCTTCCCTCACTTAATTCTATCTCGTCTTCCGTTGTCAGCAGCCCTTACAACTTTCCAAGAGGTCAGAACTTACTTAGTTGCCCCAGCCAAGTCCCAGCATGCAGCCACTGAAGCACTCTCCCAACTGCTGACAGAAAATCACAACCAATGAGGAAAAGGCACTAAAACTGTGGTTTTCATGCCATAAAAATACCTTTCAAGACCATGTATTTTGCAATGCATGTCTTTTGCATGTCAGGTCAATGTGCAATTACTGACGGTGGAGGACAAAAAAAGCACGTACAAAATCATTAGTATCAAGTGTCATGCAAATCCAGTAAAAAGGCATAATATTTACCCAAGTTTTAAGGGACGAGTTGGTGTGGCTTTCAGAACATTTCTGGAAGAAATATTTGCCTGTTTTTCTGTTGGGTTTTTTTTTTTAACCTTTTCTCAGTCTACTGTCATCGAAATGAAGGCCCTGATACAGAGATTCAGAGAGATACAGTGTCAGCCTCAATGCAGTTAAATGAGCACTGTTGAGTATAAAAACTTCCTGGGTCCAGTGCATAATGTCCTGGAAGGAGTGGTCATGAAAAAAAAGCCAGTATTGTGTTATTCATGGTCAAAGTAAATTCTAAAGATCAAGAAGATTCCTCTAGTACCAGTCTGTATGATTAGACTAGACCTTGATTAGCATATATGAAGTTAAGGCCTTTTTTTTTTCTTTTTTGCTTCATTGAGGAATAAATTCTGTTTCACAGTCTCTTTCAAATAAGGAATACAGCAGGGATACTTTCCTATATGTTCAAAATAAGAACAGAATAAACAAATTCAGCCTCTATCCAGTATAATAGGAGACAATGCAGAGGTAACTGCACCAGTAATAATACCCCACTTCATCTTGAGGAAATCAAACCAGAGGCAAAGCCTAGATAAATTTACTGGCTTTCTTCATTGCTTTAGGACAATAATCATATATATCTGAACTGCCTGTGAAAAAATAAGATCAATGTCTTCCTTCTGATCTACAGCATACCTGTGGCATTTTAGCTGAGTAAAAATAATACAGTTCTCATTCAGAGACAAAAGTACTGAAGGACACGTAATTGTTTTGCATAAATCCCTCTCTTATGTGCTTTCCTGGTCTATTTTCTGCATTGCATGTTCAACAAAGATTGTTCAGGAACAATCTGGCTGAAGGCTAATGGGACCAGGTATAGGCTGAGTCTAAAGAACTCCTGTGTTCCACCATGTGGAGCACATAATTCTAGTTACAAATATTATGTAATGTTTTGCAAGTTATTGTATTGTGACAAAATAAACATGCATACACTGGCATGTATTTCATTTAGTTTCTCAGTTTATAATATATTAGAATGCTAGGAGATATTCAAAGGTTTTATGCTACTGACTATCTTTCATTATTATAGTATGACCAGAGTATTCTCATGAGTATGTGTATGTTGCACAGCCAAATTTACTACTGTTTTATCCATGTATTCCTTACTTTTGAGAGATAGGTAACACCCAATTGCCACTTTAAAGAACAGTTAGCATTTGCAGACTCTAACCTCTGGACCAACCACTATGTGTCAATTGTTTTGGAGAAATTTGTATCAAAGACAGCAGTGTTCCTGGCAATAAATATCTTACTATAATTTAAAGTGGCCTTTAAAACTTATCCTGGGCCAAGATAATTTCTGGTAAATTACATTGGCTGCAGTCTGTTAAAGACAGGCTTTTCCTGTACTCTGTATGCAATCATCACAACTACCTTTACTAAAACAATGCGATCAAAAGCTATTTTAAAATTTGGTGATCTGATTAAGAGGATGTGTTTTTATCTTCTAACATGCATCAAGTTAGGAGAGCAGGACTGTGAGCCTTAATCAGTCAGAGGTGGACAAGAACCTGGCTTTGAGCACTATGTTTGCATTTGGTGTCACAATGAAGATCTGCAGCATGTGGAAATGGACAAAATATCCAGCAAGTTTTTTGGTGGTTTCTCAAAATGGCCACTTGACAGCAGTTTTACCTGCAGTTTTACCTCGACTTAGATGGGAAAAGAAATCCAGCATTTGTTCTGGTCTTTCTTGGTTATCTTGCCCAGTTAAGTATGCTCATGGACTCTGATGTCTGATTAATGTACTGTAGTACTGAAAATACTTAATATGTTTAGAGGTGAAGGCTGGGCATCTCATGTGGTAAAATGAGTGACTCTCCACAAAATATGAAGAAAAGGCATTTTTGTGTATTCTTCCTTGTATTGTGATGTTTCTTACCTTGTTAGGTCTAATAATAGAACTACTTCTTCTGGAAACCTGATACTCTATCTCAAGATGAACTTGGAAAGAGTATTAATTTATCTTTTTTTTTTTTTTTAATCAGTGTCCAGCTGCTGTACACCTTTTGTCCTTTAGTTTCTGACACTTTTCCCAAAGTATCCAGTCATTGTGCTACAGCTGAAGTTCTGTGGGCACTTTACAAAGGCCCTTTCTGCAAAGGGGACAGCAAAATGAAGAAGTGTTACCTAGTGTTGCACCTCCAGACAGTGGAGACAAAATACTGTAGGGAAATGTGTGTTCCATACCAGTGTGAGTGGTGCTAAATTTTGTCTCCAAGGCTTCCTTATATCCTGAGTGTGGGAGGGTGAGAGAGAGGGAGGGTGAGAGGGAGGAAGGAGGGAGGAAGGAGGGATGGAGGGAGAGAGGGAGGAACTGAGTTTGGGGTTGTTTTTTTCATTATTTTGGGTTTGAATTTTCTTGTATTTTGAGGATTATTTTCTTTGAAATACTCAGCAGAGCAAACACTCCTGAAGTCCTCATTCATTTGATGCTCTTATTGACCTCTTTAAGACTTCTCCTTAACTGGAGATAATTATGTTAGGCCCCATACATGTATTAAAGACTGCAGCCAGTAGTCACAATGTAAACTAATTGAATGTGATAGAGCATGTGGATTGACACATGAACTTACAGTACTTCAAAGCTGTTATCAATAAATAAAAACTGAGTGTTATGATATGTAGCGAATAATAATTTGGAGGAAAGAAAAGCAGACCTCTTAGGTTTCTTAGATTTCCTCTTTTCTTCCAAAAGCTGAAATGGGTTTAGTTTTCAGACTCTACTCTTTTTATTTTAACAAAACACTTTTGCTAACACTGCTATTGTTGTGCAAAAAAGCATTTGGTTAAGATTTAAAGCACAGGAAAAAAACCCACTTACAGGAAAAAACTCAGACTACACTAGAAGTCTTGTTACTAGGATTTCTTTAGCTCTACATTCACCTTTGGTCCATCAGGGCTGCTTGCTTTGGTTCATACACCATAAGCATTCTGTGATACAACTATGCTGGTGATCCTTCTGTTGAGCATACCACCAGAATATCCCTTCTGAGAAGTTGCCACGCATGCAACTGTGTTGCTGGGTTCCTAAATATTTCTGAAGAAGCTGTCTGTGTCCTAAAACTTCTTTAATACAATAATTTTTAAAAAACAACTCACAGATTATGAAGATCTTTTCCTTTTCTTTTCTTTTACTTCTCCCATGTCTGCTTGAAACACAGATTTCCTTTTTATCTTCCTTGCCAACAGCTGTCACTGAACTAGATACATGGAGAGAGAGTCACGAAGCTCACCTGTGTGTTAACAACAACAATTTGCTTCTATAACCTACAAGGTGAAAAGTCTTCAGTCTCTGGTGCATCTCATTTTCACATCAACACAATGTCACTGAAGGATAAGATTTGAAGCACTTTGCAATTGCAAGACAGATCGCAACCTATTGAAGAATAAAGTGAGAGATAAACATTTCATAAATGTATCACCCATTCTTGGAAAGCACAAAAAATGTTCATTTTGTAGGCTTTTTATTGCATCGTGTATATTTTTGATATAACAATCCTAGCCTCATGACTCCCTTTGCCATTCCCTTGGAAGATAGAAAAAACTCAGGCGTGACCATTTATGTCAAAGGGGCCTCTTCAGATGGGTACCACAAAGGACACGTGTGCAAGCACACAGCAGTGCTTGCTAACAAGGGACCTCCCCATGCCCCAGTCATAATCCCCTGCAGGAGGTGGTCAATCAGGAGAAGAAATGCTGGGGGATTTTTCCTCCCTGCACCAGCTGGCAGCACCTGCTGCTGGAGTTCAAGGGAGTGGAGCTTCTGCAAATGTATAGTCTCAATATTTTGGATCATTTTGGACTTGTAGCTGCAGGAGACAATGCAGAAGAGCCAGGGGAGAGCCTGGATGCCTGAGCTCACACAGAGTTAATGGAGAAAGAGACAGGACTCTTCAGAAGGCTAGTTAGAGCACATGCATTAGATGTCTAAACTTAGAGAGTGTGAACACACCTCTAGGGAGCATATGTTGCCTAGGTAAGCTCTAATTGTCTTATGAAGCATCCTAGGAGTTGATCACAGCTCAACTGTGATCAGCTGGAGAAATTGAATCCACAACAACACTCACTTTTTTCATGGCTGTCTCACTTCCCTCTCCATCTAGCCCTAAAATGTCTCTGTGCCCAGGGACCTGTTGGAATATGAGAAAGAGCATGAGAGAACATGCTGTATGTCTGTGACCTCCCTAGTAGGCTCCCCAGTGCTAGCAGTCATTCTTCCAGCTGAGCTGCAATGGGGCAAGAATGAGCTACTGGTGACAGAGGAAATGAAAATTTAGGACAGACCTGCAGTGCATTGGGCAGGATGTGCTTTGGGCAGGAGGTGCAGAGCTGTGTGCTTAAAAGCCACGCCTGGAACAATGATTCATCCATCCCAAACTAAAGGAATAGCCTCTGTTTGCCAGGTCACTTAGAAACAGCAGCACTGCCGCACAGAATGCATGTAGGGTGGGGAAATCAGGACTGCAACATCTTGAGCAGGTTCTGCCGCAAAAATGTCATGTTGTGAAGCCACAGGTGCATGAATCAACCACCTTCTGAAAGGAAGGTGCATGAGGAAGGAAGGGGAGAGATGACGTTTTAGCCTCTCATCCTAAGGCCACCTGGCAGTCCTGCAGAGTTCTTGGATCAACAGCTCCACATCTGCAGCAAAGAGTGCTCCTGGAACAGCCAGGGACTCCCACCCTCTCATTCCCTTAGGGAAAGCTGGAGTCAAGTGGTCATTAGTTCTTCCTTTCTTGATTTGTCTTGCTGGTTTGCTGCTGTGTCTTGGAACAGCCCATAGAAATAGACTTCCTACTTTTATATCCTTTTTTGCTACAGCAGAACAATAATATTTGGTCTAGATATACTTGTGGGGTATTCCCCAAAGAATCAGTAGATTTTATTTATGTGTTTTGGATAAAACCCTAAATAAGTAGATTGCAGCATATAGGCCTGGTTCTTACAGTATCAAAATTTTACTTTCAGTGTGCAAATAATTCTCCAACCACAATTTACTGAGGGAAGATTTTCTCAGCTTTACAGAAAATTACAGCAAAACACAGCACTATAGTTCCTCAAACATAACCCAGTTCTTGCAAGGTGCTGAATTCACCGATCCTCATTAAAAAGAAGAAGTGAGGATGTTCAGCCCCGTGCTTTGTAGGGGCCTCTTCTATTCCCAACCAGGGAAACTGTGATTTGAAGAGTCAAATAGTGAAGCTAGTAGTCCAAAGATGAGTCACTCTCTTCATTGTCACAGCAAATGTCCATGCACCAGTGTTTTGCATAATCTGTTCCCAAGCTAAATCTCTTCTCATCAGGTTTTAAAAGGTGTCCAACTTGTGATTTGAAATTCTAAATTCAATATTTAAGTGCACAGGTTTTGTTTATATGATTTCTTACTGGAATTCAAAAACATATCAAGTAGAGGTGAGTCTAAGAGTCTACCATAAGAGTCCTGTGCTAATTCTTCCAGCTTTTGACCTGCCTTCAATGAGTTGCCCCATCTGCCTTACTTTAGTACATCAAGTGTTTATTTTGTCCCAATGTCACACATTTGATATAGTGCTCTATTGCTACTGGATAGAAACTCTGTAGCTTAATATTTATCCTCCTCTTATAGTTTTTATATTAGATAATAATTAGGTAATTAATTAGGTAATAACATTTATTTTTTTATTTTAGCATAATCCATTCCTATCTGATTATAGGAATGGATTATGCTAAAATAAACATAAATGTTCAATAAAATAACTTTCTATGTAGCATAGGGCAGAGATCCTACTGTTAAAAATTTTGAGGCTGAGATGTAGCCAAACACAGAGCTTCCAGCAGTCTGTAAAACTTTCCCTTTTTTGAAATTACATTTTCCAGAATTAATGGGGCCCTCCTTGGGATTTGAAATGGTCCACAATGATATACTGCAACAAATTATTTAAAACCCACCAGCATGAAAATACTACTAGTTAAGCTTTGTGAAAACTCACAAGACTCTTTCAGCTACTAGCCTCAGCTTTCCATGCTTACCTTGTCACATCGCACCCAAGGAAAAAGAAATTGTGTTAATATATAATTATGCTATAACTACATCTGTTTTACCTACAAATTGTCCATAGGCCTCTAAGAAATCAGATTTTTTTTATATTTCACTGCCTGGTTGCCTTTAGTCCAGACAAGGCCCTTTCCAAATGGCAGAGAAGAGAGCAGGCTTTCCACCTGAAATCCACAGAATTGCCTGTCCCTAGTGGCCATGATCCAGACATGTACTCTCCTCATCCACCCTGAAGTCAGGGTCAGCATCATGTTACTGACTGTCCCCAGATAAAATCAACCCTGTTGAGATGAGCTGGGAGAGGAACACTTACCCAACACTCTTTGGCATGACTTAGGGTTGGAAATAAATCCACAAATCCAGCCATGCATGATGTAGGAAAAAGCATGTTTCAGCAATTAGTTGTGTGGAGCTTCTCTGTCCCAAGCAGCAAAAAAGAATAAAAAATTACATAATCTTTTTGTATTCCAGTTAATAGACTAAGACTCAATAGTTGGTGTTTAGTGTGCTTTTTAAAATCAATAATTTTTTAAAGACTGATCTCTCCCCAGAGATCTTAAAGAAAACAAGGCTATTTATAATGTTTGTCATTTAATTTGAATTGGAGCATTTTTAAAAGGTTCTTTTTATTTCTTTAGGGGTTTGACTGTTGTTAGTTTAGTCCTTTTGAGTCTCAGTTCTCTATTCTGGCTTTTCTGCAATTAAATCTGAGATAAACATGATATATGAAATAACATGGATTTCTGAAGAGCAAACTTTGTGAACAACTACAAATTTTTACATGAAGTGTCCATACTGCTAGATTGCTATATTAATAGATCTTTTTTATTTCCTGCAGGGTATTTAAAGGTCCCAATCAGTGTTGAGGCTCAGTGTCTGAGATATGTGTTACCAAACCAGCTGCTGTGTACTAGAAACACAGTGCAGTCATTTTTAAGAAGGGTTATTTTAAAAAAGCCCTTCAATTTGAAACTACAGGAAAACTGAAAGTTAACACAATAGAGGTAAATCAGAATTTAACCAGGACAACATGGAGTAAATCTCTTATTATTGGTCAAAGCTCTGATGACTTTTAGTCAAAGCTTTGAATGCAGGATTTTTTATCACCTTGCCTGAGTGCAAATCCTTGCTTCAATTAATAATCTGTTACTACTAAATTATCAGCAATAAGGCTTTGGAGTAGCTTGTTAACCACTTCAGAAAGTTGTTGTGCTGGTCAGGTAGTTTCACAAGAAGTTCCACAAAACAGTGGGGATATTTAAGTGTGGCAATACATTTTCAAGGAGAGATTGAAATACATGTTTGTGACATTTTATATTTAGTATAAAAGAGCAGTAAAGGCTTTTAAAAAACCTTCTATTTGTCTTGCACAGCTTATTTATTTTCAGTTCTGTTTCAGGTTTTCTACAGCATCTGAGTTCAAACTAACTATATATTAACACACTCAGCACTTCAAATTTGAAAGAATATTCTTTAGAGACGTTCTTGGTGCTAGTTTTTAATTTATCTTACAGGTAAGGGGAAATTCAGATTCTCTGTTTCTTATTCAGCTTGCATATGCATAAAAGATCAGCCATAGTCTGTCTCTAGTTGTGGGAAGGAATTTTTCACGTGAGTGCTTAATTAGGAATAGTGAGATGAAATTAAGAAAAGGAAATTTTAGGATGGATGTCAATAATACCTCTGTGACAGCAAGACAGCAATTTTGAATTTTGAAAATAGACTTCAAAAGCAACCCAGTACCTAGGACTTTAAAGATGACTGGACAACTATGTAGTGGAAATTATAACACAGGAAACAAGCAAGCCATGTGGGCAGAAATGTGTTACACCTGAGATGACTCTTGTATTCTATATCTGCATTTCATTGTATGGATCTGCAGCAGCTCAATGCTGCAAGTTGAGGTCTACCCAGAATTATGACAACCTGTAGCAGCATAAGCAAACAAGCTTCTGCAGCCATTGGGGAACCATGGCACAGCTGGGGACACTGGGAATGCAGAGACAAGCACCAGGCCACCTCTCGTCTTTCTTGCTTGAGGAGCACCTCTGTATCTCAACACTGGTAGAGTTTCACTTCCATAAATGCAGGTATCTCCTTGCTGTGTCTTCCCACTACTGTGGGAATGGTGGAAAACTGACATAAGAAGGTACTTTGCTTGGAGCCTGTTGTCTGGTGGTGAAAGTTAACCACAGGAAATGTGTAAGTATACAAAATCTTAGTAAAACTTATGAAAATACCCATGCTGCTGCCTCTGACTCTGACTCCTAAATGAATTTTGCAGCTTTCTCCAGAGCACTTTGCCTCAACAACAAAAATTTTTTGCCCCCCTCTTCCTGAACTAGAACAATTGTGGAACCAAAAATACGAAAGGAAAAGACCAAAATACCTGTACAGGGGTAGTCCCAGTTAGGGAGAAACATAAGGCTCATCTGATGCTGTGAACATGTTGTAAGCCTTCCCATTTTGTTTCCCAGCTCTGTTAAAACCACAGAAATACAGGAGTCAACCTAGCACTTCACAGCATACCAGTTATTGCACTATGTACTGTGAAAATCACTGCTGTTTCTATGGAAATTTCTTATAATTCATAGGTCATTGATGAGTGAGTGGTGGTTTTTCTCCTGGATGTGCTCTGCAGTATGTCAGTGGTTATCTAAATATGACCCCTAGTGTTCAACATGCATGACAATAATTTCAGAAAATTATTGTCCTTATTAGACTTCCCTTAAGAAGAGGATCATCTTTTCTGGTTATCCCAATATCTTACCTGAAAAAAAAATACTAAATTATTCCTGATCATAAAGTTAAATGTGTTGAAGATATCGCTTTCAAAGCACAAAATACTGGAGACTCATTTGAGAATTTTAGAAACAATTGTTACAGACTGGAAATAATCTACATTGAAAATTTATATTCCTGTTTGCGTGGAAAAATATTGCTAGTGGTAGAGCATCAGTGGAAGCAGTTGTACACTTCTATGCATTGCATTTGAGGACAGTGATGAAGACTTTATAGTACAAGATGGCTGCTGAGAAAGGACTTCTTTATTTTTAGTTTTGTTCTCGGTCCTACCGCTAATTTTCTGGTATGTTTTTCATTTGGTCATTTAACCTCTGTGTCCTTGTGTTTTCTTCTTGACAAAATGCGCAGACACATTTTTTGTATGAGGTTTGTGACGTTTAACAATTGTCTGTGAAGTTGCTTGACATCTGAATAAAAAGCAAAATAAAACTGAATTATTACCTGATTTTTTAATTGTAGGAAAAAGCTGAGAGAAACTCTACTTATGTTCTATTTGCTTTAAACAATCTGAGACACAACATGGGACCATAGGCTGCAGAAGAATGCAAGGCCACTAGTTAACACTGGGAGTTGCATTAGGTTAAGGGAGGAAGGGGAAAGGTGCAGTGTTTCAATGTCCTGGCCGCAGATGTTTACCACCTGCTCTGCTTTGACCAAGGATTGACGCAGTAAAACTTCTGCTTTAGCGATGTTTCTGTCTTCCTGATACTTGTGATATTGCCACATGTTTTTTAGAAGGACAGACAGCAACAATATGCTCAAAACAGAGTCACGGAAAGCTTAGAGAATCAGCAGTGACAACCTGCTTTACAATGCAGTCCTTTGCTGATTGTTTTACACTATGTGAGTCTGTGGATACAAACAAACAGTTTATCACATCATGATAGAGAGGAATATGCATGGCATGTATTGTGAAAACATGTAAGAGAGCCTCCTGCTTCCTGATTGTCTTTGTTAGCTCTGTGCACACAAGTGTCTTGCAAACTCTACTACTTTGCATCTTGTTCAGATATGGAGCAGCTCCAGCAGGCTCATTTCCCATCTCATCTAAGTGCCTTAAGCAGTAATGAATATCTTGGATGTGCTCTCAAAGCCCTGTGGCTTATTTGCTTGAGCATTGTTGTCACCAGAAAAATCAATGTCACTTCAGCTCTGACCTACAGATCTCTTTTACAGTATGCTGTTTCTTACAGTCTTATAAGAAGCAGCGTACTTCGTTGTTGTGTAAATGTTTATTTGTGCCCGTTAAATTTGATCTCTCTGGTAGGAAAGCATGCATCTCCTGGGGGCAGAAATTATATATTATTTTTAATTTCATTGCCATACTCCTCTTAGGGCTTTCGAGCTTAAAAATGGAGTGCTACCATTTCCCAGTGCTCCCATCTTACTTGCCTATGTCAGTGAGACAGGAAACGAATCCAAACTGTTGCTTTGAAAAGCTGATGGTGAATGTTGCAAAGGCTTTCTTCTTTATGGTTTTTTCCTTGATCCCTCCTGCCACAAATGGGGAGGACCCCCAGTGGCATGCACATACCTTGCATATAGATGTGATCCAGTTTGTGCTTGCAGCCAGGGTAAGCATAGTGTTCAAGGCTGTAGTTTATTTTTCCAGTTAACACAACCACTGTCCTTTCTGTCTGAGGATAAAGCTTGTTCTGGATGCACACAGTGTGAGAATCTTTTGCTTCCTTACAGCATTCAGCTCAAGGGTCACATCCCTCAGACAGCCTGTGGCACTGGAGTCACAGCAGGGAATTGTCACCAAGGACATCATTTATGCCTTTCCCTGCAAGGAAACATTTTGGTGCAGGACCAGAACCAAAGGGTCAGGAAGGAAGGTAACCAACCCACCCTGATGATCTCTCCTGCCCTGCCCTGACACAGTTCTGGTACAGATGGTCCTGGTGCCCCGGTGTGACTGCAAGTGTGAAAATGAAAACCAAGAAGGGCCAAGATACAACTTTAGGAAAGGGCACAAAGCCACAGACAATGGGGGGACATTTCCATCAGTAGGACATCTAGGGTTCAGTGTGGTGGGTCACATAAAGTGAAGGAACGAACATCATCTGCATGAGATGCCAGCTCCAAGGCCAGCTCTCATGTAACCATGGGATTATGGCTGGTAGGTATGGTTCAGATAAGATCTTTTAGGAACACGCAGTCTGCTGCAAAAATGCAAAATTGTTTGGTCAAGCATTTCATTTGCCATTGAATGAAAGCCTGCTATGGGCTTCAAACGGAGCAGTAAAATGTCCCTCCTGTCTTTCTCTTGCTTTGACCAAGGATCATAAAAACACTCAAAGCAGCAGCAAAATTAAGATGCTATCAGCAGAATCTGCAGTTCTGTGTTCTGTCTCCCAGACAGAGCAGCAGGAAGCCATAAGGGGTCTTCTACATGCCAAGCATTCCCAAACATTGTGGAAAAACTTTCCCATCCTTTTTTTCCCAACGTTGCCTGTTTTCCAAACAGTGATTGAGTGCTGGCAGTATGTTTCTGAGTGCTTGGATGTGAGCAGACCTGTTTGTGCTGATGCACTGCAAGGTGAAAGCTATTTTTTGTTTTCAGAGCATAAAAATGGCAGAGTTTCAGTTCTCATCTTCTTAGTCCAGAACTTCTATTGCTGATGACTGTTAAACAAGCTGTGGGTATACTCATAACTATTGCAATTACTGCTGGTCTTTCCAAAAGTCCCAGATTCGCTCCCCCCCACACTCCCATAGAATTACTGGGGTTTTAAAATCTTTTTAAGTTTGCTATAAAGTGTAGAATTTGGGAAAGCTTTGAAAACACCTGTGCTGCTCTCTGATTTGTCTGTGCCATTGCCCTTGTGCTGAGTGGCTGTGAGGTTCTTGCCTCACCAAGTCACAGGTAGTTCAGTAACAGCATTTACATTATGCTTACCCTGGTCAGTGCCTGATAATAGCAATAGTTGCAGCTCCACATGATTTCAAGGCTGGGTGGAAAATGTTATAGCAGAGACAGGTCATATAATGTCCCATGCTGGCACTGCAAAGCCATGTTCTCTCATGTCCAATGACTGGAAATGCCTCTAACATTTACCAAAATTTTATTTCTGTCATCACGTGTCTGGTGAGAATCTGGCCACGCTATATTGCCATCATTGGAGGGGTTGTGAGGTCTGTTGTCTCAACAATCTGCTGTCCACAGCAATCTCCCTGCCTGTCCCTGAGACTCTTTTTTCTAAAAATCAAAAGACTCAGTTTATGCATTAAATTTTGAGGGCTGAAGATAAAATTTCTGCTACATACTGAATAGTTTAATGTTCAGAGGCTGACAAAACACAAGAAAATATAGCAGCAAAAAATATCTAAGGTAAATATCAACTTCTTTTAAAAAGTTCGGTTTGATTTGGTTGTTTGCTTGCTTTCCTGCTGTAGTGCTTTCACACTCCCAGAGGTTTTAATAGAACTTCTGAAATCTGCACTTTGACCCTGCAATTAGAAGAAGGAAAAGATAACTTGAGGGGATGGATTTTTAAGTTTGATTGAAAGGTTCTGCTCATATAAATTAAGCTGTGCAGACTTATACCAGAATATTTGGCCCAACAACTTAGTATAACATCACAGATGGCTTATTATCTGTGATCTGACAGTCATTTGCTATTCCATTATGGTGTGAACCACGTTTGTTAAATAAGACATAAAAACTACAGTTTTCTCAAGTTCCAGAAAAATGAACAGATGAATTCTGAAAATAATGAACTACAAAGATAAAGTTATTATGTTCAGCATTAATAATAATGAAAAAAGAATTTGCATCCTAAGCAGAGCTTCTGTATATCTTCTGCTAGAGATTGATGGCACAGATAAAACCTAATGTCACCAAGAACAGGATTTCCTTGAGCAATACAAATGAGAAAGACATGCTATTAGAGCAGCATTGCATTCAGTCAGAAGGTCAAGTTCACTGTAATGTTTTCCATTAGGCAAGATCCGAAGTTACATAGTCCTGAGCCTGTACATTTCACAAACAATGTAGAACTTCATTGGCATGCATTACCTGTGACTGTGTATAGTGTACAGCCTGGAAACAAATGCAGATCTTAGGAGTCTGAGGGTTTTGTGGTAAAGCTTCTGAGATAGTGTCAAAATTGGCTCTGCAGGTACCCGGATATAAAAGCGATGGAGATGTAACTACATGGAGAGACTCAAAAAATGAGACAAGAGGGAAAGAAGCTCAAGCACTGCAAGGCAGCCACATTTCCCATCAGGCCACAACATAAGATAAGCAATGCTAGAAGAAAAACAACGTCTGAGGTATCAGAGGCTACTGCTGTTCCTGTCCCAGGTCCCAGCAATGGTCCTAGTAACCATAATTGTTTTCAGGCAGGCAACCATAAAGTTCCCCTTTCTCACCTGAATGTTACAGAACACCTTGGTAAAAGAATCTCAGCATAGAATTACAAAAACAAGTTAAGATGACTGTAGAGGAGAATGAATGCTTTTCCTCTCAAAAGAAAACCTCAGAAAAAAGTTTAAAAAAAAGTTATGTAGTCCATTACTTTTGCTGGATGGGAAAATAAGGGACATTTTCCATGCTTCTTTTACTTCTGTCTTTTTCTCTTCTTATGACTCTCTGCTGTTTTCTTCAGTTTTGCTTGACTTTGCATGGATCCTCTGAGCTTCTTCAGGTCCATATTAAGGCAGAATACACCAGGCATAAAATCTGAGATTTCACTCCCAGTGTGACAGAATGAGTGCTTGCTGAGGGAAGCATCTTCATCTTTCAGATCAGGTCTCCTGTAATCACAAAATATGACAGGCCTGAAACCGTCTCTCAAAAAACCTAAGTGTGAATATTACAAAATTAGCCACAAAAGGAAATATGTACCTGTACCTGGGTGTGCATGTGTACATCTTAGACCAGCAGAGAATTACCAGATGTGAAGCTGATAATTTTATTTTTGATTATTGAACCTGTTTCATTACTTTTTATTGCTCTGAGAAAAGCACTGTATCTTAAGCTCAAGTCATAGAGGTAAATAATTGAATGTCAATGTCATCTTTCTATGCTAGAGATACATTGTCATTTTGCTATTTCATTATCAGTTTTTCTCCTTTTCATTATTCTATTTTTTATAAGAATGTTAGGAAATATGTAAAGGAAACGTTTCATTTTTTTCTTGATTAAATTACCATAATCTTAGCTTTGTAGCTAAGAGGAAGGACTGTATTGATTGCAATATGTGCTGCACTTGGCCAAGTCTGAAAGTCAATCCTTTAGCAGTCACTGTTTAAAGTTCAATTTTAAGGTAAATCTGAGGGGTTTTTTTAAAAATGACCTGGTGGATTATTTTTCCTTCATCTTGAGTGAAGTGTAGAACTGGGGGCACCTTCAAGGAGCATGAGGGGGTAGGTGAATACATAGCTTACTGTCCACTCCTTCCCTTACAGACGCCCACCTCTGACTATTACATGAAATTTGCTTTACAAATATCTTTGGAACAGCAAGGTACAAAACCACAGGGGAAGTCTTGTAATATTTTCTTAAGAATAGCTGCATCTGGTTTTCTCTGTGATTGCCTGGGCAAGTGTCCTAGGGTGACATTATGATCTTTGTATCCCCAATGGCCTGTTCTGTTTATGCTGAATATTATATTCTGTGCCTTCAAGATTGGCTCTGAGAGCAAAGGCAGGGAGAAGAAGAAGCATGGAGTTTGTTATCAGAGACTGCACTCACTCCTCCACATTCAGCTGGAACACAGAACTCCACTGTGGAGTCTGGGCATGGACAGGGCAGAACACGGCACTCCATTGTTTTTTAGTTGGTTTAGCTAGCTAAGGCAGAGAAGTTCCTGGTCTGGTTTTCTTTCCCTTTTCTTGGAGCCATTACAACCTGCTCTGCACTGGGACCTGGGGAAAGAGCGAGAGCTTGCACTTTGTAGCCTGCTGGGGCCTACTCTGGGCAGCAGCATTTCCCAGTGCTGAGGGACTGATGACAGAACAACCACCCACAGAAGAGACTTTCTGAATTTGTCATCTGGTATGGTTCATTTTTTGTGCTGGCGTGTGCTTTGCCTGTTAAATAAACAGGTGTTTTCCACTTCTCTCCGAGGAAATTCTTCCCAAACCAGTTGCAGGGAGGGTCCGTGTGGGTTTGCTTTCTAGGGGGGTGGGGGGGGGAGAGGGCCTTTTTGGAAGTTTTCTAACAAATTTTCCAAATTTTCTAACAAAATTGCCTTCAGAAGGCAGTCTCCTCAACCTCTCACAATCTGAAAGTTCTCTGATTCATGATTCATTATTTTCTTTCTGTTGCTTCTTGTTGTTTTTGTTTGGTTTGGGTTTTTTCATTTGATTTTTCTCATGCAAAGCACTCCAAGTGACCAAGTTCAGAAAATGTGCTTAATGGTTAGAAGTGTCCAGGTTCTGCGTCCCAGTCAGGCACTGACTCAACTTGGGTGATTCATGTCATTCCCCATGTTTCATTTTCTTCCTTATACAACAAAACTACTTACTTCCAGAATGTTGTCTTAACACTTAATTTATTCATGACCATGAAGACCTTAAAATCATCAAACAATCATCAATTAAATTAATGCAACATGTTACTGATGTTGTCCTTACTTATTGTTCATCATAACTGAAAATTGAATAGAAACCAAATGTTAGGATTGAATTGTGTTGCTAAAAATAGATAAGAAGTGTATTTCTAAACTTATCATTTCAAGGTTATCTAGCTTCCTTTGGTACAAATAACAGATTTGACCTCCAAAAATTAGGTCCTGATTCAGTCAATCCTCCTGCACATAGGTAAATGCACTGTGATGGAGTAGTTAACTAAATGCGAAAGCCAGATTAGATCCTTAATATTTTCACCTTCCTGCACTGAGTTTTGTATTTCATTACATTAATGGAAATATTCTGGTGTATATTATCTCTTTGAACCATATATACAATAGATGCTTATGAAATTTAAGGTGTCACACCACACCACAAAGCTGCTACTGGCTATTAGCTTTGAGTCTATCAGTATGATTTCCACCTGAAAAGTAGTACACTATATCTTTAAGTCTAAGTAGGCTCTTTGTATAAGAACTTCTTGACTGATTTTCATGTATTTCACTGATTGCTAACTATTGTTGCTTTTTGTGTTTGATGAGGAAGTGCTGCTAAATTCCTACATGCTTGACATTAAATTATATCATGGAAATATTCAGAAAGGAAATTATCCCATTTAGATTAAATAACATTACTGCTTTGAAAAGTTATCCAAATTTGACAGAATAACAATTTCACTAAAGCTGTTATACTTTAGAAGATGAGATGACAGGAATTCTGAAGCTTACTGTATGTGTACTCAGGCTGACCTGATGCTTTTTAATCTATCAGTTTAGTGATATGAATTATGGAAAAAAGTAATAAGATTGATTGATTGATTGATTGATTGATTGATATGAGTGGGACATGACCTTGAGCTGAATGGAATAGGTGAGTAGATTTTGACTGGGTTCTGAACAGGGACTTTGCACTGAGATGGCATTTGGAATCTGATACTTCATACTCTTTATCCTGAGTATAAAAAAAGAAAAAGAAAAGGGCTTCCCATGTTCTTGGAAAAAGTCTAGGAGAAAAGTGGCCCAGAAACAGATATATTATCTTGTGAGGATCTTTTCTAAAGTTGTTGCCTATAACTATTTTCTCTCTGTATTATTAGCTTCAGATGAAGGTGGGGACTTTACATGTCTTCTTTGTCCTCTTTGTACTTAGGGAAAATTTGTATCCCACTGCAAGTCTACACTGAAACTTTTGCAATTACATTTTCATTTTGAAGGAGTGGTGACTGAAGGAAAGACCGGAGAACGAGATCAAGCTGTTCAGAGGGGTTCCCAAGTTCAGGAACCCATCCAGCAGCCCCTAGACCTCATCACAAATCTGAAGCCATTGGACAAAAAACAGGGGCAGGGCAGCGAAGTAAGGGCATGGCACAGCACTGAGGGCAGGGCAGGGCACTGAGGGCAGAGCACAGCAATGAGGGCAGGGCATATCAATGAGGGCAGGGCAGGGCAGTGAGGGCAGGGCAGTGAGGGCAGGGCACAGCAATGAGGCCAGGGCACAGCAGTAAGGGCAGGGCACAGCAGTGAGGGCTAGGCAGTGAGGGCTAGGCAGTGAGGGCAGGGCACAGCAATGAGGGCATGACACAGCAGTGAGGGTACGGCAGCTCCTGCTGGCCGGATGGGCAGGAAGGGCTGCCCTCTGACCATCTGAGAGTAGCGAGTTGAGTCAGGAAACAGACCCAGTAGCTGGTAAGGAAGAACAAAGAAGTCCTTTCAGTCTTTTTAGCATACTAGATTAAGCTTCCTCAGATATGGTGTTGACATGCCCTGAAGCTCAGTCCCATGTAGCTATGAGGGCCATTGAACCAGCCATGTCAGAGGCCTGCAGACAGACAGACAGACAGACAGACCTGCTGATGGTAGGCACAGCTCTCCAGATCACTGACTGCTGGGAGTGCCTGATGCCTCTCCATGAGGCTGGGGCAGAAAGTCTGCCATAGCTGAGGAATTGTGTCACCAGGTTAAGGAACTGCGGGAAGAAGTGAACAGGCTATATAGTAATCAAGTGAACCAGTTATTTTCAGAGATGCTATAGCCTTAAGACCCTCAGGAGTCTTGAACCTCCATTTTAGTGGAGAAGCAGGTGGGCTCCAAACCCTGCATGGGGAATTAGTTAAAGGACCCTAAACTCACAGGGAAGTCTGCTGTCTCCTCAGAGCTCAGATGAGGGTTATCATTGCAGAACTCTCCAGTCTAATAGGGCCTTTGATTACTATCCGCTATTGATTGTTCAAATTGGAAGTGACAAAATTACAAATAGAAGTCTGAGGGCAAAACAAGAGACTTCAGGGTCCTGGGATGATTGGTAGAGGGATCAGGAGCACAAGTAGTGATTTCCTCAATTTTTCCAGTAACAATGAATAATATTGCTAGGACTAGGCAGATATCTGAAGTCAGTGCATGGCTCCAAGGTTGGTGTCAGGGTAAAAAGTTTGTGTTTGTTGACCATGGGATGATCTATTCAACACCTGGTCCCAGGTGGGATACACCCTATCTCAGATGGGGAAAACAGTTGTAGCACAGGCTCTAGTGGGGCTTGTTGACAAAGCTTTAAGCTAGGTTATAAAAGGGGAAGTGTCAAAACCAGTAATGAACAATGGGATGATATGCCAAAACGTGAGGAAATGAGCACTAACGAGATGACTTAATATGCTTCACCAGGCATTGGCTACAATGTACCACACTTAAAATGTTTCTACAGTCACGCACAGAGAATCAGGAACAAACAAGAGTGTTGGAGAGTTTTTCAGGAATGGCTTAAAGAAAGAGGCCATGAGACATACAATTGAGAGAAAAGTAGAAGAGAAAAGTAAAGCAGTTTCTAACAGTTCTCAGCCTTCTGATTTCTATAAACAATTAGACTCTCTTTATAAACAATAAAGTTCTCAGGCTGTCTTCCCATAACAAGTAGAACACCGTCTCTGGGAAGGCCTGCCATCCTGAGAACAGATGTAAAAGTTTTGGGAACACTGGTTTCTGTTTTAGTTTCTGGTTTCTGTTTTGGTTTCTGTTTTTAATAAACAATTGTAGGTATTCTAAAACAAGAGGAGTGGTTAGAAATTTCTCTGTTAGCCTATCATGACATTGGATTACAGAATATGCATGAAGTTCGTTAGTACTGTTATATAAGGTGATTGATTGATCAATAAAGTTGGAGTTCGATGCATTAAAGGATGGTCGTCTCCCCCTCATCTCCAACACAAGAGGAGCTCAAAGCTCAAAGCTTTGGCCCAGTCCCAGAGATTTGACATCACTAGCATAAATGAAATCTGGTGGGATGACTCCTGTGACTGGAGTGCTCTGATGGATGGTTCCAAGCTCTTCAGGAGAGGTGGGCAGGCAGGAGAGGTGGGGGGACAAAGGGGTGAGCTCCATACATTCTAACCCTTCTAAAGTACATAGATGGGTAGGAGTGTATGGAGTTCATAGTTGGCAATGGCACAGTTGAGAGCCCCTGGATAAGGATCAAGAGGAAAACAAATAATGCTATCACGGGAGTCTGCTATAGATCACTCAGCCTGGATGATGGTGCTGATAATTTAATAATTCTTTGATTTATTCCAAGTCAACTGCCCTTGTCCTTATGGGGGACTTCACCTTGTCAGAAATTAACTGGGAGCACCACACAGCTGGTGCAAGAAGGGTGCACAGCTGGGCCAGAAGGTTCCTAAAAAACCTGCATGACAACTCTAGGGTACAAGTCCTTAGAGAGCAGACTCAGAAAGATGTCCCTCTTGATCTTCTGCTTGCCAAGAGAAAGGGTCTTGTTAGTGGAGTGTTGGCTGTCTTTGCCACAGCAACCATAAAGGGATCATGTTTAAAATCTCTGTTGACCAAAGGAAAAGCACCAGCAAACCTCAGTTCTGAATGTGAGGAGAGCAGACTTCAGGCTGCTCAAGGAATCAGTCAGTAGGGTACCCTGGGAAAATGCTCTGCAGCTGCTGGGTCCCATCACTGCTGGCTACTTTTTAAACATCACCTCGTAAGGGCAAAGGAATAGGCAATTCCTAAATGTTGGAAGTTAAGCAGGCAAGGCAGGCCAACTTGGCTGAACAAGGATCTTCTCTTGGAAATACAGCAAAAATGGAAGGTGTATGCCCAGTGGAAACAAGGTCAGGCGACGTGGGAGGAATACAGAAATACTGCGTATCAACATGGGGAAAAAATCTGTGCAGACAAAACTCAAGTAGAATTGAAGCTGGCCACAGTTGAGGGGGACAATAAAAAGAGTTTTAAAAAATATTAAAGGCAATAGGCAGTGTAAAAATAGAAGTTTATTATGGGATGAAGATGGTCACATCACAAACAGAGACAGTGATAGAGCAAATGCTTATGCATTTTTTGCCTCTTCAATACAGAGGATGCATCAAAGGGGCCTAAGTGCCCTGAGTTGGAGGACCAAGAATGGAGGACCAAGATCTGGATGACTGCAAGAATGACCAATTCCAGTGCAGGATCTGCTGCTCCAGCTGAATTCCTGCAAATCTATGGGCCATAACAGGATTCATCCAGGAATATGCAAAGAGCTGCTGATGTCATCATAAAACTTCTCTCAATGATTTTTAACCAGTCTTCAGAATCCAGAGAAGTTCCAGCTTACTGGAAGCTGGAGATCGTTGTCCCAGTTTTCAAGAAGGGAAAAAAGGAGGACCCTGGAAACTACAGGCCTGTAACAGTCTAACTTCAGTTCCTGGTAAAGATATGGACAAGATTATTCTGGCACGTATTGAAAAACACCTAAAGGATAATGCAGTCACTGGTCTGGTCACTGCCAAAACAGGTTCATGAGACAAAAATTCTGCTTAGCAAACCTGATTTCCTTTTACAACAAAGTAATACACCTAGTTGATTAGGGGAATCCAGGTGATGTAATCTTTTTTTATTTCAGATACTGGCTGTCACAGAATCTTTCTGGACAAGATGTCCAGCACACAGATGGGTAAAAATATCAAGTACTGGGTGAGCAGCTGGTTGATGGGTCAGGCACAAAGGGTTACAGTGAATGGGGTGACATCAGACTGGGGACCTGTCACTAGTGGGGTTCCACAGGGTTCCCCTTTAGATTTTGTGTTCTTCAATATCTTCATTAATGATTTGGATGCAGGACTGGAAGGGATACTAGGCAAGTTTGCAGACAATGCAAAACTGGGAGGAACTGTTGACTGTCTCAGAGGCAGAGAGTTCCTACAGAAAAACTAGACAAAGTGAAGGGCTGGACATTCACCAGCTCTATGAAGGTGAACAAAATTCTGCAGGGATAGGACAGCTCTGGATGCACAGACACACTGGGGAATGAGATGCTGGAAAGCAGTGTCACAGAGAGGGACCAGTGGGTCCTGGTCTGTGGCAAGTTGAACATGGTCAGCAGTGCCCTGGCAGCCAGGAGGGCCGCCCGTGTCCTGGGGACATCAGGGACAGCATGGCCAGCCAGGCAAGGGAGGGGATTGTCCTGCTGTGCTCTGCACTGGGGCAGCCTCACCTCGAGTGCTGGGGGCAGCTCTGGGTGCCACAATAAAAGAGATACAAAACTATTGGAGAGCCATGAGAGGAACCCTTATGAAGAGCAGCTGACGTGACTTGTTCTGTTCAGCCTGGAGGAGACTGAGGGGACACCTCATAGCAATCAACATCTTCATCATGAGGGGAGGAGGAAGGGCAGGCACTGATCTCTTCTCTGTAACAGGACCGAAAGGAGTGGCCTGAAGTTGTGTCAGGGAAGTTGTAAGTTGGATATTAGAAAAAAGGTTCTTCATCTAGAGGGTGTTAGGTCACTGGAACAGACTCCCCATGGATGTGGTCACAGCACCAGCCTGACAGAGTTCAAGAAGCACGTGGACAATATTCTCAGGCATGCTCAGGCATGTTATGTGGCTACTGAGGGTGTTGCTATGCAGGGACAGGAGTTGGACTCAATGATTTCTCTTGCTCCCTTCCAACTGAGGATATTCTGTGGTTTTGTGATTCTGTGATTCTGAGTTACACAAGACTCAGTGCTGACTTTAGCCATCACTTTTGAAATAATGTTGTGATGTGAATATAAGAGTTCTTTTTTTTTTTTTTTAAGTTGTTTAAACTAGAAGAAAAAAAAAAGCTTGAAATGGGTTACTCACCCAGCTAAATCTTTTCAGCCGTATCACTCTGCTGGATCCTCCCTTCTAACACATAGGAGAGAAGTTACCTATCTTCCTTTTCACAAGCCTTCTATAGGCCTCTCTATCTCCCATTCAGTATGACAAGATCAGCCCCCAGATCTGATCACTCACAATGATCCTACAGAGCTCCAGGATGGATCTTTAACACAAGCTCTTTTCTGCTTGTTCTGGTTATCATTTAAACCCTTCTGGCAATTAAGACCAACTCATCTGCCCACTCACTCCCTCACTAGCAGGACTGGGGAGAGGATCAGAAGAATAAAACTGGGAAAACTCATGGGTAGAAGCAAAGACACTTTAATGGGTAACTGAAAGCCACACACAGAAGCAAAGCAAAACAAGGAATTCGATCACCACTTTCAATGGGCAGGCAGTAGTTCACCTATTCCCAGGAAAGCAGGGCTCATGCACACACAATGGTGACTTGGGAAATGACATCACTCCAAATGTGGCATGCTTTCTCCCTCTTCCCTCAGCTTTATTTGCTGAATATGATGTCATATAATATAATAAATCACTGTGGTGAGTTGGGCACAGCTGTCCTGGCTGTGTTCCCTCCCAGCTCTTTGTGTACCCCCAGCCTTCTTTCTGCCAAGGTCGTGTGAGGGGCAGAAAAAGCCTTGATGATGTGCAATGGCTGCTCAGCAATAACCAAAATATCCCTGTGTCATCAACACTGTTTCAGCACAAGTCCAAACCATGAACCCATACCAGCCACCATGATGAAAATTAACTCTATGCCCAGAACTTGGACACTGCTTTATGTTTTGTTGCTCTTTACATCTCCTGCTGTGCCTCAGCTCATTCTCATCACCTGCCCTCTTGACACCTACAAAAGACTATCTCTTTCTTCGAGCTAAGTTAATAAGTCTTTGACTCATCAGGCATAATCTTCTGCCTTGTAATTCACTGTCTGACAATATTAATTTGCTTATTTTGTCTTACATTAATTGTCAATTTTTTGTTAATGAAGTCTCTGTTTGTATGTAGCTGCAAGTTTTGGGACACCAGTTTGGTTTCAGTTCTCTAAACAGGAACATTACCTGTAGGCAAGAGAACTGGAGAAGAGCACCACAGCTGAACAGATATAACTGCTATTATTTACAGAAGAAAAAACACACAGCTAGGCTTTGGGAAAATCACTGTGGAATGCAAAAAAGAAATAAACAAGTTAATGGGGAAAAAAAGAGGAATAGGACAGAAGGCGGCTAAGACAGTACATGAAAAATGAAGAAATATGAGGCAAAAAAGGAAAAAGCGAAGCTGAAACTGAAGTAAGAACAGGGAACCTGGGTAAAAGACAATATGAAAAAATCAAGTCTCTGAAAGTTCATTTCCCTGATGCACCACTATATTATCAAGTTGAGCTGATGGATATTAGACATTTTGCCAAATTTTTTCTCTTTCCTGTAGAGACTCATAAAACTATTTCCATCTGCCTATGAGCACAGCAGCCAGCCTGGATCCTCTCTCCCAGTAGCCCTGTGCTAGGAGAGTGGTGGAGCTCGACACCAGATCTTCCCATGTACCCCTGTGCTTCCATCCACACATCCCATCTACTTCTTGGCACAGCACAGCTAATTTTTATGACACTCTTTAGTTTAGAAGTTCCCTGTCTTTCTTCCCCCAATTGTTCCTGTACAAACAACAGATTGCATTGCATCTGACATGTCGGTTTGATCTACAAAGAGAAAAACAAACCAATAATCCAGCTTTTCTCTTCCTTCTGTCAGGCCTCCCATGCCTCCTTTGCCAGATGTTTTTTTCTTGGACTTCTTCCTAAAGATTTCTATTTCATTTTCAGTACAGCTATTTAACTTGGCTTTCTATTGGCTGTCTGTGTTTCTTCTACATTGCTTTATAAACACCCTGCTAGTTCTTCCATTCTGCTTAAAACGGTGAGACATTCCTCCCATTTCAAATACAGGGAAAAATGAAGGAGAGAAGTTGTGAAGTTCACAGAAAACACTGCCTGCACCAGACCCCAAGATCACAGTATGATCTCTTATTATTACTGCAACAAATGTTCTGTGTCAGCTTCTCATTCCCAGACTTCTCCCTCTGAGTATCATGCACACAAAGACTTCAGTGCCTATATATTTTGGTCATAAACAACTTTCTTTGAGCCTGGGCTGCAGTGCCATTCGTAAGTTAGGAGACACTCAGTGAACTCCGTATTGCCTGGCAATATGAGTACAAAATCAACTACAAGTATTGTACACTGGGAAATTGAATAAACTGTGTTGTTTCACTGTGCCTTTTTGCAGGAACAATGCAATCTTGAAGATGTGAAAGGCTCAGGTTGGTGGCTTAGGTTTGGGGAGAATTTTCAACAGCATCAGAGAGTAAAAGCTACTAATTCAGCTTAAAAGATTTAAATATAGAGCTAATTTATGTAGACGATTATTTGAAGTATTAATACCTGTGGAAGTACATCTTTGTCAATCAAATAACATAATTATTTTTGCCCAAGTTGTGTTCCAAAATGCTGTTGTGACTACTACAGAATTAATTTGCTTCCACCCCTCTAAACAAAAAAGCAAACAGTTCACACATATGCTCCCTTCTATCTGAAATAAAAATTCTGCTATATGTTGATTTCAACTCAAAACTAAAGCCTACCAGTTTTTAAAAGAAATTCTCATTATATGAGCTATTCTCATTGTAGTTCATAAGTTCATAAGATTGCCTTTTTGCATGCTGTCTTGGTTTTGGGCAAATTTGGGAGGAAAGGACCAAAGCAGTCCCTCTGAAAAACAGATTCAATTGGTCCCTTCCCCCACTGGCTTGGGAAAATATTTCCTTGGAGGTAAATGGAAAAATCTGTTTCTTTAACAAGCAAAGTATCCACAAGTATAAAAAATGAATAATATTAAACAATAAAACCTCCCCCTGTTCTGAAGAGATAACAAATTCAGAAATTTTCATGGGGTGTAGTTTGGCTCACTGAGTTTCTTATCAGTCCCTCCTGCGCTGGAAAATGCCATGTCCCGGGCCCCAGTGGGCCACAGGTGTGGGCTCCCGGTGTTTTTTCTGGGCTTTCAGTCCAGAGCAGGCCCATCAGTTCCAAGAAAAAGAAAAGCCCCAGATCAGGGAACTTATCTGCCTCAGCTAGCTAAAAAAACTAACCAAAAGCAAAGGAGAGCTCTCTCCTGCTGTCCGTGCTGTAGACAACACAGTCCTTGAGAAGGGAATCTGAAGCTCTTATCTCTATATTTTTGAACACAGTCACCTCAGACATTCCACTGCTTCTCCTTCTGCCCCCCTTCACTCTCAGATCTAAATTTAAAGGTGCAGAACTTATTTCTGGGCCAAACAGATGAATGGAGATACAATTCAGCATCATAAAGACACCCCAGGACACATGCCTAACTAAAACCTGAATTTTATAATTGCAATCAGAAATGCTGTCACATCTGGGGACAGAAACAACGTTAGTGCTAAAATTTCACTGTTTCATAAGAACTGAGTTAAAAGGATAAGATTTACACATAAGATTAATTATGTGTAATCCTTAAAGTAAACAGCACAAACTGAAATTGGCTACATAAGTTTGAAAAAAATCTGTTCTTGGACATTTCAACAAAAGGAGCTAAATTCTCTGATTAAATTGCTTGGTCTTGTTGACCGTTTACAAATAATGTATTCTGGATGGTCCTTAATTTTTTGGGAAGTACACAATTCTTACTCCACTTGCAGTAATGTACATTCCATTCTTTTCTGAAATGATCTATACAAAGAAAAAATTGTTTGCTCCATTGAAGCATCTTTTTTAACAGAAGGGTGTTTTTTCTAAATCTCATCTGTTCTGCAGGGTGCTGGAAAAGGCTACTTTTTCTCAACAAATATTACAAGCACTTAGAAGGCAGATGATTTGATCAGATGATGAGCAATGAAGTACATATTATGAGCAAGTTGGGGGATACTTGTCAGCTGTTGTTTTTTTCACTTGGATCTACAGTAACAATTTTTGCTTTATTAGAAAAAAAGCAGTTAAAGTTATCACCTGCCTGATATACAATTGAGTCAATTCTGTAGTAAAATCACCAGCACCATCGTTACTGGTGATTCACTGAGAATTTCTTTCCAATAGTAATGAAGAATATATTTCATTCATCATTGTGGATCTAATTTTACCCTTATTTTTCTGATTCATCCAGTCTTTCATGACATTCATATCCCTAAAATACAGAACTCTTTTTTTCCCAGGCCTTCAAAGGAGAATCTATAAAACACTCATGCAGAAAAGCAGTATCAGATCAGACAACCTGAAAGGAGGTCCTGTGTCTCTCTCTCTACACAGCTCTACCATACAGTAATGTACAGCAAGTCCAAAGTACCACTTCTGGCAGTAGAAGCATATTGACACAAAATCTTGGTGGCTTTCAGAGCTTTCTTGAGACAAGATAAATTGACATAAGATAATTAACATATTATTTAAATTAATGTACAATTTCAAAGATTAAAAAAACTCATGGAAGGACATGAAATTCCCTAGTAGTCCTTGTCTTAGTTGCAAATGCATCTACTTTTCTCTCTGTCTCAAAGCAATTAACTTTATACATAACTCCAGCGGTCCTTATAGGAAACACATTTCTTCTTAACATTTTATCTGGGAATAAATTAGAATTACATCTTACCCTGAAGGATTTCCCCTGTGTATAATTTCTAGCATTGTGTTGGTCTGTGTTGAAAAAGAGATACTGTGATTATCACCATCTGATAATTTCCGCAGCTGGAGGGCTCTTGCAAATTCCCACCAATAATTTGACTGCATAACAACATTTATACATTTATTTCATGAGTATTCAGACTAGTTCAGTCCTTTGTGATATGCTTGTATTCACTCTACTGGAACCATATTCTCAGGTCACTCCAAGAGAGAGTGATGCTTGGCTACACTGAAATTGGTACTACAAATGGCACAGACAAAGACTTTTGGGCTAGGTTATTCACCAAATGCCTGTGTTCTGGTTCAAGAATCCAAACTTTCATTTCCTGATAAAGACTACTTGTTTTCCTCATTTTATTTTATTTAAGTTTAGAGTAAAAAATCCCACCAATAACTTGCAAATGCGACCGATGGTACTTAATTCTTCAGAGCTGCACTGCTTAGCTGTTTGGTATTGATGAGCCAAAAGATGGCTGTTTGATTTGTCTTTGTAAGGTGGGCTTGCATGTAGGTCAGCTGTCAGGTGGGAAGGTACCAGGATGGTCAAGGTACTCTAGGAGGTGATGGTTTCATTGGCATCACATCATGGTGAGACACATTGCCAGAAGGTAACAGTGAGACTCCTATCTACCCAGACCCTTCACAGTAAATCCTCTCCAAGCTCATCTGAAAAAGGGACCATAAAGGTTCTTCCCATATTTTATTTCCTTTGTTGTATTTACCCAAAACATGATAAAAACATTCAGTATTTACATTCATCCATCAGTGAGTTGTATGGGGCATCCATGCTGAAGCATATCTAGAGACCTAAATACACATTGTTCAGAGCTTTATTTCAAGACCAATATACATAATAAATACTTCAACTATTTTTTAATTTCTAAGTCCCTGTAAGGCAGCTGAAGTGAGGGTTTCCTGTATTTGTACAAAGTCCCTCTGTCTCACAGTCAGTATTCCTCTTCCTGAGGCTTCGAGTTGTAAGCTCAAGGATCTCTCAAACAAACAGAAAGATAGTTCCTCACATCAGGGGTTCACAATCCAAATAAAGAGGCCTTGGGGTCAAATCTACTGCTGACACAGACTGCGCAGCTCCACTTTATTTAGCTGAGTTTCACTTGCACATTCTAGCAGCAAAAGCTTAATCTTTGTGTTCGAAAATCAGTTCTTGTTGTTTTGATGTACTGAATTTGATTAAAGGATTTTACAGCAAGAGGAAAAGACTGTTTATCTGTTGAAGTGTCCTCATTTATTTCACTGAAGTTCCAAAACTAAGATCTGAAATAACGGTTTTAAAAGCTAAACAATTATATGTCTGCTTCATCAGGGGCATATAAGTTAAAAACCAAAGTGTTTACATTGTTCTTCCTACAGTGGAAGAGCAAGGGCTACAGATTTAAAAGATAAAATAAAATTAGGCTAAAGCAGCACTCTATGGTTCTAAGTGTATATGTGAGCCAGATCAATCTTTGTGATGAGCTGAAACTTCAATTTCTCTTGAACAACTTCAACCATCTTGATCTGTCTTCTGCCATTAACCTCAAAGAAGCAAAAAGGCTTTACATTCCTTATATTCCATGAATTATCATTACATCCTTAGTATTGCAAGTATAAGCACTAAACTGAAATGTGTTAACAGTCACGGGAATTAAAGTTTTCTCAGTATGCATACCACAGGCAAGTAACAGATTTTAGGTATTTCATACTTGCAGTAAAGGTACAGCACCATAACTCTCAGGACTGCTGTCTCCATAAGGAAAAGAACAGAATGTACACTACATATTTTCTAGATCAAATTTTCACTGTTTCACCATTTTGGACAGTCCTTGGTTTGCTTAGTGATCACTGTCTTTTTTCTGCTGTAATTTTTTTTTTCTTCTCTTTACCAGATCTGGATGGGACATCACTGCTCAAAAGGACACCTGAGCCAGCCTCTGAAACTATAGAGTATTAAAGAAGAATGGTCAACATCTGCCTCATTTTGGTGGAGTGGCTTTTGGCCTGTGCTGGAAGGACACAGTCAGGGCCCAGACATAAGGAACAGTGCTCATCTCTGTTCAGCCCTACCTCAACATAATGCACTTGAGGAGTTCCTGGAAGTCGCTACAGATGATATTTTGCAGAACAATTTCCCCACATTTTGCTTTTTATTTCTTTTCAGAGAGTAGGAAGGCTCTAACACACAGCCCACCCTGCAGGAGACCCCACTGAGGATGTGGCAGGATACAGTGTCAGAGGGAGTCACTTCCATGGGGAACTGATAGCTCTTTCTCTGAACAAAGGAAGCAAGAGTTACATAAATCTCCCTTTTTCATTCTTAGTGCCCTTAGAAGTCTCAGAGAATAACAGCAGAATCAAAGCCACATAGCTCCTGCCCCAGTAATCTGTGTCCAGTGATGGCTTTTGCCTCTGATTCTGAGCTAGAATGACAAATTTAATGCTTGCGTATACTGTGTATATTCTCAGCTATTTCTCAGATTTTCAATAATCTCAGAATATTGATATCAAGTCTTTTCCTCAACAGTCATACACTAAGACAAGAATGCCAAGCACAATCACCAAATTATTCAGATTCTTCTATCATTTTCACATCCAATATTCTTATTCATTTCCTTATTGACCATTGAAGCAGGATGTTTATTACTTAACATTGCAAAATACACTAAATAAAATTAAAACCACCATTAAAAGGCTTTTGTGAATTTATGTCAATTACAAAGAACATAAGTTTATTGCCCTGAGATGTACCTGCATATTTATATTCTGTCAGATGTTTTTATCAGAGGCTTAAACAGACTGCATAATTGCTGTGCCTCTCTCCCAGGCTGTGCTCTGAGGTGTGCCATCTCCCACACCCAACCACTTCCTACTCAGTTCATAGGACTGATCTCAGCGTGACAATTCCACTTTATCCATCAAATCTAGTGAGATGCCAGGGTCCTAAAGAGCAAGAGTGAGAGCAGCAAAACTAGTCTCTGAGTGAAAATAGCATTGCTAGCTGGAGGATACTCACCAGGGGCCTTCCTGCATCCTTGGTCCACGTCCATTTGGTGAAATTAGTTAGTTCTGCATTCTCTCATGCCAAGTCTGAATTTGTCTGTAGTCAGATGAGTGCTTTGTCATACAGCTATGAACGGATTTCTACATCTGTAAATGTTTGTAGGCTCTGACCCACAGCTTTGTGGAATCACCACATTCCAGACAAGTTTTTAGATTGTTTCTTTTCAAGGGTTTAACATACTTGGCATCTCAGCTACAGTTTTTTACTACATTAATTTAGATATCAGTCATTGCCACCACTTGGTCACCATGATGTCATCTAAACTAGAATCTGATCTACTGCACAGCAAAAGCACCAGAGTAATTCTAAATTAGCTCAAAGTGGCTTGGAATTGAGCAAAAACATGTTTATTCTCATCAACAGGTTTTGAAAAAATTTTCAAATGCAATCCTCTTGCTCATTTGCCTAATGTGACTGGTAGGCACATTATGTTATTAAAATGTCACTGCAGATTTTGCTTTGATCTATACATTTCTTTTCCTGCAAGTTAGATCAAAAACAGATCTGAAACAAATCTGAAGGGAAAGAAAAATAAAGAGTGGACCATTTTCATTAAGATTTTTTCATTATTATTGCTACATTTAGTTTATTTGAAGAGGGAGGGAGAGGTGGTTCTCATATGCAAGCAGTGTATAGATCCAACTCACCCACAGCTAATTGTCATGAAGCTCAAGAAAATGGCAACACAAAAGGCCTGCATTTATTTTGTGGGTAACATGTACTTTCTGTCAACTTCCAAAAGAAAACAAATACTGTTTTTCTGTAGAAATCTAGAGGGACTGGAAAAACAACGGAGGGATGAACAGAAAAGCAAACAAATTCAACCAAGTGGATGTTGATTTTATCTCTCTCTGAACAGTGTCCAGGAATTAAATAACTGAACCATGAGGTTATAGCAAGTCGCTGAAACTTCTTAGGTCTACATATAATCAAGTTTGTTTTCAAACTTTTTCTAACATATAGATGCAAATTAAAATGAATGAGAAGATACAATAATTTGCCGAAATATATTTGCCATTGTGTTCTAGCAACATTTATAATCCATGCTTCTGGACCCTGAGGACATATGGACTATTTCTACAGTTCCCAAAAAACAGAGTTAAGGATGTCATCTCTGCAGCCAATAGGTTTATCTACTCCCAACATTCTCTGGGAAATTTTGAGGAATCCTCAAACTGTGCCCAGTGAAATCATGTCTCCATTTTATGCTACTTCACAATTAGGGTATCTTAGATGAGGCATCAGAAATAGAGAAATCATTCAAAGTTCGAATTGCCAGAGGCCCCTTTCTTTAAGGGGAGCACGGATCAGGTTTATACAGCAGTAAAACACACCCAGGTCCCCAGGGGCCCTGTGTGAGCAGCATCCCTGCTCGCAGGCAGTGAGATTAGTTCTTCCGCTGCGGATCCTGCCAGGACCCCTGCCAGGCCCCAGGGGTGCAGCTGAGGGCGTCTCCTGGGTCCCGGCTCCTTTCCCAGGGCCCAAGTCCCTCCTGCAGGCAGCTCTGCTGCGGCCTGCTCCGACTCCGAGCGCCTCCCGCGCCGGGGGCCCGGGGCGCCGCCGGGCCGGGTTCGGGGGCTCCCGCTGCTCTCGCTGCCCCCGGTGCCCTCGCTGTTCCCGCTGCCCTCCCTGCCCTCGCTGCTCCCGCTGCCCTCGCTGCTCCCGCTGCCCTCGCTGCCCTCCCTGCCCCCGCTGCCCTCGCTGCTCTCCCTGCCCTCGCTGCCCTCCCTGCCCTCGCTGCTCCCGCTGCCCTCGCTGCCCTCCCTGCCCTCGCTGCTCCCGCTGCCCTCGCTGCCCTCCCTGCCCTCGCTGCTCCCGCTGCCCTCGCTGCCCTCCCTGCCCTCGCTGCCCTCCCTGCCCTCGCTGCCCCGCTGCTCTGCTCGCACCTGCGGCCCTCGGGCGCCAGCTCGGGGCGTCGCATCGCTCGTGCTCTGCGTGCCAGCAGCACATGGTTTCTCAGTTTCACCTCAGCTGGGAGTTGAGTGGCCTGGCCAAATGTCAGGAACTGTGTCAACAAATGTACAGATTTTTTTATTATTTTTCTCTTACACAGCAGAGCTGTAACAGCTGTGTTCATGTTTACTCAGCATGAGCATGACTGTGTTGCAGTGACTAGAAAGTTGGGAGGGTTGGTTCAATTTTTGTTTTCCTTTTCACTTTCTTCATTTTTTTTTTTTTTAATTGAGAGGAAAGAATGGCTTTAACCTCCCTAGGAACACAAAAGCACTTCTACATTCTTGTTGACAGTGCATCACTGCTAGATTTTTTTTTTTAAGCTTCTTGAAGCGCATCATCAGATTTCTAAGAATAGAGCATTATTACATCTTTTGCACTTATCCAAAAAACAGGAGGTTTTCCGAGTGTTAAGGGGTGGGATCAGTTGCTAGAAAATGTGATGCTTTTAGAGTCATTATTTTTTACATGGAAATAGAGCATTCTGTCATGCACAGAAGGGTTGGTGTAAAGCTTATGCACTGGTGCTATAACTTCATTGATATTATTTTTCAAATGTGTTCTTGCTATTTTTTTTTTTTTATCGAGAAAGAGAAATCCACACCACTCACATTTTCACATAGAGATTTATTAAGTTATGTGCCCATTCCCAAAAGCCTCATTTTTATGAGCATAGAATAATTATTATCTATTTTATAATATACAAATTATATATATAAATAATACTATAGTTTATAATTAATATGTGCTCCTAGAGTATTTATTTGAAATAGAATTTCTGTTATTCTCATAATTCTAGCAAATATTTTTATTACAGTCACTGTTTATATGCGCAGTGAAAAAACTGCAATATTTTGAAGTAATCTGATCATTGAATGAAAAGTAATGGGTGCAAAAATAATAAAGCATTTTCCTAAAAGTAGTGATGAATTTCTTTAAAAGATATTTTCACTATTCAAGTTCAGAATAGGTTTACAAGAGGAAAGCCATTTTCAGTACATTTTGATATTCCAGAAAAACTGGCTAAGAAAATGACTCAATAGTCTGTCACACACCAAAATCTAGGACAGCTTTGAGTTCTAGAAAGTTTTTTTTTTAATTTTTTTTCAGAGTTTCAGGTTATATATAACTGACTTGTGTTGACATAAGAATGCTGTTAAGCACGTCCAACCAAATTTCCAAGAAATAATTTTATTTGTGAATTTTGTTTTAGACTATGAACTACCTTAGCAAAATGTGCCAAGTCTGGCTAATCCACTAAATAGTAATCTGCAGAGAAAATACTTTCCCTTGTTACTCATGCTACAGTTTGTATTTGGTGAGTAAGATCTCCACACCCTCCACCTTGTGTGCATCATACAGAGAGCTTGACCAGATAACTTGCTAGTCTTGAGAAGACTGTGATTTCCAGTCCCCTTTGGCAGAATGGGTTAACCAACATAAAGGTGAAATTTCTTGGTGAAATATAAATGTGGCCACAAGAGTGGCCGGAGCACAGAAGCTGCTCAACTACAATCAGGCTGGACTGTTTTCCTTAGCAAGGCGCCAGACAGAGCCTTACAGTCGTGCAAGCCAGCACAGGAGGTGTGCTGCACCTTTCCATGGTGAGGATGACCAAGAGGAGATGAGCAGGGCTCTGCACGATGGTGTTCTCTTGATCTGAAAGCTTTGCCAGTGGATGATCCACAAAGTGGGTGGGGAACTTAGAATCAAATCACCTGTGGGCAGCTTTGAAAGAGCCCTGGCTTTGAAGCAGGCGGTATAGTTATGTTCCCATTCTGCCTACTTTTGTTGTGCACGGGGCCACAGCACTGTGCCATTCATAGCAGGATCTGCTGTGTTACCTTGTCATCCTGGTAAGGCTCTGGGATGTGAGTGGTTGGGCACTGGCCGTGCTCCTGCTTCTGTGCCAGATTCATCCCAAGCTGAATTAAACATCATCACCATTTGGGTCCTGTTGGATAGCAATGACAAAACTCCTACTGGCCTTGGCATTTCAACCATTTACATTGTCGAAATACTGGAAACATGGGAGTCTTTATGAGCATTAGCAGGACAGGAGAATGGAGTGGCTGGAGGGCATGGAGTTAATGGGAATATGAAGATGACTCAGTAGCAGCTTTGTCAGGGCTGCTACAGCTGTTCGTATCATTGCTTCTTCTCTTTAGCTGGAGAAGAGCTTTCATGATTAAAGCTCTTCATTCTTCCCTGCTGGTGTAGTCAGCCTAGAAGATATTCCTTCATAACACTCCAAGACTTACAGCAGCAGCAGCCTTGCCTATAACTGGACTAAATCCAAAAAACAGCTCTTAAACCACTCCATGTAACAGGAGCCAAATTCCACATACAGTTAGAGAATTCACACAATATAGTGATCACCCAAGTGCTTGAATGTTCTGATACTGACAAATATATTCAGCTATTCCATTTTAATTTGCTGCAAAATCTTGGCAGAGCTTGAAAGGTATTCGCTTTCAGACTTGGAGTCACTACAGCCTGGGGTGGGCAGCAGATAAAGCTCCTTTCACAGGATACCTTTCAGCACCATCTGTGCTTTTCTTTGGGTTGTTGAGATCTGACAACTATAGTTTGAGGACAGCCTATTGTTTTTAAGTATTTATGGGGTTGTTTATTATGTTAGGAGTAAGACATATTTTTCTGCTCTTTTTTCACTGTTTTCATAAATTTAAACAAAAAAAAATCACTGCTCTTACAAAGTCAACCTTAATCAGAATTTCGTTTTATACTAAAACTATACTTTTAAATCACTAATTTCCTGACAATTTACTTAAACTATAAGCACAATATGTGTCTTGTGAAATGCCTGTCTTGCAATTACAGAGAATTCTGAGGCTATAATATGCAATAATTGTTCTGCAGGACTCATAGTAGTTGTTAAAGACTTAAATGTTCACATTTCATTACTAAGAAAGACTTTTTTATTATTTTGTGTTTTCTCGACCATGCAATGCAGTCTCTGATACAGTGTGCAAAGTACTATTCAGTTCAAATCAGATCTGTGCAGTAGCTGCTTTAAAAAAGAAAATGGTTCGTCAAACCTTTGTCTTGTAATAGTAGATGGAAAGACTTTTATACATCCTTGTCTTTGGGACCAGAGGAGAAAACTGTGCTATGGAGCTGTGTACTTGGGAACCAGGGTGTTTAAATGACTCAGATGAAACCATTTAATTAAGCTGTCACCACAAATACAATCTTAGGATCTCAGTGTTCTTTTTTACAATACAATACTATACTGCCACCTAAAATCCTCATTTAAAAAGAACTGTGCTGAACTGTGTGTTGTAGCATCATAGGGGTCACCTATTAAGGCCCATTACATTACAGCAAATATGGGCAATGATTTATAGTTACAGATAGATAGATAGATGATAGATAGATAGATAGATAGATAGATAGATAGATAGATAGATATGATATGCAGTCATAGTCACAAAAGAAAGATGCCGCCTTCTTAAGTTCCTGATAAGAAATCTAGGACCATGGAAGTTAAGACAAGCCATTAACATGGAAGGGATTTGACAAAATATCAAACAGCTTCCTGATCTATTCCTGAGCTATTTTGAAAACTATGTCCCATTACATATGATCTGTGCTTTCAGCCTGTTGGTGCCTTTCTGATTTATTCAGCTCAGTGAGAGACAACCAAGATGCTGGCATTTATTTCCAAAGTCACTCAATTCCCTTCAGAGCTGTGAAAGCCAAGGCATCTCTGCTGAATCACAAAATGGTTGAGATTGGAAGGGATCTCCTGCTCAAAGCAGGGTCACCAGGAGGAGCCTGCTGAGGCAATGCAGAGTTTGGGTTGTGTTTATCCAGAAATGGGCAATCTGTTCACTGCCTTGTGTATCCCCTGCAGCCTTTATTCAGAGTAGAAGTTTCACTGAAGTCACCAGAATATTCACTTCTAGTCCCACAGACTAAGGTGGGAAAATATGATAACAGCAAGACATTTTGAGGTAGAGAGCAGTCAGCTAGACAGACTGCATAGTCTCAGGCAGATATATTACTGACAAAGCACAGGAACCAACCGGCAATATTAAGTGTTTAATATTAGCAAGTTTTTTAAAGAGGTTGTGTGGGAACAAGCTATAATATATGAAAGAAAAGTATATTATTACTATCATCTCATTTGAATGATAGTTGCATTACAGTTGACCTATAGCACTGGCTTTAACCCTTTAATCACTGTATTTAATAGCTATATACTTTCAGAACTGTTTCATCCTCAGTCCAGCTGGTTAGAGATCTACAAGGCAAAAATGTGAACTTTTTCCTACTAAAAAGTGTATCATATGATGTCTAAATACTCAATCTCTTTCCAAATGTTCAGCTTCTATAGCTGTAAAAAGGATCTTCTGGACCATACAAGTGGCTGCATTCTTAAACTCTCTGTTTATAAAAGCTTTTCAAACCAAATTTTTTCTATTCTTATCATCCTGGAATTTGATAGTGCTTTGCAACAATTGCAACAGAACTTGACATGTATTTCTCAGACTTAGGAAAGAAAGCTCTGTAAGCCATCACTGTAACTCCTGATGACAACAACTTAGTAGAAAATATCAGGTTTTGTGCTACATATGTAGTGCTTTTTTAAAAAAAAAAATCTAGTATTTTTTAAGTGTCATTATAATTGTCTTTCTGGTTTTTTGTTTAAGGTCTTAACGTCCATTTCTACTGTCATTTCCAGTTATGGACCAGTTGCTTTTGATACAGCTGTTTTAAAATAAAATTTAAACAAAATAAAACATCACTTGCTATGGATGACCAGAAAATAATCCCATTGTAGTAAAATGGAATTTTAATGTGACTCAGAAAAAAATGTATTTTTTCATGAAAAAAATGTGTGAAAGATTGCTGGCATTTTCTGAAAAATATAAATTTGACCTAAAATTCTCAGATGGCTAAGCTAATTAACATTTCCTGCTAATGTTTCATAAATCTGAAAAGAGAACGACAGCAATAGAAACAGCAACTTTCCTTTTAAGCACAAGTTGTAATACTGGCATCAAAATCCACTTTGGCTGGAGATACACCTGAACTCATACACACCTGTATCTATATCACTGCTCGGAGTACAAATGTTTCTCTGCAATAAGCTACTTCCACATGAAACGTTTTCAACTGTATTAGAAATACGATCAACACTATCTTCTGCTACAGATTGCAACAGCCCCTAGTAGAAGGTCTCCTTCGCTCTGCAGAACTGACCTCACAGACACAGAAAGCAGCAGTATCTCAAAGGCAGGAGGCATCAGCTATAAGTCACATAAGTCATAAACCATGCAGTGTTAAGTCACACTGACTAAATCTAAATAGCAGGAGTTTCAGTATAGTACTACTTCAGTTCACATTTCCACTCCTCGGGGGGCTGGAGTGTGGCCTTTGGAGCATGTGTTTATGTAGGTGTGATATTCA
Source organism: Melozone crissalis (assembly GCF_028551555.1). Classification (NCBI taxonomy): domain Eukaryota; kingdom Metazoa; phylum Chordata; class Aves; order Passeriformes; family Passerellidae; genus Melozone; species Melozone crissalis. Next base: position 48,346,851 of record NW_026535783.1, read on the forward strand.
AACTCAGCTTTTACACCTGGAGTTTCAGTGCTCATGTCCATCTTAATCATTTATGGTCATTTGCTACTGCTTCAAAAAGCCTCACAGGTCTTTCATTTTTTGTCAACTTCAGAATATGCTGAGGTGTCAAACCTAATTCTTCACATAGCTCCCACATGGCAGTAGTTTGCCATCAGAAGAAATGCTGAACTTAGTCACTATGCAATTTTCATCACAAAAAAAAAAAAAAAATTGCTGTAGGGTTTCTTGTCTTCAAATAGATGGCAAAGAATTGCAAAACAGTGTCATTCAGCAGCACAGGGTACTGCAGAGTTTCATGACCATTGCTATGTTTTATGCCAGGAAGCTATACTTTATGGTAATGGATTACATAAAAATTTCTCAAAATTTAAAGTCAGCTTGAAACAAAACAGAAGCTTGCTTTGTACATGGCTTCAGTTTGCCGATTACATGAAAAATTCTACAAGCAGTTGTGGTAGGTGTTGGCTACTTTACTGCCAACACTTCTATACACTTCCATCTGAATACCGGTACTTTGAAGTTGGTGAGCTCCATTTGGTGGAGACCCACAGCAACAGAAAGAATTAATGAGAAAAATGCTTTGAATGCACACCTGAGTATGCACATGCACATGCACAAGCAAGCAATCAGGGCTCCCTGAGTGCGAGTCTGCTGAGAGGTGGCTTGGCATCTCCTCCTGTGGGTTTTGGCAGACCTGGGCTGGCTCTCTCACAGCCCAGTGGACTGTTGGCTGCCATCAGTGGTAGGGACCACACCAACCTGCATCCCTGCTGATGGTACTGCATGTGGCAAGTCTCTGGTGCAGGGACAGCATTACATGGCTCGGGGCATAAAAATCTTACCTTTTTCTGGAGATTGTTGTGGTGGACCACATCTGCAGCATCCCTGCTTCTAAACATCTCTCTGGAAAAGGAAAGAACTTGTCAAAGTTATTTGGAGAAGAGTAAGACCTCTAAAAATGCAGGCCCTTGCTCTCACCTTGGGGTGAGAAATAGAAAATTTCTAATAGAAAAACAATCTTAAACAATCCTTGATGATACAGTAATTGGAAATTAAGTAAATGCTTAAACACTTAATAGAGCATCCTATTGAATGGTTGTACAAACATGCTCTGTAGCTGATTGGGTCTATGCGCTTACAGCTCATCAGTATCTATGTGGGCCCCATATACCAGTATGTACAAATCCACCTTTGCTCAGGCTCCGGTGAAGGTTGAGGGGCAGGGTGAGAAGCTGAGATAAGACAGAAAAGATGGAAGGGGACCAAGAATGTCGTTATCATTACAAAAAGATGAAAATAATTTTCCTGTCATCATACACCAAACAGATCTCCAGTGATGGCTTGAACACCCAGAACTGAGGATTACATAAGTAATTGCATCAGGACAGATGTGAAGTTTCTATACTGACTGTCCCAGTTTTCAGAACACTAGGCATTGTTCCCTCCATGTAAATAACTGCATATATGAATTGTCAAATTAAATATTGTGTTTTATGTATTACAGAAATGATGTGTTGATATCTCATAATTGGAGCTTTAAGGTACCTATTGTCCAAACAAGCAAACAGATACCTGATTTTCTCACCATTTTCAAAAGTACTAATATACTAGTTTAGGTATTCACATGCCTATGTATCTTGGCAAGGGCAGTGATGTAACCTCTGTTTGTGTAAATAATTGTTGTATAGTGGTTTGAGCCTGTTTAACATAGTTGAAAAAAACAGAGATCACCATTAGACAAAAATCACACAGCTATGTGACAGCACCAAGCTTGCCCTTGAAGTGCTGCTGTTTAGATTGCTTTTTTCTTTACTATTTTACAGACAAAAAACAGACCAGTGAAGTTACTGAAGCAGTAAGTAAACAAGAAATAGAAAGGATTAAAAAACCCTCATAATTTCTACTGAAAGAAGATAGTCAATATATTTGTGTTTCTCATTAAGTCAAAACTTATGCACAAAACAACTCATCTAAACAAAAAAACTTTTAAAAGTTTGTATGGACATGTGTAGGTATGTGTCTGCACACCTCCACATGCACACCTGGACACACACGTGTAAAGTACGCGTGGAAGTTTCATGTGACAAGATGTTAGCTTCATCTGCTTATATTGATGAGGTCATGTGGGAGATGATGCCATAGAAAACAAATTGGAGTAACAGCTTTCCCATTCACAGACCTGCTACAAGATGTTTTGAAAGTCATTGTGTTTTCCTCTTCCTCTTTCTTTTCTATTTAGATACTAATGTAAGCTCCAAGCTCTTGACAGAACTTGCTGCATAGCTACAGAATGCTTTACTCCATGGAATCCCAAACTAGTTGGAATCTCTTGGTGTTATTATATCTCTTTGATGTAAAAACAATAACAGATAAACCCATTACTATTTTCATAAATACAAGTGCATTTTCAATAGCTGAATGCCACACCCTCCTGGATATTTTGCAGATGAGTTGCACTATGCCACCTGAATTTAACACTATGTCAAATTCTGGATCCTTGCAAGACTGCTCAGGTACTGTGAAAGGTTCAACCAAATGAACAACTAAGGTCCTTTTCAAAACAGGCAGATTTATGATCCTATGATTTAGCAAGTGAAATATGGATCTCTATATGGCAAGTGACAGCAAAGATTGAAGCAGTTGGCCAAGCTCATTCCCCAGGCAATGGATTTTGGTGGGACTGTAGAGCAAGTTATTTCATCCACTGTCTGTGGATATAACTTCACCCATTTTGTTTCAAAAAATGTTCAGTAGGAGAAACTAGAAGATTTCATAGAGTAACGTGAAATGATGAGCAATGATGGGAAACAGAATGGAGGTCATCATACCAGGTTAAATTTTTAATGAAAAGCAGCTTCTATATAAATGTTATTTCTCCTATTGGTCTTACTAAACATAGTGATAAAGATAAAATTGAAAACCTGGACAGATTTCTGGGCCTTGTGAATTTCATTTTCTGAATTAATAATGAAGAGGAAATGCGTTTGAAAGTGCTTGTTGCCCCTTAACAGGACATTTGGAAGGCTAACTGAGACAACAGGATGAAGTAGCAGACTGAATAAAAAGGAACCAAATAAATTTAACTGATGGAATGAAGAAAAAATAACACAGTAGGATTTCTTCTGTGCCTGGCTCTTCCTGATCTTCCTGGATCTCTGAGTTTAACTTGAGATATTGAAAGTAAACTCTCAATCATCCTCAGGTAACATCTTCAAGTTGGTGAAAAGTACTGTAAAAGAGATGTTCAACAGTTTAAATAGTTGACTGCTTAAAAACAAAATCCAGAAGTGTAATTTCGTCGCTTGACAAAATATTTGTTTTTCAGATGCATTGAAAAAGTACCATAACCTTTCACACGAGTTAGCAGCCATGATAGTTTGAAAAATTAGCTTAAGTGAAGGTATCTACATCTGTGCAGTCATTTCATTAATCAGGTTTAATATGTTATCTGCAAATCAGGATTCAAGCAGTTGGTGTTTACATTATCTCTTTGCGTGGGTTTCGTCTCTGAAAAAAAACATGTTTCACAAAATGTTGAAGACAGCTTCCATTTATGGTTTTGTGATTTGGGTGAGTGCTTGGAAAGCTAAGAATGCCAGACTTCCTCAAAAAGAAATGCATTTTCACAGACAAAGCCAATGACTAGGTTTTCAGGAAGAAGCAGAAGGAATAATGGAGGAAATTTTTCCACATGTTGTTTCTAACATGAGACCTTTCTCACATCTCTCGCTACTATTACTAGGCAAAACCAAAAGTTATCATCACTGCACCCAACAGCTTGACAAATATTCCTCCTTCTTCCTTGCCAGTAATACCTCACCTGGCTGCAGACACACGATCCACTGCTCATACTGTCTCTTTGCTACATTTGTTTCATTCACAATTTCAGGTAAGGCAGAGCACAAGTCTAAGACCATGGCAATGTTGAGAGCTGCTTCTGTCTGTAGAGTCCCTGGGAAGTTGTATAAACTGGTATCTAGTCAGGATTCTGGCCTCCAGCCAGAACACTGGTCATGTGCCACTGCCCAAATGCAAGGCATTTTTTCTATCTTTCTACATTTCTCTATGATGCTACAGAGCATTGCTTGCCACCAAGATATTGTTCCAGTTGTTTTCATTCTGCAGAGGTTATCCTGCATGAAAATTGTACTGCAAGTTGTGCCCTAGGTGGGTGGCTTTGGGCACACCCATGTGTGTTCAAAGGGCGTGCTCATAGGTTCAAGTATTAAAAAAAGTTTCTATTTCTATCCTTCTGGTCTACCACACCACAAGCTTTCTTTGAGATGCTCACCTAGAAGAAACACTGAACTCCAGGTGCTGCAAGTGTCCTGAGCAGATATCACCCCTTGCCCCATACACTCTGGCCAAAAGTTAATATAATTGATAGAAAAATTTCTAGGTCTGAGCCATGCAGTGAAGATTCTATTGGCCTCAGAAGTTCAGAGACCATAAATGTACAGATAGGCATTAGGAAACACCTGGCACAGGGAATTAAATTTAGGCTGGGTGAGCAAGATATTCAGGAAAATTCAGACAGGCCAAAGTTCTCTGTACTTACAAAAAGTGAATATGGCTGTTGTCTATGATAATGATAGAATTAACTGAGACAATTTGCTGTTTTAAGTAATTTACTGCTAGTTGTAATAATTCTTCACTGCCATTGCATTACCAGATAAATGACTCATCACTTACAGCAGGAGTGGCTTTTCAAGCCACCCTTTCAAGTGGGCAGAAAGCCAACCAGCTGCTTTGACAGGCATGCTGTAGTCTCTGACTCCTGGATCAGCGTACCACCCCAGGAGCCTCTTGCTGAAACATGATGAGCACAATCTGCTTCAAGTTAGTCCCAATTGCAGATAACCTTCCATTACATTTTTATTATACAACTAAGAGAAGGTTGCTACTCTACAGCACTTTGTCGGACACATGAGTCTTTCAGAGCACAAACTGCCTATTGAGGCAAAGATTGAAATAACGAATTGGTCACAGCTGTACCTTTCACCTCTGAAATGGTTGGAACATTTCCAACCTCAAAACTCTACTAGGTTGCATGTTGTCGTGATTTGCTGCTGTTGGCAAGGCTTGGTGATCAGTGCAGCATAGGCCCCTGTAAATGCCAAGGCTGCAGACTGATTACAGTGCTGGAGCTGTTGAACTGTTGCCAAAAAAGCCATGTCTCTACAACTATTGCACTGCTGTGCACTTGTTATAAGCTTTGGAGTCAAGTAGACAAACTGTTCATTCCTTTTACTCACATATTACTCAGATAAGTAGCAGTTTTTTCTAAAATGCTTCTAATGTTTTCAAGGGTCTACTCAAGGAGTAACCTCTACGGAGGATGACTAATAGCATTACAGTTTGGGGCTTTGCTCTTAGTGGTATTTTGCAGCTTTATGGATTTCTCTTATTAAAATCATATGGACATTTTGTAGCCAGCTTCAACATGACTGTGTGAGTATTAAATAATTAAAAATTAATGCAGTGATATAGGAAATTATCCATTAATGCCCTGACTATCTAAGAACTCTGTTCATCACAAGACAAGAATTTTGTACAAGAATATTGCCCAAGGGTGTTAAAAAATGTCATCTTTAGAGAGTGTTACCACGTATGTTTTGTGAGCTACTTTAGTCAGCTGCTTCTTGTGCCAGTTTTGACAGACATACGGCAAAATTTGTCCTTCTGCCCAGAATGCAAAATAAGTCCCAGTTCTCAGACTGGCTTTCTCTCAATCCTTAAAGATTTTTCTCTTAATGGTTGCTGTTATAGTACTATACACAACTTTCATGTGTATCTACCATCTATCATAAGGAAGACTTCGAATCATGTTTTTAATTTGTAATTATATTTTTGGTCTGTTTCAACAGAAATTAAACAGGTAGTCTACCATTAGAAGGTGTTTCATCTGTTTCTCTGCTCTCAAAAATTGTCTCCTAAACAGTTCCCTGTATCTCCACATAAAGTACTACCACTGTAAATTTCATGGTTTGTAAGAGCAATCACAAAAGGAAAATATATGAGCTGTGACAAGGAGGGCAGTTGTTTTGTTGCTTAACTTAAAGTAGAGTGACAGAACTTTCTTAGCCCTTCCAAAAGCCCTTTAGCAGAGAATTTATTTCATAAAATTTTATTTCTTTGGGTAAAATAAACCTGTGTTATGTATTTTTAGATTAAATAATTCCACATTAAAATGCTATAAACTGACCTGCTGTTGACTCAGCTGCAGGAAATCAGATTTTTAAAGTGCCATTTACAAAACAGTTAATAAGCAAAATAGCAGTTAGATCTTCAGCACTTACATTGACGCTCAAATTAGTTTTTAGTTTTAGCAGGGAGGTTTGAGGTACAAAAATACAAAATTTCTGATGAGAATTGGCATGAAACCATACTCTTACATTCTGTATAATTCTTCTTTTTGCTGAAGACATGTACAATACTAAAAAATTCTAATCCATTCAAAGTACTGGGGCCCTACAGTGGTGGTTCTTGTATACATTAATAGCTTATATATGGAGAATTTTATATTTCTGTTTTGATCCTCATGGGTACTGCCATGAAATAAATCATAACAAAGTGAATTCAGCTGGAGAAATTCTGTAAAATTATGGCACTGGGGCACAAAGATGAGTGAGCAGAGGTTTTCATGTCCAGTTTGTAGCTGGGTAACTGTGCATAGGCAGACTCTCTTTGGCTGAGACTCTAAGCATTGCAGCAATGCAAATCAACAAGACTAGCAGCTGCTTTTCTGTCTGTGTTTCAGAAATAAGCATGATATTCAGGGAGCTTTTAGGTGCTGGTCAGATGCCTTACTGCATCCAGAGTCAGGATGAAAATCAAGTTAATCAGTGACACAGAGAAAATAGTCAAATTGTGGCAACAGAGGGTCAGTTTTACTTTCCTGGTAGATGAAGTGAGAAACACGAAGGAAGAATTATCCTTGGTATGTTCTCAGTCTCTTCCTTATTCTGACTCTTGAGTTTCAAAAACCGTAAATCATAGTCAGAACTTCTGAGGTATTTTTCTTTTAAAGAGTCTCCTTTAAATACTCATAAAATATTTAATAAATCTTCAGTCTGGGCAGTGAGCCAGGAAGACATCACTAGGCAATGCTGCAGTCCAGTTCAAGACCCCAGCACAGCTCCAGTTGATCACTAGACTGTGGTGACACAGAAACTGAGCAAATGGTTGCAGACAGGAGTCTCTGTCCCAAGGATGAAGGGACACTGTTCCTTTGCAAGTATGTAGGCAAAATTCACAGAACACAAATGAACCACAACCCATGATGCAGATTTCTAGTAGGCACTAATACCACATAGTGTTTTCTGCATAGGTATACCTTTCACTACATTCCTGTGGAAAAATTGTTCTAAATGACCAAATTATTTCTGATTTGTTTATGCCACATAGGTAACATACCATCCCACAGATAAAACATAGCTTTGGATTAACTTCCTAATGCATTGAGGTATTTCCCAAACTACTTTTGCGCATTTAATCTTCTATTCAGCCCCATCTCGTGTTGCATTCAGTCTTCCCCATGCTCAATACAGAGCTGTCAAATATGGCAGTGTAGCATCAGCTTATTTCCTCTCCAGTTTTTTGATTTTTTCTCTGTTCATACTGCCTTCTTTCTATTTAGATCTTTTTCAGAGACCCAGTTTATTTATATGATCTCACAGACGCAGTAATCAGCTGCCTTCACCGCCCACATATTTAAGGTGAAGAAAGTGAACAGAAAAGTGGTGACATTTTCTAAGGGAGTGTCAGAACATTCTAACTTGTCTGCATTTATTTCCTAAATAGCTCAGACAGAAACACTTGGGTTGGTTTGTTTTTTGTTTTTGTGTTGTTTGTAGGGGGTTTTTAAATACAGAAATAATATAAAAACATAATAACAATAACAATAATAATAATAATAATAATAGAATTACTGTGTATTTCAGAACAACACAGTCTAAAAATTTGTGTGTTCTTTGCAGCATGCATGTTGCATTTATATATGTTGCATAAAATATATATGTTTATATCCTGTAAATATATTTTCTTGTCATGAAAGTCCCTGTTAGAGAGTTTATAGCGTGAGGCTTATGGATGTGTATTTTTCTTATTTCTTTATCAATGCATGTAAAATCCATTGTTTTGATGCCAGTCTAAGAAGGTTTTTCTGAGAATAGGACATGCTGAGCTGGTTGAGGCAGTGAGGACTCACTCCCTCATCTAAGCCCTTAAAGAGTCTGAGGACCTCTGTGCTCAAAGCCTGCAAATCATAAAAAATCTCTTCAGTGAGTGGCAGCATAACTTGTCTTTTTCAAGAAAATGGTATCACATTTTCTAAGGACCTGCTGGGAAGATTACTGTCGGTAAAATAAAGCAAATGCTTTCATGAGAATATATTTGTGACACATTCTGCACCTCCCTGCAACTTTATTTCATTGTTTCGTCCCCCTGCTTTCTCACCTGCTGGCGTTGGTGTGAGCCCTTTGGAGCCAGCTGCTGCCTCTGACAGTAAAGGAGGGCCATTAACATGTAACTTCTCCTGCTGCACAACTCCTCTTTGGACTGCAAAGAGAAGTCATCCAGAGTTTTAAACCATGGAGCTGCTAACTCTGCTATAGCAAGAACACAATGTTCTATTCTGGGAGATGGCTGTTTCCCCAAAGTGTTCTCATTTGCCTAATGCATTTGCTGAAAGATAGGACATTATCAGCCTACACAGAAAATGCAGGAGTGGTGTTATTTCTCCAATATGCATTATTCATTCAGAAGGAGAAAGCTTTCCTTGTTAAAAGGAAGTTTGTTGGGCTGAGTTGATGTGCCTATTACTAATAAATAACTGAAATATTGTTTTAGTCATCTAAACACAGAACAATGCATTTTATTTGTTTAAATGCCAGAGCCAAAATAATAACCAAAAGTTAATTTTGGTAAAAAAGAATACAGTAAATTCTACAGAAAGACAAGTTTGATACAACACATTTTTACCTGTAGAAAGGGAAGGGGGGAAAAAAAGAAACAGCATTCTGACAGTTTAGAGTACTGAAATTGTACTTTTGATACTACTCTTTGTGAAAACAACAGGGCATAGAAGTCAGGCAGGAGAAGGCCAGGACCAACCAGAATAGGATCATAGAATGGTTTGAGTTGAAAGGGACATTAAAGGTTGTCTAGTTACAAGCCCCTGCCATGGGCAGGGATGCCATTCACTAGATCAGATTGCCCAAAGTCCCATCTAACCTTGGACAATTCTGGAAAGCGGCTTCCATGGCTTCTGTGGGCAATCTCTTCCAGTCTTTCATCACCCTCTGAGTAAAGAATTTCTTTCTAACATCTAATCTAAACACACCATATTTGAGTTTCATTCAAACCATTACCCCTTGTCCTGACACTATCTGCTCATATTAAAAGTCTCTCTCCCTTGTTTTCATAAGCCTCCTTAAGGTACTGAAAGACTTCAACTGAGGCCTCCCCAGAGCCTTCTCCAGGTAGAACAATCTAGAGATTCTCAGTCTGTCCTCATGGGAGATATGTTCCATCCTTTGGATCATCTTTCTTGCCATCTTTTGGACCTACTCCAATAGGTCAATGTCTTTCTTCGGCTGAGGACCCCACACCTGGATGCAGCATTCCAGGTATGGTCTCATGAGAGCAGAGTAAAGGGGGAAAATCCCCTCCCTCTCACTGCTGGTGCTCCCTTATGATGCAGCCCAGGACAGGATTGGGTTCTGGGCTGTGAGCACACACTGCTGGGTCACACCCAGCTTTTCACCCAGGAGAGCCCCCGGCCCCTTGTCCACAATGAGTTCTTCTCCCAGTCTGTACTCATACCTGGGACTGCCCTGACCCAGGGGCAGCACTTCACACTTGGACTTGTTGAACGTCAAGCGATTCCCATGGGCCCATTTCCCAGGCTTGTCCAGGTCTCTCTGGATGGGATCCTGCCTTCTCAGTGTCTCAGCTTTGTGTCACCTATGAACCTGCTGAGGGTGCACTCAATGTCACTGTTGATGTCATTGATGAAGATATTGAAGAGCACCAGACCCCAGACCTCTGTCTGCCCTGAGAAACACCACTCCTCACCAGCCTCCACCTGGAGGGTACACAAGAGCCATTGACCACAGGTCTCTGGCTATGTCTGTCTAGCAAATTCCTTATTCACTGAATAGTACATCCATCAAATCCATTTCTCTCCAATTTGGAGGTAAGCGTGTCCAGAGGGACTGCATCAAAGGCCTTCAGAGTCATAGGTAGATGACATTGGTCAGTCTTCCCTTGTCAAAAGTTGTAGCCATTCCCTCACAGAACACCACCAAATTCGACAAGTGAAATCATGTCGGCTGCCCCAGATCATGCCCTTCTTTTATGTGCCTTAATATATCTTCTAGGAGGATCTGCTCCACGATCTTCCCAGGCACAGAGGAGAGGCTGTAGTTCCCTGGATCTTCCTTTCCACTCTTTTAAATATGGGAAAACTGTTTCCCTTTTTCCAGTCATCAGGGACTTCATCTGACGTCCATAACTTTTCAAGTACAATGAAGAGTGGCTTGGCAAAAATATCAGCCAGTTTCCCCAGGTCTCTGACACATCCCATTGAGTCCCATTGAATTGTGGCTATCAGAGATCATCAGAGCCAGGCAATGGGCTGCAGAACAGCTCTCAAGTGTTCATTGTTACAACCCTTCATGTTCAATGGCAGCAGCAGCCCAAAGTTCCATACATCTGTTATGGTTTAGAAACAGCAATACAGCTGCCCTTCGTCTCCCACCTCATTGAGACAGACAAAAGGCAGAGATTAAGGGTTGAGATAAGAACAATTTACTGAAATCAACAATGAAATAAAAAAAATGAGCTGGAACGGCAAAATATTAACAAAAAAGTGTACAAAGAGAGGGTGATTTACCTGCAAAATATGCTCACCCTGACCCACTGTAGCACATCCTTGAGACAATGCTCAGAGTGATGAACCAATCCTCCCTGCCCACACTTTTCTTTCCAACTGCAACACACCTCTCCTTGGAAGTGAGAGTCCCTCAGTTCCACCCCCAGCGGTGTGCTCATGGTATAGAATAACAACCTAGACATGCCCACATAGCTGCAGGCTACACCGTCACACAGCTCATGTGGAAAAATTAACTCTGGCCTGGCAAAAACCAGGACAATATCTCACAGGACCGTGACATTTGGCACTGACAGGTTTAACATGTGAAGTATTTTTTTCACATTTTACAGAAGCATAAATTTGGTATCACTCCCCCATCACAGGAAATCAACTGCATAGAAATTAAATGCTTTTCTTTTTGTCATGCTATCTTAACAGCTTTTTACTATTCTGTTTTTCTTAATAAATTCATAGTTAGAGCTTGAAAGTGTGGGAAGAAATATTTGAAAATACAAAGTAAATCTTTTCTCCAATATTATTTAGCTGAGGCTTTGATGGAAGTTCAGAGAGACTGGAAAGGGTTTTTTTCCCCTCACTTTTACACATTCAGGTAGTATGAACCTCCTCTCTGTGGTGACACTTTGTGCTACTGCAAAGAATGCAACCTAAATTTATCTCTCTGTCAGTTTTCCTTCAGTAGTATTAAAAGAAATATTTGTGATAATGTTTGATATTTAAAGACATAAGAGAGCTAGATGAAGTAGATAAAATTATTGTTTGATATTTTATAAATATTATTTGATATTTAAACATACAAGTTCAAGATAAACTATGCTGGCCAAGAATTTTGTTCCTAACGTATCTACCTGCTGTATTTCCTACAATCTGGTGTACATATGTGTTTCTGTAGTTATGGTAGTAGTGAGAGGTTGCTGTGATATTATGCCTGTTAACAAATTGTTGTGTCAGTTTTGCATGACACACATGACAGTAAAGGAATGGATAGATGAACAGTCTGCCTAAGCCTGCTTGCAACAGCTTTCCAGTGGGAAGGCCCTTCTGTTTAGTACTAATGCCACAGTGTGCACCATGGGTTTGATTGTAGTTGTGAATAGTGTGTATTTGTACTTCAGAAAGTGCTGAACTCATGGACTGTGAGGATTACAGATTACAGATTTATTTCCTTAAGAAATCTATTAAGAGATAGAACAAAATACATTTTACATTCAAAGAAATTCTGCGGAGTATGGCCAACTTAAGCAATGGCTTAAACAAACAAAACTGAAGTGCATTCAGGAGTTACAGGCTCACCCTAAAAACTAAGTATAGACACTTCCTTATTTGGTATTTGATATTTAATACTTTTTTATGAGATGCTTGAATTAGTGGGGTTTTTTTATTATTCCCAGAGCATATATATTTTCAATGCATCAAGTCGAAATAAGTTACTTAAAAGTAACTTATTTTAAGAAAACAACATAAAAGAGTACAGTACATATATCTTATAGTCAATACATTCCAGCACACATGGTCAATGGCAACTGTAGTGGCAGGTCTAACTCTACGGTACACATAGCCCATTCCTTCTAAGAAAAAAACAGCTAAGACAAACATTCATTCTCACAGTAAAGTACAGGTAAGCTTTTCAATCTCAGCAGAGGAAACAGGTGTGTAGGGTTAGTTTCTGTGGCATCATGGAGTTTCCCACTTCACAGCTGGTAATTTCAGAGGACAAGAGAGCATGTTTACCTGAGAGAAGCTTCTCTGCAGACCACAGGCAAGCCACAATAAAATAAAGCTTTTAACCTCTTTTTTTTTCCCTGTGGTTTAGGGTTTGGTAGTTTTTTTGTTTGTTTCTATGTGTTTGGTTTGGTTTGGGGTTTTGTGGGCAGGAAGATTTCTTCGGAGTCCCAATTCCAAAAATTGACACATACTTTTCATGTTTTAAACAGATAAGAGATGATCAGAGTACCAGTATCACTTCACTTGTCTGTAACAATCTTGAGTACCAGGTCTGCATATTAGGCTTTTTTAAAATTTAACTGGACAAAATCTTGGAAAGGGGCAAATTTCTCCATTTCTTTACCTACTGGCTTCTGGAGATCCCTTGTCCTACTGAGCCATGTCTGCTCATATCAAAATATTTTCCTGCGACAGCAAGCAGGTAATAGTGTTACATTTTCCATGTTGAAAATAAAATTCTGAAAACATTGTCTGTAGTGAGTGCTTTCACTCATTCCTTTTTTTACATAAACTCAGTGTAGCCAAAGGAGTCAAGTTGGGGCATCAGACACAATGTGAAACTAAATGTGATTTTTGACAGGCCATGGAATTGTCTGAACAAACATGTTTTATAATATACTTCGTAGTCACCAAGACAGAGTGGAAGTTGAGATGCCTTTCATCACCATCAAAGATCAAAATCCCAAAATGGTAGTAGAAACAGATCCCTAGTTGCTGCAGCAGCTACTACCCTTCACTGTCTTTTCAACCCTTTCACACATTTTTGGTGGGAAAGAGACTAACAGAGTGAGAGAAGAAGGTCGATAAGGGTGGTAATTTTGGCACCAAGTGAGCAAGCAGGCTTTCACTTGGCAGTGAGCACAGTTTTTGCAGGGTCTCTAGAACAAAATTAGCTTCCAAGAAGTTTTTGAAAGCAACCCTGCATGTCAAATGATAGATCCTTTCATTTTACCTGCTTTCTGTTCTCCCTGACTTAATTGTACAGATCCTTGTCCATTAAGCTGTGAATTCTTAAAGCAGTGAATACAGTGAAATACAGTGAATAAAATTCTTGTTACAGTGGGTGTAAGAGACCAGAGCCTTATGCATTTTTTCTTCACTGAATACCCTAACCTTTCTTCAAAGGAGAAGAGCAAGTCCATGTGAGAACAATTTCTGGGATCAGAATGGCATTTACCCAGCATGAGACAAACTTGCCTGACTAATGACTTAAACAGCTATAGCCAGGGTTAGGCTAATTCTTTCTTCCTTAATTTGAATAGATAAAAGTCATGTGTCTTGTAAATGTTCAAGTTGCTCCCTCAAACAAAAGACTAATAAACCCAAAGAAGTCCTATGATTTATAAATAGAGTCTAACAAAGCCAGTTTAGTGCTGAGAATAGAGTGAAGGCTGAAAAATAAGTCTTCCTCTTCCAGCCATCTTATGTAATGCAACCCTGTACATGAAGAGGAAGTGAAAATTCACACTACTGGCATACACCATCAATGTGTCATTGTTGACATTCCTAGAGAATTAATTTTCCCAGCTTGGGTGTGTTAGCTGTAACGAAATAGAATTTGGATTTGCTATTCTGGTTATTGCAAATAGAGATCTTTACTATTGGAAACTAGCCTCCTAAATACCCACCATTTGAAACAGTACCTCCTTTTCTTTCACAAACCATACTTTCTGTGCTCTTCGGCACTCTTATTTGTGATTTTTGGGATATTTTGGGAACCCTTTTGTAGGATGGTTTTCCCAGCATTATGCTTCTTATAGCATGCCTCAGAATTGACCTCTTGAAGTTGCAAAGGACAGAGAGAATACAGGAGATACATGAAGGAGGTAGAATGGGCATAGGTATGTATGAGAAAAAGGAAAAGAAGTGGAAATAATTTTATAGGAAACTAACTATACCTGTAGACTTAGTCAATCTCTGGTGTCTCTTTCTTCCAGTAATGCAAATATATATCTTTTTGTTCTATTGAGTCAATGTAATTATGTACACCTCTGTCTCAGTCTGTCTGATATTATTGCCAACCATCTATTTTCAGATGGAACATCCCACACTTGAATGGTCCATAACTTTAAAATTTTCATTATGGTTTCATTCAAAACCTCATCAGCTCATTCCTGATTGCTCCAAAGCCTCAAATAATCCCTTAGCACAGTGCCAATGTAAACTTTTTAAGCAAAGCAACTGGAAAAAAAAAATCAACTTGCCAATTTGTCTAAAACTGCTTTTTCCTTTTTATACTCCCGAGAAACTCCTGCAGAAGATACTAAATTGTAACTTTAATAATTACTGGGTCATTTTAGTATACAAGCTTCCTTTGGTTGCCTCATTAATTACCAGATAGCTACAATTAGGGAAAAAATGCACTTAAAAACATTTACCATTTCAGCAAACAATTAATGATGTTATCAACACTGCAATTTTATACCCTCAAATTAATAATTAGAATTATATGCTGTTTTATGTCATAAAATTATGTCAGTATTCAGGTAAACTGCATCCTAAATTTTTATGGTATTTTTATTATATTGTTTTCCAAAACATATTTAGGAATTTGCAAATCCAAACATCATTTTTAGTGTCTCAAACTTGTTGAAAAACAGTTGAACTATTGTCCTAAGAAACAAACCAGAGAACAAATTTGTCAGATTTGATGAGACATCTCAGATATTTACTTGCAGGGAAACAGCAGAGTACTTAGAAGGATAAATTAGTTATTTAATTGCAATTTCTTTATGCAAAAAATAATGCAAATTTCTTCTATTAAACAAATGGTGGTTCTTCTCTTTCTTTACATTTTTATGCCTATTATAATGTTCCTAAAAAGAGTTTAAAAAGTTACTTTTAGATTGTAAATCTCATTTATTCTATTATTAGCGGCTAAAATCTATCCAAGCAATTAGGTCAATGTGTTCGTATGTATTGAAACAAGTTAATCTTTAGAAAGTGAAGCTATGTCTTATCCCATGGCCAAACATTCTCTTTACTGACTCAAAAATTAGAAGAATCATTAAGTAAGAAAACTATGCTTAAATAAGCATTTTTAAAATGTTAAAATAGGACAAGGTGCTCTGTCATAAATAAAATGCATCATATGTTGCTGTCATCTGGCTTTCCTGATAGGCTATTTTTAGCCTTTGTTTAATTAATTTATTACCAGTATAATTTTTCTTTAAAATTCTGATGTGGAGCTGTGCCTTTTTATTTATAGTAAAGACTGTTCTCTTAATTACATTGTTAAAAATAGCTTCATGAATGGACAGAAGCACAGAGTATAACACAGTGCAGTCTGGGTTAGGGTCATCAACAGATTATCTCCAGATCATCAGGATTACGTGATTACTCCTGTGAAATGTAGGTGTGTTACAAATTAAAAATTAATCAGATTTCTACAAAAACTATTATTAAGTCAAGATAACAAATGTTGGCCTACATCTATTTAAGTCATGATGTATTTTAGTGTGGATTGGATCAATAATACAGTGAAGCATAAAAAGAAAGCTCAAATTTTTAAAAGGTCTTGCACTGACTATACTGAGTAGTCTTGGTATAGGGGTTTTGCTGTTATTACCCTTTCCATTCCCAAGTAAATTTCAAATATGTCTTTATCATGACCATTTTTCCCTCCTACAACATTCTTCCAACACTTCTAACAAAGCCAACTTCATTTTTTCTTGGCAAGTTGGAGATTTGATTCTCCTTGGAATATAGAACAGAAAAAGGCTCCAGCATTTCCCCAGTTATGTGAAATTCAGTGTAATGGATCAAAAACGTTATTAAGGCAAAGAACTCCTTTGGAAATCTTGTGAACCAAAATGACCCTTCTTAAAGATCTCATGCTCTGACCAGTTGAAGCAAGTCCATTTCAAGGGATTCTCCAAGAAGTCTGTCTCATAAAAAAATTTCTATTCTGCAGCAGCTGAGTGCAAAATTCACTGATTCCTCTTCTGGAGAGGAAATTACTTGATGAAATTGTGATGAAGACAGAGTTCTTCACTGTGCACATAACATTTACACACACAGATATTGAAACTCATTTTGCACCTATCACGTAATAGGAATTACCTTTTTAAAAAAGGACTGGAAAATAATTGAAACATACCTTCAAAATTAACAATACAATTTCCTTGCACTCTTCACTAGGAAAACAGTCCATGTAACAATGGTATTGCTAACATCACTTCTTTAAATAGAATATGTACTATGAAATGGAAGCACAGAGATGTTTAATGCTGCTGTGACTGTGCAGTATGGGACCTCAGCCAACAAAAGGAACTACATGAAAATACTGACATAGATATGAGGGTCAAGTTTAGTTCAGTCAGATTTACAATTAAACAATTGTGAAATAAATGGAACCACTCAGAAGAGACAGTTGAATGACATGAAAATATATGAAAATAATATCTTTCTGTTCTTAATCATTAAATACTCCATGTGAAGGAAAATGTATTCCTCCTGCCCAAATAATTGGGCCCAAAGTCTCTGGGTTAGCAAGGTTAATAGAGAAATGCATAAATAGACCATGACGGAGGCAACTTGAAAGCTCTTCTGGACATGCTTAAAAACTACTTGCTATTTGTAACTTATCTATGTGTGATTTATTCATTATTTCACTATTTCTAATGCAATCTAATTACTATTCACGTATCTACCACTGAAGATTTTCTCTACTATTTGTTTTAATTGGCATGGTACTTGTGTTTTTGGCAAAATAATTTTGACATACTCAGATGTCATCTTTAGGAAGTACTCTGTCAAAGACAACAACTGTCAGAGAACCTCCGAAGTCCTGGGAGACACTGAGGGGGTCAGAGGTGATTCAGGATTTGCTCCTGTAATAGCCTGTGGTCATGAAATTCTGAGTTATTTGTGCATTATGATCAAGCCTGAAAACTTGAGTTTTTTGGCTCATAGCCTTGAAAAAAACAGCCTGCAATTTTCTAGCTGTTTAAGCTTGAAAATCTTATGCAGACTTTAATAAGTTAAGAGCCTTCAATCTGCAGTGTATACTACCAGCTGTTAGATTCTACTACAGAATTTGAGAATGCCAGCACATCAATGGATATAAGCAGGATCTTCCATGCTGGCTTCTATGCATAAAAGGCTTAATGGCCTGGACTTCACTGCCATATATTTACATTTCAGCTTTTACAGGGAGAAAGGCAGCCATATATTTCACCATTGTGATATATTATTAACTGGAAAGAGAACATCATTGTTATATACAAATTTCTATCATCTCTTACTTTCTTGTTTTCATGGTTAGAATTTTTATTAAAAGTAAAAGTATTGGCAGACTACCACTGTGATATTTTAATTTCTACTCTGGATAGGATTACTGATACCATTTCATGGCACCAGCATACACGTCTGCAGGATTTATTACTCAGCTCATGTCCTCCATGTCTTTCATGGATTTCATCCAAGAGATGTTTGAATACCAAGCTCTTGAAATGTCTCCCTTGTGGTGATTCAACTGCACTGAGCTGCATCAGCAAATAGCATTGACACGAAGGCAGCAACTGCTACATTCCAACATAGTTTGATTTGGAGCAGAATTTTTTTAGATGTGTTCCCCTGTAACCCTTTTCCACCCATTACTTAATACAAGTCAAGTCCAAATATCAGTTTAATGGCTTTAAAAAGATTCTGGTATTCCTCTGAAATTTGTCTTGCAAATATGAAAAAAATAGCATAGGTATGATTCATCATGTGAAGAATAATCCAAATGCGCTATATTTTTTTCAAGTTATGCTTAAGTGCTTAAAGAAAAAATGGTTTAAGAAACCTTAATTATCAGAATATTTTTTAAAGTACTTCAAAATATGTAAAGTCTAGAATGTGAGGCACAGAATCTCTACGCAACTCGCATTTTTGTTTACATATTCTGTTCCAATGATGAACTGAGGCTATCAAATAACAGTCAGTAAGCCTGCTGCATGCATAAAAGTACTTGTGAGTGAAAATTTGGGTGCGGAATAATCAACACATCATTAAATATTTGGCTCTAAGCTTTACACTGGTAGGTCAACATGCAGTGAATATAAAGCAGGTTAAAGGAAGAGGTCAGTATACTGCTAGTTCACTAATCAGCCACTGGCCTCTTACCAGAAACAGCACATAAATCTCATTAAACTGCTCTTTATCTAAGTGGGGGAAGAATGTACATCAGCTGCCTTCGTTGAAGGACAAATGGCATACAAGCACTAAGACTCCTACTGCTCTCAGTGGTAGAAGCAAAGAACAAAAATATAAACACAAATAGCATCTGCCAGGTGTCATATTGTAATTGTTAAATAATGGAAAACACTGGAACAAGAAATGACAGTGGCTAAAACTTGGTGACAGATATGAATAAAGCATTCTCAGCTTTGTAATTATAAAGTGCAGATAGATCTGATAGATTAAAGTCAGTTTTACCTTGGCACAAGTTTCCACAGCACTGTATGAACTTCAACACTAAATTCTGCATGTCAATAGTAATTAATTTATAGATCTTGTTCTGGGAAATTATTAGCTGTGCTGAACTACAAAACTGACACACTAGAGTTGGGGTATTACTTGGAAACTATCTCTAATTATATACTACAGGTTAAAGAGTGAAGTAAATCCTGTTTATGGTTTTTTTAGAAAAATCACTATTGTTACATTGTCCCTGAGAAAAGCACAGGAATAACAAAAAGAATATTTTAAATGCTGGGGGGGAAAGGAAGCTAATTTTCTACAAGCAAGTCTCTTATAAAAAAAAACAAAACAGTACAAGAATGTGATTTGTATGTAAAGACATTGCTGCAAGGAAGGCTAATGATACCCTGGGCTGTATTAGAAGTACTGCCAGAGAAGGGATGTGAAAATGATGAGGGGAGAAGAGAATGCTCAAGGGCAATGTCATCCATATATGTATATAAATACCTGAAGGAAGGGAAGGGGTGTCCAGGCTCTTTCCAGTGGTGCTCAGTGACAGGACCAAAGGCAGAGCCAGAGAAGATTCCTCATGAATGTAAGGATCAACTCTCTTTACTGTAAGAATGACTGAGCAGTGGCCCAGGTTGCCCAGAGAAGTAGCAGAATCTCCATCCTTGGGGATTGTCAAACACCATCTGCACATGGTCCCAGGAAACCAGCTCTGTGTGACTCTGCTTGAGCACAGAGGTTGTACCAGATGACTTCCAGAACTGCCTTCCAACATCAACTATTCTATCTATAAAATACATTAAGATTTGAAAAATATCTCCAGAATAAAGCCATTTCTGTAGCTTATATGGAATCATATGCTGTTATGTATTCAGAAATTAAATTTTTCTCACCTAGAACTGCCATAGCCATATGCTTCTTCTCTTGACAGCAAATTATTCACTTCATCAGTTCTAAAATTAATCATACCAAAGGAATGAATGAAACATTTTAAATTGACTTACTGCACCTAAACAGATTTTCTGGTTTATAACATTTTTTTTCTAATTGGTATATTGAGGAGGTTTTTCTTATTTTTCAGAAAGGATGTAGTACAAAGTTACAAATATGGGAAAGCAATCTTGAAAAACTATATCTATGAAGAAAATTCTAAGCATAGGTTTTAAAGAAAGAAAAAGAAGCCCTTCTCCAAGTGAGCAGTAATGCAAATCTTGTGAGAAGAAACTTCAGTAACTATTTCATTTATAATTGCAAGGGAAGTGAATATATTTATATTTGATGACTATAAATTCGATTTAAGATGACAGGTGGAAAGAATGCTCCCCTCTCTGTGCAGAGAAACAAATAGGTTCACTAGAATGTAGTATTTCCTATGGAGTAAGCACACTGCCAGTTGAGCTCTGTAGCAAGCTGATGTCTAGGGAAATTATTTCCAACATGAAACCACTGAGGATCCATGGGGTCATCATAACTGATCACAGACATATAGGGAAAGAACAATGTAAGCCAGCAAAAACAAAGATGTGGCATTAAAAATGTAATGTTAATGTTAAATTGTGCAAAAAAAGGGAAAAAAGGTCACATGAAAATTAGAGAGGTGACAGAAGTCTGTCAAAGTCTGTAGGAAAGAGTTTGCAGTAATGCCAGGAAATCGATAGAGTCTTAGGCAAAATTATTAAAGGCTCCCCTTATGACAAGAGGATCTACATATAAACCAAATTCACAATCTGAATATGACAAGGGATGAGACATGAAAGAATATCTCAAGACACCTAAAGAATCTTCTTAAAGAACAAAAAATTGCTTGGGACTTAAAACTACTGTGTTAGCTACTTGGAGAAGAAAAATATGTTTTCACAGCATTGAAAGATTTCAAACTAGAAATGTTAGTGGCTAAATTTTTTATGCTTATATTTAATAAAAACAAAAATTCCAGTATTCTAAAATTTTGCCCACTGTGGCTGCTCTTCCTTTCAACAACCAAGATTAGAAAATAGTACTCGATGAAGGTCATGGGAGCCTTTTACTGTAGGCCAGTGAAAGAGAGCCACAGACATTGCATAAGAATAGATTAAGCATATAGATTTTCTCTTTTGTAAATAAAAACATTATCTAATAACAGTGCTATGAAGATTGAAGGATACAGACAGCTGACTTTCATCCCTGATGGGGCACATGCCTTTCCTCAGCTCCCACATCTCCAAGGAAAGTGTGCAGAATGAAATACCACCCTGAGGGCATGTGTGTATCTTCCTGGAAGTATCCTTTCCAAAGTCCAGGTTCTCAGAGGTATTGAAAAGGCGTGTGGGATAGGACCACAGCTGCCATGTCCTCCTCACTCCTTTACCTATGAGATGGAAGTGAAAACCAGCCATATTAAATGTCCGAATATTTGCATAGGGAATGAAAAGCTATCGTGTAACCTCCACCCTTCCTTTTATATCTACAATATGATCAGGAACAATTTGTTCACAAACAGTGAAATTATCATTGCTTTCCAGCTTCCACCAGTTCAAGGGAGGTTGTGCAACAAATGTCCTCAGTAATCTCTGGAATGGTTCTGGACAGCAGTCAGAATGCCTCTGGAGATCATGATGAAATACATTTCAAATCAAGAGCTCTGCTGCCATTCAACCAAACTTAATGTCTCATATATTGCAAATTAACTTAGCTTGGCTAACATCTGTTAAGTACTATGATATTTTATAAAAAGATATTTTGCAAGGAAAAGGTCAGTAAATCTATTTCCAAACATGTTTCCTCAGCAAGAATGTTGATAGCTTTTACTGGAATGCTTTCCAGCAATGCTTGTCCTTTGACAAAGTTCCAATATTCAAGTAAACTTAAGTCAAATTACTCATTCTTTCTTTTGGGGGCTTAGAGAGAGAGAAATATTTTTTTCCTCATGCCTAACATGTTCATAATTCTGTCTTTTTTTTTAAAGCAGATTTTAATTCTGCGTTTCAACAGTCATTTTTACTAGGAAGAAAAGAGAGCGATGCTTTTCAATTACAGTGATTCTATCTTGCTAAAGAGATGCTATTAGACTTATCAAAGATGGTTGCCACAGCACTATTGTGATAACACAGAGTTCTTTTGGAATTATTTTTCTGACTTAAACATAAGAATTGTATAAATACTTGACATCATGATTATATCTAGGTGGATATTCCCATGTTTAAAAAGTTGATGCCCTTGAAAAATTCAAGTCTTTGGCCTTTTGATCTACACTGGGCACTGAATGAAATCCTGGTACCACATAAAATATGGGAATAGTGCCAATGACTTTGATGAAGTCAGAATTATTTAGGGATTATGTCATAATTTTGTATTTACTATACAACTTTCCTCACTGTCTAGACCCAGCTGTGACTTGAATGCTGTAACATATTTTAAATTGCAATTGTGAAACACATATATTCTTTATATTTGTAAGCATAACAAAAAAAACCCCCAACAATTTAAACAGAAGAAAAAAGCAACTTAAGTTTGTTTATAATACTGGGAGATTTGATAATATAGTTCTTATACTTATTGAAAGTTACATGTCATGCCATGTCATCATTTTAGCTTTTAGTACAAAGTTATTTGCAAACATGACATATTGGAATGCAAACAATTGATTTCTCTATTTTTATGTCATCATGGCTAAGTACTTGGGATCATGTATCCTAATGGTTCAGTAATTGTATTTGTTTTTAATGCAGCATAATGTGTGAGAGGACAGACAAATGACAGCTGTGTGAAACCTGGCACAAATCTAGCTGACTTGTCTACAGATAGAATTTTATGGTTTGAATTTCATTCATTAAATGAAAATTCATTCAGCGGAGTTCTGAGAAAGAAATAAAATTATTATATTACTTGAGAAAAATACTGCAAGCATGTATTTTTATCAGAACATTTAGGAGCACATACAGTTATGTCCTTGGGTATCTCTTGTATCCAGAACCTTGAAAATACCTCTGATAATTTTTTTAAGTGTTTGGTATTCACTCTAGATGCCAAAGACAGTGCACTGTGTGTGGGACTTCCAGTTATCACACAAACCAGTAACCTGTGCAATTTCTAGGCCACTCTTTTCCCAAATCTTTTAGTCAAAGAGTCTCATAAAAAAAATAGTGGCATTCCAGAGCACTCATTCAGCATCCCATTCCTGTCACCACCTGTGCTTTTCCCTGTACTGCTGGTGCTAGGAGAACTCTCACCAGCCAGGCTGACCAGGAGGGCAGGCAGGATCAGCACTGCGGACAGGTTTGCCCAGGCTCCCCAGCACACCTGTCTGAGGAGCAAATGCAACAACACCCAGGCTGCTTCTCCAGGCCAAAATGACTTCACCAAGTGTACTCCATACTTCATCATTTGCAAAATGGTGCTTTCATAGAATCACAGAATCATGGAATAGTTTGGATTGGAAGGGACCTTTAAAAATCATCCTGTCCAACCCTCCTGCAATGAGCAGGGGCATCTTCAACTAAACTTAAGTGAGGCATAATAATTTTTGGTTCCTGTTGTTACCATAGCCATTATCTTGAATAATTATAGAAATGGGCATTAAAATAAGCAACCTCTGAAAATCTCACGGAAGATCTCCATTTCCTATGCAGTTTTCCATTGACATCCAATTGTAAAAATCAGTAATTTAAATATTTCTGAATTTGTAGTTGTCATGCATCATCATTCTGAATGTAACATTTAAATCATCCCATGCAAGTAACTGAAAATACGAGAAAATCCTATCAAATTTGACCCAAATTAACAAATAAAAACACTGAAGATTAATAGTCCTGTTGTTGAATTCTGTTGAAATTAAGCTCTTTTTAGGCTTAGGTTCTAACAATTCATAAAAATGGTAATCAAGAAGTAACAAATTAAGTTATAGAACTCTTTATCACAAGAAAGTAAAGTGAAAGGAAAATTAGAGACTTGGCAGTACTTCTTTTCCTTTTCTCTGAGTCCTTATTCCCAGTTATTCCCAGCTTCACTGCTCATAAATCTTAGACACCTACCTGACATCTTCACTAATTAGCTCTAGTTATTTTCTATTATTTTTTCATCTTTCTCAAATTAGCTAATCTCTAACCTCTCATAATATTTTCTTTCAATCTCTAGCACAACTACCTTGGAGATAACTCACATCCCGATCTTCACCATTGGTTAATGTAGCCACTGGCATTGATCCTGAAAAGAGGAAAAGGTGCTTTCAGAACTCTTACTGCTGTTGTCTCCACTCCCGGTAAAGACAAAAGCAAGAGGACTATGCCTGTGTCTGTACAGCACTCTGTACATTTTGTCATCCCCACAAAACAAATCTTTGACCTGTAAGCACTTACATCTTTTCTGCTGGTTCTGCTATTCTATGCTCATGGCAAAGTAGTTGGAAAGTAAAGTCACAGTGACAACAGATTACATTCTTCATGCAGCTCATTCAGGTCCTTCAAATATCTCCAAGGATTTCTTATCAGAATTCCTGCCATTTCCAGATGGACAAACTAACTTTATGAAACATGAATCAAAGGTTTCAGTCTTCCATTGAAAAAACTTCAGTGGCCAACCAAGAACAACATGAAGATTTCAGAAAATGTTCATAAAGAATTTTCTGTTTAAAAAAGGTACCTAGACAGATGATAACAGTTCTTTTGTCTGCAACTGCTAATGACCTTGATTTATGTGTTGATGGCCTGCTTCACAATTTTTTCACATTCATTTATTTAACATGGCAGTTTTCAACCCTTCTGACCTTCAGCCAGCACAATGAAATATATGCTTTAAAGCATATATTTAATTTGTTTTAAAGCTTAAACACATTATAATCAATACAATTTGACATTTATTCCAGAATATTTATATTTTAAATTCCACTTAACGTGTACTTGGCATGCTATGACTAATCTCAGAGAAATAGCTGGTGTAGATTGCTTCAGGCAATAGCAGCTTTAGTTGCTATTGCTAAATTTATCTTCAATTGTGAAGCAAAACCTTTAGGAAAGCAGCTTATTCCTTTGTAGGGGTACAAAATAGAAACTAAATTGAAAAATATCTCAACAGCTAACATTAAACATCATCTTTCCAGTGTGTGGTTGAAAAAATATTTTAGCTAAAAAAATTATCAAATTCCTACAAGCAATGACACAAACACAAAAAATTAGTATATAAATTCTCTTAACAGTAAGTCCCCATAAGAATAAAGACAGTTCATGAAACTCGCTGAAAAGAAATACTCTTTCAATAGGCAAAATAGCAGTGATATTTTCAGATTCTTGCAAACCAGGAGAAACTTAAGTTTGTAACTTCACATACTGAAAATCTATTCAAAATTTTGTCTATGATATTAATTAATTGTGCCTATTAAATCAATTAAGTAATTTGTTATTTCTGTCTGACCAGCAAATCTGGTTAATCCTGTATTTCTCACATTTAGTGGCAAGATCATGGCCAAGATTATCTTCTTACTTTGTCTCCACATATAATGCTTCCAAAATATGTAAATTGCATATTGTTGAACAAATCCTGCTTTATTTTATGATAGGAATTAACTGTACATGAATATATATTTTTTTTAATTTACTACTTAAATATTCCTTCCTTCCTTCCTTCCTTCCTTCCTTCCTTCCTTCCTTCCTTCCTTCCTTCCTTCCTTCCTTCCTTCCTTCCTTCCTTCCTTCCTTCCTTCCCTCCTTCCTTCCCTCCTTCCTTCCCTCCCTTCCTCCCTCCTTCCTCCCTCTCACCCTCCCTCTCTCTCACCCTCCCACACTCAGGATATAAGGAAGCCTTGGAGACAAAATTTAGCACCACTCACACTGGTATGGAACACACATTTCCCTACGGTATTTTGTCTCCACTGTCTGGAGGTGCAACACTAGGTAACACTTCTTCATTTTGCTGTCCCCTTTGCAGAAAGGGCCTTTGTAAAGTGCCCACAGAACTTCAGCTGTAGCACAATGACTGGATACTTTGGGAAAAGTGTCAGAAACTAAAGGACAAAAGGTGTACAGCAGCTGGACACTGATTGAAAAGAAAAAAAAAAGATAAATTAATACTCTTTTCAAATTAATCTTGAGATAGAATATCAGGTTTCTAGAAGAAGTAGTTCTATTATTAGACCTAACAAGGTAAGAAACATCACAATACAAGGAAGAATACATAAAAATGCCTTTTCTTCATATTTTGTGGAGAGTCACTCATTTTACCACATGAGATGCCCAGCCTTCACCTCTAAACATATTAAGTATTTTCAGTACTACAGTACATTAATCAGACATCAGAGTCCATGAGCATACTTAACTGGGCAAGATAACCAAGAAAGACCAGAACAAATGCTGGATTTCTTTTCCCATTTAAGTCGAGGTAAAACTGCAGGTAAAAC
Organism: Melozone crissalis; assembly: GCF_028551555.1. Taxonomy (NCBI): domain Eukaryota; kingdom Metazoa; phylum Chordata; class Aves; order Passeriformes; family Passerellidae; genus Melozone; species Melozone crissalis. The sequence goes on from NW_026535783.1 coordinate 48,373,271, forward strand.
TGCTGTCAAGTGGCCATTTTGAGAAACCACCAAAAAACTTGCTGGATATTTTGTCCATTTCCACATGCTGCAGATCTTCATTGTGACACCAAATGCAAACATAGTGCTCAAAGCCAGGTTCTTGTCCACCTCTGACTGATTAAGGCTCACAGTCCTGCTCTCCTAACTTGATGCATGTTAGAAGACAAAAACATCCTCTTGGCTTTGATGATCAACAAAACAGTGATATCAGCATTGAAACATGGTCCATGACTATGTACATTTGTTTCTCACTGATATATATTCGGCAGTAATATCTCTTTCACTGCATCTTTCAAAATTGCAAACTCATGCAAATACCAAAACACCTTTACATTAATTTCTAGGTTTTATTCAATCCTAACTTTATGCATACTTATAAATGGAAGACAAAATTGGAAAAATTACAGGACACATTACCGGTAGAGCATCTGTAGAGCATCACATAGCATCTGTAGAGCACCTCAAATTGTTTCCGATTCCCCTGTACAACAACTCAAAAATTCAATTAAGTCATTCTTTGTAAGCTGGAGGGCAAATTTTCATGGGAACTGTACAGTTTGCTTTATTACTAAGGAATTATGTATCTCCATGCTTTTAAATGATGAATCTCCATGTTTGATCCTGTCAAGAAAAATCAGGTGCTTAAAAACCACCTGATAATGATAAATCACCTGAAAAATTATAACAAATTATAGTGAAAATACCAAAGTATGCTCCTAAACACCAATTTGCAGTCACACAGACAGACTTGTAGTCTAAAATTAAAAAAAAATTAAATATATGTCTGTATAATGCATTATCAGCGCAATGTAGGATTAAACTACTTTCAAATAAATTTAGGAATTGTTTAGCACAGACTTTTGGCTTTCTCAGTCAAAATTAGTATTCTCAGAAAAGAGATAAATTAGCTCTGGCTTGCTATGTGCTATCGTGACTAGGTTGCATCTAATAGCCACATACCTCACCATGCCAAAAGACTTCAGTGCCATGGAGACAAAGCTAATTTTGCAATAACCTGTTTCCTTCATGTTTTGTTGACAGAACATAATCAGCAACTGAAAGGGACCACCTTCTTTTGTATCGAAGATGCCTATGACAGATTATTTCTTCCAAGTGTGCATAGAAAGCAAAACTATTTAAACATACTCTGCCATAATCTATCACTAGAATAAAATGGATGCATAGATTATAGTTTAATTGTCTTAAGTACAGCAGACCAGTGCATCATGTCTGAAAATCCATTTCAATGAAGTATAGCTAACTGAAAATGCATTGCTTTTTTCTAATATTTCATTTTATTTAAACAAAGAAATCTTCAGAAAGTTGTCAAGAAGTTAGTAATCCAAATTTATCTTAAATGTGGGTTAAGTCAGGCAAAGGTAGATCTCATCTTTCATTCTTCCATTTCTCTAGCCAGTGGACGGACACACTGGACCTGGAAAATTTTAATTATGCCAGCAAAAAACCAGTTTGGCAATTGGAGATTGTGATGTACAACAGCAGTGTGACCACAGAGACTTCTCTGTCCCCTTAAGAGGAATACTTGAGTAGTTGACTATGCTGCTTTTGTAGCTTTCTTGCACTATGGTTTAAAATAGCTGTTCCAGGTACCAGAACACGCACCACAATTTGAGTATTTGTAGCTCTCCTCTCCATACCAAATAAACCCTGTTACCACGAACTCACTCCCACATCTTTGGGCAGACAGCTGGGCCAGAAACAGTATTGCAACTCTCATTTTAAATTATGTGTGTGGGCTGGACCAACCAGTATGTTGGTACTGATGAACTGGCAGGATATCAAACAGGCAGAAACTATTCCTTCCTTTGATCAGTTCCAACATTTCCTCATAAGCACAGTCCCTCTTCTGTACATGGCTCCCTCCTGTTTTATCTCAAGACTTGGACTTTGTTATCTTTTGGAGACCCTCATGTGTCAGTTAGATTTGACTGCAGCTGACTAACATGTTGAAAACTATCAGAAGGAGAATAGCAGAGGATTGGGCTTCCGGGCAGACCATGATCACACAGAATCTCTTCAGAAGGAAAACAGGCCAGGACTTTGCCAGCAGATTGCTGACAAAGGTGTAAGTAAGCCATAAGACATATGTTCTGTACTCAGGAAGGCTGAACTTCAGAAGATACAACCCCATATACCTACTTTCCTGTTGGCTCAGAGATTTTATTATGAGATAATGAATTTAAAGTGATTGTTGCAGGTGTAAGTATTAAGGTTTAAATCACAATTCAGTATATAACTGTACTACAATCTGCTCAGAACAATACACAGTAAAATATTATTCAAGGAAATAACTAGTATTTAATTTGACTGTGGGCAGGAGCTTCAATAGAGGGAAGAAGCATTTTGAATGTGCATATAACAGATCTTCCTGCACGAGATCTTCCTTTAGTACATAGTACTGAAGAGTTAATGTTTGCAAGATTACCAAACAGATCTTATGAAAACAAACAAACTGAGGTAACTGTCAGAGTAATAGACAATGAATGTGTTATGAGTATAAAATTCTGGTGTTCAGACCAGTTGTGTTTTCAGGTTTTCCTCTGCAATAATTAGGAAACATAGTGTGGTGCAATACTAGAGCTGAACTTGAGCAGCAACATTTGAGTGCTGACTTAGACAAGTGGCTGGGAAGCCCCGTTTATGGAAGACACTGTAAAAATTTTCGGTGTTGTGCAATCACAGTAGTATGTGGGGTCGTGGAAGGGTATGCGCAAGTGAAAGAGGCAGACTGAGAGGATTGTTTTAATGAGTATTGAGAGAAGACCATGAGTTCCAAGAGCAGAAGACACGCAACAGGACCATAAGAAAAGTTTGTATCAAGATCATGCTTTTCTAAATGGTCTATAAGCTTTAGAAATTGGGTGAAACTTATCAGCTTTCACTGTTTAATAAAAAAGTAGCTAATGCTTACAGTCAAGGAGATAGGACTGCAGCACAATTAGAGATTGCTACTGTAACTTGTTGGGGTGCTCACAGCCATGAACAAATGTGCAGTGGTGGATACAGGTCCATGCCTTTCTGGCATGAGGGCTCCAGAGCTGGATATAGAAGCCAGAGGGGAAGAATCATCTTCTTCAACCTGCAGGCCTCATGATTTTTGATGCAGCCCAGTATGCAATTGTCTTTTTGGGCTGCAAATGCACCTTGCCAGATCAAGTCCTGCTTTTCATACACCAGTACCGCCAAGTCCTTTTTCAGAGGGCTGCTCACAATCCGTTCACTCAATCCATTGGGAAGACCCTGCGTATGCACTTGCATTACCTGCCTAAGATGAAAGCCAGGATACGGTACATTTACCGTCAGCCTCATCTTTTATTTTCTGTTCTTTTTTTTTTTTTGGCTCATGCGTCAGACACTTCCTGTAGAGCAGCTGCGGCCGGAGGGCTGCGGGCGCGAGGGGCTGCGGGGAGAGGGGGCCGACCTGGGGAGCCTGGCGTAGCCCAGGGAAAGGATTCCTGGGCGGAGCCCGTTAGTGCTGGGGAACCGTGAGGGGGCAGGCGGGGCCGGGCGGCCATTTCAGCGCCGCTCCATCCCGCCCGCCGTTGCCAGGGTGAGCGGGGCAGCGGCGCCCCCGCCCCCGGCCCCGCCCCGCGGCCAATCGAGGGGCGGCGGCGGCCGAGCGAGGTTCCCTTTGTTCAGCCATTTCGGGGGCCGGAGCGGCGCCGCGCGGAGCTGTGGAGGGAGAGGTCGGGCCGCTCCCTCGCCACTCCCCTGCCGCCGGGCTCTGGGATGGTGTGGGTACGTGTCCGGGTTGTGAGGGGCGGGGTGGGACGTCCCATCCCCGGTAGTCGCCTGCACCGCCGCGTGCCCCGGCCGATGTCAGGGGCCTCCGCGCTGCTGTTGGGCTGGGAGCCGTGGGGACTCGGCCGTGGGCTGCCTCTGCTGCTCGTGCCGGGCATGGATGGATGGACATGGATGGATGGATGGATGGATGGATGGATGGATGGATGGATGGATGGATGGAGATACGGGGCAGGCAGCGGCTGGAAGCTGAGGATCCGGGCAGACCCCCGAGATACCCCCTCCAGGTCCCCCTTTCTGCCGGCTCCTCCCGGTGTCACGGCTGGCGCCGTCTCCGCAGCATTGTGCCAGAAGGTGAAAGTCGCTTCAGGATAGAGGAACGTGGTGCTATTTCCTACCGTGTTTTCTGGCGTGTGTAGGGTCCCTGCTGTACAGATTTGCCTAGGCGGGGTTTTAAATTTTTGTTCCGAAGAATTAGAGAGGCAAGAAATCTCGTGATTGTCTAGTACTGTCGTTTGCCTGGGAAGGTCGTTAATTTAGGCACTCAGTGGAAATTGACAAGTGGAACTTGTGAACCTTCTGTGGGGCGACTGTACGGAGGACAGGAGCGCTTTCTGGTTGATTAGTCTGCAAGATATTTGTCTTCTTGCTGTGAAGGTTACAATTCCTCTCACTTGACTTTCTGCTCAAGACCTGAGAAACTCTCCTACTACTGTGAGGATTGTTCTGCGATGAATTCAGGCCACCACAGCTTCTTAACCTGTTTGCTTGTCCTCTTGCATAGTTAAGTAGTCCTTAATGTGGCATTCGAATACATCAAAGGGGTGGTTAAAGCCTTACAACCCACATTGAATAAAAATTGACTTTGTTCCTTCTGGAAATTAGTAACTGAACAGAAAAAAAATAGACATATACCCAAACTCTTAAAAGGAGCCTTTGATAGAATTGGAAACTGAGCCCATAAGTCTTCATTCTACATCTGCTGTGTGAACTGTAGTTATTTTTGAGTGGTATGTGGGAGGATGGAGGAAAGGTGCCTACAGTTGGGAAGAATAGTTTCTGTATGATCAAAATTACTTAAGAATGCATTTTTCAAGATTCAGCTAGCTTATACTCAAAGCAGGATAAGACAAAAGAATAGTTGTGATGGTGTAGAGACAGATTACAAAAGCAGTTCATTGACTGTGTTAAAGGAGAGCTTAGGTTAGAATTAATATTGACTAAGGACCGTGATTACTGTTGGATACAGGCGATGGCACGTTTCATTGACTAATACAGGTGCAAGCACAGCTGCTTTATGAATGTAGACTTTTACTGGATTATGTGACACACTTTTCTGTTATATTTATTTAGAATCCAGTATAGAAGTTCTGGTATGTGGATATTCAATAAAGCAGATACGTGTGCCTAATTTTTAGCTTCAAGGATAGGGCCTGAAACCTCTTATAGTCAGGTGATAGGTATGCACAGAACTGTTCAGCAGACTGGCAGAGCTGTGGTAGAGTATATCCTGTTCATACTTCAGGCACACCAAGATGCTATGGCTACAAATGAGAGTGGAGGGAAGGCCAAGTATAATCCTCCTCCATCAAAGCTGATGTTCAGAATCTTTCCAGTTAAAGATCAGGGCTGAAATAGAGACTGATATTTTATCTTTTAAATGTCTTAATAATAAAGATCTTCTGTCATGGATCCAATGTTGTCAGAGTCATAAAAAAGGTTTTTGTCATAAAAAGTTTTGCAACAGTTTTATGAACTTGATATGCACTAATCAATTATTATCAGTTATTATCAAGTTGTGCTGGTAACATGAAATAGGGAGGATTTTTTCTTTGTTTTGTGTTTGAAAGGCTAGGACTGCTTTTCCATTACTTTCATGCCTTAATATGTTGTGATGAGTTTTGATCACAGAAATAATTTTACCCATTAATTTGGTTCCATATTCCACAAGTATTTAAGTACATGTAACAGTAGTATGTTTCAATCACTGAATCCACTGCTTTCCACTCACTGTTTTACAGTATTGATTTGGATAATTGAGTTAGCTTTTCTACATACATTGGTAGATTTCAGATATATACTATACAAGGTTTTTATTGCATGTATTGTACATATATAAATAATAATATATTCATATACAGAAAGATACTAATATAGCTATATTATGCAAGTCATACTGAAATTATTTTAAATGTCTCATTGAAAGAGATATAGTTGTTTGGTTTAAACCACTGTTTGGTTTATGTATCTGACCTGTCATGTACATGGTAAAACACTGTTCATATTTATGCATGTATACATGGATGCCTTGGAATATGGCTATTTTTAGTAACAATATGAAATAAACCTCCAAATATCACTTTTAACCTTTAGGGGGTTTTCTTTTCCAAACCAGGCTCCAGAGTGAAATTTAAATGATTTAAAAACAATTGTTTGTTAATTTCCCATGTACTGAATGCATTTGAAATTATGAGTTTGTGTATATGTCTGCATTTAGTGTGTATGTCCTTGTCTATGTGAGTCAAATCTCAAGGCATAAAATCAAATAAAATTTGTGTTTAAAGAAAATTTTTGCTTTTTAAACCTTGACTATAGAACAGAATCATACTCTTAAATTATTCTCCTATTAAGTAATTTAATTTTGTAGAGTATTTTCTACAAGTCATTGTGAGATACCCTTAAACACTGAAAATGTGCTGCTTATGGTGAGCCTTCCACTAAGTGCATTAGTTTAAATATTAGGTCAGTTCTATATATGAAAGAAGAAAAGACAAGACAAAATGTTTTTGTCAAAGAATAGAAAATAGATAGCTGGTGGTACAAAGATGCAAGAAATTTTACTGTCTTATAATTAAAAAAGAACACACTTGCAGGAATGATGGTGTGATAGTACAGACCAGACATTCCCAATCCTAGTGGGTATATGATCATCGTCAGTTACTTCTGGCATCCTGGGTCATGCTTTTCCAACCATGCCAAACCAGAGCCTCATCTATGGCTCTTCTCCCACCTTCCCTACTGCATGTTCCTATCATTCAAGCTAGGATTGCAGTCCAGTGCTCACATATAAGCTTTTCTTGCACCCATAAAAGTTTATTCTTTATTTCAGATTTCGGTCACATAATTTCTCTTCCACATACCCATGTCAACAACCTTCACTTCCAGAAGGAAAAGTGGAACCTTGGCTTCCCCTGCATTCATGTACCTCCTTAATCCTGTTCTTCCTACTTTACCAGTCGTGGTCCTCTTCCTCTGTCGTGAACCAGAAGTGCACTCTGTGTGGGGACAGCAGAGTTATTCATTGTGTGTGGAGTGTGGGTGGTGGCTGCTGTAGTTCCGAACTGTTTCCTTGGGTTTTACGGAGGCCAGGGGGCCATTGCTGTGCTGGCTGTACAGGAGCAGTGAGACCCAGAATCTGTGGCTCAGTTAAGTTTTCAAACAGTCATAAGTGGCATTTGTGCTACACTTTGGCCACTTTTTTTATAGGCGAGGAGAAAAAATCAGAAGCAAACAAGCATGGAAAGGCCAGAGTAATTTTCTGAGTAATCAGAGACTAAAAAGCACGCATTGCTGCTTCTACTAGATAAGCTAAATCAGTGCAAAAATCCAAACAGATATTTCAGTCTGTTTTACATCAGTTTTGCTTCAGTCAATTTATCAGGAAAAAAAGCCAAACTTAAATTATAATAAATTATTTTTTCTTGTGCAGACAGGCCCCAAGCCATGTCTTTGGAAATCATGAGTGACTGCAGTCCATTAAATGTAATGCAAATAGATGAATTTTGCATAGGAGGCAGAAGCTTCAGTTGTTGAATCTGGCCCATGAAAAGTAGTTAAAACCAAACAAGACAAGCTTTGAATGAGAGCTTTTGAACAAATGGGAATCATATTAACAAGAACACAAGATTCATGTAATTGCATTCTTTGCTTGCATGTGAGAAAACAGACTCCACATTAGTGTCTGGAGCAGAGATACTTTTGGAGCTCCTTGAAAAAGAAATGGAAGTAGGTCAATTGATGAGTGGAAATGGTTGGTTTGAAAAAAAACTTAATTTTGTTTCATTATTCTCTGTAACACGGAGAGCACATATGCACTAAGTGCAAATATATTTCAGATACATTCCTGTCTTAACATTTTTTAATATTCTGTAAGTAAAAATTTATTTGGTCATTTGATTACATTGACAAATGACTTCAGAAACCCTCCTTCCAAAATCTTCCATGTATCTGTAGAAGACTTGGTATAGTCTCCTTCTGTTTCTCCACTAAAAAGTGGGTAACACACTGTAACTTCACAGTTCTTTGCTTCTGGAGAATTCCTGTTCCCTCGGGAGATAATTCTGTTCGTTTTCTGAGCAAATGTGTACTTGCCATATATTTTACAATCTGTGATGGTAGTATGTTTTTCAGTTTAGCAAGGAATCCTATCTCAAGGATTGTCCATTCCAGTGGTTCTCTTAATTTCTTGGTGATTACACAGAATCAAAATAGCAAACAAAAATCAAATACAGCACAATTGGCAGTATTCAAAGCATTCCTCATTTGCATTGTGCATCTCAAGGTATGCTGTGTTTTGGTTGCTACTTCCAGTTGCAGTCTTTCAGATGTGGGATGGAAAGGATGATGCTGATAAGGGAATTCTAGGTTAGTCTTGAATGAAAACACCACTGAGTTCAGCTATTGGGTGGATTGTTTTGTTTGTTGGTTCTATTTTTATTCTCAGCTATTGTTGTATAATGTTTTAAAAATAAATATTTATTCTAGATATAAGAAAATTAATATACTATTTGAAGATGCATTTTTAATATTTTAAATATTTTTAATAGTTAATAATATGAAGTTTTGTATCAGCACATGAGATTGAGAATTACCAATCATTGTGAATACTGTCCTTACCTTGTATCTTTTGTTCTACGTAACACAGCTAATGGATCATAATGAGGCTTTGACAATTTTGGCTCCATTTTGGGGTGCGATTCTCTCTCTTTTTTTTATTTTATTTTTTTTAAGGTTAAATGAGGTAGCAGAGGCTGCCTGTTGACGATCTCTTTGTAGTCCTGCTTTGGGTAATAGTGCCAATTTAATTTAACATAAGGACAATTTCTTAACCGCAATTATTTCTTGGAGCATAGGAGAAATAGTATACCCCAGAAACAAATAACTATTCTGAATTGTATGAGGACATACAAGTTGGACCTAAAATGTGGTGGAAATTTTAAATGTTGGCCAGTGAATTATTCATAAACTGACTTGGTATTTTTGCAAATAAAAGAAGATATTTCTATATATTTGGTTCTAAAATTTTACAAGTAGGAAGAACAATAATAGAAAATGATATTTTTTTCTTCATATTTTCTTCTTGCTCTTGTTTTATCAGAGATAATAGCAAAAATCCTAAGTCTTAGAATTAAGTGTGATAAAGTGATAAATAAGAAAGTAAGACATTAAAAATTAATTTGAGAATTTGATATCGCTGATAAAATATTACATGCCAGAAGGAATTCTAGAAAAGGTGCTGTAGTACATGGTTCTGAGCTCTGCAACATCCCTTCTAGTGTCTTCTGTGGAGTTGACAAAGAGGTACCTCAAGTTCAGAGCAGTTAGATATAGTGTAATATTTTCATTGCAATTTAATCCTTGGGTCCTCCAGAAGATGATACCAATGTAAGATAATAAAATTGATTACTCCATTGCAACAGTAGTATGTGGATTAATTACTTCATCCCTGTTATAGGTAGGTCTGAAAGAAGGCAAACAAATGTTTACCTTAGTGAAGTTCAGCTATCCTGTTCACATTTTCTGTAAGTGTTAAATAGAGAAAATTATTTATTATACAAACATCCTTTAAGATTATGCTAATTTAGTTGAAAATGTGTTTGAAGCTAACCTCTGTTTTCCTCAGTTAGACTTTTCTGTTTGATTTTGAAATTCTGAAAAAATATTAAAGTCAATATTGCTTTTATCCATGCTGAATGGCTTTAACACTCCCAGTGTTAAAACATCAGGCAAGACCATTTTTAGTGTTTTCATTTATATATATGACACTTTGTATGTAAGACATTCAGTAGATTGTCAAACAGTCAGTTTTGTTATTGAAGCTAATTTGAAAGAAGTTAAAAAACTTGGCTGCCTTATTATGCAGAAAATAGCTTTTTTTTTCCAATTTAATATATAATTTTATATTTAATTTTTACTTATGGTAGTGCCCAGAAGCCAAAGATATGCAGCTCTGACATGTCAGATGTGTAACAAAACAGCCCTTTCTGCATATGGTTTACAACTGAATCACAAAATAGCATATAAATGTTTTCCAGTAGGCAAATACAGGGAGAATAAGAAGTATGAAAGAGACTTAAGACCTCTGTGAATATTTCACCTAAAGAGAATTTCCACATAAAATGTGAGAAAGGTTAGAAGGTATCTTGGAATGCCTTTTGCATTACACATTTTAAAGGGTATCATATGAGAAAGCATGGTGCTAGGGTCAATAAATTGATCCTCAAGGTGAAGATCATAAAATCACTAGCCAGGAAAAAAGACCATGCTCTGCATTATGACAATGTATAAGAACTGTTATGTAGGGGAGCAATATTAATTTATTATCTTGGCTATAGCCAGTTTAGCCTGTGACTGTAGTTTAAACTTTTCATAAGTTTATGTTTCATGTACTGATTGCTTTTTTAAGACAAAGATGATACGTAGAGTGCGAGCAAATTTATTTAGGGGAGTTGGTGAAGTGATTTGCAACTGGTTTTTATTAAAAATGTATTTAAGCAGCCTTCAATTTATTATGTGACCTATGCATTTAAGGCAGATTGAATTATTTTGAATTACAGTTTCTCCACTAAATAAATTTCTTTTATCTTTGTGCAAGGAAAAAGAAAGCCAAACCTTTAAAAACCTTTAATTTTTTGTTTTGTATTAGTTGTTTTGTTTGTAGCATTTTAAGGGAATTAATTTACATATGTATCATTTAGACTAAAGAACTGATCTCAGCAAGTAGTCTCTGATTCAAATACATTTTAATATCCTCCACAAACATAAAAGTATTTAAATTACTAAAATATAAAACACTTACAACTTAAATAAGAATTACAAATAAATTCCTCATCAAATAAATTCCTCATCCTCAGCCTGAGTTGTATTTTTAAATGTTCAGATTCTTTAAGCTTGTGTTGCTTTTCTAACCCAAATACATGATGTACTTCTAATTTAATTTTTGGTTTCTAATGTTTCTTCTTTCATGAAATGCTGCATTTTAACCAGAAAGGTAAAAGAATTGCTAAGGAGACTGGCAGCAAGTTGATTAAGGCTGCATTAAACTGCCCAAGGAATTTTAGGGGATCATTCATCTGTAGAGTAACAATCTCTCTCTGTGGAGAAACAGCTATGTAGCCACTTCAGCACAGGAGCTTTAGGTAAGGTGAATTGCTTGCCTTCAGACTTGCTTGCAATTTCATTTATACTGGTTTGACATTGCTTCAAAACTGATCTCGCAGCTACAGTTGTGAGAATACTTTTTAAAAAAAACAAGGCTAGAAATGAGAGAATACAGTAAGAATAAAACTGTTGTAGTTTTGGTTTTAAATTGCTTCCTGTACTTGTGCCTTTTTTTAAACTAGACAGTGTAAGTCCACAGTCTACCTGTAATTAGTCAGTGATCTCTTAACACTCATTGCTGGAAAGGGCCATGAAGATGTGTGTAGAGGAACTCCTTCAGTTTTCTTCTGTGTGATGTCTGTTGGCTTCAAACAGTAGCAACTTGAATATCTTGTTTATTTGGAAATCTGAAACCTCTCTAAAACCTCATCTTCAGATGTCGTATTCAAGAGCATTTAGAATATGACTTAATATGCTTAAACTGAAAAAGTTTATGCATTTTTCCAGTGGCCATTCTATTAGATATTCACTGTGCATCTAATAATTGAAACAGTCTTCACTCGTAAGATCTTTACTTGCCACAATATTCAGTCAGTTTTATTTCTTTGGTCAGATGAAAACTGGAAATTTTCCTTAGAAATTTTTAATACTGTTTTAATTTGTATCAATAATCTGTCTTTAATAAGACAGACATTTCTCTGTTCTTTTGTAGTTGTCTCACAAAATTTCTGCCAAGTTAATCTTGAAGCACTTGGATTGTAACTGTTGTATTAAACAATCATGCATTCAACTCATGTAACTTCTTACCATCTGAAAATACTGATATTCAGAGAAGGCAAAAACATTGTTTTTGATGTGTCTGCAAATTCCACTGTGTATATAGATGCAGAAACAGTTTGGGGGTGGCAGTACTTCTGCCTTTATCCGTCATTGTTTTATACTCCCTTGTTCATCTAAGGCTTCCAAAGGAGTGTGCAGTCATTTTTTAGCATTTTCATTAAGATCAATAGGTCCTATTTCCTTATTTACCTTAAAAATTTTGCTTCTCTGATTAGGGTGGGTAGTGTGTAATCCTTTTGTTTATGTGTATGATTGGAGCAGTTGACTGCTCTCACTGATGAACACATTCTCTTTTGGAAGAAGCTCCATTCCAGATCAGTAATTATTTCCTCACCCTTTTCCACAAGGATGTAATTTCAGAATATTTATCTGACATTAGAGACTAAAGAGCACCCTGAACTCAGGCTTACTGGATAAGATTTAATTCCAGTTTCTTTCTGAAGGTTTCTGTAGATCTTCCATTTGTGTACCTGCCTGCTCATATATGACTCCACCCATTTATCCCTATGCAGGACAGATAACTACATGCAGGGACTAACTAATAGAAACTGAAATACTGCCATTTCCTTGAGGCAACAGCACCTTAAGAACCTTAGATGAGCCACTCACTGCAGTAAGGATATTCATCAGCTATGCAGGGAAAAATACACTTGCATTCCATTACAGTGACCAGTGATGATGTTTCAGCCAGCACTGTTGCTGTCAGTATTGCAAGTATCACCAAAGCACCACTGTTGTTACCAATGACAGAACAGACAGTGGTGGTGTCACTGACAGGTGCATGTCCTAGTGCATGTTCTGTGCGTAAAGGTTTTAAAACACATAAAAGTGTTCAGAAAAGGACTGGGAGGAAAGTAGACAAGTGTGTGGTTCTGAATTCTGTGTACCCTGGGATGCAAGGTATTTTGCCAAGAAGTAAAAATAACACCTAATCCTGATTAATCAGGTGTTAAGGCTCCCAATATCATTTTTGCCTTGAACTCTGTACTGAATTCCAAATTATGCCTGATGGGCTTTCCAGAGGAGACTTCTCAGTATTTTGAGTTTTCTTTACAGTTGGTTTCTTTATAGTGGGTGCATACTATGAAAAGACAGTGATATGATTTAAACAGTGTAAAATACCTAATTTTAATAATTTTAATTGGAAGGCCAAAAGATTTAATTTTTTGTATTTGGTTTTAATTTAGCTTTTCCACAATAGATTGGTTTTACCTCATTTATGCATCAAAACATACTTAAAAATACATATGCCATTTGAATTGTATTTGTTACTTCTTTCTACGAGCAAAAGGTCTTCAGCACTTTTACAAGTTCTCTTTCTTATTTAGTGAGATTCCTAATTTTTACCCTCTTATGTGTTATTATTTTTTACAATTGTTAAGATAGCATTGTACAAAAAGGAATTTAAATTAGTGAATTGTTTCATGGGGTATATATCTGTACTTTATATATATTTTGCACAAAACTTGGTTGGTTTATAAGCACCTACATATTGGCAACAATTAGAGAACTATGATGTATTTTGGTTCATCATTGTACATATTTTTTTTAACACTAGCTTAAAACAGATTGCCACTTACATAGATTAAGTTTTTTTAAATAATGGTGAATAACCTTATTTTAAATAAACAATGCATTCTTTTCAGGGCCGAGAACTTCCCCAAATTTGTCACTGTTCCATGATGAAGTGTAGTCTCCTTTACATTTGCTGTATTTAATTTTGGGATGATTTTGTCTGCAAACATTATTGTAAAAGAAGAGCAGCAGATGTTTATCATGTGCCTATGCCACCAGGGCTCACGCACAGGCCCTGTCTGTCTTGCCTAAACCATTGTGAGAGGAAAGAGCACCATGGAGTCTCTCACTGTATGACATTCCTTCCAAGATTTGCCGGGACCACCTGCTCAACCATGCAGTAAGTCAAAACAGGATTCATGCATCTGTTAGTGTCTTTATTTTTATTAATCTCTGTTAGTTGATAAGAATGAATGTATACCTGAAAGAAAGTGAATGCTAGAATTTCAGGGACTGCATCTCTTTTTTCACAGCCTTATATCCATCCATGCATATGGTTATTTTCAGCTGTAACTTTGTAAGTTAAATCTACTAGTTTCCTCAGATGTTTTCAAAAGTCTGCATTCTGAACTATCACAAGGAACAGGTTCAAAAGCGGTGTATCATTTTGATTTTTGTCTGCATCTTGGGGAAGCCTGAATTACCAAGTGGAAAAACTGAAGTTCAGCAGAAATCCTCCATCAGATACCATTTGCTTTGCCTCTTACAGCTCAGACAAAGAAATCTTACTGTATACTGTAAGCAGGGAGTAGAATAGGGCTCATATGCACTTGACACTAATAATGCTTAAAACAATTTTAAGCAGGCAAAAAGCACATGCTGGATTTCAGACATAAAATTTGACAGCAGAGGTTTAAATAAGACTGGACTCGCAAGAATGATGCCTTTCATCCTTTGTACACTTCCTCTACCATTTAAGATTTTAGCTGATTGATCTTGTCTTTGTAGTCTTTGTCACAAATTCATTAGGTGATGTTTTTCTCAAACAGCTCTCCACTGAGTTTTAGGTTGTTTTCTGACTGCCAGCATTAAAAGTAGGTATTTCCATTGTAGTATCCAATGTGTGTGATTGTAGTGGGACAAATAATTTTCCACTTGATATCTCTAGCTGTGGAAATGAAATTATCATAGAATCATCAAGATTGGAAAGGATCCAAAATCTCATCCAGTCCAACCACCTATCCAGCAGAACCACTGTCACCACTAAACTACATCACCCAGTGCCAGGTACAGATGCCTGTTGAACACCTCCAGGCGTGGTGACTCCACCATGTCTTTGGGCCACCTGTTACAATACTTGACCACCTAACAGTGAAATTTTTTTTCTAATATCAGAATCTCACCTGTCTCAGCTTAAGGTAATTTCCTCTTGTCCTCTCATACTGATACATCTGAAGAGATGGTGCATCCTTGTCTAGATTAGTTGATCAAAGGCATTTTAAGTCTAGATCTTTGCAGTTTTGCACTGTCTACAACTTCATTCAGCTGGACATTTCATTAATGATAACAATGGTGTTATCATTAATGTGTTTCATCCTGTCAAAGCAGAATTTGAAATCAAAATGGTTGTAATGATTTTGTAGTTGGTGAAAGCTTGGCTGGTTTTTGTCCCTGTAGCTGAAAATGTTGTGTGTCTAATTGAACCCATGAAACAGCAAGAGATTTGGGTTTCAGTTCTGACCTGTAGTAAGCCTGTGCTATATATTGGTGTTTGTTATCCTAATTTGAATTAAGTCTTAATTGTTCTACGAAACAAGGAATATTAGCACATGCTGAAGCTGGTCATCCATTTTATCTGCATTGGTGTGATGGTTTTGTACCTTCATATATGTGGAAACTGTATTGCTGTGCTCTTTTCTCTATGCTCATTTGATGCATAAGAAGCAGAGGTATTCATTAAATAAAGAGGGAATGTACTTCTGTCAGTAGAGTGGAATTACAGGCTGTCGGTTTTCCTGAGTACTATTTCATCTGTTCAATGGGATTCCACAATGCAGGCTTTTACAGACATTATCTGCAAAAAGAAATACTGCTCCTGAAATCATGGATGGCGACTGCAACAATAATGAGCCATAACAGCTCTTCCTTTCACACCCGCAACAGTGTAACAAATTTCATGAGCAGATACCTTGTTGTAACTGTAGATACCCTCAGCAAAAGTCTATCATCAAATTGATGGTATTCTACAGGCAGCAAACCCATTACAGATTTATTTGCCTCAAATATTGAAATCTCAGTGCTCTAGGAAATCTGAGTTCAGCTTCATTACGAGGTGTTGTACTATGGGATCAGTTGTACACATACACAATTTCTAGTTTCATACACAACATAGGACAGAATGAACTCTAGCTAGAACTATCTCAGGAGGGTAGAAAGCTAACATTTCTCTCAGTTTCTTCAGCTTATTCAGCTCTTAGACCTACTGACCAGAGAGAATGAATAACAGTAGGAAACAAAGGTCAGTTAACAGTACACAAATCTGAAGTTATATTACTTCAAAGCCCAGATATTTGCTGCTTTGAATGTTGTTGTCAAATTGCTCCTCAGAGGTAGAAGAAGTTCTGTCTATAGGTAATAAAAAAGTTATTTTTTAAGATAGTCTTAATCCTACCCATGAAGCACATTCTTATTTTGGTACGTTTCACAAAACTTTTTTCTTTAGACCAAGGCTTATTATATGATGCATCATGTTGAATTTGGTTAATCTTTTGCTAGGTGATTTTCCTCTTGGTCTTTTGTCATGCAGTGTGACATTGAAGAGCTCTTAAAAATTAGGGGTTTTTTGCAGCCTTAGTTACGAGGAAGAGATTCCACTCCATTTGGCAAGTTAATACCCTTTGTGCTAGTCTTAACCACAAAGTTCTACCTTCAACAGAATTACACTTGCAGTAGGGGAATTGCTTAGTGTTGCATTAGAAAACCGTAAGCCTACAGCCTCTTCTGTCTCTGATTTTTATACAACACAAATTAATGATGAGACTCCATCTTAAAAATATTCTTCTGAAGTTTGCTTTGTTTCTGTTTAAACCAATCCTTCTATCATAACCAATCAGCCCTGGAAAATTATAAAATTAATTTCATAGACATTTCAGTGAGGCACACAAAATCCTTTTAAACTGTCTTCACAGTATCTCCTTAGTAACCTCTCTGGTGTGCTTCACAGGGTCAAACTGTCTTCTTCCTAAGACTATTCAAATTAATTGTGTAGTAAATGTTAATCTCGTATCATACAGCTGAACTCAGACTGCACCAAAAGTTTCAGAATGGATGCTTATTTGATATGTTGGATATGAGGTCTACCAGTATTCTTCTTAAGTGAAAGCTTAGGGCATGTCTCCAGGCACAAAGCATTGCAAAATAGTATAGCAGTAGCTATTCTGCATGAGCTCCTTCACATAAACACATTTATTCTGTGCTATGAGAGCTTTTTTCCTGCTTTTCTTAATCTACATCACTCTTAGCTTGACATAAGAGGGTTTACACAGAAAGCTATTATGGAATATGTGTTATTTCCTTGGTGCATATAATCCTTTGCAGAAAAACACTGTAAGCAGTTTGTGCAGAAATTCAGAAGGCTGAATTTTAGCAACTGATTGAATGATTGATTACCATTATTAAATACCAATATTATAGGTTACAGTGCCTGAATTTTATGGTAAGAAGAACGCTATTAGAATTCTCTCAAAATTTTAAAAAATATTCTAATATTACCAATGGAATAAAACTAAAGAATGGGAAAAATTTTCTAAAGGATTAAGTGGCTGAAACTGTCTAACAGTTCTGAAATTAGGACTGTTTTGAGAATTAATTTTTCCTAGAGAATAATTACTTTGAAACTAGTTTCAAAACCACTGGCAGTGAAAAGTTGTAGTTTCAAAATGTACAGCTTGGAATCGATGTCATTTGAGAAATGGGACATCTTTCTAGCAGTGCAGATCTCAGTCTCTTTTCTGGTTGATTGTTGGGAGGGATTTGCACCAGTTTCCTGTTTCTTTTGTAAGTACACTGAGACTGGTGGGATGGGGTGGGTATTCTATTATGAATCTCCTATTTGTTCTGTCTGTATGTGTTTTGACTGTCAATTAATACATGTTGCTGATCAGAAACCAGATTCTAATCCAAGTTCCTGTTAGCATCTGTTTATAACATAATGAAAAGCAACAGGAGAGATTAAAAGACCTAGAACCAAATGCTTTCCAATGTGATGGTAGGGAGATTTTGCAGAAAAAAAGTTGGGTTAATCATCTTGGGAAGAAGCAAGAATCAAAGCCTGTCTCATGCATTCACAGCTACTAGTCTAAGAAAACCTGGATTTTGAATAATTTAGCAGTAGTACATATTGTAGCCATTTCTTTTGTTTCCTTGTAGGCCAGGTATGTGTCATTTCAGCCTTAATGGGGAATTCTGGGAGGGAAATGGAAGAGGTCAAGAAAACAGAAGAAAAAAAATTGTATAGGCTTTTTGTGGACACTTAAGTAGAAAATTGCAAGGTCTGTGAAGAGATAAATATCTTAAAGATATAGGTGTTTGGGCATGTAATTGTTTTGTTTGTTTTCAGTATTACACATTGTGTTAATAGTGGATTATGGTTAGTGCATGACATCTGAAGTCTGGATAACAGAGAAATCAAATATTCCTCAGCCTTAATGAGGCTTCTCTCTTCAGAGAGCTTCTGTAATCTTAAATTTTATAGATGAAGTGTGTCAAATTTAATTCTGTTGCATTTTGCTGATCAAGTGGGATGAACCAGGCTGTGTTTTGGAGGGTAGCATTCATGCCTTCGGTACTTTGTTTAACATTGATTCTGATTTCCTTTCTATACGAAAAGATTCTTGCTTGGGGAAAACAGGTAGTAGAAAACAAAAAAGGCATAGCATACAGATATATAAATGCAATACAGAAATAAACCATTTTCTCTTTTTTTTTTTTCTGTAATGCTTTCATCCCAAAGGTTTTTTTCTTGTCTCAGTCAAATTACTTTGATTTCTGCTTCCTACATAATTTGGAGGACTAGAGATAGGTTCCTCCTCCGGTTTCATACAGGTTTCATATATAGAAGCTGAAGGAGACACCTCATCCTGCAGAATACCTTATCATCTTGATAATGTCTCATAAATTATTCTAACCTGTCTTTGAGGATGGTCATGTAAAGCAGTTAGACATCTCCACTAGATGTCTTCTGTAGACGCTCCCATTCATACTTCAATTTGTAGGTTTTTTTCTGTCCTTTCCACTGCTGAAGTGGAAATTCTTACCAGGACTGAATTCTAGTTACATTCTTGGAAAGGAAACTTATCTTCTTCTTGGCTATGGATCCATGCCATGCTTCTCTACCTGCTCTTTCCTGTTCTGTCTCTCAATCTTCCTTTCTTTCCCTTGTTTCCCATCTTTAATGTTGTTCTTCTTTAGCACGCTTTGTTTCCAGATAATATTAGATATAATCCTTGTGTCAGAATTTCTGAATAGTAACTTTTGAAGCTCTAATCAAGTTCAAACTTGACAGATGTGGGAGAAGTCTCAAAGAAACATCAAGTTTCTACAGCCTTATTTCTAATGCACAGTTAGGTGAATGAGCCCACATTAGCTCTTTCCTGATTTGTTGGACTTCAGCTTTCATCTGTTACAGCTATGCACACATCCCAGAAAGATCTCTCCTGCCCATACAGTGGGAGCCATTAACATCAGTTTTAATGGTGTGTATCAAAATCCTTTTGTTTTGACATGTTCCTATATTGGGGGGAAATGAGTGGAGATTCACCCTGATCAGAAAAATCTCATGTAAATCTTGTGCCTATTCTTTCCTACTAAGTAGTGGCATGTCTTTATGTACCTGCCTTATTGACTTCATCTTTAGGTACAGCAAACTCTCAAGAGGTGCTCAGCTTTTGTTGTCTCCCAAAAAGTCCTGTGATAACTACAGCACTAGTTGCAATACTGATTTTGTCTCCTTCAATAATATCATCACATAGTAATAGAAGAAAAGTTAGCTAAGTACACTTCTTAGAACCTTGGACTGGACAGTCAGTGTTGGGGAGGTGAGACAAAGAGGCATCTGGGATGCACCCTAGGAATCTGTAGTGTTCCCTGTCCTCAATGCTTCTGAACAGTTGTTACAGCTGAGATTGTAACGTTTCAACTGAGTTCTCTACTGCAGCAGAACTAGTTTTCATGTCAAGTGAGGTGCTTACACAGTGACTAAAAGTAAGGTTATAAAAACCAGGGAATTACTGTCTTTCACGTTTTAGACCAGTTTTAAACAGCATGTATTATTCTGTTAGTATATTACATTAAAATAACTGCATACATACATGGGTAATGCATATTTTACATATATACATATGTATCTAAATTATCAATTTTAACTCGAGATCTCCCGTGATATATTTTGGGTCTAAGTTTAAGTTACAGTGGATATTCAAAGCAATTTCTCTGGAGTTTGCACGCCCCAACCTCCCCCTACTTCCATGCGTACTTTGTCCTGTTCCCTCTTTACATGCGGAATTGGGAACTTTTGAGATCTGCTTAGCGCCCAGCCAAATGACGTAGATGTGCAGCAGGTACCACGTTCCTGACCCCGGGCTCTGATTTCGCGCCCGCACATCTCTTCCGTGGCAAGGCGGGAGCCTCGCACTCGTTGCCGGGCGCTATCCCAGGGGGCTGGGCCGGGCCCGGGGCGTCCCTCCGCTCTTCGCCTGTCCCGTTCGCTGGAGGTTTCTGTCTGTTCTGGGGTGGGCGGCGTGGGCTCCTCGTTTCCCGTCGGCCAGGATTGAGGTGCTCGCGTTCTGTCGCCCGCAGGCTCCTGGCAGTGTGGGACGCAACGGGGAAAGGCGGACGGCGGCGCCGGCGGCCCCGAGGCGGCCCGGGCGGGCGGAGCCGTGCCCGGCGCTAGGACCCAGCAGGACGCGAGGCTGCTCTTCGGGCCGGATCACAAATTCGTCGTGACTCAGTCTCTGCTCAGCGCGGAAGCAGCGGGAGCAGGTCGGTGGCCTGCGTCTCTCCAGCGGCTGCTGGGGTGCGTGGGGGCGCGAGAGCCGGAGCGGAGCGGAGCCGGCACTGCCGCGCCCCTTCCCTGGCCCGGCCTTCCTTCATCTCCGCCCGCCCCCGCCCGGGCCCTGCCGCGCCGCCAACCGCGGCCGCCTGTTGTCTGCTGTTTTCCAGACAGCCAAGATGGAGTACGAGTGGAAGCCCGACGAGCAGGGGCTCCAGCAGATCCTGCAGCTGCTCAAGGAGTCCCAGTCCCCGGACACCACCACGCAGAGAGCCGTGCAACAAGTATCCTTGGCCGAGGCTGGCTTGGCCCCGAGAGTGGGCCGGGGGTGGCCGTGGGCGGGCGGGGGGAGCGTGGCCTGCGCGGCAGCGGGGCCGGCGCTGCGGCAGCTGGGCCTGCCCGGCTCGGCCCGGCCGGGGAGCCGCCGCAACGCGGGAGGCCGAGCCCTGGCCGGAGCGGGCAGCCGTGGCGCGGCGTTTGAACCGCCGAGGCGGCCTGTGGGCCGCGGAGCCGCCTTCACCCGGCGGGCACTGGGCACCTGTTGCTAGCCCAGAGACAAGGGCCGCTTTGGGTTTGACCATAGGGGGCCTTTTTTCAAATTTATTTATTTATTTTCAAAGCGGGCACGTCTCCTCCGATATCCGCCGCTCTTTCGGGTTCCCCCGCCCAGCCCCCAGGGTGGCCAGGCGGGAACGGGGCCCTCGGCCCGGCGGGTCCCGCTGAGGGGGCCGGGAGTGTCCCGCGGGGTGTGCCCGCTGTCCCCGCAGCAGAGAGGGGGCGAGCTGGGGCCTCTCGAAGTAATCTGGCGCCGGGGTTCGAGGTGAAAGCCGTAGCTGGTGGGGGTAGTGCCGCTGGCAGAGCCGCTGCCTGCGCGCCCTCGTGGGCCTGCTGGTTCTGACACTGCGCATTTTGGTGCGTGGTCAGGATGTTTTTATTTGTCTGGAAGCTTGATCCTGAAACTCGGCTCTTTAAAATTCACGAAAATGAGGAGCTCTACAGTACGTAGTTTCTTGTACTGCTTTGATTTGGTGTTGTGGATTGATGTTTTTTCACTCCCATCCCTCCTCTTTCCCTTCCCACCGCGACCCTCCCCCCCACCCCTCCCGACTGGTTACTCTTCATTGTAGAAGTAATGAATACCGATGTTTTAAGGAGTAAGTATTGAGAAAGCAAAACCTTAAATTAGGACTGATAGAAGCCTAGGCCTTAAAAAGTAAAGGCCTCAATTATTATTTCCTGCTCCTTGCACTAGCCATAAGTGCTATGAAATTTATAGAAGTGCTGAAATTCTATGAGGAGTTTGTTACCTGGATCTCTTTGTATTTAACGCATTTTCTTGAAGGTCTCCACAGAAGGCAACAGAATTTATTTAAGTAGGTAAGAACATATGTGTGTCTGTAAACATTTATATTAAGAGTTTAGATTTAAGCCAAATTTGCTCCATTTCTAGACTTTTGTAGCAAATGAAGTGACTGGCAGGAAAGTTTCTGCTCCTGTCTGAAAAGTGAAGGTCAATTGCATCTTGATGATCTTGTTCTTTCAGCTGTGTTCTAAATTTTTAAAATATGATTGCTTTCTTTAGAAAATCCTAAACAGAAGAGTCTAAAGAAGTAGTCTTGATAATACCCCAAGCTTAAACTGATGCTCTTTAGTATTTAACATATCAAAGTGTTTATAGGAACAATGTTTATAATGTAGCTTTACTGTAAAATTACACTTTAAAGCTTTGCTTCAAATAATTTAATTACATCTTGTTTGTTTATTGAGCTATAGCATCATATATTCGTGATGGGCAGTATAAGTGATGCTGTCTGTCTTGATGATGTATAGAACTTAACTGAACAAAAGTCCTTTTAACTGATGCTTGAAATTCTTTTTAAGTGATAGTGAAAACTCCCTGCTATGTCTATGTTGGCTAGTAAAAGTTAGTGGTAGAAGGCTTTGTGTGTGTGTGTGTAAAGTTCCATACACAAAAAGAAAGGAATTGTGGTATCTGTTCCAGGATGCTGTTTAATAGCATGTCCAAGTGGGGTTGTGATTAATGGTTTCAAATTTAAAGTACTTAGTCCATAATTTTTGTAGAAAAATCAAAAATTTGTTTATTCTGCATTTATTCTGCAATGCTGTTTCTTTATGATGCTCTTTTAGCACACTTAGGTGTTCAGGTGTCAAATACAATGAAGTGGGAAGTATACATTAGCTAAAACCCTTTGTTAGTAAAGTTATAAATTAGTATGGTTTCAGATATTTTTCAATTTAATTTAATTTATTGTATGTTTCATGGAATGAAAAAGGAAAAGTTAAGTGGGTGAAGAAGTTGCTAAGAAAATTGGTCCAAGAACTTGTCTTAATTTCATAGACCAATTAAGTGTTTTCTCATAAAATTTCTCTTAAATACTGCTCTTTTTATTCTTTCTTCTCCTTTCTGTTACATTTTGATCCATTTGATTACACAGTTGTTGGTAATGTTCAGTTGCCTGTTGCAGTGATACAGCTTTACAGGTATCTTTAAGGATCTGTTAATTTTTATGTTTTCCCATGGATTATTTTTTAGACTTCCCCATAACTAAAAGCTATTGCTTCAGTGAGAAAATTACAGAAACTGTTTTTAGGTTGTTCATATTCTGTATGTCATGAGCTTATAGTCACAGCTGATTGAATTGATGTAGCGGTACATAACAAATATAACAATCTTCGTATCCAGAAAGCTATAAATATTGTATGTAAAGATTCAACTTTCCTTAACAGTTTTTCTCTTCAGAAACTAGAACAACTTAATCAGTACCCAGATTTCAACAACTACCTGATTTTTGTTCTTACAAAGTTGAAGTCTGAAGGTAAGTTCTTGAGATAGTGACTTTTATTTTAATTTTTTGGTGTTCAAAAAGAAATTTATTGTTTTGCTTCAAATAAAGCAAGAGCTGGCTCTAGTCAGCTTCCAGATTGGTTGACCTGTCTGTAGTCTTGTAGAATTCAGTGCATTCAGTGGTCTTTGTGGGGAAAACAATCTGGTAACTTATTAGTACTTGCAGTATCAGCCTTAGAATGGAATCCATTCTAAATGGCCTTTGAAATCTTCTGAGAATGTTAGAGCATCATGCCTCTATTGGACTGCAGTAAAGTTGTGGATTAACTGTGGTGAATCATGACTATATACATTCTAAAACATACTGCTAAGTTCAATTATGATAATTATCTCTGTAGTAAGGAGACTGCTAAATACTTTGAAAACTACATCTTTAGAGTTATCCAAAGATGTCTGTCATAATTGTCATTCTGAAGATTTAATTGGAGTAAAAAAAAGTTAGAAATCAATCATGTTGTTCTATTGTTATGGACATTACAGTACAGACTGTATATGACATAGTGTATAGCCTTTACCACTTGGTAAATCCAGCCAATTACTTTGTGTTCAGGATGTGTGAAAGATTGTCTTCTCAGTGGACTGGAGCTATTGTTTTGAGGTGTCTTTGACAGAGAAAGGAAAATTTGTTTCAAGATCTGCTTTAGCACATCTGTTTCTTTACTTGTGTTTTTAATTGTGTTTAGTTGTTCGGGTAGTTTTCTGGGTTTTTTTCCTTTAGTGTTTTGCTACTAGTGCTTTTTCTGCCACTTGATGTTTCACATCTTTGTTTGTGAATGCTTGCTTTTTCCCTTTGAATTAGATTTTACTTATGTGTGGCCCTGTAATGTTCAAAGAATTGTCAAGAATGTTTGTCTACATTTTAAGTGCTGTTTTGGTTGTATCAGCTTGCTTCAGGAGGAGGAAAACAGGAGGAGTATGAAAGTATATTTTCCTGTTTAAAGGCTAGATTATATTTAAGTGCTTTTGTGTGTTCTGTGTAGGAGGACACCTAGTAATCTGTAAAGTCTCTTAAGTCTGAGAACAAGACTTTTCAAGACTTGAGTCAGCCAGGATACGGTATCTTTGAATAAGGTGCCAGTGTAGATACCATGTCCTTTATACCATTACCAGAAAAATTTAAAGCAAAGCAGTTCCAGTAGTGGGACATGGAATCTGTACAAAGGATGTGAGAAGGAGGATGTTTCATTTTTTCTTTTGTCCTTGAATTTGTTTTCTGACACTTACACAACTTCCTGATTTCTCTTTCTTCATTCACCATTTGAGCCTGAGATTCTAGATTGTTATAGATGTTTGGTGTTTAGTGTGTCAAAATCTACCTTCCAAACAGAACTATTTTGGTTATTCTGTAGTCATATTTTCCCTTCCTTGTGTTTAATCACATCGGCCTCTGTAGAATTTGATAAAGAGTAGGAGCTGTTGTGGAGTGTAAAGCTGTTTCATCTGAGGGGAAAACAGCAGTTCGCAGCAGGTTGAGGGGCCAAGCAAGCTGGGAAGAGTAGCGAGTTTACTTCCAGGGAGCAGTGTTTTGGATCAGATTGCACTGTTATCTCTCTCAAATACATCAGGTATATTGTGAGACTGTTGAAGAACATCTGGTACTCTGGTGATGCTCTTGTCCAGCATCATGACATTTTTAGGGTCATAACCTTTTGTCTAAAGCAACTATTTTTTACATTTGTATCTCTGGTTCTGGAAATTTGCAAAATTTGAAGGTACTATAACCAAGTCTGGTTGGTGTTTTTCATAGTGTTTGCCAAATTCCAAATTCTAAATATTTGAATTTGATTGTCTTGCTTAAGTAGGACTAATGAAGAATAGCAGGAGGCTGTTGATTGGATTTGCATGGAATCCACCAACAGCCCTTCACCTTCCCTCATGCTCAAGTCAGGTAATGAGACTGTTAGAACTGCTGATCAGCAGCTGCAATACTTGGATGGACTCCTCCCAGTAGATAGCTGACTTCGGTACGACTGAGAAAGCATTCTGTTTTCTTCCCTCCTGAAGTGGTTCTGTTGGCTGTCTGTCTCTACAGAGCATGGATATTCATACTGTTAGAAGTTTGTTTTTATTGTGTGCATACTATTCCAGCAGAAGGAGCATTGAAAATAGGCTTATAACATATTTGACATCTTTTTCAATAAAAATTAAGGTGTTTTCATAGTCCATGAGAAAAAGATCTTGGCTTGGTAGCAGATGGAACTGAGATTTGATTCAGTTTTTGCTACTGTTGAAACTTCTGCTGAGAAAATAGTGCTTAAGGATACATTTAGGTGACAGCTCCTGAATGTGGGAATTCTGTCATTTGGTTAGTTGAATTGTGTGTTAAATAGTATCATTCTACTGCAGTGAATGGTATCATTCTACTGCAGTGAAGATTGCTCTGTCTTTGACCTGAGTTTTGCACCTCTGTGGACAATTTGCAAGAAAACTTCTACAACCCTTCATTTACAAAACTCGCTTTCACTGAGCCCTGCCTTTAAGATACTAAGGTAAACCTTATGTGTGGCTTTACTAACGTAAACCTTTATTTTAGCACTGTTACTATTCAGTTGAAAAAAACTGTTACCTTCTTTTTCTCTAGTTGTAGTTCCATCAGGCTTCTTTTTCTGAATGCTTATGACTTACTGGTTTAAGACCTATTGTGATAATCCTACATGTAAATAGGGGTTTTCTTGGCTTTGTTTTTAAATTTTTCTGGGCCCTGTCAAAGCTTGTTAAGCTTGGGTCTTCCTGGAAGCAGGAATGCCCTGCTGCCATTTCATCAGTGAAGAAACGTGGTGTACTTTGCTGCTACAGCATATAGCCCAAAGTTTAAATACTTCATTTTTTCTTCTTGTTTTTTTTTGGGTTTGGTGGATGGGTTTTTTGGAGTTGTTTGTTTGTTTTGGTTTTGGTTGTTTGTGGGGGTTTTGTTTGGTTTTTTGTTTGTTTGGGACTTTTTTGTTGAGAGTTTGTTTGTTTTGATTATTTTAAAATTATTGTGCATTTCTAAAGACGGAGTTGGGAATCTGAATGAACCCCAATGCTAAAAATATCACAATATAAAACTTGTTAAGGGCACAGCATTCAGTTAGACAGTGGGCAGGGTGATGAAATAAAATAAGATCCTAAGCCATTAAAATTCAGGATATAGATCTCTAGATTGTAGTTCCCATGAAGTATGATGCTTAGAGATCTTCCTTAGGTAGGTAAGATGGAGTCCAGATTAACTGAAAAGTAGTTTGAAAGAAAAAAAGAATTGTTTTGTTAATTTATCTGTAAATGGAGATATTACATGTAGATGCTGTGAGTCTAGTTGTTCCTTCTTGGACTGGAAGGTAAAAAACCTCACAGGTAATGTAGTAACACTGCCCTGTCCTTAGTGTTGGGTTTGTGGTTGTGTTCTTCAGTGTTGTCTGAGGTAAGCTCAGAATTCTCTAGTCTTCTGTATTTTGTTAATAATTTGTTTTCTGGAGTGTTGTGTGCCTGTTGCTTCTCAGATAATTTTCTGGTTTTTGTGTGTTTGACTGAAACAGTCCAGAGTTACATGGAAGCATCAGTTCTGCTTGTTGCTTTTTTCATTTAACTACAGCTTCCCTTCTTTGATCCAAGTCATGCACCTGTATCCCCTTTTCCTTGTTTGCATTATTGCATCCCTAGTCCAGGTATGTTTCTTTGAAGGAAAGTATGAGAATGTATTTTCCTAATTTCAGCCTCTTTGCTGTCTTGCTGAGGCCTGTTCTAGCCTCTGCCTAAGGTGTGCTGAGGTAGTTCTCCAAGATATATGAAGCCTGAGGCAGGTCAGAACCTCTAGATGTCATAATATGGGCAATTCATGCTGCAAGCAGAAGTACTGAGTTTGTTTCAGACCTTGCTGACTGCAATGATGAAATTTCCAAAGTTGCCTATATGAAAACTTGCTTTGTTTATGCCTTTTCTAAATCTTTTTAGAAATTTAATTTTTTTCTAAATTTCTAAAGATTTGTAAGATATTTCTTTCTCCTTCTACTCTAAAATAGACAGAAACAGCATCCTTCTTAATTTGCATTGTCCTATTGTAGGACAACTGCATCAGTTTCCTGGTGTTTTCTGCTTAGTTTCAGTCCAGAATTACACCGCACTTTTATTTCAGACAGCATTCTGAACTTTGGGTATGGGAGATGGATGTGGCTTGCACTAAACTATGAAAAGATTATATCCATTGTTATTTAATGGAACATGTTAGTTTTGCATTATTTCTATAAAGTTCTGCATTCAGCTCCTCCCCCGTTGTCTGCTGGGCTCTCAGCTGGTACTTACGCTAATAGGAAAATATAGAGAGAAATGCATCATGGTCCTGATAATTTCTGCTGGCTTGTAAAACTGCAGTTGTCTATTCTGTTGCAGTTACACAACTGTGATCTTGTGAAGGTGCTTTAGTGACTGACTTTTCACCCCATCCAAACATGGGAACTCTAGTATTTATTCTCCGCAGAGTGTTATCTGCGTAGATTGATTGGTCACAGTCTGTGGTGTAAGGCTATTGCAGACAAGGATCAGAGTCCTTAAAAAATGATCTTTTACTGTGAAGGTGAATGAGCTGCAACTGAGAACACTGCTTTAGTGCTGTTTTTGTCACAGGCTTTAAGGATGGTATTTTGACCTTATTTCCAAAATACTTCAGATTTTTATAAACCAGTTGAAGATAGAAGAACATGGTCTCTGCAGTTCTTGGTCTTGTTCATGTGATGATCTAGTCACTCAGAGTACTTTGATCTGAAACATTACCATGGAGACAGGTCCTGTCCCCACCCTTCTCTCTCCCCTCCCTCCCCTAGTTTTTGTTTCAACAGAGCTTTTTACAGATAGTAATTTATGCTCTGGTAATCATGACACTAATAATTAATCTAGTTCTGCACATATAATTCAAAACGGCTTTTTGTCAGATATTACTGAAATCTGAAATGTTTATGTGAGTTTGATGTGAATGTTTTCTGCTGAGTCTTGAAATTTAAACTTGATCCAGAGAGCAGTTTTCATGAATCCATTCCATTAGGATCTTTATTGGCATGTTGGTATTGAAAGATAATTGAGGCTAAGCAAGAAAAAGACCGTGATGAGAGATTACATGTAAATTTGCCAGTTACCCATTTCAAGAAGATACCTTTGAGAAGGATTAATCCAGAAAAGTGATTCAGGAGTTTTAACTGTTAAATTAAAACAGAAGCTCCCCTCCCCAGCCACTTCCCTCCAGTACAGTCACCCTACATATCACTATTAAATATACAAAAATAATTGTCAAGCAGTGAAACTGATTGCATTACCATTCAGAAATCAAGTCAGATTAATCTGCCTTTACAGTTTAAAATGCTGCATGCTCTGTATAGCATCCTACTTAACAACAGCAAAGTATTCTCTGAAGTTCAGATACATGAAGAATTATGAAAAGACTAACTTCTGCTAATGAGTGGATAAATACAATAATTGAGTTGCCTAAAAGGGAAAGAGTAGAATCATGGAATATCCTGAGTGGGAAGGGACACATTCACAAAGTCACGAGTCCACCTCCTGGCTCTGCACAGAATACCCCCAAGAATCACACCATGTGCCTGAGAGCATTGCCCAAACGCTTCTTGAACTCTGTCAGGCCTGGTGCTGTGACGACTTCCTGGGGAGCCTCTACCAGTGCTCAGCCACCCTCTGGTTGAAGGACCTTTTCCTGATATCCAACCTAAACCTCCCCTGGCACAACTTCAGGCCATTCCTGTGGGTCCTGTCACTGGTCAGCACAGAGAAGAGATCAGTGCCTGTCCATCCTCTTCCTCTCACCAGAAGAAGATGGAGGCTGCAATGAGGTCTCCCCTCAGTGTCCTCCAGGCTGAACAGACCAGGTGACCTCAGCTGCTCCTCATAGGGCTTCCCCTCAAGGCCCTTCAGCATTGTCATGGCGCTCCTTCGGACACTCTCTAGCCTTGCATGAGGCTGTTGTGGCACCCAGAGCTGCCCCCAGCACTCGAGGTGAGGCTGCCCCAGTGCAGAGCACAGCAGGACAATGCCCTCCCTTGCCTGGCTGGCCATGCTGTCCCTGATGTCCCCAGGACACGGGTGGCCCTCCTGGCTGCCAGGGCACTGCTGACCATGTTCAACTTGCCATCAACCAGGACCCACTGGTCCCTCTCTGTGGCACTGCTTTCCAGAATCTCATTTCCCAGTCTGCCTGCACATCCAAGGTTGCCCCATCCACAGCTGCAGAATGCAGCACTTGTTAGAACTTCCTACAGTTGGTGATTGTCCTGCCCTCCAGTTTATTGAGGTCTCTCTGCAGGGCCTTTCTGCCTTTGAAGAAGTCAGCAGCTCCTCCCAGTTCAGTATCATCGGCAGACTTACTTAGTAGGCATACTATCAGATAATTAATTTTGTAAGGTTAGTAGAAATTCCATGACTTTCCCCAATGTGCTAACTAATTACTCCTTTCTGTGCTTCTTTAGGGATTTTGTAGTGCAGGTTTAAGTAAAGTCTTCTCCTATTTATTTTGAGTTTTGAAAGAAACTAAATTTGATTGTGGATTTGTTATGTGATTCAGTGCTTCAGGAACACTTTCCTGGAGCTCTTTACTTTAAACATCCAGAATCAAGAATATGAAATCTCCATTGTTATTTCTTTCCTTGTTCCTGAGGGCCACAGAAGGAAAGAATTGCTATGTCATTGTCTGAAGTTCAAGTAGTCTTGGATAAGATCTATTTTTGCCTTAAAATAAATCTTTAGGTGTAAGATGGAGGTATTTAATCAGCTGTTTCAAACCTTTCCTTAATGTTTCTTTACAGGCTGCAATGAGTATTTCTTTATATATTTTAAAAAGTAAACTCTCGTAGACAGTGATGTTTGGTTGTTTTTTTACATCAAACCTAAGTGTACTTAAAATGCCAGTATGAAGCATTCCTATGGGTTGTTTTCCTGAAGAAAGCCAAAGTGTTGCTGGTATTTCTAAAAGAATTCTGTTCAAACCAACACCAAGCAGTGCTTGATTCAATGCAGTTCAGAGGTGCCGCCTATTTGGAAGGCTGGAAGCAATATTGCTACCTCTTTCTAGACTTTTAGAAAGCATACTTACTGTTAAGCATTGGGATGATAAAGCTTTTCAGCATGTATGTTACCTTGCAGTGCTGGGCCAGATGCAGTTGGACAGCGAACCATTTTATAGCACCAAATCTGTTTTAGTAAAGGAGTGCCCATTACCACTGTTCATGTACAAGTTAAACATCTTTCCTTTAATGTCACAAGCGAGTGGAACCTGGAAGAAAGAAAACAAAATACTTTAATACTACAAATAATAGCATCCACAGTATGTTTTACCAGCTCCAGAACTGAGTATCTTTCCTGTCCATAGAAAGGGCACATCTAGACACCACAGTTTCATGCTAATACCAGTAATAGGATATTTCTATGGCTTTTGCAAAACATTTTAAACTCCTTTCTTCTCCTTCGGTAATAACATAATACACATTCTTTAGAACCCTGATGAAGCTCAGGCCTTGTGCTTTCAGTGGGCATTCAGGAGCAACTGTGCCATGATGGAGCTACATAATCAAAGAATGATACAGAAGTTTTGATTGAAAGGGACAGTAAAGATTAATTACAACTCCCCTGCCATGGGCAGGGATGCCATCTACTATGTCAGATTACTCAGGGCTGTATCTAACCCTTGAAAAATTTCAAGGATGAGGCATCCACTACTTCTCTGGGCAACCGGTTCTCTTTCTTCATCACCCACTGAGTAAAGCATTTCTTCCTAACATCTAAGCTAAATTTCTCCTCTTTTAGTTTAAAAATCTTCTCCCTTTTCTTACCACTATCTGTCAGTGAAAAAAGTCACTCTCTCTGCTGAGAGGCAGCAATTGAGGTCTCCCTAAAGTGTTCTCTTCTCCAGGCTTTACAGCCCCAGGTCTCAGACTGTCTTCACAAGCGAGGTGTTCCAGCCTTCTGATCATCTTTGTGGCCCTCCTCTGGACTTGTTCCAACAGGTTATTGTCCTTCCCATGCTGGACACAGCAGAGTGGATGCAGCACTGAAGTGGGGGGACTCATCAGCACAGAGTAGAGGGGCAGAATCCACTCCCTCACCCTGCTGGCCACACTGCTTTAGATGCAGCCCAGGATGTAGTTGGCTTTCTGGGCTGTAAGCAGACATTGTTGGCTTGTGTCCAGCTTTTCATCCTCTAGTCCTGTGCTCTCACTGGTTTCTTCTCCCAGTCTGTACTCATCTAGGATTTCCCTGACCTAGGGGCAGCACCTCCCCTTGGACTTGTTGAACCTCATGAGATTCTCATGGACTCATTTCTCAAGCTTGTCCAGATCCCTCTGAATGGCATCCCTTCTGTTTTGTGCTGTTCAGCTGCACTGCTCAGCTTTGTCATCTTCAAATCTGCTAAGGGAGCACTCAATCCCAGGTAACAATGACTGTAGTCTGAACTTAGACTGTGTAGGGGGTTGATAACTGCTTTGCCCTATAGCAGTTGTCTGCTTCATCTAAAGTGTTACACACTGGCACTTCAAGCAAGTGTCGATTCAACGGGACAAATTTTTAGTTTGATAGCTCCAAGGAAAAAGCATTCACATAACTTCAAGTGACGGATGTTTTTCTCTGAATCAGTAGATATACTACTGATCAGAGAAAATTCTGACTGGCAAGCTGTAAGTCTCAGGAGCTTTGAACATTGCAAAATAATAAGAGCTCCCAGTTTTCCAAATGTTCATTCCCCTATAAAGAAAGAAGACTGATGAAGTCATAGGTGGAAACTGAAAACTGAAGAGACTAAAGATGGATTTATAACTGCTCAGAAGAGCAGCATGGTCACCCAGCAAAGCATCTCAGATAAGTCTCATTTTCACTGATATTCTTAACCTTCCTAGTAAGAACTCTTGTGTAGCAAAATTTAAAAAAAAATCTAAGGTCCTAAAATCATAACAATAATAAAATATTAAATGTCTGAAAGTGTATTTTACTATTTTAGCTAGGTACATAGCTGCTTAGGAAGTTGTGCCAAACCTATGTTTTGATGTTAACCAGAGTGTAACCTAACATTTTTAATTAAATGTCTGATGATAATGTTCAGAAAAATCAGCCAGAATGAAGGGAAGAAGGAAAAAAAAAAAAGGAAGCACACTGAGTACAAACTTAGTAAATAAACAGGAGAAGGTTTTCCTTTCATTAAGTCCTTTCATTAGGGGAAGAAGCTTTACTGGCTGTTAAGGGTATCAGAGAAACAAAGCAGTATGGCCTTAGAATATTTACACTTGTATGCTACCACACAACTTTCTGTCAAACTATACCTATAGGATATAGACCGAAGGAAAACTAATCAAAATTTCCACAGCACCCTATACAACACCAATGTTGTATCCTGTATTTTGTGTTTCCCAATACTCAGCAGTTTGAATATGATTCTGAATTACTCTTTTTGATAACACAGTCTTAGTTTACTCATTTAGGTAAATCTTGTGTACCAACAACTATTCAAATAACAGATTATATTTTAAAGATTTACCTTTGATATATTCAGAGAGTGCCAAAACCTCTACTCATCTGACAAGGCAATTTCTTCAGATAGATTAATGACTCTAAATCTGTATTCATTCACTGCCAGGTGCTGTCTAAGCAAGTTCCATTGGGAATGTCATAGTTTCCTTTTCCTGTGCACTTGACTAAGCACAAAAGTCCATGTTGTCATCTTCCTCCTCACCCTCAAAAAGATGCCAGAGACATGACATTATTTTTGCATGTAATGTTCTTAAATTACAGCACTGTCTTGCATTTGTTGTATAGTTTGGGACCTTTCAGTGAATCATGTTCTCATCATGCTAAATGCCAATTTCTTAATAATGATTATTCTGCTCTTGATAGAATTCTGGGAGTGGTTTAGCTGCTGAATCAGGAGACAACACGAGACTTCGTAAGAGAGGAAAAGTGCTGGGACATCCAGGTTGTGGAGATTATTGATAGACAAGCTGAAAGTAGAAGTGAAACCAGAAGATTAGTTCTTTAACCTTTTTATTTGTTTTGTAAGTCTGTAGAGATATATAGAACTTGGCATTTTGATTGACATGTGGTAATTATTGGTTAGAATACAAAACCTTCCAAAACTAATTGTAGTGGGTTTACCTGGCTGGATGCCAGATCCCTGCCAAAGCTGCTCTGTATTTTCCCATCTCATCTGGACATGGAAGAGAGAATATAATACAAGTCCCTGGATTTAGATGAGGGCAGGGAGAGATCATTTGCTGATTACTGTCACAGGCTTGGGGAAATAATTTTCTCTGTGACTAGTCAAATCAGATTAGGGTTTTGACAAATAAAGCCAAATCTTAAAACCACCTTCTTTCCACCAAGGCCTAACTTTACTCCCACTTTTCTCTACCTCCTCTCCCCCAGTGATGCAGGGGGACTGGAAATGGGGGTTGTTATTAGTTCACTACATGTTCTCTCTTGCCACTCATTCCTCCTCAGGGGGAACAGTCCTCATACTTTCCTCATGTTCCAGTGACAGGTTCCCTTCCACAGAAGGAAATCTGCCACAAGCTTTTACAACATGAATCCTTTCAACAGGTTGCAGTTCTTGCCAAATCGCTCCAGTGTGGATCTCTTTCATGAAGTGCAGTCCTTCAGGAGCAGACTGCTCCAGTGCAGGCTTCCCCCAGGGTCACAGCCTCCTTCGGACATCCATCTGCTCAAGTGTGGGATCCTGCATTGGCTGCAGGGGGATATCTCCTCCACCATGAAACCTCCATGGGCTGCATCTCCTGCCTCTCCTTCAGTTACCTTAATGTCTGCAGGCTGTTTCCCTTACATAGTCTCATACTTCTCTCTACTCTGGCTACAATTGTTCTTGCATAGTAATTTTTTTTTCCCTTCTTAAATCAGAGAATCATAGACTATGCTGAATTGGAATGGACTTGTCAGGACCATAGAGTCTAGCTGGCCCTGCAGAGGACATCCCTTGAATCACACAGTGTGCCTGAAACTGTTACCCAAATGCCTCTTGAACTCTGTCATGCTTGATGCTGTGACCACTTCCCTGGGGAGCCTCTTCCAGTGCTCAGCCACCCTATTGGTGAAAATCCTTTTCCTGATATCCTGCCTAAACCTTGCCTGACTCAGATTCATGCCATTTCCTCAAGTCCCATCTTGAGAGTGAAGAGGTGGCCACCTCCTCCTCTGCTGTTTTCTCACCATCGCTGATGGGCTCAGCCTTGGCCAGCAGCCAGGTCCATCTTGGAGCCATTTGGCACTTGTTCTGTTGAACTTGGGGGACACTTCTTGAAGCTTCTCAGAGAAGTCACCTCTGCAGGTCCTACTCTGCTACCAAATCATTGCCACATAGACTCAAATGTAATAACTAACAAGTTTATTTTTGGGAAGCAGTTCAATACTTCTCCCATATTGTCCACAGTTCAATTTTATTTACACCATCATCTTAAGAAGCATAACTTACTCTTCAATAAATATGCAAAAATCAGTATCAGCAGAACATTTCCAACTTTGTTCTGGTCTCTTACAGACATTCCTAAGCTTAGGCAATTGAGTTAAATTATTTTCCATGACTCACATAAGTCAATGGAGAACACTGATTAACTTCAGTCTAGTTACTACATTTCAAGGTCATTTATGTGTTGACATTACTGAATGTTTTGAAATACCATCACTCCACTCCTGACGTGATAGTAACCATAATCATTTATGTCAGAAATGTTACACTTAAAGCATAGTCCAGTATAAAAAAAAAAAAAGGCAGGACTTTTTTTTCTGCTAGGAAGCTTGTGAAGCTGTTTTTGTGCTGTATTCTTATATATTAGGACAAAAGAAAATGTTAATTTTCCACTTCCCATATTACACAGTTCTGGTGGGATTCTTATTTTTTGGGTTTTATCTCTTTTAAGTCAGTCTTATTAATACATCAGAAATTTTCGTGTGCAACCGTGACACTAGTCATTGTCAATACACATTGTGTATATGTACATAGTAAATCCATATTGATAGTTGAAATGCAGAATGACAGCTTATTTCTAAAAAAGGCTTTACAGCTTTAAGATGGGGATTGACAGACAGGCAGTTCTGCCTTAGGAAAAGTCTCACCCTCACATCTAATGTTGCCAATATCACAAGAGATCAGAGCAAAATAATAGCCATGCATATAAATCATTATATCACAGCTTGTGAATGGAAAAATGTTCTCATCCCAGTCACTCAGTTCTTTTAGCAATCCTAGCAAGTTATGTTTGACCTGCTTGTCAAACTAAAGGGCAGGAAGGAAATACACAGACAGTGGAAGTAGGGACGCAGCACGGCAAAGACATGGAACAGGTCTAGAGGAGGACCACAAAGACCATCAGGGGGTTGGAATACTTGTGCAGTAAGGAAAGGCTGAGAGAGCTGGTGTGTAAATCGTGTGTGTCCAGCATGTAGAAAGTAAGGCTTTGAAGAGATGTTATTGCAGCTTTTCAATACCGGAAAGAAGGCCTGTAGGGAAGACAGGGACAAATTTCTAAGCCAGGCCTGTTGTGATAGGACAAGGTGTAATGATTTTAAGAAAGAAGGATGGTTTAGATTACATTTATGGAAGAACTTTTCTACAGTATGGGTGGTAGAACACTGGAACGGGTTGCCTAGAAAGTACTGAGTGCCTCATCCCTTTAAACATTCCAAGTGAGATTGGATGTTGCCATGAGCAACCTGATTTAATTAAAGATGTTCTTGCCCATGGTGAGGATGTTGGATAAGATAACCTTTTTAAGGTACCTCCCAACCCAAATCGTTCCATGATTCTAAAAGGCATGGTGAAGCATGTGCTTACCTGGGCTTGCAGGTGGGCTACAAAAAGCTTCAGGCTTCCACATACACAATCTTTGTTGTACAAACCCTTGGTAGAGGAAATGTGGCTGTTTGAGGACACACTTTGCTTCTTAAAAGCACTGCAGTAACCCTAAAATAATTTGTGTAATGTGGCTGTGCATCCATTTGCTCTGTGTGTTGCTAAAATTTGGAGCTAGTATGAGAATCTTAAAACAGAATTGAAAATTTACTGAGAAATAAATGATAATTGTTATGTGGTTCTATTTTAAAGTGAGGCAATGTGGGAGAGAAATCTTCAACTGATGAACTGATTTGGCACCAAAGATGATACTGAATGCCAGAGGTCTGCTTCACATTCCTTCCTTTTCTTGTACTATATGTTCTTGTCAACTCTGTACTCCAAGTTGACTGAGACAAAAGGAGACAAGACTGTGAGCTTTTTTGATGGAGAAGCATATGGCTGACAGAACTAATCACAAAATTTATGAAGACTGGGGGGTATCTTACCCAGCTCTTAAGCCATCTGCCTATAATTTTGGTGTTACAGCAAGAATTCCATCCAGACCTATATTACTATCTTCTGACAGTGTAGCTTTTAAGTTGTTGAACAGCCTGTATTCCATAAATAACCTTGTCCAGTCATATCTGAATTTTTTTTCTTAAACTAAGACTTTAAGATGCAGTGTTATATCTTTATTTTAATGCTTGGATATCAGATTCTGGGCTGCTTCTCTGTCTCAAGTGGTTGGTGTTTGTTTAGCACAAAGTCCTTTGTGACTTCTGCTTGTCTGCTCTCAAATCTTCGATACTTATCAA
Organism: Melozone crissalis; assembly: GCF_028551555.1. NCBI lineage: Eukaryota > Metazoa > Chordata > Aves > Passeriformes > Passerellidae > Melozone > Melozone crissalis. The sequence goes on from NW_026535783.1 coordinate 48,410,323, forward strand.
AACTTTATCAAAGGTTTTGCTGTTTTTAAATTTTTTCTTCTCTTTCTCATTTTGTTACTTCTTTTTCATTTGTCATAGATACCACTTCCATTATGAATCCCATGAAATCTTTGTTGCAGATATGTGGAATAATCACTTCCTATGAAGACTAGTTTTTCTGTTGTCTTGGCTAAAAGAATGGATTAAAGATATTTCGTACTTCTGCATACCATAGAATAGTTTGTGGGGAAAAAAAATGGTCCTGAAGTTTCACGTGCATGTGGTCTTTCTTTTTTCTAAACTGGTTGACTGATCCGTGTGGTTTTGACAAAAGTAACTTAATAATGTGTGTATCTCTGCTTGATTAAATTGAAGCTGTGGCTTTGTCCCTCTTGTAGCTGTAGCCGGGCATTCAAATGGATTAATGTTTTTCCATAATGCAGTGTTTAATATTTTCATTCTAGAGTATATCCTAACAGTGACTAGCCTACTGTATTCTAATCAGACTTTGGTTCTCACTGATTTCTTTCATACCAAGAAGTTAGTGCTGGATGATAAGGAGTTACAGTAACTACTGTGTTTGGTGTCTCTGGCTGTTAATGATAATGGGGTTTTTTGTGGTTTGCAAGTTTTAAACATGGAAATTAAAAGAGGACTCCTTTGGCTTCTTTTTTCCCCAGGCACAATTTTAAATCATCATAACAATTTATGAGTGACTGAATTTCTTAAAGGTGTGTGTACCTACCAATGGATGACAGTTATGTAAAGCAGTCAGAGTTTGACATACTTTACTGGTCTAGAATTGATGTGAGGATTTTACTTTTAATTTGAAGACTATCTCAAAATTACTTGATTTGACTTTTCAAGTAACTATAGTAATACTTGTGACGGCTCACAACTGAGTTGTGAGGTTGAGAGAAGTTTGTCCACTCATACAGTCTTTAGTTTTTTATTTAAAATAATAAACCCTCTTTTCCCCTCCTTGTCCCAGAAAAGGTGCTGGCAAATGTAGTGCTGTGCAAGTGAAGTGAGTTTTATTTTTTATGTTGTTTAGAAGTTGGTATTTAAATCATATAGTGTAGGTAAAGTTGTAGAATTTTCTCAAATATATATTCATTGGATGGGTTCCTGGCTTATAAAGTTATTGGATTCTAAAGGACATGTTTGTTTCTATATCAATACCTTTGTAGTTCCAGAGCATTCTAACTAATGCTTCTTTATAACTGAAATATGTACATAAAAGACAAGATTAAAAAGTCTATGAAGGCACTCTGCTTTTGGCACTCAAAATCAGTTGATAAAAAATGAATTTTAATTTCTAATCAGCCAAACAATCCCCTATCTTCTGAAAAGCTCTGTTTCTCTTCCAACTGGCATAAAGTGTCCAATGTCTGTCAGTCAGCTGTCAGTCAGACTTTGCAGTGTTGTGAGACTCTTGGTGTTGTGACGCAGTAGCTTTAGTTTGAAAGTACTTTATATTTGAAAGTCATATATCTTATTTTGCTGATTTCTGTTAGGTTAATAATAGTTTTGAAGGGCAGGAATAGATCCCTGTGTGGACTACTTCTTGGCACAAAGGAATTCCTTATTTTGTCTAAATCAGGACTTCATAGCAAAAATTCAACAAGTGGCTAAAATGCTGATTAAAATTAGCTTCCAGTGTTATTAGAGTTCCTGTAAACTAAATTTAAATTTGTTTATATTCTCAACTAACCCCTTCTATATAGGACATTCAGATCTTTCACTTTCAGCATGTGTCAGATGTAATACCAAGTTACTCATGTCCTTGGTTAAGAACGAAACATGAATCTACTCCATTAGAAATGGAAAATCTAGACTGTTCTTTTTCCATTCCTCTACTTGGCCCAGTATCTTAGAGAAAGCTCAGTGAACAGAACTGAAACTGTTGCCTGAACTTAAATTCTTACTCAATTCAGGTCAGTTCTGGTTGCATTTATTTTTTAGCTCATGCTATGTAACACTTTCCTGTTAATATTGTCTAAAGATTTTTTTCCTACTTCCTCTAATTATTAATTTAATATATCCGAATTTGGCATTTCTAAAGGGATTGAAGTCCCTTACTTCTTAGAAAAATTGAACACAATATTCATGTGGGAATAGGGGTAGAGGTTTTGCTCTACATCATTTCCATATCCTCCTGTGGTGAAATCAGGTATGTGACCAGTTCCTTACAGTGAGAGTATAGCAGCAAGCCTGTCAGTATAATCAGAATGTCTGAATGTCTTTGACTGACACACACCTTTAATAGAGTTTCTTATATCACATGACTTCATATCTGTTCCTTGCTTGTATGAATATTCAAAACTTTCTCTTAAAATGTAAAGTTTGTAATCCAACACTCTAACTTTCTATAAACAGAAATAATGTATCACAGAATCACACAATATGTTGAGTTGGAAGGGGCCAACAAGGACCACCAAGTCCAGCTCCTGGCCTTCATAGGACACCCATGTGCAGAATCACACCATGTGCCTGAGAGCATTGCCCAAACGCTTCTTGAACTCTGTCAGGCTTGGTGCTGTGACGACTTCCTGGGGAGCCTCTACCAGTGCTCAGCCACCCTCTGGTTGAAGGACCTTTTCCTGATATCCAACCTAAACCTCCCCTGGCACAACTTCAGGCCATTCCTGTGGGTCCTGTCACTGGTCAGCACAGAGAAGAGATCAGTGCCTGTCCATCCTCTTCCTCTCAGCAGAAGAAGATGGAGGCTGCAATGAGGTCTCCCCTCAGTGTCCTCCAGGCTGGACAGACCAGGTGACCTCAGCTGCTCCTCATAGGGCTTCCCCTCAAGGCCCTTCAGCATTGTCATGGCGCTCCTTTGGACACTCTCTAGCCTTGCATGAGGCTGTTGTGGCACCCAGAGCTGCCCCCAGCACTCGAGGTGAGGCTGCCCCAGTGCAGAGCACAGCAGGACAATGCCCTCCCTTGCCTGGCTGGCCATGCTGTCCCTGATGTCCCCAGGACACGGGTGGCCCTCCTGGCTGCCAGGGCACTGCTGACCATGTTCAACTTGCCATCAACCAGGACCCACTGGTCCCTCTCTGTGGCACTGCTTTCCAGAATCTCATTTCCCAGTCTGCCTGCACATCCAAGGTTGCCCCATCCACAGCTGGTACTTACCCTTGTTGAACTTTATATGGTTGGTGATTAATTTGTGTACTCTGAACCTGAAAAGGTTTGCTAGATGAATTGATGGGTGTAGCTGGAAGGAGAGATAAGGAAATGAAGATTAATATCTATATATAAGCTTTGATCTTGTGGCATTTTCTGAAAATATGTTTTATTTCTGTGAGCTGATTGAAGATTGACTGTAATTACTTTCTGTTGCAGATGAGCCAACACGTTCCTTGAGTGGTCTTATCTTGAAGAATAATGTAAAAGCACATTTTCACAACTTTCCAAATGGGGTAACTGACTTCATTAAAAGTGAATGTTTGAACAACATTGGTGATTCCTCCCCCTTAATTAGAGCTACTGTAGGTAAGTTTGTTCTTAATGCTGTCCTCTGCATACTGAAAATGTTTCTTGTATGGGTGAAACTGTAGTAGGGATATAAAGAGTTACTAAATTAGTAAAATTTTTTGTTTCTCATGATTGTCACAACCTCACCATGTTTCAATGAAATTTTTCTTTATTGTGGATATAAAGATGTCATACTTTAGATTCCTCTTATCTTAGAAGTGATGTAGCAATTCAGTCCATATTTCTTGAAATGTAAGATTTGAATCTTCCTTAATTGAGCTTGCTGCCAGCTTATATACCTAAAAACAGGAACACGGTAAAGGCCTGACTTAAGAGCTATTGCAGTGCTCTGGTTGCATTAATGAAATGCTTCTGTTAGCTGATTGTCTGCGCCCCACCCCCTATATGTACACATATGCACATCCCCTCACAGGATCATCATAACATGCATAAGGCATTCCCGTAAAGATCTTCTGTCAGAAAACAGTAGGTAGGTGTGGTGTACAGAACTTCATAGTATCATAAAATCTTGAAATGATCTCAGAAGAGGCCTTAAAGGTTATCTAGTTCCAGTGAGAAGTTTTATTTGTTACTTGAATTTTTGATTTTGTAAATACCATGTCTTGATAGACATCTTTCATAAAATACGTATATTTGTATTTTTTTTTACTTAGTTCAAGGTGAAGTTGCTTTTCTGTCTGTTCTTTGATAATATGATTTCTTTCAATGTTATAGTAATTTTCCTGGTCTGATCAAAAACTAGAAAAACATAAAGTATGTGTTTGAATACTGAAAATGGGTATGGGTATCAGTTCAGAAAGAAATTCAGCTTTTCTCAGATGACTCATCTTTTAAAATAATCTGTCAGTTACTATTTAGAATAATTTGCTTTTTCTGTAGGATTCCTTCTCCAGGCATTCAGGTTATGGACTAAAGACTAGAGGAAGTTACTCATTTCCTAAAGTAATTTCCTGCTCTCTTGCCAGTTGTGAAGCTGCTTTACTATGAATTCTATTAATGATCAATGTTCCTAATGAGAGTAGCAGTAACTCTTTGAGTGGCAGGTACTCTTTGAATTTCAGGTTGTAGAAGTCATGCTTACTTCTTTGTTCATAGGAGTTCTCAGTGGAGTACAATAGACCTAGCTAAGGAACGTATTCCAGCTCCATTTGTTTTGCTATCTTAGGGTTGTTTGGTGATGGTCTGTGGGGTATTTTTTGAGGGAGTTAGAGGTTGTTTGTTTTCAAGCAGTTACTCTAATTTTTCCTGATGGGAGATGCTTGTGGATTAGTAGCTTAATTATTGTTCAGCTTTAGGTGATCTTTGCAGGGATTATACGGAATATATGAACTCTGCAGATGAATAACAGCTAATGAATAACAGCTGCATGCTTGCATAAATGTTGCTGTTTCGCATGTGTTTGGCACCTTTCTGTTTGAAGTGCTGGATCCTCGTAGCTATCTGAGCTTGATCTAATACTGGATTTTAGATACTAGTGAAGTGTAAAGAGGTTACTGTCTAGCTAGACAGCCTTCTTAGCATGAATTGGCCAGTGGAGATTAGGGCTGCTCTTTCTGCTGAGTGCGTGTTTTTGCAGTTCAAGCACTATCAATTTAATGAGTCAATTGCAAATAATATCTCAGGAATTCTGAGAGCAAGAACATCAAAATGGCATCAGAGAAGATTTAATGCAGTATTCACTCTCCTTTGTGGTCTCTAGCATCTAGTGCTAATCAGACAGAAGGTACCTTATGGCCCAGATGGAGGCAAGCTGGTTAATCCCACCTTCAGAAGTCACCTTGCTGAGGAGAATGAGCACATGACTTGAGACCAAATGATAACTGCACATTGTTTTATCCTGACTTAGCTTGTCCTTATTCTAATCCCCAAATGAATAGCACAGTGTATCTTCTCTGTGCTGTTCACCAGTCGTATAGGTTTTAAAACCCCATGTGCTAATTTTGAAATATAGATTCAGTCTGCCTTTGTTGAGGACCCACAAATCCACGAGGATGTAACTACATCTCCTAAGATTAGATAAGTGTGTGCGACTGTTCTTAAAATTTTCTAGGGACTGTAGTCTGGGCAGGACCTTAGTATAATTCCCGATTGAAAGCAAGGAGGGTAAAGGGTTTAAGTATTTTAAAGTAGTGGAGGAACTGGAGAGTTGAAAGCTAACAATTGCTCTTTAAGGGGGAATTCCATTATGAAGTTCAGCTTTTAAAAGTTAAGAAGTTCAGAAATCAGCTTCCGGAGTTACAGAGGCAAAGCACCATTTGTACAGAAAGTTTATAATGGCATGTATGGCCTGAATTGCAGGCCAGACCATTTCATCCTCTGAAACCAGTTCTGGGACCTTGAGAAGATCCAGCATATTGCATCAAAGGAATAATGAGAAATATTTATTAATTACTGCGTGTCCTGTCCAGGATGTCCTTTGCTCTGTAATGCTGTCCTTTATTCTTTTGTATTTAACCAGAATTTTTGCATTTTATTCCAAAGAAAAATGGTATATTGTGAGTAGCTCAAGGCAAAAGCTTGGGAAACTTCTTCCATCACATTTTGCTTGGGAGATTACTAGTTGTAGTAGTGTTGACTTCTTCTGTGTAGTAACTGCCAGTAGCATTAAGGATTGTGCTAGCTGTTACATTTTGCATTGAGGCAAAATGGTCTCATACAAATTCAGTTCTAGTTTATGAGCAGCTTTCTCTGTCCCTGTCACTTAATTGGTTTTTCCCAGGATTTCTATATGTGCTGGAAACACAATTAGTGATTCTTTGGGCTGACCTGTGTGTTTGCTGGCTCTTACAGCTCCTAACTGGCTGACCTGCCATAGTGTTTAAGCTCTTAGTAGGTACCTTGGTCTTAGAATGTGTCCTTAATGTTTTCCATGAACATAGTAAAGTTGTAAGCATGTAATTTATCACTAGGTTGTAAGTTTATTGAATGACAGATTCCCACATTCATGCTTTCATCTCATCGTAAAAAAGGAAGTAACTTGGGATGGATACTCTGTGTGTATTAAAGGTCCAGAGTTGCACAGTGTTTAGTAAATTTAGAGCCAAAACTCCTCTGCTGTGGTATAAATTATACAGATATATAAATGTTATAAACGACAGTTTCCTTAAGTGAGGTTACGTGGTGCTTGATTTCTAATACTTGAACCCTTCATAGCAGCAGGAAGGAGGAACCCACCTTTGCTGTTCAAAGCCCTTCAAATAGCATTTGCAATTAAATGTACTTCCTCTTCTTATGCTTGCCAGTCCTTAACAAAACCATGACTTTCTTAGCTCTTTAGATATTGAGGGGAGAAAAATATGAAAAATGTATATGAAAGAAATGAAAGCATGTGAGATCTCAATTTCTCCATTCTTCTGTTTCTTTTAGGCATTCTGATAACAACCATTGCCTCAAAAGGGGAGTTACAGAATTGGCCTGAACTCTTGCCAAAGCTTTGCAGCCTGTTGGATTCTGAAGATTACAATACCTGTGAGGTAAGGAGATTTACAGAAAACAGAAGAGGATCCATCTGAATGCCACGATTTTTTTCTCTCCTTGGGGACACTATGTATATGTATTGTGTGTACGTCTGTATGTATTTATACATGCCCATGTCTTCTCCTTGCAGAATGGTGGCTCAGATTTGATACTTTTTCTTCTAAATGTGCTCCATGTTCTTACTGTTCAAACAAATTGATTTTCTTTGCATAAAAGTGGAATAAGATTGCAGATGGATAATCATCATATCTCAGCTCAGAAGTCTCCTGAAATTACTGCTCTGTGATGCCTAATCTTTTAGGTGCCATTAGCATCATCAAGCTGGTGTTGAATTTTGTCTTACATAAAAGTACTGTTCATTCTTTTTGTAACTTAACCTGGAAGAGTGATCAATTGCTATATCAAGGTGAAATGAACTGTTTGGTTTAGTCTGTATGAAGGGAAATAAGTAAATAACAGTTTTAAACTAATAAAAAATATAAAGCTCTGTCTGATGTAAAATAATTCAGATTGTGATCACAGCATTTGAATTACTTAATAATGTCTCCATGAAAGTGTGAAACATGTAGTATAAAGTGAACTTCAGAGACAAATAATGATACAAGATGCTACATTGTTTTGTAGGGTTTTGTACTTTTTTCTCTCTGGAAAAAAACCCCACATTTGAAAATTAAACTCAAATATATCTCTTTTGTCCCGTAGTGAATCATGAAAGGAAATGCAATTATATATGCAATTAATTTGGATACTTCTGCTCATCCTACTTACTTCTCAAATAAAAATTAACTTTTAAGTGTTCTTTGAAGTACATTTGGATACATAAGCATCAAATCAAAATAAAATTATCACTTAGTCATTGCTGACTCCTCCAGCTTGAGAGCTGACAGATGCTCAGATGCTGGTTTAAATAAAATGCCTTTAAGAATATTTCAGTTTAATCATTAATTAGTTATCTGCATTTACACTATTAATTAGCTACATTTACTGTGTTGTGCTGAAATTACCCATTCTATATGAAGTCTTAAATTTTTTTTTCTTCAGAATGCAAAAGATACTTATTTTTTTATTCATTTTTAAACAGGGCGCTTTTGGCGCTCTTCAGAAGATATGTGAAGATTCTGCTGAAATTTTAGATAGTGATGTGTTGGACCGGCCACTCAATATCATGATACCTAAGTTCTTGCAGTTCTTCAAGCACAGCAGCCCAAAAATACGGTAGGTTTATGAGTTGTACTTACAGTTACCTGTTAAAATTCTTTTACATTAGCAGCAAGGCTGCTGTTTTGTAGATCTCTTTAAAACCTGCTTAGCTATTTTAAATGATCCTGCAGAAACCCACAGAGATTCCATGCATCAGTAATTTTCATTGTATCTTTGAATAAGCTAAACTTAAACTATGGAGCTTATCTTGATAGTTAATACAAGAATCTCACCTCTTCATACAATCAGTAAATGAATCCGAAAATCAAATAGCTTCTTTTAAGTTTTTGCATATTATTACAAAAAATTCAATGCTGTGCTTAGAACTTTTTATTCTGATTAGAAATAGCAATTTTACATTCCTTTTGTAATGGCTTCAGCAATGGGAGAGTGAAAATTCTTTTGCTGACAAAAGTTTCTGATTCTGATGGAAGAAAAAATTCTGCATTTAACTGAACTTCCTGCTGAATCAAATTAAATGGATTCATCATCCCTACACTGTAAAACGATATTACTCTCTCCAAAGTAACAGTATAAAACAAAAATTCCAGAATTAATTTGTATTCTGCTAGTATTCATTACAAAGAACAAAAAGCTTTTACCCTGAATTGAGCCAACGGAGTGCCCCTGCCATAAGGAAGGCTAATGGTATCCTGGGCTTGAGTATTGCCAGCTGATTTAGGGGAGGTGATCCTTACCTTATTCTTCCTGGTGAGAACACACTTGAAGTACTGTGTCCACTTCTGGACTGTTCAGTGCAAGAAACACATGAATATACTGGAAAGACTCCAGCAAAGGGCTGTATCAGTAAGGGTCAAGAGAGTTGGGACACACCAACATACGTAAATACTTTAAGAGAGTGAGAAAAAAAAAAGCACAGGCTCTTTCCATTGGTGCTCAGTGGCAGAACTAGAGGCAGTGGCCACAAACAGAAACTCAGAAGTTTCTTCTGAATATCAGAGAACAGCTTTTTACTGGGAGGATGACCAGTCACTGGCAGAGGTTACCCAGAAAGGTGGGGAAGTCTCCATGCTTGGAGATACTCAGTAGCCAGCTGGACATGGCCGTGGGCGAGTGACTGTAGTGGCCCTACTTGAGCACAGGCATCGAACAGATGACTTTCAGAGGTGCTTTCCAACCTCAACCATTCTATAATTCTTTGTAGTTCTGTGAAATGTGTTTTATCTTCTCTTTGAAATTATATTTGTCAGATTTAAGGTGGCAATTCTTTATTCCCAAGAGTAGTAGATAGTGAAGACCAGGACTAACAATAGAACTCTAATACAGTTTAGAAAGTCATCTATAAAAGATGCTCGCTGAAGTCATTATGAAACAAAATGTGAACTTGGTTTTGTGGAAAGATAAACTTAATAATTATCTGGAGCTGGGAGAGAGGCAGAAAAACATGCGTTTTTCCTCACCACACTGTACAGTCTTTTGCTTTTTTCCTATGTTGCTATGTTTATGGCTTTGGTACTTAAACCAGTTTCAAGTTTAAAGACTACCTGCCTGCCCACAGCCTAGTTTCAGTATATAGTGCTGAGGTATGAAAAGGACTAGTAATATCAGTGCAATACTTTAAATCTACTAAAAGACAATTTTTGAACAATGTTTTATGACACAGTCTTTCAAGAAATGTCTAAACAGAACAGAAATTTGAAGTTACAGTAGTAAAAATACTGTAATGACTCTACAAAGGGTTCTACAGCTAGTTTTGCCTTATGTCTCTGACTTGAGAATTTGACTTTGTGTCTGAGAATGAAAAAGACCTGTAAGTAATGGCTTTGCATGAAATGGAATAGAAGAACAGTGCTTCATTTCTTAAAATGTTTCTTCCACAAGTGTTGTAGTATGTATCCAACTGCACGTGTGTTTTTTTTCTAAGCTACATCTATATTGTAAACACATTCTGGTCTCAGTAAATTGTAAACATATTGCAAAGACAGCTGCATACTTAACAACGAAGAAGGTCAGGCTATGATACTGCCATATTGACTTGTATGGAATTATTATCTGAGAAGATCACAGTCTTAAAATGCTCAAAAAGAACATATATACGGTTCAGAAAAAATATGTCAGCTGTAGTCATCCTAGCCTATTTACTGAATACTTTATTTTTAAATATTTATTAGGTATATCAAAGTATACCTAATATATAAAAATTAATACATATTAAAATGTAGTTTAGTAATTTTTCTTGGTAATGCTACAGATGCACAGATTTGTTCTCTCTTGCCTTTGAAGATATTTGGTTTATGCTTTTGATGCCTGAGTACATGTTAAAAAATGTTCTAACTCATGAAGCATATATATTTTAATTGTTTCTGTTGTAGGTCTCATGCTGTGGCATGTGTCAATCAATTTATCATCAGCAGAACTCAAGCTCTTATGTTGCACATAGATTCTTTTATTGAGGTGGGTATATATTCTTGGTTGGAGGTTTAAGTCAAATTACCTATCTGATTTATCAAGAGGTTTGAACTATGTTTTACAACCACCTCTACCCCTAAACTCTCCATTTCTTATTGCCCATTCTTAGCTTAAGCCTCCATGGATTTAAGTTCACTCTATATGCTTGTGCTCAGAGCTAACTACAATGTAAGCAAAAGAAGTAGGTGTATTTCAAAAGAAGTTTCCTTTTCCTAAGTAGGGAAAGCTCTTGTTGTGTAAAGGCACAAAAGTAATGGCAGCAGTCTGTCCCATACCTGTCCTGAGAAGTGCATATCACTAGGCCTGTTTGCCTGTCGGAGTAGTGCTACAGAACTTGGATGAGAAGGTTCTGGGTTCTCTAGAGTATTTTATTTGCTCCTCTTATGTACTGACACAATTTATATTAGGACCAAATATAATCCAGAAGTACTGTTCTTGTGCCAGGGTTAATACACAGTGTCGTATTTATGTATAAAAATATACACTGAGAGACTGAAGAGTTAATTTGCTAACCTGTATGTCTTTAAAAAATAAAATAGTATTCTAAAGTGTGCGTTGAACAACTACAGAGATACATCTATCTCTTTAGTCAGCCAGTAATGTAAATTCTAATAAAGTTGGACATGATGAATTGAGGTTTTTCAACTGTTACTACTTTCTAACAGAATCTTTTTGCACTGGCTGGCGATGAGGAGCCTGAAGTACGCAAAAATGTTTGCCGTGCTCTTGTAATGTTGCTGGAAGTTCGAATGGATCGCCTCCTTCCTCATATGATTAGTATAGTTGAGGTGAGTCTCATTTCCTGGATGTTCTGCAGATTCCCCTGTTTGACATTGCAGAAATAATGAATAAAAAGCATTCATCAGAATGTTGTTGCTCTTGCACTTGCTAGCTCTTTGTTTCCCTTTAAGACTGAGATTGCAAAACATTATTCTTATATAATTGCAAATTGACTTTGTATTTCACAGACAGTGCATATGGCAGTTGTTTATTCTTTGTTAAATCAATTATCCCAGAATGCCCAGGATCACAGCCAGGCATTGCATGACCCTAAGTGCAAAGATTGTGTTTAAAAATCTAGCACTAGTGCTGAAACTGCTAAAGTTTACACATTGAAACTGTCACTTTTTTGGGTGTGTTGGCCATAACAAGGATAAAGCATGTTGTTTTACATTGCTGAGGTGCTCTTTGAGCTGCTAATGAAAAAGATTGAACATAAATGTTCTATTTTATACAAGTAATTTATTTTTTATATTGTGTAGTACATGCTTCAAAGAACCCAGGATCAAGATGAAAATGTGGCTCTGGAGGCATGTGAATTTTGGCTGACTTTGGCTGAACAGCCAATTTGTAAAGAGGTATTATGTCGGCATCTTACTAAGTAAGTATCAAGAATTACAGATCATATTTATTTTCAGACAGTCCTCTTAAAATTTCAGTTGACTTGTTCATGGATACTCTTCGAGACAGTGTATATGGCTTGCAGTATGCTTAGAAGAATTCCATAGCTAGTTCTTGTTCCTAGTAAAATTGAAAAAACTTCTGTCTGTTTCAGACCCCATGAACTCCAGAAACAATTTAACTGTGTCACTGTAGTGCTTACCTCAAATTTAATAAGCTGTTACACTTCACATGAATGCAAAATGCACTTAAGTGAACAACTCTATGTGACATTACCCATAATATCTCGTGTATGAACATGTCATCTTGACTGCTGCCATGTAGGCATCTCTATGCAGTGCTTCAATGTGCATTGTCATGCAAAGGGTTCTTCATTTTAAAAAGACCATAAAATAAAATGACACATCTTGGATTTAGGAATCAATTTTGTATAAATTACTCTTACAAGTTAACTTGAAGAAAGCCTGTACAATTTGTTCCCTCATACTTCTGTAATGTAATGGTTTGAGTTTCAAAACCTACTTCTTCAAAGTTTCAAAAAGTCTTCCTATGCCTCAAGAGACAGATCTTTGATTGAATGGGAGTAAATGTCCATGTGTGTAGTGTAAATCTTTTTTTTTGCAACAGTGCTTGCAATTTCCTCCAGACTAATTTGAAATCTTTTACAACAGGAAATTAGTTTTTCAGTGTTGCCATCAAATGAATACTCTCTTTTCATTTATGAAGACTTTTTAAAAATGGACAGAGTTCTCTCAAAATTTTGAGTGGAAGAATAGAATGACAGGAGATGCATCCTTTTCAGCAGAAAATAGCATTATAGGCGTGAAGTAATTAAAATAGAAAACAGGTTTTTTTTCCTAACCAATTAACAAGTAGAAATTTGAGATTAAAACATGTACTGTTGCAGAGAAAGACTAGGAGTTAAAACCAGAAGAATAAGTGTTACAAGAAATTATTTTTAAATTTCACAATGGTCTGATTTAATCCCTACTTTTTTAGTTCAAAAGGCAAAAGAAGTCTCTACACACACCACATAGTTAACAGCTACTAGCATTAAATCTCTTTTGGCCTACATGAGCCTTGACACTGCAACAGTATCACACTCATTTTTTTAAAAAGCTTTTAAATTTCTAGAAAAATAAATTACTAAAAGTCACATCATGTTTTCCCCAAAATCTTTCAATGTCATGTATGTTTAAGGCAACTTATTTGTTGGTGAGTCCTGTTTGACTAGGAAGCTATATAAACTTGTCAGTATTTGATAATCTTAAAATTTTGTATGTTAAATTAAAAGTGGGACAGCATCTTCTTAAAACTTGTTCATCTGGTTTCTAGTATCTGTTCCATTTTATGCCTGGGAACTTCTTTATAAAATGTATACTTCACAAAGTATGCTGCAGAAATGCCAATGATAATATTTATATTTACTATTCCTTCATTTAAGGTTTAGAACATAATGTGGCACTTCAGTGTATGAATATTAGAGCAAGCTTGATACCTTCAAAAACAATACTCACCTGCAGAACATAGCAAGATGGAGTCTGTCACTGTTGCTGTGTCATCCCTGGTTATTAGTTTCATTTGGCTTATATGTGCTTATTCGTTTTTTCTTTTATTGAGGTGAACATGTTTTAATGGGAAGTATTTGACTTTTTTCCTTAGTACTTTTTTAGCTGTACATCTGTACGGTTGGAGCGTTATAGCCATAACCTGTTAATTAATTAAGTAAATCTTAAAATGGATTAGTCAAGATTTCTGCAATGTTGAAAGCTTGTCTTACTGAAGAAATCATGAGTAGTTGATAGGAGAGATTGATGTAGTTAGGCCTCTGTCTTTAACAATAGTGAGGTAGAGTCTTCATCAACAAGTAAATAAAGTGACAAGCACTATTGGCAAGAGTCAACTTATCACACATATTGTAGGAGTTTGAGTTCTTACTGAAAACCTGTAGATGTAATTTCTGAAAGGTGCTTCCAAATAAATTAATCAGTTGTGCCATTGGGCTACTTCTATTTAAAAGTTTGTCATTTGAAATAACACTTTTTCTCATTACAAAGTATTGATGAATCTTATGACATGAAACTTGGCCTAGGTAATAGCTCTTTTTGTCAGGCTAAGGTATTTCTCTTATGCGTTGGGAGGTGAGGGTTACAACCAAAATTATGGCCCATATAAATTCAAACCGTTTTGCTTTTATATGTGTTACTTTATCATGTGTAAATATTTCTTTGTAGGCTGATACCTGTGCTGGTAAATGGTATGAAATATTCAGAGATTGATATTATTCTGTTGAAGGTGAGCATATGTTTCTTTTACTCTGTTGGAATACTTACTTAGGTTCTGACCTATAAATCAGAATGGTTCAGGTCAGAGTGGGCAGACCTAGCCTACCATCTCTTCAGTGGAGAATTAACTTTCTGGGGCAAAGTAGGCTGTTCCAAATACTAAATGCAACTGATGCCATGTTTGTTAGAAAATAATCTGTGGCTCTCCTGTTTTGTCCCAGTCTCCTCTCACGCAGCTTAGGCAGAGCTGGGATACTATTACCATGAACTACTTCAAGAATTCAGCATTAAGAAAATGTTCAAATTAATTCTAATACCTTCCAGGTTGAATACATAGCTTTTTCCATCACTACCTATGTCTGTGTATCAAAACTTCTGAATCACTTCTTTATATTTCATTCCCATTGAGTAATTTTTTAGCAAGAAGGTTACTTTGGGGGTGAACATACCTCTCTTCCTTGTAGCTTTCTATTGCTTTTCTGGCAAATGCAGCAGTAGAACACAGAAACAGTGGCATCTTTTTGGTTGAGCAGCGCAGGTGGGATGTGAATCTTTTATGCACTTACAAAATCTTGAACTAAAACTACACTGTTAACTTCCTTAAGCAATACAGTTGAACTAGTTTATCTAATAAAACAATTTGGTGACAGGGGGATGTTGAAGAAGATGAAGCTATTCCAGATAGTGAGCAGGATATAAGACCTCGTTTCCATCGTTCGAAGACGGTGGCTCAGCAACACGAAGAAGATGGTATTGAAGATGATGACGATGATGATGATGAACTTGATGATGATGATACTATTTCTGACTGGAATTTAAGTAGGTGAAAGTAATGTATTGAATGCTTTGAACAAGAGCTACTTACATAGTACAAGAACCACAGTAAAAAGACAAGGAATACGAAGGCTTTTTTTTTTACTACAAAAAAAACCTGCTGACATAATTGGTGGGTTTGTTGGAGGGGAGAGCCTTTCAGATGTCACTTTGACTTTATAACTATATTGGTGAAAGCTATCCATCTGTAAGCTTAATTTGAGTATAGCAGATCGAGTTACAAATATCTATTTGATACAATTCAATGGAGCTTTCAGGCCTAATATTTTAATTCTATGAAATAATAGAAATCCTGTATCACTTGGTTAAATACAGTTTAAAAAGAGAAAAGAAAAGCTTTGCACATTGATAACTGGAGCAAGCTTAATTATTGCTGTCTTTAATTTCAGTCTTCTCTCTAAAATTGGTTTGTGTTTGATTTGGTTTGGGTCGTTTTTTATTTCTATGTGAACATTCTACTGCCTATAGCCCTTCTACTGCCTTATACCCTTACAGGTATTTCTTTTCTCAGTACAGTACTTTAGTTGTGAAGTTAAGAGATGGCTCTCAGGAAACCAGAGTTCAGATGTCCTCTTGTGGGGGTCTTAGGACCTTTAAGTTAATAGGCTATGTTATAAGGAAAGAAAACACCACAAACTTCTTTTTTAAGTTCAGTGGCAGAAAATAACTATTGAACTTCTGACAACTCTGATTTGAATTTTCTTTGCAAACAAACTCATTGTGAAATAATGCTTTGAGATGTGGACATACATAGGGTCTTTCCTTCCCAAGACCAGAAGTTTTCACAACAGGTGAATTTCACTTCGGACTTATGGCTGAACAATTTTGAGACATATCTGAAGAGTTGTTGCTCTTGAAAATATGCATGCAAATATGCTTGTTTCTGTAAAGCTGCATCTTGGGAAAAAAGTGTAGTTTTATATTCTTAATATTCTTTTTGTCGCTGCTGTGTGTAGAGATTGCAGAATTAAATATGCATTTTCTGAGAAAGAACTCAAATGACATAAGGTGCCCTGTGATGCACAGTTTTGATTAAAACAGTGAGAAAGCTGAAGTTGTTCAGGAATGGTGGCCTAAAAGAGAAAGAGTAGAACACTTCAGAAATCTGTAATAACATATGTTATCTGGATTTGAAAAAATTTGTATTATCTGAAAATCAGAATTGCATGCCCTATTTCGTATCTAGTGTTCCATATTTGACTTCCAGTTTGAACAGAGATGAAGCACCAGCATAGCTTGACAATTACCACTATTGCTGACTAATGAGACCAGTGCAATTCTTTATGGCAGATTAAGAAAGAATTTATATTAAAATAGCTTTCTAAGAGCTGTGGCTTTGCTCAGGAGCACAGTGGATCCCCCTATAGTGTAATGGAGTGGATGTTCCCTCCTAGTGCACTGAGAATCCATTTGCAGCTCAGAGTTGAAATGGGGATTATATTGCCTAACTACAACTGTTTGTATAATAAGCAGAGATTAACACTGTTAATTCCCTTCAGGGAAATGTTCTGCTGCTGCTCTAGATGTCCTAGCTAATGTATTTCGTGATGAACTCCTACCACACATCTTGCCACTGTTAAAGGAATTGCTCTTCCATCCCGAGTGGGTAGTTAAAGAATCCGGTATCCTTGTTCTTGGTGCAATTGCTGAAGGTAAGGCAACAGTTCATATCAGGTTGCTGATTTTTAAATTGATTCTAAAGTAGCTCGGGTGAACGTACTAATGCAAAAAAATGTGTGTCCTTAGCTGGTTTGGTTTTGGTGATTAATCTCTTCCATGTACTGATAGGTGACTACAGTTATTTTATTTTTAATTTTCAAATTTATGCGTATTTGAGAGGCTAAACAGATTACATAATTTCTTTTATTTCTCATTTTCTAAACATTACAGTATAGAGGTGTTGATGTCTCTCAAAATACTAGCTTGATTTCATAGAAGATAAGTATTTAATAAATTTTATCTTTGGATTTTAAGTGTTTTCATAAATGGAGAAGACCATTCCTGTGACTTCAGTACACTAAGATGCGTTTTTTAGGTCCTCCAATTAAAATAGGCTAACTTCCATTCTTATTTACTTACAGTCTTGATTGGCTTTTGCCTGAAGCTCCAGCATCTTTGATCTCTGTCCCTTTTGCAAGCTGAAGAAATAGATTTGTGTTCATGACTGGATTATCTTTTTTTTCCCTTACTGTCTAATGAACATAGTTTTTTTTACAGTTAATAGAAAAGTTTTAGTTGGTTTTGATATGAAGTCCAGTGAGGTGGAAGTTAGTACTTCTGGCAAATCTCAGTGTCTAATTGCCCTTGCTGACTTGAAGAGTGCAGCTTTTATTCATGGTCAATATTGGTATGATTTTAGAAAAAATGAAGAAATTTTAATTTCTTAAGGAATCCTTTCTCATGTGATGATTTGTTGTCAAGACAGTCTTTCTCTGCTTGGTGTTTTCTTACTTTTTCTGAGTAGACTGAAGTAGGAACTTAAAGCTTTAGAAACTTTATTTGTAGTACTTGCTGTACTACATTCAATAAAGCATTTCTGGAGATTGGGGAAGCACTGAAGTAGAAATGTAATTGAAAATAATATAACTTTAATTGATGATGCAATTGTTATCTAATAATTTTAATATTTTCATTATTATGCAGTGTTATAATAATTATAATTATTATTTATGTAAGAGGAATTTTTTTAGAACCCTAAAAAACATTTTAGAATAAAATCATATAAATTGCAGAGACTTGCTTTGTTAAAATATTTGTATTTTTAATTGCATGTTGTGTTCCTATGTGATAGAGAATGAAAATATGTCTCTCATAGGGAACAGAAAACAGTGGAATTTTTCATTAATTCTGGTACTGCAATAGCTATATTTTCCTTTCCAGGCTGCATGCAGGGTATGATTCCATATCTTCCAGAGCTAATCCCTCACCTTATTCAGTGCCTCTCTGACAAAAAGGCTCTTGTGCGGTCCATTACATGCTGGACTCTTAGTCGCTATGCACACTGGGTAGTTAGTCAACCCCCAGACACATACTTGAAGCCATTAATGACTGAGTTGCTAAAGCGTATCTTGGATAGCAACAAGAGAGTACAAGAAGCTGCCTGCAGGTAAGCCAAAGCTTAAGCAAATGTCACTATCCATTACACTGCTTTTTTTCCCATAGGAAGCTATTTTCATGCCCTTATCAGTCAATGCATGACTCCATTTCTAGCTCTTAACATATTCTTCCTCTTAAATTAGAGTAGCTGCAACTTTCTCCCAAATTGTAATAACATGAAAAAAGTTAATGTCTATTTCTCTTATGCAGTTTGTTTGCAGAGTATCTAAAACACCAGCTTAAAAAATTTCTTGTATTAAATTAGCTGTTTGCAACACTTACTTTCAATATATGCAGTTTCATTGACCAGAAATTTGATCTTTTTTAAAAATGTCTGTAAACAAGGTCAGAACTGAATACAGTGGAAAGCTGTCCTATCATTAGATTACTTAAAGTATTTGTACTTAGCGTTACCTAAACATTTTGCTTATGATTATTTCAAGAGATATTATCTTTCTCTTGAAATGAGGTGTTGGGAGGTAAAATACCCTTCTCCTCCATGTCTGCTTCTTAAAAAAAAAAATTGATTGCTTAATTAATGGATGCAACATTAATGGAATGAGAATGTGTGCACCCCCTTGTGCATCAAAAAAATTTACATGTCAGTTTTTGTCAGACTGGAGTGTACTCAGCAAGCTTTCAATGTTTCTTCATGAAGCAGTTACATATGCCTCTGAACACCTGAAACATAATAATAGTAGTAGTAGTAGTAGTAATAATAATAATCATAATAACAGCTACCCCCAAATGTCAGTAGTGCCTAAGGAGAGTGATGAGTTCAGAGTTCTTGGGCTAAGCTTTGCTCTAAAGGAAAATATATCCTTGCCTGAGGACAGATACAATGACTTTGTGAAATGTACTTAATAAGATTTAGGAATTAAACCCTGTTTCCTTTTTGTCTCCAAATGTCTGCAAAAATTTGGCTAGCAAGTTGGGGTAGCTTTAATGTCTTCTGTATTTATTCTATTAAAAAAACCCCAAGTGGAAAACCCAAGAAACCAAACAAAACAAACAAGGAACCAAAAAAAATCCTCAAAGGAAACTTTTCCACTTCTCCTCAAACTTTCCTTGTCCAGAACATGGCTGAAAATCTGCATTTAGTCAAACACAGCTGTGTTGTGGTGTAGTTAAATAACCTCACCTGGTGCTTATGATAGATGTGCAATGGGACATGGAAACCAGGACATCTAGAATGGAAATACTAAAAATTACAGTACTTGATTTTTTTAATTGTTATAAGTCCATTGTCAGACATGGAGTGTGTTTTGCGATACTTTCTTTTGAGCAGAAATTCACTAAAATTACTGTTACAACTAAAAACAAACTGGGAAACTTCACTGTAAGGAAAATGTAGTTGTCACAAGTCAAAACGTATTTATTAGCTTTTTTAATTGTAAGGAAATACAGTGAACCTTCTTGGAAAACAGCAAAGAGCTTCATCCCAGCACTGAGTAGTTGCATCCATTGTTTATGTCTACCAAATTGAAGATTGAACACAGGATACTGTATGTTTTTGTTCCTAAATTCAGTATGGTAGCAGATATCTAACATTCACTTCTGTACTTTCAAGAAACTGCTTCTTTAGGTGGCGACACACAGAATGATATTTTACTGAAGGACATTTATTTTCCTGCTCAAGTTGTATGCCTTTCTGAAAGAATACTTCATAATAAAATAAAAAATAAATAATTCAATAAATAAAGTAAGAAAGCTAGCTATTTAGAGTTCACAGTTCTCTTGTGTTAAAAAAACTGCATTTCTGTGTTTGGTAGCACACAGTGGAGTGTTCATCTCTTACAGTGGTGCGTGCATTTTAGTGCAGACACTAGCTAATAATAATCTTATTGAGAGAGCTAGGCCAGTATATCTTCAATAGCTCAATAATTTTTTCCTTAATGCTTCTCTGAAGCGGTGTCTCTGGTGTGGGGGGATTTTTTTAATTTTGTTTCATTTTGGATGGGTTTCCTTAATGCTGCTGCTGAAACACTGGACAGACAAGCTGAAAAGTATCTATGATGTCATGATGTATGCTTTGACCAAGAGCAGCTAAAACTGTTCATCCTCTGTATTGGTTTTAGTTTTCCATGTCTTTTTAGGTATTTTTCTATGTCATGAACAACTGACAGTACAAGGTGATGTTTGCATTGTACTGGCACAGCAGCATCAAAATGTCTAGGTGCAGCTACTGCAAACATTAAAAATAGTGGTCCATTTTTAACTTAAATAATCAGCTTTTGTGGTGCTTCCTTCTATTTTAGTTAGTATATTGTAACTTTTTGGCTAATGCTTTTCTTTTAAGTGGGAGACTCCCTAAGGAATTCTATGGCAATACTTTAAAATTTTGTTCTTCACAATGTAAGAGCTGGGTCCTTATGGGAGATTTTGTTAAAAAAGATCAAAGTTATTTAAGTACCACCTTTTTGGAAGTATATCTTACATGAATTTGAGGACTTAAATATAGCTTTATGTTTAAACATATAGAGGTTAAGTAGGGCATTTGGGGGTTGTCTTGCTTCATTATTTCCAAGGTACTAACCTGTTTTATTGTCCTTCAGTGCCTTTGCTACTCTAGAAGAGGAGGCTTGTACAGAGCTTGTTCCTTATCTTGCATATATACTTGACACTTTGGTCTTCGCATTTAGTAAATACCAGCATAAAAACCTGCTCATTCTTTATGATGCTATAGGAACTCTGGCAGATTCTGTAGGACATCATCTAAATAAACCAGTGAGTATACCTTTTATTCTGTAGAAGGACTTACTATATTTTAAAAACTTGTTCAGTGTTTTTTGTAGTGTGCTTTAGATGTTATAAACTAGATATGCTGATATTTCCGTTTACCTTTTATTAGTACTACATGCTTACTGATAAAATACATAGACTTCACGTAATTCTCCCACTACACAAATATTTGCCATTTTGAGTGAACAATGAAAAGTGTGTAATTTGTTGTGAAATGTGCTGTTCATCATGGTTTTCTACATGCTTCAAGTTTTTTTTAGCTCAGAGGAGATATCACTGTAGATACCCCATTTGGACAAAGCACAGATAACACACAGGCAAATGTGGTGGGTTTTTTTTTAGTGTACACGTATTAATTAGTAGAAGACGTACATGTCATGTATTTGCATCTTACGATGGTTATTGAGACTTGTTTTATTTCTCTATAGCGCATCAAATTACATATATGCCCTAGAAAAAAACTATTTTTCATTGTTTACTTGCCATCTGGACCCCACACCAGCAAAGGACCTGTTTTGCAGTCTCTCTCTGAGCCTGGCAACCTTGATATTTTACAGTACCAGGAGGAAGCTAAATGGCAGCTCCTGATGAGGGTGGGACTTCATTTAGTCAGTTAGAATTTTGTACCTTTGGACATAGCAAAAGCAGTTGCCTCTTTGGATATCTTCTGCAAGCAACAGCACTTTAGAGATGCCTTGCTTAGTGTCCTTGTGACTGATGCTGTGCAGTGGCAAGGAATTCAGCTTTATATAGAAGGGCTAAGTGCCTTCTTCTCGAGAGAAAGGAAATTATTTTCTTTGTGGATTGTTAGTTTGAGGAAGAAGTTTCAGAACTTGTGGTCATGGATCTAGGGTTGTAGCATCAGGGCAGTAGAACATGGTTGAGAATAGCAGATGGCACATGTAGAGCCACAATGTAAATATAAAAATGTTTTCTGCACGCCTTGTGGCAATCAGATAGATAACCTGGGGAGGTATGCTCAAACCAAACCTGGAGGAAAAGATTCCCTTTGTAAAGGTACTTATGTGCTTTAGGAAAAAATATCAAATGCAAATTGTAAAATCTAATACTAAAATATTTCTATGAATTGCAACAGTGATTGAAT
The DNA here is from genome assembly GCF_028551555.1 of Melozone crissalis. NCBI lineage: Eukaryota > Metazoa > Chordata > Aves > Passeriformes > Passerellidae > Melozone > Melozone crissalis. The sequence goes on from NW_026535783.1 coordinate 48,432,376, forward strand.
TATAGTACACCTGTCTGTTCCTTCATTTGAAAAAGTAGAATATATCTCAGTTCATTTTAAACTTTGAAATAGAATAGTATGCAGTAAAGTGTTTTAGCAGCATTCTCATTCTAAACAGGAATATATTCAGATGCTAATGCCTCCATTAATCCAGAAGTGGAACATGCTGAAGGATGAAGATAAAGATCTCTTCCCTTTATTAGAGGTAAATGTTAAAATGTGAATATTTTTTATTAAGTTTTCTAGAAACCAATTTTTTTACTAAAAGTGTTCCTCCTAGGAAACATGACTATAAAAGCGGACATTTTTAGCTATTTTCCATTAGGGAAAAAATATTCTGACCATGGTAAGAAAATTTTATGACTGAATAAATATCCTTAAGTTTAGCAGAAATAATTTAAGGTTTTTTTCTGCCATTTTGGAGTGTTTTCTTTGGTAGGATTCTTTTACAAAAAAAAAAGGATTCTATCCTCCTTTTGTTCTTGTCTTCTCTCTCCTTGCTCTCCCTTCATCCCTCCATTAAAACTATTGTCAGACAAGCTGAAGGTATGAACCAGGCCATGTAGTTTAATGCTCTCTACTTGCTGAGTGTGAAGCACCTCTAGAGGAAAACACCTCTAGAAAAATTAGTTTTGTAACTCTTAGGTTATATTAGGGCTTGTTTATGGTCAAGATACTGCATCTTAGTGCAAGTGCTGTCTGAACTCTTGTAACTGGTTTTGTATGCATTTTCTTGGCTAACTCTTAAGAAAATGCTGCTGCTGAGAAATTTTCTCAACTGGTGTACGCAGGAGCAAGTAACAACTTGCTGATAGTTGCCTTGGCTCAGCTAAATCAATACCGCCTTTCTAGGTTGTGTTTGCTGAATCAGTTAAATGTTGGTGTACTTAAAGTCCTAAGTTCCAAATTCCTTCTCCCAAGTAAAAGACTCTTCAGGCATGTGAAGAAAAGTAGTGACTGCTTTCTCTCTCTCCATTTTTTTTAATTCCAGTGCCTGTCGTCAGTTGCTACTGCCTTGCAATCTGGCTTTCTTCCATACTGTGAACCTGTGTACCAGCGCTGTGTAAATCTGGTGCAGAAGACACTTGCACAAGCCATGGTATTTTGCTATAACTATTCCAATGTTACTTCACTAAACCAAAGTGTTAGCTATGTAAAATTAGAGATGTGCAGGGGAATTGAATATCTGCATGAAGGTGCAGTTCTGCAGCTTTTTTATTGTACTCCTGAGAAAATGTAGTATAATTTTGAAAATGTGTACTTATTTGTTGCAGTTGCATAATGCTCAGCCAGACCAATATGAGGCTCCAGATAAAGATTTCATGATTGTGGCTCTTGATTTACTCAGTGGTTTAGCTGAAGGACTTGGAGGCAACATTGAACAGCTAGTGGCTCGCAGCAATATCTTGACATTAATGTATCAATGCATGCAGGTGAGATGATAAGCTATCTTATCTACACATTTCCTTTATTCAGAGAATCAGAAACTCTAATAGAATTGTAACTTTTTTCTTCCTCTCTTTAGGACAAAATGCCTGAGGTACGGCAGAGTTCTTTTGCATTGTTAGGTGACCTGACAAAGGCATGTTTTCAGCATGTTAAACCTTGCATCGGTATGTTTCTTTTACGTGTTTATTAACTTGTTTTTCAAATGTCCAAGAGGTTGTATTAGCCATTGTTATGCACCCTGTCCTGTGGGTTGCCTTTTTATTGTGTGATACATGGTAATTTTCTGCAAAAGTCTGTAGTCTTTTGTCCCTTTAATTGTATGTTAAGAAAGTATGTTCCTATTTTTATGGACAGTGCAAAAGTTCATTTTTCTTCTTTATTTTTATAGCTTTTTTTGTTCTACTTGAATTTATTTTTAAGTTTAAATATATCTAATATAAATCCAGAAATGGGGTAGAGAATAAGGTTTCACTTTGTTTTTCTGCTTTTGAGATCTGTGGAAAGTAGCATCCGTGATACGCTTCCACAATGTTTGGTCTTTCTTCCCACAGATAATGTTGAGATGCACTTGCCAAATGAGTGTTTGGATAGGCTTGGAATTTAAAATTATTTGACAGATGTTATGGTGACCTTTTCAACTCACTTTTCTTAAAATTTAATCAAAGATGTAATTGCCTTCTAGTATTTGTTGTTTTTTCAGGGGTAGCTGAATACGTGGTTATCCCAGTGATTTGGGGGATGTTCAGTCATATGATAAAACTAGTGCTTGTAGCTGTGGTTTTTTTCTTCTCTTCCTCTCTCTCCTCTCACCTGAGAAAGGGAAGGAGAGAAGATTTCTACGTAAAAGTTACATAAACGCTTTTAGGAAGATTCTAAAATCATAATTTGAAAATATTTGAGTTTATCTGCTTAGGTTCTAACTTCCAGGTTGATCTGATAAATAACTGGAATATAGCTCTTGTTAATCTGAATGTAACACTTTCCAAGTATTTAAATAAGCTTACATTATCTTTTTCTTAAACATCCCTTCCTTCCCCACCCCCCCACAATCCTAATGTAATGAGACAAGATGGTTTTACTGTATGATGAGTTTTCAAAATGTTGTTGTTTCTAGCTGATTTCATGCCAATTTTGGGAACCAACCTGAACCCTGAATTTATTTCTGTGTGTAACAATGCCACCTGGGCAATCGGAGAAATCTCTATCCAGATGGGTAAGATTTAATTTTTTTTTTAAATCTTCGCACACAATTGGAATTATTTGTCTGGGTGTTTTGGGTGAATTTTTTTTAAGTGATGCCTTTACATTAATATTTAAATTACATTTGTGATCCTTGTCCTTGTTAATAAGTTACATGTACATGTTCTGTTTACATTATGTATATTAATGGTCATTTTCTTCTATTTTTTTTAATTGTTGTTTCAGGTATAGAAATGCAGCCTTATATTCCAATGGTCTTGCACCAGCTTGTAGAAATAATTAACAGACCCAACACACCAAAGACGTTGTTAGAGAACACAGGTACCCAAAAAACACCTGTACATGGTGAAGGGAATGAAAAGATTTTTTTTAAATAATTATTTTTTGAAATTGCATAGGGGAACCTCACCAGAACTGATTTTGTTATGTATTTGGCTTTTATAAGCAAAAGCAACTCTGTTTTGCACAAGCTCTTACAAGTCTCAGTCTTGCAGCAAATCATATATCTAGATTCTAATTGCTTTCTCTTTTTATAACATTTATTATATCTATTTCTCATCTATTTAATCATTATTCCAGTTTTATTTATGTATGAAATATGACAAATGTATGCAGTAACACTTAAAACTTAATTTCTCACTGATTTTGATGTATGCATGTTCTTACATGTGTACTGTATATATATGTCCAATGTTGGAAAAAATGTAATTGGCCTATATGAAACAATTAACTCTTTGACTTTACAAAAAAGTACACTTTTATTGTAGGATAAACTTACAATATCATACACAAAAATCTAGATCTGTGATGGCAGTTTTACCACAACATAACTGAAATAATGTTTAATTTCTGTTACCTGGTCACTTAGTAGCAAATTCCTGAAAAGAATTCAAATAATGGCATGCATATTTTATGTTCTGACTTTGCATTCCAAATTGGGAGTAATTCCCAAATGCCTTACTGAATTGGAATTTCTGAGGCTTGTTTCTTTTGCATTCATAGAGGGCTTGTTCTGGTATGAAAAGCACCTTCCGTACTTGAGCAAAAAATTATAGATAATGCGATGGGTTTATTGTTTACTATTTTACTAATTGAGGATTTTTTTTCCTTCTGTTTGAAAAACATCTTGTAAGCAAATGACTGTTTAGTTGCTATTTCTGACATGGTTGGATATGATGCAAGTATAATGGTTCACTTATATTTTTGAGCAAATAAGAGATAATTTGGAGAGAGATTTTTCAAAGCATTTTTTTCTTTCTGTATTCTCTAAACTTAAAAGCTGCACGTTCTCTGCCCCTCTATCTCATTTAGTATGGAAGGTGAACTTGAAGGAAAATTTACCTAGTTTTACAGCATATTGTAGGGACTATTTTTGAAAAGAAAAATTTGAATCAAATACCTAGATATGAAATACACCATGGAATAGTGTAATAGAACAGTATAATACTGTACTAGTATAACCATATAAGATTTTCTTACCCTTGCCCTGATTCTCCTCCTCTGCACTGATGGATGTGTAATACCTGTAACTGAGAGGCATCCAATAGTTTTAAATGTATGTATGCTTCCATCATTAAGAGAATTTTTGGAAGCATCTGAACATTGATTTTTTTTCAATTATCTTAATAATTATTTTAAATGTGGATGGATAACTGCAAATAAATGTTGAGTGTGGTGTACTTATTACAAGTTTGTTGTGGGATATTTTGTTGTGTGCCACTACTATGTGCAAGAATAGTACTGGTTTTGCTGGAGCTTGCTGTGTAATTAATTACTAAAACAATTGTGAAAACACACTTCAACAAAGATTTTTGTTCCTTGTTCAGTCTGTAGGTGTAAGAATTTACAGATAAAACTTAAAATTGTATTTTCATTTGAACTTCAGTGAAGTTTTGTAAGATGCAAAAAAATTCTAGACACTATGGAAGTTGAGTAATACCAGTACATTAACAGTGAGCTGCATCAAATAAAATTAGCATGTTTGAGACTGCTAGTATATCCTACACCAAACTTTTATTTGAGAAAGCATCATCTGCTTTATTGCATGTTTCATGAAACTGTTCACAAATGCCTGTTAATTAGAGTGTTGCATAGTATGTCCCTTGAACATAGGTTTCCTTTTTCCGCTTCATACAAATCTGCTGGATTTTAGTATTCATGTATTTTGCTTCAAGTAATTCTGATACATTATTCCCCACCCTCTCCTTTTTCTAAAGATTAATCTTTCGTGAGTTGAGCAAACACCATTAAAACACATTTGCATCATTATACTTTCTTTGGTCTGTCCCTCGGAACAAAGAACCAAACGACCTGATCATATGGTGAAGCAATTTTGCTTTTTGTGTGTCCTCATGCTTTGGTATCAGAAGTCAGATTCTTGTACATCTTATGAAGAAAATTTTTGTGAGCAGGAGAAGTACTAGGATTGATGAATTAACGTTCTGCAGTCAGTTGCTTTGAGTTAGCAACCATTTTTAATTAAATTGTGAGATTATGAAGAAGACATAAACATTTGAGAAGTGTTCCATCCACTTAGGATTTTCAGACAGACCACAATATATTTATGTAAAAGTATTTGGAAATGTATTTTTACTGATAGATTAGGTCTATAGAAACCTTGAATTCTAAATATTGGATAAAATAAAATGTTTAGAATACTTGATACTAATACTGAAAATTATTAATTTCCTTTTTAAAAAAATATCCATTATAGTACATTTCAATAAAAACTTCAAATGTGTAGAGGTAAATTTACTGTAAACGATTACTCTAAAGAGGGACCGAATGACTGCTTACATCAGAGAGCCTTTGAATTTAAAATTGTGTTTTTGGTGTTCTCTCATACTTCTTTAATTTTTTCTTTTACCTTGGAGAGTATACCATATATGTTGCTGCCTCTTATTTAGGGGGTGGTAATAAACAGCACTGGTGAAATCTTATGTTTATTATCATACACAGATTCTGTTGGTTTCTGTTTCTGAGTTATTTGTTGTTTTTTCTTTATTTTTTCTCCTCCCCCCTCATTTGCTCATGTCTTGGTTGGCGTTTGGTGGTGTATAACCGTGATTGCGTTACCTTAGCAATAACAATTGGTCGTCTTGGTTACGTTTGTCCTCAAGAGGTGGCCCCCATGCTACAGCAGTTTATAAGACCCTGGTGTGTATTATTCAATCTTTTTTTTTTTAATTCATTTTTCTTCACTCTCTTTCTTTCTTTCTTTCTTTCTTCTCTCTATCTCACTTTTAGATATATTTTCAGTTGGTTACAAAATCTCAATCCTTAATCATTGCCAACCATGTGACTAATCTTGTCCTATCAGGTTTGTGAGTTTTTAGTAGCACCGTCATGTATTCTTTATGTTGTGGCTAACGACTAATTTATGCATGGGATAAGATTGTCACATGCTTGCTGTGTTAAAGCTTGATTATGAAAGAGCATTTTAAAATCCACCAGAATGATAATACAATGCATGCAAATATTGTAAAATTTATACTGTGCATTACCTAAAATTCAGTCTGAGGCTTGAAATGCTGTAAGGAATATATGTTTATAGATTTGTTACATATAAAATAGCTTGCTTGCTGCTGTAAAAGTTCAATAACTGTTCTGTAAGTGGTATCTGACATAATTCATACTGTGACAGTATTTTATGTTCCGCTTCTAATAATGATAGTTTCTATAAGTATTTCAGATACACGTTTCTTTTGTATTTAATGGAATAGAGGTCACACTTTCGACTACAGTATAACAAAAAGCCAGATTCTTGAGGTGATGCCTAATGGTATTATGCTAGTAAAAACTGTGCAACAAGTGTTTTTCTAAGTGTTAAAAATTGTGTTTCAGATAATCTTATCAGTGTGACTTATTCCATCAGATACTGTCATCTAGTTTTGACTTGGTTGAAGAAAAGTAAGTGATCTAAGTTTTGCTTTCCAATTTGTTAGGTGCACCTCTCTGCGAAACATAAGAGACAATGAGGAAAAGGATTCAGCATTCCGTGGGATATGTACCATGATTACGGTCAACCCCAGTGGCGTAGTCCAAGTAAGATACATTAATAGATGCTGACTTTTCTTTACTTAAGTGAAATTTAGTGAAAGCTGTATATGGAGTATGAAAAAGTTTACTTTGAAGAGATTCTCTGCAGTACATGATGTAGCTTTATTTTGAAGTCAAGGAGCCCAAAATGTGTATATTGTGAATGATGTGTGTCATGATCCTTCAGTAATTGTCAGCTAAAAAGGGAAGAGGAGAAGTACTGTTAAAATGAGTTTTTCTCTTTTACTTGCAATGAATATGTAAATAATGAACTTCGATTAAAATAACTGTATTTTGATACTTCTGTCAGGTTGTGGTCAGGATCTGTATGCAAATATAAGGTAAAAGTTGACATTCTTAGACCCATTTTCCACATGTAACCTAGGTTTTTAAAACAAGAACAGAACAAAACCAGTAACCACCCCTTTGTTCTTAACACTTGGGTAGGGAATATTCTGTTTCTGTTGGATCAATATTTCCAGGAGTCAGCATGACAATGAACATGCATCTCTTTAAAAGAAATGGTACAATTGAAGAATAAAATATGACTTGATCTTTAGTCTCCACATCTCTAAAGTAAAGCTGTATCAATGTAATGTTTTTTAAGAGGAAAACAAAATTGATCTTTCCCTTTTCTCTGCCTGGAATTCTTCTTCCTGAAACATAAGAATTGAGCATTTGCCTTGTTCTGAAATGTGTGGTTCCTTTCATTTTGGCCTTATTCTGTACTTTACATTTCAGTCTTCTATTGTCTGTTCAATCGTGTAGCTTACAGAGAGGGATTAAATAAGGACCCATTTCATTAACTCATCTTTTCTCTCTAATCATCCTCAGTTCCTATTTCTTGCATTAGCAACATTATTTTTAAAGACTGGTGTTCTGTTGGTGTGGGAGGAGATAATGCATGACAGCAGATGAATGGGGTATAGGGATTTTGAAGGGGCTTTAGTTTTGAACCTGTATGATAAATGTTCTCTGTGTCCCAGAAAAAAATTACTTTAAGGAATAAAACAGATTTTTTTTCCCTGACTGGAAATGTGTGAGAGATACATTTGTTGCTTGTGAGTGAAGGAAGTAGATATTGCATTTGTAGGTGTACTGAAAGAATTAAAGTTATACTAGTGTGGTGCAGAGGGGAGAGTTATGGTTGTTTTCACTGTGGTTTAATCTGAGATACTCAGCAATTTCTGTAGCTGAACATTTAAGCATGCAGTAATTTATCATTGTCTGAATTAAGTGGAAAATAAATACATAAAAGCAAAAGCAGTTGTAAATTAGGATCAAAGACCATCCACTTCACAGAATGAATATCAAGCATTGTTATCAGATGTATAAATTGAGGTTTCTAATCTATATGATTGTTTAATCTTGTAGGACTTTATTTTTTTTTGTGATGCTGTTGCATCATGGATTAGCCCAAAAGATGATCTTCGAGACATGTTCTGTAAGGTAAGGTTGCTAAGATAGTTGTATATCCTAGTGGTAGTTGTTTTACATCCTCTGGTTTCTTTCTTTCTGTTTCACTTTCTAGTAAAAGTGCTTTCTAGCACTTACTGTGTTTGTGGTCATGGAGACAAAGCAACATGTAAATCCTGACTTCTTTTTTTAACCTGTGTCTTCTTATATGCATTTGGATTATTCCAAACTTTTAAAAATAGTTGCAAAGTTCACTTAAGGTGTTTTTTGAAGTGATAATGATCCTCAAACAGCTTTCCAGCCTGCTATGTTTTTCCTGCATTTGGAAGAACAGGCAAGTTTATACTACATGTAAGACTTTTTTTTCAGGAAATGAGATTTGTATAGTTGGAGACTGTTTTTTGCCACAATGATGGCTACTTTATTTTGGAGACCTACATAAGTTTCAAATTAAAAATATCCTAGTCGTATCTTGTTTCTCATAACTCCTGCTGAAAATAAGAGATTGCTTAATCCTCCTCAGAATCCCGCTTGGTTGAGTAAGTTTCAAGAAACTAACATGCGGTTATACCAAAGAATGGGTAAAAGAATTTGCTTGTCCCTAGGCAAAGCATCAGTAGAATTTAAACTAAAGGACTGTTTGCCTTGTATTGAGTTAGTAAAAAACAAAAAAGCCTTACCCAGAATGCACTACACTGTATTTTGGCACTAATGTCTTAAATTAAAAAAAAAAAAGAAAGAGAAATAGAGAGAAAGTGATTTACCTCACAAGCTCTAAAGTGAAATCCCCATTTTCAGGAAGTTCTATGTCAAAAGTAAGGTTCATGATATTCTTAAAGCAAAAGTTTTTTGTTTTATTCATAAGTACTTATTCATACGTACTTATATTCATGGATAAGTACTTCATAAGTACTTCGTAAGTACTTATTCATAAGTACTTATTAGTCTCATGGATTGGTATTGGTACTTCTTCTTCAATTAATGACATGTGTGAGCATCAAATCAGAAACTAGAACTTTTTTATCCCATCTTTAAGAGTAAAGGCAGAAATCTTGCTGTCCTAGTTAGTCTCTCAGATAACCGGCTTCCTTCCAAGGAACATTAGATCTAGAAAAGGTGCAGCTATGAGTATTCTAACATCAGGAGAATGAAACAGCAACTACAACTTAAAAGGGGGTCCTGGATAAGAGTCTGTGATGATTGACCAAAGCAGTCTCACTGCATGTTTTTGCACCAATCCTTCGGCAGGTTAAACTCCTCTTTTTCAGATCCTTCCTAAGTGATCCGTTTGGGAAACAATGCATTCAAATCTAAGCAGAGTGGTTCTTGGTCGTTTGGCAAAAGGACATCCTTGCTTTTTTAAGCAAGCAATTTTAAAGTAGTTTTGTGGGATTTGCTGTACAGAAAAGGAGACAAAGCTTTCTTCAGTGATAACTCATAGGGTTTTTAGACAACTTCTTCACGAATATGTGATTGCTGTAGTCCAAGTAGATGTTTTCAAACACTAATTATGACTTCAGGAACAAGGGAAATAAACTGGATTTATCCAGGTTTTGGGATTTTCTTTAAAACTTATTTATTCTTTAGTACTAGAACTGCAAGAGAAGATACTTTCAAGAGCATGGATAGATGAGCTGCCAGTGTCAAAATCTGACTCATAACCTTTTGTCTATCACTGAGCATTCGTAGATTTTTCAGCTGGTTAATATGAAACCATTTGGGTGTAGGAAAGACCCTGCTTGTGAGAGGGAGAAAAGCACTAAGTTAACTGGTTGCATGTAATGCCGTTACCACTACATCTGTTTAAAAGCAGATCTGCTTGACAGTCTTGTGTTGAACTTGTTACCATGAGCCTGAATTTTGACATTACCTTTTATTTGAGGATGTGTTCATGACAGACTGTTCCACAATTCTTTACATTGAATGTAAAAAGGGAAAACAAAACTTCAGATTTTCTTGGTATAATTTTCTATGAGGAACAGTAATTCTTTCTGCTTTTGTCTTTTCTAATGTTTTGCTTTTACTTGCTGTTTTAAGGGATAACATACTAAGATTTATTTTTTTTAATAGTGTAAATTCATTTTCAAGTAGTTTATTACATCCAACAGTCCAAACAGAAACCTGTAGATTATTTGTTTTCCTCTTTCACTGGATTTTGAATGCCATTGACTGTGGATCCCTGTTATTTCAAAACAAAGAAGGTTTTAAGAGCCTCATTGTTAGTGAAGTTGTCTTAGAGGTTCCATGCAGAAAACAGAGTTCTCAAAGATTTTATATTTGTGCTAGAAATTGACAGGTATTCATTCTATTAAAAGATGGCTGCCATTTAACTCAGCTTCCCACAACATACTTCACATCTGTTAAAAAATAAATATGAACAGAGTAGTCTTAAAATATATGTCGGATGGATGGATGGATGGATGGATGGATGGATGGATGGATGGATGGATGGATGGATGGATGAAAAATGAATTGAAAAAATTTATAATTAAACATTCTAAAATGGCTTAACCCTAGGTTTTAAGTTACCTATTAAAAATATATATAAATACGTATACATACACTACTTTCTTTGGGTTCTTTATGTATTCTTTATGTCACCTTTAAAGAAATACATTAGAAAGACCTTGCTCTACTTCTTTGCTTCTTTGTAGCATTTCAGTATGATATTGAAGAATTCAAATTGCCACATGTACAACTCAGCAGTTTGTGGCTTACAGCATATGAGGCTAGTAAATAATGTAGCCTCTATTTTTTGCTTATTTTGACTTCCCCTTTCTCATTTGTAGATTCTTCATGGATTTAAAAATCAAGTTGGGGATGAGAATTGGAGGCGTTTCTCTGACCAGTTTCCTCTTCCCTTAAAAGAGCGCCTTGCAGCTTACTATGGAGTTTAACCTCATGCACTGTAGCTGCAGTCCCATAATTAGAGGTAAGCACATGAGTGTTGCTTGCCAGAGAGAACTGGGACTTCCTCCCTGTTTGCATCATATGAAACATCATTACTTCATCAGTGTAGAATTGCTGAGCTACTACTTTGTATATGAAGGAAAGAAAGAAGGGATGATAATATACCTAAGTGATGGGGATTGTAGCAAAAGCATTTGTCTCATTTTTTCTATTGTTACAGAGAGAGAAAGAAAGAAAGAAAAACTGAGTCTATGATACACACATTAGTTTATCAAGAAAGTTGAAAGTATAGGTATGACAAAGTGCTGGTTCAAGTTTAATAAGCAAAGTGATGAATATGATCCTCAAGTCTTCGTACTAAAGACACAGGCTACCTTATATGTTGTGAATTAATAGATGGCAGATGTAGTCTAAGAGAGAATACTCTACTAGGATAAGAAAGCAGGTTTGTTAACACAGTAGCTGTGAGAAGTCTCATGGCCTCCTAACTACACACTAAATGATCTTTCCACTGAATAAAGAATGCTATGCTAATAACTACAGTAACTGTATAGCTTGATGTTTGGGGGAGTCTGATATGTGTTTATTATTGCCATGTTTCATTTTGTGTGTCAACTTAGAATTGTTAGACACTTGTGTGTGGAGAATGATTCAGTTTCGACAAAGAACAATGAAAATGGATTCCAGAGTACCTCTCTATTATTACACCACCTTGTTTGTATGCTACCTGTGTATGCTGTATAAAGCAAATTTCCCATGTGTGATACTGTGAAGAGATTATTGTATTACCCAAAAAAAGAGAGAATTAAATTTATTCTTTTAGTCTTTATACAAATTTGAAACTTTTAGTAGAATTTTTGTATTAAAATTATGAGAGTGAGTCATGCAGTTCTGTTTAGTGTTGGAATGGACAAATAATGTTTAAAATTCAGCCTAAGATTTTTTTCAAAGTCGGTGTCATAAAATTACGCGTTTGATCAGAACAATGGATTAAAAATAAAACAGCTACATACTTATCAATGAGAGTATTTTAGTTCTGACATGAGGATGTTTTCTCTTCCTGATGAAAAGGAAACAAAAGTGATAAAATCCACCATTGTTCTCAGTTTCAACTGCAGAGAAGGTATGGCTCTCTTGTTTAATCCACTCAGAAGAGAAGCTGCTAGGTCAGGTGCAGATATGTTTAATATTCTTTTTCAATGTCATAACTACCTCATAATTTTGTGCTAAAAATGGAAAAACTGGTTAGAATATATAGGGTGCTTTTATCTTAAATCTGAGTTTAACACAATAGTGGAATTGTCAATGTAGTTTGAAAGCATGTATTGTTGTTTCATGAATAGTAATTTATCTGATACAAATGGGCTGGTTTCTTAGCAGACTTAAAAGGGAGCATTAGGCATAAATTCATTTTTAAGTTAGAGGTTGGCACTTAGTGCTTGAAAAAGACTCTGTTTATGTACCTATCTGCCAGAGGTTCCAGGTAAGATTTAATTATACCATTATCTTTTCCCTTTACAGGTCCTTCAGTCTGGGAGACTATGAGGGAGCCTCTGCACCCAGGGAAAATGTTACCCTTTACTGGGGGGAAGGGTAAACCAGTAGGGAATACAGTACAATCCCAACCCTACTGGGAGGGGCGGGAGGGAGGTGTTGCCGTCACTGTATTAAGTCGATGTTGGGAAATGTTTTAACATCTGGAGCCTTTGTGGGTGGAAATCTGTCTCCTATTACACCTCTGCACTGGATGTGAAGAAGAAAAAAAAAGAATCTAGTCACAAAACAGCACATTCTGGAATATTGTGGGGATTTGTACCAAAATAAGAAACCATATAATTGAACCATAGGGATACGTAAAGAGGAAAAATATTTTGCGCACAATAAAGGAAACCTAAGAATGGGGGTCACAAACAGTAAAAGGCTTTCTTTTTTGTTTTCTGTTTTTTTAAGTAAGGGTTTTCTACATTATTTCATCCTGCTTGGGGATTCCTAGATATTTGCATGTTAATGAAGAACTACACAAACGAAGTTAGTACAGTTAAAATGCAGCTTGTGTCTGTATTAGGAACAGGCACTTGCAGTGTACAGTATAGAAACCCCATCATAAAATAATAAAGGTTAACTTGGAAAAATGAAGCAACCTGCTAGCTGCCAAATAAGTCACTCCTATCATTTTTGGGGTAAAGAGAGGTACACTGCAAAGGAAAGATTGACATCTTAATTTTTATGTTAAGAGAAACAACCAAGGTAGTGGATATGATTTTGTTATTGTACTCTGTTAGTTTTGATTTCTAGAGTAAGGCATTATTCCTAACTTGCAGTTTAAGGTTCAGGCATGCGTTCTGGCTCATAGTGATCAGAAGTAATTTTAATTAGTGGGAAAGTAGCATGCTTGCATCACATAGAGTGAAATTGGTATACATTTACCTATGTTGCGCCAGTTTTGTGTTGCAGTTTACCAATTCAATATAGCCCTAAATTCAATATAACCCTGCATTTAAAATTCCTTTTTAAGATTCAGTGGAATTTATTTTTATTAAGAGTATAGATATAAAGTACTGTAGTTAACAATTAGGCCTTGAAATACCTTTTTAGGATCTGTTAAGATTAAGATTGATATTGTATTGTGTGTAACCTGCACAATGTGGAAAGCTGATATAGCTGTGCAAAATTTTTGCCTCTGTGCTGTCAGTGTGATGTGCTTTCTGCATGGTTATATACTAGTGATTTTATCAGAATCTCTAAAATGAGTTACATGGTAAGACCCGTTAAAGGCTGCATAAGTGTTAGTTGGCACGTAAAGACAATTGTAGAAGTTGATGACAAGATTGCTATATTTGTGTTTATTCCCACTCAACGTATTATCTTCTACGCTTTCTTTTTGTTCAAAGCATGATCTTAAGAGATGTTTAAGTTAATGGATGTAATGCAGGGTATCTACACTGTATCGGCGCATGTTGGTGGCCCTTTGTGATGTAGTTAAATGCACAAGGGTGCAAGTTTAAAGCTACAGAGTGAAAGTTGGTTTGGATCCTCTTCATTTCATTTGTTTAGCTTTTCTGTTGTGTTTTTTTTTCTCTACTTACATGTATTCCTGTGAATAAATCTTTGTTAAGTTAACGCTTTACTTTTCCTTCCATGTGTATTTTCTTATGTACTGTGAATGTGAAATCCTAACTGGTACACTTGATCTTGTGTCCATCTGAAAGTGGCAAGTCTTTATTAATTTAGATTGCCTAAAGAGTATCCCATGATGGTAAAGGAAAATGGAGAGATTTTTAGCTCTGCTGGTCAGAGGTGAAGCCACACCTTTCCATTTTTCAAGTGCTGCATTATTAATCTGCAAAACAAAATTAAGCCATAACAGCCTTTTTGTAGATTTAGTTTCTCACCTTTGCATTGCAGAATGGATACTGGATAACAGTTTTTGGTTTAGTTGGTGTTTTCTGATTTTTTGTGGGGTTTTTTTTGGTTTTTTGTTTGTTTGTGGGGGGGGTGTTTTTCTTTGTTTTTCTTTTTTTAATTTTTATTTTTTGTTTTATTTTGTTTTCTTTTGTTGGTTAGTTGTTTTCTTGGGGGTTTTTTTGTGTATTTTTGGGCGGTCGTGGAGGAGGTTGTGGTTTTTTTTCTTTGGTTTGGCTTGGGATTTTGGGGTGGTTTTTTTGTTATTTTTGGTTTGGTTTGATTTTGGTTTTGTTTGGTTTGAGGTTTTTTTGGTTGGGGCTTTTTTAAGAACTTGCTCTTCTTTGCATGGTTCTGTTCTTTGACTGTTGAATGATTTAGCTATTGCACTGAAGTTTGAGCTGTGTGAGTGTGAACTTTAAAATGCTGTTTAAAGAGTTTAGACTTTTTTTCTTTTTCAGTGCATGATCACATGCATGTTTTGTGTCCTGTCCCCATCCACCCCACCTGTTTTTTTTGGCTTTGCAAATTTTAGTGGATTATGCCTGAAGCATAGTTTGGACATGTATTGTATTAAATATATTTGATAATGCCAGGACATAGTATTCATTCAATTTGATCAAAATTGCATGTGATAACTTGCTTTCAAGTTACATTACTTTGATAGCAAACCAAAAATACCTTCTCAACTAATAATTCTGATAAAAATTGGTAAAATTGAATTTTAAAAATTTAATTTGAAAGGGAACATCCCTGCCCAACATTTAGCAAGCTGGAATATTATTTTAGACCCAAACTTGCTTTAATTTTAAGTGTGTTTGAACATTAAGGAAGAGTTTCAGAGAAATGACATTAAAAACTTTGTAGAATAGAAAACCTACCCAAATCATACAGTAGCATAACAACTAAAATCTTGGTTTAACTAAACTTCTTTAATTTCAGAAAGCCCCTTTAAATAAAACCACTCCACCTCACCTTGGATTAGTTTAGGATGCCACTTTTGTACATATTTGTTTTAACACATACTTGTACAGATGTGAACTAATCTGTTATGACAACAAGGAAAATAATTTAAAAGGGCAGGAATAACTAGTACAGGAATAAACAAAATAGTGTTTTGTATCAATAAGTTCTCTCATGGTATATTTTAAAGCAAGTAAACCATATTCCTAATGCCTAATATAGTGCAGAGATTTGCAGAATCCTTTTAGGGTGTAATGTGAGGTAAGAGAAGTTCTAATGAAACAGCATTAATATTTAAAATTGAATTATTGCATCATGGGATATATAAAAAGCATCTTAATTCTTGTGGTGTAGTCTTGACAGTTCTTGAATGTTGACTGGATGTTCTGGTAGAATTGTGAGTTTGTCTTTGTTACATTCCAGTGTTTCTGCCTCTTGGCATGCTAAAAGCACGGCTTACTTCATTTGCTCCTTACACACTGAAAAAGTGCTGTTAGTGTGCTAAACTACAGAAATAGCCGCTGCTATGTAATGGTGTAGATTTTTCTACTTGAAGAATTTTGTTGTAGGAACCTCAGGAGGTCAGTGTTTACTGTTTTTATATATGCCTTTTTCCTGTTTTGAGTTTCCCTTTTTGAAGGATTCTGAGAGTGAAAAAAAGCTGCTGATCAACCTAAGTTGGTAACAGAAAGTGTATTTAAAATCCTTATAAATGCATCTTTTTGGCAGTTCAAAATTGCTGTTAAATTAGTCTTAAGTGAAGTTCAATATTAAATTTTTTTCAGAACACAGTCAGGAAACCACTCATTTCATTTTGGAAAACAGACTAGTTCATTATTTTAACCAGCGCAAGCAAAAGTAATCAGTTTTGTATTTTTTTCCAAAGTTTGATTATTTTCTTTATCAGTGAGTATGTATATATTTAAATTGTAAGAAACTAATTCTTATGCTTTAGTTCATTGGTTCTTGAAGCTTGTACTCAGAAAATCACTTTTAGAAGAATAGGTTAAAATTTGTAATCATTATAATTTTTAAAAGTTATGAAGTAGCATAAATTTTGTGACTAATAATATTGATACACACTGTGATTTTTTTTTTAGGACTTTCATGTTAGCATCAGTCTTAATTACTTAAACTGCATATATTGTATAATATTAAAATGTATATTTTAAAACTTCAAGTGGCTTTCCTCAAGCAAAACTCAATGCTACTTAGAAATATTCAAATACTAGCTTTATCTCAGGTGAATACTCTTGTACCCTTTTTGTTCAGAACACATGCTTATAAAAACGTGTTGTAATTTTGTCAGTTTATGTATTTCATTTAGGCAGCTCCTCTTGTCTTAAACTTACTCTAAATTAACCTTCTACTGTGGGACAATAATGACTTTTGCTTCACCTATATTATTCATATTGAATGTATTAACAGATAAGGTGTAAAACAAACGTTCTTCCCTTAAGGAGAATGCATCCATATTCTAACATTTGAATTATTTCTTTAAAAAATGCTTTAAATGTGACATTAAATTGGAAACCTTTTGCGTCAGATATTTTCAAGGAAAGAAGTTGTAACTTAACACTAACTGCTTCCATACTATATCTTTCATAAGGATGACAGAAAGCTTTTATATAGGGTCTGAAGTGTGACTTTTTATCTTAGATGAAGGTTAAACTCTACAGTGAAATGGCAAAACATCCTGCAGTTAATCTCAGATAGATTCTGATGTAGTTTGCACACATATTTGTTAAAATATTATGTAACCTCACCTTAAATAAATAAAGCTTGTTCAGTAGCTATGTATTTCACTCACCTATGCATTCTCCAGGATGATTTGTATCCATCAGTCTTCTATGTATTCTCCAGTAGAAACTACATTTTATCTGCCACTGATGCTTGCTCTTTGCACTTAATGGTTGGAGCAAGCCAGTTTTAAATGGGGAACTGAGGCAAGTACTCTTCTTACTTGCCTTGTATATTCTGCTAAAATAGTGATATTCACTCGCTTGAATGTACGTAAATGAGGGAAGTTTGAGATGACTCTATAGGATGAATCCCTGTGTGGTGTTACAGTATGTTTTAAGTAAGCCAAATCCACATCTCAAAGAATTCAGCACTTACAGTATAGTATCATTTTTCTATAAACTTGTTATGTTGTGCTACTTTCACTTTAGGTATCTACTTCCTTATTTCAAGTGAGCAACAAAATTAACCAGGTTTGGGTGTTTTTGTGAGGACAGCAATGAGAATAAAACAATTGGTATAAGGAGGTTTATTTGACTGTTAAAATCTGCAGTGGAGTATCTTTTTTTGTGGAAAGAGATAGTTATGTTGTACATCGTCTGACTTAGTGATACTAGAGACTTCTAAAATCTTTAATTGGATGAATTACACAAAAAAGTTGTAAATGAAGGGAGACCAGATCTTTCTGCTGACAACTTAGGTTGTATAAGTTTTGCTTGAAAGCTTTAAATCTTATGTTTCTGTATCTGCCACAATGTTGGAATGTTTCCTTCAAACATATCCTCCTGCAACCTCTCAAACTGTACTAAATTGAGTGATATTTCTTGAAGTCTGCCTATGTGCTAACAGAACTTCATTTTAAATAGAATATGGTTTTAATTTTTGATAAGCTGCTGAATTTTAAAAGAGTTTTTGGGGCCACCAAATATTTTGGATCATGCAGAGAATATATATTGTACTGTAGTAATTTTGTATTTACATTTGTATGATGTGACATAATAGATGTGAATGTTAATCACTGCTTGACTATGTTAATAAAGTTGTTGAAATATAGACGTTGCATTCCAATTTTTGATGAATGATTGAAATTTATTGTTCAATTTATGTTTTGCCTGACCCAGTAGTACACTCTTCTAATTCACATGTGTAGATTCTTGTATCTCTGAAGTAAGGATTTTTGTTTTATCTGAAGGAGAATGGTCTTTGGATAATTTAATGTTAACTTAGTTTAGATACTTCATGCTGCTTGAGGGTAGATCAATTTCTAAAAAGGAGGTTTAGGCGGATTGAAATTATAACCTGTTGGGTGATAACTATAACTACTTTACTACTGAGAAATGTTACATTAACTATGTTTCTTGAAACAGTTGATAATTGCTAAGTCTGACCAAATGGGAAAGGGGAGAAAAATTTTGTGCTTATTTCCTGGGCTATCAATAATGTGAATAATTAAATAATGAGTAAACTAGAAATAAATTAAAATTATTCAAGACCTTGAACCAAAATTGCAGTGGTCTTAGTCTAATTTTATCTAGCTTGCATGGGATCATGGTAATACAAACTATTTAAAGAGCTGTCCTTACAGAACTTCAGGAAGTTCTATAGATTAGAAGTCTCTAAAATACAAAACAATGGTTTCTTTCAATCCACACGTGTGGAGTTGAACATTTTATGTTCACTTCCAATATTTAACGGTTGATCAATAGCATGTAGACAGCTTAGACCATGACATGTGTCTAGCACAGATTGTTTATCTATTCATAATTTTATTGAACTTAGTCATTACACTATATAAGCAACTGACTAATACAGCAATAAAGTGCACACATATAAATAGTATAATGAAATTTATTACTAATATAACTAATTACTTGTACACTTGGCTGAAACTGTTTAAATTAAGGACTTCCATTTCCTGAAACAAGAGAAGGCCATGGAATAGCAGTGTAGAGACCAAGCTGCTTAGCAGAAATAGCAGTTCCTGGTGGCTGAACACATCAGTGGCTGTGTAGGAGGGGAGTGGAAAAGTTTAGCTTACTTTCAAACAGGGATTCCCACTCACCTTATGTTCAACATACTGCTCTCAGTAGTTTGTTCAAGACTTCTACTATCAGCTCAACACCTGATTTTAAGCCTCTAATTTTGAGTGTGAGGTTAATTACTACCTGTGTTTAAAAACATTAAGAGGATGAAGTATGTTTTGAGTACAGGAAATTAGTGTTACAAAGCTTGTGGAAAGGTTCAAAAGATTGAACATAAGTTTATGTCATGGTATGTATTTAAAAAAAAAAGGCATTTAAAGTTGTATTCGAGTGAAGAGGCATTTCAACAGGCGTAGGGTGTGTAAAAAATAATTTATGTATGTTAGGTGCTCACAGACTAGTTGTTGGTAACTTTGGTTTTCCCAGAATGATTCACAGTGAAACAGATTGCATGATAAAGGACTGATCTCTCACAGGCATTTACCTTTGTTCTGCATAAAATGAGCAGTATAGACTATTAAAACCTCTCAAAAGACATCCAAATGTTAATCTGAATAATGACAGACTTAAAATTAAGTAGTTTCTTACAATCCATTCAAGCAAAGCAGATCTGATTATACTGCACATGTATTAATAAATAGATGTATAGGTGAAGCCATAAAAGGAATTGTTTCTGAGTCACAGTTTTTCGGAGGTTTTTTTTGGTGACACGAACTCTTTGTCTACCAGACTTCAATTTGAATTGTGAAATTAAAATGGAGGTATTTATAGATATATATTTATCTTTTTTTATATATATATAGGTGTCTTCAGGTATAAATACTACTTTTCAAATATTCATTTATAATTTTGAAATATATGGAAATATGTATTTCCATACTTCAAATTATATTAAAAAATAGGGAAAAATGTTATACTATATATATACACATTTTATATATGACAGTTTGACCTATTTTTTCCTTTTCTTCATGCCCCTTGGTAAAGTGAATGGTCATCAATTTCTGGTATTAAATATACAGGGGAACTCAAAGTCTTCCTGTGTTTAAAGCACACTGGTTAATTTGGATGCATAACTACTGCAGTGTTACTGTAACTTATGCCAATAGTTTTAAAATTTCCATTATTTCTCTCTGCACTCTCTTTGTTTAATAGAAATACTAGATAGAATTTTATTTCTTTGATAAATTACACAAAGGGAAGTGAGATTTATTTACCTGTCCTTTTACCCTGGAATTACTGTTAAGTAATGTCTTACATGGTAGTGTATATTTAATTTACAGTTTTCTCAAGCTATCTTTTAGTTTTACATATATGTTGACTTACTGAGAAGTTTCTGTGACTTACAGGTATAAAAACTAAAGGGTTCTGTAGTTTGAAAACTCAAGACAGTGAAGGATACCATTCTAAGAAGGATTTTGCATATGAACTAAACCAAAAAATAGTGGAAAACTGTTTTACAACTAAATTTTAATATATTTTTCTTCCTAGAAACACATCTTTCAGTGTCTTCTTTTAATAAAATCATATCTCAAATGGACATTTTGAGTCATTTTACATGGTAGGGTTTGTTCCTCCTTAATGTAATTATGGTCATTGTCTTGCATATATGTTTTTCATTCTGAAATGTACATGCTCAAATAAACATTTTGGAATCATATGTGTAAATATATGCACCTTTTCCTTGTAGCTGTGGAAAATCACATTAACCACAGGACAAATTAAAAATTAAAGTGTTCATTTTTTAAAATTCTTTACCTATCTTAGCATAAGGCAGTAAGGCAGTTGCATCACTTTCTCTAGTAGTACTCTACCACAGGAGTATGTAGGCAATTTTAACTTTGTTTATCTCCATCTTCCTTATTCCTGAACACAAAACCTATTTTCATCATTGGGCCAAAACCAGATGGAAGCCAGCTGGAACCGTAGACCATGCTCTGAATTGTGTTGCTATCATTCACTCAGTCAGGTAAATTTCTCATTCCATGAAAAAAGGCAGTGTTTAACACAGACAATTGCCTGATGTAATAACTCAGAGTTTAGTTATTCTGATTAAGACCCATACGCATCTTGACTACTTTTGTACCTTTAAAACAAACAAGCACAAAAACCCACAGAAAAAATAAAAACAAATATAAAACCAACAAAAAATAAACCTCCAATGTCTTCTGTGTGAGCAGACAGGAGGCCTTCTAAATTGTTACTACACATCTTCAGAAGGAGTTAGGTTTGAAGAGTTTTATTGAAGTGACAAGGACACTGAAGTTCACATTTTTTTTCTGTTTGCTAAAGCTGGTGGCTGCCAGTAGGTAGGCATCAGTGTGTCATGGATGTTAAGACTCAAAGGTAAGAATCATTTTCACATACAATTACTTTTGCCCAAATGCAAGCCATTCACTGACCATCCTCTTCATACTGACATTCTGATTTTTAATGTTAAGTCTTAGTTAAGGATTTGTATAGCCAAATCATTTCACTTTTTTCACAATATTTCATTGGCTGCTTCCCACCTAGGCAGCTAAAATACCTGTCCAGACCAATATCTTTCATTTTTTCATTTACTGTCTTGCATGAATCCCAGTCAGTTGCTCTTCTGGTAGTATAGTAATACTTTTAAACTGTCTTTGGCTTATTAAGAACACAAGTACCATCTTTTCTTATATATGTTGTCCTAAGAGCACTTTCTAGAGATACCACATAATCTTACTAGCTTGGCTTCACACCCTTCCACCAATTACCTTTTCTGTTGTATATTATAACAAGAGTGGAGAAGATCTTTGTGATCAGAGCACCACAACAGTTGGTGGTGTACTATGGAGCACTTTGGTGCTAAGTAATTACAGTCACAGCTTGCTCTTCTAAACACTTCACTTTTCATTGAATTTCAGTGTATCAAATACATCAGTCCTCTTTTTCTCATTTAGGTTATTATTACTAGTTGACTGCAAATAATCTGCTGCTCCATATTGGCAGGTAAGTAAGCATGTATATAATATTAAGAATATTAAGGTGTCAAGAATATGAGTTCAACTAACCACTGAATGTACTCCTTAGGTTACAGCTGCATAATAATTATCCTGTTAATTCCCCATCTTACATAGAATATAGATTTAAAACTTCACTGTGGTGTTACTGTAGTAATGCACCTCCTGAATATGTTAGTCCCAGAATATTTCATGCAGGACTGAAATGGGACAAGAATTCAAAATGGAATCTTCAAATACTTAGCTATTCTGGTTTGTTGTTGCAAATGTTTACTAACACTTTCTGAGCCTTCCGTTTGATTGATGGTTGATTTAATGAGACATGCTTTTGGCAGAAGAGTTACAAAGGCAGACCATTAACACCAAGTGACTTATTGTGAAATAATGCTGTTGGCTTCATATCTTAAGTAATTTGAATTAATGAATGGGATAACATCAAGCTTGGCGTCCAGATCAATAGAAGCATGCAGTTAACTATACAGTTAGAGTCAGATGATGCAGCCTAATGGAATCCATAATTCCAGGGATGTAGGAAACTGTGTCATTAAAAGTTGCTGCAAATCTTCAACAGAACATGTATATTATTCCTTATTTTGAAATAATTTTGATGAAATATTGCACCAGGTTTAAAGAAATTCAGTTGATCTCTTACTGTAATAACATGTCTATGACTCTGTTGACAATTATTTTTGTTCATCTAATACTTAGAAATAACATTAGAAACGCCCATCCTACCAAAAGGTGTGATGTGTGTTCTCTCCCAGCAGCGTTCTCTCATCAGACCACATTTTCAGTTTCTGCATGTATTTCAGAAAAGGACTTAGCCTGTATTAAGATTATTTGGGAGAATTCCCTTTGAATAAATTATTTCAAGTTAGCTGTATTTGCTGCTAACTTTATAATCTCTTTTTCCAGATTTTTTTTCCTAAGTTTTACCAGCGCTAACATTTTGCCTATGGGATTTTGTTACACTTTCTGTACGAAAAGGCTGCAGTAAATATCTGGTAATGAAGGTAATGTGTAGGTCATAAGCAAGTGAATTATTAAACTTCTCAGTGGTGTCTGCAGGTATGCAGGCACGATTTCTTGGTTAGAGCATAACCCTGGTGGCTTTTTAAACCTACAGGGTGGCCTGACAGTACTGACCAAACTGAAACAACTCTTGAAAAGGACTTTGCTACCAATTCACTCTGTCTTCACTTCATCTTTTGTTCTCCACCACAGTGGTAAACAACTCTGGCTTTTTATATCCCCTTCTGCTGCTTGCAGTCTTCCAAATACTACTATAGACTTTTGAGGAGTTCTTTTAGTAGAGACAATAAAGAAAGAAAATGCATTTTCCAGGGTGTATTCTCAATGTAGTGTATGAAATACGTATATGATATATAAAATACCTCCATCTGCTTCTTCAGATCCTCTTTAAAGTAGTGTTAGAGTATACATTTTGTCTGAATCTGTTTCAACTTTTCTAATTTATAAGGGTCTTTAAATGTCAACTAGCTCATTGGCTACTCATTATGGCAATAAGTTACATAATAATCAGTGTTATTTTTGGTAATTGTTTGGATTTTTTTTTAAAGTCCTAAAATTAGTACATGCAATTCATGTATTAAGGATTTTACTGGTAATTGAATACAGTTATTTTACCTAGAGTTTATAATTTATTTTCAGATGGCTTAGACATAAAACAAATTAACTTAGTTGCTATAAATAAAACCAAAATACAATCTTTATTTCCGTTGAAAGTAAGTTAATATTAACACTTATAAAACTAGAAGCTGGAAATATGGGAGAATAGGTATGTGGAGATGCAGATAACAAGCTGCACGATCAGGGATACTCTTTCTGTAAGAGAAACTGAGCTAAACGCCTCCTTTAACATGTATTCAATCTATATTAATGCCAAACGCTGTACTTTTTAAAAAACCCTAGCATTTTCTGCCATGTGTAACCCGGAATGTTACTGTATTCTAGATCTATCTGTGCCCAAATTTTGTTACTGTTTCTTTAAGACCCTGCAGCCGGAAATGGAACTGGGGAGGTGTGAGCATTTTTTAAATCGTTTTTTGCAGGCAGCTCAGCCTCTTTGACTGCCTGATTTTTGCCTTGCTGGGTTCTTCATTTTGCTGAGGCAGAGCTCTCACTCTGGCTGCTTTTTTGGCCCTTGGCTTCTTGCTATAGAGCTGAGGCTGTGTGGACAGAGGCTTTTCAGGTTTGGGTTCTCTTTGGGATTTGGTTTTTTCTCATCTCAGAGAAGCTGCAGTTAGTGGTCTTGGTCTGCCTCGGGGCAAATTCTACCAGCAGCACGTGGCTGAGGAGAGAAGACCACAAGCCACCCTAGCCCAGCTGTCATTTCTTGCCTGCCCTACCATCTCCTGCAAGAGAAAAGTGAAGTCCTTACATGAGTTCTAGCCCCGTGATCCGAGAATGCCAGTAGGAGCTCCAGCTATCAGGGAGATAAGCAGAGCAGTGAGCAGAGGGAGGACTGGCACTCTTTCCCTTTGTCCATGAGACGTGCTCGGCTGGGGGGGAGCCACCTTGGTGGGGAGGTACTCTGTGAGATGTAGCAATATTGTATCTAGCAATTGTTTACTGTTATTCCTTGCCTGATGCTGTTCTGATTGTTAGTAAATTATATTTTTTTCGCTTACTTCTAGTGGTATTCGTTCCTCGTCGGTGGAAAAGAGTTGGTTAAGCCTATAAGGGGAAGCAACTCATTCCAGAGTGTTTCTTCTAAAATTCTGTAAAACCAAGACATAAAATATAACTAGTAAACTAATCTAGCTATGATGTGTCTTTAGTTCTTCATACCCTTCCAGGGAGGTTTGTTGTGATGGTTCTTTAACCTTACACTCATGTAGATGATGAGAAGAACTGCTTTTTTAAACTATTAAAAAATCAGCAATCCAGAAAACTATTTTGATCTTCCATGAGCCCTGTTGAAAATATGCAAGGAATTCTTGTTTTATTATACAGGACTCACTGTGTATTTATGGCTTTCAAAATAATGTCCCTTTCTCTCTGCCTCCATTACAGAAGGAGAACAAAAGAATGACTGTACTGGGACAAAAAGTCTTACCTAACCTAGTGTCCGGTCCTTGGCAGCCAATACCTAGGGAAGAGATAAGATTAAAGAACTGTAAATGACAGTATTGCAAAGACACTATTTTCAAAGACTTCACTAACTGCAGATCAGAGACTTCCAGAAAAAAGGACATTGTCTCCACATTTAGTAGTCCATTATGGATTTCTCTGTGTAGAAAAATCTCAAAATGTAATCTCAATCCTGATCATGGTACAGATCAAAGTGTTTTTCTGTATAACTGTACCTATGTTGGAGTGTGCCTTTACATTAAGATTGTGCATTTCACTCAAATTTATGTGGAAAGCGGTTGAAAACCTGAGGATGGGTTTGATATTTCTGTCATGGATTCAGATTGCTGAAGAACTGCAACGGTTGCTTCATATCTACCATAGCAGCACATAAGGGAGAACTATATAGCTTTGAAAATATGGAAGACAGGAACTTTTTTGTGAAACGTAGAAGTGAACCTGAGACTGCTTCCATCATAGCTTAGTATCTGCCCCTGTGAAAGGTGTATGTCTATCTGCTATGGAATGAAAAGCTTCAGCTCTGCTCATGTGGCATGACCAGCATTATCTGGTCTGTCCTGGTGTACATCCTTACAGATTGCAATACACACTGCAGAATGTACTGTAATCATGTCCCTGGTTTTTTTGTGGAGTTTTTTTTTTTTTTTTTGGAACAGATCATAATGCAGACTGCTTACTTATATTAAGTAAAAAGAGAACTAAAGAAGTGTTCTTCAAATGTAGTCCTATAGTGTCACAAAACAGAGCAATGCAGTGTCCCCAGACAGGTGCAAAAGAGAACTCCTTTATTGCAAAAACTGGGTATTTTTAAGCAGTTAGCCTTTTATCAGTTACATACTTTTAAAATACAACAAACATCATCCAACCAACCACCATACACAACAATGGTTATGGTTAACGCACAATGGTTATAAAACTTGTTTTTCTATCTCTTTATTCAGTTGAGTTGCTCCCAGCGGTCTTTTCTACTTAGCCAAAGTAACAGGAATGAGCCATGATTTCATAAGGCTTCCTTCTGTAAAGTTTTACCTATCTGCCTGTAAAGTTTTACCTGTCTGCATCACTACAGCATGTTATTAATGTTTAAAATGAAAGTACACATGCTTCTCTTACCAAAAGAAAGAGATCCAGATCTAAGAGTCGTGGGACTTTTAAAGAAATTTGTCCTGTGAAAAATACAGGAGTTTTCTCTGTATTGACAACTTACCAACTTGGCATACACTGGAACTTTGGGAGAACATTGCTAGAAAGAAAGGAACTTCTAAACTCACCATGGAGCTACAAAACGAATGGAATAAAGGTACAGCCATTTACCAATAATTGTAATACCATTTCAGAATGATACTGCTCATACTCCATGAAAATATCTGTAGTAAACCTAGATTAAATTCTGTAGCTTTGTAAACTTCTGAACGACATTTTTCCTAGCCATTTTCTTTCATGGAAGTCTTTAATCAGCATAAATTTTATACAAGTTGGTGAATTCATCAGGTTCTGAGGGATGACTTGGAAGTTCTGCTCTATGCCTTACCCAATAACATACAGAACAAAGTGCAAAACCCGTTAGTGTCAATGTGAAAGAAGGCGAGGTTTTTCACACCAGAACTAACAGAGTTTCCATAAGGGAGGGGAGCTCCTTGAACACCCATCTGACAATATCACCATCTTACTTTTTCTGGTTTGGATAAAACTTTGTGCTGACAAAACCACAGGTCAAGTTGGGATAGAGAACTTACCACATGTTTGCATTGGGAAAAGAGCTGCAGCCCCTCACATTGCTGCTTAGACCTGGCCCTCTAGTTTTAGTTGATAATGAAAACATAACTGCTGTCTTGGGCAAGGAATTACCCTATTAAGGTAGAACAGGAACTCTGGAGAGTTCCACAAAGAGTCCAGTGGTGCTGACACTGCAACAGAGACTATCTATCTATTCTATCTATTCTATCTATCTATCTATCTATCTGTCTGTCTGTCTGTCTATCCATATATATGTATATACATACACGGAAAACGAGCCAGGTACAGATTGGCCACAGGTGGCACTTGAGTGGGCCTGTGTTCTAGACCAATAATTGGCATCACCCCTGCTGGCTAATACTCCGTATTGAGTCAAGGAATGGCCTACAGATTGAACCATCACTGAAGAAGGTGAAGACCTGAATTAATCAGTTTCTCCAGACACTTTGGCTTTAGATGAGGCGTATCTTTGTTAGGAGCATGCCACTGGAACTGTAAAATCCTGTGGGACAATGCTGTTAGGAGGGCAGACTATGGTTTATCAGCAAAATTCCCTGCAGGACTAGTCATCATCAAGGACCTTGCTTTCAAGGACCTTACCCTACTTGGCTGGAATAAGACTTGGTTGTGAAGCCACTTCACAGAATCGCAGAATATTCTGAGTTGTAAGGGACAGAAGGATCATCGAGTCCAACTCTTAGCCCTGTAAAGGACATCCTCAAGAATCGCATTGTGTCCTCGTGACACGCGTTGTCCAAACGCTTCTTGAACTACGTCAGGCTTGGTGCTGTGACGGCTTCCCTGGGGAGCCTCTACCAGTGCCCGGCCCCGCTGGGCGAAGACCCTTCCAGCAGCAGGCCTCTCGTCGCCGCGGTGCGCGGTGCCGCTGCGCGCGGCCGTTCCCGCCCCTCACGGGGCGAGCCCGAGCTTTCCGCGCGCGCCTCCCGCCGCCCCTGCTAGAGGGCGCCTGTCGCCCCCAGCGCTGCCGGGCCTGCGCAGCAGCGGCGTCGGCCGAGCGCAGGCGCGGGGCCGGGCGGGGCGAGAGCGGCGGCGGTGGCGGCGGCTGCTCCGTCACGGGAAGGGCGGAACTCGGCGGCGGCGCCCGTTTCCTCCGTCGCGTCTCGGCGGCTGCGGCGGACGCGGCCGGGCTCGCCGGTGGCCGGGCGGCGGAGGAAGGATGGCGTACTTCGTGGAGAGCTTCTGGGTAGGGCAGCGCCGCGGGGCCGGTGACGCCGCGCCGCGGGCGGAACGGGCAGGGCGCGGCGCAGGGCAGCCGCAGTCCCCGCTGCGAGAGCAGCCTCGGCTCTTACGCCACCCCCGGGACTGAGCCGGGGCCTTGCGGCCGGGGGTTCGTGCCCGCTGCGCCCGCCTCGGCGGGGCTGGGCCGCGGTGAGCGGAGTACCTGCAACCTGCGGCACGGCAAGGGGACCGCCGGCCCTGCCCGCGCCGCCGTACTCGGGCTCCGCTGCGGAGAGACGGCGGGAAGAGGGATGGGGTGGTATGGGACAGGAGAGGATGGGGTGGGTATTGCCATGAGACGCTGGGCCGAGGGATGCGCGGACGCCACTCTGTGCGCAGAGGTCCGACGCTCGCAGTCAGCACAGTGCCGGGGGGTGACTTGGGCTGCCGTGAGTCGTGGTGCTGTGCGAGGAACAGCACGGGCAAAGGAAAAACCGCGCCTCGGCGCTCCGCGCTTTTGTACCGGTAGCTCGTCTCTATGTGCCCGTGAGGAGGTGCAGCCGAGCAGCGGCCGGCTTAGGGAAACAACAGGCTTTCCAGCCTACTTTGGACGTGCGATCTTATAAGTCATCTCTGCGCAGTTATCTGCTTTTTGAAGTGGGTAAATATATATGGATAAAAAAATTAAATGGATTGAGTTTCGTGTGACATGCAACTAGTTTTCATTGTGACCTTTGCTAGTTTGAAACATTAAAATAAGTGTTCCCATAGTCGCCAGACTGTTTACTAAGTTGCTTCTTATTTAATTTTTTTTGTGCCTCTCTACCAAGAAGTAGCAGAAACGTAAAAATTGTTTTTGTTTGAGCCTGAAGTGAAAATATCTTTAGACACATGCGTTTCTAGTTGTAAGCAACAGTTATGCTTAATGCTTAACAGTTATCCTGAACTTTATGCCTAAAGTTCAGGAAAAAACTAATTTCACAATTACACTGTTCTGGAATATAGAGCATAGCTCAAGTTTATGTTTTATTTGCAATCTTATGTTTAGTTTTGACTCCTTTGCTTTCAACATACTATTAAAATTTAATGACCAGAGATATTAGATTTGCTCTCTTGGCATACAAATCTGCTTAATTTGAAGTCTCAGTGTGGGAGATCAGTATTAAACTAACGTGGAAGAATTTTATCTTTCATTAAAATAAGATTAAAATTAATATGAAAAGATGCATTTTGGATAGAAAAGCTTCTATCTTCTCCTAACATTAAAGCAAAACAGAAGTTGTTTATTCAGCTATCACAACTGAAATTGAGTTTAAGCTTCATTATGCTTCATTATGTACTGTATTAAGCTTCAGTATATACTGTAGTATGTTCATTTAACTGTCTCATCAGTTGTTTTGTTTTGTTAGTAAGTCAGTTAAATTGGTGAAGGCAGTGGTCCATTCCCGTATGTTCTGTTTCCACGTCTGTGTCTTCACAAACGCTTCCAGCAAGTATGAGGTGGAAGGTATCTACCTCAGGTTCTCATTTCTCTCTTTCTGCTTTAAAGAGTCTCTACCTATAGCTTTGTTAGCAAAACCCCTAGTGTGGTTTACCAATGAGTGCCAAGACATGAGTGATTCCTTCTGTTAGTACAGGTTTTTCACATATGTCAGAAATGACACAAGGTAGGACAAGAAGTTTGTTTGTGTTTGTCTTGCAGTGATTATAAAGACATTAGACAGGGTCTTAACTTGCAAAATTTAACCAAGAAATTTTTGTGATACCATACACAGAGTTTTATTTTGTATAGAAGTAAAATTAAAAGGCATAGGAAATGTTCTGTGTTTCCTGCTGTGGATGAATATTTTCCAAGATTAACTGTAATGATGGATTTGTAAAATCTGAAAGTATTGAATTTTTGTATTTCTTCAGAACTAGGCATAAATTATAGGTTTGTGCATTTTTAATCATTAGTCATCTTCATTTGCACTAACATTTCAGAATAGGTTATTGTTCGGAATTGCTACTGCTTTGGAAGACTTGGGAAGCAATCCATGTAGGCTCTCAATTGTGGTGATAAAGTTAAGATGGGAATTAGAAGATACATGAAAATGCACTGAATGCATAAGGGCTAAAAATAATGAATAGAAATGTGTAAGAAGAATGGAAGGTGATAGTATGTAAAACTTCGTGAGGATTGTCTTGTCATTTCTTCCTTGCCCTTCTAGGTAACTCTAGACAAAATATTTTTGGAAATATGGAATAGGATTGGTATGCTTTTTAAAGCACTGATTTAAAAATGCATCCAAAACATAATTAATATTCAATTATTTTACATAGATGCTGTCATAAATTTGAAATTGTGCATTGGAAACGAAAGTCTGGATCTTAAGCTGTATGATGCTCTCCCTTGATTTAGTAATTTGCTGTAAGTAATAGGAAAAGAGATCAGAAACTGAAGGGACTTTACTGAAAAGGGGAGTGACATCTGTATGAGTGTATCAATTTCTTACACATATTTAAGCTGCTGTCTTCCTAAATGTGCTCATGTAAGCAAAACAAATCTTACCTTCTTTGTTGTAAGTCTTGAAAATTATCCTGAGGCTTTCCTCTTGCACCGCTTTTGAAAGTGTTTAAATAATTGCACACTTTGGTTTTGTTGTTGTGAGAGGATGTAAGAAAATTGGATGAGCCTGCTGTGTCTTCAGTGTTCTGTAAGAGGTCAATGAGAGATAAATAAGACTGTTTTCAGGATGTGGAAAGCTGGAGTGCAGAGACCTCTACTGTCACATTAAAAATTTACTATTGCTTCAAAAATGTAAGGGTCTGCTAATGCATTCTAGAGCTATTTTCCAAGCTAGGAGGATATTTTTGGGTATCAAAAGTTATGAACAAGTAGTACAGGCTGTAAGAGGCTTGGATTCTTATGACTTGAGTTTTATGCATTCAAGTCACATGTCCAAGTATTCCCAACTCCTAATTAGTATTGTCATAAAACACTGCATGCTTACTGCTGTGTATGTGCTACATCACAACAATGTCATAATTTAAAGGTAACACTATCATAAACCATTTCTGTTAAACATAGCTACATTTTGTCCCTTCGAGTACACTGTTACTGGTATAGGAGTATAGAAAGTGTTGTTTATCATTGACTTACAGTTTTCTTAACAGTGCAGGTGATTCTTATGACAGTTTAAAGACAAGTCAAGAAAAATAAGCACCTTCCAAACCAGTCAGTGATTGTTTATGAATTGTTTAAAATTAACCAAATTAATTAAACTGTTGGAAGTTCTGTGAATAGCTGAAGCTGGTTTCTGTGTAACTCTGTACTTGATAACTTTGGAAGTTCTGGCATATAAAAACATATGTATAAATTGGCTTTGACAATTGTTAAAATTTTTTTAATTGATCGCTTTACTGCTAGCTTTTGAGAATGGCTGTGTTGAAGATTTGGGTTTGTTTTTCCCAAATACTTTTTGTGGAGCATAAAGGTTGGCAGTATCCCGGTTTAATAATTATAGCTTTGTGAGGAAGCTTGCTCTATTAAGGGTAAGAATGTATTGTCTTACAAACTTGTGAGTATATGAGTGGCACAAAGACTTGCCATGTTGACATCTGGAGTTACACTCGTATGTCTTTGCAGCACTACTCTTCTGCTGGGCATACAGCTGGATGCTCTGTTTCAGGAGAGCTGTTATGCAATATTTACTTAGTGTCCTCTCTGTATGTGTGCATGTAGCACGAGTTGGCTGCCTTCCATCTGTTAGTTAAAAAAATAATTAAATATTTTTAGTTACCTATATGTGGTGTGAAATCTCTGTCCTTTCTCATATGCATAGAGCTTCTCTGGAGTTGATCTTTATTTGATAGGTTGAAACAGGAAGGTGAAAATTGAAGTTGACTGTCTTCTCAAAACTTTCAGAACAGAAGAAGATGCATTGCCTGTGCAAGCAGATAATGACTACTTTTCTTTCACTTTTCAGTGCTCTCAGTTTTCTACAGTTCTTTCAGACACTCACAAATTGAAACTTACAGATAGGTAACTTTCAAAAATGTAAGACCATAATATTAATCACATGGGTATTTTTAGGTATTCAGGGCCCATTAAATTAAATAATTTTCTAGGTAGAAAGCTTGGAAGATATGTTGTTTATTTGAAACTGCAACAAGGATTAACACTTTAAAGAACATGACAACAGTGTTTGTCAGAGCACCTAAAATAAGTTTGCCTGGTCCTGAATTTAGTATCTGACCAGTCAGAGAAACCATAATGTAACCAGTTTTTTGGACTGGGTAAATTGAAAATGGTGTAACAAAGTACAACTTCTTTACACTAAGAGATATTAATATTGAATGGTTTTAATCCAAAGGAGACAGAGCTTGCACTGAAACAATTTGATTTGAAATACAGAAAATAAATGCTGCTTCAGATTGCCTAGAAATTTCTGGGTATTTTACTAAATGTGCATTTTAAATTCAGAATTATTTTTATTGCAACAAACAAACTTATTCTTAAAAACGTGAAGTATTTTAAGTAGTTCAGTCCCACAGAGTTCCTGTAATGTGTTTCCTGTTATGCAGAAGTCATGGAAATACTGATTTCTGACTACACATTTGCTGACAGGGCTACTTTCATTTCCATGAGGAAATCTTTGCAACTAGTTCTTGATGAAGGGAAATGGAAGGACTGGTTGCTCTTGCTTTCCGTGACTTAAATTTGTTTTGAGTATGAAGTTGGTCACTAATGCTTCGTTGTAGGCTTATTTAAGTGTTTACTTGTATTTAAAGTCTTGCTTTCTCTAGTGACTTGCTCTCAGGGGACATCTATGCTGTAGGTATGGAAGTGGTTTCTTACACTAGTATAGAATAGGAAATCTCACAACAAACACCATCTTCTGAAGAGAGTTTTGTGAGCTCTGAGTAAGAAGGAGAAAACCGGTAATGGATTTCAGAGTAATCAAATGGTGCCTATATGGAGAGAGGACTCCTTACATTTTCCACTCTTACACCCAGTTTTACATTTGTTTTTTTATTGATTAATGACAGGATCACCCTCAACAGATCATGATTTACCTAAAAAATTACATTCAGAATGGTCTTTTAAACTGATCTGGAAGTCTGTTACCCAGAGCTTGATGTTATACATGACAGCAGAAGGTTGTCTTTCTCCACTATGCAACTTGTGGAAGAAGAATCTGCATCTGACTTAACTGTCTGTTATACCAGTGAATGGTATTTGCTTATTAATGGGAGTGGAAGGTTTCATCAGTTCCCTCTGCTATGTGCTGCATTAGTTTATTTTTAAGTAGGCCAGTAATGGTCTTCCAGTGATCACAACTATTACTGCTGCTACTAGAAAGGAGCAGGTAATAACACCCACTGAAGAAAAAGTGTCTAAGACACAAAATTTCCATGTACAGAATTCTATACAGTATGTATGGGAAGGAGAAATGTTGAGAAAATACAGCCAAAACACACACAGTGTTGCTGGCATATGTGCATGTAGGAGGATAAATACTTAGCTTTTCAAAATTGAGCAAGTTCTCCTTTCCCCACCACATACATCTGTCTCATTATGCTAAATACAGAGCCTTAACTCTGATTGCTGCTCTTTATGAATATAACTATCAAACGGAGAAGTTGAGGAAGGGCTGTATAGCTTTCTGCATTGACCCAGTGTACTTAATTTGGTTTGGCTACATGTATGTCTCCAAACATGAGCAGAATTGTCATCAGGTTAGTCTTTGGAACTGTTGGTCATGTGAAGAGTTTTGAAGACTGGATGTTTGTGCTTTTAGATAGAGCCTGATACAGGTAATATACCTGGTACTTCACATTATATTTACAAGTGAAGACATGTCTTTTAGGTGTGCCAGACTTAAATCAAATAGGCCCTCAAATCTGTGAGCCTGCTTTTGACTTACTGCTTTGTTTAAACTTTAATGTCTTTTGCACACAGGTTCTTAACCTCCAATAACCATTGATAGTGTATAAGAGATGAGGCTTTCAGGGGGCTCAGTTGAGGAAAGTATCTGTTCTGTTTCTTTGTTGTGCTTTCTACTATTCATTGTGAAGTCAGGAAAAATAATAGTACTTATTAGAAAACATAATTTAAGTGGAAAAATTATTTCCTTTGCAGTAACCTTCAGTTACAGTTAGAGAACAAGATAATGATGGCAGTTGGTTGTTCAGGCTCATTTCATTCTCTAAAGATTTGTGTGGTTACATTTCTGACGGTTTATCAGGAAGGCTGCAGCCAGAGGCTGGGTCATGGCTGTGCTATCCTTCCTGCATTTCTAAATTGGCAGGAAATTTAAGGAACTCCAGTGTAGAAAAAAAGCTTCCATTATGAAAAGTTTATAAGCAGCCTATGTTCAGCACATTTTGGTAACATGTTGGTTTAGCTGGAAAAAACACCTTAAAGCAAAGAACATTTCACAAAGGAGAATTTTACTAGTTTTTCAGGAAGAAATGCCTAACGTTTATCTGTAAATGTTTATCTATAAATTAGGGTACAGTAACAACTTTGGAGAAGTTAAATAAGAATTATATTCTGTATTCTAATTGAAAATACCAGTGTAGTCTTAATTATAATGCAGTGGCATTCCAGGTTTATATTAAGTAACTACCTAAAGTTAATAAGTTAGTGCACCAGTATTCAGAGTTATTGGGCTTTAAACTACAAATAAAAATGTTTAAATAGGGGTGAAAGGGGAAAGAAACTATTTAGACTGGTATTTGAGTAGGACAACATTTGAATAAAGTTGAATTTTCTACTAATTGGTGTTCTTATCTTTCTTTTACTTTTCAAGTTTGTAAAAGCCTTGCTCTGTAGAGAGTCCTTTTAGAGTTTGCTATATTTTCATGTGTTCTGTTTAGTTTTGTTTGTACTTTTTATAGACTGTAATTGCACTTATACAAAACTAATCTGAATTTTGGTGCACCTTTTCAGGTTACAGTTTACTGCAGCCATGGAAACTGATTTTTTTAAGGTGTTTTTTTTCCTTTGGTTTTGCTTTTCCCAATGCTTGGAAGAAATAAAGCAAATAATCCTGACTAGTAATCTGTATCAAATTGCCTTCAGTTATCTCTTATTTGTAAATTTATGTGTCTCCCTAGGGTGTCTTTAAGGCAACTTGAAACTTAGTGGAAGTGGTCTTAATACCATGGCTACTGTGAAGTTTTTCCATCCACCATGGCTACTTCTCCTTATTAAGATGGCAGATCCCTGAATGCCTTCTCCTCCTAGCCCCCCTTCTTCTGCTGAGCAATACAGCTTGTTTGTTTCCTTGCAGTGATCTGGATCAGTGGTTCTTGGTTTTATTTGCCAGCTTTATTTTTCAGCTGCATAATTTCCCTGATAAGGTTTGCGCTATGGCTGCATAAAGAAATTTTTGCAGAACTGAACAGGCAGAAATGTTTGGAAGAGTACAAGACCAAATTGTCAGGCTTTTCTCACTGACAGTATAGACCTGCCTTTAAAAATTCAGGATTTTAAGAGTGATGTGGGACTATTTGAATGCATCCAAAAGGAGACTACAAGGTTGGTGAGAGTGCTGGAAGACATGTCCTGTGAGGAGCCACTAAGGACCTTGGGCTTTTCTAGTTTGGAGAAAAGGGGACTGAGGTGTGACATAATTACTCTCTATAGCTTTCTGAGCATGGGAAATTGGCAGCGTGATGCCCATCTCCTCTCCCTGGGAGGTAAGGATAGGACATGTAGAAATGGTTGAAAACTGTATCGAGGAAGATTCAGATTGGACACTAGGAGGAATTTCTTTATTCTGGGAGGGTGGTCAAACACTGGAATGGGGTAACTAGAGATGGTGATCAGTGGCCTGAGCCTGTCAGTATTTAAGGGAAATTTGGACAATGCCATCAAGACCATGATTAAACTTCTGGTCATTCCCGAAATGCTCAATCAGTTGGGCTAAATGATTGCTGTAGAGCCTTTCCAGCTGAAATAGTCTATTCCATTCTATGCTATACATCCTGTTCTTTCCCTTCCACTCTGAACATGCATGCAGTTTTCCTGAGGGCACACTTTGCACCTTATAGCGAAGCATCATTATGGACCTGAAGCTTTTGTGAGAGAGAAGGGGAATGGATGGTCTGACAGGAAAACTTTAATAGTAGAGGTGCTACGATGCTGTGCCTTGCCTTTCTTTCATTTCTGTTGTTGCTTTTTGCTGTAAGGAGGAAGTTCATCATAGTGCCAGAGGTCATAAGCTGGCTGAGTTTATTAGTCAGTGCTTAGAGCAGTGTCTTAGTTTTAATAGTGAGGTGTGCCTCACTCACTGGAAAATATCTTAAAACTTAAGACTAGATAGAGAAGCTACGAGTGAGAAGGAAAATATTCTTTTTTTTTTTTTAACCAGTTTTATGAAAAGCAGGAGAAGAGAAATGAAGTGTGAAGGATTGGGGAAGTAGGATATCAAGTAATCCTAACTGAATTTTAGTTCATGTAAAATAATGAAAGAGATAAGAGGATAAATGGAGAGTACGGTATTTAGGATGTGTTTAATTTGATGGGAAGTGAAACAATACAAGACCCCTAGAAATCTACAACAGAAATGTCTTTGACTATAACCTAGAAATATATAGATAGAATGGTAGTAGTAGCAGCTGAGGTGATCTTAGTTTAGTTTACATATATGGGATTCATGGAAACTAACAGCAATTGCTAAAAAGCTGAAGCATAAGAAACAACTTCTGATGAAGTGATTAAAATGAAAAGCAGTTATGAAAATGCATAGGTTCAGCATGTTGTGTTTCAGAGTTTTATTTTCTGTTTATCTTTAGGGAGAAAGGAACAATGGCTTTGATGTCCTCTATCACAATATGAAACATGGACATTTGTCAACAAAGGACTTAGCAGATTTTATTAGAGAAAGGTAAGTATTCATCCTATATTTTAAATATAGTAATTGTAGGTTTTATTGTTTGTCATTGTGTTTAACAGTAGTGTGCAAAATATGTAAACAAAATTCAATTATCAAAACTCAATTATTTTAATATACCTCTCACATTCTACAGGAGTATCTATACTTATTCCATTAGTTTAGAACTGAATAGGAATGCTTAAGCATCAGTTAATAATGAGCTTCTAATTTTTCAGGTTTCATTTTAAAGATGAGAATAAAAATCCAGAAGTGTCATATTAGGTGTCCAGCAGTTTATTTAAATTAATCCCAATTTTTCATTTGGAAGAAAAAGGAAGGAAAATGATAAGTTAAAGTTGCAAAAATTATTAGACTTACAAAGTTGTTACTATAGATTTGGAATTAGGCTATTAGCAACTGCTGGTATAAATTTTAAAAAATTACACTTTCAGAAGCTGAGACAGGTTTGTTAAAGAAAGAGGGTAATACATAGGGACAAGAAAATAATATGCAGAAAATAACACAAGTTCTTCTATATTGGATGAAAGAAACAGGACTGAAATCTGAAAATATGACAGCTTTCAAAACAGGTGATCTAGTGCTGCATTTAGTTCTTTGTGAAAGAAGATTGCTGCATTGAACATATGGATTTCCCTTCTTAACAAAATCACTTATATGCCTACTTTGGAATTTTGCCTTTCCTTAGTTACTGACACTAGATAACACATAGAAAATAGTTGCAAGGAATTGAATGAGGACCTGTTTCACTGCTGGCTTCTTGCAGTAGAAGCTATCGAACTGGAATTCTTCAAAATTTAAGTTTTGGCTTCAAATAGATCTCAGTTTAAAAAGTACTTTCAAATTTCCACAAAATATAACCACCACAAATCTGACAGATACTCCATTGCACTAACATTAGTGTAATTTCAAAGTGAATTGGAGAAAATTACAAAAAAACCATTTCACTAAGTAGAAACGGGTGAGGTCCAGAGTCCAAAGGTGGTGTCTCCTTTTGTAAAGACTGCACAACCAAGGAATCTTCTGTTTTTCAAGTCCCCAGTATCAGAGAATGAATTATGAGACCACAAAGGGTTCTAGTGAAAACCTGAGTTCGATTAAGCAGAAGGATATCACACTGTTCACATTCAGTATAAATGCTTAATGCTTCACAAACTTGTACTTTTAATATTTGCTTTTTATCGTCTGAGTTCTTGAATCTTTCCTTTGATAGCTTCTTTAATTTTGTATTCATTCAGTTTTTATACCATCACATCATGGACCTAAGCTGTACCTTACCTGGAGACATTTAACGTTATTGGTTTTACAACCTTTGTGTTTAGATTTACCCCCATATTTAGATGAGAAACCGTCTCACTCTCTCTGCTTCTTGTCTCCTGTATGTTGTATTTTTTGGGCATGCTCCATTTTATTCATATTGGTGCTAAGGTGAAAGGTCTTACATAAACAAACGGGTAAAAAATAACTTGGTACTGTATATGACTTGGTTGCTTTGCTTTATAATACTGACATAAGTAAAACTTGACAGTTCTTCCAGCACAAAATCCCTAGTAAAAAGAATATGGCATTCTGTTTTTTTTCTATCTATAAGCTTCAGCAAATTAAATTTTTAATTTCAATATTTTTGAAATTAAATAATTATTTTTAAATAACTTTTAAGTTATGAGCCTTTGCAGTCAGTAAAGAAAATCTTTGAACCTTTTTCCGCATGTTAAAATGTTTCAGCTCAGGTTTCTGCCAATTATTTCTAGTGTGTTAAATAACATTTAAAGATTAATGACCCTGTATGAATACATGAGGATCCCCGTGGGTACTTTATCCTCAGTGAGAGTTCAAGAAATGCTTTTTTGTGTGCATGGATCAGTATGTGCCAAAGAGATATGCAGCCATCTTACAGCATCTTTTGTAAGATCTATGAAAAAAATTCAGTTCTCATTAACTCACTAAGATAGAATCTGAGTGCTATGTTGCAATTTACTTGACAGAGCTGCGCTATTTTTCCTTAAGGGTAAGTTACCTATGTCAATGATGCAGATCAGCTGCACTAAATTCAGTCCTTTCTAGTGACTTGTTTCCATTGGGATATTAAAACTGCCTTGTGTATTCTTCAGCCCTGTTTTTCTGCTGCCTCTTGATAAGCCAGGCTGCAATTAACAAAAAGCAGTTGAGGAACAAATTGATACTTCTTTTCCATAAGGGATGCATGATCAATCACAGCCTAAGCTAGCAGTAGTTTGTGACATATAGTTTAGATTCAAAGAAATAGAGAGACTTCAAATATTTGGTATCCTTTAATAAAAATATTTGAGAGTCCAGATGTGTGCAGTGAAGCCCTTTGCTGCTGTTGTGAAGCTACTGTGGGATGTCATTCAATTTCCTGAGAAATAAAAATGGCTCAGTAGAACACATTTTTTCACATGGGCCAAATTCTTGATCTCAAAAAGAAATTGGATTAGACAGTACTTGAGCAGTATTTTACAATGGTTCAGTTCTCTCGTCCATGATCTCTTTTGCATATTTGTTAATTGCAAAGAAGTTAAGAGATGATGCGCACAGTTATCTGTTCTCCTCCTTCTGTAGATTATACTCTGAATACTGTTTCACTGAATACAGTACTGTCTTCTGCTGGGAATATGTTAAGTGGATGGGCAACATGTATTAGGAGCCATCGAGATCTAGTGTTTTCATGCTTTGGCTTTTGTGTACCTGATTTCTGAGCTCTTCCCTATGAAAACTAAATTTACATAGATTTGAATTTCGAATCTGTTTTTCCATCCTTTTTACACAATTGGCTGTTTTCTGTCTTTTTTTTCAGAAGTGGATACATAAGAGGGTGAAAACTGTTGAATAGGCAGAGACAGATCTGAGTTGGTGGTAATACTTTTGACAAATTGGAGTACTTACCCTTTCTAGGTAGAGCAGTCATCTAGTAAGCTGGGTTTGTTGGAGTCTCCAGACTAGTCAGAAAATATACTTTTTATGAAGTGATTTTGCATGGAAAGAAGAGATGGGTCAGCATGTTTGGATGTACAGACTGCTTAGGGCACAAAAACGTGTGTGAAGCCCATCTCTGTTACTTGTGCTGTTCAAAATGGTGTTTTTGTTGTGTGTAGCCTAATTGGGGAAGAGTATTGTTTCCTTTTCTCCAGCCTTAGAATTGGTAATGAAAAAATGTGTAAGACATGGAATAACTTTTAAAATTATTGTAATCTTAACCATTTCTTAAAAAAATATTTCAAAATTTCTGTAAGAACATTCTGAGATTGTGAACTTTTTTTGCTGAGAAAAACAAGCATTTGAAACATATGAATTTGTAATAATATTTCTATGCTGTATGTGCCATTCCTGCCTGATATCCTAGAAGGACCAGAAGTTTTGTTCCTTGTCTGTGTTCAGTGACACAGTATTGTTACTGGTCATGTATTAAAAGAACCAAAAGCCAGTTGGATCTGTGGTTTAGAAGTTTGTCATCTGAAGGAGTGAGTTTTCTGCCAGGCAGTCTGCTTAATGTTGGTAAATCATGAATGCGACAGGTTATCTATCTGCTGAAAGGTTAGACACCAGTTCTTAAAATCATCAAATCATAGAATGGTTTGAATTAGAAAGGATGTTCAACATGATCAAGTTCCAACCCTCCCCTGTTGTGATCAGGGACATCTTTCACTAGACCAGATTGCCCAATGCCCCTTCCAACCTGGCCTTGACTAAAGGCCATGCTTCACTTATAAAGCATGTAGAAATTTTTGTTTGTTAAAGAAGTCAAAATAAGAAGGTTGAGCTGTCTGCATAGTTGGTTTTTTTTTCTTTATATTTGTGGAAGATTTTGTAGGTGAACTGTCATGCATCTAAAGTCTAAACTTTTTATATCTAAGAAATCATGCTGCTTTTCTAGGAGAGATGTAGGTACAGAAATGTGTTGTTTTTTCTCCGGGAATCTTTCTAATGTTTTTCTGCACCAATTGCCTGTAAGCATCATAGAAAAAATCTTCTAGATCAGATGAAACTAACAATGCATATGTTTCCATTTAACTTTTAAATGTTTGGCAGATCCCAGGCAAAGACACACATTCAAGTGGGTGAAAATTAATTTACTAAGAAAATCGTAGTCTATTACCTGTACAACAGAGTGCTCTGCAAAGTCAGTTGATAGGACAAATGTACTAATTAGTCATCTTTCAGTTCTTAGTCTTTTTACTGATGTGTGTTAATACTCTGTAGTGAACTCCAGTTTTGTGGAGATAGTTCAGGGAAGTATGCTGTAAATTGGTTCAAAGAAAAGGCTTATGGATTTTGGCCAAAATTCTTGTGTTTAAACAGAAAAAATAAGTCACTGAGTTATAAAATCTGGAAAACTTGGGTAGACTATACAGATGATTAGTCAAAATATATTGTTCATCGTGGCAATTAAAAAAAAAATCATTGTCTATGCTTGGTGCATGTGTGCTTGCTGTTGTGGAGTGTGCAAGATTTCCAAGCCTTGGAAAGTTAACTTTTCCTTATCATCTAAAATATGATCATATGTGGAACAAGGATAAAGTGAATTGACTTTCTTTTATGGTGAATAACTTTGCAGTAGATAATACTCAAAATTAAATTTATCTGTTGCATGTTGCAGTTTAATCACCTTCTCCAGACAGATTTCCAACTAACAAACTGGATAGTTATTTTGGAAGTTCAGTAAGTTTTAACACATGCTCCTCTCTTTCAGGTGAATACCCCTACTTTGTTTTCATATTTTCACAAGACAATTCTTTTTGCTTGTAAACTGTTGTTGTGCACCAGAAAAGAAAACTTCTGTCTCAGGTTATAGTCATGGTATCACTTGAGAGAGGGATGAATTTTTCATCTGCCTTTTTTTCTTCTCTCATGTCCTGTGTAAACGTATTACACAGCAGGAAAGAAATTGCTCCAAGTTTTTCAAGAGAAAACAATTACAGTATTTACTCATATCTAGGATGCTTCCTAATCTAAGTTGACACTATATAGTGAATATTGTTTAAGGTGAAAAATTAAAATACTGTGTATTTTTAATAAAAGGAGGGTGAGGAAGATTAATAGGGAAGGACTTGCAGGGAGTCACTGCTGTAATAGATGATTCCGTGCCAATTGCCCTGCAGAGGCTCTGAGAAGGGAATCTGTGCCAACCCTTGGATTTCGCCTCTCTAAAAGACAAGTGAAATTGTGTGTTCGAGTAAAGGAAAATATTAGAACACTTTGTGTAGTTTCTTAACTCAGATATTACTGTGTGAAGAACCTAAAGGAAAGAACAGCCTACCCCCAACAATAAGACTAAACAAGACCTCATTTTGTTTTATGTGATTGTTCCGTAAATATTTTTGGTTTCTGCGTTTGACTTGTTCTGCTCCCTGTAATGTTTTGTCACAGGGTTCTTAGATTATTTTTTAAAATATACTAATGTATATTTTAAAATGTATGTACAGCTTTTGAGAGATCATTTAAATGGAATAATTTTTAGCTCATGTAAAAAGTCTTCTGTTTTTAACCTTTAGAACGCATATTCAGTCTTCTTACCTTCAAATTTTTGATTGTACTTTTGATGGCTTTCTTTGGCAGGGCAACAATAGAGGAGACATATTCAAGGTCGATGACAAAACTAGCCAAATCAGCAAGCAATTACACACAACTTGGGTAAGTAAGTGTACATAAGAGAGAAATAAGTCACTGTATACATGGTAAGATCAAGTCTGATTCTGAATATTTTATTGATGATGTTGAAGGTTAGTGTAACTTTATCTTTAAAAACGGTTGTTAGGTCTTTAGTAGCCATGCAAAAATTCCTGCGGACAAAGACAGCACAGTTCTTTGAACTGAAGAAAAAAACCAAAGCCTAAATACAGATAAACTGTCTTCTGTGTTTAAAGCAGAGTTCTTTTCAGACATAGTTACTTCTATTATGTCCTCTCAAGCCTATGGAAATTATTTTGAAGAGAGAACATATGGCCTGCAAATATGGCAGTGAATTTATTTATTTCTTTTTTTGGGGTGTTACCTGTTCTCCGAGATGTTCAGAATGAAGCTTTTCCATAGATTTATTCCACAGTTAAATGGAAGTTTTATACTCCTGGTATGTTTTTAAAAACTAGAATGATTAATGGATACCTTTCCATTAGATAGATTAGACCAATGAAAACTCAGACTTCTGAGAAAAACTAGATTTTTTTTTTTATAGTAATGTAATCTAGAAATGTGGGGAGCTTTCATCAGTGAATAATTTGATAATAGTTGTTTTTGCTCTTTAAATTAACAGGCAGATACAGAACCTTTGAACATAAGAGCTTTAAAGCCTATGGTTAGTATTGATTTCTAGCAGCACTAACCAGAATAGCAAGGCAGAAGTATGTCTTTGGAACGCTTGGAGAAAGTCCATTCAGCACAGAAATCTGAATCT
This sequence comes from Melozone crissalis, assembly GCF_028551555.1. NCBI lineage: Eukaryota > Metazoa > Chordata > Aves > Passeriformes > Passerellidae > Melozone > Melozone crissalis. Next base: position 48,475,784 of record NW_026535783.1, read on the forward strand.
GAGAAATGATCCCACCTCTTTGTTCATCTTCGTTAATCAGTAAATCCTTTTTAGTGGCAGACCATCCAATATTTTTTCTCCATCTTGTGGCTGCAATGATGTAAGACAACTAGAGATGTCACTAGCCAGGGAATTCCTGATTTGTTCACACTGATCAAGTATACACATAATAGTATTTACTACCACTTAAATTATTTTAAGCTGTTCTTGGACTGTCTTGATGCTTGGCATTGTTGTGTGCTCATTATAGTGTTAAATGAAATTTGTGGTGTTTTACTTATTAGAGCCAATACAAGTAAAACACTGGATGTTTTGTTTATTCAATTTTAGGAGAAGTGAACTGTAAACTTACAGATTATTCTGTAGCACTACTAAAAAAATTGCCAACTGAAAGAAAAAAACCAAAACAGATTAACATTATTTTCCTCAATCCAGGACATTTGCACCTGTTTGGGATGTTTTCAAAACCTCAACAGAAAAACTAGCAAGTTGTCATTTGGATCTTGTGCGGAGATTGCAAGAGCTAATAAAAGAAGTTCACAAGTATGGAGATGAACAGATCAAAGCTTACAAAAAGGTTATTCTTCTTTTTCTTATGCATGCCAAATGACTTGTAAACATTAAAATGGTTTGGTTTTGACAACCATATGATATTTGGCAGACTAAAGAAGATGTTTCAGGAACTTTGGAAGCAGTGCAAAATATTCAAAGTATCACTCAGGCCTTGCAGAAATCAAAAGAAAACTACAATGCAAAGTGTGTGGAACAAGAACGCTTGAAAAAGGAAGGAGCAACACAGAGAGAAATTGAAAAGGTAGCTGCCACATCTTACTTTAATTGTGCTATATTATTATCACTGCTTTTAATGAAGGAATGGGACCACCATTGGGCTAAGAAACAACTTATTGCTCAGATAAACATCAGTCTCAGATGTCATGAGATTTTAAAGGAGCAAACTGTTTGCCATAGCTCAAAGTAGTCACAAGTTCTTTGTTACAAGACAATATATAACTTTCTAAACCAATGGACAGTTGCCACAAGGTTTATTTTGCTTTTCTAACCTATCACCTTTACTCACTTCTACTGCACTGCAGATACTTTTACCCAGGGGGGTATTATGACACATATACACATATACTTCCATTATAACTTTTAAACTCTTAACTTACTCTATTACATTACTCTCCTTACAATTATATTACTCTCCTACAGACCCTTCACCATCTTACCCAGTACAGTTTCTTACTTAAGGTATATTCTTACTTACAACTATAGAGACATAGGTTTATGATTTTTCTACTTAATGTCTATGTACTTTATTTTTACATTAATCCAAGCTCCTTCCAAGGCTGCAGATCAAACTCCCCTGTATCTGTGGAAGTTTCTATCTTTCCATTTCCCACAGTGCTACTAATTGTCATACATGTTCACCTTGTATTAGTAAGTGGAATGCTCAGAAAGGATTAAACATAGTTGAAAGTTGTGACTACTTGGAAATATGCACGATATTGTTAATATCTAGATAAGTATTGTTTACACTTACTTCCTTGTCTATTCTTACTGTACTGTATTTCTAATTTTTCACTTTATAAATACCTGCATCAAATGATAGTTTTGTGTAGTGTCTTTAACAGAAACTATGCCCAATTGTTTTAAAATCTATTGCATTTTTGAATATATTTTCTTATGTAAATGCTCAATGCCCTTGAGTAACAGAACTCAGGAATAATTGTGTTATCCCTGCAAAGAGATAAAGTAGCTGCGTACATGAGTATTTGAAGTCTGTTCAGTAAAGAAAATGTTATCAGCACTTTCACTGCTGTTTTAAAAGATTCCAATCTCATGGACCAGAGACTGAAGGGATCTTCACGATGAGTCAATACAATTAGTATCTTGAGGTGTATTTAGTACTGTCTGTGGGTTATAATGGGGGATTGATCCATTCACAGAATCACTCAATGTCTAGGGTTGACAGGGACCTCTGAAAGTTTTCCTCTCTATTCCTCATGCTCAGGCAGGGCCATCTAAAGCCAGTTACTCATGACCTTGTCTAGACAGCTTTCTAGTATCTTCAAGGATGGAGATCCCATGGTGTCTCTGGGCAACCTGTGCCAGGGCTCAATCACCTTCACAGGAAAAAGGTGTTCCCTGCTGTTTTCAGAGGGAGGAAACCTTTTGTGTTTTCAGTAGTGCTCAGTGATCAAACCATTGTCTCTGGTTTGATCACTGAGCACCACTGAAAAAAGCCTGACTTTGTCTTTTTATGTAGTCTCCCTTCAGGCATTTGTATCTCTTGGTAAGATTTGCCCTCAGGCTGAGCAGTTCCAGCAGTCTCAGCTTTTTCTTATGGGTCAGATGCTTCAGTCCCTTCATCATCTTCATGCCGCTTTACTGGATTCTCTTCAGTATGTCTGTGTCTCACTTGCAATGAAAATTCCGGAACTAGACACTACTCCAGGTGGGGGCCTCCCCAGTGCAGAGTAGAAGGGAAGGATGCCCTTCCTTGACCTGCTGAGAAAATAGTAACTTTTTCCTATTTTCAGGAGTCTAACTAGTAGAGGAAAGAAGTCACCTTTCCTTGTCTCTAGTTACAAGTTCTCTTATTAAATCACGAATCCTCTGCCTATTTCCGTTTCAATTAACTGGTCTGTGTATGACTTTGGTCTTGATAGAATGATGTTTTTGCTTTCAGTCCTGCTATCTTGATGGAGAAGATAGCATTGGTTCTTGTCTTTTCACTGATGACAAATGTTATTTTGTTGACTGTTTCAGTTGTTTTATCTTGGTACAAATCTAGCTTTTTTCCCCCAGCTTCTGTCTCAAATGGGAGTTCATGCTGGATTCTAGACATGAATCAGATGTGTGTTGGCACATGTTTTCCTGCTAGTCCGTTCAAAGTATAATTTTTCTAAATTCTTATAAATAGGGTTTCAGTAGGAAAGGTTGACTTGAGGGAAGGCTTTTTAAGATGTAGCCTTATCCTTCATTTGGAAACAAAAAAATACTCAACATGACAGATGTCTGCATGAGAAGGGGGAAAGAGGAAGCACTTTAGGAGGAGGGTAATTTTTTTACTGTTTTATGCATCTTCCTTAGGTACAATTGTGTCATTGAATAGTACTTGAATGCAAGTACTTAAAATATGTTTCTAGTGGGAGTAGGTAACTGACATTGTCACATTCTCTTCTGTCATGCCTCTATTCAAATTTACACTTGCAGTTTTGTAAACAGAGTGACCAAAAATGTGTTAATTATTAGACAGGCTGGCAGCCCGTGGCTTGGACGGGAGCACTCTTTGCTGGGTGAGGAACTGGCTGCACGGCTGGGCCCAGAGAGTGGTGGTGAATGGTGCTGAATCCAGCTGGCAGCCAGTCACCAGTGGTATCCCTCAGGGGTCTGTGCTGGGCCAGTTCTGTTTAATATTTTTATTGATGACATGGATGAGGGTTTAGAGTCTTTCATTAGCAAATTTGCAGATGACCCTAAGCTGGGAGCGTGTATCGATCTGTTAGAGGGACAGAGGGCTTTGCAGAGGGACTTGGAACGGTTGCATGGATGGGCAGAATCTAATGGGATGAGATTCAGTAAGTCCAAGTGCCGAGTCTTGCACAATAACTCCCTGCAACGTTAGACGCTGGGGATGGTGTGGCTGGACAGTGCTCAGGAGGAAAGGAATCTGGAGGTGCAGGTTGACAGTTTGCTGAACATGAGCCAGCAGTGTGCCCTGGTGGCCAAGAAGGCCAAGGGCATCCTGGCCTGTGTCAGGAACAGTGTGGCCAGCAGGAGCAGGGAGGTCATTCTCCCCTGTACTCAGCACTGGTGAGGCCACACCTCGAGTGCTGTGTCCAGTTCTGGGCCCTCAGTTTGGGAAGGACCTTGAGACGCTTGAGCACATCCAGAGAAGGCAACGAGGCTGGAGAGGGGCTGGGAACACAAACCCTGTGAGGAACAGCTGAGGGAGCTGGGGGTGTTCAGTCGGGAGAAAAGGAGACTCCGAGATCTCTCTTTAGAGGTCTCTTATCACCCTCTTCAACTTCCTGAAGGGTGGCTGTGATGAGCTGGGGGTCAGTCTCTTTCTCCAGGCAACAACAGACAGAACAAGAGGACACAGTCTCAAGCTGCACCAAGGGAGATACAGGCTAGAATTAAGGAGGAAGTATTTTACAGAAAGAGTGGTCAAATACTGTAATCATCTACCCAGGGAGGTGGTGGAGTCACCATCCCTTGATGTGTTTAAAAAAAGACTGGATGTGGCACTTGGTGCCATGATCTAGTTGAGGTGTTAGAACATGGGTTGGACTCGATGATCTTAAAGGTCTCTTCCAGCCTAGAAATTCTGTGATTCTGCAATTTATTCTTCCTTTGGTAGAAAATAGATGTATTACTTTCAGTGCAACATATAACTATTTGCGTGCAAAATCACAGATTCACTGCTTTCTCAGAAAACAAGGGATCTGCACCAGTATACTAAGAGTTTATCACAAAGTGAAATATTTGGAGAGATACTTTGTTGAAGAATCTAAGGAAGTATCTGAGACCTTGCAAGTCTCATTGCAGCTGGAAGTTAATACTGACTTGCATAATAATTTCCTGTTGTTCTCTGACTTGTAAACTTCTCTATTTTTAGTGACTTAACAAAAAATCAGTTGACTGATCCTTATTCTTTCACATACTGTAAATCTGATCACATACTGTAAGTACAGTTCTAGCAATTGCTGTACCTGAGAATAGTCATATCCTATTTTCAGAAGAGATTACTAGTTAATCATACAGTGTCCATGTGTTTTATCATTTTTTCTGTCCTTCTGAGTACTTAGTTTTTTAATTGCTCTTCAACATGAAATACTGGCATTCTGCTCATCATTAAACATGATGGGAAATGGAGAATGTTCTTGTTTTGCCAAACTCCATTGCACATAGAGTTCAACTAAAAATACTTTACCAAAAAAAACCTCCCATTTTTACATCTTTTAGCTTGACATTACTTTCCTTTTTAGTGATTAAATTTGGAATCAACTTCAAAGCAGTCATACTTTTAAAAGCAAGATTTCACGGAGCATGTTGTATTTTCAGCATAGTAAATGGCAGTTGAGAAATATGATAGCACTCTGTGCTTCTCAGTGATTTTCCTCTGTAAATGTGTATGAGTGAGAATCATGAAGTAAAATTCAGGATAATAAACTGATAGGTTTAATACAACTTTTCTGAATAATCCATATTTTTATTATTTTAAATATTTTCACATTCTGGTATGCTGAGTTTAGAAGAGTTTGTGACTATGGTATGATTAGGTTTTCTTTGTAACTGGACAACTACTTTTGATTTCTATTCCTTTGAAGTGCTAATGGTATACTGTTACTCATGATTATCAGTTATTTTTCTCTTGGAAATTGCAGAATCTCTTTCTCTTGCCAGCGGGCATCTTTCTATTAACTCATTTGAAATTATAGATAGCAGTCAGCTTTACAAATCATTGTAAATAAAAAATAGTTTCTGTTAGACAGATGAAACTGATTTGCAAGGGGGAGGAGGGCTATAACTAGAACAAATAGAAAATATACAATTCTCTTTACTGATCTTATTAACAATTCAGGAATACTTTTGTATTACAAATTTCTGAGAGATAGTAAGCATGTTGAATAAAGAAGCTTGGAAAGAAAATGGTGCTCAAGATGATTTTCATTGGCATTTAATTTGGAAATGGATTATCAGTGGTTTGAAAGACTTCATCTCATGCATCATGATGTAAACTTTGAAAATTACTTTTTCTCTACCACAATCAGTCACTTCATTTAGTTTTGTTCTCCATGTAATACTGAGATTTTCCTGTATTTTGTTTTATGTTCTACTTAACTCCCAGAAAGTTGATTTTGGTTTATTAGCAACAAATAATGAAAAGTATAAATCTCCGAAGTACTATTAATAATAATAATACTGACTTGCCTAAATGTGATCTTCACTATACTCTGCACTAGCTTCACTTTCAAATATCTGTTAATTCATTGATGCAACTCCCATATACTTCTGAGTTTCTTTCTTCATTTCTAAGAGAACTTCAGCATCATGGGGTTTTGCCATTCCTTTCAGAATTGCACTTGTAACTGTTTGCTCTATATTCTAACCCTTCTTTTTTTCTTATTTTGCTGTTGCAAATATAACTTTGTTGTTCCCATTTGACAAGAGCTAATGAGTTGTCTTCAGCAATAAAAATTTGATATCAAAGTTAGTATTGTTATAAATATTTTAATAAAATTTTCATTGCTTCTAAGGGCAAGTGATTTAGTTGACTTAATTTGTTACACTTGTATGTGATTTATATATAGTAAAATCTCCAGTTGCTCTTATCTGAGATGTTTGGTGTTGAAATTTTGTTATGATGCGTCTCTGTTTTGGTGTCTGGTGCCTCTGTTTCATACCCCTGATAATTTTTAGAGATCATCCTGGGCTTTCTTTTAATATTAACTTTAAAAACCTGTATATGACATTTGTCTCATTTTTGTATTGATGTATAGGCAGCAGTTAAATCTAAAAAAGCAACAGATACCTATAAACTGTATGTGGAAAAGTATGCTGCATTGAAATCTGATTTTGAACTGAAGATGACAGAAACAGCACAGGTAAGTGTTGAATTAACTTTTGAAGTTGGTTAATGTATTCTATTTAATTTCTAGAGCAATTTGAAATTAAAGATTTAAAAAACTAGTCCCTTTGGAAATTGATCTGCTTGAAAGGCAGACACTGACTATGTATGTTGTGATAGCACTGTCCTTCAATGACACTGTGCTGGCACTCTAGAAGGTGTTTTGAAGAAATTTTTGGCAGAAAGCAAAATGAACTTCTGCAAGTATTGTATGTGCATTTTGTTTATGTGGAAAAACATCTGAATTGCTGGGCACCCTGGACTCATTTACAGGAATTTTAATATTGGGATCCATTGTGGCTTTTCATTATTATTCCACTGAAACACTAAAGTTACAGTTTGTTAAAATGCCTACCCAGGATTTACCTGAGGTTATGAAAAGCCATTACAGCTGTTCAAGTTTCTGGGGTTTTTTAAAAGACTATATTCTAGAAGATTTCAGGTGCTTTGTATCAATGCATATGCCATTTCTTGCTACATTTTAGACCACATTTGCCTAAGTGTCCTTAGCTCCTTAACTGTAGCTGTCCTTTTACTTAAAATTGAAAGTAATTTTCACCTAATGTTATTATGGACACTTGTAAACTTTCCACATTTGTCCATATTGGAAATGAAATTGTCATTCTGCCAATTAAAGATATATGCGTGGAATTCACTTTAAGTATAATGGTGTAGCTGCGTTCACAATTTGGTTGCACAATGGCTACTTTAAAGATGATGTGATAGGAAAAATTACATCCATGAATATATGGAAGCCCACTTCTGTGTGAAGCACATCTTGTATTGTCTTAATTCAGCATACATTTCATTTGAAAAGATGCTGATTAATTCTCAAAACTAAATCAATGAGAAGTGTGAGTATTTTAATTTCTTTCAATGCAAAATCAGTTGGTTTAGATTAAATCTGTCTTACAATGTCCAGTAAAAGTAAAATCGTAGAGTAGGCTACAGAGGATGTCTGTGTCTTCTGTAATTAAGATGAAGGCTGCTGAAGAAAAAGAAAATAATTTTAATCTCCCTAAGTGATGACTACAGAGGTACATAAGTATGGCAGAAGATTGAGGGTCTAAGAAGCTAGAGATATGTGTCTTGTATGCAGGGAGTCATAGTTTGTGAATCAGAGTAGCAGGATGTTGAAGAAGGGGATCTTCACAGAACCCTGTGCTAATTGGAGACAGGATTAAGTGGTGCACCGAAGTTTGGACACTCTTGAAAGGGTAGTTACAGAAATAGGCAGAGAACTAGGGAAGAGCAGAAGTAAACAAAAATTTCAAGACTGTTATGGTTGACTGTTGGAGAGGATGAGAACATTTTTAGTTCTGAGTTTTGGCCCGGAAGAGGCCATTGAAAACTTTGGAAGTGATTTTAAAATGGCTGTCAGCTGACAGCCTGGGTAAAAAGGAACAAACTGTAAAAATTATGCATGATGAGTTTAAAGATCAAACAAATCATATTTAAAGAACATAGATTTAACTAGAGAAAGAGTGTGCATGTTTACAGTTGTTCTAAAAAGGAAGTGCAAAATAGATCCAGACATAAGATTTCTTGGTTTAGGTGAAAAAACAAGACTCTTCAGTTATGGAGAAAAGAGGAAACTTGAACACCTTCTAAACATCTTTTGGTAGAAATAGATCAGATTTTTTTGAAGGGCTAGATGAAAGTTCACACAGTAAGTAAAAAAGTTCAATAATAATTCTGAAATGATCGCTTGCTTTCTTAAGTGCATTATTTCATAACTGAATTCTGCACTTTACTTTCCTGAATGTGACTATTAGGTTTAAGATGTGGGGGAAAAAAAGGGCTTATTTGTTATTTTTTCATTTTAGCGTATTTAATTATTGAAATTTAAGATTTATTGTTTCAGGAAATATTTTCATTATTATTAATTGCTTATATTTGTTTGCAGAAATTTCAAGACATTGAAGAAATGCACCTTCTTCGAATGAAAGAGATTATACAGTCATTGTCAAATACCATAAAAGAAATTCATTTACAAATAGGAGAGGTATTTTTATACTATATTTGGATCATGCTTTGTTTTTCCTTAATTGTTAAATGAAATATTTCTTTCTTTGTGAAATTCAACATAAGGTCAAATTTCCATGGCTTCCTGTTGCATTTTTAAGTTCAGTACCACAAAGTTTACCAAATAAGACTGGATAAATTTTGTCATCAAGAAAAAAAATATTAGAACAATTTGAAGAATTTAAAAGTTGAAGAATTTTTAGTGTATTTCTAAATTCTGCTTCCTGGATATTAATTTAGCACTCATTTCACACAGATTGAGGATACTGCTTTTTAAATTAGAACTAGAGATTATATCAGTCTGGGAAGTTTCCAAGTATGTTATACTCTTGGATTTTATGAGCAAAAGATATTTAGTAACAGAAGCTTTTATAATATCTTTCGTTTTGATGGAAGTTGAATTAATTAATAATCTTTATAAGCAGTCCTCTTTTATTTTTTTTGAAGTGTCACTTTATTTGCTTACACTTTAGTATTGAGGTTCTCTGCTAATAAATGATCATCACAAGGGTGATGCTGTTAATTTCTAAAGTATATACACATCCTTCCTTGTTGAAAAAACCTATTAACAGCATGTTGTTAGAGCAAAACAACGTGTTGCTAGACCAGAAGTATTACAAAAGTAAGGCTTTTTACTCAAGCAGGTGGGAGTTGTGATAATACACTAATAACAGTTCACGCCCTGAACTGGTGCTGGCTGAAAAAACTGCCTGTCTTCCTGACATTATAGTGGGATATGTTGCCAACAAATGTAGAAAAATATATATACACAAGTTTTTTAACATGGAAGAAATAGAAGTAAAAGCTAGATCTGTCATTTCATTTTTTGTCTATAGTGTACCCACACTTGCCAATACTACAGAAAGGAGTAGTTTTTCCTAGATAAATTATCTTTTGATTTTTCTAAGTCCTAATTTTTCTAATGTGTTTTAGGGGAAGGATTATGAATTTTAATTTCTACAAAAGCTACTTCTTAAAGTTAATAACTTTTTTTTTTAAGGTGCATGAAGAGTTTATTAATAACATGACAAATACAACAGTTGAGAGTTTAATACAGAAATTTGCTGAGTCAAAAGGAACTGGCAAGGAAAGACCTGGTAAGAAATTAAAACTCACAGAATAGGAAATGTTAGCTTTAAAACTGGAAATTTCCATTCTTAATGAAATGTCAAACCTGTATTTGTTAATGTGCTGTATTTTTAACATATGTTCAAATTCTTAGTATTCATTATTAACTTTGATATGAAATGGTTTGTGGAAATTGGTAATGCAGAATTCATTATGTGCATGTAGTATTTGTGTTCATGATGCTTGGTAGTTTATTGGTCTGTACAACTAAACTATGCAGTTTCCTGGAACATCAGGAAAATTTGTCAAGAAGCTGTAGTTCCTTATACTACAAAATATGTGTTGTCTGCTATGTGTTTCTTGTACAAACTGTGAAATCTGCATAAATTGTACTTCAGAACTTTGTTGAATATAAACGTATTAAGAGCAGATGTCTATAAAGCTGTTTATTCAGCTATTGGAACGGTTGCATAAATTTGTTCAGCTTACCAAATTATCATTTTAATAGATACACAATATCTATTCTTTTATAAAATGTATTTTAATATACAATAATGTGTATTGCTTCTTTAGTAAGAAGCAAATTGAATAGTACTTTCTGAAGCTACTGTTGATTGGGTGTGGTAAGACTTTCCTGGACTGGCATAAAAAGTTGTTCTCACTGTACTGCCTATATAGTGTCACTTTAATATTGGCATGAATATACAGTCACTAGGTGTGTAAACAAGGAATTAGTAGTACTGTTTCCTTCAGTGCTAGGAGTCCTCACAAGCATCTCTGTCTTCTAGTAGAGGCACACAAAGATGGTTTTTTTCCTAGAGCAAGAATGTACATACCAGAGTAGGTAATGAAAATTTATAATGAATTGTTAAATATTATTAGGTGTCTTGCAATGTGTGTGGGAGGTGTTTAAAACATAACATTGTTTCATATTCTTTCTGTGATCCTGTAATGCTGATATCCAAGTGGACTGAGGTAAGATTACATATGGAATGATTTTTGAGAGTTTCCTGTGTATGTATCAATTTCTCAGTAAAGCTTAAAAAAGAAAATATGTGAACTTTAGGGTATCAAGTTCAGTTGGTCTGAAACAGGACAAAGACATGTTACAATTTGGTGTTCAGACCTCTTGGATTAGCTGTTGCCAAGATGTCACGGGAGGGATCTCCATCTTGCATTTAAGGTTCTGACTGCCTGGGTTACAAAGACCCTTGCTAATTTGTCCTAGAACATTGCACACTTCAAGTCATGCTATCCAGCATGGGTTTTGCCAGACAACATTGTAATTTTTAGAGAAGTAACACTTCACCATTTAATTTAATGGAAAAATTACACACATTTATTCTTGCTGCTTTACAGTTCTTCCCATCTGTGCTCTCTGAGGACGAATAAAAACTTCTCCAAATATATTCTAAGAAAGTTAAGCCAAGTATTTTTAAGAAACAATAACACATTTAGTGTGTAAATATATGCACCTTCAATTTTCTTTTAAATTATTTTATTGATACAAGCTTTGTCAAGCAGTCATAGTGCAGGGAGAAAGTATAGTCAAATTCAGCAGCAAAAAATATAAATTCACAAGAAGTTTTGGAGCGTTCAAGAGTAACAGCACAGACTTCTAATGACGTTAATTATGCTTATTGCTTCTCATATATTTGTTTTATAAACTTAGAATCATAAAACTTTGATAATTCCGAAGATTTGGAAGGCAAAGTGAAGTGTCAGTCTTCTGAGAATGAAAAGGACACAACCACTCTTAAGGACTACTTTTTCTTGATTAAACTTCCACTTTTTTGCATCTGAGAACAGTTCACAGTGAAAAGATAATTCATGGAACAAATGCTGAAAAGTCTGTGGGATGTATTTATTAATTAGGTTGAAGAAGGAGATGGCTCCTCAGAAAAACTAAATATTCAATGTAAAAAATGATACTGACTTGGCTTACAAAACAAATGCAGAAAAACTGCATTTGTTGTCACTGTTGGTTTTAACTGTCACTGTAGGTTGTAACTTAAATATGTTTAAAAGCAATATTTTCAAATTCCCCAGGACTATGTAAGCATTTTTTCATCCTTTTCATATTATTTGTGGGTTATTATGATAAGTGAGATGGGTGGGTACCTTCAGATAAAATAAACTAAAAAGGCAGTGCATAACAAAGGTTTTTAGTTTATTTCAGTATATTCTAGCTGTTTATAGTTATTCACAGCAGAGTTCACTTGCTTTTATTTATATCTGTAAAAATAAGAATGAATCAGAAATGAAGAACTGATGAGAATTACAAACCATTTACAGTAAAGTTAACTGCATATCTGAAATGTATCTGTACAGTGATGTCCGTTTTACCAGATTATATGGGCTCCCTCTGGTGGCTAATTTCTGTCGCCTGGAGTCAGAATGTAGAGGGATATCTAGAATTCAAGTCTGTCTTGTCCAAATAAAAGGTTTTCTTTCAAACAGTAATGCTTTGTGAGAGTTTAATTCGCTCAGGAACTTCTTTACAATGGCTCTTTTTGCACTGCTACCTAAATAAATTATCTAGTCAGCTTTTTAACCTGCTTCTCACTGAATTTGCTTTAATTTTTTCTTTATCAATTCAGTTTAGAATTAGAGTTTTTAGTAATACAGCATTTGGAGAAGTAATAATTTTTGTTTTCTGACTTCCATTCAGTGAAAAAAAAACCAAAAGACCAAACCACTTACATCCAGTTGTGAATCTTTAGTTCTAACTGAAAAGAAGGTTAGTGTAAAACATCAAAAAACAAAGCTGTCAGGACCAGTAAGGCTTTAGATGAGAATTTAATGTGTTCCCTGAACTGCCTCTAACACCCAGAGGAGCCAGGATGAGGTCAAAGAATGGGCCCATGTGAACCTCATGAGGTTTAACATGACCAAATGCAGGGTACTGCCTGTGGGTCAGAGCAGGCCTGGTACCAGCACAGGCTGGGCATGAACAGATCCCAGCAGCCCTGCCCAGAAGGAATTGGGGGTGCTGGTGGCTGAGAGGCTGGACATGCCCCAGCCATGGGCACTGCCAGCCCAGAGAGCCACACGTGTCCTGGGCTGCATCCAGAGCAGGGTGGGCAGCAGGGCAGGGAGGGGATTCTGCCCCTCTGCTCTGCTCTGCTGAGACCCCACCTGCAGGGCTGCATCAGCTCTGGGGGCACAGCACAGCAAGGACAGGGAGATGTTGGTGTGGTCAGAAGAGAGACACCAAGTTTATTAAAACACCTCTCGTATGAGGACAGGCTGAGGGAGTTGAGGCTGTACCGCCTGGAGAACAGTATGCTCCAGCAATAATAGCTGATTGTGGCCTTCCAGTACTTAAAATAGGCTTATAGGAAAGATGGGGATAAGAAATTAGAGCCTGTAGTGGTATGGCAAGGAGTAATATTTTTAAACTCAAAGAGAGTCAATTCAGACTAGATATAATTAAGGTGTTTTTTATCATGAAGGTGGTGAAACACTGGAACAGGTTGCTCAAAGTGGTAATTTTTCCATCCATGGAACCATTCATCTTCATGTTTGACAGGACTCTGAGCAGCCTGATCTTGTCAAAGATGTCTCTGCTTATTGCAGGGGGGATTAGAAAAGATGAGCTGTAAAGATCCCTTCCAACCCAAAATATTCTAGGATTCCATGATGTTCCCAGTGTTAGGTTTAATACCAGATTTGATACCATGAGTTGGAAGATACTTTAGTCACTCATATGGTTCTGCAATGTTCATCAAAACTTATCTGTGACCGTGGTCACAGGGATTTTCAGGTGAAAGGAGAGACAAGAATGTTGACTCTGTGGTCAGAAGGCTTGATTTATTATTTTATGATATATATATTACATTATAGCTATACTAAAAAGAAAAGGAAGGAAAAGGTTTCTTGAGAAGCTAGCTAAGCTAAGAATAGAAAAGAAAAGAATGAAAACAAAAGGCAGCTCTCTTGGACTCTGTCCGAGATAGCTCTGTCTTGATTGGCCATTAATTATAAACATCTAAGAAGGGCCAATCACAGGTGGACCTGATAATACTTGTTTACATTCTGTCTCTGAAGCTTCTTAGCTTCTCAGAAGGAAAAATCCTAAAGAAGGGATTTTTAGTGAAAAGTTGTCTATGACACTTAACCACTTCTGATTGATTGGTTTCCTGTTCGTTGTAGTCTCTTGCTTCATATTCCTTGGAAATCTAATCTAATTTATTGTATGGCAGAAGATATCTGCTTTTCTTCCAAAATATATTTAAATCAATAATGGAAGTGTTACCAGAGTAATCTTCTTTCAGATTAATGAGATACCAATGCGCTCTAGCTCTAGATACCTAATCTATTAATCTGTTAAAAAATTGGTTTGTTCTAATGTGCAGTGTTGGTGCACAAGGCATAGAAGCTGCTAAGAAGTTTAAGCTCATATTCTTTTTAGATTTTATATCTGAAATTTTCCGATTAATATCAAATTTCTTTTAAGAGGTTAGTGAATGCCTATATATCTGTAGTTGATAATGACTAATTTTAGTTACTGAATTACCATATCCACTTCTCGTCTATGGGGAACTAGATCTGTGTGTTTGTTCTTGTATTAGTTTTTGCCCACTACATGGTTCACTTAGAAGGTTTCATCCAGCCCAGTCTTGAATACTTTCAGAGATGAGGGATCCACAGCCTCTCTGGGCAACCACTACCTGTACCCTCACAGTAAAGAATTTCAGCACCCTCACAGTAAAGATTTTCATTCTAGTATTTAATTTAAACCTGTCCTTCTGCATGTTAAGGTCATTCCCTCCTTCCTATCGCTACATGCCTTTGTGAAAAGGCCCTTTCCACTTTTCGTGTAGGCCCACTGTAAGTACTGGAAGGTACTCTAAAGATACAATTGACTTTTTGGTTTGTGAGTGCCTCTGGCTGGGTCACAGTAGGCGGCTTGTCCACAAAACCCACCACATCTTTCTTTCACAAGGCTGCTCTCAACCCATTGTCTGCCCAGCCTGTATTGGTGCTTGGGATTGCTCTGACCCAGAATCGTGCTGTTGGCCTTTTTGAATTTCCAGAGGTTTGCTCAGGCCCACGTTTTAGGCCTGTTCTAGGTCTCTCTGGATGGCATTCCTTCTCTCTAGTGGGTCCACCATGCCACATAGCTTAGTGTCATTGGCAGCTTGCTATAGGTGCTCTCAACTGTCCATATCACTGACACAGATGTTAAACAGTACCAATCCCAATACTGTCCCCTGGGGAATACCACTTGTCACCGCTTTCCACTTGGACATGGAGTTTTTGATCGCAACTCTTACAGTGCAACCATCCAGCCAATTCCTTTTTCACCAAGTGGTCTGTCTGTCAGTTATGTTTCTCTCCAGTTTACAGACCAAGATATAATGCAAAACAGTGTCAAATGCTTTGCAGAACTCCAGGTAGATGACATCAGTTGCTCTTCCTTGATCCACCAGTGATGTAATCCCATTGTAGAAGGCCTTTGTCTTCATTAATTTGTTGTGGTATCGTTTTTAGTGGTTGTTGGTAGTTTGTTCCTTTATTTTTTCCCTTTTTTCTTAAAAAAATTTGAAGATGAAATCAAAACTTCAGCTGTAATGTGGATTGAAAAATGGAAAGCCATAATCTTGTTTGCTCCCTTGCTCTGCAGTAAAACAGTGATGTGCAGATGACAATTACTACATATGCTGTGTTGTTATTTAGTGTGAGGGAGAGAGGCATTGGGTCATTTTCAGCAGTAGTAATTTTTTTTTTAATTATTGGTTTTGTGCTAGCTTAATCCATGTTTCAGTATCTGAGAGCCCGTAGAAATACTTCTTGTCTTTTTTCATTATCCATTCAATAAATCTGAGCTTTTTACAGGGCCTGAAAGAGATTTGCATTTTTAAATATATTGAAAATTTGTGCCTGCAATTAATCTACTCTTTGGATTAAATTATAGCAGTAGTTTACAATGTTATAGTTATATTACCAACTACCAATAGTAGTTATATTACCAACACTTGCTGTTGGTCAGCCATCACTGGCTCTTTTACATATAGTAAAGTATTTGACTTTTGTTTCTCTTATCATTTTAGGTACTTGAAATATAGCATGAATATTTTTAATAAATTGGTGGTTCCACAGAGAACAAGATTCAGAAGGGACAGATGTAATGTTCCCATTCTGTTTCTTCCCGCACCAAATGCAAAAATTGACAATTTGGTTAGTAATCTATAATGCGGATTTTAAAAAGTTTGGTTTGTTGATTTTTGAAGCTGTTGAAGACCTATTTCACTTTATTTGCCCATGCAGAAGAAATCGTCTCAAGGCTCCTAGTAACTCCAGTCATGGAATGGAGTAAGGTCATGCATGTCAAGTGGAGACATAATTTCAAAATGACAAAAAAATTCCTGAATTGCTTTCTGGAAATGGTATAAAGATTAAGTTGATACAATTTTTAGTGAGTTAGGACTGCTATAATGTCAGGATCACTACTTTTTCACAAGGTAGCACATACTAGAAGAAAATACCCTGACATCTTTCTTAGTGTGCTGGTGATCCTTTTCTGTTCTGAGAAAACATATTTGGGAGCTCTGCTTGTTAGTAGAGATCATGAGGCATTAAAGCTTCATAAATATAAACATCTAACCCCCAAATTTTTGGGGGGTTTAACCTGGCCTTTGATTCTGTGAACTTAACTGAATTGTTGCTTATTTGATTAGAATAAGTTTTTATGTGGCTGTCTGTTGGTGGTGGCATTAGTGCAAAGTTTGGTGTGAGTTTATCACATGTGTTCAGGCCTTTTGTAGCTGCCTATTGTGAATGCTTTAGTCCTAAATGTCCATGAAAAGTACTGCTTACGTGTTTTTTCCAAAACAAATACAAGAGTGTCAGAGTGAGCTGCACCACAGCTGAAAAGTAGTGCTAGTAGTGTTAATGCACAGCTGTGCTCAATCCATGTTAATGGTTTTGTTAAGTTAGAGTGTTGTGTTAAACGGCATGTTTTGTATCTAATGAAGAAATGTACCAAATGAACAAGATTAAGCAGTAGGGAAAAAAGAGGGTTAAGAATAAATGTATTACTCCTAAAAATTTTTAGAAACAAGTTAATCCTTTCCCAGACTTTAAAAGTCAATTCCACTGAATATGGAAGTTTGCTTTGATTAGCACTTACTAGCATTTTATGCGGTTAAATAATGAACTCTGTTTTGAAAGAAGGACTTTAAACAGTGCTGGGTGTGGCATTTATTTTTTTCCGTGGGTTCGTTTGATAACATAGTAGTTTACAGCACATATAAAAATAATGTTCTAGGACACTAAACAAGTTACAAAGTAGATGTAAATAAACACTGCAAATGGTTAATACTGACTTTTGAACAGCTCTGCAGGACATCTTTGAGCTTCTTTTCCACAGGGAAGGGTAACAAAGCAAGTATTTATTTTATGTTCTTATGAATTATTTTCTTTGTATTTTCTTTAAATACTGTGAATACTTTAGTGCTGCTGATGCTTGTGGTTAAATGCACAAATAGCTTGGAATGTCACAATTTCTCAAAGATTGTGCCCACATATAGTTCTACACAGAGGACTGACTGAGGAATGAGCTTAGTTTATCAACACTGACAGTGTCCATGGGATTCAGCAGAGTATTCTTTGTAAAAGAGGGCAGACTACTACTGTATTTCAGAAGTTAATTAAAGAAATTAAGTATGAATATTTTTGAGGATTTGACGAGAAGCTGGGCTTGAGGCAGGTTGAAAAGTCTTTAAGGGTCTTATGCTGTAGAACTGATTTTGAGAAGGAGATACAAGCTGAAAAGCTGTACCAACAAATGTATCTTAACTGCTGTCCTAGATGTCTGTTTTATTTTGCCTAAAAAATTCGGTCCTTTCAAGAAACTGCCAAAGTGTCTGTGGGCTTCTAGTCTGAAGATCTACCAGCATAAATTTTTAATAATTACATATATCTAAGTTGTAAACTTGTTTTAGAATGCAATTTATTGATTTTTAATGGTCTGGAGAGTTGTAAAGGAGAAAGTTTTATTGAAAGAAATATCTGAATGCAAGTGGAAGAATCATAGCATTGATAAAAATATCTTGGACAGCATCAGTAGACATAATAGGGCAAGAGCTAGATTGTGGATGATCTGGAACACGCAGTAAGATAAAGTACTGTTGGGTGCACTCAATTTTTTTTTCCTACAGGCAAACAATTCAGTTTTAGCCTGCTATTTAAAAGAGTTTTTTGGGATTGCAGG
This sequence comes from Melozone crissalis, assembly GCF_028551555.1. Taxonomy (NCBI): domain Eukaryota; kingdom Metazoa; phylum Chordata; class Aves; order Passeriformes; family Passerellidae; genus Melozone; species Melozone crissalis. The sequence goes on from NW_026535783.1 coordinate 48,493,735, forward strand.
AGCAAAGCAACGTCCATTTCAGTAATTTAAATAGGAGGAATATTTTAACTAGGAGGTAGTCATCACAAAATGCAGTAGGATATATGATGGATTTTACTATGACCAGAAAAATTTAATAGCTTTAAAACAACTGAAAACAGAAAAAACACAGAGATGTATTTTATGTTGATAAAGTAAATAAGACCTGGACTTTACTTGTATAAAAACATAACTTTATATATAATTAACATTTAGGAAAGATTTGATATTTTGAACTTAGTTATTTGGGGTATATTTTTCTTTTAAGTTGGGAAATGTTCTTTGTTTTCTAATGGAAAAAAGATCTTTTTACCTGAAAGTTCTGAATGCTATAAAATATATTACCCTATTTTTGCTCCATAGGGTCATATTAAACATCTTAACTGATTTCATGGGCTTAAATTCAGAACTTCAGTAAGGAACCATACCTCTCTTCATTTACAGAATGTGTGACTTCTAAAAAAGATGTGATTCTGTGAAACTGTCTTTGAATATGTGAGCTATAACTTGACATATTTACGGTGTCTAGTGTTCCAGAATCTTAGCTGAATCTCCTTAAAAGTAAAAGTATCTGTGCAGTTCTTTCATCACTGCATACTTGCATGGTCGTCTTCAGCAGGTGCATCATGCACCATGTAGATGGGCAGAGCCTTTTGTTACAGATACTTATAGACTAGAGTTATGCTGTTGTTTAGTACTTTTTCCACACCTCTCCTTTAATTTTCACAAGACTGCTACTTTCTACACAATTTGATGGAAAAGGAGAGTGTAGAAATGAGGAGGTTGCTAGAGGAAAAAGAAGCTTCCAAAGTACTACTAATTTAGAGAGTCAGCAGACAGCTGAGTGTGTATTTGTACATATAGTGTATGTTAGCCTGACACTTAGCTTATGAGTACTTAAAACCAGACATATTTCACATCCTGTTGTTTATGCAGAGAGAAAATATGGAGTGAAGCTGAAGCAAAAGCAGTAGAAAAGAATGAGAAAAGGGGTTGTAATGCTCTGCAGATTGGTGTATTAGCTGACATTATTTTGCTGCTAACAGACTCACACTTCCATAGATCATTGCTTTCATAGATCATAGCAGTTTTTGTTGTCATACTCGGATATTGCAGCCTAGACAGATCTCTACCTTGAATCATTGCTTTTGATACCTTTCCTGTCTCTTTTGAAAACTCTTGTGTTATCAGAACAGGGAAAAATACTTTTTAACTGATGTTTGCCACCTTTTATTTTAGAGAAAAAAAGAATCTGGTCTTTCCTTCTGATGATAAACATCTTAATTGATAATGATTATTTTAAGGCTACTCAGATTGTGATCCTTTTCTGCTTTGTTTTTGGTCTGTCAGCCACATAGAAAGAGTCCCTTGAGTATAATAATGATATAATGGTATCCCCTTGAGTACTTGCTGTATTCACATAGTTTGCAGCCCAAGGACCAGAAAAGCCTGAGCTGGATAATATTGCCTTTGATTTGGTGAACTGAGTGCAGGGCTGGAAGCCTAATTACAGAATCAGAGGTAAAATTTTTCATCTGAAAAAATTCTTCCCAAGGAAGTGCTACATGTTGCTACTGATAATTGTCATTATTTCTGGTGCCAGTATCACCTCTACCTTTCACTATTTTTTTTCTTTAATTGAATACTATTACTGTCCTATAGTTTTCTTTTTTTAATTTTTTTTAAAGGAAGATTTGGTGAGACATTCAGCATCTCTAGAGGCTGTGTATCAGCTAGGCTGATATATCATTGTGAGGATATAACAGCGAGTAGTCAGAAGTTTGACGATTGGTGTGATGATTGGTATATTTATCGAATTAGATTAAAGGATAAGGTTTTGCCAGTACTATTTCAGTGTTTTCCCTCAGACTGACCTGTTAGCATGCCAGTTTTATTTGTTTGTCCCTTATGCTCTTTTTTGGCAAAGAAGAGCTGACCAAATCCATAAATAAAGATTTGCTTGTAGCAGTTTGGTACTAGCATGATCACTGTATCACATGTATGAAATTTGGCTCAAAGAAAACAGCTGCTCATCTTTACTCTATATTCCTCCAAGGATATGCTTTTATTTGGTTTTATCCTTCTTTTTTTAAATGTAGAATTAAAGGTCCTTTTCTAGGAAAAAAACATTCTTATTGTTTTATAAAATAATTTCTTATGTATGGACAGGCAATAAAAATGGGGAGTTAGTGTTAGAAACACTGATGTTGACGGAATATATTTAGGCTTCCTGGCATCTGAATTTGAAGTTTTTTGCTAAACATGTCACAGGATCAGATGATAGCAAGAAAAAGATTGCTTGTATGTTTGTGTACATACAAAATTGACCTTTGTGATGCAGCTTGACATCTAAACACTAAAAGCAGTCATTTGTTTTGACAGCAGAATTAATTGAGGCTAAAACAGTCGAAATTCCACTTGTATCAAGCTGTTCATTAGGAACTGCTGTCTGGCTTTAGTGCTGTCAGAAAAATAACCTGTTCTGCTATGATTAAATAGCAGAATGATGGTCGGTCCACTGAGTTTGAGAGAGAGGTTGAATAAACTTTCTACTGCGGAAACAATTCAGAAGTGACACACTGCAAGGGGGGTCAGAATGTGCATTGATATCCAGCTGAGCTGTCAACTGGCACTGAGCCAGGCACGCAAAGCTTTGCCATTTGAAGCAGCATGTGAAGCATATGCAGTTTAAAAAAATTGTCCTCCTTTCATGCATGATTTACACTCAGAGAAAAACTTTTGTTTTTGTTGAAAACAAAAATATGGTTTGTTACTGCATTTGTAACTACAGGTACAGATTTATGGAGTAATTTTAGAAGATTTTGCTTGAAACAGATATGTTAATGTTTATGTGTGTGCATGCATGTGTGTAAACTGAATCCTCAGGCTGCAGGGAAAGGCAGTTTTGGGGGGTGTTCTGAGGGTCTGATTGTTTCTAGTTACTGAGAATTTATGTGAAGTTAATACCAGTATAATGTTTCTTTCTGTCGTACATGCTCCCCTTAAGATGGAAAGGACACAGTTTCAAAAGCAAATGCAAATGTAAGGCAGTTCTTATTTGATTTGTTGACTTCTTGATTTGTTTAACTTTTTAGCTCTGTGGGATTTTCCAGTTCATTGATATACATACTGGGGGCACTTTTTCAGGGTATGACATAACGTTATGTTTTCCTTACTAGCAATATTGGTTGACTTTTGCATTTGACTTGTTTATTTAAGAATCCAAACAGTAAAATATTTTTTTCCTCTCAATTGAGGAAAGCAGGAGTTATTTTATTGTTTTGACACTAGCAAAACATTCTCCCTCACAGAGGTTTTATGTAAAAATTATACAGACAGACTAGAAAACCTCTATCTAAGATTTTGTGGAGAGAGGTTTTGTTTTTGTTTTTTTTTTTAAGTAGCAGGTATAAGATAGTGGTTATAAAGATAGTTTCTGTTTAGTTACCTTGAATATACTCTGAAAGTACTGCTGCCATAGATGTGAGCTAAATACATAGGAGATTCCATTAGATAATGTACAGTGCAATTACATCTTCTTAATTTGTCTGTTAAAAAAAATATTATTTCCTTATTGCTAGCTATATACTGAACCTTTAGGGGCATGAAAGCTCACATACTCACATGCCACGTGTAGCAAGAGAAACATTTCATGTAGTTACTGAACAGTCTAGGAGATGCATCCTGAGATGCACCCTTACTTGCTGGTGCTTAATTTATGCAAGTGTCACTTCTTAAATTATGAAATTATGAATTCAGTAAATTATGAAATTAACTAAAATTTAAATTACACTGTGTTGTATTATTGTATAAATTATATTTGTACAAATTACTTTTTTCTGTTCCAGGAAACAAAAGCTGCGTTATTTACAAGAGCCTAAGAACTGATCCAATCCTGGTGTATTTGCTTTAGTCTCTTGTCATTTAGCAGCTGTCTGCCTCCATGTGTTTGTGAAACCATACTCCATTTGCTTTCTCTTCTTGTCCTTATTTTGTCCCTGCTGGTAGAATACTGTGAGCATTCAAAAACTCAGTGCAGCTTGCAGTGATGCTTGCTAGGAAATTGTATGTACAATTAGAGGAGCTTACTGATTTTTAATGTCTGCTTTCTTTGTAGAATACTACTATTTCTCATTAGCACCCAGATAGCTAGGTATATATACTTAAATGGCGAAAATCCCACTAGATACTCATGTCTCTTTCTATTACAAACAGTAACCTTCATTTATGCACTGTATTTATTAACTTTTTTCTATTCTGTGTGTCTACAGTATCAAATACATAAGTGTAAGTGTATATAGAGGTATTTGAGGTGTTAAAGCCAGTGTTAGCAAAGTTTGGATTAATATAGCAGCAGGGAGAGTAGAGACTTTTGAAAATTGTGGTCTCCTTGTAACAGAACATTAAATCAGAGACCTTTGCAAGGATTGAACTAGATCTCAGCTATAACTTTTTATTTACTCTGAAAAAAGTCTTGAAATGTCTTTTTGTTTTTTACACTTTTTGTTTTTTACTGCCATAGTTTTAGAATTTGGTTTTGTGTTCATATGAATGGTTGAGAATGGGCTTCCTTCTCAGTTCACATTATTGTCTTGTTATGAGAAAAAGAACAAAGGAAATTTTAGTACTTTGATTGCAGTACTGCCAAATAGCAGTGTTACCAGTATTATCACCTGCACTAGATGGTTCTTTCAGTGCCTTAGGCTATCATGTGGCATGAACTCTAGTGACAGCTTCAGGGAACGACTTCAGTCCCCAACATCAATACTACTTCTTAAATGTGAAGCAACTGCTTTTCTTTCTTTTAATGCTGCAATGGACAGTGAATTTGTTTACTTGCATCAAAAATTGTAGCCATTGTAATCATTCGCATTTTGAGCTGACACCTTGTCGGTGTTAAGCCTTCATCTACAGTACAATTGTTGGGCACAAGCCTGTTCTGAAAACTTTTTGCATCCTAGAGGTAATGCATCCACCTTCAAAACTTAATGTAGTTGTTACAGAAGTTATTGAGATACCAGGACATCAGTTTGCATGCTTTGACTTCCATTTGTATATTATATCTGTCTGGCAATCTCCATTAATGCCAAACCGCTGGTAGTTCTTGACTATAGCAACTTCTGACTTCTTGACTTCTGATTAAGGAATCAGAAAGATATGCATTATGGTGTCACAGAGGAGAAAGCTTTCTGAGTTGGGATTTTTTTAGACGTTTGGGGAATTTTTTTTTCTGTGCTAGTGCGGCTGCTTTTGTTTCCATGTTCTACACAGTCAGTGGGCAGTGCTAGAAAACTTTCTAAGAAACTGTCTGAATTCCTTATTGATGCTATGCTCTTACAGCAGCATGTGTGCCTAAGGCCTTCTGGGTGACTAGGAGACTGCAGCTAGTTCTAGCAGAGGACAGTGTGGTGACAACACACAGTTCTGGCTGGACAGCAGTATTATCACCTCTTTGGACTCAAAAGCATCTGTCCTAAGGAGACTCCATCTGTTATGCAGGCTGTTGAAAGCTTCTCACAGCTATCCTGTTTTCTAAGTTAGTAGACTATAGAGTGCCACACTAGACAGGAAATGTCTATTTCTGAAATGTTACTTTGATTAAAAATACTATGCCCAGGTCAAAATATGGTACTCTTTAGGCAGACATTTAGGAAGCAGAACTGTTGGAGGTCTGAAGTTACGGAACAAAACTTGTGAGAAAATTTAAAACTGTTAAAAATTTCACTACATTCAAAAGGGCAAGCTGAATTCACAGAATATTCCTTAGTTGGAAGAGTCCACAAGGATGCTCAAGTCCAACTCTTCAGTGAATAGCCCATATAGGGATTGAACCCACAACCTTGGTGGTAATAGCACCATGCCCTAACCAACTGAGCTAATTAGAGACAGTCACTGACATGAATTTCTGAAATTCTGAAAGAAGAAGGGCCCTATACAAATTTGAGTAGGAAAGGTAAGTTTCTACCAAAATAGGTTTTGTATTGTAACTGGTTCACATAATATCTGTGTGTTTTTGTAGTAAGGAAGAATGTGTCTTCAAATATAAATTCTTACTAGGTGTAAAAACCTCACCTTTAAAGACAAGTGTTTTAAGCAAGCGGAATGGAAAAAAATAAGTAACTTGGATATGTTGTTGAAGAAAATCTTTCCTTTCTGATTATTTTAAAGTGGAAGTTAAGATACTGATCTGAAATATGGATAAACTGTATTTAAGCCTTCATTATTTTTTTTAATCATTAGTGTAAAAGTTTTAAAATTAAGGGGATCACTCTTAGTAGAAAGGGTAAAGAAATGGTGGAATTCTGAAAAAGCCTGAGTATTTTATTCCTCTGAAAATATATTTAAGTCTCAGTGTTTACAGGTTCCTTTCTTTTGCTTTAGGGACAAATGTCATTGTTTTGGCTTTTTAAAGATTTTTCCTAGCAAAATGAGAATATGTATAGAAGCAAGAAATAGAAGTAGTTGAATCATTAGCAAAGTGATGAAAAATATGATGTCTGAAGTGTAGTTCTGAAGAAGTAACAGTTGAGTTCTTCAGCTTCTACATTTTATGGTATTTTTATGAATGTCTTGCTTAATATCCTGTGAACAATAGTTTAATTTTGTAAAATAAAATGTTGATTAAATCAATATGGAGATGTAGACATGTACTGTTCTAAAAATCAGTTTTCCTGGTCTTTTTTTTTCTGTTCTTTTGTTTTACAAGATAGTCAAGTTTGCTTCATTTTGGAGCATGCTGACTTTGTTTTACTGTAGATTTAGGGAAGAGCAAAGGAAAAAGTATTGGAAGACCAGTGTAAAATGTGCATATATTTATGAGAGAACTGTAAGGAATTTGCATCTTGTCTTTCTGTATTGAATAATTAGACTTGTATTTGAAATCATTTGCTAATTGAAATTTAAAGATCTGTTAAGACTGCTATTTGAGATTTGTCTTTTAATATTCTGCTTGCAAGAGCATCATTTGGAGGCCAAACAATTACATTATGATAAGTGAGATATTGATGGGTTCTAGTCCAAAATTCTGATCCTGCTGTTTACAAAGATTTAAATTTGTTTTTACTGATTAGGAAAATTTTGCAAACTCAGTCTTAATTACAGTAAATATAAATTAATACTTAGAGCATGCCATAATTAAAAAAAAAATAAGTCATTAGAAGTATTTTTTCCCCCCTCTCTCTTATCTGTCACGTTTCTGTACATAAACTTGTGTGCAGGCTATCAAAGTGTTTGTAGAAAGGTAAGGAATAACCCCTGTGGCACAGTGATAGCATGCTAAACTTTTTCTTCTGTGGATACGGATACAAGGTAATCCAACATGGGCTGGAAGAAAAGGTGCCGGCCTGCATGTGCTCTTTGTTTTCATTGCACTTCCACAAGTGCTGGTATGATTCTATCATTCCCTGAACAAGATCCTATAGAAACTCATGCTGTTTTCTATACACATGCTTCCTAAAATGTCTCAGAGTGGAATTAAATAAATTCTAGGTTTAGGAATATATATGAATAAATAAGGCTTAGGACATCAATTTGCAGTGGCAACTGACTGTTGTTAGTGGCAAGTGACTGCTGTTGGACTGTTAATTTGTGGCAAATATAATGTGAGAAATTTCTTTAGATCTAGGGCTTAGCTAGTGTTCTCTTTTGGTTTGGTCCTGTTGGGTCTTAATGATTTTTTGGAAATAAAATTATTTCTTGCTGTGTTTAAGATTTTACATGGCACTTCTGATTGTGTAGGCTATTGGCTGTGGAGAGGAAGCAATAGAACTAGCAATGCAGGGTTAGAAAAAGTGTGACTTTCAAAATTAGGGCTAAAGCTTTTCCTTTTTCATTTTTACTTATACAGTTCTTGTCCATTAAAAGAAGGTAAATTTAAAACCTTACACTGATGCTATATTATAAATGCAATTTTGAATGAAGACACCAATTAGATATAGGCAATTGAATTGTAGTTAGATGATGACTAGTATTTTAATTTTTCAATATGAAGGAGTGAAAAAACTGCTTCACGTGTGTGATTTTGCAGTATCTTTGGCCATTGGCAGAGTAATTGTGCCTTTCATTTGCTACCAACATTTCTGATTGGATTATCTCATATTTTCGGGAAATATTGGTTGTCATTAAAAAAGATGAAATTTGACCTAATGTTTATCTTCATTGTCATTTTTTTAAGGACCTATTGAGTTTGAAGAATGTAACACATCCAGTGTAGCTGAAGGTGAGTTGCCATAGCATAGTTATTTACACGAGAATTCTGTGGAGTAGTACTTGAACTGTGAAGCAAAGGGTACTCATCAGTGTGTGAGTCTGTATAAATGTAAAGTGCTCCAGTAGACTAAAATGCAGTTTTTCTTTTGAGAAACAAACTTCAATGACAGTAAGACTGATGCCTTCGGTTTTAGCTTTTAAATTTTTCAGATTCTCTGCTGCCTGGTATGCAACTCTGAAATTTCATATTAGATATTAGTAGATTTTCTTCACCGGGTAATTAGACAAAACAATCCCTTCCCAAGTAGAGAATCACAGACAACCATTACCCAGAAACCATAAACAGCGGCAAAGGGAAGGGGGCAAGCCATGAGACTTCATGACCTGGAGCTGTAATTGCACAATTGAACCCAATATATAGTTGAACCAAAACTTACAAAAGTATAAAACTCATGACTGGAATCCATCTTGGATTCATCCTGGGTGTAGCCCTGACCAGGCTCTTGTAGTGTCCAAGGCATATCCTTTTAAGGCATTTCAGTAAATACCTGTTTTGTTCACTTAGCTAAGTCTAGTCTCTGTTCCAGATCAGCCTTTCTAGGCATCAAGTCCTATAAAAGCTTTAAAAGAGTAATGCATAAAAGTCAGATAATTTGAGTGTTTCTTACATGTGTACTTTGGCTAACACTTGGTCTTTGCAGAGGTTTGGATTTGATTCAGTTATGAATGTGTTGTAGCTTAATTTGCAAGTGTCAAAACAATGGGCTCTTCCCATTGTTACTGTGTCAGTTAAACTAAGGCTAATGTAGTGTTATGGTTGCAAATTCTTTCTTTGTTGGTGCAGCCTTTTTTACTTAGGGGATTGTTTAAAGTGGTTAAGAACTGCTTTCTGTCCATAAGCTATGTCTTTACTTGTGGGACTGAGGAGTCAGCAGTATAACTTACAGCATCCAAAAGCTTTTTTAAGTTGCCAAGATTTTGGCTGAGACATAAAATCTCTTCTAACTGAAGCAGAGAAGATCCATATTCAGAAATTAGTCTCATACTCCATTTGCCATTATTTTGGTCTACATAAGACACAGAGGAAAAACAAAGCCCAGACAATTAAAAATAATCTTGGAAAAAATTATGTTCCTCAGTATATATTATTGACTCTACAGCTACCTGATTTGAGAAGTGGAGACATTTCTTATGCACTGTGTAATATATTTTGGTAAAGGTAAATTCAATAAAGTGCTTGGATTAACAGTGGTTTAATTTTGGATACCAAATTATTTCTACCACTCTCCTCAAAAGCATGCTGCCAGTAGTATCATGCATCAAAACCAAATTGTAGACTAGTTGGATCAGATGCTTGCACTTAGTCATTTTGTTTGGCAGTCTGCTTTGCCTCAGCAAACATTGTCAAGAAGCAGATGTGGCAGTAAGTCTGAGGGAATATTTAAGTGTATTTTAGTTTTAGTACATTAAGTGGGAATGAAAGTAATATGAAAGCAATGAAAGTACTTTTTTCAGTACCGTAGCTGTATGTATCCAGTGCTAAAAGCAGGGAAGAAACAAAAGGGGAGAAGTGTAATTCCAAACTCTGTGAGAAGCTGTATTGGAGCTGGATGCAGCACTGGGAAATCATGAGCTCACATCAGCTGGAAAGCCAAGAAACACCCTTATTTGTAATGGGACCAAGATACTACTTTTGAGGAAAGACAGGAGCTTGCAGCTTCTGGGAGCACACAGGGCAAAAGAAATAACAACAGGGTAACTGTTGAACTGCCGTAGTTGGGGAAGGCAATGCTCAGTTTCTCATCCATGACTATTCAGTATCACTTGGAGCAGCATCCTATTGAATTTTTGTGAGCAGAATCTTCTTCCTCAAAACTGTTTATTAAAGAAAACAGAGTCTTTATACCCAACTTGGAGATCCAAGTCAGTTTTTTAAGAATTTTGTAACTAATGTGTTGAACCCTATTTTGATTTTTTTTTAAATTGGTATTTCGCTTAAAGCAAATTGGAATACTGTTCCCTTAGTTTGGATCCATACCTATCTCCACTGCATACCTGTGGCAGCATTTAAAACATTGGATTCATGTGCATCTGTGTTTGTCATTGCTAAATATGCCTTTATCTCTTTGATCTATGAATGAAAAGTGTTTGTTCCGTAGGAATAAAACCACGGAAAAGGAAGCCTTTTGGTTTATCAGGAATAATGAAAAAAGAAAAAGATACTGAATCTGTGTAAGTATATTTCCACCCTGAAGCCTTGTTTTGTATGAAAACTAGTAATGGGGATAAAAAATAGCCAATATTTAACCAAAAAAAAGGTTTATAACAGCCGTTTGAAGGAACACAATGAATACAAAAACATCACAGTTATTTACAATTTTTGTGACCAAGGATTTTAACATAAATAACAACAAATAACAGGCGTATTCATAGTAGTCAGCTCATGTCTCATTCTTTCCTGTGCATAGGTAAGTAGTTTTCCATTCTTCTACATGTCAGCTTTGTAGATAATGTAATTTACATTAATCCTAGTAAAATATGTCTGTATGTGGTAAAAGTACTTGATGGCTGTGTTTGCAGATTTGAAGCTTCAGGTATTCTTCTGTTTGAGGAACTTCTACATATACCGTCGAAGGACAGAAAAATGCAGTATATCATGAGCACACTGCCTTCTCAAACACCATCACTCTAGATCAGGACTGATGTCCCAGATATACCCTATGCCATATTCTTTACATGTACTCAGTCTTTGAGGAGTTAATCTGTGCAAAAAGTGAGTTTGAATAACAGTCCTGAGGGGAATTATTCACAGTATCTATATTAGTATTTATAGTCAGTGTATTTTTTTTCATATTTCTACATGTATTTTCTCAAGAAGACAGCTTACAATTTGACAACTTTGACAATACAGAAATATTCCCAGAGGCAACATCTGCATATATACTTTTTAAAAATAATTTTTAAACTATTCTACCAGTGTTAGTTTTTTTAACATACTGCTGGAAAATTCGCGACCTAAGGACAGCAGGTGCTAGTAGTATTTTGTTTCTATATTCACACACTCTATGAAAGTGCCATAGGCATTTACAGAGATTCTTGCATTAAACCATAACTACTAAATGAACTAGAACATAACAAATAAATAACAGAGGCTTCATTATGTGTTTACATAATATGTTTTAATACTTCTTTTATGATCTCTTTAAAGATATAGATTGCTAGTCTGTATTTTGTCTGATTTAATCTTCAGCTGATGATCCTGTTACAAACTGGAAATGATGAAACTGTCATCAGAAACTTCTCTGCACAGAGAAATCAAGTCCTCCCTTGGACTTGTGTATATTAGTCTGTGAGCTTGTTTCATTTGTTTAGGACAAGCTTTCTAAATCTAGAAAAACTCTCATGGTTAGTAGGCTTTTCAGTTTGTCAAGATAGTTTTCAAACTGTTGATGCCTGAACCGGTGTGTCTAGTAATGGTTTTAATTCAGGGAAATACCACACAGGGTGCATTCTCTTATATATTGCTGTAGTTTAGCCAGGGATCACACTTCTAACCACTGCTTTGCATTATTTGGTTGTTTCAGTTTTTATCTAGAATCCTTAAATTCCCTTATAAAATCTCTGTTTTCTGAAACACTACCTTATAGCAGAAGCATGACCCAATTCTTTAATTAAAAGGAATGATCTAGTAAATCTAGTGATTTAAAAGTACTTTTATCTACAGCTTGATGTCCTTGTTCTCCACCTCACCAGCATTTGTAAACTGCTGTGTTTTCCTTGCATCTATAGAACAGATCCTGGGAGATGTCGGTAGTACTCTTCTGAGTCTAGATCTGCCATTTCTGTTTAAGATATCTTAGCTCACTAATTTTGGACATCTTCATTGTGGGCTGAAATATATTCATTCATTTGCCTTATATTTCACATTTCTCAACTGTTACGTACCTCAGGCTATCTTGTTTGCATACAGACACTTTTTGAAACCATATCTCTCAAGAAAAGAATATGCCTTGTCTTTTCAAGTAGTAAAATATCTTTCAGAACAGCTCTGTTGCTATGAAAGATGTAAACCAAGTAGAAATTTGATCACATATGTCTTCTTTTGTGCCAGGCCTTTCAGAGAAGATGAAGTCCTTCATCTCACTGTCATTTCCTTAACAAGCTGTACTGAATTTTGCATTAATGCTTCCATGTTAGCAAGTTTTTTGCACCTGTTTTTAACACACTGTAGTAAAAGCTACATTTTTTGCTTTTAGCCTATTTATTTTTTCAGAGAAGATGTTTTAGATTACAATGCATTTTGTTTTTGCCATGTTCTTTTCTCTATACATGCATGTGTCGGATGTTCAGACTAATGATATAAAAACATTCTTGCTCAGTTGCACCATCATGATTTTTCAGGGTGCAAATTAGAGAGGACTTGTACGCTACTCAAGTATTCCCATGTTCTGTAAATGTAATTGCTTCTGGTTTTTGAAGGCATCAGAGAGAATAGTGTCATTCATTATTTTAAGTATTCTACTCAAATTGAAGTTGCAGTGGAAAAGTGTAACACTTGTGAATAATGTGCTTGCAACCACTGCCTTCCTGCAGACAACTTACTTTTTTTTCCTAGAAGTGCTTTCTAGGAGGATACTCAGTTATTTTGTTCAGCATCTTCTAGTACTTGACTGCAACTATGCTTGACAAACATGAACTAAGAATGAAACTCTAAAAGAGAAAGCTCTGAATTCCTCTCAAGAAAATCTTAATTTCTTTGTGAATTGGGTTTTGTCCAAAACATTTTGCACTTGCAGGTAGACTATTTTATTAGGATTGGTGACTTCTACTTATTGCACCCATCACCCATGAAGACCTGAAACTTAAAGTATATTCATCCAGAACACAGTGTGGTAGTCCTCAGTTTCCTTGATTTTTTTTGTTATTATTTCTAATTCTTTTCAGTAATATGTGAGTTTGATTTTTCATTTTTTTTTCTGATTTTTTTCTGCAGTGTTTTGAGCATAAGCTGTCAGCTGTTATTTAAATCTTATTCAGTTGAATGTGGATTATTTAAAGTAAAAATTTGAAGAGTATGAGAGGCAAAAGGGTCAAATGCACTGTCTTAAGTTAATTGAAAATATTGGAGGAGATTTTGTGTGAATAAAATAAGTTGTGCATTCTATAATTGTAAATTTTCTTTTTTTTTTTTTTAAATAGGGAGTGTCCAGATGCAGACTCAGTCGTAAGTAGACTTATTTCCAAAATAAATACATATGCTTATACTATCAAACCCCACAATCTGATGAAACTCAACTTACATACAGTCCCTGCAATACATAATTTATCTGGTAAAAGATTTAGTATTCTTATTGCATACTCTAAGTGTTAATTTTGTGCAGTACATGATCTTCAGCGGTATGTACAAACAAGTGTCAGTAATACATTTTTGTTTCCTAATAATATTAGGTTTTAAGCAAGGTGTTTTCACTGCAAGTATATGTTACTTTATTTTTCAGCTAATAGTCTGAATTCCTTGGCTAATAGATTCTAAGAAAGAAAAAAGATGTTGTTTATTGTGGACTCAACTTTGTGTTGTCATATTCCTCTGCTTACTACTGTTTCTTTTGAGAAGTCCTTCTAATATTGACTGGGTTCTGCTTTACCACTGGCGATAGAGTGTAGGAATATACTGTTTAAAATATGGCTGTAAATGCAGCATTTCTAGATGCACTTTATTAATGGTCTAGTTTTCATTACTGTTAGGTCTGTGATATGCCTTACAAATTTTTTTAGTCAATTCAGGTAAGTGGCTGTTTCAAATTAAATTAAATATGTTAATGATTTTAATTTCCCTAATTTAGTCTTTTCTTTTTATGCAAACACATATGTTCTCTTGAATTAACATATAACAAAGATTGTAACTCCCTGCAGCTATGTTTGGGAAAAAATTACAGAGCAATCTAAGTGATTTTCTGTAGGCTTATTTATTTTTCATTCATTCATTTAGGTGCAAATTATATTACACAATTTAAGTTTTCAAGTTCACTTATTTTGTGAATTTTCTGATTTTTATTTGGTAACTAGGAGGTTTTAGTACCTAATATTAAAATTTGTTTTGAGAATCTTGATTTAAAACATCTAGTAAAACTATCCTTCTAAATGGGGAAAATTAAGTTTTGCCACATAACAGAACTGTATGTGTAAGAGCAGATGTGTAGTTCTTGCCAAGACAGTTACTTTATATTGTGCAGTCATCTTGAATTACAGTAAGTTTCTTTCCTTGGGTGCATTTAAAAGAAAGTAACAATAGAAGTATCCTTATAATTTTCAGGCTTCTCATGGAAATAAAATCATTTGACAGTTCAGGTTGAGTCATTTGAGTGAACCACAACTGGATTTGACTTGCAGTGTTTATTTTCTATGCTTATTTTGTCTCCATGTTTTTGGAAAACAATTAGTTAAAAAAATTCAAGTATAAATTGGTTTGACATACTATCTGGCTACATGAGGCATACCATATGATCATCTAGGTTAATTGTTGATACTTTTGGTTTGACTTTTTTTGCCTGCTCAGTATTTTGTGACTGCATTTGGAATTTAAAATTTGGTCTGGGATTTCTGCTTGCTTTTTTCAAGCCACAGTAGTATTCTGTATAGTGATTGAGTGCTTTAAAAGCAGAAGTCATTATTGTAATTGTAGTGAAAAAATTGCAGAGATTCATTTCATCTCTAACAAACAAGCAGTCCAAAATGCTTTTATGTTTTAAGGCTGGAGTCCTCTTCTGAAAGGTCTCATTTCAAATGCTTTTAATTTTTCTTGGCTTTTACTTATGGGTTTCCTTTCTGTTTAATTTTTCAAACCTAATCTAAATGCTTTGAACAGTCTCTATCATCTCTAGGAAGATTTGTTTTGTATGGATATTTGCAACAAATAATGCATTTCAAGAAAATGAACTTGGAAAATTATTATTAAACAAAAAAGATTAAAACAATATTAATTTGTGTTTGATTGCTAAGAAATACTGAGGAATAGACCTCAGAAAATTCAGCTTAAGATGTCCCAGTTATTATTTTGTCAATTTTGATCACTCACAGAAAGCCTCTCTGGCATATATATGATTAACATGGTCATTTTTTAAAAGGTGGCTTTTGTTTATTTGTCAAGAATTTTAATTGTGTGAAAGGAATGTAAGAGATAACCAGTCTTCAATTATATATAAAGACCAAGGTAAAAATACTGCAAATTTTCAAGTTAAGGATGTAGCAAGAACTGATTTCTGTATATTATCTACCAGTTCTGTGTGCTTCTGTGGATCTTTGAACCTACTATGTAGTCAATACCGTGAAGGCCTTCTCACTAGTGCAAAATGTGTAACACAGTCTATCAAGCTTCTATTCTGTTTCCAAAAGCAAAATGGTGAGATGGGTCAAAAATGTCTTTTGTCCCAAAATCTTGTCACATTTATATGTGGTGAGACAGATACGCTTATGCTCATCCTTTTTGTAGCTGCCAGATTGGAAAATAAATTAATAAGACATTAATTCCAGTAAGTATTTTTTTGTAATGGCTGTAAGAGGTTTTCGTGTGCTCACAGTAGGCAGCTGTGGACTGAGAACTGGTATTTGTTGAAAAAGTTGACCACTTCAATAAGCAGTCTCTGTTTAAATATAGGTGACAGTATCTCATGAGATTTAAAATTCCTGAGTTTTTTATATGTCAGTCTATAGTGTAACTTCCATTAAGCTAAACCTTGATAATTGAGAAAAGTGGAAAGTCTGTAGTAGAAAGTGTCACTTGAAAGAGGTAGAAGACTGACTTTGTATGGGGGTTTTGCCTTAGAACATTTTTCTAAAGGCTGAAATGTCTTGTTTCCCATGAGTTTGCCATGTCTCTAGAGATGTTCTCTAGGAAGATATGAGCTCTATAAAAGCTTTTATTTCAGGAAAACATTTACAAGGTTCCACTTTGTGTCCAGTAAGATCTGAATTGGGATTGCAACCCTTCCCTTGGTTAGGATGCTTGCTGATCTCGTTCTTCTACTTCACTGCCTATTTTCATGAAGACTGTAGGAATGTAATTATCTTTGAGTTCTCTGTTCTTTCTGTCAAATCCATTTGAAATTGTCCAGTAAGTTCAAAAGTAATTAAGAAGGGAGTCACGGATGTACAGAACATAATGATGAAAGGTTTTTTTTCCATGGGAAGCTGAATGCAAGCACCTATCAAGGCATCCAAAACTTTTCATTAACCTCTTAATATGTGAGATTATATAGAATTATAGACTCATTTTTTTATTTTTGGGGACTGGTTGAATTTGGAACCATCAATTTCTGAAAAGTGGAACAGAAGTGTAATCTAATATTTATTGAAATTCAAGTATTTTTCTTTATTTGCATTTTACAGCATTTTGTTCTGGCATTTTTCAAATAGTTGCTATTGAGGAAAAGGTTTTCTGTCACAGCACAAGAAAGGGGCACTTTGAATTCCCATTTTTCTTTCTTTCTGCATTTCTGACAATAGGAGAAACTGACTGTCTGCTCTCTTCTTCTGTGTCTTTTGGGTTAATAGGCACCCTAAGGAGAGGAGGCCAATATTATGCCTTTGTCTTAACCTAAGTATATGTCAGAGTCAAATTTACACCTCAAATATGTCAGAAGTGGAGAGCCTTTTTGTTCTCTTGTTCAGCCTGTGTGCTTCAGCTGTTTACTTTGAGTCCTCATCCGGATTACAGGAAGCCAATTGAGGTCTTGCAGAAAAAAATAGAGTGAGCTGTTCAGCTGCATTGCATCTTGAGGCATACCCTCAGGAAAACTTAATAAAGAGTTGTCATAACCACTGTAGTTATCCCAGGAGAAGAGAAAATATAAAGAAATCAAACTGGGGCATGGTGAAGGTTCTTTGCTTCTGGACTGATGACCAGCCTGTCAGCAGTGCTAGTGTTGCAAAGGACTAAATGATGTAGCTAGACCACAGTGCTCTGTAGTCTAGCTACATCATTTAGCCCTTTAGTCCCCTGTCCTCTGTATGTAGCCCAGAGACACTAATGACATGGTAATGGTGTGGCTTCTTCAATCACTTTAAATGACAGATGGGACAGAGCAAGGAAAGTAAAATAAATTATTCACCAAAGCTGAAAAATGTGTTTCGTTAATAGAATGCTTGGTCCTCAAGCTTCTTATATAGGAAATTTAATTTTATTTATCAAGGCCTGATGTTTTATTTCTTTGAAAATTTATTAACCCCATAAAGGTTGTGGAATATGCCACAGCAAAGACAAAGGTATATGACCTAAGTTTCTGGTGTATGTTTAAGGCTATATAAGATCACAATTAATGCATTACATCTGCAAACACATGGCTTTTACAGCTACATGTTTAGTTGCTTAACAGAACCTCAGAAAGGCTTCCCGGAAATCCACCAGGTGCAGTTGCTTTTGCAGTTGCTTTCTTTCTAGTTGCTTTGCAGAGTTCAGTTCACATGCATAATGAGGTAGTTGGGAGCTTTTTGACTGTAAACAACACTGCACATATTTGTGTAGGAGGCTAAAGCAGACCTCCATCCCCATTTTATTAATAATAACTTTTCCCAAAGGCAGAAGTTTGCAAAGATCATCATCTTTGTGTGTTGAAGTTCAAAAATTATATATGTAGGTTGTGAACTTAAACTCTGATCAGCATGGTAGGCAAATCAGGTTTTATTTGTGTTGTGTGCCTGATATTTAAGATACACTGTTATTCATGACATAATATGTAGCTCTGTAATTGTAGGAGCGTGGAAAAGGGAGTAAACATTAGACAAATAAATGTAAATGCCTCATTAACATCAGATTCATGAGTATGTGTCTCTCTCAGGTTGCTGTGTTATCTATTCCTGTTAGTAAATGTAAATTTGCAAATGAAATGTTGGTATTTCAGAAAGCATATTCATCAGTTCAACCATTCAAAATATTAAGAACAGTATTTTGAAATACTAGTCAACTTCTAAGATTGTGAAGTATCATTTTACTTGTGTAATTTGTAATCAGACACAATCTGCCTTTGTCTGTGCAAAGGTATATCAAGTATCTATTCCACCCATTTTTTACGTTGGTTTATACAAAAATATAAATTCAGTATCTAGTTAATTAAAGCAAGTGTTAATGATCATAAATTGGCACAAGACTCAATCAATCTGAATTGCTGACAAGGCTAGAAATACAAGGCATATTATTTATGTGTGTATATGCTGTTTCATGTGAGATGTTTGAAATTATTTAAATCCATGTATTTAAATTTCAAATATAGGAAAAAACTACAAATTAAGTTTTCTGGTTTTCTGCACAGAGTTTGAAAAGAAGTGGTAGCATAGACTAGCTGAAAGAGAAGGAAGGAATTTTCTTCTCCTGTGTTCGGAACTTAAGCTGTACGGTATTCATCTCTGTTATATACATGAAGTTGTGAAAACAGACTGCATGCTGAAGGGCTATTTCTCAGGAATAGATGATTCAAGTACATTATCAAGATCAGAAATAATTGTCATGAAAGTATTAAGAAAGAAAGTTAAATATTTTAAGATTTTGGTTTTTTCTTAATCCTAGAGATTATTCAGTAAATTAAAAATAATACAATGAAAATAACTTCTACAAACTTAAGTTCTCTCATAGTTTAATATCAAAACAGTGAGTTTTGCCAGCTACATTGTGCATGCTGTGTCAGCCCAGTAATCATATCCTGTACATATATGGCCCAGTTTTAAGAAAAATTAATTGTTGTGTATTTAAAGATTTTTATTGATTTTCAGTTCATCTTGACCATGAATGTCCCTGATCTATGAAAAATCACCTGGTGTGACAACTAAATTAATTTCAGAATTCAGAATTTGTAGTATTACAAGAAAATAAACTTATTCTGTAGCTATAGGTTTTTGTTCTGTTTACTTTGATGTCAAGTTTCATTAGTGGTTTTTGGTATATAAACAAGGTCAGCTTGAGGTCAAGCGTACCTAAGAACCTTGATTTGAGCAAGTAGAGCTAAAGTATTGGACCGTGTGATTGTACTGTTATTACTTTTTTGTTGGTGTATTTATTTATTTATTTATTTTGATGTGGTATTTAATTTGGTATGTCTTACATCTGTACAGGACTGTATTTCTTATACTTTTCTTAGCAGAAAGTTTGAGCTATGTGTAATTTCCATTTATTTCAGAAGTGCTAAATTTAGGGAACTGTACAGAAGAGACTTTCTCTTAGTGAATTATCAGGCATCCCATTTGTGATACCTGTAAAAGATACAGAAGGATAACTACATTTGAATCATTTTAATGTTCATGTTCTATACTTCCAAAGCTGTTCAGAGACATTCTCTTTAAACTTGGCTTCAAATTTTATCTGAAGTCATGAGGTTCCTTTCTTGTCCACTTGAAATCACCAGCATAAGTCATTTTGTTGTATCTCTTGACTTCTAACGGATTATGTTTTGGCCATACTGTGTATACATATCTGTTGGTCAAATTGGTTCCCAGTACCTGTTTTCTGATAGAATATACTGATGCTACACTAGAATAAATTATTTTTATATGTATACATATTCTAATTTTTATAGCATATTTGTAACTACTGAAATCACTGCATTTTGAAGACACCTTGTTTGTGTTTTTTGTGATAAACTTACTGAGACATTAAGCAGTTCACATACACTGCCTATGCATACAAAGTTGTGAGTGGATTATTTTGGTTCTGAGTGGGGAAAGTATCTACATATCCATGTTTTTCCTGTATATGTAACACATGATGCAGGGGTTTTGTGCATTTTTAAAATTTAGATTAACTTGGAGACTTGTTTCTCTCTGTCCCAAAGTTATTTTAATGAAACTATATGCTTAGCTGGGCATTCTAAGTTATTTTAACATCATTCTTGTCAATTTATGTTTAATTGCCCGCAAGAACAGACATACAGAACTTAAGTTCCCAGATGCTTATTGGCTTCGAAGATTCAGGATAGTGTTGGAGATTTGTAAAGGAAAACTTGGGAATAAAATTTTGAGCATCTGTGATGTGGATATTCTTTTCTGAAGTAACAGTGCAGGCATGCTGCCCTTGCTAGGGGAAGTGGAATTGCAAGCAGCGCTTTGGCTAGCATACTTAAATATTGACTAGTACTTAGGAAAGGTTTTGCCTCTGCACCATCAGAACACCTTGTGTCTTAGGTGAAAGCAGTAAAAATTGGGAAATTTTTCTGGAGCCAAGAGGATTATAACCTAATTTAACTCAATACTAAAGCGAAAATAATATTGATTTCTGTCCTTTTTGATAAAGTAATTGATTAATAATGAGTAATTAGTAATTACAATTGGTAATTAAGTAGTGATTGATTATTTAAAGCAGATGCCCTTCAAACTTGCCAGTTTTCTCAGGAAATTTAGAGCTTGTTTTGTTACATTTTGTGGTGAGATACCTTCTGAATGACAGATCATAACTTCAGATAATTGTAATAATGTTGAATAAAAATCACTTTCATGAGTTGTTGCAACTTTAATTTGTCAATGATGTAAAATTCGGTCTGATGTAAGAATGACTTACATTCTGGTTTTTTTAGTTATTTATCAATAGCATAATTTTTGTTGTTGTTTTTAGAACTTTCCTGATGTAGATGATGAAGGATACAGCATTAAACCAGAAGCAACACAAGATATCCTTTTTACTATTATTGCGCCAAGTTATTTGATGCTATTACAATTCTTCGGAAAGAGGAAGTACTGACTAAAAAGTTAAGGAAGATGAATGACATTTATGCCTATGTTGCAACCTTGTATTCTTACACTCGTAGTTTTTGTAAAATGAACCCAGTTTTTTCTTGGATGTGTGTGTGCAAATGTTAAAGATTAGATTAGATTAGATCTGATCTGATCTGATCTCTTGGGAACTTTAAAAGGACAGTAAAAATGAAAAGCAAAACATTGCCAGATCCATTGCAGATCCAAAATTCCACACAGATCTCTCTCCATGAAAAGCTCTCAGAGAGTTTATAAAGTTTGCAAATTTTTTAAAGCAAATTGAATGGTTATCTGTTCTATACCTGCACCCTCACTTTTTTTTTGTAGCACTAGAGTTACAAGTGTAGAAATAGAATTTCTGTTACTTAATGAAGTCATTACACTACATACTGTTTCAAATTGGTGCTTTTAGCTTTTACAATCTTTTTAATAACTTCATATTGAAAGCTTTATTGCTTTCATATACAGAGCAGATTTTGTTCTGAGTCACCTTTATTGAGGCTGAAGATTTTTCTCTGCCATTCCCCTGTTGCTTTGGAGAAAAATTCTTGTCCACTTTTTTTCCTACCACCACAGAGGAAAGTTCTACTTAAGAGCTGGGAATAGTTACCATAGATCTAAGCAAGCTTAGTATGTTGGCAAGATAGCTAATTTTTGGAAATGTATTCACTGAATTTTCTGGGTACTTCAGATAAAAGGTGAATTTGGGCTGTACCATTACCTTAAATTGCAAAAATGTTTAAGTAGTTAACAGCTCATTACAGTGGCCAGGTCATCATCATAATTTCTTTGTTTTCATCAGCTTTGCAGAATATTCCTCTAATATCCACATGGAAGAGTCTTGTAAGAATAAAAGCCGTTGATGTAATCTGTTTAAAAAATTGATATAAAAGTGACAGACTTTTATCCAGTTCTAAGAGGATTGTTTCATGTTTTGCATGTATTTCTGAAAGTGAGAGATAAGTTAACAGCATTCGTGCTTATCATGATAAGTGAACAACATTATTCATACTTATTCATTTGGACATCTTATTTTTTATTATATCTTCTTGTGAAACAAAAGAAAAGGCATACATTCTATGAAAAATATCCATGATTTTCAATCCCTCATAAGGTGGTACTTCAGCTGCTGAAAGTCTTGACCAGCTTCAGGAATTTATCAGCTCACTTTCTCTTTTCCTCCCTTAGCCTCTAGAAATTTATTTTGTTACTGGGATCTCATGAGATAATTTGTTGGAGGACATTGTTTTATTATAATGACAGTCAATCATAATAAGTGTGACTTAAATCTGTATAGGCCAAACACTTTACAAGAACTGTCTTATTCGTAGGAAATTAATCTTGAAGGTCAGTGATAATGTTCAAGACAAGAAATATGTTGATGAAATTAGAATTACTTTTCTTTGAAATCTTTTCTATAAATGCTTCATTTTGAAACAAGAGAGGTGTAAAATAAAAATACTTGGCTTTTTCCTCACCACAGCTTTCAGATCCTTTCAGCTGAAAGGGATTTGGAATGTTAGGTTTAAAACTTTGTTATGGAATAGTTTGAAGGAATTTAATGCAAAAGTCTGTCGTATTTTCAGGTGAAAATAACAGAAGTGACTTAGAGAATACGTACACTTCTTCCAGGTGGTACAAAACTTTGTGTTTCTGTAGATGGAAATTTTCGAATTTTTCTTGTCAAAACAAATGCAGGTTTTAAGACTTAACTTGGGCCTTTCAGAGCTTTTCTTCAGTGCAGCTCCTGTGCAAATAAAGTGCTGTTTATTTTCCTTATTTTGAGGTCTGAGATGTCATTATGATTTCTTTCTGTCCAAAGATGACAGTACTTTAAGCAGCTGACATTGTTCAGTTTACTGTGCAGTCTTCTGTTTAACTGGCATCCTTAGTAAAGACATTTTTAGTGCCACACTGTAAGAGGAACAAGTAACGGTGGCTCCTGCTCTTTCCTTCACTGTTTATGTTAGGTACAGCTACCATGGGCATTTCACTGCTTGTTAAAAAACGTAGGCTTTTCTTCATTTGATTTAAAAGACTTCTAGATTTTTCATACATCCCTTAGAAACCCTGGTGGAGTCTTGCAAACTACAATTTTGCATGTAGAATTGCTGCTTTAGAATCTTAAATTTAACCTTATGCCTTCAAATATGCAGTTATTCATTTATATGACAGATACTGCCATTCTTCAGTTATATGACACCATGGTTTTTTGAACAGAATCATCATTCTGAAGTTAAATGGAATAAACCCCTAAATTTTAACTCTGAATTGTGCATTTTGGACTGTGGATATATGTAAATGCGCTAAGAGATCACTTAATATGAGCATTTCATGGATCATAATTATAAAGTAGATTAAGCAGATGACTTTGAGTTATTTCTACCTTAACTGAGACAAACATACCAAAGAGAACCATTTCTATTCATCCAGTGAGTCTGACTCTGAAGATGATGAACCTAGGAGGTTCCATGTAGAAATAAAACCTGTCCAGCCAAATAACAGCTCTCAATACACTATGCCTTCTTTGGATGAATTAAAAGTATCCATAGGGAACATCACTCTTTCTCCAGCAATATCTGTAAGTATTTTGTTCCTTGTATTTTTATGTATAGAAAAGTGGCAAAGAAACAATAGTGTAAACATATATTATAATGTTCAGAATTTTTCTAGGTTCAGTAATTCTTTTTTCTTGTGCACTAGGTCATTTTTGGTACATTTCATATTCCAATATATATAGATTGCGCTTTTATATTGCAATATAACATTAAGTACTTTTCTCATATTTAAAGTCTCCTTTGAGACTTTAGAGTGCTCAGTTCTTGTGTTTGTGCTTGTGCCACATGAGACATTCAATTACATCTTAGTGTTAGCTGAGCATGGCTTTTAACGTAATTTGAAAATTAGTTTTCAATAACATACAAGTCTTTTAAAACAGGTCATATAATGAGGATACATGTAACATTTGCAGTGCAGCTTTACTGATTTATCCTGCCAGTTCATGGAATAATCCTTTATACCACCAAATGATAAATAATATTAGGGTATGCAAGTACAGTATTCAGATCAGAGTGAGACTGGTTCTGATTTTAAGGAAAATAGTGTGCATAACATATTAAAATAATAATTTTTCTCTTTTTTCCCTCACCACATTTTGAAAGCAGAGGCACAGTCCTGTAAGTAGAGAATGGCTTTTTATTTGCATTTGTAGTTAAAACTAAGTGTAGTGTGTGAGGGGACTTGTTGGGAAAACATGAGGAGTGCTTCGTTTCATCTGTACCATGTGATAGATACATTGGCTGTTTAATTCTCTGTCCCAAACACTAAAGAGATTTAAAAATGCTGCTCCTTTTGTCAGCTCTGCAATATTTATTCCTGCATTTTCAAACTGGTATGCTGCCTGGTTGCTTTGTCCAGACTCATGTTCCATGGTCTTCCGCAAGCTCATGATATTTTTACCTGGCACTGAAAATAAAATATCACATAAGAAGTTGAGTGGAAATAAGAACTCTTCAACTGTTAAGTGGTTTATTTCACAGTAGAAGAACTTATTCCTATTTTTTTTCCTGTTTCAGGCACAAATGAATCAAAATTCATCCAGTAAGTGTGAATCTTTTAGTCTGTTAGTTTTTTAACATAGAATGAAAACAAAACTTTTTTTTAATTGTTGGAAACATAAACTTCTTAAATATCTATATTTTAAATTGAACAAAATGCTTCTCTTGTTAGTTTTATATAACTATTCCTTATCTATGTACTTGGCTGTTCCCTGTTGTGAGGACCTGTCTGACAGTAATGAGGAACACATCCAGATGCCAAAGGGGTTGCCCCATAAGAAAAACTTCTGTGCAAGTTCCTGAAACCCTTCCACCTGTTCAAGTTTAGGATGATCCACAAACCAGCAAAGAACACCATGTTTATGATATAAAATACTGACATAGAGGATAGAGCATTAGCTTCTGTTACTCAGGGTTGGGGGTTTTTGGTTTTTTTTGTCAATGGGGAACCAGACGAGATTTGCTGAAGAACATTGTTGTAAACAGTATAATTCAAGGAGGAAGTTTCAAGCAAACAACATTGCCTTATGAAGTGCAGTGGTCTATGTAGTCTTCTCATAGTTAAGGAAACTTAAGTTATGAGAAATCATACATTTTCTTTTTTCCATTTTGATAGTAATTTGTTTGAACTGCCAACATGAATGTTAAATATCTTTTTATAATGAAAATGAAATTTTTATGTTTCACACTTTTAGTGATAATATGGTATCCTTTTCTTAGGTGAAGAGTTAACAAAATCAAAATTTTCTGCTCCAACTACTGAGTAAGTTAAAATTTTAAATTCTATCAAGTGCTGTTTTGCAGGAAGTTGTTCTTATTTTTCTAAACTCAGAAACTCATTGGAAATGACAGCTGAGTCCTATCTTAAGTTGTACATCTATTGCATTATAAGCCTATGTATATCAATGGATATTTACATTCATTTGTTTACCCCTTCTAATACATTTGATTTATTGTGATCAATCTCAATTGGTATTTATAATTACATAGCTACACAATGTTTTTAAATAAGACAGACTTAGTCTTCCATGGTACAGTGTTTAAGATTGCAAAAAACAAATTTACACTGATCTGCATTGCTTATGTGTATATATGCTGAAATGAATGAATTTGAAGATGTAGGTCTCAAAAAGTTACAGTTATTTAACTGACATTATGGAGTATGTCCCCACACAAATTTTCACCGAAGTTTTGGCTAAGACAGTCTCCTTATGTGTAAATCAGTTCTTTGACCTGCAAATTTTGACTACTTCTTTTCTTTTTAGATGCAAAGACTAATATAGACTAATTTGTCAGAAGTTTTTATCATATTATTGAGGGACTTTTTACAAGAACTATGTAGTGATAGGACTAGGAGGAGTAGCTTTAAACTGAGAGTAGTATTATATTAAATATATGGAGGAAGTTCTTTACTGTGAAATCTGGTGATATGTGGAAACAGGTTGCCCAGAGAAGTTCTGGATGCCCTGTCTCTGGAAATGTTCAAGGCCAGTATGGAGGAGACTTTAAACAACCTGGTCTAGTAGATGTCAGCATGGTTGGAACAGAATTTTTAAAGATCCCTTTGAAGCCAAAATGTTCTGTAATTATTATAATTATTATATTATCAAACTACTAGTGAAGTTTGTGATTTTTATGAATGCATAAATCTTTAATTTCTATTCCAATTTTAACTCTTAATATAGAAAGGGGAACAGTGACTTCCTCGCATGGGATCCACTCTTCAGCACTTCTCTTGAATCTTCCTCTTCAGCTTCTTTGGCATCCTCATCTTCCTTAGGTAAAATATTCATGGTAGAGATGGTGTTCAATATATTTCTGGATGTTGTGGTTTTTCAGTTACTGCAAAGGGGTGTGCTTTGATGCATAAATTATAGAATTTTATAAAGTAGTATACTGTCTTACAAGTATTACATGACTGAGAAGGCAGCATATATGGCTTTCAAACTAGAGAGCAAGAAGGAAGAGGGAGCACTAGACACTTCAAGAAAATTCTGTTTTGCTCCTGCCTTTTTTATTGCCTTCTCATACTTACTGAATAATTGCTCATCATCTAGAATGTAATCAATTTTTTTTCAGGTGGTAAGGCTGGGAGATTAAAAGGTGGTTGTTGCAGCAACTGTGAGACAAGCTGAGCTTGCACAATGAATTGGGATGGATTTCTTCTTTCCAGGAAAGTTGGCTGGGCTATGTTGTACAAAGGCATTGCAGAGCTTTGCTGTCAGGAACTTGTTTCCTGTAGGAAGGCATGATTCTGTTGGGAGTTGTGAAAGCATAATCCAAGGGGAGAGGGATAAAAATGGCAGGACTGAGACATGAATTAAGCTGAGATCCTGAAAGCAGGGATATTGCAAGGAAAATGATGGTGTGTGGCATATGGGAGGTGGAGGGAGAGAGCTCATGTTGCTTGGGAATTTTGGGTTGCAGGATATTCGTGTTGGTATGACAAGTTGGCAAGCTTTCCTGAAACCTGGTCTTTGCAAAAAATAGTTCCATACATCTTTTCAGTCTGCCTACTGTGTATTTTTACTCAAACATGTTAATTTTTTCTTAATGTAGACACTTTCCTCCTCCCACACACCTGAGAAAGGAAGTGTGTTCACTGATTTTTTTTAACTAAGTACTTGTATTCCAAAAATAGTCCTCACTTCCTTGTTCATTATGGCTTTCTAGTAGTTTTCTTCTGTGCATAATCATGGCGATTGAAGAACAATAAGGAAGATTACATGTATCAGTAGGAGAATTCTGAAAAACAGGTGTTATTTTTCAACTTAAGTAATGTTCTTTTAGCAGCAATCAACATTGCTTTGTAACACTTCAGATTTTAAGAACTTAGTCTTTAACAACAAATTGATGTTCCTTAAAGGTTACAGTTTTAATAAATCTGGCTTACAGAATTCCTTATAACGCTCTCATCCTGATTTACATAATCAGTCAGTAGTATTGGCAAGTGAATCCACCATGTGTGTGGTGGATTCACATGTAAGAATAAATTCTAGAGAGAGATACATTACTGGAATTCTCTGAAGAAAATTGGTGCTTTCTTAAAATACTCAGTTTTGATAACTTTGGTCTTGTGTTGGAGTCTGCAGAAAAAGGCAGAGGATACTGAACTTGTTGTACTGGTGGTTGTAGCTGTATTCAGGTGTTTATTGCTGTGCCTGGATGAGAAGTGAAAACAGGTTAGGAAGTCATCATACAGTTCCTCCTGACAGCAGAATTGTGGAGAAAGTAGTCTCTGGCTGATGTGTAATGACAGAGATCCATAATATCCTCTGTACCTCTATCTGACAGGGAGTCATCTACCCTAGTCATACCCATTAGGGTTATACACAGAGCCCTGCAGTTCATTGACATTGGTGCAATAGTGGGTCTTGTGGGCATAAATCAAGTTTAGATACATCTGTGCCTTGGCAAACTTTATCTGAGAAATAATTCTTTCAAGCACTGTTGTTCTAGAAGTTAACTAAGATATTTACATTTGTGAAATAATCTGTAGAATTAAATAGAAAGTAAGTGTGCCAAAGTACAACAAATTTCTAATACATTTGGGGTAAAAAAAAATTGGATCAATGTAAGTCATGCTGTTTAAATTGAGTTCTAATGCTTGCTAACTTGCAAGTAAGTTTTTAAAGTTTTTAAAAAAATATTTATCAGATGGCATTTTCCTCAGAATCAATGTTTATCTTCAGCTTGAAGGTTAGTAGTAAGCTGGTGCTTTAAGTTTTTGAAAATCTCAGTCCCAAACTTAAATTACATACATTAGTTGTGTGGAATACCGTATATGTCTCTTATGGTTTAAACATTTGTTTAACTATTGTTTTATAACCATGTTAATCATTGAACTCTTAAACTACCTTGGTATTTGAGCAGACAGTGGTTTATGCAACACAGAAGTAATCTTTGGTCATCCATGAATAATCCCACTTTATTATAAGTTTAAGCTAACTTTGTTATCTTGAACAAACACAACAGACATTTTTTAGCTAGTTCTTGATATTTAAAAAATGCTTCTATTAGTTATCCTCCTTATTTTCATCCATATGTATTTTTTAAATAGTTCTTAACATGTCCACATTGTTTTTAAATAGGATTTTTAGTAGTATTTTAAAGCTTTTGAATGATAGTTAAAATATCTGCTTGAAAGGGAAAAATGTGTTAAAATTCCTAATGTTAGGTGGACTTGAAGAATGTATTTTTTTATGGTGAAAGGACCACTGTAGTAAGGAAAACTGTACTTTTGATCTGAACTTTCAAATATGTTTCTTTTTTTATTTTGGTTATCACTTCTGTTGCTCCTAGCTCTGCCAGTCTGCAAGATGATGAGAATTGACTAACCTTGCATTTTCTGCTTCTATTGTCATCTAGAGCAACAGGCAACAGCAAATGCAGGGAATACTTGTGGGAAACTCCTTTTTTCAGCAGTCATAAGATTATAGGATGAGAGAGGGGAAAAAAACTGAGGTGGATGATGCCTCATCCATATTGTTACTCACAGATTGATAGACACATTAACTATCAGACTGAATCTTGTGGCTCCATTGTCTTCATTCATTCACCTGAAAGCCAAATCCGTTGGACCTTCTATGACAAATATTAGGACTAAGAGGATCAAAGTCTTTGGAATAAGCAGGATAGGTTTGATTAAATAAGGAAGGAAATTAAAAGCAGAAAGCTGTGGAGAGGAACCAAAAGTGGAGTAGGATGCAAGAAAGAAAAGACAAAGATGAGAAAAATTAAATCACAACAGGTAGGAAGTCAAAAGAATAAGGAAAGTTGTGAGAAATAGAGCCTTAAGTGGAGACATACACAATAATTTTTTTTCATGTACTAAAAAATGGAAAGGGACGTGGTTGGCAGTATGAATTAAGTACATATGATATGTGACTGGCTTTTTTCCTTCTTCTATTTGTGAGTTGTTACTTTAGTAGAGCAGTTATTTTTCATGCTGGCTGGTAGTCCTTCTGTAGTGGATATTGAATACTTTTTTGAATATTGAAAATTTTATCTTTTCATTGTTGGTCCTAGTTTCAATTCTTCCCTTTTCCTTCAGCTACCCTAACAGAGCACAATAGAAGCTCTTCATCATCTACCACTGATTTGCCTGGGTGTAGAATATCTCAGTCTTTGCTTGGACACCAGACAGATTCTGGGTCTACAAGCCCATCCTCACCAGGCTTTACCATGACCACTTTGTGCAAATCTGGTGTTACAGCAGCGCCATCAGGGAGTACCAGTACTTTATCCTGTTTTTCACGGTCTCAGAGTCAGTGGATTTCCTTTGCTGATGAACTTCTTACAATTAGACACACAAGCACAGACAAGAAGGAGCCCCAAAGATTGCATTTTAAAACTGAAAATGCCTGCCTTGCCTCTTCTGCTTTGCTTGGGAATTCTTCCAACAGCTGTGCTTCTGAGGATCAAAGCGACCTTTTCAATAACTCTATATGCCATGAACAATTATTCATTGAAGAAACTGGCACTGCTACTGAAATATCTTCTGCATCATCTTCAGCACTACTGGACTATAGTTTAGTGTCTTCTTGTGCTCATACAAATAAGGGTATGCAAAGCATGCATTCTGTACTGCTCTTTGCTAATAACTGACTCCAAAAAGCAAGCTTTGGATTCATTTTTTCTTTTTTTTATTACTGCTCAACTGATGCTAAAATTAACTCATCTTCTTACTTAGAATGTACTAAACTGCTTGTTAATACCAGTTGGGACAGTGAAGTAAATATTCAGCTTGAAATCAGAAGAAAATTCAAATTATTCATTTAAAAGCATTGCTTTTTCTTAACTATGCAGTGTTGCTTTTCTAGAAATGAGAATGTATTTTTGTGGGATGTCAGACAGTAATGAGATCTCAAAGATTAAGCAACTGCATTTGCAAAAACAATTTTTTTTTTACATACAAGCTTCCAAGAGTGGTTGGTATAAAATCGCTTGAGAGAATTGAGAAAGCCCATGATGCTTTTTTTAGATGCAGTTTTCAGGGTATCACATGGCACTATTTTAAAAGCATTTATGATTTGTGGTAACTGTTTAAACATGGCACTTGTACAATAGGAACCTCTAGTACAAACATCACTTCTAGATATTCTACTCCAGTACATAACTATTTATGTTCAGTGTGATATTTCTAATATTTTCTTAACTTTGCTTTATTTCAGCAAGGCCCACCACTCCTCTTTCTGTGGGCACCATTGTACCCCCGCCAAGGCCTGCTTCAAGACCAAAGCTGTCTACTGGGAAACTTAGTGGGATTAATGAAATAGTACGTATTGATTATTATTTTTTTATTTGCCATTTTGACTTGATTTCAGATACACCATTCATTTACTCTGTTACTGTGGAATTACTTTATAGCCAATGTTCAAGGAATCACATAGGCAGGTTTTCAACATTGCCAAATAGGCATGGTAATAGTTTATGATAACTATCTCATTACAACAGATAATTATTAACACAAGTACTAAGGTCCAAACCATAATTTTTGCATCAGCTGAATGGTTTTAATTGAGCAAATCGGTAATTTGATAATGAAAAACAAAATACTATTGAAGTTATTAACAAACCTCCCTTGATTTAGGGATATCACCAAAGCTCTGGGAAATGAGTGGGGTTTTTTCAATTGTATGTTGACAGAAGTAGCCCTGTTGTGACTTCTCCTTGCCCTTGGTGCTGGTTTGTGGAGAAGGGAGGTGGTAGATCACAGCAGTTGCCCGTAAGGATAGTGAGAGGTTGCACACTGTCTGCATGTACCTGCAATGTGGGTTCTCCTGCCTATAAGGAATGTGCTAAAGAATGCAAATAACCAAACAGCCTATCAGACTAGGCCATGCCTTATTTCCTCTGTAAATATTAGTATTCTGCAGGTTTCACTTGACTTCCTGACTAAGAAAAATGTTCCTGTGGTAAAATCCTCTTATTGTCTTTCAAGGTCTGAAGATATTTTCACCATATTCTTGGTACAAACAAAATTCTCATCTTATGCTTTGACAAAACTGAGAGAATATTTTAAAATTGTTTCACTTTTCTGTAGGATCAGAACAGAGTTCATTTTGAAATTCTTTTCTCTTTCCAATGCAGAATTGTAGTAATTGCTCTTAGCCCAAGGAATCTGTTCTTCATGTCATTTATCTGTTCTACTATAAAGTATGATCCTGAACAAAGCTACATTCATTTTATACTGTTGCTTTTGAAATTTACTATTATCTGGATACAAGTAGAAGGTTGTCTGTTTTCTTCATTGTATGTTAACTCCCTTTACAATTCTCATAGTCTCTATCAAAGCCAAGAAGTGCAACAAAGTGGGGGGAAAAAGTTACTGTGACATCCTGCCCTTAGGGGAAAGGAAACACCCAAGATTCACAAATGCTAGGGGTCAAAAGGAATGACTAAAGTCAGAGGATCCGTAAAACTCACAAAGCTTTATTATTAAATTATGCACTTGACATGGAAATTGGTATGTTCGTCCCTGACCTACTATATATGTGCATGACAGTGGGTTCTGGATAAAGAGGTAGAATAAAAAAGGAAGAGAAAGGAACATATGAAATAAACAGGAAGAGAAAGGGAGAGAGATCACCAGTCCTGGTTCTAGTGTCAGTTCAGCTGATGGAGTATCCTGGATGGATCACCTAAGCTTCTTGGGAGTACCAGTTTTCCGTACCCTGGAGCTACGTTTCTTGTTTTCTATGCAATTTAGTCATCATGCACAGTTCATTCTTTCAGACCTTTCTGGAATTCAGTCAGAGGGCTTTGGGGGTCCCGGGTAGTCTTGTCCCCCCAGCCCATACCCATTTCTCTGCCTCATTCCTGCACTTGTACTTATCTGCAGGAGCTAGAGCAAGACGTCACAGAAAAGTGCTGCCTACCACTGCATTGCGCCCTCTCCATCCACATCTTGTTCTTTTTCACTTTGTTTTTACCAACAATCTTTGGTTACTATCAGCAGACATCATCAGTTGGTGCTAACAGTCCTTGCTTATTAACAATGATCTGTGGTTATTACCAGCCGCCTTGTCTATTAGTACCAGCAATCCTTGGTTATTACCAACAGTCCTTGATCAGTATCAACAGCCCTTGGTCATTATCAACAGTTTATCTGTTATTACCAACAATCCTTGGTTGGTTCCATTGTCATGCAGCTATCAGTGTTTCAGACATACACATTAGCCCCTTTTCATCTGTGATTCTACAGTTATCCTGCAAAATGATGCTTCAGGGGTTTCAGTCCCTTTCAGATAGGTTAACCCCAGTGTGATCACTAGTTAAATACCTTAACAGTTAAATGTATCCTAAAACCATCTAGAGATTTAGAATGGAAGAGACTTTTATGTTCTCTAGGCCAGCCTACTCAAAAAAGTGCTGACTTCAAAATTGTATCAGGTTGCTCAGGACCATGCTGAGTTTTGAAAATTTCCAGAGTGGGAGATTTTACAGTCTGCCAATCTGGCAGCCTGTCTCAGGATTTTACCAAAAGGTTGCAAGAAGTACTTTTTCCCAAAGTCTGGCTGGCATTTCTTTGCTGTAGCTCTTGCATCTCTTGGAAGAGCCTGACTCTGACTTCTTTGTGTGCCCCTTTTTACCTAGTAGGAGCCTGCTAATAAATCTTCTTAGGCTTCTGTTCTCAGGGCTGAAAAAACCCTGGTCCTACAGCCTGTTCCTCTCTTGATCCTGTACTCCAGTCCCAACTATTTAAATTGCCCTCTGCTGCTCTCACTTCCAATTTATTAGTAGCTCTGCTTTAGCTCTCCAAATCTATGTTTCCACACACACAGCTCTGTAGTCTTAGTTTCTGATACCGTGTTCTGTTATTATTATTGACAGGCTGTTGCATAATCCAATATATTAGACTTGACTACTCTATCAAAAAAAGCCTATAATATATGAAATAATGGTATTTACTCTAATGGAAAATGCAGGTTCTCTGTTTTACATGAAAAACTAGTGTAGATAAAACATTAAAGAAACTATGTTGAGAAACATTATAGAATTGATTGGAGCATGAAATACGAACTTTTCTGTTTACAATATTTTGTTCATGTCTTTAAAACCACTTTGCGTTATATTCTTGTGATCTCTTCTGTTCAGCCTAGGCCATTCAGCCCTCCACTGATTGCTAACTCAAGTCCACCTCCAGCAGCTCCTTTGGCACGTGCAGAGAGCATTTCTTCTATATCTTCTTCTGCTTCCCTCAGTGCAGCAAACACACCTACAGTTGGTAAGTTTAATTAACCAT
Source organism: Melozone crissalis (assembly GCF_028551555.1). Classification (NCBI taxonomy): domain Eukaryota; kingdom Metazoa; phylum Chordata; class Aves; order Passeriformes; family Passerellidae; genus Melozone; species Melozone crissalis. The sequence goes on from NW_026535783.1 coordinate 48,527,497, forward strand.
TTTATCTTACTGGAGAAATAGGACAACTCAGCCACTAGGCTGCACCTGCTGCAAGAAACATTTATTGGAGTTAGTTCTTTCATATGCGAGCCCAGGGCTTCAGGCATTCTTTGCAATGTCTGCTTCTAAATGACACTGAGACACAGGAAAATAGATTAAATTAGATTAGACCATAGACCCAGTTATGGCATGTTCTTTAGGGAAATATTATTCACAATTAACATTCCATGAATTCTTATTTGGTATGCTTGTATAGCCATTAAGTACAACACGTTATCATATATTTGTTCAGAAGATGTTATTGTATAGGTACAGAAGTACTTAGGGATACTGAAAAATCTGAATGAATACAAATGTTCACAGAACTGAGTTCTTTTATGTTCTAATGCTTATTTTTCTGCAAGTTAGTTAAGAATATGAGCTAAGCAGTAAAAGCAAAACAAACAATTAAACAAAGATCAAGACGGAAAGGAAAGTCTTCATGTGTTGTCCCTAATTTCAGAAGGTTTTCTCTTGTTTTTAAAGGAAAAGTTCAGTTTGATATTTGATTATCATAGATCAAAAGGAGACGTTGGGGGTTTTTGTTAGTTTGGGAAGGGGAGGGCTTAAGACATTTTAACTTGTCTATTTAGCAGTATTGAACTATTTAACTTCTGAACACAGTTACACCTTTAGACACAAGTTAAATCAAGTTGTCAGCTTATCATTTAGTTATCTGCAAATTTTATTGATGCCAAGGATTCCTCACTCAGGCTCAGCAGCTCTGAAAAGCATCTGTGCAGCACCTAGTGGGAGTTCTGCAGTGGAGTCATTTCCACCCTGTGCAGAAGCAAGGCTACTAAGTTCTGCCCAACCTTAGCTCTTACAGTTCAGTATCCACCAATTTCACAAATGCTGAGAAGCATTGCAGAAACACAACTAATATTTTGGTTGCCAGAGTCTATCCAGGCTCACATCCTCAGGTCTGAGCTCTGGTGTCGAGGAACCAAAAGTTGGTGGCAAGAGTGTCAATATCCCCCAGCTCTGGGGACATATGTGTGTGTGTTGTTGGAAACAGTGGCAGAGTGAAATCATGAAGTGAGGCAGGAGGTAAGGAGGTGTGTGCTGACAGTGAAGCTTGATCTGGTTATTATTCTGGCCTAAGAAAAATAGATAAGGCCAGTTCCATCTGCGCTGGCTGTATGAATTAAATAGCCTTGGGAAAATGGGAAGGACAGTACAAAAAGCTGAAATACTTTGGGGCATGAGAATATAGCTTGCAATACATTCTGTATTCTTTTAACTTTTGCACAATCCAGTGTTCCCCTTACCCAATTTGTTCTGAATAATGGAGAATTGACTGATTGTCTTCTTCCGAGTGAACTTTAAGGCATGCGTAATTTAGTGCTTCTTTTATGCTTTTGCCTAAATTTAATTTGGAAAACATTTTTAATGTCAATTTTTAGCATCTATTTTTGCTTGAAATATTTTGTTTTCTTGAAATGTTTTGTTTCATTTAACTGTAATAGACGATGATCTTTTGATTCAAAATCTTCCTGCAATTGAAAAGCTTTGTGAGACACTGCCAGGTATTGTACTCAAAGCACATTTATGTCTTAGCTAATCATCCTAATATACTACATCTAATAAAATTGTATTTCTTTTGAAACAAGTCTCTCCAGATATTTCTGGTATCTGGCACATACAAGTTGCTTGACATCTCAAGTACATAACAAGTTCTGTGTTGCTGAAATGACCAAAACGTGATGTAAACACTTTTATATAATGCTATCTTCTGTCTATCTAGTTCCCTGTTCCATAAACAAGCTGAAATTTGGCCTCGGTTCTTCAGTTTGTCATTGCTACTTCCTTTCAAGTAAAGTGAATATATTTTTACTTCGACAATCCTAATTCTCCTAACACCTGTTAAGAGAATGTTTCTATATTTACATAAAATATGGATCTTAGAAGGCAGACATAATAAAGATTGTACTTTTTCAGTAAATTTTCTTTTCATGACAGCTCTTTTGCCAGTATTAAAACTGTCTGGATCTTTGTTCCTAAACTGAACTAAAACCATTTTATCAGCTTTATTTAGCTGTCCTTTTAATGACCGGTGATGGAGTCTTTTGTTCTGCAGTTTTGGTCTGCACTTCAAAGGTGTCAATGCAACCGCTTGCATGGTTATGTTACTAGTTCTTGTGTCAGCGCAGCTCAGGAGCTAGTAGTGGTGATCAGGCTGAGACAGGTAGCAGGGGCATTTAAGCCAGGTTTGCCATCAATACCAAAGGTGATAGACCTGGAGCCTTGATCTGGGCTGCAGTCTGAGAGGAAGTTAGGATACCTTCATGCATCTCTGTCACTTCCCTTCTGTCTGAGACCTCACAACAGATGTAGAAAACACTGAAGCTGAATGTTGCTGCAATGAATTGTACTCTCAGCAGCAAGGCAACAAAACTGTTGACTTTCAAAACTGCTGACTTTCAGCATCAGGACAGGCAGTTATGTTTGTTACATATGATAAAATGACAGAATCATGAAGGATGGGAAAAGACTGCCAAGATCATCAAGTACAGTCATTGAATGATCACCACCTTGTCAATTAAACAAAAGCACTAAGCACTTCAGTCATTTCTTGAACACCTCCAGGGATCATGACTCTACCACCTCCCTGGTAGCCTATGCTAAGTGAATAAATTCTTGCTGTTGTCCAGCCTGGATTTCCTCTGGCACAGCTTGAGGCCATTTTGACTTCTCCAGTTCCTGACTGCCTGGGAGAAGAGACTGTCCCCTACTTTGTTATACCCTTTTTCAGGCAATTGTAGAGAGTGATAAGGCTCCCCCTTATCACTCCTTTTGTCCAGGCAAAACATACTGAGCTCATTTAGCTGTTTCTCATATGACTTACTCTCTAGACACTTGCCTTGCTCCATTCCCCTTCTCTGGATGTGCTCCAGCACCAAAATGTTTTCCTTGAATTGAGGCGCCCAAAACTGGACACAGTACTCAAGGTGTGGCCTCACCAGTGCTGAGTGCGGGGAGCAATCCCTGCCCTGCTCCTGCTGGCCACACCATTGCTGGCACAGGCCAGGATGCCATTGCCCTTCTTGGCCACCTGGGCACTGCTGGCTCACGCTCAGCTGCTGTCACCAGCACCCCCAGGGCCTTTTCCTGTGGCAGCTTTGCAGCCACTCTGCCCCAGCCTGTGGCACTGCCTGGGGTTGCTGTGACCCAAGGGCAGGACCCAGCCCTGGACCTTGTTGAATGAATAGTAATTTATTTATTTTTCAGTTTATTGGTTTCTAGGAGAATGCATAGATTTTTGAGTCAAAAGGTGATGAACAGTGGGAGCAGAGTAAGGAAGAGAGAAGTGATCTCATTTGTGGTTCCCCAAATAGGTCTCAGAGAAATATATATACATATATATTTGCTTTGGTGTTCCCTGAAAAAAAGTTAAAAGCATTTTATTTATTCTAATAAATTTCACTTTTCAGTCAAGCAAACAGTGTTTGTCTTTTACCAATATGAATATAAAGAATATGTTTGCATTATTCTGCATAATTTTTGAAATATTGCTATAAAAATGTACGTAAGGCCATTAAGTAAAAGATTTTAAAATAATTGATATACCTGTATACAAGGTAGTCCTTTTGCTCTACAATTGTTTGTTGTTCCTTAGTGAATTGGCAGAAAAAGACATTAAAACAGCTCAGCAACTGTAGTGACACATTCATTGAAGGTACACGTTGGTTTTAGTGAAGAATAATTCTGGAGTTCAGTATTTCACCAAACAGAATTTCAAGTAATTGACAGTTCATAATTTTATCATATATTTGCCTCTTGAAATAATGGTTTCTGGATTCCTGAGACTATTGAGAATCACAGCTTTTTATTGGTAGTTTTCAGGGGCAGAAAAAACTTCAGAATCTTGATCCATGTGTTGTCTGAAAGAATAAAGAAAAACAACCTACTGAAAAAAAGAATAAATCAGTGGTTTTTAGCCAGAATCATACTAATTAGTTTGTTTAAGAATTTCTGATTTTCAACATTTTTGACTAGATCTTTTGGATCTAAGGAGGCCTAAGTGATGCACAACTGTTTTTATGGCACTGACAAGCACTCTGAACATTTTACTACCTTATGTGAGAAATTGTAATGGAGAGAGAGGCATGAGGTAGCAGAATTAGACTAGCTGCTGTCTTTGGTTCTCTTTCTGTCACTACTTCATTCCCTTGTCTCTTAATTTAAGGTCTAATATGAGATATTAGGTGCTCTGTGAAGAGCAAGGTCCCAACTTTCTTTTTACTTCTGAAGGAGCTCAAAAAGGACAGCCACTTAGAGTAAGTAGGTTTAATTTGCCATGGGCAATATTATACAGAAGCATTTTGTCTCTCCTTTGTGGTATGAAAGAGAAATTTTTCAATTTGCTTATGAAAAGATAAAGACTGTGCCTCCTTTGTGATAGGTAATATTATGTGATACAGACCATTTTTTCATGGTACAAAAAACATAAGACGCTATCTACTACACTACTGCACTAAGAAAAAAAAGAAGTATTGTCTTTCATATTCCATACACATGTAGAAAATTTGTGAAAAATGAAATCCCATGAAAACCTGTTTCATCAACTATATGCGCATTTCAAAAAGCCTTCAAATGAGGTCTTGGTTGATATAGCTCTGTATTGGAATTGTGTTGTGTTTGCACAAGCAACAAGTGAAAACTTCTCCAACAATTTCTGCTTGGGAATTGCAATGTTTGTTGGCTGAAAAGGTTAAAAGAATGTTAAACCGTTCACTTATGTGGGGTAATATTGATGAATTTGCATTTAAGTTCATTTTTACTGTAAGAGAATTCTTTGTATTTCTGTCACCATTTTATCATGCATTTTTCCATATAAAAAAGCATACAGTAGGGATCTTTTTTTAAAAGCATTCTGGTCAATTTGCTTTGGGTCTGTTGACTTCACCCCCACCAGTAGCCATTTTAATGCTGTGTTCCTCTATCTCATGTATTTCCTTCTGTCTGTTTACATAATGTCATACCAATAGTCATACCTATGTTCTTATGCTGCTGAGCAGCATTTTGGTGATGCTATTGTACTGTACTATCTATTTCTACACACCTTACAAGTGATACCTCCGTTGAGACTGTAATGTTGGTGTAAACTCTTGTGAAAATTACAGATGTAGTCAACCATTCTGAACTCTGCTAAGCTTTTTGAAAATTAAATTTATACACTGTATGTATTCTAGGTGTTTCACGTGGTCCCAGCCCCGTCAGCCTTGGAAACCAGGACACCTTGCCTGTTGCAGTAGCTCTTACTGAATCTGTTAACGCCTACTTTAAAGGAGCAGATCCCACAAAGTTAGTTAATAGTGAATTGTGTTGAATGTATTGAGTTACAATGAGAAAAGACAATGGGTCTGTTTTCGTACTGGGGGAGGGGAATGAGTATGCATTAGAAGGGGAATTAAAAGGGGTTTTTTTCCCTGGGTATGAATGAGGCTTATTGCTCTGCAATGGCCTGGGTCCTGCCAGGAGTTCATATATACCTGCTTTACACAAATGTGTTCAGTGACAGCACAGAGAATGACAAGGATTTTTATCATTGTCAGGTAAGTATTACATATAATTTTGTGCAGCTGAAAGCACTTCCTTCCCTGTGACATCCTTTGCTATGCTACTTAGGCCTTGCCTAGGCAGAGCCATATTGTCATGTTTTCAAAACTTGAAAAATATCCAAGACTACTGTATGCTTAAGCAGTTAAATCTTTTTATTTCTTATTTCATCTTACTTCCAAGCTGAAAGTGGCAGTACTAGTCACATTGGCCTCATTTGAGATTGATTTTCTGTTTTAAATTTGGTTCATAAGATCATGAAATTATAGTGGTTGCTTTAAAATAAGGCAGTAAATGAGTTGCAATGAAGCTGATTTTTTATTCTTTTCTAGATGTATTGTGAAGATTACTGGTGATATGACAATATCATTCCCAAGTGGGATTATTAAAGTATTCACCAGCAACCCATCTCCTGCTGTGCTCTGCTTCAGGGTGAAAAACACCAGCAAACTAGAGCAGATTCTTCCAAATGCACAACTTGTATACAGGTTTCCTATTTTTTTAACATAATTGTAAGCTACATAATTTGTGGAATTGTTGTGTATGTAAATCAGAATTCTTTGCAGTCTGGTTGATTGAATTACATGTAATTTAATTTTCTGAATTAATCTTGTTCAGCTTAGTTCTCTCTCTCCACTGCCACTATTAAAAATATCAATGACTACTGGAATTAAAAATTGTGCTGAGTATAACAGGAGCCATAAGAAATAATTTGTAAATGTGTCTGTCTTTTCATATGCATTTAATAAATACTTTCTTTACACAGCAGTAATAATGGTAAAACTTAATTATGAAATAGTAGGCTTAAATGGAAAACAAGTAGTAGGAAATTCGTGTAATCTCATTTGCCATCTACTAGTGTATTTTAATCATTACATTAATCAGATTCTTTACATAATTGTCTCTCAGATGAGTAGCAGCATGCTTGGGAGAATTTGTAGGAAAAAAAGGTTGTTGATCAAGTAGGATAATTGTTGAAATTGCACTTGGAGATATTGATTCCTAAAAAAATAGAAAAGCTGGATTTTTTTTAGCAGAAAACCACTTAAATTGAGTAACTTCTATTTCATTTATTGGAGAAATTACTTCAACACTAAGCTAAATGTTTTTTTAATGCTGTACTTTTATAATTACTAAAATAATAAATCAAACCATATGCACGTATTCTTTTCTATTTAATTTCCTTTTGTTAGTTCATACTTAATGTAATGAATAATTAATACAAAATTAAGTTTAATTACTGTTTGACATGACAGTTTATAATTGAAATGTTAGCAGAGATGTATCTGACAAAGTGAATTATACTGAAAAAAGCATATTTTGCCAAAAAAGATTAAAATGTCTGGTATCCTTGAATGACTGGTGTAATATTTCACCCCTAATTAGTGATCTTTCTTTGTAGTGATCAGTCACAAAGTGACTCCAGTACTAAAGACTTTTGGATGAACATGCAAGCTATAACTGTCTACCTCAAGAAATTATCAGAGCAGAATCCATCTGCATCCTATTACAACGTGGATGTTCTAAAGTATCAGGTAAACACTTTTATCCTTTTGAAGATTTTAATATATATATAATATATATAGTATATATAATATATAAATATATTTATATATAAATATATTTATATATTAATATATTTATATACTATATATATACTCAGAAATTAAAAGAATTATTCTTTATCTGCCAGCATGGAGGTGAACTGTCATCCCTCATCTCTACTTAAAATGCATAGACTCTGCCCAGGCTTAGCACATTATGTTTCTTGTCATTGCCTAAGATACAGGGCTTGTTTCAGCTTACTAATGCTTCGGATCAATCCTACAGGCAAGCTTCAAACACTGCTTTTTTTGATATTTGTCAGCAAAGTCAAATTCTCCTTTAAGAAATTTGATGGGAACTTCTTGTCATTTGTACTTGGACTGTCTTTGATTTTGCAATTGCCTACACTTTGGATGCTGTCACTGAAAAATTTTAATACATGGTTTGCAGTTGTAAGAGAGTCGGTTTAGATTAGATATTAAGAAAAAAGTCTTTCCTCAGTGGGTGGTGAGTCACTGGCACAAGTTTCCCAGAGACATTTTGTTTTCCCCATCTATCCCTGACAGTATTCAAGGCCAGACTGGGTACGCCTATGAGCAGCCTTATCTGGTGAAAGTTGTCTGTGCCCATGATGAGGGTGGGTTGGAACTATATGATCTTTAAGGTCTCTCCCAACCCAAACCATTCTATGATTCTATCTGAGAATGTAGGACATTCTGATTTCCCACAATGAGAAATAGAACAGTAGTCAGAATGGATTTACTGAGTGTGAGTCAGGCTTGACCAAGCTGACAAACAGCTGTGGTGACATGACTTCCCCTGTGGATGAGGGCAGAGCAGTAGATAGATATTGTCTGCTCAGCCTTCAGGATGCCCTTCCACACCACCTACCACAGAATCCATATAGGGAAGCTGATGAAGAACAGACTGGATGAGCAGATGCTGAGGTGAACTGACACCCAGGGGGTATATTGATTTTACAGTTTAATAACTTAATTAATGAATGATGGGACAGAGCGTATGAATCCTTGGCAAGTTTGCTGATGATACCAAATGGGGATGGCCCTCGGGATAAACCAGAGGATTATTTTGCCCTCACAAGGGGGCTCAACAGGCTGCAGAAATGGGCTGAGAGGAACCTCATGAAGTTCAACAAGAGGCACACTTGGGGAAACCAAGTGGAAATTATCATGGCAGAAAAGGACCGGAGGGTTCTGTGGGTGACCATGTTGAACATGAGCCAAAACAATTCGCTGCTCATGTGCAAAGGCAGCAGATGTTCTCCTGGATGGTCTTCTGAGCTGCATTAGGCTAGGTATTGCTAGTAAGTGGAGGGAGGGGATCCTTCCACTCAGCACTGGTAACACCACACCTGGGGTGCTCTGTTCATTTCTGGGTTCATAGCTAATGAGACTAGATAGTGTTCAGCAAAGGGCCATGAAGGTGATGGTGGGACTGGAGTATCTGTCCCATGAAGAAAACCTAAGAGTGTTGGGACTCCTGAGAAAAGGGAAAATTCAGGGAAATCTCATCAATATGTATAAATACCTGAGAGAGGGCACAGAGAGGACAGAGTTAGGCTGTTTTCACTGGTGCCCAGTGTCAGAATCAGAGACAATGGATACATGCTGAATCACAGGAAATTCCTTCTGAATGGCCAGAACCGCTATTTTTCTTGTGACAGTGGCTGAGCACTGGGCACAGGTTGCCTAGAGGGGTAGTGGAGTCTCCATTCTTAGAAGTGTTCAGAAGTTGTCTGGAGCTTAGGCAGCCTGTTGGAGGTGGCCCTGCGTGAGCTGGAGGGCTGGACCAGACAGCCTCCAGGAGGTCTCTGTCAACTTCACCCATTTGGCGCATCAGTGAGATGATGTTCTTGCTGTTAATAAAATATATTCAAGACATACTCACCTCAAAGAGAAAACAGAGACTTTCTAGGCCTGCCTTGAAATGTTTGAACATCTGAGACAACTGTCTGCGCAACAAAAAAACCCTGAAAATTACCCTGAAAACTACTCTGAAAAACACTGAAAATAGTCCAGCTGTTCATACCTGTAGTTTCCACATCTGCCTAGTGTGGTTTAAAATCCTGGCATACTGAACCTGCAAAAAGCATGTTAGGCACACAAATTTCTTGAGAAAGGTGAGAGGAAAAAACATTTGGTTTGCTGAAATGAGTACTACATATTCTTGTAAAAATGAGGCATTGGCATGTGGAAACCCGGAAAAATCAAAATGGTTTTGGGCAGACACAAAAAGGCCAGAGGCATCAGGACATAGGAGATTGCTCCAACAGATTGAGAAGGTGGTTGAGATGCATCAGCACAATAGAATGAGCTCAGCTACAGAAGCAGCATTCACCCCTCCTGCAGCAGGAAAATAATGCTTTGAAGAGGTTAGAACTATTCTGCTGGTGGCCTGTCCCACAATGACAGGTATTGTTCTCTGGTGCTGCCTGGTTGGGCAGCTGAATTGGCACAGCACACAACTGCTAAGGATGAAGTCATTTTGCTGTAAGCATGCATCTTGCCTAAGGCAGAACACAACAAAAACAAACCTTACAAAAAGTTATAAAAAAGCAGGAAGGAGCCTCATAGGCCAGAGGGAGTTCAAACCTTTTCTTCAAGTATTTTAATTTAAAATTAAAATAACAGGAATTCCTTTAGGCAACAGTCCTCCAAATTCTGTGATTAAAAGGTCAATTGTTATCTTGATATTTTGTCAGCACTGAGACTTATCTTAATTACCATCATCCCCTAATTCTTCCCAAAAGGTGGATATCTTAATTGTTTTCAATGGTTTGTTCTTTTACAGGTATCTTCAAATGGCATACAGTCCACTCCATTGAATCTTGCAACTTACTGGAAATGTGATGCTAGCACTACTGATGTGAGAGTGGATTATAAATACAATCCAGAGTCTATGAATGTGCCTAGTATGCTGTCTAATGTCCAGGTTGTGGTACCAGTAGATGGAGGAGTAATAAACATGCAGTCACTTCCACCTGCAAAATGGTAATATTAATTCTTTTCAGTATGTTTTCAGATGCATGTCAGTGCATTCTTTAGTGTCATAGCCTGAAAAATTTCACAGGAAGAAATAGCAAAATGTGTAGTATCAAATGTCTAGATATTTTGTAGTCTAAATCAGAGATCACGTGCCTCCAGTTCACATAAACTGAGTGAGTACCCATCCCAACTGTGTAGTAATACAAGCCTTTATGAGTTTTCCAATGTTTGCTTTCTTTTGTCTGATAGAATAGACAATTTTAATACAGTAATTTGAAGAGGTTAAAAAATATTTTCTCTGTGTGTAACAATGTATTCTTATAAGGGGATTATATAGAAAAAGTAGCAGAAAGGCAGATTTTTTTCCTGATAGTTCTAACATAAAAATTAACTTCTAATGGAAATAGTTTTAAAACAAATCTGAGTAACTGAGGAGCTCTCCATGAGCCGGGTAGCACTATCTTGCAATTTAAGTGTCATGCAGATTATTAGACTACCTGCCACCACCTTCTGAGCCTGCATTTACAGTAGCACTTCAAAGTGTAACATAAGTAGTAGGAAATTATGTTACAAGTTTGTGGAAACACGCGGATGGTAGTGAGACTAGACAGAGTAGTACAGCCCTGGAGCAAATGTGAGCAGAATTCAATCACTGTGCCTGTACAGCATGTACATACTTGTCCAGCTGTAACATAAATCCTGGACTGTTTATTCCCAAAATGGTCTTTTTAATGTGAAGAGGGCAAAGAACACCAAGTGGAAGCAAGTTAGGCTTTGTTAATTTTATTTCTTATAGATCAGTTTACCTTACAGAGCAAGGCTTAAAAGAAAAATAAACATGATGCATTTATTTGGGTGGATTCTGATGTTTCTGGAGGCAATACAGTTACAGGTGTTTATTGGACAATGTAGTAATAGAGTATAGTTTTAAATAGAAAAAATTCTTTACAGGATTGAATCCTTCTTGACTTGGTATTTTAAGGAAACAGTTCTTTTAACCAAATTGTAAGCTTGTTTTGAACAAGAACATGTTAAGTATCCCATCTGAACAACACTACTACACTGTGGTGAAGCTGGTCTCCCTGCCTAAGCTTCTTCCACAAACCCACTGTAACGAAGCTGGAGTGAAAGCAGGAACACCCATCCAGAGCACACAGTTTTAGCTGGAAGGCTTAGGTATAGTTGCATTAGTGAATTCATGTAGGCAACTTTCAAGACCCAGAATTTTGAGCCTGGCAAGCTGACCAAAGGTAAAAAATTCAGTTATGTCCTAGGCAGGTATAGTATTTGTTCCATCTAGTGGATTGGGTGGTGGGGTTTTGGTCTTTTTTTAGGAAAAAAAGTTGCTATAGCTTGACTTCCTGTGAGTAAATGCTACCATATGTGCTACTTATGTGAGCATTTCAGTCCTGCTACATCAGTGGCAAGAGGAATTTCAAACCTATCAGCACTTCATGCTGCTCACAGCTTTAAGTTGTTGAATTTCCTTTAATGCAACTGCTAGAAACTCCTCCAGGAGTTAAAATGCTCTGTCAGCTCTTGGTACCCTTTCTGCCCTTTACAGTGTCTGAAGTTAGCTTGAACAGAATGTTACTAATGCCAGTGAGTTTTACTAGAATGGAAATGGAATAAAATTCATGCTCTCAGGACTCTCAGGAGAGAATAGTCAACATTGCTCCCCATTCTATCTTCATCATGAAGCATCAAGGCATAGCTTCCAGAATAACTTACTCTTTAAGACTGCAGAGGGGTTTGAATTTTGGAGCCATAGGTGAGGACACAGGACAGTGTTAAATGTGTAAAAAATTACTGTGTAAAATGTGTAATGAGCATGTTCTTCTGAGCTCACTGCTCTGGAGTGATGCAGACACACCTTTCTCTTTTCCTGTAGTTTTCCACAGACTTACCTTAAAATATGCAAATATTTTTATGGGCTTCCATTTAGAGATGTTTGTAATATACCAGTGTAAATCAAAGGAAATAAAGTTCTAAACGCAGTAGTTTGTAACTAGCCTACCATTGTCTTACAGGAATGCAGACCAGATGAAAGCATGTTGGAAAATATCTAGCATTTCAGAGAAGTCTGAGAATGGAGGCAAGTTGAACTCTTTTGTTTTTCTTTCTTGTACAGACAATTTTTATCAGTAAACAGGTGATTATTTTAGCCTCCATGCCCTCCTCATTCTTTTTTACACATTTTCTTATGCTGTAACCTGTTTACTAGTTCACATTCTTTTCAATTAATTGCCTCGTGAGAGATTCCATTATGAGTGAGATGTCAAAATATAAATTTAATTATTAGCTATATAAAAGACAATAATGAAGTACCCTGAAAACAGTTAGTAGTTCTAAAATACAATTTAGATAGAATAGGAAATTTTTGCGTTCATGCAATTTGAAAGTGAGCATCTACTCAAATGAAAATAGGTTTAATATCTGTGTCTTTCCACACATAGATAATTTAAATACATTAGAAGGAGGTAAGTGGAAGAACTAGGGGTAAAAACAAAAAATCCAAAAGTCCTGAGTTTAGATATATTAGTCTTGACCAACATGTTGAGTCTTGGTTTTGACCATAATGACTCCAGGAAAAACTTAATCTATGCACATCTGCTCAGAGTGGTAATTTATACAATATTGCATAAGGTACCAGTAGTTGTCCTCTGCCCAGTGCCATTCTCTGAACTGTAGTTGATGTCACAACCCCTGCAGTCTCTGCAGGTGCAGTATTTTTGTGAAGTAGTAGAGCAGCTGAAACATCTTATCCTCAAAGCCGCTATGGAGAAATGAACTGCTAATGTAAAGGAAAGGCCTTTAATCCTGTTAAGAATTTAGTGAAGAGGATTGTGAAATCACAGATTTGCCTGTAAATGTGACTGGTTTCATATAGAAACCACAACCATAGAAAGAGAAGACAACTTCTATTCCTGCAAAGGCTCCAAAGTTGTGGTTATCATTGAAAGAAAATCAGAGAGAATTTTATTGAACACAGGTGATTAGTCTAGTGTACTTTGTCTTTCACTAATCTCACAGTTCTTTGCCATTTGTCTTCACTACATTGGATTAGCCCTCTTCCTTTCTTTTCCCCCTCTCTTTTCTGAACTTTGTGACTTTTTTAAAAAGGAAAAATCATACTGAAACACAAATGTAGCCAGATGAAGAGGAATTTTACACCTGCAGTACAGCACAGAATTGACTGCTAGTGATCTGCTAGTGATCCAGTTTGCATCTTGTATGTTGACAGCAGAATTGCACATATCTCACTGCCTCTGCTGTATTCCTTCTTTTCCCACCATCTTTTCCTCCCCTTTTCTTTGAGTATAAACATGTATAGTACTCCCAGTTCAGGAGAAAGCAATAATGTGCTGATCTTGCACTTACAGAAGCAAAGGGAGAAGTTGCACAAACACTGTCAATGTCAGCACAAGTGTCGTGAAGTCTTTTCTCCTGGTGGACAGCATGATAAAATTTAAGGAGGCTTTTTATGGTCCAACACATTATGTGATCTGTCAGCTGGAGAGGGATAAAACACAGAACAAGCTTTCAAAGCACTTGAATATATGAGTTTCCATAGTTAGAGTGGAAAGAATCTCTAGTTCACTGAATAAGGCAGACCTACTGAAAGAAATTAAGAAATTAAATTGATCTTAAGCTAATTTTATGAAGAACAAGCTACTGTGTGAAACAATATCTTTTAGTTCCTGCTTTTAGCTCAGTACCATTTCTGTTACTAACTTTCCTTGTAATTTAGCAGTTCTTATTGATAGGAATAGCAAGCTGTTTTAAAGTAAAATTATTCCATTAATTTTAATTTAAATCTCATTTTCCCAGCACACTTTGCAAGAGCAAGAAAAGACCTGTCTTAAAACTAAAAAGTAGTAGCAATGAGGGGATTTTAAAAATGCCTTTCATTGCCTACAGAAATCTATTTAAATCTATTATTGCTTTATAATACTATCAAAGTGATACCACTTCACCACTGTCTCTGAAAAAAATCAACTGAAATTTGTGAGAAGTATTTAATCAGACCTTGTCTTTATTGGAAACATAGTAATTTCTGTCCTCTGGGTGCATTACTGTAGAACCTCATTTCTTCCAATGTTTTTGTTCATGTACTTTGATCTACATTGATCATGACAACTCCTAAATGTTCTGCTAGTGAAAGACAGATAGTTTCTCCTCTCTATCAATCAGATACTATATACCACAAGATAGATGGTAGTAAGTACTTAGAGACCAGCAAGTATAAATTATTATAGGAACCAATCAGATTAGTAAGTGACTACCAGGCTGATACCCACCTTTTGGATAATCTTGCAGACTATTGGATAAAACAGACTTGTTCTCTTACTGCTTTTGAAAGTGTATATAGGACTGCCACTGGGAATAGATGTCAGAGGTCACCATATTAGTTTCACTTCTTATTACTAAAAATTTGGAGAGATCCTTTTGCTTTTGCAAAACAATCAGCTTCTCAGTTTTGTTTTTATAGGTTCTGGATCCCTCAGGGCAAAATTTGAGCTTTCAGGAGGACCCAGTAAACCAGCAACACTTGCAGTGCAATTCATCAGTGAAGGAAGCACCCTTTCAGGAGCAGATGTGGAACTTGTAGGCACTGGCTATCGGCTTTCCCTTCTTAAGAAGAGATTTGCCACTGGTAAGACACTGACATGCTTATATATTCAAATTAATGTTGTATATTCTCTAGCGTCAAATTCTAAAATATGAAACTGTTAAATGAGTGATGAGTTAAATAGTTACTCTTTATTGAAACACTTTTGACAAATCAGTTTGTTTTTCCGCAGTATTCAGACTGCTCCAAGGAAAATACTGACAAAATCTAGTTTATCTATTGACTGCAAAAAATTTACCTTTGTTTTTCAGGACGATATATGGCAGACTGTTGATGTACCTGTGAAAGTCATTGGATCAGGAGTGCAAGAAACACTTGTGACGATAGGAACTCTGCCCTCTCTATTTTTCAAACACTATTTTAACATGCATTAATTTTTAAAAATATTGACTTACTTTGAGGCTAAACTACAGAAAGTAAATGCACTTTTAAAGTCATTTTGAAAACCTTTATTACTTTACAATAGCACTGAAGTTAATTTCAACACTGTCTGTAAATGATCAACTGCAATACTTGGGAAAATTTGTTGAAAAATTAGTAACTTTGTATAGATGAAGTCAAAATAGTAATCCACAGTTGTAATGGAAGTATGAAATTTTATGTTGTACTGTAAACATTAAACCTAAAATATAGGGGATCTAGTAAGAAATATTTGAGCTTTCATAAGTAATACTCATTTTTCAGATTCTTTAATTGCCAGCTTTTAATTGACAGTTTATAAAGATAGAGGCTATGTCTTGTGTAGTTCTTCTTTCCATTCATAACACAAGAACAGCTGAGTTAGAGATGTATAAAAATAACTTGATGCCCATGTATCATATATTATTAAAATGTAAGTTGTTTCATATAGGGTTTTTTTTAACTAAGTGCAATGTGTTACAAATTGCAAAACACAGCAGAGATTTACTTCTGCAGTTAGTAAAAATTTTTGGGCCTTGTTATTGTTTTAGTTAATGCAGTAGATTTAATTTATTTTTATATTAATTGCATAACTTTTGTGCCTTTTAAAAATGCCTGTGCCTATCTAATTTGATACTCATGTGCCTCACTTCCTTTTTCAAAGTGTGGCTCTTCATCAAGAAAGCATGGCGTTTGTATAATGCACAGAACTTTATAAAAATTCTTTTTACTGCAATTTATTTAGAAGGCAGGTTTTGCAAAAACTGTAGTTTGTTTTAAAAGAAATTCAAAACACTGAATTATTTCCTCAATGAATAATTGCAAGTAAATGTGGTTTTAGTAAAGGGAGCTGCATCATGCAGTACTCGGAAACTTTTTAATTAACTAATTTTAATATCACCAAAGAGGAGAATCTGAAAAATCAGTGAGGATAGGAAAAACAAACTTCTGAAAGCAAACAGCATTACTCTTTGCTTTGCCTATAAGTCTTCAGACTTCGAGTGGTTTTGGGGATGTGCGATGTGAATGTACACAAAGTACTTCAGGAGACATTGTAAAGAATATTTTATGGCTGCAGGACGACAAATCCTGTCATGTATTCATTTTTTTTATAGCTACCAGTTTTAATATTTGTATTGTAATCTAATCTGCTTGCTACAGCATAAGCACAGGAAATTGACACATCAGTAACAATTTTTTTAAGCAAGTCACTAATTTAGAAAATTTTCTATGTATTTGTATTACCAAGCTTTTTTGTAATGTTGAAATGATAAGCATTGGGGCAAAATAATTCAATAACCTGCATTTGGCAATTTCAAATGAACATTTAGCATACAAGTATGTATTTCAAATTCTCTATTAAAACAGTAAAATATGCTTGAGTTAATTCATGCAAAGCCAGTAATGAATTGGTCTGCTTTACAAGAAATTATGCCTTTGTAGAAGCTGCATAAATTGTCGTGTACTCTAGACACTTTTGCCGGTGAGAGTTTCATTGTTAGTGCTAAGAACATTGTGTACTGTAGATTTGATTGGAAGAGTATATTTGGCTCCTATATTTTGCTAATCTTATTGATGATAAATTTACAACTCATAAAATGGTGGTCTTTTTATTGGAATTTTAATTGTAACCTGTTTTGCAATCAAACTGATTAACACAACAATATTTTATTAATGAAAACCCAAATCTATTATTGCTATTTTTAATCAAGTATTACATTAATTTCTAAGATAAATGAAGTAGTTAATGTTTCAGCACTTTTAAGCTAGCCTTCATTCTGGTGTTTTTCATACATTTGCTTTGGGTGCAGGCTACAATTTTGAAGCCATACAAGTTTATATAGACATTTTGTAAAGAAACTCAAAAACAATGTAAAAAGTATGTGTAGCTATCTGATTTAAAATAAAAAAAAACTTATGTAGCAAGCTGGTTCTTGCTTGTGTATACAGCAATGTCCCTTGTAGCTGCCTCCTAAGAAAATTAATTTGTGAAGACAACTCTAAAGGACCTGAATTTTTATGAATTGTTACTACATTAGACTGTAAATTAGAACATACAAGTTTATCTTTCAAAAATTGTAAATACTCTGAATTTTCATTAAATGTAAATTTTAAAAATTTGCACCCATAATAAACATGTAATATATAATTTAAATACTGATTTATATTGCCTGTACTTTTGCAGTAAAGTTCTTCTAAGCAATAAGGTAATAGAGAAAAACCATGCCTGCATTGAACATTTGAAAATACTCATTTTTAAGTGATAAAGGGTAGAGATCATTATGAACTCTTTTGTATATATTTAAAATCATCACAGAGAAGGTGAATGGAAAGATGACTTTTCTAGAACATTTCATCTTTACTAAACCATAATGTCTGAGATGTCTGTAGTGCCCTACGCCTTTACTAAATTGATTCACTTCACTAATAAATTAGATTAGGCAAAACTGGATATGTTTATGAGAAAAATCTTGACTCATGGACATGAGTTGCTGTCTGTAAATAGTGCTGTCAAATGCTGTACATTGTCTTTGTTTATGAGCCTATATCTTCTTGTGTCTGCAGGAGAAGAATTAGTGACAAGATTGAAGTAATTCCTTCTGATTTCTAATGTTCACCAGTCAAAAGGCGTAGACAATTTAGAACTTCTCCAGCAGTCTGTATGGTTTAGTCCTTCTAAGCTTTGAGCACAGAACAGAAGCTGAAACTGAACAAATGTTTTTGCATCTGTTTGGTTCCTACTAATCCCAAGGCCTGCAGAGGCTTAGTAAGTAATAACTTATTAAATTCACTTTCTCAGCTGGTTGAACATCACTGCAATAGAGGTACCATTCTTGTCATGCAGGAAAGCAATAGTCCAAGGGCTTGATTCTTATCTTCTGGCCGGCAGGAATGAAGAACACAAGTACTTAGTGGTCAGACTGGTCCATGTAACACAGTAGTCTGGTGTTCAACACCGGCCAAAGAACAGGCTGAGCCTTGGAGAGCTAATGTGTCATTTGCTTTCTGATCCCCCAGCACCTCATTTGTTGGTTAGAAATGTAAAAAGGTGCTGCTAGTTCTTCTAGTATTCATTGAACTTAAAGTGTAACAGATCTGACTGAGGCTGCTCTGGCAATTCTTTTAACACTTGACTTACACCCACATACTGCTCATAACTGCTGCAAACTGGATTTCTACTGTCCAAGCAGGTTTGTGATTATCTAACTACACAATCAGGTAGTTTTTCAGGGAAACCTATCTCTAGCACTGCCAAATAACATTTCTGTAGGGTATTTGAAGGAACTAAGGTATTTAATTATGAACTGGAACAGCATGAGTTACAACTGTGGCAAGTTTTGCTATCTAACATAAAAACAAGATCTTGGATCATGGCAAAAAGTATTACATTTCAAGTCTTGTATGTTTGCAAAGCTTAAGATACACAGATGTTAAGATGCCTATCTTAAGTTTTGCAATTCATACATAATTGGTTTCCATTTCAGTTGTTGTGAAAGGGAAATTATACTTAAGAGCGTGCAAGAAAAAAAGTCAGGAATTCCTCCAAGCATAGCATAAGCTAAAAACAGTTCAAAGTACTAAAGCATCAGATAACACATCTACTGTTTAGTTAGCATTGATTGGACTGATTAAAAAGTCTCTCAAGTGAAAACATAATTTTTACCTTTAATTCTACATATTATTACACCAGTAAGTATTCTGCTCAGCTTACTTTGACCTCCATGTTTACTGATATGTTGATTTTTGGATTCTCCATTACTTCATTCAATAACCAATATAAGGCATACAGTCTTAAAGAAGAGGCCTCTTCTGGATTACTTACTGAACATTTAGAGCTCTAATTCTGCATTTTCTGTAACTGCTTTTTTTCACTTCCTTTGGAATAAATTCTTTTTGTTTTTCAATCTGCAATGGCTACTTTAATTACTGTAACCTAAAATATCTTTGTTTGTCATTGTTCTAGCTGAATTTATTTCTAACAGTCTTGTTCTGTAACTTACTATTACTCAGGAGGTTTTTCAAAAAAGTTAATAATCATAAGCTGTAAATCATGCCAATTTCACTACTCTGATTATTCAGCTTTTCCTTTTATCATGTCCCAACCTGTTTTCTTCAAGTTCTCAGCTCTTAAGTCATGTTTTCTACTCCAGAAAGTTAGCAGTGGTAATGTGTTCAGCAATGACTCAAATAATATTATATTTATATAATAAATTACTCCATCCTGGTTAAGAAAGCAGCCCATTTTTATCGTAATTGTTGATTCTCCCCTCCAGATGTCCCCTCCTGTTTTGCTATTTGATAAGCTTCTTATAATATCCACGGCTTTATAAGGCTTCCCTTCTGTTTCTCACTCTTGTCATTGGTAGGTTATATGAACAGTCATCACTGAAATGAAACAGTCATAACAGAAATGTTAAGGCTGCTCCAATGTTAGTACCAATGAATTGCATCCAGGTAAGATGCACTAATGCAGGGGTAGAAGAAAACCAAAACCCAACTCAAAAGCTCAAAAACTGTTGTTCACCTTCCATCTCTGTTGAACTCTTTTTCTCTGACACCTTACAGGACCATGCATTTAGACAGAGAATCAAAGACAGAGAACAGACAGAAGGTTAAGCCCCTAAGCAACTGACTTCATTCTTCAATGCAAGTTTCTCCCTCTCAGGTGAGAATTCCTTGGCCTTTG
This sequence comes from Melozone crissalis, assembly GCF_028551555.1. NCBI lineage: Eukaryota > Metazoa > Chordata > Aves > Passeriformes > Passerellidae > Melozone > Melozone crissalis. The sequence goes on from NW_026535783.1 coordinate 48,547,367, forward strand.
TGCATGAGTCCCTTCTCACTTTTGAGCAGTTCCTAGGTTGACAGCACACTCCAAGCACTCGGGTATGTGAATGCAGGAGCACTGTTGCAGTCTGTGATCTCCCATCTCTGCAGCTGACATCCCTCTGTATTCTCACCAGTCTGTTCCCATGGGTGGGCCAAGTGCAGCCACACCTTTTGCCCTGCTGAAATCACAGTTCCATGCTCTGAGTCACCTGATTGAAAACAGTAGATTGGATCCCTGCTTCTAGTGAGATTACAGAATAAATTTAGTTTTATTTGGGGACTAAAATGCAGAAGATTTCTCAATGTAAAAACTGCATCTTGTACATCTAGCTCAAGAAACTCGGTCCTCAGACAACTGCTATTAGTCTGGCATAATTTCTTTAGCTAGAATAGAGTAGCAAACACTACACTCACAGGAGAGAGAATAGGGAAATTACAGGGGAAAATTAATGTGGGCACAAGTGTTCCCTGCAGATAAAGGAAAGAATATGTATTTGCCACAACTTTCCAATAGAGGAGTTGAAAATTAAATTCATGATGATGGGCCGTTAGAGTTACTTTATTGGCATTTTTGCAAGATACTTGAGAATACTATCAAACTTCTCAAAATAGAAGTGTTGTCTTTAATATGATGGCAAAACATGGAGGATGTGTTCTCTGTTCACCTAGCTATGAGCTAGAACTTGTCACTACTGCACTCACCTAAGTACCAGCCTTTGCTTACAGGAAACAAAAAGTTTCCCAGTGAGAGAAATATGGAACCTGTCCTCCCATTTTCCTCAGCTATGACCTTTCCACACTGTTTAAGGTGACTGCTTTTGCCAGCTGCTCCCCAAGAGATTCCACAAAAACATTCTTTAGAATTCAAGAGGTTTTTGGCAAATACCATTTTGTAGTCCTCCAAGTGATTCTCCGGCTCAAAAGAGTCCTACAGTAACATGGTTTTGATAAAGAAGTGTGAAACCGTTGAATAATGTTTCTCAGGAAGGAGTTCATCCCTCATGTAGGCAGCAACAGTGCAGTCTATGGCTTTTCATGGTACTTATGATTAGGAAAAACCAGCTGTTGTCACAAATTGTAAAAGAAACTTTCAAAAAAGTATTACGCTGTTCTTGAAATGGTAACTGTTACCTCAGCATCAGTTTATAAGCAAACAGTGTTCTGAGATTTACCAGGTTGGAGTCCTTCTGGGCCCAGGAACATGGACTCAGCTATACCTTCTCTCTAGGTCATCAGTAAAGGTGTTTGTATCAACACACAGGAGGAGCAGTAGTATCCAGAAGACATGTACACTATTTCAATTACTGACAACAGTCTACTGTTGCCATTATTTTCGTGTGTGGAGCAAAAATGCTTTGTTTGTATGACAAGCAGTACCAGTGTCCTGCTATGTCCTATTACATACTGTAAAGTATTCACAGCATATGGTGCATACACAACAGAGTCTGAACAGAAGACTGATTTTTGCATCACCCCTGTAAAAGCTAAGTGGTGATCAGCTATCTCCTGCTACTCCAGTCAGTTATCTTTTCAGTTGTTTTTTCTGGAATTGTAAAATACTGTAAAACAATAAGAATATTGTTAAGACATTGGCTGGTGTTTGTAAGGAACAATATCTTACTCATCTGTTCAGACAAAGACTGGTTATACAATTGTTTTAAAATTCTTGTTAAGTCTCTTTGGACACTTGCCTTTAGTTAAAGGATCTCTTATTCTCTTCAACATTTAAAAGTGTTCCACACTTGTTCTGTATCTCCATGAAAGTTTAGGAAGCCCTTCTTTGCCTCTCTCCTAGCAAGGCAGGTGTTTTAATGGTTATTGCTGCCACTATCTATATGTAAAGACATGTGAATTGTATGTTTACAACAGATACACAATCATCTAACCAGATGTTTGCAAGTAATTAGTCAAATGAGTATTAGATCACATCACGTGTATCTTTCATTGTTCTCTATATGTGTAACTGGCTCTACAGAGAATAGTGTTGGCATATACTCCACTGTCATATCTATAACCAACTATGATAGTAGTAGCAATCTTACCAAGGTGTGGGACATGTTAAAAATATGTGGGATTATTTCTATGGTGAAGAAACTGATGTAAGCCTCAAGAAATAAGGCACCCTGCATCAGACATCCTTTCTATAGTCAGTATTTTTTAAATCAGAAAAACACACAGCTGCTGGTAAGGATCATATTGGAGCGACTTGCAGTCTGCTTACAACTTGATTTACACATCTACTGTTAGCTTTCAAGTGGTCTTCTGTCATCCGTATCTAATCTTGGAGAACTCCTTTGGAACACCTGCCTGGGTTAAGAAATTCAGTGCTCTTGTACAGCAACTTGTTTTCTTCTAGGAGGGTCCTGGACTCTGCAGAAACTGCCAAACTTGCTGGCTGTTAGCAGGTTATGGGCAATTCATTTGTAGTGCCAGAATGAGCTCAAAAGTGGGGGTGGGAGTTGTGGAAAGAAACAAACATAAATGAAGCTCTCTCTGATGCAGTTGACCAAGAATCATAAATAACACCTCATTTTAAGTTGCCTACCTGAACTGCACAACCAAACATTAGTGACAACCAAGTCAGAATTACTTGATTGCATTTGTTGTTAGTAATCAGATTCAGGTAGTATGGCCAGGTGCTACTACAAATGGTTAACTTTTATATTTTTGGATATGCTCATAATTCAATAATCCTTCGAGTGAGATGCCTACCATAAATGAACACAACCCAATTAGTTTCCACTACAGCTTCATGATGAGCAGTTTCCTCAATAGTTCAACATTGTCAAAAGGCATGGGCCAAGCTGTCCATCTTCACTCAACACGCCTTGTATCAGCTCTGTACCACCTCTGTACATATCTGCTTACTAACCAAACATAAGTCAAAGTCAGAAAGCAAGAAAATTCTGTTCTAAGTTAAGCCAACTGAACCATCTTGCAGGAGGATCTGGCAAATAGGGATTCCTGACCTAGGAGTAGAGATGGAATAGGGAATGAGATCTCCCAATATAGACAACAACACATCAGCAGCCTGGGCTTACTAAATCACAGTCAGAGATGGGAACTAAAAGCAGCTGGCTCCAATGACATAAGGGAAGACTTCTCTTAACAGTGGCTTTAAATCCTGAAATTATAAACTATACAAGATTGATAAGAAAAGAAAATTAAATACAGGGGTAGGAAAGTCCATGGAGATAGTTTCACTGAGGGTGAAAAACAGGTGTTTGCTCTAAAAAACAACAAAAATGTTTCCCTTCCACTGTGTTATGGGATCCATACTAGCTGGATATGCTAGAATTGGTAAAAATAAAGAGAGTGAGAAAGAAAAGTATTCTGTAAATATTTTGCCATATCTCTTTCAGGCTATCTAGATCATGTAGTCACATGGTGAAAATACTTGGCAATCCAAGAGTATCTAAAGAGAGATATTAATACATCATCTACTAAAATAAATATTTTTAAACCAGCATATCTGATAAACAACATCCAAGAATTTAGGAAGTTGAATAAGCCATACTATGGATCATTAATTTTTATTTCAGTGATTCTCAAATACTGGAAAGGATTACAAGATTAAAAGAAAGATAACACCATTACAGAAAAAAAAAAAAGGGAAAAAAAAAAAGGGTGTCAATCCAAATAACTATAATATAGAACTTGGTAAGAAAATTTTAAAAAGCATTTAAGATAATTAGTGTCAATCATGGATGTGCCAAATAAAGGTCTACTAATTTAGGATTAGGTTGAAAATCTGGTTCATAAGAATAATAGGGTCAAAGGAAAAAAGGATTTATGTAAGATGCCTGATTTAGAAGTACACAACATTTGGTTTATAACTAGAGCAATGCAAGAACATAATTAAAAAATCAGTCGTAAGATGTAACTGAAGAGGGAATCAAATTTAAACACCATTCTGGTGGATTCCTGCAGACTTCATAATATCTAATGTTTTTCCAATTACTGATGTTAAAAAAGCTGAAACTTTGCAGATGAGCTGGAGGACAAAAAAATATGCTAGGTTTCAAGTGCAGTTTTTAACCACTTCATGTCATCCAAAATGGCAGGAGGATGCTATAGAATCAAATAAGTAGGGACAAAAAACCGTCCCTTTGGGATTACTAAGGATACTCCTGAACTATTCTTAAAAAGTCACCCAGCACCAGATCTTGTGAAAAGTCTGCAGATCTTCATGGGATCACAGAAGATCTGAGGCTAGAAGAAACTCTGAACATCACCTAGTCACTTCCCATGCTCAAAGCAGGGACAAAGACCCAAAGTTTTACCAAACTTCTTGCAATCTCCACCCATGTTTTCCTATATCCATGATAGATCATATGAGTCCCTTAAAGACAATTAAGATGTTTGATATGATTCAGGCACATATTATGGACCAAGTCAAATGTTCTTATCCCGCCGATAAAAGCTCTACCATGAAGATGAATTCTATACACTATAATATAGTTGTGTACTTGCAGAGAAGATACAAACCTTGGTGGAGGGCACCTAGGCACCTTTTTCTTATGCTTCTGAAATCTTTCCTCAGAAAATGCAAGATGTATCAGTGATTCCCTGTTTGGAGTATAGTATAAAAAGGGAAAGGGACCATTTGTCAGAAAAAAAGATCAATATTCAGAAATTTTTCATGGCACATAGATGAATCCTCTCCCTTTGTCTCAAGGCTTTCAGAAATTACTTCTGGCTTCAAGTGTCCTGAATAAGTAAGAGAAATCTGAGCTTGAGAGAATTCAACAACCTGTAGTGCTGGTCACAACACAGACTTTTAATATCTTTTAACATTGGACAGCAAGTAGCTTAGGTGTGTTGCAGTAGCGTCCCATAAGTACTATTAGTTAAAGAAGGCTTTCAGCTCTAGTGCCTGGATACATCCATGCACAGACATACACCTGCAACACTTCAAAGAAGCAATAACCTGCCTTACTCCTGTGATGATGAATTACTCAATATGGGAAAACAAACTTCGAGATTGCATGGAAATTAATTATCATCATCTATAACAGCAAAATAAATAGATAAATCAAGCAAAATATCAGCAAAAAATCAGCTTAGAAAAGGCCCCCATAAAAAACTCAAAAAACCAAACCAAAACAAAACAAAAAAAAACCCCAAGACAACTTATACTGCATTTATAATGATGTGTGAAAGTACTGGTCGTGAATGAGATAAAAATCCTTGTTTCCTTTTTCAATTTTTAAACAAAATTCACTAACATGTTAAATGCAGAGGGAGACACATTGATCTAAATATTATTAATTTACCTTCCTTTAAAATCAATATGGAGGCTATTGGGGAAAAAAAAAAAGCTGTGGGACTTGTAAAACCAGTGGAATAGAACACCAGTGATTTGAGTCTATTTATACTATCAAACCCTAAGGAGTTACTTCATCTCAACTGATAAGAACCTAGGTAGCAAAATAGTATTCCATGTATGGCAAAAGCACTGTTGTCAGAAAAAACATCATCAGAAGCTTTCCCCATGTCCTATAGAGCCAATGCCAGCCAGCTCTGAGATGGACCTGCTACTGGACAAGGCCAAGGCCATCAGTGACTGTGGCAGAACCTCTAGGGTAACATATTTAAGAAGCAAAAAAAAGTTATTGCACAGATAAAGTTGCAGCCACAGAAGAATGGAGGATCTTGAGATCCATAGTCCTGGAAGCACTTGTCACCCTGCAGAGGACTCACACTGGAGCAGCCTGTCCTTGAAGAACTGCACCCTGTGGAAGAGGGACCATATTGCACCAGTCCTGGAGAGCTGTTGCCTGTGGGATGGATTCACATTGGACAAGTTCATGGAGAACTGTCTCCTGTGGAAGGGACCCCATGTTGGCGTGGGAGAAGGACTCCTCTGCCTGAGTGGCAGGAACAAAGTATGACTGTAACCCTCGTCCCCCATCTCTCTGTACTGCTGTGAGGAGGAGGAGGTAGAGCCCGAGGGGAAATTCTCATTTCTCTGCTCTGAATTTGAGTGGTAATAAATTCAGTTAACTCCCCCAAGTCAAGTGTGTTTTGCCCATGACATTAATAAATGAATGATCTCTCCCTGTCCTTATTTCAATCCATGAGACTTGTTATATCCTCTCTTCCCTGTCAAGCTGAGGAGGAGAATTACAGAGCAGCTTTGGTGGGTGTATGGCTTTCAGCCAGGAAGCGAACAAAATATTTATCCAGCCAATAATGTCTGGCACACAACCTCGTGAAGTTCTGCCCTATACTTTAATAGAGATACTATTTTCTATTCAATGTGTCAATCCAAGAGGGCCAAGTACAGCATCTTTAGCTCTGATGGATGCTCTTAGCACACTGATGGTAGTGCGTGACCATGTCTCTTGTATAAACATTGATTCTTTCACTAAGATAGATGAAAACCAGCACATTTTGACGACTCAACTCAATCATTTTTGGCAGTGCAAATATCAAAATGACAGATCTCATTGTATACTTTCAAACAAATCCTCACCTCCCTCACACTTGGGACTTGTTCTTAGTCTGAGAATTCAAGGTCTTGCTTTTATTTAAACTATGCTGTAATTTGGTCAAGAATAAAACCAGCATCTACAGCTCTGTAAAACAGATTTGAGTGGGAGCACAAAAACATCTGGATGCAGATCTCTAGCAAACCAAAATACAAATGTCCCAGGTCACACAAAGTAAGCAGTGACCTTGTAGCCTAGGAATGAACAATAACTCCCTGGGGTCACAGAATCAAAGGATTGTTTACATTGGAAAAGACTTAAGGTCATTGAGTCCAACCACTAACCCGGCCCTGGCAAGTCCACCATTAAACCATGTTCCAAGTGCCATGTCTGCATATCTTTAAATTTCCTACAGGGATGGTTTCTTGACCATTTCTCTGAGCAGATCGTTCCAATGCTTGCAACCCTTTTGGTGAAAAAATATTTCTTGATATCTAAACTAAATTTCTCTTGTAACAATTCAAGTCTTTTCCTCTTGTCCTATTGCTTATCACTTTGGAGAAGAGACTGACCCCCAGCTCCTCACTCCTTTCAGGCAGCTGTAGAATGTCATAAAGTCTCCTCTGAGCCTCCTTCTCTCCTGTCTAAACAACCCCAGCACCCTGCTTCTCATAGGAGTCATGGTCCAGACCTTTCATCAGTTTTGGTGTCTTTCTTTGGACATGCTCCAGCACCTCAATGTCTTTCTTGTACTTTCTCCTGACCTGGTGCCACTTCCTCATGTACATTTAAAAGCTAAGGGAACTCAGTCAATGTCATACAATCAGTGTACATTTTTTTCCTGGTTAAGTGTATATCCAACCTACCAGTCTTGTAATCCTTTTAAATAAGGGCACCTATGGTAAAATCTTGAACAGAAAATTACATGTGTTTTAGGATTTCAAAAATGCCTTTCTAACACATAGAAATATTTCCTCAAGTCCAGACTAGGTCTCTACTTACACTGATAAGAATAGAAGATATCTGCATTCCTCTTTCCTTTCTTCCTCTGCATGACTAAGGTGCCCTTCTACAGGATTCAGTTCCTGACTGTGAGAAGCAGCATAGCCTTCAACGAGGGAAGGTTGTCTTGCCCCAGACCCCTGTTCTGATGGGTGCAACACGTTGTCTTTGGCTCACTTCCTCATTCCAGTGTCATCACAGCACAGTGCAAGATGGCTTTCCAGTGCCACCAATTGAAACAGCTATCATGCCATTCTTTTAAAAATCAAATCCAAGCAGAATAAGCAAACCCAACAACGTAAGATACAGATTTGAGATATGGATCTACCTCTCCTGGCCAAAACAAAGCTGTTTGATTTTTATGAGGGTTAATGCATAATCTCTCTGAATTTCATTAATTTTTAGTCACTTCTCTCTCACTTCCTTTCAATACTTACAGGGGGCTTATAAGAAAAATGGGTATAGACCTTTCAGCAGGGCCTGTTGCAACAGAATGAAGGGTAATGGTTTTAAATTGAACTAAGGGTAGATGAAGAGTAGGTATAAGGAAGAGATATTTTATGATGATGGTGGTGCAGCACTGAAACAGGTCACCCACAGTGGTGGTAGCTGCCCCACACCTGGAACCATTCACAGTCAGAAGTGACAAGGCTCTGAGCAACCTGATCTAGCTGGAGATGCCCCTGCTCATTGTAGGGAGGCTAGAATAGATGACCTTTAAAGGTCCCTTCCAATTCAAACCATTCTGATTCTGTGATTCTATATTAGTATCTATGTATCTATATCTATCTATGATTTACTAACAGAAATACTGTTGCATTGACACACCTTTTAGATGGATGGAGCAGAGAGGTTTGGAAAGATGATTTATTAAGAGAAAATGGTGACCATCAGCCAAGTCATGGACACCCCTGGCATGCCCAGGCTCTGAAGAGAGCAGTCAGCTTGGTCTTCCTATTGTGTATTTCTCTATTGCTCCTGAGAAGGGATCATCACAGGTCACAAAGATGCACTGCCTGAGCGTTCAAATGCCACAGATCCAGGCTGCTGCTGTTCTGTGAGGAGGGTGTCAGTCCCCCATTTATCCTCCCTTATAGTATAGCCAGAACATACTCTTTCCTGTGGTTCTTTTGTAGCTATCTGCTGAAGAACACAGAATAACTATTTCAGGATTAATTAAGTTTGGTTCCAAAGCTTACTGAATGTTGGCAGCAATGCTTTTGTCATTTCTAAGCCTAAAAATGGACAATTTTAATGAAATAAATGTTCTATATACTTGTATTTCTAAGTGTAGATCTTTTGAGTGTACCTGACTGTGTTTTGGTTAAATAAACCAAAATGATCTGGATGACTCTTGGCTTCTGCATCATCATCTCATATGTACCATACCATCACAGCAAGCAAATGGCGATTATAAAGTGAAATTTACCATGTATTTCCTCCATGCACTCTTCAGCAGCTCCTGCTTCAGAGTATACTAACAAAAGGTCAGCTGTCATTGAAACAAAGCGAGTAGCATCAGCCTCACTGATTCAAGGATTTTCTGCAAAGCTTCAAAAAGCATGCTGTGAATTATGAACACTAGATATTTTTATGATGGTTACATTTTCACCAAGACAGTTTAGGACAGTCTGGATTCCCTCTCCTTAAGTGTTCAAACATCTGAAAACATTCTGTAGATCACACTTAATGTTTTGAGCTGAAGCACTGTCTCAGCACATCCAGTATTTCACACGTCTAATTGCAACAGCTGTGGTTTTATTGACCCATCTTACATTACACACAACATTTTAACATCTCTTCCATGCAATAGAATTTTAATCTAGAAGTGACCAGCATTTAGTCCTACTTGCTGCATTTGCGCCCTTGTTTCTAGAGACCATCATCTTTAGGCAAACAATTCAAACCAGCTGTCTGACATTTATAAACATGTTTGCTAAATTAAAAAAAAAAAAAAAAGAGGAATGCAAAGTTAGTAATTTCATTTATATTTGACCACAATATTGCTATAAGTAGTGGCTTCCATCAAAAAAGCCTCAACTAATTCCCAATAAATAAATCATGAGCAGTTATATTTCTCTGCTCACCACCTCAAATGGTAACCTTCTTGTTAATGTCTTCATGAGTGTTACTGACTGTAACCCCAGAAATAATGTCAAAAGCAGTGACTTTCTGGTAGCTCTGGGTTCTTTGTCATACTCTAGCTGTGAATGCACTGCATTTTTTTCATAGCTCTAGCACTGCTTTCCATACCAGGCAAAAATACTTTCTCTACTAGCACTAACATCCAAAAACTACTGTCATACAGCTATGTTCAGTCTCAACATAAAAAACTCAGTACCTTTCTGTATGGTAAAAACCAATATGGATCTGTTTTTGCCAAATACTGTCACAGTGTGGACTTAAAATATGCATTATTTGTAGCTCAAGAGTTACTACTTTAAAAGTTTAAGAAATATGGTTAAAAAAATTCTTAAATCACAGCATATGGCTCAAGATTACAGTTTTATGACTGCACTCCCATGGCAGGAATCAACAGCAACTTAATGCACTGAAAACTTATACCAGGCTGAGTCAGAATCTAAAGAACCGAAGAATTATATTCTTTCAAACACTTCTGTCATTATGGAGTTCAAGTCCTTAAGCTCAAGACTATGAGAAGTCCAAGTGGTGGATGGAGGGGAAAAGCTGATGACAGTCTTTGTAGACAGAAATAATTTTTAGGTAGATGCTAGCAAACAAGTTTGTTAACTGTTACGACTGACTCTTTTTTTAAGTGAAATTCTTGACATTTAAGTTTGGTATAAGAAGTATTTACATAAAATAAAAAACTATTTATGTAACAGGAAAAGAGAACATATATATCACATCAGTGGTCCAATAATTTACTAGTATCAGAGAACTGAAGAAAGCTTAGCCTGACAAAATACTTCATCCAGAAATGTGCTCCACATAAGTGTTTTTATTAATTATTTAAGCTCTATGTTGAAAAAAACATTGGAACCAGAATCAGGTGTTGGAACACTGACATATAAACATAACTAAATCTCTTTATGTCACTGCTGTCTGACTTCATAAAACAGTCTGATTCTACCTCTGTCACTCTTGGCAAGAATTAATCTTCAGCTTGTGTTTTTAAACAAGCACAGCTCATTTTCTTTTGTTGTCTTCAGACTTCTTAAAAACTCTTTACTGGAATATTTCCCTCATCATAGAACATAGGAATTTGTTGTTATTATTATTTTGTTACTTCCCAATCTCCTTACCATGAGACCCTTCACAGCAGTACTGTGTTATACAGCTGAAGCAACTGCAATCAATGCAGTCAGGACATAAAGCAGTTGAGATGGCAAAGGGTCACTAACACACTGGAGCTTACAGTTCTGGAAACCTCAAAACCTTCTACCCCCTGACAAGCTCCTTCCTACACCCGACATATAATTTCATACACTCTTTGGTTATCAATTCAATTCCAAGTTTTCCTTGCTCTCTACCCAAATGCAGATTTCCTGTGAAAAGCTACAAAGAATTTTCACCCAATCATACTGTCTAACCAAAATATCTCTCTGTCAAGCAGGACTATAATCACTCTTTTCCTCCTGCCATTTATTTTCCCAGCATCACTCCATCCCTGTTCTGGCTCATCCTGTTTAGACTCACATAAACCCAAACGGATTCACCCACACCTCACTGGTTACCAGGCTGATGTTAACTACCTGGGCAAACTTCAGTCACTTTGTCTTGGTCCTGCCAATGCTACAGCACTCACAAATGGCCCATCTTGATCTTCCTTCCCTGGCTCCTTGTCTACTCACACAGCTGCTTCTTGCATGTCACAGCTCTCTCATCTCAGCTACCAAAGCCAGCTTCTTCCTCCTTCCACTGCCTGTACCTGGCAAGAAAGCCTTTTCTTTCATTTCCACCAGCTAAAGTGGCTCACCACTGAAGCAGATCTGTCATATCTAGGCTCAGCCTGTCTCTAGCTTGCCTAACAAGTGCCCAAGTGTGTGGAGTAAGGCAGATATTCTTAAGGGACTACTACAGGCTCCTGAAGCAGAGCCTGGTTCTAGCCAAGGCTGTGGGTTCTATCCGTGTATGGCCCATTCACTGGAGAGGTGCACTCGAGGATTCTTACGGGTCCCTTTCAACTCAGAATATTCTGTGATTCTGTGAAATGGGAAACGTGGCACCAGCACCCTGAGGGGAGCTGCTCGCCTGCCTCACCTCGAAGCCGCGGCTATTTCAGGGGCACACTTGACTTTGGCAACGTAAACCCGACTCCAGAGCTGCGTGCCACAGCCGTGCCCTGCGAGCTGCACCGACACCGGCACGGACACCGACACGGACACCGACACTGCGGGCGGTCTCCGAGCCGGGCAGCACGTAGCCGCCCCGGGCCTGGCCGGGCCGCCGAGAGCCGCGGGGCCTCGGCCGGGCGGGGCGCCGGGCACGGTGGGGGCGGTGCCGCCGCGCCCGCGCTCCCCGGGGCGGCTCGGCTGGGCCTGGCCCGGCCCTGTCCTGCGCCGCCGGCCGCAGGTGCTTAAATAGCGGCGCCTGCCGCGCTGCTCTGTCCTTTGCTCCGCTGCGAGGTAAGGGCCGGGCGCCTGGAGCCCTTCGCCGAACCCGCGTTCTCTACCGCGGGTCCCTGCGGCTGTGCTGCCGTGGCGGGGCGGGAGGGAGGCAGGCAGGGAGAGAGAGAGAGAACGGGCGGCCCCGGTTCGGTCCCGCGGGGGTCGAGAGCGGCCCGGGCCGGCGGCTCGTCCTCCGGCCGCCGCCGCGAGGGGCCGCCGCGGGCGGGCGGGCGGGATCGCGGCGCGTCTTCCCGCGGCCGCCGCCATTCCGTGTTTTCACTGTTACCGGTGTGTGTGAGAATTACCCGGGGTGTGAGTGTCCTGTCTTCTCTCTGGAGAGCCCACCGCTCCCCACACTGCTTCCCCTCTGCGGCTTCAGCCATCCCTGAGGGAGGATGGAATATCTCTGAAGGGGTCTGCAGTTATTTCTGGCGTGCAGTACTCCAGTGGCTGATGCTGGCGTGCAGCTGGGACGGCACAGGTGAGGAGGTTCAGGTGCTCCTCCATCACGGAGAGGTGATGGAGAGGTTTCCCTGCGTCGCGCCTCTCTCTGACAGGATGCATGGCAGCTTTTGGGGCATAGCTCATCTTCCTGAAGATCTTACTGTGACTAAGACTAAGTGACTTAGAATAGACTCTGCCTGATGGGCTGGTGCATGAGGAGGGGTGTGCCATGGAATGTTGCTTTTCCTAAATGGAGTAGAGCTTAATTGCTTGTCCGTTAAATTGTCTGGCTTAATGCCCTAGGTTAGCCTCAGGAAACTGGGACAGGATGGCTTTAGGTAGCTTTTGGAGCCCTGCATCTCCCTGATGGTCTCCATAGCCTGTCCTATGGTCAAAGATCTGTAAGTCTTTTTGTCTTGTGTCTTTTGCTGCTTTGAGCTATATCAGCCCCCTGGGATAGACCTTCCTGTGAATATCCAGAAACTGGTCTGTGATGTGTTACCTGTTCGAAAAACATCAGCTCTGTTGTTAACAGTATCTGCCTGCTTTCTGCCTAGTCTCCCTGCAGATTCTCCAGAATATAGGAGCTGCTTTGCCACAGCTCTTGTGTGCCACTAGTGTGTCATGTAAAAGGCATCCCACCAACAAACATGGGACCCTTCAGAGCTCATTTTTGAATCTAGGTGCTGTCCTAGTTGCCTACATGGCATCCAGTCAATGGGTTACCAAGCTTTGCTTTGCAAGCTCCTCGCTGTTTAAACAGACTTTTTGGGTCCTCCTGTCTGACTGTGGTGTCAGTATTCTTCCTGGTGACTGACTGAGGGACATTTGTGGGCCATCTTTCACTGTAGCTGTTTTTCTCTTGTAGCCCGCAGGGCCAGGAATTGGCAGCTTTGCAGAATGCAGTTCTGTCTGCACAGTCAGAATCCCTGGTTTGTGCTGATTTGTGGTAAGAAGGATCCCTGTTGCACATATCTCTGGAGAGTGGCCGGATTCATCCCACTTTCTGGAAGTTCCTATTGCAACTGCTTTCCAGTACTTCTGCAGGTGGCTCCTGCCCCACCTGCAATGATCATAAATAACCGCACAGCATTACTCTTCCTATACTGTAAACTGAAAAAATAATTTTCTTGACCCCTATGGGCAGAGTTCTTGTGGCATCCTCTCCTAGCTTAGAAATCTTTATACATACTGTCTAAATCCTGAAATCTTTTATGCTATCTGAGTCTTATGTTCCTCGAGATAAGAACACTGTCAGGTTAACTAATTAGCAGCTACGTACATAAGAGACCAAATTGCATGTATTTGGCATCTCAGAACTTGTTACAGCTTGTAGTTTTTTCTTAAGAGTAGAAAACTGAAAGTATATCCTGTTGGGCATTTCCCATTAGGTCTTCAAATAAGTGGTTAAAAACATCGTGGGGAGGGAAGAGTGTTGGAATGAAGGTTGCACATTACAATTTATTTTAACCAGCTGTACTCAGGGATGAGTGTCTCTGAATGCTAATTCAAGAGTCCAGTCCAGGTGGAAACTGGAATTTAATGAAGAAGATGTTGTGGGTACAGAAGCAGATATGAACAAAGAAAGAAATTCAGACATGGAGAGCCATTAATGTTTTGATATGGAAGTTAAACTGAATGAAGTTGAGAGCATTTTTCCTTACAAGTAGCTTGACCAATAAGGAGTCATGGTTTAATTTGAAACCTGGGGAAAAAAATAAAAAATGAAATATAAATATAAATAAATATAAATATATATAAATATAAATAAAAATATCACCAAAATAATCGCACAGCGACAATAGCAACTTCCCCAGTGGTTCAAAACTTGGAAGCATAGGTGCAAAAATGGAAAAATTCAAGTTCTTTAAAAGGATGGCTTATAAATTCTAATGGGATTTCCATTGTGGACTAAAACTGACAGAGAATATAGTATTTGAAATAACACAGATTAGACCTGAAACTTCTGCATGAAATTGTTTGTGTGCTTTTGCAAGCAACAAGAGGGGGAATGGGACTTACTCTGGGAAGGGTAAAACAGAGGGGCAGTGGTGTTTTAATTCTTACAGTGCTTTTTTTTAAATTCTCCTCCTGAATTCATAATGTCTTGCATTCATAATGCAAGAAGCTATTAAATTTCATAAGATTAAGGGCAAGTAAATTCATAGCCCTGGTGTTTGCAGTGGAAATCTTGGAAAATATGAACTTTGAAGGCTCAAGAAGAATTGTAGTGGAAGTATTTTTAGTGGAATTCTCTGTAATAAGAAAGTTGTAATACAAGTGTTACACAGAAAAATGACAAGAAATCGTGAAGTTATTTCCTGTTCTATATACCTGACATAGGCCTGACCTAGAAGAAGGTAGAGCACTATATAATTTAAGTTGAGCTTATAACCAGACTTCTTTATAAGCTATGTTTCCAATTCCCTCTTCCCATCATACTTAACAGCTTCTACACTACTGGACTATGCTCTAATGGCTTCTAAGCTGTTATTTCCATGTCTGCTTTCAGACTTGAGTTTAATATGAAGGGAAAATTCCTTTACATCAATATGCCTGTGGAGATATGAGATCTAGTGGCAGTATTTCAAGCACATAGACAATAAAATACTTGCCTCTTTGTGGGATCTCAGCACAGCAGTCCTGATGTGCAGAGTCACCAAGATAACCCTTGGGGGGCTCGGAGGTCCTGGAATGTTGCCAGAAGTGTCTGGTGGCTGGACTTTGATCTTGCACAGGAGACGACACCTGTATGAGGAGGGGAGGATCTCACGGGGATGCATGGTGAAGGGATAAGTTAATTAGAGTGTGAAACACAGGTTTTAGAATTTCGGTACAGGGGAGTCTAGAGAAGCAAAATGGGAGGAAGTGGGGCGTGTCCTGTCCTTCTTCTTCTTGGCCTCCATCTTCTGTGGTGGTGGTGGCACTTTGGGATTGGTTCTTACTAAAAGTGCACTTGTCAATAAGGGTGAAAGGCATTGGGGAAAATAGGTAAATATCTTACATGTAGTTTTGGGTATAAAGATAAGTGACCGCCCCGAGGGCTCTCAGTGTGCTCATGGCCGACATGCTGTGCGGATTTCTGTCAGGCCGAGAGCAAATCTTGTAGATAAAAACTAATAAACACTGAAGACCAAGAGAAAACCTGAAGACTCTTCTCGTCCTTTGGAGTGCGGGCTGTCCCGAGGACATCTCGAGCCTTTGCAGGCCATCAAAAACAGCCGGGAACGGGAGACCTCTTTATTAAAATACTTTTTCTTGAAACACAGGAAATAAATTTAATCCTGCTTTGAGTTTTCTGATAAAATTTCATGGTAGTGTAAATGGAAATTAGTCCTCAGTTGGATTTTCCAGCATAAAATCCCGGGCTTTCATCTTCAAAGCCAAACCAGACTGTTCTAAGTATTCCTCCTTTGTGGCCTGAAAGAATGAAGAAAATGTGTACAAGCTTAATTTCTAATGTGTTTTAGCTTAATCTTATAACAACAAGATTGGTGGAAGAGAAGCAGGTACTGTGTTGGAGTAAGGAGAACAAGTCTCTAGACTTTTCATTGTAAGGATATATATTTGAATTTACTTTTTTTTGCCTTATTTTATTTTGTTTTAATTTGCTTGTATTTAAGACCATATTTTCTTCCGTAGAGTGACTGTGAAGAAAGGATTCAGGCTTCTCTGTAGAGTGTTGGTGTTATAATGGTTAATGTGCCTCAGCAGAGAAGTATCTCTAGACAGTTGTCTGAAACCAGGCTTTGCTGGATTTTATTTATGTATATGTGTGTTTCAGAGGTGTTTTACTCAGCTATGTACACTTAGTAAGTCAGGGAACCTAAGCCAGCTCAGATAATTTATGAGAATGGAGCGTATACAGTTACCAGAAAGAGAATTTTATTAACTTAGCAACGACCACTAAAATTGAAGAGGTGACCATTCCAGTCTGTATTTTTCTGCCCAGAATTAGAGCCTTCAGACTGACTTCAGCTCATGCAGTATTGAAAGTGTGCTGGGCTAAACGTCTTCAGTTTGAAATCAGTCAGGATAGTTAATTTTTTTAGGGTTTTTTCTTGTTTCTTTTGTTTTTGGTTTTGTTTTCTTTTCATGACACACTGTCCTATCTTTTGTGCTCTTTGTAACTTTTTTTCCTCCAGAGTGAATTGGACTCTTCTACCAAGGGACTCTCAGTTAGCAGTTTATCAAACCTATCTTAGTAGAAGGTTCTCAGTAGACTGAATTCAAAACACTGAAGAAGCACTTAGCAGTCGTAGTTTACAAGTTAACTGTGCACAGTAATGGGATGTGTTAAGGGTTGGTCCCTCAGTTTTGCTGTTGAAGATGGCCAGCTAAGAGACTTGGTTGCTTCCTGCAGTGGCTGCCTTGCTGTGTTTCCTTGCCTCTCAGATCTTGTGCTTTGCTTATTGAGCCTTTCACCTGTGGGATGTACTCTGCTTTCTCCTGTGCTCTTGGGGGGCCTGGTTTGATGTTCAGCAGTAGAACGTGTAACGATTTCATCATTCGTGTATCTGCTCAGCCAGTTCTTTAACTGGATTCTACGCTTAAAAGTGGCTGAATAGTGACTCAATAGATTGCCTTGCATAGCAGATAAATAATTGTGTGTTTGAGTCACTAGTGGGTTCTATGACTCTGTTTTGTTTTCATCCCAATGGGCACTGCAGTTACTGGGGAGTGACACAAACCTTATTTTGGCTGACACATGTTCAACAGTTTGCTTCCAGAAATCCCATAGTACCTTTTTCTTGTGGAATAAGTGTAAAAGAGGCATATGTAAGGATGATCCAATCTGATTTGATGTTTTATCTTTGAGTCATCTGAATTAGTAACAGAACAGTAGAAGTTGATAGAGAAAAGGCTGAAGGTTAACTAACAAACAGCAGTAACTAAGCTGATTCCCTGTTTCCATCCATGGCAAACTCCACCAGTCCCTACATATTGGTCCTTATATATCCAAGACATAGGTGAAATTGTCTGTCATTGTCCTCCCCTCATCAGCAGTCATCAGGAACTGCTGATGAGGGGAAGAGGGCAGTGTCAGAACACTGCAGCCTAAGCTTAGTGCCTAAGTACTTCCTACACTTGGTAGGGAAGAGCTTTTTTGTGGTCCATGAGACTTGTTATTTTCCATAGTCTGAACTTCTCCTGCATTTCAGGTTGGCTTTTGATGGATGTTAGCCAAGATTCCCACGGTTGCTAGTCACCATCTGGTGGCTAGTGTCCCTCTGGCTCCGTAGGCCATTGTGTCAAAGTAGCAGAAATTTCCTTGTAGGTAACAGTGGGTGGTTTTTTGTACTAGAGCTCACTGACTGGAACTCTGTCTTAACTTTCAGTCAGGCTTCTCTTGCCCCGGTAAATCCACATCCAGCTGATTGGTTATCCATGTGACCATATGGGCTGTTATTGGCCTCAAAACTGTTTTCTTCTATTTTGCTGCTGAATCTAGAGTCTTGTGGGGTCAGAAGTCTTCTGGGAGTCACCTTCATTAATTTATTTTAAAGATCTTTTGAGCAAAGACAAAATTCTCAGAAGTAGGGGGAGTTGAAGGGAAATGTAGGAGCACTATGCTTACCAACTCTAACTATGAAATCAGTGAGACTTGAACTGGTCTTTAGAATGTTTTTTGTTTTGTTTTGTTATTTCAGAACGGAGCCAAAAATCTTACCAGTATTTGCTTTTGCAGTAGTGTAGGACAGGAAGCTCATTTAAAGAGAGAAGCAGAAAGGTCTTTACTGCCTGTGGAAAGAGAAGAAAGATTTATATGCTCTCAGAAAGTATGTAATAGAAGATTTACTTGGTTAAAAAGTCCAGTAGTAATTGTTCATTTGCATTAACATAGTATCTCTCACACTTTCTGCAGTTCAGCACACAAATTTCCTGTAGCTTTCTCTTTTTACAGGGAAAGCTAACTTGTCCTTGTTCCAAATATTCAACCTTTCAAAGTAAGGTCCTATTAATCATAAGACTATTTCTCTAAAGAAACAATTTAGCTGTGCAATAGCAGTTACAAGATGTTTAAGTTGAATTGTAAAGCAATTTCTGTTTTTCTGTTGGCATTTAACAGCAAACTTGAGTAGGCCCTGTAATCCATAGTGGAGGTACTGCAAAACAGAAATTACAGGAGCATACACAATAAAGGCTGAGTAACAAATTTGAAAGTAAGAAATATAATGTAGTTAATCTTGCTGGGTTGTTTTCTTCTTTCAGTTTGTTTATTTTCATGTTCACAGATCTGCTGTAGTTTGCTGCCATTTATTTCTAACAACTCATCTGCTTGAAGAGATTCCGTTGTAATGTATCCAGTGGCTGTTGCTGTGCCAGGAGGTGAAGGAAGTAATGGACAACGTGGGAAACTTATTTTTTTCCTTTTTGTTTTTGGAGTTGTGTTGCTCTGTGCTGGATTCCTTCTTTCAGTCTTTGTTCTCCAGACATGTCCATCTGAAAGCGTCAGAGACTGTAATGGGGTCCTTAAGGCTGCTGGGCCAGGGCTGGCTCTAACTGGACTGGTTTGTATTTTACTGGCACGATCAAGGGCCAGGATGTATATAAGACAAAGACAATTGCAAAATGAGCAGGTGTACAGCCTTGTTTTTTGTCATGGGAACTGTCAGTTTGCCCAGTTTCTCATATTTGGATTCCTGTTTTTATCTAGTGGAATGTTAATTAGCATCCTGGGCATTTGGGTTCCTGGTTGCAGCCCTGGCTGGCATATGATACAGCTCAACCACACTGGCACTTCTGACACAGACCTCCAGGGTTGTGGATTCCTGTCACTTCAAATCTTGGGACCTTTGATTGTGCTCATTGGGTTGTCTTTCTTCGTGATAGCTCATGTTAAAAAGAAGCAAAACTTATATCTCAACCAAGAATCCTGTGAAAGTGAACAACATCCTCACAGCCCTGAATCTTTTCAGGTTACATTAGGTGAGTAAAAAACTGAGTTGGAACTATACACTGGGAATTAGGTGGGGTTTTTTTTCCACTAATAATTTATGACTAGATATTACTTATTTATTATTATTGCTTACTTAGTATGAGCTCTCAGCATGTCAGTTCTGCCATGTCAGGACAGACAAAATAGAATAATGTTACTTTGTCTCATATGCTTTCTGTATGGTCAGTTCAGTTACCTTTCTCAAAAAGGCAGAAAATTTCTCTTTGGCACAAAAAGTAAGGTCTGACTGTGTAAAGCAACATAACCTGACACAAATGAGAACCCAAATTCTCTTCTCCAACTGTGTAATTGACACTGCAGATCAGAATTCTGTGACTATATTAAGATCTATTTTGGCCTTCAACTCTGGCCCCTTAAACAGAAGATTCTGATTCGTAACCAATGTCCTGTATTTTTTAAGTTGTGGCCACATCCTCAGTCAGTAAGAGATATAATCATGAATTTAAACTCTTCAATTACGGAGTGGAAATTTTTTTGCTGTACAATATATTGATGTAGCGAACTGTGTATCAATAGTTGTGGTTAGCATGCCTTGAGCTACAAGTAACTTAGTAAGGAAACTGTCACAGCACACAAAATCATTCTCAGAGCTATTAATGGCTTCTGTTACAGCATTGCAGTACTTATGGAGAAATTTGGAATTACTTATTTTATTTTTGGGAGGGAAACAAAATACTTTCCAATCCTTAAAATGTTTCAACAGTAACTGTGTGCTTTGCACTTTGGCTTCTTGTAGACAGCCAACCATATTTGTGTTTTTTAGCTAGATAAACACTTCCCCATGTCAGCTATGTTGTCTAAATTAAATCCTTCAGTTATAAATATGCTGCATCTTTATTTTTACATTTAGAATGTATCTTATTTTGGGATTATTTAGAATGTACCTCCAACCTACTCCAACAGACTAAAATGTATCAATTCTGTATGTGGGATAATTTGTCTTAAAAGCTAGGCAAGTAAAAGTTATAGAATGCTGTCAATATAACCAGAGGTGCTCAGTTCTTCAGAGGTAGTAAATGGTGTTCTTTCCCCTAGGTGATTCTGTGATGGTATTCCCACACCCACCACCTCCTTATTTTGCTGACCCTGTGTCGCCAACTCTGACTCATTGTCTTATGCCCAGTGTTTTGCCTACAAGTGTAGATCCACCACCATACCACTCTCTCTTCACTGATGGGTAAGACTATTCATCTCTGACTTTGGGAATCTGAGGTATCCAAGGATTCTTTAGGTATCCAAGACCCTGTTCTTATATAATCACTGTGAATTAACTACTAGGCATGACAAAGTTTTCTAGTGCATAACTCAACTTACTTCAGATACTTTACTTGAATTGGCATTTAAATACTGTTGTATACTAGGGGAGCTACAAACTGCAGAGTGTTCTTTATGAGGATTAAATTATTATTATTATGACTGGAAAGAACTTCTGAAGTTCTTAAATCAATGCCCCACAGTAGATTTCTTCCACAGATTGTCCAAGAGGGGATGCCATTGACAGCAGTGTGGTAGTGACGTGATATGCATATTGCCAGATTTTAGGAGCCTCTGTGGAAACAGCTGCAAGTATTTTATGACACATACCCACAGACCCTGGGGACATTGCTTTGTCCGCCAATGTGTTCAGTTCTCCCATGTCCCTTATCTCTGCCTTGAGGAAGTGAGGGTGCTGATTACCTTCCTCCTGCTGTGGCCATGTGTTGAGATTAAGGGATTCCTTGATATCACAGAAGGCTCCAGCATGCTGATAAGGGAGACTGCAAAGCTAGTTTCATTTAAAGATGTTGTACCTTACCCTTGCAGGCATTCCTTACATATGTGGATTATAACAGAATTGCCTGATACACTACCAGACTCGGGGAGCAGGAGCTGCCAACTTATCAAAGACTTGTCTGTGCCACAGGAACTTGCAGGGTTATTTTTCCCCTCTGGGTTGCCACCACTACGCTGGTAACTTGAGGGTAAAAGATATCACTGTAAGGGTCACATACCAGAAGTCAGAGCTAGGTGTCACATGTCTGGAGTCCCTAACTTATTTTCACGCTGTTAATGATTCAGAAATGACTTGAATTAATATCTTTAGAATGGTCTTACATCAGCCTGGGTTTCAGCTGTAAATTATGTGGGACTATCATTTAATGACTTTAATTCACAAGACTGTGTGCAACATTGTGTCACTGGAAACTGGGAAATAAACTCTCCGACCAATTTGTTAGGTTACAAAGGGGTAGTTCTCCACACATCATGTTTGCTCAGTAACCTAACAGACCTAGTTATTTTCCTGAAACTAATACATATTCATCACATTTCCTGAATATATATATATATATATATATATATATATATATATATATATATATATATGCTAATTATTTCCATGGACTTATTTGGATATGCTTCCAGATCTTCTAATGAATCTTTTCTCCTTGAGAGTGTCTCAAATCAGTCATCAGGTCATAATGTACTTCTCTTACTGTTCTTTGCTCTGACATACAATCCTTTTTCTCAAAACTAAGATATCAGCTACTACATATTAGTCACCATTAACTGGAATAAGACTTACTAGTCAGAGATGTAGGGAAATAACACAAGACCCACAATAGTGTCTGTATTTGTACTAAGCACTGTATGGGACAAAACTAAGCATTAACCATGAACATAGGGATAGTACACTTAACATATTAAAAGCATTTTCCAACCTCTTACAGAAATATAACTGGTTTGGTAATAGTTGGAAGCACCACCGCTGCTCTTGGTGATGAGTGTGGGGAAAGTTGGCAGAGAAGGACTTGGGAATGGTGGTCAACAGCACCTAGGCATGAGCCATCACGGTGCCCAAGTGGTCAAGGCAGCCAGTTGCATCCGTATCAACAGTAGTGTGGCCAGTGGGACTAGGGCATCTAAATTCTCTGTTCAAGGGTAGGGGGACAGTTTGCTTGTTCCTGGCAAACTGTGGAATGGGAGGCAAAGATTAGAAGAAAAAGATGCTTGCAGTGGTCCTTTGCTTCTGAATCTGGAGTGTGCTGGCCACACTGAAGCATGTTTGCAGTCTTACGCAGTTGAGGCAAGGGCTTCTAAGGTAACAGAAGCCAGGAGGAAAACACTGAGAGCTATCTCAAAGGAACTAAGGGATATTCCTCTAGGAAGGCAACATGGCCAGCATCTCAGCCAAAGTGCCTTTACACCAATGCACACAGTATGGGCAGCAAACTGAAGCAATTGTAAGCCACTGTGCTGCTGGAAGACTATGGCTTTGTTGTCATTCCTGAAACTTTGTGGGATGAATCCTGTTTCTGGAGTGTGACTTTTAATAGCTGCAAGGCTGTTCAGAAGAGAGAGGAAAAGAAGTAGAGGCAGAGGGATTGCTCTTTACAGCAAGAGGTGGATTGAATGTGAAGAGCTGTCCCTGAAGAATACCCATGAGCAGGTGGAAAGCTGTGGGTAGGAGTCAGAGACTGAGGCAGCAAAGGGAGCCTTTGGCTGGGCTCTGCTACAGCCACCTGACCAAGGGGAGCCCATGCACCACACCTTCCTGCTCCAGCACAGGAGGCCTTGTGCCCGAGGGTGGTGGCCTGCAGGGGAACTCAGCCACCCCAGCAGCTGTTGGGAAAGTAGCTTGGAGGGCTGTGGCAATCCAGGAGACTCCTGGAATGCGTGGAGGACACCTTCCTGGGGCAGGTGACAGCCAGAGGGAATGTGGTACGGGATCTGTTGGTCACCAGTGCAAGTGAGCTAACTGGACGCCAGGACTGGAGGCAGCCTGGGCTACAGGGATCACACGCTGGTGGAGTGCGCAGCCCTGAAGGACAGGGCTTGGCTAAGGAGTAAAAGTTCAGCTCTTGAACTTTAGGAAAGCAGGCTTCCAGTCCTTTGGGAACCTAGTCTGTGACTGACTGCCTGACAGACTGCCCTTAGGAACAAAGGAGTAGAAAAGAGCTGGCAGATCTTTAAGGAACTCTTGCACACAGCATGAGAGCTGGCAATCCTCAGGAGCAAGAAATCAGCCAAGGGGGGCAAGAGACCGGCATGGCTCAGTAGGAATTTGCTGGTCAAAGTTAAGGGAAACAAACCAGGACAGGTGACCTAGGAAGAGTTTAAAGATGAAGCACAGCTGTGTAGGGAGGCCATGAGAAAGGCCAAGGCAACAAAAGTGGAACTGAACCTGGCAAGGGACACAAAGAATAATGGGAAAGGCTTCTACAGGTACACTACATTAACCAGAGAAAGGTCAAAGAAAGGATATCTCCCAATTAAACAATGCTGGAAAAGTGATGACAGTGGATGAGAAGGCCAATGTACTCAACAACTTTTTTACCTCTGTAAACCTCTCCTCCCATTCAGGGGTGGATGGACAGCAGGATAGGGACTGAGGGGACAAAGTCTCTCCTACTGTAAGAGAAGATCAGGATCATGGCTATCTGAGGAATTGGAATGTACATAAGTCTGTGGGACCCGATGATCTACATCCCAGAGTCCTGAGGGAATTGTCAGTAGATGTCAGTCATATGTAGTTGCCAAGCCACTCTCCCTGGTATTTGAAAAGTTGCTGCAGTCAGGACAAGTCCCAGGTGACTGGAAAAAGAGAAAAATATTGTACCCACCTTTAAGAAGGGTAGAAAAGAGGAATACTGAGAAATACTGACCCGTCAGCCCCACCCCTGCCTGGGAATATCACAGAACAGATGCCCCTAGAGCTTTGCACATGCAGGACAGGGAGGTGATTCAGGACAGACAACACAACTGCACCAAGGGCAGATCCTGTCTTATCAAGCCCGTGGCCCTCTACAATGGGGTGGAGTGATGGCATCAGTGGACAAGAGAAGGGTTACAGGTGTCATTTATCTTTATTTTACTGTAAAGCCTTTGGCACAGTCCCCCACAACATCCTTCTCTCTTGACTGGAGAGAGATGGACTCAGTGGGTGGACTGTTCAGTGGAATTGGTTTGACAGTCACATCCAGAGGGTGGTGGTCAGAGACCCAGTGGACTTCAGTGAGAAGTTGTGTCCCTCAGGGGTCCATAATGGGACTAGTGTTATTAAATATCTTATTAATGACATATACGAATGGATTTGCAAATGACACCAAGCTGAGTGGTGTAGTTGTCAGATCTGAAGTATGGGATGCTATCCAGGGCGACCTGGACAAGATGGAGAGCTAGATCCATGGTGATCTATGTGTTTTAACAAGACCAAGTGCAAGGTGCTGCCCATGGGTCAGAGCAGCCCTGGTACCAGCACAGGCTGGGCATGAACAGATCCCAGCAGCCCTGCCCAGAAGGAATTGGGGGTGCTGGTGGCTGAGAGGCTGGACCTGCCCCAGCCATGGGCACTGCCAGCCCAGAGAGCCACACGTGTCCTGGGCTGCATCCAGAGCAGGGTGGGCAGCAGGGCAGGGAGGGGATTCTGCCCCTCTGCTCTGCTCTGCTGAGACCCCACCTGCAGGGCTGCATCAGCTCTGGGGGCACAGCACAGGAAGGACAGGGAGATGTTGCAGTGAGTCCAGAAGAGGTCACCAAGATGGCAAAGGTCTGCAGCACTTCTCCTGTGAGGAAAGGCTAGGAGAATCAGGTTTGTTCAGCCTATAAAAGGGAAGGCTTCAGGGTGAACTAATTGTAACCTTCCAATGCCTGAAGGGAGCCTACAAGAAGGAGAGGAGTATATTTTTTTTACATGAGCGTATAGTGACGGGACAAGGGGGATTGATTTCAAACTGAAAGAAATTTTAGAGTAGATACTAGGAAGAATTTCATTACTGTAACAGTGGTTAGACACTGGAACAAGTTGCCCAGGGAAGTTGTGGATGTCCCATCTCTAGAAGTGTTTAATGCCAGATTAGATGGAGTTCTGAGCAACCTGGTCTAGTGAAAGATGTCCCTGCCCAAGGCATGGGAGGTTGGAAATAGATGATCTACAACATCCCTTCTAATCTATAGGCTATTTTGTGATTCTGTGGTTCAGTTTTGGGTCTTTATTAGTGAGAAAGAGTTCTGGAATGTGACAGAAGAAGATCAGCACAGCTGGTGAAGGATCTGAAGCACAAGTCATGTGAGGAGTTGCTGAGGGAGCTGGAGTTTTTCAGTCTGGAGAAAAGGAGGCTTGACCTTATTATTCTCTTCTGTTGCTGGAAAGTGGGTTGTGACAAGATGGGGATTGGCCTCTTTTGCTAGATAACAAGTGGCTGGACAAGAGGAAATGCCCTTACGATGTGCCAGGAAAGGTTTATCTTAGCTATTAGGAAAGGGGTTTTTTGCGGGAAGGCTTGTAAAGCATTGGAACAGGCTGCTCAGGAGAAGTGGTGGAGTCACCATCTTGTTGGAACATCACGTGGATGTGGTTTAATGCTTGTGTGGATTTCTTTGTCTTGTGAACATATGTACACAAAGAAGCAGGTTTTTTGGATAGTATCTAGTGGAATGGATAAAACACCTCAGGCTTGGGTACTGAGCCCAGAATGTCTGACCTTGCCCTGTGGTGTTTTCTGATGGGGATTCTCTAGCTGGTGCCCTTCCATGCTTACTAGCATCCTCACAGAGACCTGCTGAGCTGATACCACCTCTGAGTGTGATACTGCCTCAATCCTGCTCTCTCATGGCTCAGCACTTGTTGGCAGCTAGGGCATCTTGACTTGTGCAAGTTGCTTCCTGAGCAGTTTCAGGGAAGAGGAGCAATGGCCTCATTGTTCATAACAATGCCATGGTTGAAGATCCCAGGTATGGCAGGGGATACACATTTCGCATGTTGGTGACTACTGGACAAAGGTGATTTGCCTCTTCAATCCATTGCTCAGTGTTCTGTCAGCAAACACAGTGCTGCAGCCGGTGCTGGATGAGAGCTGTTAGTAAGCTGAGTCATGGTGTCATCCCAGAACTGCTTGCATTTTTCCTGCAATCTGTTGCGTAGCACCTCAGCACTTGTCTTGTACTATTTCCCTCTCCTATGAAAACCCTCACAGACCAGTAACAGCATTGAAGATGAGGTGACTGTGCTCTGTATTTGTGCTCCTCACTCAGTGTTCATATGGATACAGATGTATGAGTCAGCTCTGGAAGTGAATCATGAGGAGCAAGCAGGTCTTCCCTTTCCTTGGCAAGCAGCTGAAGCAATATGCTGAGGGCCAGCTCCAGGGTGAGATGAGCAAAGTACCGAGAACAATGTGGGTTCAACCAATTTTGATACAGTTATGATTGTTAGAGGAGGACAGAGTACTTGGCTGTTCACCTTGAATGTCACTGGGAACTTTGCAATATGGTCATGTTCAGTCTGCCATGGATTGCTGGAATTCCTAGTAAAAGTTTGATTGCCTTTCATGTGAGGTCTCAAAAGGCTAGGGATGGTGTTTTTTTTGGATGCAGTTCTGAGACTAGCAACTGTCTTTCATAAAGGAAGGGGACTGTGTATGTGATACACTACAAAAGGGAAGATACATTAAGAGCTAGGGATCAGAAGATTTAGTAAGATTGTGAAACAGCACAGCCAAAAGCAGCTAATACCCATAAGCCAGGCTGTGACAGGTGATCTGAAAGGTTAGAAGGGAGCTTGTTTTGCCCTTCCCCTCTGAAATTATAGACTTTTCATATGAAGAGTCATAATGTAGCCCATAGAATGAAATCTTAATGCTTATGCAAGTTCTTTGCTTCAGGGGTTTTTAGGAAGTGTGTGCATGTTTATATAAATCAAGTCAAATTTCACTCACTGTAGATAAATGAATTATGCTAACACATAGTTTTGTGTTTTATAGAGCACAGCTTGGTGATGATGAAAGAACAGTTGCTGTTGGAGACTGTGAATCCATATATACAATTTCTGGAAGCAGCTCACCTTCAGATATTTTACCAATGCCATACCTTTCTTCTGAACCACCACCAAAATATGAAGAGAAAGCATCAATAACAAATAGTGAATATTCACCATCTTCTTCCTTATCTTTTTTATCTGTTTCCTTAGACACATCTGACACCAGCTTCTAAAGGACTGACAGTTCACTTAATTTTTAATAAAATGTACACAGAGATTTACAATTTTTGAATTTATTTACATTTTGTAATAAAAGCAATAATGTTGTCTGTGTCTAATTTTTCATCAGGAAGAATAAACAATGAACTTGGATTTCAAGAAATACTAGAGAAGCCTGGGCCTCTGCTAAAGTAGTCTGAAGGGAGTTCACTGCAAGAACATTAAATTCTCATCTTGTTCTGTTACAGCTTCAGTTTCTATTTATAGCTGTTCTTTTTATAATGAAGCCACTGAGTAGAAACCAACTTTTTTTATTATTTTAATTAAATCTGTTTGGAGCTTCAAAGAAAGAAATAATTAGGAAGTGTTTTTATTTCTATTTTTGCATGACTTGTTTGCAGAGTTATGGCCTTTACAAGTACTCGAGGAGCATTCACATGTAGGGATGTTAAGGTTGCTACGAAGATGCCATGATGCTATGAAGAGCTTCAATGGTTACCTTTTGGTCTGCCTGGTAACAAACACTCCATATTTAGGCTATCTCTGGTCCTTATGTAAGTATAATCCCTTGGAAAATCAGTTTTAGCTGCAGTTAAGAGCCCAAAGGCAGCCCTGAGGATAGATAATAGGCTAGCAGTTTAACTGTGGTAACCACTGGTTTCAGGGGGATTATTCTGCTGTTTTATATCATTATTCATGGATTATACAAGGAGTGCTTATTGTGTGAGAGTGAGTGCCACAAAGCAATGCTATCTTTGAGGTGCAGACATTACTTACCAGCAGATGCGGGCGAGGCAGTTTCATGGAAACCCATGCAACAAATGTTTTTAACTGACATAACACTTGACAGACCCTTCAGAAGTACAACCCTCTTAGCTCTTCTATCCTGCTGCCACCCTAGGGTAGTGGTAGTGGCCTGCCGTCAGGGTGGAGGTTCTAATGTTATTTTGTGTTTGTTTGCACCTGTTCCCAAACTGAAGGATTAGCTTGTAGTAGGAAGAACTGAGTTGCTGCTATCTTTGACATCTTACAACTTGCTATGAATGCTGTTTGAGAAAAAGAAATTGGATTCTGTGCTCAGAAAAGTGGCAGGGCTTTGGGCTTGGTTCAGCCTGGTGTATTTGCCAGCATTAAAACTTTTTGTAAGAGTGATCTCTGAATTGTTCAGCTGAGTGTCTGAACAGCTCTGTGCCTTGGGACCCCAGTTACATCTCCACTTGTCATATACTATGCTGAATTTCAGAGAACTTGAGTGTAACAGGATGCCAGACTATGAATTAAGAACTTAAATTCCCTCCTGTGCCTAGGGAAAGGTGATCACCTTTTTCTCATCTTGCTATGAACATGCCTCTCACCTGCTGACTGCTTTAGAGAGATGTTCAGGAGCTCCTGCATTTGCCATTTATTTCCAGTTCTGTGTCATTCCCTCAGTTATGCCAGGACAGCTCTTTGTGCAGCCACACAAAAACAAACCAGCCAGTGAGGGAAGTATATTTAGCCAGCAGTAGAGCTGAGGGGCTTATCCATGCAGAGTAATGAGCAAACACAGCACAGAGGGGGATTTAGTATGTAGGAGCTGATTAAATTGGCATGACTCAGCCATTAGAAATGTCTGTATGAAGAAAGGGAATCCACAAAAGCCAGTAGGCATTTTGTCCTCTCTTCTCTCAAACATTTTTTACCTAGTGAGTTTTTCAAGGATGTTTGTCCTTATATGCAATCTGCAATACAAGCTGTAGTTTGCCATCTTTGTGATTATTTTTTAAGCTTTTGCTCCTGTTGTTTAAACAGTGGGGCCGACTGCCGTGTATGATTCATGCCTACATAGCTTTGCATGTGTCTAAGGAGTCTGTTTCTCTCTCAAATTATCCTTCTATCATATAACAAGAACAGAAGCTGGGATATTTTACTGGAAAAATCCCATGCAACAAAGCCCATGTTAGCTTTATCCAGAACACTCATTTTCTGAAAAGGCTAAGTATCAAAACATGTTTTCACAAATCTGGAAATATTTCACCATCTTAAAAAAAAATAATCAGTTGCATTTGGTAGTAAAGTGAAAAAGTATCAACCTTTTCTGCTGCCTTCAATTTGCTCAGTCGGTTGTTCCCAAGATGTACCAAAGAGACCAGACAAATCAAGCAGAATATGTTCATTCATCAGAGTTCTCTGTAACAGAAACACAATCTTGTTTTCCTTCAAGATTATTGTATTTTGTTCATCTACTGCAGAGTCTTCAGTGTGGATAACTTCATTTCTAAAAAAGCAGTCTCTCAGCATCCTGAGAAGGTGTTACCTCTCAAAACAAGGATTGAAAACAGAATTTATCTCTCTGTGATTTTGAGAAGATGCTTAGGAATAGATCTGTTTACCACTGTATTAGCGTCTTCTATTTTTTACTTAGAAAAATCATTACATGAAAACTCAATGGATGTGCTGGGTGCCCCTCCATGAAGTGCTCAGCACTGAAGTGGTTAACATGGCCAGTGCCACAGTATTTGGCGACTGTGCTGTTGAAAACTGTTGCAGCAAGGTCAGAAAATGTAAGTAAGAGGCTAGCAAGTCTGCCCTCACCACTGAAGGCTACCACTGGGTGAACGGCAGGAGAGGGAGGAATTTTTGATGTGAGGAGTAGGAGTGAAATGTCTGTATTAGAAAGGAAGCAACACCTTGTAAAACTATAAAAGTAGCTTAAAATAATACAGAATAGCATTTTTATTGAGGAAGTGAGATACTTTACTGTCCCACTAATGGTGCTATAACCTCCTTTCTACTCTGAGGTTAGCTTAAATGTTTGACATAGAAATGCTAGTGAGCAAATCAAGTTGGTTACTGATTCACACTTACTTAAACAGGCAAAGTGGGAGGTAAGGGTTGCTTGCCCTCTCTAAGTGAAGGTCTTTCTTCCTTGCTGCCTGCACTGACACTGCTCTGCTTCTAACTGCAGCACTGCAATCCTTTGCATATGAGAGATACACAAAAATATAAATGAATACCTTTTTTCTAGGAAAAGTCTTTCTTCCTACATCAACAGCAGCTAAAAAAATCAACAGTTAACTCATCTGAAAAACAGATTGCACAGGTCTTTGCAATGTTGCTATGTTTTTGTGATAGCAGCACTTAATATTGCAAGGGGGTGATTGCACCCACCCCATCTTTGCCCTTTGTGGTTTGTGTTGCTGTATTCACTTATCCCTTTTCCATCCTATCTCTTCAGAGTCATGACTTGTAGTGCCAATACCTCCACATTCTGCACTGAACATGCCAGACTTCAGTGCTCTTCCCTCTATCACGCATGCATGCACCTCAACAATTAGGCATGGAAAAACCTTCATTTTGGTGTGCCTGATCACAAGACAACATTTTCGGGAGCATATAAAGCCACTTTGCTGGTAAATGCAGTTGTGGACAGCTGGCTGAACCGGCTCCTCACAATTTATTTGTGCTTTGAGGCTGGCAGTGCAATAGTACAGGGGTGAAAGGCCCACTCACAGTGGTTCTTCATGTGTAATTGTTTTCCACTAAAGACACCATCTGCAGTTACCTTTCTCTAGGAAAAATCCCACTAACTCAAACCACTGACTCCTTAATCTCCCTATATTATGGACTGATAATTTGTACTTACTTATTTTAAAGCTAATCAATGTGCAATACCCTGTGTTGTGCAGCTTCTTTTGCATGCTCTTTGACTAAGTCCCTGCTTATATAACTGGTGTGTAAGAAAATAAAACCTTCCTACAAGAGGCTGATAATGTGAACAACTGTGTAAAATAGGTAACATAAAGAGAAGAAAAAAGGGTTAAGAGGTAGCCTGTCAGTGTTCACTAGGATGACTTATCAAACAGGTTAGAGAACTGAGGGGGTGCAGAGCACCTGCTTCCAGCAGCAAGCACTGCAGGCAATATTTTCTATTACTACTTCCCCTGGTGATAGAAAATTAGGTGGAAGAACAGAAAGCAAAGCAATGCTTGTGTTCATGGGTAAGGTCTGAAGCAGATGAGAACAGAACTGTATTGAGATCTGAAAACAGCACTCATTCTAAAAAACCTCTCTCCAACCAATTTTCCTTGGTTTCACAAAACTTTTGCTTAGGAGTCATACCAGGTAAAAGGGATGCATTTGGTAAATTGACATTTTTAAGTGAGTCCCCAGAAACACACACTTATTTGCAAAGAAAAGCACTGGTCCTAAAAATCTCAGTGTGATCCAGTAATCTCTTAAGAGCTTGACAGCTGCCTGACTGCAGCATTACCACTCTCTGGGAAAATAATTGGAGGAATATGGGGATGCATAGAGGAAGCTGAC
Organism: Melozone crissalis; assembly: GCF_028551555.1. NCBI lineage: Eukaryota > Metazoa > Chordata > Aves > Passeriformes > Passerellidae > Melozone > Melozone crissalis. Next base: position 48,579,043 of record NW_026535783.1, read on the forward strand.
TTACAGAGGGGGAACAGTTTACAGGGAAAGGAGTAATTTTGTAGATCCCAGCACAGCAAATAGAGAATGTTTTCCATCCTATTTTAAAAGTTCAAGTGGCATATAGGTTTGGAAGGAAAAAAAGAACCCTGTGTCCTCCAGCTCTACTGTGCACTTGCTCAACACATGAAGTCATGTCCTAGACCAGAGGAAAAGAGACGGCTGCGGGATGACACAACACCCAAATTGGAAAAGTCTGATTCCAGACAGGATCTAAGGATCACTCAGTGGGATTGAGGAAGTGCTCCAGTACAATCCCATTGCAAATAGCAGTTGCAGAGTTCTTGAATGAATGACAGGAGCAAGGTGACACTACATCTGTTTAAACTATTAGCTGGACAGCTATTATAATATGGTGCTGCTTTTAAAAGGATGTTGGAAAGCCTGAAAGATTCAGCAGCGGCAAGGATGATTCATAGTATGGAAAAACCTGAGTTGTAAAGAGCAGTAACAGTTCATTCCATTAACTTTAACAAATGTAAGGTTAAAGGTGATTTAGACTTCGGCTGTAATTGCCAGTGCAAGGACAGTTTATGTAGTATTTCAGCACTTTCTAGTTTAGTTGTCATCATACAAAACCACTGCACTGCAAGACTGATCTCTTTGCTCAAGAGGTGCAGAGAATCCTGACCAGACTTAGTGTTGTGGTAAAGGCTGATCTTGAGTGTATTTGTCAGAAAATTTGTTGACACCCTGGGTAGCAGGGGCGATTAATAATGCTGCATTTGGAAGCTTCACAGCTTTTTTTTAAAGGAATCCAGCACTAATATTCCTCAAGGTCTCTGCACTAAAAAATGAGAACGACATCTGCAATTGCATTCAGCATCAGTTCTAAAAGTGCCGAATTTTGTGAACAGCCCTTTCTAGGAAAGAGCTGTTGTCACGCAGTCTCATGTGAATGCACAGTAGACTAAAGGCACTTTTACTGACTTTGAAGAAACAGTCTAAAAGGTAAATTTTCTAGTTCTAGAGCTATTTTTAGTTTTACAAATTTCAGGATAAGCTTGCTTCCCCACAGCTGCTGGTAGCAGGAAATGACATTATGTGTTCTACTGCCCAAGCAGTAATCAGTGTCCTGTGTGTGTCCCTGCCATGCTAGTCAAAACAGGCAGAGTAGTTGGAGATTTTTCCTCCTTAAGGAATTATACAAAGACATTCTACCAGAACCTTTCAATAGGAATTGCTTTAGTCTGAAACTGTTAGGAAACAGAAAATTTCAAAATTCAATAATCTGTCTGTTTAATATATGAGACATGAGTTCAGCAGAACAATTCATTATGATATGCAGAAGTATCCTAGATACCTGTGAGTACAGGATAAGATTCCTCACTCTGTCAAGTTTAGCGTTACAGGAGGTGCTTTCTCTTTCCTGCAGTGATGTGCTATTCAGGGTGTTTGGACATTATTCTCTATAAACCTTAAAACCTACAACAAAATATGTCCAGAATTAAGGGGAAATTATAGGGTAATTTTACTGCTTCAACCTGGTGGAAAACTTTGTCTGTCTTGAAATAATGTTTCTCCCACAGCCAACAGCTCTCCCAGGCTTCTCAGCACTCGCCATCCTGTTGCTGCTTACCCTCCTGCTCACCTACTGGTTGCTCCAGAAAAATATCAGAAAGCATACTTTGATATTTTTGTAAACCATGAAATGCAAAATGAGCTGCAACAGAGGTTCAGGCATGACTATAAATGTCACGCTTGAGAGCATGGAAAAGCATTCCTAGCAATGGCCACGTGGAATTTTCCTGCAGAAAATTGAGCAGGAAGTGGAGAGCAAGGATCTCTTCACTGCTCTTGACTAAACATATGCTGTCCATATGTTGGATGCATCAGCTAGCTGGGGCCAAGGAAAAGCTGCAATAGCTTCAGCTTGCTTTTTCTGCATTCCAGAATGAGCACGGTATCATGGGTGCTAAATTAAAGAAGAAGAAACACAAGGAGACAGGCAGTCATGCAGGGGTGAATCCATTTCGGAAGTGACGGTGGTAATTCAAGAAATCTTTAGTGATGGCTTCAGGCTTCACTTCCCAGACCTTTGTTCTTTCAAGCAAAGTTTATTCTTTCACATGATGGACTCTGTTAACCATACACACACAAAGTTCTTGTATAACTAACCGGAACCTTCGACTTTAAATGCTCTGCCAAGTCCTTTACAAGCCCCCTTTCTCTTGAAGGAGAGGATACATTATAGCCAGTAATGGAGCAAAACAACAACAATGTAGAAGATTTCTCCTTGAATGTTTTTTCTGTTACTCCTTGTCAGCCAAACAGATCTGATGCCCTGGTGTCAGATGGGGATAAAGCTGGCACCACTCTGCTCTTTTCAGGTGTGTTTTTGGGACTGGTGGGGATCACTTTCACTGTGATGGGATGGATAAAATATGATGGCATTACTCACCTGGAGTGGACTCAGTTACTAGGGCCTATTCTGCTGTCTGTTGGGGTGACTTTTATTCTGATTGCTGTTTGTAAATTTAACATGCTTACGTGCAAGCCCTGTAAAGAAAGAGAGGAAAATACGCCGGAACTTGACCAGGCTGCAAGCGGACAGTCCTTTGTCTTCACTGGCATTAACCAGCCTATAACTTTCCACGGTGCCACAGTGGTACAGTACATCCCTCCGCCGTACCCGTCCCAGGAAGGCGCTGCCGTCAGTCCCGGCCACCTGCGCCCAGGGCTCAGCTGCTGCGCTGCTGCTCCCCCCAGCACCTCGCCACTTTTCGCCTCGGGCTCTCCTCACTTCTGCCCTGCCTACGCCCTGGACAACCTGGCTTTTACTGGAGATGAGAGCTACACTGCTTATGCTGCAGAGAATTCCAGGAATCAGAGGTACATCTTCTGAAATGCCTTAGTGTGTTTGGACATAGGCTTCTGAGTATTATAAGTACAATGTGGGGTTTTCATAAGAAACTGCAGCTAGTCCAGGGTTTTATCCTTCTCAGGCTTTTTTTTTGTCTTTGTTAGGAATTTTTCTTGAGTGAGGAAACATACTTTTCCTGCAAAGTGTTTTTATACAATTTAAATTCACTTGTAAATGCCTTTTGGTTTTTGGTGAACTAAACCTCTTGTTACTTTTTAAGATATATATGTTCCTGTTTGTGGAGGTTTTCTTATGTTTATCTTGCCACCTTTTGGTTATTATGTGTATGATACCAAGATGATTTTTTGCCTTTTTTTAAATATACCATATATATATATATATATATATGTGTGTGTGTGTGTGTGTGTGTGTGTGTGTGTGTGTGTGTGTTTATATATATAACTTTTATATATCCTCAGTATTCTTAGCATGCATGCTTGCAATTCCTTAAGTCTGATAACTTAGCATAGCCCTAGATTTCTGTTAGGCCAGGAGACCAAACATCCTAAAGGCCTTATGGGGGTGGTAGGAGGCCAGAAAACCCTACACTGTCTTGGGAAACCAAGGTCCTCTCTGGAACACATCCTGTAAACTAGAGATTCGCCCATGCAGGGGGAATTCCACAGATGGGGGAATATCACACCATTCATCCAGGCCTCCCATTGGGGCACCCCTGCTAGATATGCTGATTTTTAAGGTCTATAAATTGTATACACCATCTATTGTGGGGGTGCATTGCAGCACATCCCACCTTGGTGAAGTTATGCACCGTAAGGATCTTTACTAAATACTGAGGTAAAACCCCTTGTCCCTTAACTGTGTCTGGCTCTCCAATTTTAAGACCAGGAAAAGGCATCATGCAGACCCAGAGGCTTCCACTCAAATACAATTACAACACATGAGTCAGCACAAAAACAGCATTTCTGCAACAATGCAAGAATCAGTCTGGTACCAGATACTCTCCCTCCTAAATACACCTGGTCACAACATGCTGCTGTCCCACTGAAACAACCTTCCAGCTCTTCCTCTTTTCCCAGTTTTGAGGCATAAACAATATTGGTCATGTTGCACAGCAGTATGGAGCTGCTCAAATTGTACACAAAATTATTTTATATAGTTCTTTGCTCCAAGGAAAAATATTCTAATTATAGGAATTACTCATAATTATATCCTTTGTGCAACACAAGTCACTGTTAGTTCATTTATCAAAGTCTTTTTCAAAAACTGCTGACTAACTTATTGTTCTCAGCAAATATGAATGACAGGCATGGGCAGGGTGGAGACAAAGGTCACCTCCTGACACTTCTAAATTTCTTGAAAAAACCACAGCAAACAGCTGAATATCAGTAAAACTTCATCTCATGTCATTTTCTTCATTAGCTGGGAGTACTTTTCCCAGATAAGGCTGGGAGGATGAAACACTGAAATTACGTGAATGCTCTGGTAAATTCTTTTTGTATCTGCTCCTCTTCCTCTTTTCAGGTCAGAAGACAGTTCTGATGAACCAGAAGGACTGCTGGAAGACTATGCCCATAATAACTTGTCACCGCCACGTTATGAGGAAATATACCCTTTTTCTTCATAAAATCATCATGGACAAGAGACAACAATCCTAGGAGATGCTAGCAAGAATCCCAGAAAATCTTTTCTTTAAACACTTGTGTGATAAGACAGTGTGAGCAAGTTCTTGATTTTCATATGCAGTATCACTGAAGATATTTAACTGACCCTTTCCTTTTTCTCTGTCAAAATTTGTTAGCCCTTTACAATGCAGCTTAATAGCAGAGCTATTAATTATTCAATGGCTAAACTATTAATAGCAAAGGTATTAAACACAAGGATCCAAATCCTTATTAGGATTCCCCAACAAGAAGCTTGATTTTCAGACTTGCTGAAACCAGGGAGAACTGTGAATGCACAAGATGTTTGTGGAAGATCATGATTGCCCCTGGACATTCAGCATCTTTAGAAAATACTTGATTTTTTGTTGAGGTATTTTCATTCTTGATTGCTTGGGAAACCTCAAAAGTACTTAAGTGTCTGATCCATGAAAGCGCATTTTATGTCTTAATTTTGTCTGATTCTTTAGAAGAGCTTACTCATTAACAAGTCCAATCTACAGATTAGACTTTGTCAGCTTGCTTTAGCTGGACAACCAGTCCTATTGCACAACCCAGTCCTGTAGGCATTTTTTGGACCATCTTGCTTGAACCACAGCATCTCAGAACAGAGAAAACAAATAGTGACTTATGACAACTTTTACATAAGATCTCTAAGACATCCTGCGTGCATCAAATTCAGCTCCCTTCCCCCCTGATGGGAAGCAAAGCCCAGTCTCCCACCAGGAGTCCTAATAACTATGAAGTTAATATCACTAAAGAAAATGGCATCTTTCTGAAGCCTCGACAGAGATGTGTCATCCTGCCACTGTTAAGGACTTTGACAATCACAGCTGCTGCACCCCTCTCTGCAGGAGGGCTGTGGTGAAACACCTCAGAGGTCCCTTCTTATTTGAATGTATTCTTAGGCACACAACCCAGGCTGCAGGTTGCCCCCCGAGTATCTAGGCAGCTGTAGGCTGTAGTAAACTTTCTTGCTCAAGTTCAGCTTGGTTCCATGCATTGAATCCACAACAATTTGAGATAAGCTCATTTGGCTAGAGAATGGTGTTGCTGAACACCCAGACTGTGGGTTTGATCCCCAAATGGGCCATTCGCTTAAGATTTGGACTTGACGATCCTTGTAGGTCCCTTCCAATTAACAATATTCTGTGATTCTGTGAAATATATTTACAGCTGTATATAACAAAAGATGAAGTGTATTAGCACTGAAAGTTTGCAATCCAGAATGAAGATCCGAAGAGGCTTAGCTCAGGAGCTTATAAAACCCCAGAGCAATGACGATGCTACAAGTTCCTACATTTTTGCTTTGTTTTTCCACATATATTTAAGGTTCTGCTTTTAAATGTGCCAAGAAGTGCAACAAGCCAGTATTCCCTATAATGATCCCATTAGATTTTCTCATCTCCCTCAAACCAAAAGCTGATCGCAGCTCTCACCTGCTGGAGTGGGCGCCACACAAAACGCCCCGGAGGGCAATGGTCACTGTCCCAGGTGACCAAGCAGTGCACTGCTGGTGTGCCTGTGGGTCAGTCTCCTGGCACAGCACAGCTGAAAGCACAGCTAAAAGCACGCGTCCATTATGGAATGCACCAACTTTCTCTTACGTGTCGATGCAGCTGTCTTGGCTCTTGCCAGATTTCATCCACCTGTGATTGATCTCATTCCTGGGAGTTGGAGAAGCTTGGCATTTGAGCACAGACAGTTGCACACTAACCTGATGTAGCTGGCAGGAAATCTCGGAGTTTCTGTGCAGCTCCTCTAGCAATCAGGAGACAGCTGTGGATGGAGATGTGCATTCAGAACATTGTCCAGCTGCATGGACCTGCAGGTGCTTGCCTCCCTGTCCTGTGCACTCAGAGGTTGCCAAGAAATAAAGCATGGGGTGGGGGGCAGCACAAAACAACCACTGCCCTCCACAGTGATGGACAAGACACTGACAGAGGTCATATTTGGGATGCAACATTTAAACAGACTCAAAGCTGGATTGGCAACCGCAGCAGCAGCTACTGAACAGTGACTGCAAACTTTGTGTGAGGTTTTTCTCATTAGAGAAATCTGGAACACACTGTTTTTCAGCAGTGATGGCCTGGTGTTAGCAGGTAGTTGGAGAAGGGGAGGCACGTGTATTTGGAGAAGGGGAGGCATGCTGTGTTCAGCATGATCTCTATGGGATTGAGTGAGAGAACAGAGGATCTGAAAATAAATGCAAGTTTATTTTATGGAAGTGTCTTGCTCCTTTTCTGGAATTTACACAGAGGTGAATTCATCCTCCCTCCACAGCAGGAAATTGGATGGTCCCAAATCCCCAGGTAGTTCCACAAGTACAGAGCCCTGAATTTAGCACATAGTTGAGCTGAACCCAGCAGGCACTGCAGTAGCACAGAGGTCAGGCTTGATGGATACAATTGCAGGACTAGGGTCAAAATTTCTGCCCAGTCACCCTCCCCCATCCCAAGAAAATTCCTTCAGTCAGACACCACAGATTTTTTTCCTGCTTCTCTTCCTCCTGTCAACTCCCTGCGTCCCCCCGGCCCCAGCATAAATTTCATTAGGTAATAATATCTTTATTTTAGATATTAGATAGACAGAATAAATGAAAGAAAATTCAGAAACTCAGAAGGGTGCACTGTGGACTTCACATTAATTTTAAAGTTTACTTCTAGCTGCACTATATTCATCGTAGAGAATTGGAAGAATCCTGGGTTTCTCTTTAAAGAGGATATTAAGTTTAAATAGCTATATTGAAATTACCTTGACCCATCAGATTAATTCTGGCTGAATTCTGTGGGAGTCTTTTGAGAAACTCCAGAGTGGTAACAGTCTCTTGTTGTACTGAGTGCTGATGATGGATTTTAAGAACAGAGACATGTACTATGAAGGCTTTTACTTCCTTTTCTTCCTTCCACCTTCTACTTTCATCCTTTTTTTTCTGTTTTAACTACAGTCTTTTTAACTACAGGGTTTGGAGGGGTTGCGGGGTGTGTGCATGTTTTCTTTGTTTGGATCTTGGAGGGTTTGTTTGTTTGTTTTTACTGTGATATATAATCATCACATGAACTCACTTCTTAGCATTAAGAATTCTTTCTGCGCTATGATGAGTGAAAGAACAAATTCTTTTGGCCTTCAACCAAGGTCAACTGTCACCAGCCCTTCCACATTATACTGATGTAACTTCAGAAAGCACCTGGAAAACTGTATTTGAGATTTTGCTCAATCCATTTTTAATTTAAGATGGTGCTCTTTAAGCAAAATTGCATTCTCCCACATTGCAGACCTGAAGAATATTGGGGATTTAATAGTTTAAAGTGTCTTGCACTCTAGTCATAGTGATAGAATCTTGTGTGTACTTTCAGCTATGTAACCCTGCATGGGCTCTTGGGATTTTTCCTAATATAACTCTATTTATAAGTTTTTGATCATAAACTAGTTAATGTATGAAATCAGTAGAGGCATGTCTATTGATATGAAACTGAGCATGATCTATTAATTTCAGTAAAAACTCGACAAAGAGCTTCTCTAAGATCGAGGAGCTATTTCCAGACATTGAATGCCACACGGTGCAGCGTGCGAATTTCTTCTCGGATTAAATCCGAAGCCAGCTGTTTCCCACCGGCGCTGCCGTATTGCGGTCAGTGCGGGGGTGCAGCAGGAGCGTTTGGGGCGCGGTGCTTTCGCAGCACGTTCCCCGAGTTCCCCCGGCTGCTGCCCTGCCCGGCGCCGGTGCTGCCGCGCCAGGGATGCTCCCCGGCGCAGAGCACGCACGGGCGGGGGCGCTGAAATCCTTCTGAGAGCTATTTTTAAACTGAATCGGGATTTAGGAAATCTGGGTCTCGGGGAAAAAAAATAAACCTGTAAGTAGGGCTCGTTCCTCTCCAGAGAGCCCTAGTGACGCACACGGCGGGCCCTCAGCGCGGGGCCCCTCCCCGCGGTGAGGGCGCTGCGGCCTCCCTGCGGCGGGGAGCCCGGGCCCGCGGCGCCGGGGCCGTGTCCCAGCCGGAGCGCGGCCGAGGCGCTCTCTCCCCGCCGGCCGGAGCAGGGCTGGCTCGGCCCGGCTGTCCCGCCGCGCCGGCAGCGCCAGAGGGCGCCGGGGCCGCCCGGGAGCAGCCGCGGCCGCGGAGGTCCTGTGCCGGCGGGAGGCTCCGCAGGCGCCACGGTGCCCTCATCCGCTCGCCCGCCTGAGCTAAAACTGTGCGGCTTTAAGGAGATCTCTTCCCGCGCTGACCCGAGAGGTGTCGGAGGCGCAGAGCCGGCAGTTTGTCAGCGGCCCCGAGTTGTGAGACACCCGGCATTTCAGCCCGGGGAGCCGAAGCTTTTGTCCTCAGTTTCGAATACTCAAGATGCCGTTGAAAGGTATCCTGTGCTCTCTCACAACGGAGAGTTGGTTTGTTCAGGAACAACATACTCGTGGTGACAGACCCAGTGAAATCGCCGAAGAGCAGGGTGCCATGCCCGCCCTCACAGCAGCTCTCACACCCCTCGCTGTGTGAGACACGGGGCTGGAGACATCTGGGAGGACTGCGGCTCGGGGGTAGGCGCTGCACAGTGCACTCACATGCACCCCCGTCTCCTACTCCTCTCCGCTGTGACCTAATGGAACAGGCTTCTGTCTGCATGAAGGAGCAGGGGGAAGTCCAAGGGTCATTTGCAAAGAACTAGGGCATGCTGTTTGTATACAGCACCTACGATAATCTGTGCCTGCTCCAAGTATCGTTACTGGCTCCACTTTAGCTGTCAGGGTGAATAGACATCAACAGGACGTGCTGAACGTCGCTGTTGCTGCCCCATCCCTAATGTGAATCAGTGTGTCTGTCAGAGAAGCATACAACAGAGCCAGGTGGGATCCCATGGGCTGTGCCTGCATTAGCTGAGCAGCGCTGCTCAGCAGGAGAGGGGCTGAAAAGGGAAACAGCAGATGCAGAGAACCCGGTAACCACTTGCACTGCATGTTGGAGAGGTTTATGTCAGACTTACTCCTTTGGACTTGATGCTGATTAGCAGCTGAAATACACATTGTTCTCCTGTGGTGTATTTCCTTAGATTCATCCAATAGAAATTATTCATCTCACACCTGTGATGTGATATGATGTGATGTGATGAAAAGCTTCACAGAGCAGGTGAGGAGTGTAGGGAATCTCTTAAATAGCACCTGATTAGAGTCACTTGTTGCCCTGCAGACTGGGATGACTTGCAGCATTTGCAGGAGTTGCATGTTGTAGAGCAGAGAGGCTTCTCTCAGCTTCCTGACAGCAGTGAGCTCATGGGAGACCCTTTCCCAGTACTGACAGATGTTACTTTGAGAGATCTCACAGTGTCCTCTTGACACCTCCAAAAGTCTAATTTTGAGATGTAGCAGGTTTGTGCCTGCCTGAACAATAATTTCAAAGTGATGAAGAAGTTTTCCCATGGAGAACAGGAAAAATTACCCCTAGCTCTTGTGGTCTTGTACCTCATTCCTTATGTGATAACAGCAAAGGGTCAAGGGTAAATCAGTAGTGGCATGATTGTATCTGTGTCGTGTGTGGCATCTCTAATGAGCAATTGATTATATCTACACACGCTATTTAGCAAACACCATGGGATGTGGTCTAGCAGAGTAGCTGTGGTACATCTCTTATAAAATCCTAGGATGAGATTAATGCTCTCCTGTTTGGATTATATCAAGTCAGATTTCTAAAAATTTGTTTATTTTTGTAGATAAATCATCACTCTATACGTAAGATGTCGTGCTTGGCTCTTAGGGAACAGGGCATGCTATTTAACAGCCCTGGGTAGATGACCCAATAATTTCATGTTTTGCATAGCTGCAGTGTCCTCTTTACTTACAGTTCAGCGAGTCTGCTCAAGAGCTTAGCTCTAAGGTAAAGCTTCATGCCCTGTCAGCTGAAGATATACCCAAAGAAATACAGAGCAATAATGCAGTCCAAGGTTATGACTTTCAAAACAAACTGACAAACAATCAAACCCAAAACAAAGAGGTGTGCATTTTAAATTTCTAACCATGAAAGTGGCTGTAGCTTCCATGTTAGTGAGCGCTGCTTGGGGTACCCTTCTTGTTTCTCTGCTGCTCTGCAAGGCAAACCCAGCCAGAAACAGTCAGCACTGATATTCAAAGCAGCAGTGACTTCTCACATTGCCTTTTGTCCCTAGGCACCTGCCACACATCCCTGTGGTCAGCTGACAGAGCTTTGCCTCACACAGAGGCCTGGCAAAAGCTGGCAGTTAGAGAAGGCTGTGATTTGCACCTCTTTGCTATTTTTGTTTGTCCCCATTTGTTCTTCCTCATTTAACATGCCACCTTCTGGATTTATGTAGAGCAGGACCACAGTTGCCACAGCACACGCATAATGAAAACTGTTTCATTATCTTTTCAAAAAACACTTGCATTAGATAACCATTTGGCCTTATTCTGCTTAAACCCTATTAAGGGAGGGAAGAAAATAAACTGAGACTTCAGCAAAAATTAATGTCTTCTGAACTCCAGAGGTGCTGTAGGAATCTTTTTTTGCAACAAAACAGCAGTTCCCTGCAAAATCTTTCATGAAAATGTAAGGAAAGAGATCAATTATTGGAAATATACATACATAATCCATCAATATGTGATCTTACTTATTTTTATAAAACATGAAGAGATGATAACTATTTTATTTCCTGTGTCAGTCCAAACAAGGCATTATTCTTACTATATTCCACTTCCCCAGATTTTGCTCTCAAACCAGAGGTACTTGAGTGTTTTGCAATGTGCCAACACTGCACTATTGTAGAACTTTCTATGTTTTGGTCTTTTGCAGACTGACAGGTGCTTTGTCCTCTTGCCCTCCACACTGACTGGATAGGGACTGATCAGCACTGTGCTGCCAAAAGAGCATACACAGACATACATGAACCCAGCATACACATGCAAAGAGTAGAATGACTTCTTTAAAATCAACTTTTTAAAGGTCTGTGTCAGTGGGAACTGGCCTAATGTGCCAGTTGATGAGAGAGTGCAGCACTGGGAGCATCAAAGTGGAAAAGATTTGTACGACTCCTGCTGTGGTAGACAACTGCACAAGCCCTTTCATAAATTGTTCAAGCTCCATTTTAGAGTTAGTTAGTATTTGGTCCTGCTTTTAATGGAAGGTAGGAGAAAGTCAAAAAGAGAAAGAAAGACTCAACATGGCAGAGAAAAGAAGAGAAAGGAATAAACTCCTTTTACATATTATGATACCTGTTTTAATGCCTTTGCCTTCTCAGTCTATGCTCTGTATGTGGCTTTTGACAGTTAATCAAAATCAAGCAACAAATGTGTTAATCTTTTGTGTTTATTTAGCCATACAGTCCAAGGTGGCGACCCACCACCTTGGGTAGCCTTACTGAGATGGTTTTTTTTACATTACATGTTCAAGTATTTTATGTTACCTTCCTGTTATTTTCACAAAAAACCAGCCTCTGCTCCATCTGTTTAGGAAAAAAAAACCCCAAATGAGCTGCAAAAGTATGTCCCTGCTTCCAAACAAGTAGTGAAATTTTAGTGTGAATAAACATGCCATCATAATCAAAGACGTGTTTGTGATCTAACTGGATAATAATTCACTTGTAACATCATCAGCTCAGAATGAACATCAGCATAAGTATTGTTGGTGCAGGTGTAACTTAATGAATTCAGGCTTATTTTATCTAGCACCTAGTTGCTTAGTTGTGTTGGGAGCATTAGGCCCCCCAATTTTTCATAACGAGCAACACCATTAAACTGTCACAGAGCAACATAAATCAGAGATTTTCCTTAGACCCCATAAAACAACTAACAAAAACATTATGGTTGCCAGAATCACTGTGTGCTTTTATACATCCAGCAAACAGAACTGATTATAACCCTTTTTCTCTGGCTACTATTTTTGCTCTTGTTTCAATAGTGTATGAAAATCTATGTGGAAATGTAAGTCAGCTAGCCTGAAGAACTCACTGTCAAAGGCATAGAAGTGATAGCAGGCTCCTGAACACAGCATAGGATCTCTGCTTGTATTTTTCTCTGCTGCACTGGACACATATTTTAGTCAAGTTAAATACACAAACAATGAGGTCAGAAGAAAGTGTGTGATTGCAGAGTTGTGTCACGAGCCTGTTTGGAATGTCTTGGGTTGTATGATTGCATGTAATTGATAATCACATGCGGACATGCCTCAAATGCTCACCTCTTGATATAACCTATTGACACAAGTCTGTATTAAGTCACTGAAGACTGAAAAGCAAGAGACTAAATACTAGGAAAAAGTATCCATTGGTGTTTTTCAGAAGGTGATGTTATTGTTCATTGTTCATTATCAGAGGAAAAATTATTTTCATTGTTCATTTAATTGGCGTCACAATACAATTTATAATAATATGTGTAAAAACATTTCATAACTTGTACCTTGCAGTTGAATTTCCCATCTTTCACTTACTAAAGAACCACCTAATCCTAATTTGACACCCTTCAACGACAGAATATTATGTTACACAGCTCTCTTTCCTCTCACCATTGTGAGAATAAAGTTTGCCTGACCTGCCACAGAAAACAGAGAAATCCATCTGTTTCCAAAGTGACAAATTACACACTGCTCTTCATGCTTCATACATGAATACGTTTTTTCAGCCCTCTGTAGAAACTTTAAAAATGCTCATTATTGGCAAAATGGGGATAAATTCAGCCATTATTCCATAGGTGCAAACAATTAAAATAATGTAATTTGCCCACAGTGACATCGCACCAGGCTGATGCAATACATCTGAAAAATAATTACCTTCATATCAGGTATTTGTTGTCGTTTGCTAGCCAGCTATAGGATCTGAAGAATAGGATGAATGCTTCAAGCTAGTTTTAATCAAATGGCTGTCAGAAAATGCCCAAAACAGAAATCTTCACTGCTTTTATAAACACTTTTTAATTAACATATGAATAAACTGCATATTTGAATTTTCACCAACACAACTGTATCCCCCAGGAAATCACAGTTAAAAGCTGAAGTGAATGTTCCTTTAGAAAGTGCTCTTTGTTTATAGAAATAGTCCTAGCAGTTAATGGTTGGCAAGACTTCAAACTTAGAATTACATTACATTGGTAATTTTAACTTTGTCATCTTAAATAGATCCAGTTTGGATGTATGAATACAAGCAATGTAGGACAGCCCTCAAAGAACTGCCTTTAAGCGGGCTTTATTCTATCCCATGAAGCTTTGTAATTCCTTCTGTTATTATTAATAGCTGTTAAGTGCTGACAGCATGCTTGGCACTGAATGAAACGCAGGAGCAGACATGGTTCTTGTTAAGGGTGGCCCTCGGGAGGTCATTTACTGTGTGTAACAACAACAACAACTTTATTGGAGCAGTAACCCACTAGCACAGCTGCAGCCCGGGTATCAGGAGGTGTCGCTGTTTAGACGAAATAGTGTTGTGTATGTATATGCAGATATGACTCCTTTCACACGTTAATTTTTTCACAGCTAACAAGGTTATCAGCTGAGCAGGTAAGATATTTGGAGGCAGCCAAAGAAAAGCTACGGCCCAGAATGCCTTTTTGCAGGGTTTCCTGCCTGCAGCCAGGGGGTGTACAAACCATAGGGACAGGCCAAGCAGTTAGGGCATGACAGGTTCAGGACGCACTGGGATGGAAGGACAATCCTCTGCTGCTAGGTCCTATAGCAGGTTCAGACACAGGATTAAAGGAAATGGTAGAAAAGGACCAGCAAGAATTTCAGGCAGAAGGACCTTGAAGATGTCTTGTGTAGATGGCTTTCTTTTGAGCCAGGAACTGTTGAAAAATAGTGCTGAGGGAATGGTGTGGAAGACAGCTGCAGACCCTGACTCCAACCAGAGAGCTCCTATATCCCTGAATCCTCCTAGGGGGACCTGAAGCGCCAGAGCAGAACAATTTCTGCTCTTCTCCTGCAGGTAAATCTGGCATGCCCAGCAGACACCATCTGTCTACAGTCACAGAGACAATGCCCACCTCCTGACCTTCAAGGTCCTATTAGATTTAGCTAAGCCAAGATGAGAGCTCTACTGCATCATCACATGTGGAGGGTAGAAGAGAGGGAAGAGAGGCAGTGGCACCAAAACTCCCCAAGTTCACGCTCCAAGATGTATGTGAGCCAGGAACTTTGCAAGTGGCTTGGTCAGGTGCTTATGCAGTGCCCAGAGCAGAGGGGAAGGTGACTTACTCCTCCCAAAGATGACTGATTGCCCAGCAATGTCACTGCTTAGTCTCCCCACTCCATGTGAGTAGTGCCCACATCCACCAGTGTGTCTGACCTGACACATAAATGCCACAAAGGCAGGCTTGTCTGTCCTCTGCCTTTGTCTGTCTTCCTCTGACTGTCCTCCCTTCTTTGGATCTGCACTAATACTTTGTACCAGCGTCCAGGTAGTACTCTTGATGTTTGCAGCTGGACTCATGTTTGTGTCTTCTTCCCCAGGGCTCTGCTCTGCTACTCCACCCATGGCCACAAACAACCTTGCAACAAGTAAGGCTGGCTGGGCGTTTCTGACTAACAGGCAGGTGGATAAAGCTCCACATAAATAGATGCTGCACCATGCAGAAGGTAAGTTACCACTAGGTGTACGGATGCTGGTCAATGATGATGGCAGGAGAAAGTAGGTCCAAACAGATCAAATAGTTCTCTCAAAACTGTTTATCTTACTTTCATTTAAATCACCAGGCTGTCTTGTTTCCTGCTGCACAAAACCTTCCCACCCTCTGCAACATCACCTACCCTCAAAGAGATGCTAACAAGTCTCCTCCCTTCTTTGGTGTCTGCCTTCTAAAACTAATTTTAAATGCATCTGCTTTTTCAATATCTCTGCTGCTATCAGAAAAACTGTCAGAAAATGCTCAGTAACATTCTAAAAAGACATAGTTTTAAGGTCTTACAGCTGGGTGCTCCAAAAAATATTAATTTAAAAGTCATTAGTCTCTTTTGACCATTTGAGCTATATAATATATATAATATATAATATATAAACTTTAACTTCCTAAGGAACAGTCTTGCTTTTCATACCCTCACATGCAATGTTGTCCATACTGTTAAAATCTGCTTTTCTGTTAACCCACTGATTCTCTTGTATTAACACTTGAGTTTGCAAAGGCTGTTCCCAGCACAGTGTTTACACCTACTTGCCTGTAATGTACTCTCAAAAAGAGCATTGTAGGGGGTGGCACAGGGGAATGTCTGCAGGAGCTGCATATGGCTGTGCAGAATGAGCTGGTTTCCATATCATTCCTCGGCTGGGAACGTGCCCTCAGACCCCACAAAAGGGATGTCGTGACAGAGTGATTAACTGTCAGGCACCACGAGGTAGACATTTTCCAATGCATGAGAGCAATCTGAGATCATAAGTAACCTGTCCAGGCTGCTGGTCTCTGTGACTGCATTATAAGAGCGAGAAGTTACAGCAAGGCTAGAGCTAGTTGCCTCAGGTACTGAAATCATGCAGACAGAGCAACATGGAGGGATGAACAAACTGTTTGAAAAGCTAAGTAAATATTCAAGCAGTTCACCCATGGTGCTACAGCTGGACTATGCAGAGTGTCACAGAATTTTTTGGCGGTGCTGCATCATGTTGCAGTGGCTATTAAATACATCTCCCCTGGCTTTTTGCACCAATATGGTGCAAATATAATCTTAGTCTACAAAAAGATACAAAGATATAAAATGCTGGTCAATCCAAAAGTGTCTAATTTTCCAGAAGATTATTATTGCAACAGAAGAAATTATATGTCTGTTACAAGACAGTGAATAGCAAGCACTTCACATCAAAATCAGTATTTACATATCCCTGGTTTCTCCTTTACTTTCAAATAAAAATCTAAACTTAAAAACTTGTGAATGCAGAAGGTGTCTTCCTCTGCCTCACTGTTTACTGCTAATTACTGTGTGTCACATACTACTGTTCTTTAAACCCAAGGCCACTCCCTGTCTCTCTCCTCAACCACACATCCACTTCACATGTCACCTCTCACTGCTCCCTGTTTCCTTCTGAACTCCAGCACAGAGCATGCTTGGTTCAACTATTTTTTAAACATTAACTCCTCCACCGTCACAGAGAAGAGAGCAACTTTGTGTATCTAGTATGATAGTAGTCTCTTTATTTTTCTGCTGTGTTAGTAAATCAACCAGCATTTCACTTTTCCAATGCCATTGCAGATAAGATTGTCATAAGGGCACTTTCAATCAGGCTTTCAGAAGAATTAAACATAGAGTTGCAAAGCATCCTAATTAAGGCACAAAATAGGCCTGGCAATCTTTATAGTACTTAATATGTCATCTTCTTCCTATCTCTTAAACCCAATAATGTGCAAACCACCACTGTATTGGAGCATTATATCTGCTATAACTTATGTCAGCTTGGATCACACACCCCCTCTTTCTTAAACAATGTTTGGCAGCCAAACGAGTGTGGAAACTAGACTGTTTTACATTAGCCAGAAGTACATTTAAATCATTCTTACTAAATGATTTACTGTGGATTACAAATTCTTATATGGCATTTTAAGTTAATGATTAGGCAAAGTAATATATCACTAAAATGATTGGGTGCATATGTATTTAGCTTCTATGATTCTAATTTCTCCTTGGTTTGGAAGACTTCCTTGAACTTATTTTCCCCAGCTGAAGGGGAAGAAAAAGGAGAAAATAGTAGAAGAATCTAACATTTCTGTCTCTCTTAAACTATTGATAAAGTCAAGAGGAATTTTGTCCCTATAGAAGGGTTAGGTCATGAGGAAGCACTAGTAAGTTGGTTAGTGCTCTTCGGGCAGATATTGGCAGGTGTCAGTATTGCACAGCATTTCCTTACCCTATTGTGTCCCAGTGAAAGGAGGAAAAGCTGGACAGAGAACTATTAAGACTTTATATCAAATGGAAAAGTGAATGAACCATCTATAAAGACAAGATGTTGTGGCAGAATATAAAAACTATCTCACAGGAAAACCAGAACAGGACAAAACAAAGCAAACAAACCCACCACCAACAAAAACAACAAACAAAAAAACCCCCTGTACTCATTCTCCATGCACAGGCATTTCTGTGGAGTTCTAAAAATTGTAGGGATCCTATGTGGAAAAGAAGGGATTTGCTGACTCTGTCTAGCAAGTGGACTTTGAAACCCAAGCGAAAGAAAGGCAGAACACACTAATAAAACATGGGTTGTTACACCAGATGCTCACAGGTGACTGGAATTCTTAAAAAGAAACTGTGACATACAATAAATTATTTGTTTAATTTATTGCTGGGGGCCATGATCCTGCCAGTGCTGAAAGATAACAAGCAACTTTGCATTTACAACATATATGAAATAAGGAAGACAATTCCCTCTGCTGCAGGGGTAATAAAAATAAAGGAAACCATTCACCAGTGCAAAGTTACTTGTGTGTGCAAATCAGGACTCATGGCCATCACCCTCTGATGCGTAGCATGCAAACAGCTGCCCTGCTGGTTTCGCTGGTGTTGTGTGGGGCTGCAGTGATTCATTCATTCGTATGAGCCTTGTTCTTGGCACAGCAAAACCAGGCCAAATAGGCATTGCATGCTCATTTTGGCATCCATCGTACCTTTCATCTGCAGTTTCAAATTGCTGACAAATAGCAAACAGGATTATTGCAATATTTATTGAATTTTTTAATGCCCTGAGGTGTCAAAAGCATATAGGGAATAAAAAAAGCGCCAGACATGAAGGAGTGATCTGATATTCATTATTGACTTCTGTTTGGATTTCCCTAGCCAGTCCTCAAGTTTCCAACACATTCTGTAACAGATCAGGCTCCATACACTTCTCAGAGAAGTCTACCTAGGGAATACCACAAGGGCCATTTCTACCATCATGATTCTTCACTAAAAGTTTTTAAAGAAAGGTACCTCTCTCTCCTTGCACCAAACGTAAAGATGTTGAGTCTTCTTCCTCAGCCAATGCCAACACTCAAGAGGTGACATGAAAATCTGGGATAAGATTTCAACTCATCCCACAAAGTCAATGCTACCTGTTGGCCGTAGGGCAAAACTGACAACCACTGTCAATCATAAATCATAGGCACAAAGTTTTTTGGTGGAGAAGTAGATTGAAATCTATGATGTTTGGGACAAGTGTCCAGGAAGAGGATTCAAGAGAAATCTAATCCTGAAGTGATCAATGTGCAGGGATATATGGCAATGGGCAGCCTATTTGGGGTAAATAAAAATCACAGATTCTCGCCTAACAAAATCTTGAGACCGCAACACGATAAAGAATGAAAGCTGACAGAAACAAGGGAAACACCAGTCTGTCTGGACTGAAATCCAAAATTCAGCCTAAATTGTCCAGGTTTCCTCTACAGTGCATATACACCTATTAAAAGGAATAAGAGGAGGGTCTAAGCAGTTACAAGATGAGAACACTGAAGAGGTTCACAAAGAGTGCTAGGGACAGGGGAACACCCAAAATCCTATCCAGCCTTTTGCTGTTTAAGCACCTGATGCATATATCTGTAGGAAACTGTCTGTACCTGCATAGGCAATATGGCCTAGTACCTCCTATGGATCATATTGTACATACACAAAGTATGAGGTTGCCTCAGGTGAAGAAAATCTTATCATCAGCTATATAGTTGAAAAAAAAATCTAAAGAAACAGATTGCAGCATTTTCTTCTCTGAAGAAGGATGAATTCATTTCCTTAGCACAGTGACTGTTGGCTCTAACCTGCATCCGCCTTATCCATAAAAGCACCAACATTCCTTATTCCAGCTATGTGGAGTGAAGAATGTAGGTTAACACAGTGAGTAAGCCCTGCTCAACCCTCATGAATAGCATCACTTGGAAAGCATAGGAGCTCTGGGGCTTTGAGTCCTCTTCTGAGATATTAAAACCAAAAGCATTAAGTTAGAAATATTAGCAGAATGGGAAGCAAGTACCAGAAGCATAACTGAGTGCCTGAAAATAAAGGATCCAGAGCTGTACTCCCCTTGCACTGGCTGTACAGGTCACATTAAGGAGGGCAATGGCTTAGATATTCTCATGACAAATGGGAAACATATATTTCATTTTAAAATTTTCAGCCTCTGAGACTGAGAAGGACATTGAAGTCAGGCATCTCACTTCTGTCACGCTGTTGCATATATAATGAGTTACATCATTCAGTCCTGTGTTTCAAGCTGGCATCTGGCAACATACTTCATCCAAAGTAACTAGATCCAAAGTCAGATCTTCCCGGTGTCTCCTAGATGAGCTTAGAATTCCCCTGCTCTCATAGGTCACATAGGAAAGTGATGGTTAGGGACAAAACTGACAAGAATTTATATTAATACTTCAGTGTGAAACTGAAGTCTCAGGATTGCATTCATCAGCCCTTGGGAAGGGAAAGAAGAAAGAGAAAAACTGGGTAGTAACCTTAAGCAAAATTATACAGAGGCACCCTTCAAGATGGCAAGCCCTCCTACACATCCAGGGAAGCCTGGTATTGGCCTGGACACTCTGGTTTCCGGATTTTCAACAAACTATGTAAGAGTGATGGTCTTAGGGCTTAGAGTAAAATGATTTATAGTAGGCATGTAAATTTCTACAGATGTTAGACAGCAGCCTAGTCTAGAATTTTGTGAGATCCAGTGGGCATTGAGTTCTTTCTCAGCCCTTTCAAAATAGCATTGTATACTACCCCAAGAGATTGCATAAATTGTCCAATGTTACACAACGGGATGGTGATGGTAAGACAATTCTAAGCATTAGTATGTGTTGCTTCTTCTTTCAAAAAGGTGACGTCTGGGACATAAGAGTTTTTGTATGTACTATTTCTGAGCTAGAAGAAAAGCAATCTTTGCTAAACAGTCTCCTTATAAAGATCCAAGACACCACCATCATAGAACTTATTTTCTTGTTCCAGCTAAGACAGCAGGATTGAGCCTTAAGGTATCTTTGTTAAACTAGTTAATAGATTATTGTCCAAAATAAACATATTTCAGTAAGTGCAAGACTGTTTTTTCCTCCCTCTTTCTGTCTTTTGTTCAACTTCAGCTCAGCTATTTATGATTCATTTCATGAGCCACTAGGTTTTCTCTAAAGGCACTAAAAAGGGCCAGAGCTATCAAACAGTTTTAGTGACTAGTGCCAACAAGGAACTGTTTTCCTCCACGCTATAAAGCAGGCACTGTCAATAGACTACAACCGGCAATAAACTATTAAAAAAGGAATTTATGATGGCTACTTATTATCCTCCTGAAATAATGTTGTTACAAGGCTGCCCTTTCCAGTCCTCCACAAGGGTCACATGGCAAGTGCCTAACAAAGGGAAAGGCCCAGATCTGCAGGGACTGTCTACAAAGAGCCCAGGAATTGCCCCATGTTATGTGGGCAAACACACCACACCAGCATTTCAAAGCAGCAGAGAAATTGTCCCACACTGGACTTGGGATTGTTAGAAATGAGCATTTGATTTAAGGTGGGGCCTTAATTAACTTATATCTAGAACATGTTGCATTGTTTTAAGAGCTAAATATCAAATTATGAAGGAATGTCTATTATTGTTTAGTGAGGAATTGGGAAACCACAAAGATAAAATAAGAAATGGCAAAATCTCAAATGCAATCAGATCTGCCTCCTATTTTAGATTTCTAAACCCCCCCTAATTCTAGCTGTTTTCCCTTCCTCTCCAATCCTATAACTTACTTCTTTGCTGAAATGTCTGTCTCTGTTGACATTTGACTATGACACTGATCTGTAATTGCTATAAACTGTGGTATGCCACTTGCATTAATAGAGTTACCCTATCTTACTCCAATTAATGAAATGTTGACCTCAATAAATATTTTAGACACAAGGAAATGCTACAATTTAAACTTCAGTGTCATTTGGATTGACTCCTCATTGTCTGGACCTTCATACAGCGTGCCCCTTGAATCCTCAGTACATCAGACTGGAGACGGACAGACTGTGGTCAAGGCTGAAGGCATAGCCCTGAAAGGATGTCTCCTAATAGCAAGTGGGTCTCAGAAATTACAGAGAGGGTCCTAAAGGTGTGTAGAAAGATGAAAGGTGTGCTTTGAAGAGCTTAAGAGAAAAGAAACATTTTCATCCAGAGAAGGGAGGGCTAGGTTGAGCTGAGAATAGAATGAAAACTGAAGTGTGGCGAAACGGGATGGAAGGACACCATTACGGAGATTTGAATTAAAAATCAAAACAAAACAAACAGACAAAAACAACAACACAACAAAAACAAAAACATCCCAACCAACTACTAGAATACATTTGCAGCATTAAGATTTCTCGAAGTCCTGATCACTTGTAGTAGAGTTCTCCTCTTTCCCATGTTGCTGCAAAAGAGTAGTTGCCTTATATTATGTTTCTGAACAGTGCATCTGGAGGAGATTATATTATTTAATAGCAGATTTTATTCTGAGAACACAACACTTATTCTCAGCAAGGGATTATTTTTAAATCCAGTTTTACTTATTTTATGAATTCCAAACAAAGAATGTGCACAGCAGAAAGTCATTAAATACCACATATAGAGACCTCAGATGAAAAATAACCATTTTAATAAGAGAAGCTTTTACTAATAGTATCTGTATGGTAAAAGCACAGGTGAGCAAGAGTTAAACTTCCGCTGAAACTATAACACTGGCTTTGCGATGTTTTCCTTTATTATTTCTCAGTGAAAGAGACAATCCTGCCTGTGATTGTCTCTCACTGGCTTCTTGACTTTACTCAGTTATAATCACAACTCTACAGTGAGAGGAACAACTAAATACTGAGTCCATGAGAAGCCATAAATCCTGCAAAACCACTGAAGTTGCTCACTTCAATCTCCAAATGCCTGTTTGCATGGAAGAAGAAGGAGAAGGAGAAGGAGAAGGAGAAGAAGAAGAAGAAGAAGAAGAAGAAGAAGAAGAAGAAGAAGAAGAAGAAGAAGAAGAATTCACATTCTGTTTCTACAGCACCTTCTGCCCCTTGTGACACTCCCATGGTCTACAAGCATTCACCCAGAGAGCCAGGGCATGGAGGGGAGGCACAGCCAGTGGCTGGCTACACAGAATATTCACCCCCTCCCTATGAACCCCTGCAGTGAAATATGGTCATTAATCATTATTTGGCTCTTTTTTATCAGCACATGAATGATCTGAAATGAAACCATTACCTTTCACTGAGCCCTGAGAGGACTGCAGCAAAAGAAAAACAAGATTTTTAAAATTAATGGTTTGGCAGCATTTTTTAAGCGAAGAGCTTTGGAGGCAAGTAAAAAAGAAAAGTGTTTAAGTGTGCACGAACAGAGAGAAACATTTAATTAAAAGCATGAAAGGAGGCTAAAGACTACGTTCATTCCTGCTTTTTGGTAACATATGCCTATCCTATAATTGCCTGTAAATAGCCACTGCAAAAGCAGCTCGGATGAGTGGGTTTTCTGGATGAGGGATGGAAACTCTGGCGAGTTCAGCTGTCGAAATCTTACATGAACTAGTACTGCATGGGGACGATGCGGGGGGAGCGGGGTGAAAAGGGGAGCGGTGGGTAAGGGAAATTAAAAACAAAAACAAAACCAAGCCCCCCCAAAAACCCTAAACCTATAGAAACTCCGGCTTGCAGGGATATTTTTCTAATTATCACCTTAGCAAGATACCGTTCCGTGCTTCCAAAGCCAAGTTCTCCCTCACCAGCACGGGTTTTGCACACTCACAAATGTTCTCCACTTCCGTCCCTTCCTCTCTCGTTCCCTCCCTACTTTCCTCCCTCCTTCCCTTTCTCCCTCCCTTCCTCTCCGACCTTTCCACGGGTTTGTACAGATCACCCACAAAAATGCCTCCGGGTGTCGCTTCGCCGTGCTCGGAGCTGGCGGGCGAAGGGGGCTCTACCGGAGGTACCCGCTCCTGCCGCTCGGCCACAGCTCCTCCGCGGCACAGAGAGCAAAACTCGCTCTTTCTGGGCCACCCCATGTCCTCCACACAGGCTTGAAACACCTTTTTTTCCTGTTGATAGGTAGCCCTTTGCCAGGCTCCTCGGTAAGACGCCGCACATTTTAGTAGAGAGCCGCCGATCGGCCCGCGGGGAGAAAGGAGAGGGTCGGAGGAGGACAAAAAGCAGGAGTGTGCCCATTGGGACCCCTGAGGATACACTCACAAGTCCGCTGACCCCAGAGCGGACATAGCTGAAGCCCCGCAGAGGCGAGGTCCCCTCCGGCATCCGCCGCCGCAGAGAACGGGCGGAGGCGGAGAGCTCGGGGCTGAGCGTCTCTGTCCCGGAGCCAGCGGCACCGCTGTCCCGAGGGGCTGGCGGAGCGCCGGTAGCGGCGCGCTGAGGATGCGAGGGGCTCCGCGGGGGAGTGACAGCAAAGAGGGTTCCGTGTGCCCCTCGGGAGGGTGGGGGGCTGCGGAGGGGCGGCGTTCCGATTTCTCAGCCGTTTGTTAATAATAACTCTTTAATTCTTTGGTTACAGCACACTCGTCCTTCACGGTATCTTGCGCTGGGCTGATTTTATTAGGGACTGAACCGCGACACGGGGATTTACACTGAATTGTTCTTATTGTCCAGTCTGATGTATTAAACCACGCCAAGTTTCATGGCTACATCGACAACTCGTTTCAGGCACAAATATTGGGATGTCAAGCTGTCACAAATTCCATCCCCTTCTCTGACCTGCGTCCATGCTATCGCACTGGGACAACGGCGGATGCTCAGGAAAATACTTGTTCCTGAAAATTCATCGCCCGCACTTTCCCCTCGACCTCGGCCGGCCGCGTCCGAGCACCCGAGAGCGGGGAGCGTGGCACCGCCATCTCGGCTCCCCGCCTCGCTCCGGCGCTGCTGCGACTCCCATCGGCTCCCCGCCGGCAGCCTCCGAGCCCGCCCGAGAGCCGCGTCCTCGGCGGTGTGAGCTTCCTCCGCTGCCCGACAGGCACCGCCGGGGCGCTTCTGCTGAACGCGCGGCACCGGGCAGAGCGCAGAGCAGCGGGGCAGGCAAACCTCCTCCGTGGCATCTGACGGCGAAAATTTGGCTTTGAGTTTTCCGTTACCTGTTGAGTGGGATCACGCATATAGGGGAAGCTTTCGATATAATGCTGCTTTCGCTCACTGTAAATCCCACATGTTGCAGCCAAATTCTTACCAGCTGGGAGGGCTAGAGCAGTAAAATCTAGCAGTTCTCTTTCATCATAAATCAAGTTTATGAACTATAGTACAAGGTATATAACTGTGGAAACTGAACTTTTTTGGTGGTGAATGGCTGTTGAAATATTCGACTGTGACATTGTCAAATTCCCTTTTCCACCTAAAACTTGACATAAGCTAATCCTTACAGTTATCGGTGCGTCTTGCTTAATTTGAAAGAATACCACCTGGCATAAATTGCATTAGACAAACAGACAAAAAGTTAAAAAAAAGTTAAAAAGTAAACCTCGCACTGTAACATTTAGAATAAAAACCACAGGTACTGATATAGCCTACGGTTCTGATCCGCATATTTGTAATCAGATGTGTGCAGGAGCCTGACCGTAACACACTGTCACACAGTGGTAGTCAAAGAATAAGTGACCTCGTTTTAAAAGGAAATGTAAAAGTACCCGTTCAAATTTCGTTTTTTTAAGGCCACTTTCCTCCCTCTCTATCCTTGCAATAAGCACAACAAGATCGGAAGTACGCCCGCACAAGACAAAAAATGGCATTCCAGTCTTATCGTCCTCCTTGCTTTTAACTGCTTACTGATTTATTCTAGAGCTTCTTAGGAGCAGAAAAGCTGAAGGAACAAACCCGTGGTGTCCTCTCGTTTGTGTTCTGATGCTGATTTGCATTAGATTGAGAGGACTGTTGTTCCTCCCCTAAAAGTCAGACGTTCAGCGATGTTCAGCGTTTCTTATTTGGGGTTTGATTGTGCACTAGGTAGAAAGGTTGCACAGCGATATCTGGAGAAGGGTAGCTCAGTGCATTATTTAGTGCCAGTGTTTTCAATACCTATGGTTACGATTTCTAATTATTTTTCAGAACGAGCTACTGCATTTAGCAAGACACTGATGACTGTTACCATTATAATCACAACCACGAATATTGCACCGACTCCCAATAAAATGTATCGATCCAGAGAGCACAGTATTACGGAAACATAATAGGAGATTCGGGTAGACTTCTTGGGCTCCCGCTAGTCAGAACAGGGTCTCTATCAGGGCTCTTCAGCTTGTCAAAACTTGTCTAATCAAAGGAAGTGAAAGTGAGGAAGAAAAGAGTTGGGATTTCACCATGTAACTTTGGAGATGGAAGACGGGTTAGGGATCGAATCACGCCTGTGAGATTGCAGCGGGTTTTTGGGCTAGGAAGTAACACCGGTAAGCTGTTAATTTTTCTCCTAGAAATCACCCCAAAGATTCTTGTGAGAAACAGCTGTCAAGACTTTACCCCTGGGGAAAGAAGAAAAGAAACCACACGCCACACACCCATACACTACCGCATATAAATAGCGACCTGTTATGTGATCCAGGACTCTCGAAGAGGTGTCTCGCACACTTAAAACAATTTAGAGATACTTTAAAATTAAATATTATTTGGTTTAATAATTGTTTCATTTTCCCATCCATAGATATCTGCAGCCGATATAAGAAACTACGGAGATGTGCTGCATCTCTCCCCATGATACCAGGCTTGCATTTTGTGCTGTAATGTACTTATTTTAATGCTTCTGCATTCGAACTTCCACTCATAATATTTGTGCAGCTGAAGAAAGAGAGCAACAATTTTAAAAAACCCCGAGGGTGCCCTCACTAGTAGTGCCCGTATTGATAAACCATATTTCTCTCCAGAGTTTGCTATCCTGAATCTTGCGTGAGGCTGCGGTGTTGCTGGTGTGGACGGCGTAGGCGAAGGCACCGCAGAGGCAGAGGCAGAGGCAGAGGCAGAGGCAGAGGCAGAGGCAGAGGCAGAGGCAGAGGCAGAGGCAGAGGCAGCCTGCCCAGCGTGGTGCTGCGCCTGCCTCTGCTTGGGGGAAATGGGAGCACGGATGTGGGCAATTTACATGCCTACTTGTTTTGGAGCTCTGGAAACAGACTAATTTTATATGTCCTTAACACTTTTACATCTGACTATTTTTTTTTTTTTTTGTCAGGTATAGACTGTCTATCTATGAAGATAGATCTGGATTAGCTCCTAAGAATGCATAAAATCTGGGATAAATTGAAAAAAAATCTGCTATCGTTTGTAAGTTTGTCTTAACACTGTAAAATAAGATCGGGAGTTAAAATCCCTCTTATTCACGTTATTTCTCGGTGTATTCTGAAGTATTATGAAGTCACTCACATTCTGTGTGTTTGGGATTTTGCAAGGAAGCAGCAATATTTACTTTCTTTTATATCTCTCTCTCTTTTTTCTTTTTTCCTTTTCTCTTTCTCTCTCTCTCTCTTTTTTTTTCTTTTTCTTTTTTTTTTTTTTTTAACGGAGCTGACCTCTTGCAATGGAGTCTGCTCTGCTAAAATTAGATATGTTACCATTTTCCATCTTTGCCTTTTTTTCTCCGTCACCCTTTAGACCAGTTTTGTACGATAATCCGTGTTCCAAGTCAGCTGTCAGCTTGCAGTAGTACCACACCACCTAATCTATGACAGTTCTAAAAAATGTGTCTTGATTTACGTTTGCAAACGGCTCTGCCACAGCAGTGGTGCTGCTGCTTAAGACCTAGTTTACAAAACACTATTGCTGTGCCTCATTTTTCTTCTGGAGGAATACAGCTCCATTCTCATTTCAGCTTCACAGACGAGAGATCATTTGCCTGTTCTTTTATTGTTGAACGCCTTAATCTAGTGTATAGACCATTAACACACAAATATAATCTGTTCAGAAGTTCATCTGGCGCGATTAGGCCAGCAGAGTGCTGGCTGAGCCGATCCTGATGCGAGCCAGAAGTAGACAGGACCGGGCGGGAGACAGAAGGCGACCGGGAATAGCTCTATTAGATAAATGTATTAATCTGGATCCCAGCTGTATCTGCAGTGTTTTCCAAGATTCCTTTCAGAAATCATTCTAGTCGGATGTGGGTTTCCCTAATTAATCACTCATGCCGTTGTATACATTACAGCTCAAGAGTGTAATTTTAGTCAGTTGTTTTGAAGCGCCTTACTGTTCCATCTGATCCGCATTTGTCGATTAAGCGTACAAGGAACGTAACACTTGTAGATAGAGTCCCGATACGGGTTCCCCGCGGCACCCGCCCGACCCCGCCGCCGCTCGGGGCCTGTCCCGGCGGGGCTGGGGCCGCCCGCAGCGGAGCCGGGGCCTGTCCCGGCGGGGCTGGAGTCGCTTGCAGCCGGGCTCGCCGCGCCGCCTCCCGCCGTCCCTCCCGCGGTCCCGATGCCCGGGCCCGAAGCCGGGGCCGGTCCCGCCGACCCCCGCGGCCATTCGGGCCCGGCAGCCGCCGCGGGCGGAGCCGTCCCGGGGCGTGGTCAGCAGCGGCCCGCCCGCCGGGGCAGGGCCTGAGGCGGGGCCGCCCGGCCCTCCGGCCCCGGCCCGCCCGGGCCCGCCCCGCCGCGCCGCGGGTGCCCGGGGACGTCTCGCTTCATCTGTCACCAGCTCTGTTCGCCTGCCCAGCTGTCAAAACAGGGGGTGTCTTTTTCATTCCAGCTCACAAAGTACCAAAGGGGAAAGGGGCTTTAATGCCTGTGTTTGGACACAAGCAATTATCCCTAATTATTGTTTTTCTTTTGAGCCTGCCCGTCCTGCTGGAGAGCCAGCAGATGAGCATGCCCTAATCCTCCCCAGTCGGTTGATCTCAGTGGGTTTTGCAGGACAAACCGGGCGAGAAGGCTTCGTAGCTTTCATCTCGATGTGAGTTTTGAACTGATTGAAACTCATTGCGATGGAAGAATTAACCTCGGAGCCCAGGCTTTCAATGGCCCCTGATAAGAGATTATACGTGTTGATGGCAAGCTTTTCTTGGCAAAATGTTTTCAAAGGGCTCGGAGCTGTTAAATCAAAGCCCTATTGAATTGCTGGTAGGCCCCTTAGAGCTCTCCCTCCTTCTTCATTCCCCGGTACTATGTGTTGGTAATTACTGGCAGGGATGGGAGAAGGAAAACAGAAAATCCCCTCGAAGGTATACACAGATGTGCACAAAGGTGATGGGCAACATCAGGCAGAGAACTACGAGGAAGATAGAGGAAAATTTCTTAATTCCATGGAGGATAGTTCTATAAACAGGCCAGTGCAAGGCTGATCCTTTTCTGCTGCAGTCTCCTCTCATATGTCTTCTCCATGATTTTGTAACGTTGCAATAGCATTCCAAGGAATCATGCTTCTGTGTTACTTCCTCAATAATTCATCCTTTTAAATATATGGAAAAGAAATCGAAAATCAGAAAACCCAAAAAAAGCTAGAAGCTATGAGGATCTTTCAGCCGCACATGCCTGTGAGTGTAAGAAAACCTCGGTAATACTTAAGAAAAGGAAAAATCATGATGAGTCCTTTTTAAAGGAGAGATACTTATTTTTCAAGTTTGCTTCTTCCTCACCTGTACAAAGGGTGTGTCCTGGACTCTGGAATTACACATATTGGTAAAGAATTACCGTATTTATGAAATTTGGGTCATATTTTATTGAATACTCTTTCTTCCATTGTCTCCAGAATGGGAACTTGGAAAAAGCCTGCATGCAAAACTGAAAGTTGTTTGCTTCCAGCACTCTTATGACTTAAACTTTGTTTGATGGACCCTAGCTTTTGTAAATGAATGTGTGTTTGATCAGAGGCAGATCTGGGGTAATGGATGTGATTCTTATTTTAACAGTAAAAGGCTAAGGTCTAACGGAAGAAAATATTTCAGGAAATAGAGGTGGAGATAAGGATTTTCCATTGGAAAGACAGTCCGCTTCAAGATAAATGCCAACAAGGCAACCACTGCAGAAAAGTGTTGAGCTGGAGAAAAAAAATCTGCTGGCAGACAAGGAGAGATGTTTGGATGGCCCAGATCATGTTTACTTACTATGAAGGACCATGGGACAGTGTTATTACATTGATGTGCTGATTGGTTGATGAGAAAAAGAAAGCATTGATATCCAAGACCAGAAACATATAAACAAACAAATTAATTAATAAATAAAAGAGTTTTTGGAATGCTACTGACAGTAAAACATTACCTTTTTCACTACATTAGCCTGTAGTGGTAATGAGAAGGTAGTGGAAGCAGCGGCAATATGAAGTTAGACAAACAGCTTGATGGATAAGGTATCTGGAAACTGCCTTAGAGAGGGGAGATCAGCACCGGCAGGAGCTGGAGTGCTGCAAACCCAGACAACAACCTATGGAGGTACTAGAGCCAGCTGCCTCACCTGATGCTCCAGCCAAAGGAGGAGGCCTAGGTTCCAAGCTATTCAAAATGTGTACTGCAGGCTGGTAGTCATACTACCTAGAGCATCAGTTTTTTAAATTTACTGTTTATGGCATTTGCTTTTTCTCTCTAATAACACTCATATTTTTAGAGCTCTATATTTAAAATATTTCCTTATGAGGGAACATACTTGGGTTCAGAATGCTCTACTGAGTACCGGTATGCCTTGTCTTCCCAGATCGTGATCCAAGTTCTAGCCACAGTAATTTACTGAAATGACCTTGAGATCAGCCCTTTATAACCCTTGGTGTTTGCCAGATCACAAACATGCAATATTTTTTTTTCCTTCATTTAGAAGCTTAAGCCATAATAGTTAAATAATAAAACTAAACTGCAGTTACCTGTGCATAGGCAGTACAAATGCCAGAACAGTAACCTTTGCTTTTAACATTAAATTTGCTTTTGGCATTAAATTACCACAAAAATCCAAGTTGTTTGGGTTCCCTTCAGCTTGTATTTTATAATGGAATTTTCTTGCCAGCAGATCTTTCAGTGAGAGCTTTGATAGCAATTGCAAAATAGGCTTTTATGAGGAAAATTTGTAGGGTTTATTTGCTTGTTTGTTTGCTTTTTTCAAACAGCATCTTAACAACTGGAATTACAGAATAAAAATTTTGGCTTACTCACTTCTTACTGTTGACTAGGCCTGTGATTTTTGTGGAGATTCTGTGGAGAATAATAATAGCTTTAGTTGTTTTGGTTGTTGAAGTGTTCTGCCAAGGCATCTGACAGAGTTCATAGGCTTTGCAGGATCCTACGGAAGCTATACATTGCAGAGTCTTCTTTGGTGAAGTGCCTAAATTATCACAAAACCGTTGGAAAGCTTATTGGTAAGAATGTACTTGCAGAGTTTATACTCTTCATTGAAGTGAGCAAATGCAATGTGGATTTTACAGCAACCATAGGATGAAAGGAATCTGTAATAGAATAGAAGACAAGCCTGTAGTAGAATAGATAAAGTAGCTGTGTAAATATTTGGCAATTCTGAAGAGACATCTAAGGCTAAGACTGTTTCATTGCTACTTCAGAAATGCCTGCAAGCCCCAAATAGTTAAAAAGTTTGCCACTTGAAATAATGTGTGTCCAGCTTGTAAAGTTAAATATTTGGGTTCAGCCCCAAAGACTTTAAAATTTTATACTCAGTGAGAAGCAGCACTTGGATCCAACAAGGAGGTGGTGGTGATGTGGTATAACAACAACACCCTTATTAGCAGCTGCAGCACAGCAGCTCACAGACATCCCAGACAGATGCAGTCTTTGCTGCCAAATAGAAAAACTGACAGCACATAATACAGTAACAGAACCCCTGAGGTTCTTGGGATCAGGAAGGTATTTTGGGTTGGGAATTTCCATGGACTTGACATATTGAAATAGTTTTGGCCCTAACAGCCTCTGACCAAATTCTTAATATAAAAATAAGTGACTTTACCACTTGTAGTTCTCCATCCCATTCATGCCAGGGTTTCCAGTGTCTCAGCTGTCAGTCTCTTGACTTAGCATAAGAGTCCTTGTTTCCTAGAGCAAGGAGGCCCTATTAGTATTTTCTATTGAGATATTTCAGGGACAAACTCCACATGTTGCAGGACCACTGCTGGTCACATAGACTGGCTAACCAATCCAGAGAGAGTGTTTCTATAATTATTTGCTCATAGAGATTTGCCATCTAATCACATACAAATAGCTACACAGTACAAGTCCCTTGCACCACATTTCTCTTTGCCATAGTTCAATAAATGCTCCATTCTTCAAAGCAATAGCTAGACCATTTAGAATTAAACTTCAGTTGTTGCTCAGCAGGAACAAAGGGGAGATCTTATGTGAAAGTACTGTGTAGCCCAAATATCATTGTCCTTATCCATTCTACACGCTACTTTCTTGGGAATGTTTCTATTGGTGTCTGCAATTGTTTTAAACATTTATTGTCATTGAAGGACAAAAAATAGTGGGAATAGGTACCACACATCCTCTGCCAAGTACTTAATATATGGTATTACAGAGAGAGAGAGACCAATATTTGTGTCAGGAATCTAGTTGCCAAGCATTAAATAATTTTTAGATCAAAGTGAATCTCTATTTTCAACTTCCTCTTGTTTTATAATAATAAGGTGGGGTTTTTTAAAATAAAAGATAAATGTTATCCTTATGAAGCAAAAATTTGCCTAAGGAAGATAATTGTATTTCTGTGTATCTTCATATAATGTAGCAGGATTTGTAAAAAAATGAGCCCAAGAAAATCTGCAAACACTTAGAAGAAGAGCCAGTCTTTATGGCTTATGAGATCTAAAAGAAAAAATATTCTAGCTGTAGCAGGTGCCACAGGCCACAGAGAAGAAACTAAAAAGATGAATTATATGCAAATATAACAACTGAAA
Source organism: Melozone crissalis (assembly GCF_028551555.1). Lineage (NCBI taxonomy): Eukaryota > Metazoa > Chordata > Aves > Passeriformes > Passerellidae > Melozone > Melozone crissalis. The sequence goes on from NW_026535783.1 coordinate 48,611,264, forward strand.
GAAATTCTAGCCAAAAATTTCATGAAATAAAAACAATAGAAAGGTAAGATAAGACACACAACTATGGGCTCAGACATGACTCAGTTGTTAAGAGATGCTTTGCTGACACAATGTTTTGTGGCATGTTCATTCTGGCATGTTCATTCTGGCAGACTGTCCACAAGATACATGTGGACATAAGATGCAGAGCAATGTGTAAAAGATCTGGTACTCTTCATAGATGAAAAATCTTGGATTAACTAATTTTTGCTCTTGTGTTTTCTATAACCATATCAGAAGGGAATCTTATTACAGAATATTTTGCTCAATGTCCCTTAGTAAATACATTATGTTATTTAAATTATTAAGTTTACCAACTGTTTCACTTATTTTCCCACTGTTGTTCTGTTTGAAATAGTACATTAAAAAAAAAACCTAACTACATATTTCATAAAAATAAAATCTCTTCCCCTTGCACATTCAAAATAACATTACTGGTCATTTCCCAGTACAAAGCTATAGATCTTGGCCAAAGCCTACCTTTCACCCCAAATGCAATATAGCTTGCCTTTGCAGATTCCCCAGACACCCCGGTACATTCCGCTGCCCACTTCCTATCCACTCACAGCCTTCATTTCAGCTGCAAACCTACTGTCTGTACTGGCATACACAAGTGGACAAAGATGTGATCAGGGACACAGGCTTAAAGGATTTATTTGAAGTTTTGAGTACTTTGTCACCTTGAGGGTTTCAGTTTGTTTAGAGATTCATTCTGACCTGTTCAGTGACTCACAGGGAGAAAGAGCCTTTTCCTTTTTAAAGCTTGGACAGATGACAAGGACTTTCAGATTAAGCATCATGACTATAGGAGACATTTTTTCCCCTCCCTGTTTTTGTTTGGTTGTTTTTTTCTGGTTGTTGTGGTTTTGGGTTGATTTTGGTTTTGTTTGCTTGTTTGATTGTTTTGACTTGAGATTTGTTTGAATTGGTGTCATATCTGTTGTAGCGTTTGACTGAATTCTGCCTTTTTTTCCTGTTCTTTTGCTTTGATTGCACACCCTTCTCTCACAACACATCCTCAAAACACACCAGTGCAAATTTCCCTGGACACAAGTGAGAGCAGAATGGGATGCAGAGGGTCTCCAAGCATTAGTGACTTGAGAAAGGAGTGGCAGCAAGGGCTGAGTGACAGCAAGTGTTGTTGAAATTCACAGTCTAATGTAGCTCAATTAGGCAAATAAATGTATGCAAATATCCTGATGGAACTTTGGAATCAGGACAATGTCTGCATGAGGGCTTCCATACTCACAGAAATGAGAACTTAGAAACACAGGAGGAAATCACTGACATCAAATTCTCTCTGATTATAATGTCTCTCGAGAAAACACCAAGAGACCTTGGAAATAGGGACTATATAGCAGAGTGGTCAATGTGCGTGTCACAAACCATATAGTCTAAGCAGCAAGTGCAGCTCTTCTGCCTGATGTTTTGTGGCTAGCTGTGGCCAAGTTCCCATGAAATACAAGACAATAAACACTGGAGATCCTAAAGACGCCAGATTTATCTTGAGACATATCTTCAAATGCTTCTCAGACAAGTCTCCTAGTGGAGCAGTGGGACCCCAGCTGGCCTCAGTCATATCTCAGGTGCTCTCTGTTTCCCACTTTTCAGAACTGTGTGATACATGTCTTTCATGTCTCAGTCCCTGAAGATTGTGGCATACAGTTTGTGTTGTGTGAGGTGGAGCTCATGCCTGGCCTCAGGTTCAGGGCTTGGGGGCTTTGACATAAACATGGCAGTCTGAAGTCCCTGCAGAAAAGCAAGTGATGGATAATTTCCCTGACAAATTACCCTGATGGTTCCCTCTGAATCTGAAACCAAAATCAAAATCTAACAGCAAGGAGAAAAAAGGAAAGGGATATTCTCTGTGCTACTTCAAGAGTTCCAGTCCAGACTTTCCTCCAGCCTCTACTTGTAACCAGTCTTAGAGCCAAGCAGAAAAGACAACCCGCCTAACTAGAATATATCACTGCAACATGTGCTAGAGGGAAAAATACCTTATATTTCCTTTGCAAACTTCTAGCTGAAGCCATAACACAACATGCTTTTCTTTTGTTGAGTTTGGTCAAATTTTTTCAATAAACTGTACATATGAGAAACTTTCAGTTGAAACACAATATATGACTCAAGAACAAAGGCATAATTGCAAATAAATACTTCTATACTTAAATTTTAACTGTGATGCATATCTGTGTTTTGTATGTGTCATTTCTTTGGGCTTGTATGGCTAGTTTTTTGTAGTGTGGGGAGTTTGGTTATAGGGGCAGCTTCTGTGAGAAGCAATCAGAAGCTTCTGCCACAACCAAGCCCATGCCTGCTGGCTCTAAGATGGACCTGCCACTGCCAAGGCTGACACCATCAGTGATGGTGGTAGAACCCAATTTAAAAAGTGGGGGAAGTTACTATGCAGGTTCAAATTTCAGCCAGAGAAGAAAGGAGTGAAATTATGTAAAGCAAAACCATGGTCAGTGAAGAAGGACAGGAAGGAGGTGCTCCATGTGCCAGAGGTGAGATCTGTCTCCTGTAGCCCATGGTGCAGATCATGGTGAGGCAGCCATGGCCCTGAAGCCCCTGGAGGACCACCGTGGAGCAGAGATCCCACAGCCTGTTCAGAACCCCACACCAGAGGAGGTAGATGCCATCAAAGGAGGCTGTGCCACTATGGGAAGCCTGTGCTGCTGGACAAAAGGACCTGTGTCCACTGGAGAGAGACCAGACTATGTAGCAAGTTTGTTGGCAGAACTTGTGACTCCATGGGGTACCCTCGCTAGGGCACTCAGATCCTGAAGGACTGTACTGCATGGAAGGGACCCATGCTGGAGCAGTGGAAGAGTGTGAGGGTCCTCCTACAAGGGAAGGAGAGGCAGAGACTATGTGTGTTGAACTGACCACAACCCCCAATCCTCAACCCTCATTCTTTTTCACTGCTGGGACTAAAGTTGAACCCAGGAAGTATGGGCAGATGGGGGAAGGCATTTTAGGGGTTGATTTTATTTCTCATTATCCTATTCTGGTTTAATTGATAAGAACTTCGCTTCTCCTGGTCAAGCCTGTTTTGCCTATGACAGTGACTGGTGAGTGTCCTCTGAGTGTCCTCAGCTCAGCTCATGAGCCTTATACTCCGTCTCCTCTGCCGCCTCAGGATACTCTGTCCAGCTGAGTGACAGCGAGCCTTTGGTGGGGTGGTGTCCAGCCAGGATCAGCTCCCCACAGTTGCATTTCATTTACCTCGAGGTGAGAGAACACTTTTTTTTTCTAAAAATAAATGCTCAAGTGCATGGATAACACAGTTTAAGGACTTCAAAACCAGTGTGGATTAACCTAGAGGAACAGTAAAGCAAAATTTGTCTTGGCAGACAATAAGAAGTGATTCACACAATTGTCTTACTTTTATTAAAATCTTTCTGTCTTCAACTTTAGTTTCCAACAAATGGTTTTGTAGAAGCGTGACAAAGGAACACTGATATATAGCTAACTGCATTAATATTTTTAAAAAGTAATTAATATTATACATTTTGCTCTTTCATCTTAATCCTATTGGACTTACTTTAGCAGATGTCAGCATCTTAAATGCAGTTGGAGGCCGTATTGTGAAATAACTGTTGAACCTGAAGTAGTTTATGATCAGCTCCGGTGATGATGTGCTGGATATTATAACCTAGGAAACAGAGTATTACAGGCACGCTCAGCCTACAGATGTTGCTGTGTTAGTTTTTGGTGTCCTGGAAAATAGTATTCAAAGATATTGAAAACAGCTGCTTTTCCTGTTAGTGCACTGGATGCTTATCTCCTTGCTCTATATATCAAAATATCAGTGTCAAAATTTACTATTACTGCATGAACTGGAGAGACTTTGATCCAGAGACAAAATAGTTTAGTCAATATTACGTAACAGCTACCCTCAGTATATTTTAAAACAAATTTTAAAAAAAAAATTATTATTCTGTTACAGTATGATGAGTATGAATTAAAGTGAAACAAAGCAAGATTGGACCATCACAAAATAATTTTGAATCAAGAAATTAGTTTGAAATTAAATAGAAAATGCATTTTCAGAAACAATTTTAGTTTAAGTAGTTTTCCATTTTGGATTCTCAGGGAATTAAAAATGTGTATTTTTTCCCTAATTCCATGGAAACAAAATTCAAAGTTTTACTACAATCTGTAAGGTGAAAGAGAATTCAGAGTGCTGACAGGCATAAAATGTTGCTTGGACTCTGGGAAACCTTGAAGACAAGTATTCAAAGTAAGATGCAAGTTAGAGAAAATGGAAGGAATTTTCAAAATGCGTCTGTGAAATGAAAAGGGATCCTATGAGCAACAGTAGCATAACTGAACAAAGAGAGGACGGGAAAGAGCACAGAGGATAGAGAGGGAGAAGGTGACATCTAAAGGTCTATATGTTGTTGCAGAAGATGTGTATAGCATTTATTTGAGAATTAAAGGAAGAATTCACACACCTGTATGTCTTTGGCAGATCATGAGTGGTGACTTACAGCAATTAGTGAACTTTATGATTCTATTCTGGGAATAATCACAAAAGTAGTGTTGCTCACAAATGTGCTTGTTTGATAAAATGTATAAACACATTTGTTAAGGACTCATCTCCCAGATGTCCTCGATTTTGCATGCAGTCAGCAAAAGCAATTGACAACCTCCCCTGGGTCAAAAAAAGGCCCATTAGAAGCATTGCTCTCCTACCCATCTGCTGAAGCTGTTATCTGAGGCAGCTAATTATATGTTTCACTCTTTCATTTCCAGAATCAAATACACCTCTCAGTCTCTGTATCATTGATTGCATTAATTGGAAACATTTGCAGGAATCATGGACAGTGAACTTTACTTCACCCTGAAGACAGGGATAACGGTCCTTCCATCTTTTTTTTTTTTTTTTTTAAATTTATAAAACTGTTTAGAACAGGGAGCGTGAATAGGGATAATTCAAAACAAGCTATTTTTGCATATATTGCATTGCCCGTCATGGACAGAAAATCTGACTTGGCCTAAATTCAGGAAAATCTAAGACTTCTCAGGACTTTGTCCTAACCACTCCCATGTCCTGCTTAATCATAAAGTCAGATGTCTGGTACACTTCTTGCATGATATACAGTTAAGAATGCTGGTCATGGGATGATTAATAAAGTACCTTCTATTGGAACATCAATATAGGCCTATTTAATATTTTCTCTTCTTGTTTAGCAGACCACAGCAACAGGGGGCTCGCTGGATTGCAAGAGGAAAGTGCTCCTGAAATGTGCAAGGGATTTCCCTGAGGAGAGACACTGCTGGTGAACAGCAGTGTGTGCTAGGAAAGCATTGCTGAAGACCTGGAGTGGCCACAAGTCAGCACAGAATAGTGGGGAAGATGTATCGGTGACAATGGGCTATTGGATGTAAACTAAACCACCAACAGGCACTTTTACTGTAATTGTACATATTAAACTCCATGACCAAAATAGCCTTTATCAGGAAGATACTGGTTGACTGGCATACCTTACCCCACACTAGAAATAATTTGCCTTAGTTACCAAAACATTGTTTGAATATTTTCCAAAATGCAGTGTTGAAAAAAGCAACAAACCCTAAATATTATTTAATCCGTCAGAAATTAGTGCTAACCTTGTTAGTTTTTCTCATTGGAAGCTGTCCTACAATGTACAGATAGTATATTCAGAGAATTACATTATTTGTGGGAAATATATTTGATAGCTCTTTTCATATAATTTACCACTATCCCTAGCCAAAAGAATATAAGCCGGGATGTAGCACAAAAATTCTGATCTTTGTTCTTTGGGCTTTTTTTCAGTATAAGCAATTTCAGCTTCATTGAAAATGCTCATTTGGAGATCATATGAAATCAAAAAATTTCCAAAGTCGTCGTTATTAGAACTGGTCTTAACTCAGAGCATTATGTTCAGCTACATGTTCTCCCTTGTTCTGCAAGAGGTTCTTAGATTAGATTCATAAAGCTGTTTACTTTCTTTTTATTGTCCCTTTCTTATTTTGACTCATAGTTTTGTTCTATATTATCTGATAGAGATATATGCAAACTAACAGAACCTATGGGAATACAGAGAGATTGAAACTAATTTTCTTTATTATGAAAACTTTATACACCTTCATACAAAATTTGCTACTTGAAGTTAAATTAAAGGTTTAAATTAAAATTAAGTGTTATATGTGATGTTCCTGAAATTCAAAAGAATACTTTAAACGATCCTTGGGAATGTCATAGAATCATAGAATGATTTTGCAGAAGGGACCTCAAGGATCATCTAGTTCCAACCTCCCTGCAGTGTGCAGACAGCTTTCATTAGACAAGTTTGTTCAGAGCCCCATCCAACATCACCTTGAACACTTCCTCAGATGGGACATCCACAGCTTATCTGAGCAACTTGTTCACCACCTCACCACCCTCACAGTAAAGAACTTTTTCCTAATATCGAATCTAAACCTACTTCCTTTGAGTTTGAATCCATTGCGTCTTGTCCTGTCACCTTATAACAAGTCTCTGTGTTTCTTGTAGAGTCGCTTCAAGTAGTGGATTGATGGCTGCAGTTAGGTCGCTCCAAGGCCTGAACAATCCCAGTTCTTCTAGCCTTTCCACGTAGGAGAGATGCTGTACCTTAGTTCTACTGTGTTGTGTCCATTCTGTCTTAACCATTCATATCTTTATGGTGTTGAAAAGTTGCTTATTTTGAGCCAGGTGACCACAACCTTCCATATGATGGTACCACTTCACTTAGGGAAGACTCCAGGCTAGGAATATAGAAGAAAAACATTTAATGTTAAAGGCTTGTGTAGTCTCCCTCTAGATTTTCCGACATCACTTCTGACATTCCTCAATCTGAAATTCTTAGTTGCATGTAAGACATGCTCCCAGTAAGACAGTAGAAATTTGTTGAATAATGTGGGAACAGCATCGTTAAGCTTCTAAGTAGCTTTAAAGCTAAGAGAAGAAAATTGCAACTCATGCTCTGTGCAGTACATCAGAGACGTAGTTAATCGTACAAACATATTTTCTTTGCTTATCTGCTGGTAGATGTGTGTTATCAGCTGTGAAATTGGTTACAGTGCTGGAAACAATCCCTTTCACCACAGGCTTTGTATTCTTGTTCTTTCCATGGGAATTTTGAAACTGCTGGCAGGGTATTTATTGTACTTTGCTGACACAACAGTAAAAATACATATAAAAACTGTTTCAGAGTTTTAGGTCAAATTTTTGCTCTTCACTATGCTAATATTAATACAGAGGAAAGCTACTGCATTTCTACTTGTGTAACCAAAACCAGAGCTTTGCCTTAAGGAACATGAGTGCAAATAACAAGGTATTAAAAACACAGATGCAGAGAGAGAGGTCCATGTGTGGAAATGGTTTATATTAAGAAGCAGTTGCTGAAACAAATGAGAGTTTTGCCCGTGCAAGGCCCACTTCTTGATTCAGTATTTTTCTTTGTGACTTCTAGTTTTAGAGACATCTATAATTAAGACAATTTGCTCTGCCTAGTCATGACTGCTTCAGATCACTTCTCATCTCCTTGGCATTCTAGGTATTTTTCTGGACTGACCCTGAACCAAACTTCCAATTGAAGTTGTCCATTATGTTCAACCAGAATTGACAGTGGAGCTGTGATTTTTTAATATCTTCAGAGGATTACTTCCAGTCAATCACAAATGTTAATTGTAACAACTGGCTGCATAGCATATATAAAACTTTCTATTTCCTTGTACATAAAAGGATGGCTAAATTCTCTGCTCAAACTTTCAGTTTGTCATTGTAATATCTGAAGGAATTTCTAAGGAGAAAAGGGTGAAAAAAATTCAGGCCTGCCCATGCTGAACAGACAGGATATAAAATATTAACCAAAGTGATTCTGTTTTCAATTGCCTCCTGAGCAACTTTTGCACACAGGTTCAACATTTCTAGCAATAAGATAATGATAGGTGAATAATACTGCAATAATAGATTGGTAGGCTAGCATAAGGTGAATAATATTCTTATTTTTTCATTACTTTTCTTAGACCTTGGACACCAGAGTCAGAGCTTCCATTCCCTTTAGCAAAACATTCCTCAGGATCAAGAATGACTGTGGAAAAAGGCGTCAGTCATGAAATCAAAACTGAATTGTAAGAAGCCATCATAACAATCCTGAATTTGGTAAATTTTGAATGTTTTCTTTTTCTGAAATTATTTTCATATAACTTAAACCCTAAGAGAATAATAGAATTACTTTGAAGATTATTTCTGCTCTTTTGTCAGTTCATAGGAGTGTGGGCCTTTTCCTCTGGCTCAGCCACATTTATGCTTGGGAGAAGTCACCTCATGACTTGTGTCTTTGAAGTTTATAACTGCTAATGTATTTTGCATTGAAAGATGCAGTTGTGCCTATGGAATAGATGTGTCTCTTGTCACTCTTTACCACCAGACTGAGTTTGGGTGATGTCTAGGGAGTGCGAGTGTATGCAAGTGGACTCATGAAGTTACCAGAGCCCTGGGCATGTGCCAGGAATCTCCATCTTGTCTTGCTGCTAATACTTTCTAAAATAGGAAACAATGATGCATTTGTTCCAAAATCCTCCACAGAGCAGCTAATATTATTTTATGCATAGCAATCCAACATAAATGTAGGGGATTTTTCTTGGTCAATACGAGGAGGAGGCAAGTCCTGAAAGCAAAGTGTTTTGTTGTCCATGCCTGAATTTGTCTGATCCTGGAAAGACCATGAAACATTCCTAAGTCCTGTTGTGTCCTCATAATGTTCTGGAAGACAGCATAAGCACAGTGTAAGTGCAGGCTCCTCCTCCTGTGGCCCACTCAACAAGTGGGTTTTTGCTGTCCCAGGTCATGACAGTGTCTCAGTGGCAGATGGGGCACACGGACGTAATGTGGCTTGGCAGACTCTTCCAAGGCTCATCCACACTGCAGCAGAGCATATCCTAGAGAATGCTTAAATACTTGGTGTGCACATTAGGCTTTCCCAGAAAAAACTAGCTGAATGGCCTCAAACTTCTCAAAAAGCCCAGTGGGTAAGCAGTGGCGGACTAAGGGAGAAGTTTACTTCAAAGCCACTTGGCATTGCAAGGTTGATATTATTACCTCAAGATTAATATTTGCTTCAAAATAGCTCTGTTTTGAGAAAATTATAAATCTTGGGGAAATCTTCTGCCTTCTGAGGAGGTAAAGTTATTTGTCTTGCCACTTTGCACTGGTTTTCTCTTTGACCTCTATATTTTTAAATAATTTGAGCAAGCAACCAAAAACCTCTCACCCATAACCAAGAAAGAAGCAGTAGTTATCTGAGTTCCAGATATATGCATTGGTGTAAGCTTTGTGTGTGCATTATTATTTATTATCATAAATGGCAATGTCTACTAGCATATGCAGAATTGCTCATAATTTAGATTTGTTAAAGCTGATGTTATTTCATGCAAATGTATTTTGAGCATGTCTCAGAGCGGCGCCAGAAGTGAAATAAATTTCACTGCTCAATTTCTTTGCTGTGGCTGACTGAATGACTTCAAGCATGGCTGTGAGCAATACTTCATTCTCTGGTGCAATATGTATATATGGCTTATTTGTGAGAAATTAATTTTTACCAGGGAAGCATGGAAAACAGTGCAAAATAGGTAAGGGAAGGACAGTTATCAGGATGCCACATTGAACATAGAACATATGGCAAAGGAGGCTTTTTGACATCTGTCTTTACAGCCAAATTAATGAAAGATTAAAAAATTCTTGTATAGTTTGGAAAAGTAGTAAGTACCTAAGAAAAATGCCATAATTCTTATTACATCCACTGGCAATACAACTGAAATATGATGGAAGAATTATGTTTCTATTAACTATTCTATTCTTCTCATATACTGTGGAGTGCTAAGAATCATTAATCACCCAGCTACCAAGCTGATACTGTCAAGGCATTGGCACTGGGCTCAGTTGCATCAGTGCTGTTGAACAGCAAATAGACAAATAAGCCTAGGACAGAACTAGCTGAAATAACAGAAGATTCACATGAGATCATGTAAAGACATAAACACAGACTGAAACAAACCAGAGCAGCTTTTGTGCACAAAATGATAAGCACTATAGAAATGATGGGAGAGCATTTGATGGTCTCTTCTTCCAAGATCTTGTGTCCAGAAAAGAAATCACTGTGCAAAAATATACAGGTAATGCTCGAACCTTCCCCATCTAAGTGGAAGGGTTTGCATTCACTAGTACTTTCTAGGAGATTTACAGCATTATGAAAATTGAATATTATATAAAATTTTAGCCATGACCAAGGGAAGTAGCTCCTAACCATAGTGCAGCAAGCTTTATTTAAAAGTAAAAGCAGGAAGAATCTGCAAGAAAACCTGGTAAGATGCTCTGGGCAAACATGATTTAATGGTTTTTGAGGGTGGGTGGGTGTTTTGGGATGATATCTAGCAAAAAGTGGGTATATATCCTCAGAGAGGATATATTCATAGAACAGCTGGGAAGAAGAGAGATCCCCTTATCTGCTTTTTGAAGGCAAGGGTTAGAGTGAATGGAATAAAGCACTTTTAACAATGTAACATAATGGTAAGGTGTTTCCAGGCGCATTTCCATCTTGCACTCTATGAAAGAAGAGATAATTCATTTATATAAAGATGCTTTTGGAGGTTAATTCCTACCTGCCTGAAGAACAACAGCTGGAAAACAGCTCTGAGTTTAAACAAATACAATTGCTCCCAATAAGTAGCAAATCCCTTCAAGAGGAAACTTTAAAAAAACCCAAACTTGAGAACCATGCAGAGAGGGGGAATTTTAAATTAAGTTATACAACTAACAGAATGGATGGGCAATATGGTAGCTATTAAAAACCAGACAAACTATACATGTGTATTGTTCAAATCTAAAATAAAATTGCATGATGTGGAAAAGAGAGAATTGCCCTGTAATTACACTGATAATTGAATGTGTTTAGCTTGAAATAGAAAAAGAGATGTGTACTAGTTTTGCAACTCAAGTACAAATATTCCTGCATTTGTGTAGTTCATTTTCATGTTAACTATTTATTGCCACTAAAATTGTGCAGCCATGTTCGTACATTTTAGGTTAAGCAAAGTTGCAAACTTTTTCCTGAACACATCTGCTGCACAGCCTATGTTATCCAGCTCCAAAGAAAGGAAAAAAAAAGAAAAAAGAAGAAAAAAAAAAGGTATGCATTGTGCCTTTCTACTGTGTACCATTTTTAGAGGAGAAATATGTACAAAAGAAGGAAGCCAAGTTGCCATAGCACCAATTTTTATGTTAGTAGCTGAGGGAGTGTGCACTTCTCTGTGGGATCCTAATGGGCATCAAAGAGATGGATGTGCTCCATGATTTTTTGCATCGTATGGATGAAGAGAAATCACCAAAGACAAGGCAAGGCATTTTTTTCATGGTTCCTGAAACTTGTTTTGATGCTCTTTTTGGCTATGTAAAAACAGAAATCAGACAAAATCAAGGGAAGAAAAAGCAATTATATTTATTGAAGGGCCCTCAGGTACATTTAGGGCAGACAAGGCCTCCCCGGGGACTACACCCAAAATGGACAATGGGTCACAGGGTTTTGTACTTATATAAGTTTGCTCTGTTTGCATTTTGGGGGTTAATCTTCCAATTACAGCTGCAAGTAATGAAGTCATTTACCCCAAGTTTGCTCCCACCCCCAACTCACTTTTGTCTACATTTCTCAGGGCCTGAGACAGTGAGGAACCCATGACTCCCAGGCCTGGAGAGGAATTGTTTTGTCTGACCAAAATGGGAAAGCAGTAACTAGCACTCTATATGGAACTTAGAGTTATACACTAAAGAATTGTAGGATTACAAATATATGAAAAATATAAAAGCTGAAATTGTAAGTTATCAGTTTCCTCAGCAGTGTGAATCAGAGACTGCCAGTGAAAGTCTAGACCCAGTGTCTGTAAAGAGTGAGACATCACAGGGAGCTGAGCCACAATGACACGCACATGCTTATAGAGGAGGTGCTTATAGAGAGGTCACCAGCATCAAGTGTAGAGCAAAGCTGTGTCTAAGCTTCCATTCCTTCTGGAGTGCTTCCATTACTTGGGATTTAATCTTTGTCTGCCAAGCTGGGCCAGGGTCCTTCTCTTTAAAACACAACCACCAAAGCCTGCTGTCTTTGATAGCCTTCAAATCTGTTAATCAAAATATAGAATGAGATACTCACACACTGCCTGTGAAGAGAGAGGCACATCTCTTAGACGTTGGTGCAGAAAGGTATCATAACCTCTGCTGCAGAAGAATACAGCCAGCTTTGCCACTGTGCAGCCCTCCTACAGCCAAAACCATGAGATTCTATGCACACTGGCAACGGGACATGGACAAGCTTTTTATGTATAAGTTGGTACATAAATACTCAAAGTGCAGCAGAACTTTGCAGCTACTGGAGTGGGCTTTTTCTGGATTATTTTCTTGAATTTGTTACTTCCTAAGGGTGTTTTTACATGTCAGAGTTTCTAATTCCTTCCCATTAGTGCTTCCAGCTCCATGTGCACTGTTTCTTGGAGGTCAGCCAGAGCAACAACCCAAAACCCATTATGTTTTCTGATTGAGGTACTATGCCGATAATCTCACCAATGAGACTCACCCTCTTTCACACCCAGAAACACCTCCACATTTGGATGACATTATTCTGTGGGGGTTTTCTTGCCAGAATGTCCTCCCTAGCGTGCTTTCCTAGGAAATTTTACCGTGAAGAGGAACCCCTTGCTCCCATCTGTTGGGAGGTGACAATGACATTCTAATTTCACATTTAAAGGCATGATGCAGGCTAGAGTCATGTAACTTTATTACTTGTTTAATATGAAAAAACCCTAAAAAAAGAATTCATTCTACTCACTTGTGGCTTCCCCATCTGGAGGGCATTGAGCTAGTCTCTGAGAGAGCTCTGACAGGCATACTGGATGGATCAGATCCCTGCCTGTGTCAGTGGGATGTGTGCACTATCACTCATTGATTATACTGGCATTTTTAGTACAGCACCAAGGAAGAACTATGCTCTTCCATTAACTGACATTCCCAAATGAATTAGGGTATCCCAGTGTTTAGAATTTGTTAACTGATTAAAACTAAAATCAAACCACGTGCTGCTAAGTTATACCACCTCCTTGCAGGACACCAATGTTTTGTGTGTTTAAGCCTTAGGAAAAATGGCATGTATTGTGATGTGTACTTCAACCAAAGTAAATAAGGCAGCAAAGAGGAAAGGGCAATTTCAGATGACTAATGGAGAGAGCTCTGCAAGGAGAGCATGTGCCACTTAGCAAGGCCTGGGGCTCTCCTGGCCCCGGGGGAGGCTCTGCCGCTGGTCTAGTGCTGCGCATCAGGGCACTCCCCCGATGCATGGCTGGCTGCATCGTGATGCAAGGTGCGCCATAGGGAACCTGAGTGCGTCCACTCTCAGCTGACTTTGAATGCCTCCCTGACAGACATCTGCAACCAAACTGGACAAAAAGCATCTCCAAAAGCTTCTGGAGAAGATATTACTTCACTGATTTTAGGTTAGTGAGATTATTCCATGCAGAAAAATGTCCTTGATCTTCTTTTTCACTTTACTGTAAAGGAAATACAGATTATTGTACTTGATGTACAAAGTATTTTTATACAGCAAATCAAGCACACCCTCAACAGTTGTGTTTTCATGTTAGGGCAGCATGTGCACTAAGAGGAGGAGAATTGGAGTTTACCAAAATTACCTGCATGCGTGCACTTCACCCAACAAATTGTTAGCACTAACTTTATTTCCAGATCACAGAATATTCCAAGTTAGAAGGCACTTACAAAGATCAATCCCACTCTCGAGTGAATGGTCCATCCAGGGATTGAACCCACAACCTTGGTGTTATTAACATCACACTTTAATCAAGTGAGTACTCTCAAGTGGGTACTCCCCGGGACAATTCCAAAGTAGCAGGCCATTCCCGAAACCATCCCCTCACCTTGATTTCACGTGGGGATTGAACTAAGCTCTCCCACATCCCAGGAGAGTAGATCCACTGCCAGTCTGTTGGATAATTGCGTTGCCTCACTCCCGTTGAAGCTGTTCTGTATGAATAATTAACTAGTCATTGCACCACTGGTTTGAACCTGACTTGCCCACTTCCCAGATGAACATGCCAACTAGCAGGATGGAGAAACACTCCCTTACATTCCCCATTCCCCTGTGTGGCTCACTGAACATTTAATTATTTATATTAAGGGATTTATGAAGCTTAAAGAGAAGAAAGGCTCATTTGGGGATAGCCTGGGGAATGGGGGACGTGAATCAAACTCCTTAGTCTGAGTCAAGCCAATAGAGAATTTGAAAGTTAGTGTCTGTCTCCAGGTGAGCTTTTGCTCTTGGGAACATTGAGTTAAGTCTGGTTGTGCATGCAAGTGGGCACAGGGAAAAACCTTCCTCCATTAAATACTGTAGCAAGGAAGTCTCACTGTCTTCTCCCAAAAGCAGTTGAGAATCCTGGCTGCATGTTGCTGGGAGTCATGCAATTGTGTACCTTACACACTGCTGTCCCCAGCATTTCCCACCAGGAAAGTGTTTCTCTTATATAATAAAACTTTCCTATGGTGTGTCTAGGAAGTAAGAAGGGTGTCCAAAGGGATCACAACCCTTAGAGTTACACATTTGTCATCTCTATCCTTGTTCTTATTCTATAAATTGACCACAGGGGGTCCAGAAAATGATAACTGTTTTTAGATGCTACCATTACATTTAATTCCTGATGTGAGCTTGAACCTTTCCACCTGAATCAGTGTTCTTTGGCTGCCTCTCTACTGCCCAGGCCTTTGCATTTCCTTCAGATGTTGCAGTAAGAACTGCAAATAAGGGTGGGATGCCAGTGTGTGTTGGGTACTTCTGCCACTTGGTGCCTTTCTTCATAGGAGTCAGGGATCCCAGGCAAACATAGAGCCCCTGTTCAGACTGGCAGTGGATGGGTGTGATCCTGTGTGAAATCAGGTGTTACAGCCATGCAGGAGACAGGGACACCAGTCTGACGTGTTGTCTTAGGTTGTAAATGCAGGATTGGCCAGGGGTATGTATTCTATTGCCATCTGTTAGAGTTGGGGCAGTTATCTCCTATTGATTGGGCCACCTGTTAAAACAAGGTGGGGCCGTTTTTCTTTGTCTCTTCCACAACCAATCCTCCCTCTGTGAAATATCTTCTGTTAATGGGCCATTGAGTGTCACTGCATGGCTGATAAAATTTCATCACCCCATTGTGAGATGCTCCGCCCATGGGGAGGAGCCAGCCATTCCTGCCTGGATAGAATCTGATATTTGGAACACCAGAGCAGCCTTTTCCCACTGGATTCCCAGAGGAAGACCAGGCCCACCTACACTGCCACGGGACCTTCAGAGGAAAACTGCACCCTTCTAGAGGATCACTGTTCCAACAGAATTGCACCTGTCACTGCAGGAGGGCAGCAGACACCATTGAATGGGAGTGCTACCAGCACCCTGACCCACAGGGTATCAGGTCATCTTCTGACTCTGTCAGTGCTGTTTTGTATTACTGCAATTTTTTCTTCAATTTTTTTTCCCCTAATAAAGAACTGTTATTCCTACTCCCATGTCTTTGTCTGATATCCCCTTAATTTCAAAATTATAATAATTCGGAGGGAGGGGGTTTACATTTTCCATTTCAAGAAAGGCTCCTGCCTTCCTTAGCAGGAGCTTTTTTTCAAACCAAGACACATCTTGGTTTTATGTCACAGGTCACACTGTTTACAAATGCAATGATATGATATTTATTAAGAAAACAATGTCCAACAGAATCTTTCCTGTGCTTTATGGGTAATCAAGGGGGAAAAAAACCATTTCTGTTGACACTGTCGTGTTTTATAAAGAAAGCTGAAGTTCAGAAAGATAAATTCTACCTGAAACCACATTATTAACTAAATTAGGACTAAACAGTGTTGTAGCTCCATCCCATTAGAACTGTCTAAGCCAGTAAAGATTTGAGGGGAGACAAATATGTGCTTCCACTTATTAAGTCTGTGGCTCTCAAGGTACTGCACAACATAATGCCTTTACCTCTCTGACCCAGAAATATTGCTTCATCATGTGATTGGGGTGAAGGGGGCAGTGGCCTGCCTGGGCACGCAGATTCACCTGATGCAGAAAATCCAGCTTTCTGTGTTAATGGCTCTTGCAAGAGATGAGATCCATTGCAATAGGCTTGAATTCACAGCAATTTGCTTAAGTGAATAGATTTATTCACCAAGATTAGAGAAAGCCAGTGAGGCGTGTTGTATTTGTTTCTATGCTTTTCCTTAAAATAAATGAGGAAAACCAACCCTGAAGTATGGGTTCTATAGAAAGTGCTGAAATAAAGCAGATGAATTGGAAATATAGACAGAAATTTTGTATGTCAAATATTTCTTATGACATTGTTTTGACTTGGCATTATTCTCCAAAGGAGTACTTCTTTTTCAGACATGTGACCCTACGCTTACCCACCTTGAGATGTTAAAGGCTGCAACTTCCCTCTTCCGCTGTGAGAAAGTGTTTGGATCAGCCCAGGAAAAGGTTTGAAAATAAACACATCTGTTAAACTGAGTCATTTGTGAAGAGCAAATATCTACCTATTGTCAACTTCAGCCTGAAGGATGAGCCTGCTGGTTATGTGCTACAAAATTTTAAATACCACCCGGCTGGTTGGGAGAGTGCCACTAGTTCTTTTTTTCTTTTCTGAGACAGAGCATCTCCTCTATGGTTATTTTTGTTAATTGGAGTTTCTTCCGGTATGCCTGTCAGCCTGCACCGCTGAAAGCTGCTCCCTCTTGTGGTCTAGTGAGATTTATGGCCTAGGATATTAATTCTACTATGCTTGACCATTTATGTAAAAGGGGGGGCAAGCCAGAGGTTTATGAACTGTAAAGGGATCTTGTTCATAAATTTATTTATGTGTGACTGTCTTAAGTTTTGTAAGGTGCCACCATTCGCCTTCCTTACAGAGAAGTGTTGTAACTAAAATGACTAAACCTGTGCATGTCCTTAAAGAAGAAGATAGGACCATCCTCTTCAGGAATAATTTTCCTCTCAAGGAAAGAAAGGCAGTGGTTCATTTTTTGAACAGTGTTATAACAGTACATGGCACTTACATATCTGCTTTCCTTTGTAAGACAAAACCTCACAGTACTACTACAAAAACCTCATTTTGTACTGCTTATAAAGGAAGTGATTTCATAATGCAACAGGCATAAAAAAAGTAAAGGAGCTGATCAGCATCACAATCATTTGTTTCTGTTGCTAATTCTAAGTGCTGGTTTGGTGTGTATATTCAAGGCACTCAAAATTATGACAACGAGCTGATGGTGAATTTATATTCCTGCTATCATCAGCACTGATATTCTTAGATGGTATTGGTTTTAATGTAATATGGTAGAATGTCTTTAAGAACTTTTTATTTTTATCATATGTTTTTGTCCAACAGCAGATAACCCAAAATCAAGTGTGGCTATTGTCTCAAATACTCTCAAGTGTGTCCTTCCGGATGCTGATAGGAAAATGTTTTCATCTTCTTACACAGCAACATGTCTTGTCACTGCTAATATCTTTCATCAACACGTTTCACAGATATATCAACATATATCACAGATATAGGACATTATATGGAATCCCCTCTGTCTATCTCCTTTATTCCTGGAAATTTGCATTTGCTGGGCAGAGGATACAACCAAAAAAAGAGACCACTTCTCTCTTCACTTCCATCTGCCTGCCCCTAAAGGACTGATTGTGCTCCCCAAGAAATCAAAGCAGGAGTGGTGAGATGTGTTCAGGTCTTCTGCTGCAGATGCTTAGAGGACCTGTTATTAAGTCTCTTCTCTTTTGTGAATGTCTACATTTGCTTAACCTTCATCCCTCATGCAGCCTGTGTGCCTATGTGAGTCTGTGACTTCCTTCAGGTGACAGGTAGCCACTATCTTCTTGCTGCCTGCAACCTTCCCTCCAAACCACACTGACAACAGACTTGAGGGCCACACCCATGTCTTTCAGCTCTTCTCCCTTTTGTTCTGAGGCCCATCCCTTGTCCCTTTTCTCTCTTTCTATTTTGCGTTCATCCTGCTGCCTATTGCTGTTATTATGACCCTGGTGACCTTGTTGCCCTCACTTTACACATATCCCCTGGGACTTATTGTTCCCTTTCCATACTCATCATAATTTTTATTCCCCCAGCCTCAAAGCCTTATTACTTCATTCCTTGACAACCCACAGTTACCAGGCCTCTTGCTTTATAACTCTCCAGTATTTTCATCTGTATCACCTGGGACCACATGCTTCATCTCTGGCCAGCCCTCTTCATCTTCTGTTAGTGTGCTTCTTTGGCTTTTCACATAAAATTCTAATTTCATATCTTATCCATGTTCCATGCTTAATCACTTCTGCCTGCTTTTCTTCTTGTTGCATTTCATGTCGTGTGCCAGCTGGTCTCTGGACTCTGCACATTCCACTGCACCCTCCTCTGTCTCTCTCCTAGTGAGGTTTCCCATCAGTCCAAATCTTCCATCTGCTCTTTACCTCCAAAGTTTCCTCTAAGCCTCCCTGTAAACATGTAATTCATCAAGCGAACCAATAAACAATTCTCTGCTCGCCTCTTTGGACAAAGAAACTTAAAAAAAAAAAAAAAAGAAAAAGAAAAGAAGGAAGGAAGGTCTCACTGTGAAGTCCCAACAGAATAAACAAATGATTTTTCTATTTGTCATCATTTCACATCCAAGTATCTCCTAGGATCTATATAGAGTGCCTGATCCATGACTCTGTAAGGACTTCATCTGGAAATAACGATTAGCAGGACCTTTCCCATCCTCCACAGGATTTTAAGTTCTTCAAGATATGGATGATATCTTGAACTTACCTATAAAACAGAATGCACAGTTACAATACACATCAAATGTGGTGCCCTATGATGTCTTAGTAATAGTGGCATTGGTGTGAGGATGATTATTAATGTTATCTCAAGTAATTAGTGTCCATTTTAAGAAAGGATTGCCTTCCTCTGAATTGGGAATAATAGCTAATGAATAATAGTTAATATAATATTTTACCTTCCTTTTTTTAAAACATATTTTAGGTTTAAATTGTGAAAGTTCTTTCGAATCTTCACTCTATTAGATATTTATGCCACCTGAAACAGGCTACCTTTTTCTGTTCATTGTAGAGAAATAGTTAGGAGCAGGAAGCCAAGAAAAAGGAAAGGAAGGGTTCATACAAGGATATGAGTTTTCTGAGTCATTATTAGAACCTATCATTTTTTTCACTCACTTTCAAAACAAACAGTCAAATATAAAACCTGGTTTCTTTGTGCTTTTTGTGCAGTGTGATGAGGGCATCTTGTGTCACTTTATGTAGCATCACATGCTGAGCTGTTTGCTGTCCTTGGATAACCTAAAGCAACAAGATGCTCTTAGAAACAGAATTGCAGATGGTATTTCATGTCTAATGTGCCAGTAGTCCTCTGATAACCACAAAAAACCTTTAAGTCTTTTTGTTCTGGTTACCGAGTAGGTTTTAAGTGGATAAATTCAGTGGAAGCATGATGTTTTAAAGTGCTTTTTTGCTTATTTTTTGTGTCCCCCATGACTTTGCCATCAAAATTTACAGCTGCAAGAATCTTCTGCCCTTGCATGTTACAATGATAAATGAGGAATGTATAGACATTTTGGAGGTAGTTCTTTGTACAGTAATGCATATGCATGAAAAAATATCTTCACTCTGCCACCACCTCCAGTGCCACATATAACACATACATATCTCTTAATTGGCACAGACACATTTCATACATCTGTGCTGTCACAGCTATTCTGAGGGTGAGGTTGTACTGCTCAGAATGCCATGAATCCATTTCAGCACCCTCCCAGTGACCTTCAATGTTGCCTGATGTTTAGACACACTAACGCATCTAGCTTGTCGTTTTCTAGACCCATCACTCTGCTCAATCAAAGCATCCTTGATAACCACTGCTACTTGCTGATGGTACAATGAGATGGCTCCAGACTGCAGCAATGCTCATGTTTGCATGCAGAAAGGGGGAAGGAATGATCCATAAATTTCTTATTAAAACAAGCTGAAGTAAGGAGAGGAGCCTTTTTTGGATGACAGGGGCATGAAGATCACTTTGGATCTGCCCTGCTCTTGCCAGTGGGTTTCACTTCATCCACCTGAAATCACTAAAGAGACATGATCCAGCTAGCTAAGACTGTAAGAAGATGTGTTTGAATTAATTAACACAAACATTTTTAGGTAATTGTACCTTGGCACGACATTAGAAATAAGCAACAGCAAGATGACTTCCAGACATGTATAGTAAATATATATTATGCTATTTGGAGTAATAGAGGTTGTTAACTGGTTTTCAAAATACAGAAAATAACATAAAACATGCTAGTAATCTTTCCTTTGGGGATGTTACAACCAGCAGAGGAATTCATATGCTTTTTCAAAATTGTCTGTATAATGCCTATATAAGAAACTGTAGTAACTTATTGGGGATTTCTAATATTTTAAACAATTGTTACATCTTTACAATTGTTACATGATAGTTGTTGCATAAAAATTTCAAATCCCAAGCAGTACCCAGCATAATTATTACAGAAGTATTACTTTAATAGGTATTTTATTTGCTATGTGTGATGTACATATGTACATAGATGTTAGCAATTCCTCTTCTTTGATATGCGCATTTCAGGATGTGCCCAGACTCCCCTTTCCCACAGGACTGGAACAGTCTGCAGCTGCATCTGTATGACTGAATTCAGTTCTTTCAACTGGTTTTTGTCTAATCTTATTACACCTCCCTAGTCAGAAACCTCCCTGGTTAGACAGTGCAGTACCTTCCGTTTGCAAAAGACCACACTGAAGGGCCCACCCCTAATTTGTTGTCTCATTTAGCCTGAAGGGAAAGTCCTCTCAACTGGTGAGCAGAAGCAATGCTGTTTCTCTTCAGAGAAACAACTCAAGGGTGCTGTGGCACATACTGTAGGCTTAATCTAAGACATGCTTTGCTAAAAACCTCAAGTTATACTCAACATATGGCAGAGGATCATTATTTAACTCTTTAAATCAAACCAGATATCCAGTTGGAGGTGGATCTATCATGAATCTGGCAACATTTTCTATAACTGCTCAATTTTAGGAAGTGTAAAAAGGAGTTAAAAATTACACTAAATCTACAGTCATGTGCTTCAGTGGTCTCATGGTTGTCTTTTATTACTGATCTGCTATTAAAATAACCCCAGATTCAGATGATTTCTAGTACCATTGCCTTCTCTCATGACTGTGCTAAACCAACTGAGACATAAATTATATGGGGATACATAAAACTACTTCTGTAAAACGATTTTTTTCCACCCCCCCCCCCCCCCCCCCCCAAACACCATTGTCTTTGATACAAACTGGTTTATCTCAAGTGTCAGGTATTTAAAAGATTTGGAAGCAAAGATCTGCAAGGTCTTAATGGTCATTTTTATTATACAGGCTGAAAAACATTCTGCTTTGGGCTTCAGTTTCACTTTGAAACTGCATTAGCACCCATCATTTGTTCTTCATATGAGCTTCTTTGTCCTGTGCTTCTGCCTGTCTCCCACTCCTGTATTTGACTGTTGTGTAGTAGTTTCTTGGATGGGAACATGTAACTCGGATCTTTATTTTTCCCTTCTGCAGCATTTCCACCAGGCTTACAAGTAACCATTGCAATGGAAGATTAGCACAAGGATGAGGCAGACTGCTCACATTTTAAAACAGAAAACCTGTTATGATAGCTAATCTTCCATAAAGGGGCATGCATAAAAACAGATACGTACTAAAAGGACAGTTGTTAAAAATAAACAAGCAGACCCAATAGACAGGTATATTTGTATGAGATCTTAACTATGCTTTTAATAGGCAACAGCAACCCTGATTTTTGCCATTATGTGATGCTGCTCAGACTCAAAAAACAATTTATGGGGTACACATTACTGATGTAGGAAGATGATTTGAGAATATGATACAAGTGTGGGGTTACTGTACTTTAAAATAAGAGGTGTCTATCTGGTCCACAATAGATGTTGCTACCAAGCCTGGGGTATGCTAATCCGTGTTTGAATTTAGGCAGGACTGGATTATAAGAATTAAATCTGCATCTGTGCTGGATTTTAACTTGCTGCAAGTCCAGGTGGCCTGGACTCAATCTAACTCAACTTTCTTAAAATGAAAAATCTATTTACTTGCAGCAAATCATAAGTAATGCAAATTACAAAACAGGCTGAGTTAATGAATTCCCAAGAACCATATTTTGCAATGTTTTCATCCCAAGAAGGACCAACTTTTCTTTCTTCTTCCATCTTTAATGGAATTTCAGTTACTTATTGAGCAATAAGTAAGCTACAAGTGTTACAAGGTTTATATTACAGCATTTATTTTTTTATTAACAGTTATTTTACACTCCCAAATATTTCTTTGTAAATGCTGGCTTAGTATTTGAAGTTAGCACACCTAACTAAATATTTTAGGAAATAGTAAAATATCAAATGCTCATACATGTTGCCTTTCATCAGGCAGCTAGTTTCAAAACTGTTATGAACCGAACATTATTTTTTTCTCCCAAGTGTCACAAATTCCATCCAGCACATTAAGGAACAATGCACACAAAGAGGTTTGGTTTGGTTTGGTTTGGTTTGGTTTTGGTTTTCTTTTGGTGTAAAAATTCTATTGTTTGATCTCAGGCTTTTGCTGCTCAGTTTGTATCCAATTTTGAAAAAAAAAGGGGAAAAAAAAGAGTGGAAAAAGATGAATGTCTCCCCTTTTGGGGAGTAATGTATCCATCCTGTTATATACTCTGTTTCCTGCATAAGATCATGATTATTATTCCATCTTTCCTCTGAAGACATATCTAAAATCTTAGTAATGGAACTTGCTGAGAGGTTATTAGCAGTATGTGCAGACTGTGTGTTGTTTTGCAGGTGTCTATGTTTATTATGAAAAACTGAAATGTAGAAATCACAGTCAGTACTTTGTCTGTCTCAGCTTTCAGCTCAGCCTCTGAGTAACCTGATGCTCCAAACCCCACAGCTGTCATCTGCCCCAGTGTGAGACCTCAGCCAGGGGCCAGGCTGTGCTCTCATTTTCTGCAGTGCAATTTCACTATGCCAGTGGAGTTACTGGAATTCTAGGGTACATGAAAGTGTACTTTGGCACCATGACTCTGTGCAGTCAAAGGAGGATGGTATGTTTTTACTGATTAGCAGAGCTGCATTGATGCTGCTGAGAAGGGGAGCTGTAGGAGGGAGCGGGCACTGAGCTAACCAATGGATTCCAACTGTGGCACAAATTAACCTTTGGTTAACATCAACACAACTCTGGGTGCAAGAGGATTTTTCCAGTTTTCCCACAGGAACGCAAGGAACAGCCTGTAGGAAATGACAAAATGTTTTGCTGGATGTGCCTACAGACAGAAAATGTTTGCAGCTAATTTTTGTTTCAAGCCCTGGATGAAAGAGTAAGTAGGTCAGAGACACAGAGGAGTAGCTCAGGCAGAACAGAAGACTCAGCTAAGTGACCACTTCTGTTTTGCGTGACCACCAGTTGGCAGAAAACGTACTTAAAATAATGTTTTTCTTTATAGAAAACTAGCTTAAATGTATACTGCCTTCACTTATGTTAGCTGACCCTTTCCCTTCCAACAATCAGTGGTTACCAGGATTTCCACTTCTATGAATTAATTTAAATAAATTTGGATTTAGAAAATATTTATTTTTTATTTTCCTCTGTCTTTGCAAAAGTGGAAATTCTGTCTGTCTTTCAGTTCAATATGCAGCATAGAGGGAGAACAAACCTTTTGCAGGTATGTCACAGTGAGGCAAAAGAAGGACCAGGGAATCCCATGCCTCTGGATTCAAATTGATTTGGAGTAGCTGGGCAGTTTAGACGCTATGAACATTTTGGGTTGAAGACAATTTAAAAAAATATGTTTCAGAAATGGTCCAATCCTATTTTCTTTCATTATGGTGCATAAAAAACCTGAGAAAACCTTTTGAAATATCATTTCTGCATACTCATTACCTTTGTAATATCAGTAATATCAAGTTTGATCATCCCTACATTCATTATGTAAGTTTTTGGTGATTTACACTGAGTTCACTGTTAATCATGATACTTTAACAAAATATACATATTTTTTAATGGGTGTTAAAAATCATACTGGCATTAGGTGGGCTTTTTTCCAAGTTCTCTTGCAGACTACAAAAATAAAGAATACTGCAATTTGCCTAGTTTTGAAGGAGTGTGTCATGTTTAAAATATTTGTACTCCTTAAATAAGATTGTACAGATTGAAATACCTTTATTGTGACTTGGTGGAATGCTGCTCTTAAATATCATGAAGCAAAGTATTTTATTTATTATCTTTTTTTTCTTTATTTATTTTGGGAGGGGTACCATTACATTGACTGGCCTTCCACTAAACACTTGTGTACAACAGGCAAAACTACAATAGGATGTTTATTTTTAGGGACATACAGCTTGTGAAAATGGAGTACAGGATCCCTGCCTTAATCTCCCCAGGACTGCTTAGAAGAAACTGTGAAACACCACTGCCTGGCCATGTCAGGCATGTACCTTCCACAGCTTCCAGTAGGGAGTCCAACTCTGAGAAGCATTAAGCATGGATGAAAAGGCACTGGGTTCAAGGAAACACAAATCTTTGTTTGACATAAATATAATAGACTCGTGGGGCTGTAACACAGACAGCAGAGATTTGCCAGCATTCCCTGTTACTGATGTGCTCATCAATCAACATCACATTGTGCTCAGTGTTGTACAGTGTCAGAAAAGCTCTTGACTGAAGGGCTTGTAATAGAACCTGAAGGCTAGACAAAGTGACCACTAAATAAGATGAATTTAAACAGAATGAATGAAAAGCGACTAATTACATCTGAGCTGCATCTCTATTGGACAGAGATCTAGGAAGGACATAGGGGGATTCTTCTAGTTCCCTGTAGTTACATGATTTTTGGTTGGACTTTATGCACAAAGCAGTGATTCCCATACTGACATTTATGTATCACCAACGAACAGGGAGTCCATGGCATATAGTCTTTGGAAATACAATATTCTGCAATGTTTTGGAGCGAGAAATATTCATATAAAAGTTTGGTGAAAAGCAGGCAAAGTGGTCCCTTATGACTGAAGAGTTATAGTGACCTGTTGGCCTAAAAAGTTTGGAAACCTTTATGGGTTTCCATTGTTTAATGGATTTTTAGCCCACTAACGCTGAAGATCAATACACCACCTGTTGGAACATTTTGGTTTCCATTTTTGAAAGGTGAAAGAAATATTTCTTACTCAACTAGTTTGTGTACTCTGCCTAATTCTGGCAATTCACCCCTTAGTTTTACACACATCATACGCACGTAGGTTCTTTTTAGCCATGTATACCCTTTATAGGTTGTTCTTCAGCAATGTACGTCGTATGTAGGCTGAAGTACTAATAATAAAATTTAAACTTAGTAGCATGACTGATCTCTGAAGGGAAGAAAAAAGGATTTCCATATGGCAATATTGGATGTGTGGTCAGTAAAGCATTAACATGTTCGCCACAGAAAAAACTGCATGCAGAGTCCTCTGTGTACTGCCAGACAGTCCTTGTGGATAGCTGAAGCTCTGCAATGACAAATAATAGCTCAAATTTAACTTCTTTAAGCAGAAAAAACTATCCTCCTTCACCACTTTGTGTGTATTTAAGCCTGTTATTTGAAGTGTTTGAAGATTCTTCACACCTGTAAATTACAAAAATATAACTGTAAATCACACTGAAAACTGGAATGTATTTTTTTCAAGTAAGGTCTCAAGAACAAAAGAAATTGAGTCAGTGTTCCCTTGGCCTCAAATCAGAAAGTTCCTTTTGTGAATCTGAAATATGAGTCAGTTGTGAAGAAGCAAATAGTTTTAGAGTTCATCAATTGAGAGCTCTTGAAAGACATTTCAGAGACATCAACCCAAGATTCAGAGGCAATGATTTCGTGCCAAGGAGTAGGAACAGATGAATTGCAACAAACAACCATAAACTCCACAGCTAAACACAGAAGAAAATCTTTTACAGAAATTGAACAGGGAGAAGAAAACTGATGCCAACCAAGGAACAATGTCACTGATGTGGCATCTAATTTAGGAGTGTGAAAGGTCCATTTATTTGCAAACCTTCTACTGAGATGTACCGGCAAAGGAAAGGCATGGGTTGTGCTCAGAGTTCAGAGTTCTAAGTGGTGAAGAAAAACTGGTTTTGAAACCACATGGTAAAGGATAAAACTGCAAAAGAAAAATACCGATGGTACCGATGGCTGAAAAATTACTTTGGAAAACACTCAGGGATGCAGCTGAAAGAACTGAATTTCTACAATGGAAGGTGGCGAGTCCCTGGCGAGGCTCAAATCCCACAATCACCAGCTGGAACGAGAGCTTGCAGGAGCAGGCCGCCTCTCACTGCGGGCAAGCAAAGCAGCTACACTGGTGGCCCTGTGGCTACCGCTTGTCAGGCAAGCTCACAAGAGCGGGATCACTTTAGCACACAGACTTGCTGGTGAGGTGGTGGAAGGAGACAGAGTCTGTCAGACAACCCGCTATGTCGGACCATCTTTTGAAGAGAAAACAGACCAGCAGAGGAACTATAAAACGTGACAGCAGATGGCATTGTTTGTAGAATCAAAGAACCAGCAGTCTGAGCTGAGGCCCTAAATACTGTGGGGAAGGAAGAGGGCAGACTCAGACTCTGCATTGACCTCAAGGAACTGAGCAAGAACATTAAAAGGATACATTTCCACTTTCTTGCAAGTAACAACATGTGTGCTGGGAGAGAAAGCCAAATTCCTAAGCAAATTTGTTGCCTTGGCAGGGCTTTGGCAGAGTCTCCTGGACACAGAAGGCCAAAAGTATTGCCTTCTCAGTAAACTACTTAGCAGATACTGCTGTGTAAGGTCACTTCTGACCAGAAATGGTACTGCAGGCACTGCTACAACTAAATGACTACCAAACTACCAAACATTTGTGGTTGTATATAGAAACAATTGCCTCACAAGACTCCTGATGACACTGGAAAAGGCTTTTCCCAGACAACTGAGGGGCAAGAAGACTCAGAAGGGTCATGCCAGACTGTGTTTCCTGTGTGATTTTGCATGTCATATCTGTTAAAGAAGTCTTTTCTAAGTGTAGTTGTGGGGATTGAAATGGCCAGAAAATAAGGAACTCAAATACTGTGCTGAGGGAAGCTGGAAAAAATATTGCTCTTCTCCTCCCTCTCTCAACTGTCATACCACAGCTATGAAAAATAGAAACACGGATTGCATTTTTCCTGACTACTGCAAGAGTCACCAATATTGAGAGGAAAATGCCAGCTAGTGTAATCATCCTGAAGCTCTGGTGACTCACACCCACAGAAGCCTTGGCCATACTAATATTTTAAATGAGAGACTAATTAGATAATAACAATTTGGTCAGAAAACTGAGAGAGCTGAATTTGGCATGGTTGACCACCCCATTTCTGTTCTCCCTTCCTCCCAAGGGACTGTGGAACTCTGAATGGCAATAGCTTGTAAATCTTTGTGTCTGCTCTTCTTCAGTATGGGCTGCCTAGGCCAGCCCTGTCTTTGCAGAGCTTTGTGCCCTCCCCAAAGCAAATCAAGCATCATGATGGCCATTTTGGATGCTGGCAGGTCCTGCTGGCTTGCAGCTGTCTTGTTTTCACCTGTCATTCATGTCACCTGTGCTACCCTATCTTCTGCCTCGTGCTTACACATCCGCCTTTCCTACTATGTAGAAAACTAGGTGCACTGCCCCAGATTGCTTGCCCTCAGTAAGAACTGAGCAGCAAATGGTAACCATTCCCCACAATCTGTTTGTTTCAAATATGATATTAGTCGGACTCACACTCACTCTTCTCCTGAACAGAGGTAATCCCTAGGCAGCCTGGGCAACAACAGCACTGTGTCTCTATCCACACAGCAAGGCATGAACAGGGCAAGCAGCTCCACAGCAGCCCAGGGGACAGGACCACTATGGAGGGCATGGGTGCCGCTTCTGTGCCCAGGCTGTCTCCAGCCCTGCTGGGGTGCCAATTAGTGCCAGCCATGGAAGCAGCTCCTGCCCGATGGACACCTGCCTGGGAGGGAGAGCACTGAAATCACCCACGCATCTCAGAGAGGTCACCGAGCAGCCATTCGATGCTAATAATTTTTGGTCACTACCAACTTGGGCCGCAATCGAACCACTGACCTAGAGGTGAAAGGCTGTATATCCCATTACCAATCTGCTAAACCATCCAGTCTCCCTATTACTGCAATTTTAATTAACTGAGCCAACGACATGAAAGCTGAAGGGAGGGGGAGGGGGCAAGGAAGCGAGAACACATTGGCTTTTACATGATTTGTTTCTTTTGAGTGGGTTTTTCTTTTTGCTGAAAAGGCTTGTCCGAACCTATGCTGCCCGTGAGACTCCCCCAATCTGCTGCTCAGCACGGGACTAGACCATGCAGTTGCTGTTAATAGCCAGAAGGGTAAAACACTGCTGCAGCCCCCAATTTACAGTGTAACCCCTGGGAGAGCAATTCCTGACATCAACAGCTGAAGTTTGCTCTCATCAGAAATATTCTTACAGTAAAACTGAAATAAATTAAAGGCACAACATGCTAAATTCTGATACAGTCTTGCTGTGAAACACAAAAAAAATGTTTGCGGTCTCAGGTTCCTAGATGCTAGGATCCAAAGAAAGCCTGCTGCAATGCAGTCCATAACAGGATTGTACTCGGTAAGTAGAAAAGTTAATGTCTCTGATAAGCAAATTATTTGACCATGCCTAAGTTCAGCTGTTACAAGTCACTGGGAAAGACTCCACAGTTGCTTGAATAAGAAACAAAAACACTATGCTCCTCTGTTGAGAAATCATGTCACTGCCAGATGCAGAAATAAAAAAAAAAGCTATTTGTTTGGCAACAGTGCATGCCATTTCCTCACCTGCTCCTTTCCGTGAATTTTAGTCAGTGTCTTCGCTGCTGATTGGGAGCATTGGAGGAGGGATGGTGAGCCCTACAGTAGCTCTGAGGTCATCCTCAGTTAGACTCATGCCATCATCACCAACAGCTTCTCATGTAGCAAGAACGTTTGCAGCCTTCCTGTGGTGATAGTTATCACCATGATTTGAATGATGCTTGCAGCCTTTGTGGCTTGTGAATGACAAAACAGGGGAAGCAAATCAAAAAACCTCGGCCTCTGAGAAGCTCTTCTTCCCCTGCATGGGGTTCTAACAGCGTAATTAGTCAGCAGTCAGTATTGCCCCTTTGTGCCCATGTGTTTCCTTAGCCAAGTGCCTACATTTCAAACAGCATCCACTCCACTGTCAAGCCTGAAGGACTTCATGCTTGCTCTTGCATGTGTGTTTGATAAGTCACGGCATGACTATTTTCTCTCTGTGCGTTGATTATCCACCGTGGTCTAATCCCGCAACATAAACGACAGACAGAGGGACCCTAAAACACAGCAGCTCCTTGAGGTCTAGCATCCTGTGAAAACCCTGCTCCTCACAGGCTGTTCCTGTCTCCAGCAGTGCAAGCGCAGGGGGGGGCCTATCGCAGCTTGATTCCAGTCCCCAGCTGTCTGCAAGAGCCGCTCCTGCTTGGGGCCTCACACACAGCGCTGGCCAATCTGCAACCCAGGGCTTCCTGGAGGTGGGGAGCCCTCGGCTGAAAGCCTCTGCACCCCCTTGTAGGCATGAGCCTCTTTGATGATCTTATGCCTTGTTATTTCAAATGCTTTGCATATGTAACTTGTGCAACCGGTCTAGAAAAAGAAAATGAGCAAAAGGAAGCCAGAACCAAGCTGTGCTTTTAATTATACCTGTGGTTGGGGTGGAAAGCAAAGTATTAAGAAAACCCCAGCTATGTGTGCCCTGATGGCTCTTCTCCTTTTCCACTGCCACTCTCCTGTAGCTTATGTATTCTGTTCAACATGTACTACCTTGATCTTTAATAGTCTTCTTTTACCCCTTATCACCTCTCCAGAATGCAGCCGTGCTCTGTCCCCTGCCTTCCACTATCCTTACACTGATCCCTCTCTCCCTGCTCCCAAAGAGGGTGTAAAAGTGTCACAGCACAGACTCAGAAGTTTCTGGCACTGTAAGAAGAACAGATCAGAAATGCCATGGCAGCTTTGCACCTTGAAATCTGGGGAGTAGGGAGGGGTGATTTGTGTTAGGAGCATAAACAGCAGCATCCCTGTCAATGGACAAACAGGCAATTCCTCCATCAGGTTCCATCAGAAGATCAAAGTGCTGAAGGTCTGAGTATAGGAACTGTACTGCAGCACCAAAATATGTTGTCAAAGAAATACAACTCTACCTGGGAGGGGTAGTACAGTATTTCTAGAGAAACCTCTGCATTACAGGTCAGGCCCCTGTTGCAGCAGGCCTACTCTCCTGCTGCTGTGCTCATATTGGTTAGGTGTGTACCCAGGCAGCATCCAAGAGGCAGTGAGAAAAAGTGCCTCCATTCACATCTTCACTGGCCTTGAAGGTGTGAGCAACTCCTTGTCTGTCCCACCACAACCCAAAGATGGTTACCTTAACCCTGTGTGCATCTTTTACCCCTCAGTGTCCAGCTGGTGAAGTTTCTGTGCAGCTAACCACCTAACAGAGGAAACACAAACTTTGTGTAGGAAATTGGACTCTCTTCTGGTGGTCTGGCCTGTGCTTGGTAGATGCTGGAATGGAAAACATTGGTTGCATAGAAGGCCCAGAATTTAAAACAAGAGCTGAGATGCAGAGATGGGCCCAATGCCATGACTGCTCTCTGAGCAATGAACAGGGTGATTTCAGGCTGTGTTCACTACAGCCCCCCTTCTAGCAATAGGCAGGAAGTAAACCATTAATAGCATTGGCTTTTATGCTTTCAGACTGAAAGCCTCAAAGTTAATAACCTGTTGAGACAAACAAGACAGTTCAGTCACTTCAGAGCTCTTTCCCAGGCTGCCTGCAAACTCAGCATGACAAAGATTTACACTTGGTTACCCTTCTAATAATTTTTTTTCCTGCCCATCATGGCTAAAAATGCGTGCAGTACATAGAAATGAAGCTAGATTCTGAAGCACATATTCTGCATGAAGCTGAAGGCAAGAAAATTCCATGAGCACAGAAGCACAATCCTGGCTTAAGCTAGTAACATATCCATACCTCAAACAGGCACAGACCAGGTGTGTATGCTAATTTAAGAAAGCCTCTCATATATCCCTTTAGTAACAGTGCACTCCACTTTATCTCTACCGAGCGAGTCATTGGGAAACACTACAACCCAGGTCCCCAAAGCAGACATCTCCAGTGCAAACCTCTCTCCAAGAGAGTAAGGTGATGTAGCTTGGAGTGCTGTCTGACACAGCCTGACAAATTGTGGAGAAGAGACAAGAGCTGCACACCCTGCAGCCGGTGGATGCTCTGCTGAGCAGAGCAGTGTGGAGGGCACTGCCTGGCTCAGAGGCTTACCCACAGCAGTGGCACTCTGCTGCGGACTCCCACTGCCCAGGAGTGCGCTGCAAGGCACAGCTGGATTAGCACAGCTGGGCGGCAGATTCTATCTATTCAGCTATTGCTGGAGATAAAGATGGAGAGAGCAGGACTGCCACACTAATGTGAGAAAGATAATCTCAGCTGCAGGAAGGCATAAAGAGGAAGGGATTTTTAACACTAGAGATTTGACAGGACTCATCAGTCTTGTGGACATCTTGCTCCCACTTGCTTGTCTGAGTTTTTCCCATCACTGTTGCTCAAGATTGAAATGAGAAGGTTGAATGAGAAATCCTTTGACAGCATGGGAAATACTTCAGCAGAATTTCTGGGTTTCCTGTGCCCTCAGCGCTTCTCTACCATCCTCCAAGGACCTGTGGAGCTCTAGATCAGATGCTTTCACTCCTGGCCTACATTAACACTTGGAAATCATTCCTGAATGTCCTCCTCTACTATGAAACGTCTTAAACCCACATGCTTTTTGCTTTACTTTGATGCTCACTGGATTTGGACTTCTCTTTACCTACTGTGAAGCTCACCGTGACCTCCAGTCACATCCACATCTACCTACTAAACCAACACCCCCAGGGAACTGGCTCACCCTGCACACAAATCACCTGCAAGAGAGACCCCACCCTGAACCATTCTGGTCACAGGCACTCCCACTGGGACATCCAACAAAGCCACAGGATCCTCCTTGGGCCACCACCCTGTGCCTACAGTGATCCCTGCCATGCCCTGAAATGTAAGTTCCCTGCAAATGCCTCACCACAGACACGGCTGAGGCCAGGACTAGCACAAGACTAAAACTGGGCATTTGAAGTGTGGCTGCAGATAGTCACAAGTGACAGAAGCACCAGACTGACAGAAATGTCCTGCTGTGAGCTTGACTGCATTTCAAACGGGATGTGGATGCTAACAATACAGTTTGACTCTCTGGGGGATTTTGGCTTTCTGAGTACTGGAGATCTGAAAATCATTGGCTGCTTCTAAGCAAGAAGAGAAGGGCTAAGGGCACTCTAGTAATGAAGGACATTGGAAGGCACAGGAGAGGAGATCCTTTAATCCTGTCCCAGTCCCTGACCTAGATGTCTGGCAAGCTGCTTGATTCTTCCAGTTTAAGTTTTGTTTGCTTTGTTCTGAACATGACACCAGGCTCTTGCACACATTCCACAGTCCAGCCTGGACCAGAGGTAGAGAAATGCTCTGCCTCTACCACAGCTGTACCCCTGGGATTACATTTCCTTCTATCCCCCCATGCTGGTTCCCTGATCTTGGGACTCTCAGGCCACATGGCAGCAGTCCTGAGAAAGCAAATGCAGGCACAGCCATTGACCCAGAGGCATCATTTCCCAGGATGTTGCCATGAGTACAGCAAGAGCTTATGTCACGAGTCATGCATTAAGCCTCAGATTACAAAACTGAATTTTAGCTCACAATAGCAGAGCAGCATCTCCCAGTTCTCAAGCCAGCAAATTACTTTACCTGGATAGCAGGTTCTTAATTAGCCCAGCACAGATGTTTGCTCTTGTCCTGGAATTAAAGACTTATGTAGATGTACCTGACTGTTTTTCCCTGGGCTTGGACGG
Source organism: Melozone crissalis (assembly GCF_028551555.1). Classification (NCBI taxonomy): domain Eukaryota; kingdom Metazoa; phylum Chordata; class Aves; order Passeriformes; family Passerellidae; genus Melozone; species Melozone crissalis. The sequence continues at coordinate 48,644,435 of NW_026535783.1, forward strand.
AGATGAGACTTGTGTGATCCAGAGAGGCATGACTTGAGGTCGTGTTATCCAGAGCAGCTGAACTGCTCACCATAGGAATGGTCCCCTGCAAGATGGATTACTCATTGTCCAGCTCCATTATTTTCCTGGCTGTGAGTTTTTTTCCCATTGACCTGCACATAATGCCCCTCTCCCCTCATTTAAATGCCTGCTGTCCCCAAGAATGGCACCACCAGCAAAGACTGTTCTCCTGCTGTTTTACTCACTGCTCTTGTCATAGTGCAGGTCTCTACTTTTCAGGCATGGGTACCCAGAGCAGACTAGCTAGCATCAGAGAGAAAGGTGCAGTTGCTGGAAGAGGCATCGCCATCCCCAGATTGTTTAAAGAAAGGAAAATATGCCAGTGCTACTGTACTTTCAAGTAAGAGGGAGAAAGATACTTTATCTGCCTTCCTGCATCTTCCATTTTCTTTTTCCAAGGGGTTTTGGTTTCCTTGAAGGAAGCTGGACCACCCAAGGATGTAGCCACACTGTGGAGGAGGGTGAATATCTGCAAGTGAATACAGAAGGATGGGAAGAAGGGACAGGGACAACAACAGGGGAAAGACAGTAACAGCTCGAAGTCATAGATGGCAGAGAGCAAACAAGGTCAGCAAATGTCCTTTATTCTGAAGAAATATTGTGCCTCAGGGGAGAAGAGAAGCAGTATCCGCATGCCCATGTTATTGAAGTTTATGTATCTAAACACACTAACAATTTTTAAAAACAAATTTACATGCTCTTTTCACTAATCCTGAAAGAAATGCCTCTCTGTACATTTCTCAGAGATTTGTGAATGCCCTCTGACATGCCAGTATTGGAGTGCACAAAGAGCTTTGCAGCACAGCATAGAGGTGCATCTGGGATCCACAGTGCTCTCAGCCTTTAACCTCAGGCTTCTTCATTTAAACCTCTTCATGTTTGTACACATCTCTTAATAGATTTTCAGATGAGTTTTCAGTAAATAGGAGGGTGTTTGGTTTGGGTGGGGTTTTTTGTTTTGTTTTCGAGGTTTTTTGGTTTTGTTTTGTTTGGCCTTTTTTTTTTTCAACTGCATTTTTCCTTCATTCAGCTGACTAGTTTTCATTAGCATCTCTAGGAGAGTAAAGACCTGAGGGTGTACACTGCAGGGTAAAATGGCCAGCAGTGCTAAGGCTAGGGGTTGAGGGTGTAGGCAAGCTGTGGAAGGCAACATTTGAAATCAAGAAATGTTTTATTTCTTACAAAGTAAAACACACAATAGGGTAACACCACAAGCACTGGCGATTTCTGCAGTTTGCTGAAGCACCCTTTCTGGTTTTGCTCTCACAGCGAAGTGAAAAAGCTACATGAAAACTCAACATCTCATATTGAGTGCTTCCCTGCTTGCAGTATCCTTCTCCCCTTGGCCCTGATGCCAGCAGCACTGTGATGGGGCAGACAGCACGCAGGAATCTGCCAGGGAACAGCTCTGGGTCTAACAGCAACAGACTGCTGTCTTGCTTTCAGTAAAAATACAATCAACCCTGTATTTTGCTTTCCTTAAAAGTGTTCTCCCTAACCTGCTGTAATTGTTCCACATCAATCTTAAAACACGAGCATTGCCCCATGTATAATGCCATTTTTTATCAGTTTTTTACACTCTTGAAACACAACTGTGACACAAAGTATCTGATAGCTGTCACAAGAGAGAAGAAAAAAAATCTCTTTTGTCACAATAGCATATTTCAGAAACCAGATCTCTCCAGAGCAGATTTTTCCACCAAAGGAAGAAGGTTTTTCCACCAAAGCTGATACAGAAGGGGAAGGAATAACGGGGTTAGGTGGCAGGCAGTGTGTGTTGGGTTTGGAGAACAGGGGTACCAGCTGCTTGTGGTGACATCTTAATCTGCCTTTTCATCTCCTGTACTTGTGCTGTAATGTATTGCAGATAAAAGTCCTCCAGCTAAGATTATGTATTTCTTCATGTGCTCATGGACCGTGGCTGACTACTTAGAAGTTCCACTAAGAGTCACGGATTTCCACCACATATAGGCTCTGGTAGGGGTTGTGCTTGTGGAAACCCTTCTATTTTCTGTATATCCCCCTTCCCCATTATTGTTTGGGCCTGTCTTGAAAACTGATCAATACAAGTTGTGGCCAAATTGCATTACAGAGTTTTGCAGGTTAAACAGTTTACATTTTCAGACATGGATGCCTTTCTATCTCCTTCTAGCTATTGCTTCCATTCAGAATCCTCTAGGGAAAATTACTTAATCCTTGTTGATACAGATGGCAACAGGAGGAACTTCTAACATTTGATAGGACTTCTAAAAATAAAGCCACTACATCACAGCGCATTCACTTCTACTGCAATGAAAGGCACAAAAAATGAAGGCTGAAACTTCTCTATCCTGTGTCCTCTGTTGCTTCTCTGATATCATCTGTAATATTATCTAATAGAAATATCTTAAGAAATAGTGTGTTTGGTGGAAGAAAGAGAACTGACTTTGTTCGCGGAACTGATTTTAAGAAAATTTGCACCTTAGTTTCCAATAGAAAAGGTGCATTTCATAAACAGAGAGGAGGCGCGGTGCTGTTAATTGTAGTATGCCCTTTATACAAAGACACATTTGGAAACTGAAGAAAAGCAAGGGACTATGTTTAGATAATGTAATAACTCTGAGTTAATTTTGTAACTTAATTTAAGGGCTGTGTGATGCCACTTACGAGGCTTCTCTGATAGGCTACTACCTCATGCTGCCTTATGCAGTTTTTCAAACCTTACAGCCACTATCCTCTTTCATCATTTGTATGTGGTCAACTTGGAAAACAACCAAACAGAAAAAATTCATATTCTCAAGATGAGATATTTTTCTCCATGTGGAGACAGTGGCCTAGCTGTATGTCTCCTGCACTCGATGCAACTCGTATTGCTTTCTCTTAAATGTTTGGATTAATTTCCTGTTCAGGGTAGACCAATCCCTCACTGAAGTAAAAACTATGTCAGCTTTAGAAGGAATGTTTTCAGAGTCTCCACCTGGGAAGACTACATCTCTGAGTGGGAAAATAAACACATTGGCCTTCAGTTGGTTTGCTGACTATTTTCTCTACTGACAACACTAATTGTTCTGTCAGTCAGGATGGTGACGGTTTTCAGCAGCAAGTCCTGAGAGAACAGGACGATAATGTTGTCTTTTGTTAGTATCTGAGCTCAGAAAACTTGGAGGTATCTAACTTTGTGTTTATAAAGTTAACTTAAAAACCAGGACGGACTGGATAGCACTGTGCAAATGGGCATGAGCTGACACAGATGAGCTTTGACTGTGTCTTTCCTTATGTTTCAGATTTAATAGATTAGGAGGACAATTTAACGCATCCTCAAAAGCTTTAAACTGCACTGTACTCTAAAACATGTTATTACACTAGGAAGTGACTGCATTTCATTCAGGTATAACAGAGCAGTGCTAGGCCTGTCATTCACATCATAACACTGATATGATGGAAATATATTTTGAAAATCATTAGATTTTTTTTCTCCTAAATGAAGACCTTTCTTCATAAAGGAGGATTTTTGCAGACTTCTAGTAGCACCAATAAGAAAATAGCACCTATATACACCACAAATTACTGATTCAAAGCAGCACTAATTTCTAGAAAAGAGCAGATAAAAATATGTAACTAGACTTTGCCAGACTTCTGGACCACCTAAATACATATCTACACATCTGTACTGCCAGTCCTTTTCTAAATGTTTGGTGAGTTTTTTTTCAAGGGAACAGGGTACCTATGCTGTACTACAGAAGCAGACAGCTGTCTCTGATTTTGCACAAGACAGTCAATATAACCTTTTCACAGACAAATATTATTACTATAACAAATCTGTCCAGAGTATGATTTCTTATATCATAATTTCTGACACAGTGGTTTCTTATTAAGTACGTCTAAAACATAGGAAAATTAAATATTCTCTCACAGATAATACTAATGCCTGCAATCATGGTGTCATAATTTCCTTTAACACAAGACACTAATTTTCTACCCAGTCAATAAAATGTACATAGAAATGACTGTTTGTGTTTTACTTCTGTTTCTCTCAAATGCCTCTCTGAGTGTTACAACCCAGAGAAACTTGGGGGAACTACGACAGCACACACGTTCCCTGATGATTTTAAGAAAACTTGAATACTTCTGTGCATATATGTGTTTACACAAATATATCTTACAAAATACTATACAAGAAGATGCAGCAGGAGTGCACATAAATATTTTGCATGAAGGTGGTCACACTGGTGTCATAGCTATGAGCTATAGTGCTGAATACATTGGCATGCACCCACAGCAGACAGCATTTCCATCTGCCTAGTCCTCTACACCTCCATGTCTCTTCTCCTGAGCCCAGTAAGCCAGTTGCAGAAACAGTGCATGGCTTCCTCTTGTGTTTTACTACAGATACAGTTCATTTTAGCTTTTACAAACAAAAAAAAAAAAAATTTGGCCTTCACTGTGAGGTCAAATAAAGAAATACCCATAGTGGAAAGCAGCACTGAGCTGCTGCCTGCTCTTGGGGAGGTCTGTTTACCTCTCTCTGTGCCCTGATGTCCCATCTAGCTCAACATCTGGCTTCTCTATTTAAATTGCAGAGATTGTGTATTACTCCACATCCTCAAGTGCCCACAACAATAGAAACCTCTAAAAAGGATCAAGACCACTAGCACATAAAATATGGTAAGTATCAATGATGACATGGCACACATATGAAACGTCTGTCTTGTTTTGAAATAGCCACCATGCGAGTCACCACACACAGATCATCTGACAAGTCAGTCCCATCTACCTTTTAAACTGCATCGCATCAATGCTACTACCATTTACTCAATTTTTTTCCCATTATTTAGACCAAAATTCTACAGAACAAATAGCTAAGAAATTATATTATAGATACTCAACTCTCTAAAATATTCATCAGAAAAAAATGCAATGATGAAACTGTACCAGTCCTCATCTCTAATTAATATAGGCCTGAGTTGTCATCTCCACAACTAGAATTTGCTGTAGGAAAATACTGATGGCATTAAAATCTGATATCTTACTCTATTTTGTGTCTAAGAATAAGTGCTTTATCATGTTGGATATACACAGTGTCTATCTATTATCCTTCCATATGCACATTTAACCCACACAGAAATAAAACTGGGGGTGTGGGAATGATTTTTATTTTGTGGGCTGTGTATCACTGCTTCAAATTACTGGATAATTATGTAATTTATTATTATTGTGTGTGGGTTTTGTTCTGTTGTGGGGTGGTTTTTCTCATTAGGATTTTTTTTAGATGCTGATTGCAGTGCCAAGGGATGTGAATGGCCATCCTTCAAAACAGAAGGAAAAATCAATACACAGAACGATGAAGACATATCTTCAGTCCTATGTATAATAAGTGCTAAGCTCTTTTTTTTTTTCATTCTTGTCCTATACCCATTGAGGGTCATTTCCAGCATGACAGCAGGGAGATCTGTCAACTAATAATTGGCTCATCCTTTCTTCCTTTGTTAATTAAAGTTGGCTGCAGTTGGATTAAACATATTGAACAAAGTCAGGGTTGAAGTCTTTTGGGACCTTGCAAAGCAGGGAACTGCAGCTGAGAGCTGGTTCTATGAGTTTTGTAACATCATAGATTTAACAAGATGAAAATCTAAAGATTTTGATAGTGTCAAGTCTGAGCTGGAGATTTAGTAACGCTTTTCTCTGCTTCATGTCCAATGGGGAATAAAAGTGATGGAAGTGATTATCAAGCTGTACAGCTATTGCAGACAACTTTTGTCTCTGGTGTCTTTTTCCTCATGACTATTTTTTCATCTTTTAACCTGTTCCTCTCCCAATTAATTCTTTTTTTCCCATTTGATTCGGGTTTCTGTAGCTCATTGCATGTCACTACTTGCTGCTGCCAGATTTCAGCACATTCTAGACTGAGGTATGAGCAATCACTATTGAGATTTGACTGGTTTGAGTGAAGGAAAACATGGAACCTCTTTAAAAAACTAACAATTTGTATCTTCTTTCTGTGTAGTGAAATAAAAGACTGCTGCTGAAAATTCTGAGCTCTGGAAAAATTTGTTTTAATACAATAATCTTAATTTTTTGAAAAAAAATGGTACTACAAGATCACTAATGAGAGAGAGAAATAAAATCAATACTTAACAGAGTAAATATCTATTAGCCTTTTCTAGAAGTTGTCCTATTTCTTCACCATGAGGTAAGTGCCAAGCTTTTATTTCTTCTGAAACCTAAGCTTGACTCTAACACAGACCTTCTGTGCTGCCCTTTTCTGTTAAAGAGACCACAAACTATTTTGCAAGATGCAATGGCAAGTAAGTAAAACAAAAATATTGAATAGTATTTGAAGGTAGCACTTGCTTATTTACTCTCTCATGTTGGTATCAGAAAAGCATATCAATGTTACATTAATGGTATTGAATGGGACATATTTTAAGGAGTTACATATTCACATTTTATTATCCATATGGCAGTGGACAACCTCACTATAGCATGTTGGCAGTAAGCTGCTCTATCAGAAGCAGCAGCTTCATTTTTACACTGAATTAATCCCATTGACAGACACGACATACATTTGTTGCTGGCTTAATGTTGGTCATTGTGGATAGACTGATTTACCATTCAGAGGTATTGCAAGAATTCTGCATTTTCATTCTTAGGTCTTGTTGAGAACTTCCTAAAGCAAGTGAAGACACATCTCCCTGCTAGATGCACTAACGCCTCTGTCTTGGGGTTCACATAACTCTAAAACCTAGGTCTGGGATTCAAAGTCATGAGAGTAGTTAGTGGGTACAAGCACCACACAGCTGCTTTTTCTAAAATTTTGGACTGTCCCTCTGATGTTTGATCATGGACCTGCTGGACCCCTTGCAGGCCTGTAACCTGTCTGTAGCTCTGATCAGGCTTTTCTGCAGGTTTTGACTTCCTGGTTATGTCCACCCAGACTTTACACTGGAGTTTTCGCTTTCACCCACACAGGCATAGCTGTCGCTTTGATTTGTGGTGTTCTGCATTTTGAAAGCTTCAATGTCTTTTTCTGTGATGATGACACAGGCAGGTTTTACCTCCATTTATTCCTTCAAAGAAGCCCTGCAAGGATCCCTCCCAATTTGGCCCCTTCCTCTTCCCTCTTTGCATCTTTCTGTTGGCTTTTGTTTTTCTAAGGGAGCAGAGGGAAACAGACTGGTCTTCATGTCTCATTGCTGTTGTAGCATCTCCACAATCTGCTACCATTCCTCTGTCTTCCTTGAGGTTTGAGATAATCTACCTCTGCAGATCCCCATTGCAAAAGGGATCAGTAAGCTCCTTACCGCTCCCCACTTACCATTCCCCACGCAGGGAATTCTCCCCAGGAGATGTCACTAGCCCTGAAATGATAGAAGTACATGTTCAAGGCCTGGACACATCTGTAGAGCACCCTGTGATGTGCACAGCACAGCACTGGACGGTTACTTGCTGGGAGAGATAAATGCTCTACAGAAAATCCACAGGCATGGAAGGGTTCCTGTAGGGACTGGTGATTGGTATCCACAGCAGTACCTTGGAGGAGTCCCTGGTTTCTTTCTGGCAGTGCATTGCACTAAACAGCTTGCTGACACCCTGCCTTTGCTGGGGGGAGTCCTACAGCCCAGGCAAGCGACACCGTGCCGGGGGGATTTCGGGTTCTTTCTGTAGAAGTGTCCCTTGTTCCCTACACAGAAGCCTGCCCCTTGCTCTGTGTCCAACTGCCCACATCTCCCGGGCTAACCTGTTACCGTGTGTCCCAGCCAGGCATCGGGGCGAATGCTTGTAACAACAGAACTAAACTAAACTGAACTAAACTAAACTAAGCAAGAAGCACCGAAAGCAAGCACGCCAGCCCCAAGGGCAGGCGGCGGGGCTCTCTGCCGGGCTGCGGGCTCGGAATGCTCCCGGGGGGCTCACGGGGCCGGCTCAGGCCGGGTGCCAGCCCCGGGCCCTTCGCGGTCCCCGGCAGGGCTGCGCCCCCCGAGCTCCGAGCGAGCCTCCCCGGCCGCGCTGCCCCGCGGACCGGCCCTCGCTCACCCTCCGGCCGGGCGGGGAGGCAGCAAGCACAAAGAGAGAGGTACTTTCATTTTTTAGATTTTTTCCCCTGGTTTTATTTTGGTTTTGGCTTTGGGGGGTTTTTTTCCTCTTTCGTGAAGGGCTTCGAGGGAAACTACCTCCGTGATCGACGTCGGGCACCGCGCTAGGCTTCCGCGGAGCAGAGGTGCTGTGCGTTTGACAATGCTATTAAAGCGTGGCTAAAGTTAACGCAGCCTCGACGGAATCTCAAAAACTAAATAAGAGACCAGTTTCAACCCCAATCCCCACTGGAGGGGACGCACTAGTATGTTTCTTATTTTTATTTTCCTTATAGCCTGTTAAATTGACTAATAAAGTCAACACAGAGTTCTCTGTGTGGCTTCAAAAAACTCAGTAATTTTGTTAGAAAACGTTGAAATCCAACCCCAAAGTATTCAGCCCAAATATTTAGTTAAAGTAACCCTGTGGGTTAATAAACTAAACAAAGGCAAACCATGCAAAACTGCAGCAATGAAAACCAGACTTAAATAAACGAAGGAAAGTTTATAAGAACCCTTTAGCTGGAAAAAAACAGCGAGGGAAAACTGCATGAAAGTTTAATATGAAGCATGTGATACACGGGGGCTCGTTTTACAGGTACACGGCTTCGCTTCAGACGGTCGTTGTCTCCGGAAAAATTTCGAAAATAATTATTCTGCTAAGCTGCATTTCCTGCGAAACCTCACTGCAGCGTTTTCTACTGAAGAAACACCCGACAGCTTCTGGCAGGTTAAGAGGACCTCTTCTCTGTCTTGCAGCTCTCTCACAGCCCACACTTCACCATATTGCTAATTTCGGTGTCTGACTTGTTTAGTTATTTCAGCTCCAGTAATGTGGTTGCAAAATATTTACCTTTCACACAAGAACCTGGATTATTTTGATTAGAGACCGATGCACTCTTCAAAATGTTTGCTTATGAGCAGGAGTTCTTCAAAAAGGGACACAACAAAAGATCCCTCTTCTCAACTACCGCTTTTAAAACAGTTGTTAATAGCTAAACCCCAGGTTTCAATAGAGGTGGAGTAAGCCTCTAAAAAGAAAAAAAGGGACATTTAAACCACGCTATTCAAAATACGTATGCTAAATTATCTCAGATTGCCTTTAGCACGTTGGCAGTTTGGTAATAATTATAACCATTGCTGTTCTGCAGTTTAGATGATCACGGAAGAAACCTTCATGACAATTGTTTTTTTATCAAATAAAGGGCAAGGGATTGATGACATGTTTTTCTCTATGGGTTTCCAAATTATTTTCTTTTGCATTATATCCCCAAAGAAGCAGCCCGGGATAAGACCGCTGGAAAAACAAGACCCAAAATAACAGGAGATCGTTTAAACTTCTCTTAGTTGCTTTTCATTGTCAAGAAAAGCTGAATAAACAGCGTCAGCCCCGCCTGAGAGCGCAGAAAGCAGGTTTGAAATGAAAGAGACATGCAGCGGGAAAAAGAAGAGGGCTTTTTTTAATTATTATTTTCTTCCCTTTTCGAGTACTTAACTTTTTCCTTTTCAGAAAGGAACTTCGTGCAGCCCAGGGAGCACTTTTTTTACCGTGTACAGAAGAAACAAGTCAAATTTAAAATTAACCTCCAGTCGTGCTGGGAATAGATCAGACCAAATGTTGGGGGAATTCCTTTATTTCCCACTTCTGATATTTCTGTCCAATTCCGCTGCTTAACCATCACCCGTTGTACTGCCAATGAAGGGAATGGTCCCTTTCGGTGACAAGCCCTGATGAAATGATTTTCTTTAGAAAGAAAAAGAGAAAGATGGACTAAGGAACTTGGGGCAACAAAGCTTTACAAGGAGAGAAGAAAGACTTGGGTAAAATACGACACATTTATCTATCAATTGCTAGACAAGACAAAGAAGGCTTAACAACAGTTTGAAAAGAGTGGCCTGTGAATGGTTACTATTCAATTTGTATTTTATTCCCCGCTGGTCATGGAATTGAGATCAGAAGAAAAAGTGAAAACACATGGCTGAGGTCAGTAGGATCAGAGAACCACCACATACAGCAAAGGGAAGGAAAAGCAAAGGGAACTTGTGTGAAGAAATGGATTATATAAACAGAGCTTACCATCGCCTGCACCCCATTATCCTATAATTTACACTGCATGGGAGCATAGAAATATATTAAACTAGTGATACGTTTCACCGTTGCTTTATGCCAATCAATTCCATTATATACTTTCGGACATGTTTAGAATTCTTGGACTAATGTGTTTATTTTAAATATCACAGGGAAATTATGACATCACCGGCAAATAATGCTGGGGAAGGTTGCCTTCCTTTTGAAGTACGCTGCAGTGAAACATGATTTTAATTACATAATCACTTTGAAACCGTAATTATATAATAAACGAGGGGGATTAAGCGGGAAGTGTATAGTACATTAAAAATTGCTTAGGTCCTGGAAAAACAAACCGAACACACAGTGAGAAACGTTCGGTCACGAAGATCGCTTGATAAGTTCGGGCTACAGCGTTTTTTCGAGTTTTGCCCGAGGCGACAAAAAGATGTCCCCTCCGACAGCCGCCGACGCTTGCTTCCCGTTTCTCCCCGGAGAACGCAAACCCAGCCCGGTGTCGCCGCCGCCGCCTTCGCCCGGCGGGACCGCGGCCCATCCGCGGAGCCTGGGCCGGCCGCCGCCGGGGAGGGGCCCCGCCCGCCCGATACTCCGCGGCCCCGGAGAGCCGGGCGGGGACAAACCTGTCTCGTAACACAGGGATCAGCTGACCCCCTCCGCCCGCCCGGCTCCGCACCCGCGGGCCGGGAGCGCCCCGGGAGCGGGGACTCAGCTCGGCAGCGCCCACCGCCCAGCACCCATTGCCCAGCGCCCATCACCCACCGCCCACAGCCCATCGCCCATCGCCCATCACCCATCGCCCATTGCCCATCGCCCATCGCCCACCGCCCACAGCCCAGCACCCAGCGCCCACCGCCCACAGCCCATCGCCCATCGTCCATCGCCCATCACCCATTGCCCACCGCCCACAGCCCAGCGCCCATCGCCCATCGCTCAGTGCCCATTGCTCGGCGTCCATCGCCCACCGCCCACCACCCATCGCCCACCACCCATCGCCCATCACCAATCGCCCATCGCCCATCACCCATCGCCCATTGCCCAGCGCCCATTGCCCAGCGCCCATTGCCCAGCGCTCACTGCCCATCACCCGTCACCCAGCGCCCAGCGCCCATCGCCCATTGCCCACCGCCCACCGCCCACTGCCCATCACCCAGGGCCCAGTGACCAGTGCCCATGGCCCATCGCCCATCGCCCATTGCCCACCTCCCACTGCCCACCGCCCAGTGCCCAGCGCCCAGCGCCCAGCACCCAGCGCCCAGGGCCCAGCACCCAGCACCTGGGCAGCGAGCCCGCTCCGCTGTCCTCCGGAGGCAGGAGGAGAGGAGGTCTCGTTTCACTTTTTAGGTAGCTTTTTTGTGTGTGTGTTTGCTTGTTTGGGTTGTTTGTTTAGTTTTTATTTCTTGTTTTCGTATGGTTGTCATGTTTCTTTTGGTTGTATTTTTTTGGTTGGGTTTTTTTGTTTGTTTGTTTGTTTGTCTTTTAGGGGCTAGACCGGAGCGCGGCAAGGTCCCAGGGACCCTCCCCGTCCCCGTGTGCTCTCCCCGGGGCTGCCGCCGCCGTTGCAGTCTGTCAGGCACGGGAGTCAGATCTGCCGGCCGCTTTCTGCGCCCTCCCCCTGCTTCCCCCTCCCCTTTGCCCCGTCCCGCTCAGAGCGAGCCAGGCACCGGGAGCACAGGAAGCCTCAAGGCAAGGGAGGGAGGGACCTCGCCCTCGCAGTAAGTGCCCACACACTGCCCAGAGGGCAAAGCCCTGGGGGCAGTGGTTGGATCCCCGCACCAGAATGAAATTCAGACCCAGCTAACCCAGTGCAAGAGTCTCTGCTCACAGTGTTGGGGGTGACACTTCCACCCTGAATTCCAGTGGTTTGTTGCAAGTCAGCTTGGCTCTCAGGGCACATCAGACTCAGCCCTTGCCACGCAGTCAGTGAACTGCTCTCAACATTTATCTGATGGGTTGCTCGCATCAGGGACATATCTTTGGGTCTGGACTGTGTATTTCCTACCCATCAGGACACCTTACTGTTTGGAAGGTGATGCAGCTTTGTTCTGGACTGGAGAGCTGTACCCGGAGATCTTCTTCATATAGATGTGCTTCCAGTAAATCCACTGCTCAGAAAGACCTCTGCAAGCACAGGGAGGTCTTGTGAAGAGCTGGCACATGGGGAGGCATGCACAGGTAATCTGCTTGGTGCAGCTTCACCTGGTCCCTGCCTGCAGGGAACAAAGCAGACTGGCACCTAGGGACCAGGCAGCGCCATGCTTTATCCAGAGTCTCATGGCCCTTCACACCCAGCCCATCTAGCGTGCTTTTCTTTGGTCCCTGAAGTCAAGGGTCACTGTTTCTGGGAGCTGCAATTCCAACACGCACCCACGTGGCTGGCCTGGAAACCACAAAGGCAGGAGGCTGCTTGATGATGGCACAGAAAGCCAAACCAAGTATGGGACCCTCATCAGGTGGCTCTGGACCTGGGCAGACCAGCTGGCTCCCCACAGTTCCCTACAGACTAGCCCAAAACATATGGATTCCTCTGGAATACAGCTTACATTCACATGCAGATGCTAATCACATACTCAAGAGGCTGTCCTAAAGAGAGTAATTTCCCCAGATGCTAGCTGTGTGGTCATGAATTCTCAGGAATATAATTTTTTCATATGAAAACATTTATTTTTCCTCCAGATGTCATGGTAATTAAGGCAGAAGAATGCACTCTGTTAAATGTGCAAGAAAGATCATGGTGCCTCACAAGTCTACAGGAGTCCCTGGAGGATCAAGTACCAGATGGCACAGATGAGTCTCTGACAGGGGCACGGGGGCGTATAAAACAGGCCTCAGCAAAAGTCTTTCAAGAAGCTATCACAAGAGGGAAGCTGGTCACAAAGAATGGGAGAGAATATGGCAGGGGAAGATTTCTGGTGCAGTGGAGAGGCCCCAGAATTGTCCAGTCAGTGTTCTACACTAGCCAAAGGGTAAACACATCATGGGGTTGTTTTAGTCAGAAATTAATCTGTTTTGTTCTCATCACAGTGTAGTGTCTGTTGTGGTTTTGCCAGAAGTCCTGGTCTCCTAATTACATGGGGGAAAACAAAAGAAGAACAGAGAAATGAAAAAAATATCTGCCAGAAAAGAACTAGTCTAAAGAGGCAGGCAGTGACACCTGTAAACAACAGGCAGCAAGAAGGGAGAAATAGGAAGCTGTTCTAGGCTAAAGGGCAACAAAGCAATGAGTGCCTGAAGCACCCAGAAGTCTGTTTTCTGCTGTGCAGATGTGGAGCTTTTTAATTCAGAAGTCCTCGGACCCATAAGTGTAAATGAGTTGAAAAAGAAAGAAGTAAATTTGTGCCTGGTTCATGACAGGATAGCCCATGGATTTGTCTCTGCAGTAACTTTCTGAAGTGCAGCTTAGTAGAGGCTAGGAGGTTGCAGTACGACTCTCAGCTTCCCTGGCTCTCATGTTTTTAAACTCCCATTCCGGCACATTTTATTCTCTTGATTTGGAACATCCCAGTACCACTGATAATAGAAGAATTCATACTTCAACAGTTTCTTTAATCCAAGTACTTCACAGGCCTGTGCTGACATGGTTAAGTTTGCAAAACAGCCTTGGACAGATGCAGCAGTTTGTTTACTTCATATTTAGTAGAAACTGTGTGTACACTTGGACCAACAGATGGAAAGGCATAACAAAATTATTTAAATAGTTTCCCCAGTGGAAGTTCTTCCCTGAATAGAGTGTGTTGCAAAAATTTCACTGACAGTTTGAAAAGCATAGGAAACTAAGATGAGAACTACACTGGAAAAATCTAAGGGTATAATATAATTAAGTACAACTTACCGGACTGGATAGTCTTGGTTTGACTGAGCATAGGTTTATATCAGACTAATTTAAATGTAACAGAAATTGTTTGTTTTGCAGTGAAAGTAGCTACTTTGAGATGATATATCCTTCCATCACTTTTTCATTTGACTCAAGGAAAAAAAACCCCACTGTTGTTTCAGTTGTTTCATCCAGCAAAAATGTGATAGAAACGTCTGGTGTATCTGCCTTCTCTAAAGGCTCTGCTTACCTGCTCAGCCCAGTCTTTGGTGTCTGGACCGCAAGTCAGACAGAGCCTGTGCCTGTCCTAGTTTCAGCCAGGATGAACTTCATTTTCTTTTTAGTAGCTGGTATAGCGCTGGATTTGAATTTACTACGAGAATAATTTCAGCAGCTCAGTGATGTTTTTGTTGTTTTTGTTGAGTAGTATTTGCCCTAAGGACTTTTCCGTTTCTGTGCTCTGCAGGTGAAGAGATGCACAAGAACCTGGGAAGGAGCATGACCAGGACAGGTGACCCCAACTGGAGAGAAGCATATTCCATACCACAGAACAATGTGCAGTACACAAACTGCGTCTAGTTCCCAGGAAAAGGGGCCAATCTCTGCTCAGGAACAGGCTGGATATCTATGAGTGGGTGGTGAGCAGTTGTATCACTTGCTCATCACTTGCTTATATTGAGTTCCCTTTCTCCCTCTCCTTTTCATTACTATTACTACTACTACTACTACTACACTACTACTACTACACTACTACTACTACTACTACTACTACTACTACTGCTACTAGTAGTTTGTAATTATTTTATAGTTACATTTTTGTTTCAATTATAATATAGTTCTCATCTTAACCTATGAGGTTGTCATGGTTTAACTGCAGCTGAAAAGTCAGCACCACACAGCCGTTTGCTCAACCCCCTTCTCTCCCCCCTGCACCTGTGGAATGGGAGGACAATCCAAGTAAAACTTGTAGGTTAACGCAAGAATGGTTCGATAATTGCAGATAAAGTAACATACAAAAATAATGGTAAATTATAATAATAATGATAATAAAAAGGAAAAACAAGTGGTGCACAATACAATTCACCACCTGATGATTTGTGCCAGACTCCCCTTGTCCCAGACTAGCCCCTCTTCTGAGTCACTCCCTCCAGTTTATATACTGGGCATGACCTTCTGTCATGCGGAGTACCCCTTTGGGCAGTTTGGGTTACCTGTCCCAGTTATGCTCCCTCCTAGTTCGTTTTTTTTATCTCCTCACTGGCAGAGCATAAGTCAAGGTGAAAAGGTGGAAAAAAAGTCCTTGACTTAGGATAAGCACAACTTAGCAACCCATCAGAACATCAGTGTGTTATCAACACCATTCTCATTTGGAATCCAAAACACAGCACTGTCACAGCTACTGAGAAGAAATAAACTCTACCCTGGCTGAAACCAGGACAGAGATTTACCTCTTATTCAGATTCTCCTCCCCCACCAGGGAGGGAGAAATGAGTGATCAGTTGTATGGTATTTAGCTGTCAGGTGGGATTAATCCAGGAGAGTGCCCAAAGCTCTTTTTCTGACACGTATGATAAATATGTCCAGGTTTGAGAGAAGGCATATCTCCAGCATGATGGTGATGCATCCCTTCCTTGCTTTCACAATACATGGGCAGTGGAAGGAAGGCTCAGAATGGCATGGCCCAGAACACCCATGATCATCCTCTGGGAACCAAGAGGGGGGTTCCAGTCACTGTTGGTGCAAGGATGTTTTTCACACAAACCTTGGCAGACTCACAGAGAAGAGGACCTGGGCAGAAATTTCAGATGTCCTTTCTTGGGAAACCAAAATGTTGCACAACGCCCTTTTTGCAGTTCATGGAGGATCTGAGCACATTTATGGACTCTGAAACCTACTGGCAGACTGCATAGTCATGGAGATGAAGGAGGACAGATAGAAGTTTCAGCAGTGATAGTGAAGCACTGTCATATTACTGTTTTACTCATGTGCCATATTACTCATTTTCTCAAGTCTATCTATGAGAGATTGCAAGATGCTAATCTTGAAGAAAGAGCAGATCAAGTAAATAAGATGACTGTTCTTTCTACTGTTCATATTTGAGTTAACAATATCCTTGTCAAGGCTGTTGATTGATGTAATAGAATCAACCAGACAAGAAAAGTGGAAGGAAGAGAGATGGGAAACACTTTTCCCTTCTCAAAAGACAGCATGTTTAAAAACATCTTGATAAGATATCCACAGATATCCATTAATTATGAGTATGAAGAGCTGCTTGCCAGGCTTTACAAAGCCTGTAAATGTCTGTGAATAAAATCTATCAGAAGAGCATTTGTTTCTTTTTATTATTGGTCTTTCACCAGAGTTAAGTCTATCAATTCTCCAGGTTTTTGGCATAGAAGAAAGCAGGGAACTCCTGAGAGTGAGTGCTTGTTTAAGCAGAAATTATCCAGATGGAATGTGGGGCTGGGAATCAGTATTAGGCCCATGTAGATACTTGTGTTCTGACATCTTCTTTTAACCTAATAATATGTAGGAAATGGCTTGAGAAAAACTGAAAGAGCCATTTTTCTCTGTCATGAGGATATGCACATGAAGGATTTTCTGGAGTTTTTGCTTCATTTATGCCACTGGAAAGAGTGAGCATCCTTTGCAGATGAAACTTAGAAACTA
Organism: Melozone crissalis; assembly: GCF_028551555.1. Taxonomy (NCBI): domain Eukaryota; kingdom Metazoa; phylum Chordata; class Aves; order Passeriformes; family Passerellidae; genus Melozone; species Melozone crissalis. Next base: position 48,661,116 of record NW_026535783.1, read on the forward strand.
TTCATCTCTGTTTTGGGAGCAGGCAATTTTCTGCCTGTGATAAATACAAAGATGGGGAAAGTAAGCTGATTGTGTTTTGACTGAATTTATGCCTGCCTTAAAGTCCAGACACATACTTAGTTATTTCCTTGCCTTTAGATAAAATGAATAATGAAAGTGACCTTGAACATCTATAAAGAAATCTAATTTTATCTGAGCTAAAGATATTTAAGTAAGAGTCATTCCAGTACTCTTAAGATTGGAACAGGATGAAACTTTGCCCAAGCGTGGTAGAGGAAAACATTTTGTGAGGCCTAGGAGTCTTAAAGGAGAGAACTGTAAATTATATCCAAGCATCAGCTTTTTTCTTTCACACCATTTTTCTTTCACATGCATTTCAGTGGATCTAGAGCTCTGTATGGCTCAAAGCCTACATCTATGAAGTGTAGTCACTTCTAGCAACACTGAACAAATTCAAAACACCATGCATGCAGGGAAGTTTTAAATATATGGTGCTGGAAGTTTTGTGCACAGAGATCTTGGAGCTCCTGGCTGGAATATTCCTCTTGCTCTGGTCACCACAATATCCCAAGAAGGGCATGCACATAAGCAATTAAATAGCTATTATTACCTTCAACATACAGTTTTTGACCTTTTTGAGTCTGTGATGCCAAAAATAAACTTCCACTGGAGAGCTGTTGATTACTGAACCCCACGTGTAGTCTTGCAACTTGCACAGGTGCCTTTCTTAGTCAACTTATTAAAATAATACAGAAACCTGTAGGTCTGTGGACCACAAGCTGACCAAAAAAATTAATTCAAATATGTTTCCAAAACTCTAGATGAAAGCACAAAGTACACTTAAGTGGGCAATAGAGATCATGCTAAACTATCCCTTTTATATTTTTCTTTACAGGATAATTTAATTTTAGAAGAATAAAATTTGTGTTTAAGAGACAGCCTTCTGCCTTTGAAACCTTCTCAGAGAAAATGTCTGCCCTTATCATAATCTGAAGACAAGTTACTCCCCATTTCCCAGCTGAGTTTCCATCAGACTGTTCCTATATCTTCCTTCTGGCTGCTGTCTGGCCTGGCCTCTCAGCTGCATGCAGCCCACTGCCAATCTCATATTTTGTGCATTATTTAAATATAAATATCCCTGTAATCTGCTTTTATGTGACAAGACCAATGTTTTTATCAGACCAATGAAGACAGAAACCCTGAGTCTCCACAGTGTGTTAACTGCATTGCAATTTTCACTTCTCTGTCAGCCCCAAACCTGTTGACCTCGAACGAGCCTGCAGAGAACCCTTGAGCAGAGACATGCCAGCCACCCTGCTCACTTTGCCATGACATGCTCTGTTACTGCACACAGGAGGCATCCGTGTTCTCACAGCTCAGAAACTCCAGAAGCTTTTGAAGCTTCAGAGACCAGGTCTTTAAGTAGAATGTGGACCAACTGACCTGATCAGGCATAGTTCTGAAAGTATAATGAGAACCTTCTCAGGCTGCTGTCCTGGATCAGTACAGTCACTAGTTCTGCCTTGGATTTAGAAGACTCCCCTGGAAGGTCAGGCAAGGTTATGTTGAAGTATCACCTCCATGTCTCAGAGGGATACAATCCAACATGTTGCACTTGAATCAGCTCATGTTGTTGGTATCTTACAGATAAATACCACTTACTGCACCAATATCACACAGTGAGGCAAAATCATAATAGAGGACACACAGTGAAAACAAATGTATTTAAACATAACCACATGTTCTGTGATTCCACAGGACTAAATCTTCAAAGTAATAATATTATTTGTAAAACACCTCCCTTGGCAAATTTTCCTGGACCATGAAAATACTGCAATAAAAATGTCATTTGGAATGTTATGTAAAATCATTCAAGAGAAGAACAAATAAAAGAACCTGGGATGGAGAAAATAAGCTTGGATACCAGTGAAACGCACAGAATCAAGAGGGATCCACATAGGAAACATCTGTGAAGGGAAAAGGCGTGTGTCTGCCTGTAAGAGCAGTGGGGAAACAGAGGAGAAGCGGAGAAGTAGTGATGAGTGCTAGCAGTTTCCAACAGGAAGACAGGCTGTGAAATAATTTCTTACTGCCATAAAAGAGGGAGTCTGTAGCAAGAAATAAACAAAGGATCCAACAGTGACCAAGGCTGTCATGCTCAAGCTGATGCTCTGCCAGGTCTGTGCTTGAGTCTGCCTCTCCTCCTCCTTTGAGCTGCCCCTTGCCTGAGCAGCTGGAAGCACATTTTGCCAAGTTGGTCATGGCCACAGGTGACCCATGGAGAACTTGCTGGTGAGCTGCAGGACCTACTTGTTGAACAGTGCTGACTGTAGCTTTCCTTCTAGCTGCTGATCATATGGTAAAAGGCAGATGTGCTAAAAATACCCTGTTAATTGCTGTACTCACTGATAAGGCAAACAGCTAAATTTTTGTGGACAGCTTACAAGAACCTATGTACTGCAGGGATGCTCATTTAGGGCAACTGTCTATTGACACAGACTTTCAGTGCTGGACCCTTGCCTGGCACCAGACATGGATTCTGACAGGGACTCCGGGTTTCTCACATCCCAATTGCTTTCAAAAATAGGCATTCTCACCAAAACCAGTCAGAATTTCATGCAGGATACTGAAATTCATGCAAGTTCAGAGAAGGGACCTAGCTGGGAATGGGGAGCTGTAAGGTGGACAGGACTCCTTGCAGATCTGTCCCATTTGCCCCACACCTTCAGAAGATGATAGTGCATTGGCTGAGCAGCTTTCTTGTGACCTGACCTGGCTGCCATTTCTCTGACAAGCAGTAATTGTAAATTTTTTATATTTCCAAGGAAAGATTTTTCAGACACCTAGCAATGTGACATTTTAGTGGCATAGCAATGGTACTGATTCTGGAAAGAGAATTTTTCTGATCGGCCTACTCATCTTCCTGTTTCTGCCATGAGGAATGTAAAAGGACTTTACAATTCCTGTCCTATAAAATGATAAATCAGTTGTCATTGGTCCTAAGATAATGCATTTATCTTTTAAAATTTTGAAGGCTCTTAGTGTGGAGATAAGTGAAACAAAAAAACTTCTAGGTAGATATATATTGATTTTTGTGCCATACAGATACTGACATAGACAGTTACATGCTTACAGGTTTCTTAATCTTTCTTTTCATTCACTGCCACTTGGAAAACACCCACAACAACAACCACAGCAACGGGTCAGCTAAATTATATAGGCTAAGAATACCTAGATGTAAAAAATGGATGGTTTTATGACTAGGCTTCCTCAGTGTAAAGCAGCTGATTTTTAATCTGGAATTTGCTGCTGATTTAAAAGTACCAGGATCATTTACAAGCAGGTCATACATGTGGTAGGCTCACCTGTAGAGCAAGCTAAGTCATTCCATTCATGCAGAGGAAAGCAAGAAAGTAGTGTAAAATTTGCTTGTGATGAGTTGGGCAAATGAATAGATTAGAAAAGGAAGGAGAAGAACAGATGAGTTCTAAGCACTTGGAAAAAAAGCTCTTCTTGAAAATCAGTGATTATGTCAGGAGATCCCACACAGCAGAATGGCAGTGAAGGCCTTGGGAATTGTGCATATCTGCTTTTGGAATAGCACAGCCTGTACAGAAGGATGACAGGCCAATATTACATTTGCTGTGTTAGGTTTGTGATTAAGATCTATGCTTAGAGTTTGAAATGTCCAATCCCATTCATTTTTCAAACGGGAAGGAGCTAGATTAATTTCATAAAGAAAGGGAGTACATTTTTAATAAAACATAAAGACTGTGCCAAGCACTCAAAATCTAAAAAAGAAAGAAATTTGTAGAACTTATTTCATATGCACACACCCCACCTTATGTGCTGGCATTATGAGGTAGCCCAATTGCATGTTTACATGCTGTTTTTTCTTTACAGGAGTATTTTAATAGTCAAAGCATTTGATGTGATACTTGGGAAATAAAACAGGTTTGTTTACCAAAAAAATCAGCTGTCTGGAAGCCTTTTGTTTCACTTATTGAAGAAATTGCAAGGCATGCAAGGAATAAGATGAGTTATAAAGACTTGATATCAAGGTTAAGGTAGTTGAAATTCTTGTAGCACTACTATTCATCTCTGTTCCCCCAAAAATTCCTCTATTACCGTGAACAAGTTACTTAAATGAAGTGATATGAACTTGTGGTTTGTACAGCAGGCCAAAAGCAGAGGCCCAGCTCACTGTAATGAGAGCAGGATCCAGAACAAAGAATAGGACTGAAGGCAGCCTGCATGTCCAGAGAGGACCTCTCACACAGTCATCATTCTGGCTTCAGGCAGCTGGCTCTAGAGCTCCATTTGGGCCAGGGTCTGCTTCCTGTCAGCACAGCACAGCAGTCAGTGCATCCCAGCCAGGCAGGCTCTTGTTCCCACTGCAGTACGAGGTTCCCCTTCCTGGGCACACATGTGAATCTGGGTACCACCCCAAGGCACGGTAGGTCAGTCTGGCTCTGAAGTAACAGCAGCATTGCCTATACCAGGGAAAGAGAAACAAGAACTACATGTTAAGGAAAAAGTCCAGAGAAGCAGTGAAGTCAGAGCTAAGCAAACAAGCAATCATTTATAGGCCACAAAATCAGTGCTAAGCTGCCAAACCAAAGAGGCCCTTTAGAGCTGCCTAACAGAAAAACCAGCAAGCAAAATAGTGTATATTACTCCCACAAAATGCCATAAAGCTAGAAACAAGAAGTCAGAAAGTCCTCAGTGATTAAAAAGCCACAGAAACACCAAGAAAAAAAATAGCTGGAACACTTTTCAAACGTCCAAAAGTGAGAAAACATGTAATTAAACAGAGCCAGGCCTATGGCTATATGACAAGACAAATCCTAAGAAACCACTTCTTTTTTCCCTTTTGCCACATACTTAATTGTGGAATTGATTGATTCTAGGAAAAGGAATGCTATTTCACAGTTTTACTTATCATAGAATCATAGAATCACAGAATAAGCTGAGTTGGAAGAGATCCACAAAGTTCATCGTGTCCAACTCATGGCCCTGCACAGGCTGAGTGCCCCAAGAATCACCCCATGTGTCTGAGAGCCTGAGGGTGTTGTCTAAATGCTTCTTGAACTCTGTCAGGCTTGGCGCTGTGACCACTTCCCTGGGGAGCCTCTTGTAGTGCTCTATCACTTTCTGGTTGAAGAATTTTTTCCAACCTAAACCTGCCCTGACACAGCTTCATGCCGCCTCCTCAATTCCTGTCCCTGGTTATGAGTGTGAAGCTATTGGTAGCTGCCACTGCACCTGAAGTGCCATTCCTCTTCCCCTTTTGAGGATGTTGAAGGCCACTGCGGTGTGTCCCCTCAGGCTCCTCTCCTCCAGGCTGAACAGACCAAGTGTCCTCAGCAGCACCTTTTTGTTCCCCTCCAGGTCCATTGATGGCTTCCCCTTTGCCATCTTTGTGTTTCTCCTTTGGACACTCTCTAACAGCTCTCTAATGTCTCCCTTACACTGTGGCACCCAGAGCTGCCCCCAGCACTCGAGGTGAGGCTGCCCCAGTGCAGAGCACAGCAGGACAATGCCCTCCCTTGCCTGGCTGGCCATGCTGTCCCTGATGTCCCCAGGACACGGGTGGCCCTCCTGGCTGCCAGGGCACTGCTGACCATGTTCAACTTGCCATCAACCAGGACCCACTGGTCCCTTTCCACAGCATTTCTCTCCATCTTCACATTCTGCAGTCTCCCCCACAAGCTGCCCCACCCCAGGGGCAGGATCTGGCACCTGTCCTTGCTGTGTTTCATACTGTTGGTCACTGTCCACGCCTAGGTAGTCAAGGTGTCTGCAGATCCTCCCTCCCCATGAGGCAGTCAGCAACTCTTCTCAATTAAGTGTTGCCAGCCAACACAGTATTCTTTACAGTCCTTTATCCCTGTCATTAATGAAGATGTTGAAGAGCACAGGGTTGAGGATAGAGCCCTGAGGATCCCCACTAGTGGCAGCATATTCCATAAAGGACTTCTAGTGATGGGTTACACATACAAAGTAAATTTAAGTGTTCAACCTTTGTGTAGGACTTTGAAGTTTTTCTAGAGACTAGATACCCCTGACCTTTCGCAAATCCCAACTTTTCTTTTCCTTTATTTTCATTATAATGCTTGATTCAGTCACCCACACACCCTCTCTTTCATTTCTCAGCAATCCCACAGCACCAACCATAGCAGTAATAAGAGGAGTGACAATAAATAATAAATATTGTAGCAGATTTAATGGAGTATTTGATCATTTAAATATATTGTGTTAATTTTCACAATAAATGAAAAAACCTACTGTAAGTTTGTTGTGCCCTCAGGGCAATGGAGTGAGATGCACTGGCATCATGAAGGAGCAGAGTGGGCAAAGCACTACTGCACACAAGGACACCCTGAGCATCACTCACAAGTGGGGCACAAGGTCCAGTTGCCAGGTTCCATCTGACACATATCATGTTTGAATCATTGCAAGACATCAACGCCTTGCCCAGATCCTAAAATCACAGTGCCAGGATCAGATTGGCAGGGGAAATAAGCTGACATTAGCTGAGATCTGCAAAAATAAGAAGATTTTGTTGGTGTCAGGGAAGTAGTTCTTTAAGATTTTTTTAGTCCTATGTAGCCTAAAAATAAAAACAGTATTCACTCCACCCCTGAGATGTTGTCTGGAACACATAAACACTTTCTAAACATCTGTATTTTCAAATACAGTTAATTTTTTGTTTGCCTGTTCTTTAAGCCAGTGAAAAGAGAGTACAGAGAATGCCCTTTGTCTATCAAGTTTGTAAGAGTTAAACAGTGACAGAAGAAGGCACTGCAGATCCTTCACAGGGGTTTGTTATTGTAGAAAATTGCAGTCTAAATAAGAAAACTTTTATTTACCAGAGTTGAATCCACATGCAATCAGACAGGCATCTTTGCTGGAATAAACCATTGATTCTTATATGATTGGCTAGTAGATGCTTTGAAGATTTATTTTCCAATGAGATGACAGCCTGTTTGCCTGTTTGCTTACTAAAAACACTTCCTTACTAAAAACACCTGTGTGGATGATCACTTCTCTCTCCAGCAGGTGCCATCATTTATATCAAGGTGTTTGCTAAAGCTTATGTGTGCTCACTGCTGAAGGGCAGTTTCTGCAAACAGTAGTGTCATATTGTTTTTCAAAAATGCTCTTAACACCACTGCTGAGCAATGGCTGCTAGGACACTGATCCTTTCTTTACATTATGTACTTCAGTTAAATCAGAGAACCTGTGAAATTAAGAGTTATGCAAGATAGGTCACAGTACATGAGCTCATCTTCCACCACATTGAGGCAAAGAATTCGACTTTCTTACATCTTTCACTGCTCTAATGCATTAAAATAAATTGTATAAGGCTGAATTATTATTTTTCCCTTTGGTTTAGACTAGCATATCTCTTTCTTTTCAGATATTATGTCTGTTATACTATGGTCTTTGCTAGAGCAGTGAAACTGCTTCTGAAATCTTATATTATTATTATAGGACTGCCAAAAAACTGGGGTGACTGACAATACAAAGCTCAATGAAAAGCATGTTGTAAAACAATGATATTTTCATGTACCTAATAGAGAATGTTACATAATCTAAAGAAAGTAAACATTTTGACTGCTATTTAAGAACATATTAATAGTTGCCATATACACTACCATACCCTTGTTCCAGCTGCTGCACTTTAAAACTGTACTTTTTAATTATATTTTATTCATTATTTTAATTTTTCCAAAGTGCGACAGAGAGTGATTGTGTCAGTTAAGAAATGTAGGCCAGATTTCCCTAAATCTGAAATTTGCTTAACACTACCTTGTGAACCTTGAAGAGAATAATTAGGCCAAGACATTCACATCTCAAACATCAATGGCAAACGTTAGGCACAGAAAAGTAAGCTACATTTCTGTCTGTTTGCTAAAGAGAAGATTGCTTTTCCCATCCTGCCCATTCATTTGATATGGGGCTGAGTTTTGTTGCAAATCCCATTTCTTTAGCTATATAGATGTCTTGCCCCAAGGACAATAAGTTCTTTCAAGTCCATTATGTTTGCAAACCTCACCTTTTCATGTGTGGATGGAAGATTGCTGTATGTAGCATGAGATTTGGAAAGGCCAGTGTTGATTTATTGACTGCTTAATAGTTCCTCAGCAGCAGTTGTCAAACAACATGTTGGATAATTTTCCAAATCAGAGCTGCTTTCTGAAGAGCAATTCATTGGACTTTGAATGTGTAGGTCTAACACCAACACACTCAAAAAGATTCATCAGATGTAATAACTCTCAAATAATTTTTAAAAGATAGGCATTCTGACTTCATCGGAAAATATTGCAACCTACTGAAATTCATCGAAGCTAATATGAACTAGACATAGTCCTCATATATGCTCTGCTGGAGGTACATTCTTATTCTATGGGAGGCTGTGGCCTTGCAAGCCTTGAGCCATGACACTGACAGTAGGACATTGCTTTGCAGGCAGACATTTACCTTATTCATTATTGAGGGAGTATCCTGTTCTTTAGCACTGGATATCAGATTTTCAGGACTAGCCTGGTGGTGGAATGAGAAACACAACATATCTGTGACTGCCTTGTCCTCAGGCCATCAGGCATCCATCTAATTTTAGGGTGGGGCAAAGCAAATTTAAGAAGTCAGGCAACCTAGTTAAGCTAAATACAGTCCACATTGCTTATTGGAAATACTCTCTGTGCTCCAATTATCTTCAGACTTTTAAACAGATTCCCGAGTGCTTTAGGATTTGCTTCAGCATAAAACTCTGTAAATAATTAAATGTGTTGATTACAATTTTAAAAATTGGATTGTGCTGTAAGTACTTATTCTTCTGTGGTTTTACTGAGAAAGACATACTATTCTTAGGTAGAGCTGTGCAATCAACATGTGAAGAAATGTGTCACACATATAAGTGACATTTTACAGCTTTTCAACCACTAGCACTGGTTTGTTCATTCCTATGTTACAGATGGAACTTATATATCAAACCTAACTGCCAGTGTTCTGAGTAAAATATCTCACCAATCGCATGACTGTAAAAGAAATGGGGAACTACCAGATTTTTCAGTTTAAGATCTTACTTTTCTGGTTGCTATTTCAATGTACTCATCATTCCATGTGCTAATCAGGAAATATCTGAAGCAGTATCTGGGACAGCCTTTTTTCTTTCAAGGGGATGAGAATATCTTCTCCTAGCAAAGTGCATATCTTGTTAAGGAATCACAGAGGGGAGATCTGTGGGCATTTTTTGCCTTTATCCCTTTCAGCATGCCATAAAAGTTTTCAGGAAAACAGAAATGGGCAGAAAAGGAAGTTTTCTGGTTCTTGGATGTAAAGCAAGCTGTGAACAGAAAAGCAAATGGTGGAAATCACCACAGAGGTTGCAATTGCAAAGGACAAACTGTGCAGGTTTTAAGGACAAACTACAGTGTGCAAAGGCTCCACCAATATATCAGGACTTGCAAGGTCTCACAATGAAAACTGATAAACATATTTTTATCCAGTATATGTCTGCACATAAAATAATGTAAGATGTTTAAAACACTCCTGTCTGAAAACACTTTGATTTTAGCTGGGCTTGCTACTGGGAGATAGCAAAGGCTTATCATAAATTCACTATTTCCGAGTGGTCCAAATTTTGTGCATATGCTTTTGTGTTTGATATGATGACTACAATGAAGACAATGGTGTTTCTCAGCTGCTCCTCAGGTCAGCTGCAGGTTAATGCAGATGCAGGTTCGTTATGGACATGGAGCACATGCTGTCAGTCAGGTTAGCTTTCATGGTTATGTGATCTCACCTTCCTATCACTCAGCCTTGCTTTTCAGGATTTGTTTCTACCAAACCTAAGAAAAAAGTCTGATTTGGCCATGTATAAGTCATATATATCGTAACTTACACTGCCCTTTGATAAAGGGATTATGTGCCCAAAATCATGGAATGCCAGGTGGGGACGTCTAGGATTATCAAGTCTAATCTTTCTTGGCAAAAGCGCAGTCTCTACCACATGGCCCAGCACCCTGTCCAGCTTCTTCTTAGAAGTGCTATTCTATGCTGCAGAATCCACCACTTCCATGTGGAGTTCACGCTGGAGGCTGATTGTTCTTTTCGTGAAAATTTTTTCTCTTGCATCTAATCAGAGGCCCCCCAGGCATAATTTCTACCCAATAGCCCTTGTATTTTCCATGTGACTCTCTGTAAAAAAGGAGCTTTATCTTCTTTGTACCTAGACTTTGAATACTGGAACATGGTGATAAAGTCTCCCCAAAGTCTTCCTTGTCTCAAGGCTGAACAAAGCCAGTTCTCTCAGCCATTCCTCACATGTCAGGATTCCCAGGCCTTTGATCACCTTTGTGTTCTTCTCTGGACCCCCTGCAGCCTGTCCACATCTATTTTGTACAATGGGGAACAAAACTGAACACAAGATTCCAGGTGAGGCCAGAGAAGCCCTGAATAGAGCAGGATAATGGCTTGGTCATCTCTGCTGGTGACGCCCTTGATGTCACCCGGTCTCCTGTCACCTTTCTGTACCACAGCAGCCCACTGGTCACTCAAACTGAACTTTGGGCACCAGGACCCCAGGCCCCTTCACACAGAGCTGCTCCCCAGATGGACAGATCCCAGCCCATGCTGCACACCTGGAGTACATTTTTCCAGGTGTTCCACAAGGAATATCTTATACTCATTTTTGCTGAAGTTTGTAAGGTCCTCATTAACCCACTCTTCCAGCTTATTAAGGCCTTCCTGCAGGGTGTGTTTCACAAAGTGTCCACTTCCTCTTGGAGTTTGTTATCTTCAGCAAATTTCATTGGGTCACACTTGATCCCATCTTCCAGATCACTTATGGATATACTAAACAGCACTGAGCACCCCATCAACCCTGCAGAACTGCAGCTGTTGTCAGTGTGAAAAGGAGCTATTTACCAACACTGCCAGCCAGTTGCTCACACACTACATGAATCACATGTCCAGACCATAACACAGCAGTTTCTCTTAGCAGGAGGTTGTGCTAAGTGTTAGCATAAGCCTTCCTTTTGCTACCACCCAGGTAGATAATGCCCACCACTCATCCCATATCAACGAAGCACGTTACTTTGGTATAGACGGTAATCAGGGGGCACATTCTTAAAAAATTCCCAGCACTTGATAGCTTCTCTGTCCTCCATGAAAGCTTACCATGGAATCCCTCTCAGCAGAGCTCTGAGTGAGCTGAAATTTGCTATTCTAAAACCTCATCAAATCTAAAACCTTTGCCTAACTAACCTTCATTGTGTTCAAATGAGTCCCAAATTCCTCAATATTGTGATCACAGCAGCCATGGCTATCTCCAAATGAGATATTACAAAGCAGAATTTCTTGATTTGTGAGTACAAAAAAAAATTATTTTTCCCTATGATTTTTGTCAGTTATGCATGGATGATAGCTCTAAAAATAGTAATAAAAACATAGAAATTATAGAGCAGTGATATTTTTTTTTCTGAAATGCTTGCAGCGCTTGTATTATAAATACATGGAGCAGCCTCCCTTCTGCTGTTCCCTAAATTTGTCAACAACAGACAGACATTGCTGAATATGTCTTGAAGCCTGTTCACCTTCCCAGTGTTTGCTTATCTGAGTGCTGAACAAGTAGTGCTCAGCAAACACTGATTTCAATTTGCCTCTGCAGAGGAAGGAGTACATAGCTCATATTGCAAAAAATACAGATTAGGAGACCAGATTCTGAGTGCTGCTGCACTACTTTTGAGCAATGCATGAAGGTACCCCACAGCATACTTCTGAAAGAACATGCATTAGTTTTACACTCTAGCTGTCTCATTTTTTAAACTCTTTTCCTCCTACTATCTCCAGTTTTATTTCATTTATCAAGTATTTTTCCACATTTCAAAAGTTAAATACTATCACATTGTTTGGGTATCTTATTTTAATTATCTGGCTTTCTACTTGAAATTATTGTAGAGATCATAACTAGTAATTATAAGTAGTAATATGTTTTGATGAATATTACATAGCTAATTTTGAATTTTGTAACCTCACTGATTTGATTCATCCTGCTGTACTATATTGCACAATGTGACTATATTGAGTAGATAAGTGACTATTTTTTACTTCAAAGTGCTTCAATGATCCTTGGATAAAAGCTTGAATCCACTGAAGTCCTCAATTAACTTTATTTCAAATTTCAGTGAAAGTTAGTGTAAGTAATATCTTTAGTAGAATGAGAAAAGGCAATTATAATATTTGAAAACGGCTTTGTGGACACAGGATTTCTTCTTTTGTGTTATAAAAATACTTGTATTCACTATAACATCATGTTGGAATAGTGGTACCTGTTGGACAATGCTGTTCCCACCTCTGATGAATTAGTCCCAGTCTCACTGGGTCTAATGGCATCACCTTCATCAGAATTACTACATGCTTGCACATATGTGACACAGCACCATTATAGGCCCCTGTAAGTGTCACCAGCAGCTATTGGAAACTACAAACACAGCACATGAAACATTATACAAAGCTATTAGCCTATTTTTAAAACCTGTTAATGTTAGAGAATGGTGTGTGCGGTCTTGGTCTATACATGCTATGGCCTGTATTCCTTAGTATGCATAGTAAATCTTCCCTAGTATTCCTTCTATATGTAGTAAATCATAACCTAATTTAGAATTACTGACTGAGATCAAATGACATTGAATCTGTCAGTGTAACAGTGCATATGTAAACAAAATCCAGATTTTTCCCAAGTCCCTGATTCAGATTTGGATCTGTCCCCTTTTGCTGTGGCTAGACATGTTTGCACAGCCACAGAGATGCTAAATTGAGAAGCAGTTGAATAACGTTACTTTCAGCTGTAAATCAAACAACAAATGTGAAACATATTACAACTTTAGAAATTAATTATATACATCTGAGATTTAATATTGGCACACCTTTTGGAAGGAAACGCCCTATTTGGTACCATACACCACTGATTTCCAAACTATGTTGACTGCTTCCCTGCAGTTGGTACATGTATTTGTGTACACACACTGACATGGTGAGATCTGCTTTGTTCCAAACTTCCTCTGAGAGATGCCTCTGCAAAGACAACAGGTGCATGAGGACTTTGATTGCTAGGAATTCCAGCTAATGAAGAAATGGTCCCCTATAACTTCAGCATACATTTTTCTCTGCTGGCTGTCATACAGGGCTCTCCAGATAGTCCTAAGTCTGTTTATCATTCATTTATTTCTTTCATAATCAAACTGTTCTTCCCGAACAGCAGATCTTCCATCTTCTGTAAGAGCTTTTGCTTTGGAGGGCAAAGGGCATCTCAGTCACTTGTTAATAACAAGGTCAGACCACTTTCAATCCCATGGTCTGCTGCAGCAGCTCAGCTAGGTGGCCATGAGGAAAAAGAGCCACAAGAGTCACTGCTCTTACTCTGGCAGACAGAGGGGATTTTAGGGTCTTCTCTGCACCCCCTAATCACAACAGGCATTTCTCTCTCTCCTCCTGAGAGCCACATATTTCACATTTTCCCTGTGCAAATAACTGCTCAGGCCCTTTTTTCAAAGAGCCTTTATTAAACCACCAACTATTTGCTGTCAAGACATTTAGGATGAAATCATCGTGTTAAACAAATAAACGCAGCTTCATACAGATCTCTGCTCTGGGAGCAGAATAAGAAAATAATTTCTGTCTGCTCTCCACAAAAGCGGCTGGAAAGTCTGAAAGAAAAATATTATTTTTACTTCATTGTGTGAAATATCGTTTTGGACGATCTGTCGCGTTGAGCGTTTGAAGAGTTTTGGCTGGCAGGTTTCAAGGGTCCCCTGGGTTGACCCCCTGGGATTGTTTTCTTCATTAATAAACTTTGCATGATGTGTGTTAAAAGGAACATTTTGTTTGCTGTGTAAATAAGGGATGTCAAACAAGAAGCAGAAGCCTCGCAGACACTAGATGAGGTGCTCTTCAAGGGCAGGAGATGCTTGTGAGGAAAAATAAAAGAGAAGTTGAAAATAATGTGACTGCCCTTATCCAAGCTGAGGCATTGCTGTGGAAACTATTCTGCCTGTGAACCCAAATGAGATAGCTTCTTTGTAAATCCCAGAGAGAAAGAGGCACATTGTGCCTTAAAGCAGCAGAAGAGGTACTTGGGAAAGCAAAGGCAGGAACATCTACCCAAAGCTGGGCAAAGCAGGCCAGATGGTGCAGAGCAGGCACTGCCATCACCCCGTGGAAGAAGGATTTTGACAGTTCTGCGAGCAGCCCCAGGGAGAGGGGCTGAAGAGCATTTCTGCATCAGCATTTGGCAGTCTGATGCTGCTGTGGAAATTACTGTGGTAAAGCTTTTGACCGGATTTAAGGCAGTAATTTGCAAGAAAGCAATCAGCCTTTTGCTGGTCCTGGCATTTTGTCTCCTATCACAAAGCAGAAGTAAAAATAGCCTGATGCTTATTGGTGTTTGTTTTCTGCTGCCTGCCTCCTTGCCTGTACTGCCACTCAACTCTCCCACTGCTTCTGAAACTATTCATTTTGCATCTGTTGTTTCCTGCCCCCTTGAAGAACCCTATAAACCTTATAAAACAAGTTAGTTCCTAGTTAAGAGTATCTGAAATGCATCAGAAATGCTATAGTCAGGAAAAAAAAGTGTCCCCAGTGTCACTTTGGGTCCCATTCTGGGCAGGGGTAGAAGCAGGCAGACAGGCTGTGAGACTGCTGCTAGGCATTGGATGAACCAAGACCCTCAGCTGGCTTTTCCCAACCTGCACATATTCCTATAGTGTCCTTTTCCTCTGGCTGTCATCACAGGGAAAAAAAATACTCAGACTGCTTAAAACTTGTTTACATTAGGAAGAGAAGAGCCAAGCACACTGCTTAAGAGATGAAGGAGGATCAATTCTCTAACTTCAGAGATCCAGGAGAAGAAATATTTCGGTGTCCAATAGTCCTTGGACGTAATTATAGCTGACAGGATACTTACATTTACCACTTCGTGCAAAGCTGTGCAGTGCATCAGGAAGAGATGTGACCTCCACAGCTAAGCCTCAGGCCAGCTTTAGAAGCAATTCTAAAACAAACATGAAATTAACAGTATTACCTTTTTCTTAATCTGTATTGTATCTTTATTACTGAAATATTTATCATATGTAGGTCACATACCATGCAGTCAGTAAGCTCACTAAGCTGATTTCAGAGCTATGTTAATAACTGAAAGAAAAACATTTAATTTGTCTGAAATAAATAAATATATTGTTTCAATAATTTTGGTCACAAAAATGGTGAAATGAAAATAATTTTTTGAAGAGGTGATTTGGTTGAGAATCATAAGAGCCACTGTAACTGGTGATGGTGACAAATAGAATTTCAGCTAATTTAATTGACCAATAAGCATAACTGATGGAAGGATGTCTACCAACAATGATTCAAAAGCAAAAATTGGTTTTGAAGTGACTTGCAGTGGATTTAGGATGGTGAAACAAGACTAAAAAAATCTGGTTTGCTTTTAGAAATTTAACTATGTATCTCATTCCACAAGCTCTCTGCCTGGAGTCCCAACTTCTATTGTCATAGAGTTTTTTTCACTCTTAAAATTTTTTTGTCCAATGGATAAGATTAAGAACTTGCATTAAGAACTTGTGTAATGTTTATGCCGTATATAATCTTTCCATGTACAAATGTTGGTATTTTGATTTTGCATCCAAATTCCCTTTTACTGATTCTTTATTACCAAGAAGCCTATTTTTGATTCAAAAAATTTGCTTGATTTTAAGAGGAAAGAAGCTGAGTACCTGCTCTGAGCTAATTGAGTTGCACTAGCAGCTATTTATACAGCTTGTGAGTTTATATAAGGGTAGGACACTTTCATCAACAGGATGGACTAGAAAGCTGTCACAAATTTTTCTAGATTTGGGTACTTAGTTGCAATACAGGTCAAGTAATTTCTTATCAAGTGCTAATTTTTAAGAAACTTAGGGATTATATGGAATTATTATCTTCATCTTATTCTTTTCTAGACAGAAGATATCCATTCAACAGGTAGTCCTGACAGCAACCATATCAGAGATACCAAAAATGGCATGAACATGGAAATTGAGGACATCCATTTGAAAGACAAAGTTCTGATCAGATAGCAGTACATTAAAAAATCCCCACATATCATTGATACAAAGCTGTATTGGAGGAAGTTAAGTTTTGTCCAGGTTATGTCAAAACTTAAAAGCACTAAATGTGACATCATCCTTAAATGATGTCCAAGTATTTTTAAAATAAATTAGAATTTACACTGGTATTCCTGAAAAACAAAGTTACACGTAGTGATGAGTAAAGTAACCTGAAGCATTGGCTCATGAAGTTTTAGCAGTCGAGTATTATGATACACAAATTTTAGAGCCTTCACCTTCAAACAACAAGATATTTATCATGGTTACTACATGGATTTTTGGTGATAAAGGTCTGAGGTTTGTATGGTGATGATGCCTAGGGCCAGCTCTTCTTTCCATGTGAATGGTGTTCAGGACACAATGTTCAAACAGATCAGAAAGATTAGCATGCAAATTACCTCTAAGTACATAAAGACCATGTCTTACAGGTGTTTGGATAACCTCTTTTAAAAATTAAGATTATCCTGTGAACCTCTCTGGGTAGGCTGTTCATTAGCCTTGGAATTAATGAATTGTCTAATCTATCTTCTTTTCTCAAGTTAGTGCACTTTTTCACATTTTGTCCCCAGTGGAATGGAAAATGATTGATCACTGTCCTCTTCATAACAACTTTTTACATATTGGGAAATTGTTATCCCTTCCTCCCCCTCCCCTTGAGCCTCATGCTTAGTCTTCGCTTTTCTAGACTAAACAAACCCAGTTCTTTCAACCTTTTCTTGTAGGTCATGTTTTCTAAACCTCTGATCATTCTTGCTACTCTCCTTTGCACTCTCTTCAATTTGTCTACATCTTTCTTGAAGTGTGGTTCCCAAAGCTGTACAAAGCACATCATCTGAGGCCTCACCCATGTAGCCTAAAGCAGAACTCTTACTCCTTTTTCCAGTGGTAAGACATTCCAGGTGAACGAGCAAAGAATAATATTTTCTTTTATCCTAACACGGCTCCAGCAAGGCATGGTGTTGTGATTGCCTATGATTGCCTATGACCTCCAGATTCACTTTCTACAATGCTGCTGCAGTCATAATCTTTCTTATCTTGTTTCTGATTATTTAGATTCTTCTTAGCACATCTAACATATTTCTCTCTCCTTTATTCCATCTTGAAGGCTTCAGACCATCTCTTCTATTTACCGGGACTGTTTTTTATTCTGATCACTGCAAGGAGTGTCTGTATGACACCAGCTGCCGTAGCTCACACAGGCCATGGTCTGTGACCTCTTTCTCTCCCAGGGCTGTATGGCCACGTCATGGCTTTAGTTGCAATGACATATGTGCCCATCTCCAGTCCCAGTAACTCACCAAACATACAGAGAGGAAAGTTTCGCCCATCTCACACATTCATCACAATGTCTGAGCTGCTGAGAGCAACTCAAAGAGCAACTTCAGCCTCAGATCCTCTAGCCAGGGAACCCCTCTGAGAACAAGCTCTCCTGCTCAAGTACATCCCATGTGACACCAAGTAGGAATCAAATATACCCTACATATATATTTCCTATAAGTGTAGGGTATATTTCCACTATAAGTAAAATAGTCTGCTTTTAAGATGACTTCATCTGCCTGGACTGCTTTGTCTCATACTTTATCTTCTGAAACCTGATGCACTGGTTCTTTCAGTTAGATGCTTAACTTTTTTGAAATGTAATATTGTTACTCTTCTGCTCTTCTTACTTCTTTCTACCTGCTCAGCCTTCATTTTTCATCCTATGGTCAATTTTCATCTGCCTTCAGATTCTGAACATATTTTTCCAAGAACTAGTATCTCCACCCATAATTGTCCTTTTCCTTGTACGATTTTCTGTGGACAGCTTGACATTTTCAACATATTCAGGGAACGTGATGGACCATTTTTCACTTTTGCAACAGATAAGCAAGCTCTGCTGAAACTGTCCTTTAGATTTTTCTATATTAAAGTATTTGGGGTTTACATATTTTTCAGCTTCCGCCTCACCATCTGGTAGGATGGTTTGTAATCAAACGCTGCTAAATCTTGCTAGTCCCAGATGTATCCAACTCATGTGCTGCCTCATCCATGTCTCTGAAATTTCAAATTTATTACATAACCAGTATTTAGGTTCTTATATCAATACTTGATATGACTTACACTTGCATTTTCAAAAGAAATCTACAAAACAATATAAATAAATCTGCAAATTTAGAATAAAAGCAGAGAAACCAGTTGTTACAAAACTGGTGGTGAAACTTGCTTTGACATGCTCCTCAAATTCTTAGCATTTGTCTGGTGATGCATCAGCAAATTGTTATGCTGTGGTATTTAATTTTTCTTCTCTCATGTTTATTTCCCTCCATTTATTATCTGCTTCCAAGATTTTTCCTGGATCTCTATTTCTGGATTTTGAAGGTCCTCTCAATAGTTTCCTCCGAAGCCCAGGCCCCAGAGAAAGCTTTTCACTAGAGTGATCCCATTTCTGACTAATTCTCCTTGGCAACATACTGTCTGGTGTCTAAAGAAGCCAAAATCCTTCTGTCAACTCTGTGCAGCCAAGTATTCTCCTTTAGCCCTAGCCATCATAATCTCTGGGATCACATTCAGACCCTCTTCTTAACCTGCCAGAGCTGTGCAGCTGCTGGTCATGTGGATCCAGCAAACCAACCAAAGTCTTCCCTCCCTCATCCTCCTCCAGCTTCTCTCAACCTGATTCTGGGTTATTCCAAGCTGCCTTTGTCCCCTGAGCCACCACTGCCCACTCTTGCCTTTCCTGTGCTGTGCAGGGGTTCCCTGAGGTGCTCCAGGCAGCAGGTTCTCCCATGGCATGTTCCCTGCCTGGCCAAGGGCTCTCATGGCTCAGCTGTCAAGCCCACCTCTCCCACGTCACCTTGCCATGCTCTGCTCCCCCATGGAAGGCTGCCACAGCCTATCCCCTTGCACGTCTTCTGCCTCAAGACCTCAAAAGGCTTTGCAGATTTTTTTCCAGCAATGGGTGATAGCAGGAGACAAACCAGTGATGCAATCATTGCCATAATTGATCTGGTAAATTAAGAGCCAGATTAGAAACAAAACTGGTGACCTTATTCTAGTCAGGACCCTCTGGTCATGTGTGAGTTATGGAACATCTACAATGGTCTAGAGGGTCTCTTAACTCTCCCACAGGTTCGAAAACATTATTTGGCCTACTTTATACTCCTGACATGGATAGTCCAAGTGATTTGCTCTGTGCCACTCAGCAGAAAATTCCCATTGCTTCTAAGCACTACCAGGCTAGACTCTGCTACGTTCCACTTCCAAAGATTTTAGTTACGTCTCTAATTTTGGGGGGTTTTTTAATTGCTTGGTTTGCATGACGTGGCATACTTTAGAACATTGTTTCTGTGACATTTCTTTGAGATCACAGATTTTACAATTACCAACTACAATTACCAACTTTGTTCAATGGTTCAGTGCTCTTTGAGGATGCCTGTTCATTCCTCTATATTACCTCAGTCTTATAAAAAAGATGTATTACTTCAGAATAAAAATTAAGTTTTGGAACTTTTCAGTTCAAAGCCAACTAGGAAAGACATTTTCCCTCTTTTTTTTAGTTTTTAATTTTTAATAATGGACTCTTTCCATTGACAAGTTTTTGACATTGCCTGTTTTGAACCCTTGGTATTTGAAACAGCTTGCTGATGTTTTCTTAAATAACATCCTCTTGTGGGTCCATAAAATCCTGAAGTTATTACAAATAAATAAACAAAATTTCTCTTCATGATGTAAACCAGCTTTGAATGAAGTCATTGAGTGGAAGTTTGACTTGGATTGCTTCTGAAAAATTGCTCAGACCCAAGGCAAAGTTCTGCTTTTCCTCTGTGTGCTGTAGAAATTGGTGAGCAGCTGTTCTAAGTCAACTGAGGGGAGCAAACCCCTGTTGTTTAATGCCTTGTTTTAATTTCCAGTGGGAAACCAATCAGAAAGTCTGTACTCTCCAGTCCCTTTTCCTTCATTCATTTTTGCCAAGAAGTATCCTCCTGATTGAATGATACGAGATCTGAGTTTTCCCTTCTCTATGTTAGGTATCTTATCCCATCAGGCAATGCAGTGGGGCTCAAGCTTCCCCTGATTAGTGGCACCAATATTTAATGACCTGTTCCATTCTGACTGTTCCAACCGGAGCCACAGTGGCTGTGACACCAGCAGACAGCACGGTTCAGACTCTGCCGTGAGACATGGGACACGAACGTGACGCAGCAGGGCTATGAATTTATGCCTGCGCTTCACTTGGTTCTCTCCCCATTTCTCCTCACTGTGGTCCTGTGCTCTTCCACAGATCTTCATCACACTCATGGGAAGCCTTTGTTTTGATAAGAGAAAAATTAGACCTTCTGTGGTCCCCTGCAAGGATTGAAATCTGAGTCTTTATCACCTCAATGACATTTGCTCCAGTGCGTTATGAGGAGATGCTAAAAAAAGTTTTGTTGACCACTTGTCCAGATTCAGGAGATATGTTTAGCCTTAGCACTAAGGTGCACATTTCTTCAACTAGCATCTGGAGGTCTGATCATCTATACTTATCATTTTGTCTTTTCATTTTAGTGGCATTTTCACAAATACCCACCAACAACCCAAACACTCAAACAGATATGAATCATTTAATGTGTCGAGCATGTCAAACAAAATTCTCACAATGTGCTTTTCAATTATGTCATTAGCTGTAGTAATAACTTGGCAATGCAAGTAATAAATGCAACAACCTGTCTCATAGTACTGAAGACAATGGCCAGGACAACCTGCTCTCAATTCTCCTGAGAGACGGCCATATTCACACACTGGAGTTGTAGACCATATTTTAAGTGATGATGCTGTCTGCAAAGCCCTGTGCAAGCACTGAGATTGCGTTTATGTAGTGAGGTACTACCTAGTCTTTTGACCATAATTAGCAAGTATCTGGCCACAGCCTTCACAGGAATAAAATAATGGACGAAGAAAAATACAAATGAGGTGGCCGGACCTAAAGGTAAAATGAAAGTTTTACTACATGGTACAGCTTGAATTAAAAAGAATGCTCTGGTAACAGGTGAAAATCTATACAAGTATGACATTTAGCACTGTGACTGAGATCTAAGTGCTATTTGCTCCTTTACAGCTGATAAAGCTCTTTAGCAAGATGGATGCTGTGGGATTGTCACTGATTCCCCAAGGGCCGGACACTCACACTACCACATTCCCCTGTTCTATGGGCAGATGTTAGCAATGGTTGGAGAGTCATGTTTTATTGCTACCCCTCCCTCCCCATACCCTGAAAACTATGAGCTGAAAATCAAAATATTGGCAGGTATTTCTTTGTACCTGGAAATGCTGTCACTGTAGCCTCCAGCAGAGCTTCCAAGACCACTTCTCCCACTCCTCCCAGTGAGATGGGGAGATGCCCCACCTCATCCTGCTCTGTGGGATGGAGGTCAGTCAAGCAGCACATTTTTTCAGATTGAGCATAACCAGACACTCTGACTGAGATCAGGAGAGCTGCTACACTCAGCTTCCAACCACAGCTCCCATGAAACTTTGTGGCAGAATTTCAGTGTGGAAATACTTCAATTGTCAGGCATTAGGGGGTAGAGTATGAGATGGAAAAAGCTTGCTGAAAAACTGATACTGCTCACAGAAAACCGATACTTAAACAAATAATTCATTTAGCTGCACACCGATTTTCTGTCAATAAACAGTTTTAAAACGTGCCTGATCCCCAGTGAAGTCTGCAACCCATACTGAGCTATTTTATTACTCCGAGTACCTCTGAATCAGTTAGCCCTGCTGTTTTCTCTTCCTCCACATAAGGTAGAGATTTGTTCATCTTGTGGGATGCTCAGTCAGTCCTTGGCTCCCCACACTGACAGCCAAGTTACAGTTTCAGCTCCACAAAATACTGTTTATATAAGAGCTAGAGAGAAAAGACACCTATGAAAAAAGAAAAATAATTATATTTGTTTGTGTTATAGAAGCCCTCAGCAGCCCCACTCACAGTTGGGCCCCAGTACATAGCACAGGGTAAGATCATAGCTGCAGTCAAAGCTAGTTGCAATCTAATTAAGACAAGATGTAACACTCTGATGCAAAAAACGGTTGAAAAGGGAATCAATGATGGGGGAAGCATTCTCTCCTTAAGAGGAGAAAGAAATTAGAGATTTTTGTTAATTGCCCAATTCCAGCATCTGGGGCCTGAAAAATCTCTAGATCAACAAATAATCAGGAATTTGCAATAGATCTTGAGAGCATGTGAAGGGTTGATATATTACTTGGCATTTTCTGCTTGGAGCTTTTTTTTTGTTTTTTCCCCTTTTCATGGGTCCTTCACATTTGTGCCTTTAAGTGGAAGATGAGTTAGCACAAGCAGCATCAGACTATATTTTGGAGAGCCATGTACACTGCAACTGTCTGCCCCAGCAACTCAGTGTTTAGGTAGGCTCTAGAAGGCAAAATTTTTGTTCAGGAGTCATTATTGTTGAGAAAGCCTTAAAAGCTAGTATGTTGCACATAGTCTAGACAGATCAGCTCCCTGGACTGGTAAGTACAATGCTGAAAGAACAGAACACAGGTATGGATCAACTTTTTTCATCGGAACGAGAAGCGGAATCTAAAAATTGTCTGCAAACCTTTCTGTTTCAGTATTGATTACTTTCCCATGAACAGACTTTTTATAGGTACTTAAGTACTGTGTTTATATCAAAGTCCTAGCCACTCCCTTAATCTTCACTTGTCCCAGCTCCCATTGTTTTCTAGCCACTTGACCAAATTTCTGGATTTTGGAAGGAGGATCTGCAGAGTTTTCTATTTAATTGAACAGAAAAATTCTCAACTGCAGAGAGCAGGCAGTAAGAATATGAGTGTTCAGGAAGTTTTATATTAATCAGAATCATGGTTATGAGTTGTAGTGTCAGACAGAAACATGGTAAAAGTTTGTAAAAGACAAGATGCTCCCCCATTCTGGTGTTAGGATGTGCTGATGTAGTACTGACGTATTGGCATGCTTAGTAGGAGTAGTTTTGGTTACTGTTTGGAGTCTGCCTGCAAAAGAAAAGTGCCTGGCAGAAACAGAAGGTAAAGCCAATTCAGTCTGCAACACTCCTCTCTCTAAATTATGGCCCTGAGAGAATTCTGTTTGAAAGGGTTCAACAAAAATAACCTTTTCTTTTAGAAAGGTTTCAGAGTAGTAACTAGGGAAAAAAATCAGTAAAAGATTCTTCATCATTGTTCAGTCAGTGATTGTTGGTGGTTGGAAGCTGGAAGAAGAAATCCAAAAATGTCAATTTTTCAATAAGTTTTTGTATGAAAATTTATACTTTGGAAGGAGCATGCTGAAATCCCACCACTTTCACGTGACATAGTCTTGAAAATGTGTAAACATACTGAATTTTAAAAGTGTTCACAAAACTTTGCAGCTGCGACAGGCAAGTGCTTTGGTATTTAGAACTTACAAGCAGGCATATTTAGATTTTCAATCAGCCGTTTGTAAAGTACTGCAGTAACTAAATTACAGCTCAGCCAGCCTAGCCTGAGAGTGCCAGTCTCCACTTCTAATGATTTCAACATCATTCTTAGAATTGCATAGTTCTAAATACCCCTCAAAACTTTACTCCAACCTGGTCTAATTCTTCAGAAAATATAATCCTCCAGAAACAGTACTGAGTTAATACTTGGATAGGATAAAAAGGGATATTCATGATGCTGATTAGAATGGACTGTCAGTCTGACAAACCATGAACATGAAATACAAACTGCTTGTGATCATTTAACTCCTTGCAACACAGTGTCCCAAAACTAGGCTGTTCACTCAATTTCCCTGTTAAAGCAACTATTACTTGCTCATGTACAATTTTAGAGAAAATTAAACATAAAGGTAATACATTTCTTAATTTCCTGCCCTGAGTTTATGTAGTCCTGTTTCATTTTGTTGAAAAAGCTGCCATGTTCCACCCTACCACTGGATGTGTTTCAAAAGTAATTGAGCTAGTTGTTAAAGTATACAAGGAGCACACGCACTGCAAAACTTGTTCGAACAGTCATTTCAAACTCTTTCTCTGTTCTGGTGGACAAGAATGTTTGTACAGTGACTATTCACATTTGTCTACACTTAACATCTTTGCTCTTTAGAATAATAGCACCATTCCCCTTAGGCAGGAATGCAAAATGTTAAAACATGGCCACAGAGGCTGCCCACTACTGAGCTGTGAGCCTATTTTGATTTCTGCTGTAGTCAAATCTCAGTGACATGTCTCTCGTGTGGCTCAGTAGGGCTCCCAAGCTTGCAAAGCTAGCATGAAAGGAATGCAGGTCTGCCCATTTGCTGCTAGTAGAAACTATATCCAGTAGATGTGAGCTAGTAATCTAAAATCTTTCGCACATTTGCAGTCAAGGACAGTTCAAAAACTTCAGACTGCAAAGGTAATACTTACTCTGATGAAATGAGATTTCTTTTTCTAATATGCGGTTTATTAATTCGTGGTTTGAACAAAAAGAACAGGTAAGCACTGAGTCATTTTGGCTAGGATCTGAAAATCCAGGATGAATTTTTGGAGAAAAGATTTTCTAAATAATTTTTCAGATATTAAGCCTTCCATCTCAAGCTATCAGCATATTATGTCCTTTCCCTTAACCTGATCAAAAATTTTGTGCGCTTGTATGAAGATTTTTTTCCCCCCAGTTCTCTATGGAAATTTATTCTTGGCTTGAAGGAGAAGAAATAAGAGATGGGCAGCCCTCTTCAAATCAGGCAGTCCATGTTCCATCAAGTATTTCCAGATGAAACCACTGCCATTGGGACTTGTCCAGGGGCTGACAGCAGCCTGCAGAGAAGTGCTAATGAGGAAGTATGGGCAATATGAGAAAATACCTTTGTTGCAGCATTAATAGTTCATCCACTTTACAAATATGAGCAATGTAAACAGGGGCCTTTCTATGTGTGTCACGGCAAGGAGGCAAAAACTATCATGGAAAGTGTTTGTTTAATGGTTCTGGCACGTGGCCAACAAAAAGGACAGAAGGTCACACCCCGTCCAAAGGTGCACAGTGTAAGCTGGTGCTGGAGGAGACACTGGTACAAAACAGTTTTCCACCAGCTGCTCTGATTTATAGGAGCTGTAGAAGTGTAAGCCCACTTCAAAACCAAGGGGATAAAAAACAAACTTTATGTCTCTTGTGTACCCATGTTTGTAGTTATGAATTCTGCTCACTTCCCTTTTGGAGCCTCTAGCTTTTCATCTAAATATTAAAGGGACCTCCAGGTCCAGAGAGACCCCAGACTTTCTTTGTTTACAGCTACCCATCTGCTTTCCAAGCCACAGAGTGGTTATCTGTCATCTTTTCACATTTTGTTTATGGATATTGCAAGGTCAATCAAGGAAATAAGTGTCTCTTCTATGCAGCTAGCAATACCTCAGATAAAAACATTTCTTGTAATACATTAATCCATATGCATCCGTTTCGAATATTTGAGTGCATTGGTTTGAGCTACCTCCTCATCAGCTGGCATCAAAAAGCAGAAATACACCTGCAATTTTCCACAGAAATAGAAGAAAATATATACAGATAGCCCTGTGCCGTAAAGAAAAAAAAAACGCGCAGCTCCTTCCTTATGAAAGCATAATCTTTATTTGTAACATAGATATCACAGTATGAACAAAAGTACTCTATTCATGTGGACAAGGGTTCATATTCTCCTAACAAAAAAAGGGCTATCTGCACCCAGCTCAGAGAAATCCTTGTTACACATCTGTTCAGATGCCACTGGTTGCACATCAGGATGTCTTTCAGCCTGAAGACTGATGGTCTCCTGAGTGGGGGGCCACAGGCAGAACCGCCCTGGCCTTCCCACATCGAAGTGTTCAAAGCAGGGGGAGCCAGGCTCCAAGCCTGGCAGTCACACTCCCTTTTCAGAGAAGATAAAAGCAGCAGAGGAGTGTTACAGCACAACCACAGCATCTCAGCTGTTAAACAGTACTCAAACAAAATGTGTTTCTGCTTAGTTTAAGGAAGGATAAACAAGATTTAATATCTGGCGATGAACACAAGTTGGGGTTTTTTTGCCCTGTTAATGATATTTGGATTCATTCAGATTCATGTAGCTTCCACTCACGTAAGACTCCATTCCATTTCCTAATTTTCCATCCTTTTTATTTCCTAAAACATGAGTTGTTGAGCTAATGAATTAGAACACTCTGAGGTTTGGTTTTGGCTCTGTGTGCATCTGTGCTCTTTTACTACCATAATTCAATGTGACAAGTTTATTGTCCAAACAAACACTAGCACCTATTGTAGAACTATAATAAAAAAAGAAAGATTGCCTTAAGCAGCACATTTTCTTCAGAGAAGACCAAATACTACCTATTGACATTTTGTTTTCCTCACATCATGTTCCTCTTTTCATTCCATAGTGGTCACTAAACATGCAAGTCTGTAGGCAAAATGGACTAGATTAGGCTTTAAGGATCAGCCTCTGCAATGAGCTGGATCAGATGGAATTCATTCTTCTTATTAGCTTTCAGCTGATACTTATGAGCCTGAACTCAGGACTTCGTTTGTGCAAGGCACATTAAACACTGTGAATGCAACCCCTGCCCCACGGAGCTTGCAGCTCAAAAAGACAAGTATGCAAAGATAAGACAGATTTAAAAAAAAAGGCCTAGGACTTTGCAAAAAACAAAGTTAAGACCAGCCTTTGCTAAATCAACATGCAAAAAGCCAACACAAATGAGAGGTTGATTTCTCCACAACAACCAACTTAAATGTTTCTATACAAATCAGTCACATCCAGTGCAAGGCTAGCCCTCCAGATGAATGCCTGTCCAAAAAAACACAAACCCCCACAGATCTACAGCTAAGTAAATAAACTACAGTGACCCAAAATAAAATGTGAAACACTCTGTTTTTCAAGGCTCACAAAACAAGATTTTAATGATGCATATGGTCCTTATTTTACCCATAATAGTTCTTTGATATATAGTGGCAAGGCTTTAATTCATTGATGGAATAACATGTTCATGTAACCCATTCTATTGCTAATGAGATAATCAAGACTTCTCTCCTTGTGTCTCTTTGAAAGGCTATATTTAATAGCAGGTCTTGGAATATTTTACCAGCAGAGGAATGACACAAGAGTAACACACACAGAAACTAAAGAGGAATCTGTCACAACTTGTTCCCTTCTTAAAAAAAAAATCACTTACAAAATTGACATTTCTGCAGAGAAATGATGATTCATTATGGGTTTGAGGAGCACAGGTAACAAGGCAATTAGCCACAACTGAAGACTCCTTTAGGAAAAAGGAATTTGGAAGCTATTCACACTGGTGATGCAAGTGCCCTGGCAAGGCGAGGCGGACTTCCTGCTGAAGCAGGATGTTTGGCATGGGCCAGGGCTGGTGGTAAGTGCTTTGCAAAAGCATTCTTTTCTGCTCTCTTCAGTCCTCTCCTTCCTCAAGCGCAGCAAAGGCATGGCCTGAGGTCTCCAGGGCTTGCTTCCCTTGTTCTCCTCCTCAGTCTTGCTGTGGCAGAAGCAACCTGACCCTAGTCAGGTCCAGTCCTTCATCTGTGGGCTCAAGCCTGCCTGCGCTACCAAGTGTCAGGCTGCCTTTCAAGGATGAACGGGGGAAAAGCTAGATGGGGTAGAAACACTGGTCTTTTTCAAAGTAGTTATTTCCATGCAGTTGAGTGTTCAAGAATCTGACTGAGAGTAATTAGTGCATTTCGCCATATTAAGGACTCTCAAATTGCTGTTACTTTTTACCTTTGTGAAAAAGCTCTGTGTCATCAAGTGGCAGAGGTATGGCCTTTTCTTAAAATATTAGATACAATTTATAACATGCATCAATGCCTACTGAATTGGTGAATGTAATAAATTCTATCGCCTTCAGCATCCAAACAGACTGTGTTAAGCACTGGAGGAATCAATCTGACACTAATTTCATGTTTCATGATATTTTGTTCAAAATGGTTACACAAATACAGCAGGCATCTGTTTAGAGCATCTTTGGCACTGTTCAGAGAACCTATATTTCACTCAGCTTTCATGCCTGATTTAAATTAATTACTGCTCAGGGAAGGGACAGGAAACAGATACAGGTATATACAATGCATGTGTTACATATGTGCAATTTCCCTAATGGAAATAAAGTGGTGGGGGTTGCAATTTTCCAAGCTTCCCACTTAGCCTACTTTTTCTGCCCCAGTCTAACTGAAGAGGCTGCACAACCACAGCTGTTTGATGCAGTGAGATACCATGTGTAATTGGAGCAGGAGGAGGCAAGCCTCCTTTCACATCCCTAGAAAATTCATACTCATCCCATCTCTATCAGGCAGACCAAGAGGTTCCACTTTCAGCCCCCCAGGACACTGTGGTGGAGCAGACCCCCACCTACAGCATGCAAATGAAGGGGACCCAGGGGCTGGAGGGGAGCAGTAGCTAATTAAATTTTTCAGCAGGAATAAAATTTGGCAGATCTACATACAAGACTAAAACCCCTGATTAAGTTTAGGAGTGCAAGTGAAGTAAAATCCTGATCTTCTCTGCATTGGTGAGGACCAGCATGGCACTCAGCTCAGAGTTTATTTACCGTATGTGAACGCAAAAAAAACCTCTAAAAATATAAATTATTCATATTTTGTTTTGCAACTAACTTTAAAAAAATAAATTCATTAAATATGACGTGTTTACTGCATTTGTCAATTACTAAGAGAAAAAAACCCCGTATCTTTCACTAATAAAATGTTTTCGCTGAAGCATTTAGCATTGAATTTTAGTAGATCTATACATACCTCCTTATTTCCAGGCATTGAGTGAGGACAAAGACAAATCTTTCACATGCAGCAATTTCCCTGGTGGAAGTTTGCTATCAAGACTTACAGCTAACATATTGAAATATATTAATAGGGTTTAAGGCAGCCGTTTATCTTCATTAAAACCAGTTTGGGTCTGAAAGCTGACTTAAGGATAATTTTTCATATCAGGAATGAGAAGACAGAGGTTTCACCCCAGCTCTTCAGAAGACTTAAGTAGTGATTTCAGACAATTCACATCAGTTTGGAACACAAAAAATAAACTTAATAGCACATATCTCTCTCCAAAGTAGCCTGACTTGTCTTTAAGAAAGGCTGTGAAGGAGTAAGGGTATCGTAGGTGAGCTAATTTTTCTTGTCTGATGATTAAGAATCTGAACAGATGGACTTCCATATACCTAATCAATCCTGCGAGCTTTATACTCTGAGAAACTATCTGCAGCTCTTAAAAAAAAGAAGCATTTTGTAAAAAAATATGTATTGCTGTTTTTAACAGACTAAATGCTTTTCAAAACATATGTAAGTCAGTAAGTCAGAAATTTTGCAATAATGCAACATTTCACACCAGAAACTGCTTTGGAAATCATACCTTTCCTGCATTTAAAAAAAAAAAAAAATTATATCCTCCCAGTGTTTTGCGTACAGGCAGAACAGTGCAGTTCTAAACCTTTATCCAGCATTTTAACCTGCTGGATAAAGGTTTAGAAGAGTGACGTCCTTGTGGCTCCATCTTTTCCCCTTCACGCCCTGCTATGTTCCTGGAACCCTTTTGGGAAGTCTGGGTGGGAAAGCAGCCAGGAGAAAAACACAGCACAGTACACCACAAAATTCTGGGATCAAGCTGAGCAGCCACAGGTAGTGGTGGGCTTGGGGGCATGCTGGGGAAGATGCAGCTGAGGGGAAAGTTGCCCCTGTGACCAGCTTTAAGCACTGCAGTTCTCTGTTTGGTCCTTAGCGAAGTGGAAAGACCGTGCAGTTCTTTTTTCAGTCTATGTTTTCTTACAAATAGTCCATGGATAAATGAGGCTGGGAAACAGGCACCCAGCAGAGATCATAAATAAATACTTTGTCCTAAAACTCTGAATTTGTGATCTTTTTTGGAAGAGGGCAACAGGATATTGCATTTTTGTTCTTCAAGTGCTCTGCCAGAGTACTACAATGCACACAAGCACTGCACAATTCTGCTGTAATTTCTGTGTTGTAGATAACACCCCAACTGCAGACTTCCCTGTGTCAACACCCTTTTTGTGCTCAGCAAATCCTGGAAGACTTATTGCATCTTCCAGGAACATCCAACAAAGTAAGACTGGGGTAAAAGTGTCTTGAAATGGTCTGAAATTAAAGGGATTTAAATTTTGTCTTTTCAGTTGGAAGGGAGCTCTTGGAACAGTACACGTCTTAGTGTGTTGAAAGTTTTCTGTCTCTGTTTTTTCCTCCGTAAAATGGGTATAATGGTACATACTTCCCTTGGTAAATGCTGTGGAATCAACATGTGAAAATGCCATGTGGAACTTGAGTGTTTTTATTGGTAGTATTACTTCTGTTGTTCATGCATTTGCTCTGAAACTACAGTTACTGTGCAGGGACATCAACCAAAAAATCTTACTACAAAAACACAAATGTGTGAATAAACACCATAAAAAAAATTCACACGCTCTCAGTTAAGCAAAATACCTCACAGAATTAGGTCGGGCTCTTCAGACAACACTTGCAAAATTCAGGCCCCAATTTTTATTAATTCACCCTTTAAATAAAACTCAATTTTGATTTAAAATTTTTTTCAGCAATGCTGTGAAAGAAGCCAGAACACCTTCCCAGGGATTATGCCAAGCAGTAGTTTTGAACAGGTTTGGGGCAATATTCAATGAACTGTAACTAATCATTTTCATCTTATCGCCTACAGAGTCATTGCATTGGAATGATGTTTGGCTAATTTTCCAAAGGACACGTTTACCATGGATTGTTCTACATTGCTGTCAGGAATGACAGTGAGCCAAAACATACTCTGCCAAGGGAAGTGTTTGGTTGATGAAATTATAAATAAGTCATCAAACAAAAGTCTGTTAAAATGAATCATCATTAAATGTTTCTCTAAATACAGTGTTTAATATCAAACTCCAAAATAGGAACTGCAAGACTGTCTTTCCCTACCTCATTCACAGATCTCCTCTTTGAACATATAATGAGAATATTAAGTTAGTTAATTTAAGCTATATGTGCATGCAAGCACATGCAGAGAAGCAAAGACTGTGATATGTTTTACATAAAGCAGGCCATTGTGCACTGATTATAATGTGTAAAGAGGAAATATGTTTATACCACAATCTATTCTAAACTCAAATAGGCAGCAGTACACTGTGTTTATAAATACAAATGCAAAACCTATGTTAAGATAATGTTAAGGGTCTGGATTCTAACCACAAACCCCAGGAAATTCAGAGCAAACCTTGAAAGTTTGGGTCTGATTCTGATTTCCATGTAACCCCAGTATCTTTAGCAAAGTTTGTACAGGAGAAAACAAAAATTTCAGTCTGAGGCTCTGTAAGTATGGCAGGGCTTGTGCAAAGTATTATCATATCAAAGACTGAAGGCTAGGAACAAGAAAACAACATAGGTAGCTGTGACAGTGTTCCCCGGGGCTTCTCTTAGTCTAATGAAGTGTGTATACGCACATGTGGGTGTGTGCAAGAGGGGAAGGACAGAAATGTGCAGTTTTGACAAGCACATCTTCAAAACTCTCTTTTGTTGTTCAAGACACATATAGATATTACAGAAAGCTTGGAACAAGCTGAATATTATCAGTCTTTTGTGATGCATAATTTACAGCATTACATTACCACATTTTAAGGGGACTATAATAAAGGAGCACAGCCAGGGATGTCCCCATTGAGACACACAACTGAAATATTAATCAAGAGACTTCAGTGAGGAAGGAAATGACCTAAGTCTGTGCAGTCCTGCGTGATGTTCCAGTGCACAGCCATGACAATAAAAGAAAATCCAATACAGGCAGGAACAAGGTTGGATCATTCCAGGTAGAAAAGGAAGGGACATGGCAATGAAGAACGATTGATCTGGTGGTAATCTCTAACAAATGGAGCAGATGTTGGCTCTCCTCTATCAGCAGAAGTGAACTAACATTCCAGATGGTAATGCTGAGACATCAAGGATCTCCTCTTGTAACAGCATATTTAATGTTTTACCTTTCCGCAGCTTTCCATATATACAAATTTCAATATATACATCCTTTAGTAAAAATGGCTTTGAATATCTTATTTTCCCTAACCATAAATATAGCAAAACCTTCCCTGAGACATAATCTTCTATGAGTGTCTTCTAGACAACAAATTGTGGAGCTCACAGACATTGGTAGAGCAATCCACTTATTTAGAGGGGCCTGATAGGTGGTTAAAAAAATCTCACCATGTTACAGTGTGTTATGTCACTCAGTAAATGCTCACCCAAGACTTGGGCCAAACTTGGAAGTTGCAATGAAGTTCCTGAAAGAGCCCTGAGAGGATCAGTAGGTGGAATTTAGGCACTAAAATGAGCAAGCCACAAAAGCATATCCAACTGCTTTGCTCTTAACCAGCTGTAGATATCCCTAAATGGAGCAGCCATGTAGCACAGACCCTGTAAACTCTGCTCACATGGTGCCAAAACCCTCCACTTTCAATGGCCTTAATCCGCCTAAAAGCAAAAGTTGACCTGCACTTTTCCTATAATAGCTGATGATTGGTGAACCTCCTGAGGAAGAAGAGATAGAGGCTGCACAGCGTCCTCAGCCTGAGGCAGTCCCCACCCACGCCCTGCGCACATCCAGTGCTCTCCTACCCACTGCCCCAGAGACTCACAGCCGTTCCTTGGATTGGAGCTTCCCTGTGGGCTGGAAGGCAAACAGCACCATCAGAGAGGAACAAGACAGTGCCCACATGCACGTCTTATTAGTAACATTGGCAAAACTGACTCCCAGATCAAACACAGGAAGGACCAGATGGCATGATCTCACTAATGTGGAAACAGATATGCAAACCTCCACTGACAGTCCCAGAGAGAAGAACTGACAGTCTTCAGAAAAAGGCTGTCCATCTCACTTCAACCAGAAGAAAAGGAAGTCCAATGCACAGAGTCCGTGAAAGTATTGCTAAAATAATGGTAGATACTAGTACAGTCACAAAA
Source organism: Melozone crissalis (assembly GCF_028551555.1). Lineage (NCBI taxonomy): Eukaryota > Metazoa > Chordata > Aves > Passeriformes > Passerellidae > Melozone > Melozone crissalis. The sequence continues at coordinate 48,694,205 of NW_026535783.1, forward strand.
CACATCAAGAAGAGTGGAATATACCTAGAGGAAACGTTTCAATGATGGTTCAGCTTGCTTAGATGTATACCATTTTCAAAGGAAGTACAAAAGGGGACCATGTTAATGAGTTTCTGTTCCCAATTAATGAAAATTATACTTCTGATGTTTCTCCTGGTTTTCCATACTATTCATCAAATTATTTTTAATGAGACACCGCTTCTGCTGCAAGTACATTGATCATCTTTCCATGAACATTGACACAATGCAATCAAGGATCATTGCTTTACTAGCTAGTCCTAAAGTTCATTACTGTAAAAAGCCTGAAAATATGTATGTGTGTGTGTGTATGTGTGTGTGTGTGTGTGTGTGTTGTTTGCTGTTAATTCACCGTTTATTTAAACCAGTACTTTCTTTCAGATTGGCTTATTCATGACCTCTGTGTCATAAGTAAAATAGTAAGCACTTTTAAAAAGCTCTGAAAGTTTCTTAAATGAGTAAGGAGATGAAAATAGTCTGACTGTAGTCCCAATTGATATACTCTATTGAAAACCAGGCATCAACTCAACTAAAGTCTTCTACGGGGAAAAAAGATTATGAGAGAAAACTCAGGATCAGTCCATTGTTCCTACCCCAAGGGCAGCAAAGAAAATTCCAGGAAACTTGTTCTTTATTAAAAAGCCATAAAGAAACACGCTGTACAAATAAGTGTGCCAGATGAGAGCACTTCTATAAATGGCTGGATCTAGAGGACAAATTTGGAGATAAATCCTGCCTCCAGCTAAAAACACCAACACAGACCATCACAAAAGCAAAGGGAAGATCTCCAGTAAATTATATCACCTTTACCAGCCATCTTGAGACACTAACACAAATTTGAAGCTCAGTGAGACAGAAATCATCCCAAAGGAATAATATTCTTGCCTTCCTGTGAGAACAACATATTGGTGCATACTTCAACTATTGTTAAAGGGGCGTGGGGGATTCATACAGAATTTCTGTTGCATCTAGATGGAGTTGTCTCCTAAGGTGTGTACTCAAGTATTGAATTTTTGTAATATTCTCTTTCTACAAAGGATGTGGAACCAAACCCAAGGAATTCTTCATTTCTTTCAATTCTTGATCTTCTTGAAAGAGGTCTTGATGTTCATTACAAATTTTTATTTCTCTTAACAGCTTCATCTGACAAAGATTAGATAGGCAGGGTCAAGCTGAACAGGTGGGTTCAAGCCAGAAATGAGCAAGCCAGACATTCTGCTGGAGACTGTGTGAACTTCATCCCAATGCTCATCATCCTGTGCTGAAAGGAGCCCTCCAGGCCACAGTCCACAGGTTATAGAGATGGCTGCCTGACATCACGTTGGTTGTGGTTTTCAGGCTTTATTCCATTTGTTGCCATGCGGATATAAATCTTGAATAACTCCATTAGAGATTGCTGTATTAGTGGGACAGCCTAGATTTGCATCTCTGAAAAGAGAGCTCCACTCCTGTTCCATGGGGCCTTACTTGCTCGACAGTGAGACAGCATGTTCAGGCTCCTCATCTATTTGCTGTCTGCTCCTGATAAAAAGGTAGTAACTAGTCAACTACACAGAGAAAAAGCAAGATTATTTAAAATAATTAAGAAAATTATTTGCATAAAAAATGGTTACACCCAAAAATCAGACTCAAAACTTCTGAGAAGAAAAGTATTTATTAAGAGTTTGGAGCTTTTGATGGATTTTTGTTAGTATTACAGCAGCATAACAAGACATCTAAATTCTTATAACTCTTTTTTTTTCCGTTTGCTTCATAGTAATTTTTTAAAACATGTCCCACAAACTATTTGAAGATAATTAAGGGGTTTTGTATCCATAATTTGATGGTAAAACTTCTTTGGACTTTCTGTGTGATATCCTAGACTGCTTTTCTGAGGAGAAATATCATTGATTTTATTTGTTGATAATCCACCTGGTGATTTATCACCAAGTGATATTATAGTCATAATACATTTTTGTTGAAAGTATCAGGAATTTCAGAATGCATGAATGCAATCAAGGCAGTTTATGCACCAAAGGACATAGAGATATCATGGTGTTAAAATAATAGTTTAGGTTCAAGATAAACTCATGTTGTTCAAATTGGATAAAAAACCAGAAATTAAAAGATGAATCTCACTGGAATCTCGAAGACAGAGGAACAACATGGAACTGAGACAAGACTGAAGGAAGATTAGATGTGTTTTAAAAAGAGGCACAAGTACAGGGCCTTGTCTCTTCCTGAAACCAAAATTAATTACACAACAGATACAAGCTTATCTGAATCAGGGAGCAAGACTAACGGAAAGAAAGCAAGAAGGGGAAAAGACCACATAACCATATGGATAAATCTGAACAATATGTTCAGAAAGAAGGAAGGAAAGAAGAAGTAGAAAAAAAAGAAAGAAGAAGTAGAAAAGAAAAAAAGAAGAAGAGAACGAAAGAGAAAAAAGAGAGAAAGAGAGAGAGATGTGTCTAGAGGACTTCAAATGTCTGGGAGACTGATAAAAAGGGAGTGAGTAAGGTTTTTCTCCCAGTTAACAAGATAAATTTTAAAGGAGGAATGTTTTGTCCAACGGGACAGGAAGCATGCCTTAGGTTTTGCATAGCATTTTGCCCAGAACTTAGAGTATCTCCCACAAAGTCCTGCAGATACTTCTAAAATCTGAGTTCTGTTTGTTCTCTGGGCTTATCTAAACTTTGAACTTTGCTCAGGCTAATCACTAGGGCGCCACTTGCAGGTTATGCATCATAGGTATCGTTTCATGAGCAGCTAGTGTGTGACTATGAAACCTTTGCCCTGATACACCAAAATTCTATCACACTGAGTGACAGAAAGTCTGAGAGTTCAAAATGTCATCCCCAGTCAACGATACAAGCAGCAGCTCTCAAGATACTGAGGTGCTTAAAGTAATTGTAGATGTAAGACCAGATGCCAGATGTTGTGCTTTGAATTATAATTTCATACAGAAAGTGCTCATGCCAAGCCATATATTATTCATAATTTGAAATATTTTTTTACAAATTTATGTGGTTAATTTTTTTTCTGTCTTTCAAAGGAAGTCTGCAAGGCTCATTTTTATATCTGAAAATGTACCAAAATCTTGTGAAGGAAGTCCCTGTCTTCAGGCAATATAGTGTTGTCTTCTCTCCCATTTTCCACAGTGGTTCAGTCTTTTCTCTTTGATGTGGTCTCTGGCACCTGAAAAGCAATAAGCTGATTTCAGCTCTTATGTGCCAGCATTTCAATACCTCCAGCCACCATCTTAGTACCTACAGCTGAAAGCTGGGGCTGGGGAACAGGCAGAGGAGTGTGAGGGACATCCTGAATTACATTCCTGCACATCCTGACTTCCAATTCTGAAACCAACAACACAGCAGTTAACCAGAAATCTTTACCACCAGAGTCAAATAACATCCAAAAAACTAGGATTTACGCACATGTCAAAGACTGATTGCAGCTTGTCAGACACTCCAGGCTAAGTGATTTTAGAGCAATTTCTTCAATTACCAGTCTTTTTGTTTGTGTGGACCACCATGAGGAGACATTCAGAAATCTCACGACTCCAGTAAGGACTTGGCAAACTATACACACACACATATATATGTATATATATACATACTTGCAAACTATACATATATGAGCAGGCACACACATGCACAAGAGAAAAAGGACTATAATGCCTGAAATTTCCTACTTTATTGACTGAATTACCTTTTTCTGACTGGTTAAGCAGACGCTGGGGTGGTTAGTGATTATCATTTTTCTGCAGTGTTAGGGTACTTGACATTTTCATTCCCCAGTGACTTCAGTTAAAAACAAATAGGTCTACCTGCAGTCCACATCTGATTGCCAGATGGTCTTTTTGCCTATGAAGCTCCCATCTCCAAGTGAATTCAAATGACCTCACACATACATCTTCAAACATTGCTATCTGACCACAAAAATGTATGGAAAACGCAACATCTGTACATGTCCACATCTTAAATCCCTGTTGTTTTACAAAATATATTGCTTGTCACCCTAAAGTCTAAAGCCTGTTAATGATCTTCAGGAGGAGATGTAAATGGTAGCCTATGAATTTAGTGGTTGTTTGTTGTATTAAACTGTTTAATTTCAACCAAAGGTCAAAAGATAGAAAACTATTCATACGAGTCCACTGAAGCAAACAAATATATCCTTATTAAGTATTTCAAACAGTCCCCAATGCATAGCAGTGTGTCACTGTGTGTCTCTACACTGTCTGTATTGTTATGCAGCTGATGCATCCAAACAGTTCAAATAAACTTGAGATATTGTGAAATTATTACTAAAAGTTGAGAGCTGTTTTTACCTGTGTAACAAAGGTTTATTGAGCCACACAACCTGTAGGATTCAGATTGGGTCAAGGGGATTCCTTGTCATATCAACATCATTGTACACGTAAACCCAACGAGAGGGTAAACACAGGTCCACTCAAATGACTGTATGAAAAAACAGATGGAATATCACAAACATTTTCCAAACTGCAACAGACTTCTAGGCCAATTAAATATGGTTAGCTTTGAATAGGAGAGGAAATAGTTTTCTTTGCTGTTAAATGTCAAAAAAAATATTTCCTTGGGGCATAAAAACTCAGTTAATTTTTGGAAGCTTGCTAAAATTAATCAACCCTGTGTGAACTTTAACCAAAACAAAACAACAAAAAAAAATAGAAATATATAGGGGAATATCAGAAAACGGAAGTGGGACAAAAGAGATTTTGAGTTATGTGGTGCTTAAATTAGTAAGAGCTTTTTCACAAAATGACTTAACAGATCAGTATGGAAAAACATTTGTATTTATTGCTTAGCAGAACATGAAGTTGAGGGTAAAAAGGGTTGTTTTAATATTACTACACTCCTTTAAGCTTAAATACAGTCATGAACAGCCAGGTATGTTGAAAAATATGAGATATTTTTTCATGATGTATTCTGTGTGCAGCATTTACATTTTCTTTTTTTTTTGTTAAATTTTTGTTTTGTTTGTTTACAAAGCAGACTTATATTTTGGCACCTGAAAACTAATTTGCCTTCTGTGAAATTCATTAAGATGACCAAGGAGAAAATTCATTAAGGTTACCAATGAGAAAATGCCAGTTTAAATTGTTTGTCCCTTCTACTCTAGTGGGACTTCATTTTAAAGGGGAAGAAATCACATTCGAAATACTTCAAATAGCAAACCATCCCTAAGTTCAGGCATCCCAAGTTTCCAGCGCTGACACATATTTAGCTCCTTTGAAGGGAGAGCCTTCATCACACAGCAAAGTCAATAGTGGCCATCAGGACATAAAGAAAACATTAGAGAAATTCAGTTAATCTATCCTAGTAGACGAGGTCATGACAGGACCACGTGCATAAATAGCAGAGGTATTATTTTCAGATGTAAATGTTCTAAACAGGAATGGACCAGCTGGGAAAAGGTTTCCTTCCAACTCCCCTAAATAAATGGCAGTTTTTGGCTAGGGAGAGTGTGAGCTGGGATGTCATCCTTTCCTATCACGGTCAGCTCAAGGGAAAGTGGGAGCAAACCTCACACCGAAAACACAAAGAAAATCTCTTCTGCTCTACCTGAGGGGTAGTAGTGCATAAGGGCAGAAAGAAATGAGAGAAACTGAGTTTGTCCTTGCATTTGTTTTCATTCTTACTCACTTTTCTGCCCTGAAGAGGACATATTGAATATTCAACCTGCAGTTTGCAGTGTGGCTTTGTGATACTGAACTTAGATGGGCTCCTTCAACCTCACAAATGAGAACTGCCAATTTGCCCTGCAGCTTAAATCCTTGATAGTGTAGGGATTAACCACGTACTCTCTAAGTAATAAATGCAGTCAGACTAATGTCCCAGAGGGTTTTTCAGTCATTCTGTGTCATCTGACATTTAAAAGTGTTTGGGCTCAAATTCCCTTCATATTCTGGACTTGCAGCAGCAACCTACAACCAAAGCATTTCCGTTCCCTTGAAGCTGCTATTGCAAACACTTTTTGCACTGCTTGTCAGATGTGAAAAGAGGATGATATAATTGAGCCTGCTTTAAAAAAAAATCAAACTGACATAATATTGCTAGTAACTTGACAGCTTTATGTAAAGCCTTCCCCTGAAAACCCAAGCTGATCACACTGTTGAAGACAAGCAAAGGTTAGGGAGAAGGTTTAGGCTCTAGGACTCCTAGACTCAGCCTTTCAGAGGTTCGGTCATATTTAGCTTGCCCTTTGACATGACCCAGGCTTAAACAATAGCTTTGTGGATATGCTAAATGGCCACATCTTGCCAGTTGCTGCCAAATTAATGAGCCCATGTCATTTTTAGTTTACAGTTCAGTCATAAAGCAGCCAAGTGGAAAATGAGGCAGGGACCGTTAAGGAGTGTCACGCAAATTTTCAAAGGGTATAGTCCCTAATTCCTCACTGCCCCTTTCAGAAGTCTCTAATCATTGTTCACTTTCCTCCCCTTGATTTCTTCAGATCCTCTAAAGATCCCCCTCACTGGGCAAAAGGCTGGTCAGAGAAACTAGGTACTGGTGACTCCATCCAGAAGAGTTGAGGAAGAGTAAAATGCAACCTGCACTCATGATTTGCACAAAATTTAAGCCATCTGAGTGGTCACCTGAATTCCCCAGCCCCCACCAGGGGTATACATGCATGAGTGTTGCATAGTTATGCAGAGCATAAGCGTCTAATAGCTTAAGGGACAGAAGCAAAAGGAAGCTTCCACGCTAAAAGGGATTGTTTTAAATGGAATCTTGTCCAAAAAATGCTTGGAGAAAAGAAAAAAACCATCATTTTCTAGTGTCTTACATGATTTACAGGCAGGAAATTAAATCAATGACACCTAGCATCCCATCTGCTCTTCTAGAACTCTTTTCTTCATCTGTGGCTTGATCAAAAACCCAAAACTCAGTTCAGAGTTGCAAAGCTTTCTGCTTCAATCCTACAAAGTTGCATATGTTGTACAAGTGGTTTTACATGGTTTCAACCTGAAACCACACAAATCTTGTCAGCTTTCCAGTGTGACTTTAGAATTTTAAGCAGCTCTTCCCTATCTCGTTCAGCTCCCACCTGTGCTTTACCTCCTTGTGACAGCTGTAACTGGCATATTTCCTCATTCTTAATCCATCTTCTTCTGTATCTTCTGTCCCTGTTTCTCACCAGCTGTGGACCTCATTCTTCTATTCCACAGCCTGGGCTTTTACCTTGGAAATGTCTCAGCTTCTCAAAGCTCAACTATTGGATTTTCTTACGTGTGGCCTCGCCTGGATGCACAGGATTCTCTCCTTTGCAATTGTCAGGGATCAACGTTTACATTATCCCCAGGCAGCCTCCATGGTTCCCTATTCAACTCAAATTTGTCCTTGTTGTTTTTAAATCCTGCCTCAGACGTGCCTCAGGCTCTCCCATGCAATTTGTCTCCCTCTGTTCCTCTTCTTGCTCTTCCTGATTGTCTAGCACTTGGCTTCCTGTGTCCCTCCAGGAGCTATGTGTATTCCTTGAAATTTTTACTAGGACTATTCAACTGAACAAAAAATTGTTTTGTTTCATGCTGCATTCACACCCTTTTGGCTCAAGTATAGAGGGTGAATTTGCTAGCAGGAGCACTTGCAGACGCAGCAAATTTGAAGAATATAGGTCAGAATATTCTTGGAATATAAAAACAAGTATTTGCAAAGAAAGTCAGTTCTAGGAGGTATGTTCTTCCAGTTGGGAAGCAGAGTGATTGTCACATGACCTCTGTGCCCATCCGAAATTTGAAACACATTTCACATTTTAAAGACAGAATTTTCTCACGGAACCTCTTGCAAACCATTTACAGACCCTTGGTTAGATTGTGGTGCTGCACCACATGCCCTAAATAGAGAGCAGTTCAAGGCCACACAGGAAGAGCCAAAGAGATTGAGCCTGTCTAAGAAACAATTCTTCCCCAGGGCTGCTCCCCTCTATGTGTGGAGGTGAACAGTTGATATTAGCTGGTAGGAACCAAAACATTTAGAAATACAGAAATCAGTCCTCAGAATACCCCTAGTTGTCTTGGGGTACATTTCAGGTCATCCTTCTCTCAACCCAAGCAATCTTCTCCCAAAAGCAGGTCTGGGCCTGTTCTCCTGCTCCAGCCAGAAACCTATTCCAGCACCACACCCATCTTCATTTAAGGAAACCTCTTCCAGTTCCCGGCCTAGCCTTGTTCCTAGCTGTTTCAGACACCTGTGTGTTTCTGATAAGAACACCATTAAGCTGTCATTATGCTATTTTTTCCTTCTTAAATACCAGTCTGTGTGGTTGCTTAAGCAGCATACAGAGCCTGTCTCAGACTGTGGCATTGGACTAAATGCTGTTGTGGAATTTTAGTTTTCTCTTGTAAGGTCAGCTCTTGTTCCCTTAAATGCATTCCAGGTCAGCCCTTCTTGACCTCTATTCCTATTTGAATCCTTCTTTCTGAAACATGGGTGCTCAGATAGGCACATTTCATTTCAAGGGTCTCACAGGTATCTGAGAGATTAGCATCAGTCCCTTTTGATCTAGTGAAAAAGCCTCTTTTGGCATATGCTGTAACCACACTTGACTTATTCATTGTTATATCATGACCATATCTATTTTGTATTCCTGTTATTTTCAAACAAAAAATCTTAATTTTTATAGCAAAATCCATGCTACCTAGAAATAAATGCATGATCTTAAAATTTGTGCTAAATGACTGAAATCCTATTTCTATTACTTCAAACCCAATGTAATTCCAGTGTTCATGTTATGAATTCCAGCTTACTGCCATACTCTCTCCTTTTGTGCTGACAAAAAATGCCATCAAAACATTTCTATGCTTTCTACAATGTGACTTTCCCTACCATTAATCAAATCCTAAAAAAATTTTAGTTCTAGATTAATCTTTTAAAAGCTCTTTCAGTAACCCTTAGCCAATGAGATGCTTCTTTACTTGTCTTGTTGATCCTCCACAAGTTCCAATATCTTCTTTACATGAACTGTTAATTTCTTGAGTAAGACCATATGAAATGTTTTACTGAAGCTGATATAATAGAGATCATTCTTATTTCCTTTTTTGACAATGTAGTTAACAAGGAAAAAGTAATTATTTTAGTCTTGCTTGTTTCACCTTTTTCTAACTCAAATCTTATTTTTCACTGACTTTCATGTGTGTAACTACTGTCTTAGAACTGGCATACTGCTGAGGTCAGACTAAAAGGACTAGTTTTCCAGCTTGCCACTTTCCTATTTCCTAAAACAATATGTACAACATTTGCTGTCCTCTAAAGAAATGCTACCAGATTTGATTTTACTCAATTATTCAGGATCCCATCACCACAAATTACAGTCTCATCTTTCAGTTCATTAAGGACTCAGGAAAAAGTTGTCCCTTCCCGAACACATTGTGCTCTCTATATCATGCTCCTCCTCAGAGATTGCAAATTTCCATGTCAATTCCCTCATTCCTAATTGTCTGCCCTGTTTCCCTGTCAAGAAAAATGTTCGAGAGAAACAGAGGGAAAACTCTTGGTTTCTCAGATCCCATTCAGACTGTGTGGAGGATTCACACCCCTCATTCCTTAGTCATACATGGTCATCTTTTCTTTTCTTCCTCATCTTTCTTCCTCCCCTTTCCCTTCCTTTTACGTGATCATCGACCTCAGCAGTTTTTATCCACCCCTGTACTTCTGGTGCTGGTACTTGCTTTCTCACTGCCTTTTTAGAGCTTGCACAGGACCTGACCAAATGTGCCAACCTCATTCAACAAAATGTTGAATATTCCCAATACCTGTGACCAGGCATCATCTCATCATCTTCCTGGTTTTTCCAACCCTTTCAGACACTCTGGTAAAGTAGAGCAGAACTCCTACAAGCAGGTGCCCTTCAAGGAAGAAGACCTCTGCTGATTTAACCCCATTGTACAACTGTGAAGACAATCACAATCTTCCTTCAATGGCTGCCTTCAAAAGATACCGTAAGCAATGGACAAACTTGAGACAAATTAGATTGGCTGCATGAGCTATCTCCTGAGAGAAGAGAGACAAACAATTTGTATGAATTAAACATTAGTTAAAGTTACTCACTGTGGTGTGCAAAAGGTCTTTTTCTTTCTCTTTACCTTTCTTTCTTCTTGTTTCTGGCTTCATTTTTCTTCTAGCTCCACATTTCTCCATCACAATTACTGTTCCCTGGATTCCCTTACAGCTGCTAGAAAGCATCTTAGTACGCCATCTCAGATGCTTCATTCTGAAGTCGTAGAGGTGTAAAGCACTGCTCTGCCACTTGCTGCAAGATATCAGTCCAAAGTCACTACAGGAAAATACTGGCATTGGTTTCAGTAAACCTCTCTGGTGAGGTGCAGGGAGTGGTGGTCTCACTTGAATCCTTCACAGCAGTTATTTCTCCAGACCTATCATAGTCCATAGAGTGAAATGGTGGCAAGGAAAAACAGACTTGGGCCACTCAGTAAACAGACAAACGGGTTTTAGAAAGGTGTCCAGGACCAACAAAAGAGGTACTGAGGTACTGTGATAGTATCTACACCAAATAATTTTGATTTTATTTAGCAGCAGGGAAATTTTGATCTACTACTGAGGTACCAGCTTTCTGTGTACTGCTGCTCTCGTGTCCTACAGAGAAACCCTCTCTCACCAGTTCCTTAACTTGTCAAAGAGGTGAGAACATGCTCTGTTGGCTCTTCCTGCACCACATCAGAATGAGCAGCGGAGAGATGTAACTCCTTAAACCGCTTGAGTTGCCAGAAGAGCAAAAGAAATGCACAAACCCAAAAATACCACCAGACCTATGTTACAAAATCCTTGGTGAAAGATTGACATTTGCTTCGTTTGAAGCCAAAGACCTCACTCCTACTGGAGACATCATGCGCAGTACAGGCCTGTAACCGTGACCAAGCACTTCTTTCTGTGCAGCTGAATTTTTAGATTATGTCCATCTCCAAAAGAATGCAAATCTTGGTTTAGGCAGTTATAGATGAGGTATTTGAAAGGTAGATGTGTTTCTAGTGGCAAAAGCTCATATACGAAGTCATGAAAAACTGTTTATTATATTCTAATCTCTCTTTTAGTGGGTATTTTATCCCTCACCCTCTGACCTTGAGCACTCTGCACAGCAGTTCTGAAGCAACCCCAATTAGTTACTTAGAGCGTAGGCAGACATGGTCGAGTGGCTTGGCATTTACAGACATTCAGCCATAACCTGAGCAGCTAGATTTGCTTTAATCCCATAAAAAATAGTCAGGAATATAAATGTGCCAGATTATCAGCTGAGACAAACTAGCTCTGCATCACTGGGCTCAGTGACGCTGTGCAGACTGAATCCATTGAAGCATTTGTCCTCGATATATCCTAGAGAAACAGTCTTTCATAAAAATAATCAAGGCAAAACAATGTTGTCATTGGAAAGCCTGGATGAGATGCATGTCAGAATTACTCAAATTCTTTGGTGTGATATTTAAATATGAGTGTTTGAATGACAGGGAACTACAGGCCAAATAAACTGTTCCAAGTTGGATTTGGTAAGCACTGGCTTTTTCTATAAAGAACATTAGTCATAAAAGTTCAGTCAAAAGTCATATGTAAGATTATTAGCTCTTGTGCAGGGGTTTTCTCATTTGTGTTGGCTCTTCAAACACTTTGGAAGCTGTACTGAGCAAAACACTGAACAGCTGAAGATGGTTGTGCTGGAGGCAGGCTTTTTTCCATGCCTTCCTCACTGCGCATCCGCTTGCTATTGGAATCCCACAAGAAACAAATTCCATTCTTACAATCATAGTTTTGGGAAAGCAGTTCTGCAAAAGGGAGGGAAAAATATTATGATGAAGCCTCCTTTTCCCAGCTTTCTTAGTATTAGAGACAATGGACCCCATGGTGTCTCATACAGTTAAACAAGGGAAGGGACACAGCAGAAAAGAAAAGCATTGTCATGCTAAAATAATGTTTCTAATGCTAGGATTCCAAGCTGTGAAATGGTCACAGCCTTAAGTCTGCCCCTTTAATATATTGTGAGAAAGCCCCTAATTCCCTGTTTATTAATCTTATCACTGAAAAACATTCATTAATGAATTAAAACATAATTAAAGCAAAAAAAAAAATCAGTATGTGAGGCCCAATAGGTGGCCCTTACAAAACTAATACCTTTGGCTCATATAGGTGTGAGCAACCTGCAGGGGCCAGACAGCTCAGGGACCAGCAGGGGTTCTTCAACAGCATCCTGAGGCTCCCAGTGACCAAAGGACTCACAGCACTGGAATGGTCTAGTGCAACCATGAAACTCAGAACTAGCTGGACTGCTTGTAAAGACCACAGAGACTGGAGGACCATTTGAAGACAGGGCAACATGTGTAGTCTGGCAAGTGAGTTATCTAGTTGAGCGCCTCACACATGAGTCTGGTTCAAATTAGGTACTCCACCAATAACCTGGTGGCTGCAGCTTCCCATGGGGATATTGTTTTTTTCCTATGTACTTCCCTAAGAATGTGTTGCAAGATACAAAAAACTCTGTGGACACTTTAGTCTGACTGGGCAAACCTTGTGTTTTGTATTCTCATTACTCTATCAGACAGATGGGCTGGAGCCTGATTCACTTCAAGCATAACAGGCACAGTAGGAAAGACAAGCTATGGCCGACATGCCCTTCCAGGCAGTGAAAGCAAAACAGCTAAATTCGTCTTCCTGCCTCTGACACTATGGCTCTTCTGCTCTTTCCATTTTATTTTCATACTTCATATCCCAAGTAACTTTGAAATCAAATTCACGTTCACATATGACAAATATATTGTATTGATCTTTCCTCTAGACAGGCCCAAGGCTGAACTGCTATTCATAAGCAATGGTGTCAGCACTCCAACAAATGGGAAGAGGCAACAAGTACATCTCATCTTGAGCTCCCTCTCCCTCCTTCTACTCCACTGACAGTCAGCTTTCAGCTGCATTGACCTCCTGAATGGTCTGCAGGTGTCTTTCAGAAGAAAGCTCAAGCAACTACTTTGAACATGGTTTAGGCATAGCAGCCTCTGTGAATTTATTCTGTACAATGCTCTGCTTCTGTACTCAGTTACAAACATTATTTGGCTCTAAATATAAAATAACTTGCAAGTTACCTTAATCATACTAATTTTATTTTGAATCATGTAGCTCTAGAATTTGATTTATGTCTTCTATACATCAATGTCTCTTGAAGTACAGCTGAAGCCAAAGCTACACCTCAAAGCAAAGTTAAAAGTGCATGTGAACACATAAAAATGTGTGTGTTTTTCCTGTTTTCCCCACCCTTCCCAGCTTACTGTGATGACAACACTAGCACCCCAGTGGCAGGACAACATGCAGCCAAGCAGCAGTTCAGAGCAGATCTCCTCACCAGGAGGGAGTGTGGTTGTACCATCCACTTACAACATCTGCAGCTCCCATCCTGAGCAGGGAGCCACATCTTCCTTCAGTCCTTTCAGCCTCTGGCGTAGACCTCTGGCTTGTCTTGTTATATTTTTTAACTTACTCTCTAGCCTGATGATGAATGAATGAATTAATGAATTAATTAATTTTCCAATGAATATTGAAAAATTCTGAGCAAGCTGCCTTATGTCATGATTTCACAAACTGCTGGTCAGTCTAACACAGAAATGGAAACTGGAAGTGAAACTGTTGGAGTAAGAATCTGCAAGAAATACAGAGAGAAAGAGAGAGAGAGAGAGAAAGAGAGAGACAGAAAGAGTAGGTCCTCTCTCTCTGTTTTCCTAAGATCTTATTTTTATTTATTTTCATGGATTGATGAAAAAGAACAGCTGAAGGGAGTTGATAAAATTTGTGTTCTATAAACATGAAAAAAAATCCCCTTTTTGTGCACTCCTTCTCTGTAGTAACCAGTCTTTGTTACAGATCTGAAATTACTGATTGGTATCTTGGACTTGCACAAATGCACAATGCACAAATAAGACTGTCACTGTGTTCTGAGTAGAGGAAAGTTAATGATTATCATGTTTATAGCTTGCGTTAAAATGAGAAAGCCATAAAGACAAACTTCTGATAACGTAGTACTCATATCTGGTGAACTGTGAGTTTTCTACTGTGCACCAAGGTCTCCAGTCTCATTACTGAGTCACTTGCACAAACTGCTTATGATGTTGTTTAACCTAGCAGGACTACATTTGATAAGTGTCTGCAGAAACACTAGCATAACTCCTTGCTTTGTTCAGCTAATGTGCTAGACCTCCTCTTGGGTGTAAGTCTAAAGGAGTATTATTTTTTCTTTTTTTCCACTTTGAAAATCCAACAGAGTTTATTCAACAAGAAGGCAGCATCTCTAAATTGCAGCATGCAGCTTGTATGTACATTGGTGCAAACCAAGTGTTTACTTTGGCTGTGCCGTGTTGGAATATATGGGGTTTTCATGAGCAGCATGAGAAATGGAAGAACCTGCTGAAGTCAGAAAGGGACCTTTGTCTTCAGATCCCAAACCTTCAGCAGTGTCCTGTGCCATTGACTCTACGACTGCAATTGGGGTACCCATCTGCTTTGTAGTGTGCTGCCACAGGTACAGACTGCTATTGTTTCTGACTGTTCACATATGCTCATCTGAACAACTGGACAAGTGTCTTTTTGTTTCATTAATGTTGTCAAGCCTGTTATTCACGCTGCAGATAGAGCTTCATATAGGAAGACACTCAGGTGAAGCTTTACTGAAAAATAAACAAGGTTATCCAAAACTTAGCATGATCACTCTTGCAGTCACTGGAATTGGATTGGAACGCAAGCCTTGAAACACAGAAGATGTTGGAGAGGTAAAATCCATTTGGCCTGCAAGAAAGAAAAGCAATAGTCAGCTGGATAGTATCTCCTCTCTTTCCCTAAAAATTATGGCTAACTGATTAGGATGAATGGTTACTGACAGTAAAGAAAAGAGTGAGGAATAGATGTGCAGTTCAGATAAAAGGTGCAATTGCATCACACTGTACGCAGAAATTAAACCCTGTGGTGATTTTGCAAACATTGGCCAGTGTACAGCAAAAGGATGAAAGCTCTGAACTCCAATTTAGATACTTGAGAGGTCTCAGAACACTGCAAATAGCCAAGAGCTGCTGGTGGAATTTTCAGTCTTTTTCTGTGCGTTAAATCTGGAAAGAAAAAAAAATCTCAAGTAACATGGAGATAAAATGGAACAGGCAAGCATAACTCTTCATTCAGTAAAGCTCTGGAAAACAAATGGACAGTCTTGGGATATTATGGATAAGGAGATTGATTAAGTTTTTACATTTTATAAGATAATAAAACAACTATAAAAATATTTCTAGTGCTGCTTATACTATCATAGCTCTGAGAAACAGCAATATATTGACTGCATGGGCACCGTATGGAATTGTGTATCGAGCTTGTACTTTGCTGGTCAACACATTGCAATGAATGTCTGGATTTGATTAATTTGTTCATGTGTTTTTTTGATATTAAGCTACAAGTAAGGATCACACTTTAAAATTGGTTTCACACAAAAACTGAGTAGAACTGCATCTATCTAATTAGAGGATTCCCAATGGTATTATATTTTTTTGCTTTTGGCGCAGCTGAGAACTAAAAGTATCTTAATTAGCAGAAGTATCTTAAGTCTCTCCAAATGTGAAAGAGTTTATTACCAATTACTATTTTTCAGTTTCTAACCAACTAATGACTCTTGGAAAATAATCAGAAAGACAAATGCTGTCCCCATATTACAAAATCAGCAAATATAGAAAGAACAAGCCTTGGACTTAACAAACAAGTATTTTTCTCATGATTTGATGAGTAAAACATGACATCAAGCCACAGTCCAACAAATTCCAAGCTTGTGACTCCTAGCCACCTGCTAGGAGGTGTTGTGGGGCTAGTAAATATGGAGTTCTTGCTGTCTTTTGTGTTTTGGATTGTCATCACTGCAGAGATAAATTTGGAGCTCTACAGAATCTTGTTTCTTGGGTATTGCTAACATTCAGAAGTGGAATAAACCTTTAGAAGTAGCATCACCACAGTGGCTAAATACCACAAAGAAAGGCCTGTCATAGGAAGAATGGGAAAGTCCACAAGATAGGCTGAGACATATACACAGTAACCAAATTAGCCAATCCCAAAGCAGCAAATTAAGAAACAGAGAAAAATAAATTGCAAGAAAACGTGCTGTGATGGTGCATTTTCCCCCCACAGCCCCCACCCCATCTAAATGCCACATTATGATCTGAGAAATGCTCACTAGACTTTTGCCTTGATGAACAGGGCCCAGGCTAAGGTTCTCTTGAGCTTATTAGCTGTCTGTTCCCAGAAACTTGTGTTTTCCAATAAGCTTCTGGTTTTTTTTAATTAATAGTCTTAGAGACTTGTTTTTTCTTACCTGAATAACAACCCAAGAAGAATAATGTTTTTGTCATCAAACTTTCAAAGTTACCAACCTGAATTTTGGCCAGAATGGAAAATTACTCTGACTGAAGCCCACTGTCTTGCAGCCCTATAAACAGTGGTCCAACATGAGACCCCTTGAGCTTTTTCGCACCAGAGCAGACCGCAGCCAGTGGCCTCCCTCTGAGCAGGGCCTCTCAGAGCCAGCAAACTCTCAGCTTTGCCATACTCAGAGAATCACTGAATGACAGCGATGGATGACACCAGGATGCCTCAGGATAACCTTCAGAAAAATGTGAACATGGGGCAGAAAGACTCCCCAGAGAAAGTATTGTGCTCTGCAAGGGCTGCTCTCAGGACCCTGAGGCCCACTTTGATGACCTACCTTGCATCACCTCCTCTCTCCTGTTATTTTCTGAATTGTGACATATTTCTGTTGCTTTACAGCTCAAAATGGAAGGTAGCTAGCTCGCTGGCAGTGATTTCAGAGAAAATGAGTTCTAACATCAGTGGCATTAATACTGTGGAGTCTTTGGACCTCAATAAATTTGGGTCCTTTTGATATGGCCTGTTGTCAGGAAGCTGATCCATCATAGTTCAAAATTTATAAATCTTATTACCAAGGTATTCTAGTAAATATATATACAAATTTATACATGCAATTATATATATTTTAATTTATAAATTTTAAAATACTTAAAGCATAAGCTCATATAGAGTACACCCAAAGGACAGTATACAGCAACACTCAGCCACATGCATTTATAAAGACCTGTACTGTCTGAACTAATCTCTCTCTCTACACTGCTGTTTCTCTGCCTGTGGAGCTGGAGACTGTCTGAAGGAATTATGGAAGACCCCTGTAACACAAATAATTATCAAAGCAATCTGGCTGAGCAAAACTGTTTAACGGATGGCAAGCTGCTTCACACTGTGCTACATTATGCTTTACCAATCAAATGCCTCACTAGTTAATTCATTGAGCTCCACATGGATTAAATAGGCTAGAGTGCACTCATCCTCTCCTCATGCAAAAGAAGAAGATTTGGTTCAAATGTTGATTTGCAACATGTCAAGAAATGTTTTCTTCAATTAAGTAACCTCATATTAAAGACAGTTCCATGCCAGAAAAATAAACAGTGCAACTTTTCTACACACAGGCAGCAGTTACATGCAGGATACAATCTTATGCTTTCTTTGAGGCAGCTTTTGAAAGCCAGGAATTAATATTTGTATCAGAATCACAGCTACAATAGTATTATCCAAATTTTGGGCTCAATTACACCTGTATACATCAAAGCCAATTCATTTCTAGTGGATCCACACAGGTTTAGTAATCATAACAGAGAGACAAAACATGTCTTTCAAATTTGTTCTGCTAAGTGAAGAAGAATTAATCCATAGACTCTGCTCCACACAAATTTCACTATTAACACTCCTTTTATGCAGCTGAATTCCTCACAGAAGGTTTTTTCCCCTCTGGTCTAGAAACTAATTGATTTGACTAAAAATCGGTAATTACTACTAAAAATAATAACAGGCATGTCTTCTCTGGTCATTACTACTAAGGAGGTCAGAGATACAAAGACAATCACACTCCTAAAATGGATCAAACAAAACAAAAGCCTCCATCATTGTCAGACAAAAGAAAGGTACAGAAGAATAAATGTACTATATAGTTTTATCTCTTCTTCAAACCCAATAACTAGGGGCTGACCGCACACATCCTGAAGGCTATGTAGTTACAACAGAAGTGGGTTTTGGCCCTCTGACAGGGAGTTTTCATTAGATAAGCTAGACCTAAACAATATATTTTCACAGGGCTTTGTGATGGCATAGCTGAATTATAAATAATTACTGACATCCCATCTGAGAGCCCAAGCAGCACACCATTATGCAGCTCATTGGATCTCCTGGGAAATGGGCACTGAGGCAGCTTTGCTTCTCTCCAGTTTTGCTCACCCAGCTGCAGTAACTGGCATGCAGTGGAAGAAAGCTGGGCTCCTTGCTCTGCTGTGACACAAGCAGCACTGGAACAAAACCCCAGGGGTGTGACCCAGAGGTGAGAGGACCCAGGCAACTGGGGAAGCCCAACAAACATATGTTCCAGGAATAGGAATAAAGCCATCTATGATTTTCTGTTACTTATCATGAAAAGAACAAAAGAAATAATTCTTTAAAATGTAGACAACCTAAATATCAACTATATATATTGATTTGCCCTCGATGTTGGGGCCAAATCAGGGGGAAAACACACCAGAAAAAATGATAATCTACCACTAGATACCCCACCAACCAAATCTAATTAACTCTGTTGGGAGCTTCAGAAGATGGTAGCCTGACTCACACCTTATTGCTCTGAGCAGAAACTTGAAGGTGTTGTGATGTCCTTTGCAGAGTCAGTGACAAGGGAAGCCTGTGTTACACTGTGATTCCTTGTTGCTAGCTTTCCACCACCTCATCCTTGGTGTGATCCCACTGAGGCCAGGTGTCCTGACAGAATATTATGCACCTGCTGATCTGATTAGAGCCACGTAGTAAATGCAGCCAAGGAAACAGGCTCAGACATGGTCCCTGATCCATCCATGCATGCATTGACACCAGCTTTGCAGATGTGTTCTAGCACACAGCCAATGTCCTCTAGGAAAAAGCCTGGTGCTGATGCCCATGTGGAGGATGAGATACCATGACCAGCACTGACTAGCTGTAAAGATTGATGCTTTACTCCCATATTCCCCATTCTGGAGTTTATACTGGTGCTTAAATATGGATGGGTAATAAAACACCTTGGACATGGAGCAAACTTGAATTCAAGTGCAGGAAGACACTTAGATTCATATGATAAGCTACAAGTAGTAAAGTGGCCGGGCCATTCTCCAGCAATGAACACAAGTATTAGTGAGACCATCTAATCAATTAAATTATGGCATAATAAAGAATTACTTAATCACAAAATTACAATGGATTTTTAAATTCAGGTTAAAGATTATTTTTTAAAATTTTAGATTTTCCTGGCACTCTGAAATTTTTGTGTTTTAAAAAGGGGTAGAAACTTCATGGGAGAAAAAAAAATCCCTGCTGGTGACTGGACTCAAGTAGGTACCACTGTCCTGCACATGTAATATGTCTGAAGTAACATCACTCTTTGATTCTGCTTTGCCTCCTATCAGAGGAGGCTTAGCAAAGCCAGTAGGTTTTTTTCTTGCCATTGACTGGCTGGAGATAAATGTTTACTTTTCCTTCTATGCACAAGCTTTACTTTGCTCTAACCTTTGCCACAGAGATGCTGCAAGGACTAAGTGCAGCATCACATATAAGATCTAAATAGGATCCCATTAAGCAACTGGCAGAGAACAGCGCAGGCAGTAGTGAGTAAGCTCCTTCACATCAAATTCCTGTTTCATTCCAGATGAGCTGTTGGGTACAGTAGGTACAGTCCTGTGAAGTTCACCACATGTACACACATATGCTTTCCGTTTCATTTGCAACGCTGACACCCTGTTCCTACAGTTTGCAGAGACTGGGATTTGTTTCAATGGTTTTAACTGGGCCGCTGCTTGTTCTCAGTTTCCTGTTGCTTTGATCATGGTTTTCCAGCTCTCCTCAAGTAAGTTGTATCCTCCAAGGTGGATTTTCTCCTTTCCTGTGCTGGGCCAAAGCATCTAAGTGACCTTTGATTTTTTTCTTCTTCCCTCATCTTTTTTTTTTTCCTTTGGCTTTTTTTTGTTTTGTTTCTGACTCGCCATATGTGAGATGATTGTGCCCACAGGAATTCCTTTCAGAGTACCTAAGCACAAAAGAAAAACACCCGGCCAGTTCTTTTTCTAGAGCAGTACAAACATTTCCTTAAACCTAAGTGTCTCAGGAGGGGCATTGACAGAAGGCTCCTTTCACCCAGAAAGCGCGCTCTGCGCTGAGCTGCCGGTGAACCCTCAGCTGCCTCCTGCATTTTGACGTCACTGATGGAGCAAAAGTTTTGCCAATAAAAGCAGTCAAGTTCTTTGATTCCAACTTTATGACAATGGAAAGGAGGCCAGGGCCAATCATGCTGTGGTGGGGTTTATTAATGGAAAAGGGCAGTGGGAGCCAGTAACTCTTTGGCAACTTCGTTCCTTTGACTACTGTCCCCCTGCCTTGCACTTGATGGATGGAAAACTGCATGCTCTCCTCTTCAGTGATAGCTTTCCCATGCTAATATTCTCCCCAGTAAGGCGGCCTGGACTAACAATAGGAACTTGCACAGCTTGGGAAGGGCAAAGCAGATCTTAAAACCACCCATGTGATTTGACGGCTGCAAGGAACCATGCTAAGAAAATATCCCTGTACTCTGAACTCATCTTATTAAGGGAATAAATCTGATTTCCTCTTTGAGCTCTCCTCCCCTGTGGTCTGAACTGCTAACCCCTTGGTTTTAATAGATGAGTTATGTCCCTGGACAGTGACACAAAAATTTTAGTCCTATTTTCAGCATATCCCAATAAAATGAATTGTGATCTCTCCTCAGAACTGTTTCAGAATGATTCTGTCTCTCACTGCACTAACAAAAGATGGGGTTGACAATTTTCTTATCAGGGGCTCATTTTTCCCAGGTTCAGCATGGTTGTGTGCTGAGGGAAAGGATTGTGTCTCTAAATCCCAATTTGGAGAAAGCACAGACAGGCATTGCTTCTCCCCCCTTCCCTGCTCTGTCACTAAAATTGCCATTAAATGCCTGGAACTTGTCCCCCAGAGCAAGAACAATCCCCATGCCATGGACCACTGAAGAACAAGAGATGGGGGGACATCTGCTTTAGTGGCCAAGCCAGCTTTAGGGAGGACAAAATCAAAGCAAGGAGCAAGACAGGCCAGAGCTTGGCTGGAAGGTAAGAAAGAAGGGCGAAATGCTACTTCACTGGGAAAGAAGCTGATGGGGGGCCTAAGCATCTCTTTCTTGCTTCACCAAACACATCACAGAACAAGTCACAGCACAGAAGTTTTAGGAGCTCCTTTCCTCTTCACTTTGTATCCAAAGCACTCTCAGTGCAGTCAGAAGTCACCCAGCCTGGATGGTTATTCATGGACCTTTGCTGGGCACCAGCAAGGAATCAAGTGCACAAATTACATCCTGAGCAGTACACACCTCCCAGGGAAGCAACAGCCATAGAGGATATTAAGTTCCTGGCAGAAGAATTATTTAGCACAATCTAAGATAATGTCAATAAAAACTCTGAAAGATCACAACTCCATAGGAGCGTATGCTTTAGGGCTTACTTTGGGTGTGATGATTTTATTGCTGTTTGTAGGGGGGGAAAAAAAAAGGAAGTATTTAATTGGAGCTAAACATCTCCAACATTTGTGGCTGTAGGATACAGATTTCAGAACAATCCTTGCTAAGAAACTTTACAGATTAGAACACAGCAATTTATTCCTCTCTTTGTCTGACAACTAGTGAAATTTCGCTCTCCCAAAAAGTGTGCCTCTTTAGATAACTAAATTTTCTTCAAAGTGTGTAGGAAAAAAAAAAACAAACACCTGCTTTGATGTATAATTTATTAATTGGCAGTTGTGGGGGGTTAGGATACTAAGTGTCTAGAGATTTGGAATTTTTATGACATGGACCCAGATTCCTAAGAAAAGTTTGATATATGTAGGTTGGGGCAGGGGGGTTTACAAAATATCTGAGTGCTAGTGTTCACAATATGCTGTCCAAGTTTTTTATAGCAACTTGAAACCAGAATTTATAGAGTGCTATTAAAATGTCTTGGTTGTATGTGTTAGACCTTGATGGCAGTTGGATTAGCCTTAATTTTTGTATTTTTTATAGGACAAAGAAGAACGTGGCTGTGCATCCCAGCATGTGAGCAAGTTTATCAAATACAAGGCAGCAGCCAGAACAACAGGAAATCGCATAAGAAAGCCCAACTCCTGGTTGGCAGAAGCACATTGACCTCTCCTTCATGTCACTGGGTTTAATACTCCAACTCCGCTGTAAAAGCTTCTTCCCCGAGCCTGGGTTCATAAACGTGTTAGTGGTTCTTGATGTTCCCAGCAGAGGACAGTAAGAAAAACACAGCCCTGAATAGCTCACATTGATCGCAGCAAATACAGAGCAGGAGGGTCAGAATCATTTCCCAGCCCAGAGCCAGCGCTGTAGAACTGAGCAGCTATTCATAGCCACTGGATCCTCTCCAAGCCGTGAGCGTAGATTTTCTTGTATCATCTTTGCAGAGAGGAATTGTAGTCCCCAATGCCTCCCGCTTGATTTGGATAGACGGTTTATTTGTTTAGTCCTGTAATGATATTATCCACAGGGCTAGAGCCACACAGGGAGGATTAGGAATTCCTGGGGGAGAAGCCGTGTGTTTATTACCCTGACAGCCCCATGTGACACAAACCAACAGTTATTTGTAGTTGTTCTTCCCCTCTAAAAACTTGGAGCATGCAGCCGTGGGGCGAAGGTGTCGGTTCGATCTCGCAAAGGCACAAGGCGAAGAGGCTGCCACAGGGAAAGTGGTAGAATTAGCATGCTAGAAAGTCCTTGCTCAACTACCTACGAACAGCTCTACCTCTGGAAGTTTTCAAATGTGAATGATGAGAGGGGAGACATCAGAGTCTTTCAAACATCGATAACAATCCCAAACCTGCGAATTTTACTTGCCTTTTAAGAGCATTTATTAAGCTACGCAACTCAGATTGTAGCCGGCTTTTTTTTTTTTTTTTTTTTTTTTTTTTTTAAACCCTGCGTTTTAAAACAACAAATAAAAAAGCACGGGCACAAAAAGCTCTTGCAAGTATATGCATAAACCCAGGGAAAGGGGAAGAGGGGCCAAGGGGGAGGAAGAAGGTTGTTGGTCTGGGTTTTTCTTCCTATTATTTTTCTTTATAAAAAAATCGTTTCCTATTTTAATAAATATTTAATCATGGAAAGGGAGGGGAAAGGCCAAAAGTAACAAAGAACTGTAGGTTGTTTAGATTGCTTGGGAACTCCCTCTTTGCAGCTGACCATTGCTACATGTAGGTTAATTTCCACATGGAGCTGGAGAAACTCTATCCCCGGTTTGTGAAGTATGGGTCAGCCGAAGCATGTTAATCTGTTTAGCATGTGTGCTTCGTGGAGGTGCCAGACCACCGCCGAGCAAGAGCAGAAGCAGCAGCAACCATAGTCCTTAGGGGTAGTTAATAAAGACTTGAAGGGAAACAAGTTTATGAAGGTTTCAGCTCGTGCGCTGTGCCAGCTTTGGACATGACAGGCTTCCAGCCCTGAGGAGCAGAAAGCTGAGAAATCCCCGGGCTATTTATCGCAGCCCTAGAAGGCAGAGCGCCGGTGACGCAGCCTGCGCAGCCGGGGGAAGAGCGGGAAGTGCGGTGGTGCTGCTTCTCTCCGTGAAAAGGGGGCACCAGCTGAGTCTCCCCAACCCTCTCGGAGCACCCCGGTCTCCCATAGCCCCGTACACAACTGAATCTTCACTGCTTTGGGTAGATAGAGATGGTTTTGGAACCTCTGTTTTAACCTGCGCCCTTCCCGGTGTACAGCCTCACACCCAGCTGGAGACTTGAGGAGTCGTACGAGCCACTGAATGAGATAATAGCAAATAAAGCTCCGTGGGCATATTCCTACAACCCCTCACAATGCAGACTAATCAACGTCTCGTCTCTCGCTCGGGGATGAGCTGCGAGACATGTGGCGCTCGGGCTGACACGTCGCTTCTCTCCCATCATTTTTTAAAATTTTCCTTTGAAATTCTAGACACTTATTAAAGCATTTTTAAATAATCAAAATATTTTCTGATGAGTATTTATTTTGACAAGGGTTTTTTGGTTTGGCTTTCGACTTTCCGTTCAACTATATAGACTGCAGTATTAATTTACTGCAAAACCAAATGTGGATGAGGTTATTTTGCCTCGACGCTGGATTTCAGTCATTCGGGAGAAGTTTTTCTAGAAGATGAAATGAACAGTCGCAAATAGATCTCGTTCCGTTTTCCAGCGTACTTTGCCGTGTGTTCTTCAGAGCCAAAGGAAATCGATTACTGATCGACAGGAGAAATATCCCGCGAACAGATACACACCGTGGTCGTATCCCGCAAACAAGGGCGTTCATGCAACCCCGTGGTGTCGCGGTCCTCGCCGTGTTTAAAGCGGCCGAGTGGGCGCTGCACGTCGAAGATCAGGAGAAGCCACGAACTGGGACGGGGTTAGTCCCAGCAATCCGGTGCCGAATTGCTCCACCCCAGGAGGGATTCTGGAGGGAGGGGGTCTGGAGGGTGCCCTTTCACTGCTCTGCACTCGGACCCCAGACGGGGGAAGGAACGCCCTGTTTGGACAATCCCCGCCGGACAAGGCGTTTTTGTCTCCAGGCCTTGAGCGCTCTTTTCTGTT
This sequence comes from Melozone crissalis, assembly GCF_028551555.1. Taxonomy (NCBI): domain Eukaryota; kingdom Metazoa; phylum Chordata; class Aves; order Passeriformes; family Passerellidae; genus Melozone; species Melozone crissalis. The sequence continues at coordinate 48,718,921 of NW_026535783.1, forward strand.
GCATAATGCATTGACGGCGATAAGATCACAAGTGAGGGGACAGAGGCAGGAGCAGCCGCGATACAAGTGCAGCTGCTGGAGAAGCCTCTGCCCGCTCTCCCGCTGCCTGGCAGACCGGCTCCCAGCCGTCCCTCCAGCAATGATACCCGCGTGCACTATTTTCCTTGTTTTCTTCCTCACTTGCAGGGAGCAGAGGCAGTGGTCACCCTTTGGGGTCTGCTGGCACCGGCTCATCATCGGGCTGGGTTCAAGCTCCTCTCAGGGGATCCGGCTCCCTCCAAGAGATGAAGCTCAGCACCAAAAGAGCCTTCTGTTAGGTTTCCTGGCCTTTCGTTACATCTTCAGTAGTTTACTTTCCCCTGATAGGTGCGGGTTTTTTTACTTTAACATTTTGGCGGGTTGGTTGGTTGGTTGGTTGGTTGGTTGGTATGTGGGCATTGTTTGTTGTTTTACAGCCTAGCACGCACTTTTCTCATTAAGATTTTATTAATGCTGAAAGAATTGGTCGAAGTCTAAACCGTGAGCCATCTTCTGTGCTGGCACTCCTCGCCCTCACGGTTACTTGTACTGACAGAAGGCACTTCACTTTCACGGGCGGCAGCTCCATGGCTTGACGTCGCTTCTGAAACCAGCCTAACACATCAGTAAAACTCACTGACACTGACATCGAGCGTCCTTAGGCCGAGGTGTGCGGGGGGAAAGTGTCAACTATTTCAGAACAGGAGATCCCTCCCAGTTAGTGCTTGCAGAGTGAGCACACACACACGCAGGGAGATGTTTTAAAAAAATTCTGGGAAAAAAACCCTGTGCTCTGTGCTTTTCCCGGCTGAAATCTTTTACAGAATGTTATTTCTTTGAGGAGCGTCGGGAGGTGGGGTGGGAAGGGTGGTAGTACTCCTGGATTAACACTGTCGATTAACGTGAGAAGCCCTTCTCTGCTTAGGGCGTTTAATGCTCTGAAGCCCTGTCCTCCTCGAGGGGAAGCAGAGAGCTCCCCTCACCCATTGCTCCTTGTCCTGAGAAGGCCTGTTCTGGCTCCTCCAGCTGGGCACGGAGCACGTGGGGAGATGACACTGTCATTTCAAGCCACTGAAATCCTTCTTATTGCTCTAATGACCTACCACCTATTTTCGTTCTCTAAAGGATCCAGTAGCACCTATTCTGTTAGAAGCAGTCGCTGCGCGTCCTGATCGCAGGCCAAGAGTCCTGCCAGAGGAAGTTTAACAATGAGTTTCAGAGAAATGTGTGTATTTTGCGCTTGATGTATGCTCCTGGTCAGAAACCCAGGCTTTCCTCGCGCGGCATCTCCTCTCCCGGTCATCTCTGCTTCTTTTGGAGCACGGGACTACCACTTTCACTGCGGTCAGTAAAGCCAAACCAGGAAAATGACCCTGCAGTGGCTCATGAATAATCGCCATAATTTAATGGCTTCTGACTGCCAGACCTGTTACATATAGTAACCACATCCAGTCGGTCTTTCCAGAGACCAGAAGCATGGCATAATTATGTGCAGATACCAGGTTGGCTTTCCAGCAAAATGAGGAAAGCTCAGCCGCCTTCGAGCCTGCCCTGGCGCGGTCGCGGGGGCAGCGGGGGTGGGATGTGCGGACCGGGAATGTCCACATTCAGAGGCGGAAGGGACAGGCGAAGGGTGGCCACGGCTGCCGAGTGCTGCTGCTGCCGAGTGCGTGCTGCCTGGCGGAGCTCCCCGACGCCATGCCGGGCCCGGCGCGCCCCTCAGGCCGGCCCAGGGTGCCTGGGCACCGCCGCCCGCCCGCGGAGAAGGAGGGCAGAGGGGCGCGGAGACACTCAGCGCCGAAACGAAAAGGGAAATTCCGCGGCTGCCAATCTGAATCTGGCGGGGGACACTGATGCGTTTTGGAGGCGAGGCAGAGCGCCAGCGCCGGGACATCCTCCTCCGCCCGTGCCGAGACGGGAGGACCGGAGCCTGCCTCACGTGGAAGGGCCAAAGCGGAGGGAATACCCAGATCTCTGGGCTTTCGGAACAGCCCGGCAACACCGAAATGTCAAGTGGGAACACCCGCACGGTGACCATCCCGCTGGGATGCTCCACTCCCTGGCCAACAAGGCAGAAGAAAAAAAAAAAAAAAAAACAAAAACAAAGAAAGAGCAACAATAAAAAAAAAGAAAAGAAAAGAAAAGAAAAGAAAAGAAAAGAAAAGAAAAGAAAAGAAAAGAAAAGAAAAATCGCACCAAAAGAGCCCTGCCAAATAACCCACCTCCCTCAAGGTCAGGACGTGAAATTGGGATTTCACAGGAGGCAGGACAGACACGCATCAGTCTCCAGACGTAGGCCGGGGGCCGACGCAACCTCCCCGAGCCGCTCGAAAGCCATCGCCCGTGGGGCTCCCACTCGCCGGCTGGCTCCGCTCGGGCGCAGCGGGCGGGTCCCACACCCTCGGCCTCACCCGCCGTGGGCAGAGGATTTCCGCTGGCTCCGTTCCCTCGGCCGGCGCGGAGCTGGGGCTCGCCGCGCCCGGCGGACACGCGTGGGAGCAGGCGGTGCCGTCCCGCCGCACTGCCGGCACCAGGCCCGCTTGCCGCGGTTCCTGCTCGTCTCGGGCCGAACGGCACCGCGAAATGCAGTACCGCTGGCCAATAAATTCCCCCAGCTCGACGCAGAGTAGGCTTCCCCCTTTAGAAGCTCTCCACGTGTAAAGAGGTATTTGGGTTGTCTCCGAAATAATAAATCCTAACAGCGGACAATAAAATTTACTATCACAGGAGTAACAGAAGCCTAAAATATTCCGAACATATTCCCTGAACAAATAACATAATCCCTGGCACACTAGAACACATGGTTTGCTTCAAACATGTTTCATTTTGTCATCGCATTGAGTGTACAGTATTTCTCTTTGGGTGCAAGAGTGATTGATATCTTTGGAAGAATTGTTTGCAAGAACATGAAAGTTGCCAAAGCAAACACGTTGGAGGGAAGTGTGCAGAAGGGGGAGCAGAAGAATTTGGAGTAGATTTGGATTTGGGGAGTTCACACAGAGGTGAGACAGCTAGAACTAGAACAAATAAAAACATTCTGCACACTTCATCTAAATAAATTATATACAAAAATTGCCCTTCTGTAGCCGGCAACAGCACAGTTACCACGCTTCCCTCATGCCCCTATAGAATGTGGGCTGGAAGCCAACTTTCTTCAGCTAATGATTTGTAACTTTTGCTCCACTTGAATGAGTCTATTAATATTTAGATCTCTCCAATTCTGCTCCATACAAGCTATCAGTATTGTTAAACAAAATAATCTATTTACCTTCTGTTGTACGTGTCCAGCAGTGGCTTGCGCGGCTCCATGATGTACAGTAATATGTTTTTCTTACGCTCCACTGCTTTGGCCAAAGGCAGAACTTCACATATTTTGTTCTGTCTTTTTCAAAAATAATGTTTGACAAAACTCCTTAGATAGCGCAAACCTTGGGGTGTTAATTTAATAACTTCCATTCCTGAAGGACAAATATTTATCTCAATTCTCTTTTTATCTCTTTCTGCCATCAACCTCAGGGGAAAGATGTCGTTCTGACTGGTTGAGATGACCAGATCACAAGGGTGCTTTGGCGGGAGATGGCGAGGAGTGCGTGTTTTCAGACATGCAGATCGCTGTCCCTCCGAAATCTCCCTTAGTAAAGCCCCTGACCCTTCGCGCCCCGCCATCACCGCGGCAGCGGCCTCCGGGGCCCTGGGAAAGGCCGTCCCCCAGCGGGGCGGGGTGGCCTGGGGCCCCTCGCATCAACCTGCTTCTACCCGAAGGGCCCGCTGGAAAAAAAAAAAAAAAAATAAATAAAAAAAATAAGAGAGAGAGAGAGAAATGTCCACATCTTCCCCGCGGGGCGGCTATGACTCTGTGGAATTTTCACTGAGGTCTGGATTTCAGAGAAGCCTAATCCATCTTCTACCCTCAGCCTTCCCTTCTCTCTTCCTCGCTCCCGCCTCAAAAACCTCTAATCTCCCGCCACTTGCCTTCTTGACCAGCCCGGGGTGAATGGCACGACTGCACAAAACATATCCGAGGCAAAGTCATAGAGCCCAGACTAGAAGGAATGGAGGGGTGGATCAGTGTCGGGCTACAGGTTTCAGTTAAACCTCTCATGTAAAAAAGAGAGAGAGAAAATCCCAGGGCTAGCAAGGAAAGTTGCTGTATAACGCCCACGAGGAACGTAATGTGAAACATGTAAAGTGCAGACAAACAGCTCAGCCACCTGCTGACTGCGGTGGACTACCAGGCACGCAGCTGCAGTTGCCCTGGTCTGGACACGAAACTCTGTCCTCATCCGCTTATTTTCCAAATGAGAGAGGTCACCAGCATCCCTGGGCTCAAGAAATGCAGAGTGGTCCTGGGAAGATCCTATACGCTAAAATTAAGAAACTCTGAAACTCAGTAAAACTCAGCAAACTCTCAACTAGCTGTCATGCAGTTCTTTGATCCTTGAAGTCCGAGCACTCTTCCTGTGTCTTGGGCACCTCCGGACCTGCATTTCCTGATGAAATTCCCTAGATGCTGTGCGTGCTGGAGGGGTGTAGACAGGGGCACGGCCCATGAGCAGGGGCAAGAGAAAAGCCTGCCTTTTGGAGTGGGGGTGTGTGTGCTCTCTCTTACATCCTCGGTAAGGGGCCAGCGCGGCCCAGCAGCCACGAAAAAGTCTCCTGGTCATCTCCCAGGGACAAATTCCTCCCTCTGACGGGGGGGGGGGAGGGGAGGGGTCTTCCGGTCTTTTCTCTTAATCCCGCAGGTGTGTCCTAAGGGACTCTTTCACCCCGCGGTCCCCAGTGGAGCAGGGGTGAGGTCCTCCAAGAACATTTTATGAAGAGATGAGATCTCTGCAGAAAAAAAAAAAAAAAAAAAAAAAAAAAAAAAATCTGTCCTCTGAGCTGGACACGCTTTCGGAGGAGAAAATAAATAAATAAATAAATAAATAAATAAATAAATAAATAAATAAATAAAGTAGGTTCTATGTCCCTAAGGGAAGTATTTGATCGGTTTTGTCCTTGGGACTCGTTCTGTTGAGTTCACTGGAATTAAACATGATACAGCGTGAGCAGCTCCCCGTATGTTCCTAAGGGAAATATTTGATCGGTTTTGTCCTTGGGACTCGTCCTGTTGAGTTCACTGGGATTAAACATGATACAGCGTGAGCAGCCCCCGGCCCGGCCGAGGAAGAGCGCGGCAGAGCAGGGACACGGCTGGAATTGCCCGCTTCCCACCTGCCGGCTCATCCGGGTCCCGAGCTAGTCCTTCCCCCGCCGGTAACGTCGCCGGACTATCGGGACGAAGAGGAGCAGATCCTCTCAATTCTCTTCTGTTCCCCTCCCCTGCAGGGGGTTTCAGGATAAGGTGACTCCCGAAGCTTGAAAGAAAAGGAAAATGTCAACTGGATTTCTCTGCCTGCCACCCCCGTACATCTTTCTCTCAGGAGATCCCACCTGCCAGAGGGGCCTCTCCTGGGGCAATACGGGGAGAGTGGGATGCGGATATGTTTCCCTGGTAGACTGGACAGTTTCTCCAGAACGCCCACCGCATCATTCTCAACAACGAGAAGACAGCAACATAATAATGATTAAAAAAATAAATTAAATCCCAACTTTATTGCCCTCTGCTGATACTTGGTGCGCTGTAATGACCAAAGGCCAAGGGGTGAAACCCGCAACATCCACCCCCTACCGACCCGACGGTACCGACGGGGCGGCCGCTGCGCCCTTGCTCGCCGCCACAAGGACGGAGAGCTCCCGCGGGTCAGAGCCAGCTGTCGCGGGCTCGTCGCCTGCCGAGCCATGAGTGTGGGCTCTTTCCAGGCACTTTTGGTCATATCTATCCAGTAAATTAAGTCATCTGCGTAACAGGCTTGTGTTAATGAAGAGAACATTTTCCTCATCCCTTCCCCAGCCAGCACCAGTCCTTGACTCGCCTTTATGAGGACAAAATCTATCTCTGCCGTACGGGGAAGGAACGGCGCCGCAAATTCGCGAGGTGCCCGACGCTGAAGTGCCCGGCTGAGGCTGCCTTTCCCGGGAGCGGGGCTGTCCGCGCCCCTCCGCACACCCCGCGGGCGCACAGAAATGCGTGCGTGCGTGCTTAGGTGAGCGGCGGTGCTCTCGGATTAGAGATGGAGGCACAAGGTACCCCAGAGCGGGATTTCCAACAGCCCCTCCGTCACTTAGCCCGGTGGCCTGCTGGAAACTGCTGCTCTGCGTTGGGCTTCCTGCAAGCAGCCTTTGGGGGACAGGAGCCGTCAGTTCCGTGGGTAACTTTCCCCCACCGTCCATCCTCCCCTTTTTTACTGCACTGCTCTTTCTGAACAAGGACGGCGGGGCACAGCGAGGAGGGCAGCGCGGCAAGAAGGGAGCCGGGCTGCGAGCCCCGCACCTGTGCGTGCGAGGGGACAGGGCGACGGCCTTTGCCCTTCCCCAAGATTGACTGGCTTGCCGCAGGCAGCGGAGAAGGAGCTGCCCAACCTTAACCTGTCCCGATCGCTGAAGATGAATCCAGGAAGAAGAGCCCGTGCGTGCCGTCGGGAAAACCGGGACCAAACAAAACACTTGGGGAGAAAGATTTTGTCCCATTTCTCTGCCCCCGTTTTTACAGCTCCGTTATCTTTTTCTCTCCCTTCCAACCCGTCCCCCCGCGCCCCCCGCCTTCTTTATTTTTTGGAGGTGGGGGCGGGGTTGTGGGGAGAGAAGACATTCTGCTGAACAGAAAAGCCAAGCCCGGGAAGGAGTTCCTTTTGACTGCTCAGGGCGATCTATCCAGGCCCTCTAATTAGAGAGGGATCCAGGGTGGCATTAGTTTCCAAACATTTTAATCGAGCTTTAAGCAGAGCTCTTTTCAATAGCAGGAGATAAATGTAGCAACTGTTACCGTACCCCTGAATGGCCACCTCCCATGGCGGGCATTCAGCTTTCCTTTCAGAAACCCTAAGCAGTTTAGTCTATGGACCCAGCAACACTCCGCATATCTTCTAATTAGTCTAATTAGAAAGGTGGATTGATAGATACAAGGAAGACACAGTTAAGTTAGGAAGATGCTCAATGCTACCAGTCTGTGCCGGGGAGACGCTTGTTGTCAGTGTGAGGAAAAAAGAGATAAAGGGGAAAAAAGAAGAGGAAGGAAAAAAAAGGGGGGGAAAAAGAGAAGCAAGAGAAGGAGAGAAAGAAAGAAGAAAGAAGAAAGAAGAAAGAAGAAAGAAGAAAGAAGAAAGAAGAAAGAAGAAAGAAGAAAGAAGAAAGAAGAAAGAAGAAAGAAAGAAAAAAAAATCCCGGAGTGTGACAGGAAGAACAAGTCCAGAGAAATCAGACGGGAAGGAGCTGCTGTCTCTTAACTGAAGGGGAGACATAACTGAGATGCTTCTCCTGGCTGAGTTTCCCCCCGATCCAGGCTGGATCGGCACAGCCCTGGGCCGGGACACCGCTCCGGCCCCCTCCGGCTTTTTCCTGCGACACCAGGCCCTGGGTTCACACAGATACGGAGGGGAAGGAAGAGAAACAGAAGGGGCCTAAAAAAGGCCACCTCGACCCATGACACCCCGTGCTGTCGCCGGGGAGGCGTCACCGGCAGAGACCCGTCAGGGGAGGCAGCACGGTGGCTCGGGGAAGGCTGAACCTCTAATTGGGCGATAAATCAGGGAGAGGAGCATGGGCCAGTGCGCGCAGGTGTCAAAACAGAGGAAAAGTCGGCCGGTCAGCATGACAGGGCAGGGCCCCCTCGCTCCTCCCCCACCCCGTTAATGTCCCTACGTTAACTCTCCTGCCCTCAGATTGGAGGGGAAGAGGAGGAGAGAGGGACAAAGCAGAGCCCGCGGATCTTGAGTCATCTCGGACCGCGGTGGGGAATGGGGCCGCACGTGTTGTATTCTACGCTCTATGTCCCGAGCAGGCTTGTGCACCTGTGGGCCTTCTCTTTCTCCTACCAGGCCGGTACAAAAACCAGCAAGAGAAGCTTGGGAAATGTCCCCACCCCTCATTTCGGCGCTCTGTGGCACCCCTCTCCGTCCCGCTCTCCCTGCTCCTTCTGCCCCTACCTGCCTTTCTCCGTACTCGCTCGATTTCTGGCAGAATGACATTATGGAGCAAAAGACGAACTATTTCAAATTCAATACTTATCTCGGAAAAACGGTGTGTGTGTGGGTGTGGGTTTGTGTGTGTGTGTGTGTGTCTGTGATTACAATCCAGCCTGTCAAAGTCCCTAATCAAACTGCTGGCGAAAGGGGATTCGTAGACAAAAGGAAACAATGGAAGTCTCGTTAGATCATTTTTCTGGACATTGTTTATGGTCTGGAAGGGATCAATCGTTTCAAAATGTTACGAGTAAAAATGATCCTGTGTGGAATGCAGCTAATCCTTTTAAGTTCCTGTCAACTGTTTCCACTCAAAGAATCCGATTTTCCAAATCAAAGGTGCAGAACTCAATTGCCGAGGGATTTATAGCGTCGGCACCGGGCTCCCCTCACCCCACACGCCCCCGCGCGCCCCACGGTGGGTGTCGACGGCAGGACAGACCGAGCCGAAGGTTGTCCTCCCCGGGGGAGTCATGAGCCCAGAGGGCTCCCTCAGTGGCAGCAGCGGTCTGCCCTGCCGGCGGGCGGCCGAGACAGCCCCGCTAGCACGGCAGCGTACCTGGGGCCGGGAGGAGGCACCGAGCACGGTCCGTCCTGCCGGTGTGCCGGCAGCGCCCCCGGCTCCGCCCCGGCACGGCCGCGGGGCTTGCGCCGCTTAACCGGGCGAACCGCGCCGTCTTGCAGCGACAGGCGCAGCAGCACCTCCGGGACCGGACTCAAAATCTCTTGTGGAAACGCCACGTTTGGCTTGCCCATGAGTGTTAGCAAGTTGTTGCGGATTCCTTCTGGGTGGGGAGGAGGCTTGAGGGGAAGAGAGTCTTTTATTAAAAGCAAAGACATCCACTCCACACCTCTTGTCGGTAGCCCCGCTCCGGTGCGCGGGACGGGACATCTGCCTCAGAGGCGGACGGGTGGAACTGGGGATTCCACCGAAAATCATGTCCCGGCCGGCAGATGTCTGAGTGCCAGGAGGAAAGACATCGGGATGCAAGCAGAGCTCAAAGCGATTTAAAGCGGTTAATTTTCAGAGAAAGACCACCCTTTGGCTTCTCATACAGAAGCGAAAAGTAGAGAGGAAGAGGTGTTAGCGGGGCCTCCGGCTGCCTAGCGCTTGCGGAACAGTGCGAGAGTACACACTTGCGTGCGCTGCCCCATCGGCAGCGCCGTCTGCACGGAGAAAGACAGGTTAAGGACTTCCATGAAGGAGGAAGGGATGCTTGACAGAGCCCACCGAGCAGCCCCACGGCACTTTGTGCAATCAGAGGCGGGCTGGAAAGAAAGTATAAAATATTTTTTATATAAAATACGGTCCATAATTTCCGATCCCTCTACTTTCGAGCAGTCACCTGATACATCTGTTCATCCTTGCTCGGCACTGGACATCTTTCCTCTTTTTTTTTTCCCCCCTCACCAATGGTTATTTTAATCGTCCATTTATTCGAAGAGGCTGTTCTTCTCTGCCCCCCCTCCCCCCCATGCCCTTGTGCAGCCGACAGGTGGAATTTCACTATATACCCCTATATTAGAAAGTTATCTGTTTCGTCTGGTTGTTGCTGAATAAGCAGACGTGACAGTGTTTATTCAACGAAAAGAAAACCCAGGGAAGTCACCTCATTAATCTTGATTGTGTGTATTTAATGTATCTCGTGTATACAGGTGTGCATGTACTCTTCTGCAATGAAACTAGAGAAGCAGTCCTACGACCAGTGTGGTACGAAGAGACATTCACAGGTTTTAAAAGGTCTTGGCAAAGCGTGGGCATTAGCAGGAGCGATGACCGCAGTGCTACAGTTGTGCGGGCACTGGCTGGTCGTGTCACCGGGTCCGAGACAACACTCCTAAATGTTCACACGCTTTTCGATGCACTCACATGGTTTTCTATTGCACTCAGGGGACAGAAATACCTTCGGATTGCCTGTGCAAAAGGCTTTCCCTGTCTTAAGAAACGAATTAATGCAACAACGTAATTATCTAAGTATCGGTTTGCTTCTAACATAAATTGCATGATTAATCATCTAAATATGGGGGCCCGCAGATTTCTGCGTGCCGTTTTACCGTATCAGCGAAAGGGAAACAGAATCAATTCAACAGGTCTCCTGTGACTTGGAGGAAGGGAAAGTTTAATTATTTTGATTAGAAAAATAAAAACCCCGCAACCACAAATTTCCTTCTGAATTCAGTTCAGCGGTAGAATTTCTGAAATTGACGAGATACCGCGCCAAAAGAAAAAAAAAAATAAAAAGAGAGGCCCCTTTCGTCTAGTCCAGTCCATGTGTATGTTTTTGTACATTTTGGGCACTACGGTGCCTAGCCGAAAGGTTTCTCCACGGCGCAGAGCGCAGGGTGCCTCTGTGTCTCTCACTGCGGCAGCTGGTGGAGCAGGAGCGCTGCACTAAGGGCACATCTTCGTACCCTATCCATCTTCCGGGGGCTTCCCGCGGTGATTCCCGCCGGGACGCTGCCGGGTGCCTCCCCGCTCCCACCGCCGCGGCCGTGCAGCCGCACACAGCCCTCGGGGCCGCCCGCACTGAGGCAGCCGGGCCGGCCGCGAGTTGGGCTAGGGTGCCTTCCCAGCCCCGCAGCCTCTGCCTTTGTTGTTTTCGGTCGTGCCGGTGAGTGAGCGGCAAGCCGAGCCAAGCGGCTGGGAAGGGGCCGGCGTGCTTTCAGGGCCGGCTGCCCGCAGTACACCTCCAGGCGGGGACCGGCGGCGGGGAACAGAGTTCTTCCTCAAGCGAAAAACAAGAGGAAGAGGTTTACCGATTTGGAACTCGCGTTCATTTCTCCATCTCTCCACAAAATCGGCGGGCACCCGTCTGCGCCATGAGGCACCGAGCGCGGCTGTTGCCGCAGCGGGGATCCATCCGGCAGCAGCTGGTTACCTTCTGAAGCGCCATTCTCCTGCACACACGTACGCACGCTTCTGCGCGAATGCCTCCTCCACATCTTGGTGGTGCGCTGCAGCGCAGGAAGGGGCAGCGAACAACGGCGGCTGCTCGACGTGCCTCTCACGGTGAGGGTTGCAAAGGAGAAAGGACTTTCAGAGAAGGGCGGAGAGGCCTTGCGGTCACCTGCAGCAGGTCACTGGGGCTTGGAGGTGAGGAACGGTGGAGGGGGCCACCTACCTGCTCAGGATACGCCCAGCTGCGGGCACAGGGCAGCCGGTCCCTGCCGGTGCTCGGGTCCCGATGGTGTGTGCGGCCGGCCGCTGCCGACGGAAGCAGAGGAAATACCACTGCAGGTGGGGGAACCACTGTGAACAAGCTGAAAAACGGATCTGCATTGGTTAGCAAGTTCCAGAGCAGCGAGGTCTTGGCCAAGATCATAATTTCCATTACTTCTTTCAAATACAATATTATCAGAGACTACAGCAGTACTTACTGTAAGTACTGAGGGAAAGTATTGCATACGGAGAGGAGTCTCCAGGACGTGCCAAGGGACAGCTAAATCAGATCCACTTTCCCACAGATCCCCCGAACAGGCCTCAGTCTCTACGGGGGCGACCGTGCTCTCTGCCCTCGCCACCAGCGCTGCAAGAAAGGGAGCAGCTGAGAGCAGGTGAGGGCCTCGTTCCTCTCTTTCATCTTCCGGACTGGGTGATGGGGCCGGCCCTGGGTATTTGAAACCAGCCTGCAAGCACGGGATGTGTGTGCACCCGGCTGACCCCAGGAGTGCTTCTCACTGCACCTAAAATACAAACCAGATCGAAGGTGTGGTCCAAAGGAGGTGCGGGTGGGGGTGGTTTGGGTTCGAGAGCAGCTTCAGGGCTGGGGAGCCGTGCACGGGAGCCACGGGGCTCGGCTGGACCCCCGGGCTGCGCCCCCGTCGGAGCCCAGGGCGGTGTCGACAGAGCGGGCACGATGTCCGGCCCCTCTGCACAAGGCAGCAGGAGCGCTCCAGCGGGAAGGGCGCAGTGTGTGGACGTGCAAACGAATCGTATTCAAAACCAGGGAGGGAAGGGGAAACCTCTTTTATAGGGGATGTGGGAAGAGACCTAACACAGTCCTGTTTAAGAGAAACGTTATACAAGATACTTGAAAAGAAAGAATTTCTTAAAAACCTAATTAAAAATATATAAATCACCCATCAGAAACAAAGAACTATGTGGAAGGAAACGTTTCTGGATAGAGACACTGTGTGTGGCATAAAAGACGATTGAATACATAAGGGCTTCATTAAATTCCCAATAGATAACATTTGGCTAAATCTATCCCTAGATTAAAACTCCGCATAATAGCACCATAAACGAAGAAGTTTCTTTTTGTGTGGTCCTTCAGGATGAACTGATTGAAACATTAGCCCCCTTATAGAGCAATCCCCTCCCAGTTCAGATCCAGTAATTCTTCTCTCATAGCCCTACGGGGATAGGATGAGCAAGGAGACGGGTTAATGAATCCACACTTTGTCTCTGAGAGGAGAAGGAGACGACACTATACTGCATGTCTTACCAGATTGTTTAGGACCCAGACTATTTTGGAAGAATTGTTCGTCCGGGCTCGGTCCTTGCGAGGACTACACTGTTCGCTTCTCTGTTAGTCTTGGAAGCCGCGGAGAGCACGGCGGGCCATTAGCATGCGAATGGGGCGCTGCGGCCCGGCGGTGCTGCGAGCTCATCAAAGGGCTGTGCGGCCGGCTCCTTTTCTGGCAGCACCTGCTCTGCGGCAGCAGCGGGGAAACAGGACCCTCGGGACCGGCACCGAGGCCAGGCGGCTTCCCCGCCGACTCGAGGAGAACAGGCAAAAAGGTCCTTCACCAGGACTCTGGACCTCTTACTCGACCCCCTTTTCCTTACAGAAAAAAAAAAAAAAAAAAAAAATCCGTACCACCTACTGCAGTTTGCTCCTGTCACCTTCCCTAGCAACTCCCAAGGGAAGGTTTTGTCCGCACGGGATGGAGGCAACCGGCGAAAAACGTGGAAGGAAAAAGTAGCCAAGCAGTTTGCTTGCCATGTATCTCTGAGGAGACCTGAGGGATGGGCAGCGGGCACACTCAGACCCCACTGCCCACCGGCGTGGGCCGGGCTGGACTCTGCGTGGGGGAGGTCGCCGGGCTCCCTGGGGTCTACTGCGTACCCGGGGTCTGCTGCGTAGAAGCCAAGAGAAACAAACACAGGGTGGGTCGCCGGAATCCACCCTTCTCATGTAACTGCCCGTGGAGATCCCTAGGACTCGAGCAGACAGAACCCAAACTGAGCGCCAGCAGCACCCCTCCTCGGGAAGCCTCGCACCGCCGCAAGGCCACAGCTGCCTTCTCTCCCGCGAAACACTTCCTCGTTTGATTTTATCTGCCTCTTCGAGGGGGGCCTCAGCTTAGCTCCATACTCCGCGCCGCACCGGCCCGTGTCGGCCCGGCGCATCCCCCGGCCAGGCCCGGGGAAAGTGAATTAATCGGTCTCTCGTGAAAAAGACTCGCTCTCCCTGGAGAATATGAACACGGTGCCTCTGGGGTATTTTCCCTTTTGTTTTAGAAATTAGAATGCACTTATTTTTCTGCTAAGGAACCCAGAACATCCAAAGAGGCCTTCCAGCGCCAGAGTGCAAATGGAGCCCAGCAGAGATCTTACGTCCAGTCTTTCTGCTTTCTGAAACCCACTATTTTAACGCAGCATTGCTACGAACAAAACGGAGAATTACCACTTTTCCGTCTATGAGGATATTTAAAACCCAGGCGACGAAATACTTCTACATGTAAACCCCTCCTCACTCCAAAGAGCACTAAAAGGCATCCCTCCCTTTTTATTATTATTATTTTTTTTATTATGAAAATTCACATATTTGATCCCCGAGTCTCCTAAATAGTTATAAATACAGTCGCAGTTAAAAAGCGCCTCCCTGTTTTGAAAAACGTGTATTCCTAGCCCACAACAAACATTCACACGCCTACTCTTAAAACATGCGATTCTCTTTTCCATATAAAAGCTCTGAATATTTGAGGTCTGATTTTTTTGGTTAAAATTTTTTTAGTCTATAAAATATATATCTATGGACCTTATGCTGTTAAAAACGAGTGTTTGGAATCAGAAAAGCTGCTTTCATGGTTTGTTTTGTACATCCTTATTTCGACAGCTTATAAACTTAATCAACTCATCACACGAGGATATTACAAAGCGCATTTTATATTTTATGTATTGAAAAGTAGAAACACATGCCACTATTATCATCATCACAGAAACATAAGTGTCTAGAACAAATCTCTCTTAAGTTCAATGCACGCCCTTTATTAGTAGTATTTTCCTTTGGCCTCTTGGAAACCAAACTATGATGCAGTTGTGACTTAAAACACACCCAAAAGTATAAAAATAGTTTTAAACCGGCGTTTTAATCAATCCCCTGATTGGCGACTTACAGAACTGGGCTTTACTCCCTCCAGAGAGACCTATTTCTATTTATCCCCTCTTTCGTTCCTGCTGTTTTTTGTAGAGTGTTTTTTGTTTTCTTGGGGGGGGGTTGTTGGTGTTGTGTGGATTGTTTTGCTTTGTTTTGGTTTTTTTTTGTTTTTGTTTAGTTTGTTTTGGGTTTTTTGTCATTCTTTATCTGCTAGGGTTAACAATGCATTGCCTGCAAAGATCGTATTTTTATTTTCTTCTTTGCAGTCAAATCTGCACATAATAAATTTCAAGCTAGAATATTCCTTGACTATTGTGCTATTAATCCCAAAGAAAAAAATATTAGTGTCCCAAAGAAAGGAGAAGTGCTAAGGAGGGAAGGATCCAAAGCCAATTGTTTGACTGGGCTCCTTTGGTCTTTGGGTTTGGTTTTGACTTTTTTTTTTTTTGAAAATTAAAAATTTTATTTTTGAAAATGTGTAAAAATTTTACATTAAAATGGTACAATAATACTTGCTGTAATTTTAACAATATTCCTTGTAAAGAATACGCATAAAGTACAAAATAAAAAACTCCGTAAGTCTATTATAATACAAAACACAGGTTAAAATAAGAAATGATAATCTCGACTTTCTTCTGTGTAAACACGTTAATCTTTTCTTTTATAAAAGTACATGAGACAAGTGTACTAAATGAAAAAGTATTGCTCTGCTGTCCTCCCTCAAGCCTTTTTTTCCTCCTGTACGATACTGTTTTCAAGCTCCTAGACCTGAGAATCTCTGAACTTCAGCGGTTTAGAGACATTATTTATCACCATGTTTGTTTCTTTTTAAGGAGTAGCGAGTAACTTTCCGATGTAGCGACCGCCTGCCCGTGCAGTATCTAGATCTACACCTGGCTTTGCACTAGTGAAGGTCGCGGGAGGTCCGTCGCTCGCGGCGGACGGCCCCCGAGCCCCGTCACAATTATCCCCACGCAAAGACAGGCAGCCCCTGCGGGCAGCGTCCGCCGGGCGTCCGAGCGGCGGAGAAAGGAGATACCCCAGATCCTACCTTCGGAAAGACTCCCAAACACTTAACAGTTAGAAATCCGTGCCGCGAAGCCGGGGGTGGCGGGCAGGGCGGCGGCGGGGGGCAGGCCGCTCCCGGCGCTCCCCAGCGAGCGGGCCAGCCCCGGCGCCGCGGTCGACTGCGAGCCGCAGCTGCTGCCCGCGCCGGGGCCGGGGCCGGGGCTTCCCCCGATGATGCTCTCGATGGAGAAGGGCGAGCGGGCCAGCGCCGCGCCGCTGCCGGGCTTGGCGGAGTGCAGCGAGGCCGCCAGCGCCGGGCCCAGCGGGTGCGCGTAGCCGAAGGGCGTCCGTGCCAGCTCCGCCGCCGGCAGCAAGGGGCCCGGCGGCGCGGCGGCGGCGGGGGGCAGCGCCGCACCGGGGGCGCTACCGGGGGCGGCAGGGGGCTGGCGGGGCGGCGGAGAGGGGTGGTGGAAGGCGAAGAGGGCGGAGTGGGGGTGGTAAGGCTGGAGCTGGAGACCGTAGCCGCAGCCGTAGGGTCCGTAGGCGCAGGGCGGCTGCTGCGGGGGCTGCGGCGGAGGCTGCGGGAGGAAGGCGGCGGGGTCCACGGCGCGCAGCAGAAGCTCGGGCGCCGGGAGCTGCTGCCGCTTGAAGCGCTTTCGGCGGCGCAGGAAGCTCCCGTTGTCGAACATGTCGGCGGATTCGGGGTCAAGCGTCCAGTAGTTGCCCTTGCCAGGGTTGCCGGGCTCCCGGGGGATCTTGACGAAGCAGTCATTGAGGGAGAGGTTGTGGCGGATGCTGTTCTGCCACGCAGGGAACTTCTCCCGGTAGTAGGGAAAGCGCCCGCTGATGAACTCGCAGATCTCACTCAGCGTCAGCCTCTTCTTGGGGCTCTGCAGGATGGCCATGGTGATGAGAGCGATGTAGGAGTAGGGCGGCTTCACGAGGCTGTTCTTGCCGCCGCCGCTGCCCGCCCCGCCGCCGCCCGCCCCGCCGCCGCCCGCCGTCGCCTTCTGCGGGCCACCCCGCGAGGGGGGCCGAGAGCCACCGGCAGCGTCCCCGCCGCCCGCCCCGCCGCCGCCACCTACGCCTCCGCCGCGCACGGGCGACCGCGGCAGCAGGGCGGCGGCGTGGAGGTCGCCCACATCCTCCTCGTCCTCTTCCTCGTCGTCGTCCTCGTCCTCCTCCTCATCCTCGGCGTAGGAGCGGCGGCGGCGGCGGGTCCGCGGCTCCTCGTCGTCCTCCTCGTCGTCTTCCTCGCCCACTACATCGATGTCGGTCTCCTCAGCCAGAGTCGACGCCTCGGACATCTCCGAGCTAAGGGTCATGGCGCGGCGGCGGGGCAGCGCATCGGTGGCGGCCGGCGCGGCGCGGCGGGCGAGCGGGCGCTTTCCCCGCCGCCGCCAGGCCTCCGCGCCGCTCCGCGGAGAGCCGCCCCGCCGCCGCCACGGGCAGGCGGGCCGCTCCGAGCCGCGCCGGCCCCCAGCGCCGCTGCCGCGCCTCTGGAGCGCTCCCGCCGCCCGCTCGGAGGCGGCGGCTAGTCAGGGTTTTGTTTCGGGGTATTTTTTGCTGCCGTTTGGATTTCTCTCTTTCTCTTTTTTCCCTTCCCTTCCCCCCTTTTGGGGATCTTTTTCGGTTTTTTTTTTCGGTTGGGATCTGTTATTGCGGGCGCAGGGAGGTTGTGCCGTCTCTCCTGGAAGTCGGTGTCCCCTTCTTTCTCCTCACCTCAGCCCCCAGACATTAATGGATGCGGGGCAGGAGGGAGCGCGCCTAGTCCTGGGAGGAGGAGAGGGGAGGAGGCTGGCGAGGAGGGAGGGCGTAGGGGACGGCTTGCTGGGCCTTAGGAAACACGGTGAAAAGGCTGGGGCTTAGTCCCAGGGAGGGCAGCCTTCCTCCCCGCCTCGTAGCGAGGGGGCCATCACATGGCTCCCAGCGTCAGAACCCGGCGAGCCTTCCCCCCCCGGCCAAGAAGGGCGCCTCCCCACCGTCTGGGCCCTCCCGGCCTCACCCCATCCAGGGGGGGCCCCGGGGGGCCGCGGGGAGACCGGTGCCATATTTAGTGGAAAAGGGAAAAAATAAAGATAACACTTGATCCTCCGCGGGGAAAAAAAAAAAAATAAAAAGCCCAAACCAACCAACCAACCAAACAAACAAAACCCAAAAGGAAAAAAAGTCTGTCGCAAAGTGTAGGCGCATCTTCCCGGATACCCTGAGGACGGTCTAGGAGCTTTGCATCTTCCGGGGTTGCCCTCAGAGACGGGGTGCTGCTTCCCGTGGGAAGGAAGGAGGAAGAAAAAATCAAACCGGAGAGGGAGATGGTGAGTTAACAGACTTCAGACTTCTGTCCGCGGAATGGTTGAGAGACATCCTTCCCTACCTCTCCCCCATCACTCTCCAGAGTTTAATTTACTTTAGAAGGAAATAAAATATCTCTTGCTATCGACCTC
The DNA here is from genome assembly GCF_028551555.1 of Melozone crissalis. NCBI lineage: Eukaryota > Metazoa > Chordata > Aves > Passeriformes > Passerellidae > Melozone > Melozone crissalis. The sequence goes on from NW_026535783.1 coordinate 48,736,774, forward strand.
ACAAATTCTAAAAGAACAGTCTCCAAAACACACCACTATTCTCAGTCAAATTGTAAGGCTATGGTTATTAAAGAGAGAGAGGCAGTTCCCTCCATTATGAGAAACACTCCACTCCCTCCGCTATGAGAAACACAGAGAATTAGCGTTACCTCCTTTGTATGTAAAGGAAATAAATTCACTGGCCTTTAGAATGGAACTTTCGCTTTAAGTAGGAGCAACACCCCTGAGAAAGCGACAGAGGACTGCTTGCTAATTTAGTGGCAGTTCCCCTTTTCAGGTGATCTATGATACGACAGAAGACGGGGCCCCCTTTATGTAAGGGCTGGCAGGGGAAAAAAAAAAAAAAAAAAAAAGACAAAAACTCCACCAAAGAACCCAAACAAAATGAACGCCCCAGAAATTTGGACAGAAATGCAATTACCACGGTCTTAAAAATAAAGCCTTTGAAAAATCCCATCTTTCCCAGTTCTGGCAGGATAAACCGCAATCAAGATCCGACTGGGAGTAAAGGAGCATTTCTTTCTTTGGCAGAAATCGTCCTGAGAAGGGCAGACTGATGCATAAAGTCTCATTGATCAAATCACACTTTGCAAACAACGTACACACCCAATTTCTCAAAATACGTTTTGGTTTGTCGCTATACTGTCCTAACCCAAAGCTACGAGCCACCCTGTTTCAAACCCAGTTCCATGGATTTACAACATAATCCTTTCTACTATTTCCAAATAATCCTATTTACATTTTGTTCACTACTAAGGCGCCTGCAAGACAATACCACCAAAAGTTACAAAATGGGGGGGAATAAAAAGTAAAAAACCCAACCCTCTATATCCAGCTAATTGCTATATATTTTTCCTGCACAAAAATAGATATCACTCGGATTTACAGTTCCTACAGTTCATAAAATCTCTCTTCGAATTAGTTTTAAGGTCCTCGGGAAGTTACTAAAGAAAGGTAGATCGGATTCTTCGTCTTCAAGAGGTTTCTCGTCTTTACAAAGAGTTACTATTTTATCTTTCTACTTCCTCCCCCTCCCCCCCCCCCCCCCCCATTCTTTATCTTCTCCTAGCCTGAACGTTTAAAACAGTCTTTAAAAAATCATGCTCGAAAGTGAATTTTAAAAATGCACAGGGAAGAACCACTGCAGCGACAAACCAAAAGCGCCGGGCTCTGCCCTCGATCCTGCTCTAGCAGAACGCGCGGGTGTTTCACTGAGCGTGTGACACCGGCGGCTCCTCCACAGCACCGAGCTCCCGCCAGCCTCGGCTGGGCTGCGGCTCGTTCTGGACGCGGCCGATCGGGGTGCCATCGGGGGGTGGCATTTCCCTTGGCAAAATCCTACCAGCGGCGGGGCCGGGGGCTTTGCCCTGTCCCCCACCCCGCGGTCAGCGTCGCTCCGCTCCGGGCACGGCTGTGCGCGGACGGGGGATGCCATCTACCGGCAAGGAGCGCCGGCGGCGGGACCGAGTGCGGGGCTCGGGGCCCGGCCTGACCTCCCTGGCCAAAGCAGCCCCCGAGAAAGGCACGGTCGGGCAGGAATCCTCCCGCTCAGCGACTGGGCGGGACCCCGAGACCCTAAAGAAGAATTTTGGAGCCACACCGTGAAAGGGCTGGAACTTCCTGGGCCACCTTACCACCTCCGCGACGGGGCTCTCTGCCCACACACCCAACCACCAAAAGACCACCATTGACCCAGGATCTTGGGGGCTGTCTTCTACGGTTTCCTGCTAGTCGTGAATGATCTGATATATCATACATCTAAAACCACAGTTGCACAGAAGTGGGATGAGAAATACAGTTACTCAGCTAGGATTTATGCTTTTTTTTTTGTTTGGGCATATTAAAATTAATCATAAGTTTTGGATTATTATGAATTGTAATTTTTGTTATATACTATACACACAATTCCTGCATGCATACACAGAACATCCACATTTTACCAGTGCAGCCCAGGCCTTTATTAAAAATCAAAGATTACCCTGGGCACTATGCAGGGCATTTTCAAGCAGCCACACAGGCACACTGGCTGAGGCGCTCTGAGTTTTCTGGAGCTGCAGAACTGGACTTTTTCTTAATGTATAGAACCATTTTTTGAGTAATTTCCATTTTCTGTGAATGTTGTGTCTTGGGTCAAATATCGGATGGAATTCTGAGCTGCTTGTGTCATAGAACAAATAAATAAATGCACCAGCAATTACCTTGCAAAAGGATGGTGGTGTCCATGACCTCTGTCCATGACAGAGACAATAACAGTGACAGTGACAGCTGTGGTCTTCTTAGCCCAGCATAACAGTGACTGCCATTCTATCTCCACATTTTTGGGTGTTTGTTTTCCCCTACTCTTGCCACGCAGTTTTGGGGAAGGTAACACTACCTTTAAACCTTCTGCAGAGGCCAGGATTACAACGTCTGTGTGATCACAATGCATTGGAGAGGATTGGCAGCAGTCACCTGAAAAACTAAAGAAAATCTGGGGTTCCAGCCATGTCTACTGCTGAAAAAGGGTTTATCATCCTTGGAGGTGATCTCCCCTCTACTCCTGTCAAACATTTTTTTCTTCTTGACCAAGTTGGTTTGGTTTATTTGTTTTGTTGGGTTGGATTTTGTTGGGTTTTGTTTTGTTTGTTGGTTTGCAGATTTTTTCTCCTTGTTCTATAATTCTTGTGGGCCATGTACATTTGTTCTGACAAGTGAAAGTGACTACCTTTAAAGCTCTTTGGATTTTTAATTTCTGTAAAATGTGATTTAATGTCCTCATGATGTTCTGATCTTAAGAAGCATTTTTACTGGGTTAGACCAAGACCCATTTAGCAGAATAAACTGACTTCAACATCAGCTAAGACCAGATGTTTAGGGAAGAATATAGGAACAAGACAAGTGTGTAACATTAATTCCTAGCTGCCAGAAATCTAGGTTTCAAGCTGTTCGTTTGTTTTAAAGCGGAGATAATATCGGAATTTAACAACCTGTGACAGAATTTATTCCATGAATTTGTCCAGTTGTTTTTTGAAATCATGTACATTTACACCACTAAACATATTCTGTGGTGAAATGCTCCTAAGCTTTCACCATGAGTGGTAAGAAGTGTCTCTTTTCATTTGCTTTATGCAAGTCATCTGCTCATTTAAATGTGCCGCGCCCTCAATTTTGTCATGGAAGAGACAAGGAACAAGTGTTGTTCAACGCTTTCTTCCTGCTGTTCATGACTCCATAGATTCTATGACAAATTTGTTCATTGGTCACCTTTTTTATATGCTGAGGAGTTCTCCTTCAGAATCACTAGAGTAGCACAGAAGTAATTATGTATTCCTGATAATCTTTGTCATTCTCTCCACCTTTTTCCTTGTTAATTTCACCCCTATTATTTTCTTAATAGTCCTTCAAAACAGCATGAGATGCTTAAATTTTCTTTGCCAGTTCTAATTTCAACTTATTATTTCTACCCCTTAAAACCAGTAACTCTTTCCAATGCTGGTGGAAAGATATCAGATTTACAAAATTAAGCACTGGCTGCTGGAGCTGATATAGCAGAGTACTTTTCACATGAACAAATCATGCTTGTTTAGGTTACCTTTAATTCCATAACTTCACCAACTACTGAAAATCTTTCTGCCATTTTCCACATAAGCCCTTATTTTTTTTGTTGTAAACAAGCTTTAGCAAACTAGGAGGGAGATCCCATAATTAGCGTCTCAAATATTTGAAATATTTTCTATTTCATTCGGTAGAGTTGGAAGTAAGCCCCAAAGGAGTACAAACTCATTCATAAATTCAGTGAATATTGGCAGGTATATTCTTCGTCCACTTAGAAATCCTTGGGGATAAGCTGTATTGTGATCAAAGACAATGATCCATTTTTCCATCTAGAAATTAGTGGGTAATGGGTTCCTGCCAGAACTTGAGCAGAAATAGCAGCTAGATGTTGCAGAAAAAGGAAGGCCCTTGCCTTGTTCAGCCTTTCCACCTCTTGCCATGCATGCTCACCACTCCTGCCAAGCCACCAGCTGGACCAGGAGGTCTAGAAAATCAAGTAAAATCCAGAATGAATAAAAATTTTGGAGATGCCAAGGCAATAATCAAAGGTTGCATGATGGCACCTATACTTCTAAAGTGGGCCAAACTTAGTCCTGATTCATCCTGGGCTAAATGTGATACGTTACACAATTACACATGTGTGTTGGGTTGTTGTCTCAACAATGTTTTGACTTGTGTTAATGTTTAAAGACAATACAAAAACCACTGTCTTAGCAGAGGTCAAAATATTTCTGTGATCATGACTTGAAGGATTCAAGTCCTCTTGAATTCTGTGTATAGGATGTCTTTAGGAATAAACAGTTTGTCTAAGTCTCTAACATCCATGCATAAATTTAAGGTATCACCTTTTCAATGCATAGCCAATAAAGGATATAGTGACTTCTACCTCTTACTTATTTTCTAGCAAGGTATTTGCTATTGACTAGAACTAGCAGGCAAGCCTTTCTTGGTGAGCCTTTAGCAGTCTTATTAACTCAAATTCCCAAATATCTTGCAAAGCCCAGTTGAACTATGTACAGTGAAGGCAGGGGATTCTTGAGTAGCCCTTCTCCAACTACTCCCTAGTAGGACTCTGCAGGGTGTTACAGGGAGAGGCATCCTGGGAGTTGTAAAAAGCCTGTGATATGGTTTGAAGCCCAGGTATTTTGGGTTGCTGAGTTTAAAAACTACGGTCATGGTGAGAAAAGGACATTGTTTGCTGGGCAGCAGCCTCTCTTTCTTGACACTAAGTCTATTACAGATCAACTCTGTGGCGCATGATATAACATAGTAACACATGAGATGGAAACAGCACCAGACTTTGGTTGAATCTTTCTGGGCTCCTATCAAAGTTTATATATTTTACATCCCTTAAAAAGTTTCTAATTCTTCAGTGAATCTAATGTCTAGATATCTGGAGATGGTTTCTTTTCCATTCATCTCTCTCTCTCAACATTTTTGGTTCTCTACTACATAATGCTGCTATTTTCCTCCATAAAATTGCTAACACACATGGGTATTTTCAAAATTACTCAGTACTTTCCCACCTATGTCCTGCAGTTAAATACAGCATTCTTCTGAACAAATGTTTCCAAATGAAATTTTAAATAGCAGATTTCCTTCGCTGCCTAAAGTCATGTTTTTTGTCATGTTGTTCCTGGTAATCAAGACAAATATTGCTTCACTATAGCATGATCACTTATGCTTTAGATCTGTGATTAGTTTCCTCAATATAATACTAGCACCTCTCCTCAACATTCCCTGTTATTACTTATGCAGCACTGGCCATGACTTTTAGGAGAGCTTTTCCACTACCATTTTGAGAACAAATGTCATTCTCCTGCCTTTAAACTTCCATAGAATTTAGGAAACAATTTTTCTAAGTAACCATTTTAACGATCTTCCTCCATTCCTATGCTGTTTTGGTGTAGCTAATGAACTTTTCTTTAGCAATGTACATGCTTCAATGTTTTTGAGGTCATGACTTTCACCCTTTTTCAGAACTGAAAAGGTGTTTACTGAGCTCAGGATCCCTCTCAGTGGTACAGTCCTTGCATCTGCTTCATTTCTCATAGAAGATCTGCAACTACTACTAAATCCAGGTTTAGGTTTATGTTTCCCATTATGGAATTACAAAAGAAAAACTGAAGAAAACAAGCCAATACTATTTTAGCATGCTAAAATGCTTCTTCCCAGATGTAAAGCTTGTTTTTTTGAAGGTCTCCTGTTTGATCCATGAAATGTAACCAAATCTTAGAACCCCTTGAACTGCCACTTTTGAATCACTTTAGCTGTGTCCTGATACAACTCAGCAATGTGGTTTTCATCATAGTTTGTCTTCAAAAATCTCACATGAGAGCATATGAGATCATATCTCTAGACCAGTTGATCCTAAAATGCCAGCCATAACAGCATTTTCTACAGTTTTTGTCTTGGGATAATCTTTCTGTGACTAATTTTCACTTCAGTATTTTAGTCTAATAAAATATTTTGCTTGTTTGTAATCATCATTTGGCCTAGCAATTCTAGACTATTACACATATATGGATGGCAGAGTGTAAAAAATCTGAAGCAGATTTGTTACAAACTCAGGTGTGTTCTGTGTTTTTTCATCTTGGTTCTCTTCACTTTTTCTGCAGGTACATTGGCAGTTTCATCCTGCAATAAATTTATAAGCTTTCTTTTGAGTTCCTGAGAAACTCTGTCTTCCCCAAACACCCCCTTCTCCTAAATCTGCTTTCCCCCCCTCCTTCTGAATGATATACTGGGGTTGCTAGTTCAGGTAAATAATATGAGCTTCCCCTGCCATTTTTCTAAGATAGGGTGAACCAGATTTTTGGAGGTTCCCCCACCATCTTTTACAGTTGTTTGATCATCCCCCAATTTTCATCTGTGATTCACCTGGTGGGAGGCACATAGGCTGCTGCTCTTCAGCAGCACCTTTCGAATCATCCTCCCCCTGAATTTCTACCCCCACCAGATGGAGGTAGAATCTTGGGATTATCATTAAATTTCACTAATTACAAAGGCCTCGATTTTAACAGGATCAATATCTTTTGTACAAATTATCACTCGGCTCTGGTGTAGTGAAAAGATAATGTAAGAGCAAACTAAATTTACAGACACATAAAAAGTAGTGCCTTGGCAAAATCTTGGCTCTGGGGATTAGTAATAAGAATAATTATTATTATTATAAGGGAGACAATGTTAATCAATGAAGAAGGATAGATTAATTATTAACATAGTCTTATAGAAACAAGACCAAAGAGAATAGTTAACTGAGGATATTCCAGAGAAGAATCAGTATAAAAGGCATAAAAATACAGGGTGAGAAGGCAAGGTCAGCAGTGTTTCCACTGGTCCCAGTAGGCTCATCAAGCTGGGTTGAGGTGGTGACTGGGACCATGGAGAAACAGGGCTCCTCCTCTCTTGCATCACTCTGTGAGCACGTGTAGCACTGATGAGAATGCCAGGCTTCTTCCCCCATAAATCTGCTCCTGCCCTCTGCTGTGCAGCACAGCCCCTGCAAGGACTGCTTTGCCTTCTGCTGGAGCCAGACATGTGCGTTCCCCACGGCTGTGAGATTAGTCACACTCGTCAGAGTAAACTCAAACACAGTGGCAAACTTGTGGGAGACTGAAATTGTAGACTGAATGATCTCTGCCCCAGAAATGCAAACTGAGGAACAAGGTTTACATGTATTCAAAGGGAGCAGCAACTGCGTGAGTTAGGGCCTGGGAGGAGTGTGAGTTTGGGTCTCAGAATAGGACTCCGAAAACACAAAGATTGGCAATGCTTAAAAAGGGTAGATTAAGGCCTTGGTGAGGGAAAACAGCTACAGGGGGACATCTCTGAGGGATCCAGTAAAGGTACACAGACAGTGTGTGCCCTCAGTGACAAGCAGCAAGCAGCTGCATGTGGATAGTTTATAAATTACAATAACATAACAGCGGAGGAAAAGCCACAGGGAAAAACACACAAGGTGGAAGAAATAAAAAGAACAAGGGCTGTTACACAGGCAGTGGTGACAGAGGAATCTCAGTAGTTTGGCTGGGCAGGGGCAGCTGGGGGCACTGGGGTTTGTTTCACTTAAGGGGCCCCATCACAGAGCTCTGCACTGGCCAGCTGGGAGGAAGGAGGTAAGTTGATGGGGACAGCAGGGAGAAGCACAGCCATGGGCTTTGAGAGAGGGCCTGCACTAAAAAAGGGAGAAAGAAACATAATGCTCATGTGTTTTCTAGCATGAAAAATAACAAACACATAATTAGTGAGGCCACATCTGGAGCACCACGTCCAGTTCTGGACTCCTCAGTACAAGAAAGACAAGGAATTACTGGAGAGGGTCCAGCCACACAAGCACAACTTCTGGGGCACCTCTCTTATGACAGACTGTGGGAGCTGGGCCTGTTTAGTCTAGAGAAGACTAAGAAGGGATCTTATCAATACGTATAAATATCTCAAAGGCAGGTGTCAAGAGGATGGTGCCAGATTCTTTTCAGTTGTGCACAGTGACAGGATGAGGAGCAATGGCCATAAGTTAAAACACAAGAAATTCCTCCCCAACATGAGAGATAACTCCTATATGTTGAGTGTGGCTAAGCAGTGGAACAGGCTGCCCAGGGAATATGTGGAGTGTCTCTCTCTGGAACTGTTCAAAACCCACCAGGATATGTTCCTGTGTCATCTGCTCTGGGTGTTCCTGATTTATCAGGGGCATTGCACTGGATTATCTCCAGAGGTCCCTTCCAATCCAAATGGTTCTGTTATTCTGTGATGCCAGACCATGGATGTCAAGCCTGTGGCGGGGAACTTCCCTGGCAAGGCTGCAGGTAGCAGGCTGGGTAAGAGGGCAGCAAAGTGACTAAGACATGGTAATCTGAGGCATGGTCAGGGCAGGCATGGTGAGTGCTGGGTCCTGCCCTTGCCACAACAACCCCAGGCAGCTCCAAAGCTGGGGCAGAGTGGCTGGAAAGCTGCCCACAGGAAAAGGACCTGCAGGTGCTGATCCAAACATGAGTCAGCATGTGTCCAGGTGGCCAACAAGGCCAATGGCATCCTGGTCTGGATCAGTAATGGTGTGGCCAGCAGGACAAGGACAGGGATTGTCCCCTTGTACTGGTGAGGCCACATGTCCAGTGCTGTGTCCAGTCCTTGGCCCTTCAGTAGGAGGAGGACATTGAGGTGCTGGCAGAAGACCAGATGTGGCCAACAAAGCTGGTGAAGGGTCTGGAGCACAAGTCTTATGGGGAACAGCTGAGGGAGCTGGGGATGTTTAGCCTGGAGGAGACTGAGGGGTGGCTTTATCACTCTCTACAACGACCTGAAAGGAGGTGAAGCAAGAGGAGAGTCTACATCAAAAGGAATTTCTTCACAGAAAGGCTGACAAGATATTGCAGCGGGCTCCGCAGGGAGATGCTAGAGTCACTATTCCTGAAGTTGTCTAAGGAAGGACTGGCCGTGGCAGCGGGCGCCAACCACACCGCAGGTCTTTCCCAAGCCAACAGCTCCCGGGATTCCACGGCCCGCCCCGAGGGGCGCCCCCTTTCAGGCCCGGCGCGGCGCACGCGCGGCCCGGCGCGCAGGTCCTTCCTTCCGGCCGCCATCTCGCCGTGCCCGCGTGCCGATCCCGGCCCCGCGTCCTGCCCGCCGCCTCCAGCCGCGCTCCGCGCCCCTCCGCTCGCCGAGGTACCACGGGGGCGGCGGGGGGCGGCCGGGAGGGGAGCGTGATTCGGTCGGGGGCGGTGGGAGCGGTGGTGGTTGGAGAAAGGGACGGCGGTTACGGGCTGGGGCCCGGCGGGGAGCCTCGGCGGGGCTCGTCGGCTCTGCCCGCGATCGGAGAGCGCTCCGGCCCGCTGGCAGGGCGGGGCGGGGCTGCCCCCGGGCCGCGTGTGGGTGTGTGTGAGGGGCGGCTGCAGAGCCCCCTGCGCCCACGTGCCCCCACCGGTGTTCCCACACCCACTCTTGTTGTTCCCGCAGATGAAGGAGACCATCATGAACCAGGAGAAGCTGGCCAAGCTTCAGGCCCAAGTGCGCATCGGTGGCAAGGTAGGAGCCGCCTCCCTGCGCTGCCTTCGGGATTGCGTGTCCCTGCCCGTATGTCGGGCCTGACACAAGGGGTCCCGGAAACGGGTGTGTGGAGCAGCCCTGAGTGCTCTCAGCTTGGCTGGACTGTCCTCAAGGGAATCTGTGCTCCTTCAGGGCCCTCTGAAGTCACTTTTGTAGGTGAAATATGCAGTAGCTGAATCTCCAGGCGTTTCTCTCTGTGTATGTTTTGTTACAGCAGATTTAAAATTCTTTATTAAGGTGAATGTGAATCTAGTAATCAGCAAGGTCAAGTGCAGGGTACTGCCTGTGGGTCAGAGCAGGCCTGGTACCAGCACAGGCTGGGCATGAACAGATCCCAGTAGCCCTGCCCAGAAGGAATTGGGGGTGCTGGTGGCTGAGAGGCTGGACCTGCCCCAGCCATGGGCACTGCCAGCCCAGAGAGCCACACGTGTCCTGGGCTGCATCCAGAGCAGGGTGGGCAGCAGGGCAGGGAGGGGATTCTGCCCCTCTGCTCTGCTCTGCTGAGACCCCACCTGCAGGGCTGCATCAGCTCTGGGGGCACAGCACAGGAAGGACAGGGAGATGTTGGAGCAAGTCCAGAGAAGGGACAGCAGATTGATGAGAGGGCTGGAGCTCCTCTCATGTTAGAACAGTCTGAGAGAATTGGGACTGGTCAGCCTGCAAAAGGGGAGGCATTGGGGCCTAATTGTGGCCTCCTAGTACCTGAAGGGAGCCTACAGGAAAGATGCATCAAGACTATTTACAAGAGCATGTAGTAGCATGTCAACGGGGCATGGGTTTAGCTTGAAAATAGGTTTAGACTGGATATTAGGAAAAAATTCTTTACTATGAGGCCAGTCAGGCACTGGAACAAGTTTCCCAGAGAGGCTGTGGATGCCACATCCCTGGGGGTGTTAAGGGCTAGATTGGATGGGACTCTTGAGTACCTTGGTCCAGTTAGAATTGTCCCTGCCCGTGGCAGAAAGTTTGGAAGTAGATGGTTGTTGTAGTCCTCTTGCAGCCATCCTGTGCTAATTCTATGGGCTGTTTTAGAAAACGTGTGGGATGTAAAGTGAATATACCTTACAGCGGGTTTGGTTCGGTATAGTTTTCATAACAGGTCTTAGAGGTCTTATGTTACTGTTTTGTCAGAGATATTTATGTTGCTCAAGGCAGCTTTTTGCCTTTCTGCACAAATTTGAAAATTCTATATATTGTCATACTTTTTTAATTGCAGACTAATATAATAAGAAAAACTTTATTTTGTTATATTTGAATAGAGGTATTTGTGTTGTGTGTTTACTTATAATGTGAGAAAAGTATGTTCAATATGACAGTAAACATTTTAATTTCAGTGTCAGTCCCAATTCAGGAATTTTTCAGGAATCTTTCATACCTGAGGGAGTATACACAATGTTCTAGATTACAAATTATTCAACAGAACTCTTGCTAACGGAATTTCCAGGAGCTTTCATTCCAGTGTTTGGGGGTTTTTTCCCTTTTCTTTTTGCCGATTGCTGGAGATATAGGCAGCCTAAAGCAGGGTTTATGTAGTAATTAACCACCTTGGTAATTTTTGCATATTCTTGGTATATGTTAATGGTTAATTAGAGAACTCCTGTATTATTTTGCTGATTGTATGCATGTTAACCAGTGTGTGTTTATTGACTATAGAGGCTTTTAATGTCTGTCATGTGAGAGCATGCATTCAGATTGCAGTTCTTGCAGCTTGTTGATCAATATAGGGCTTTTATAGACATTAGGCAAAGCTTAGAATGGTAATTTAATTCTAAAATTGGCCTGTGAAATAGTTGGAATACCTGAACCTGCCATATTATTATTTTTTATAATGGGAAATTATTCCTGATATCTTTATTGCATTGTTGCCATGTAAGTTGAGATGGGTATGAAGGAGGTACATATTCCTCCATATTCCTTGATTCAAGATGTTATGTTCTGAAATTTACCAAGAATTTTGTTGTCCAGGGGGACTTAGCATATGCCTTATTTAGCTCAATTCTTGGGTAACAAGCCACTAAAATAAAGCAATTCTGTTACTTTTAGCAGTTTCCAAATCACTGTGTGTGCTAACCCAACAGTAGCAGGGTGTGAATATCAAGTTTTCTAGACAAAAACTTAAATGTTTGAGTGGTCATCTTCCAAGTGTTGGTTTCATATAAATTTGTCGCTGATGTTCCTCATTGTTGGTAACAGAATTATGTTAGATTTGTTACTGTCCAGCCAACTTTTAAATTTCTGACAGTAAACTGAAAAGGAATTGCAGCTATTTACACAGCTAGGCAGCAACACATTCTCTTCTTATTAGCATGAGGTAGATGAGCAGCCAGAGTGTGAGGGCTTATATTAGTAGTTACAGTTACATTATGTCTAAAACAAGCTTAGTTTCACTTTTTAACAGACATTTTATGTCAGATTTTTCTGAACCCTTGTGCAAGCAATTGGAGAATGACATTTTCTGCTTTTTTATATAAATAGATGTATTCTAATGTGGAACTTTTACTTCCCTGGAGAAATCTAGAGCTTTGGATCTGTAGGACAACTTAACCTTTACTTGTTTGGTTTCTAAACAGGGTTGGTCTAGAACACCAGAAGTATTATTTAAAATGTATTTATGAAATATTTTGGAAAAGTAGGCATTCTTCAAATATGTAAATCCATCAGATGAAAGATGGCTATTTAGAATAAAAATGGAGTATTTTTGGCCTTTCTCTTATTCATTTGTTAATGATGTGTTCATAGCCTTACGACCTCTGATTTTTACCAAAATTTGGCTATAATCTAAGAAAAACCTAATAACTTTTGGAAATTGCTTGAAACTGTTCATTCTTCAGTTTTATGTCTTGTGATGACTTGGGTTAAGAAGGTTAAATTTGCAACTCCCCTTTTCTAAGATGTTGCAGTAAAACTATGACATTTGTGGAATAAATACTCTGTGATGGCATTGCTTCCTAAAACTTTATGCTTCTCCTACATGTGCAAATCTTACCTAACTGCAAAGAGAAAAACTGCTGCAGTGCAGTTGGGCAGCAGGGTTACGTGCAGTGAAACACAGGTGCAGTATGTTAAGGTGATTTGTAGAGATTGTGAAGTAGTTATGCAGCCTTTAGGATCAGAGTTTGTGAGAACAACTTAAGCTTTATCTTGTAATTTTTTTTTTTTTTTTTGCAAAGGGTACTGCCCGCAGAAAGAAGAAGGTTGTTCACAGAACAGCTACAGCAGATGATAAAAAGCTTCAGTTTTCATTGAAGAAACTGGGAGTCAACAATATTTCTGGAATTGAAGAGGTAATTGCTTCAAAGGAAAAAAAAAATATTTAAATAGAAAATAGAAATAGTATTATAGAAAATAGAAAATGTATTAAATAGAATATGCATTAAAATCAATTTTCTAGTAAGTAACATAGCTCCTAAACTTGTCTGTAGATGATCAATAGGTCTTCCTGGAGCTTTAAGAATCTTTATTTCCTGTTAAATTGAAAAATCCTGTTCAACTGCTTCAAATACTGGATTTTTTTTTCTTGCAGGTAAACATGTTTACCAATCAAGGAACAGTCATTCACTTCAATAACCCAAAAGTTCAGGCATCTCTGGCTGCTAACACTTTCACTATCACCGGCCATGCTGAGACAAAGCAGCTGACAGAAATGCTGCCTAGCATCCTAAACCAGCTTGGAGCTGACAGTCTGACCAGCCTCAGGAGATTGGCAGAAGCCCTACCCAAGCAATGTAGGTTGAAACTTGAATGTATTTCATGCTGGCAGCTGACATGAAGCTTGTTTCTGTAGCAGCAGTGACATTCCCTGCGCTCTTGTTGTCGGCAAGCATGTTATAAAATCCTTATAAAGAAACCAAACACTTTAAAATCAGTTTTATTTATAGCTCAAACCCAATGGCAAGCATGACTCAGTCAAGCGAAGTCACCTGTTAGTGTGTCTTGTAGCTGGGTTAGCACTGGAAAATTGTAGCCAGACTTGATTTTCTGGTACTTTCCTTCTTGGTGTGGCTGTCATATTTTGACATATCTTGTTCATTGTAGCTGGGTGAATTAATTACTCTGTAAGTGTTAAGTTTTAAAGAAGGATAAGTTTGAGTATATTTCTTGACACTTGGAATGGAAATGTAAGTAATGGGGAGAGAGACATAACAGATATCTCGTGATTGCTTTTCTCCCTCCCAGGTGTGGTGCAAGTATTGCTTCATGGGCTTTTTGATAACGAGGAAGAAATTACAGGGTATTTATAAGGAAGTACATTACAATTTCAGTATGTGTAAAACAGTATAGAGAACAGGGCTGATATGAGCATTAAGCTAGATACACCAACTTCTATTTCATACTTTAAATAGTGAAAAAGTACGAGGATTTGTTCCTTCTAAAACTGGGAAAAGTATAGTAAGGACTTCAATATGTAGTGTTTGATAAAGGTGCTGCTGCTACAGGATGAAAATCAGGAGTGAAAGACTTGTTGACACTGGGAACATTCCTTGTGTCCTGTGTGTACAGTCTTCTACTTCCTGAAATATCTTAAGCCCATTTCTTCAAATAAATGGAACAGCCTGAACATAGAAAAAATGAGATAAAATCATTGTGCCTGATCTTTGGCAGTTCTAATTTGATTAATTTATTATTCTTCCTCTGCTTTGTTGCCAAAGCAGCCTCTCTTTACATTCCTAAAATTGATGGTGCCCTCCTGGCAACTTACCAATGAAAGAAATTTTACTAGAAGTAGTCCTCAAGATATGGAGTAAAGTGTTCTTTATCATGATCCTCAGATCCTTTCTTCTAAAGTCACCTGTGTGATAGTAATAGAGCTTGAAAGAAAAGAGTACTTTAAAGGATTTAGAATGATTGCTGGAGTTCTGTTTTCTAATAACAATGAGAAGCCAGTTATAAGAGGCTATATACTAAGCTAAACTGTGGAGTTTTAGAAGGAGGGAAGCTTGTTTGAAGTGATTGGTTTTTATGTTCTAATAAATGGCTGTTTCTTTCCACTAAGAATGGGTGCCAGAACTAGTTGCATAAAACTTTGTATTAGGCATCGTCAGCTAGGTTTGGAAGCCTAATATCAATGAATGAAGCGTCTGTGATGATTGCAGATGCTAAGGTAAACTTGGACTGGTCTTGGGGATGAGAGAGAATGCAGATAATTTAGGACAAAATAACATGGTTTGCTTTTCAAATGTTGTTTTTAATGTTAAGATGCATTTAAGATTTAACAACTTTCTGCTTCTTAAAAAAAACAAATGAAGGACAGTGATGTCCTTGTCTCGAGTCCTTTCAAAACAAAGTTTATTTATCAGTTCTGGTTCTCTAGAAATTAATGTACAGATCTAGTAAGAAACCATGTTTTTCCTCACACTTTTCTTAAAAACTGAGAAGGATTAATTGGAATAATGCTAAGGTAGTGGAGAGTAAGAGACAATGTGACAGTACAGCTAAGAATAGTTGTAGAGTATTCTTATTCTCTATACTCAGACACTTGAGATAGCATTATCCTTTGTAGCATTATACTTCTGCCTGGTTCAGCACATGCTCACTGGTCTGCTACAATGGAGATGGTTAAATCTCACTACGTCTGTCAAATGCAATAGGAATGGTTAAAGAAATTACTGAGTCAGCAAACATGTGGACTAGAACACTAGGTCGCCTAAACCACCTAAGGAGTGTAAAATTGTGCATCCAGTTCCATATTCCTTTGACTTTGCCAGAGAACAGTAGTACCTTTTAAGTACTTCTACTTGTGTCTGCCTGCAACTTCACAATTACACCTCAGCTTTCTTTGGATGTGTGGGGTAATAAGATCCTTCAAACTTCGTGATGTAAAATATGTAAATTTAAGAGCCATGTGGTAGTCCATAAACTAACCTACTTTTAGGAAAAACTTGTAAAATCAATCTCCACTTGTATTTGGGAGTTATTGTTGTGCAGAGTACTCAATATCTTTGTACAAGATGGTGACTAGTATGCTGTTTAGCATGCATCTTCTAATTTTACTACTGGGCTGTTTGAGCATTATCAGTAAAAAAGGCAATGTAAACTATTGACATTAGATAAAGAGTTTTATTTACAAAACTGGATAAAGCATTGCAGCTTGGCCCAGAATCTTTGATAATGTTTTCAAAAAACACAAAGCTAAACAATAACTCAAAATGCCTATGATGAGCTTGAATGAAGGTTTTGAACTACTTGCTCTTGCAGCTGTGGACGGAAAAGCACCACTTGCCACTGGTGAAGATGATGACGACGAAGTTCCAGGTGAGACCAAACATGCAGTGGTGGAGAAGGAAGTGAATTTTGCTGAGAGATCTTACACATAGCATAAGATCAGACCAGGGATAGTCAGAATGATGTCTAGTGACTTCTGTGGGCAGAATTTCTGTGGGCAGATTATTTCAATAATTTCAGATACTGTGAGAGACTTCGCAGTTTAAGCTAGCATTTTGGTCCTGTGTTGAAGTGATAGCTGTGACCAAGATCATTATTTAATATTTCATGAGCAGCTACCTTGTCAGAATCACTGCCCAGTCATGCTTTTAGAATTGTGCTTTTTAATGGACTGTCCAAAATTTCTTTGGTTGAGCAATATTTGCTCTGTATTTTACAAGCTGAAAGTTTTTATGGTAAAAACTTGATATGAAGTAGGACTTCGGAAAAAAATTCAAACCCAAAATGTTCGGCAGAGGGGAAATGGGTCAAACTTTTAATTCCAACAATCTTTTTCTAGATCTTGTTGAAAACTTCGATGAAGCTTCGAAGAATGAGGCAAACTGAACTGTCACCTCAAGTTTTAATTAAAACCTCAAGTTTTAATAAAATTAAAACTTGAAAAAGCTATATGGAGCTGCTATTTTATATTGTGACTGCCTTGTTTTATTTCCTGATGAGATCTCAAGATCAGTGATATTTGAAAACTCCTTGAATCTACAGCTCCTTAGTTACTGCTTGTACACTGTTATTTTTGTGGCCTGATTGAACAAAACAATGCTTTGAAATAAGTCAGATTGCTAACAAATTTCTGCCTAGACACATTTTTTGAGTAACTTCTACAAGCAAACACTCATCTTTAATGAACTTTGGCATACAATAAAAATATAAAACAAAGTTTCTGGTGTGACTTTTTGTCAGAAAATGGGGGACAAAAATATTGAACAACAGGTCCTAAATATTAAACAATCTTAAAATGTTTTGCTTTTCTGCAGAGCATTCTCCTTTTGCTGTGTTAAAAAGCTGGCTCCTGAGAAAAAGCTTTCTGTGCATAATGAAACCTTTTGGACTTAAATGGTGAATTTCTGGTATTGCAGGTTAGAGCTAGGTAGGCTATAAGTCAGTTTGTAACCTACTGGATTTACGAAATAGAATTGTATTTTAGCAACAGTTAATGGTGGCTTAATCTAACACAAAACTTGCAAGTTGAGGAAGAATTTTTACTTGCCAGCTACTTGCTGCTGGCCTTGGGGGAGCTACATGTGAGTGTTAAATTTTTATCTTCAGTAAGTGTTTAATAGATGTTTGCGCGGTACAACTGTTTAATGGGTTAAATAATACTATTTTAATTTTACTTACCTGAAACCATCAGTTATATGTGGAAATGAAGCACAGAAAGGAGGAAAAGCATTAATAAAATTGATAATGGTTCTTAAGTGTATTTACCAGCTTTGGATCTATTAACTAATAATTTGAATGTTTCAGGAATGTGTTGTTTTTATTGCTTTTTGGGTTTTTGTTGTGTTTCAGAGAAAAATATAACTTTCTAGGGCACAAGAAAGACATTTTGCATTCCATTCTGTCCTCTGTATAGCTGGAGTTTCTAAGGGTGAGAACTAAATTTCATGTTTGTGAGTCATTGATATTAATGATAGATCAGAAGCTTGCATGACCGAAGAGCACCCAGCTACTGGCCTCCTAAGGTTGTTTCTAGAGCAGATACTTCAGGAAGTGTAGATTCACCGTGACTTGCTGAGAATGAAATTCAAGGTAGGAGTTGCTGTACCCGTAGCAAAGCTCTCCGTGTTCCTGGAAAAGGGTGGGTCTGTGTCTGACTTGTCAAGCATGTTTGTCATAGTGTACATTGGGAAACAGTGGAGGAATTTGTTCAAGCCCTAGAACTCCTGTGGTTTGAGGTAAGCAGACTAATGTGGGCGTGTCATGGCTGAAGCCGGGTGCAAGAACTTTAGGTAACAATTTTAGAGCACTTGTCTTGGCTTACAAGTACTTCAGTGAACTGTGCTTGTACCATTGAATTAGCTTAAAAAGTGGATTAATTGAGTTGTGGCAGTAAGGTAGAAAAACTAGGCCTGTGTGAATTTGACTTTTGAAATAAGGATGGCAAATATAATTGCTGTGTATAAGGGAAAAAAACAAATTCAGCAGAGTAGCTTGCCAGACTTCCTGTGACCTGTTGAGTAAATAAATAACATGCTGGGTTTTTATGAGTGCGTTACCTGTTCTGTGATTCAGATATGCTAGTCCACATAAATTGTTTAAGCCATCATAGCCCTTATGAAATACTTTCTACTGATTTCTATCTTACGAAGTAACTTCGGGCCTTGCTTAGATGTTATAGACAGTGTTAGCCTTTTTCCCTCTAACACACATACATTTAGTACTTAAAAAATAAGATCCTCACTAGCGCAGTGTCTTTGAAGTGCATTGCACTTTGAAGTGCGATGTAATCTAGTGATCAACACCCATGTGACATGCCTGTGGAAGTCTTTGTGCAAGGTATGCTCCCCATACACTCCCAGTCAGGAAATAATGGCATAATCTGCATCTTCAGACTCAAACTGAGGATAAAGGTATGAGCAAACTACGTTCTTGACTATATTTATCTGGTAAGGTTTTAATATTCTTCATGTGTAACTTAGTGTTCAATCCTGGACTCAATGGTGTGAATATTTTTCTCTTAGTAAAGAGTTTAGTTATGGTTTTCCTAATCTGTCACTAATTACTAGAAACTGAGGATAGTTTCTCAACCTGATGTTTCTCATCAGGTTGAACTTCTGGGTAACCATACTGTAATTATGCTGTTACGGATTCATATCTAGTTGTACTCAAGGAAAATGGCTCTCCATTCCAAATATTTTGGACAATGGAGGAAAACAAATGCCTGTGTTTCTACTGAGTTTTTTATTTTTAAAAGGCTAAAGGAATGTTCAGGTTCTGTCACATTAAGCTCTGAAATAGCTTAACTCAGTGCAGTGGTGGGTTCTAGTGAAGTTTTTCATAATGTTTGGAACAGATTTTTGGAAATATTTTCATACTAATCTTATGCTTTAAGGGCTTTGCAGTGTTTTAAAATTAGTATATTCTAATATCAAAACCCAAACAACTGAAACCTTTTTGGAGATGGTGAAGCTGTGTGTTTTATTAGTGGTGTACATATGAAAAGCTTCTAACTATGGTTTTAAAGTAAGCCACATCTATGAGAGTTGCTGAAAATGTTTTCTACTGGATATGATAGTTGTAAGATCCTGACCAGTAAAGTTCTCAAAGTCACATTGCATTATTATTGCATGTTTATTCTTATTAAAGGCTTGTGAGTCTGTGGTTGTGTCTGTTAGGAAAAGTAATAATTGAGAATTTAATGTAATTTGTAATGCACATTTAACATACATGACAAAGGAAGAACATGCTTAAAATGTTCACAGCTGAATACTTGAAATTTGAAATCAATGTTTATGTATTTTCTTATATTGATTTGCCTGGAGTGTGGGGGAAGTTAAGTATAGTTGCCACCTCTCTGAAATTTTGTGCTGATACTGTGTTTTGTGGGTGAAACATCATACAGATAATTTACTTTTCCTCAAGTTGTCTACTGTATCTGCTGAAAACCTAAATGTGTAATGGTACGGTTGGAATAACAGGCTGTTCTCTCCTTTAAATGTGGGAATAGATTTGAACAACTTAGTAAACTGGAGAGTTAATATTCAACAGAGATATAGGGAAGTCCATGTTGATGATGACTAGATTACAGCCTTAAGTGACTGGCAAGATGGTGGTATATGTAAAAAAGAGAGATTTCTAAGCTGCGTATTTTAAAATATTAATAAGTACTCAACATGTCTTGCGCTTAACTAATACATGCAATGTGGCTTCTAATTTTTCTGAGCTATTCTTTCTTAGATGTGGCTGAAATGATGGAAAACTATGAGAGTTGCTGAAAATGTTTTCTGCTGGATAGGATAGTTGTAAGATCCTGACCAGTAACTGAGATTGGACTCTGAAAGGAAGTCTTATTTTACAGAAAAAGGAGCTTATGGTGCAGCTGAGCCAAGCTTACTTAGCTTGGGGGAACTGTCTGTAGCACGAGGAAATAACACAATTAGTTTGACTACAAGGTGAACTCAGTAACTTTAAAGATGGATGAAAAGTGGATGTATATATGGAAGCTCTGAGAATCAGGAGTATAACTATTTCTGTGTATTCTAATTGACTTTAAGCTGTGGTTTCTTGGTAACGTGGTACCTGCAGTTTCATCATGAAAGTTTTAACTCCTCTGCTAATACTCTGTCTTCATGTGTGGATTATCATTATAAAATAATGTTACTGAATGGAAGGAAGACATTTTATGTAGTACTATTACTGTATGGTCTTACTGTAATCTGGTTTTTTCTTAATAAGAGATTTAACAGATGTAATTTACATTACATTTACATTGCACCTAAGGTATCCTGGTAGTGAAAAAAAGCCAGTTGAACAATGTTTGTGTAATGCAGGGATTAGTAATACTTTAACAGATGAGTTACAGCCCAATGTTTTGCATTCGTAGTGAATCCAGACAAATCAGAACAATTGTTGACTAATTAGTGTTGTAATGGTATAGGCTATAATACGGTGCCTATGTCTGTAACCTCTTGCATGAGTGGAAGGCAGAATTCTAGGATATCTTGCTGCTAATCAGATTGATTGAAGCTCAGTTTGATCCTGCAAAAGCTTTTGGTTGTGATACCCATTAACCAAGATTTGCAACACGTCCTCAGAGAAGGATTTGATTGATGTGTGCTGCAGGTTACTGGCAGATAAATCTGCTGCAGTTGAGATCCTTATTCTGCAATTCCATTGAACAATGCCCTTTTTTTCCCCCTTCTTTTCTGGAAAAATGTAGTAATGGGCTGTATCCTACTCCAAATTTTTAGGGCACACATGAAGTTAACATTCTCTGTGTAAGTTGTACCTGAGTTAATAATGTCTGTAAGGATTATGCTGGAGTCTCAAAAATTTCAGCTCTGCATACCTGATAAGTATCCTGCTTCCCAACTTGTGGCAAGTGTTTGTGCGTATGTGTTGTCACTGGCTTAAAATGATGCAATAAGATTAGGCAAGTTTTGAAGTTGTGAAAAGTATCAGCTGAAACGGAGGGAGCTGTGGGTTTAAGCTGCCTCTTCAGGGACTGTGACTAGTCCTGCTATTCTTTGCTGTTACTTCCAGTAACTACATCAGGCAAATGCAGATGTAACTGAGTATAGTCAGAACTCTCAACAGTAGCATCTCTCCACAGTGAGCTGCTGTTTTGTGATGGATTTCTAGTAACTGTGTAAGCAAGACTACTGCCACCTTTGAGAGCCCAGCTGAGGTGATCTGAGAGGGCTTCTTGCCCTATTGTGCCTGTAAAAAGAAAGATGGTTGGACATGCCAAAATTTATGCTTGTGTGACATTGGTGTTTGACATAACATCTGTGGTATTACACAGAGATTGTCACTAGTAGTCACAGTAGAGTAGAATGGTGTTAAAATGAATGGGGTGATGAATATGCTCCTTGTCTCTTCAGTATAGTTGCCTCTGCAGAACTAGGAGGAATTAAAAGTAATAATCTTTACATTATTATTCATTGGAGCCACATGGGTGAGTAACATAGCTAAGATGCACAGTGAGCAGATTAAAACAGTTAGGAGCCATTTTTATAATACTTTTGCATCTTAAAGACTTCTGCATTTGTGCTCATTTCTAACATTGTTTGGCTTCACCTGTCCAGGTCAGTCATCTAATTTTTTTGTGTTAGATTTGTCTTATTCATCTGTCCCCAACAAGCATAAGCCTTATGTAAATATATGGTGAGGGTTATGTGAACATGTGTTTGAAGGATGCAAACCTAAACTAAAAATTAGGTGAAATGAAAATACTGAACAATTGTGTCAGCAGAGTGGCAGGTTTATTGATCCGAGATGTCCATTACAAGTTTTTGTTCCAGGGACAGTTGGTATACAGAGCACCAGGGAGGAGTTAATTTGAGAATTCCTTTTTTTCCCCTCCCAGCTGCTTTGCACCAGTTAGTGTTAGGAATCAGTAGTTGCTACAGTTCTTTCTGGTTTAGGGAAGCTCCTAAACAGCATGAAACCAGCATAGCCAGCTCATGTAGCTGGGGTTTGCCTTTAGCGTATGTTGGGGACAACATTTGGATAAACAATTCTCATGTACATCTGCAGCATTTCATGCTCCAGTAATTACTGCCCGGGGGTGATGATCTTTAAGATTTTGGGGGGGGGGGGGGGTTGGGGCTGGGTATGTTTTTACTGTGTAGAAGCTAGACTAGCTTACAGGTCTCAGGATTCACTGAGTCATCATCTTCCACCAGCAAAAAAATTCAGACTTGCTCAGATGTGACCTTGTGCACGTATACACTGGTGTCTGGGCTGACCTCTGTCAGGATCTGTATTCTAGATGGATTGTCATTCTGCTTAAGTGCATCAGCCCTTTATAACAGACCCTTTACTCGTGTTATATTTGTTCCTCATATTTTAGCATTGCCCTATTTTAATAATATGTACCTTGGAAATAGGTGATCATTTATTTCAAAACCTGTTTTTATTCCTGATTATGTCCCACCTTGGCAACTCTCTGGTTTCATCAGGATATACAGTATATTTGAGACAAACTGTATAAGCAGGCTGTAAATTAAATTCCAGTGGGGATGCAAGGCTTCGAGGATGCACCAATACATTTTTCTGGGATGCGGTGGACCTTCTGGAAATATTTTTGTGTGAACAGAAAATCATAATGCTTCTAAACAAAAGCCTTTTTGGAGACAATGATGGTGCTGTTATGCCTATGATTTTACCGTATATTTGGGATAGATTATACCACGGTTGCAGACTAGAAAGGCAAGCTATTTTTGTGATACATTTTCAGAAACAATTGTGCTGAATCCCTTAGATTGTAACATTTAAGACAGTCTAGATGCAGTCTAGTGGCTACAAAAGTGGGATGGAATGATCTATGTGGTTTAGCTAAAGCTTGCCGTTTTTCCGTGGTGCTAGAAGCCTGAATAAGTTCTGGCGCATCAAATGTGCCTGCAGACTACATATCATTCAGTGTCCTTTAGCTGACAACAATACAGAAGGTTGAGTTCAGGCATTGGATGGTATAATAGGTCCTTCTGAAATGCTTGGCAATGGTATATACTAGAATTGGTGTGAAAGTGATGCTGTTCTGTAAGCTTCATTTATGTTTATGATGTAGAAATGCTGATGTGCTAGAAAATTTTGTAGGCTGTGAAAAGCATGTGATGTGATTGTATTTGCTATGCTTTAATTTCAGTGCTAAAGAGCATGTTCGGTTGATTTACATAACAAATCAAAACAGTATCTCCCACAATGCAGGTCAGGATTTTTTTTTCAGAGGATTATTTAGGGATTACTTAGGTTTATTCTTGCAGGAAAAGGATGACCCATACAGTCCAGTCCCACAGCTGTAATCCACCTTGTTGCTGGGTCCAGTTTACATCTTCTTTCTGTTGGGCTTTGCAACCTTCCCTGCTGATTTCTGCGTACATGGTTGGCCTCATCACTGCTCATCTGCAGAAGATGGACTGACGTGCTTTACAGTCCTGTATGCCTGGAGAGTTGCTAGCTTAATTTGGTGACAAATAACCCTCAACAGAAAGATCTATTCAGACGTCATTCCTAGGACTATAATAATATATAACCCCTAACAATATCTTTGATCTTTAAAGTTCCAAGTGACTGGATTCCTAATTCACCCAGTTATACATTCATTGCCAGATGGAGCAGTGTACTTCCTGAAAGCATTATGTGCTGCACAGCAGGAGGTGCATGCAAGCGGAACTGCTATAACAATACTAATGATGAACATTCTAGTGATGGGCAGTGTCTGCACTCCAGTGATTTATACCTTTGTTGTAAAGGAAAAAGGTCTGGTCCTCAGTGTTCAGTAAAACTACTGGAATGCCCCGAACATTAGCTTACTAGTTAAAAATGCAGAACATATTTGAGTCTTTCATTTGAGTAAATACAGTCTGTCCTTTTTTTTTTTTTCCCCTATCCTTCATTCCTTCCAGAGAATATGGAGTTACATCTGGTTGATGCTAGGTGTAGGCTAGAGCTGTGAATGTGAAATACTTAGCCAAAACAAGTCACCTAGAATTAAGATAAACTTTCATGGTTGCTCTGCTTCTGACATTTTTTGTCTAACTGTTATAAAACATTTGTGGAAGATGAGTAATAGTTCTGGCATTAGTTTACATCTGTTTCCTCAGGCTGAGCTAAGCATCATCATCAAGGTTTAAAGAAGCAAGATTCGAGATTTTTTAAAGGTAGATTGTAGGACCAAGGCACAGTGAAGTTGCTCTGGAAATTCAGAGCTGGTGCATGCTGTAAATAAAAGTTTGTCTCATGTTGTTTCTCGGCTAAGAGTAAGGTCCAGTGGCTGATTTTCATCTTGGAGCTGTGCAACATTATTTCTTACTGCAGGAATACTGCTGGGTTAACAACGTGGCGGGGGGGAAAGAAAAATTGTCATGGGGCACTTCCATCATGGCCCTGGGACAGAGTTTTCCTCTAGTACCACAGTGAGGAGCCAGAATCATCTCCTGTGGATCATGGAAAAGGTGAAGAGCAGAGGCCCATCTTCCATCTCTTGGCTTCCTGCTGTGGGCACCTGCTCCCTGTGTGGCATAAGGAAGTGTATGATACAGACTGTTTTTTTAAATGCCAAGGAAAAGCCCACAGGAGGGCTGAAGGGAGATTATGCTCTACCCTGGGAAGGTCTGGCAGGAGGTTGCTGCTTTCTGTAACTGTCTCAGAAATACAAGTGGGGAATTCAAAGTACAAGACAGATGAACAAAGAAGGCAACAGAGTGGAACTAGTAACAGCCCCAGGGAAAACCAGAGCAGACAGGAGTGTTACAAAGTGCTCATCAAATTTACATGCAAATAGTAATGCTAACATTGTACATGATTAACCAGAATACCCTGCAAAGTCAAACGGGAATGAATAAGACAAAGACTTTGTGCAGTTCTGAACCATTTGGCTGTTACTACTACATGAAACTGCTGGCAATCTGCTTTGTGAGCAGAGTTCATGACATCTGTGTTTACATGTTGCACACTGAATTTGGCAAAAAATAATTTAGTTAATCAGGAAAAGCAATTTATTATATATAGATCTTAATACTCTGAAAAAGTGCATACTGTCATTTAAGTTCAAATTCAAAAGATGAAAAATTTCTGTAAGAAATTACATTGACTAGAGCTTTTCTAAAAACTTTGGAGAAAATCAGCTTGTAATTAAGATTCTGACTGCAGAATTTTCAAAGTCCTCTGGTTCTGTGACAAGGAAACACTTTGGATCCATAGGTGTAGTTCAAAGGCAGGTCTGTCTTAGTGTTGTCTCGCTGCCATCAGAGGCTACAGAAATCATTCACTAGAATGAAATCAGAAGACTGACCTTTCAAAACACTTAACCGATGCTGAAGTTCCCACCACTTAAAATTTTTGCCACTATAAACAAAGGAAAATGAATACTGAGAAGTATTTACACCAAGAAAAACAAAAATTCGTTGTTGTGCCTCAGGGAAATACAAAGTATGTGGAGTGAAGCATGCTGTTAATATTGCATAATCACCAGTTGACTGTGCCTTTTACATAGGGATTTTTTTCCTGTGAGTAAGGCTTTTTCTTTGCATAGATTTTTTTTTTCCGCTGTTTGCTAACTCTTGACTAAATTTTCCTCAGGGTATCTGAATCATAGCTTATGAAATAGTGCTGGTTGGTCCCTGCAAGGTCCTCAGAAGAGCCACAGAAAACTTCAATTCCATGTTCCCTTAGCTGCATAATGTTACATAGTAGAAAGGGCATATGATGCAGGAAACAGCTTCTGAAAAATTACCATCTGCACCTTTGTACTCACTCTTATGGGAGGTGTTGTGATGACTATCTGACAATTCCTTGAAATTCTGCAGCAAAAAGATGGAAGAAATTGCATTGTCTTAATCTACATTCCTCACATATAATTAAAAAATGCATTTTCTGGGATATCTTTTGAGGCAATAGCTACGAATTAGTCAGTTTAATTTCCTATATGTTATCTCATTGCTGACTGAAATTCAAGACAAAATACAGAGCAGATATTGAAGGTTCATTATTAAAAACAAGTACTTTCCTGTAACACAAATAATACAATAAAAGGAAATTCTGTTCTTTAAGCATACTGATGTAGTTTTGTGTATACATAAGATGTATTGCAATTTAATAAAAAATGGCTTAGGTTATGGTATCTCAAGGAAACACCATTTGCCTTTTATTTGCATTACTTTTCAACAAGTGTGGAAATTCAGCACTTGTTTTTACACAGGACATTAAATCTCAGTATTTTTAATACGCAACTTTACAGTAATTGGCACTTCATCTTATTTTACTTTAAAATTACTTACAAGAGACGTTTTTCTGGATTTTGATTATAAAATATGTTTTGTCTCTTGCTTCCAAGGCATGTCAGATTTGTTGTTTCTTTCATCTGATTTAATCAAGCCTGATGCAATAAAACTTCTGTAAATGCTACGTAAGAATACAGGTGTCAAAGCCTGGGGGACAGATAATAGAGCAAGGATTTCACCAACACCTGCAAGGTCAGTTACATTTTTTTGCTTCACTTCCCCTAAGGCTGATTCCATTGCAGATTTCACTGTCTTGAAAGAAATGCATCTCTGCACTGGCTCTTCACACCACCTTTCAGAGGTTACTTCTGACCCAGTATACACCTTCTATGTACCACAGATGTTTCGGTACATAGAGTCAGAGGGAAATTAGGCCAGAAATCCCGGTTTAATCCATGGAGGTTTGGAATTTTTTTCTACATTTTCCCCTTTTGTTTTTTCAGGGTTAGCATTTTTAATTCATTATTTTTCTGGCTCTGACTCAGAGAATTTAGCTGGATTGTTCTCCAGCCTTATAGTCCCTTTCATCAGAATCACAGTGCATATTCTTTAAATAGTGCTCATTTTCTTTGTGTATGGATTTACTTTCAAATAGAAAAAAATTAGCACAGTAGAGACACTATACAAGAAATACTGGAACTTGGAGGTTGGGCTTGCTACTCATGGACTGGGGAAAAAAGGCAGGGATTAATGGTGTATGGATGTCAGTAGATGCCAGACCTCTAGTGGGCACACTGGAGAAATGCTTGGAACCGTGAACATTATATGGGAGAAAACCTTATGTACTGTTGGGGGAGAGCTGCTGAAAAGTCTCTTTCAAAAGCTTATCTATTATTTGTGCAAAACTGTTATGTTCCATCATTCATTGTAGCTTTGAGTAAGTGCAGAAGTCCCAGAAAATCAGTTAACATTGTTAGATTTTTTCCAACTAATTTAAAAATCTTAATTGCTGTTTTGACTGAACAGCAATAGTAGGACATCCCCCAGGCTGGAGACAAGAGGCTGGAGAGCAGCCCTGCAAAAAGAGATGTGAGGGCTTGGATTTGGGTCGAGTTGAACATGGTCAGCAGTGCCCTGGCAGCCAGGAGGGCCACCCTGGGGGCATCAGGGACAGCATGGCCAGCCAGGCAAGGGAGGGGATTGTCCGGTTGTGCTCTGCCCTGGGGCAGCCTCACCTCAAGTGCTGGGGGCAGCTCTGGGTGCCAAAGTAAAAATGAGATATAAAACTATTGGGGAAGTGTCCAAAGGAAGGCCTTGAGGATGGTGAAGGGTCTTGAGAGGAAAGCAGTATGAGGAACAGATGATGTCACTTGGTCTGTTCATTCTGGAGGAGCCTGAGGTGACCTTATGGCAGCCTACAGCTTCCTCATAAGAGAAAGTGGAGAGGCAAGCACTGATCTTCCCTCTGGTAACCAGACTTTGGACATTAGGAAATAGAATGTAACTGCATCAGGGAAAAGTTCAGACTGAACATGAGGGAAAGGCTCTTTTTTAAGAGAGGTGTTGATCACTGAACAGGTTCCCACGAAAATGGTCTCCCAGCCTGTCAGCATTCAAGGAGTGTCTGGGTGATGCTTAGTGGTATGCTTTAGTCTGAGGTAGTCACAGAATATCTCAAGTTGGAAGGGACCCATAGGGATTGTGCTGCAAGGAGCAGGGAATGTGACTCAATGATCTGCATTGTCCCTTTCAACTTGAAATATTCCATGATCCAAAGAACTACAATGGCTGAAGAAGGCTGTAGTGCAGGAGGCTGTGGCTTTTCATTCCATACAGCTGATACCTGCTTTCAGCCACTGCATGAGGGATATTTAGGAGCTAGGAGTTCTGTACTAGCAATTAGACTTTCTTGTACCAAGGAAATTTCAATCTACAATGTGTTGGCCTAGTTGTTCCAGGACTAACAATGGAAGGCAGGAGGAAAGAAGTCAGATACTGTCAGTGTTCCCACAGAAACCACACACTGCTCATTAAGACTCCCTTCTCCCTGTGGCAGACTAGAGAGAATTAGAGGCATGCCAAGCTGTGTGATCTACAAGACCCACTTACTCCATGCAGATTTGGTGGCATGCCATGTAGGAGGGACTTCCCCTTTGAACATTCATCCCAGCACTGGCAGTCAGGGTGCCAGAAGACTGTGAATATCAGTTTAACCAATGGACATCCGAATTGCAACAATCAAGTCTCGTCACGGGATTCATCGTGGTAATACCTTTCTACTCTTATAATTTCTTTCTCATTATTTTCCTTATGTATTTTCTTACGTATTACTTTTATGCTTTTATATTATTACCATGGATAACAACAACCAAAATGGCTACATACATCCTCTCCATTGCAACCAAATTGTTCTAAGGCAAACTCTACACACACACGCACATGCACACATATATAAAACCACCAATCATTCACTCTGTTATAAATACATATGGTAATACTGGCTTTTTGCAAATATTAAAATGGATTCTTTATGAGTGGTGTTAAAGTAACTTTGTTATGTAGTTTTTATTTCTGTTGTTAATTAAGCCTAGATGTAGTAGTGAAATCGCTGATATACGTATGCTTGCGTTAAAATGCCTGCTTGGACGGGATAACATCCAACGAACATAGGAAGAGGACACCTGCTACAGATAGGCCAACTATCAGCACTTGCCATCTGAAGACAGGTGAACCAAGGCCCAAAACCTGGAGGTGATAAGAATGGACTAACACCACAACTAAGGAACATGCATGCTCTAAAAAGGTGGATCCAAGACGACTTGTTAAATAGTTCTTGGAACATGTGAACTAGTTTGGGGAAAAGTTTACTATGCATAAGGGTCTATGAATATGCAAGAGGCTGATGTAAGGGAAAAGATATTTAAGGGGTGTCTCTGAAGAGAACAGTGTGGTCTTGGCTGAGTGCCAAGATGCACCCAGCCATAATAACCTTTGCTCTGTGGTCCTTGTCTCCTATTATCCTTTATTAAACTTTTAAAATTTTCACAGGAGAGTGAATGTGTTTTTCACACACTCTACTCCACCCAAAAGGATCTATCTGGTCATTACTCAAATCCTTATAGACTATGCTTAGTGTGAAAAACACGTTCACTCTCCTGTGAAAATTTAAAAAGTTTAATAAAGGACAATAGGACACAAGGACCATAGAGCAAAATAATGCCTAGGTGCATCTTGGCACTCAGCCAAGAGCACACCATCACCTTCTGAGATACTCCTTAAAACCCTTTTCCTCTACATCATCCCCTACAGCCTGTTGCATATTCATAGACCCGTATGCATATCCATAAGATAGTTTACATTTTCCAGGTTTTACATGGCCCCTCCTTGGGTCTGCCTTTTTAGAGCATATATGTTTCTTGGCTGTGGTTTTGACTCCTTCTCTTTTATCACTTCCAGACTGGGCCTTGGTTCTCACTGTCTTCAGACGGCAAGTGCTGATAGTTGGCATATTTGTAGCAGATGTCCTCATCCTATGTTCATTGGATGTTATCCCATCCGAGCAGGCATTTTAACACAACCATAGCTATTTCACTACTAGGTCTAAGCTTAATTAAACAGCAGAAATACAAACTATATCTTTATAACAGTTACTTTAACACCATACATATAAAATCCATTTTAATATTTGCAAAAAGCCAGTATTATATGTATCTATAACATTCAGCACAGTTAATTCTCTCAGGTACTTGATACCTTTTTCAATAGCATTCCACCTGCTTGGGTGCACTTCTAGATCATGCTTGATCTAGTACCTTTCCTCATGCTTGACAGGAGTCGCCTGCAGGGTCCGAGTTTCTGTCCTCTTCCCAATCCTCTTGTCAGTGCCCACATCCCAGGGTCATGGATCCCAGTTGCCCGGCTTTACTACTGTCTGTTTTCACATCGTGGGCTGCAATAACCCAGCATTGCGCCAGCCAGGTGACCAGGGACTCTCCTGACTGCTGGCTGAAATCTTCTTGTGCATCCCGCACCTCACCTAGGGATAGAAATGTAGTGATTGATTATCTCTGGCCCTGCCTCTTCCTCTTGTTAAGAGAGCCCTGCTTCCTCCTCATTCCTTCCTGTGTGAACTGATTTGGTCTTGCATTTCTTCTTCTGTATAGGGGCTTTTGCTACTGTCACCTAAACTGTGAAAAACCAAAACTATCTGACAATGATTTTAGTGTTAAATAATCAAGGCATTACTTTACTTCTGGCCAGAATGTTGTTCTGGCCAAGATATGCAACAGAAATAATTTTATCCACACGTAGTCTGCGTGTGCAGAGAATGTAATTTCATCACGTGAATTTTACCAGATTTTTCACAAACCTTACACAGTCAAAATGAAAAAATTCGTTGGTTCAATATTCATTGGTTCCAAGTTATGTAGTTCTTAGTATTCCGTTTTTCATTCGTTACAAATCTCTTTGCCTCTGATGCTAATTAGATCCTCATCCTTATTGCTTTCCCTGACCAGGTGTCTCTGACCATGCCAGGGATGTTTGGAATGGATGTTCCGTTAATGGCCCTTGATGGCTGTTGCTAGCTGTTATCTTTTCTGTCTCTTCTGTGCTGCTCCCAGTCTGTTGAGATGCTAAGCTCATCAGGCCTCACCTAGTGGAGCAATGGCCTGAAAACAAACTTCAGATCCCTTCCTCCGGGGCAAAGGTGAACAAACCTGACTAAAGTTATAAAATAAAAAATTTTATACTTATATATTTTGCAACACTACCAGAAGAGGTTGTTCAGCTGCAGTCTGCGTGTCCATGGTGCCTGGTGGTCTGCTTTCTTGCCTCTCCCCTGAGCATGCTGCTTAGGGTCAAACAGCGTCCAGGAAAGAGTAGCCAGGTCCTGGCATATTGCATAACTTCGTGCCTCTCTTGCTACACCAGTTTTCCTTCACATATTATGCGACTTTATCAGGATCTCATAGTTGTTCAGGAGCAAGAGGAAAGATGTGTGCTAATGTCTTTACAAATAACTTAATGGGTGAAGGTATGAGTGTTTACCTCTTTGAAATGGGTCTTACTGTCTCGACTAAATTCAAGGCAGCAGGTTTGTTGTAGAGACTGGACAGCTTGGCTCCAGAGATCGACAAGAGTCTTCGCAAGCCTGAACTTCTCAACTTTGGGGTAAAAAGACAGATTCAAGGGGACACATGGGGTTGGTGGTTTGGGAAGGCTGTGCCTTCCTAGTACCTCAGCCAGCGGGGAAATAAAGAGGGAAACCTGCGGCCGGGAGTTTGGGATAAAAGGAGGCTGTGCCCTCTGAAACCCCGAGAGAGAAATCCCTGCGGGCGTGTGTGCCCCAGAGGACTCTTCCCCCTTTATTTGAATGAAGTTGAAGGACTCCTCTGTCTCCTTTTTGGACATAGAACTCTGGCTTTTGTGGATTCTCCTGACACGGGTGAACTTCCAAACCATTGAAGCACAATAATCATTCAAAAGCTGGTCCATTTTTTCCCACATTCCAAGCCACTCATGACTATCTACCCTCAGGGCAGATGTCTGAATAACCTCCCTAGAAATATCTAAACAGATGTAAACCGCCCTGAGGAGACCTGCCAGACTTAGCAACAAGAACATACTCTTCTTAACCATCCAAAGGGAATTCAAAATTCTCAAAAGCTCTTGTAACAGGAGTGAAAAGATGGGGAAAATCGTCCTTTCCAATTCTCCCCTGCCAGACTGGACATGACTATTAATAGAGTCCCAAATCGTAGTGCCTGAGGTAAGGGTAGGAGAGCAGCACTGAATACATATCCCAAATGGACCTCACTGCCCTTGATGTTATCATGCCATGAACTGATGTCACAGTGTACAGCAACAGAACAATCCTGATTCCCCTCCCTCCTCTGAAAAATACCATCAGGAGGAGCACATAGAGGATTATACAAAGGGTTAGGTACAACACCCACACCAATAGACAAAGCTACACTGTGACCAGTGGCTCCCTACCTAATACAGCAAATACTTAGATCAAATTTGTTTCCAATTACCCCTGATTTTATCTGTCATCTCAATCCTTCCTGGCCCATAGTAGGTGCCAAACAAGACTGCTGTGGTTTAGGAATGGTACTGTCCAGTTTAGTGCTCCCTGGGTCGCTTCAAATCCACTCCCACTTGCTTGCTCGCCCACTCCCTCTCTGCTTTTCCCTGGGCTGAGATGGAAAGGGGAATTCGAGGCAAAAAAGGTAAAGATCACAGGTTGAAATAAGAAAAATTTACTGGACACAGCAATGAGGTAAGAAAACAAGCATTAACAGCAACAATGTACAAAAGACAGAGCGATTCACATGCAAAATTGCTTAATGCAGAGCTCCACCAACCCCAGTGCAACCAGTCTACCCTACTGGAAGGAACTCCTGCACCCTGGAAGGGACCTCCTCCTTCTCTTAGCAATGAGGTGAGGTGATAAAGAGTAAGCTCTCCATCCTAGCCACATTCTCTGTATCGCAAAAATGAACCCTGCTCTGGCTCTAGCCAGAATAAATATAAACTGGGGGGTCTCAAAAACTTCACACAGAGTGAACATTTTGGTATTATTAACCATACAGGTATCTATCTATTGTGGTGATATCCCTCAATATCTAAACACATTTCTTCCTGTGAATATGTATTGATGATGTGATGAAATAGGACACTTGGCATTGTGCCACCCACTACACTCAGTGTAAACATTTAGATGGTCAAAACTGGGTTTATTTACAAATACTTTCATGCATGACAACTGACTCTTCTAAAATTATACAAAATATATTTAAGAAAAGGATGACATTGCACATTTGTATTAACAACAATGAAAGAAGAGGAAGAACACCAAAAAACTTAACTAAAGCCAGCAAATAGTTGCACTGAGGTAAAGTTACAAAACAACCAACTCTTGTCACTGATTAGAGCAAAAAAGCAGTTCAGCTCTCCAAGACAAGATGTGGCACCTGCAGAAGAGCCAACTGCTATTCCTTGATATTTTGAAGTAGCTTCAATAAATGAGACTCAATAACCTGCTGAACTAAAGCAGAAAAAGAGATGAGGTTAGTATTTATTTTTTCTCTATTTTCAGAGTTACACTGTTTTTTTTCTAGCAGATATCTGCTTGTCCTCTGCAATAATTTAAAAAAAAACCAGACATGTATAAATTCACTCTGTGAATAAGTCAGCATTCCTTCAGAAAGTAAAAGCCTTATATAATGCAAAAACAATACCCCCAGATAGGCAAACAATGTTTTGGGGGGTCATCATCAGTTCTTTGGTTTGAATAGACTGATAGCACATGGAAAGCAAATTTTTAGCCTACGAACAGAAAACAGGCAGAAGCATTTATGAGAAACTTCTGTGAAACACTTGGAGATTGAGCTCTTGAAGCAGTCTTCTATGTAAACTCCTGTGAGTTGGGCTGTGCTTGTTTCATCTGGGGTAGAGTTAATTTTCCTCACAGTGGCTGCTATGGGGCTGTGTTTTGGATTTTTACT
This sequence comes from Melozone crissalis, assembly GCF_028551555.1. Classification (NCBI taxonomy): domain Eukaryota; kingdom Metazoa; phylum Chordata; class Aves; order Passeriformes; family Passerellidae; genus Melozone; species Melozone crissalis. The sequence continues at coordinate 48,770,471 of NW_026535783.1, forward strand.
GAACACAGAGTTGATAATACAGAGATGTTTTTGCCATTGCTGAGCAGGGCTTGCACAGAGCCAAGGCCTTTTCTGCTTTCGGTACAGCCACACTGGGGAGGGACTGGGGGGGCTTGGCAGGCTGGGAGGAGACAGAGCCAGGACAGGTGACCCAAACTGACCAAAGGGATATTCCAGACCATGTGGCACCAAGCTCAGAGTATAATGTGGGGACAAGAAACAGGAAAGGGGGGGACATTTGTGGTGATGTCATTTGTCTTGCCAAGTAACCATTTTGCATGATGGGGCCTGGCTCTCCTGTAGATGGCCGAACACCTGCCAGTGCATGGGAAGCACTGAATTAATTCAGTGCTTAATTAATTAAAACCATTAATTAAAAATGGTTTATTTTGCTTGTGTGCACAGCCTTTGCTTTCCCTATTACACTTTTTCTCTCCCTGATCTCTCTGGTGGGGGAGTGATTGAGTGGCTGTGTGGGGCTTGGCTGCTGACTGGAGTTAAACCATGACACTGGCTCATTCCTAAGCACAAGGCAGTGCTTGGAGAAGCTACACATAGAGAGTGCTTGGCTTACTTTTTGATTCCATTCATTTCTGTAATGGCAGACATTTCACAGCTTTCAAAATGACAGCAGCAGTGAGGGAAAAAAACAATAAGGAGTCCCTTCTTTGCTTCTGGTTTCCATAACCAAGCCAGATATTACAATTCACTGATTACTGTCTGCCTCAAGACAAACTAGAGCTAGAGCTGATCTGACTGAAAAAGGTTTAGCAAACTACATAACATCATTCCAGTCAAGTAGGGTGATGGATTCAGGAGGGTTGCAGGCGTTATCTGAGTCATGGCTGCATCAGCCCTAAACACCATTATTTGTGTCCAGTGATATAGAGCCAGGTCAGGGACATTTTCTTAGTAAGTACTTGACTTTCTGAAACAAGAATAGAAGCTCCTACCCATTTTGGCTTAATACATTTAGGATTATTAGGACTTGTAGAACAGGTAACATGTTAAGAGCTGCAAAACCTCTACTGGGCCATTACAGCAGCTACATAAATGAGGAGCTGCAAAAATTTTTTTTTTTAAAGTGTATACATTTGCAATACTCACCACTGCGATAGCCCAAGGCTACAGCCAAATCCATGGAATTATAGCCAGCATCTGTTTCAATGGTTGGATCAGCACCACTCTCTATGTAAAACAGGGATAGAATCTTACATTTCTGACAGGGAGAACTGATTGTACATTATTAATGATAATTTGGACAGTCTGCTTACCGAGAAGAATTTTAACACATTTCACATGGTTCCCATGTACTGCATATAGCAAGGGTGTGCCTCCATTCTGCAAAAGCAGAGAAATGCCTCAGACACTTAAATGATTAGCAGTCTGCAACTGTAATTCCTTAATACACAAATATGCTTCTGTGTACCAGTAAGAGACTTCCTAGGTTTTATAAAAATGAGGTTCAGTTTTAGATTTTCACAGCTTTCATCATTTTTGTATACTGTTCAAACACTTCTACAAGAAGTCAGCATTGGTCTCATTCTCTTTCTACCATGAAGTCACAACTAGTAGCATCACTGTCTCGTATCCTATGAAAGTTGTGAAACTCTCAAGTATTTCAGAAGAGGTAGAACAGCTTCAAACGGAAGGCAGTGCTATGTCCTGCTTCAATTTTCTGACTAAAGCACCTTCTGATTAAATTCAAGCTAGAATCTTACCCAGTCATACTCATTGACATCAACTCCACAGTCGAGCAGCATTTTGACAATATCAGTGTATCCTTTACTGCAGGCCAGTGAGAGGGCACTTTCTCGCCCCTTGCCCAGAATCTGAGGATCTGCACCCTGAAATAAAGTATCAGTTTAAAAAAAAGAAACAAATTTGAGGTTTTACATAGACCTTAACTTTAAATCTTTTAAGCTTGTAGCAGCATTGACAAACTTAGGAATGCAAAACAAACTAAAGAGTAAATTAATTCAAAATCAATTGTGATTTTTTCCTTACATTCTGGAGCAGAAATTCCACTACTGCTATCTGCCCATGAGCTGCTGCCCACATCAGAGGGGTAAATCCTTCTTCATCCTTATGATTGATTAAATTTTCTGTTCAGAGAAAAATATATAACTTAGTAATCCTTTTTTCACTGCACTGTATCAGCTGGTGAAATGTGCTGATGGTAACATTTATTCACTAGGAACCAGTGTGACCTAAATGTCATTCTCAACTTTAAAAACAAAATTCTGTCCCAGTGGTGGTGGTAGTATCTCTGTCCAAGAAAGAAAAACACATCCAACTGACAACAGAAAAATTTCAGCCTTTAGTTTAATAATTTAAAATTCAAGTTTTTAAGCTCTATGAATCAAACTCTGTTTTTACTCAGAAAATTACAAGTTGTCTGTAATCTGGGCTTCACCTTTGTAAAGAAGATAAAGGATGTTTGAAAAATAAAGAGGTAGATCCTGTATTATACTGTAGACTGTTTTTTCAATAGAGTGAGCCACACAATTTTGTAAAAAATGAACTTGTACAGCAATATAGGTAAAACAACCTCATTCTCCACAAAGTTTGTATAATCAATAAGGTGGTCTGTGAAAACAATTAAGGTCTACATCGAGTGCAGCTGGAAAAAGAAAAGAACTTTTAACAGCTGGCTGACAAATATTTCAGCTGGATTTTATTTTAATATCTAAGTACTTTATAAATCCCATGCTTATCATAGCACCAAAATAAGCATTTTTAACTGCTACCAACACTCCAGAATTTATTTACTTTTCATATACATGGCTCATTACAAAATATTTAGACTCAGTGACTCATTACCTGTTTTCCAGTAAACATTTCAATAAGGATGCACTGAAAGCATGGATGATTACTATTAGTGCAGTAAGAATATACTAATGCTACTAAATTCATAAATACGTTAGAGAGAGCTGAAGTTGTGCACATGTGTTATGCATACACAAATGCCACACTATCCAGAATGTGTACTACTATTACACTGCAGGTGTGAGGCATGGCTTATATTAGCGACATGCAGGTCTTTATGCTGATTGATTAAATAGAATTGGAAAGCCACCATTAATGCAAGTATGCTTTAAATGACAAGGATAAATTAAAAATAAAATTAAATAAGCTGCTGTGACAGAATTAACATGTTCCTTTTTTAGTACCATGGATTACCTATATACCCCTACAGAACAGAGAGAGGAAGGGATTTACCTACTGCTATTAATGTTAATGTTTTAATTTAAAATGCAAATGATACAGTGAGTGAGTAATAGATTGATACAAAATATTAGTCCACATCTGCAAAGAACAGATACCTCAAACGTCTTCCTTTGGTGAAAAGGTCAAACACAACAGCATATAAATGGCCCAAAGAAAACAAAAAAGGCATTTAACCTTCTTCTGTCTCACCTTGTTCAATACGTGTGGCCAGATATAACATTTCTCCCTGAGCAGCCAGCTGATGAACAGATAAAGCTGCAAAAAAGAAAGCAAAAGCCATGCTACATACAGCAATTTTAATTCTGCTCTATTTAGAGCTGAGTATAACATGTCCATTGGCTTCAGCAGTACAGAACTTGGAATCAAGCATGTAGATGATTCTACCTTAGGCTCTGAACTTAAATCACAGTTAAACCACTGAAAATTTTCTGAAGAGTTTCGCAGATTTAGGTAATTTTTAAAGCAATGGAGCAGTTATTCTTGAAAGCAAGGATACTTTCCACACTGACTCTTTACAAAGTAACATGCTGTCTTCACTGCTGTTTGGTCAGCAACCCAAGATTACTTTAAGACCCATTTATTAAGTGAAAATAAACACATTTTGATAAATTAAGGAAGTTTAATTTAAAAATCACACTTAAATCACTAGAAGATCTGTCCCACTAGTCAACAAAGGAAGCCTCTAGTGTGTCTCCCACTCCCTATAATGTGGAATAGATCAGACATTACAAAACTATACATAACTTGATATATAGAGGAGAAAACAAAGATTGAGGGTTTTGTTATTGCAGAGATTATGCAAAAATAACCTCCAATCCCACAGAAAACTGCATGGGTGCATGGTTTTGATGACTGCAACTTGGAGCAGTCCTGAAAGGTAATGAGGAGGCTAAATGTAATAAATTATCCACATGATGTAGTAACAAAATTAGCTAATGATTACATTAACTGTAAATGTTCACAGTCCTCCTCCAAGTAACCACATGAAAGTTGAGTTTGTTGAGGAAGATGGTGTATTTTGTTCAGTAGTCTATACTGCAGCTCCTGATTAATTTTTTCCATGCAAGTAGCATTTTTCTTTAAAAAAGAGTGACTTGTAATTTATAGAGAAAATAATTTACGACAAAGTAAATTACAGCAAATTAATTTAAAAAGGCAATGCTTGACAATTCAGAAAAAAATCCCACCAGAAATAATGCTTCCTTGATTTTCAAGATCTGTGACAATCATGACACAGTATTCTATATTTACATTACATCTTAAGTATCCTGCAGCATTTACCAATCATCTAATTTTAAGATGCACAAGTTCTGAAAACATGGGCATGAAGTACATGAACTTACAACTTACTATCTAATTTTTGATTTTAAAAGTATAGGTAAGGCTTTTTCTGTTTTTTTTTTTTTTTTTCCCATCTGGAAAATAAACGTCAGTCATGAATTCCATACAACAGGTGGATGACTATTTTATGGCTGGACCCATGTGAAATTATCCATGTGAAATTACATGGGCAGGTACAACTCAAATAAATGAGAGGGGAAATGAGTCTCCATCTTTTTTCTGAGGAGGAACAGGATGAGAGGAAAGACTATCTCAGTGGTTTTTTCCTATCTTTAAATTCATTGCAACACCAAACAAAAAACCGCACAAATTTGTCAAGCATCCAAAATATAGTTCACAAAATAATTAATAGAAAGGCAGAAAGATACTTACAGTTTACAAGTAGAGGTGTTGTAGAGACTTCATTTCCCCTGTGTTTGTTAGTTAGTGTAGTTGATTGTTTTATTGGTGAGAAATGCTTAGTAGTTGATGGAGTATAAACATGTCTTACTTGGATACCAGGGGAAGGAGAAGTGTGGCTGTTGCATTCAGCTACATTGAACAAAAAACAGAGAGGATTTCAGTACTAATAAGAGCATTAAAAGCAAGCCATAGATTCTAAGTGAAACTGTAAAGCACTGTAAAGTATCACAAAACCTTTAAAATCCATGTTAAGAAAGCTTTGTGACATGTGCTTTTCCCATGGTGTACTGTGAAAGCTGAATAAAGACCTGCATTAGTTTCTAGCATAAAACAATTACACTACTTCATAAGTTCAGTATGGCATAATGTCACCCAGAGACAAGTTAGTATCTAAATGAGGGAAGCCTTTGTCTTGATTTTTCAACATCCCTGGCATGGATTTATTACGCATGAAGGTTCTACTTGTCATCTTCTCATAAACACTCTCCAAGGCAATAACATGATGCAGCTCTGGTCAGACCTGCACTCAGGTACCTGCTCAGCCTTTGCCTGCTCCCTAACCACACCACTGCACGAGTGGAGACAACATTCATTAACTTCTTCAGCAGGGCTCTTCCCACTCCTGGATAAAATTTAACAGCATTATAAATGACTGATGAATACTTATCCAGGAGAAGGACAGCACCCACATGAACGTACATAAAATGCAACAGCAGGTCACTGCTCAGAGTTCAGGAAGTCCTTCACTACTGATGTGCTCCTTCATACTAACTTTTCTTGCTTTCTCCTAGAAGCTAATGGCATTTTTTTACAGAATATATTTATCATGTTGTCTTGGCTTCTAATTCTCAAAAGTAGCTTTTGGTTTTGAGATTAGATTCTTAAAGGACATATTGAAGGATTAAACTCCATATTGGCTTAACTGATTTGATATCAGTAATTAATGAGTAGAAACTAATTAACACACACACTGAAGTAACACCATAGAGAAGTCTGTGATCATAAATGCAAGCACAAATTCAGGGAGACTACTTAAAAGAAGTAAAGTGTAAAAGGAAACAAAATTATGTTTTGTTTGCCAATCAAACAGCTACAACTGACTGTAAAGAATTAAGAGTCCTACCACAGATTTTGACCTGTGGTCCCTGGATTTGCAGGACCACTTCTAAGGGACTTAAAAATGTTACCTAAGAAAAACTACCCTGGTGCTGATGGGTGTAAATCTGCCACTCAGACCTGCAGCTCTGCTACTGAGCACTTCGGGCAAAATCAAAAATGTTTGAAAACTATAGTGGCTGAAATGCAGCCAAACAACACAAGTCAATGAAACCATCAAAATTCAGAGGAGGCCTGTGTTTGCATTTGTCACAGGCAATAGGTCACATGGACTTCAGGGACAGATACATCACGAACAGTCTGAAATATGACAGCAAATGCTGGAAACCACAACAGGTAAGGGGAAGTAGATGGCAGTCCTAATTTTGCCCTGTGTCAATATCCTGAGCTATGAAAAAGCTCAGTATTTAGACTCAGTGACTCATTCATGTGATGAAACTGCCCAACAGTGGCAGGATTAGCTGCAGGGATCCTGCCCTGGAGCAGCATTTGCTTTCCAGCAGCAGTGCAGCTACAGTGGCAAGCCCATGGCTAGGACCAGAGGCTCTGTACAGCCACAGCGGCAAAACACACCTGCCCTGCGCAGTCTTTCATCACCCTCATGAAAAGATACAAAGTGCTGCTGAAAGGGCCTATAAAGTGCTTTCAGCAGTGTTTTGTGAAGAAGCATACTGCTGCAGGACATGCCATACAGAAGCAGCTTGTTTTCCTAAGCATCAGCTCTGACTAGCTTCAAAAACTTTTTGTGCCCCTGATTCTTCAGTTTATATATATATTCGAAAAGTAGCATAAAAATTAATATTGGAGCAAATTTTTACATTAATAATCCACTAAACATATTAAAAAAACGTTAGAGGAACACATCTTAGAAAACTGATCAATACACATATAGCACAGAAACTCTTTTTTCAGAAAACTTAATAACTTAGCAGGATGACACAGTACACAGATAATATTTTGTACCATAAATTCAACCTTTAAATAAGACAGATGCGACTTCAAGGTCAGAGTTGACTTGATCTTGAATATTTTTACTGTCCTCCTCATTCAAAGACTTCACAAATCGTGAGCAGACATTCATATCAAATCTATTGGGCAAAATGAATTTCATCCCCATGGTGACACTCTGAGCTGGGCCCTCCTCTGTGCTGGCATCAAGCTGATGCTCCACTTTAATGTCTGGCATGGGTGGAAGGCTGTAGCTGGTGGTACATTCTTCCACAATTAACTGGGCCCCGACATCTAAGTTTGTTGAAGATGCCATGATCTCAGTCCCGTTCAAGTTTCATGCAAAATGGTTCTTCATTGTTTCCAGCCAGGAACAATTCTGGCCAGCCAAGCCAAATTTTCTGGACAACCTGCAACTGAATAGACATAACACTGGTTAAGAACATTCTGGTAAAACAATGCATAAAAACACATCAAACTGTATTTGAACTTATGGCCTTTATTTTTGTCAGTCAAAACACCGGTGAAATATCAATCTTAAACAATGCATAAAAACACATCAAACTGTATTTGAGCTTATGGCATTTATTTTTGTCAGTTGAAACACCGGTGAAATATCAATCTTGTTGCTGTCAGAAGTTAGTGACCAAAACGCAAATATGTTTCAGCACCTGGATGCTTAAACCAAACTCCGCTATTAAGCCAGTAGGAGTTTCATCCATGTGAAACGACGCTTCAAAATATTTGCCTAGTTGCACCAAAAAAGCCCACACAACAACCAGATTTATACTAAGCCAAGAACAAGCTATAATATGACTTTATTTTCCAGAAAAATTAGACCTGAGGGAAAAGTTAAAGCGACTTTAAGCTCCCATATGTCTTTTGCAACCTGAGTAAAATAAACTGCTTCTATCACATACGTAGGAAAAAAACCAAATCCCGTTAAACGGATAAAGGCAACCCCAGAATACCCGTGGCTTGTTCGCAGTACCGCGGGAAGTCTGGGGCACGTCTGGAGGCGTCCCCTGTCCCGGGATGCAGCCGGTGAGGACAGGCCGAGGACAGACCCCACAGCGCCGGGGCCGGGGCCCGGGCCCGGCCTCGCCTCGGCTTGCAGCCGCCGCCACCACTGCCGGAAGTGCGGTCTCGCCGCCCTGCCGATTGGCCAGCGAGAGGCGCGTTCTGATGACGCACTGCCGGTGCTGCCGCCGTCTCTCCTCGCGGCCGGCGCGGCGTGTCGCGTGTGCTCCGAGCCCGCCGCCGCTTCCCGGGTCTCTCCCGCTTCCCGGGCCTCCGCCGCTTCCCGGGCCTCTCCCGCTGAGCTCCGGCCTGCCCCGGTCCGGCCCGGCCCGGCCCCGCATCATGGCCGCGTACAAGCCAGTAGTGGTCCAGGCGTGCCCCAAGCTCGGGGAGAAGATCACACAGGACACGCTGTACTGGCGGGGATACAAGGTAGGAGGAAGCCCAGCAGTCGCAGTTACTGGCCCACAATGCCTTCTTTTACTACTTTGGTGCAATGATGTTTTTTTTAAACACGTATGAGTTAGTTTTTAAGTTCAGAGCACGTAATTAGAAGGGTAAGTTGTAATGAGTGAATTGGAAAAAAAGTTAAAAGAACAGTAGTGGCCTGTCAGAAGTGAAACTCGTTATCATTGCACCTAAAAAACGTTTTGATTCTTACGGAGTTTTAAATTCTTTGTAGGAAAAATAGCTTTTATTTTGCTGCTTTCATACTTGATTGTGTCCTTATGTGTATTTAACGATCTTTATCACAACTGTTTTAGACACCTGTTCAGATAAAGGAATTCGGTGCAGTAAATAAAATTGACTTCTCCCCAGTCCCGCCATATAACTACGCTGTCACAGCATCCTCGAGGGTAAGTGGCGTTTCGGAGGCTTTTATGCTGTTGTTCTTCAACTGGCATGACACCAGGAGATGTAATTCCCTCTTGTTCTGGCAGATCCACATCTACGGCCGCTACTCGCAGGAGCCCATCAAGACGTTCTCTCGCTTTCGGGACGCGGCGTACTGTGCCACCTACAGGGACGACGGGCGCCTGCTGGCCGCCGGCAGCGAGAGCGGCAGCATCTCCCTTTTCGACATCAGCGGCAAGGCCCCGCTCAGGCAGTTCGAGGGTCATACCAAGTAAGGCAGGACTGTTTTGTTTTGTTTGCATCCTAAAGCAACCGGGGGGGTTTCTTAAAGATCGCCGTGTTCCACCCCTCCCGCCACAGGGCAGGAATGCCTGCTGCTATAGCGCCCAGGCAGCTCAGAGTCCCATCCAGCCTAGCCTTAATGCTGCCAGGGAAGGGGCATTCCCATCTTCTCTGGGCAACCCGCTCAAGTGCCTCAGCAATATTCAGTATTTACATTAAATTATAGTCGTATGTCTGCTTCACATGCTGCTGAAAATCTGAGTAGAACTGATTTATGTCGCTTTTGACTGTCTCGTGGAGATCTTACTGAAAAGTAGATTTAAGTTAAATTTAAAATGGGAGTGAGTTTTTAAAAAAATCTAAATATGAATCAAGTATGTAGAAGAGTAAATACATTTTCACATAGGTGTCTCAATATGTTGTGTAGATGCTGTCTTGCGGGTACATTGCATTGATAGTCACATCTTATTTGATGCTGGTAGGAAAAGAGTTCTAAAATAAACAAAAACAATGAAGAAATACACCAGTAAAAGCAGGAATTCCTTAAAAAGCTCCAAAAACAAAACCAAAGAAGTGCATAATGGTAGTATGGGGTGAGGAAGAAATTAGGAGTTCTGATGTATCAGTGAGGAGAAGACAGTGGTAATGCCTCAACAGACTTCTGTGCTATGAAAAATCGATTTGTGTTTTATCTATGTAGAGCAAGAAGAATCCCCCTTTCAGTGGGAAATACCCAGACTGACCTTCAGAGTGTTTCTGTTTGAGGTCTCTTTGCAAATTGGGTGTTCCAGTGGCTAGGCTGACTTCATACCTGTGCACACCTGCCTTTGCACAGAACACACCTGTGTGTGTTCTGGCAAGACCCATTGGGTTATTACAGTGATAACAAAGACTTCAGTAGTGATTTTAAAAGACAAGAAGATTGTTCAAAGCAGCCATACTTGAAATTTGGCGTTATAAAGTGAGGCTTTGCAAGTTCTGATATTAAACACTGCACTTCTAGGTTGGAGGACTTTAATAAACTCTTCATACAAACTAACTCTTCTTGAAACATGAATATATTTTAACTTCGGGTGTTGTGGACTTTGTTTTCTAGACCAGTTCATCTAGTGGGATTCCTGTCTGATAAATACCGAATATTTTCTGGTGGTGATGATTATTCATCAAAATTGTGGGATATTCCAAGTGCCACAGAAATCATCTCTTACAGTGAGCATACTGACTATGTGAGATGTGGCTGTGCAAGTAAAGTGAATGCAGATGTCTTCATAACAGGTTTGGTTTTGGTTTTTTATTTCTACTTATTTTGGATTGAGTCGAAGAAAAATGCTGAAAGATAGTTTTTGATACAGTAGGGTCATGTTTATTGCATTTTAGTCATGAAGGATCAGTCTGCCTGTGCAATACCTGCTTTATTGTTTCCTTTTTTTGCTTGCTTTTTAAGCTTGACACTGATGTTCTAGGGGAAACTGCAGGAACTGAGTTTTAACATCTTCATGGTTTAGTCTATTAGAGTTAACAGAACTTGTGAAAGAAAATACTGTGAATGTATCCTTAGTCAGGGAGTGACTGAAATGTTGTACCAAGTTTCTGGAGCAGGACTCTAGTCTGTACACTTAAAACTGTGAGGTCATGTGGAGTTTCTTGGAACCAGCTGCTTTTGGTTTTCCTAGCAATTGTTTTGTATCAGTCTGTGGAAAACTGGAAAAAACCTAGTATTCCTTTTTTAATGAGGCACAAGAAGCTAGGTTTCATCAGGTTGCTTGATATTTATTATTATAAATACACTTCATTCATGGAAGTGAAATGAAATGAAAACAAATTACTTTTACAACCTGACGTGTAGCTAGGGCTAGAATTAGAAAATTTGTTGCCACAAGGCTGTAAACTAACCAAGGTAAGTCACAAGGTGTTTTTACATGTTGCTATTAGCCAGGAACTCCTTTAGATGATAGTACACAGCTGTTTTAGTTCTTGAACTCGTTGAAATTATGAAACTGATTTATGCTGATGTTTGCAGGTTCCTATGATCACACTGTGAAACTGTTTGATGCACGAACAAAGAGTAGTGTCATGACGATAGAGCACGGCCATCCTGTGGAGAGTGTGCTTCTCTTTCCATCTGGTGGACTTCTGGTATCTGCAGGTAATTCTATGAATTAGAATTTATAGAATTGAATCAGATATATTTTCTGTGGTCCTCATTTGAGGAATACTTCAGCTCCTTGCTTTTTGTGTGCTGTTTTAGTTTGGTAATGAAGTGGTAAGTGATGTAATAGTTGGATTTCTCAAATATCTTCTGTCAGAATCTGTGTTTATGTGGCGAGTGCAAGTAAGGGTCTTTCCTTTTTGTCTTTGTTTTAATATTCTTGTTGTTTCCACTACCCCCCTGCCCCCAATATAATTTGTTATAACAAAATGCAGACTAATTGGCCCACTTCTAAAGTGAAGGAATTAATATACTTAGCTTTTGAAAGGGTGGGACTGTCTTTCTCATCATGTTGACAAGCTTTTTTAGTCTCTTGTTGCTATTCCATCAGAGGTACTGTAACCCCATAGTTTAAAGATTTTTTTTTTTGTTTTGGTAATGAGTATGATTGGACAATGGTTGAATCATTTAGGTCCATTCAGAATGGCCTAAAAAAAGAGCAGGCTTGTGCCTGAAGATAAAATGGAAGAGAATGGTGAGTAGGTACAGAAAAGTGTTAGGAGGTAAAGGTACTTGTGAAGGAAATACAGCATCACTCTGAGAAAACTTCTTCAGAGAAGCATAAATATGTACATGTGTATGTTTTGTGTGCTTCCTCTTCACAGGAGGTCGATATGTCAAAGTTTGGGATGTACTAAAAGGTGGACAGTTACTAGTTTCACTTAAAAATCACCATAAAACTGTGACTTGTTTGTGCCTGAACAGCTCTGGACAAAGGTTACTGTCAGGATCTCTCGACAGGTTGGTATATTTTGTGGCTTCCTTATGGTTCCATTCTTTAGGACCTTTTTTCTTTGAAAAGTATTTTTTCACATCACTGTTAATCTCTTTGCAGTAAAGTGTACTATGATTCTATGATTCAAACTGTACTATGATACTATGATACAATTTAACCTTTTCCTCTTACTAAGCTGAATATCAATAGGGATTGTGTGTGCCGTTTGGGAATGCATATGGGGAACTTTGGAATAAGGGTTCAGTTTTTTAAATGTCTAAACTGACCTTTCCAGTCTTTGGAATTTAACTATTTTTAACTTTAACACAGTTTAAATATCTGAAAATGTACTAGTATTCGCTTTTTAAAAGCCTGGGTTTTGTGTCTCGCTGCTTTTGCTTCTTGTATCCAGGAGTGCTTGTGAACATGACCTTTTTGTTTTTTTCATTTGGTTTCAGTTAATGAGTACTGATAGTTGGTGTCTTGTGTCTGAGACATTAGACATTAGGAACACCAAGTGATGTGAAATGACACTGGATCTGTTTTCCTCCTCCCTCCTGTATTGCCTAGGCTACCTCAGGCTTTACAATTACATAACACTAGCTTTTGTCCTTGGAAGATACTACTTTGTTTTCCAGTTTGTTAAATATTTCATGCTTCCAACCAAATCCTTAATGGGCAGCTGGATGCAAGAGTATGTACAGATTTACTCCCAGATACTGCTAGTAGATCTTGTATTTAAAATTTAAGAACAAATTTGGAGAGATGCTCTCTCAATGTTTTCCTAATACGCATTTCTGAATTCAAATAATCACTGTGCCTGCCTTCAATTTCTTCTTCTATTCTTGCCCCATTTTCACCTTTTGTGAGGTAAGAGCACTCCTGACTTGACTTGTGGATACCTTTTAACAGAACATTACTGCGGCAGGAGTAATACCTAAGAAGCTCAATGGTAGTCTGAGGAAAGCATTGTATTAATTCTCAGTTTCCTTGAATGGTCTGTAGAAGATGAGAGTGATGAGGTTCCTGTAAAGTGACAACAGTAAATCTCTACTAACAGCTTTTTTATCTTTGCTCTTGTGTGTAGGCATGTGAAGATTTACAGTACTACATCCTACAAAGTGGTCCACAGCTTCAACTATGCAACATCCATCCTCAGTCTTGCATTGTCGGTAAGCGCATTAGAAGTCTTCCTAGACTAGAAGTGAATTCCTGATACCTTTTAAGTCACTAAAATAAATAATTGTTGCTTTCCTGGCTGTTGGGTATTTCAGAAGAATGGTGTACGTGCAAAGTAGGGTTGAATATGTTTCTCCTGAGTAACAAACACTAACAGTTTTTAAGCATAATAGATTCAAATACCATGTTACCTGACTAGATCAGTGCAATGTCTTGTGTTTATGAATGACAATGTACATCATAGGGAAAGCATTCACTTTAGAAAGGTGGTCCTTCAACTTCAAGATTATTATTCTTACCTTTTGCCTTTCAGGAATGCTGTGAGTCCTTTCGCATGGCAGCAATAAAAAAAAAAGTAGTCAATTTGTTGAGAAATTCAGAATAGGATGTAAACTTGCTTTAAAAGTTTGTGTCAGGTTGGTCTGAGGAAGAAAGAAGATGGTTGTGAGCATAAACAAATTTGTTTGTCAAGGTGTCTCTTGGAAGCAGACAGCAGAGACTCTTGCTTCTCAGAAACACTTGATTTCCAGTGTATAAGTTATCTGCTGGCCTGAAATTTGGAGGCTGGCACCAGTTTTTAAGCAATACTGTTGTCATGTACTACCCCCTTATGTAGCCTTTGAAGGACATGTGAATGGGCCTGTGAGGGATCTTTACTACCTTTGCTAATTGTCCTTCTCTGCTGGAATGTGGAAGGTATGTGTGGGTAGTGTCTTCATTTCCTACTGTATTACCAAGGGAGCTGAGCTATAATAAATTTGGATTTTTTTTTTCTTTTGAAGTGAAGAATCCATAGCCTTTTAAGACCCTATGGCATCTGGAAAATATGCAATACCTGTAGTTTAACATCTCTAGAGTGTGTATAATACATCTTTTGAAGTATGATCTTGTTTTCTGTTGACTAAACTGGAATTTTTCTGTTGACTAAATTTGAATTTTAAATGGTCATACAAGAACATTATAATGCCTTTACTGAGTCAAATCAAAGGTGGGTCTGAATCCACATGCTGCATAAGGAAATGCATTTAGAAAACTAAATGCAGAGCAAGTGTGTTGATATTCTCCCAAATTCCATTTTCAGATGAGAAATTAACTCATCAAAGTGTAGTTTCGTTGTAATTCAGTTAATTACTATTGCATAAACCTGTTCAGTCTCTCCTTGAGCTTGATTAAACTTGAAACCTTGCCTAGATTCCTTGATAAGGAGTTCCACATTTCTGATACTTGTGTGAAGAATTGCTCCCTATTGTTCCACTTGAATCTTCATAACCTTCAGTTGATGCCCTTAAATGAGCCATTCATCAGCTGATCTCCATCTGTTCCTGTCATAATTCTGTAGGCTTTTATTATATCATCTAATTGTAGAATGGCTTGGGTTGGAGGGGATATTAAAGGTCATCTAATTTCAGTCCCCTGCCCTGGGCAAGGACACTGCTAGACCAGGTTGCACAAAGCGCCATCCTATCTGGCCTTGAACACTTCAAGGGATGGGGCATCCACAATTTTTCTGGGTGAAATTTACACCTGCTTCATTATATAAGTGAAATTATGTAAACCAATGACTGGTGTTTTGAACAACTTTCAGTTATTTCTCAAAATCCTGCTGTTCCGTGGTAGCTTTGCTTTCTTATAGGTTCTGTTCATGCCTGCTGTATGGTACCTAATAGCCAAAGGTAGTTGTATGCTGTTGGAAAAAACAAAACCTTATAGTTACAGAAGGGTGTTAATGCATCATTGAGATTGATTCACTAGTCAGTCTGTAATGTTGCTTATGAGCATTGCCTGGAAGCTGTCCCTGCCTTGAACAAAGTATTCAATCATGGAACCTCAAAAAGGTGCATTCCACATTAAGTCATCTATGATACTGTGATGAAACCTTGTAATGAAACATTAAACTATAAAAATGTGTAGCTAGAGCACATACATGCATGGTAGAGCACAGATAAACACTTGGTCCTAACTCTTTGAATTTCTTTGTGCTAGCCTGAAGATGAAACCATAGTTGTAGGCATGACCAATGGGGTGCTAAATGTTAAACACAGAAAACCAGAAGAAAAGAATGAAAACTCTCAAAAGAAGAGACAACCAGCATATAGAACCTATGTGAAAGGAAGAAGTTACATGCCAAAACAGGTATGTGGTAAGAAAATATGTCCTGAAACATTTCTGAAAAATTGGTGTATTTGAATGTGCTAAATTGGAGAAGGGGAAGGGTATAATATATAAATATTATATAAAATAATATATAAATATAACATATAAATTTATTTATATTAAATTTATGTATTATATAATTATATATGATATATAAAATTATTAATGATAAATGTGTCTAATCCATTATGTGAGTGTGTGTGTGTTTGTCTTACTGTGAACTATTTTTTTGAATTCTAGGAAGATTTCTGTGTCAGTAAACCTGTAAAACGTGTTTTGAGAAAATATGATAAGCTGCTGAGGAGCTTTCAGTCTTCCAAGGCTCTTGATGCAGTACTCGAGGTGAGGCATTGGTTTTTCTTCTTGTCAGAGTTTTATGCGTCACCTGATGTTAATTTTCCCTGTATGTCACACTAATTTTGTTTTTGTGTATAACTAGAAAGGAGTCTTAAATTGGGTTCTGTTTTGGTTTTGCTGACACCAGTGTTGTGTGAAAAGATGTTGCTTTGCTACTAAACTCTTCTTTTATGTGTCCAGCCACCCATCATGCTTCATACCCCTGAAGTCACGGTTGCAGTCATGCAGGAGCTGCATCGCAGAGGAACACTGAGAAGTGCACTTGCAGGCCGAGATGAGAAGCAAGTTAATCTCCTGCTTACCTTTGTGGCAAGGTATTATTTTAACATGAGCTCCCTCTGACTATTTTGACACTTCTGTTCCCTAATTACTCACCAGTTTCAACAGATCACTGGTAGAACACTGGTACTCCTGAAATCTCACATGTCTTTTCTATTCTGATACCAAGGCTTTGGGATAGGTTTGAAACAGTTCACCTGTTAGCACAGAATGCTTTTACTGATGAGCTATTCTACTTCTTTGCTAAACACTCTACCCTTAGTCTGTTATTTTCTGTCTCCTTGATGAAATTTGTGTTTTTATGTACTCAAGGCTTTTTGACACTCCTCCAGCCCCTGCTGGCTTCCTGAAAGGAAGAGGGTAAATACCACATAAGTGGGGTTTTTTGACTTGCATCTCTGACTGCTGTTCTGTGATGTCTCTTCATCAAGAAAAATTTGTCTGTATGCCTGTGTGAGAAAGCTGCTTGTTGGTGGTGGAGTACAGTTGACAAAACCAGTAAAATAGAAATGTCTTCTAATTTTGCAGGCGTGTGATTGAGCCTAGATTTACTCCTGTGCTGGTTATTGTTGCCGATATGATCACTGGTAAGACAATACAAAAAAGATTCTCAAAGCCATATAGCTAGCTTGCAAATAAGATTGAAAGTGCTGCATTTTTAAGAAACCAAACCTTAATGGCTCTGTTTATATCTGTGGTCTTAGTGTCAAGAGAATGATCCAAAAAAGAGATATTTCCAGATAACTTTGACCATAGTCAGGATTTGATTTGCACAGGCTGCAGGAAGCTCCTTGTGGTCTCTAAGTACCTTTGATACTTCATGTTTCTGTGTTTACATAGTACAAATAGCTTCCTCTTATTTAGTGATGTAAAAATAGTATTTGAGGTATTGTGAGTTTGGCATACTGCTGCTGTAAGTACATACAGCTTATGCTTTCAGAACAGACAACATTAAAGTTGTCTTATTTTTTCAGAATGTTGGACTTCTGCTAGAATCCTTAAATGTATCTCTAACTAGCTAATATAATTTTTGCCTTTTTATACATCTATGGATTCTTAACTGATATTTTTCTTTATAGACATTTATCAGCCTGTGGTTGGGCAGTCAGCAATAGTTGATAAACAGTTCTTGAAACTCCAGCAAGCTATTGGAAAAGAAATTGACTATCAAGAAGAGCTACTAGAAGTTTTGGGAATGATGGATACACTGTTTGCTACTTTTACTAAGAAAAGAGATACCTGTCTAGAAGAGAACAAAAGTAATGGTGTTACGGAGATCATTGAAACAAATAGGAATTACTGACACCCATCTCAACAAATTGTCACAATTGTGAACTTGAAAGACATGACTTGTTCTCCTGGTAATTTCTTATAATAGTGACTTTCAAAATAAGCCTCTCTATGTTGAAGTTCTGTCTTTTAAACTGTGTTACTGAATAGGCTTGACTACTGAAGATGAGAAAGAGGACATTTTCAAGATTGTCCATGCAATATTTTTCAGACAATTTAGTTTCAGACAATTTTGTGTGCTGGGGGCTGCTGTGCCTGAAATAAACAGGTTCTTTCCACCTCTCTCCAAGGAATTTTTTCCCAAACCGGTTGCGGGGAGGGGCCGTGTGGGTTTTGCTTTCTGGAGGGGCCCTCCTTTGCAGATTCTTTAACAAATTTGCCCTGAACCAGGACAAAATATTTGCGCCCAATGTGGGGCTCGAGAGAGAGTGGAAAAACCCTGTTTTGACTGCATTTTGGTTGTTATTACTCTCTGTTCGTTTAAATCAGCTAATAGTCATGCTTTTTGAATTCATAATGTCAATTGGGGTGAAGGTTTGCATGCATTTCTGGTCCCTAGGGTTTTTTGAGATTTTAATACCTCTCTGGTCCCTAGGTTTATTTTCTATCCAGAAATAGCTTTAGTATTGCCCCTAATACATAGTTTTTACATCAGAGGGGCAGTGACCAGAGTAGCTATCCTGCTGGGCTTGGTGGCAATGATGTGCAAGAAGTTTATAAACATGCTAGGGTCTGCTCCAGGTATGAATGGCTCATGGCTATGGTTATGCATCCAGTTTGTTGCAGGAGGAGCAGGAGGGAATGAGGTTTTTCAGCCTCTGCTTTCCTTCTTCTTCTATGAATCAGTTGCATCACTAGTGAGGGATGTTCAGTTTCCCCTCAATGTTAAAGAAACCATCTTCCTGGTATTCAATCTGGTAACCTTCCTCTATACAGCCTGCTGCTTCTCTAGAATGAGGGCTGACATTTCTATACGGGCTGATGAGACCCCTGACTCAGGAGTAAACCCCGGTGTGGGAAATGGGAGGATATGGGCCAAATCCTGAAGGAATTCTCTGACCCTATAGTCTGGGATTTTCCCCATGAACAAATTCAGAATCCAGCTGAGGTGGGGAAATATCTGAAAGAGAAGTACCAGGATGAGCCTAAGGAGAGGAAGGTCATTGCAGTGAGCTGGGCCCTGGTGTATGCTTATTGCACGCTGCTAGATACTGTCGGGCAGCAGACAGAGGCAGGGGGGCAGGGAGATCAATCAGCAACTGTGCCGGTGACTCAGGCTGCAGCCAACACTCCAGGCTCAAAGCCAGCATCTAAACCCATGGCTGTTGCTACCAGCACTAGAAGTGGGAAATGCACAGACAAGACCAATCGACCAGTGGATGATTATGATGATGAAGGAGAAGGAATCTCAATGCCTTCTGACATTAAATCAGGAGTCAAAGCAGCAGGTGCAAGATCAGATGCGAATATTGAGTCCTTTTCCCTGAAGGACCTTCGTGGCCTATGGAAGGATTACACTCGAAGGTCTGATGAATCCATAATTAGTTGGCTGGTTCGTCTCTGGGATGCTGCAGGCGAGGCTACAATTCTGGATGGCACTGAAGCCAGGCATTTGGGATCCCTGTCACATGATCCTGTCATAGACCAAGGAATGATGAGGGGAGCTAACTCTCACAGCCTCTGGGAACGGGTCCTAAGAAGTGTAGCAGAAAGATACCTGTGCACAGACGATCTCTATATGCAGCAAACCCAGTGGAAGACAATAGAGCAAGGGATCCAACGCCTGAGAGAAATGGCAGTGGCAGAGATTATCTTCTCAGATGATGTAACAAGTAGGAACCCAGACTTAGTACCATGCATGCCTGTGATGTGGCGAAAACTCGTACGACTTGGGCTGCACCAATATGCTTCTGCCTTAGCCATCATGAAGAGGGATGAGAGGGATGAGACTGTGCTTGACATGGCAAGGAAGCTCCAAGCATATGCAGATGCTGTACATGGCCCGACACATGCGAGAATCGCAGCGGTAGAAACACGTCTGCAGAACTTAGAGGATGAGATAGAGGAGAACCGTAAGAAGCTTAGAGAGGAGATTAAAGAAGACCTTCTCCAAATTTCAGCGCTACAGATCGGAGGTTCTGGTATGCAAGGCAGACGTTTCCCAGATGGTGAGAGAAGGTACACCCCACGAGCTGAGCTGTGGTTTTACCTGCGTGATTGTGGGGAAAACATGAGAAGGTGGGATAAGAAGCCTACTGCTGTTCTGGCACGACGAGTGCGTGAACTGAAGGAAGCCACCAGAAGGAAAGCAGCTCCAGTTGCCCGTAGCCGAACTGCCGGGTATGATGATGATGACATGTCTGATCCCCTCGAAGGAACATCCAAAACATACGCCCAGGGAAAGAAGGATAACCAGGCTTAGAGGGGCCCTGCCTCTAGCCAGGTAGAGGCCAGGGAAAATCGTGTTTTTTGGTCTGTGTGGATTCGTTGGCCTGGCACATCGGAACCACAAGAGTACAAAGCTTTGGTCGATACTGGTGCGCAATGCACATTAATCCCATCAAGACATGTGGGGACAGAGTCCGTTTCTATTGCTGGTGTGACAGGGAGATCCCAGGATTTCACTTTGGTGGAAGCTGATGTGAGCCTAACGGGAAATGAGTGGAAGAAGCATCCTATTGTGACTGGCCCAGAGGCCCCATGTATTTTGGGCATAGACTACCTTTGAAGTGGGTACTTCAAAGACCCAAAAGGACTCAGATGGGCATTTGGAATAGCTGCTGTAGAGACAGAGGGCATCCAGCAATTGAACACCTTGCCTGGGTTGTCTGAGAATCCATCTGCAGTAGGATGCCTGACGGGAGAAGAGCAATGAGTGCCAATTGCCACTTCCATAGTGCATCGACGGCAGTATAGGACCACTTGAGATGCTGTGATCCCCATCCATAAGATGATCCGAGAGCTGGAGAGCCAAGGGGTGGTCAGCAAGACCCACTCACCCTTCAACAGCCCCATTTGGCCTGTGCGAAAATCTGAAGGAGAATGGAGATTGACTGTGGACTACCGTGCATTGAATGAAGTGACTCCACCACTGAGTGCTGCCGTGCCAGACATATTAGAGCTCCAGTATGAGCTTAAGTCCAAGGCAGCAAAGTGGTATGCCACTATAGACATTGCCAATGCATTTTTCTCCATTCCTCTGGCAGCAGAATGCAGGCCTCAGTTTGCCTTCACATGGAGGGGAGTGCAGTACACCTGGAACCGACTGCCCCAGGGGTGGAAGCACAGCCCCACCATCTGCCATGGACTGATCCAGACTGCACTAGAAAGGGGTGAGGCTCCAGAACATCTGCAGTATATTGATGACATCATTGTGTGGGGGAACACAGCTGTGGAAGTGTTTGAGAAAAGGAAGGAAATCATCCAGATCCTCCTGGGAGCTGGTTTCGCCATTAAAGAGAGCAAAGTAAAGGGACCAGCTCGTGAGATTCAATTCCTGGGAGTGAAGTGGCAAGATGGACGGCGTCTGCTTCCTACAGATGTCATCAACAAGATTACAGCAATGTCTCTACCCACCAATAAGAAAGAGACACAAGCTTTCTTGGGTGCAATAGGTTTTTGGAGGATGCATATTCCAGAGTACAGTCAGGTCGTGAGCCCTCTTTACCCGGTCACCCGCAAGAAGAACAAGTTCCAGTGGGGCCCTGAGCAGCAACAAGCCTTTGTCCAGAACAAGCAGGAGATTGCCCATGCAGTAGCCCTTGGCCCAGTCAGGACAGGACCAGAGGTGAAGAACGTGCTCTACTCTGCAGCCGGGAACCATGGCTTGTCCTGGAGTCTTTTTCAAAGACCCAAAAGGATTTTCAAAGACCCAAAAGCCACCACTGGAAGGCAGAAGGTGCCTGAGGAGACTCGGGGTCGACCACTGGGACTTTGGAGTCGTAGCTACAGAGGGTCTGAAGCCAGCTATACTCCAACAGAGAAAGAAATCCTGGCTGCCTGTGAAGGAATCCAGGCTGCCTCGGAGGTAATAGGCACTGAAGCACAACTCCTCCTGGCACCCCGACTACCAGTGCTGGGGTGGATGTTCAAAGGCAAGGTTCCTTCTACTCACCATGTCACCAGTGCTACATGGAGCAAGTGGATTGCTCTCATCACTCAGCGCACCCGTATAGGTAAACTGAATCGCCCTGGGATTTTGGAGGTCATTACAAATTGGCCTGAAGGTGAGAATTTTGGTGTCACAGATGAAGAGGAACAAGAACCAGTGACACGTGCTGAAGAGGCCCCTCCCTATAACCAACTGCCACCAGAGGAAACACGCTACGCTCTTTTCACTGACGGTTCCTGTCGCATCGTAGGGATGAACCAGAAGGGGAAAGCAGCCGTATGGAGCCCCACACGACAGGTTGCACAAGGTACTGAAGGAGAAGGTGGATCAAGCCAACTTGCTGAACTCAAAGCTGTTCAACTGGCCCGAGACATTGCTGAGAGAGAGAAGTGGCCAAAGCTCTACCTCTACACTGATTCATGGATGGTAGCCAATGCTCTGTGAGGATGGCTGGAGAGGTGGAAAAAGGCTAACTGGCAACGTAGAGGGAAACCAATTTGGGCTGCTCATGAGTGGAAAGACATTGCTACCAGGGTAGGGAGGCTGCCTGTGAAAGTCCGCCATGTAGATGCCCATGTACCCAAGAGTAGGGCCAATGAGGAGCACCAAAACAATGAGCAGGTAGACCAGGCTGCAAAGATAGGGGTGTCCAAAATAGACCTAGATTGGGAACATAAGGGAGAGTTATTCCTAGCTAGATGGGCCCACGATGCCTCAGGCCACCAGGGCAGAGAGGCCACCAGGGCAGAGATGCCACCTATAAATGGGCACGAGACCGAGGGGTGGATCTAACCATGGACAGTATTTCTCAGGTTATCCATGACTGTGAGACGTGTGCTGCCATCAAGCAGGCCAAGCGAGTGAAGCCCCTGTGGTATGGTGGGCGGTGGTCCAAGTACAAGTATGGGGAGGCCTGGCAGATTGACTACATCACACTGCCCCAGACACGCCAGGGCAAGTGCTACGTGCTGACCATGGTGGAAGCCACCACTGGATGGCTGGAAACCTACCCTGTGTCTCATGCTACAGCCCGGAACACCATCCTGGGCCTTGAAAAGCAAGTTTTGTGGAGACATGGCACCCCTGAGAGGATCGAGTCAGACAACAGGACTCATTTCAAGAACAGCCTTATCAACACCTGGGCTAGGGAACATGGCATTGAGTGGGTGTACCATATCCCCTACCATGCACCAGCTGCAGGGAAAGTGGAGAGGTACAATGGACTACTAAAAACCCAGTTGAAAGCTTTGGATAGGGGATCTTTCAAGAATTGGGAGCAGCATTTAGCAAAGGCCACCTGGTTAGTCAACACCCGAGGTTCCACCAACCGAGCAGGTCCTGTCCAGTCTGAGTCCCTGAATGTAATAGAAGGAGACAAAGTCCCAGCGGTACATATCAAAGGTTTGTTAGGGAAGACTGTGTGGATCAATTCTGCCTCGAGTACAGACAAACCCATTTGTGGGGTTGTCTTTGCTCAGGGACCAGGTTGCACATGGTGGGAAGAGATGGAACAACACGATGTGTACCTCAGGAAGATCTGATTGTGGGGTAAGAATGATATGCAATATCACTGTTCATTGGATGTTACTGCCATTGTCTGTACATTAAACCATACAGACATGAGATAGAAGGAAATGTGTAAGAGTGGAAGGTCTGGGCAAGTGGAAGATGGAGAAGGAAATGTGTAAGTGTCAAAGGTCTGAGCAAGTGATAGATGGAGCTTTAAGAGACTAAAGTGAAAAGGGGGAATCCTGCAGCTCTGTAATATAGAGCCTGGATTCAGTGGTCCAGTGTGGGGATGTGATGAAGGCATGATGGGTATTGCTTGTAATTTTGGGGAAACAGATGGAAATTTTGTATGAATAATGCATGATGTGTTGTAGTATGTTGCTGATATGGGGATAAGGGGTGGAATGTCCTGGGGTGACGTTATGATGCTTGT
The DNA here is from genome assembly GCF_028551555.1 of Melozone crissalis. Taxonomy (NCBI): domain Eukaryota; kingdom Metazoa; phylum Chordata; class Aves; order Passeriformes; family Passerellidae; genus Melozone; species Melozone crissalis. Next base: position 48,793,902 of record NW_026535783.1, read on the forward strand.
ATCCCCATTCATCTGTTCTGTGCCTATAAGACCGGCTCTGAAGAGTGGAAGTTTTGTTTGGGTTTCTCTTATCAGGGACACAGAGATGAGCAGTACATAGGGCTGTTTTTCACTTCTTGCTTTCAGCTGGCTGCTTTGCTTGCTCTCTTTTCTGCTCTCGCTTCTGCTCTGCTTTGGCCTCTGCTTATTAGCTAGGTCTAGCTAAAGAGTCCACATCCCTTCCTGGACTGTTTCTCCTCTCCTGTTCCTGTGACCATCTCGAACCTGCTCCGGCCTGGGACCTGGGAACACCGTTGGCTGCAGCAGCTGGCCCAGGCCGGAGGGACTGAGAACAGAGCAACCACCCCCGAAAGAGACTTTCTGATTTTGTCATCTTTCTCAGAGCGCTGTCATTGGGTATTGTTCATTTTGTGTGCTGGGGGGTGCTGTGCCTGAAATGAACAGGTTCTTTCCACCTCTCTCCAAGGAATTTTTTCCCGAACCGGTCGGGGGGAGGGGCCGTGTGGGTTTTGCTTTCTGGAGGGGCCCTCCTTTGCAGATTCTTTATCAAATTTGCCCTGAACCAGGACACATGGGGATTTACATGGCCTCATTTTTGGTAGCAGCAGAGCTGCATTGGTGGCTTCTGTGAGAAGCTGCCTGAAGCTTCCTCATGTTTGGCAGAACCAATCCCTGGTTGCTCCAAAGATGGACATGCTGCTGGCCAAAGCTGGGCCCACTAGAAATGGGGATAACAAAGTTATTGTGCAGTTGTAATTGTGGCCAGAGAAGAGCAGAGTGAGAACATGTGAGAAGAACAACCCTGTGGACACTGAGATCAGTGAAGGAGGAGGGGCTGGGGATGTTCCCAATGCAGAGATCCATCTGCAGCCCATGGTGAGACAGCCCTGCCCCTGCAGCCCATGGAGATCCATGGGGAATGCAGAGATCCATCTGCAGCCCATGGTGAGACAGCCCTGCCCCTGCAGCCCATGGAGATCCATGGGGAATGCAGAGATCCATCTGCAGCCCATGGTGAGACAGCCCTGCCCCGGCAGCCTATGGAGATCCATGGGGAATGCAGAGATCCATCTGCAGCCCATGGAGGAGCCCGTGCTGGAGCAGGTGGATGCCTGGAGGAGGCTGTGACCCCGTGGGACACCCATGGAGGGAGGGGCCCTGCTCCCAGGCTGGAGCAGCTGCCCTTGGAGGATGCACCCGTGGAAGAGTGACCACCCCACAGCAGTTTGGGGAGCACTGTGGCCTGTGGGATGGGCTCACTCTGCAGAAGTTCATGGAGATCTGTCTGCATGGGAGGGGAGCCCACAGTGCAGCAGGGCAAGGACTCCTCTCCCTGAGCAGTGGGAGAAGCCACAGGTCATGGACTGACCATAGCCCCATTCCCTGTCTCCCTGTGCCACTGCGGGAGAAGGCAGAGCTGGGAAGGAGGGAGGGGGTGAGGGGAACGTGTTTTTAAGGGTTTATTTTACTTCTCATTGTCCTGCTCTAATTTTGTTCAGTAATAAATATAATTAATATGTCTTAGTTGAGTCTGTTTTGCCTGTCATAGTATTTGATGAGTGATCTCTCCCACTCCTTATCTCAACGCATGAATCCTTTGTTATATTTTCTCTGCCCGGTCCAGCTGCAGAGGATTGAGTGAGGGGCTTTGGTGGCTGCCTGGTGTGTGGCCAGCACCAGCCCACTACAGTTGTGTGTCCAGTACTGTCAGCAGTCAACAATTTTCAGTTTTTATTTACCAGAAAATAATTGTTTGTGTAATTTTAATTTGTCACTGTCTTTATTTAAGGTTAATATCCGATCTCACATCCTTGAAAATACAAAGAAAACAGCATATACATTTGATAACACTTGGCTACATTGTTTTTTCTCTCTCCGCTGCATCTCCATTTAAGATTTTGATGAATTCACAGCACATAGCAGAATGATTCAAGAAGTGCATGCTTAGGTATATTGAAAAAGTTTAGTTTACTTTTTTTAATGATGCATATGTATTTATGAGTTAGTTTTTCTAGAAAATGGGTAATACTTCTAAAGGGGAATTAATTTGAATTAAATTAATGTAATGAGTAAAGTACCAATGAGAAAATATCAAGCTCAATATCAAAACTCAATTTTGTGTAATTCTGCCACTTCCAGTGTGCAGTAGATGGAATTTGAGTCTGTTGTTTGAATGCTAGGGTAATGGTTTATTTTAACTTCAAGCAGGGCTGGGTCAGTATGAATACAATGGAAAGAGGTGTGCCAAAGGCCGTTGAGTACATGTAGTATGACGTTAAGGTAGAACCTTGTTCTTAGCCTGTTCTATGGCTTGAATTCTCCTATAGGCTTGGAGTTTGGTATGTAATAGGAATTTCTTGCAAAATTAATTTGCTCGTGTAAGACATTGAAAGGCAGATACGAGTGGTAGAAATAGCTAGAAAAATTTTGTGAGTTCTACCTAAAATCTTAACAATTGCGACTGAAAAGCATGGAGTGCTGTTAGGTCTGCCCTTAAATTGGGGTGTGAACAATGTATGTTCCTGACTACTACTGTTACTGGTTTTGAATAGTTAGAATGATAACAGGTAATAACAGGAACAAACTTCAAACTTTAGTTTGCTTACTTAACTATTTTTATTTTTTATTTTGTTCGTGTTAATAGACCTAGAATCTCTTCTGTCTTTTAGGAAATCAGTGTACTTCTTTTAATTGTGTGGCTTAATCAGGCAATAGCACGTAGATTTTACACAGAATTAATTTTCGGAGTGGAGATGCAGGGGATGCTTATCTTGGTCCTTATTGGTCCTTATTGGTCCTTATATTGGTCCTTATTATTATTCTTGATCCTTATTCTGTGAACTGGTACTGCTGGGAGTTGAGGGAGCACATTTCTCTTTGCAGCATAATTTTTTTTCTATGGCTTGCAAACCACTAACCTTGACATAAAACATATTCTTAGTTCTTACTGACAGTATTCATGTCTATAGTATGTATCCATTTCAGTGCTTTAAAGTTTGATGTATGGCTAGCAGAAGCATAGGAAAATGTTAGATTAAAATAGTGATTAATTGGATCTAAAGTAGGGAGAGATGGATTTGATGGTTGGACTCTTAAGTGGATGAGAATTTGGTTGGTTGTTTGCATCCAGAGGGTAATGGTCAAGGGCTCAATGTCCAGTTGGAGATCAGAGATATGTCAGCAATGTCCCTTAGGAATTCATATTGGAACCAGTACCATTCAGTATCTTCATCAGTCACATGGACAGTGGGATCCTTAGCAGGTTTGCAGATGACACCAAGTCAAGTGATGCAGCTGAGACACATGAAAAGTGGGATGCCGTCTAGAGGGACCTGGACAGACTTGGAGAGGGGCCCATGTGAACCTTAAGAGGTTTAACAAGGCAGTTGTGCAAGGTGCTGCCCGTGGGTCAGAGCAGCCCTGGTACCAGCACAGGCTGGGCATGAACAGATCCCAGCAGCCCTGCCCAGAAGGAATTGGGGGTGCTGGTGGCTGAGAGGCTGGACATGCCCCAGCCATGGGCACTGCCAGCCCAGAGAGCCACACGTGTCCTGGGCTGCATCCAGAGCAGGGTGGGCAGCAGGGCAGGGAGGGGATTCTGCCCCTCTGCTCTGCTCTGCTGAGACCCCACCTGCAGGGCTGCATCAGCTCTGGGGGCACAGCACAGCAAGGACAGGGACCTGCTGGAGGGAGTCCAGAGCTGGGCCATGAAGATGATCAGGAAACTGTAGCACCTCGCTTATGAGGACAGGCTGAGAGAACTAGGGTTACTCAGCCTGCGGAAGAGACAGCTCCAGGGGGACATTATCGTGGCTTCTTTTGGCACTTGCAGGGAGCTGATACGAAAGATGGGGACAGACTTTTTAAGTAGGCCCTGTTGTGATAGGACAAGGGGTAATGGTTAAAATATAAAGGGTAGATGTAGATTAGACATATGGAAGTTCTTTACAACAGGGTTGATAAAATGTTGGAACAGGCTGCCCTGAATTGGTAACTGCTCCATGCCTGTAAGCATTCAATGTCAGGTTGGATGAGGCCCTGAGCAACCTGATCTAGTTGAAGGAGTGCTCAGCTTATTGCAAGGTATTTGACTAGGTGATCTTTAAAGGTCCCTTCCAACCCAATTTGTTCCATATATCTGTATCTTATGGCAATTTGATGCATTACAATGTTTGTCATTCATGTTTTCTTTCAAGTGAGTTTGCCAAGGTGGATGTGGAAACAAATGTGAGATATTCTCTACACAAATCGAAATGGAAAGAAAATATGAAAACATAAATGCCATTTAAGATTTTGATGTCTAAGAAGGCTAGTAAAATTAAATTTGGAAGGAAGACTTTGGAAGATATTTGGAATGACTGATGAGTTGTATTTTAAGCTCCACTGGATTTCCTACCTCTGCATTGAAACATAATATTTGTTCAGGTGACAAACCTGCCAGACATATCTGTTCATTGTGAATGTAAGTTTTTGTTCTGAAAAATAAGTTTATTTTTTCCCATTTAATAAGATTTTTTTACATTATGTAAGTTCTTCAAGACAGATATAACTAAGTTACAGAGGACCTAGAAAAAGATACTGTTATTACCAGTGTAGAGCCTGTTGTTAATTTTCTGATTTTACTTAATTACAATATTAATATAAGGCTCAATTTTTTTTTCCTTTTGAAGTAGGCTGCAGCTTGAATAAAATAGGAAAAAAAGTTCCAGGTAAGAGTTTGTAGTGGTCTCTTGTGCTGGTGAATGTTTGAAATGCTTTACAGCAGTGCCAAGCCTACATATATTTGTACTACAAGTTAAAAAGTAATTATTTATATGAAAACATAGTTATTTTTCCAGCAGGCTTTTTCTATCTTATGCTTCAGAATCTAGTATTTTTAAGTATTAAGATGGAATGTAATAAGCTGGAATACTTCAAAAAGTTAATTGTCCATTGTATTGGAGGGGATGTAGTGCTGGGTGTCCTTTTTGGGAAGGGATATTAATTTGTTTATAAGGGAAAGGGAGCATTTATTGCACATGGCATCATCCTTGACTTGTAGGTAATTTGGAAATAACCAGGTTGACTTGTCTTGAAATATAGTTAATGAATTACCTTGCTGCAGAGCAGTTACAGACAAAAAGCATGTCTGTTATTATTCTTTTAATGTACTTTTCATATGGAACATTCTTGCAGCTCTTTGCTGCAAAGAATACCTCCTTACCCTGAATATTCTTGTGGCTCAGGAGCAGTGTGTTATCAGAAAAGAGGCTTTTCTAAACAAATGCAACCAGAATTAGACTGGTATTCAAAAAGAATAGTGAATTAAAACTTCCCTGTCCTTTGTTCAGGCATCTGAATTACATGGGAGAAATAGATGAGCTGGTTGGTCACTCTGCTGCTTTTATCAAGGCTTCAACTGAACATTCCCTAAAAAAGACAGTGGAATCTTCCCTGGACTAATTCTGCCAATAAGTGAAACTTTTGTTGCTAGATCACCTATACATTCTAATTTCTTGAGGGAACTTCAAGAGATAGGCTTCAAGACCATGCTGCTAGAATTTACTAAGTTGTATTGTTCGAGTTGTTCAAGGCTGAGTAACTAATGATGTGAAAACTTTTGGTATTTTAGAAAATACTAAAATACTTATCGTCTAACATTATGATTAAGCTATGCAGAGTGTTTAAAATATAAGAAAGTGAAGCAAACTTATAAAAATGAAAATCAGAGATAACTGGTCCATTACTTGATGTGGTCAGTTACCTCACAAATAGGGATGTAGACAGAGCAGAGGCATTAATGCCTTCACTTCTGTCTTCAACACAGGCCATAGGCTGTGGATCCACAGAGGTCTCTCCAAGAAGGCCACGACTAGAGGGACAGTGAACTCCCAGCTGACTCTGAACTTGTCTGAGCCTTCTTCAGCTAGATGTGCATAAATTTATGGGTCCCAAAGAGATTCATTCCAGAGTACTGAAAGAAGTGGCTGATGTTATTGCAGGATCTCTCTCCCATACTACTCAACTACCTTGGCAGTCTGGAAAGGTCCCAATCTACTTCAAGTTGCAAATACTGTCTCAGTTCTCAAGAAAGGTGAGAAGGAATGTTGGTAATTATTGTCTCACTGCAGTGCTTGGTAAAATTATGGATAAAGTAATCCAGGAGTTACTGAAAAACAATGGAGTGACAATGCAGTCATTGATCAGCAAGGGCTCATGAGGGGAAGGTCCTCCTTGACATATTTCATTTCCCTTTATGTCAAGCTCCGCCATCTAATTAATGATGGAAAGCCAGTGGATGTGGACTATAATATTGTAAGTTCACTTGGGGAAGTTTCTCCAAGCTGTGGCACTTGGGGATCAGGGTGGAGTTAGAAGAGGAAGAGTAGGAAGAGTAGTAGTAAGCAAGTACTAAGTAGTAGTAATACTTAGCTCAAGAAAATTACTCACTGCCTCCTTGCTGATGATACTTTCCATTTTGTAACATTACTTTGTGTGTGTGTGTTGAAAGCTAAGCATTCATCTAAACATTCAGATTATTATTAATTAAGGTAGTAGTTGTCAAATAAGATTCTTTCCCTTCAGCTGTTTCCAATAGTCAATATATTCAAGCAGAAACCATTTGGCACATTGTGAAAAACTGAGTAGCATTACCCAGTGACATAGAAGACCTAGGCAACAGTAATTTGACTGATGCTTGGATGTTTTATGAATCAGAAGACAGTCTCTGTAGTGTATATTTTTTTTCCTTTGTTACTTGAATGTGATTTATAAAAACTTACTTGTCATAAGTTTTGCTAGATACATAGTCCCAACACATACAAAAAACTTGCCTAAGTCCTTATTTCCATGATAGAAATGCAGGAGAAGGTCTCCTCTGGAACTGAGGCCTGATAGTATCTTATAATAATATTACATTGTTAGATTGGAAACTATGTAAATTAACTTTTAGATAATAATTCTTGTATTTTTTTCAGTTGTCAGTATTTGGCATTGACATCCCAGGTCTACAACTGCTGCAGATGTGCCTATGTTTGTATTCTTTTCTAGGATAACATGCAGGTGGATAGCTTGCTATATTCAGTGGTGAGTGAGTGTAGCAACTGAAGTAAAGCAATCCTTATGTATGCTTCCAGTAAAGTATGCTGGGGCTGCATGTAGAGGGAAGGTGCTATAAAATGGTTGCAAGCCATCCCTAATCAGGGTGCACCCCATCAACCTGTACCTCTTTTCCATCTGGCAAGTTTAACTTTCCAAGGGCCTGATCACCCCAGAGCTGAGTAGGTTCTCTCTGTAATTTTGGAGTTGTGGACTTTTGTCCCTGCTTCCTTGCACAGAGGATTTTTTTTATGTGATCAGCCACAAAAAGCAAAAACAATGAAGAGTTTTGAAGTTTAGAAATGAATGCATACCTATGTAAAGCCATTAAATTCTTGCTGAAAGACATGGGGTGGTAATGGAGTTTTACTGGCTTCTTTCTCTCCTTTAGGGTTTTGAGAAATAACTCAGTTTTCCACAGAAATGAGAGGGGAACACGTCTTTAAAACAAAAATATTCATATGAACGAGTCAGTTGAGTCAGGCATGTTCCCCTCCTCCTGCAGGTGAAAACACAAAACACTTTGCTTCAATGGCAACCTTTCTCTGTTTTGGTTCCCAACAGCACTTAACAGGTGCAATGAACTGATCAAATAAACAATACCTAAACCATAGGTAACAACTAGAAAACAGAATTAACACTTTTCCTTAATTTACCCCATAGCTCTTTTGGGCTGAAGCAAAATCCTCTTTCACCTCTCACAGGGAGGTGTCTTTTTGACCTCTGCTCTGTTACAGCAGTCTAATTTGCTTAATATTAGTCTAACACTGCTGTTACAAAGAAACTATGCTATCCATCTGCAGCAGACAGGTTATGAATTAAATTACAGCGCAGCAGGAGGAAACTTGCTCAGCCTCTATGCCCAGTCTGGTACTCATAACCCTACTTCTTCAGTGCTTCACTGTCCTTAACCAGTGTAACAGGTGGGCAGAAAAGCCTTAGGGGGTCAACTTTAGATGCTTTTAAGTGCAGATGAATTCACATATCATGTATACGTGGCAGCTGAGAAGCTAAGGTGTGGCGTGCTTTGTCGGGGTCCATGCACTGAGCATCACGAAGCACGCATGGAAGGGCCGGGCAGCAGGCTGATCAGCCAGCCCCTTGCGTGGGCAGCTCCCGGCCCAGCGCCGGTGCCCGCGGCGGGGCAGCGGAGCGGGGGCTGCAGCACCGAGCGGGACAGGGCAGCGGAGCGGGACAGGGCAGCGGAGCGGGGGCTGCAGCACCGAGCGGGACAGGGCAGCAGAGCGGGGGCTGCAGCACCGAGCGGGACAGGGCAGGGGAGCGGGAGCTGCAGCACCGAGCGGGACAGGGCACCGCTCCGCTCCCGAGCGCGCCGGGGCTGCCCCCGCCGTGGCTCCTGCCGTCCGTTCCCTGTCCCTGGAGCTGCGGCGGCTGCCCCGGGCCCTGCTCCCCGGGAGCCTCCCAGCGCCGGGGGCTGTCACAAAGCGCCTTTGTTACCGCGGGCTGCCGGGGCGGGCCCGGGCGCGTCCCAAAGCGCTCCCGCGGCGGCTGGGCAGCACCGCCTCCCTCCCTCCCTCCCTCCGTGCCTCCGTCCGTCCGACCGTGCCCCGCACACGAGGCGCAGGTAAGGCGCCCACTGCCGCGGAGGGCGAGCGCGGCCCGCAGCTGCTGCCGCGGCCCCGGGGCACGGTCCCAGCCTGCGGCGCCCCGCTCCGAGCGGCTGCGGAGATGCTCCGCGCTGGGACCGCGCCCCGGCGCCGCCGTGCGCCTGGGCGGGCTCCGCCTTTGCGTGCGCTGTCAGTGGCCTTCGGAGCCCCGAAAGGCGGGGAGGGATTTCAGTGGGGTTTTGTTGTAGCTTTGTTGTTGTTGTTTTTAAATACATGTGGCTGTTTGTTTTAAGTGCACTACTTTGCCATAAAAGCTACTCTCTTTTTTTCTTTTTTCCCCAGTTTTTCCCTCAGTGGGGACAAGGTATTCGGTCTTAATCATAAAGATGCTTGCGTTTCTCATACAGAGCAAAAGAAGTTTTAAACTACGTTACTCTTAACTTTTTTAATAGCCAAGAATATAAAGGATATTAAAGCGTTTCTAATGGTAAAATTCTGAGAAACGCCTTTTGAAGCTGTTCTTGTTGGGGCACTGCTGTGTGCAGCTTAGAGATGTGCCACTAAAAATCCTTCTTAATTTTTACGGCCTTAACTCGTGCCTCTGTATCTGATCTTATACAAAAATGGTTGAAGTTCTGCTCGTAAATCTTTTAAAGCACGCAGATGTGACTGAAAATCTACCAGATGTTTTGTTTTACAGAAGTAATTTGCTCTTTACTGCACATTGTGGAAATAGGATATCAGGGGGCATTTTACTAAGCAGGATATTTCCGCATAAGTAAAGATGGAGCTGTATTCTGTATACTCAGGATGAAAAACTGACAGGACAACATCTGGTGGAAATATTGAACTACTTAAATGCTTTTGTTTTTCCACAATGGGTTTGAATATGAACTGAAACAATGAAAGTGGTTGTGTAGGTGTATCTTGGTAATAGGCAGCTCATCTGGCCTTCTCAGTTAACTTGCAAATTAGACATTTATGCCAGTGATTTACGGAATTTTCAAAAACTTACCTACAAACTAGTTGAGTTGTATCTTTCAGGCTTAGCATCATTAAGACAAGCAGATACCACCAAACTACATTAATAGTTAAAAGAGGGCTATAAGTTGCACTTCTCAATGGAAGCTGCTGCTTTGATTATTGGAATTATGTTTAATGAATTTTGGTATAAAATTTTTTTTCTGGTTCTTGATGTAGAGCTTGTAGCACAGTTCTAGTTGTTCATGAAGGTGGAACACCAATTACAAAAGTATCTTTAAATACTTTTGAATATCAAATACTTTTGAAAGCAGAATATCCTCTTGCTTTCTTAATTGTAGGAGTTTGGTGGATGGCCAAGCCTGAGGGATGATGAAGTGTCACAAGATAGCACCGGAGCCCTCAGTTTTATGCATTTGTAGAACCAAAACTTTCTGGTCCATTTCTTTGCTACCTTGTCATTCAGCTGTACAACTGTGCTGCATGAACTATTTCAAGGGTTTGCTGTTGCTCTGGGTTCACAGAGCCCAAACTAGGGAGTAATAAATGGTAAAGCTGTAAAAAAAATCACAACTAGAAAGCTACTGTCTTTATCAAAACAGGTGTTAAAAGGAGTGAGGTAAGACAGGTGTTCCACAACATTATCAAACATATTTTATTTATTTCAGTAACCTTAGTAATACATTTGATTTTATTTTTGCCTTTTGGTAATGTAAAACCCACATTTCACATTTTTAAGGTCTAGGGCCCCATTTTCTTTTTAGTTGAAATGAAAATGCTACATTAAGAAGGTTAATGCGGGAATACATAAAGAATGTATTTTGCCAACCTCAACAGCAGACTTCTGTCAGAAAAGAATTTTTTTTCCTGTGTTTTAAAACCCAAGACTATTCTTTAAAGATGAAGAAGTGTGGTCCTTTTTGGAGACTCTTGAATTTCTTTCTAAGGATCACAAAATGGCTATGCTTTTCACAAAATAATTTGTATGTATTTTGGTATTGCAATAGCCCTAAATGGGGTGATTTTTTTGAAATAAGATTTAAGCTTCTGTTTGTCTCAAATTGTTGAGAAGAGTGACATTTTAAAAGATGGTTAGCTATACTTCTTGTGTTCAGTTGCCTTCAAGAGCAGCTAGTGTCTGGTGAAGTATCAGCACTAGTGCATGCTGCTTCATGATAAATGTGATAGGCAAAGGTTTATTTCACCTCTCAGTTTGAGTAGCGTTAGAAGGCAGTAAATGAACGTGCTTGTGAAGCTATGAGCTGAGGGTTCTGCTTTGTCCCCTCCCTATTCCCCGATGCTCTCTATATGTTCAAGAGACCCTAGCGGAAAAATGGAAGATCATGTCAAAAACCTTGGCTGTAAAGTTAAATCTCCAACTTTGGGAATGTAATATTTATTATGTATGTATTTTCAGCTTGCTAGTTTTTTCCCTTTCATTTATTTTATCCAAGATCTTTTAGTCAGGTTCAGAAAAAAGACCTGTACTTAAAAGACTGTTCTGTACCACATTTGACCTGGTGGCTGTGCAGTGTAGTTCCTGGTGCTGGGGAAGCTGTGAGTGAGCCTTTGGTGTACTAACATAACATAACATAACATAACATAACATAACATAACATAACATAAGTCAGATGGAATCTATAAATTCAGGAACACAGTTTAGTTCTGTTGCTGTACTTTTATAGTGGAAGCTGTGGGATGAGTGTTAGTAGTGGGCACTGGCTTGTCTGTGAGCACCATACTGAAATCTCACAGGTTTTGAAGAGTATTAAGATCTGAGAAATATAAACAGATTATTTGCATGGTCAAAAAAAAAAAAAAAAATAGAATGGTGGTAATGGTTAGTTACACAATCAACAAGTAAAAGAGAGCTCAGTGGAAGACTTCTTGATCTGCATGTGCTGCTAGACTTCTACAAGACATTTTGCTAAGACAAATATGTTGGATTTTAAAGCATTACAAATGATGTTCTGAGGATTCCTGCTTGCCTTCCAGTGGCCTCTGGGGGGGATGCATCCTTGCTTTATTGTTGTTTTGGTTGACCACAAATACAGATTTAATGTGTCTTGATATAGTGGTAATAAGACTAATTCTCAGCGTTTTATAGACATGGGTTTCAGTGTGACTGTCACCAAAAAGAAGTGTAGTTAAAAAGGAAGAATTGAGCTCCAGGACACCTCTGCAGAATCATTTAGGGTTTATTTATATAGTATATTTTTGGCATTAGGTCAGTTGCTTTGCTGTTACGAAGCAGCAGGTCTGTGGCATGGATTGTGATCTGAAAGGAGAGTGTAGCAAACAGAGTACAAGCAAAGACCTTAAGTTTTGTTACCTTTGAATTGATATTCAATTGATATTGATATGGGAGTATGAAATTAATGTTTTATACCACTTTTCACACTTTGCATCTCTCTGTAAGGCACAGTATTTTTGCACAAACTGATTTGGTGCAGCTTAAAGAGCTGTGGCTTGCTGGAGGCTTGCTGGAACAGCCACAGAGCACAGAAAAGTTCAGTGAAGTTTGTGCAAGCGACTGCTGGATTGCAGAGCAGCATCAAAGCCAGAGTGCCATCTTTACATTCTCTGTCTCTTTCTTCTGCAGTGATATGCTTTATTTACAGGGAAGAGGAGAGAGTTAAGTCACTGGTTGTGAGCTGAGTTGCTGTAGGATCAGGAAATGCCTTTCTGTGTTTAGGAAAATGCTGCATAGACAGTAAGTGCTAGGACAGCCAATAGTAGTCGCAGTGTTGGCTGGAGGGTCACCTTGTCAACTGGTAGAAATGCCTTTCTGCTGATAGTTAAATAATGCTTCCCCTTATTTAATTTCTTGGTGTGTACAGAATAAAAATGTTTGATAACTGACATCTTATAATGCAGTTAAGTAAATAATGGATGTCTTTATTTTCCATGGGTTTATTTTCTGACTGTAGTCCTTCTAACATATCTTGATAATTGGGGAACCCATACTGTAAAATGCTAAAATTTATAATGTTGAAAAAATTTGAATATATGACAGTCCCATAATTGACAACCAATAAATAAAATATTGGGTGAAGAATATCGGAATTACATATTCCAGCTATGAATGAAACATCTGCTGCAAGTCTTCCCAGTTTGCACCATATCACAACATATGTTAACATATTAAATTAACTGCTAAACTGGATGCTGAGAAGGTTTTTTTTTGTGTGTATAGATGAATTCTGCTACTGCTGTCATCGGCAGTGTGGGCAATGCCTGAAACCAGACCTGTTTGTTAGATGTCCGTCGTGCTGGTTTCTGTGTCAGAGGCACAGATGTCAGAGGAAGGGATCAGGTGTTGCTCTGTGAAAATATGTGCATTCATGATGTCGGGAGCTTGACCCTGCCCTTGCTGTGTGGGGCAGGACTCTGCCTTAGCACTGGAGAGGATTTGTCTGTGTGGCACCTTGTGTGCTCTCCTGCCTTTTGGGGACGCGGGCAGTTCTTTGGTGTACAGAGGAGGTGAATGGTGAGTAGTAAGCTGCATGTGTGGTGTCTCTTTCAGTCCCAAGATCTGAAACGGAGATTGCACAAGCGCTGTGCCGTAGCCAGAGCTGAGTATTTCCTCCCTACGTGCATCCTCTTCTTCCTGCCTCTCCCAGCCACTTCCAGCAGCCAGGCTGAGTTACTGTAAGCCCCAGACAGAGGAAAGACGTGAGCCATACACGTCGAATTTTTTCTAAACAGCCAGCATTCTTAAGAGTGTGAGAAAAGCAAAAGAAGCCACTTAGTGCTGTGTGTTGATATTTATTGATTCTTCTGCAGAAAGCAACAAGTACCATTAGATACTCCTTTGCATCCAGGAATCTGTTGTAAGCTGCTTTGTCAGGCAAGTACACAGAGAAAGTACTGATACTCTTTCAGCATGGTTCTGGTCAGTGCTGTATTGATTATGATGAGCTTATTCATCTACTCAAGATTCATGTTGAGCTAGGTACTTAGTATTTCCAATTCCTCAGGCTCCCAGGGGATCCACAGTGTGATGCAAGCAAAGGGTGGAGGGAAGCTAGGACGGCACCACAAGTGAGTTGTGCTTGTATTTGCCAATACAAAACAACTTTGTTGTGCTGGCGATGGAATTTTTATCCTCCAAAGGAAGAGCTAAGTTATGTTTTCTTGCTCATGCTTTCTGTAGAGTAGGTAGACTAGACTGAGTACCTGCCTATCTCATCCTTGCAGAGGAGGCAGATGTTGAGATACATCTCTTAAGGCTTTGGAGGTCAGAATAATAATTTGACAAAAGCATCCAAGAGTAGTTCTTACTCCCTTGGCATGGTATAATGACTGGAATGTGGTCATGTTTTCTTGAGAAGAGAGGAGATGGTGGATTTTAGTTCGGATGTGTTCCTTTAAAGATTGAGAACCATTGTAGGTGGAGGAGTTTTATACGTAGGAATAAAGCAATGGTGTCGGGTGGCTGATTGATGTGTCTCTTGTTTCAGACAGCCAAGAAGTAATGCCCACTTCAGAAAAGCAGCCGTAATTGTGAGGCCTGGGATAGATATTAATGTGCGTCATCTATTCTGTCAGCTAACACTTGTGGAAGGCTCTAGCTTAAACTACTCCTTGTGGAACTAAGGTTACTGTTTCTTAACTTCTCTTGTAACCCTGTTTTCTTCTGTACCAATAGGGCTGTGCTTCACAGGCTGGTGCTCTTAAGGCTGGGCTCAGGATGCTGTTGCTGGAAGCTGCAGAACTTTGTCTGGTGAAGTGAGATGCCTTGGAGTCAGCTGGAGGATACCTCCTTTCTGCACAGAAAATAAGAAACCCCTCTGCCTGAATCTTGCTGCTGAATAGGCTGGCTGGATTAGTGTTCGCCTTGATATCTTTTTCTTACAGTATGAAAGGTTTGGTTGTTTTTTGGCTGAATCTTTGTGATCAGTGATTTTGTAAGGGACTTTGCCTTGTTTTATAACTGCAGGAATGTGTGGATTTGTGAATGTACTTGAATTGATGGGCACCCGAAGATGAAAATTAACAAATTTGAGGTTTAAAAGGACTATATGCATGGATGGTAATCTTTGGCTTCAACTGAAGCCATGCATTTAATTTCTGCATTTGTAGGCAGGGAACTTCTCAAATCCTATCTGACTCATACAATGCTGTGTATATACATTAGCATGCAATGAGCTGCACAATTGTGTTGTTCTTGGAAACTGTTTAGCTGTAAAAACAAGGCCACATCTGAGCTGAGACAGCCCTCTCTTAAGACAGGCTTCTTTTGCCCACCTTGCTTCTCTGGTATGCTTTTCCCATTTGAAAGGAATACTACTTTTAGACTATGAATTTTGAGGGTGTAGTGAATCTCAAATATAATTATGGAAATCAGAGTTGCTGTGATGACTGTTGCTGTATTAGATCTGGTGAAGACTTGTCTCAGTAGTTTGCTGTTTATGGTGGTTAAGGTAACCTGCCCTGGGGATGACTTCTATCAAGTTGCTGAAAAAAATCAACACCAGACACTTGGGAAATTGGTGGGGAGTAAAAGTTGCTACAGTGCAGTTCAAGTTCAATTCTTTACTTCTAGGGATAAATGCTGAAATTCCTGCTACTTAATTGGCTGCAGCTAGGAGTGTCTCAGCAGCTGGGCTCAGCCTGACCTGTTTTGTTCACTGTTTCTATTATCTGAAATGCGACATGTTAACTAACACCAGCCACCCCTCCTCCAACCTTACGTAGGCATTATGTGACTCTGGTGAAAACCAGTGTTTTCTCATTCTGGGGAGATGTGGGGCAATTGATAAGCTTAACATCTTTTCCCCCACCTTGCCCCCCCCAGTTCTGGAAGATGTTGACCTAGTTTGCAGACATGAATTGCACATTATATCAAGGCCTCATCATGGGTGTGTAATAATTCCACTGGTTTATTCTGTTTGTAGATGCTG
Source organism: Melozone crissalis (assembly GCF_028551555.1). Taxonomy (NCBI): domain Eukaryota; kingdom Metazoa; phylum Chordata; class Aves; order Passeriformes; family Passerellidae; genus Melozone; species Melozone crissalis. The sequence goes on from NW_026535783.1 coordinate 48,809,434, forward strand.
TGACAATGGAGTTAAGCTGCTCTGAAGTACCTCTTTATGTAAGTCCTACAACACTAGGCTTCTGCCTGGAGAGTTGCTTTCTTTCGGGTAATAGCTCATTCAAAATCATGATGAATGAAACTAAAGTCCATTCTCTGTTTTTCTGAGACTGGAGGATGTTGAATGTTGCTGTCTGGTGACACACATGTGAAAGTGATAGTTTCCAGTAGTGCAGTTCAGCTCTCTGAAGGAAGTTTTAAATTATTTCTCTTTTGTGATAATTATTTTATTCTCCTTCAGTATTCTCAATTGCAATTTTCAAAATCAGTTTTACTGCCTGTGAAGAGACACCTCTCATTTGCTTTCCCACAATTTTTGGTTGTTTTTTTCCTTACAAAATTCCAAATTACTATTCTCTCAGTTTCCACAAAGCAGGAAATTTTGTGTTATGTAAAAAAATAAGTTGAGATTTATAATGAAATGGATTTTTTTTCTGCAAAACCATAATTGCTTAATTGCTTAAAATAGATGTAAAATAGAAATAATTGCTTAAAATAGATGAACTACAAGTTAAAAAACAAGTAGTAGCATGACTGAGGACATACATTGAATAACTTAAATTTTTTTTGTGCCTTCAGGGGGATGTGATTGTGAGTATTAAAACTTGGGAACTCTTAACAGTTATTATTTAAACAAGTTATTGTGTTTTTTATACCTGTTCTGCTTTGCAATGAGGGTAGCAGGGATACACGGATGATGCCTAGTGGAAAAATGAGAGAACAGTGAATGGTTTTCAAAAGGGTGGCAAAAGATGAGACAAAGAAACAAAACAATTATCTGCTTATTGTGGTGAGATGGGGATGGGAAAGGAGGAGTACAAATAATCTGTACCCTGGAGTATTTAAGGAAAATATGATTGGTAATGCACCAGCACGATTTTTCGTTGTTTTGGTCAGCTTCAGACTTGGAACCTCAGGCTTGCAAAAATTAGATGCAGTATCTTTAAAGACATTGGTAGAAATGTATTTTTGAGGCCTGCTCATGTGATGTTTGTTGTGTGATGCAAGGCTTTAAAAACAAATGTTTACAGGAAAAGTAGTAAGGGACATGGTGATATCTGATCTGACTGATCTGGTATCTTCCCATAATAATGTAACTGACCACTTTGCAAAAGGCAATTCAGTGGTTTTAATCCATGTTGTTGAAAATGAAACATTTGGTACTGTGTCTCACAGGAAATTCTTATGGACAATAAAGAAGGGGAAGATTAATATAAAGAGATAAAGAGGTATGGGTACTGCAAGAGCTCTTAGGGTAGAGAGGTCCTTAAGTGTCATCCTTGAGGCTACTTTATTACTTTGATTATAACCCTATGAGTCAGATGTAGGTTTGCAAAATATATGTAAATTTATTGACATCGTAGTTTTGGGAAATGCTGGTTAGTACCGAAAAGAATTCAGTGATTATGTGGGAAGATTGAATTTTCCCACCTGTTATTTATGCCAGTGAGAAGTGCAAAGAATGATACAAAACGGTGCATTTGAAGACTAATAATGGTACATCTCTTATGAACAAGGGACTCACCAGGGGAGGCTTGGAATGTTTTAGTCACTTGTAGTGTGTTGGATGAGAGAATGTGATTTCAGTTGAGAACATTCACCCCAAGCTTTGCACAGGTGAGAGTCTGTACCAGATCTAAGGTTTGCTGATTGTCGTCCTGTGCTTTGGTAACTTTCCAGTTGTGGTCTTCAGCCTCTCACCAACCCAGGTGGATAAATTCCAGAGGGAGCTCATAACTTGCTAGAAACCCAGTGAGAGCAGTTTGAATTGTCACCAACTCATTTTCTTGTGGGGGCAGCAGATGGAGATGGTGTCTTTCTTGTGGGTCCCCAGTGTCCTAACATGCCTGAGGTTAGTGGAGAAAAATGGACTACCAGGGACTTGCAGTGGGAGCACCTGGGGTGAACTTCTCAGAACCTGGGATTGTAGTAATTTTTTAACAGTCTCCTATATTTATTTCTGTGTGTATGTGTCGGAAAGATAGAGAGTTTTCTTTCAACCCACATCTGAAACTTGGAGAAATCTTAGGAGATCTTATACTGACCATTTGAGGTTGATGTAGTTAATCTAATGAGTTGGTGCCTGAAAGTGTTGCAGCTTCACAGTCTTGCACAGCGCAGTATTGTTCATAATGGAAGTGCCTTTGCAGTGTGTTTGGGAAAATCAAAGAGTTTTGAGTGTCCTGAAAAAGTCCTTGAGTAAGGGCAGTTATCTTCTTTAGTTAGATCCAGTTATTCCGTAAGTTCTGGAAATGCCTTCCAAGTGTTTCTGCTTTATTTAAGTGACTTTGTCGGAAAACACAATCAAATCAGCATTTAAGTTAAACATGAAGGCCCTTTCTGATTATTCAGTTCCTTTGTCAGTTTTTATTAAGCAGTTCTTTGACAAGCTGAGCTTGTCTAAATACTGTTCCATCTCCACCGCCTGAATGTTGCTGCCATGTTCCATAAGCAGGGATAGAGAAAACATCTCTGGAAAACTGAGGAAACAAGACAAATATTTGCCCTGCTGTGAATTTAGCTATCTGTCTGATGTATTCCAGTCCCTTCTAAAGGGCCACAGCAGAACTGCAGAATACCATGTCATGGCAATTGCACACTGTTCACACGTGACTTCAAATATGTCAGCATATGGTTCTAACACATTGTTTTTCACAAGAAAAGTGAAAGACATCGAAAGGTAGGAAGTAATGTCTTCCTTCCAGCTTCTGTGAAAGCATAGGTTTTGTTCATTGAGGGAGGGAGAGATCTGCTGTATGCTGGGTCCAAAATTAGGATTCTTTTCACACTGTGTGTACACATGCTTAGCATCTATATCCACTGGATTTTACCCTCTTCTTTGTGGTAAGGATGCCTGTTTTGAGAGGTTTGTATTTCATGCCACATTATCTGAGAATAACTGCAGTTTTGTGTTTATAATATGCATTTTTAAAGATTATATGTAGGATATTTTGTTGATTCACTCTATGTGAGCAGCTGTTAACACAGCTGGAGCATGTGTCCATACAGTGTGGCTTCTTCAAACTGTCACACTTCAGCATGAAATGTGACACTGAATTACTGAATTTCTTGGCAAATCTAAAATAGTATGTGTAATCTTGTTGGTCTAGTGATGGCTGTTCTGGTTTGTTACCTAAGAGGGAATGCCTTCCAAAAGCTCAAAGATCTTGCTGATTTGATATAATTTTTGTGAAATATCATTTAAGAATACTCTATACAATTCCTCTATTGTGAAAATGCATTATTTAATACACTTCTTCTGTATTTAATTTTGGTGGCAGCAGTACATTAAAATCTAATTACAGCACACATCGGTGCCATGATTTAAAAACAAAAGGTAATGAAACAGAAAATCAAGCATTTGAAGCACATTTCCTCAGTTAATTTGAAGAGCTTGTTTCTGCCTTCTAGGCAGCAAATTACTGTTAACCACTCTATAAAGTTACTCTTTACAAGCCAATCTAGTGTTCAGGACTGAGGACACTGACGCAGTTCATAGTTCATCGTTTTTCAATGCTAATAATACATCATTTAAGTATATAGAACTTGAACATAAGTAGCTTTTGCCCTCCTAAATTATGCTTTTTTAAACCAATACAAATAAAAATATATATAGCTAATTCCATCTGTAAGAGGAGCAGCAAGCTGAGTTTTTAATTTCATTGTGCGCATAAGACACAATGTGGAATAAAACCTCACTATCTTCTGGAAGACACTGGTCTCATTGTGGATGGAAAAAAGGCTATTCATGAATGATGAAAGATAAAAGCAAAATATTTGATGAATTATTCTTCAGATATTTAAGAATTTATGTACGGCAGTTGTTCCTCCTATTGTAAGCAGTTTTTAGTGTGGAGAAACAAATCTCCCTCATGGAAAAGCATTCCATCTTATTTAATGGTAAGTAACTGGGTTTTGTTAGTTTTAAATAAATGTTATTGATTACCAACTTTGATCTTTGATGTTGGCAAAGAAATACCTTACTGCCGTGGGGCAAACATACTGTGGAAGTAGTGAGCTCCCAAGAGCAGTAAATAAGTGTTCTCAGCAGTTTGTAAATTATTTTCTGCTGGGAGCCTTAGAAATGTTTCCCATGGGAGCAGGAGAGACAAATAAATAAATAAATAAATAAATAAATAAATAAATAAATAAATGCTGAGCCACAGGGGGTATTCCCAGCAGTTTTGTGGAGACACCAAAGGGACCTCATCTCCCCAGGAGATGGTGCTGAAGGGTATGTATCTGTCTTTCCAAAGGAACTTTTGGAATTCTCTGTGAAGAGGCAGAAGAACAGGCTCCTGCCTTAAAGACTCAAGATCTCCTGGAAATTAGAACTTTTCATTTGCTCTTGTGCTGCAAAGTGCTTACTATTCTCAAAATGTACACTCCTAAGGTATCACATGTTCCTGTGTAACCACTGGAGCTGGCTTAAAGTCCTCAAGGTTTAAGCTTAATTACCTTCTCTTGTGTTCTGTTATACAAAGTCTTCCTCTTAAGGTGCCTGTGCTCCAATGTTTTTACTGGGGGACAGTTTTGTTTCTGACACTATTACATCTTCCTGGGCGAAGCATGAGGTGCTAAGGAGAGAGAGGTGCTTAATCCTGATGTATGGAAGTATTCCTACAGGGAAGTTTTGGAGGGATTCTTGGCTGGGTTGGGAAGGGCAGAGAGTAGGATGTGGCACCAGGCTGCTTGCAGCTACAGTGTCTGAGGGCCTGGAGACTCTCAGACTTTGGGTAAGCTCTCAGTGATGGTCTTAGCCTGGGCTGGGTCTGCAGAGTGCCAAACTCTATTCCAGCATGATTTTGTGTGATTTGGGTGGGAAGCAGCAGTAGGACTTAGGTATTGATTGTGAGTAGTTGATTGTCTCCCTTGCCCAAGCTGTCTGCCTTCCCAGTTCCTCCATGCTGTAGTTGATGTTTGAAGAGGGGTGGAAAGGGATGATTTTCCATGGTTGAATACAGCTTGTGTATTTGCTGCTCTTGCCAGCTAGTCGGTATCTTCTAGCCAGCCCTTTGTGGAAAGAAGATGGTTTCTGGCCTGTCTTGCCCCTTCTGTGCTTTCACATTCTTTGCTTGCAGCGGGTCTGGCCCTAATTCTGGGCCTGTCTGTGTGTTCAGGGAGGCTGAAATGACTGCCTTACTTAGACTTCAAAACACAAAAAGTAAGTGTGGTTTAAAATGTGAATTTGTATTGGCTTTTCAGCATACCTTTGCTAATGCACAGAGCTGTGTTGCACGGAGCTGATCCAGCTCTGGCTGGAGTCAGGAGCAATTTGTTGTTGTCTGCTCTGGGAGCCTGGTCAGGTCCATCATGGAATGCCTGCATGGGGATGCACAAAATAGTATGCACAGGCTGGCCTTTGGATGCAGGCTTGCTGCCAGAATGAGACTGAGAAAATGTACCTGAAAGTATGGGACCTATTTTAAAAAATATGAAAGAAAAGAATGGCTGCTTCCAAAGGTGTCCATCAGCAGACAGATAATTTTTGTTCCACTGGTATATTAATTTTTTTCCCCTCAGTCCTTAAACTGAGATTTTTCTGGGCAAGGACTTTGAGTTTACATGTTTTTGTGTAGTGTCTGCAGCAGTAGAGCCCTGATATTACATAGGACATGAGAATAATAACTGGTCTGATTTGTATATTTTAAACCAAGTCAACTGAAAAAGATTACTCCTTTTCTTTTAGTCAGCAGTTGCATGTCGGAAGGGAAGTTAATTTTCTTATTGCAGAAATTTTCTGACCTATGTTAATATCTCTTTATTAAGCTTCCTAATTCCACCATATTACTTTATGCATGAACATAAGTGGTGTCCCTGACAGCAAAACACTGAATGATATTTTCAATGATAGATGAGCAAGAACAATAATGTATGTTTAAGCAGTGGGTTTAAAATTTTTTCTATTTCTTCTGCTTTCTCCCCTCTCCTTTCTGATAAAAGCATTCCAGATATTTTTATTTTTATCCAGTGTTTCCAGAATGAAAAGATATACCATTTATTTATTTATTTATTTATTTATTTATTTATTACTTGTTTATGTTATGTTGCTACCAAATAGGACTCTGAAAATTTTTCTCCAACTTTGCTGCTGTCTCATTTTGATAATTAGCTACACACAGCTTTAAGACTGGGGGTGGCAAGGTAAGGAAAATAAAGTCAGTTTGATGTAAAGTGCTGATTTGCTGTAGACCTGTGCTGCAGTTCAGACTGTTTAAAAACACTGGTAGATTAATTCTGCATGAATGGTCAGTTCCATGACTGCTGCTGACATAGAGCAGTCGCAAAAAGCACAAAGCCAGCAAAAGCTCTGTATCATATGCTCTCACTGATGCCTTAGGATTTTAGCTTTAATATTTTTCATGTATTTGTAATCCTGCAATTCTTTAGTGTATAACTCTAAACTCCATATAGAGTGCTATTTAGTGCTTTCCCATTTTGATCAGACAAAACAATTCCTCTCCAGGCCTGGGGATAAAGAGTTACTCACTGTCTCAGGCCCTGAGAAATGTGGACAAAATGTGAACAAAATGTAGACAATTGCAGCTGCAAGTAATGAAGTCAATGCTGGGCAAATAGGGGTGGGAGCAAACTTGGGGTAAATGACTTCATTACTTGCAGATGTAATTGGAAGATTAACCCCCAAAATGCAAACAGAGCAAACTTATATAAGTACAAAACCCTGTGACCCATTGTCCATTTTGGGTGTAGTCCCTGGGGAGGCCTTGTCTGCCCAAAATGTACCTGAGGGCCCTTCAATAAATATAATTGCTTTTTCTTCCCTTAATTTTTTCTGGTCTCTGTTTTAGGTAGCTCCAGCAGACACCATCACTAATTCAGCAAAAAAGAGGTTGTGTACCCAGGGTCTGACATGAGTCAGGTTAGTGTGACTGGATGTTGCTTATGGTGACGTGGAAGTGGTGGTGGTGCCAGCTGTATCTTAAATTGAGTAAAGGACTGGTTGAGAGGAACAGGGGTTAAACAGAAGAAACTCCTTAGAACTGAGGAGGACAATTTTTTTGTGGTAAGATAATGCCATAGAAAATAAAGATCTGGAAAGCATCTGGACATGTAGCATGTGCACTAAATGAAAAACATATGTCTAATACATGATTTTTAAAGTGGGTAGTGTTAGAGGCAGCTTAACAGTGCACAGTAGCATAGAGACTTGCAGACATATGTATGTTGTGACCTGTTACTTTCTTATTAGAGGAATTTTTTTTTCTTCTGGTTTTTTTTTTTTTTTTTTAATTCAGTTGGATTCTAATTCCTTTTGCTGGAGGCAAATCTTGCAGTTGTCAACAAAAGCCCTTGTTTTTCTGTCTGTCTCTGAAGAGAGCAAACCTTTGTTGAGGCTAGTGAGGAGGTAGAAGGTGTAACTCATTTTGAGACATCAGCTTTGTGTAAAAGCCAGTGTATGCAATTTCAGAAACTCCCAATACATCGGATGCATTTCAGTCTGTCACTGAAAGGGGAGTATTGCAGTAAGCTTGACTGAAAACCCACAAGGTTTAAGGATGGCCTCCTATTAAACCCCAGCAATATAAAACAATCCTTTCTCTCTTCCCCTGATCAAGGCCAAAGACTTGTTAAGCCATTAAAGAAGCACAAAGTTTGTACCAGGCTGAAGAGGTGGGAGAGGCCGGACAGGGATTGTTTGGGTGGGAGGAAGTTCACAGTGCTCTGTGTTAGGGGACTGTGTGAGTGGTGTTTTCAAGCAGGGTGAGGAAAATCCATCTCTGGGGAGTAAACTTGGGCAGCTTTTATCATACTGTGAGGCAGGGGAGTCAGCTAGTTAATTTGTCAGTATCTCCTCCATCCTTCTTTGCTTGGAGTGTACTTTTGTGGTCAGTTTGGATTTAACATAGTACTTAATTTTTTTCCAGTTTATGTGGGCTACTTACTCAAAAAGGTGGCTCCAACTTCTACCAGTACTTACTTTTTCTTTAAAAAACTCACTTCATCTGAACCAAAATGAGGAGCTTCCTGCTTTTTCATATCAAAAGAGGGAAGCTTATTAGGGAAATTAGCTTAATTAGGAAATTTCTCTTTCAGTGCTTTTCTATTCAAGATTATGCTGGGGCCTTGCTAGAGGCATCTTTCAGCTTTTGATTTGGTGGTCACTGAACACTTTCTTTTCTCACTTTTTTGACAAGAACAGAGAGCTGCCTCAGCTGCTAGTCAGTGGACTTCCTGTGTGCTGTATTGCCTTGAGCAGCTGTGGAGGTGATGCTTCTTACTTGTGCTGGAGATATCTGTGCAAATGCATCCTCTGCATTTCTCAGAAACCTGCCACATACTGAAGAAATACCTGCAGGTGGTTGATGCATAAAGCTGATGTGGTTTGGAGAATCTGCCATGGTGCACTTTGGATATTTTTAGCTGTATAGTTTGAAAGCTAATGCTTCTAGAGAAATTAGAGAAATGTTCAGCTTTTCTCTCTCCTTTTTTTTTCTTTTTTTTTTTTTCAGTTTGTAACTTCTTCCCTTCCCTGAATGCAGTATTGCTGTTTGATTGTGTGCTGAATCCCATTGCATTCAATTCAGTTGCAGTGCATGCTTTTAAAGCAATTCCATAACTGCATTTGCTGCAATCTGTAGACAAGGTCTGTCTGGTGGACACTATAAAAACATCACAGAACATTGGAAAGGCATGTTTATAACTTTTTTCTTGCTATTAATATTTTGAATATGATTGATTTGGATTCATTTAGAATTTTCCTACTGCTAAAATTTCTGTATTTTAGCATCTTTTGTGTAGAAGTGTTCACAGTTGCAGGTGAGTTGCAGAAGGGTCATTAAAACTATATGGCTGCTACTGTTCTTGTCCAGGCACAAGTAAAATATAAACATTTTCTGAAGTGAACCTTCTCAACAGTGAAAAAATGTGTATGTGAAATTGCAGTGGCCAGTAGCAGCTGACATAGAGGAAAATATTCCTATTATTGTTGGCAATACTTGGAGGTTTGCATTTGCTTCAATGTGTTGGGACTTGTGTTTTGGGAACAATTAAGCCACTGTTTTACCCCAGCGCATAAATATTTTTCTTACAGCATGTAATTACAAAGCTGGTATTTGTTTGTCCTGTTACATTTGGAGATGATATTCTTGAAACCCTGGGTAAAACATTACTTCTCAAGCTATTACACTATATGCTTAGTTTGGTAAGGAAATTTTTAGCATACTTTAGAATGTGTTATTTTTCTGGTAAAAATCTGCTGGGAAAGTAGATTTTTCCAGGCCATGTATACGTGGATACGTGTATACGCAATTGTTGAAATTAAGCATGGTGGCTTGGATCTGGTAGTCCTGTAAAGATCTTTTTGTGCTGCACCTGTTTTGCTGGGGCAAGTTCCTGGTGAGGAAGATGGTGGTATTCAAAGTGGAAGAAGCACAGTTCACATTAATGGCCAGTTATTTGTTGAGGCATGAAGTGTCTTGCAGCAGGCTGGGGATGAGGCATAGTGGAAGTGCCATGGTCAAACCTTCAGCCCCTCCTGCCTGCCTGGATGCTGCTGTGTTTCAGCTGTGAGGGATTCCTACCCACACTGCCTTCTTCTTCTCACAAAGCCTGCCTCAGTCCCCTTCAGGGAACAGGGTCATTCCTCAGACCCTGTTCCCCCACAGAACAGGGTCAGATGGGTGTCAGGAGGTGGAAGTTCTCCCAGGTCTGGCCCTTGCTGTTTCCTACCCAGGACAGGGGTTCAGTGGACCCTGCTGCTGCACAGCTGACGTGGTCAGTTCTCAAGTGCCCTAGACAAACCAAGGGGAAATGTGTGTCTGGAAAACCTGATTGGTGATGCTGAAAGAGTGCATAGACCTATAAATCCTACTAAAAATACAAACCTTGCTAATCTGCTCCCTGGTGCCAGTACCAGGACAGTGCCTTCCCTGGTAATGAAAGGTAGGCTTTACTTTATGGATCCCAGAGAGACAAAAATCAACACTTCCTCAGCCACAGGTTTAATGTGTTTGGAGTTGAGTCTGTGTCTCACTTAAGGTCCCCCCAACTACAAAGTCTTCTCCCCAGTTCCTGTGTATGCTTTTCTGGTTTTTATTTGAAGGATTACAATGACAATATTGGCTTTCTTTAAATTGATGTCAAAACTCCTCTTGGCTGCAGTAGGCTGAGGACTATAGGTTGAGTCAAAGGTGTTGCTGCCTGAAGTTCTCTTCTGTTACAGGTCTGAGTGGTGTTTGAGAGATCTCCAGTTTTCATGTGCTCCTGTGGTGATTCTCTAGAAATGAATACCTTTTTTTTTAGCCATGCCTGTGTAAATCTAAGTAAGATAATGGCTGGTCAGTGTCAGTAAGTGCTCTTTGACTTAAAAATTTGTTTTCTCTACAAGACCATCAGAATCAACACAGTGTGAGCTTGAGGCAAGGACCTTCCCCTGCACCTACCTGACAAATGGGCTGTGGCCAGGGGCTGTGATTATTTGCTGAGATGGTGAAGTGGCACATCCTTCCTCTTGCTTTGATTAAGTGGGGACTGAACTATCTGAGGTTCACAGGGACCCTGAAAGCATGCTTAAGCATACTTACACGTAGAAATCAAGCTCTTTCTGTTACATTTTCCCAAGTCTATGAGGATGCAGGTAACCTTATTAAGGCAAGGAAAGACTTGGGAGAGATGTTAGGCTGTTGTTAAAAGAAAGAACCTGTGAAAATGGTGTCAAAGACATCTAGCAACGGGATTGTCAAGAATCTGGCTCTTCTGGATCCATGCTCTCACAGCTGCTTTGTATTCAGTGTATTTGGCCACTTTTCCAAAGATGAGGTGCCAGTGTGACTTATCTCATTTGGGTTTTGGTATCTGGAGGATGAGCTTAAATTTTATGTTTAGAAACGTAGAAGAAACAGTTGAGATGTGTTTCCAGTTTCAGTGTCTGGAACTAACTCAGACCAAACAAAATTTTGTAGAAAGCCAGTGTTCTCATTTCAGGTGGTGTGTACACTGTAATCTATTTCTGTTGATTTTGCTCTTTTGTACTGATATGTGAGTTAGGGCTTAATTACTTACTTTTCAATGCCAATAACTGTAATTTTAGTTTCTTTGTGCTTTATTAGTAAGTCAGCGCCAGGGCTTTTTTTTAGACTTGAGATGGTGCATTGATCACGCCTTGCAGAACAGGTTGTGAAGCAGTGGAGAAGGCTTGCTCTCACTTGAGGTGACAGTGATGCTGGGCAAATGAGTTTCGTAAGTATGAATTTCTCATGGAACACCTGGAAAAGTGTTTCATTGTTGTTTATGTAGACCATTTAATTGCTGTAACAGTTAAGTGAATATGCTTTGATAGAAAACCTGGATTGAGCACTCTGGCTCTGTCAGGAAGCCATGCTTTTACAAAAGAGGTGTCATTTCCCAAAACCTCCATGAAAGCCTTGTGAAGCAGACAGACATTTCTTTGGTAGAGGACTAAATTACTGCATCTCATTGCAAGATCTAGCCTGCTCCCCTCTTGATTGTGTGCCTTGTTAGGGAAGGAGAAGGAAGAAGGGAGCTGGAATTGCTCCCACTCCTGTGACTCTGAGTTAATTTGTCTGTGGTGAAAAGATCTGTTCAGGTAGTTCCTGCTGCAGCCTGCCCCTGGGGCTGGACTGACCTTGCATGAGGGACTCAGGATATAAATACTTCTGCAGGGAATGGGTATAAAACTTGAATTACATTCTCAAAGTATTTTTCTACATAGGAGTTTTCAAGAATGGACTGCAAGTGATCTTTTTGGAAAAAAAAAGTGATTAAATAGGTCCTGTAATATATTTGGCTTCACACAGAGACAATTTGAAAGTAAACTGATACATGTTTTAGTTGCAGCAGTGGCAGAAAGAAGAAATATTTTTGAACAGAGCAACATGAAACAGGAGTATCTGAAGGCAGGGTAGAAAGTGCTGGAGATGATGATAGGAACTTGTATCTGATGTCAGGTGTGATAACCATACAGCATCAAAAATAATATTCCACTATTACTTTCTGTGTTGTCTCTGAATCTTATACTGTAATATAGGGTTTAACCTCTTTTTGGATAATTTGGGACTTTCCAGTTGAATCACTTAATTGTTTGGCCAGATACAAGGTAGCTGCCAATTTCCTTCTTTTTGTAAAATCTTTGCTTAAATGACCATGACTTGAATTTTCTTTAGTGTTGCAAGGAGTGAGCTCTGTAGAACTTTTCTTTTTATTACGTATGCACAAACTTTCCACTGTCTTTTTTCCTCCAGACAAGGATTTGTGAAATTCTCTCTCATGCTTACACATTATGTAATGTAATTAGTTTGAGATATTTCTCTGTCTTTTGTGAACCTGCGTTAGCATTTTTTAAAAAGGAGCAGTATGGCTAAAATTTGGCTTGAATTTTTTTCCCTGCCAACAGTGGCTAATTAAGTGAGAATAGTTTCCACAGAATATCTCCTTTGTTTTGCATAGTTAGGGCAAAGAAAACATGAAAACTGTGTGGCTGTGTACTTTCTCTGACTCAGGGGTCCAGAGGGCATAGAGATGGTTTGGGAGCTGTGGCCTCAGGCACCCATGTGGAAGAAATTCTGCTGTGCTCCTGTTTACTAGGCAGCTGAACTCACTGGGGCACACTGTGGAGGATCTTCAGAGACTTACCCTATTCCTGTCTCCCCACATTATTACTCAACAGACCAAAATGGTTATTCACAAATACAATAATTTCTTTTAAAAGAAGACTGTTTTAATAACAACAGTAAAAGCAGCAACTGCAATAATCGTAACACATTCTGGTTATAGTAGTGCAAAACCCAAAGACAAATAGGAGAAACACTTTGCAGCTATAATAACACTTCAGGCCTCTTTAAAAAGGGGTGTTTTCAGTGTTTGGGGATAACAGGCATGTTTGCTCTTGATACTGAACTCATAATGTTGTTTCCATTTGTCCTTACGGGAAGAGTCCTATCTGAGGAAGATTTTGGGTTTGAAACCAGCCTTTGCTTCTTGACCCCAGTTCATTAGATTTGTCTGCATTGAAGAGGAAAACACCTGCAGAGTTTGCATTGTTTTGACTGACGAGAAAGATGTCCTTGGGGAAGGTAGGCTGAGGTGTGAAGTTGTTGAGGGTGGCAAGAGTCACACTGCAGTGAAGTGTTTGGCTTATAATGACCAGGGTAAGGACAGTCAGAGGTGTAAGTGTGGCTTTCAGCCACCGAAATTTCTGTGTTACTGTGTTATGCTTTGTTTTTTACAAGACTTGTCTGTCGAGCTGGTGGAGCCAGTGCTGTGGTAACTGTTTGAATAGAGCAGGGCAGGCATCTTTGGAAATATGGCTCAGATATTCTTTTGTAGCATGCTTTCTGCCAGATGTTGGGGCAACTCTGCCTTATTTCGAACAACTGTGGCAGTCAGGAACTATGCTGTAGCACATTATCCTCCTCCTCAAGGAAATGCAGCTTGATCTAAATTTCCTCCCTCAGATTTGTCAGGCATTTGTTATTGTTTGCCCTTTCTTAGATCCTTTTCCTGTTCTTTTTTGAAGCTATTGTATGACAGGTTTTTCTTGGCCGGTTGCTTTCTATTTACTATAAAGAAACCCACAGACAAATATCTGGGAACTAGTGTTCTTTGAAACCATTTGTAGAATTGCATTGGTGCTTCTTTTTGAAGACTGAAGTCTAAGGTAATTTAAATAGCTTCTGAATTTTTAAAATTTTTTAAAACAAAACTTGCTTTTGTAAATAACAAAATATTTGGGTTCAGTTATTCTGATGCATTTTAAATAAAAAGCCAATTGTATTTGTGTGGGGTAAGATGGAATAAATTTCTTTAAAGATATTATTTAAAAAGCATTTTTGAAAATTAACTTTGCTGTTGCAGGCATAAAACCAGTGTTGTTTTCTAAGTGGAAGTAGGAAATGGAAGATTTGTCACTCTATCAGGGCCTGTGTATAGCAGAGTTATGAAGATTACAATAAGCTTAGACCTGAATTACACACCAGTGGGTCTGTTGAAAATGAGAAATTTACGGGATGTTTCAGAATGCACTTTCAATTTCAGGAATGAGTGACTGTATATGCAAAATTTGACAAAGACATTTACCTCCCAGTGGATGCTGATTTTCTTTTTTTACGATGGATCCCTGAAGATACACATAATGTTTGCTGAGTGAGTTAGTGACAACACTCTTCAGTCCATAGCTCCAGGTGAGCCTTAGTTCATGTTTATATTTTTCCACTCTTTGCTCTACCCCAACCCCATTTCAAAGCTCAGCATGACTGGACAGTTTGATAAAACTGTTTTATGTCTCTGTAATGGAGAAAATGCAGGGATTTGAATGATGGGCTTTAGGATCCAGGTTGAGTTTGACTCTCCATAGGTGATCCTACCTTTTGTAGCAATCCATGCCAACGCAGTATCGGATTAAGTTTTACTGGACTTGCACCATGGGGTGTGCATTAAAGTGCAGTCTTCAAGGATGGCAGAATTTTTAATGTGACTTGATCCTGTGCCACAGCCATTTGCCTCTGGTAGTCCTAACACCTGCAAAAGTCCTGTTATTTCTGCGCCTTCTGCTGGTGCAGCTGTCAGCCTGGCTTGCAGGACCCTCCTGCTGGTGATGCTCAGAGCTCTGCTGGAGCTGCACATGGTACAGAAGGGTCTGGGAAACTGTTCCAGGGTGCCTCGCTGGAAACAAGGGACATCTGTGTTGCCTCCCAGCTGGCTCTCTGCCTTGGGCTTGTCTGCCTCATGGATGTAACATATACCCTGCTTGTCACCCTTATTGTGTGCTTTGTGACCTTTTCATTTGTGTGAGTAGGAGGCAGTAAGATGTGGTGTACCTGTGCAATTGGATCTTCTTGTTTTCTCTTGTGTTCTAAAGGGGATTTAGAGTCTGAAAATAAGTGCAGAGTATAAAAAAAGGGAAGTTCATTGCTGTTACATAGTGACTCCTCTGAACCTGTAAATGCTAAATAGTTGTCATGGATTACAACTGGGAAAAATACAATGCTAGACTTGTTCCAAGTGGGTTTTAATTTTGTTTTTAAGATCTCAGCATATTGTGTGACACTATTAAATGGTTGCTTCTGGGGGAGGAGCAAAATCCAATGGCTACAGGCAGCCCTTAATCATGACAGAAGCCATGAACACATTACAATAAAATGTGAGGTTAAACTATATCCCTGCTGATATTAGTGTTATTTTATGGTAGCCAAATTGCACATAAGGGAACACAGAACGCTTTAAAAACAGCTAGTTGTGGCAAGTACATGCTTCCTCCTGCAGTTACTAGATTGCACATATACTCATAGCTTTTCAGAATACATTGGAAAATTTAAACTTGGGCCCTTAGTACATTGTATTTAACTCTCCAGTGAGAGGTACAGCTTGCATCTCATTTAGATATCCTCTTTTAGGCGTCCACCCTGCCTTAGATGTCAAAGGAGTAGGAGAGAAAGACAAAATGCTGATGAGGTTAAAGGGATAAACTCCCTTGGACTGGGAGGGTCCCAGCTGTAAGTAATAGAACTGATACAGCATTTAATCAAGTTTGCCAAGACCCTGAAGAGTGCATTAGTTAAAAGCTTTTGGGTTCTGGCCTGGGTAAATGCAAAATTAGTTTTAATAAACAGATGTATTACTCAGAATTAATTTTGCAGGCCACAACCCCACTCTTTTCAAGAGCATCTAATTTTTCTTAATGCTTATCCAAGAATCTTTATTTCTTTCTAGTGTGGTTGAAGAACCCTCACCTAAAAAGACTGGTTCTAGAATTAATCAAGTTGGTATAATTGGGAGGACTATCAGTTCAAGTCTAGTTGAATCCAAGTTCATCAGTATAAATTCTTGGTGGATGTCTAAGACGAATCAGTGTAATGAAAGGGAAGAACAAAATAATTCTGAATGAGCAGCCACAGCTCTTAGATGCGGATGAAATGAAAAATAACTGATGTATTTTCTGAACACAGATGATGTTAGTGATTAATTTACATTATAATTACAGGCCACAGATACCAAGAAGCAGTTTCTGTGTCTGTGTCAAAGTACACAGTGGGTTTCTCACCTGTGGTCCTCAGCAGCTGTCCCATCACTTACAGAGAGAATCTGTCATGAAAGTTGTCTCGCTTTCTGGTTGATCATGCAGAATGTGTCACTGCCAGTAGTCACAAGATGTTGCTGGATAAGTGTGGGCTAAGGATGAAAGATCTGCAATCACTGGATAATGACTTGATGATGGCTGTTGCTTATGAAAAGTTGCCTTCAACTTGGAACATCCTTGGAAGCTGTCCAGAAGGTGGTAGAGTTTTATTTGAAGTTAGAAAGCTTTTATCAGTGGTTTGGTGCACAGTTCAGAGCAGAATATCTCACTGTTTGGTCCAAATTCTCTACTCTTGTGCTTTATTTTGTGGTTAATGTGAAAAATTGTTCAAGTGCGAGAGGGGTAATCAGAGATTTGGTTTGTGCCCAGAGAGTTAAAAAGGATGGTTGTTGTACCTCTGTGTCCCTAGAAGGTTTTTCTGCCTTGACTCACTCTGAACGCAGTTCTTTATTTACAATTAAAGCTGTTTAAAAGAAGCAAGAACTGGATCATGAAGCTTTGCAGCCATAATTCTAACCAAGCGAGATATTTTGTCTTGGGAGAAAAAGGTGATAGAGGAGAGTATGTTACCGTAGGCATTCCAGTGTGCAGAATGGACATAGTTTTTGCCATTGTTCTGTCAATGTTTATCCTTCATTTATGATTGTGGTCATTCTTTGGGGAAAATATCATTAAATAAGATTCTAGTGTTTGTTTGGGTTTTTTTTTTTTTTTTTTTAGTTGTAGGGGAAGTGGAATGAAAATATAGCGTTTGCTGAAGAGTTTATTTTTCTTTTGCAGAGTCAGCTGATTTATAGCTGAGGGTGGAAACTGTGTTATACTTGCTAGCTTCACATGTTTTTCACTGAAAATTTGGTAGTTTTGGCTGTTTTCCTTTTAGTACTTTAAATTGCTGAAAATTAGAAGACAGGCAGTTTCCATGTCAGCCAAACTGAAAGAGATGCATGCAAGCTTTTGGGAAATAAAAACATGTCAGTTAAGCTCATTTCTTTGGGTAAGGGCTTTTTTCACATCTTAAATCTTTCTAATTCTAAATGACAGATAACTTAAAATCTGAAGAATGTTTTTTGTCTGTCTGTTGCAAACAGTTGCAAAACCAAATACCAAGTCTCATTCAAATATTGGCTAGACAGGAGAGAAAAAAAAGGCTGTTAGTTGTTTCATTTTATGTCGAGTAAATATTTGCTCAGCTTCTGGAAAAACTGTTGCATTTTAGCAGTGAGGACTTTGTATCAAAACCTGAAGAAATCAGCTGTAGTTTTGGTCACAGGCTTATCTAAGCATTTAATCAGCTGAAACCCAACCCAGAAGCATCAGCAGGATGTCAGGGGTACTGAGAGATGCTTGGGCATAGCCAGCTGGGTACCTGCTTGCTTGAAACATGGGGAAAGGTTATCCTGGTTGTGTTGTGGGCCCAGAGAGTCAGAGATCATCTCAGCCGGTGTCTCAGAGTAAGCTCTGCCAGGGCAACTGCTATCCACATAGCAAAATTGTTTAATTTTCAGTTGTGCTAATTGTTAATTTTCAGGTGTACTGCAATGTTTATATGGAAAAAGAATATGTTGCCCTTGCAAGACTTTTATAGGTCTTATATTTTTTGTTTCTATGTATTTTTCATACTTTGTTCACTTTTCAGTTTAAAATACTATACATAAATGAAATTTCATTGCAGCCAAAAAAGCTGGGATATGTGCCCCTATTGCCATACAGAGTCTTTGTGAACATCTGAAGTGTTAGACAAGCATGTCTTCAGCATACTGGGGTGGGGTTGCCTCGTGGGCACGGTTGCACTTGAAGAAGTGACATCTCTTTCTGTACAACAGATGCTGCGCTTAAATGAAACCGGGGTCTTTTGCCTGGTTTCTGAATAAACTAATTCCTGGGACCTGGTAGCAATGCTCATTTACAGTGGGAGTGTACTCCTGCCTGGGCAGTGCTTGGGCCCACCTCCTTTCAGGGGGACTCCTGAAAGCTTTTGGACAGCTTTTCCTTCAGCCCAAGGGAGGCTACTCCTTCCCGTGTCTCTCTCTGAGGTCCAGGCTTGGGCTGGGCCTCATATCTATTTTGCTCTCCCCTAGACAGTTTGTATAATATTTCTTAAACTTCTGTATCCTTTCTTTTTCCTTTTGGAAAGTATAGTTTTGATCCTCTCTCCTGGCTCTGAGAAGCACCGACTGGAGTTGCTTCCTTGTGCTGTCCCCGTCCCTGTATTTTTGTCCCCAAAGCCAAGAAAGCCCAGCAAAGCTGAGGGCTGTCTGTGGCTGAGGGAGGCCTGTGCACAGAGGGGAAGGACGGGGAGGGAGAAGGGGATGGACTGAGTCTGGAGAGCTTCATGCTCAGCACATGAGGAGAAATCCTTCATTTTCAATAGTGAGCTAATCAAAGGTTATCCCTGTACTTTTCTACATGCTCTGAAAGTTCAAAATGGGTGAGAAATAGGATCTAGAAATTTATGAGTATTTAGAAGTAGAATGAGAACTTTCCCTTCCTGCTGTCCCTACGACTCCTCGTACCAAAGATTGGAGATACCTTGACACTTGACATTGTCAGGATGTTCTTTTTAATATGAATGTTATAAAATATATGGGTGCTATCATCCAGCATTACTTAGGGCATAATACTTTTGTGATTCAGTCAGTTTTCAGAGCTGCAGGGCTATTTTTGTTGGAAAAAATACTTTTGAGTGACATGTTGCTGGAGAAAACTATTGCACTATCTGCTGTTTTTTGACCTCATTGATTTTTATGAGGATTTAGAAATGTAAGGGTTGATGGAAAGATAGGGGAACTCTTTGGTCATGGGAGTTTTGGTATTCAGGAAAAATGTTTGAATTCATTTATAAGGTATAAGAAGGATTGGATAAAGAGAGCCAAAAGATTATCTAGAGAGCATTGCAAATAATTCAGGAATTTAGTGTAGTTGCACAGGTCAGGAGTTGTTTGCCACATTATAGAAAGCTGGACAAAAGAAACAAGAAAGCATGACCCTCTTTGTAATCCTGACTTGTAATAGATGTCTGTGTGACAGCTGTGACAAGAGCTGCTCACTCCCACACAGTGGTCAGATGCTGAGATCAGCAGCCTGGTGCTAGAGAAAACTGGGGACTCAGCAAATGTGCTCTGCTTAGATATTTATTTGTTGGTGGGTTTCAGGAAAGGGGAAGGAGGGGTAGGGAGGGAGGGAGAGGCCAATTTTGCTTATTGCACCCTGATAAAGGATATTTTCCTTCTGAACCAGATTATTGAATTTATGGAGACAATCAGTATTAAATAATAAGCTAAAGAAATTGCTAGTGCTGCCAGAAAAAAAGAAGAGAATTTTCCCACAGTATTTTTGTTTACAAAAAAAAATTAAAAAAAAAAGGGAAAGATGCAAAGAAGGAAGGGAGGAAAGAAAGATTAAAAAAGAGAAAGAGAGAGAAGGAAGAAATAAATCTGAATGAGAAAAATGCTTCCAAGTAACTCTTTGTTTTCTTAGCATCATCAGGTTATGGCACCCTTCCAGTACTGGCAGTCCCAAGAACCATCAGACATAGGTTCAGCATCTTCCCTGCGGCTTTTTTATCCTTACAAACCTGTGTTTACCTTTCTCAGCTGTCAGAAGCAAATGGGAGCACAGGAGGGCACTTTGCAAGCAGTGCTCTTTGTGGACAAGAAACTGAGGGCATCTTAGTTTCTGGTTGTTTTGGAGGCGCTGTCAAGAGAGTGAGTTCCTGTTGTCTGGGTTACTTAACTGTGCTGGTAAACAAAGAACACTTGCTGCCAGTTTTGCCACCATTTACAGTTATTTTCCAGAGGACTGCTCTTTTAGGTTTTTGTCTATTAATGGAAGCAATAATGTTACAGCCTGAATTAAGAAAACTAATTGTGGATCGAAGAGAAGGAAACAGTGTTTAGTTCCCTTTTGTGAACAAGGAGATTTTCAATTTTTTTTCATAAATGCATTGTAATTGTTTTCTAGGGATAGGTCTTGCGGAATGAACTGAGCTGCCGTGTTGCTTTATTGTTGCTTTAGAGTCTGCCTTTGGGGGACACTTTCCCATTTTCTGTGGCACTTTTTCCTTTATAGCTCTTTCCCTCCCCTTTTCTTTGTAATTAATGCTACTCTTTTCACTTGGTAGTCTTTCTAAAGTGCACAAGCTCAAACCTGACTGATGCATGTCAGGATTGTGTCGTAAATTAAAGAAAATTCTGTCTGTGTCTCCTTTCAGCTGGAATTTTAGATTACTTTTTTTTTCCATTGAAGGAAATGGAAAGGAGTGCAAAGTGCTTGTTCTCCTTCACAGAATTAGAAAAACACTGGGAACAGTGGATAAGTGTGTCTGGGTCTGGTGAGATTTGTGAGGACAGGTAATTGTATTTTGGTCAAAGAATTCAGGAAGTTAGAGAAACAGATAAATCCTTGTCCCAGTTGGATTTGTCCTTTTGGAAACCGTGCCTGGCAGAGGGAGGAGGATGCTAGCCTGTGCGTTGTGAAGCAGATGTGTGTCTTCTAGAGCCTGCTGCTGACCCAGAAACCTGCATGGGGCAAGATATTGTCAAGCACATTATGATTCTCATCTCCTGTTCAGTGGAAACAATGGCAGAGAGGAGGCATTTGGGGTCCCTTTGACCATGAGGAGGCTTTTCTGGGAAAAGTACTGAGCACTTGGAGATACACAGAATGACAGGAGAGTGACTACTCTAAGAGATACAGAAGATAAAGTTTCCCATTGAGGGCAGTAGAGAGAAGTGGGGCTCTGGAGCCACACTGCTGCTGAAGATACAAAGCTGTGCTCTGACCCAGACCAAAGCCTTCAATCAGCGCTGGGCTGGAGCGTCCTGCTCTTCTCCTGGCTGAAAAGGGGTCCCAGCTGGCACTCTGCACTTGGATGGTGCTCAGCAAACAAGTGTCTTACACCAGACACCTCGGGGGAGTGTTTGGCTGCAGTACTAGAGGACGAGGACTGTCCCTCCCAGCAACAGACACCATCTCCTGTGGTGTTTTGCATCCTAGCTGGGGTTACCCAATCAGTAGAGTCAGGTGGAACTCCATCTGAGGCGTAGGTGTGGCTCCATGACGCGTGGGGCTGATGGATGGGAGCCTTTTCTGGCGCCCCTGCTGCTAAAACTGCTGGGGCAAGACTCCCTTTGCAGTGGACTCCCTTTATCTTCTCTCCTTTTCTTCTGTAGGGTTGATGCCAGTCTCTGGGAGTTGGTTCACGTGGGTATGCTCTCAGATGGTCTGTCACGTACCTGACTTCAAGCATTGTAGCCTGATGTCCCTCAACAGAACCACTTGTGTGGGTTTTTGCAGAAGTGGGATGCACTGGAGACAACTTTATAAATAATCTCATTCCTAACAGAGAAATGAAAAAAAATAGCAGTAATGTATAAAAGTATGAAGCCAGGAAAAAAATTCAATTTGTTAGCCAGTTTTGATGTCACCTCCTGCTTTTCAGTCTTGGAGTTTTTAGTCTCCTTTCAGGAAATGAATGAGATTCAGAGCCCAGAAGGGGCTTAGTCATTTCTGTCAGAGAGAAATATTTGGTTTTAGTTTGTTTTTTTGGACAGAGGAAGGGATTCAGGTGCAAGGAAGAACAAAAGGATTTTTTTTAATGTTGAAAACAGACTGTTTGAGTCAGCTCTGTGTAACCCAAAGAGAATGTTTTGGCTGGAAAACAGGGATGCAATGCAAAACAGTCTTGATAGTGCCTGTCATTTACAGCCCCACCTACCTTGCAGTAGCTGACCCTGTCTGAATCAGCCAGCAGCATGTCCTTCAAATCACAGAAGTGGTTTTGTTTGTACATTGATGGAAAATGGCATTTTATACCATTGAAATTAAATAGCATTTTATACCATTTAAATATGAATATGTTGAAGAAGTCTTGTGCTTTCCTTCTTTTCCTTATTTTATTCTTGCTTGCCACAGAAGGCAGTTGAATTATGTTGGGTTTTTTCCACAGTATTGGTCTATGTGTATGTTTATTTCTGGATAGTTTTCTTTCTGTTGTGTTTTCTTTGTGGTTCCCCCCTCCCTGCCTTTATGCCACACTTGAATACTTCCCTGGGGTATGGGAAAATAAAGTGAGAAGTGTAGAAAAATGCCATTTGTTCTGCCACAGTGAGGAAGTATAAGAGAAGATGGTAAAAGTAGAGAAATTGTTCCTAAGGGGAAGAATTGCTAACCTCCTGTTGTTTCAGAACTTTACCATCTTTTAATGAAAATATTTTCTTTATAGGCAGGTCTGTTTAAAAAGCTTATTATCCGTCATCATGTCTTTTTGAATTTTTTTTGGTGGTTTTTTTTGTTTTGTTTTGGTATTGCTGATTCTGGAATAGGACAACAGCAGATTTTGGATGTAAGTGTCCCTGGAGGTGGCCAAGCCCAGTGTTCCTGGACGTGATCTGGTCCTACCCTCCAGTTGGAGCAGGGCTAGCTTTGGGGTTGTATCAGGTTGCTAAGGATCAGGTTTTGAACGCCTCCAAGGACAGACAGTCTGTAACCTCTCTGGGCCACCTGTCCCAGTGCTTCACCCTCCTTGTGGTGAAAAATCCTTGTACTGAAAAGCATACTTACCTTTCCATTTATCCTTCAGAGTAGACAGCGCAAATTTCAGATTTTCCTTTTGTGAAGGTATTAGTAATTGCTTTATGTCATCGGTTTCTGTTCACTTCTGGGCAAGACATGTGGGACTAGTAAGAAGAGAGTAGCCTAGCAAATACATCATCTAGAGAGATAAAGGACGGGGAGGAATGTGAGTGTTGTTTCTGACTAAGTATATCAGGGCTGAGAGCAGACTCTGAACCTGCAGGGTGGCTCGGCTACCATGTGCATTCAAGCTGGCCATGAACAAATTTAGCATAAGGTTAGATGGAGGTTGTTAGGTTAGGCAGATAAAGATCAGTTACTAGACTATTTGTGGTGAGATAGTAGAACTTATTGTTTTTGATGGTGGTTTCAGAAGACAAAGATTAATTACTGTTATTTTTAAAACTTGTTCTTTTGCAGCAGACTTACTCATACTGCATTGTTTGTAAGATTTGGCTGCCAGAAGAGTAACTTTATTTGCTGCAGTGTTGGAGCAGACAGAAGGCTATTCCTCATCAGGGCTATCTAAGGGCTCCCTTTTTTGCTGAGTGGGAAAGTGCTAATCTTATCATCCTCAGAGCAAGCTTATCTGGCTTTTTTTTTGCATTGTTATAGTATACATTGAAATCCAGTGGCCACAGGCCAATGTTCAGAGTAAAGTTTACCTTTTTGTTTCAATGCATTTAGTCTGAGGATTAGGGTTACATCTACAGATATTTGGCATGTTTAATATTGAATGATGTATTTGCATGTGTTTTAATTAGATTAGTGTGTCTGCTGTCTTATTACTAACAGTGTAGTGTAGTGTAGTATGGTCTGCTAGAAGCATCTGAAGAACACAGCTTGACATCTAAAGTGTTGGCACTTTACACATCAAGACTTTAGCAGAGTTTCAGTATGCCAGATCAAGAAGCAATTCTGAAATTATTTTTTTTTCCTGTGAATGCATAATATTTGTTCAGGGTCTGCATTTTGGACCACATAATTTTCTGTGTATTTAAACATGAACTCCCTGGTGTACATATAAACACTCCAGACAAGGTTTTCTGCTGGGCTCCAGACGGGTAGCACAGCCTTGAGTCTGCTGAAGTCCTTTCAGGGGAGACTCTGAAGTACAGAAATAGCACTGGGGCCAGTGCTGAATATGCAAAGCACACATGATGTTATCAATCTGTATTCAGATAAACAGCTAGGGAAAGGGAAGATACTGGCGCACATTTTCATACTGTGACTGAATTGTTAGGTCATTCTCTGAGTGAGTGAGAGATCCGGGCTTTGAGCATTGTTTTTCATTTCTGACAACAGTATAATGAGAAAGGCATCCATGTCTAAACAGCAGAGACTTCTAGCTGATTGTTGCATTGTAGTTAGTCCGCTAGTTTCTTGCTTTGTGCCCTGCATCCCCTGGATTTCCCTCTGCACCATGCCCTATTTTCAGTTACTCTGCAATGGAGGGAACATGGTATGCTTCCATCAGATGAAAACAGACTATTTTTTTTGAAGAAATTTGAAGATGTGTGTGTTCAAATCACATCTGCCTGGGGGGGGGGAATTGTACTGTGGTCTCTCATTTTTCAAGTAGCACATCATCCACAGGTTTTGAGAAGCCTTAACTGTGCTTATTTAAATGTCCTCCATAGAAGAAGGTCTCAGGTCCAAGCAGACCATGGTGTTTGATGAGGAGTGTTTGACTGGGCTTCGAAACAGTGAGTTGCAGTCAGATCTTCTGGGCTGCATTGGTCAAGGCCAGGTTAGATGGTGCTTTGAGAAACTTCCTCTAGTGGAAGCTGTCCCTGTCCATGGCAGGGTCTTTGGAGTAGGTGGTCTTTGAAGTTTACTTCCGAACCAGGCATTTCTGTGGTTCCATGTTGCTTGTGGTTCCGTTAAGCAAAGCAGTCTGCAAGGGCTTCAGTTGGATTCAGTGGCGTAAAGATTGCACATGCTCAAAAACTTTGAAACATCTGTGCTGTCTTGTTTCATAGATGTGTAAACGCTATAGATCATATTAGTGTTGGTAACTAAAATGTAGCAATGATCATCCTTTCCAAAGACTGAAATAAGAAACGTTTTGTAGACCTTGGAGGAAAAAAACTCCCCCATGATTCATTACTTTCCTCTGTGGCTCTGGATCCTACAGCAGATCCTGTGCCCAGATGGACATATATTTTCCTATAATCTGAAATGGGGAGACCAAGAAAAAATTTTAAAGACTGAAACCTGTGGAGAAAATTGTTGCATAGGCAGGCTAGCAGGTCACATATTGGCTAGCCACCGTAAGATGAACTTTAAAAAATAGTGGTGTGACATTTTATATGTGTGTTCCACAAATATTTAGGTACATATTATGTAAATGTTTAGCGATATTCTGATATAAAGAATTCTCCCTGTGCCTTGTTAATGTGTCCACTTCTGTTAGAACTGCAATAAAAATAGTTTTCAGACACTACATTCAGGTGTGCTGGCTGTTAAAGTGCTCAAGTGCCCTGAAGCTCCCTTTTACTCTTATGCCTGGAATTTCTTTCATTTATTGAAGGAAGCATGGTGTCTTTTTCTGGGATTTAACTGTCTGGAAGTTTTGATTCCATCTGAAATGGAAGGGTAAAGAGTCTGGATAGGTTGCCACCAAATACTCAATACCAAATACTCAGATAAAAAACTGTATTACCAGAGGAGATCCAACAGTGATTTTCCCTCTGTAGTGGTAGGGAAAGTTTCTTAAGTTCCTTGCAATTCTGGCTCTATGGGATGTGGAGATAAAGGATTTTTTGGAATATAATAACACTCTTGAGTCCAACATTTTTGAAAGAGGCTAATGACTTTTCCCCCATTGCCTCCAGAGAAGACATTCAGCTTTGTAGAACACAACTCTTCTGTTAGAATGTCCAGAGAGGATGTATTTGGCTGAGACATGACAGCAGCCTTCAGTTATGCAAAAGGAAGCTGTGAAGGGGAAGAAATGAAAATTTCAGTGACATTTATTAAATCACTGGAAACCTAACACATTTTAGCTGATTATTCTGAAATCTGTACAGTGATGGTCCCTAAATAATTGACTCTCAGGGAGGAACACTTGTGTTTAACTTCATACCAAAATATCAGTGTAAGAAACTGGTTGAGTGGCACTTGAGAATATTTTATTTATTGCCCTTAAACTGCAGAGACCTTTTGTTTGAGAATATAGGTATTGAGGCAAATAAATCCTTCCTTGGAAGACAGGCCAGGGAATGGTGTGAAAGATGATTCAGCATCTAGTGACTAAGTCATGGTTGTGTACTCCTTTATTTTAAACTTCATCCCATTGAACTTGATGATTATGTGCTAAAAAAGTGGAGAGGAGAGAAAGGATTGACACATGCAGTTAGCTTTTGAGAAGAGAGAAGCAGGAATTATCCAGCATATTCTATGTATGTGTGTGTTATTTTATAGATTTCTTACTGTCCTGATAAGCAGCCTGCCTTGAGAAATCATATCCCTTGTTTAAATATTTTTAAATTTTTTTAGTTTAGATACTTGGCTGTGCTGCTGGATTCTTTGTGTTGCTGAGGCAAGGCAGATTGCAGGAAAATTGCTTTTTAACTATTTTCTCCATTGGGGCATTTACTGGTCCTGAGTGCTATATTACGTACAGAGAATGAGAGAAATAATAATTAATTAACAGCTGGAATTATCTAATTTCAGCTGATTTCTTTGATGGAAGAAATTATATAGCATTTAGCTATTCTTTTGCTCTGCATATGCAATTAAGTATGTAACTGGTGTTTTCAGTGAAAGACCTAAAATCTTCTGCCAGAAGGATTTTGTAGGTCTGAACCTGAGCTATATTATTTCTGCAGATGATAATAAGTGTCTTTTGATGCTTCCCAGCAAGTAAAATGCTGGGGTTTGTTACTGAAGATTTTGATCTGCTTGCTGTGTTTTTTTTAAGAGCCTGAACAAAGAGAAACTCTTCTCCACCTTGTGATGAAGTTGGGCTTGGTTAAGCTTTCCTTGTTCTTGGCAGCCCAGCCTGGAGGGTCATCAGCCTTAGCATTACCTAATGAGGATGGAGCAGCACCCTTAGATTTGGCCTTGCAGAATGGACACTCCAAACTTGTTGAGATCTTTACAAAGTGTGTATAATGCTTTCTTTGCTCTTTTCTATGAAATGAAAATTATTGTCATATAAGGGATGTGGGGAGTACTGTTATTTATCTGGAGAGAGTTGCCTATTTTGTGCTGGTTTCTGCTGCTTTTTGCCAGTATTATAATTTTAAATGGTAAATTTGCATTTACAATTGTAGGGAGTTTATTATTTGTGTCCTTCATTACATTTGAAGTCAATTAATAGTTAAATGATGGAGGACCGGCTGCACCATCAGGTACCTCTCTCAGCACTGTATCAGTTGAATCCTGACACACTAAAAACATGCAAAGACCTTCCTTAAAATATATATAAAGAAATATTTATATACAAACAGAACCATAGGAAAGCTCAAGTTTGGACAACAAATAAGAGAGAATTAGCAACGAAGACAGTGCTGCAGTTATGACTCTGTTTTGCCAGAGAGCTGCCACACTGACAAATAACTCAAAGGACAAGTGCTTTCTGGCACCTTTCAGCTGTCTGGAGCTCTGTCTGTACAGTCCTGAGGAGCTGCATGGGGTGTATGTATGTGTCTTGGGATACCAAATGGTAAGCATCAGACAGACCTTCTTACTCTTGGCTTTTCTTTGCAAATAGAAACACACGAGAATTAGGATGCATTTTTATTTTGGTATGTGGTTCTTTCAATTTTGGCTCCATGCAGCCTGTAGTTTATGTGAGACTTATCTGTACTTCAGCTTAAAAAAAAATACAGCATGGGTTCAGTACATTATGTCCAAACAATGCTGTATTCCCTTGAGATAATTTCTGTTTTTCACTCTTGTGGGATAATAAATCTGCTAGCTGCCAGTTGTGTCCTACTGCTATATATGGCAACATTGACAGGAAAAGGTACTTTTTTGCTCATTTACAGCAATAAGGAGAAATAGGTATTGTCACAGCTTGTTCGTTCCGGCTTCTTTAAGTAGTAACTGTCTGAAGCTAACATTGTTTTTTCCCAGTTGATAGCTAGAAGTAGCTCTGTGTTCTTAAGGCTGAAAAGAGTCATTGGTAGGTTTTTGTTTGCCCAGCTGTGTTTTCAGTGGCTGTTTCAGATTTTCTGACTCTGGTTTTTGCGGTGGGTGTGTTGGGGTCCTGACGGGCTGTGCTGGAGGCGAGCCGGATGCTCCCTGTGGCAGCACTCTCAGTCTGCCTGTGCAGAGGGCATCTGCTGTGGCTAAAAGGGTTTGTCATTTCAGCTTCCAGGGCAGTCAGTCGCTTGACATTTCAAGAGCGGAGATCAGCGAGGGTGCCTGCATACAGTTTGTTCATTCATCTGGAGCTCTGGCGCTGACGTTCAGTCACACTGCACAGCACTTGCTGGAGGCAGACATTAAGCTCTTCAGAAAATACTTCTGGGAGAGACCTCTTCTTTACCAGGTACCATGGATTTTCTTCATGATTTTCAGCTGTAGACTTTTCAGGCTGGATTTGTTTTCATTGAGTAGCCTTGTAATTTAAGCTGCCGTGTCACTGATCGCCAGTATAACTTTATGATTACTGGTTTGGGTTTCTACTTGGTGTAGGTGCAGCACTTTGTAAGTCTGAAGCTGGAGCATAAGAGGCGTTGAGGACTTTGTAAAAGCCTCTTTTGCCTCCCAAGTTGTTTTTCAATCATGGTGGACTCTAAAGGGAGTATCTTTCCCTGAAATCTCTGTGTCTTCAATTGCATTGCCATTGTATTTATGTTTGTACTTGAAATATTTAATTTAGTTCCATTCTTCCAGTAGTGTAATGCCTGGGAGCCTTTATCAAGAGCCAACCCTGGTCTGTTATTTTCAGCAGAAATACAGAGTACAGACTTTTTCTATGGAGTTTAGTTTAGTTTTTCTTATTTTAATGTAAAATGTCTGAAGCACTGTTGACTTATGCTTCAGGACATCTCTTGATTCAGTAAAATAAAGAGAATGCTTGAATGTATAAGTTCTTTAATAGCAATGCAAATGCTTACCTGTATTTTTAGATTGAGACTGCACAACATATATAAAACTAGTTAACACACTTAAAGTTGGCTTTTTTTCTGGTCTTGAAATTCAGCTCTTCTTTTCCATTCTTAGCTTTGGGTTTCCTCATTTGGGCACTGATTTTCCTTGTGTTACCTTTATTTCATGCTGCATTTTTTTAAACTTAGAAAATTATTTAGATGCTATGTTTAATACAGAAATTTAAGGCGTGGCGTACTGTAATAGTCCTTATGTATATTATTACATAACTGCATTATTGAGATTTTGATTTGTTTCCATACAAAAGAGTTATTCTCTGTAGTTTGCAGAATCCCTGCAATTTGTGTGTGGCTTTTCCATTAACAATAATGAAATCAAAAGGAAAACCAAAACTATAATCAAGAACGCATTGTTATTTATATGATTGCCTTTTTCTTGCACTCACAAAGTCCTTGTTTTACATTCAGTCTTTGAAATGGAAAAAGAAAGTGTGGCATGTTAGGTAGTCTCAAAGACTCTGAAAAGCTAGAAAATTCTGCATTTGGTATTTTCAGGAAAGAGCCTACTGCCCTGGATTTGTTGGTTCCCCTTTTGTCATTCCTCTAGTTGCAGCAGTCTAGGTTCTGTTGTGGGGACCTTATTCCCCTCCTGCTCAGCATCAGTGTTGCGGCACTTTGAATCAAGTAGGAATAGACCAGAATGATTGGGAAGATCCCATGGTTCATTTATTTAATTTTTTATAGAAAAGCTGTTGTTTTTAGACTATGTATTATGGCCAAAAGCAAAGATAAAATTAATTTTCCTTCTGTTGCAAACAAGAATTTTGAGCTCTTTGGTTGTATCCAAAGCATTGGGAGGCAATTATAAATCTTGGGTAGGTATTAGAGATTTCACAGTACATAGTCTTTTAAAAATAGAAATAGAATTTACTGCTGTCCTAGAGTATTCATGTAATCTATGGAAGACTAAGGCTGTACATGTGGTGTCTTGAGACTGTACCAATGACCAACATTGCTACTTTATGCTTGAGTCAGAAAATCATGAACTGAAGAAAGGGAGCTTTGTCTCAGTTATGGTGGCATGTAGTGTTGGATTTGTGTGAGATGATTGCCTCAGACAGCAGCACATCTATTCATGCAAGAAAAGCATGAATCTTTCCCAAGTATATTCTTCACTCTCTGCTGTGCCAGTTCTTTCAGTTAAAACAGTAATGGAGAAGTTAAAACAAGCTGCCAGTAAGCTAAAGTCACTCATATGGGAGCCATGCCTTCATTCAGCAGTTCAAAAAGTGGAAACTCTGTGGCCACTCTAGGCAACAGAGATGGGGGAAGATAGCTGAAATTGCTGAAAAAGAATGTGAAGTTGCAAAATTCTGTGTGACCTCCTTGGGGCAGAGATTGCTGTGCGGTAGTGGGGCCTGCCAGTGGGACGATGTGGTTGGTTCCTTGTGCACCTCCAGTGGAGACCTAGGCAGCAGGAGAAGGTGATCCACGGGCAGTCTGAGCTGCGGCAGGCAGCACAGCCAGTGCAGGGCCCAGGGCTCTGTGGGAGCAAGTGAGATCTGGGGACTGATGGATACATTTGAAACATGTCAGAGTAATAAAAGAAGCCAGAATTGGCAAGCCAGGCTAATCGTCCAAAATGATTACTGTAGTTTATGGTCATTTAAGTAATTTTTTTTTGCCTGGTGATGGACAGATTTAATAGTTTCCCAACTTTCTTTTGACTTTTTCTGCCTGACAGGTGTTTAAGTGGGAAACTGCCTAGCACAGCAAGAGATGAGCAGAGAGAAATGTAACTTGCCCCACTGAGGTGGGACTTCATGGCTTTCAAATTAGTTTGGCTGCAGTATTCAGCCCAGGATCATCCCTGGCTTTTTCTTTTGTTCAGGTTACCATGTCTTTTCTCTGTTTGGTAGTTGGCAAATACACAGACAGTCTACTAGAGGGAAAGACTAGAAGCAAGCAGAGTAGTAGATGAAAGGACACAAAAGAATCCATTCTTTCTTCCTCCCACTTTGTTTTTAATTTCTGAGAGTAATTTCTAAAATAGGAGACTGTATCCCAGCCCCCTCTTCCTTTTGAGCAGGAGTTGGTGTATATCTGAGTGATACGCACTAGCAGCCTGGCCAGAGGCTACAGACAGGGGGAGTGGGATGTCTCCTGGCCTCCCGACTGGATCTGTCATGTAGTTAGTGTTTAGTCCCGGTTTATTCTCTTTGTATTACCTATCCCTCAAAATTGCTTGCTTTACAGGATGCTTTTAATGTAAACTAGAATTCTGAATGGAGTTGTTGTGCAAAGCTGTTGTGCTGCTTTTCTCATAGAAAAGAAGGCTGTAAGCAGTGAAATGCAAATGGCAAATCTGTTCCTTTAGATCTTTCATGTATTGTAAGCAGGAGGTGACTTCTCTCTGTGGTTAAAAATATTTTATTGGTTTTCCTCTTGAGGGATTGCCGTCAGTTTCCTCTGGAAGGTAGCCAATAAAATATTCTTTGTGGAATTTCTCTCAGTCATCTTAGTATTGCTCATAACATAAGTGTTTGTCAGTCTTTGATACTGTTCTTGAGTTTTCAGATAAATGTCATGGGCATCAAATACAGTTACTGTAATTTTGACTTTTTTTTTATAGAGTATTAATTCAAATGAAGTTGAGACAGTGGAAGGTCCAAAAATGCCCTGCAGTACAACACGCTTTGTAGAAGGTACAGTTTTTTATTCCATAATGTTGCAATCTTTCAAAGCTCTAGAAAGTTGGCACAGATTCATACATTATTTATTTATTCAGAAAGATCGTGTTTCATATGATTTTAGAGACCTGTTAGTACAGAACAGTGGAATAGGTAAGTCATACATTACAAGAGTTTTGTAAATCATGATACTCCCCACAGAGCTTGGTTTTCCAATGTCAGACTGAAACTGTTCACAAAATATTATGACATTTATAGTGACTGGAAAAGCCTTAACTGATTCCGTTTTAAGAGCTAGAAAAATGTCAGGTGGTTCCAGGAGAGGGCAGTGTTTAACTGAATGAACTCTCCTGCAAATTCCAGTAAAGCCTCATAAGTTAATAAAGATAGGAGCAGAGTAATGATTTGTACGGATAGTTCTGGGATTCAGCCTAAACTTCTTAATGTGGCAAAATCCTCATTTGTTTCCATTAGATGTTCACTATTTTGGTGAGCAGTTTACCTCTGCAAGGATTGTGGGACTGTTCTTGCGGGTGAGAATGCTCTTTCATTACCAAAATACCTCCCTGTGTACCTCAGAGCAAGCAGGTCTTAGAGCTGAAGAGAAAATCTCAAAAAAGTATCATTCTTCAGCATCAGAAGCATGAGGCTTGGGGATATATGATTCTTAGGAATGAATTAAAAGTTTTTATCAGTTATCCATCAGCCTTCCTTGAGGGCAGCAGAAATCTGAGCACCTGCACAAACTGCTGACAGGACCAGGACCTGATGCAGGGAAAGAAAGGACGGGCACTAGTTCAAGGAGCATCAGCAAGTAACTTCAAGTGAATGGGTAAAATAGGGACAAAGTCATGAATTTAAATGTATAAGCTGCCATTGCTAGTGCTGAAAAAGAGCTTTGTACCCAGTTTTTCTGTCCATCTTCAGGCAACAAGTATTCTGCCATTAGAAGTTACATTTGCAGAGAAATAATAAACAGTTGTTAACAGTTACAAGCTACATATCTGTTATTGTGAGTGCAAGTGAGAATTTATTGTACTGGTTTTGTGAATGACCTTGCTGATGCAGTGTGAAAATGCATTTACTCTGGGTGTTCACCTGAGAACTCCACTCTGATCAGGGTGGTCTTTATGCTGGTGCTTGGGGATAGAAAGTGAATGGCCTTCATTGGCAGTCTATATGTGGCAGTCACTTGGCCAATGTGACTTGTAGGTGGTGATTATTTCTATATTTTTCACAAAAAGCAGCTTTAACTTGGTCTGACTTGCACAAGCAGAATGCAAACATCAATGGGTATTCATAGCCCAGAGAGAGAGCGAGAGAGTCTCCAGTTCAGGACATCTACTCTCATTTTGGATTCTGATAAGCACCAGAGATATTTGGCATAGCTATATGTGTTTTCAGTGGAAGCTGTATACTTTTGTGCCTTCATGCATCAGAGTTACTTTGCACATGTTTAAAAAAAAAAAAATCATTTCAACACCTTGAAAAGCAGTTTGTAAGTATTGTAAATACATTTTGTAAGTATTCAGGACCAACACAAACAGATTGTAGTAACCATGTTGCATGTTCTATGCTCTGTGATATCTACTTGTAGACAGGAGAAGTCTATAACTACTGTTTGTATGGTGTTAGTCAACAAAGTTTTTTCATCTTCTGGTATTTTAATATTTAATTGGTTGCCATATTTCTGCAAGGACTGTTTCCTAACCACCAAGTAAAAAAAATTAAAAATCACTGAATGGTGGTTACTGGTGACTAGTGGTTTGTCTTAAAATTTCCATTTGTCAGCACTCAGGAGATCAAAAGAACTTTGTTCCAGATTGAGTTAAAATTGTTGCTGCTGGAAGCAAAAATTATATGAAATTATTGTGCTTTTTTACTACATTCTGAGTTGCATGCATTGAACTCCTTTAAAAAGTGTCTGCTAAGTTCAGGATTTTATTTTGGCAGACTCATGTCATGAAAGTATCCCCCTCAGATTTTAAAACTGCTGCTGTTCCAAGAAGGAGTAGCTACTCGCTCCTAAAGTCAAGATCAACAGGCCTTTAAAACACCATGCTATCAGAACCCCTCAGCTGTTAATGAGAGGGGGCTGATATAGCCAACTTCCTCCATTTCTTGTGAAATGCCATCATATGAAAGCAGTGGGTCAGTGTAAGGTGATGCTGCTATCTTGATCTCCAATAGCAACTTAAATTCAAATACATGGAGTGATGCATTCTCCTGACAGGATGCAGAACAAAAAGTGAAGTAGGTGGTATTTTGGCTAATTTTGTACTTTGTGCTTTTCTTTTCTCTTTTCTGAGTTTGAAATTCCGTAGCTGTGAGTTGACTGAACACTTTTGCTAAGAATATAAGCCAATTGTTGCTACAGTATATATGGTATAGAGAAAATGGCTTTTTATTTCTGACAATTGTGGAACTGAATAATAATAATAATAATGACAAGTGCATGTCAATACTGTAGAAAAATCTTCTCATGGAAGCTTTAAAGTAAGAAGAAATAGTCTGTTCCTACTAGCTGAAAGGTGGAGTCTGGAATGTTTAGTTTGACAGCACCAGGAATTTTGTGTTTTGTGGTTGTGCTGTATTAGAATTCAAGGGGAGATGTATTCATGAGTGCTGCAGGAGTTTAATTAAAGAGGGTGGATTAATTCAAAATGAATCACTGTGGTACTGATCAGCATGGACCCAGTCCTAATTCCTGCCAGTGTCCAGGTGCCCTGCTGAGGTCAGGGACAGCATCTTGCAATGGGCACATAACTGCATCTCAGAACTTGTGTGATTTAGGTAATGGGCAGCATTCTTTGAATGGTTTTTTCCAAGATGTATTGATAGAATTCTTTTTTTTAAAACGCTGAGTGTATACTTTGTTCAATGCCAGTAAAGGTCCCCAGGCTCCATATACCTCAAGGCACCCTATGCTGCCTGCTGAAGCATGCTCAGTTTAACTGTTTGCTGGAGCTGGAGAAATGAAGAGGATGTCTGAGAACAGATATTAACCTAGAGTTGAAAGATTCAGTATAAAATGAAGCATATCTACCGTGATGATTCTATCCATATGATTTCAGCATCATTTGATTTTAAAGTATGTTTGCTAAACAATAATGTTCCTGGATGCACGAATGAGGCTTGTGTTCATTTACATTCCTGTATCTTTGCTGTTTCACAGTAGTCCTTCAGGCTGCATTTGTGCAAAACTTGGAAAGTGTGGGAGGTGTTTTTTTTGGTGTTGCTGTCTCCTTCTCCACATCCCTTGGAAGAAAATATAAACCAAAACCCAAACAAACAAACAAAAGAGCGACAGTGTAGTGAAGATGTTTTTTTACTTTTTGGGTTAAAAATGCAAAGTCCAATTTCAGAAAATGCATGACATCCCTGCAAAAGAAAAGCATTGGTGTGAGGCACAGTCCTGGAGCTGTTGATTTTCTGAGTGTGTGGGGGTTAATCAGCCCAAACATAACTGTGACAATAAAATAGCTCTTGTTGTGCATCCAGCTTGCATGCTGCCCACGGGATCGCTGCTGCGGGGAGATGCATGGGCTGCCCATGTCCATTGTTCTGGCTTGCCTGCGTGCTTCTTGTGTCCCCTTTCCTATCTAAAAAAGGAGAGAGACCAGCAGCAGAAACTAAAGCAGACCCAGACTGAATTTCCTTGTTATGAAAGGCAGCAATCTTTGCTCTTGCAGGTCCTCTGAGCTTGGCTTCTGATGAGTTGTCCCAGGATGATACAAAGGTACAGATTTCTCTTTTTACCAATAGCTAAGCTTTATTTAGGGTGAGAAGCAGCAACCTCTGCATGCCTATCTGAGCTAAGAAATAAGATCTAGCCTGCCAGGCAACCTGCTATTTCTAGGCTGCAGGAGTAGTTATGTATGTAGATTAAAATTATTTGAAATAACCTATTCTGTAGTTGTGGGTTGGAATGCTAGGTTACAGAAGCAAACTCTGCTTTTGGACCGGAAAGCTCTTGTGTTTATGGTGAAGCTTAGTGCCTTTAGGGAGCTGGCAGCTGCCAGTTTGGGGTCAGCACCAGACCTATGTCCAGCGTAAGTTTCATCCTGCAGACAGCATGGTTCCTTACATCTGAGGAGTTAGTCTCTGAGGGAGACTTTGTGGGTAGCTGTGAGTCCTTAACAGGATGCAAATGGCAATAATGCTTGATGCAAAAAAATACTGCAAGTTCCCATTGTCATCTACTTGGAGGTATCTAAACAGCTTAGGGGAGAGACCAAAATATGTGAGAAATGCCATTACATCTGTATTTGTGTCAGTTGTACTTGATCTCTAGTCTTATATTCTGCTTTTTATTTATATGTATTTGTTTACAAAACTAGAAAATCTTTGTCTTGGTATTTGTTAAGTACCTTTAAATCAGGAGCTTGATTAGTACCTCAGTGGGTATGAAGCTAAAATTGTAATTTAGATTAAGAGAAACAAAATCTGGTCAAACCAGGTAAATCTAGTAAAAGTTGTATCCATACCAAGTGACTACCGCTGTTTTGGGTTCTTTTAGTAACATTTGAATGTAGTGGAATGTTGCTGAGCTGACATGTTAGGTAATTTTTATAAATGTGGTGACCTCTTTAGGCTTTTTTTGTTTGGTGTCTTGGATTTTTAAAATTTTTATTGCCAGCTGTGAGGGAGAGTAACCATTTGTTTGGAACTCACATTTTTGGTATTGTAATCTGTGACATCTCAGAATTAAATCTGCAGCATGCACACATTTTGGAGTCTATACTGAAAGTGTGTGTTGGAGCACAGTGTTGCAGCTCATGAGTCTTGCTGGGGGGAAAAGATTCTGGTCCCATACTGATTGTCTCTTGTTTTGATCTAGCAGAAAGAATATAATGAACTTCTAATTAGTGAACTGAACTGTGACATTTCTATAGGTATGAATAGCTCAGGCATTAGAAATATTTCTAATCTTAGAAAATATTGCTGTTTTCTCCATAGCACTGTATATTGGCTATAAGCCAATAAACTTTGTAAGAGGCTGAAAATCAAAGTTTACATAGGAAGTAAGATATGATTTGGTCTCTTCTTTGATTATGGTTAGGATTTGAGTCCTTGGAGTTCATTTGCATATGGAAGTAGCATGCTGTGTCAATTGCATTTATGAAAATGCCTAAATTGAATAGTACTTGAACTGAATTATGAAGGCCTGTAGCACAGTTTGCAACTAAGCATAAATACAGTACAGTGTTTGTCTTGAGAAATATAGATCACTTTTTCTATTTCTAGCCTTTCCAAGACTCTGGGGTTCCTTCTAAAGAAAATGAAGATAGTGTCTTGGTGGCCTTAGGTAAGAAAGAATTAAAAATTTTTACTTCCCGAAAACTGCTGATAGGTAGTGTTATGTCAGCTACACACAAGACAGTTTCTTTTAAAGAGGTGAAGGTAATTGACATTGCAGAGTAACTTGCTGAAAATCAGCCAGTTGTATCTACGTATCTACCTCTTTTGTCTCTGGCTTACATAGATGTTGTATCCAACAGTACTGTGATACCACGACTTTTCAGTAATGTGTTAGGTGTTGTAGGAACAGCCACCTTGAAAATAATATCTGATGGAGAAAACATATGTGACTGAAGCCATATATGTGACTGAAGGTGAAATAAAGTCTGTAGAAATATTTAAATGACACAGCGAGTTGTAGGCCTGGTAGGATAATATAGCCAGCTGTGCTAGACAGCACATTTATAGGCTGAAACTCCACTGGAAAGGTTTTTTCAAGCCTTGTGGAAAGCTACAAGAGCAATAGACAAACATGGGCTCGTGGAAAGCACAGCAAATTGGAAAATATAATAAAATAAAAAAATATAACTAAGCTCTGCAAGTGGGAGCTGCCACTCTGATGTCACTGGCCTGTGGTCCCGTGCTGAGCTCAGAAAGAGCAGCCCAAATGGAGGCATTCTGTATGCAGATTTTGGTGCTGCAAAGTGAATATTCACTTGGTGTGTGCCGAAAGGAAGGGGATAGATGTGCATGCATAGGGGGGATATATGTTGGAGGGAAATGAGCTGACATAAACTCAGAGACAGTTCTAAGGTAAGAAGCTGGCAGAGTGTTTTATTGCCTCTCACTAAATCAGCATTTAGTTATGTATTGTTTTAGTAACAGTTATGCCAAATACCTGTACTTCAACTATTTGATGATGATTTTCCCACTGTCCCATACAGGGAATACGAGAGCACCATGAGGGATTTAGGACTAGTAGCAAAAGCCCTAATATTCACGGTCATTCTAACTTTAGTACTTCTGAGAATAGGACACCGTACCACTCTTTGCCTTGCTCAAAAATGCAAGGTATGTGTGATGTTAGTGCCCATGGGTTCAAATCTGTTTTGTCAAGCAAGACCAAAGTATTGCGCTGTATCTCAGTGTAGGAGTGTGTGGAGCCACTGGGGAGTGATTATGGTTTGTTAATATGAAAACCACATTTGCTCTGGTCTTTGTTCTAGCTATACCATCTGGACAGAACATAAAGTAATTTAGAAGCTGACAAAGTAGAAGTTCTCCACCCTGAAATGATAGCTGATATTTCTTTTTCTTACTTCTGAAATACTTTTTCCTTCTAAGGCATCATTTGCACAGAATTGCTTGTGACAGTTGAAACAGAAGCCAGGCCCTCTGGCTTCAGACCTGCTCATTCTCTTGTGCTTGCTTGGGCAGATGCATCAGATCCTGTGTCCTCTTGGAGGAACAAGCAAGTGACTTTGGCCATGGTTCATACTGTTAGGAGTGGTAGTGCAGATTTTTAGAGGAGCTAAGCGGGTAAAAAGAGTGGTGAATTTGAGTATGATTTGAACAAGTTTTAGGTGCTTAAAATTTGATTTAAATAAATTTTATTAGGCATCTTATTTGCATAAAAGTAAAATTATAATGTGTAGATATACCTATACGTGTTCATACATGTGTGTATATGAAATGTGTCCTCAGCACAGGATTATCTTGTATTAAACTAAGAAAAACTCCTTGTTGTAATGCCTATATGAGAAAGAAGCAGCCCTCTGTCACCCTCTTTATCTTAATTACTTTAGAGTGTGTTTAAGAAGTTGAATGGTTTGTGGAAAAACTGCAGTGAAATCAGTTCTACTCATTTTAGAAGTCTCTGTAACTGAGAGTTTGACTGCCCTGTGTAAGGACTGGAGCATGGACTTACTGCTGGCCCTACTGTGAGCTGTCCTTGCCCATCTCCGGGTTGTGCTCTCAAGTTGGCCAAAACACTCATTACGTAGACATGCAGTGGGAGTTTGCCATTGACCTCAGCGGGGCCTGAAAGGCTTCCAGTGAGCACTGTGCATGAGATCTGATGGGGCTGGATTGCAGGCTAGGGAATGAGTGGACCGTTGGGTGTGCAGTAAAAAGTGGAAGCGGGGAGGGATGAAGAAGGGTGGAAATAGTTTGGTGACAGCCAGAAATTTTTTAGTTTACCGAAGCTGTGTTTACTGGTTTATGTGAATGTAAAAATCAGCATATGTTCTAACCTGACTCATTGAACCATATTGCTGAATATCATAGTTTTCTGACCCTGAATTGTTTCAAACTATTCTTAAAAAAAAAGTTTGCTTGGCAGTGCTGTTAAATGGCAGTGGTTTTGGCAGGAAAAGCACACAGTGGGGGATAAGAAGAGAAATTCAAATAGTTGTCAGTGGGGGAGAGGGAAACAGCTAAAGGGGATTGAATGAAAAAGAATGAATAGAAACAAACAAACTCTGGCATCTCACTAGTAGCTGGATGTGCAAATCAGAGAGTACTTGTAAAAGTGAGAATGCGAGTGCTCTTTGAATGGGGGTACAAAGTCCCCCACTTCTGTTTCTCACTCCTTTTCCTATGTGGTTCTTGCTTTAGAAATCTTCACCAAAAAATCAATGTTGTCATGGAATGGTTTTCATTGGAAGGGACCTTCGAAGTAGCAGCGACTACTGGGAGGGCTCTCCTGTTCCTGCTCTCTGTGTTCTTTCTCAACATCCCTTTCAAGCATGTTGTTCATTATGGCACTTTCTCCACAGCGTTTGGGAAGTGCCTTTGCAGAAGTGCTTTCAACGTTTGGTTGGGCGCTAAAAGGGCACCAACACTCCCTTCTCCCTGTTTTCTTCATCTTTGGATTGGGACCTGGCTGCCTTAGGCACCAGGTCTAGTAGTGAGTCTTGTAGTTTGGTTTTGAGAATTGTAGTTCAATTTTTGTTATGCAAAATGTTTCTCATCCTCCGGGATCTCTGAAGAGCCCCAGGGATATCAGTCCAGGAGGGGTGATGGGCCAATAAGAAGCCAAGAAGATGATGAGTTTTGGCTTTGCACTATTTAAGAATGGAAGGAGTAGGAGTAGGGCACAGCAGGATGCTAGACCATACTTAAGGAGAGGCTGTAGGGAGATGCTCCAGTACTAGTCACACCTGCCTGTGTTCTTTCCCCTCTTTCTGTCTCCTTTGGAAATTGTTAGAGATCTGTTTTATGTATACAAGAGAAAAAGCTGCTAAACAAAACCCAAAACCAGCCAACCAAACCTCACCCTTACCCTGCCCCCCCCCCAATGGACTTTTTTCCTTTTTATCATTTAAGGTAAATGTTCTGGAAACATTGTCAGAAAACCAATATCTATTGGGAAG
The DNA here is from genome assembly GCF_028551555.1 of Melozone crissalis. Classification (NCBI taxonomy): domain Eukaryota; kingdom Metazoa; phylum Chordata; class Aves; order Passeriformes; family Passerellidae; genus Melozone; species Melozone crissalis. The sequence goes on from NW_026535783.1 coordinate 48,849,469, forward strand.
AACGAATAAAAGAAATAAATGGAAAGCAACAAAAAAAGGATTTTTTTTTCCCCTTTCAATATTGTGCATGTGTTTTATTGCCAGGCATTGTCATCCTTAGAATCAGCAACCCTGTATGTACATTTTGGGAAAAGTCTAGGAGGTGACAGCTGTATGCTGTCCCTGCTGGGCATGTAACAGTGTGAGCAGAGCATGGGTTTTTAAACATTTTTAATTCCTTCCTGTTCTTCATAGCTGGTTGGGAAAGATAATGTTCACAGGGCCATTTGTAAAGCTGCAAAAGTTTCTCTTTCCCATTAAGAAAAAGTGACCCAAACACCCAGTTTTTCTTCCAAGGAAATAAAGCTTTCCCCCACATCTCCCCTAAACTTCAGGAAGGGATGATGATGACAATTTTTCAAAATAATTTCCATTATCTCCACGTTACATTGCCAAAAACTTAGTAGTGTCTGTCTCTTCTCTTCTGTTTGCTCTGCCAGTGATGAAAAACTCCTGGAAGCCATGTTTTGCCAGAGATGAAATTACTGATGCCAAATTTTTGGCAGTTCACTGTGTTACCAGGCAGCTACAAAATATTTTTAGTAGAGTCTGCCCTTTGATTTTCATGATTCCACAGAAATTCCCATTTAGCCACACATCAGTTTAAGGAACAGAACATAATTGCCATAATGATCTTCTTTTCTGTATGGGCCTGTACTGAAATATGCAGAAAAATCTGGTTTCAGTGTTGCTGTTTTGTTCTTTTCTTTCATTAGATTTCCTCACCATGGTGGGTAAGACTTAAAGTGGTATTTTTTTTTCTTTTAAGATAGAAAAAAGCATGGTCCTGCTGTCTGGAGTTCTACCTTTGTGCACTTTTTGTTATGTCTGTAAATTTATTATATTTTGTACTTACTGCAGTAATATATTTTGCTCCTTTTTTTTTTGGTTTTTTTTTTTTTTTTTGTTTTTTTGCCCTTCTGGGGTTTTTAGGGCAGAATGTTTGCATTTGGAAGTGTTTGGAGTCAAGTGTGCCTGTTTTGACATTGGAACTACAGGAAATAATTTTATGGTTACCGATAGGTAAGAGTGAAAGTTAGTGCGTTAAGTGTTGCCTATTTGAGACAGTTACAGGAGTTCTCTGATTCAGGCTGTGCAGATCTTTTCTGTTTGCAGTCCTTTTTATGTTCTTCTGGCAGCTTTCCATCCTATCTTTGCTTTATGTATGCTTTGAGAGAGGTGGAGTGATCCAGAATAGCGTTTCTAGTCCAAGACCTGCAGACTTCTGCTTCAGTTTCTCTCCTTAACAGATTTCTCACAGGACTTTGGGCATATCGCTTATCTTTTCTCTGCAACTCATTTTTTCCTGGAAGTAAGAGGACTGTAGAGAGCAAGCTGATAAAAAGGCACTACAGTACTTGGATGATTGGAGATATGCAAATACTCAGATTGGTTGTGCCAAAGAAGTTCAGTGTGTGGTAAAGGAAGATTTAAACCCCCTAATTTTTAGTCAAAAGGTAGATGATTTGTAAGTTGCAGAGAGAAACATCAACTGAAGAAAACTGCACAGTTACCACTGCAGCTAATGACGGTGACAACTGCACTCTGGCATTTTGGGCTGCAGCTGTGCTGCTTCTTCCACTTTGCAAAATCTTTGCATGGTTCCTCACATTAGAGGCATACCTTGGGGTTAGCCTGTCACAGTACTGCCAGCACCACCAGCCTTTGAACAGCATTTAAACATGACAGTAACGTATTTCTGTAGATAAAAATATTCGCATTTGTTTGGAGTGTCTATAAACAATGCTATATTGAAAACTGCAGAATAGTTAAGAGCTGCAGAAGATACAGGAAGTCACATTTTCCTGGGAAAATGTTCCACAGTTCAGGCTGTGAGCCCGAACTGAGTTTAATTAAAAAGCTAGGGAGAAATCTGGAAGAAGCAGCATTAGGCATTGAAACAAGCTTGTTCTTGTTGCTTGGAGTTTCCTCCACTCTTGATTTTCTGAGGCAGTATAATTCAAGCTAACCTCAAAAGGAAGAAATAAAGGAAGAAAGAAAAATCAACACACTACAAACATATGGTTTCTGGCTTCCCAGAACTTGTTCTATTCCTCTGCCTAAAATCCCAAACAAATTTGCTCAACAAAATAACCCTCCATAAAGGCGCTTTTTAAAAATGGATGTTTTAATTACCCTTTTTTCAGCCTGTCTTCTACCCAGTTTCATTTCATGCTAACATAAATGAGCACTCTGGGATGTATCTAATGTCAAATTACTCTGTAAATGTGAAATATAACCCAAAAATATATTATGAAGTAAACAGTTGTAGTCTTGAGAGTACACACAAGAAAACACATTTCTCAGCTTTCTTCCTCCTCAAGAGGCAACCTTCCCTTGAAGTCTTCCCTGAAACATAGAAAAATTGATTTTTAATGAGGTGGGTGTTTGGTGAACTTTTTGGCATCACAGTCTGCCTGTGTGAGTGTAGACTCAATACCCAAGTCACTGCCACAGCTTCAGTAGAAGCAAGGTCCAAGTCAAACTTCAGTTTGCTTTCACATGAGGCAATATGCATGCTCCCTGTTCCTGCTCTCACAGGCCTCCATGGAGCTGAAACAAGGAAGGCTAATCCCTTAGTCCTCCTGCTTTTGCAAATAATCTCGTATTTTCATCAGGGAGCTTTTCATCAGGATACTGAACAAAAAAGTGACGAGCTTTCCACCCACATTTGTTCTGTGTTTCCCAGCTAGTCTTTTGATCTGAATAGATACTGGACAAGGAGATCATTTAGGCAAATTATCTCTATATGTGCTGTGCTTACTGGTTGTTTCAGGGCATACTGACCCCTGCCACGTGAAAGTAGTATTTATGTGCTTCTTATCCTTAACCGAGCTTGCTTGCTGCCCTACAGTGATATTGGTGTTTTATAAAAAGGGTATAAAAAAGAAAATATCTGCCATCAGCCATGAACCAGATATCAGAAAGGTCTGGGTTGGAGGAATGCTGTGAAATCCTAGCAGCATGTGAGTGAACTGGGCAACACAAAGAGTTTGAGACAAAACCCAAGATTTTGTGTGTGCCCATGGGCTTTTTGGAGCTATGCTGAGTCACTACTAGGCACAGGTCATGTTCTTGCCTAAGTTTTGTAAAAATATTGGGCCCTTCTCTATCCCAGTCTGGCCAGTGTTTTCCAAGGATCTTGGAGTACTAGTACATTTTGTGCAAAGCCGTTTTTTTTAAATTTGTGAAGGCACCTTGCTTTTTAGTTTATCAAAGAAACAAGCCTCAAGTCCCACCACTTACAAACTGCTGCTTTTCAGAAGAGGTACCTATGGCTAAGACCCCTTTGTAGGAGAATGAATCATTCATTGAATATCACAAACATCATATTTTTATCATTTATAACAGTGTTATTCTTATTATAGGTGTTCTAAGTGTAGTTGTCACCCTGCTTTCAAAGAAAGCAGTAAAAAAGTAGCCTCAACAATTAATTTAGTAATTCACATTAAAATTAGAAATGTATCTGCTGGGGAATAGTAAGGAAGTCGATGGAAATTTAGATAGTATGGTCTTCTCTCAGTCTGGATGATTTGCTGCAACACAGTGATTCCATGTGCCTTGTCTGGGAATGATAAAAAGATATCACTACCTTTGGAAGTGGATATATAACTACCTTTGGAAGTAAATGCAATTAAGTACAAATACTTCTGGACTGGCAGTCCAGCTTAAAGCAATCCAGAAAGCAGTGTGCACAAATTGTCTCTGCTTTTCCTGCAGCCTGCCATGATTGCAGAGTGTTTCAGACACTTGCTGTGTCTTAGAACAGTGCTTTTGGAGATGGATAGGATGCTCTCAGCAGAGTGTCTGTGAAGGCAGCAGCTGCTCTGTATTCTTTCCAGGCTAGTGTCCAAAAATTGTTCAAATAAGTAAATGAAAACTTGACCCAGTTTCTGGTGCTGTACTGTTATCTTATGTTTTTCCTTATTATTTCTGTTATCTGTCTACACAAGATCTACAGAAGATCTACTTGTTACAGTAAGAGGTCCCAAATGGGTATGAGTTTTATCTTCAGCTGTTTGAATGGAAGAGTGATGAACAGAGCATGAGGGGGACATGTGAGCAGGAGGTTTATGGGCTGGCGGTCAGGGCCATTTAATCTCATGTCAGAATGTGGCTGGCTTTGATACCTAAGTCACCCAGGACTGTGCTTTTCTGGGAGTGCAAATTCTGCTGCTTTAAACTTGTAGTAGGAGGAGCAGGCTCTGTGATGATGAGTGGCTATGATCCTCCACCCTGTTGAAACCTGTGGCTTCATCAGGGTTGAAAGTATGGAGAACAGGCATATACCCCGTTAATGTTTATAAATTACGAAAGGGTGGGTGTCAAGAGGCGCTTCTCAGTGGTGACAGGCAATAGGACTAGAGGCAGTGGGCAGAAACTGATGCACAGGAAGTTCTACCTGAATTTGAGGAAGGACTTCTTTACTGTGTGGGTGACTGTGCACTGAACAGATTGCCCAGAGGGTGTGGAGTCTCCTTCACTGCAGATACTCAAGAACTGTCTGTGCTCAGTCCTGTGCCATGTGCTCTGGCATGACTCTGCCTGAGCAGGGAGATTGGACCAGCTGACCATTGTGGTCCCTCCCATCCTGGGGTTCTGTGATTCTGTTTGCAAGGAAAGCATGCAGTGCAAGAAATTCTGTGTTCTTCCTTCCCCTGCCCTTCCCAGCTCAGATCCCCTCTGGGTGATGCAGTGTGGGTGGGCTGCCGCAGGGTGCTGGAGAGGGAGAGGGAGATGGAATCCACCAAATACTGCCCTGACATTGGGTAGTAGTGATGGACAGAGACTGGCTGCCTGGACCATTTGAAATCCACTGCTGAACAGTTTAAATCCCAAACTGCTTTGTTACTTGTGGGAGACCTCTGCTTGCAAAATAAGAAGATAATGGGTCAGTTCCCTAAACAAAATGCCTGAATCTCCCATCAGAAACTTAGCAATAAGGAGCATCATAAAGAATAGGTGAATGAGGTTATCAACTAAGATCTCAAGGATCTGGACTTGGTCCTTTTTTCTTTAGTGATTGGTTCATCAATGATTTGGGAAAGGGAGAGGGAGAGCATAGTGATGTGGTGAAGCTTTTCTAACTATTCTTGTATAGAGTTCCATAAGAAAGACCCTGGTCTTTACTAGAGAAGAGAAATGGTAAAACTCATGTCGGTGACAAACCATCTTTCGAGACATATGAAGATGTTGGCAGCCACAGTCTGCATAGCCATTGTGTCATTGTTGTGGGCTAATAGTGTTACAGTTGGCAGTTGCTTGGTGCCTGGCATCTGGTTGGTAATGTTTTCCTTTAGTTGCCTTTTTGCTGAGTCTTTTTAAGTCAAATGTAGGGTAAAGCAGATAGTTTGTGTAGGTGCATTGTCTGATCCTCTCTGTGGGAAGATATGCTCTAATTAGTAAGAACAATGGAGTGAAGAAGGTAGGGAAGCGATGTGTGCCTGTGGATCACGGAGACCAGTGGTGGAGATCACCTAACCCTTTCTACTCCATTTTATTTGTCAGATGCTTTGATGTACTTTGGGAAAGGATTGCAGGCTCCACTGGGCCTAGGACAGAATCAAGCTGGGGGAAATAAATTTCATTGCTGATACCAGAGGAGGCTATTCCCAGAACAAAGTGAACAGGGTGGTTTTGGCAGAGCTTTTGTTTAGGTGGCTCTCATTCTACCTGTGTCCAAAAGTGACCCCCTCCTGCTCTGTTTGTGGTTGTTAATCACATTTTCCATCCTGTATATGTCCCTTCTCCATCTGGGGAGAGGATGGTGGCTCAGGGTTTTCCCCTTCTGTTCTCCCTGAGAGAGAGAACTGCCAGCTGTGGTTTAGCAGTGTGTGGGGACAGGCAGCCCACCCACTTGGTACCATAGTGCTGTTCACTGCACGTGCAGGGAGGCAACAGTGCTCTTGCACGGAGTCTGCGGATGTGGTGACATTCCTTTCCTTCCTTCCGTCTTGCCGTGAACCACAGGAATGGTATGACAATAGACAATACACTGTACTATCTCTGAAAAACATTTAGATTTTATGAATGTATTTAGGTAAGCAATGGTTGAAAGAATTTAAGGCATTACATTATTTATCAAAAGTGTTAGCTCTAGATAATACACATAAACCCTCATAGTTGTTCTTTATCTTCCCATCTGTATCTTGGTCTATATTATGAAAAATATTTTGTCAGTGGAAAGAGAGGTTAATATTTTCCAGCTAAAAGCACCTTTTATCTCATAAGCGGTCAGATCTCTTCAGTAGCTGCCTGCAAATGCCACTACTTTGGAAGGAAGGAGTGGCAGGTGAAAAGTGGGTTGGATCACCCTACAAAGTGCAAGAAACAAAATATTTTTAGTCAAAGACTGTACGGCAAAGCCCTTCTTTGTGGCAAAGAACAGCATGACATCTTTCATGGTTGCATAAAGGAGTTTTACAAATAAGAAAAAAGAAGCCTTTCACAAGGCCCAAACAGAGCAAGTAATGTGAGTGATATTCTATTAACCCTTCAAAAGTAGGGGTTAAGGTTGACAATTTATCTTCAGAGTGGCATTGACAAATTCTTGTGCAAGATCCTGTTCAGGAGAGGTTGCAGTGTACAGGTGAAAAGCCTAAGAACTTGGACGAAGAAGAGATGATAAACAGCAGAAGTGCATGTTCAGGGTTTTATCACTGCTGAAATTTAGTTGTTGGATTCTCTGAGAATTATGTAATAGGCTTCTGTTGAAAAATTATTTAACAATCTTAATTACTTGTTTTTGTTAGAATGTTAAATGAACGTGGCTTGCTTAAGGAAGGTAGGGCAGGCAATAGCTGAGCAGTCAGTGCAAACATTTATGCAGTGTACAGAGGTCATTCAGGAAAGTAAATGTCTAGGCATGTAAAATATTTTAATGCCATTAAATACATTGGCTGCATTTCCTCATGGTGAGTGTTTTGTTCAGCTCTAGTCACCCCTCCCTAAACTGAACAGAAGTCTAGAAAGGCCAATGAGAGTGAGTTCTTTTAGCTGAATCTGTAAGTGAAAAAAGCCAGATTTGCAGAAAATATTCACAAATGGAGGTATCACAGAAGTAAGCAAATTTTACCATTTCTTGTAAAAGAGAACAAAAGAATAATTGATAAAATTGAAAGGTGAGAAATTTTACAACAGCTCTCTACATTTAAACTGCCCTTTGTCCATGGAACACTGCCATTTGTGCATGTCTGAAATGAAAACTTTTATTCTGGTTGGCGTGAAATATATCCAATGAGTCAGACAGCACACTTGTGTAGGGAAAGTTACTGTGTAGAGGGGAAATCTTCTCTGTTGGAGCAATTGGGAAGGCTTTCCTTGATATGTTCTGTGCTCTCCATTTCTCAAACTGTGGCCATGGTGGGAGGCAGGCGAGTGCCCTGGGTGGTGTGCAGGTGGGTAGGGCTACGTCAGTGCCTGCGTTCCTGTATGCCCAGGGGAGTTATCAATGCAATTTGAACCTGACATTCCAGGGAGTGGAGATATTTTGAAGTGGATGCTTAAAGCATGGATTTATATCCTCCCTGTATTTTCCATTGTCTGTTGTAATTCCCTGGGGCTGTTAATTATACATATAAATCAAACAAAGTCTCTAAGAGTGTCTAATATTTAAAGTGAAAGTCTAAGGCTTCCAGTGTCTGGGGTGAATTATTCTTTTCAGGCCTAACAAAGCTGGCAGAACTTCAGTTAAGGGAAGGGCAGAACAATGATGTGTTTCAACTGTGTTTTATGTAATTTGTGCACTTTATGAAGGGCTTGTATAATTATTTTATCCCTGAAAATATGATGGATATTTTTCTAATGGGTTTTGAATTAAATTTGCATTTGAATTGCATTATTTCCTTCAACAAATACATTGTTATCTCTGACTGAAATGTGGATCAAAGAATCACTTGAAACATAATACAGGAGTAGCGCTGCCGACCCTAGCAGCCTGAAAAATAATTGAAGTGAAGTAAGGAATGTTAACAAGCTCAAATGTCATCATCTTCCAAAACCTGACATTTAAGCTGATCCACATTCCCTCTCCTCCTTTATGTGGAATACAAAACCACATACATTGTGGGGTAACTAAAAGAAATGTTTGCTGGCGTTGATTAAGAAACAGTGGACATGTTATTTTTGTATTAGCTCTTGTATAGCCACATATAAGCCTGTTTGAAAAAAATGTAGTTTGTGTAGCGTAAAGATGTTGGGGGAAGGGATAATGAGTTCCTACTGAATACTAATTGCCTGTGAGTTGTTCGGGGAGACTGTATAAGAATGGAAGATTTGTTGTAAATTAATCACTAGCTGTATTGTGTATTGCAGTGAGGTTAGACCAGAGCTGTAAAGGTGCCAGCTCTACAAAATCCTGATGATTCACTGTCTAACTTGGTGATTGTGTGAAGGAGAAATTAGTGTGCAGACTAAATATTATTGGAAAAAATGCTCCTCTAATGACAGTGTCATCTTTCTTCACGACACTTAAGTTTTAAGATCATTTGAGCTAGAAAGATGGGAGTGACAGATTTTGAGTGAGTTATCACTGCTTTTCCAGCTGCAACATCCCAAGGTCTGCCAAAATTATAAACGCTGAGAGGAGGGCTATTGCTCTGGAGTGATATAGAGCCCAGCAGATTGATTAGTCGTCATAGCTTGGTGTTCATCTTTGGCAACCTTAGTTCCAGCATTTTGCCTGACCTTAATTTGAGATCTTCTAACCCCCACTTTTAACATGGAAACAAAGCTTTGCAATAGTTTATTTGCTTTAGAGAAGTATTTTCTCATTCCTTACTTGGCTTCTATTGTTTTCATTTGCATCAAAATGGAAAGGTGAGTTAATGATTCATTGGCACACAGTGACCTTTCAAATAGTTCTGGACCACGATGCAGCAGCTCAGCTCAAAACTCTCATACTTCAACCTTCTTGCTTCTGCTTTAATATTTGCAGCCCGATCTGTCTACATGCCTGGACGCCTGAAGAGAGCAAACATTTACAGCTTCTCCCTCCCCTGTGTTTAGTGGGCAATTCGATCCTTCTTTGTCCATTCGTTTATTCCACATTACTCTTAGGCTTCACTTGCTGTTGAGAACAACAAAGTGCAACTTTGGGAATCTGCTCTCTGTTTATTTAGCACAAAAATGGACTCAGACTCTGATTCACCTTTTAATTACTCTTGGCCTTCCTTACCTAAAATGAGGATTCGAAGAAGGGCTTCCAAACCAGGTAGAAAAAGCTATCTTCTTTTAAATGACTCTTGCTTTCCAGCTCTGATTCCTTTTCATTTTCTGCTTCTGTGAAGGTGGCTCTATAAACTGCTTGTGTGAGGTAGATTTTTTCCCTATCAAAAGCCCATCTCACTGTTTTTAATGCCTTTTTAGATAATGGAGTTGCAATTCTTTAAGAAAAAAGAAAGTATTTTTCTCCAGATTATGTACTGTTCTTTGCGATTGTTTTTATTTCTTTACTCTCTTAAAGCTTTTTTTTCACTTCTTGATGTATGTGTAGCTCTAACTGAACAATTCTGACACCCTGGAGCTGCATGGGATGGCAGCAGCTGAAAAAGTTCTGCTGGTTGCAGTTATTTTCACTTAGGGAGAATTCGGCAATTCAATTATGCCTCAACAGCTAACAGGTTTTTGGGTTTTTTAAAATAATTATGAGAAAAAGCATACCAGAATGAAGAGAAAAATGAAATGGGTCAGTTACTGTCTTTGCACAGTTAGACATTATCCTTCTTTGTGGAGAAATCTTTGGGAGGTAGGGATTATAAATGCTGTCAGTATGGGAAAGGGGGGTTTTAAGGAGGCTCAAAGACACTGACTGGTAAGTTTATGTAAGGAAAAGCTATGATTGGAAGTTTTAATGAGGAAAGAAAAAATTTCACTACATATAAAAGGAAAAGAATGAAGAAAAGAATGGCAAAAATATGATTTATGCTTCCTTTCTTAGAATTGGGAGGGTTTTTGTGTTTCAGAAAGGGAAAAAAACAAAACAGAGAAGTAAGATGCATCAGTGTCATTAAACACAGTAAGCCAAGAGACTCATTTTTACACAGACTGAGACTTTGACCTAGTTTAGAGTGGAAAATGTGTACAGAATTCATGTTTTAATGTGCAAGGCACTTCCTCAACTTTTTCCTTCTTTTCATGAGGAAATCCAGTATTTCCCAGCTGCACAGGAGTTTCTGCTGTGTGTATGCATGCACATGCAATTTGCAGAGATGAAACGAGTTGCAAGTTGCAGAGTATGTGTTTACTCCATCTCAAAAGAGGGCTTGTTTTATCTGTAAATGCTGTAGCTGTGTGCTTAACTGTCATTCACCTTTGTTTAGACAGATCTTTTTAAAATACTTGACCAGTTGTAAAGCACTGGATACAGATGTGGTGTTTGTGTGTTACAGTATTGCACCTTATTTTCCACCCCTGCTAATAGTATACCAACACAATACCTACACTGCTGACCTTATATGTGGGGTTGTTGGAGCAAGAAGGTGCTTTTGGGTACCTGTGCATATTTCAGTGGCAAAGTTCAAGGGTTTGTTTGTGCTTGGCTGATTGAAATTCTGTGTGTTGATGTGGTGGGAGAAGTGCCTTTGCAAGGGGAGAGCAGGCTCATGATCTAAGCACGTGATCTGTGTTTTTTTCTGCAAGTGTTTGAACGTGACCAGTTGATCCTGGCGCGTAGGTGTGGGGCACCTAGCTTGTGCCTGCATTTCATTCCTGCAGGGCTTCAGGTCTCAGTGAACAAGAGACTTGCAGTGCCTGGCAGGAAACAGTGCAGGGTTCTTCCAGACACTCCACAAATCATGAAATCTGTGCTGGGTGCTCCAGCTGTTCTGGACCATGGCATTTCAATGGCCACCCTTGCCCTCTGGAACATCAGGCTGTTGGTATCCTGACCTAGGGTTGCTCCTCTTGGGAGTCCGGGGAGCTGCACAGACTGTCCCACTCTTCGGAATGGAGAGTCAAAGTTATCACACATCACTTCCCATCATGTACATCAGCGTTTTCACGTTTTAAGGCCCAAAATTTCATCGCTGCTCAGGAACCTTCAGACTGTGTGTTCAGCCCCTGCCCTTCCCCTGAACTCCTGGAGTCTGTCAGGAGTCAAGTGCAGACTTATCTCCTTTGGGACATGCATTGCAGATTGCCCCCTCCTGCTGAAGTTGCTGGGCATGGAATATTTAAAGGGTAATTAGGCTATACAGAGAATGTGAACATGACTCGGTCTTAGTGATTGGACTGGGGAGAGGATCTAGGGTTTTCTCCTTGTTGCAAGACACCAAAGGTATTTATTTTGTTATTTTATGTGAAATTGTCACCAGGCATAGTCCTTGCTCTGCACAGTCCTACCTGCTCAGAGACAGTGACTCTCTCAGGCTTTTTGTGAGCTTTGAAAACCTTCAGTGGTGCTGAGAGTATCTGTGTCTGATATGTCTGTCCTACCGCAGTGGGAGGTGGGAGTTACACACTGAGTTCACTCATGCAGAGGTGTGAAGTGAAACCAAACATCCCATATCATGGGAAAGTTTGTTGGGTTTTTTTGTATACTATTCTGTAAAATGAGACACGAACTTATTTCTGTTTGCATGTTCATTTGTGTAGTAGGTAAGGTGCCTTCTTCAGGGAAGGTGAAGACTGTGAATCTCATGTTGAAAATAGCCCACATTTAGGTGAGCCCACATTTAGATGAGCAAGACCAAAAGTCAGATTGACAAGTGATTTTATTCTTAGTGGCTACTTTGGGATTACATCTTGAACATGTTGGCGTTATTTTCCAGCATCTATATGCCTGATCCTCCTTGTTTAGTATACAGGTAACACAGTGCTTTAGTTTCCACTTTGTAGATTTAAGACAGTTAAATGTTCATCCATGACGATAGCACTTCAAAGCCTACCTCATTTTTCCTCCATGTAGGCTTATTCTCAAGTACTTGCTTAATTTTGCTGTCAGGAGAAGTTGTGCTGTCTGAATGAAGGCCTAAGAAACCTCACTTAAGAGTGCAGTTCTCCCCCTGAAACTGATTGTATGGTTCATTCTGTAGATGTGCATGTTGCTTCAGTTGGACCTCTGCTAAGAACTTCTTTTTAAAAATTCAGGTGACCTGTTTTTAGAGCAGTAGTTCTATATGACCCATGCACTTAGCTGTCTGTATTTTTCCCTGACTTCCAATTATACATTAACCCCTGTTCAGATTGCTGGGGGTAAATGTGATGAGCTGTCGGAAAACTGTTCATGGTATTTAGAGAAGGGAATTTGTAATTTCTTTCCTGGCTCTTGGCTTGGTCATGTTGATGCATTTCAATGCTCTTTTACTGTGTGTTCTCCCATGAAACAAGTTAAGTTTTGATTTTTGTGAAAAAAAATCAGTGTTATGTTCTTGCCATTTTCTGACACAGGCCATTCAATGCTATGTGTTTTCTTTCACCAACATAAACCATGTTTTTAATTACTGCTATGATGATCTTTAAAGTTACAGTATTTGTATTAACATTGTGGCTGGCAGAATACACAGACCTTGCTGTGTAACTCTACCATACTAGAGAAGATGTAGAGAAGAGAAATTGTGCTTAGTTAGTCTTTGATCAAGGTCTTTTATTTTACCCATGTTTGGAGATTATTCTTTCCAGCATGACATTTAAATAACACGTACATCTATCTTGACTGTTTATCAGGCAGATGGCAGAGAGCCACAGGGTCTTCTAAAGAAGGCATGTCTTTATTCTTTTTCTGTGATCACAGAGTAGAGCTAGAGGGTGTTTAGTCCTGGCAGAAGGATTAGCTCGTTGAGCTGTGCTTGCTAGGTTGTTTCGGTAGCAAAGGTAATTCTCCTCTGTTCTATTCAGGTAATTCTTACTGTAGTAAGCATCTTGAAATCCATTTCCAATACCTTACAGAACCGAAACCCTTCTGGGGACACCTTTGCCAGTTTGCTTTGGCAGTTCTGTCTTTTCGCAAATGATGCTGAATTTTTGCATCTGCAATGTGAATAACCTTATTGAATGCTCAGGGAAGATCTTTGAGGCATTTTATTTGAAAATGGATTTTGTTGATATGCTTCATATTTCAGGCAAGTTCAGCCTTGCTGCATATTACTGCTGGCGCCCAGTACACTGAGCTGTTACCTGCTGCCATGTTAACCTGGAGGGAAAGGTGTGCTGATGGTCCCTGTAAGATCAAGAGCACTTGTAGCCAGCAAGGCAGGCCGGAGGCAGCTAGCAAAGCTGTAGGAATGCAGTGTGTGATTCGGACATTTGCAATGACTTTGTCACTTTTTAAACTATGTGGGCCTTTCCAGTGGAAATAAGTTACTAGCACAGTCAATGTGTAATTAATATTGCTCTCCCCCACATTCAGCAAGGCTTTAAACTTCTCATGTTACAAAGTTAGTTTGATGTTGTCATTCCTTCACATGTTTGAAATTGAGGGGGCGAGAGGGCAGAGTGGGAGTAAAGAGGTACAATGGGGTCATACTGCCATTGCACTCAATGATCTTGAAGAACTTTTCCAACATACATAATTCTATCATTCTATGAGGCCTGAAATAATTTGTTACCATTTAAAACCCCAATGAATATTAATTTAGTCATCTCACATTTAACCACAGGCTAACTGGGGCATCTCCAGGAAAACATATGATATTTAATGTGGTTAATTAATAAGGGTTTACAGACTGAAGATACTGCAGGTAGCATATTGTGCTATAGCTTGTACTTGGAGCATCTTTCTCCAGAATTTGTTACTTAGGTTTTTATTCTTGTACAGAATTTTAAAATAATGTAACATATTAGAAGGGGGATGGCTTTCTGGCTTGGGATGTTGCAGTCCACTAAGTGGCTGTGAAGACCCAATGTGACATCCCACCCTGAAGGGGAAGAGATCACCCGAGATGCTCATAGATGGTCAAAATGAATGGCAAAGTCAGAGAGCCCATAAAAGCTTACAAAATTTTAGTAGTAAATTACAATGTGGCATGGAAGATGTTATAAAGTATTTCCTGGTGTCATCCTGTGTAAGCACACAGCAGTGGGTTTTTGATAAAGAGGTGGGTTGAAAAGGGAGATCACAGTCCTGGCTTCAATGTCAGTCCAGGTAGTGGGCTGTCCAGAGTCCTGGGGCTCATGTACAGCCCAGGTTTAGAGAAGTATGTTTATTTATATAATTTTTTTCACACCCAGGAGCTGAGTTTCTTGCTTCCTATACAAATGAGTTATCATGCACAGTCCATTTTTCTAGATCTTTCTTGACCTGGGTAAGAGGGCTTTGGCGGTCTTGGGATGTCTTGACCTTTGTCCTGCAGTCCATGCCTACTTCTTTACCTCTTTCCTGTACTTGAGCTGTATTGTGTTGTGCTTATCTCCAGGATCCAGAAGAAGGATATTTGTCTCAGAAAAGTGCTGCCCTACCTCTTGAGCCACATCCTGTTCCTTCTCACAGCATGTCATTATGGACAATCCTTGGCTGGCTCCACAGCTGTCTGTCTGTTGGTGTTTGAGATATACACATCAGCCCCCTTATCTTTGAGGTTTCTGCACCCAGCAGTAGGGACTATTGCCGAAATCAAGAAACTGACTTCTTAGGGTGAGGTTTACGCTGTGGTGTGGGAATCCCTAATGCCTGGGCTGTTTTTTGGGGTATGTGTTGAACCTTTGCCAGCCTAGCACTGGAGGTGTACACCACCCTTGCCTGTTGTACCCCATGGGTTTATATATGAGAGGGAGTGCAGGCTGGAGGCGGCATTAAGCATACAAGAAGCGATGGAGACTCTGACACTTTTTTGCCTCATTGTTGGTTTAAGACCAACCCTTGGAAAGCTTTATATGCCACAAGAAAGTACTGTCAATTTTGCAAAATCACATTTCCTTATGATGTGAGCTGCCAGAGTTTGATGAGCTGCTGTAGAAAACAATGCTTTTATATTATTTATAAACAAAGGCTTTGGGATCTTGTCAGACACAAGGAAATGGTTTGCAGCTTTAGCAGTTCTCAATATGAGAGTCACTAAAATCATGTTAAAATTCTTGCATTGATGGAGAAACAAAATGAGATGCGTAAGGATGTTTTAATGGTATGAGAACCCACAAGGCCTGCCAGGACTTGAAACCAAAAATTCATATTGTGCCATTTCTAAATGGGAATTGCCATCTTTCTCTAAATATAGAAGTTACTGTTCTTAGGCTTTATGAGATAGAATCGTAAAATTAAATAAAAGCTGTGGTGTATCATTGCAGATTTGGCAGTGGTCTGGGTCTTTTTTTTTTTTCAAAGCAACAAATGCACCAGATCTTAATAAGTGTTGTTTCTAATCCAATTCTATTTTTTTTATTATGAATTTTCTTGCAATCTGATTCCTATAAGCATCTTGGATGGGCTTTGAGCAACCTGATCTAATGAAAGATGTCCCTGGGCATGTCTAGGGGGTTGGGTTAGATAAACTTTAAACTTCTCTTTCAACCCAAACCATGCTATATGACTCTGTGACCTTCCAAAAGCAGTTACATTGCTATATTAATATAGCAATATAGCAGTGTGAAGAAAGTCTTTAGTGGTATCTTTTCCTTTACACCTCAGTAGAAAGTAAATTTCTGATGCAGCATAAAAAATATTTTAAAAATAATATTCAATAAAAGACAAACTCAAATTAAATTTATTGAGTGGTTTGATTTTGGGTATTTTACTGTGTGGAATAGTTTCCTCTATCACATCATTCTTATGCTAGTGTGTCTCCATTCACTTCCAATGGCAATGCTTGCCTTACAGCATTTTAAGGAAAACGGTATTATGAACTGTATTTTTTTTAGCCCATTTTCACACAGTCTATAGCAGCCTGGTTTTGTGCTTTGTTAAATTTTACTTGTTTTACATTTGGAAGATAACCCAGCTCAAATGCTGGACCCTTCATTCTTATAGCCAGTTTTAAGAGAAATGGGCATGTAGGACAAGATTTCTGCTGCTCAAAGGCATAAAATACACAGCCTGTCCAGCTTTTTTTAATATTTGTAGTCACGAGCACACTTTCAAAAACTAAACTCTGGATTTGTGTTAATGATTTCTGGTGAAACTGTTCAGAAGCAGATCAGATGCAGTATTCATCCTAAACATCCTCTTAATGGATCAAGTCTTGCTTGATTGCTGTCACTCTGTAAAGGCAGTATTAGTGGTATTTTATTTATATCTGTTTTGCAATTTTATTGTGTTTTTCTAAATTTTGGATTTTTGTTTGTTTGTTTGGTTTTGTTTTAAGAACATTAATTTGATTCTTTGGTCTAAGATTAATATTTATGTGGTTGCCAGTAGGTAGAATGCTTTAGGAGAATCATTATTTGATTGCAGTTGAACAGTATTTCATTTATTTAATGTATCAGGTGTCAGGCATTTAATGTATAGGCAGAATCATGCATAATTCTTCCCAGCCCATAAATCTTGCCCTGTGTTCTTCTGCAACCACAAATCTCTGCAAAGTTCTACTTAGGTGGAAAATAGTAGCTTTTGCTAGCCAATACACAGGAACATTTATTTTTTATTTATGTGAATGATTCTGTGGTACCCTTGAGAGTCTTGACAGCTGTAAGCTTCCTGGAACATATAGCAAATGTTGGGCAGTTATGAAATGAGCACATTTTGCTGTGGTCGCACAAATATTACTCAAATTGTAATGCTAAGATTTGGTTCTTCATGCTTAACTTTGCAATTTTTATGGTAGTGCATATACATGAGAAGGAAATGGTTTGAGATTTAATGGAAAATTTCCCATACTTTTTATTTTCCAGAGCACAGACACTCTACCCTTGATGTTCTTAGGAAATTGAAGTCTGCCCCTACTTTCTTTGCTGCAACCAGACTTTCTCCCATGCTGAGTGGAAGTGATGAAGTATATGCAAACTGCATGGTAGTAGACCAAGTAAGCTTATATTTGAACTTCTGGCTAATTTTTCTTCATTTTTGGTTAATTTAGTTGCATAATAGTAGGATCTTCTGGATCTGTCAGCAGTGCTGCCAATTAATAAAATTTTAAATTAAAACCGGTAATATCTTGCTCTTCTCCGCTATATTTTGTAACCTTTCTATGAGGTCTCTTTTAACAGATTCAGTCAATTATAGGAATTACTCTCCCTAGACTGCAGGAAGAACTCTTAAGGCAGGCTGTCTCTTCTGTGTGTTTGTGAGCTAAACAACATGTGCTTCTTAACAGTATTACTTGTTTGTGTACATTTCAGATTTCTGAATTCTGTGTACATTCACAGTACAGATGAATTTGCTGGATAATTTCAGAAGTTAATTATAAGCTCACAGTGAGGCCTACAGGCTCAAAAAACCAAGACATTGGTGAAAAGGTGAAGTTGGTGTCCTAAAGCTGTCATGGAACATTCTGATATTGGAGGTCCTCACTAGAATTCCCATTTCTGATTTGTCACCAGCACTGGAGATGACCTAAAATGACATTTTACATCACTGTGTTGCACCTGGAACCTTTCTTTCATGTTGCACTCAGATACCATAATTTAGAATGTGGGCATGAGTCTGACTAGTCACAACTTGTGTGTGGTGGCTTGGTCTAGCTAAAGAGATGCCAGATTCTGGTGATGTGTAGCTATTTTTCAGTGATGCTTTAAGATATTTATGTATTTGTAACCTGCTTTGAGCTCTCCCTTGCCTGAATGTTGGAATATAGGAATAAGAAATTATCAGATAATGTTAGAAGTCTAAGATATTGCAAGTGTGATTTCCCCCCCTTTTTTTGCCTCCTACCCACCCCTACCCCATTGCCTGAAACACTTCACCCAGTGCATTCACTGCAGATCCAGTTCATGTGACAGCTGAGATGGAAGTTTGAGTCAGAGGCTTTTTGTGTTCAAAATGCACAGAACAGATGTAGTATAGATTACATATATATGTGTAGTATATCTATATATTTATCTATATAAACATATCTATGTATCTAATATATATTACAGATGAATGTAAGAGATGAATGTATGCAATAATGACGCACAAGTGAGCATCTGTCAGGGGGCTATAAAGTGCAGTCTTTGAACCCTTGATTTGAACAATATCGAGTTTGGAAGGACAGAGCTGCATCTCCATTACAGATGGAGATGTTACCCAAGTGTATTGCTCAGGGAGCCTTCAGCTTGGGTTGCTAACCTTTGCTTGCTATGTGGCCACATTCTGCTTTTTAAAATTACTGACTGGGGCCAAATTCTCCCTTAAGCACCACTCAGCAGGAGCCAGAGTGGCTGCTGGAGAAGGTCCCTCTGGTGCTGAGGAGGAACATTGCCCAGACAGGAATAACTTTTCAGGGGGAAACAGCTGCATAAGACCTGGGAAAAGCATTTTACCTTCGTGCATGTCATGCGCACAGCGCAACAGAAGTATTTCCAGACTTGCATGTGCTGTAGCTTTGAATGCAAATGTGGGCTGCTGTAAAAATGCCAGCAGTTCTTCCTGTCTTTTACTAAGAGAAGCATAATTAAGAAGGGGATGAAAGCACATCTCAAGAGGAACTCAAAAAGAGGAAGTAGCAATCAGAAACAGCAGGGCTTTAGAGATGCTTGCAATCCTTCCTTTATTCTTGCCTTTATACAGGTGCTTTGTGGAGATTGAGTGTTTTAACTGGCAATGTGACTTTTCAGTATTATTCAGTATCTAATTACATGACTGTTGCCTCAAGCTAAAAGACTAACAGTGAACTGTATTTTAGTAGCTTCTGCAGAGTCAACAGGGAATTATTTGTGACTAGAGTCTAAATCCTGATCCCTGTACCTGAGAAAATAGAATTTCCAAATCCATTCCTGTCTTTTTGCAAAAGGAGAGGTGCTTCAGGGCCCAAATTGCTTAATGGCAAAAAATAAGAGTAATTTCCCGTCCTTCCCTGGAGAAACTGTGTTCCAGATCATGTATATTTATCTCAAAGCTTAGGAAACTGGTGCTGAAAAATTAAAAGTGCATGATGTGTAGGCTGATTTTTCCAAATTAAATTGCACAATGTTTGAATTCTCTTCCATATGTCTCCCACATGAATGTATTATGCATATTTTTTGCTCAACTTAAGGATAGTTTTTAAATAAAATCTATAAATATTTGTATCAGTACATTTAATAAAATGTATTTAATAAAATATGAGTGATAAATTCAGAAGACTTGGAAATACTAATTAATTGCTGCTCTAATTAGGAAAAAAAAAAGGAATGCAAAGTCCAGAATCCCTTAGTCATATAAATTGCCTTAAATTCATGTAGTGTAGAAAGTAATAGGGAAAAAACCCACAAAACATATAGCCATAAATAAAATGGCAAACTTCTCAGATCCTTGCTTCCTGACAATATGTCAACAATATGTTGTTGCCTCTTACCAGCACTCATTTTTTACTTGCAGGCTGGAGACTTAAAGCCTAACTACATTCATGGAGATGGTGTCAGCAGTGAAATGTGTCTGAACCCTACCAACTCAGTCCCGATGGATACGAGCTCTTCGTCTCCCTCCCTTGAGGAGAATGATCAATTTATGTATCTCCCAAATGAAGAAAGTCAAAGGCCAGTAAAGAGAGAAGAAAACACGGTATTAAGACATGGCATTTCACCTTCTCATCTGTATGTAGCAGATTCATATCTTCCATTCAAGACCCATGGATTTATTAAGGATCGGGGTCAACTTTATGCTGACATGAAAAGAAGAAGGTATGGAATTGACTTGATGGTATGGCCAGAATAAGGATTATTTATTACCACCTTTTGTTTGAAAAGGTGAAGCAGAATCTGAAGTGATAACTACTATTATTGGGGTGAAATCTCTGTTTTTCTTCACTAATATTTATTGTCCTAATAATTTGTTTTCATAAAATAGCTGTGAAGACCTTTTTAGTAAATGTATCTTGAATGCAAATGGATACTTTTATACCTTTACTTCTTGTATGCAAATAGTCTTAATAAATAAAAAAAAAGAATCAGCCCTTCACTGTCACTGCCATTGTGGCATTTATGACAGGTAACAGAATTTCACTGTGGTTTTCCTCAGTTATATGTTCCATTAAGAAAATTATGAAAAAATCTGTTGAAATTTCTGGGAATCTTTCAAGTCTTTAAATAGGCCTGTAGAAGGCCTCCTGATTCCATAGGTATTTATCTCAAAAGACACAGTGCAGAGTGTATCTTCTGTTAGGTTCAGACTGTTTTCTTCTCCATTGCTGGTACACAAGGTTTGCTGCCATTTGTCTGAAGACCCTCCTCCAAACGGCTTCAGAAATGCAGAGAGCTTTGAAGATGGAACTATAATTTTGGTCATTAAACGTGGATTTTTAACAATAAATTTAAAATTAAACAATTTAACAATAAATTTTCTTGATGAAAAAGCTTTATTACTTCTCTGAATAGATGAGATTCCTTCTTATGCAGGAGGAAATCTGACTCTTGCTCCCACCTTCTGGAGAGTATTAGGACTTGTTGGAAGTAGAGCATCAGATCTATGTAAAAACAGCAAGGAAGAGAAGGGCCAGCCAATTATTATTTAAAATGGGCAATAAGATTTTTCTCTACCTTAATTCTGAGTTTCTTATGCAACTGTGAAGTGCCACTAGCAGGAATATTTAACACAGATAATATAATAAATGTCAGGCAGAGTTTTTCTTTCACACTCCTTTTTTGGTGTTTGTTGTTGTTTGGGTTTTTTTTTTGTTTGCTTTTTCTTGCTAGCTACAGGAATGTCATGTAGAATACTATAATCTTCCTGTGCCTCTAGTCAGAACCATTTTTATCCCTATGTATTTTTAAACAGCCTTTTTAAGACCTTGGTGAGGTTCCTGTATGAGAACTGTATATAAATATATACACCTGTATGAGAGTGTATATAAATTTTCAGAGACATGTGATTTGCCTTAATATGTCATATGACATATGTAATTGATCCAAATATTAGGCATAAAATAAGACCAGTAATATGTTATTCTGTTTTTAAACCAGCTTTTTATGTCAGAGAATTTCCCTAGAGAAGTTACCACAGTAAGTCATGGACACTTGTCTGTTGACACAGACATCTACTGCTTTTTCAATTTTAACATGTGACAGTAACTGATAATGCATTCATATAAGTTGCTTCTGATATGTCGTGTGGGCTGTTATTCAGAAACATTGCAAAATATTGTCCCCAGAATTGTAATAAGGAAGCAGTTTCAGACAGTAGTGATAGATTTGTGCTTCAAAAAAGTAGTGGTGTGTGAAGGAATTTTTGTGCGATTATCCATGGTAGGAACTCTGGCTATTTAGAAATACCACACATAATTTAAAGTTTTATGTTGTAAGGCTGGAATGCTGTTGCAAGCAGTCAACCATTCCTTTCAGACACTCTGATGAAGAGACCATGAACTTGCTCTTGCAAGTAACAGGCCTCATCCTGGAAAACTCTGACACTGCTGAGCAGCTTTGGTGCACTCTCCTGTTCAGGAACCTTTTCCAATAAAGTAGTCTCTGTGTGTTTGACATATTGATTTAGCCAGAGATTTTTCAGTCTGCTTGTTGCTATGTTTTTTGATGTCTATCTTTTGAACTGAATCTCATAAACTATCTCAGGACCCTCCTTAATCTCTTCTTCGTGTTTTTCTCTTCCATCTTCTGTCATGAAGTCACAGATGTAGATAAAAATGTCTGTTAACAGCCATGTCATATCTTCCAAATACACACACGTACATAGTATCCATCTATACTCACATTTACTAAAATCTGAGGTAGTTCTCTCAGTTCCCCTTACTGTCTCAGCTCTCCTTATCTTCTATGATGTGAGACAGGTTTATGCCTGGAACAAAAAATCTCATTTTTCAGGAGATGCTGAGCATGTGTCTAAAACTCATGATCCAGAGGTGGCTGGCTGTGGTGGGAGTGTGTGTGATCCTGGGTGATGCAGATGCCTGCACTGTAGATCCGTGAGACTGCGTCAGAGGGTCCTGGACAGGGAAACTGACTGCCTTGACCAGGTGGCTGCAGACCTGAGAGACACCTCAGGGCATGGTTTACCTGACATAGTCATGGTGCTCTGGGCTGTCATTGGTCAGAGGATTCAGCCATATCTTTGCTTATTGCATTAAGGTGGAAGTAAATTGCCGTGAGGAATTCAGGGAAGTTAAAGACTTTGTTGTCTTCTTCAGTTCAAGTCTCGATGACCTTGAAGTAGACAATGGAAGTGGAGGTGTGTTGGACAGATCCCATGTTCACTACCGTCCCCTCAGCTCTTCAGAGGCCATGGCTTCTAGCAGAGATGGATTGGACTTAACTACCAGTCTGCAGCCCAAGGTATTTGACCCTGTCTTGGTTTGAATTGTTTTCCTTTTAAGTAAATCACTGAAACTGTGCGAGAAACATCTGAATCTGAAGGAGAAAGATGAATTCCCAGCTGGCAGTCTTAGTCTCTCCAGGGACCACTCACATTGAGTTGTGAAGCTGAAACTGGGTGTGGCTGAGCTGGGCACCTGCCATGGGAAGAAAGTGTCCATCAGAGATTTACCTCAGCTTTAAAAAACACACCATCTAATGGAAATGTTTCAAAGGAAATATTTCAGTTTCAGTGAATCAGCATTTTTTTAACCAAAATATATTTAGCGAGAAAATGTTTAACCAGCTCTAGTTATGTGAGAGAGTAATGGTTTGTAAAGAGTAAAACTAGCCTGCTGCCTGTTTTACAACAATTTCTACACTCAGGGAAATTCAGTTGGGGTATCCACTGATTGATGTAAATCTCTTTGTTATGGCTTTCTGAAGTATCCTATCTACATTAATTTTCATTAGACCATGGTGTCATTTCTGAGGTCTTCAGACACATACATAGAGTTATTTCTTGTTTGCAGAGATTCTTTATGATTTTTTTAGATGCACTTTCTGCCACTATAGAACTTTATCTGACCTTCAGCAAATGATTTCATGAAGGGAGAAAAAGAGTTTAGCAAAAAAATTAATTATGATAGGGCTACTTTAAAACACAATAAGGTAAGCATTTTATAGGAGTTTTAGGAATAGTCTCTATTTAAGTCTAAATGACATATCAAAAATTAGAGGATTTCCTTTCAGGTTTTATTGTTGAGATATTTGGTAAGTGGAAAATGTTTTCAAATATGATAATGATTAAAAAAGCAAAAAACAACGTAGAGAAAAGAAAAAGAGGTCAGCTCCTTTCTTCAGAAACTCTGACATCAGTAATTACTAAGGCATGGCCAAAGTCTCCATGAAATGTTGTTCAAGTATTAAAGTAAGATTAGTGCCTTCCTTGGTAAAAGGAGATAGCTTGGTCATCAGAAATAATGGCCAGCAATACTGTGTGGATGTCACCGGTTACCAAATTGGAGAAGAATGTAAGCTTTCTTTTTTTTTCTTAGTCAAACTTGCACCCACAACTTATTTCCTGTAGCATACAAAAATTTGTCATGGTGAAAGTATGGCAGACTTCCTAGGAATTCACATGAAGTTGTCAAAAATTCAACTTGAAGCCAAGAAAATTGATGCGGCTGGTCAGTTGTTCCTGATTTGTTTTGGTTTTGTTGCTGATGCAGTTCAAAATGACACAAGATTTCATTTGCTGCAATTTCTCATAGGAATGCACAGTGTTTGGAGTTCGGTCACGCTCCTATTCCTACTCCTCATCCAAAGGTGTAGTGGGAAGACCTCGCATTCCTCGTGATTTTGGAGCTGGGGATTCAAATGGAGGTCAGTTCTCTGGCTTTGCATTATTCAATACCTGCCTACTTCAGGCCCAATGCTGATGTTACTTTACAGAGCTCACCAGTGTGTATGTTTGGTAGCTCCTTCAGGGCTAGTAGTAGCTACTGGATGGTAGCCCCACCATCATCCCTCCATTTTCTCCCATCTACAGTCCCATCATGCCCCCATGATACAGCGACTGTCCTTGACAGGGCATACAAATGGAGAGAGCAATAGCCACAGAAACGAATGTAGACAAGGGCAATAATCCTCTCATTGGAAGATCCTTACCCTAGCCTCCTGCTAAGTGTCTGACAGAGACCAGGAGGAAGCCTGGAATGATACAGAAGAGGCATCAAAGAGGACAGATGGTTCCAGCTTCCCACAGATCCTAAGCAATCTCTGAAACACAGGTGGGCTGTGGTACCTTTACAGGCTGGGAAGCAAAACCCACCCAAGTAGAGTCAGAGATGTCTCTGAAAGAAGTTTGTAATTTTTTATGACTTGTGTCTGACATGCTTTATTTCCAGACACATAGTTTCATGTTTAGAAGACAACACACACTTTTCTCAGTAAGGATATGGGTTATATTTAAAAAAAGCCTGTCCATTGCCATACTTCCAGCTTGTTTCTCACTCCAGTATACCTTCAGTTTTTTGCTAGAGACAGGACATGTAAGCCACAGTGGACAACTGGAGAAGTTTTGGCTGCTGTATCATTGGACCTGTTCAAGGCCAGGTTGAATAGGGCTTTGAGCTGCCTGGTCTAATGGTGACCTCTCTGCCTGTGGCAGAGGGGTTGGAACTAGATAGAATAACCTAATCAAGATTGGGAATGACTCCAAGGTCTACCCATTCAATGAGGAAATTCTTCCTTCAGGATGTCCAACCTGAACCTCCCTTGAAGCAGTCTGAGGCCTTTTCTCTTGTGCTGTCACTTGTTGACTTGGAGAGCAGGCCGACCCCCACCTGGCTGCACGCTCCTTTCAGACAGCTGTAGAGAGTGAGACCGCCTCTGAACCTCCTTTTCTCCAGCCTAAACAGCCCCAGCTCCCTCAGCTGCTCCTCATATGACTTACTCTGTAGAATCATCACCAGCTCTGTTGCCCTTCTCTGGACACGCTCCAGCCCTTCAATGTCCTTGGAGTGAGGGGCCTAAAACTCAATACAGGATTCCAGGTGTGGCCTCACCAGTGCCCAGCACAGGGGGACAATCCCTGCCCTGCCCCTGCTGGCCACACCATTGCTGATCCAGGCCAGGATGCCATTGCCCTTCTTGGCCACCTGGGCACAGCCTGGCTCATGTTCAGCTGCTGTCACCAGCACCCCCAGGTCCTTTCCAGCCACTCTGCCCCAGCCTGTGGCACTGCCTGGGGTTGCTGTGACCCAAGGGCAGGACCCAGCACTGGGCCTTGTTGAACCGCACACCATTGGCCTCAGCCATGATCCAGCCTGCCCAGATCCCTCTGCAGAGCCTTCCTGCCCTCCAGCAGATCAGCACTCCCACCCAGCTTGGTGTCACCTGTGAACTGACTGAGAGTGCATTTGATGTCCTCATCAGATCAGTGTTAAAGGTACAAAACACAATTGGCCTCAGTGCTGTCCCCTTAAGGAACAGTGTTGCTGACAGACTCAAAACTGGATATAACTCCATTCACCACCACTCTCTGGGCCCAGCTGTTCAGACAGTTTTTTATCCAGCAGAGTGCACCTGTCCAAGCCATGAACTGCCAGCTTTTTCAGTTGGCTGGGCCTGATGACCTGGTTGTCGTGTATGTGCCAGTCATCACTCTCAAGATACTCTGTTCCATAACCTTCCCCAGCACTGAGGTCACCAAGGTCAGGCTGACAAGGCTGTAGTTCCCCAGATCCCATTTCTGACTCTTCTTGTAGATGGGCACCACACTTGCAAACCTCCAGTTATCTGTGGTGTCCCTGGTTAAACTAGGATTGATCATAAGTGATACAGAGTGGCCTTTCTAACACTAACCACTCTGATTCTTCAACATTCAATGTGAATGAAACATACAAAAAGTGTGAAAATGGTGTCATTAACTTTGAAAGCATTTAACAACTTCAAAAACTGTTGAGGGGGGGGTGAGATACACAGTGTCTGTAGGCTTCTTTTTTCCTAAGAAACTGAATTAAGCAGTGCAGCAAATAACTTCTATCATGTTACTCAAACTCACAGTATGATTTCATGTCACCTTGTGAGGAGGAGTAAGTATTGCAGTCTGCAGGATGCAGCTATGTTGTATTTTCATCCATCTCCTAAAGTATTTGTAAGTATTTATATTCAATGCTTTAGGTGAAAAGTCTTTGAAAAAGACTAGAAGAAAAACCTAGAACCTCGCAGAATTAAAAGCTAGCAGAATAGTAAAGCCCTGCATCATGCTTAAACTTAAAACAGAATTCCTTTGACACCGCAGCTGAGGGACTTTCTTGGTGTCACAGCCCCTTAAGTTTCACCCAGACATCATTACTTGCCCTGATTTGGTATGGGCTTGGGTCCATTTTCTTTTCATTCTTTCTCCTCTTCCTTCTGGGACAGTCATTGTTGGAGAAGGTGGAAGCCCATTCTTGTCCAGACTTTAGAAGCAGGGTGTTCTATGCCTGCACCACAGATGCAGTGTAATGCTGGGAGGGAGGGTGGTGGTCTGCTGAGCTTCCTGCTGGCACTTCCTTCCACCAGCACCTCCTGCACTGTGCCTCTTTTTGCCAGCATTTTCGAAGTATGGGAGCATTGAACACAGTGTTTAGCAGCTGGCAGTGGTGATTACCGTGTGAGGCAGGCACACCTGTGCTCACTTTGAGCAGTTTTATCTGGGTGTGTAACTAGCCTGGGAACTTGGTCCAAGAAGTTGGCTCAGATAGTTCATCCTGATCTCTGTGGACTGTAGCAGGATTATGTCTGGGCCTGTGCAGGAGTCTGCACGTGGAAGACCTCCCCCTTCACCTCTGCCTAGCTGCCAACACTTTGGACATCTTGCTTAGGGCTTAGCTATGCAAAAAGGAGATGCAGCTGCCCTTGCACATTGCAAAAAAAAATCTAAGCTAAAGCAGATGAATTCAGAATGACAACAGGACATTTTTTTCCACACAAAATATGAGGAAAAAAGAGGCAAAACACCATCCTTTTCTTGTGCAAACTTTAAAATGTGCTCAGGTTTAAAGCATATTACCTGCCTTTATTTGAGAGGGTTTTACCAGGCTGTAACAGTAAAGGATTTGTGCCTGCTCTGTAGATGGTGTGCTCATGAACAGCGGTTCATTCCTCCTCCAGGCCCTTACACTCTCCAAGTCTCAGCTCCACGGTGCTGTTTGGCATGAGACATCTCCTATGATTATGTGGTGTTGGTTTCTTACAGAAGCTTCCTGTGGCACAGATTGTGCCTGACAGCTAACTGAAATGCCCATTTTGTTTTGCTGCCTCTTTGGTAAATATTCTAGCTCTTGCTAACCTGATGTCTGCATTTCTCTGAAGAGATATGGATTCAGCAAAGAGTGTTTAAGCCTGTATCTAACTTCAAAGAAAGCACAGTCTGGTGCTTTGACTTAGGCAAGCACGTATCTTTCTGAACCGTACCTATGGTAGCTTTGCTAAAAACATCTGCAAAAAGGAAGTGGCTTTTAATTTGAAAATGGTAGTGTTCTCTACAGTTTTGGGCTTATTTTCGTCCAAAACAACCCAACTGAGTTGTTTTTCTTTTATTTTGCTTTTTAGAGAGCTTGTGAAAAGTATCGCCTTGGGTCATGTGTTTATAGGATCGTAGAATTGTCGAAGATACAATTTTGTAGAACATTAAACATCCTAGGCAGTACTTAAGGTAGTAGTATTCCTCTTTGTGTAGAAGGATTTTTTTTTTAATAAAGCTGCATAAGATATGTAGCTGCAAATGATAGAATAATGTCATTAAGATATTTCATAACAAATTATATGAAAAGCAAAATGAAGGGAGAGTCATTCAAGCCTGTGTTGTTAAGAAAAACAAAAGAAATAATTTATGCTGTTCTTAAAAACAGCATGAATTGTTTGCAGGGACTGACATTCAGTGATACCCTTCTCAGTTCTGTCAGAGCCTGTCATCTAAAAGTTTAGTAGGAAGTGGTCTTAACCTAGAAAAAGCTGTCTCTAATGTATGTATGCTTTTGTCTTCCTGATTTTCAAATGACATTGCAAACCCTCAACGGTAATCTTACGGCTTGGTGGAGGTTGTGAGTTTGAAATGAGCCAGATGAGCCTGCAGTGTGAGTGCCCTGTGGCTGTTTGTGTCTTGCAGAGCGTGCATACAGCCTGCCCGAGCAGTGCCAGGAGCAAAGGTACGGGTGCGTGTCACGGAGCGCCGGCAGCAGGTCTGTGTCAGAATGCCATCTAGGGAGCCCTTGGGCAAGAGACCTCCCTTCCACGTGGGCTTTGAGCAGTGGGGTAGAGGCCCCTGGCTTCTGTGAACTCATGCTTAAACCGTGTGCCAAGCTCAACTCAGCTCTCACCGCACACATCCTGCAGCAGGGATTTTCTGGCATGTGCAAAGCAGGGATGGGCTGCTGCCTGCTGCTGGGGCTCCTGTCCACTGTAGGAATGTCCAAACCACTGCAGTGAAAGCTGGGCGGCTTTTGATACCAGCTGTAACATAGGCAAGCTTGTTACACATTGCACATGCAGAGTGCTTATTGGCAAGTGTTACTTCTTTTTGTGTAGGAATAGCAATCTTTTTCATAATACATTAAACCCACAACAAAGCATGTAATTGTAAATGTTAGGTGAAACGAGCACTGTCTGGATTCTGCTATATGTTAATTAAAGGAGTGTTGCTGTTAATTAAAAGAGTGAGGAACATTTTTTCACTGGTCTCTGTTTTAGGATACAGGAAGAGGGATGGAATAAATATGTTGTACCCTCAAAAAATGAGTCTGAAAAATATAAAGTGAGTCGGACTTTCAGCTTTCTGATGAACAGGATGACCAGCACACGGAATAAAGGCAAGGTAATTTGGGATTTATGTCCATATTATTACATATGATTATGTCACTGTAATTAAGTGTATTATAGATGGAAGCTGATTTTTCATGTAAAGATAAATTGTTTATTACAAAACCACAAAGGTCATAGGAAGACTCTTTTCACTTTTCTTTTTTTAAACTTAAAACACGAGCAGGTTACCCTGAAATGGCATTTGTATTAAAAACCAGCTTTGCTTTGATGTCATTAGGAATTCTGTGTAGTGATTTAGCAAATATTTAAATGTATGAATTACATTTAAGAAATATTTTCTTTCTTAAATAAAATTAAGAGATATGGGCCTGTTCTTGGAATTGCTCTTAAAACATAATTGAGTATGTAAAATTCTACATTAGGATGTAATTAGTTGAATTTGCCTTATTTGAAGTTAATGCGAATTCTTGCATAAGTAAACAATGCATAGTGTTAAAGAGTTTGAGAATTGAGGCCTGCACAGGCGAACAGTCCTACTATAGAAGGTAGATTACAACACTGTAACTTAATTCTAAGACATATTAATTTTAGATTATTGATATCAGTCAGCAGCTCGAAAGACAGGCTTGGCCTCCGGGCTCTTTCTGGGTGGCCTTTTGATGGCTTTGCAGGCTCCCTAGTATGCCCTCCTGTGCCCCAGGACAACCTAACAAACACAGATGTGAAGGTGTTTGTCTGAGGCAGTACCTTCAGGACTGACCATGAACATGTGAACATATATGTCTGGTTGTGCAGCTTGTGTCTGTGGGTTCTCCTAAGGTATAACAGTCAGTAACTAGAAGTATAAGCTGTATGCCAACTAGGGTAGTGGAAAAATAGGCAGAATTTATTAAATTTTTTACCACTCATTAAAAATAAGTTGTTTCTAATGTCTTCTAAGATCTAAAGATAACTTTTCTAAATTTGCATAACTGCACCTCTATCTGCAGAGGCATGAGCTATATACATGTGGAAGACATATATATAGTGCGTACAGTGAATGATCAGCACTTCTAAAATTTTGTTTCCTGTCCCTCCTCTCTTTTTAGATTTCTAAATGTATTTCTGCCAGTTGTCCTTGATAATGCTTCCAGGCCTAGCTGCCAGTAAAAACAAGGCCTATGTGATTTTAGAGCTTTAGCAGTATTGGGTATAAGAGTACAGTATGCTGTTGCAAGTCTTCCAGGACAGGGACTAAATATTCTAGAATCATTTGGTTCGATAAGGGAATATTTTTTTTAAGATTGAATAATTTTTATTTAAATAATTATTTTTTTTAATTTTAAAAATTTATTTATTTATTTATTTTCCTGCCTCTGTTTTTGGGGATGAAGACAAAAAGTAAAGATACCAAAGATAAGGAGAAACCAACCAGGCACAATTTTACAAATGGGACTTTCCCAGGAGTTATCCCATGTATGGTCTGTGAAAAGGCCCTCCTAGGAAAGGAGTCACTGCAGTGTTCTTGTAAGTAGCTCCTGGCTTTTACTTGTGCATTTACAGTGCTCTAAGTGCTGTTCTGACATCCTGGTTCAGTGTGATGTTTGAAACCTTGTCATCATTTGGATGTACCTGCTTTATGTAATGAGCTGAGCTTGACAAGGGAGAGGGAGTAAGGACAGCAGGTAACAGATTCAGAAAGACGTGTTGATCTCCTAGCCCTAGCACATTAGGCAGAAACTTCCTTCTAGCCTATATCTGTACTCAAAGAATCCTGAGGATCATTTTAATAAGTGAATATCAAGTTTTCTCTGAAAAAAGGAAAACTGAAACCTCAGAGTACATTTTCTGCAGACCGGGGACCTTGTTTGGTGCCAGGCTTTGAAACATACCTTCTCTTTCAGATTGCAGTGTGATTATGCATAAAAGCTGCAAGGAGTGCGCTCCTGTGTGCACCAAGGTAACCTCCTACACTGATCTTACTAGAGGATAGTTGCTTTCCAAGGGGCTGGAAACAATGAAGGAAAAAAGAAAATACACTTAGGCTGCCCAGACCTAATGGGCAGTGTGTGTGAAGGGCTGCAAGGGTGCTAGAATGGCTAATGTGAGCAACAGAACAAGCACTGTTTGCTCTATGTGCTTGAATAACAATTTTTACTAGGGGTTCGAAAAACAGTTTCACAAAGTGTTTGTATTTTTGAAGCTCAGACTGTGAAATGGTGTGCCTGGAGGGTTACAGAACAGGTTGAAAAGAAAGGCTTCTCAAAACCTCAGAGAGAAAGTGCCCTTGTATATGGGGGGGATTTCATATGTTTGGAATAATGGAAAGCAGAGATGGAAGGGGCTCTGGCCGGTGACCTCATCTAGCTCCCCACCCTTGGGCTGGCTCACTTCTTGGTAACAATTTGGGCAGATGTTTGTTCTAGGTAGCAATTTGGGCAGATGTTTGTTTCACCCATTCTGGGAAATCTCTGGAGGAGGAGACTCCACAGCTGCCTGCCTAGGCAATTGCTCCCAGTGTTCAGCTGCTTCTGAGCAGGGCAAAACCAGCACTGGAGCTGATGGATACTACCTTAACAGTTAAGAAGGAATGCATGCATGGTGAGGTTATCATAACAAAGGCATAATCTTGAAAACCAGGTGTAAAGCTACTGCCCTCAAGCAATAAAATGGGACACAAAGAGAAATGTGCCACAATGATGCAGGTCATTTTTCACATTTGTGGAGTGTGTCTTTCTGGTGTAGCTGAGTTTTGCATGATGGTGGCTTTCAAGGAGAGCACGATTCCATACTGATTCTACAAGCCTTAAACTGTACATAAATCAAGTGGGTTTAATTTTGTTTATAATTTTCACGTCATGGTCTTGCACTAATTTCTGGGAAACTTTAGGCATTAAGACTGCTGAACTGACAGCTTTGGTTCCTGGGGATGGTGGGTTACTTGCAAGAGGACACAAGAGCCCACAACTCATCTCAGCAAGAATGCAGTGCAGGAAATGTTCACTGACACACCTGAAGTGAAGTATATGCCCAAATACAGCAGGCTTTTAGTACAGATTTTGCAAAAGTCCCCTTTGGAAGGGGGAACGGTTCTGCCTTTGGTAGCCATGCTTCAGATAGTGTACTACCACAAATGCTTTGATCTTATTTGAGTATGAAGCCCTGAATGTGCACTTTTCTTGCAGCCTTTGCAGCCAATACTCATATAGAGAAAGTAGAATGTTGTAACTCAGTCTGCTTAGAAGAAATAGTTATGTATTGTAGTACAAATAATATCCTACTTTGAATATTATTATCTATCAGTGACTAATAAAATTAGTTATTGGAATTAATTAATACCATAATTTAGGACCACTTTCTTGTAGCCCTTTGTGTGATGGTTATTGAGTTACTGACTTGACTGTTAAATATATTATCAGCTATGTGATTTCAAAAAATTCTTTTTTTTTCAGAAATCCCAGGAGAAATACCATAGTAGAAACAAGGTCCAAATTGGTGTAACAAGTAGGTATAAACCTAGCATTTCTAAGGTAGGCCTTGATTAAAAATCAATGGGGAACTGACAGCATGAACTTTCCCATGTAATTTCTCTGTTTCTAATTCTTCTTTCAATATCTGTAAGAAAGGGCACACCCTTTCTTCTACTAAAGACACACTCGTCTTCTATTAAAATGAGTATGAATTTACTATACCTTCAGTGAAAACAACAAAAAAATTAGCCAGTTCTGTCTGCGTCATTTATCTTGTACACAAGTATTCATACACCTATAGAGGATGTATGATTTGAGATTACTTCTTTATCAAGTGATAGTCACTCTGGGGCTATTCCATATTGCCTACAGGCTTATTTTTATATTGTGTGAGAGAGCATTGAGGTCATGTACCTTGGCAAGTGGGCATTCTTGATGTCTGATGTAGGTCAATGTGAACACCAGATAGCGTCTCTCAGTATAAGTGTGCTGTTGCTGACATACGCTGTCAAACAATGACAAACTCTATGTTTCTCAAAATGTTGCATTGTGCTTTGCCTCGCAGATTCCCTGCCTGGAGACATTTCACAGATGGTGCTGTCCTCAGTGTATCCTTCTTTCTCAGTGCCTATTGGACCATCTCCTGGAAAGAGGGAAGCCTCACAACAGCCCTACCTCTTGTCCAAAAGTGTCCCCAGTGCCAGTTTGGAAAGGTAGAGGGGCAGATGCCAATGGACTATGCTAAATACATCCTTCAGGATTTCTAGGAAGATTTAAACCATGAAATAAATGTGGGTTTTTGTAATTTTATTTCTGCTCTAGAAGAGCTACACAATTTTCTGGACAAGACTCTGAGACTAGCACCTGGAAGTCCAAGTCACAGTCTGAAGAGATGTTACAAGCATTAGGGACCTTTTCTTCAATGGATGCTTTTATGATGGAAGGTGAGAATATTGCACAGATGTTGCGTCTTATAGCTAGTATTGGAAAGTGAAAACCAGAAAAACTCCTTAGCTGATTTAGGAAGACACTTCATCTTCTCAAAGAAGAGCACTTACTTTTGATAATTACATTTGCATCCCTCTTTAAAATGATGAAATCAAACACATTAATCTTAAAAATGAACTTTTCCTTTATTCCTTGTAACTAACTATTTTATAACTTTTGGAATATTTTAGTATGCTATTACCATTTTAAAGTAATAGGGATAAATGTACTGGCATCCTTTCAGAAACAGAACAGTAATACACTTTTCTTTTGCACTCATCCAGATAACCCTGTTGACAGTGTCCATTGCAAATTGTAAACCTGCAACACTTGTATTTCCTCAGTAGCCCAAATTCTTAACTCCTGATAATAAGCTGTGCTGTTACAATAGCGGCATAGCCTTATGAAGCAAATAGAAATCGATTTTTTGTGTAGCTAGGTGTGAGACTGAATTTGAAAGCTGAAGGGCTTTCACTCACGTAGGATGGTGCACGTACCACTCACTGGACATCTGGTATTGAAAATGTTGAATTTTATTTTTAAATTTTAAAAGGTTTATGCCAGCAAAGAGTTGTAAAAACGATTTGAGGAAAGAAGAGTGTTTTTTACCTATTCTCCTCCCCTTCTGTCGCAAAAGCATTTCAACACTTTGATAATAGTATTCACATCTGGCAAACTTTGCTGTAGTAAAGACAGTGCCAGCATTTGCAGAAGTCTTACCTGTCATGTTCATCTCTGTGATGTGTTCCCTATATGAATAGATCTACATGTGCCAAAGGACTTCCCTTACTCTTTGTACATGTGGTGTTAAAGAAATACAAATTTTGTCATAGATGATGTGGATTTGTCTCAGTGGACTGATCTCTGCACAGATGCAGAAGAGTTTGAGGCAGACTCCTGGAGTCTTGTTGTGGATCCAATGTTCTGTAGCAAGCAAGAAAAGGATGTCGTCAAGCGGCAGGATGTCATATTTGGTCAGTATTTCAAAGCTGTGTGTAGGTTTAAATGCTATTTGGTGTATCAAATAGAGAGGGAATCTACATGGTTTATGGCCAGAAGAATGAGTGCTTCAACTCAAAACAATACGAAGGTTCAAAGAACATTTTTATCGCAAAGTATGTCTCCTAAACTAAGGAAATTTATAGTAGTGGCTACCAGAGACATACCTAGCCTGTTCACAGAATGGTTGAAATTAGAAGGGGCCTCATCCGATCCTCAGCTCAAGCTATTAAAACCACAGCTTGTTCAGTGGGATACAGAGAGAATTGTGTCAGAGCCAGATAAATTAAGTCTTCCTGCTGACATAATTGATTAGGTTTGAGGCTCACACCCAAAAAGGAATTATGACTGTGTATTTGATAGACTAAATTCTGTCTTATAAGGTGTGCAGAATATTCAGGGGATTACTACACTATCCTTTTTTCTTTTATACCACAGAGCTGATGCAAACAGAAGTACATCACATCCATACCCTGTTCATTATGTCTGAAATATTCAGGAAGGGGATGAAGGAAGAACTGCAGCTTGACCACAGCATAGTGGACAGAATATTCCCCTGCTTAGATGAGCTACTGGAGGTGCACAGGCAATTCTTCTGCAGAATGAAGGAAAGGCGGCAGGAATCATGTATGGCAGGGAACGAGCGTAATTTTGTCATCAGCAGAATTGGAGACATCCTTGTGCAGCAGGTAGAAGCATCAGTTCTGTTAATCCTTTAAGTTCTCAGAGTTCCAAATTTAAACAATTTTTTTACTCCAAAACTTCTGTGGGCAAGTAGAAAATTATGGTTGCTCAAAAAGATTTAAAACCTGTCCTCCCCTGATTATTTCAGGATGAAAGAACAATGCGAAAAGATATCATTATTGTGACGTAGCTGTGTGAACTTGGGGTGAGTGACAAGGGAAGTGATGAACTTGGTCATGTTTGCAGTAGAAGGCTTCTGTCATACTACGGACTGCAAAAAATGGAAGTAATGGATTCACTTTATCAGCTGAGGAGAGATGTGAAGAACTGATGATGGAAACTACCCATTAATTTCTTGCAGTAATCTGGCATCCCAGATCAGTTACATCCCAGGATACTGCTCAGTAAGGAAGGTGTGGTTGCAGGGTGTTTCCTGTGGCTGAAGAACAGCTAACTGATGGCTTGGCATTCACACCTCAGTTCCTTGTGAAAGGGAGGTGTCGCTTTTCACCTTCTGTCAGTCTTTTTTAACTCCGCTAAATAAAGAGCTGAGATGTTAGCTTATCGGGAAACAATGTGGAGATGGGACAAAAGTAAATGAACCTCAGAGGGTTGTGTTTGAAAAGAGGTGAAGGAAATGCTGTTATAATGTTCTAGCTGTTGCTGGCAAGAGTACAGTGGAGGTTGCTTGTGCTCTCTCCAGCCTGCGTTCCTCTTCTTGCTCCTAAAAACAGCTAGCATATTTTCATTCTGTAGTGACAGACCTACAGACAGGTTAGTGAAATTCAGAGAACTTGATAAACCCTTAATGTAAAAGTTCCCAATTTGTACAAAATTCACTAGTTAAAATTCAGTTTCCTGTTAGATAGAATGTTGAGCACAATCCACTTATGAATTTCTTCAGTTTTCAGAGGAAAATGCAACTAAAATGGAGAAAATATACGGAGAGTTTTGTAGCCATCAGAAAGAAGCTGTTAATCTCTTCAAAGAGCTGCAACAAAACAAGAAGTTCCAGAATT
Source organism: Melozone crissalis (assembly GCF_028551555.1). NCBI lineage: Eukaryota > Metazoa > Chordata > Aves > Passeriformes > Passerellidae > Melozone > Melozone crissalis. The sequence goes on from NW_026535783.1 coordinate 48,885,242, forward strand.
TTATTAAAGTAAGTTAATGTGGAATCATGAGCACTACTGACAAAGTGCTCAGGAAAAAGGTGCATAGCTATTACTTAGATTTAGGGTTGGAATTATATTCACTAACTCACTTTAAATGGCTAATAAAAATGGCAAAAGTTTTTTTCTCCTTAACTAGTGAGCTGATAAATCACAGTTTTCTTTCAAATTTTAGAATGCTTTGGCATCCAGTGTGTATTACACACATGTTCCTGTTACAGTATGCCTCATCCCTCAGCACAGCAACTGTTCCTTGGGGATGGTTCCAATTACCCAGCATTTGTTTTAACTTATTCTAATGCTTTTAGATCATATTTCTTATTAGTCAATTGGTGGTTTAATATGCATTTACTACCTAAGGTATATATTTACATTTGTGCAGCTGAGAAATAGCAACCTGTTGGCACGACGCCGAGGAATCCCTGAATGCATTTTGCTCGTCACCCAGCGAATCACCAAATACCCTGTTCTGGTTGAAAGGATATTGCAATACTCAAAAGGTAAATAAAAGCTAAAGTGTTGCTTCATGTCTGAAATCCTAGCACAATTCTAACATAAGGAATTTGCACAGCTACAATATCAGAAAAGATTAAATTAACTGCTCTGTAGAGATACAACCAGAGCAACATAAATACGTACTGTTCAGGCAAATGTCACCTGAACAGGGCTGTCTGGTCTATATAGGTCTTGTCTATCTTCTAGGTGAAGATTTCTGATATTCCAGCCAGGTAGGCCACAGAAGTCCAGAAAAACATACTTGTTTTAGGAAAAGACCTTGACTGAAGTATGTGAACTAGCTCAGATACATGTGTACCTTTGGAATTTATTCTGGAGGAGCTTTTTCTAAGTAGGGCTGGGCAAACATTTTGTAAATTAGTCTCTGTTTTTTCAGGCAAAGCTTGAATGCCCTCTGGAACTTAGTATAGCTTTTTGCAATTGCTATTAACTTACAGGTATTGCCCCCTAAATGGGCAGTAAATAAGCATTGTAGAAAGTTGTATATACAATGCAAATCCTTTGTACTTGCAATCCTGTTTCAAGGGTACTTTGTTTAGCCAGAAAAAAAATATGCTATATGATTTACTTGGCCACTGATTTATTTTTTGAGCGCTCACACCTCATAAATATGTCAGAAACTATTCAACGTGGTTTTTGGGCTAATGAATAAATCTGAGGTACTGGCCATCTTTTAATAGGTGAGTCAAAGGTATATACCTCTAATAATTCTAGTAAAATGGTTGCAAGGTTCAAATTTAAATTGATAAATTTATCAATTGAGGTTTGCATCATGCTGATTGTTTCTAGAAATCAAGGAATTATATATTTTCTTGAACATGGTGACTAGTGTCGTGTTATCTTTTTTTGTTTCATACAGAAGGAACAGAAGAACATAAAGACTTGTGCAAAGCCCTTCGTCTAATTAAGGATATAATAGCAACAGTAGATTTGAAAGTGAATGAGTATGAGAAAAAGCAAAAGCTGTTGGAAATTCTCTGTAGAACTGAAAACAAAACATACACAAAGCTGAAAAATGGCCATGTTTTTAGGAAGCAAGACTTGATGAGGAAAGAGAGGATACTTCTTCATGAAGGCTTAGTGTATTGGAAGACAGCGACTGGTCGGTTCAAAGGTACTTCATCTGAGCAGTAAAGTCCTTTAACTCTTTATTTGCAAATAACATTCAAAGACTGGTTAAAGAGTGAAAATACTTTCTTGTGCTATATTGAAAATAAGAATGTCTGAGGTAATGGTATTGCCAATTCTGGATGATCAGTTCCAGAAGCTGTGAGTAAACTGTGTAAGAACACAAATTCACATACAATACCATTTGCATTTCTTCTTCCAATCCCCTCCTTCAAGTTTTTTGTTTTTCAATTTCATTTCATAATATAATATTTTCACTTGTACATTTTATTGTTCGCAGTATTTGCCATTGAAAATAGCTTATTAACAATTCAGTGGTAATGAGACATCCGTAGTAGAAAAGAAATTCTGAAGCCACAATTGGCTGGAGCACAATTTTTACATGCAAGCTCAGATTTTGATTTTTGGTGTTAATCGTGTATTAGGGTTTGGGCTTTTTTTTAGGAAAAAACACTAGTTTTTGCTGTACAACTTTATAAAGCTATCTGTTGATCATTATTCTAGAAATGCTTTTACCAGTGTAAAAGTGAGTTACAGCACAGACAAAGCAAGGTTATGTAAGATAGTCTTTGTCAGGCTTAGGGAAGTTGTACTGCTGTTGGTGCAAAGCTTTCTTTTTTCCCTGGGCCTGTTGCAGCATGGTGCACTTTCCTGGGAGATATCAAGCCGGGATGTGCAAGTGCTTCATGCAGACCATGGGCTAATTCAGATATTTCCTGTTCAGTTTGCTGTAGGATTCTGCAAGATATTTCTTCATCAGGGCTTCTCCCTTTATTTTAAAAAGATAAACTAAGAATTTAACACTGATTGCACTAATTTTAATTAAAAGCCATTATTTTCCATTTCTCATTTTAAGACACCTTAGCTCTGCTTCTCACTGATGTACTACTGTTCTTACAAGAAAAGGATCAAAAATACATCTTTGCAGCTGTTGTGAGTATATTATCAGATATTTTAACACACATGTTGCACATTTACTTGTATCTTTCTCAAAACTTAGGTCGTTATCCAGCTCATTCCCACATAACTTATGTTTTTTCTAAAATCCTGGTATTGTATGTCAGTATAAAGAAAATTTAATTTCTTTTTAAAAGTAAATTTTTTGTGGAGAAGGATAAAAATAACAGAAGTTTATCTTTAATATTGTGCCTTACATGACTGTGAAGGTGGGAAGTAATGCAGGCTCTTTCAGTTGTCTAATACAAATTTTAATTTTTTTGTTCTGTAAAACAAACAGAAGAACAGTTTTTACTGAAAATATAGTAGTAAACACACATAAAAGACATGAAAAGTCATGGAAAGAAGTTCCCAAACTGTAAAAATACAAACATAATATGAATATTGTGTCTCAGTATCAGTGAGCCTCTGAGATTTTCTTTTGAGCACATATTTAGTGCTTAATTTGTTTGTTGACAGTGTAACATATTTTAAAGAATAGTTTAAAAGAATGTCTGATTACTCAAAACTTTCAGTAGTCTGACTATACCAGAACTAGTGAAAACTCATGTTTTGCCTAGAGTGTGGTGTTTTATAAGAAAGTAATTTATTATGCGTGTGCTTTGACTGTTTCCTGCAGGACCAGAAGCCCTCAGTTATCTCCCTTCAGAAGCTCATTGTAAGAGAGGTAGCCAATGAAGAAAGGGGGATGTTTCTGATCAGTGCTTCATCTGTGGGACCTGAGATGTATGAGGTTCATACCAGCTCCAAAGAAGAACGTAACAACTGGATGAGGCATATTCAAGAGGCAGTGGAAAGGTAGGGAAAAAGGGGTTTGGTTTTCATGCTGGTAGTCCAAAGCAGATGGGAGGTTGGTTGGATATTCATGGCAGGATATTCTTTGTTCTCCATTGTACTGGGTCTATCTGTGAATTTGAGTTTTCCTTTGAGCTCAAGGCCCTAAAACCTCTTAATCACTCCTGCCATACTTCCCATATTCCTCCTGGTTTCCCACTGAATCAGCAGACCCTTTCTGTTCCTCATTAGACATCCTTACCAGACATTTTACCAGCCTTCCCCCACCTTTGCCTTTGGCACTGTCTGCCTTCCAGGGTCCTGCAGGTGTCCGTACAACCATTTTGAGAAAATCACAATTCATGCCTGTTATCTTGGCATCAGCTCATTAAGAATGGTGGGGAAAACATTGCTTCTGATGGGCCCAAGGTTGTGCTTGGGACAGCAGACCTGTGGGTGTGCACCAGCCACTCTCTCTGCTCAGTGCAGCCGTACCAGAGTAATAAGGAGTCCTTCAGTCTGCCTGATGTCCACTTACTGCTTCTTAAAGAGGCAGACAAATGGCATGCTTCTGGATTATTGCAAAAGGTGCTGGTGTTGTGTTCTGTTTATTGTGAACAAAATATTGTATTGAAGATGAATATATGATGTGCAGATCTTGCTTTATCCACCTTTGTCTTTTATCTTTGAAGTTGTCCAGAGGAAGAAGAAGAAGTAAAAATGAGTGAATCTGATGAGGACAGACGTATTACTGAGGCCAAGGCATACAGAATTCAGAAATATCAAGGTGTGGTACCCTTTCCTGTTGCTCTGAGAGCTCCAGCATCCTCAGCATTCAGGATGAATTAGTCATGCACCTATACTGGCTGGTGTGTTCAAAGTGGCTCAACAGGCAGAGTCAGAGCAGAGACGGATGAGGTGGTCTGATGGTATAACATAAGTGTAGTAAAAGAGAATGTTTTTTCAAACACTTTAATGTTTTTGCTACATTTCTGTAACTAAAAAAAAAAGTAAAACTTGATGTTTTCAAAACAAACACTGAATTTCACAGATTAGCATCAGGACCAAGTAGTTCTGAGTTTGTGAAAATACCTTGAATCTTCGAAATTGTGTGGCTTTGTGCTTGTTTATGGCACTTTGTCCTTTGCTGCTAATATTTTTATCTGCAAATATAGCTAATAAGGATAAATTCTGGTTCCTTGGTGCCCCTACGCCTAACTCCCACATCTTTATACTGCCATGAGGAGAGACATTGCAGCAATGTCTGTCCTATTGAGAGCCACATCCTCTGCTGAAAGTAGGTGTTCTCTGAGGTTGAGGCCCTGAGTTATTAGCACGCATGAGCCAAGTGCTTTTCCAGGAGGTAGAACTAGCAGGTTGTTGTAAGAAAAGAGCAGTAATAAGGGCCAGAAAGGGCAGCCAAAGCCACCTCATTGGGGCAGGGCTTTGGCCTAGACTCTGCAAGGGTGTATGTTAGCTTTCATTTGGACAGACTGTGGGATGAACTTGGATGAATTTGGGTCCTGGCCACTTAAATGAAGCTTAACTTGAATTAGCACTTCCTACATGGCATAAAGATTAGAAAGGTGAATGGGGAGCATGCTTTCCCTGCAGCATAAAAAATGACCACAGTTTTCAATTTTTGCACTGTTCAATTTTTGGTTGACAGAATCACTGAGTAACCAGGACCAGCAAATCTGCAGTTATTTAGAAGAAAAGTTGCGTATCTATGCAGAACTGGGAGATATGTGTGGGTTTGACGATGTCCATGTAGAACCTCACCTACTTATCAAACCTGATTCCGGAGAAACTCCACAGGCTGCTTCACTGCTGGCAGCAGCACTCAGAGAAGGTGAGTTTGCACTGGAAGAGTGGATAGGTGGCTCTTCATGTGGGTAGATATTTTAAGGTTACCAAGTGCAGACATGTGGCCTTGTGTTGCAATTCTGCCAAGTCTCAAGAAGTGGCAGTGTCAAAAATTGCCAAAGGGCATAGAAAAAAAAAATCTGCTGCATTTATTGTTGTCAGATACAGGAGATGGTACCTGCCAGGTTTTAAAATAGCGGATATGTTTAGGGCATAGCATCAAAATATGCAGGCAGGGGCGTGGTGTTAGGTTCTTAGCTGTCCTCACAGTACAGCTCTGTGAAGCACAGCAGGGGAGAAGCTTGGATGCTGTATGGTATTGCACCTGGTCCCCAACTTTCACCTACCTTGGCTGATTTTGATGTCAGTTCAGAATCTTGTATGATCTCCTGCAGAGCAAATCAAATTTCTACCAAGAAACACCTGCCACAATTGCTGTAGGAGCCCTGTTTTTTCTGCCTGCTATCTCACAGGATATTGGTAGATGGCCACACCATCCATAGTGCTGTCCTACAAAGGAAGGAAGGGAATGGTATTTGTAGATACCTTCCCTAGCTGGATCTTCAACTAAACTTCTCCTAAACTTAGTGGAAAGGAGCACTGGTAAACGGAGTCCTGATTTTAGCATCACCTAAATTGAGAACTGTGTGCTACTAGCAACATTTCAACCTATAAATCAGTGGAGCTTGGTCTTCATCATCATTATAAAGTCAAAGAGCATTTTATTGATAAAATTGATTAAATTTGTGTAGGGTAGTAAGTCAGTGATGAAACAGAAAATACTTGAAATGGAAGCCTATACTTATTACACACCTTATTCTACCCAGTTCTGTACTTTTCACTTTCTCTCATGCTGTTGTTGATGTTGATGATGTCTTGGATTTCGGGACTCTACAACACTTTCTGTGAGCTTACAGTTGTTTACATTATAGACAAGTTGTGGGGATCATTTTCCAGGATGGAAATACTAAATTCCTGAGCTAATAGCAGGCTCTATGGGAATAAAGCATTGCTTACAGTAGACAAAGACAGAATTACACAGTGCTTAAGCAAATTAGGTATACACAAATCCATGAGATGAGATTGGATAAATCTAAGGCTGCACAGCAAGCTGGCTAATGTCACTGTGAGGCTGTTTTCTGTCGACTTTGAAAGTCACAGTGATCAGGAGAGGTTCCTGATGACTTGAAGAAAGCAAGCCTCACATTCCAAGAAGAAATATATAGAGAGCTAAAAAACAGTCAGTCTCATCAGCATCTCTGAGATAATCCTCCTGGAAGGCATTTTCAAGAACCTGAAAGACAGGAAGATGATTTGCAACAACTGTCATGGATTAATTAGGGCAAACTGTGTCTAACTAACCTGACAGGTTTTATGGTGAGAGAAGAGTGCGTGTTGGTTACCTTGACATTTCTCAGACCTTCCACACTGTTTGCACTGTCTGTAGTGTGCTTACATCTGAATTGATGTAAACTGCTTAACTGGGTGGAAGACAGGCTGGACTGCTGGGCTGAAGGGGTCAGTTGTATGGCATATGACATCCAGTTGGTATCATGCTATTAGGGGATTCTCTGAGGGGGTGTATCCTGAGACCAGTAGTGTTCAACACTTTTTTTAATGCAGTTAACCTCAGGATTGAGTACACTCTTAGCAAGCCCATGACTGTCATGGCAAGAGGTGGAGCATTCAGTGAGCTGGAGAGACCCCTACAGAGGAGGTGATTCTTCCTCTACTTAACCCTGGCGAGTCCTATCTGGGCTGCCATGACAAATGCGGCACTTTCCCTGGCCAAGGGAGACATTGACAAAGTAGAACAAATCCAGTGAAAGGCACCAGAATGACTAGAGGGCAGGAGGACATGATGTCTGAAGACAAGCTGAGGTAGCTGGCTTGGTGGGATCTTATTTCTGTCCACAGCAGCTTAATGGGAGGATATGGAGAAGCTGGATTTTTGCAGAGGCACATGACAATAAAAGAACACATGGACAAGAGACAGTAGTCCTGTGATGAAACACAGGTAATTCCAATTAACTAAAATTAAAAATGAAATGCTATGAGAATGTTAAAAAATTGGAACAGATTGCTCAGGGAGACTTTGAAGTTTCCATCATTGGAGGCATTAAAGGCTTGTTGTGCAACGCTTTGAGCAACACAATTTAGACTGACCAGGTTTTAGTGAAGTGCAGGACTAGGTGACCTCTGAAAGTCCCTTACAAGCTAAATTATTCCATGTTCACACATTTCTATGTCATTGAGTGCATTCATGCACTAAGGAGCTATTTAAGGGATGTGTGTAATTCTGCATGTTTTCCTCTTTAGTTGAAAGTCTCCACACTGCTGTAACAACGTCACAAGTGAGTGAACCAGACAGATCACCAGAGGAAAGTACTGAGGAATTAAGTGTGAAGCATAGATTTGCTACCAATGAAATACTGGAATCTGTTCTGGGTGGTGAGTAAAATTTGATACTTTTACATCTTTAGAATGCTGTAATAATTGATACCAGACTGGTTTTTTGGGAAGCCTCCAGGGTTTAGGACAGAATCAATAGAAAATAATGTAATAGAAGTTGTCTTTGGGCAAATGCTCAGGTAGTGTAAATTGTTACATAGCTTTGTTGAAAGTACACTTTCTTGTCATTGTTGTTATGCTCTGCACCAAGTCTATGTTGCAATATAGGCCATTTCTCTTATTGTCAGGAGGGTTGAAAACTGGGATTAATATTCCAATAATTTCAGCTGCAAAGGGTGGCATTAATTTCTCACAACAAATTTGTGACTAAAGTTGTGTAAAAAACATTGCTACAGAGCATTTTTTGTGTTATGGTTACACTTATCTCCAACCTTTCATAAATGAAATAGTGCTAATTTGTATGGTAGGAAAATTGAGTTGGGCCATGTGTGCCATCATGGCTTGCAAATTAGTTTTTCCCCAGCCTAAGATCCATTATGTAACTTCAAACTATAAAAATCACTTTCTCATAGTCCTGAGTAGCTGTAGAAAAGCATGCTCTTTGTTTTTCTAGTCAACATATGCTTTGATACCTTTCTTATGAATTTTCTTGGGGCTTTATTTGTTAGATGCAGAAAGAAAAGAAACTGAAGAATCACCAGAAATTGATCTCAGTGTTGAAAAGGAAATGGCAGGTGATCTTCAGGATAAGGTATTGCAAACAGTTTTTCTTCCTGCATTGCACACAGCAGTCTGGGCACTGTGCATGTACATGCTATTCAAATTTTTATGGGGATTTTCACTCAGATCCAGGTAATTCAGTGTAATAGAGGTCCCAGCAATTGATGATAAAATTTTAAAAAGCAGCCATAAACAATCCAAGCACAGAATGATTTTTCTGCAAGGCTTAAGATCAGTAAGTTGTAATAGCAGGCAGTGTTTTCAAACCACTTGTATGGGCTGTTCCTGTTCACAGGATGATGAAAGTCTCCTGCAGTGACAGAGTCCTCAGCTAATGCAAGGAACACTTGTGCATTGGAAGAACTTCGTCCTCAGAACAAGCACAAGATAGGATCAATGTTTTTACACCAGCTTGCTTCAGAATTTGAATCAAAACAGAATAGAGCAATTAGAGAATAGAAGAGAAAGTGCCCATTTTTCAAAGTCCTATAGCTAATAAGCAAATCTGGGGAGAAAAGCAGAATCAAAAATCAGTTCTGGGCAAGACTAGGAATGACAAATTTTATGTAGCAGCGGAGTGTTGGAGTAAGCAACATGAATTACTGTGTGAAAATAAAGTGAACTGTAACAACGTAGTTCTTAGGTGGAGAATAAGAATCGCAAAGGGAATAAAGGGGAGAAACAAGAATGTAAGATACAGACTTTGAAATGGAAAGAAAACTTTGTTGAAAAGTTTAGCAGTAACATACTGTATTTGCATCAGCTCTGAAAGAGGGCATGTGTGCCCAAAACCTTGTGTTTGTTTGTTTTCTATATTGAGAATACTCTTGCTAATACACTAATCTCTCTAGTCCTAAGCAAATGTATATGCTTAGCACAAGATCATCTTACTTATCAGAGTGCTGGTAGAAGAGAGCAAGATGAAGAATGTGAATGGAAAAAATTGTTTGAAAACAAAGTGAGGGAGCAGGTGAAGAGGAATAGAACCTAGAGAGGGTGGAGGGGCTCAGAAATAGCCCGCTAAAAATTGCAGTAACTCTACATGAAAACTTTGCCATTGGGGTTATAGAGAAGGTAGAGCTGGGCTTTTTTTCTTTTTCAGAAGCGTGCAGCAAAAGGATTACAAGTTGCATAAGGGAAATTACAAGTTGCAGCAAGGGAAATTATGAGTGTATATAAGGAAAAAAAAATCAGTGCAAGGATGATCAAGGAGCAATGCTTGTCCAAAGAGGTTGTGGGGGTCTCTACCATTGGAGGTTTCCTGGATTTGACTGGAGAAGGCCTTCAGCAAGCTCCTCTAACTTTGAAGTTATGCCTATTCATAAAGCTGGAGGGACCTGCCTCCAACTCTTCCACTCTAAGTCATCATCCTGTTATTTATGGCCTATTGTTTGGGAAGGCATGTATCACATCTTCGGATACCATGTCAGAATCATAGTTACCAGGAGGTGGCAGAATGAGCAAAGAAAACAAGCAAGGCAAGGGCTTTCCAGAGAGGTGGGTGTGCCGCCCAGGGTTGTGGGGTGACGGCTCTGAACTCAGCCCAACTAGCTTGGGAAAACAGGAGCTGGACAGGGGGCCAAGAGCTCCCAGCTTGGAGCTAGATGCTGACTAGATACTGGAAGGAAGAGGATTGTCCTTGCAACGTGAGGGCTCCCCAGTGGGCAGCTGTGAGAAGTGATCCCCGTCTTGTCTCCCCTGCTCCTGCCTTTTAAGTGTATCTGCCCAGGCATTGTTCAAAGCACAGCGCAGCCTGCCCTGGAATCTGACCATCCTCATCTCTCTGAACCAAGGTGATCAGGAGGAGAGGCAGAGTGGTGGCCTTCAGCACATTTAAACACCTGAAATTACTGCTTCACTCCTAGCTGGACTTGCAGGGATGTGCCAGCTCATCTAAGCCTTCCTCAGCCTCATGTCCTAGCACTCAAGTGGTGCTGCAGTGAGGGGACCATGGGCACTGGGACTGGCCACTTGCAACTCCTTGGTCAAGCCAATACCAGACAAACCTTCCCCCTGTGCGCATCCATTTTCAGTTAAAAAGAGCTTAACAACCTGAGGGAAACCCTGCTCTTGTTCAGTGTGCAGGCTCTCCCTTCACTCTTCCTCACCCTTCCAGCATTATCTCCTTTCTCTCCCTCCTGGCCCTGTGCTGCCTCCTTACCCACTGCACACCATACAGCTAAGGAGGAGCAGAGCTATCTTGAGTCCATTGCTAAGGAGGAGCAGAGCTATCTTGAGTCCATTCTTGTGCTGCACAAAGTCATCCACACAAAATACTCAGCTTTCACAGGAGAGCTGAGCTTTTCTATGGCTTGGGGATACAGTGAGAAGGAGGAGGTTAAGATGTGGAGGAGGAGTGGAAGGAAATACTGAAGAGATATAACGAGAGAAAGAGTAGTGGAGGAAATGATGCAGCTGGTACTCCCTTTGCCTCAAGGGTGTCTGTGCTGGCTTGTGTTTAGGGGGCTGGTCTTTCTCATTTTCATTTTCAGTTATTGCATCTAAATGTAGCAGATGCTTTGCTCTCTGTGGCGGAAAATGAGACTCAGTAGAGAACTTAAGAGAATCAGACAGAAAACAAATATTCCCCAAACTCTCGTCAGCTTCTTTGGAAAAAAAAAAAAAAAGGAAAAATCATACAGGAAGTCTTTTCAGTGTAGTCTCAGAAGGGATTGTATTTGAAACAGTTCTCACCATTTCATCTTATCTTTCTCAAAGGAGCTGTTCTTCATGCTGAAGGGACTATGGGTAGCTTCACCCCATAAATTTTGAGAACTTCTTAGGAAAAGGGAGCAGGATGGAAAGTGTGAAGCAGCTGTGCCTTGCTGCAGAGGACGGTAGTGACCATGCTGGTGCCTTTTGTAGCATGTACAGGGCATAGCATCTCACAGGGTACCTAAGGCATTTTTTGTGATCCAATAACGTGCCTTCTTGCTAGTTTCTTAGTACATTATTATCTCTAATTTTGAAGATTCTTATGCTGTTTCATCCTACTGTAATTAATCTTAACCTACTGGGCTGTATATACAACAGATATATAAAAACTCTCAAGTAAACAAAGAATGAATTGAAGTGTCTTTTCTGTGTAGCATTACTCATAAGGGATTAAAATTGTAGATGAAATAGTTTAATTTGTACAGTTGTGTTCAGAATCTCTAGCAATTTCCATGGAAACTCCATTATTGATGTATTATTATTCTTCACAGATTGTTGCTTCTGCCTTTTTTAATATACCCACATAAAGGGTTGACTCAATACACATTTCCTAGCCACATGTCCCCACTAGTTTAAAAAAAAATTAACTTGATGATACAACTTTAAAATTTAAAACAACTTTTTAAACCTACATGTGTTTATTTTAGGGAGCAAATATGAATTTTTCAGAATCTACAGGGACAGAGGTGAGTTAATTTAAACTTCAGACAGAATGTAGTAATTATTTAGTTAACAGTGGTCAAACCTTTGAAAATCCTTCTCTTTTATTTTCTAGATTGTACAAGCAATCCAGAACTTAACCCGTCTCTTATACAGCATGCAGGTGACTACTCCACTACTAACTTCAGAGAGTAATTAGTTTGTCCTAATAATTTACTTTTAAATAATTGTTTTCATGTTGTCCTACTTTTAGACATTATGTTAATTGATCCTGATCTCTTTTGACTGTTGCATAAGTTGTCACAGGATACAGTTTTATTCTACATCAGTGGTGGGTTTCTTTTAAGACCTGAATAATACTAACCTGCTTGGAGATCAGTCCCTCCTCCCAAAAGAGGATGTCTCTACAGTCCAAAAACCTAGCAGGAAAGTAAAATGATGGCTTCACTTGAACTGATGTCATTCCACATACAGATTCCTGAAATTATAGTTCAAAGAATTGAAAAAAAAAATTGTATTTTGATTAGACTGTTCTCCTGGCTAGTAATCAGCAGTAATTTGGCCAGGTAGCTCAGGTAGCAAACTCAGCCCATTTTAGGTGCTTAAATCTCACTTACTTTGGGCCTTACTTACTTTATTACTTACTTCACTTACTGTAGGGCCTTAGTATGAAGTATTTGCCTCTTTTATGCTAAGCTTGAATATCTTAACTTACTTCTTCTTATTTAGCTGCACTTTTATAATTCTATTTTTAAATGTTTCATCTAAGTATACCTAATTTTTAGACCCTATTGCCCTTAGCATATTCCATAATAGTCCTGGAAACCTTGGGCTTAGAAGTTAAGTGTATTGAAACAATACAAAAGCAAAATAAAAATCCTGTAATTCATGCAAAAAAATTTGAGTAATTGAAAAACAAATAGGGACAATAAAGTAAGGTTAGGATCATGCCTTAACTGCTCAGACCATGAATGAACAGTCAGGTGCTGAGAAACAAGCAGAGGATCTTGTCTTGTTAACAAGTCACTGGAACTGGCTCAATACTGGAGGAAGAGCGAAGAAAAGTGCAGATGGTACATTGCATGAAGTAAAAAACTTTCTGGGGTGAACAGCATGTGGCAGTGGGGCTATGTGAGTTCTCTGGGAATGTCTCCTGAAATAGATTCCCATGTCAGTTTTTAAACGTAGTGCAATAAGTACCTCAGCAGATCTAGGGTTTTCTTGCTTTTCTTTCTTCTTAATCCCAGCTATTTGTTTTTGCGTTACTGGAGGATGTCACAACCTTTATTGCAAACAGTGTCAAAACATCCTTGTGACAGATGGAATATAGAACTCCCGACTGTAAAACAGGAACATCAAACCTGAAACCATTACCATCCTGCAGGTTTATGCTTGCACTGACACCTTGGTCAGGTGTGTGTAGTGGTACAGTCCTGGTGACATGACTGTGTTGGTAGGTGCCGGTAGGACTGGTGTTAGTTGGACTGCAGTGTTGCAGGTTAGCGAGGAGAGCCTTAAAGCCAGAGTGAACTCACTTGGAAACAATACAGTTTTATGAGTAGAAGTCACAGCTGTGTTAGGAATACTTGGGTGAATATAGCATTCCCAATGCCTTATTGCCCTCTTCAACCATGAAATATCGTTTTTCCTGTGTGTCTTTACATCCTCTGACAGAACAGGACCCCAGCTGTAATTGAAGTGCATATGCACAGCTGTAACATAAACATGTATTATAATACTAAGTGTAAACCAGAAACTTTTTTAAAAGTGCTCAAAAAAGTTGAGTTTTATTTTAGAAATACCTCTATGTAAAGGCATTATCACATAATTTTATCTATCTGCTTGAGGAATAACCTCCCAAAAAAGTCCCAGCATTTTTATATAATGATTCTATGTAAAAACACAGAAATGTATTAATGCTGATATTTAAACATTTGTGTCCGATTTTGTTGTTGTGTCTAGGCAGCACTGGCTATCCAGGACAGCCACAAAGAGCTCCATAGGTTACTACTGCAAGAGAACGAGAAGACCAGTCGGAGCCATGGTTCTCGGCTGAACCTCATTTTGGAACAAGAGAAATATCAGAATCTGGAAAAACAAAGGTTGGAACTGGCCAACATAGACAAAACGAGGCAGCAGTTCCAGCAAGAGCAGCAGCGGTGGCTGCGAGAATGCGACCAGCGGCAGCGGGAGCAGGAGGCGAGGGCGGGCCGGCTGCAGCAGCGGGAGCGGGAGTGCCGGGCCCAGGAAGAGCTGCTGGAGCAGAGCCGGCAGAGCCTGGCGCTGCAGATGCACGAGTACCAGCAGAGTCTGGAGAGGCTCCGGGAGGGCCAGAAAATGGTGGAGAGGGAAAGAGACAATGTGAAAATGCAGAAGAAACTCGTGTGGCACTGGAAGCGTGGTCAGCAAAACGACCTGTTTCCACACACAGGGGACTATGAGGTTTGTGCTTCCCCATTGTAACTGTACCCCTGACTGCATTCCTAGAAACCTGCCTTGACGAATAGGCCAGGATCTCTGTGTTTTGTTGGTTCTTAAAGTAATGAGTGAGCATGTGGGAAGCTGAGATACAGGCATATCCTAGCGTTTTCTTTGAATGTCATGAAGTTTAAGCGAGGAAAGTGTGAAGTCCTGCCCTTGAGAAGAAGCTACCCCATGCATGGGTAGATGCTGGTGGTCACCTGCTGGAAATCAGCTTGACTCTCTACAGCCACCTGAAAGGAGGTTGTAGCAAGATGGGAGTCAGCCTCTTTTCCCAGGCAGTTAGTGAAGCAACAAGGGGAAATGACCTTGAGATGTGACATGGAAGGTTTGATTTGGACATTGGGAAGAATTTCTTTGCTGGCATTGAAACAGGCTGCCTAGGGAGGTGGTGGAGTCACCATCCCTGGAAGTGTTCAAAAAGTGATTTGACATGGTAGTTAATGGTATGATTTTGTTGATGTGATGGTGGTGTGTTGGGTCAAAGGTTGGACTTAATGATCTTGGAGATCTTTTCCAGCCTTTATGATTCTATGATTCTGTGAAAATGACTGGAGTCCTGGTGTAGAATATAAGCAAACAACGTGCCCTTCTAAAAGGGCGGCACATAGTGTCCAGGGCTGCTCTGAGTAAAGTATTGCTAGTAGGTCAATTGAGAGGATCCTTCCTCTCTGCTCTGGACACACCTGGAGTCTGGCTCCCCCAGTACAAGAAAAGCACAGAGCTTGGGGTGGAGAGGAGGTAGAGGCAGGAGGATGGGTGTCTGGTGAAGTGCCTGTTTGAGAGGCAGGGATATCTCTCCAGTTAGGAAGGCTGAGACTGTTCAACCTGGAGAAGAAATGGTTCTTATTAATGGGCATTCCTTATTAATGGGGGTTCCTTTTAGTGTATAAAAACACCTGAATGGAGGTTCTGAAGGAGATGGAACAAGGTTCTTTTCAGTGGCACCCAGTGACAGAACCAGAGGCAATGGGCACAAACAAAAACACCAAAGATTCGTTTTGAACATCAGAAAACTATTTTGTCTTGTGGGGGTGATGGAGTCCTGGCACAGGTTGCCCAGGGAAGTTGTGGAGTCTCTGTCATTGGAGATATTTCAAAAGCCACCTGGATGTGGTCCTTGGCAATTGTGTCTATGTGGCCCTGCTTCCGCAGGGGGGTTAGACCAGATGTCTTCTAGAGGTCCTTTCCAACCTCAACCATTCTGTGAGCTAGATTAAGCTAGATACCTAGAAAACCCAAAGTTAGGCAAGTGTTTTTTAAATTGAGAAGACAGAAATTATAAAAATGAGAATCTGTGTTTTATTCTGCTTTACTACTGTGTTTGTAAGACCCATTGTGTCTCTGCATCTTGTAGAAATATTTAATTATTGTAATGCTTAAGCATATAAAGTGCTTAATGAAGTTTTTGGTTGCTGTTTTTTTTTCCTGGACCACTAGCTCCAGGGAGGAAAAGGTGCACCTCCAGGAGTAACAAACATCAGGCTCTTGTTAACCCCACATATCAGGCCCTGCTGTCCTGTTCCTTGAAACAACCAGCCCCCTAGGGGAAGAGGTTGGTGTGTGGCACCATCTCTGACAGTATAAACCCTTGGAGATGCTTATTATTTGGGGGTGCAATTTAAAGTAGCCCCAAAACTGCTTAAGTGTTTAATAATAAAAATTATTAAGTTTTTGTTGAGGTTGAAGGGTGCAGTCTGCCTCTGAACTCAGCTGTCTGGGTGCTCACCTGCCAGGTAGGTCCTCATCTCTAATACCTGCTTCGTGGTTGTGGTCTTGATTTCCATAACTGTTCTCTAAAGTACCTGAAAATCAAAACATTTTGTCTGGCTTTTCCACGTATGGAAAGCTCACTGACCCAAACAGCTTCTTTTTCCCCGCAGGTTCTCCTTTTCACAAGAAAGTCTGTAGAGCCTTTCTTCAAGCCATCACCTCCATAGTTTTTCAGCTGGCAACTCAACCATAACCATTTGGCATCTAAGATTGTGCCAGCCTGAGGGGTTAAAGGATTGGCCTCTGACCTCCCCCTTTTCATCTGGCTTTTGTGAACACAGTGTGTACATGACTTACCCATGTATGCTTGCTAGCCCAAACAATGAAGACACTTTTTACTAGCATAGCATGTGCTGCAGTTTTGACTTGTTTGGCAGTGCTTAAGAAGTGGATGATAAATCCAAAACTGAAGTTTCCCATTAGCTTTAAGGAATGTGACTTCTGAAATAGAGGAGGGGAAGTTGAAGGATAATAGTCTGATACAGAGATATTCAGATGCACAGAGAGGCAAAATAATTCAATGCTGAGTGTCAGAGAGTAGTAGTTTTTGTAATCTAATATTTCATTTGTAAGTCTGCTTGTATTTTTTTTCAAGTAGACTACATGGCTTTGAATCCATCCAGACCTTAAGATTGTCTTTCTCCTGTGTTTCCACTACCATACTCAGTGCAGCACTGGAACAGGTTGAGTGACAGTCATCTGGTATTCCCCTCCCAATGTTTTTGTATTACACGCAGCCTAGATAATTTTGTGTGACCAAACAAAGCAATAAGTCACTCTAATTCTCCTGCTTATTTTTGGTGAGATTGGCCTTAGTAAACACCTGCCTAAAGCTGTTTGCCATCCCCAGTTTGACTGCTGCAGCCCTGTTCTCTGTGATTGTCTGTCTATGTGAGGTACAGTGTTATTTTTGGATTGCAGAGTACACAGATTTACGTATGAGAAGTGGCACCTTGTTGAGCCATGAGGCAAAATATTAACCCTCTGGAAGTAGTCCACAGAGGTCAATGCATCCCAGATAGTGGTCCTTTTTTATCTGTTACTTTGCAGTTATTACTTCTTTCAAGGTGTGCTAAGACCAGATCTGCTAGGTTATTGCTGTTTATAAAATTTAATATGTTTTGAGGTTAACCTCTGGCAGATTAGATGACTATTTGCAATGAATCCCTATTCTGTCTGGCAGGTAATTTTCTGCATCCTGCTATATGTATTCTTCAGGATGATGCTTATAGTCATACACTTCAGTTTTACATAGTGAGAAGCAGGGAGCTGGACTCCATGATTCTAATGAGTCCTTTCCAATGTGACATACTCTGTGATTCTCTGGTTCTGTTACTTGACAAAGGTGAAAGTAAAATTCTCTGTTTTGTTTTTTGCTGTTTTTTTTCCCCTTCTGCAGATAATGGGACATAATCAATTGGACAGCTTACATGGTGAAAATGCATTCTACTTCAATGAAGCTGTAGTGTGTGTGTCTCTAAGAAGAATCAACAGATCAAATTCTTCTCTCGTTTATGAGGACGGTGTGTATGGGATGAATATCTCAAATTCTGATGTAGCAGGGACTAACGAAAATCAGATGGACCTCAAAATGGACACTTCTTGTCAGCCAGCATTAACTAGTGCAGTGTGGAAATCCACTAGTCCTTACCAGCAGATGTCTTTTTCCTGCAAAAGCAACAAGGATTCCTTTAATAATGGTAATTAATATTTTATTTAATTAAGAAGTAGTACAGGCAGTTTGCCCCCTCTCTGGCTGAATAGTCCTAGGAACAAAGCTTAGTAATAGCAGAGGCAAGAGATTTTGATAAAACAGTTGCATGTTTCTTTGCAAGATTTTTTCATGATAGGTGAGAAAAACAGCAGAACAGAAATACAGAAAATTACTGAAAAATCCCATGAAACTCCTTTTTGTGTCTGCATAATAGTATTCAGAATGTGTTTTTCTCTCAGTGTTTTCTCAATGCTTTTGGACTTGTTTTTTGTGAGCAGAAATCACTCTTTGTCAAGTGCATCTTATTGATTCTTTGAGAACATATGTGCATTACTTGATGGTTTCTGGTTAAAATAGCTTTTGATTTCCTGTCTTAGAATGACAGTCAGTGTTTGAACACCTTTTCTTGCTTCATTAAGGAATGAAAATATCTTGAAAGATCTGTGGACAGACAGTAGTATCTCTTCTAAGGAATAATATAATGTTTGAATAAGTTACATCAGTAACTCTTACTGCCTTACCTTTCTTTATTCCTGCATTTTACCAGTACCCCCAAAGATACGTAGGCTGCATGGCAGTTACTGATGGTGGCTCCCAAAATGGGTGGAAGAGGCTGCCTATCTGAGCACTGCATGCACTGAAAATTCCTTGAAAGTCTTAAAAACTTATGAGAAACTCTAAACTATCAGGGGTTTACTTCTCATTTTGCACAATATTAGTTTTAATCTAACTTCTTTCATTAGTATGAGTTGTAGACCAGGATGTAAAAACACAGCAGCTAAAAGTCTTGGGGGCCAACGGTGCACTTTTGGGGTAAGGGATTAAATGATCTGGTGGGGTTTTCTCCACAGTTGTGAAATTTAGGAGACTTGGCATGGCAATGCTGCAGCAGTGCCTGAGCTCCCATTTTTGTGCAGTTGGCAGTGCAGAATAACTTCTGTTGTCACACCAGCTTGCAGATCACAGCAAAGACCAGTGGGCAGCAGAATTAGGAATTGAAAACATACACAGGCACAATGGTAAATTGTCTTACATCGGTGATTAAGGAACTTGCTCCTTAGTACTCCTTGTAATGAATTAAACAGACATCCAGTACAGCCTTACTAGTCTTTGGTATGTGGACTGCCAAAACAGCATGTTATAACCAAAGGTAGGGCAGGCTAGTCACATCACTACAATCAGCAAACCAAGCTGATTAGTATAAGAGATTAATATTTATAAAAATGCCTAAATAAGTAGCCTGGTGAAACTCGTTCTAGTTTGGCTGCGGTTGTCATTTTAGTTAGTGTGAATTTGAAAAGGAACACATATGTGGGTTTAAACCTCTCAAAAGTGGCTTAGCTTGCACTGGCAGACATACAGATAGAAACTAACCAGGATACTTTCTGTTGAGCCCACATGAGAGCGTCTTTTTTAATTAAACTGGCTAGTACCAGTTAAATTGCACTGATTCTGAGATAAGCTGGTGGAGCGTCTTTGTCTCAAGACACAATGGACCGGCTTTGTGTTCAGCTGTTGACATGCGTACTGTGTAGGCATCGTTATCTTGCCCGGGTGGCAGGGCACCAAGGCAGTCCCATCACTCTTGGGGACAAGCTCTGGCTCCAGAGCCCGCCCAAGAGGCCAGTGTGTCTGACCAAGTTGTGTTGGCAAAACGTGCAGGTACTGCCTGAGTGGTGACACAAAACACCTTATGCAATGGAGTGAAGCAAATCCTTGCAGCATTCTGATGGTTCAGATGATGCTGTGAAGCCTACCACTGCTGGAGCAGGCAGGGCTGGAAGCTTCCCCTCAGAGAGATGTAACATCACATTCTATGGTTGCATTTGTTACTGAGAAGGTGACAAGAATTTTATGCTCTGATCATGCAGTGCATGAGTCTGCATGATTCAGACTTGCTTCTGTCTTGCATCCGGACCACTGTACAGGGAGGGAATGGGGAATGAGAAGAGTGATGAATTTCCCCAAGGGACCATGCACGTGGAAATTATGCAAATCGCTTGTTCCTAAGCTATGTCAATCAAATCAAACAATACAAACATTTCATACTAGAAAACTGATTTTTTTTTCTTGAGTAATTTTGGACATGTTTTCTTCCTCAGAGAATTTAGCATAGTTTCAGAAAATCTCCAACTTTTGCCTCCATTTTCTGACACCTCTGCAGGATATAGTCAGTTCTAATCACTTTGAAAGAAAGCCATCTTAAATTCAGTGAGGGAAAGAACTTAAAAGTTAGCTAAAATCATCAATATTTTCATGTGGATGAATGTTTCATGGCATTTTTGTGTGTTTCCATGCATTTTCCACCTAGCTTTGTGTATAAAGTCTCATAATCATCTTTAAAAAAACATTCTTAAATAATTTCTCAACATAGAACTAAGAAACAAATACTGAGTATAGTTTACTGCATATAGCCATTCACCACATACATACATAGCCAGAGCTAATATGTAGTTAAAGTTTTGTGTGCACACAAAAGAAATTTCTTGGGTTTGATTAACTTGCACAGAATTATTAGGCATTTTGTAAGAAGTCAGTCAAAAAAAACCCCTTAAATTATTTAAAGAGAAGCACCATCTAAACTCATTTCCAAGGAGTTAATCACACTGCATTCTACCTTATGTTAAGTAGTATTCAATTAAGCTTCATAAATATACAGAAATGGAAGCGGCTACATTACTGTAGTGCATAATTTTCCATTCATATTTCCTAAGGTAAGACATAGGTGTCTTCCCATAGCTAACATCATGATTATGTATCATTGTTCTATGTGTATGGGAGGGAACTTCAGTAAAGACCTTCAGGCAAGTTCCCACTGAACTGAAACTGGCATAAGTAACCTCACTGGAAAAGGTGTGTCAGTCAACAGGAGGAAAATATGATTGAAAGAAAAATGTGTTAATGCTTTACAGTAATGGTTATGAAATTATCTGCATGAAAGAAGCAAGTACTTTGGCTAATTAGGAAGGAGGGGAAGTATAGGTTTTGTGTCAGACTAGACTGAGAATTGAATAAATTAGTGTTGCATTTAATTGACATGTCAAGTTAACTAGCCAAGGTGATGCCTGAGGATTTACCTATGAATTCACCTCTTTGATTTCAGGAATCAGGGCAAGTTTAATTCTTTTAAGCTTTGACGTGAATAGATTGTTTGCTGCTACCTTAACTTCATTTATTCAGACATTGTAGTTGCAGAAATAGAATTGAAAAGTGATATATCTGGAAAACTGCTGAAACTTGAATGTGGGAAGGTTTTACCTAAGACATTTAGTATGAAGGATCTATACATGTGACACAATGAAAAACATAGTTTAAATCTTTATGGGGAACATAGGAAAACCTGTGATCTTCATAAGGCGCCAAATGCAAACCCAAGGAGCAAAAACAGGACTCTATTTGACTAATGTAATTTAAATATTTTTTAAAGGACAGAAATTTGTACATAGCTGAGTATAAACAAATGAGATTGTTTGATTTTGGAAAAATTATTTATTTATAGTGGCTTTCATCAAAGTAACTGGTTTCTAGAGATGTAGAATATTTAATTTGCAACAGAAAAAGCAAAGATTCCAGAAACAATGTGTAGTATCCTGTAACTACATATAGTTTATATGAAATTTCCTTCCTATTCCCTAAGGCAGATTATGCTAATGGCGATTACTCTGTTTAACCTGATCTTAAAACTGTGTATCAGATTCATTTGCTTTGATTTCCCATTGTTAATTTAGATGGCATTTAGAACAGTGCATTTTTGTCTGTGCTAGTTTCATCTGAGGTAGAGTTAATTTTCTTCTCAGTGGCTGCTATGGGGCTGTGTTTTGGATTTGTGCTGAACACAGAGTTGATAATACAGAGATGTTTTTGCCATTGCTGAGCAGGGCTTGCACAGAGCCAAGGCCTTTTCTGCTTTCGGTACAGCCACACTGGGGAGGGACTGGGGGGGCTTGGCAGGCTGGGAGGAGACAGAGCCAGGACAGGTGACCCAAACTGACCAAAGGGATATTCCAGACCATGTGGCACCAAGCTCAGAGTATAACGTGGGGACAAGAAACAGGAAAGGGGGGGACATTTGTGGTGATGCCATTTGTCTTCCCAAGTAGCCATTTTGCATGATGGGGCCTGGCTCTCCTGTAGATGGCCAAACACCTGCCAGTGCATGGGAAGCACTGAATGAATTCCCTGGTTTGTTTTGCTGGTGTGCACAGCCTTTGCTTTCCCTATTATACTGTCTTTTTCTCAGCCCATGAGTTGTCCTGCTTTCACTCTTCCCCAGTCATTTTGGTAAGAGAGGGGGCTGTGTGGGGCTTGGTTTCTGGCTGGGGTTAAGCCACCACTAAGGCATAGCTAACCTAAGTTGTGGTGTAATGGCATTGTATAAAAGTATCTGCTCTGTGTTTACAATATTGTTCTCTGAGAACAGTAGGCCCAGCTCTTTTATCATATTTGTGTTAAGGTGAATTTGTTGCAGTCAGGAATATATACAATGTAAAACTGATGCAAGTGTGATAAAAAATAGGTGAAATATGCTTTGTACCCCAGTGTTAAAAAGCCATCTGAAGTGGTACAGGCTCTTTGTCTATGCTTCCAACTCAACACTGGATTTTTGCAAGGAGCCTTATTCAGATAGCATAGTGCTGCTGCCAGTGCTGGAAGTGGCTGATGGGATACCATGATGAGAACTTAGTTAAATAAGATTACTTTAATCACTTGGAACCTGGTAAATAATGATTAGCAACATCCCCAAAAAAGTCACCACAGTTCTGCATATGTAATCATTGTAAACTAATTTTTATATTGTTGTTGCTGAAAGAACTACTCCTGATTTTTCTAAGCTGGAATGTAACTGTGTCCCATACAGCACACACTTTAAAACAGCATCCTTTGGAGTCAGTGACAGGACAGCCCCTTACCACTTGCAGAATTGCATGTGAAGATATGTTTCAACCTATTTTTTTCTGGTATGTTTAATAATATTTTTAGTAGTGCCATTTTTTTCACTGTCTCACAGTGACTGAATTCTTTCTGATTTTCTTTCACTTGGAAAGATGGAAAGAGGGAAATT
This sequence comes from Melozone crissalis, assembly GCF_028551555.1. Classification (NCBI taxonomy): domain Eukaryota; kingdom Metazoa; phylum Chordata; class Aves; order Passeriformes; family Passerellidae; genus Melozone; species Melozone crissalis. Next base: position 48,908,038 of record NW_026535783.1, read on the forward strand.
TTTAAAAAGCAAAGGGTGATATGACCCACGGAGCTCCCCGTTTGTCAGGGAGCCTCCTGAACAAGTGTCATATTTTGAGCTACTTTAATTTTTTTGTCTTTTTTAATTGAGTAGATGCCACATTGAGAACAATTCTAAATTGATTTTTCTGTGTTTAACATTTCCCTACTAATTTAAGTGCAGATGGCTACAGGTGAGCACAGGGCCCATTCAGTGCTCACTGTAAGTTATAATGAGAATAAAATTAAATGGAAATATATAAGAATATGAAGTTGAGGAACATCAGCACCAGCATCTTCCAAGTTCAAAATCTCCTTGATTTATTAGAACAATTGAGCTGTTACTTTTGACTCTGCAATAGGCAACAGCAAATTCTCCATACCACAAAACACTGATTTTCATGCTCTGCTGGAAGATTTCCATGGCTCTGAGATACTTGGAGGAAATGAATCAGAGAGGAAGTTTTTTTTTTCTCTATCCTAAATAACACTGCCATTTGTTTAAAGCAAATGGCAAAAGGGATTAAATCACACAGCAGTGTGATACCAAAGTCAAAAATATGTCATTATATGTCACCTGCAATTAGTATATTTCAAGAAACTCTTGCTTTTCACCTCTGTAGAAGTCAGATTTTGTTGTTCTGTTACTAATTTTCTCATCTCAAAACACTTTTCTAATTTCTGAAAATAAACCACAGTAGGTGCAGCACTGTAACATAATCCTTTAATTAAGGCAGCTAATGTTATTCTGGTTTTATTTTGTACAGTAATGTAAGTAATGCCTATCCTGTGTAATGTCTGTCTGATTTTATTCTTTCTATTATCTTCTCCTTTAGAGATCATTCATTTGTGGAGGGAAGTTTAAAATAGTGCACATCTTTAAGGTTACGAATGGAGTAAAAAAGATTGCCTGACCCTGTCTTTTGAGATACCACTGGTGTTGGTGTAAATCTGCACACCATATTCAGGCTTTCGTTAACTGCAGACTTACTAACAGCAACAGGATGATGGCTGAATCTTTCTATTTTTTCTCACACTTATGGTTCCACCAACTTCATTGTTGTGGTTTATGGAATCAGTGGAATTAGTGCTGTCAACAAAATTGGAGTTTTGTGGATTATCCCTCCTATATGCAGATTTATTCTTTACCTGTATTGTGTTTTTTCCATGGATAGAAGTTTCAGGGAAGTAGAGGGATGAAAGGAGAAAGCAGAAAACCATGAGCAGAGGGTTTTTAGTCAGACAACTGGTTTATAGTGAACTGGATCCTAAGCTCCAGCTCTGGGATGTGCAGAGATGTGACTTGGATAGCAAGTCTGCAGGGGAAGAGATAATCTCTCAGGAAAAGGGCCACAAAACGGCAGTCTTGCTGGTTGTTTGATGTTAAGAAGATTCCTCGGGAGGTCTTTGTTTTCCTTGGGAAGTGCTCTCTGTGGGTGGAGACCTGGCTGCAGTACCCTGCTTCAGTACATTAAAATATTTTGTATGTATTTTGTAATGAAGTTAGATCCTGAAATAGAAGCACTAGTGTAAATAAATAATTCATTCTAATAGCTGAGCGAAGCTGTTTATGGATGATCAAATTTTGCAAGATATTGAGTATGCAAACACACCCTGTAAAACCATGTAGCTGAATCACCAAGTGTATCTGTCTGGCTTAGTTTGGAAAGTACAACCTCATTTTAATTATTTAGTATAATACTTTACATATTCCAAGAAATGGCCTGTAGCATGTTGTACAAAAATAATGAAGTGTTAGTAATATGAAACCTCCTCATCATCATCTGCTGTTAAATATTTATTAAGACACTGGGGAAGATTGTCTGTCTTGTGCGGGTATTCATCACAGGAGCCCCCAACTGCCTTCCAATAAATTTCATTGGCTGTTAGCAAACTGGTAGAGGAGATTTCATGGAATATATTGTTCCCCCTTGCCAGATGCTGTAGAAAACTTCTTTTGGGGGTGAATTTTTAGTGGGGCAGTAGAGAGGAGGAGCCTTGGTGCTGGTATGGAACTTAGTTATAGTTTAATCAAATAGGAAGACTTCCAACAGTCACCTGCTGGGATTCCTTGAGTGTTCCTCAGAAGTTTGATCTAAAACTGGGACATAAATGATAAAAAATAGATATTATTTTTCTATATTTGTTTAGGATCTGTTGTAGAAAAATCAAACCCATGTAGTTTAAAAACAAGTCATTAAATATATTCCATGATAAAGAATACATGAGAGACAGGGAAAGCAGGGTTTTTGGCAAGGATGATTTTTTTCTTTCTCTTCGTTAATTGAATTTTAAAATATAAGGTAATTGTTGCTGACAGAAAAACTGCAGGGAAGCAGTCTTCTGTGCAGAGCAACTTGCCATTGAAGCACAGTGCCACTGGGGAGGGGATGAAGGTCTAAGGAAGGCTCCTGCATTAAACACAGGCAGTTTAGAGCTGAAGTGAAAATGAATATAGGCAGGTGTTTTACAACTTGTAGTAAAGGTGAGGTAGAAGGAGGAGGTGATGAATTCAGGCTTAAGGGTAAGACCAGTATTGCTCATACACGGGAGGAGTGGGAGCAGAAGAGAGGAAAGTGGATCCAAGTGCTCTCCACACACTCGTGGGATGGACACACATGCTTATTTGAGAATTGTAGGGTTTAATGGCTTTGGTGTACAATTTTTCCTTTACCTCTTGTGCAAACTGTTTTCACAGCAGTTATATGTTCACACAACTTTTAGCAAACAGTTAAAAAGGGCATTCATTTCAAAATATTCAATCACACTGAAAATTCCTATGCTTACAATGCAAAATATGGGGAATGTGCAACTTTTCCATTTTTTTCTTGATTTTTTTTGAGGACTCCAAGAAGAAAACATAAGTGCATATACTTTTTGCCAAAAATGAATAAAAATGGCTGTGCTAATACTCAATATGCAATAAAAATGTAGTGAATATTTCCCTCAGTTTTGACCTTGGGAGAGAACAAGTATCTTTGCGACTGTAGATAATAGGCTTCTCTCAGATGCTCACTCATATAGTCGTGCTTGTATTTTTTCCTGTATTAATCAACAGCAGCAGTTTCTATTAAAGGGTAAGATTAGCATGTAATTGATTTGAAACAGGTGCTTTGCCTGATTTTTTTCTTCTGCAGCAATTCTATATATTGACTTAGTGCTCTTCTGCTGGTCTCTTTGAGTTTTGATCTTGTCAGCTTTTATGAGTAAGAAGTGGTGGATCTGGTCTGTTGTTGGGAAATTACCCTATAAAACCAAAGTGCTTAGGAGGAGACATGAGTGTTTTATAAATTACCTCACCCTTTTGGCTCTTGTAACAGAGCTGTGCCCTTCTGCTACTCAAGAAAATGTTTGCCAAAGTCCAGAGCACTCTTCTTTATGTTGCACCTGAAAGACTGGCCAAACGCTGGGGTCTAAATTGATTTTTTGCCGAGGTCTTTGATTTCACGTTTATTTCAAAGTGAAAAAATAAAAACCCCAACAAAACAACCCGCAACCAAAGAGTGTCCATAAAATATGAGGCAGAGTTAATCAACACTAACATCTGTCTGTGGTAACAGTTCAGAAGAAGAGTTTTGATGTGTAAATGTCCCCTTTTGTTTCAAAGGGAATGACTTAATGTTCCAGAGACTGCTTTTTCAGGGTTAATGCTGGCTGTTTCTCTTTTTTCGGAAGGGAAGGAGATAAAACCTCACTGCAGTGTTTTATCTTCAGGGTGCAAATTGGGACAGTGGGTGAGGGAAGTGTATGGATGTGCTGGCAGGCGGCAGAAAGGGGAACTGGTTCATTGTCCCTTGAGTCCTTGGTAGTGCTGTTTGTGTCTGTAACTTTATGGGGTTTCTGTTTCTCCGTTCAAGCAGGAGCATTCCCTACTGATGGCCGTTTTTTTTTGTTTCGACTTCAGCCTGCTGGCCAAATGACTTCAGCAGATGATGGGCTGGGAGGAAATGGTTGCAGACCACTTAGTTTACACCCGCGTTGGACACCTGAAAAAGGAGGCTGAGGGGGTTTTCAGTGCTTCCCCTCCACCGTTGTCATGGGCAGGCGAGCTGCCCTGCCCCTGGAGAGGTGCTCTGTGTGGGTGTGCTGCTGCCCTGGGCGGGCAGGGGCCCTGCGGCAGCAGCTGCTCACGTTCCTTATGATCCTATGTAGGAAGAGTGTTCTTGGGGTTTTATGGCTCTTCCCTCTTGATCATCTGAGTGCAGCTGTGTTTAATGAGCTGGAAAAGAAGTAGGTCAATAAAACATGTGTTCGTTGTTAGCAGAATACCTGTTGGACCACGTGTTTGTCTGTAATTGACCATCTAAAGCTTCAAAGCTTAGCACAAAGACAATTTAATAGGGAATTCATACTTAAATAAATTAATAATAAGCAGAAGCAGACAGCTGTCAGGCAGTCTGCCCTCCCAAGGTGAGACTGTGGGTACTTAATGCACAGACAAATTATGATTTTAAGTCAGACCTATTTTTAAGTCTCTCTTATTGATATGCATTAGAAAAACAACATGCCAAAAATAGCTTAGAACCTGTGTGCTTCAAAAACCAATACATCTGATAACATAGCCATGTAACTTGGTTAAAATTTTAATCAACCTAATCAATTTTAATCAGCATGCTATGAATTTGATGTCGAAGTGACACTATCAGTGTTTGAGCTTTAGTTAGTTTTAAAATATTTTCTTTGGTAAACACCAGTGTTAGAAATAGTATATTTATTGGGCCTTAATAAAAGGAAAATGACTGCATCATCACATTACTCCAAAACCTGGAGTATGAGTTGGAACTTTATGATAAATGCAATTTTGCTGGAATAAATATGTATTTTGTGTTTCTGGTGCCAAGAATTAAGTCCAAATTGTCTAGACGAAACTTCTCTGAAGACTTATGTGGCAAAGCCTGAAAATGGACCTGCATTGTTTTACCTAAGCCAGCAATTACACAAAGAGTGGAAACATGCAGAATAATGGCAATCCCAGTAATTTTACCCTGATCAAAAATGCAGCATTCAGATACAGAGAAGAGTTATGTTTCAGACCTTATTCATCATACACTTTGAATTCCTTCTGTTCTCTATCTTGTAACAAAAAATGCACCAAAATATGCTAAGACTAATTAATGTAGGATATCTTCTGAAATAATTTCTCATCTGATTTTTTGTGTAAAGATCTCTTACTCATGAAGGTGCTTGTTTGCTTAAGAAATACAGTGGCTGCTTTTCCACAGGGTTGGGCTGGTCAAAAGTAAATAACAGCATTACAATTCCCAGACCGATTTTCTTGACTTATTCAGTCAGCTGGAAATGGATTAGGCTCCTCTTTCCTTGGAAGCTTTAGGGTCAAAATATTTTTTCGCAGTGTTTTTTTGAGACCTGGTACCAAGTTCAGTTCCTGCTGTGAAATCAGCTTTATTGAGTTGTGAAGGGCCTGGTTTGTTGATGGTATGTGAGCTATGTTCAACTGCCAGTGAAACTGCTGGGAATTGTGCTCAAATCATCAAGGCCCACACATAACTTTTCTATAGCAAGTGTTGTGTTCTGTATCAGTAGCAGCAGTATCTTGGTTGTTCCAGGTGTTGCCCTGGTGTTCCAGGTGCCCAATACCACTGCATGGTGTTCCCTTTCTTCCACTAACTTTAAACAACTGAACCTGCAGTATGGAAAATCCATTGCAATCTGGGAAAGTCTTAGTAGGCCTTAAAAAAGGCAATCAAAACTGGTCATGGTGCCTTTCATGGTGAGGAAAGGGAGAGAGGCTGAGGTGCTTGGAGTTCCCGGGGGAATTGGCTGTCTGTTGCAAATGAATCTGCACGGAAACCGCTGGGAGCATCATTAGAGACAAAGAGCTGCTGTGGGATTTGCCAGTGGGGTTTTCAGTGGATCCCATGGGGAGTTAGGCTGCCATTTGCTGTTGAACTGTGATGGCAAATGAGAGCCTCTTACCCTTGAATTCCTTTGAATATCTCAGACCCGGTAGACTTAGCACTGGTTGTTAGGTGTCTGCTTGTGCTTTGCATTATGCATGAGTGCCAGTGTGGGGATTAAATAGAGCAGCTCTGCCATTTCAAATAGCTGTGGCCTGAAGCTGATGTGTCAGCTGTCAGTCCAAATGAACTTGGTACCAGTTGTTATAAGTACATGTAAAACCAAAACCCAACTGTATTTATTAATTCAGAAGGTTAGTGGTTTTGTGACTCTTCAACGTATTTGTTGCTAAAAGTGGCATAAATTGCTCTTCATTTAATGCAATTTTATTATGCAGTTTTTATTTTGTAAAGAGGGCCAATGTGACAGATCTTAGAGAGTCACAGCAAGGTAATTGTCTGCAAAATCCATGTGGTGCATTCCTTCCACCCTCCCCGCCCCCCCTTCCCCCCCCCTTTCCCCCCCCCCTCCTTTTTCTTCCCCTTTTTTTTCCCTCCTTCCTTTTTAGAAATGACTAAGAGGTAAAAAAGTATCCAGCCTTCCCTAACTTCAGAGCTTACCCTGCTTTGAGGAGGAGTTTGAATCTGAGGTTTTCTGAGGTCCCTTCCAATTTGAATTATCCTGTGGTGCTGTGAAATCAGGGTCAGAGCTGAAGGAGGAACACTAAGGGCTTTCTGTTCAAAACACAGAGACTTGAGAGGTTTTGTGTTTGGAGTGTTTCTTAGTGCCTTGGTTCTTCTGTCCTTCCCACAATCGTCACTGCGTGCAGTCTAGCCTTAACATCAAGAGCTCTGATCCTGGGGGAGAGAGAGGAGGGGTGAAGGGGGTGAAGGAGAAAATCTGTGGCATTTATTTGATGTGGAAGTGCTTACATCCTATGACAACAGACAGGAGGTGAGAATCAGTGTGACTAATGAGTTGTTTACTTGGCTTTTGTATCCCCTGCCCCCCCCCAGGTACATGGGCTGTGTTTGTTTTTGTATGTATTGATTTCAGATTCCTGCAAATACCATTCCTTTGTCCTTCACCTTGTCAGCAGTTTGTGTGATACTAGTAATCCTGTCTCTCAACGCTGTGGAAAAGGTAGGGTAGTCAAGATACAGAATGCTACTTGTTTTTTCTTTCTTTTCCTGTACAACAGTAACATGTTTTTAGCCAGGAGCTGTCATTTCTCAGAGTTTGGACCCAGACCCTGTTTGAAAATCTGAGGTCCCCTTATAAACTCCCTTGAGAGCTGATCCCACATATGACAGGCCTGCCATGTGCCATTGTTTTTATATTGAGGTGGTCTAAAAAGGATGGAAAGAGTAGAGTGCCTCTCAAACAGTTCCTGATGTTTGTCCTCATGGTACCAGACCTAAACCCAAGGAAAATGGGGAAAAAAAAATTGAATTTTAGTGTTGAATTTGACAGTGTCTGTGTGAATGAGACAATTTGTGATTAGATCCAGAATTTGTTAGAAACAGCCTCTAACTCCTTTTGCAAAAATTGGTGAGGAAGACTGCTAGGAATGCCTGGGGTTTCTTTGTTCAATGAAATGGTCTTGGCTGAGATTAAAAGGAGTAAAAGCTGTACTTTAGGAGTATTTAATACTGAGGTGTGGCACAGGCTACAAGTCCCAAAAAGGCTGAAGTGCCATCACAACATACCTAACATTCGCTCACCAGCCTCAACACACCCTTTTTTCCCTTGGGTGTTTGACCAGCGCAACTTTGAAAGAGTGGATTTCTCTGGTCTGCTGTTCACTTTTACCTAGGGTATCCTTGATGCAGCTGTGGATCTGGCCTGTTCTTAAGGAAAGACTTACCTGGAATATTGTAGGAGAAATATGTTTTATGTAAGTGAAAAACAGGTGAAGGGGGTTTCAGTTTGTGCATAAATTCTGGGGTCCATGGTACAGAGAGATGGTGACAGCTCTTGGCTGGTGCAAAAGTGGGAGGGAGCAGAAGGCTGTGCCAAGAACGGACTGTGGAAGGATCTGAGTTACAGCTCAGTTTTGGTAAAGCTTTGGAAATAGTCAGGGAGTATTTTCTGCATTTATCTGTGAAAGAAAAACAGTGCAGATGAGCAAGTGGATGGCTATGGCCAGGTACAGTGCTTTGGTTTGTCCTCTCTGGGAGGGTGTGAGAGCACGGCAGCAGGCAGAGCCCAGGGCAGCAAGGGTGTGGGCAGGGGCTGTGTCCAGCTTTTGCCCGGAGCTGGTGATGTGGGTGCTGGTCTGGTGGGCGCGCTGTTGAGCCAAACACAGCCTGCCAGAGAGAGCATCTGCCGGTAGCTTGGAGGAGAGCAGAAAAAAGGGTAAGTAAATGCTGAATTTAAACAAAGGGGATAACACAGAACTCATTTTATGGCTGATTTTCACAGGTGAATTACAATCACATTGACAGAAGCTCATAAAAGTCCAATGGTCTGTGTTTGCCTGACTCTTGATCCATAGTGATTTCTGATGTTTGCCTCAGTGCAGCAGAGAATGGGCCTGGAGAGGGACTGGGGAGTTCCCATGGGTGCCCCAGCTGCCAGGGGATCGTTGGAGAGCTCTCTTGGGTGTCACTTTCTGATAGCAGCCCCTTTGCCTTGCTGTCTGCACAAATAATCAGTTTGTTTTCCTTTTTTACTTTTATTAAGCATCCTCAGCTCTCAGAGTTCTTTAGTAGACATCAGCTGATGTTTTCAAGTCTTGTTTCAGAAGTTTCCTCCTTGTTTTGGGAGAGCATTTCAAGAGGAAGGTTTCTCCCACCTTTCTCCTGCTTGGTGACAAGGGCAGCTCAGTTTCCCCATGCTACATCAGAGAGCTCAGGGGAGGCTTCTTGGCTGCTGTTACTGTTCTACATTACAATAACCAAGGCTGACTGGCAGCTCAGTCCACTTTTCTCAGTCTCCCTTCACCTGAAACTGTTGTTACCATTTTTAGCACTTCTTCCACACTTCACATGCACTACCCTTGGGGCACATCACGCTGCTGCCTTCGATACCAGCTGGTCTGCTGGCTCAGCTGCTTCCAGCATGGCACTGGGCAGAGAGACAGCAGCCACCCTCCCCGATGGCAGCCTGACTGTGTTGGCCTTGGGGACACATTGTGCTTTTGTTAGGCAGAGTCTGTGTTGAGTGCCACCTGAAGTGCATCCAAAACCAGCCCCTTCCCTCCTCAGTTGGATTAAACACAACCTTTCCAGTCCAAAGCCACTCAGTGCCCCAGCAGCAGCTGTGCTCCTACCTCCTGGGTGCTCTCCTGCTGTTCAGGTTTCCCAGATGCAACATATTTAGGAAAAAAAAATAAAAAAGAAGCTGAACTAGTGATAAATCATTTATTTTGATAGTGACAGGGTCTGATTTGTTTTTGTAGAATGCTGAGAGTTTTCACTGCTCAGCTCTGCTGCTTGTAGTTATAACAGTTAATGAGAAATGGTTTGGAAATAACTACTGTTTTAATTGCTGAAGCAATTACTATTTAGTTTTGATGGTGGAAAATAATTGCATGTAATGTGTTTCTTTTCTGCGTATTTTCAAATTTGTAATTAGGCTTCTCAAATTATGTACTTCATAAACTTTGGAAACAGATCTTTCAAATAAGTGTTTACTCCCTGGTATTCTTATGTACATAACTTGGGTAATGTGAATAGACTCACAGGACTTAAAAGAAATATTAATGTGGGTAAAATTACCCAAAAATGTAAGTGTTTAGAAATAGAGGAACTTCTGCTAGTAGGGCTCTTTTTAATAAATAAACAACTCAAATGCATCCAATTTCCATAAAGGTAACAGACAGACGTATTTTTACTTTCTTCTGTGGGCTCTTTTTAATAAATAAACAACTCAAATGCATCCAATTTCCATAAAGGTAACAGACAGACGTATTTTTACTTTCTTCTGTGGGCTGGAAATTGCAGTAATTTTCTAATATAATCATCAAAAAGAAATAAATGCAGACATCATCTTCAAAAAATCAGGCCTGTTTGACTAAATTAGGGAGTCAAGATTTTCTGTGTTATGTATTGCAAATAACTCACAATCAAGCAAGACTTACTCTGGATTTTCATTAAGACTGAAACTTAATTCAGAATAAAACAGTAAAAGAAAGACAAATGAAGACTAATTTTTGTAATATTCTGTGTCATCCCACTATGACTAAGCTCATTTACAAATACCTTGCTCCTGCCATTGGCTGTGCAGTCTTAGCAGCAAGAATAAGATGCATGTGGTTTATGCTGGGAGCTGCAGCCCCAAAGCCTCTTTCCTCCCCCCAGCTGTGAGAATATCAAAGAGGAGAAGATGCTGAAGGCAGAGGCTGCGATATGATGTGTTCCCACATGCCCATTGCATAATCATCCCACACTGCTCCGCACAGCCCATGCCAGGGAGCAGACAGAGAGCCTAGGCTTTTCAGAGTGCCAGCAAGCTTGTTTTGCCTTGAACTCCTGCCTCAGCAAACAAGACTGATGAAAGTCTCATTTATTTGGGGAATGCCAAATGTGGGCACGTGTCAGTATGAATTGCCACCAGCTAAGCGACATGGTGTGTAAAAACACAAATAGATCCTTCACAGCAGATTTCCATTGCACATACATGTGAGAAGTAGGGACCAGAGCAAGCATGAAATGTCTCTCCAGCTCTGCATGAGTGATCAAGGCTCAGAGAGCCCCAGTTCTTGGTTTGTGTGCTTCTGGCATTACCATGCTGTACAAGGAGTTCAAATCTCCCTTTCTTTCTACAGAGTCCTTTTTTGAGAGGGAAGAATGAAAATTCAAACCTCCTGATGTAATAGAAGAGTCGGTCAAGCTAAGATCACAGTGAAAAGTATTGCAGCATATCCATTACAGATATTTTTCATTGCTATGCATGAGGATACACATTCTTTGTTACCTAGCTTGTTTTTATGGTAAAGTTGCTTTGAAGAAATACATATGTAGAAAAGTCAGGTACTGAGATGCAGGTCCTGAGGGCCCAAAGTGCTACAAAGTGCTGACTAGGAATAAAACCCAACTGTAGTCATGTTGTTTTGGTTTATAAAGCTATATATGGATCATCATAGAAGTGTTCATTGTGGAATGCTGGAAAACAAGTACCTGATTCTCTGCATTTGTGGGAGAAAATTGGAAAGATTACAAGATTGTTGTGAAATAATGTTCTAGTGTTTGGATGCAAGTGTTTCTCTCCACGTCACACCAAAAAGATCAAGACAGAGTGGAGTAGGTAGTTTATGTCAATAAACACAGGTAAACTTGGTAGAAAAAGCGGAATGCAAATGCCAGCCATGTAGACTTCTAACTTTGGTCACTTGATTCTTTTGCATCCATAAAAGGAAGGCTTACGAGTAAAATTCTGTGTAATGATGAAAACTGTATTAATGTTACAACTGTATTACTACTAGCAAAGATACTGATTATATGCTGTGTGCTTCCCTCCAGCTCAATTCTGACCTTGTTTATGTCTTTCCATTATTGTGTATCTGTTTAGTAAAGTATGGTTACACATTTATAATAATTATTATTGTTAAGGTACCTCTCACCAGGCCGTAGTATAATTTGTACTAGAGTATTGTTTTCCTTTCCAGAAAGATGCAGCAAACTATAAAATGGTGCTAATGAAAAAGTCAGAATTTGCCTTTTTTGATGGCAGGGGCATGGCAGAAAATGGATTGTCCTTCTCTTGTGTGTTACAGATCTGAGCACATCAGAGACCCAAGGTTCCCAGACAAGTGTTCCAAACCAGGGATCCATCCAGCCACCACAGGTAGATGAACTGCTGCTGAACCACCAGCCTGAGAGCCTGCAGGATGCAGAGAGTGGAGCCAGAGTAGAGGAAAAGATTGTTTACCTCTGATAACTTTGTTTTCTAATCTCAGTAGCACTTTGGAAAGACAACTGTATTTGCTTTTCTAAATTTCTGTAATTGTTCTCTGTATGACCATCTGGCTTTAAGGGTAGTATTTAATAGTAAATGCAAAATTTTCCCCATGATAAATATAGCAAGTAAGTTATTTTGAAGCCATTGTTGTATAATCTTTAATTTATGACATGATTTCAAATGCTTTGCAAGAAGCAATGAGTAGCAGGGGAGACATAACATTTTGAAATTGTAAAGGTGGCACCAAGGACTGTGAAAGCTAGTGTCGATTTTCTTGAGTCCTCTTCTTACAAGGATGAGCTAAGAGAGATGGGCCTGCTACTTGAGATTTCAGTGTGTATCAGTAACAGCTGTGATATAACATGAGAAGACAGCAATGTAACAATGATGGCTCAAGTCTTTGCTGAAATGTGCTATATACCCTTAGCTGGTGGGTCATTTTCCTTATCTTCTAGCTCAGGAACTGCTCAGAAGGGGATGATTTTTATGGTCTGAGCATAATTGCATAATTGTAAGTGTTTTCTCATGTCCCAGGGCTTATTACTATTTTGATACTACTGCCAATTTCTGTGCAGAGATGCACTAAATCAGTTATTGTGTTATAACTGTTCCTCATTTCAGTAAGTGTCCTTACACGTTAAAATTTACCAGATGAAACTATCTCACTGGTCAAAAGAAAAGAAAGGGGATAAATAGTAGGCTTCAGTTAACTGAACTCTTCTGAAACTCCACTGCTTTCCTATGTAGAAATCAGATAACTTTCTGCTTTCAGATTCCTGGGATTCTCTGTCTCTGTCTGTACAGGCAGTAAGAAACCTGTCTTGTGCCTTTTTGTGCCTTTTTGTCTTTCTGAAAAATTCATACGCTTCTGTCAAACTAAATAAATGTTATGTGCATTTCTATGAAACTGTAATTTTGATTCATTTTGAGATCCTCCAGAGAAATAAAAAAAAACTGGAGGAAAAAAAAACGTGTCCAGGCCTTGTTTGCACTGAGGTGTGCTGCAGATGTGTGCTGCTGGTCCAGCACAGCCAAAGCTGTGTATTTCAGCTGACAAAACCAAGGATGTGCCTATCACCACTCAGCATGGCTGATGGCATTGGCAGGGGTGCAGCAGAAATGCAGCTGCACAGCTCCTGGATGCTCCTGCACAGCTGCCTCACATCTGCCCACATCTGCCCAGCTCAAGGAGCAGAGGAACGCAGGATTGCTCCCACCCCTTTGACTGGGTCAGCCCCAGGTGCCAGTGGTTTCCATTTCACCCTAAGCCTTGTGTTGTGCAATGTCTTTTCAGGGCACAGAGTCTTTCTTAGGTGTGTGCATTTGTCAGCAAGTGTGTCCTGACTGAGAAGGATTCTCTTCCAGCGACTTGGGTGCTTCAGGGAATACCCGAAAGCAGAGCTTTCTGAGCTGCATCTTACTGGCCTCCAGAGTAGTAGTTCACTTGGTATTTTGGGCAACCAACCAAACACCTGGCGTGATGAGCAGGATGTGATTCTCAGCTGTATTAAATGATGTGCAAATGCCATCAGGGAAAGACTGGACCTGCAGATGTGGTTTCTGGTGTCTGTGTTCAGCTTTCAAGACTCCTGCTAACCTGACAGCACTTTAAAAACATGTCTCTTTATAAGAGAAAAAAAAAAACAAACCAAAAACCTCTTTTATAATATCTAGAACTGTTTTGTCTTCTTTACTTTTCACAATTAGATTAAAATTAAAATGTGGATCCAACTTCTCTTAAGGGCCCTGCAGTAGGGACAGAGAGTCAGCACTGAATTCAAGGTTGCCACCTTGAATTGAACAGCTTCTTGGCAAATTTCTGAGTAGCCAGATTAATTTCTTGGGATGCTGTATACCCCAGGATATGTGCCTTGCCCAGAGACCCATGGGAAATTGAGAAAAAATGAGCAGTTTTCTCCACAGTTACTCTCTCTGCATTTTATTATGCCTTGGCTGTAACATCTGGTATTGGTTACTGTCAAATCCGAACTGCTGGATGGATTGCTGCTTTCCCAGTTCGGTGTGGGAATTCCCACATAAGTGTCTTGCCACCGAGAGAGGAAGAGATGATGCTGCTTCTCTCATCAGTTTTAATTGAGGGGCTGGGAGCTGAAAAGCGGCTGGCCCAGACTTCAGCTGTTGTGCAAATTCTTTAAGTCCCTTAAAATCAGGCAGCATCTTATTTTGCTCACCTGTGTTTACAGTAAAACTTCTGGCATTTCAGAAAGGCAAAGGCAGGAAACAGGTGGCCTCTAGATTTAGGTATTTTAATTGTAGAAAATGTTTTAAGTATAGGCCAGTATGGTCTTGGCAGGTGCTCTTTGTAACAAGATGTATTATGCACCCCTGAACTCTGTCCATTATTTAGGCATTTCTTAATACTTAGCAGAATTTAAACACAGCCCCAGTGAGACTCAGCTATTTTAGCAGTCTGTGTTTTCAGTTGCCATCAGGCATATATTAATGCTAGGTCATCTTTTTTAATTAGAAAAATATATTCAGAAATTCTCTTCACCTTTTTTATATTATTTTGAGTCTGGCTTACTTACAAAGCCTGTTTTTTTTCACTCATCCCATATTTGGTATTTTCTTTTTGCTATGCTTCTCAAAGCATCTTGCCTCTGAAAACTCAGATTCTAATTTAATCATTTATTTCAGTGCTTAAATTAAGGGAACAATTGCTGTACTACAAATATCCATCATACCAGGATGAGGTTTGTTTGGTTTTTCTTATTTTAATTTTTTTTCTCTATCTTCTAACAAAGAATGGATTTCTTTGCTGTAGTGCCTTGACTTTTCCAGCATTTTCTCCTTAATGTTGTATGCTAGTGAAGTTTTCATACCAAGCAACTTTAAAAGACTTATAAGAGAAACTTACAACAAATCTTTTCTTCAGCAAGTTTACAGTAATGGTAGAGAAGAAATTAATAAAGAGCTTGAGCTTACAGTGTGCTGGATCCAGACCCTTGGAGTTGTGCATTCAGTCATTCATAGAAGGAGGCCAAAAGGAAGGAAATTCTTCCCTTGGATGCTGTTTGAGTGTTAAGGTAAACAACACAGCTGCATTTCTAAAAGATTTTTCACAAAGGTCATACATGTTATTTTCAAATTACTAAATTAAATACAGATTAGGCTATCAGCAAAACTCCCCAAAGTTTGTTTACTGAAATGGTTGAAAAAAATATGTTGGTGTTCCATGTAAGGAACACAAATAATTTTACTTGGAGAGGGCTGTTAGCCGCATTAATTTATATGCCACCCACTTAGTTCAAAAAAGTCGGTAAGATTTTTTGCTGCATCCTAATGAAGTAGGTGCCAATTTTGTTATGTGCCATATTGCTGCTAAAAACATTTTTGCAGTGTGATGGTGTTCATTCAAAGAAAAAGACATTGTGCTTTGGTAAATAACATGTGCAACTTGCTCAGGCTGAATTTTGAAAGCACTGGAGAGTTGCAGATGAGGCAGTTTTCCTTGTGCATTTGATGACAAAATGGGAAAATAGTGTGACTATTGATGACTAATGGGATAGGGTTTGGATAACTTCTAATGAATATTCTGTGACAAGAATTCCAACCCCAAATCCTTCCCATCCAAAACCTTCACTGTGACCCATTTATATTACAGAAGTAGAAACAGCACAGGTTGTGGAGCATTAGCATACTGTAACAGGCTGGTTGTCTGCTTTTACAGAATTGTGGGCCTGCAGTTGATTTCTTTCATTTTTCCAAGGCAAATGGATACATTTGTTGTTTTCTCATCCCTAGTAAAGATGTGCATGTAGAAGCACTGCCAAAGTATCTATGAGTGTTCTTGATAATCTTAGTCATAAGGACAGCTACATGTTAACCTCCAAAAAGATTTTTTTCTGAATTACTGCAAAATAGAGAGATAAGTCTGTGAGGATGGCCTGAATTCAATGGCTTGAATTTTGCATAAAGGCTCCCTTTGGCAGGCTGATGTCAAAGAGTGTTTCATTTCTTCAATATAAAGGAAAACCCTCAAAGGATAACCTTAGAGGCATTATTCTAAAGTGAGGCTGGCATTATCCTAAAGTGTTGGCATCAATCCAACCCTTTGCTCTGAAAAAGTGCATCAGACACTAATCTACTAGACTTCTACGAGGAGCTCATCAAAGACTACACGAGGAGCTCATCAAAGGCTTCCACATTGTGGAAGAACTTGCAAGGGCGTGAAATGATCCAGGTATCTCACCTAGAAATGTCAATGTCTTTCCCTGACATGCAGAGCAGAGCTGGAAGCAGCTCTGTACCTGTCAGTAGTTGGCTCACAAATTCCGGGAGAGCTATGTTTCTTATTCCATGGATCATCTCTGCCGAAGTTTCTTCCTCTTCTCCTCAGTCCATCTCAGGCCCAGATCAGGATGTTGCCACCTCTTATATGGAAAGGTTCTGCCAGAGGGAGGTCTGCAGCACACCCCAAATTCTGAGCTTGAGTCTTAAAATATCCTGGGTGGACACCAGGAGAAGAGAAAAGAAACATGAAAAAGCTTCTCTGGATGTAGAAAGGGCAGGAAGAGTGCCCACTCTAATTAGATGTTTCTAAGCTCCTTCATGGAACAACATGGTTTATTCAGAGAAAAACCTCTCTATTTATCACACTACTATTGATTCCAGTGCCAGAGAGACCAAGTACCCTATATGTACGAAAAGGACAGTGAAGAATGTACGTTCAAATCAAGAATTTCTCCTGTGGAGGCTTAACAGACCCAAGGGAAATTTCTTATCAGATTTCTGTAAAACTGTCAAGCCTTACTACAAGAGCTATGCAGAGACATGAACCTTCCACTCACCCAGGTTACCACTGCTAATAACAAGGACCAGCATGGGTAAATAATTGCGTAACTGAAGACAGCTTGTGAAGATCAATGTGAGCCCTGGCCTTCCCATGCAAGTGAACAAACAGGATATCTGAATTCCCTGTGTCTAGCCCATTGAAGATGCTCAGGCCAAGCTGTGAATCCACTTGTGCTCCTTTTGAGTAGTACAGGAAACGTGAGAAATTGGTGTTGCTCCAGATTAAAGTAAGTAATGTCTCATCTGAAATGAAAACTGTCCCCATTTCCTACATGCACACAGCTGTACTAGCATTGTTGAACAAATGCTAAAACAAGCCATTACAGGTAAATTCCAGATACAAAGCAGCCAAGTGGACAAAAAGAACTTTATTAGCACTGACTGAGCATCTCCTACTTTCAGTCAGGGGAGACTAGCTATCCTTATCCTCTGGGGTTTCTTTCCAGCTTTTAATTAAGGAGCAAGTTTTCACAGTGTCATACTTGAATTGTCAGTGAAAAGAAAAACATTAAGAGTGAAAGCTACACGGATATTCCTCTGGATGGCCCCTAAGAGAAATGCTGAGTGCTGAGGGAAGGGCTGCAACTCTGGGGTTTGTACATGGATATCATCAGTTCAATGGTGCTGGCGGCTTGGTAATCCAGAAAACCAAATCTGGCTGTGGGACCAAGACATTTGGTGTCACTGAAGCTGATGCCTGGAAGCATGGCTGCATGTTCAATCCTGCTTTGCCACACAACAGAGTGGTGGGCTTAATCTGTGCATTGCTCAGGTCACCTCCCTGCCTGGCTCCCATCCTTTCAGTGCCTATCTTGAAGCTGAATGGTTGTGTGCAGCCTTTGAGAGATGGCTTGCAGCCTTGGGAAACCTCTCTTGGCATATAAAATAAATGCTGAGCCCTGAAGAATATTTCACACAAAGAAGTTATTGACAGGAGTAGGATGCATCTGCTGTTTTACTGGAAGTCACCATTTGCTCAGCAGAAGTTCAATTTCTAATCCTGACTCCAGCTGTTCTCATTTAATTTACAGTATAATTCTTCAAAGGGATCAGGATAACAACTTTCAAGGACAAGATATGGACCCACTAAAAGGCAAAGAAGTTTAGTTTATTGGTAGATGGTTGGTTGTCCTACAAGCAGGACTGTTGGAGTCTCATGAACTAAAAACCCCATGAAATGGCATAGTTCCAACATATTTCTGAAGGACATTGATCATGTGTAACAGCATGGTTTGCAGACACCAAACCCAGAATATTCTTCTTTCTGGGAAGTTTGAAGTTCAGAACACCTGGACTATTGAAATTCACCAGAATGAAGTCCTTCCATCTATAATTTCAATTAAATGGAAGTCAACTATGCTCAACTTAATTTCACAATTGCCTTCTGATAAGCAGAAACATTTCCCTAAACGTTGGTCAGATGCTTCCAACCTATTATTTCTGCCACTACCATCAACAGTTCTGGGGTAATTATAGAGATGGGCCTGAACATAAAAGAGATGTCAGATCCTTGGAACATGCAAATCTGGGTCTGAACTTGACAGGCTCAGACAAAATACTTCACTTCCACATAAAGTTAGATTATTAACTGTCAGACAAAGTGATAAGGACTCAAAAATAAGTGTAGAAATAAGCAGCGCAAGCAATAGTGGAAACTGCTTCTTTTGTACAGCATTCAGGGACTCACTAATAAAAACACCTGTATAGGTATTCTGTGAAATTACATTATTATAACAATGATGTCTTGTTATTTGATTAAGGATTTTGTTAATGTGTATTTAGTGTATAATTAAACTACTAGGTAGCTCTAGTGATGAAAGTAAAGCTGAAAAAGATGGACTGGGATATAAAATGTTATAGCCAGGTAGCAGGAAGTATTTTCATGGATCAAGAACCCACAGTGGGTAGAGAAGGAGAATGAGATTACATTGTCTCATCTCCTGGAGATAGTCTTGCCTTTTTCTGTCTACTGCTGTGTCTCAATTGCCTCCCCAACACAAAATCAGGGTGCTCTGGGCCCATTGCAGCAAGCACCTGGCCTGGGTTTGTCTCCCCAGGGACAGAGATGTTAGGGTGTGGGGAGCCCACAGATGTGCCCCATTCTGGTCAGGATGGCTTCCCCTCTATGCTAAAAGGGGGATTTTGCTCTGTATTGCAGAGAAACTGTGCGCTACACATATCACACACTCAGCCTTCTCGTATATTTGGTGCTCTCTTTCATGTTGCCATGTAATAAAATGCAATTGACAAGGATATTAAGTACTACCTTCTAAAACACAACATCTCTGTGAAAATTCAAAATGTGTTCAAATTTTTGCAAAGTAACAAGGGTCAAGTATGGTTATAATAATTAACAACATGTGTGTTGTTTAATCTTCAAAGCAAGCTTTACCTTTTGACGTCCATAATTTACTCAGTAAATATTGTTCCTCTTACTTCAAAAGGAAGCAATAATTAGATTATGCCTGGACTCAGATTAACATTTAATTTGTGCATAGTTTCAGACCAACATAGTTGCCTGCATACAATAGTGAAATAATTATTTTTAACTCTGTATGCTGCCAGTGTTTAAAGTTGTAATTTAATACCCAGAGGAAAAATATGGCAGAGTTAGACATGCAAACACTCAGAGGTTTTCCAAGCCAACAGTCTCTCCATCCCATTGTCACTTGTGCACTGTCACAGACTAAAGTTGCCTGCTCCTGCCTCCTTCCCACCCACTGTTTTATCAAAATCCCTGCTTGAGCCAATTGTCAGGGGTTTTTTTTGGAGATTTTTCCTGTTTGTTTTTTTGGTTTGTTGGGTGTTGTTTTTGGTTTTGGTTGGGCTTTTTAAAGGGTTTTTTGGGGGGCTTTTTTAATGTCCTGCTCTAGCCCCACCAAGGGAGCCTGGCCCACAGGCACAAGAGTCCTGGCTGGTCCCTTTCTACAGCTGTCCCTGAGGAACGGGCTAGATGTGCACAGTGGGAAACAGCTGAGGTAGCAGTCCTCCGTGCTCTGAGGCTGGCCCAAGAGGATTTATCTAAACAGCCTCCCAGTGCAGTGCTGGCTATGGGAAAAGATGGCTTGTGGGCAATGGTTTGCGACTGACCTTTGGCCACCAGGACTGCCTTCCCTAGGCAGGGCTGAGACAAGATTGTAATTCCTGGCAGGGAGTCCTGGCACTGTCATGATGGAGAAATCCAATTCAGTGCCTCTTTCAATGTAGCTGGGTACAAAAGGAAACTGAGAATGGAGGCCCATTGCCCACAGAATAACTGAAATAAGCAGCTTTTCCATTATTGGAACAACCTCTCTTACTCCAGCCTCTATTAGCATCTAAATGATGGGGATCACACCTTGCCAAAACATGTATTTGGAGCCTAAGCTGACAAGATAAGAGGACTAGTGAGATAAGAAATACACCAAAGAAGTTCTTATTTGCTACAAATATTTTCATAATCACCTTTATGATTTGAGTTGCAGATGCACTGCAAAACATTCCTATCCGTTTTATGAAGCCTGATTTTTTTTTAAAACATAAAAAAGTGGTAATGGACTTCTTTCTAGGCTTTGAAAAAGAGCGTGTCTGCTTTAATGTGACTTAGCTTGAATGCTATTATACATTTTAATGAGGTAATGTATGAGGAGGGGTCAAGTAGAGCAAGGACTCATTCTGTTCACATCAGCACTGACACTACTTTGCTGGCACAGGAGTAGTTCTGCAGCCACAATTTGAATAAAATATGGAATGTAAAGTGCTGTATTGAATATTCCAAATCAGGGTAGTCTGTTGAGCATTGTTGCCATGGGGACTGCATGAAGGTTGGATTAATTAAGGCCTGAGCAGATGCTCTGAAGTATGTGGTGTCATTTGTGCTTTCTGCTTGTAATTAACATGCATGTGTGCAGGGTGAGAAACAGGGGAAGGGAGAGATACCCACCCTAATTTGTGTGTGACAGCTTCTCAGGTAACATGAATAATTGGTATATGAAAAGCAATTCCTGTACACATACTAAAAATGCAGATTAAAAAAGAAAGGAAAAAAGAGACAACAAAAATCAGCATCTAGCTGAGTCACTATGTTTAGTATGAGAATGCCTGAATCAATGATACAAGCTTCCCTCCTTGTTACTACAAGATTTAGGAATTCAAAAGAGCCACCTCATCTCTGAAATAGATTAAGATGAAAGAAGAGTATCTTTCAGTGTTATCATATAATGTTAAAATTTATCATAGCCTTGAGGGGTATTTTTATGCATACACAACTTTATGCACCCAAAGAGAAAGGGAATAGTTTATTCTAGGAATGTGTATGTAAAGTTAAGTCTCCTTTCTGGTTTTTGGAAGGCTGTTTGAGCTACTGACCTCGAGGGAAGCAGTGAAATAAAATTTCAAATCACTTTCCCTATGCTCAGTAAGCATTCGTTGTTGTCATAGCAGGGCTTGAAACTTTGAAGACAATGTTAAATCTTTTCTGCTTTGCCTGATGATGGAAGAGTAATGTCCAGCTCTTTATGAGTACTTCAGCACATGCCCTGAGCTTCACAGGGAATGTTTTTGGGATCAAACATAGGAGCACCTAAATAAACACCTTCCAAAGAGGGTGGTGAATATGGTGGTGGTCACCTACTCTTCCACGGCCACTCCTGTTCTCTCTCTACCTTTACACAGGGACGTGGAGATTCCCAGTTTTTCAAAGCATCATTCGAAAACAAGAGAGAGGAAAAAATTCATAACTTATCCCATGAAAAAATATTATATGAACTTTTTCTTTTGAGCTTTTAGAAGTGGGAATATAGTACCTCAGATGAGGCACAGTTGTGATGTGACTACCTGGTGGCACTGGAATCACAGCTGCTAGAAAAAGAAATGCAAAGAAGGGCTCACAGTGTTTCCTATGAGTACTCAGTTGAAAAGAAATCAACCTCTCAAAGCTGCACACATTTCGTACAGTGAATGAAAAGTCATCACAGTGCTTCCAGGTGAAATTTTACAGAAGCCCAACAGTTCCCTGTTTTAGGACAAAAAGTTTCCAGCCTTTCATGATTAGAAGATGAGTTTCTACCATTCCTATTAGTAAGACAAAATTAGGCATTTTCATCTAAATATGTAGAGGGCAAAAGCAAGGATATTAACTTGCTGACTGCTATTAAATGAAATATTTCTGTAGGACAGTTATCATCCTGGGTTCTATTTTGAGAATTCATTTTGTAGGCACTCTTGGTAAACTTTTATACCTGAGCCAACTGCTTATATAGCAATCAGGGTTTTGAAATACTTTTCTTTTTTAAATAAATTTATTTCCAGTGTAAAACTCTCTGACTTGACTGTGTGACTGTGGAATGAAAAGTAATGGATGTTTTTCTCCAGATTGTGAGAAAGAATAGTCAAACTAATGAATGCTGAAGCATGTTTCTTTCCCAGGTGCTCCATACTCTCCCACTCTCTAATTTGCCTGTGAAATCTGCTGCATTTTCCTCTCATTTCTTAATGTTTAAGGATTATCTCATATGCTCTCTTGGGAAATGTGGCTTGCTTGGGGTTATGGAAGTAATTAGAAAAGATTGCAGCCTGCTTTTTGAATGAGTCTGGATTTATTTCTGTTTTTCTTTTTACTAATGGGAGGCTTGCTTGTTCTTGCTTTGATTTAGAATTTTTTTTCCAGAAAGAAAAGTACAGTCTAATTCACAATGTGAAAAAATAAATGCTTCAGTGAAAGCTGAAAAATCCACAGAAATTGCTGGATGCTTTTGACCAAATGAACATGTTTAAATTAAACATAGACACCCTTTTAAACAGAAGGGACTGGAAGAGACTGGAGGTATTGATTCAGTTACCATGTCACTAGGAAAGTAAGAAGATAAATGAATCATCTAGGAAGAATATCCCCAGATTTGTGATGAAATCCAAGTAAATTTACACTTGTCTCTGTCCCAGCTCTGAATCTTGAAGCAAATGAAATCTGTACCCTCTCTATAAGCACATGTAGACTTGTCTCTTTAGACACATAGGACAGTTTCATCAAAAGTGTACTTTCTTACTCCGGGCTTTCCTTATGTGAATAGTTTCTGAACATGTATATTTAATTACCACCTTGATTTCAATGACAATTTAGATATTTTCTCTGTTTTAGATAAATGTCAAAATAAATTTTTGCCGTGGTCGCTACTTCTTGGCTCTGGTTTTGTATGTTGTTGGCTGATCTTACAGATACTTGACATCTTTTCTGTAAATAACTGTTTTCCCCTTCCATTAGTAATACACAGCGGGATACTGTTATGTTTTTATAATATTTTCAGGAAAGCCTTCCTTGAGTTCATTATTAGATCACCCTCACATACTATTCTTCCTTCCTGGCCTTCAAATTAGTCTGTATTTCCCCTGAGGTTCTTATTTGTCTGTCTTCCTGAATGAAACACTAACTGAATGGTAAGTCTTGAAATTATCTGTGTCTGAAGGTCCTTGGAATGTACCTGCACCAACCACCACCTTGAAAAGGATTAGAAGCCTTCAGCTAGGTATAACTCAGCTGGCTGGGAAACCAGACAAATTGTAGCTGTGGCCAATGTGCTTGGCAGGGAGAACGAGCTGTAGTGAGTGCCATACAGCTCTGTCTGCAGTGTTTGTGGTATCCAAACTAACTGGCTGAAATAGAGCTTGAATGTTGGCAAGGCATTTTGCATCTTACATGTAAAAAACGCCCCGGGATGTCTCAGGAATTGTTTGGTGCTAGAACTGTTACATAGGGCAGGCATTCATGTTCTGTATTTATACCTTAATTTCTTTCCCTGGCACTTATTACTAAATTTATTACTGGACTTATTTGTCAAGACTTTTGACATGACTTTTCACGTTACACATCCAGTCAAAATGGATGGGGTGTTTGTCAATAAAGAAAAATTCAAAGCCTTGCATCTGTGCTGGAATAATGCTAAACAGCAGCAGAAATCTGAGAGATCCAGACCCAAGGGAGCTAGAGACCCGGAAAAGGAGTGGTGGGCCCCAGTGGAGCAGCCAGTAGGTCAAACAAAGCAATTATTTTTTCTCTATTTGATACTTGCCAGGCCATTTTGAGATGCTTTGTCCAGCTAGGGGACCCAGCACAATGTAGTTACCAAAGCTCAGGAGCCCAGAGAAGGATGCAGTGGGTGCTGTACAAGAAGAGCCTAAGGCAACCCCGATGGCTTGGTCCATGGACGACAGACCTGCGCTGGGATCTTACTGCTGTCTTCACCTGCCTAATGGGGAACAGAGAGGAGGGGGAGCTAGATTTCTCACAGTGGAAGGACAGGAGGCAACAGATGAGAACAGCAGCAACGGGAATTCCTACAGCATTTGAAAGAAAAACTTCACCAAGGTGTAGAACTCACCAGGTGTAGAACTGTACAGAGAGGAAACAGCTTGCACAGAGAGGCAGTGCCATCTCTGTCCCTAGATATTTTCAAAACATCTGTAGCCAAGATCCTGGGTTGCAGGACTTAACCTGGAGTTAGCCATACTTTGAGATGGAGATTGGATCAACTGCTTCTAGAGAACTCTGTCCACTAAGATTACTTTCTGATTTTGTGGAAACTGCCATTAAACTTAATCTGTCCCATCCCATGTACAATCATATCAAAGCTTTATTGTCTGTATTGCTTCATTACAGCCTTAAGGTTCCATTTTGGGCCTTCACCATCTCCCTACCTCTGATTCTGATTTAGAAGCCGTTTAACATACATTTGCTGCTGTGAACAGATAAGTCTTTACTCTCACTTCAAATTACATCCTCTGCAATTACACAGAATTATTTTTTTTAATCAATACAATTCTAGTGGTCATCATTTTTTACCCTGGATTTTATTATGCACTCACTGTTCTCTGAATAGGACAATATGAATCTGTGTTACCTTAAATATAATGCCAAAATGGAGATTTGCTTCTCTGGATGATTTGTTCTGTTTCATTTTCAATTTTGCTAATCTTCTGAGGACAGTAGATTCAGGAGGTGGACTACAATATTTTCTCTTAAGATACCCTTTTTGGACTCAAGAACACAAGCCTTGGCTTCACATGCTATGTAGAAATAATACCTAAGGCAAACAAGGATCTGTAACATGATAAACATCAGTCTACATTGTTTCACTGAATAAAATCTTAGCTAACCTAGACTTTGTTGCTGAAAACCTGTGATCTTAATAGGTATTTTTGCATACCAGCTGTGGTATATACTCAAAGCAATTTGTGCCTCTTTTTTATCATTTAAATCCTACTAATTATTTTCATAACAGAGTGTTGAATTTCAAGTTCTTTCACTTGCACCAACATGTAGTTTGAGGTTATGTAGGGTTTTCTTTAAGCTTTTAAAGAAATCTAATGAAACAAAGGGGAAGAGTCATGCTGACTTTGACGAGCCCAGCACAAATACCTTTGGGAACTTTTGGGAGAGTGTCAGCCAGATACTCAGTTGTCTCCTTATTTACCAGGGACAGAAACAGTAGTGGTGCAAAAGCCATTGCCAGACCACACATGTCACCCATAGGGGTGACAAAGACAGTAGGGGAATTTGGTCCTTCTGCCACTGACCTTGAAGGGGGTGCCTGGGACTGCTGGCTGCAGCCACAGCTCAGCGCTGAGTTTCTGCCTCCCCGGAGCAGCATGGAGATCCGTAGCTCCCATGTGGAGCTGACAGAAGGGGATGAAGTCACGTTATTTAATGACCAGCTGGCCAGTGTGTGAGGAATTGGTTTTTCAAGGAGGTTAAAGAATTTGGCCACTTCTGCTGGGGCCTGTTCAGAAAGACAGATCTCGACAGCTGGACCTAGCACCAGCAAAAGGAATGTCTGGTCCCACATGCTGAGCATGGGGAGAAAATTTTCAGACTCCTCCTGCCACAGTGTGCAGCTTCTACACTGGGGTTTAGCACACAGCATTAGGAGATGCTGCTGAGGCCCGGGGCGTGTGAGCAAAGACTCCAGCATTTGGGTACTACACAGTTCTTAGCTGGTGGCTTAAGGATAGGCTTTAGGGATGGATGGAAGAAATTAGCAAAGCATAGCAAAGAGAAGATTATCAGCTGTTTGACAGACAGTGAGCAATTAGTAACCGTTTTTTGAAAATCAAATCACCTCTACTATTCTTTGCTGTGAAGACTAGGATGTCAGCACTGCACTGATCTGAGATGATGTATTATTTGATGTCTTCAAGATGTTTTTTCTCATTAATCATGAAAGTTGGGTGTTTTCACACCTTGCTAAAGGAAAGAGCAAAGGCTAATGGCGTTATGTCTAGCATCTGCCACATCTGAGGATGATGTACCCATTTGTTCAGTTTCTTAAATGTTACCACTTTTGATATTCGAGTATCAGTATCTAAGTGAGTTTCCCTTTTGACAGCCAGGAAAAATTATTTGGAAAACAAAAGCAGTTACAAACTCTAAAGATTCTTGGGTGTCTGGCCAACATAACTGCATGCCTCTCCCCTTGAAGCCCAAGTGGGCTAAGATGTGAGAAAGAGAGAAAATGGGCACTGGTTTAGTGGTGGTGTATCATTCAACTGTCCACGTGCTAGAGGGAAATATGGGACATCATGCTTCCTGTCTTTCTGTGGTTGTAGAGAGTCAGGAAGGGTAGGATTTGCCTCATTCCTGACTCATCCTGGCCATGCCTTGTGTGACCCTTCTCTCACCAGTTCTAGTTTTCTGTGGGAAATAGGGTGCATGATTAATCCTCCTTGGGTTGCAGGTTGCAGACCTGGGTGTCTTGCTGCAAAAACAAACTTTATGCAACTGCAGGAGCAAGGGAAACTAATTTTCACTTTATGCTTGAGAGCTGAAGAGCTGATTTACTAAAGAAAATAGTGACAATGTTTTCAGCACCCATGACTGATCTCTAAGTCTGGTCCTATTCATCACAGAGCAATGTGATGAATAGCAATGCTTCCTAGCACAGAGCCAGTGGGAGGCCATGAATGCTGTAAAAGCAAGGGCCTGGGGAAGCTTTGATGAAGTTCTTGGGTCCATTGAAGGGCTAACAGACAGGAAATCTTCTGTATGGATTTCCCAAGACTTTCCTATCTGCCTGATCAGAGCCTAGCTCTTTAGCATGCGAGACTATCAATTTTTCAGGAAGCACAGAGATAAGGTACACTCAGGGAAACAATTGATTCAAAGTCCTGCAGGTGTGTCCTTTCACACAAGCAGGTGCATTTTGCTAATTGAGAGGGTATACATATAAACAACAACAACAAAAAAAAAATCAGAAAAAACCACAGCTAACAGTAAACCTCCTGTACTTCCACTAGCTGCAAGGGTTTTAACCTGCTATTTGCACAAGAAAGCTGATACTTCTGCCTATAAGCGTTCTCCCTTCTGCTGATTCAAATCAGCACTGTACTGGTCAGCTGGACCTGCTGACAGAGTAGGTATGAAAATTCAGGTGTATTGCTTTCTCTCTCTCTCTCTCCAGCTCTCTCTGCTCTGCTCTCTTTTCCTCTCCACCTCTGTATTTGCTTGTCTGACCATGTTTTACTGAGCAGATATGGGACCAGCCTTGATTTATGCTGGTGTGAACCTGTAACTCTATCTTTAACTTCCATGCCCATCTACATCTGTGGAGAGTGACACATTTGTTCCAATATTTTGGCACTTCTCAAGCTACCTCCTGTCACTCAGGTGGGAGGCATGAAATAACAGATTAGCGTCTCTGCTGAAATGCTTTCCCTCCATAGGTTATCCCTTGGTGAATGTATCTCAGGCTGCAGAACAAAAAAAAAATTGTTTCTGTTTTAGCAGTTTTTTAGTTTTGTTGCCTTTGAACACTGTCTGGAAACAAATACCTTTCTTCTTTATTTTCCTCTGGAGGTTTTCGGGAGATCTGCTTTCAGGCAGTTTAATGAGAAACAAGCCCCTGTTGACAATGTTTAAGGAATGTGATTAATTGCTTCATTTGAGAGTTTCAGCATGCCTCCATCTAATACCTAGAAGAGCAGGGGTAAGGGGCAGGAGTGTGCCTTTTCAGCAATGTATCTGTGCCTTGGTGAAAAATAAGCCCACGCATCCCCTCCTTCACATCCCCAGCTCTAAAATGTGATGCTGCAAATAGGCAATTACTGCCCTTTTTGGGTCCCATCCCCACATCTTTCTCTTGCAGGTTTTCCACCTGGACATTTCTGTGCCTTGAAGACTCGAAGCTGTGCCTGCATGCTGAATGTCCAGGGGAAGATGGGCCAGGTGAGTTGCAGCAGCCTTGCTACAGGGAAGTGAACAACAGCTTAAAAATCCTGAATTCATGGAGAATTGACGGGTCCTTGGTTCTCCCAGCTCTGCTAAAAGCAGCTGGGCAGGCTCAGATCATGCCTCTAAATTTGCAAGGGTTCGAGGATAAACTGAGTAAGCTCATGGTCCAGGATCACCAGGATGTGAGGCTGTGGTTCTGCTTGGGGCTGAGGCCACCTGGCTGTGGGATCATTCCAGTTTCCCAAAGCAGAGCCTGGCACACTCCTACAAACAAGTACCATGGAAGGAAAGAAGACTATCACTGGCTTGCCCCCATCACCAGGTCTCTTTAGAGACTAAAAATTCCTGGAAAATACTAACAGTAATTTCATGACATTGGGACCTTCAGGGCATCACTTCTGGTACTCTTGCTTTCCTGATGTGTGATGTTCCTGCTACTTCTGAGGTAGAGGAGACCCTTAGAGAGGATCCTTGATATTTCAGAGGCTGGTTTCCTCCAGGAGTCAACTTCCCTCTGTCCATACAAAGATTTTCCACCGCAGAAGCTGAATCAAAAGTTCTGGGGTCTATCAACAGGGTTTGAACTTCTGACCTGTCTGCTGAGAGCAGGGATGCGTGCCCTGCACACCAGCATTTTCCTTCCACACATGTGAGCATTTTTAAAATTAATTTATCAGTTCTCCCCATCTTGTGTCAGCATGGCAAAAGGGCTTAGTGTTTGTATTTGATTGATGGCCTAGAAAATGAGGGGACAGTTATGATTCTTCTGCCCTAAAACAGACTGTCAACAGAAACGTTGCCATTCATTTCCATAGGGACCAAGTCTTTGCCTTTGCCTGAAAGGAAGTGATCAAGCTTTGAGCTGGGTCTCTGAGGTCGTGGTTTTGCAAGTCAGTTTTCAGCCCCTCAAACCCGGCCGGGTTTGTTTCCTTCTGAGGAAGCGTCCTTCTCTGTGCTATTTTGGAGCTGGAACTGAATCACAGCATTGCTTTCCAAACAAGAACTCCCAAAGAATATGTATAGATTGAGAAAACGGTGATTCCTTCTTGAAAAACTTGACAGAGACACAGTTAGAGAAAAAGTCTCTTATAGTTTTTTGCACAATTTTAAAACATCATAAGGCACCAGGACATGAGTCCTTACCTCTAACATAACTCTCTTTAGTTTTCTTAGGGACAGTCTAAAGTAATTTATTTCTTTTCACCGCATGTATTGTGCTTGAGGGAAAATAAAAAGCAAGAAACAAGTCTGCAAATATTCACCGGTTTTCACATATGATTACTGGATGCAAAACATAATATGGTTCTTAAAATGGTGATTGACCAATTTGGATTGAGGAAATATGTTGGAAAAAGAGCTTCTGAAAGATCTTTTCATTTTCTCTCTTGCCACTGCTGGCACTTATTGACATAGAAATCAAGAACTGTTATGAGGGAAATGCAAAGGCTGACATCTGACATGAAGAAAGCAGCACAAACACTGGGTGTGAGGGAAAGGTGTGTCTAACACTGTTTGTCTCTGTTGTGCTGGATTAACTCACCCTAGTGTCTATTGCATGCATTTTAAAATTAGAAATGATATTGCAAAAATGCTACTGGAGCAGGCAGGAAGATTTTCAGAGCCAGGTGTAGAGTTTGCTTCATTCATGGGACATTCATTAGGACTTAGGCATGCAGTAATTCTTAGTTATTAATATGTGATTCATTCTTCTGGTTGTATCATACAGAGTTATTTACGCTTTTGGGAAGAGTAAGCTCTGACTGTAAAACATGGAGAGGGTTTTACATTCATGCTTTTCTTTCATTGCATATGGATTGCAGAAAGCTCAGAAATCACAGATATATAGATATAGATATATATATGTATGTATTATTTCTGTATTAATTATATCCTCCGTAAATTCTATGGCATGCTTATAAAGCTTTGATTACTCATCCCACCCCAAGCTGAGAAACTGCTGATCCTCACAAAAATAAAAAGGGAAGACTTTGAAGTCTTCCAACATTGGCTTGTCATAGAGTGAATGAACTTGAAAGAGAAATGTAAGCCCTTACTTCTGATATAGTAAAGAGCTGGCAAGTTCCTACAGATTTTTACTCCCAGATGACATCACTTACTCTCCAGCAACTTGCAGTTTGTCTAGCACTGCAAGGTAAATATAGCCATGCCACATAGTGCTCATCACCTCAGAAAGCATCTTCATGTCTTCCCATTCTGAATCCAGAATGCCAACAAGCTGCAGAGCAGATGGTGCATGAACCTGCAAGGGCAGATCTACAACCGGTGGGCATTGGCATATCTCCCATGTAGTGGAGACAGAAGTTATGCTCATTTATACCCTTTGAGATTCTAGCCCAACGTAATGGCATCTTCATTCCTGACTTTAATAGGAGCAGGTGCTGGTGTTGGGGGTGAGGCTTCCTTCCACCAGAGAAAAACACAGCTGGAACACAAAGTTGAAGGAAGAGTAGCATTAAAAAACTGCCACAGCAGCAGTGGTTAGATTTAAACACTGTGCACACCTTTAATGTTCCTAAGAGCCAAGTTTCTGATGTGTAAGTGCATTTTTTGTCCAATGCCAAGAAAACAGATGTGAGAGTTATTTCCCAATAGCCAAAGGCATTGTCACATGACTAATTCAGCATCTTCCAAAACTGGGTGCGTGCCTAGGCATGTGATGGAAAGATGGAAGGAAATTGCCGGCTATGTGGATTCCTTGTGGTAAGGCAAATTTAGCTCAGTGAAGCCCATGACTAACAAATAACCAAGCACTCAACTTTTCAAATAATAGAATCGCAACACCCTGAAACCTGTTGATAAGCTCTCACAAAGCTTGGAATTTTTTGATGAAAGCAGAGCATTATAGGATTCAGAAAGAGAATTTCATGGTGGCAAATAGGTGTGTGCCTTAGATGTTCTATTTTGGAATTAAGCCACAGCAAAATCCATTCGAGAGAGTATGTTCTGCAATTGTAACTGGTTTAAGAAATAATATTTTAAAAAAGCCACTCTCTGAAGTTTATTCTCTGCTTTGTAATTGTGAAACTGGTAGGAAAGAATTTGATGGTACCACCTTCTGGCATGGAGCTGTGGGAGTAGGTCACTCTCAGAACAAACTATTTCATAGACCATTAAAGTTTTTTCATTTCAAGAAAATATCTCAACATTAATGATGGACCTAGAACATCCTCCTCTGACTACCTTACAATTTGTCATTCTCTAATTACCCAGTGAGGTACATCCTGCTGCTTCATCAACTCTCTGCAGCACTCTGTATAGCTCTGCTGTTGGCCACCCTTTTGTTTCTCTGCACCCCTTATCTCTGTGCATGCCTGGCCAGGAACAAATATTTAACCCTGTCAACTCTGCAATGCTTCTTGAGCTACGTCTGTGCTGCAGAATCATCTCCTTCAGTCCAAGCTAAAATTTTGACTACAGCTCTTTAAAACTGTACATGATTCTGATCCGCAGTGTACTCTTGTCTCTCTGAAGCCAGCTTTTATTTAAATGTCTTTTGTCTCTTGTTATTATATTTGGATTGCCAGGTTTTTGTCATAGAGCTTGTGTGTGCTAGCTGTGTCCACCACATGGTTCTTGTTTGAGGATTGCAACTTAGAAGAGCTATGATTCACAGATGACTACCATAGAGTAATAGTAAGTTTGTAGTTGAGGTGTGTATATCTAATCTGTGAGTCAAACTCATAGTGAGAAAGTTGTTGATCTACATTTGTGTAAAATGTACAAAAAAGGCACTTTTTACTGAAATTTATTCCCAAAAAGTCTAGCCTGTGGAGAAGCTTATATTATGCCCATAGGCATATGTTTAAGCATCTCTCACGTTAATGCAGGGAAAAGTTAAAAGCTTTCTCTTTAATTCTTTTTATTCTGCTTTTAAACTTTTATTCTTGCTTTTCCATGTTTTTATATTCTCATTCAATAAAAATGATATATAAATTCACAAATCAAAAATTCACCCAATATGATCTGACAAATCACACTTTTAAAAGGTTCCTGGTTTCATTAAAAAATCCATTAAAATGGCTGATGAGAACATTGTAGTGGCATCAATTATTTTTCAATAGATCAAAGTCAAGTCCCTGTAATAACATCTTTTGGTCAGCTAGCTGTAGAACTGCCTGTGGCGTAGAACCCTGGTATAATTTTCTTTATTTATTTACCTCTTATTTATATCAGATAGATTATGTAAGTCCCATGGAGGAGACAAATGAAAAAGACAGGTTGAGAAACCCATGTCTTGGGTCTGTGATCTTTTACAAAAAATTGAAGTTAAAATGCCAACACTGCTGTGGACATTTGGAGGACTCCCTTTGTAAGGCTGGTGGATCCTGACAGGTGCAATGAGGTTTTTTTTACATCTGGAATTGTTGTATTTTGCACTTCCTGAACAACCTGCATAGACACACAAGATAGACCAGGTCTTCACCAGGACAAAGGTGGTGGTGTGGACTGTTACCTACAGGAGATGAAGGGTTTTACCAAAACTGGGGTGAGGTGGCCTTCATGTTGTCTGAAGAAATGGAAAAAATAAAAAATTATCAACCTGAAGATAAAGAGAGACAACTAAAGGCATCACTCTGAGGAGCACAGGGGAAGCTAAGGACACAGGGGAAGCTTGGTGACCATAAAACACAGCTTTGGCTGTCCTTCTAAACAGGAAGACAGGCCTTTATGGAGTTCCAGGGATCCCAGAGGAGAGTGTAGCTGGCTTGGGAGGTTTTTCATTTAAGGGATATACTGGTTTTTGTAATGGTATCTGACCTCAAGTGGTTTATTTCATAAGGAAATGTAACAGTGTATTTACATAGTCTCTGGAAAGGCTATTTATATCCGCATGCCTGTTTCCTTCTCCCTGTCCAAGGCCTCACATAGGTATTTTTTAGGATAGAAGATTCAGCCTTTTGTAAGCCCAGATGGGCTTTTGCTCAAGAGGCAGGACAGCATCTGAGAAACAGAGAATAGAAATCCAAGTGTTGGGCAGAGGCTGTGTACCAGAGGCCTCAGGGTTAAAAGGAAGGTACCTAGGCATGGCTGGACTCAGAAGCTCTCAGACACCCTGGGAAACAGGGATTGGATCTCACAGTACCTAGGTGATGAGCAGTAAGGACATTTGGACAGATGCCATCACAGGTGAATCATTACGTGCAAAGCTGAGTTATTACTGGTCTTGTTTATAAAAGTGGCTACTTCAGGAGCATGTACAACACCCCATTTAAAATTTCCCATTTAAATAAACATATTGGCATGTGAAAAAAATTGTAGCTGCTTATGTTTTTGCCCTGCCACACCATTGTGTGCCTGATGCTAGATTAAAAGGCATGAATCTAGTAGTCACTTGTCAAGAAACAGACTGTGCTGCTCCTGGAACTGCAGCAGCTCTCCTCAGTAATTTTTTGCAAGAAGAAGACCAAAAAGCAAAGGTCATCAAAGGAGAGAAGTGAATGCAGTGCTAATATCCCCCATTACTCCCTGTCCTGCCTTCCTCTTGGTGCCATGTCCTCAGAGCTGTCACATCAGTGCAGATCCTCTGCAAAGGATTGTAAGCTGGTCTTGCAGTCCCCAGCAGCTCATAGCCCTCCACAGCATCCCCAGAGCCCTGGCAAGGGAGACAGCCCTTCTGCAAAATAGCCAGACAGGTTAGGTTGTTTAGTTTCTATTCTTTTGAGCCCCTTTCAAAATATGCTGTAGGGTGATGGAACAGTAACTCACATTAGTTGTAGCCCTGATGGTTTTAAGGCATGAGCAGGGCTCAGGAGAGACAATGCAGTGAGGCTGTCTGTAGAAGGCTTTGAAGTGAATAATACTTTTGTTTAAACACAGAGTTCACATCCCACCAGTTTTACCACTGTTTTAATACTGAAAAATAATAGATTCATTAGGAAGTCTGTTAGTGTAACGAGTGGCATTTGTTATATCTTGGTCCAAAGGCATGTCACTCTTCTTAAAGAAAATGCCTTTAATTTTGGATGAAAGCTTTGAGGTTTCTTTTAAAAGTAGTACAGTCCCCTTGTTGAGGTAGGAGATTTTTTCTTGCAGTGTGCTTCATCATTTCTGCTCTCATGCATAATTTTTCAAATCTTCCCTCATCAAATTACCACAGCTTTAGGGGTCCTGAAGAAATTAGTATAATCACTCACTGTAATTAAATGTTTCATATTTTATTAGACACTGCATGCAATATGCTGCACGGAGATCTCATACGAGGCCTGCCATATCTTTGTGTATCTCTCACACACCCCATTGAATCTGTAAGTGCAAATTTATTTCCCTCACATCTTTTGTGTTGCGGAGATGATGTATTGTATTGTGTCAGGGAGGATTTGTCATAGAAATTGGCAGCTGTCATGAATGGCCTCACCTGCATCAGAGCGTGAGGCAAAGGGAGACAGCATGAAGTCATGTTGCATAGACAATAGCCTGCTTTTCTAAAGGTGGAGAGATGAAAAGGACTAAGTAGAGGCCCACAAAAACACAGCTGCTTTGTTATGCATCTTGGTACAAACAGCAGTCCTCAGCTGAAGTTTTAAACATCTCTAAAAGGGATTTTTTTCCTTCATCCAGGACTTGGTCATCCAGGCTAAACAATGAAAATTGTCCTTGTAAGTCTCAGAAAACTGTCAAGAAGTTAGGAGTTTAGCATTAAATTATATTTCTGGGAGGATTTTGGTGGTCTCAGCTTTCAAATGCTGAAGTGTCATTAGTGAATTTATGGGGTACTGTGGAGAGAAATTTTCGTTGTTGCAACATAAATTACTGAGAAGCTCGAGAGAACCGGTTCAGAAATAAACTAAGAGCCCACAACCGTCAGCTCATAAAATAAGGAGAGAGTGACATTAGCTATAAATGCCTCATCTCCTGTGTGGGTCCTGAAGGACCTGCCCAGGAGTTCCTAGGAAGTGATGCTGTTGCTCCAGAGAGAATGAGGCCCTTCCCCACATTTATTTATCACTTTAGATATTTTCTTTGTTTTCCAGATCTAGTTTTCTTTATCTCCTGGGTGTAAAATAAAAAAGGAGAAACAATGTGAGAGCCACATGAAATGTATTACTTGAAACCATGATCTCCAGAGAGAGAGGAAACCATGCAAGCAGACCAGTAAAAGAGAGGAAAACAAAAGCAAATTTAGTAACTTGCAACAGAACAGGAAGTTCAATGACATCAACAACAAGAGGAAAAAAAAGAAGAAAAAAAAGAATCAGAACTGTAAAATTCAGAATGAAAGCAAAGAAACAACATGAAATATTTATTCCAGAACAGAAGGAGAAAAACTAAAGGAAAGAACAACAATAAAGGAGATACATTACAAGTTACCTTAAACATAATGTTGAATTTATACCATCACACTAGTTTGCTCAGGACCTTTATTTTGTGACATCAGCACATTAAGCTCCGGATATTGCTTCAGAAACCTGAGCTAGGGTTGTGTACTCCAGCAACTGTGTCCACATCATTGCTCCTGAAGTCCTGAAGTCCAGGCTGTGCAGTGAGAGGGCTAGTATCCTCCTCTTTGTGCATTGCCAAAGTTCTCAGCCCTTTTTTGCAGCAGTCATAATTTAATTACAGCACACTGCTTGAGTTACAGGTTGCCATCATTGTTAATAAGCTTCTTTCCCATGATACTAAAACGTGCAATCCTGATGACAAGGCTGAACTGGGAAGCAGGGAACCTGCCTGCTCTACCCAGACATACCCTTGGCCTCTTTTGGGAGTGTGGGTACACTTTGCCGCCTTCTTAGCAGGATGCATGCTATGATTGTGCTATACATAAAATACAAGGACATATATAAACGTCTTTGTGTGGATGCATATATATATATACATAAATGAATATAAGAAGTATTATGTTTTTGCCTTCTTGATGTTTAATGCAGGTTGCTTGTATGAATGGAAAACCATATTGCATCACCCCATTGTTGTTTTTGACTTAGTAGCCCTCTTTAAATCAGTAATACTCAGGAGACGCCACACAGATATAGGACATTTCCTAGATACTGTGAATCCCAGCAGCCATCAGATCATGCTCTCCTGCAGTTCAGATTCAGTCTGCTGTCTGTGCTAGAGCTGGCTGGAGATGTCACGCCTCAGCACTGATGCCCATTTGTGCCTCCGCACCTGGGAAAAGCAAGGAACAGAGATCAATTACTTCCATCACTCCCTCCTTTGCAGGTTTTTCACCCAGAGAAAGCAGTTGAAAATGTCTTTCCTAGGTAAGAAATCCCATTTCCAATCTCAGTCCCATAATCAGACAGGAGAAAAAAAGATTGGTCATTTCAAGCTGCCAATGCCACTGCCAGCAAATCTGACATAGGCAAAGACGGGCTGGCAAAGTTACTGGCTCAGCAGGTACTGATAAAATGCTAATTTTAACAAATCATAATTTTTTAAAGCATTTGGAAAATACATTGTGGTCACATGTCTTATTGTGAGAGCGTTTCAATAAAATCTACAGCTTTACAGCTTTTCCTTATTATTTGCTGAGACCCAGTTTGTCACATGTTTGTTTCTGGATGATAAGCACCTAAACATGTACACACTGCCCTGGAAACCTGAGTTGCCTTATAGAATATCCCTGTATAAAACTTTCCAGAAGAATACAGGGCCAGCCATGGTGAGCTCGTGCAAATAATGTGATAAATTGATGGGTGCCTTTTTTCCTCTGTGTTTGTATCACAACACATGCACAGACAAGCAACCATGCTAAAGCACATTATTAAGATTATTTTATCAATAAACTCAAATGTATGAAAGGTCAGAGTGAAGTTTGCCTGTGTGTTCTTATTTCTGTTGCTCTTTTTACCTTATGAAGTATGCACAATTTTGAGACTATCCTGTATTAATTTTCCCATATGCCTATGCTTTATTAAATGTACAGTGTAGATGAGCCCCCTTAGTGAGCAATTATTCAGTGTTCTATTCCAGCCTTGCTATTTAATATGAGGTTTTACACCTTATTTATTACTCATCCCTATAAATCCTGCTGCAAGAATGAAGTTATTAATGACTTTATGGGCTTTTCTGTGGTACGTACAATAATGAAGCCTGAATGTTTTGCAAACAATAATGAATATATTCTCCCACTAGCTCTGTAGGACAATAGTAAGACTTATCTCCATCTTAGAGTGGGAAATTTGAAGTACAGAATTAGAATCAGAAGTATGCCCTAAGTTCAGCAGCTTAGTTTTGAGTACATGGACTACTATACAATCTACTGCAGATTTTCTATGTCATTATTGGAACAACGTGTGTTTCACCCTTGAGGGTGAAATGTGCAAATTAGATACTGTTGGAAAAAACATATATTGTTACCATGTACCTGAGGTTTGTACTATGTTGTAGTTGGTGCCCAGATGGACAAAACAGCGTTCCTTACAATCCACTGCTTTTTGCATTAGGTTTTTTTATTTGTTCCCCTTACACAAAAGATGAATTTTAAACTTTTTGGCAGCCAATAGAGGATGAATAGTGAACAATTACAGCTTATGGCTTAGATCGTAAGCTGCTCACCCCATCTCCACTTTTTCCCCACACCAAAATTCCAATCTCTGTTTTTGAGGTAGTCATGCTGATTCTGTCTTTTATCAGTCTACCAGTATTGGTGCAGCCTACAAATGCAGCCAAGAAATGTAGCTTCTTCCCTAAGGTTAAAAAGCAGCACTGGTGTGAGAAAAAAATACTTG
This sequence comes from Melozone crissalis, assembly GCF_028551555.1. Lineage (NCBI taxonomy): Eukaryota > Metazoa > Chordata > Aves > Passeriformes > Passerellidae > Melozone > Melozone crissalis. The sequence goes on from NW_026535783.1 coordinate 48,945,507, forward strand.
CCAACTTTCCACTAAGACATTTAGGCTATAATTTAAAGAAAGATGCCTAAGTACCAGAAAAATATGCAGTACCCTTTTATCCATAGAATGGGCAAAGAAAGACTCTTTTAAGATGCAGGTGAGTGAGATTCAAGATGAGCAAGTCTGTCTGTGGTGTCCCCGAGATCTGGGGTATCTTTCCTTAGTGTGGGCACCAGTCCTTTGCTCCTGCCTCAGCCAAAACAGGTTCCTTCGTCTTATCAGGTCCCTTCCATCCCAAGAAAGGTGAGGGCAGGTGCTAAAGTATGTGCGTCTTGGTAGGGATCGTCTTTTTTTGCTTGTATCTATTGTTCAGGGTTCTGAACACTAGTCATGGCAGGGAGAATGAGAGCTTTGTTCTCCCTCTGGATTTTGTCAGTCAGCCACTGAAGATGGATGAACATGGGACCCAAGAGCTCTACAGGTGTGCACATACCATGATGTGTGTAAGACAGTTTTTGCTTAAATAGTCTTCAGAATTTCACAATAAATAAATAAAATAAAGCCTCCATTTGTTAGGGGTGACTTTTGTCCACTTACAAGCCAGACAAATTTGGGAACAATTTCCCAAGAAGGTAGATGTGTAGGAAGGAAGTAATCTTATTCAACTTGTCAAATCTTGCCTAAAGGTTACAACATCTTGGTTGCCCAGAGCAAAAGGCTCAGAAAGACTTTTTTAACAAATGCAAAGATATCATCCCTAGTGTCATGGCTTAACTCCAGCTAGAAACCAAGCATCACACTGCCCCTTGCTCACTCTCCCACCAGTAGATCTGGGTAGAGAATTGAAAGGGTAAAAGCTGGGAAGTTCGCGGATGGAGAAAAAGACAGTTTAATTGGGAAAGCAAAGGCCACACACAAAAGCAAAGCAAAACAAAAAATTAATTCACTCCTTTCCATGAGAAGGAAGGTGTTCAGCCAAGAAAGCAGGGCCCCATCACATATGATGGTGAATTGGGAAGCAAATACCTTACTCTTTCTTCTCCTCCTCATTTTATACACTGAGACAGATGTCGCATGGTCTGGAGTATCCCTCTGGTCAGTTTGGGTCACCTGTCCTGCTTGCATCTCCTCCCAGCCTGCCAAGCCCCCCCAGTCCCTCCCCAGTGTGGCTGTACCAAAAGCAGAAAAGGCCTGGGCTCTGCAAGTCCTGCCCAGCAACAGCAGAAACATCTCTGTATTATCAACTCTGTGTTCAGCACAAATCCAAAACATAGCCCCAGACTAGCAACTGTGAAGAAAATTAACACTACCCTAGCTGAAATGAACGCACCTAGTCATGTAATTTTAAGTGCCTGTACTACAGCTTTCTGCGATTTATACAACTGCAGAAACCATTACTGCAGAAACCTGATGCAAACATCTGGCATACATAAATGTCAATCCAGGCAATGTTTGGTGTACGAGGAATTGAAAAGAAGGTCATACAATGTAAAGTGTCTGGTAATCTTAACAATGGGTGGAGTTACCAACCATATCTGTAACATTAAATTTCATTGCTTCAAAGCAAGTCTAAAGTGCTCTGTGTCCTTGCTGTATGTCTTGTCCTTTTTTTACACAGATCTCTCATATTATTACAGTAAGATCTCTCATTCTCTACATGATCAGGGTACTCATATGAAGATACACACTGTATGTCATTTTTGGGGTGTAATTTTTCCAGTGGGGTTCACCAGCTGTGTACTGGATCACAGTTCTGTGTGTACAGAAGGAAATGCACGCTTGTGTATATGCAATTCATGTGAGCAGGTGTGCAAGCATGCTGCATACTTACCCCATGACTGGTTTCATTCCAGGGCTACGATTGTGTCTTGGCATTTGACAATGGGCTTCACAGCAGAGTTCCACCCTGCTGTTCCACTCCCCAGTAAATACATGCCCCTTTCTGCTCTGAACAGTTTCTTTGCTGTGCCTCCATACACCAAAGGTGGGGACATGGCCTTGGGGTTCAGAAATTTCCCCCAAGCAAGGAGGCATGGTGTAGCCAAGGCAGCAGTGCACTGTATGTGTCAGAGCATTGGCACCAGTTCAGAAAGTGCAGAGAGTTTTTCCAAGACAAAGTGGCAACAGGATGACATTTGGGCACCAAAGGCCTTGCTTCAGAGATACAGAAATGTGGAAACCCCTTCTATGAGCTGCAGCAAAGTAAGGCACAACAGCAGCATCATTCAAAGTGGTGCAGTATCACTGCCAAGCTGATAGTAGTTGGGAGGTGCACCAGTCTCAGCCTGGGGAGGCTGAGCAGCAGCTGGGCAGGCAGAGCATCACCGTGTGCTCAAGCCCCTGCAACGGGGTGATGCGCCAGGATTTCAGGCACATTATAGAAACCATCCCAAAGCATGATCCCACCTTTAAACAACCAGCTCACTGACAGCCAAGTGGCAATAGTATTCATGCAGGTAGGGAGATGTTCAAAAATTTCTTCACAGAGGTGAATGAATCTTCATTCTCCACACCTCAGGAGACTGTCCCAGCCAGTATTCCCACTCTAGGCTATGGGAAAGCCAGCGATGCCTTCCTCTCCCCTGTGCCTGGTGCAGCTGCAAGGAACACTCAGCCTCTCCTGGTGAGCAAGAGAAGGGTTGCATGCTGAGAACTCAGGGAAGGAAAAATCTCAGCCTCTGCTGCTAACACTACCTCTATATTTAATCGATGTCTGATCAATGCAAAATGCAGAAATAATGCAAGTTTTACTTACTTTATGCTTATTTAAACTACAACCCCAAATGCTTTTACAGGATTTGTGTCTTACTCCTATTGAAGATTCTGACCAGGTAGTGAATGGGAAAGAAGTCTTTGGCAATACCCTCCAAAGGCCGGTTTAAGATAATTTTTATTTTTTTTGTAGGGGGACTAAATTATGAGACTTTGTTCCTAGCACAGTGACTATAAAAATAGCCTGACCCTCTCACTCTATAAACCTATAGCAAATGAGAAAAATAATTGCTTTAAACTAGATTTTTTATAAAGCTTCTACTTGGGATGGCCTGAAATGAAAAGGAATTACTTTATCTAATTTTGCCAGGAAAAGCATTTCAGCACAGAGGAGTATGAAAGTGAATACTTGACCTTCCTTGGAGGCCAGTTTCCATATGGGGTCAGGCAGAAAGACAGAACCTGATGATAGCTGATGATAAATCCAGGATAAAACTCGGAGGCTGACTGAGAGTTCAGTCTTTGTGGTTTATGCTTGAGCCTTATCACCACTGAAAGAAAATTGAAGTGATTATATAGTACTTTGAACTTAATGGAAAGAAGAAAGATAGTGAATGGTTGATTACATCTCTTCTTGAAGTCCTTCAAGCACAGGCCACTGCCCATTAAACTGTTGCCAAGGCAGCTTTAGCTGGCAGCTAGATAGCTCAGGGTCCTCTCTCCAGTCTCTCCTAGTAAAGATTAACCATATCATCTCACTTGCCTTCATCCTCAGAGCCAGTCAGAGCAAAAAGGGTTGGAGGAGATTTCTGCTCTTCTCTGTTGCCTTCATCTGGGATCCAGCTGCAATTAAAACAGTGGGACTCCTGGGCTCCTATGGGGATGGGACAACCTTTTCACAGGAACATAAGAACAATGCTTCCTACATTTCTATAAAACAAGTTGCAAGCTGTAACACTCAAGAGCTCCTCAAGAATAAAATTACCAAGGATTACTGATGTTTTCCAAGAGACTCCCACACAGTGTTGAGGTCTGACTCATGACTGGGAATGTTCATGCCTGGCAGGATGCAGCATGCAAGGAGCAGCCAGAGATGTGTGTGTTGGGTACCCTGAGGTGCTGCACGAAGGTGTTTTCCTGGGATCTGATGTGAAGACATTGCTAGGAACAAAGGTGTAAAAGTGTTAGCCTCTACTAACAATAAAATAACTTGTTATGCAAGTTACACTGCTGCCACTCATTCAGACATGACAGATTATGAACTTGCCTATGATGGAATTTTGAGAGTCATGATGAAATTTTAATAGAGTGGACAGATAGCAGAAAGAGAACAAGTGATGATAGCAATCAAGTGTCATTGTGACCATGATTAAGCCACTGCGCTTTCATCCCCCAGGGTCACCATGTAGGGCCAGCTCAATGCCTAATAATGGTGCCTATTGTCAGCATTAAGGTTGTCACTGAAGATGATACAGGCTGTACAAGTGGTTTCCAGTTTCCTCCATGATTCTGCAGGAGTGCTGTGGGTCTCCACAGAAAAATAGTGTTCTGGGAGAAAATAAAACTGAAGCTTGTGCTGAACTCCACATCACTAAGAGAAAAAGGACCCAGGATCCAAATGATAGCGAATAGAATATCTTTGTGCTGATGCAGGCAGAGCTCTAGTGCTGAAAGTGATGTATAGACAGGTATCAGAGCTTATCATGAGTGGCAGCAGCAAAGATTTAAGCCTGTCAATCAGAGACAGCAAGTGTTAATGCATCCTCTTTCACACAAGAAATTCAGAAGTATTGGTGATCTTGCTAGCATTGAGTTGTCCTGTTTGTGAAAGACTTGATCTGGAGTTGATCTACCGGTCAGCGATGTCCTCTTCCCTCCTGTTTCAAAAGAAGGGCAAAAAAGACACTTGCACTACATTTCATTATAAAAGAGCTGAAGTCAGGAATTTGGTGAGAATTTTTTTTATTCTTCCACTGCAGAAATATACTGAAAAGAGAGAGATTGTTGGCCTGTATATAAATGAACTCCAAGTTTAGCCACAGGAAGCAGGCACTGTAATGTAATTCAACCTACCAAGAAGATACATATAAAGCAAAATTCCTCTTCATTCAGAAGTAGAAAAATTTCTTCCAAGTGGTACATTTTTCATCTGTTCCCACTAATACTGACATAGGTGGGAGTTTGTTTGGTGGAATAGAAAGAGTATCTGGGAACAGTTTAGGTACAATAACACTGTCTTTGAAGGGAGTGTGATACCATTTTCTTTCCATGTTTACGATATGGTTAAGTTGTGGTATCTTTCAGTATATGAGAACAGCCTACCCTTATCTCAGAGCAACACCATCAGTACCTCACAGACATGGTCCCCCAAAACATTCCAGCTTCTTCTTCTGCCCTCCATGCACTCACTCTCCAGTCCTCCCTTCTCAACTCCTTGCTACACCCTACTATCAGAAATCTGGGGGGGCTTGGTGTTCAGGAGAACACCAAGCTGGCTGGTGGAGGAATTGGTACCCCTAAAACACACCTTTACTGAAGAAATCATTCTTTTCCTCAAAGTAGGTACTGATTTTATCAGAACTAGGAACTAAGACTTTCCGTCCCTTTGTCAAATGTGGTTTCAGTGGGCAATGAATGGAAAAGCTCAGAGGAAAGACGGTCCAAGAAAGAAGTAGCAAAATCAAACTTTCTTAGGACACGGGAGAAATAATGATAAAAATAACCAGTTTTCAAGCTCTTCAATTGTGACCTGTCATATGCAGGCATACATTCTGATTTTTAGGTATTAAAAGAAGGCAGTTCTTTAAAAATATATAGAAGGAACGTATATGCATGTGTATACATAAGCACATATGAAGAAAATGGTAGAATAACTTCAAAACAGAGTTCAGACAGTGAAGTCCAAGAGCAAGATTTCTTAAAGCAAACTCAAACCTAAGTCCTACTTAGAATCTTTTCTGGTCCTTATGGAAAAGATGATGCAAACCTAGATTAATATTTGAATGCCCTAACTCAGTAATGAATTAAACATGGCCCAGAGACCCTGACATGCCTGATGGGATTTTACTACTCCTCCTCATAAAATACTCCAGATAGAAGCCAAAAGTCACAGCACTAAGACCATGGCTCATTTCTCATGATGAGTTTCTTAGTTTTACAGTCCCATTTGCACTTCCAGAGAATGTCCACCTATCTTGACTCCTGGAATCCAACACTTACTATCTCTTCTGAAAAAAAAATAAAAATTAATGTGTTTGTGAAACTGCCATGGCCCTGGGCCCCATTAAGTAAAGCAATGTGTCATAAATACCAGAGGTGTTTCAGGGTGTTGTTCTTGTAGCAAGAGCTTCACCTTGGCACAAGGGTCAGAGGAGGCATAAGAACTCTGTAGCTTAAAACAACTCTCATAAGGGTGAAAAGTTGAAGAAAGAAAGGTAAAAGACACTTTGTTTTCTGATGGCCCCTTTGCAGGGCTGTGCACTTCTGTGCCCACACAGAAAAGATTGCTAGTAATTTCTTCCCATACTGGCTGTTGGGTCAGACTTCTACAGTGTGCAGCCTCTGAAGGTGGTACAAGAATTTCTTTCTTAAGCTCACTGAAGGCTTTGATATTCCTTTTCCCTGTGAATTGTTCTGAGGTGTTTTTTTCAGTCAAACTCTGTGCTCAAAGGCTTTCTGCCTTGGAAAATACTCTCCAGAGCATCCATGCTTCTGAGGTACTGCAGCACATCCCGCTGTTGTGGCAGCCTGCGGGTGCCTTGCACCAGCCATATGTGTAGGCAGTGGATGCATGTGCCGGGGGTGTTTGGAGTGCAGGGGTCCCACACACCTGTATGGTTGGGTTTTGCTGCACTGAGCCCCAGGGCTGCTGCATTTGTGCTCTGTGTGACACATACCAGGGCAGCCAGGGCTCTCCTCTGGATGCACAGTAGGTGGAACAGCCCCATAATGTTCCCTTCTAGCATTTTCCTTGTAAATGTTCTTCGGCTTCTTCTAAACCAAGTTTGTACCCAATGAACTCAGAATTATTTGGCTTTAAGGAGTTTGCTCTACTTAACTGTTTGTTTCTTTATATTTGGCTTATTCCTGGATCTGCAGGACTCCTCTTTGTTTATCTATGTCTGCTGAGCCCAATTACATGAGTGCAAACAGAAAAATGTGTAGGTGTATGGTAAGTGAACTCCTGCATCAAACTGGAATATGTAATTACTTTGTCATTTCCTAATGGGAGGGTAATGAAAAGTGAACATTAAAGTCAATGAGAATATCAGGATAAGAAATCAAGCTCTGAAACAGGAATTATATTTCTTAAATACATGTTGCCAGCTGTAAAATAATAACAATCATTGTGGTCTTGCTACATGTCGATGATAAGCATATCTCACAGAGAGATAAATGGGACAAAATTATTTCTGTAGTGAGGTCTCTGATTCTTGAGATTTCCTGGGATGTGAAAACTCTCTTTTTCACTCTTAATGGTGGTTGTTTACTTTTATTTTTTTCTGTTTTAAAGGTTGAAGGATGGAAAGGAACATCTGAACTACTTGGCACTCATAGTACATACATCCCATTGGCTTAATCTGGTCACAAAGCTTACAAACTCCATCAGCTACGCCAGGAGACCTTGTAAATTTTCTGTTAAATGAAGAGTTTAGGTTTGCTGAACATGCAAAAATCTATCATCTTTGCCAATGGAGCTATTAAACTCTTTGATCCACAGCTGTTTGGCCTGAAATCTCTCACAAGCAAGCTGATCTTCATTTTCTATCCTGCCTTTTGCCAGGTGCAATCCCCAAAAGCATCTGAACCCCGGAGGAGCCCAAGTTCCCATGACTGGGATCTTTGTGTGTGAAGGTGCACATTTGTCCCACCTTGGTGTTAGCTCTCAGACATGGGGTGTGTCATCTCAGCTGGCTTTCCAGCTCTGCCTGTAACCAGCAGGGATACCTGTGAAAACAGCAGGCTGGTCTCAGTGTGGGACACTGATCCCGTTCCACCTGGAATGCTGAACCACTCATCTGCTTTCCCTGGCCATGGAGACAGCCGGAGAACTAGCTCCAACTTGATGCCCAGTGGTGATCAGGTGTGATGAGTTTCCCCCAAAGGGCTAACCCAAATGATGGACAGATTAAATGGATAGATGGGCATCCATTTCAACACCCACGTGTGTATGGGATTCACAACCTCTGTGTCTCTGTTTGTAAGTCCTTTGAGGATGTGATCATCACATGATTCTGTGCACAAGGACACATGTATTTCCATTGCAGGTCTTCTATCATCTGTTTAGAACACAGATCACATCACAGATTGTATTCCTGTCTCCAGGAAAGGTCTAACTGTTCCTTTTAATTAACTATTTCAGTTTCTTTAGGGAACAAGGTTCTTAGCCCTGCCTATCAATCTTTTCAGACAACCCCTTTCAATAAGGTCATTTTCTCTGTCTTTCTTCTTCCCCAGCCTCATAAAGATTCAGTTTTCAGATGCTAAGTGACATGACTTGAACACAAAAGGTGAACTATCTCTGTGCCCCAGATTCACCTTCAGTTTGTGGGTTAGGGCTCTCACTAAATGTTGGAGTAATAGAGGTCTGAGCTTTTTAGGCCTCCTCACCCTTTGCCTAGATGGTTACTTTAGAAATTAATCTATTGTATAAAAACTCACTGGGATCTCCCTCCTCATGTTCTTTGAATAAAAAAGCATAATCTCAGATCTAGCCTTCAATGTAGGATCCATATCTCTGACAGACAGGCCTCTGTTACCTGTACCCAGGGGGTTGTTTTAGTTTCCTAATCCAGATATGATGACAGATCTGATTTCAAACCAACATCTCTGGACCAGAGACCTTTCCATACACCATTCCAGACCAGATCAGACACCTTCCCAGGTGTGATAGGTGAGGAAGTCCAAACTCTGTAGAGAACAGGAGGTACCTTACCAGAGACAGACACCAGCAGGTGCACACCTTTCCTCAGGTCACCACCACTCCAGAGATTTCTGAGGAAAATAGGACAAGGAGCTAAGGACTAATCCATAGTAAGACATAAAAGCAAGGATAGAAGTTTTATGAACCCAAAAGGAACATTCAGGCTATACACTCAATTAAGTCATCAGTATTTTAAATCACATAAGATCTCTTGGTTTGGTAGACAAATTGAACTCTCTGAGTCTCTTTGCACAGAGTAAAATTTTTCATTTTACCTCTGGTGTATGAATTTCTTTCTCCAGGATGTGAGTTTTTTGCCTTGTTCTTGATATTCCAACTAATGTGTTGTGCAAGACTTTGAACACTTTCCTATGTCTACTGGAAGTACTTCCCTAAAAATGTCTATTTGCATTTTGGACAGCCCTATCACCCTGGGCTCTCATAGTTACTGCTGTAAGTGAATAAAATAACCCTTTCTTTCTCCTTCTCTTCCACTTCTCCAAATTCTTGGAGACATGTAGTAGCAAATCCCCAGACTACTGCAGAAATGCTCTTGTTAGATATTAAAGACAATGTCTTGAAATGAGTGTTACACTTCACACTACCACTATTTTCCCAGTTCTGTAGGTTATCTGTTTCTATCTGTACCATGTTCAGAAGTACTTCTGTGCCATGCTGTCTCCTACAAATGTCTAAAGGGCAAATTTCATTAACGCACACCTACTTCTTCAATCAAAGTTCTTTGTGGAGACAGCTGTGAAAAGATTTGGCTCCTGGAAAAAGCTGAAAGTTGTCCTTTAGCACAACTACTTGCCATCTGCTTTTAGAGCTATTTCTGACTTTCTTGCTACAGTTTGTGTAGTTTTCCTTTATGTCTTTTCCATTTTACCTAGAGATTTCCCATATCACAAGTGCTTCTCAGATGTTCGTACAGCTTAACTTTGCTGCAATTACCTCTCTTAAAGCAATCAATCAGTGCTCTTGTAAGCAGAAGCTTTAGGCTGGCCTGGTACCCACCAGCTGGCAGGCACAGGTTGTTGTCCTTTTATTTTTCATTAATCATCATATCATTAATTATTTCTTTCACTTAAAATCCTCCATGTACCCTTGCATACTATTACAATCAAGCTAACAGGCCTTTAGATGCAAGTACACTTTCTTAATTATGGTTACTATTTTTACTGTTCTCAAGTCATGTGGATCCCTCTCCTGCACAGCTTGACAAAATTACATAGATTGGCTGCCAGGTATTCAAGTGTCCTGTAGTGAAGGCTCCCTGCCAGCTAAGCACATCCAGCTCTCAGAGTTTTGTACCTCCCCTGAGGAAGTATTTTAAATTTCCTGACAATCATCCCATATCTGTTCTCCTTTTCTCCAGAGTTTAATGTTCTTACAGAAAACTGAAGCTGAGCTTCACTTAATGTTTTCACACATCTATGCCAGCATTAATCCTCTCAGGATAAAAACATCACTTCTTTTCCTGTCTAAACTCTTTTTACTTCGATAGCTAAATAACTTTTTATGATTTCCTTTTATTATTACTATTTAATTTCCTCTGCAAACGTCTAACTTGGTTTGACTTTTGGCAATATTTACCTCACCCCTGCGCTTCATGGCCTCCAAAACTAAGTTTTCTTTGCTGATTAACTGTGCTGGACGTTAAAAGGATCCATTTTGGTCTATAGCCCCTTTCTGCAAGTTTTCATCCTTTTCTTCTGAAGTGAATTCCACAGAGTTGCTTGCAGCTTTTATTGAATATAAATTATAGGTCTCCTTCAGCTAAGTACCTTACAATTCTTGGACTCCCTGGACTCACTAATCAGTTCACTTTCTGAAAACTGTTCTTTCAGAACTGGAAATCTGACTTGTTTTCATATATGCCTCCATTTCATCCAAAAGCTTGGCTAATGGCTCGGTTTAGCTCTGAAATTATTGTTAGTCTTTCCACTGGCCGTAGAAACTTGGAGCTATCCTGTTTAAATGTTCTCCAGGGCTGAGGGTGTAAACACAATGTTATGAGCCATGGTTTCAGCTGGTTTAAATTGCTAAAGCTCTGCTGGACTCTGGCCAGTCAAGAGGAGCCTCTGTTGTCTAAGAAGCTGAAGTTTTCATCAAAGTATTTTGGAAGCAACTGCAGTCTCTTAAATTACTAGCAAAGAGGTATTTTTGCCATCTTTCCACAGAAGAAACTGCAATAAGATCTGTGTTTTCACACCATTTATAGTAGTCTCCAAATTAATTTACTATACCTGTCACGATGTATTATTAATGCCTTCCATGTGCATTGCCTCATTTGAGAGCCTCCTATTGTTGCATGCGGCAAATGGCAGGAAAAAACCAATGTGGTACCTACTGGTACAATGTGTACAGAGGTAGAAACCTTTGGATTGATTAAATTCTGCATGCCTATACTCTTCCAGCCCTCCTACTTGCAGTGATTGAAACTTACAGTTCAGACAGTGGCAGCTGTAGTGAGACTGGGAGATGAGTGCCAGTCTTCATAATCTCCAGTATGCTGAACAGAGCAGGCTACAAAGGGGCCAGAGGCTAGTTATCATACCAAAGTCTGATTAAGTGATAGCATTCTGGACTGGACAGCAAGATTACACAGTCTATGAGTGTGAGACCCTTACTGCATCCTCCCCTCCACCACACTCCACCACATCTCTATCACCAGCCGTGTCTAAAGACATGCCAGTGGAGAGGGGGGAGAGAAGCCAAAAGGACCATAGCACAAGTGAAATGCGCCAGTTACCTCTGAAGACGCTTCATATCCTAGGGCAAAACAATACACTTCTGCAAGGTTAAAGGTGAAGTTTTTTCACACGAGGTCATAATAATAACAACCGTGCAATGGCTTTCTGCCACCCACCATCCAAGGTTAATAATTTCCTGATAGCGTGCTGTTACTCATTCAGTAATAACAGAGCATTAGCTGAGGCTAAATAGTTGCTTACACTTGACATACTTTGAAGTATTTGCGTGTGGCTCCTCTGTATTGGGATTTAAACAAAGGGAGCTATGAACTGCAGAACTCAGCCTGTCCTTTCCTTTCTGCATCTCCCAATTTATATCTACTCTGCAGCCTTACCAGCCTCACCAGGGGCTGCTCAATTCATTGTAACAGGCAGGCTAAGAAAGAAAGCATGGTCTCAGGGATTACCTGCCTGGCATAGGAGCAGAAGCCAACCGAAAAACCAGCCACTTCATTTTTGTAGGTGTAGACAACTGAGGAAATTTTAAAAACCAGCCATCCTTCTATTTTTAACTCTCTGATTGACACTGTGCTCACTTCAGATTGATTACAAGCCCTACTGCTGAGCGCTCTGCTGATGGAGAAGGGAGTGCTGTAGGACAGGAGGAGGGAGCTGGGGCCAGCAATGCAGAGACGAAAACAGAAGCAAAGATGAATCCCTAAAAGGCATTCCTTTCAGTGACGGATGACTGCTCAGACTCTCTATATGCTCCACTGTTGTCAGAAAGGATCAGAGGCTGAGCTGAGGAGACATAATGGAGCCTGAAAATGTGTCCATTTCTAAATTGTTGTTTTCTTGAGGAATACAGTTCCATGTTAGGCTAGTGCCACTTAAACCACTTGCACCACTCCAACACCAAGCTCAACATTCAGTGGTCATGTCCATCTCAGCACAGGCAATCACTCTGGGGCACTGGTCACATACAGTTTTCTCAATATTGAAAATCCTCAAATTAGAGAGAAGTCATCAAAACTCAAACACTCCTTGATACAATGTAGTCTATACTGAACTAATTTCTGACATTGATTTTAGATTATTATTAACCTTAAAGAGTGGACAAAGAGAAAACTTCACTATCTCTTTGTGTCTTGTTTCCAAAGAGGAAACAAAACATTGTTTCCTCTTTGGAGGTAAAGTCCTAGATACTAAAGCAAAACAGGTCATTGTAGTTTATATTTAGGCTATAGCAGTTGTTAGGGTTGGTTGTTTTGGGGGGTTGTTGGGAGGGATTTTTTTGGTGTTTTTTTAAAATTTTCTTTAGTTTTGTTTTAGTGATTGCACACGTGCATATGTAGTAAAATTTAGCCTGCTGACATAGTCTTACTTTCCTTAGTCACCTTCTGCAGGCTCTGTAGAGGAAATCCATACATCCCTTGGGGTTTCTGGGGTCCTCAGTCTAAAGAAAGTACTCACTGTATTATGCAGCAACACAGAGATGAGCCTTCAATACACTGTGGTTCTGGACACAATGCAGCAGCAGCAGCAATGCATAAATCTGAATTTTAACCCCTTTTCATGGGTAAAACACTGTGAAAAAATGAAGAAAATTATATCATTAGGATTTATCCTAGATAATTTGTGAGACTGGAAAAGTCTGACAAAATGGAAATTAATTGCTTAATGTGTTTGTTTTAGAATCTTGGCACGAGGTATGTAGGGGACTGTTAGTGTGTAAAAGGCAAAAGTGGGAATTTAAAATTCAAATAGGTATTCCTACACTTGTGCTGATCTGGTGTGTCTTCACTGCTATGCCTTGTAATCTGCATATATCTTACTGTATGTAATATTTATGCATATTCTGTATATGCATGGAGTTTAGCCTGATATTTTCTGCCAGACAGCTTAATCCAGTTTGGAAAAACCAGAGAATACACTGCAGTTAGTACTGTGCTGGCTATTCCCCACCAAATATCATGCACTTTCTTCCTGCTCTTCAGCCAGAATAAATATATCAATTCTTCATTTTCCCACTCTGGTGCCAGCTGCAGTGCCAGAGAAACATGCAGCTCTCAAGTACAGTAAATGAGCAAATGTGTCTCTCAGGCTGAAGGCTTACCAATTGTGATGGCTGGACAATTTGACTTTTGAGGACTGCTGCCCTCAAAGCCACAAGCTTTGGGAAGCAGTGACACCATGGAGTCTTGAGCTCTCTTGGCAGTGGCTGAGCGGAGAATGCATCAAATCCTGACTAGAGCACTCCTATCATCTGTCCATAAGGAATGTTACAATTGTCCTTTCTCCTCAAACAATTGTTTATACTTTGGAAAGACATGAAAATGTTGGTATGCTGTCATGTGGTCAGCAAACAGCCTTCCTTATTTTACAGTTCACACTCAGAAGTAGCTCTTGGAAGGGGAACAAGTCACTGTGGTGTAAGGCAGGGTGTGAGCTGGCAGTGCATCAGCTGTGCTGCAGAAACACAGCATGCTCCTGTCTACAAAAGCACAAGGTAGACCCTCACCCTAAGAAACAGGGTGATTTTCTTTCTTTGTGTTGTGATGTGGGGTCTGGAGAGCTGCCTGCGAGCTCATCTAGTCATGAAAGCAGTTTGAAGCCTGACAATCCATCTCTGATGCCCTTTATTGTCCTGTTCCTATAGCTTGATGTGATGCTGTCATACTGCTTTTTACATGGATGGTATTGGTGGAAATGTTATGGTGGAAATTTCCAGCCATCAGGCTTGATCTTGACTGTTGTCTCAAACTGATATTCTGATATTATAACTGATATTCGTCAGCATCCATTGCTAGAAAGTTTTTTAAAGAAAAAACCCAAATAATTGATGTAGGAATTCAGTGATTTGTAGAATAATTTATCACATTAAGATTTGACTAGTTCTTTTATGTCCTTCCTCCTCATGAGGAAAGATATTACGACTCTGCAAAATTTCCCATCTTCCTACTCCCAGCGTAGAGCACAACATCTGAACACAGTAACAAGCAAACTTTCCTATCTATTTTCTTCATGGCCTTGTGTTATTCATAGGTCTGAGACAAAGAGAGGAGGAGGCAGAGAAGTGCTGAGCCACTTGGATGCCCATACATTCATGGGACCAGATGGGATCCATCCCAGGGTGATGAGGGAGCTGGCAGGTGAGCTTGCAAAGCCCCTCTCCATCGTTTGCCAACAGTCCTGGCTCATTGGTGAGGTTCCAGAGGACTGGAAGCTGGCCAGTGTGACACCCATTCCCAAAAAGGGTGAATGAGGAAGGAGGATCCTGGTAGTTACAGGCCAGTTAACCTGACCTCAGTACCAGGTCCTTACCTTATAGAACAGTTTATACTGGATCTCATCACACAGCACTTACAGGATGGCCAGGGTGTCAGACCCAGCCACCATGGGTTTAAGAGGGGCAGGTCGTGTTTGACCAACCTGGCCTCTTTTTCTGACCAAGTGACCTGCCTGGTGGGTGCAGGAAAGGCTGTGGATGTTGTGTACCTGGAATTCAGCAGGGCCTTTGACACTGTCTCCCACAGCACACTCCTGGAAAAGCTGGCAGCCCACGGCTTGGACAGGAGCACTCTGTGCTGGGTTCAGAACTGGCTGGGTGGCTGGGCCCAGAGGGTGCTGGTGAATGGTGTCACATCCAGCTGGGGCCAGTCAGCAGTGGTGTCCTCAGGGGTCTGTGCTGGGCCAGTTCTGTTCAATATCTTCATTGATATGGACGAGGGGATTGAGTCTTTCATTAGTAAATTTGCAGGTGACCCTAAGCTGGGAGCGTGTGTCCATCTGTTGCAAGGTAGAAGGGCTCTGCAGAGAGACCTGGAATGGTTGGATGCATGGGCAGAGTCCAGTGGGATGGAGTTTAAATAACTCCAAGTGCTGAGTCCTGCATTTTGGCCACAATAACCCCTTGCAGCGTTACAGGCTGGGGATGGTGTGGCTGGAAAGGGACCTGGGGGCACTGGTGACAGCCAACTGGACATGAGCCAGCAGTGTGCCCAGGTGGCCAAGAAGGCCAAGGGCATCCTGGCCTGTGTCAGGAACAGTGTGGCCAGCAGGAGCAGGGAGGTCATTCTCCCCTGTACTCAGCACTGGTGAGGGCACACCTCGAGTGCTGTGTCCAGTTCTGGGCCCTCAGCTTGGGAAGGACCTTGAGACGCTTGAGCACATCCAGAGGAGGCAACAAGGCTGGAGAGGGGCTGGGAACACAAACCCTGTGAGGAAGGACCGAGGGAGCTGGGGGTGTTTAGCCTGGAGAAAAGGAGACTCAGAGGTGCCCTTATCACTCTCTGCAACTCCCTGAAAGGTGGCTGTAGTCAGGAGGGGGTTGGTCTCTTTCTCCAGGGAACAACTGACAGAACCAGAGGACACAGCCTCAAGCTGCGCCAAGGGAAATATAGGTTGGACATTAGGGAAAAGTTTTTACAGAAAGAGTGATAAAGTTCTGGAACGGCCTGCCCGGGGAGGTGGTGCAGTCACCATCCCTGGATGTTTTTAAAAAAAGACAATGCGGCACTCAGTGCCATGGTTTAGTTGAGGTCTCTTCCAACCTAGTGATTCTGTGGTTCTGTGATTCTGTGAAAAGCTTTCCCTTGGAAAATATTGGCTCTTTCATGAGATCAATTTCTTTCAACATGGTAAACAATGTACCCAGAAAAGAAATTGTGCATGCTTTCTATTCTTTTTATTTTGCTACTATTTTATTCTGCTCCTGAAGGACCCATGTGGAACTCCACTAGTCACAGGTCACCAGTCTTAGGTCACACCATTCACTGCAACCCTTTGTGTTGAATCCACCAGCTGTTTACCCACCATGCATGAAGTATCCAGAAGAATCCTGTGAGAGATAGTATTGAAAGTTTTACTGACATCCAAATATATTACATAACTGAGTTCCCTTGATCATCTTGGCAGATTATCCAATGACTGTAAGATGAAATCAGATTCAAAAAGCAGAACTTTTCCCTCCTGAAGCTGTGATGGCTGTGACTGATGACCTTCTCTTCAGGTATTTTTCAATATCAGAATACTCTTCTCCATACTTGTACCCGTCACTGAAGTGAGACTGATAGGCCTGTAATTTCAGGTGACCCCTCTCGAAAATTGGTACAGCATGTACAAGCTTCCAGCTGACTTAGATCTCTCCATATCCTCAAGAATATTCAAAATTTATTGAGAGAGACTGTGTGATGACATCAGCCATCTTTTTGTGTATTCTAAGATGAATCCCATCAAGATTAATGTATTAGTGATTATTAACCCCTCCTTAGACTCTTATGTCTCTCCAGGTGAACCACTAGAAACTGAACACTGAGCTCACTGCATTGAGACAGGGTCTAAAATCTGACATCATGGTTAGATGTGATTGGGCCTGACTAGTTAATCCCACTTGTGTTGATGAGAGATCAGACACTGCAAAATAAAGGATTCACATGCACTCGCTGCTGTTAACAAGTCCTCAGTGGGATGTCAGCTATGAAAGGAGTAGAAGAACTCCGTACTGGAGTGATTATTACTCTCCCAGACCAATATGGATGACTGCCTGAGAGCAGTTTACACTCAGGGGGCAGAACAAGGATCTCACTCCTGTGAAAATTGTGTCTGCTTTGAAGTCAAGGAAATTCCATTAGCAGAGAACAAGTGTGAGATCAGAATCAAACACCAAAGAGTTGTGATTTTCCTGCTGCTAAGAGGCAAGCACAGAGACTGCATTTTTCAGAGCTTGCTGCTGTGTGAGCTGACTTTTGCTTTGCATAATTATAATTGACTGCAGCCATGCCCAGGGAAGGGAGTGGTGATGTTCAATGCAGGCACACACAGACAAAAGCCAAGGGCAGACGCCTGCAGAATATTGATAACAGAATAATGCTGGTTGGCAGAAAAGTGGACGTATGGCAGCAAATCTCTGAATCTCATTCACATGCACTTTGAAGGCCATTGGCACAGCTGGTTATGGAAATTAAAAGAATTATAACTCCATGGTTTCTGTCTCCTTCCTTCTGGGTTTTTCTTTCAGACCAAACACTGCACATGTGCCAAAGTACCAACATCAAGTAAAGAAGTGCAAGCATGAAGACAGGGTCACCTTTTCATATGTTTTTCCATATGTGGATTGTGAGAGAAAAAATGCTGCTGCATGACAGCGTATGAGGGAGGATCAAAGCCCAAGATTTAGCATGGAAAGGTCAGGTGCAGTGCTGTCTGAACAGCCTGTTCAAAACCCAGCAGATTTAGGATTGTCAGAAGCCATACAAATCAACAAGCAGGTAAGTCTGAATTCTCTGCCTCCCTGTTTCTGTACAGACAGCTCCTGGCTGCTGTCCCACCTTGATGCCCAGTGTGGGAGGTGGAAGCACTTAAAGCCAAGACAACATATTTTCTGGACCTTTTATAACTCAGCTCCAGGGTCTCTTGGTTCCTGATTGCTCTTCTCTTGCATTAGCCCTCCCGTCAAATGCCACAGCTGGGAGATTTGAGGGAGAGTTTAGTTCTGTCTGTCCATATTTTTTTCTCATTTCTTTTCCCCAGAAACTCAAGAAAATGAAATGCTGGCTCCTCTCCCTTTCCAGATTACCAGAGCCAATACAAACACCAGATAATGGCTTCCTCATCTGGAGCTCCTCTGTCTTGGCAGAGCTGTGTCTGCTTGCTGATGTTCTCCTGTAGGGAGGGACCTCTCTGTTTGTGGGATGCTGGTGATGCTTCATAATGGCAATGGTTAAAAGCAACTTGTACACCTCATTTTAACTCAAAAGGAATGATTCTTCTGTTGACAGGGGCAGTGACAATGTATGAGATTATCCTCTATATTGTTCTAGTAGTCTCTGGGACTCATTAAAATGGCCTGTTTTGAGAATCATCCGAACATAAAGAGCTTTTGTCGTATCTTTTATTTTCTTCAGCTTTGTTGGGGAAGAGAGACTGTCTTTCAGACTGACACATCTGCTTCAGGAATTAAGAATGGAGATCTTTATATTATCCCAGTAATGTGATGCAAAATCAAGGTTATCCAGCTAAAATCAGCTCTTTTTTAAAACCCTTGATTATGGTCTAGAGTTCCTTATGTTTTCTTACTGCTACACAAAATAAGTCATTCTGACACCCAAACCTAGCATCCCACTGGGGTGTGTGTGATTTGTATTGGAATAGACTTTGAAGATCATCTCCTTCTAACTCCTTCCCATGCCTCCCACTAGACCAGGTCGCCCAGAGCCCCATCCAACCTGGCCTTGAACACTTCCAGGAATGGGGCATCCAAGATTTCTCTGGCCAACACCTTGAGTGCCTCACCACCCTCTCAAAAGATTTCTTTCAAACAGATTATCTAAAATAATTTCCACTTGTCTAATCAATGCCTGCCCTTGTAAAAAGTTCTTCTACAGCTCTCTTGAAGTGCTAGAAGGTATTTTAAGATCTCCCCAAATCTTTCTGTTCTCCAGGCTGAGCAACCTCAACTATCTCAGCACATCCTCCTGGGAGAGGTGTCCTATCCCTCTGATCATCATAGCTGTCCTCTTGACTCACTCCAATAAATCCATGTCCTTCTTATGTTGAAGACCCAAGAGCTGATGCAGCCCTGCAGGTGGGGTCTCAGCAGAGCAGAGCAGAGGGGCAGAATCCCCTCCCTGCCCTGCTGCCCACCCTGCTCTGGATGCAGCCCAGGACACGTGTGGCTCTCTGGGCTGGCAGTGCCCATGGCTGGGGCATGGTGAGTTTCTTGTCAATCAGCAGATCCAAGCCCTTCTCCTCAAGTCTGCTCTCAATCCAGTCTCGATTCAACATGTATTTGTGTTTGGGATTGCTCCTACCCATTTGAAGGATCTTTCACTTGGTTCTTAGCACCTGCAAAGGCTGGCAGCTGACATCCAATATCCTATAGCTGTGAAAAGTCATGAGGCTTCTGCCTTCATCATTTTGAATCTTCCATAACCAATGAGAGATGGTGGGGTTTTTTTGCTTAGAATAGAAATACTAAAGGGGCTGTAGGATGGTAACAACAGTATATGGTACGATAAACAAAACTATTAGACACTCTTGTTATTGTGCATGTTCCCATGGCTTTGAAATGGGTGATGTTACAGAGTGGGGCATGTGACCCAAGACCTGTGATGATTATCAAAGGACAGGCACTGCCCACTCTGCTGCAGAGGACAGGACAGTCATGGGGGTGAGTCCTGGGGAAAGAGCTGGTAGTACACACTGCTAAGGACCTGCCTTTACTCACTGGTCAAGGGCTTAATTTCAGAGAAAACCAATGAGAAACAAAGAGCCCATATTGAAAGAGAAATTGATGGAAAATGATGGGTTGTATTAAATTTGGCAATGACTTGCAGAGTCTATCAAGAGTGGGGATCACAGGGATTGGCTGTAATATTGTCATGTTTTCTGAAACATGGCACTGTCTAAATTTTTGAAGGAAGAAATATTGACTTAGTCCTGCTGTCACCATTCTAAAATATTAGGCCAGTGAGAGTGCTTTCACTGCAATTTATGATCCTTCAAATGAAGATCAAAATGTGATTTAAAAAAATCCAACAACAGATCAGAGGACAGTGAAATCTAGCTGCTTGAGAGGCAGCTAGGGTGTCTTTGTACTCATGTCCCCATCTGAAGTCAGGCAAACACCACAATCTAGCTGTGGCTCCCAGACAGGAATACTCATCTGCAGAACTCAGCTTTCCTTATGCAGGATTTTTTAATTTTCTTCAATCCAGAAAGTCTGCTTGTTATTAGTCTAGTGACCTGACACACCAGTGTCAGCTCTTGCCCTTTGGAAGTTTCTTTAGACAGAACTGACATTTGTCCATCTCAGCCCAGGATGAGGTTGCACACAGGATTGCCACCCTCCTGCATGCAGCCTCAATTGCAAGAGGAGAGCTTCAGAGCGTCCTGCTTCTTCCCATCCATCCATTTACATGGAAGTTCATGGGGTATCTCACACTATTTTATTTTTTTTACTGTGAGGAGCCTTTCTAGCTGGTAGGAGCAACAATGACAACAAGACTGGCACTTTTACAAATAGGATGATGTTGAAAAATCAAATTCACTACCCAAATTATTTTCAGTGAAATTGATTTCTTTCTAGAATTAAAACACAGATGCTAAGATGCTCTGCAGAAATGCAGATAAAGATGGGATTTTAATGATATCCACTATGGTTTGCTGTTATAATGAACTCCTGTTCCCAGTGACTCAGAAACAATGAAGGCCGGGGGCAGCCTTGACAGTAATGACCATAAGATGGTGGAGTGCAGTATTGAATGAAGAAATAGCAGGACAATGTGCAAGAATACAACCACGGATTTCAGGAGAGCTAACTTCAGGGCCCTTAGGGGTCTTCTTGGAAGAATCCCATGGGAGTAGACCCTTCAAGCAAAAGGGGTCCAAGAGCGTTGGTCAAAATTCCAGGACCACTTCCTCTGGGCCCCAGAACAATGCATCCCAATGAGAAAGAAATCAGGACAAGAGGACAAGAAACACCCATGTGTTTCTTGAAGAAAAAAGAACTCCTCTCATTACTCAAGTATAAGGAAGAAGTACACAGGAGGTGGAAGCGTGGTTGGCCCACTTGGAGTGAATGTAGACCAGTGATCACAGTAAGTAGAAATTAAATTAGAAAGGCTAAGGCCCATCTGGAATTAAATCTGGTCAAGGATGTCAAGGTAAAAAAAGGGCTTTTTCAAATACATCAATGGCAAAAGGAAAACAATGGGCCCATTAGTAAAAGAAGAGGTCAAGGTATCAGAGAACACAGAGGAGACACGAGTTATTGGAAGACTTCTTTGCATCTGTTTTTACTGACAAGACCAGCCCTCAGCATTCTCTGACCCAGGAGACCAGGGTAAAGGAATGTTGGAAGGAAGCCTTTCCCTTTGTCAAGGAGGATTAGGTTAGAAGCCATCTAGGCAAGCCTGACATTTCCAAGTCCATGAGCCCTGAGTGGATGCATCCACAAGTGCTCAGAGAGCTGGTGGACACCACTGCAAGGCTCCTCATGATCATCTTTAAAAGGTCGTGGAGATCAGGAGAGGTGCTGAAGACTGGAAGAAAGCAAATAGCACCGTGGCCCAGAAATATTTAACTTGTTAATTCATGACTTGTAAAAGGTGGAATGAGTCTCCTCAGCAAATTCACTGAGAACACAACGCTGGGAGGAATGGCCAATGCTCTGGAGTGCTGTGCAGCCCTTCAGAAGGACCTCGGCAGGTTGGAGAGATGGGCAGAGAAGAACCGTCTGAAAGTCGACAAAGGCAAATGAAGGGTCCTGCACCTGGGGAGGAACAGCCTCAGGCACCTGGGGCTGACCTGCTGGGGAGCAGCTCTGTGGAAAAGAGCCTGGGGGTCCTGGTGGACAAGAAGCTGTCCATGAGCCAGCAGTGTGTCCTTGTGACCACCAAGAATGCCAATGGTATCCTGGGGGGCATTGGGAAGAGCATTGCCAGCAGGTCATGGGAGGTGATCCTGCCCCTGTACTCAGCCCTGCTGAGGCCACATCTGGAGTGCCATGTCCAGTTCCGAACACCTCAGGACAAGAGAAACATGGAATTCCTGGAGCAGGTCCAGGAAGGCAACAAAGTTGACTGAGGGACTTGAGTGTCTCTCTTACAATGACAGGCTGCAAGAATCAGGCCTGTTCAGCCTCAAGAACAGATGACTGACAGGGGACACCACCAATGTCTGTTAGCATCTGAAGGGAGGGTGTCAAGAGGATGGACCAGGCTCTTCTCAGTGATGCTAAACTGTAGGATTGGCCACAGATGAAGCTTTGCTATCCCCAAGGACTAAACACTTCTGACTTTTGGTATCCTCTAAACACAGAAGTCCATGCTTTAGCCTGGATTATTTTGTATTGGCTAGAGGATGTGGTTATAATGGAAAAGACAACATAAAAAGATCGTTCAGAAAATAATTTGATTTTATATTAATAATGTAATTCCTCAATTCTTTGGGAGTTGTATTTCTATAAAGAGGCATGCTTGTAAGGGACAACACCAGTTTTTGGCAAAACATTTCCATGTTTGGGTACAATTATCTGCTAAAGCTTGCACCAAACAAGGTTCCAATCATTAAGTAGTATTACAAACATACCTGGAAGTTTTCACTTTCAATTAGAATTCTTAACTCTTATACATGTGCCTGTGTGACCAGCCCAGGAAAGTGCAGGACAACCAGCAACTCACATGGGGTAATGGCAGATGACATGAGGTGTGATCTGTGCTGTAATTTCAATTGCAGCCCTGCAGCAGCAGTTATATCTGGAAAACTAGGATAAACTAGAAGCAGCTTTGCCATTTTGGGACAGTGTTTGGACTAATTCAGTGAGGTCATCATCCTTGTGGTACTGGAATCAACAATATTTCTGTCTGGGGGGAGGGGAGATAGGGTCATGAGAAGCAATGGCTCCTAAATTGCAGTGACATTTCCCTATCCCTAAGATCAGGTGATTTTTTACTACTTAAAAGTCAAATTACAGGTCAGCATTCCATAGTAATGCTTCAGGTACATGAAGAAGTGAGACATGGGTGTGTTTTCCTTTGTTCTATTAATAAACACTGAATAGCTTTGAATTATACATTTCCTCATATTATGAGCAACACCGTGAAGCAGCTATGCTGCTGGCCAACCCTATACATCAAAGTGAAGGTGTGTTGCCTTAATTAGCAGGTAAAAGAGACAGCAGGTGACGAGATGCTGCCTGCTTTGAAGATAATGATTGAAAATCGTAGCTCTGTGTCAAGCCAACACCCTTCACTTTACCTCCTCATGACTCTGGTTGAGATGACAAAAGGGAAGGGTAGGAGAATTCTGCTCTGACATCTAATGCAAAGAACACCCCATCCTTCTGCCTCAGGAAGATGAGGAGGGTGCTCTGTGGTTAGAACAGAAACTACATTGAAGCAAGTTCACCTGTCCTCCCCTGGGCTTTGGATTGCTCTAATGGCATAAGATGTTAGTTTACCCAAGGAGGAGAAACACTGAGTACTTTTATGTTTCATGACAGCAGGTTATTCTGTATTTCTTATGAATACAGAGCTTAACTGAGAGGCAGCTTTGATCAACTATACCCACAGGGAGAGATTTTAAAAATAGCTGAACTAAGTAGACCCTCTATATGCAATTTTCCAAAATATTAGATAGGATAATGAGTCATGAACATCATTGTCAGAATTAGCCATTGATTGCAAAAGAAATAATTGTTGATAAAAAGTGAGTTTACCCTAGAAATCTCATGCCTGTTTACTTCAGATTTAATTTATTTCACTGACAAAAAATGAAATAAAAATTCTTCCTACTCTTTGTAGCTTTCTGTAAGACTTATACTAGCAGGTAGAAACTGTGCCTTTCAATAAGCTCACACACAGATGAACTACCATAATTCCTAACGTGAACACAGTCTGATGATTAGTAGAAATTATCTTCAAAGGGTAAGCAAGAAAAAGGATTCTCTTGAGCCACTGAGCAGCATTTTTATTGGAATTGAGCTCGACTGCTCAAAACTTCTTTGAAAAAAACCCTGTATAATTTTTTAGATTCCAGCTATACTTTGCAGAATAAATAAAAATGAATTATTTATGTATTTTCTGGCATAGTTTGTTCCATATTATGGACTTGTGCTGCAGAGGTATTAGAATCTGTTATTGTGCAGAAATTTTATCTGGGCATGGGAACCCTTTCCAGTTGCACACAAGGCCTGTTAAGGATCTGATTCAGTTGTGAGGATAGGATAAACCCTCGCATTAAGATAAGTGAACTATCTTATACTTGGTTCTTATGTTGTTGCTGTAAGAGCTAGATAAACATGTGAGAAAACATTCTGGTATGTTTTTATAGAGCGTTTAACAGAAGAGAGGTACCTATGTCTACTTTAAAAATGGGTCCTACAGACAACATATGGTGAACTACTGAAAATATATTATGCACAGACCCTCAGATCAGACATGCAGGCTTTTCTTGGTCATATTTCATTGAGCTCTGGTGTAGAGGTCAGGTTTTGAATGAATACCATTCATTTATTTCCACAGTCTCTGCAATGCAGCGAAATCTGCATCAGGGCCTAAAAGTGATCACAATGTATCAAACTCTGTTGGGAAATTTAAACAAACATTTTCTGAGATGAGAAATGTATATTTATTTTGCTTTTTACTTTCCATAACAAATTTGTAATGATTTGTTAATGCTGTTTATTTTAACTGCTGACTGAGTCTGTGAGACTGAAATATTCTTTGCAAGCCTGGAATAATGAGAGCAGCACTACAAACCTAAATCCTGACAAAGTCCAATAGTTTGTTTGATTTATACAAGCTTTGTGCCATTTACAGTGTAGGTGCTAAGACAAAACTTGCTCCATGGTAATCTAAAGATGCTTTTGATTTATAGCGGATCTATATGATCAGACTAGGGGTGTTTCAATAAAAGGTTACTGTGTAACTCATAATGAAACAGAGCAGAGATTAATGTTTCAAATGCAAGAGGAGAAGTCATAGATGATTAAGAAATTTAATGTCCTTGTAATTATGATTTTTACCAGACTGAGATGTCCTAAAAGACAATCTCCACTGACACTTCGATAGTCACTCGATGGATCATTATAACTAAAAAGAAAAGAAAAGGAAAATAATGATAAATAAGAACTAGTGGTTCTTTTTATAAATCAGGTCTACAAAAGAACTTGCTCAGTGTGGTACCATCAACCTACCTGAAAGTGAGAATATGTGCTAGTCACCCTCATACAGCAGGTTTGGTTTCAGTTTCAGTGAAATATTTCTTATGGTTCTTATACAAAGCCAGCCCAGGAGAGTTGCATATGACTGCTGTACCTGATGGCAGTCCTCCAAGGACACTTTTACAATCAGATATATTTTCAAATTAACCCAAACAAAGAAATAAGGCAGTTTGCTGCTACTCTGCAAGGCCTTTTTTTGAAATAAATGGAGCAGATGCCACCTTAGTTTCTGAGCTTTATTGATTGCTTTATAAAATATGCTTTTCTTTTAAAAATACACTCTGAGTTGGCCTGCTGACCCTGGGAATTCAAACCTTATTACTCCAGTTTAAACACTGCCAGCGTATAGACAGTTAACAAAGCTAAATCCTCTCCCAGCTGAACACCAGATTCCCTGGGGAATTCAATCAGGCTACTTTATTCTGGTCTTTTTAAAAGTCAGGTCAAATAGCTGTTTGAATTGTAATGATCTCCATGTGAATTCTGGTTTTGATAGCAAATGCTGATACCTCTTCTCTTCCAGACAGATTTATTAATTAGCTATCTTCTGTTATACGCAGTGTGATGCTGCTGCTGCTGCGCTGCTGGTTTTTTACTCACATCTGAACCTTTAATTGTGTAAATAAGATAAATGAGGGAGCCATGAGCCCTGCTATCTTGAAATACCAGCTGATACCGAGTCTTCTGCTACACTTAGTAGATGTATTAAGAGTTATGACAGGATAAGTTGTTAAAAGGCACTATCCATGTCTGTATACATGTCCTCATTCTGGACCAGATCAGTGAGAGTGGGCAGGACCAAGGTTTTGTGTTATTTGATACCATCTTACATCGTTGCCAGGGGCAGGGAAAGGGACTCTTTCACTTACAAGAAGAAAGGCTGTTCCTTTTGGTCAGGGGTAAAGCGGGCAGAGAGTCTGTCCACTCTTGTTTTCTTGTCCTGGCTTGGTGAGCATTTTGCAGTTAAATCATCCTCTCCTTGTATCCTTTTGTTATTTAGTATTGTTCCTGCTACTATGTCTTATCTTATTGCTGCTTCTGGCAAACTGTTCTTATCACAGCACGTGATCTTTGCCATTTGTGCTTCCATCTAGAGGGGAGGAGAAAGGAGTGCCAGTTCACTGGAACCACTAAATTGGGGAATACTGTTCCTAAACCACAACCATCCAGAAAGGTGCAGTTTGGAAAGATTCAGGAGGACTTATTGATTCATTTAATCTCATCTGCATTTCCCCTAGGCATGATGTTAAGAATGATGTCACAGAAGGATCCCAATATGGCTATAGCAATCCTTAAGAGCTTCTCAGCAGACTCAACACATGAGAAAGCATTTAATTATTACTGATTTTTTTTTTGTTTTAATTAATTCTTTGATTTTTCTATACCACTTTCATCCACCCAGCAAATGATGGAAGACAAGCAGCAAGCAGACATTCAGAGTCTGACAGTTTTCACTCACTAGTTCAACCTTACAGCCTTGAAAACAGCAGTAATATGTTAAGTCACTATGGCTGTTCCCACTCCCAGCACGATTAAATTTTGTTCACTTTTTAAAAATTAACTTGTTGTCTATCACAATATTTCTCCTCCAGCCGTTGTCACCATGGTAAAGTCCTTCTAGACTGGAATCTGAATTTTCCTCAGTCAAGGGCAATGGCAGCCTTTTTTAACTCAAAACTGGAAACTAGTTTCCAGTTAGTCTGGAAACTAACTACTATTCAGATATATAATATAATTTCGTTTTGAATGGTAGAAATAGATGCACTTTTCTCTTTTTGATTTTTCATTGAACTTTGTCTAATTTTTTTCTGGAATAATTATTCAGCTACTTCTTCAAAGGAGTACTTTCACTAGGTCTATTTTGCCTGAGTTTTACCCCAAATCTTTAAAAACTACGGCAGTACATCTTTGCTTTTATTAAGTGGTTGTTTATATGCTTCATTGAACAGCATTCTAAATGAATTGATCATGGTTTAAGTTCTATTGGAGTAAAAGAATGAGTCTGAACTTTCCTTCAGGTAGATTAGTAAACTGCAAGTATAGCCAGCAAGACAGCTGTATATCCCAAAGACACCACTCATCAGAAACTGGCACCTAAAGATTTAGATATTGGTCCCTTTTGTGCAGGGGACATTTATGCCAGTGGGTACTTGCTGCATTTGTCTGCTTGTTGGGAAGGATTCAGAGCATTCAGTGGTTACTTAAAACATCTGTGTCCAGTTGCATACCATGGTTAGTAAAGCACTAACTTTACTCATAACGAAATGCCTCTTTTGAGGAACAGTGTTACCATTTTCCTTGACGTTCCAGAGAAAACCTCTAGACAATGACCTAAAGACTTACACTGAGACCACTGAGAATGTTGATAATAAATTTATCTAGGAATGCATATGCTGAGTGTTTTCCTAACTCACTGTGCTGCTATACCTTACTTGGAGTGAATTCAGTGTAAATCACGAAATGTGGAGACAGAGGGTAAAATATATTGTAGTGGTCTGTTGTTTCATTTACAGTGATCTCACACATGTTTAACTGGCTGAAAGGCCATAAAAACAAAAGTCCCATACAGAAGCATATCTTGAAGGGCTTTCTAAGCCTGAGCTAGTGTCTGTTAAATGTTATTTCTGCCATCAGGTTACATCAACACTGGCGCCATAAGGGCTCAAGTGCTGAGTCCCACCACCTGGAGCAGTGCAGTCATACCCTGTATTTCCTGCGGTGGTCAGCTGGCACTGGTTGATGGCTGACCATTCCTTCAGCTGACAGGAACACACTTCCCCTTTCAGTGCTGGTACTGGCAGATGATCATGTTCAAAAAACTCAGAGTTCCCTGATTCCCTGTAAAAAGTGATCTAAATAAAGAGAAGTTCAAAGTTTTTGGGTATTTGGCTGTGCCCATTGCATACTCTGCATGCCCCTGTTTCCAGCTGCCAAAGACCTGTAGCTCAGAATTCAGGGGTGGCAGGAGTGTCATGCAACCTGCCTGCCACCTGTGATACAACCTGTGCCTTGTCTCTTTTAGGGTTTTACCAAAGTGTGCCACTACGCTTATGCTACTATGAAAAAGAGGAAGGAAAAGAGAAAGTAGGAAAGACAAAAAAAAGAAAAAGAGAAAAAAAGAAAGAAAAGAAAAAGAAAAAGAAAAAGAAAAAGAGAAAAAAGAAAAAAGAAAAAAGAAAAAAGAAAAAAGAAAAAGAAAGTTAGGGAGAATTAAGTAGTCTCCTGTCTTATTACCAGTGTAGAAATGAATTTTTGGCTTCCAAGTCATTCAATTTGGGAGCAGTAGGATAGTCTGAACAGTCATTTTAGCAGTCATGGATTTCTGCCCTGAAGATTTTGCTCAAATTGAAACGACTCACTTCTCACCCAACCGTCTGTGCTGCATAAAAGTGGCAGATGGAGAGAGGAAAATCTGGATTTTTTGCTTTTAAGGAACCACAAAAGTTAATGAGGTAATGTTGATTGTTCTGCGGCTGTAACTGAAGGAGGTCTCTGCACAGCACATACATTGCTTCCTCTTTCTCTTGTGAGTGAATAGAAGAGTGTATGAAAGAAATGCAGCTGAATAATTGTGTTAGGGTGTGATAAATCAGATATGAGAAATTATGTAGTGGGTTAGAAGGTAAGGAGAAATTTTATTTGTTCCTCTTGGAATAGGAATAGCATTGTAGAGTGCTTCTTGAGTTACAAAAAATGGCTCTAGTGACAAGAAAGTGTGATCTAAAAGCTTACATTAGTACATTTTAGATATTCTTAAAAGTATTTAAGACACGATCTCATAGTATCAGTGACATAAAATCCAGCTCTTTGCTCACTTATCACTCACAGCAATTTATCTGTGCAGTATTCTAGCCAAACACAGGAGTAAATGCTATTTTTTGACAAAAATCCTCACTTAAATAACTATTTTGCTGTCACCGCTTTTTACCATGGATCTATGAGCTGCAGGTCTTGACCTTTTCTAAAAATCCAACGAAGTTTGTGCCATGGTACATAATTAAGACTGATGGTTATGGTCAAAGTAACATTTCCTTATAAATTTCATCATTTTCTGATCTCTTTGGAGGCATGGTGCTTTATAATGGATGCAGTGTTCAGCATTTATAAGCATTTTCTTTGTTGTTTCCTAGAGAGCCATTCACCAGATTAACAAAACAACAGTTAGGAGCTAATAAAGGTCCTCTCAGCTCGACTTGAGAGGAGGACGTGCTGATGCCCCCGGGCAAAATGCCATTGAAACCAAAATGTCAGGGCTGGTCACAAAGACTTTGACCTGTAATTGCGTCCAGAGAATTAACAAGCGTGAGAGTTTCCAGGGGAGGAGAAGGGAGCAGTTTTGCCAGGCCATTCACGGCCTGCAATTAGGGACAGGCTTCTTACGGAGAGAGCAGGCCGCTGCCAGATCCTGATGGCTCTTCGTGGGAGCTTCTGAAAAGCTTTGGCGAGGCGAGATTGAAGGCACATTTTGGAGACTTAAGGAGTGAGTGCCATTCTCACGTGTGTCTGCATTACCCCCCTCCAAGCCCCCCGGGGGAACACCGGCAAAGCGAATTAGGGATGGGAATGGAGCGGCTCCTTCCCCTCTTTGTGTGCGACCGCAAAGAATAATGGCTCGATGTGTCTTAGTTTCCTCAGTTCTAAAGGCTGTACGGCATTTCTTGTCATCTGGGGATTTAAACCCCGAGGGTTAAGAGCAACGGTTCCCGCGGAATAAACCCTGACTGGAATTTGCGCCCGAAATTCAAACCAAGTTGAACATTAGTAACATTTTAGCACACAATAGGCTATCGATCCTGCAGTTCTTTTCTATATGGGATACTTTAATCATGAAAGTACAGCCAATTCCAGTAAAAAACATGACACTACAGCAGTATGGCATCTGATATTAGAAAAAACAGGCATAAACACTAGGTCGGAAGCAGGTTTGAGATAGAAACTGGTGCCCAGTTACAGTTTAGCCTGATCACTTCTGCTTGCACTACAGGTACCCTTCAAAATGACTACAAGTAAATATAACCTTTTGGCCACTTTTTGTCAAAGCTGACATATCCAAAACCTGTCTTCAGGTTCATCTAGCCTCATGCAGAGATAATGGTCCAATATAAATCTCAAGAAGAGACACCTAATAAAGTACTTCCGGCAAGGTAAAGAGACTTAATCCAACCAGGTCTATATTTGACACTTTTCCTTTCAAGTGTTACTTAATTTTCTAAGGCTCTGTGTCCTTTTCCACCTTTAAAATTCCACCTTTACAGTTGGTACAGTCGCATTAAACTTCATTTCTCCTAATTCTATTTTATTTATCTTTCTAAATGGACTCATGCTGCTTTTGTTGAAGGAGAATTGAGTTGCTAAAACTCCAGATTTTCTTCTGTTTTTTCTTTCTTTCTATATTTTGCAGCACTGAAAAAACACCTTATGGATGGTGTCATCCATTGTGCTGCTTGCTGTCATCGAGCTTGTCATGTCTAGCCTACCAGCAGCCAGACCTGGTTGGGACACACTTTTGTCCCATTACTGTGATTTTTTCATGGTATGCAAGGCTGGAGCAATTGCAGTTCATTTCAACAGCAGATAATTAGAGGAAGAGACATTACAAATACAAATCAGTTTGTGGGATTCCCCATCTCATGTAATGGTTCCAAGACCTGCCCTGGAAAATGTTGTTGTGTCTTGGACTGACAGATAGGGCATGCAAACACAGGCAACCACTTTCTCACTGTCTTTCAAGGTTTTGGACAGTGTGGTGTCTATTCTTCATTCACAGATTCATTGATCAGAGCTAGTTGCATCTCAATAGCTACAACTGGGTATTTAGAATTACAGTCTTCATCTTCACAGTCTGCTAGAAAGAGGGATAGAAATGAATGATGCATGTATTAATATGAAGAGGTTACAGACACTCCTGAAGCGCAGGGTATTACAAAACTGCATCAGAGATAGTTCAAGGATTTGCATTTAACCAAACATGGCTTGGTTTGTAACAAAACTCATTATGTGGCTGTGAATTCTGAGGAAATAAAACATTGAATCTTGGTGAGAATACACACTGAAAAGCAAAGCCATAAATAAGAAGTAGTCTTGTACTTTCCAGTTCTTGGCTTGGGGAGTAGTAAACCTGGTCATGCTCCAGCATGCTGCACAGTCCTTATGCAGAAGTCCCAACAATGAAAATGTTTGCATAAAGCCTCATATTCATAAATATTCTCAGTGCTAACTCAAACTTGGATGCACGTTTCATTTTCCTTTTAGATTCTTTCCAGTATAAAAAGCTTTGGAAATTTTTAACCCCATCTAACCCCCTCCGGTCCCTGCCTCTAACACACACAAATGACTTGCTTAGGATTTGCCAATAAGTAAAACTGACCATATTTTCTGCAGCATGCCAGATGGTGCTGGTGAAGACCAGACACGCAGGAGGTTCCTAATTAAGGCTTTAAACCTAGGGATGAGAAATGGCAGGTGCAGTCTGGGGGTGCTCACATAGTGGACACAGGCGAGCTGCCTACGGATCTTTTTGAGAACACCCTCACACTCATCCTCAGGGAACTCATAATGACAAGAGGCAGTTAATTTAAAGCTAGAGGCAGTTAATTTAAAGCTAAAGATAGAGTCTTCACACAATAAGAAAAGGTGCCAGACCTCAGCTGGCATTTGCACCCTGACAGGAAGAAAATGGCCATTGTGGGGCTGCAAAAGCTGCCACTTCATTCTCACCCGAGGCTCACAAAGCAAGCATACCCTTGAACCTTTATCGTTTTAGCAGCAATTCAGCCCATAAATAAAAACTGCTGAGAGGGAACGCTCATGTCTGGGAATAGAAATGAAGCCTGTAGCTTCATAAAGGCTGTTTCTTCAGCAGTAGGAGTTCACAGAGTTGAGGAGTAAATGCAGTGCTCTGCATGGATGCCTACCAGGACAGGCTGATGCCCTGCTATAGGCAGGAGGGACCTCTGAAGCCATTCTCTAGGTTACTACAATTCCCTCATCTGCTGAGAGTGTTGAGTTTTATCCAAGCCCTGCTGCCCTCTGACACCTCTCCTAACTTTTCTATGACATAGAGTGATGTATCAAGTGTTTCTGCTTCTACTGCTTGACGTTTGAGTGCAGTAGACAAGGAGAAAAACTTGCACTATCTTATAACACACAACTACCATTTAATCCCACAAACCCAATGTCAGCCCCTCCAGTGCAAAGCCAGTTCCTAAATGGGATATAACCACAAGTGGCCCTAGGGCAGAAACATAGTGTCTGTATAGCCATAATCACTTGGCTAGTTTCAGCTGCCCAGACATTCTTCACATCTGCTGATTTGCCTGGATGCAGGGCAGGTCAATAGTTGATAGGTCTTGACCTGCATCACTGACATCCAAGGCAGCTCATACAACAATGAATAAGTTTGGTCTTATTCTTCTACAGCACTACACTCTTAAGGGCCAGAAGGACCTTCCACCCTCAGTCTCCCACTAGGGTCCAGTTTACCTCTTCAGGCTGAACCACCAGAAATCCAAGTTCTCCATGGAAGCCCAGCTAGGACAAGTGGCAGTACTTAAAGAGCAAACAGTTCAGGGACTGGTACCAAAGCCTTACCAAAATAAAGTGGGATATTGTGCCCCAGCATAACTCATTGAGAAGGCTGTTCAGAGGCATCACAGTGCTGGTATCGCAGTGTAGCTGAGGATCCCATGTAAACACACTGTGTCCTTTCCATCTCTCTGGTCTGCCAGTGAGTTTCTTTCCTTGTTGGCCTCATCTCAGCTGTGCCCAAAGTCATGTACTCTTTGCTACTGTTTTGAACAAATGTTCAGATTTACTTGAATAAAGTATTCTTAACAGATACTGAGCACACTTAGAAGAATTTCTGTATTGTGATGAATCACTAGTTTCACAGACACATACCCAAACACCAATTTGCCTAAATGCCTCAGCTTTCAAAGAGATTTGCCCATTGATTCCCAAACACTTAACTGATATGTCAGGAGATTTCTGTCACAAATCTGGAAGGAATGGCAAAATCTGAGCTATATCTCTGCCTCATGTTATGGACCAGTTGCAGATGCTGGACCATGGGTGTGTTTGAGCTAAGTCATTGGCACATTCTGTAACAGACAAATGGCCTCTGGCAGCTCATTCTGATCCCAAATAACCTTGCTGGGCCAATCATACATAGCGATATGTGGGACTACGGTTGATGCCAGGTCAGAGATTGTGGCTGAACGCCACAGTCCTCTTTTTGTTTGTTTGTTTGTTTGTTTGTTTTGGAAAACACAATATGGAGCAACAATTTTTCTCTTTCTGACTCTTAAGCTAGTCCCAGCTACTGCACACAGATAAAAGAATTGGAATTGACTTGGTCTCCATCTGCTTTTATTTGCTACAGAAGTGACCCTCTGCTTCCACTGAAGTTATGGTCTGGACACCAAGTGTTTTATGAACTGTGAGGAGTAATCTAAGAAGTAGGTCATCCTCATTTTCCCCACACCGATTCTGTGGCGAATGCTTATAGAATTATGGTGTCCTATAAATACTTATTACTGCTGCATAAATATGCCATAGACTATGCCATAGCAAACGGTAACATTTATGAAATTGAGTGAGAGAAAGGAACTTCACTCCTTTCTAAAAGTTTAATTTCTTAGACATTTGGAAATCCTTAAGAACATGATGGAGAGGATTTGCAATGTGAGTAGATTCATAAAATTCCTATTCTAACAGACTAAATTAGCCATGAAAGCAGTATCACAGAACTGAAAGGCCTTTCTCATCAGAGAGCTGGAGAAATTAACAGCAAACTAATCTGCAGGGTGCAGAAAGTGTGAGATTAGTTTGGCAGAACAGGAAGATTTAATTAAAGACGTATACAAACCAAATTGTCAAGCATGTTTTATTCTACCTTTGAAGCACTTGGGAAAGACAGCCATTAGCAAACGGCAGGAAAGAATGCATGAGAGCTGCAGAATAGCGAGGATTCTCAGTCACTGGCAATGCTGAGGGCTGACTGCTCCTTCAGGGAACTCTGAGACAGGGTGGAGTCAATGCAGGGCACAAAAGAGCAACTGAGGTAAGGGAGCCTAAAAGAATTGGCAAATTCTTAACCTTAATTTGACACTTAACCCTGTCCCTATAGGCACAACCCATTCCTCTGAAGAAAAGAACCCACAAGGGCAAGTAGCACAAGGAAGCAGAACAGCACTTGGGTCCAAGCAGAAAAGAGGTCAAGGGCTGTATTTCTTGATTATAGAAATGCGATCTTATTGGTTTCACCCCAGTCAAGAGCAGTATTTTCACTCTACAGTCAAAGGAACTGATTTGTGCATTCTGATAACACAAAAATTAGCTGTTAATTTGTCCTGGTCTGTAGGATCTGATTGCACAGTGGTTTGCAACCGTGATTTTCTGGACACT
Source organism: Melozone crissalis (assembly GCF_028551555.1). Classification (NCBI taxonomy): domain Eukaryota; kingdom Metazoa; phylum Chordata; class Aves; order Passeriformes; family Passerellidae; genus Melozone; species Melozone crissalis. The sequence continues at coordinate 48,979,930 of NW_026535783.1, forward strand.
AATATTACAACTGCTGTGATAGCATTTCAATGTCAACCAAATGCAGAAGAATCAATGCTTCATTTTGTGTAGTTTTACTAGTAATAATTTAAATGCTAAATTCAGCAGACCTCCTTCAGTATTACAAGCTCAACTGTTTCCTAAAAGGAAACAACCATTTCAGCTATAAGACCCTGCCACTGAATGTTCCTTCAAATTTCCAATGGCTAAAGAGGCAAGTGTGTGCCAGTTGAGCTGCATTTCTGTGTGCAGCCCTTCTTGCCCCAGAAAGCTTTACTGGTTGTTTAGGAGAAGGAATGGCCCACAGTTCATCAAAACTGAGTCCCTTCCAGACAACTGATGGCACCTGGGCGAAGAACTCTGCTGCCAGTTCTTGTATAGTAAGCAGCATGAGGAAGAGCATGTGGGGAACCTGCTTGTGCAAGATTTTCCTCCCTTTGCAGTGAGTAACTAGCTAAGATTACTAATTCCGATCAAATAGTCTTCCTGATGTCATTCTCTGTCAGGAAGAAAAAAAACTATGTAGTTTCTTTATTAGTGAGGAAGGAAATTGCTTGGTGCTTGCCAAGAAATCTTTATGAAGTGAAAAGAGGTTTGTCATTTTGAAACAAAGTCTTACAGCTATTTGTTTGAGCGGTGAAGAACAACCCACCAGAACAGAAAGCAGAACATGCAAATGCAATATCAAGAAAACAATGGCTATAGAAAATTAAATAGACTCAGAAAATACCTGAGTCAAGTTCCTCAGTGTGAGCAAAGGACTGAAGAGCATACTGATGGGGAAGTTAGCTGTCTATGTGATGTGTTGGTGGCTGGTTTTAGAGGTTTTTTTCCCTCCCTTTCTGCTCAGGAAGGCAAATTGGATTTGTGCACCTTTTCATTTCGCAAGTGTGTTGATTCCAAGTAATCTTAAGGTGTAAAAGGTTTTGTTTCCACACCATTGTGTTACCCTGCAGTTACTGCTTTCAGTTGAATAGATCTTAGTGGTTTACACCTGGCAGATCAAAATGGGCTATGTTTTTTCTGTCTGACAGAGTTCTCTTTAAGCTGATGTTAATAGCAGTTGTAAAACTGATGAGTCTGTGTGTATATGCATGAATGCAAATGAGATCAGGAATAATAAATATACAACTGGTTAAAAAAAGCAGACTTTTAAAAATTGTCTCTGAGAATTTGTAAAGTTGATTTACAGTTTGAGGAGATAGAGCACCATGTGTCAAGGAGAGGAAACGTGGAAAGGGAATAAAATGACAATGTCAGTCTCTCTAAAAAGCTGGCACAGATTGGAAAGAAAAATTCAAGCCAGCCCTGTGAGCATAGTCTGCCGCAAAGGGCATCAGGAAATGCTGATTTCCTGTGGGGAAAATCCCAGCTACTCTGTTTAGGATTGGCATCATGCCCAAGGGCAAACGGTTTTAGCAAGGTTGCAGGCAGAGTAGGGGTTCTTCAGGCTGGGCATGGAAATACCCACCATACACTCACAGAAAAACACGTGTTTTGGTGCTCTGTTCATCCTCACCCTCCTCCTCCTGCTCCTTCTCTTTCATTCATTTGACACAGTCACCTCCAGCCTCAGGCTCATCTCACACACATCAAAACAAAGTCCTGCTCCGATTGACTTCAGTTTCAGCAGCCTCGCTGGATTATGTGCTTGAAGACGTTTGAATTTCCTGTCAGTGTGGGTGCTGCCAGAAATTTTCTTAGGCTTTTTTCTAGACTTGTAATTAAGACAGCACAGTGGTTCTTTGTAAAAAGGCTGCTTTTGAGATTCTCCTCAGGCGAACAATAGAAATGGTGCAGATGGTGCCCTGCAGATTTTGCTTCTTGCAGTTCTCTAGGAATTCAAGACCATGTGTTGTCTATATTTGGATAATTTCTATTTCTTGTTAAAGGTACACAGAAGTGACAAGTTATAATCATAAAAAGTACAGATATAGGCTTAAAAAAATTCTCACCACGTTAAATGCTTTTTGAATTCTGTTATTTTTATTTTTTCGCCCCTCTTGAATGTTGCAGGTCAGAGCTGAGTCCTTTCAGATTAGAAAGCCTCAACTGAGATATCACGCCTTGTGCTACTTCATTTTCTACCATCAGGTAAAGAGATTTTTGAGAAGGCCAGAATGATACAAAAAAGTCATTAAAAAATTGATGATTTCCCATCATCAATAAGATAAAAGAAAAAATGATGCTATTACTACAATGGAAAAAGAAAACCTGCCTGAGGTTTCAGAGCAAAACAGGTTCAGACGGTATTCTGAAATGGCTGAAATAGATGGTTAAAGAGAAAAATGAGAGCACTGATAAACATCACAGTTGAAGTCTGTGAGATTGGATGGAATAATGTATTAAAATAGGACTGGAAAAGATCATATTGTGTAAAGCCAGTGTAGTTCAGATTTTGCATCTGAACTGAGACTTGGGCCTAATCCTGTCAAAATTTCAAAATATGTATTGTCAGATTTCATACAAAATTAAAACACCATGGAAAATTTTCAAGTTTATGAGAGTCTTGCAGTCCTGAGAAGCAGAAAATCCCTTATAGCTCTTTCTGTTTTGGTCCATATCTCAAAAGAGAGGCATACAAAATGACTAAACTGAAGCCTTAAGTTCAAGGATTTCTGACCATGACCCAGGCATATTGTTATGTATGTAAACAGCATTTAAAACCTGGTATTCTGGGCTTGCTTGCTGAAGGAAACAGTGACAGCTGTGAAGTCCAGAACCACATCTGGATTTTATCCAAATAAAACTTTTCCTGGCTGGTGTAGATCAAAACATTATTTGAGGTTAAAAGTGATGTTTATTTCACAAAATACTACATTGGTACAAAAATGTGTATGTTTATTCCTAATTATGCATATAAAGAAATAAGAACAGACATACAGATATCAATGGCATTTTGTATAGAATATTAATTTCAGCCATAATTACGAGAAAAATCAAGCCTATTTTTTACACTGATAAAATATCACCCTTCCTTATGAAGCAGCTTAAAGAAATGCTAACTCCTAGCTCAGAAATGACTTGTAACACTGAATGAAACATGAGTCACTGGGGAGGAAAATCTAAAAAAATTAACTCCAAGCTTCACATGGCTACACAAATATAAGCATTGAGCGGTGATACACACAGCCTGTATTGCTGCTTACAAAGAAACTGCGTTGTTTTCATGTTTTATTTCCCTTAACTTTTGATGTAGGCAGAACAATAACCTCCACACAGCTAGATAATTGCTTTCACCAAAACCTCTGAGCACAATGTCATCCCTTAATGACACTCCACTACTAGTTCATAGATGTTATCATAAAATTAATTTTGTTCCCTATGAGAACCCTTAATGTTGGTTTTGATGACAGTCTTATTGATTGGCTATTGAACTCCTCATTGTGCTGTTTTGAGAAGGTCCTGGCCTGACTGTGCAGAGAGCTTTTGCCCTGGGCTAGCTGTCAATCTCCACAACAAGGCACCTTGAAAAGGTCAGGGCCACCAAAGGCTGGCCGAAGATGTGCTGCCTTTAACTCAACTGAAAGAGGACTTAATTAGGACAGAAATAATTAATTCACTGAATTTCTTTTCATGGGGTAGCAATCTAGCTGATGATAAGTAAATTCAGAAGATGGGCTGCTTGTTCTTATCCTGCATAGGGATTAACACTGAAATGTCATGGCTTGACAAAATCCCTCCCACAACCCAAACCAGCAAGCAAGGAAAGGAATGCTGGCAGAGGAGGTGAAGGCAGAAAATATGTTTTCAGTCACTGGGCCCTATAACCAAACCTCTCCCAGGAGCAGCTCCCTTTTTCTTCAAAAGCAAGTGGCTCTGAAATAGAAAGGAAATCAAAAGAATGCGATCTTCAGTGTCAGGCACAGAGCACAACTACACTGTGAAACAGAGAATAGTAGGGCCAGCTCTGGGCAGACAGAGGCATCAGGGAATGCACAGAGTGACCACAGGGCAGCATGGCACATGCTGAGCTGGTGCTCCTGTGTTCTATCAGTCCAGAGTGCAGAAGACAAATCCTAACTTTGAAAGGCTTTATCACTGTGGGACATTGATATCCTAACAGCCTCCTCATCTGAGCTGGTGTTGAAGCAAGAGCTTCATTTTTTTCTGATGCAGACATGTTCCCAGGCACAGTGTGGCCTCAGTCTCCCAATGCCTGGCCTCTTCCTCCATGCTGGCTTTCAGTGCCCCAGCAGGCAGTGCCACGGTATCACCTCTGCATGGGGGCATTTTGCCTCACCTACACTGAATATTGACAGTCAAGGACAAATAGCAGAGCAGGACATCCAAATGTTTTTAACTTCAGGACAGCACATTAATCAGACTAAGCTGTCAGTTAAAAGCAATTCTGTGCTTTTAATCTCAGCTCTGTATACTTCCCGCATTACAATTGCAACTATTGGCACAAAGTTCTCATTCTAGCTATATCCTATCACAAGCTGGTTTCACATGAAAACTTTTTATGAGCCTTTGACTGTTAAAGGCAGGGGAAATATTTATTTCTTTGTACATTGGCTCTCAACACTACTATTTTCCATTAGCCCTGTGGGTTGGCTTTCACAGTCTACTGGAAGTTCTTGAACAAGCAGAAGACCATAATCAACCTGAAAGCCAAGCAGAAGAAGTAGTCCACTTGATTATACATACTGATGACTCTCAGTAGCCACTTTTCCACTTTTTAGCTGAGATGTGTTGCAGGGCTGTTTGGGCTTGAAGAGTAGGTGCAGGAAGCACCTGAGCAGAGGCTGCAGGAAAGGTGCTGGGGCTTGTCCTAGCTGGGGAAGGTGGATCACTCCAGGCAGAGAGAATATGGCAGAAGAAGATTTGCTCTGTGCCAGGAAGGAAATAAGGACTGCTGTGTGTGTGTGTGTGTGTGTGTGTGTGTGTGTGTGTGTGTGTGGATGTGGGTGTGGGTGTGTGTGTGTGGGTGGGTTGGTGCAGCAGTGGAAGAGAACACGTCACACATATCCTGTGCCAGGAAGTAATTCCAACCTTCTCCTGGACTAGCAAAATTGAATTTTTGTGTGTGGTACAGAGACACTTGAGCCCTCTCTGCTAGAGTAATATAATTGAGTGACAGCAGGCTGAGAGTGATGTCTAGCTATTAGAGCAGGACAGCTAGCCAAGTGTCAACTTTCCTTTGTTGCTGCTACCAGTATGTTGAAGAAATACATGATAGACATTGGTGTCCTTTGTAGGTAAGGGAGAGGAGGCACAGCTAGAAAGTTGTTTTTGTAGCAATCTAAGCAAAAGAGAAAAGGACATCTGCTTTGTTGCTCTTCCCTGGTATGCAGTGCTCATAATGAGAAACTTGGGGTTTTTATTCATCCCTGCATTTCTGAATATTGATCTTAATTTCATTCTGTATGGAGAGATTTCATTCCTCTCTTTGCTATTGTGCTCTTTTTTTCCCCACCAAAATTATAAGATTAATTGAAATCTAAAATTAATATCTGATTGCAATCTAAATTGAATAGAGAGCTACAATTTTCCAGTTTTCTGCAATCATAAAATGTCATGGTTGAGAGAGCTAAATCTAATTGTGTGGGGATTTTAAAAAAAAATCTTTTCCTGCCTCTGCACTGCCTTTGTATTCTAATAAGCCCAAACACAGAACGCATTTCTAATCAAATAGTTAGAATTTCATGTCTGATTATGAATGCATATTTGTAAGAAGAAATAACCTGGGAAACAACTGGGATTGGACAAGCATTTCTAAATTATATGTATCTGGTTTCTTCCAGCTGATAACATTTTCAGCATTTCTTGTATCTGTTAGTTTTTAATTCAGGGCAAATAACTTCAAACTCTAGTGGCACAAGAGAATGCATTGCTAATCTTGCAGCAAGGCAGTAAAAATGTCAGCAGCAGGTTTGATACTCAGTGCTGCAGTGCTCTGTGTAGAAGCTCCAGTGAACTGGGACTGGGTCTGTTCCAGAGAGCAATTTGGTAAATCTCACCCATTTTTAAACACACATGTATTCCTATTAATTTTATGGAAAAAGTGTGCTGGAGAAAATCCATAGGAAGTCCCTCAGTAGTGTGGGCATGAGGAGTCCTTTTTAAGCAGCTGCTACATTTAGTAAGGTGTGAAAGAAAGCCATTCCACAATGACTCCCTTGTGTGTGTTCTCCGTTTTGTAGCCTGAACTGGGCAGCATGATGTTGGTGACAAAGCTTCTCTTGATTTAATCGGTAGTAGATGGGTGTAGGTTCTCATCTGCCATTCTCAGAAGAAGCATTTGTTGGCTTCAGTGGGTAGAATAAGACTGACCCCTCTGTGCTTCAGTAATTTAACTAAGGGGCCTATTTTGGGAGTCTGGTGACTTGATTCTCTCTTTGAGAAACGACAGTTCTTATGTAAGGACCTCTGGAGGCTGCTTGAACATGCAGCTGAGATAAATTGTCTTCCAGCAATGTCTGGTTCTTTCGTTTGGGATGGCTGGGGCAGCTGTGGGCTTATTCAGGAGCCTTGGTTTGTGGATAGGGCTTGAGGCTGATTGTGGATCTTGTGAGAATCACTTCCTTCCATTGGTATGGGGTCAGCAAGAGCCCAGAGACTCTAGCACTCCCAAAGGAATGTACAAAGTCCTCCTGGAAGAAGCTTTGCTTGATTTCTAAAGGGGATATAGTGAGGTTTACTAAAACAGGTTCTTCATCCGTTTTTCAGCTATAAGGTTGGTAAAAAAATGTCACTGCTTAATGGCACACACATAATCCTAGTACCAAAGAAAATTGTCACTTTCTTGTCATCTGTATGCAAAATTGCTGGCTCTTATTTTGCAACATTATAAACTAATTATTAAATTAGATCTGTATAAATACTCTTGGGATGCTGTCTGCATCAGATTAGCTTCTCATTTCATGTAGATTACAAAGACACACAGCTACATGCCAGCGGAGGTGGAAAGCACTGTCAGTAGTTTCTTTGCTGCTCAAGTGTGCTGGTGGTCACAGACTCTGTCCTGCCCTGGCTGTGGTTCCATAGAACTCTAAATTGGCTTTTTTAGACAAAGGTCACATTGTGGTATCAATTACTAGCTACTACCTGGAAAATTTAATTTCATGCCCTGTAGCTGGTCTGCTTTCTTCTCAGCTATGATTGGCAACTGTTTCCCTGCTGGTAACTAGAATAGCTCATTTACGTTAGGTGATTAAAATCCAGAAGCTTTGGAAGGACAGCTTTAGGTTGCCAGCACAACCCAGCAAGCTCTTGCATAAATGCGTTGAGAGGAATAAAACAAAAGCTTCTTCTTGCCTTCTACAAAGCCTTTTAAGAAACTGTGTTTCTTGTGATTTGTGTTCACGTCAATTTGTTCCTTGTCCAGTAGATATTTAGTTAATGCACTTTTGTAAACCAGAGTGAGCTAAAAGGTACCTAATTTTAGATGATAATTTATTATTATCATGGTCTTGTTAATATTACTTATTTTTTAACCTAAAAAATTTGCTTGAAGATCATCAAATCTTTAATGTCTTTTAGAAGACTCTGAGGAGCTTCTTAAATGCCTGGTTTGCAATTTAACACATATCAGTTCTATTTCTGTGTTCTAGAAAACTGGGTTTTCATTTATTCTCAGGAATTGTTTCCTTCCCAAAGGATACATTATGTCATTTACTTTGAGGTGGAACAGCTACTCAAAATAAAAGGACATTTGTGCTCTAAAATTATGTATAGGAAGTGAGAGGTTGAATTGGACTCTGGGCAACCTGGTCTAGTAAAAGGAGTCCCCGCTCATGGCAGAGGGTTTGAAACAAGGTGATCTTTATGGTCCCATCCAACACAAATCATGAACCATCATAGAACTATGGTTTTATGAGTCTGATCCTTCTCATGTGTCATGAAGAACAGGGTTTACCCTTTTACTTACACGTTTACTCAAGGTAAGAGGACTCTTTTGGCTTCATGAAGAACAAGAATTCTAAAGAAAAGACTGGTGAGGAATACAAGGAATTCTTAACTAATATTTAGGTGAAGAAAGGCTTACTGTTTTTGTTACTGTGACAGTAGAGTTTTGCTAGGCCAAGTACTCCAGGACTTTCACAGTTCAGATTAAAAAGAATTCAAACAACTATCACTTGGTGACTGGAATGACAGCTGCCAGACTGCAGGTGCATTGCAGACGCCTTTCTTGATGGACATTTTGGCATAATATGAAACAACTCAACATTATTTGAAAATTACTTACAACAGGTTCAAACGTGCATGTGGTGGAGTAGGATCAGAAGAATTTAAGGCAGCAAGTTGAAATTTGGCTAGCTAAAGGATACAGGGCACCAAGTTCTAGGACTCAGAGTTCCTTTACCAGCATCCAAGAGGTTCTTCTTTTCTTTGAATTCAGATCAAATTGTCTAATCACTTCCCTTGCATTTTTAGCCTTTTTTTTGCCTATAATACTGTTGGAGTTGCCACTGTTCCACTACAGGTAATGTTTACAAAGTAAGGGTAGGTATGGACAATACAGAGGTCTGCTCATCACTGAAAAGCTTTGAGAAGATTTAGGAGACCCAAATAAAATTTCTTTTAAAATAATTTTCAATACAAAGTACTACAGACATACACATTATTTCTTTCCTTAGAAGTGTGTTTTTCCCAAGGGTAATCCAGTTGCTAGCACCAGATCCTGAAGTTATCCACTGGCATGTTGAAGGCTAGTGATGATCACCTTCCTCTTTGTAACACCCTTAGAACTACCTAAACTGCACAGTGACAGTGTGCAGTGACTGAGATACATTCATTGCCTCAAAAACTAAGAGTGAAAATGGTACAATTTGAGTTTCTCACAGTGCATTTAGCTTTTAAATCCTTGGTGCAGCATGTGCCACGTCTCATTACAGATGTAAAGAAACAGATACTTTTTGTTTTCTCTGTAGGATGAAATGATGTTGACTATCATGTGTGAACTGATACTTTTGGAATAGCATCTGTTTCTGTAGCATTTTATAAATATCACTAAATCAAATGCCAGCTAACATATGGGCACTTGCCAATCAATCCTTATTTATTTTGGTATCTTAACTTTCATACTGATTGATGTAGAAACTTCCAACCAAGTTCTAGCAGTGAGGCTTTTTGAAAGAATCCAAAGGTGAACTATAAAATCAGTACTTTGCCTTTGTTGAGAATTTCTAGTATCATAAATCCAACTTCACATTCTTCAGAGTTCTTTGGTTATTTGTCTAAGGAGGGATCTTCACTGGCCTGGAAAGGATTTAAGCAGGGGGTAGGAAATAAGTACCCAATTCCCTTTTGTGTCTTTGTAAAGGTTTCCCATTGGTGCCTATGATGAAAAGAACTGGAATAGCAGGCCTTACTTCATGCAGTCTATAAGGATACTCTAGGCACTGTCCATATTTTTTGACATCCTGGTAAGTTTTTCATGCGGAAAAGGAATTCTTGAACTGCGAATGCTAAATACTGGGAGGACATCAAGGATTGTACCAATTTCCAGTGAGAGGCAGCACAATACTTAAAAAATTACTTCTAATTCTATTTTTTTCCCAGTTCTTCTTTCACCGTGTATTTCTGTCCCTTCTTTCTAGCTGGAAGTCAAGATCCACAGCTGGAGGAAATAAAATGTCTACATTGCAATGTTTTAAAATTAACATGGTTCCATTTCAGCTCAGAACTAACAGAGCTCTCTGCAGAAGGTCTTGAACCTCCTGTTTTGTTCATCTGTGTCTCGTATAATGAAAAGATCATAAACAGCTGCCCTTTTGAAAAAATTTAAAAATTCACCACTTAGCTTTTTCCCTGCACTCAGGAGCTAGTGGTCATTCTAGCTTGGTAATGACAGGCAATTCTAGCCCCCCAGCATACATTATCAAGTAGCTTCAGGTTGTCCTTAATCACCTGATTACTTTTCTCTTTCAAAGTTTAGACTAAATGATTTAACAATGCTCATGTGATTCCCCATAAAGACAATGGAGTTGGTAGCCATGTGCTGTGGATTAAGACACCAGAAGGGGAAAGCTGAGCATTCTTGTTCCACTGCAACAATAACAGCAAACTTCCTTCTCTCCCTGCTTTCCCCTGCCATTTGACAAACCCTCTTCTCCCAGACCACATAACCATATGGTCAAGGTTATAAAACATAAAGGCCTCTGTCACCATAGCAATCCCAATAAAAAAGCCAAGGTAGAAGCCTTCACAAGGCTTAAACTTCATTTACATCTCATCCCTGGAGTGTTTAGCTCTGCAGTTTTTAAACACTGCTCATATCCCCCATAAAAAATGTTTCCTATTTAAAATAGTAAAAGTAAAAGATTTACTACATGAACATCCTTTTCCCATTCTGCTGGATTACACCTCTCCAGGGACAAAACACCAACTAGGCAGGGTAAAACACCTGCCTTATTAATACCGTTAATCATGAAACAACAATGAGGAGCCTGACATGCAAAAACCTGGCCCCTCTTTGAAGTCAAAAGAGTTTCTGCTCAACCAAACAGACTTCAGCTAGGAGTAACAGGTGTCTTTCCCTACAAATGATGCTGTTCTTCCTCAGGATAGCACAAGAATACAGAGGGCTGCCCTGCTCAGAGAGCCAGCGTCCATTTCCATGCCATCACCAGCTCTGAGGAGGTCCCAAGAGCTCTTTCTGATGGGGCAATATGTGCTCATCCTCCCAGCCCAGGCAGTCTGAATTAAAGAGGCTCCTTAACATCCCACAATCACACATCCTCTTCTTCGGCAGAGCAGCAGCCTTCCTTGGGCCAGCCAAGGTGGCACTGCTGGCTTGCTCAGTTAAGGCCAGCTATAGGTCTGGTCTGCACTAAACCTGTTTAAGCATGTGCTGCTTTAGGGAATATTTGGGTCCAGCCAGCATTTTCCTCTATCATGGGCTCACCCTGTTTCTGGTATATGATGGAGTTAAATATTACAGTGCCTAGGATGCCCATATGGTTTATATGGCACAAATCTTTGCTCCATGATGACTGCAGAGAAAGGCAGATCATTATATTTTCAAAGTACCCTAACTTGGGTGGGAATATCCTAAGCACTACTGGAAGTAAAAATTTGACCCTTGTGTATCTGAAGGAGCTAGAGTCCTGTGGAGAGCGTTTGCAGCAGCTTTACTTTAATCCAGGTCTAAGCAAAAAGAGAGACCTCCAAAACTATTCAGGTGGTCCTGTAGAAAATCTGTGGTTTCAGAGGTTGGCAGGAAATTTTGTCCCTACTGAGGCTTACTCACTACTGCTTTAAAAGACTAGCTGTCCACTAAAAATAGATTTTAATGATCCTGCACCTTTTTACTTTGAATCAACAATTATACTCTTCAGTCTTCAAAATCCTTTGGGTATCTGACATGATTCAGTAGAAATCCAGCTGTATTTGCAGACCTATTTTGAAAACACTCAGCATTGCAGCTCACCAGTACATATATAATCTTCCCCCCCCCATTCTGATTCTCCTCTTACTGTAGTCAGCTTCTGCTATTTCTGTACTGCAGTAGCATTTTCTGACATTTCCATGGGGATGTCATATATTAGGTAGCACTCCAGGCTTTGGTTAGCAATACATGGTACATCTTGAAGCAGTTAAATTCCTCATGCCATTTTGAAGTTAAAACCCTGTTTCATTTAAAAGCTGGACTCCTGGCTGGTAACTTGTCTGGAATAGTGGGTGGCAGGTCAGTGCAATTTGAAATGGCTAGGACAGAGAAGGAAACCATGAAAAATGGAGCAATTACATTGCAGGTCAAGGTTTGTTATTGGGTGGCACACCTTCAATTTGGCACTGAAGCATGGCAACAAGTCTAGTAGGCGTGTTAAGGCATTTTTGTTATCAGCCATTTGTAAACAATATTTGAGGAGGGGGAAGGGGGAACATTTAGGAGTCCCACACAGCTATCTATGATAGAGGCTTTTTTTTTTGGTATTTTTTCCCAAGGAAATAATTGTTAACCTAAAATTTGGAATAAAAGGATACACATGCAACTTTGCAAGCTGTGAACTGTTTGCCAAGTTGTAGATCAAAGGTGCTTGAAAGGATTGATACAATTTTTTTTTTTAATAAAAAGTGCACATCTGGCCTGAGAATTGGTCTGCCAAGTTTCAGCCTAATGAACTTTGAAATCAGCCTCCTACCAGCAATTCTGTATACCTAGATTTCTTATAGAGTATCTGGACAATTTTTATAGCCAGAAGGTAGTCATATAATGACTACGTTCTCTGCTGGCAACTAATTGACAGACTCCTGATACAGTGTTGTTTCAAGCAAACAAAATTGGTTTTAATTTGTCCCCCATCATTTGTTAGCTGGCATGTGAAGCCTGGATGTTAAACTTTTATTGCATCAGAACAAGTTAAAATAGCCCTAAGTCCAGCAGTGGAACGTACATCAACAACAAACTATTTATGCAGCATAGCTCTTCACTTTTTTTTCTTCCATTCCTTTTGCTTTATTATGGAGACTCAAAGTTGGTTGGAAACCTCAAAGCTTTTGCTGAAGCTGGCATTTGTTGGAAACACCCTTTTGTTCTGCACTTTCCTGATTGCCAGATGGGAGGAACTCTTGACAGTTTAAAAGTAACAAAAGTTCCTTGCTTATGCTCAGCCCAGAGAGTTGTAGCCCATACAGCCAGAAGCTCATGCAGAAAGAAGTATTTCCTGCCATAACTAAAATGAAAAGCATATTTTTCCCAAATAAACCCATTTTAAAAATCCTTAACCATTTTAATCTCTTCTTGAAACTAGATTTCGTTATTGACAATGATAATGACATTGTGTGAAAAACTGAAGGCGCTAGCTTTCCAAGCTGACCCTTGCAAAAGCCCAACCAGAAAGAACACATTTAAATTCACAAAATTTCCTTGCCCCCAGGCAGGTGAATGTGTACATCTCCAATAATCCTTGTGGCAAATGCCCCTTGTGCCCCAGCAAAACTCTTTTGTAAGTGCTATATCTCAAATCCACTTATCTGAATTCTGGCAGACTTCAGAAGAGAAGGTAATTAACCCTCAGCACCATTTGTTTGGGTCCAGAAGAGTAATAGCATGCACAGAATCTCTATTATTAAATTATTTTTCTTATTGCTTCTCTACCATTATTAAGGCTAGAAATGTCTTCCTCATGGCTCCTTTGAGACTAAAACTCCAGGTAGTCCTAGAAAGTAATATTTCTGAATTTATGGAAGTTAAAATTATCCTGGTTCAGTTTAGATACACTGCTCTAGACAAGATGACAAGCGCTTATGACTCCACTGATTGTATTTTCCAGATTTCCACTGATTTTAAAGAGAAGCACTCCTCAATCAGACCCCCTGATGGATCCCAAGGGCAGATCTCTGTACCTGGAGACATCAGTGCAAACAAAGTGGACCAAGAGATTCCTACATAATGTCACTGGTACAGTACATGGTCCTGGTGTTGATGGGCAGGATCAATCTCTGGCTGATTCCTTGAGCACATCCTCCCTCCTCAGAGCAACAACGCTGTAGTAACTCTCTGAGCTCTCTGAGGAGTTCTCTGAGATTTCCACCTTATCCTCTATTTGTAGACCTTATGTCTTAGAATTATAATATAAGCAGTCACAGACAGAAGGACTGGGGAGTGAGCTAATCCCGTGTTCTCTCAGAAGCACAGTGCGTTGAGTTAATGCACTTTGTTTCTGCAAATCATTAAGAGCTTTTTGATGCTGAGCATATGCAAGAAAGATGCTGGGATGAAGTACTGTACAGGAGAATAAAGTCTAGCTTCTTGGTAGTTGAAAGGCAAGCACACCTTCTGCGTTTTACAGCCACAGCCTTTGCAAAGAGCTGAGTGTCTAAGTGGGTAACAGGCTTTCTCACTGGCACTACTATATATTCTGGCTAGAGACATCTTGCCAGATGGCAGTGGCAGTGACTCAACCCTGAAATCTCTCCGAAGACAGAATACTTGGGGAACTTCAATCACATCCCATTTGAAAAATCATCAGCTGCTTCCCCAGTGATCCAGAATTGTTGCCCCCAGGGGCACAATGCAAACTTTTCAAAGTCTCTCTTTTGCAGTGTAGACATTGAAAAAAAAAAATTCAGTGGTACTATTTCTGCCTTTTGGGTTTTTTGACCCAAAAGAAGAAAGGAGGATAAAAGTAGGGCAGGCTAGGAAAGGTTTCCAAAATCTGTTATGGCTATACAGTTCTGACTACAATAAAGAATTTATTATACTGATTTCCAGACTTCAAAAAAAAGAAAAATTAGTTTCAACCAAACTGGTTCAATTAAACAGATACTGTAACTTAAGCCAATAACATGCTTGTACAAATAACTTTTGTTAATAGATTTTTTCTTTTCTGCAATGCTATTGCCCTGATTGAGAATTTGAACACTCCAGTTCTAACATCCACATTTTAAAATGTTGTTCTCGCACATCAATGCAGCATTAGGCTATGGTCAGAATAATTCAAGCCCTTTACTTCTCTCTTCAGACAGTTATTAAAAATAAAAATGTTTGGCTCATTTTCTGAAAGTTATAAATTTGTGTGGGCACCAGATGACCAGACACATGTGAAAAAGAAAAAGAAAATTAAAAGCTCTTTGAAAAAGAGAAAGAATATAGTATTGCTGCAGGCACGTCCAACTGAGAAGAGCTGTCTATTATTGTCAGACAGCAGCATTATCTCCTTTATGTACTGGTGCTCCCTGTGCTGAATGGTAAACTCTGTACTTTGCTGTCACTTTGAGTATTGCTAACTGTAAGACATTCCTGGGCTCACATCAGGTATAAACATCTTCCTTGTTCTAACAGATATACAAGAACGGATTCCTTTCAGAATCACTCACTCAATAGAGTTTACATTTAGATTACAGAGATATACCTACATATATTGCATCTATCTTTTAAAGAATATTATATCTGAATGCACTGAAATCTAACATCTGCAGCAACAGTGACAATAATTTTCTAACTGGTGCTGAACTAGTTCATGTCCACAGAGCACTGTTCTGCTTAAAATTTCCTCATTTAAACATCTACTCAGGATGACTCCTGAGGATGGAAACCAGCATGTGCAGAAAGGGTCTGGAGTGATCTCTCATTCTTCTAGTGCTCACCTTCCCAGCCCTCACTCACAACTGGGTTATTAGCATCCTTTTTGCTGCGTTATGTCCAATCCAGACTGGAAGGCACAGGCCTGACCTTTTTAAAAATTATTTTTAAAGTAACAAACACACTTCTGGCTTTTTATTAGGAACAATTAGATAATTGCATAAACTGACTATTTGGCCTTTTAAAGAATAGTAAAAGATTTCCAGTTGCAAGTATACCATTTGCATGTAGGCAGTCTCTTAGCTGCACTGCTGCTGATACAAGCCTTAATATTTACTGAGACACTGTCTGACAGCAGAAGACATTATTAATGCTTTTCAGGCCTTTATAAGGAATTGTACCAGCCTGCATTGGAGACACAGACCTCCCTTATCAAAATTATTAAGGTTCTGGACTTCCCTGACTCAGGGCTGACTCTACAGGGGTGGTTTCCACCCCCTGCTAGCAAGAACCTCCAGTTTCCTGGTGTGGAGAGGAGGGAAATAAACTTCCACTGCCTTCTGTCATTACTTTGGGAGCCTGGGACAATGGCACATCTCAGCTTTATCTTCCCTATCCTACAGAGCACAGTGTCACTCTTCCATGCTTCAAATGTCTTTGAAAAAGCTGGTGGGGCAGAAGTGTTTTGCTACTCTGCAAGGATGCACAGGGCATTGGCCATACCTGCTTCAGAAAATTCCACATTGTGTATATAAAATGAGCATTTCCGAAGATGTACTCCCCATAAATATCTGGAAAATGTCACCATCAACTTACAGCTAAGTCAAGACATGAACCTTGGCTGACCTATTTGTGTAGTTCCCTCTAATCCCTCACTTCCTCACAAAATTGGGTGAATGGTCTGAGAAACCCAGGGACCTCTCGGTAAATCATAAACCCACAGGGTTTTCAGTTTGGAGGATTTGAGGAACAGATTTCAGGAAGTAGTGAGGAATAATGATGCTCTGGGGTATTTTATAATTTTCCATTCCAAGAGTTTATACATGTTGTCTGTGACTTCCTCAGGTGATTTGAAGGAAGGAACTGAACTATCTCAATATTTAATTTTTGAGTGATATTAATCAAAATTGTATTTTAAATGATAGTGGTCCATAATGTGAGTATTGCCATATCTCCAATAAAGAAACAAAGTCAGACCTGATTTAGATATAGTCTGGCAGGAATATATTCTTGACAGCAGCATTATTATACTATTTCGTTTTGTCTTTTAGTGTATTACTTTCCGTACTTTCAAGATGCAAATGGCTGGTCTGATTCAGAGTGTGTGCAAAATTCAGAAAGATGTGCAAGGGTATAGGTATGGGTACATGCTGTGACATCATCAGAAATGTTCATACATTTAGCTCATAGTTTTCTGCTGTTTGCTACTTCCCAGGGCTCCAGGAACTCGGGTTGTTAAAGTACTCAACTAAAGAGCTTTGAAGGGTAATGTGCTGTGGCACTTTTGGGCA
This sequence comes from Melozone crissalis, assembly GCF_028551555.1. NCBI lineage: Eukaryota > Metazoa > Chordata > Aves > Passeriformes > Passerellidae > Melozone > Melozone crissalis. The sequence goes on from NW_026535783.1 coordinate 48,996,415, forward strand.
TGTTTTTGATCAAAACAGAGGAAAAAAATAGAGTGTGAGACCATACTTTTTGAAAAGTTATTTAGACAAGAAGAACGGGATGGTACAGTGAGTCTGAGGGAGCTTCAAACTAACAGGTTTGAAGTTGATAATAGCCTTATCCTGGCAGCTCAGACCTCAGTGCATATTACTGTTTTCTGCTAAAGTGCAATCAAGATGCATATTAGTAATCTGAAATTGTATTCACTTTCCAAACATATCTCTGAATTATTTGCATCTGATTCAGTCTGATTTTTTCATCTGCCACCTTCTAGAGAGCAGGGTCTTTCAGTGCAATGGCAATGCCGTGGAAGGACTTCTTCCTTCAGCATTTCTAGCATGTTAGAAAGGATCTGCTGTAACATTTCTTCCCTGCACCAGGGCAGGATTATTTCTGAGGAACAGCAGCTGGGATGTCCTGCCAAAATCGCACATCTGTGGAGCTAGAATTGTCTGGGACCTCCTCTAGGGCTCAGGAGAGGGTTAAACATACAATAAATGATGTGGAGAATAACAGATAGATGACAACTGACTACAGGAACACAAAGGGATGTGCTAAAGGACTATCTATCATGCTTGTCATTTTATGAGGTTATAACAAAGAGAGATAGATTTAAGATTCAGTGGGGAAAATCTGTCATTATTACTGGCCAGCATCTACAAATCTCAATGGCTAGTGTTAAGCTCCTAAATCTACTTTCAAGTATTTAAAAGAAAAGTCGTTCAAGTTTTCAGAGGTGGTGAAAGTTGCCTTCCCACTCCTCCTTTCCCGCTGCAGAAAGCACAAATCCCCCTAATGAGAAAACTTTCAAACCCATGAAAATATTTTAATCTCCTACAGACATTTCTCCCTTCTACTTTGGTAATGGGCTTCTTGTTCTGTCAACATTGTCTCATTAAAGGAATTGGAGTCCTTTTTAAACACACAGGCCAAATATTTTCTTGGATGGCTCTCACTTGTTTCTGCAGTGTGCTCTGAAGCAGGAGCATCAGCACGTGGTGACATGACCATCTCTGCTCTGCTGTTAAATTGCAGTGTGAGGCACACTAAAACCGAGGGCTGTAAAACTCCCTGTTTTATAAAGTCATACCCTGCAACTATGTGTGAACAATCAGTATGTGCTGCCAGATTGTTAGGAATACTAAGTAAATGCAGAAGAAAGTTTCATTCTGGATCCAGCTAGGGGGTAAGATCTACGGGTGTATGAACTAAAAGGAAATTATGAGCTTAAAAACCCCACAAAAGTAGGTCCAGTGTTTTTGTCTGATGTGAACGCTGCTGGGTGGCCTTGAGCTGGTAGGCCTCTGAATAAAGACCTGTCCTTTTTTTGCAAAAAGTGAATAAATCTTCTCCTCAGGCTGCCTCCTGCAGAGGTGACATGGCAACCTGTTGGGTATGCGCTCGGACATGAGGTAAAACCACTTTTTTATTGAAAGACCACCCACCTTGTTCTGTCAATACACAGCCTGAATCCAGATGATATGTGGAGAAGTTTGCACCACCAGCCAGTAAAAGCGATGAGGTTTATTTGTTGCAGAGGCTATGAGAGAGATTGACAGAGCTGGTAAGCAAGAGGGCACAGCTTTCTTCTGCTGGGGTGGACAGTCCCACTCCAACAAATAACACTTCTGCCCTTTCCATTTCTTCTAATGCTTAGAGAGGCACCCACCTCTACATGATGGCCTTTGGGTGTAGGTGCCAAGGATTCTTGTGGTGCTCCCTTTTTTTTGCTTGTGTTTGCCTGTACCTGAGACATCACAACCCTCATTCAAGTCGTTATTGATGCTTAGGAAATGGCAGAGACCATTTCCCCTTCCCACCCTGAGGCTGAACTCCAAACCCTGCGGCTCGCCTCTGCCTGGGGTGCAGGCTGCCCTAGGGTGGGTGGGAGCAGCTCTTGGCATGGGAGATGGCCACGGGTTGGAGTCTCTGGCAAGAACTCAAGAACGAGACCCAGGCTGCACAGTCATGGTGGTTACTGGAAAAACTACCTAAAGAAAAAACCCCGACAAGCAACTCTCTTCTCCAGTGTAAATCCAGGGGCTTTCAACTTTCCCAGTTGCCTGCATGTGGTGCCTGTCCTTCCTTCATGCTATTCTAAGTGTTCTCCACAGCCACTGCCCTGCTGGGATCAGAGGTGAAGCACCACTGCCCAGATGCAGTAAGAGCTGGGAGTCCCAGGGAGGTGACTCCTCCCTGGATCCCTCATTTGCACTTCTTCTCAGCAGCATGTGCATCACCTTCCTGCCTCTGCTCTTCCCTTTGGAGAGGATCTGCAAAGGAGTGCACCCTGTGCCCCGAGCCGCACCTTGCTGGCACTGTGGACTTGTGGAAAAAATACTGGATATTGGGAACTCATGAAATTGGGGTTAAATTCCTTGTTCTGCTTCCCACTGGACTCTGGATAGCAACAGTCTGAAGGCTTTTATGAGCCTGAAGGTACTCATTTGTGCTGAGTAAAATGCCTGGCTAAAGACTAGTGGATCACCAGGAAACTATCAGCCACTTTGGGGGCTGAAATTTCGTTTAAAAACCAGTTTTTAAGGCTGTGCTTCAGCTCCTTTTACCAGGACAATTGCAGCAACGGTTGTAAAACGCTCATATGCTCTGTTATGACAGACACATAAATGGAGAAGCCTAGCCTTTTTTAGGAAGCTTTCTTAAAAAAACTTCAACAAGCTGAGTTTCCTTGGTTTTAAAGGGCCAGTTTACATGAAGAGTTATACCAAACAGATCTGGAGTAAGGCCCAGATCCCAAACTTGCCACGCTTCTGCATGCCCAGAACAAACAAACCAAACAATGGACAAGGGGTGTTGCTTCCAGCCATCTGACCATCTATCACCTCTCCCAGAACCAGACATAGAAGAGAGGTGCCTCTGTGCCAAGGGATTTCCCACCTCACCTATTGGGATTTATTCCATAATCTGCTGGCAAAAACATGTCTGTCCATGCAGAGTGCAATAGCCTGCCTCTGTCAGCAGCTGCTGCCAGGAGCCAAGGATGATGATCAAAGCAATCTGTGTGAACTCAAACACTACATACCCGTCCATGAAAGAGCTGCATGTCCTGGCTGTGTGCCTTGAGTGATTCCTGACGTTTAGGGAATTTTCTCTGTGGACTTGATGTTTACCACTTACAGTGGACAGGTACAAGGAATATCTTTTTGATAAATGTGGAGTGTTGCAATGACTTTATGTAATAAACAACTGTAGAAGCAATTTTGCTCTTAGAATCAAACCATCATTTGTTATTTATACTCACATTTTTATTCAAGGAATAATTATCTAATTTTAGAATCCTGTTGTCTTTAGCTGTTCCCTTTACTAGTAACTGATTTAAATGAGGGTGCTACAAAAAGAAAATTGTGATTAGAGAGATTAATATATACACAGGAAAGAAAGGAAAACATATACCTATTTCAATCTCAAAGTATCAAATATATGATTTAAGCAACATATTTACTACAAGCAGAAGGACAAGCAAATGTTTATTGCTTCTATCAGCACTAATGCAGAGTCCCTTTGGTTATTTCTTTAATCCAAACAGCTTCCTGGTAGATCCAAGATGTGAGACCTTTCTGTAATGACTTGGCGAGAGAAAGGGTCCAGAACTTCTCTGCAAACACAATTAAGCTGCCAAGACAAGTCCTGTATTTGAATTAAAACTATAAATCTTTCATCTGCACCTACTCTACATCAAATAGCAGGAAAAGAGGCCCTCCCATCTAACAGTCTTAATTACCAGAGCACTGCAGCCTTTGAGCATGACAGAGCCAATGATAGCTGACCTTGTGCTCCAGCCCCAGAGTGGGATCAGCGTGATGAATGGGAAACCCTGCCTGAAATATCACAGCAAAGGCAACAGCCTCAGATGGCAAATTAAGTGCCTAGCACAGTGTTCAGGCTGCACAAATATATAATAATACCCTTTGCTTTGATCTGTTTATACTGGAATGAGCAGTATGTTGAAGGCTTCAGCGTAAACACATCAAACTTTGTCTAGTAATGACCAGCCCTTGACACCTCCTTTCCCACACAAATGCCTGGTGGGATGATGGCTTTTCCCCTCTCAAATGCCGCTTACAGTACTGTTGTGCTTGGAGCAGGAGAGACAAGAACTGTGGGTTTGTTACGGCTGTCTCTAATACTCCCACATAATTGCCCATGGCCAGTAGTAACTAAAATAACTGTGGGTCTCCAGGGAGAACAGGACTTATGAGGCTTCATTTTCCTTTCCACAGTGTCCAGGTAGCAGGTGAATCAAATACTGTGACAGCTGAGTGTTTGGTTGCCTTAGAGCAGCTGCTCCCACACTGCGCAGTGTGGGCGTTGAGCAGCCCTCAAGACCCTCAGTAGTGTTTTCTCTTACGTTTTGAATGGTTTTTTGGTCAAGTGTTGTAACAAGGAGGGATGGTGGTCCATGAACTATGCTTACAGTATTTTTTTGGCCCAAAACTAGGCAAATGAATTTTCTGGTGTTGTCTCTGAAACAACTAGTTAGGATAGGTTGCCCCACTTTCTGGCGTACTGATTTTCTGAGACATTTCTCAAACTCTTTCTTTCTAATTGCTATACTGACTGCTAAACATTTCCTTTCTGGTCTTACTTCTATTTCACATCTTAAGGTTTCACAGGGTATTCCTTCCACGAAAGGGTCTTGCTAGTGCAGTTATCAATTCTGTCATGCAGAAAATACCTTGTCTGACTAACAGTATCAGTTATAAAGGAGGAGAGCTCATATGAGGTATAGTATTTCAACTACAGAGTATAAAATGTTTTAATTGAAAATATAAGAATACTCCTTCCTTCTTTCCTTTTGTTTTCTGGGAAAAAACAAACCAACCTTAAAAAGAAGGTATCATAAATTTGTATATTTAAGATAGTAAAGCTACAAAAATCTGCTTGTGAAAAAGTTTTGTAGCAGATATTTTAAACTAGTAAGGAATTCTTCAAACAATATTTTCCAGAGGAAAGGCCAAAGTGTGAAAGTAAAATTTTTTTAGTACACAATATGTTTATGCACGTAAATAATCTATACTTACAATCTTATTGTATTAGATTTATATGATAAATATAATACACTATCTTGTACCATATAAATACGTGTCTGTATATATATGCATACATGTGCTTTTCTTTTTTAATTTGTCTTTGTTACTTTTCACAAAGAAATCCATCTGCATTTAGTCTTATGTATGGTACTTACTGTGCTTGCTACAAAGGACTTTGAAATTCACAATAAAAGCACATTAAACCAATCAGGAAAACAAAGAATATCAACCCTGTAGAAAATTTATTGGAGGCATATTCTGAGTCTGCAAGCCTGTCAGATTATACCCACAGGCGTTACCCCTGTGTGAAGGGGAACTATCCAGCATAAAAGCAGACAGGAACAACAACAAAAAAAAGGTGACAGAGAAGTTTGTGCTGTCAGATCTTCACATATTTCACAGGAGGCAGTCTCCTCACCTGTTATGAGTTTAGGCAGTGGTGGATACAGGGTTGTTGGCTGCTCCAGGGATGTCCTGGGGGAGGCATCTCCTGATGGATGCCGCTTGACTGCAGCCAGAGGTTAAAAGTGCAGGAGAGACTGTGAGAATCAAAGGATATAGCCAGGCCTATTTGCTTTGAGGAAAAACGTTGTGACTGTTTTAGGGTTTCCCTTCCAGTGCAATTAGTGGAGCTGCTTCATTAGCAGAAGTGTGTGGTGGGAACACAACGACTCTGATGGGAACACAGCCTTCCTGAATGCCTGGGAGGCCTGCCATTAGCTTTATCTGAATTTCACCTCATGAGCTTGTAGTCTCTTGATACAGAACATGAATAATAAGGATGGGAACGGAGTATACATAATGACATATTGCCGAAAAGAGGCAGAATTTTATTAAAAGCAATCCACTTTTGGCAGGAGAAGAATTACCACAGAATTTAAAACAGGAAGTTGTGTAATTAACTGCACATTTCAGGGCAATATTACACTAAATACAATAAAATACAGCATGAAATAAATGGCCCAGATTTTCAGGATATAAATGGTTGGAAACCCAATTTGCTCCATAGCCTCAATGGAAAAAGGTACCTTCATATTATCTCAAATGACTGCTATATGTTCTGTCCATACAGCATTTGCAGAAAATAAAACTTGCCCTGCTAGGCACAGCTTCACTTTCTTCTATTCTGTGAAGGACACATTTTATTTTGGTTTTTTTAGGCTTTACTAAGTATTTTAGATTTAAGGACTGAAACAGAAGAATAACTCTAAAAACAACTGACAAAGTCATACTTGGAGGGACTGAGCATGACTCTGACACTGTTTAAACATGATCAATCATCTCTTAAACTCTGTGCATGGACATGTTTTTGCTTGCACTTCCTGTCCACATTGCTTCCGTACAGAGTTAGCAGGGTCTACATGTTGTGTGTGAACATGATCAACATTCAGTTTGTATATGTTAAATAATATCTCCTGTGTACACAAAGGGTTACTACATTGAAATGGAACTGTCTGGGGAGATCATGCCCAAAACTGTGTCCACTCAGTTATGAAGAGAGTTGAGATACCACAGTCAGCCCCCATGGAACTTTTGTGCATTATATTTACCCAGGACTCCTTTGATGGAAGGTGCACTAGGAATATTTCTAGGCATATGAATATGCATGTGTCTGTATTTGCAAATATTTGGATCTATCATGGATATAAATAATGTATTATACTAATTGCATTATGTACATTTTGTAAGCATGAAAATTTCTTTATGTTCTCCAACATAAAGGAAATTTCTCTCCCAACTGTAACACTGAACTTTCTAATGTGTTTTGCACGGTATACAGAATTCCTTCACACAGATTGCTGGTCAGTTGCCATCCTCACTTTCTGTTTGCCTTAGGGAAAAGTTACTCCTATAGCTGTAATTGTTAGAGGTTATAATTGCTCCATAGGGTGTGAAAAATTGCAGTGGTGAGGCTGGGCACTGAAAGGTTACAGAGAGGATGTAGATAAGGAAATCTGAGAAGACTGCACAGGGAGGGTTTGGCACTCATAAAAGGGTAGGCTTTGCAGTCCTCTTTAGTTTCCATGTGAAAGGATACTAGTAAAAACGAAACTGGAGAAGGCATGATTTGTGTGTTATTCAGCCCTCCCCTGCACAAGCTCACATATGCAGGGTGTTTGAGCGGAGGTTCTGAGCCAGCCGCCCCTCCCTGGGGAGCGTGGGAGGAGCAGGCAGCCGTGCCCAAGGGAAACAGCGAACCCCGGCTCCCCCTGCCCAGAGCAGCTGGCCAGGATCAGCTCTGCCCACAGCAGCACCCGTGTGCATGGCAATTGACACAAGTAGTGTCAAGGCTTGTGCCAATCCAGCTTGCATGGGCTGAAATGTTGAGGGTTTATTTAATGGTATCAGCTGGTTGGATGGGCACGGAAAGAGTGGCCAGTAACTTCCAGCTGCTGCAGGGAGTGGCAACCAGCAGGCAGAAATGCAAACAGAGGTCAGGTTGTAAAAGATGCACGACTACAGATGGGATGTACAGCCCTGAGGAATTTAAAGCTCTTGAAAAACATTTGTTAAAATAACATATCAAAAGATAAGATGTCACAAGGCTAATGCTCAGGCTGCTTAAAAAGTTTTCAAAAGACAGGGAGAGAATATTCTGACTTCTGTGAACAGCCAATACACAGCATTTAGAGCCAGTCACTGGCAGTTATGGCAGACAGAGCATGAACTCCAGAAAAAATGGGGTCTGGCCCATGATAAAGTGTCCTATCCCCTAGGAGTGAATGACTAGAACAAATGTAAAAGCATAATGATTTTCACAAAGCTCCAAGCAAATTCTTTTAGGGGTAGGTAGTGGGAGAGAGAGGAGTTAAAAAAGAAATTTGTCTTACTTATCTTTTTCTTGAAAGTGGCTATGTCTGAAATTTGAAACCCAGACACTCAAGGATATTACTATGTTCCCCTTTGCAACAGAAGGTAGAAGCCTTATAGAGATTGTGCGCATGCAGCATCCAGCCTGTTCTCTATGCTCAAGAGATACACTTTGGCTACACAGTAGAAAAACAGTCAAGCTGTACAAGAAGACCTTTCCAATTCCACTGAACACTGTATACTGTTGCTTTCAGTGTCCTGGATACAGTTTTTATCTGAGCTTCATACTTAGTGAAGCAGAGCTTGTTTCATCTCTTGTCTTTCACACTGATTGTAGTGGAAAAGGCAGTGGAGGGCCAGCAGCTTTGCCCTCCTGTTCTCCTGGGGTCACATTCTTCTCCTGGCCCCTGAAATCACAGCTGGTAAGGACTGAGACTGAGCAGGAAATTGTGAATTCAGCAATGAAAGCTCTTTCACTGCAAGCATTGCTTGGGCTTCTCTTTGACCCCATGCTGGAGTAAATGTGTTCAAAGGGATAGTGTCTGTAAATTAGAAAATGGGTAAGGCTCATTCAGTTACTCCTAGTCACTCCAGTTCCTACAGCCACACAAAACAACTGCAGAAACCATGCTGGCTGACAGAAAACTTGGTGAGTGAAGGGAAAATGAAAAGTCACCTGGATTTCTATTAAAAAAAGATGAGTTACACCAGCAGTCTGCTTTGGCTCTGTTCTTAGTGAGACCCATCTGTTCTGAGGAAGCTGAGAACATTTCAAATAAAAGCACTTGTAATTTCAAAAACCCCTTTACACTTTTAGGGCAAAATGTCAGATCTTACTTCAACAGATCTCTGTCCCCAGAGTCAGAACTTGAGTCTACCTAAAGGACATTAGTCATCTCATAACAGATGCCCATAACTCAGCAATTTCCACCCAGAACAATTGATTAGAAACAACTGGATCCAGGTGGAATGGGCAGACCACTAGTTATTTCCCTCTTCTATTACTTTAAACTTATTTAATCTCTTCTAGAAGATAAAATATTGTTTGGTACCTAAGCAAACTTTCATCTACAGATGGTAGTTAGATTTGGAAATAGATGATATGTGATATGGTCCATATTTAAGGTGGCAGTGCCTGAAAACTAATCAAAGAGACGCGGGTTTGTGTTCTGATGTTATGTTAACATCATTTATGGTGTTATATTTCTAACAGCAACTGATCTTGGATGCCGTTTAAGCAGTTATATTCTATCTAATCATAGCATAGTAGTCTCAACACTCATGACAGTTTGCCAAGAAATACTTCTGTTTAGTTTGCAGGAGAAAGTTCAGTAGAAGGTTGCTCCAAAGTTTTCCATCAGAACATAAAATGTAGTGTCTTATTTTTCTTATTTACGTTCATTTTCTTCCTTAAGAAAAGAAGAGAGGAATCAGTAGGAGAAAGTTGTAAAAAAGATAAAGAAAGAAAGTGTTTTATAAAAAGAGAAAGGTGAGAAAATTAGAAATTACTGAATACACTTACAGGCCATTCCCCACCAGAGTCTCAGAATGACATCGCTGGAGCCCACTCCATGCTGACCCTACTGAGGGCTACAATAGTGAAACTCTGCAGCTGAACCTTCAATGTGGGAAGCAGCCTTTAACACTAACAGAAATTGAAACAGATGAGCTAAAACAAGCTGAAGGTCTTCTGGTAAAAACACTAGGTGTAGGCACATGAATGAGTCATTGCAGGGTGAATTAGAAGGTGCGCTTCCAATGCATCTACTGACCATCTGTAATTGCTTGTGTTACTAGCTCCTATTCTTCATACACAAGGGAGGCATGCTGCTCTTCTACTGAAAGATACAGCCTTCAATTATCTGTCTTTCACTGTGGGTAAAACCCCCCACACTGGCAGTTAGGGAGGGCTGTTCCGATGCTCGGTTCATGCAGTCTCTTTTTACCCCACAACTTGTTAAAATGTCTGTACCCACAAACTAGTCATATCCTGTGTACTGATATTCAGGATATTCTTGTCTTGTATACTGCAAAGTTACAGTACACAGCATCTTCTGCCCTCTCAAGTTGTCCTGAATGGCCTAATCTGTTAACAGTGTCTTAACAGAACAGTGAATTCCTGGGGTGCTCATTAAAGCAGCCACTTCATAAATAGTGTCCCACTAGGCACCACAAGGCAATGACCATTTCCCACAAATTTATTTCAGCTTCCCCAAAGGACAGAAGCTAGAGTCCATTGAACAAAAAAACATTCTTTCTCAACAGGTCAAGGTCTTCCATGGCCTGTGAGAGAGAATGAGGTGGAAGCCTCTCAGGCTGCATCCTTTATCTTTTTGCTAAGTGATGCTGGCTGGCAGGGAAGCAGCATGAGAGCAAGCACCTACCACAAGACAGTATGCAGCTTCTGTATGTTCCCATGTTCTTTCACTGATATAGGTTTTGTTCAGTTTTTTCCTACCTGGTTTTCTCTCAGAGGTATGCTTGTAGTATGCTACCACATATGGGACATGAGATTAACTCATTACATCAACACAGAAGACTTGAAATGGACTGATGTGAAACCCAAACATGGGTAGTGAGAAACTTTGATCCAGAAATACATCAAGTATTAGTCTCCCTCCCCAGTGTTCACTATAAAAGCCCAGCAGGTCCTAGAAACAACATCAATCACAAGACAGCAAATTTATTTTGCTTTAAGTAGGGAACAATGATTAAAGTGGCAAAACATCTTCCTAAAAGATTAAACATTCTTCTTGGCAAACAACTTGTTCCTCTAGGTACTGTCTGCCCAATCATGAAATCTTTATCTCAGGCCCTGCCCAAGTCACTCCTGAAAACCCATCTCAAGACTGTACAATTATCTGCACATTTATACTATGAAATCCCAAAGAAAATTACTATGAACTTTTCAAAATGCACCCACTCTGCTTTTCAGAGAGTGACAGGATCTCTGTTCCATTGAAAAGACTATCTTTTCCAAGAAGTCAGGATCTGGCAGTTTTGGAGAGTAAATGTATGAACTTCTCACTATAGTCCTGAACTTAAACACTGTCATTGGTCTGTAAACCTATCTGAAGCATCAAACTTCTCAAATTCAAGTTTCTTGTGGCCTGACCCCTTTGTAAGTCAGCTACCTCAGCTGAGACAGATAGTGTATCTACACTGACTCCTTGTCAGCTTAGAAAAGGTTTCCTTTTCCTTCTGAACAAAAGTGAATTCTCATCTTACAATGTTGCATTGCTGAAAAAATGAACTTTCTGGGAAGTGTTTTCTATTTCAGGTGAAGATGTCAGGCTCATTGTCGACTCTTCCAAGTCTTTGAATCTGTCTGCTTTAGTGCTACCTCTTAATGAGAAGATCTCTGAGGAGCTGAGCCTCTGGTTCAGGAGATCCAAACCCAGCTTGTTATTGCACCAAAACTCTGTGAAGACTGTGCTGCACCCTGTTTTCCATTGCAGGAGGACAGAGCTTTTTGCTTAACTACTGCTTCCAGGAAAGTCCTTCAGCACCATCTAACTACATTTATGTGTCTGTGACAGAGTTCCTAAAGTCATAGAATATGCTGGATGGACAAAAGGACATTAAAAAAAAGTACTAAATTCCCACCTGAAATGTAAAGTGACTTCAGTATTACACTGAGATTTAGGGCTACTACAAAAGCTGGAAAATGGAAACCACAGTTCCTGTTTCTCCTGCTGTGATGTTCTTGTGTCAGGACTGCTTAAGAGAATAAAATGCAGAACTTAAATCCATATTTCATACAAAACCATACCATTACTTATCACTCTGCATTTCAACATATTGTCTTACCTGGGTGTGAAGGAATGGGTATGTAGTCCAGGAAGGTATCCTTTAAGCCTATGGAAAGATAGGATTTTCCAGATATACAGGCATGGATGAGCTATTTGTCGAGAAGCAAAGTCTTTTAAAGTGGTGGACGGCAGGATTCAAAAAGGCACACATATAGATTAAAGTGCTTTGTTTTTTCCACATGAACTGTAAGGAAACATTGTTTGTTCTTCATATTTTGAGAGAAATTGACTTTTTACAGAGATTTAGGAACATGTGATCTTTATGGGTCTCCCGGTGATCATTCAGACTTTGACTGAGACAAAATCATGCTATCAACTTGAGGAATTCACTTTGGACTAACTAAAATTCCCACTGCAAATGCAAATGGAAGTCCTGGATAGCCTCCGTTCCTATCAGTCTGAATGCATATAATCAGCAAGATTGAAGAAACTGTTTTAGAAAAATCTATGTAGGACTCACTACTTGAGGTGAAGAGACCTGATTTTTAGCGTGTTGATTTCGTGGGGTTTTTTTGTTTGTTTGTGGGTTTTTTTGTGTTGTTGGGTTTTTTTGGGGTTTTTTTTTGGTGGTGGGTTTTTGTAGGGTTTTATTTTTGTTTGTTTGGATTTTTTTTGTAAAATCTGGATTTCATTATGGACAGTGAATAAAATTTCAAAGTGGCTCAGGTACCAGTTTTCAGCTTTATAACATGGTACCCAAACCAATGTGGTAGTTAAAAAAAAAAAAAAAAAAAAAAGAAGTACCTTTATTATCTTGGAATTTGAAATAATTTTGGGTCTTTTAAACCCAAATCACCAAAGCTTGAATCAACATATTGCAGATGTTAAAGAACAGCAGAGTCTTTGGACACAGTAAACCTGTAAATGATATGATTAAAGACATATCAGATTACAACACAGAGGAGAAAAAGTTACCTGCATTGAGGAAATGTTTCTTCAGATTCAGAAATGGTGCCATAAAATATATAGCTCATTTCATACCACAACTACTGGTTATGACCAGCAAGTGTCAACACAGAAATCAATGAAAAAGAAGTGGTAAAAATTTTCAAATATCTGTTTCACCTCTTCAGGAAATTTCAGTCTCATTTTGAAATAATGACTAAAAAGTGGAAAACTCTTATCTGAACTTCATCTCAACTTTCTGGCCTCACTAAAAGAACACTCTATTGTGAAGTGGTCAGCCATTACAATTAATTGTTTGAACTCAAACAGAAAATCTGAAACATTGAAATACTGAATAGGAACTGAGATGGCTGGTTCTCTTATGAGTCTAAAGAAGCCAGGGATGATATAGCAGAAGTCTCCTAAACCACAATACTGCCATAGACGTCTCTAGATGCCCATCTCCTTCACGGCAGGGACACGTGCTGTTGACAGCAGTCTATTTCTAAGCAAGACGTAAACAACATCTTTGAGGGATACCTTGTACCTGAAGAAATGGAGAACAACTTGCCATGCATAAATATGAAATTCAAAATAATCATAAATCTGAAGCTAATCATCAAGTATTTGTGTTACTGTGGTCATCTCAGCATCTTTTTCTCAATTTAAGAGAATGTAGCATTAAAACTGTGAAATAATGTGGAAGTAAGAATCTTTGTTGATGATGTAGAAACTCAGATTTTGGAAGGTCAAAGTTGTTATTTTTTTTAAAGGCCAGGAGGGTATTTTTTCCACGTAAAGCATTTCATGTCAGGGACGCTACATTTTCCAAGTCTTTACAGAGTAAAATCTGTCTTGTCTTGTAGGATTGAATTACTTAAACTGTATGTTTTGGAACTGAAGACAGCAGTAACACAATACTGTGAAATTATGTTGATCTCTAAATCCAGCATATAAGATTATTTTATCTAACCTGAGATTTTTAATGTAAAAGTCAGAAAGTCTGATGATACATACCAAGATTTAATTAGATTCAACCTAAATTGTGCTGCATGTTACACATTGAAGTAAAATTCATGAGAATATGGTGAGAGTAGAAAAGCCACTTTGTTTAATTGTTCTTCAAATGTCTGTCCTGAAAGAAGCTCCTGCTGTCAGTGAGGCAGCAGTTAGGGCACTCAACTTATTTATACATGAGAAAGCAGCTCTTTATACAGAGCAAAACTATTGCAACAGAGAAGGTGAGGTCCCTGGTGGCCCAAGGCATGGATTCCTGACTGACAGGAGACTTGGACACTGGTCCTGAGCAGATCCTTTCACTCAGAGACCTCTTACACTCCAGCTGGAGAGCAGAATCTGAAGCTTGAAGTGTGAAAAAAAAGGGTCAAATTTAATCATATTTAATCAAATTTCATCTGTCTCAGGGTTTTCTCAGTAATACAGTGACTAATTCATGTGTATATCAATTATACTGATTTTCTACTTCCATCCATTTTCTAACCATAAACTAGTCCAACACAAATTCTATATACAGCAAATTCTTTTAATTTACATTAGATTATTAAGAATGCAAGACAATATAAAGCATGACACAATATTTTTTATACTACTTCTTACAAGTCCTCTTGATTTTAATGAAATTCTAGTAGGTGATGTATTTGCATATATAGATGGCATGGAGGTATCAAGGGAGTCTACTAGTTACACTGACTGACTCAGAGAGGACTGAAAACACTGGATAAAACCAGAAAAGCAGGAAGTGGCACACAGAACTGATGGCTAACTTGGTCAAGGTCCTCGCCTTTTCTTGCTCCCTTTCCTTTTATTTTTAACATCTGAAAACTCATCAGTCACAAGGACTACTTCTAATTTTGTACATGGAAAAGCTTACAAGATATTGAATGGCAATTAAGATTATGTAGAGGTGTAAGAGCCTTGTTTGTTGCTTCCATTTGAATACTTCAGTTCACAGAAATTACATGTGCCTGGTTTATTTGCGTATTATTTATATCACAGTGATGTCAGGATCTGAACTCAGTGTTAACAGAAGCTGTCGTATACTTTTGTCAAGAAATAATTTCTCCAAACAAGTGCAAGTATAAATAAGTAGCACAGTGCATTTTTCATATTTTGATATCTTTTATTTCTTTTGCAGTGAACTGCTCATACACAGCTTGTATAAAAACAGAACAATTTTCCAGGAGTAGTATAAACAGTTTTGAATAAATGACTCAATTTAATATGGTGTACAAACAGTTTGTGGACAGTGAGTAAGGTGAAGTACAGTTTCATGAAGTCTTTTTTACTTTCAGCTTTTCTTCATGTGGACTTGCATGGCTGCTGTCAGAAATTCAGCACCAGGTGTTAATTTGTCATTACCATAAATTGCTTTGAAGGTGCTGTTTTCAAAGATCCTACACTATCACACTTATTGTCCTTGCTATTTCTCAGTAAACTGACTAAATTTTACTTGCAGTGAGCTTCAAGCTGTGATTTATGTTATCGTCAGACGTAGAAAACCAATTGCCTCAAAGTGAATTATCTAAACCCAAAGTGTTGTAAATTCCGAGCGAACACTCGCAATTGTTTTCTTTTTCTCAGCTGCACAAACCTATTATTCCCATGGCGCACAGATAATTTGTAATCGGCTGCTAGATGTATTTGTTAATGCATTCACTCTCAACTTAAGCAATGTTCTTCAGCAAATCCAATACATAAAAGACTGAAAATAAACAGAAAAGGTCTTCAATAGTATTGACTTGGGTCTCATATAAAAACAATTTGGGTACTTTGGCGTGGAAACAAGTGTTTTGTTACAGAAGCTGATTGTTCCCTGCTGTACTGCATGCTAGCAATTTCTTTCAGACATGTTCTCATTTGAACATTCTCCTCAATGACATTGCAGCTCCATGGAGCCCATATTTCCTCCTGAAAGGCATCTATCTCTCTTTGACTCCCTGTCATGCATTAGGTGTCAGGAAAGTAGCTAAAATCATGTGGTTTACTCATGCTCATAATGATGTGCCCAAAGTGTGTCAGCTGGTACCATCTGCAGTGCCTGGAGCAGTGTCTGGGAGATTGTGACAACTCAATTGCAGGCTGGAGGTTTTGAAAAACAGGCAATAATTACTATTCCTGCTTAGGCAAGAGATCTCCTTTGTGCAGCATTGGGGAGGCCACATCTGTTACAGTGATTACTGAGTCTCTGTCGATCATCAATATTACAATCAAAATAGTCATCAATCTGGATAAAAATCACCATTTCTTTTCAGTTCCAGCCTGCTGATCTGATCCAGTTGTAGCTAATAAATTGATGCTCTGTCACCCTTTCCTTTTGAGTGCTTTTCTTCTCACTCTTATTGTTTTTGCAAACCATGCAGGATCCTGCCACAAAGAAGTCTTTGGCAGTAAAATAAGAAGGCAAGAAAGAAAGCTGCAGTTACTCTTGAAGAGAGGAACTGCATATTTTAGAAGAGCACTGAATTCTGAAGTCTTAGTTCAAGAATTTTCTATAAAGCCACTGCTTTCATCTAAGTCTGGTTTTTAGTTATCTTGGATAAGATCCTGATGCTCAATTATCTGGCTGATAATTGCTAGTTTGCATTTTTAGAAAAACTATAGTTTGTTGTGTAACATAAAATTGTGAAAAGTATTGCAGGATATTTTCTCAGATGAAATGCATGTCATTTGACTGCGAAAACTCAAAGCTCATTTTAGTCAGCTTCTTTTTTGCATAACCTAAGGCCCAACTGACCATTCATAACTCTTCCTGGGATCTTTCTTACCAGAAAGCATGTGGTTTGACACACCATGACATTCTTCATGCTTTTTGTCCACCACTGATTTGTGGAAACTTGATACTGTGATTACTATAAGACAACCCTCAAATACTCGTCCTGTGTAAATTTAAATATTGGGTATGATATGGATTTCTACCCAGATGGTTCAGCTAGCCCTTCATTCTGTGTTAAACCTACCAGAAATTACATGACAAAGCTGGGTTTCCAATCAGGAGAAATGAAATTTGAGCTTGAGACTGTGAAAGAAGATGTATTTTGAAATGGCCAGTGATGGAAAACATGCAAGAGAGCTTCTTACATTATATAATTCTGCATTGCCATGAAACTGGTAATCCCTGAAGGAAAATCTTCAGTGCCATATCAGATATCTTCAGACAATGGTTGCTGCAATGTTCCAAGCTTTGTTTTCTTCACACAGTCTAACAACAGACATAACAACAGATAAATATCAAGACAAATTTGTTAATATTGCATTATTGGCAGACAAGAAAAGATCACCTTTCATTGGAATGCTGAGCTCCTGCCAATCACCAAGTGGATAGTTAACTCTGTTTGAGAACTTGCTGCTAATGGGAAAAAAAGTATTTTGTGCAAAACCAGAAATAATCTGAAGGTATTTGAAAATGTTTAGGTTCTGTTCTAATGGTCCCTCAAAAATAAGCTCTGATGACAGAATTTGAACAATATTGCTTGTGTAAAGGCAGTAGCTTTTTGATTTCACATAGCCCTTTGCATCTTTTCCCTGCTTTGGGAAAAATAAGCACAGTGAATCTGGTAAGTATTATTAGTCTAACTTAGATATACAGAAGCAAATTCATACAAAGAGCGAGCAGCTTACCTAAGACCACCCGTAAGATGATCAGACACCAAAATGCAAGGCTTGGGAAAAGACAACATAGAGTAGCAAGGCTGGTTTGAAAAGCCTGAGGGTCTGAAACGGAAAATTAGCTTCAATGCGTGTAATTAAAGGATGAGAAGTATTTAAATATGTATTTACATGTGAAAAATGTTATAGCAATATATTTTTTTATGTTGCTGCAAATATTTTGGGGTAGTGAAAAGAACACCTTAAATGTGAGAAATCTTAATAATGTGTGGGTCAGGTAAGGGCTCATGATGCTTCCAAGGAGCCTGGCCCTGTGAAGTTGCTGACAATGGACCTGAAGGAAGCAGACTTGGACTTGTGGTCATCTATTTAGATAAGGATCTAGGAGGTTTCCTGAGTTCATGTAAGACTGAAGGTGGAAAAAAAGAAGTATTCTGGAAAGGCTGTGCTATTTCCACCTCCTCACGTTCTGTTTAGGGAGAAAGACTGTCCGCCTTTCAGCCCACAACACTCTTTTTACTGCATGTCCACTGAGTTTCAGTCCTTGTGTGACAGTGGACTTCTTGGAATGTGTGCTGTGACCAAAACATGGAATTCCACACACTTGCTCTGGAGTTCTCACCTCCTTAGGTTGCTTTTAGTATCAAGTTTTAGACAGGCCTGTGGATGAGGCACACTAACCATTAAAGTGATGAGGTAGATCACAATGTAGGTGTGTACATTCCCATCCTCTGTTCTAGCAGACAAATGCACACAAAGAGGAAATTGGTGAAATGGATGCATTTTACAGTGATTAATGAATGAACTGAATTATCAAGAGCCTGAGCCCACCTGTCCCTCAGGATCTTCAGCCAGGAGACTGGAACAGCTCTCTCAGAGTGATCTCATCATGTGGAGTGAATAAAAATTCATCTTATAAATTATTAGATTTTGCTGCTCTTTTGTTTTGTTTTCTACAAGACACTGAACAAGAAGAAAGGAAATAAAAGGGAGATTTTGATTTATCTGGTAAATATGGATGGGGCTGGAGCCAAGAAGAATACATCAGAGAAGTGAGTGATGGCCTTGATTATGGTCAGCATATTGAGAACATTGGCTTTCACTGTGGCTGTGAAGTGCAGCTCACTATTCCCTCACTTTCTGTCTTGCACAACTTGTGTTCTTTTTATTTAAAAGGGCTGCAGTCAAATAACAATAGAATTGTGTACACACTGGTTTTAGTACTGGTCAGTTTGCACTCTCAAATTCTTCTACCAGAGACTCATATAGTGGATTGTGCTCACATAGTGGATCCAGATGGCAATACTAATTTGCCCGTATTTGCTTTTTAAAATTGCTCCAGAAAAAAAGGTCAAGATTCATTTCTATGGACAGGAAGGAATATATTTTCTAATCCACTGCTATAACAGTTCTTTAAATTTGCCTGTTTTACCATTTTCTTTGGCTTTTCAGCTAGCTTGACTTTATTGGAATAGATTAAAAGAACCTCCTGCGTATATCTGTGTCCCACCATAAACAAATTGCTTGTCTAATGCTGGAGCTCTGTTTCATAGGAGGATATTGCTGTAGGAATTCTCTTGTGGGAATCTTTGGCCAGTGAATGCAGCGGACTGGAGAATATTTTCTATATTCTCAGGTAAATGAACATGTCTATCATATATGCAGCAAGTGAAGGCTACAGACAGGCAGATTAGATGGGAAAGAGAAATCAAAAAGGTGACAACCACAAGAATAGCAATGGCAAGGCATATGAATGGCTCTTTTAATTTGTTTTCTTCACAGTCTTGACTGCCAAAAGTGACAAAAGGAGGTGGTTGTGGGAGCAGCTTTGGTGAGGACAGAGAAAGAGGGGATGGATGCTTTTGTGGAACAAGGGAGGTAGCCAGCATGACCAAGTGGAACTAAAGGGGTAGAGAAAAGAAGTTAGATTTTGCAAGAAGAGCTGCACAGCAGATCTTCAAGACTAGGATATCAGAACTCTTCAGACACCACTAGGGGAACAGGCCAACATCCAGAGAAGCAGTTGCCACAGCCAGAATAAGAAAGATGGCTTTGGCAGAAGCACTCCAGTGGCCCAGCAAAGGGAGAAAGAAGTCCTGTGAGGAAAACCTGCAGTAGCTGAAAAGGAAAGTGATTAGGTGTGTAAGCGGTTTGGCTGCAAGGCTGGAATAGAAAGGCTTGATAGCTAAAATGCTGCAGCAGGTGTGGCTCACTTACTCCATCCTCTCACAGGACGTGCGCTGGGAATCCACAGAAAAAGATTGAAGATCAGTGTGCTGGAGGTAGTCAACACCCTGCAGGAGGTTCACATGGGATACTCTGTTGTGCTGGGTTTTTTTGCTGCTTGTGAAAGTCACCCGGGGGGAAAGAGTAATTTGGGAAGTTTATCAGAATGGGAGCGCTCTGACAAAGACTTTGTAGAGTGTCAGCTCATTTTCTAGGTTTATCCAGCTCCTTCACCCCATTGGTACAATGTCACCTCCACTACATTGCTGTGCAGAATAAGCTGCTCATTATTTGTGCAGAACATGCACATGTGGAGACTGCAGTGGCATAGTGGATATATGACATTTGCACATAATTGCTGTGACCTGATACTTGTGTAACTAGATGATGAAAATGCTTTCCTTTATCTGAAGTGGATTTTCCATGTAATGACCATATAACTGAATTAGAGATGGATAAACTTGCTGAGATTTAAAAATGAGCTCATAGCAAAAAAATTTGTTTAAATAAACTTTATGTTCAGATGGGTTTTGACAACCGGCAAAA
Source organism: Melozone crissalis (assembly GCF_028551555.1). Lineage (NCBI taxonomy): Eukaryota > Metazoa > Chordata > Aves > Passeriformes > Passerellidae > Melozone > Melozone crissalis. The sequence continues at coordinate 49,016,391 of NW_026535783.1, forward strand.
ATGCTATTTCTCATTCTTTACTAAGATATGATCTCATTACGCATGAACAATCCCTGCAACACATGCAGAAAATGGCATAAGAAAACCCCCTTTCTGATATCATCTCTGGTTGTCAAGTGTTAGATGCAAGGCTAATGAGCTTTGATCCAAATGCCAACCAATTTAATTCTCTCCATTATCTTGGCTGAATGGGGATATTTATTAAGTTTCCCCACACGTGCTTGCGGTGGCACAAAAGCAATGAGTCATTTTTATGCCACAATAACATGTGCTGTGACTCTCTTCACCAAGAACCGAAGGTGACTCTTGCTTTGTGGGAAAAACTGAGAGCGTGGCACACAAAACCAGGTGTTCACATGGGGCCACACATGAGGGAATCTTATTCTGGTGGTAATCTGGTTCATGGAGAGAAAGAAACTAAACTTTCTTAGTCTGCTAGTGCTGCTATCACAAGTCCCATGCTTTTCTGGTAGGAAGCTGCAGCAAACCCAGCTTTATCTTCGGATCACAATTATTTCCTTTGGTATGGAACTAACACCTTACACAAGGCTGCCCTGTGATCCATGCTGCAGGCTCATTAGCTGTAGTAGCAGTTTCTACTGTACTGTGTTGATGAAGTACACAGACCTACCCCCTATGGGAAGTCAAAGTAGGTGGTGCAATCCAAGTACAAACAGAGGGTGAGAGAGGAGAGAACACTGCTACCCAGGCCACCCAGAAGGAAGAGTGAGAAGTAGTTTGGGTTTTATAAAAGTGAGCATGGTGAGAGTGGAAGTCTAGGACACAAAAAGTAAGCAGAGATTCCCTTACTCAAACCTCTCAAATTTGTTATATTTTACAGAGCAATGTGATGTTTTGGGGATGGGATGCCAACCCCAACCTTGAATGTGTCTTTTGTCAGCTTCTATCAGCTGTGTTTCCTTAACATTATTTCAAGATTCTTCTATTCCAGCAGGGCATTTCACAGACCACCACACATGCCTATATGTAAGTTCACACCCATTTGATGTGCCAGCTACAGTTCACAATGTAGAAGGCTTTTCAAATATATTCCATTAATCAGATTCAGGGCAAAACTTTCCTCAGCCTGTCTTGAACAGACTTCACGAAGAGCACGTACCATGCAGCGTTGCTTACCACCAGATAGGAAACATCTGACACAAAAAATGCTCATCAGCACACCAACCTGGAAGAAAGGTTTCTTAACAGCACTAAAGAGATAAAAAGAAGACTGTGGGATTTTCAGGACCAGCCCATCCCAGGTTATAATTTCTCACCTTCATATTTTCACAGTATTTCATGATGATTTATCAACACCAGACAACTTAATCAATCTGAACTTTAGTGAGTGGCATAAAGCTAAAAGCCTGTGTAATTCAACAATGAAGCATGGAGAATCAAAGGAAAAGGAAAAGGAAAAGGAAAAGGAAAAGGAAAAGGAAAAGGAAAAGGAAAAGGAAAAGGAAAGGAAAAGGGAAGGGGAAGGGGAAGGGGAAGGGGAAGGGGAGGGGAGGGGAGGGGAGGGGAGGGGAGAAAAGGAAAGGAAAGGAAAGGAAAGGAAAGGAAAGGAAAGGAAAGGAAAGGAAAGGAAAGGGAAAAGAAAAAGAAAAGAGAATAACAAATTGTAACAGGCCAAATACAGAAGAAAACCAAGAAAATTTTTCACTTGGGAAATTTGCCTAAAGGGGTCAGGTTAAAGAATTACTCAGACATTGAGGGAAGGGCACTGTATCTATCCATATACCTAAGACCTTTCTAAGACCACAGAGCAGGCCCCTTATAATAACCTAAGCTTGATAACATGTCTAATATCTTCAATACTGACATATTGTTTTAAAAAAACCCTAAACACAAAAAACCAGCAAGAAGAAACAAAAGTATAACATTCTACATATTTCTCATTCATTTCATGAGACTTGTTACTTTCCAGTTGCTTAAGGTTTTGCACAGAGGTGGAGAGGAGGCTAATTCATCCCTTATCCACTGTTATCAGACTGTAGGCAAACCAGCCAAATTTTGGTCACTGAAAGGACTCAGATTTGGAAAATACAATCTCTGAGTGATGGTTCAAATTTTCCATTTAAATGCACCGTGAATCTTCAGAATTTGGTATGAGACTGCTTCAAATTGAAGGAAACCCAAGCCAAAAGTGGGGAGACACAGTGAAACAGAGTGAGACTTGGCAGTGCACTGACACTGCTGGGGCAGGAACAAAGGCTCGGCTAGCAGCATATGCTATCTATTAAACTTTGTTCTTTGTGTATGCAGGCAGAGAAAGGGGGAGAGTGAGAGAAGTAAGAATTCCAGCTCTCTTCTTGGTTTCAAACAAAGCTTTTGCCCAGTTTATCTGATAGCCAATGGAGTCTGGAGAGAGCTAGACATTTCTGAGGATTATTTCACACAGTAAAATTTTAATTTTATGCTCTTTCTGCTTTGTCAAAAAGTTATACACCCACCACAATCTAATAAAATTCGTTAAAGAATTTGTTAAAGTGAGCACTATTGCAGCTATTGTCTGCTTTGTTTTTGATGAAGAGAAGAAAACTTTTTTTCAAGCCTGGAAATCTTTTGTTGTTAAGAGACAGAAGGTGTTTCCAATTAAGTGGTTCACCTGCATACTAGAAATGTGTGGAAAACCTAAACAGGAATGACAATGATTCCTCAGGTCCTCCATGAAAATGATAAAGGTTGAAAAGATAAAAAGTAAAAAAGATAAATGATAAAATTCCTGGGAAAAGCCATTGAACTCAACAGTACTACAGGCGAGGGTACCTAATAATGAAAAGGATTTTATCCAGTGGTTATTTCTTATAGATTGAAATCCTCTCCCCAACTGCAAACAGGAGTTTAAGATACAGGATGCAAAAGGAAAAATTGAGTATCAGTTTGAAAAGGAAACCTAAAAGCCTGGCCTGATAAGAGGAAATGGTAAAACCACCTCAGTTTTCATCATCACCAGGATTTCTCCTGCAGTTGCAGAGGGTTAGCACTTTGTGGGGTACTGAGGACTGTCTTGGCCTTCCTGATCAGTCCCTGAAAAGATTTCTTCCCTCACCTCTGTCGGCAGGATTTGTTAAAATCACTAGACATCAGTAGAGATACAGAAGTACTGGAAGCAGTGGCTGATACACCAGAGGGCTCTGCTATCACTCAGATGAACCCTGTACAGGCTGGAAAAATGGAAAACAGGAATCTCATGGAGTTCATCAAGAGGAAGTCTCAAGTCCTGCACCTAAGGAAGAATAACTCCGAGTACTGCTACACACTGGGGCTGACCAGATGGAAGGCAGCTGTGCAGAAAAGACCCTGGGAATTCTTGGGGACAATATGTTGCCCACTAGCCACAAATGCACCCTTGTAACATAAAAAGATCAGCAGCATGCTAGGAGGATGATTGTGACCAGGTTGAGTGATGTGATTCTTCCCTGCTACTCCATGCTACTGAGTCATATCTGGAGAACTCTGCTGGGTTCTGGGCTCCCTAGGACCAGAGGGACTTGGAGCTGCTGAAGCAAGTTCAGCAAAGGTGGTGGTAAAGGGACTTGGGTGGTAAAGGGACAGGAGTACCTCACAAAGGGAGGCTGGAAGAGATAGGATTGTTCAGCCTGGAGAAGAAAAAGCTCGGGAGGTGCCTTATCAATATAAATTATCATCTGATGAAGGGAGCAAAGGAGACGGAGCCAGACTCTTATCAGTGGTGCCAAGTGAGAAGCCAAGAGACAGAAAATTCTATTTTAAAAGAAGAAAGAACTGTTACTGTAAGGCCATCAAACACTGGAACAGATTTCCATCCTTGAAGGTGTTCAAAATGTAGAATCATAGAATGGGTTGGGTTGAAATGCACATTTAAAGGTCAACCAGCCCAAGCACCTGCAATAAGCTGGGACATTCTCAACTAGATCGGGTTGCTCAGAGCCTGATACATCCTGACCTTGAATGTTTCCAGGAGTGGGCACCAACGGGAAGTCTTTCCTGTGTTTCACCATCCTTATTGTGGAAGTTTTCTTCCTTCTGTCCTGTATAATCTTTCCCTTTTAAAGTGTTTCCCCGTGTCCTTTCACAACAGGCTCTGCTAAAAATTCTTGTCCTGGTCCTGGGCAACCTGCTGCCAATGGCCCTGTTTTAGTACTGGTGTTGTACTGCCTGATCTCCAAGGGTCCTTTCTAATCTCAACGCTTTTATGAATGCTCACAAATTCAGCAGCTGCATCGCCACTGCACATGCAGGCATCTTTGGGCTTGCTTGTCCTCACGGCTGAGCAACTGACTCACAAGCTTCTCTTGCGAAAGGCTGACCTTTGAGAAAACATTTCTGCAAAGTGGCAATTTGAGTAGACTGGACAAGACAAAGTGCAATATAGCTGTTGAGCCATGCAATAAAATGTAATTGATGGCAGCCCATAGTCTCCATAGAAATATTGTTTCATTTCTTTGGCAAAATTTACTATTTTTGAAATATGATTTCCATGCTGAAATAAAAATGGAGCTGCCTACTCTGAGCACAGGCATTATGTGGCACAGCTGGCTATTGGGAACACACAGGAAATGCTCATTGATTTGAGTTGGAATTGGAATGAAATGCTACTTCTCCGTCAGACCAGGAGTTTGGATTTATTCTCCTTTGGATCAGAGGAATACCCTGGAGAACCATTTAGTCTGGTATATTTCTGTGTTTTAAAACACAGAAGTTTTATGGAAACATCTCCCAAAAGATCATTTTGTGGGGGAAAAAAATTCCTTATAGTTCCAGTAAACATATAGCCATACCTAGAAAAGGAGATGATGAGACTGACAAGCAACTGTTTAACTTCCTGTCTGGATCAAGACAAAAGATAGCCATCATCTCTAATTATTGAATAAAATTACTTGACCAGCACATCATCAAGAAATATTTCTATGTTTTTAATATAAACAAATGTATATAGTTTATGCTAAGACGTCAGACATGGTAAAGTGATCCTGAACAATTACTTGCTGCACTACATCTGCTAGAAATTTTTGTCCTTACTCACACAGAAAACTCTGTGGACGCATCTCCACAGATGTGTGCTCTCAGTAGAGTACTTCACCCACACAACTCTATGCAGCCAAGTCTAGATAAAACTACCATGTATCCAGCTTTTCCAGCTGTGGTTCCCTTTCCCCAAGTTTTTGGTTGCCTCATTGAATCATGGGCCACCACAGATCTGAAAATCTTGGAGAATAAAGCTCTTGCCTATGCTGCGTGGATTGCCTATCAAGAATTTTGCCAAATGAGACAGGCACACTGAAACCAAAGACTCTGGACGGCAACGGCCTCACCATCACATCCACAAGTGTTTGTGCCATGGGAACCTCACATATGGCACCTTGGTATCTCAGCTCCTTCCAGTGCCTTAGTAACGTTGCTTATCTATGGTGCAGGTCTTGCTGGCCTCTACCACAGTACAAAGCCAGAACACAGCTGCCTTCAGTGTAAGAGCAGATGTGAGCTATTGACCACAGTACTATGCTTCAAAGTTTGCCTAAATTCTTCTCAGGAAAATGGTTCATAAAGGATATTAGGAGTATAACCTGCCCATAGGGGTAAATTGCTCTTAAACATCGTAGTTTTTTTTTTACTCAAATCACACAGAGGTAAGTATTTTCCTATTTCTTTTCTTTTTGCAACAAAATCTTTCTGTTCCCATTGCTCATGTAGATGTCTAACTCACCCATTAAACATTATATAAATTGGATTGTTTTATTGGTTGTAAATGTCTTGTTATTCAGTTTCATCTCCCGACACTTTTGTTTTGTGGGGAAGGCAATCTTCCTTACAGCAATAATTATTTTGTACACTTCTGTCATGCTGTCACTTCCTTTTCCTCTCTAATCTAACAATCTCTACACTTTCCACAGTCTCTTTACATAAAAAGCTCACACCACATTTCCATTCCTCTAACCATTTTTAAATGTATTTTCCCAGACCAGTATTTCTGCAGTATTATTTTCAAGCTGGTTGACCTAGAAAGAACAGAGAGGACATGTCACTGGCTTATATAAAGATATTATATTGTTTTAAATATTGTTCTCTATATTTTTCCTCCTACATTTTACCAGTTTGCCAACACTTTTGCTGCTCTCAGAGCATATGGTTTGGCTAAGATGTCTGTTGTGACACTTCTTTTGCTGCATGGTTGTGATTAATTTAGAGCCAAGCAATATGTCATTCTGATTTTTTCCTTCCAACTTGCATTAATTTGCCTTTGTCTGCAAGGAATTTAATTTACCACCAAGCTACCTAGCTTTCTTTACTCCAGTAGAAGTTCCTCACAGACTTGTCTCACTTGGACTATCTTATTTATGTCCAAGTAATCTACGAATCTTATCTCCTTGTTGTGTCACTTGTTTTCTAAAATCATTCCTAGTGAGGCTTCTCTTTCCTTGAAAAACAGAATTTTTCACAGCTCCTTTGAAATTGTCTGAATTAGCAGAAGCTCCCCATGGAGTGCCACAGACAAAGTAACATAGTGTGACAGCCTTTTTCCTGAAGCAATACTGTAAAAGAAAGAACAGTCAACACAAATTAAGCAATTCTGATACTTTGACAAACCCTGTCTTGCTTGCCCCCATGACGTTTTAGACTCTGGTGCTAGTTTTCTCATGAGGATGAGAAATTCCTTGCTCAGTTCCTCAAAACAGGAGGGAAGGCCTTAGTCCCCTAGCAAGAGAAAGACCATGGGGTCTGTGAACAGCCTCACACAGGACAGATGGGAAGGATGTCATTTTCACAGCTCCAAAGTCACAGGACTATTGTGCATGTAGCAGCATGTAATACAAAGTGACAAAGATTTTATATTGCAAAGAGGAATTGTGAGGGCACAGAGGCCGAGAGACCGATAGCAGAGATGCAGAAACAAGAGACAAGGCCACCAGTGGAGATGTGCAAGGAGCTGAGTGATGAGAGAGGAATGGAAGCAACAGACAACTTCCATTTTATGAGTCCAGCTGTGCTTGCTCCCTTCTGACACGTGCAGCTGGAGTTTCTATGAATTTCCTTGATTTTGATTCACTTAAATATGAAGTGATAAAATGTCTTTGTACCTCCCAGTGTAATCAGTCCATCCTGCAGCTCCCTCACTTGACCTAGAAAGTTGAGGGGAGGCAATCCCAAAGCAAGCTCCATTTTCCAAGACTATTTCACAACCGTGAGCTCCTCTCCAGGCTTTCTGACTGTTTTCACTCACCTTTGCTTCTGTCTTTCAAGAGTTCAGGTATTATTCACAGGGAGTAGTCCCCAGGCCATATGGCAACAGCGATGTGTAGGGAGCAAGTCTTTGCATGGGCATGATTGAAAACAACACAGACCTGATTTTTTCATTCCACATGACAAGTAAAATACAGATTGCCATTCAGGTCCATAGGATATTCACTGATTTCAGTGAAATCTTGGTGTGGATCTTTCAAATTACCTGTCATGAGCTATTTCTGCCATTGGAGTAAATTCTAAAAAGATTTTGACTTCAGCAGAATTAAGTTGCTTATCACTGAACATCGTAAACATTGTAAACATTACTGCTAGAAGTGCAGTTACATCAGTCATTCCTTAATTCCTCTTAATCCCTGGATGTCTTCAGTCCAACTCTTGAAATTTTACTTGTATTTCACATTTCTTCCATTTCACATTTTGACCATTCACTCTGGCATACACTCTTAACTTTTTTACCTGGAAAATAGTAGATATTTCCCTGATACACTAGTGATTGACATTAGCACATGTTTTATCAGAGCTAACGTAAGAACAGAAAAATTGCAGTTGCTTCTGCTCAAACCTCTTCAGCATCGGAGAATAAAATATTTCTCTGTGTAATCTGTTTCCCATTGCAGTTTTAAAGGTCTGCAACATTTTTATAGGCACAAGGACCAAAGTGACTCAAGACTAAACTGTGTTGGCTCACCCTGGGGTAACCCCTATAAATGACAAACAAATCAGCATTTCACAGTTAAAAAACAACACCAAGTGTTCTACAAAATCCCCCAGAAGTTTACTGCAGTGATGCTAACAATGCTAGACATTAAGGCAAGGAATTTCCTTTTTCCATTTCAAGAGAAAAAAACACCACAGCTGTTTCTCAGTGGATTCCCGGCCAAGTTGAAAAGGTCACTGACCCAACCATGATGTAACACAAAACACTGGGAATAGTAACTCCCTCAAAGAGCTCTTCTCCAAAGCACTGTCTAATAACAATTTTCACTCTGCAAAGAAGGTATTTATCTAATGTGCCTCTTGCACTAAAGCCTTCCTTAAAAAGAGTGGTAAGAGTCTTTGCTCTTCTACTGGTCCAACGACCTGCAAAAAATATTTTTTAACAGCTGGTAGGAATTGGGACAATCTGTTCCTGAAAGTGACATGCATTACCTTTAAGTACTGTGGAGGGTCAAGGTTAACCTCAACAGTCATTGTATAATCGATGGCGGGCCTGTTAGAAACTGCGAGGGTAGTAATTTCACTTTCTCAGCAAAACAGTGAAGTTATTACAGAGCCTGAACAGTAAAGGCAGAAGCTGAGGGCTGGAGGAGCTCTGATGATGACTCTCATGATGGAACAGTAGCGGAGGCCCTGTGACTGAAAGCATGTGGAAACCCCTAGGTGCAGATCACTCTCCCCCTCTAGAGGGGCAAGAGATGCATGCTCATTTTCAAGATAGTGAGAGAAACTGGAGCCCTGGGAGGGTTGGAGCAGTATAGGAAAGGTAACAGCAGATAGCATTTGCACAGGCACCTGCTATCTGCACTGGACTGGCACCATCAGAAAACCACGAAGAAATTTCTGGGAGGTGATGCCTGTGGGAAGAAGCCCCAAGAACTGATGGCAGGGGATAATCACCTCCTTCAACAGAACACTGAAGAAAAGCTCTAATTTGCAATTAATTCTCCTTGTTACTAGGAAGTGAGAAAATATGGCTCTTTGTTAACAGATTGAGTATTTCTGAGTAGATTTTCTAATTTTAGTACATGTTTTCTTTATACAGTCTATATTTTGAAGGGTTAAATGATTCTATGCCTGAGTGGCTCCTACAGCCATGCATAAGATTACTTCAGGCCTGCTATTAGCTGTAAGGATAGATTCAAGCTTCACTTCACCTTACCTCATGCCTTATCCTTGACTGATGCATCTAACAATTACAAATTCTGCACCCGTGGTCCTTCATATACTTAGGCACAGGGATTTTTGGGGTGTGGTGGCAGGTGGGAAAGCCAGTATGTTTTAGAACTCACTCCAGTGTGCATAGAAGAAGGAGAAAACATCAATTTCCAAACAAGAACAGCTGGTTCTGGAAAGGATAGTGCCCAACTGACCATGATATCATTGGCATTACTGAAAGAAGATACCCTTTGTAATGTCCACATTTGCACATGAACAGGGGGGCAAAATGCAAACCAAAATGTATTTGCCATCTTGAGGGGTTGTTTCCAAAAGTTGCCTTCCTGCTGCAAGCTAAACAAACCTTGTGTACATTCACACTTAGTTTAAGCGTGCAATAAGAAGTTTGTATTTCAAGCATACTCACATTTGCTCTCCTTCCTTTCTCAAATTAGAAAAGATTTTGAAGAGGAAGTGTATGTTGGTAAACAGAATATCAAAAGCAAAAGGAAATATTTTTGTCTTACTACATCTACACTTCCTCTGTGTCAGAAGCACATAGCTTTCCCAGAACACAGCTTTATGGGGCAGATGGCAATTTTTGTCATCTTTCTCATTTTTAAGTGAAGAAAGACAGGAGTTTTTAAAAAAAATATTTTGCATTACAAACTTGTTTTATTTTCCTTTGAAAGATTTTACAGGTGTAAACTCAGTACCCTATGAAGAGAGGATTGAAAAAATAAAAATGTCTGGAGAGACGTTTAAAAGGAAAGATGTCTTTAAGATTTAACCGGCTATGAATTTTAATCTCTTTAGGTTTTGACAGGTCTTGGGAGCTCATATCCTATGTACACTGTCCACTGCAGTTCTGAATAGAGATGCCAAAAGAGGTATCATCAGCTTGTCTGGGAGCCAGCTGTGATAAAGTTCTGCTGACACAACAAAACCACAACCTTGTGGATCTTCTCAGACCAGCGCCGAGTGGAGGCAGGGACGTCATGCCTGTGTGCGCTGGCCTGTGCAAACACAGCTCAAATCTCTCAAGTGCTTCTCAAGATATGATATCCTCCATTTCTGGCAAGCACTACACGCAGACCTATGCCATACACACAGGAATTGTCCAGTAACTCACAAAGCTCTGAAGGGAAAGCATTGTTGTTAATATTTAGGTCAACCGCTTGATAACTCAGGTTGAAAACTGTAAACACAATTCGCGTGGGAAAAAAAAGATAAAAAAGGACAAAACTAACTGAAATATGCCTTCACGCCCTTATTATGTATGCCAGAAAAAACTGCACAATTCCAGAGGGAAGAAAAGAATCAATTTCATGTCATTTAAGTGACTAACTTATTACTTCATTGGGAAATTGGATTTTTTTTCTATTTGCTAGCTGTCCTTCTTTCTCAGGTACTTACCTTTTCTAAAGTTTACCTTTCCCACAGTTTGCCTATTAATAAACCTTGCTTAGTGACTGATTAGGAGCCACTTCATCGTCATTCATGGTTCTGGATGTAAAGCCAGGAATCTGAAAGGAATTTACATAAATAATCCCCATCACAGTTTACTCCACTCTAATAACCAGTTAATGAAGGCAAGATCAGTAGCTTGCCTTTTTTCGTTTTGGGTTTGTTTTCATTTTATTTTTCCTTTGAAAATTTAGACCTTTGCTTTAAAGATGCTGGCAAGTCTCTGTGCAGCAGGCAAAGGATATTGCAAGGCACCCAGGGTCTGCAGCTCTAAAATAACCTTGCTATGGGAGCTATTCAAAGCCAGGGTAAATAGGATTCTCAAATCTTCCTTGTTTCCTGTTTGGAGCCACCAGATCATCAGCAATCCTCACACCTCAGGGAAACATGGCTCAGCTGGGACAATTGAAGCTAGGGAATTCCAAGTTCTCCTTTCAAAAAGAGATTGTTGTGAGACTTTGAATTATTTTTTTTGTGGAAGATGTTCTTTTTCACAGCTACTCTTTAAATTAAAAATGAATATTTTCTCCCATGAATTTCTATAAAATGGAAACTTTCCATCAAAATTAGTGAAATGCAACCAAATCCACTTTTTACACTATTTACTGTACACAGATTAAAGCCACAGTCAATAGTTAAGGCAGAGGAACATCTACTAATTTTTGCAGGTGGTTTTTCTTTGTTTCCAGCACTTTGTATCCTAAAACTTCTACTTGGAAAGAGCATTAGTACTGTTTTGGATACAAAATGCCTGTGCTCTGCAGCATTGAGTGACAAAAGGCTCCAAATCCAGCCCACCAGGAGAAGGGAACCTCAACTGTAGAGAGGAATGAGGAACTTTTGAGATCTTTTATGCCTTTATTTTTCATTTGATTTTCAAGTCTCAATCTTTTCAGCATCAAAGAGGGCAACAAAGCCCTCTTGTGCCCACATGTCAACTTTTTCCCTGCATGAACCTGGAAAAACCCTTCCAGGAGCATTTCAGTTTCACCCCACTCCTGCTGGAAGTTACCTGCTGGAAAACCCTGCAGCAGACAACCCAGCTCATGGCCCAGTGCAGATCCAAGAGAGCTTCTGTCCATCTGCAAAGCCAGATAAGCCCCATCCAGTCCTGCACTAGGGGCAATGCAGCTGCACATGTCTGGCACTTGCTTGCGCCAATACTTCTTATTGCCTGCCTGAAAGGCTATTGTTTCTAAAGATCTCTGAAAATGAAATTCCTGTCTCAGATGAATGGACTGTACCTGACCATATGATCATGCCTTCTAAATTTTTCAGCCTCAGGGTCCCAAAGCAAAGGTTTGAAAATGACATCCTTTATACCTGCAGGCATTACAGCAGGCTGAATCCTCGCCTGAGCTGTCAAAGCTTTATGTCCTGCTTCTGGGCAGATAGGAAGCTGCCTCTGGATTGAAACATGGCAGCCATTTAAGAGCACAAAGCAGCAGCACAGAATAATTTGGCAAAGGAATGTAGAAGCAACACTGCATCCAATTGAAATGACAGGAACATTCACAGGTAGGAAGAATGCAATTATCCAGGCTGGAAGCAGACCAGGATGCCATACATATTGCAAACATGGCATTTCTGAAAATGAAATAGCAGATGTTTTATCTGAACTTCTGTCAAGCATACATTTTATTAATTAAATCTGTAAGAACTTATCTGCCTTCAGGTCTTTTAGTTTTTTGTTTTTTGCAAGTAGGTGCAAGAAAAATTAAATGTAATTTGATATAAATATATAGATAAATGCAAATGTATATACACACACACATGCACACACACACATACACAGAGAGACATACATATATATTTATACATTTCCTTCTTTTTGTTCAGAACAGAATAATATTCTGAAATAGATGAAATTTATTTTTTTATTCATTTTTATATCTCTAGCCTCCCACTGCAGGAGAGACCCAAGATAGACAAAACATGAGAAGGTATTCTGGAGGCAGCAATTTAGACTGATAGCATGATAGACTAGGAGATTGTACAGATCTTGCTATTTTTAAGCTCACAGAGATAGTAAAATAGCTACAAAGGTGGGGGCGGGGGGGGGGGCATGTTTCTGGGAAGACAGGAGGAGAGGTGTAACTATGCATTTAAGAAAAGCAGCTGTACAGCTCTGTGAAGAAACAAAACTTTTTTCCCCACTCTGCAGCTGACCTCTTCAAGATCTACCTGATGAATGGAAGTACACAACACAGCTCCTGACGGGGGATTTTGTAATGGGTAGCACACACACACACACATAGACACACAAAAACCCCTCCATGAGCCCTTTTTCACTATTCAGAATTCTACTACATATTTATTTAAATGCTGTAACTGTGAAGATAGGGTGAAACAGACTTGCTACTCCGCCAGGGGAAAAGCCAAACCAAACCAAACTAAAAAACAGACCCACAAAAAACCCATCCCCAAATCAAACAACCAAATAACACGAGAAAGTTTTTTATATTAATAGTTTTTATCAACAAGTAAAAAAAGCCACCTAGCAACAGAGGTAACCTGTTCCCAGCAGAGGGATGTCTCTGCAAGATTCAAGCACCATGAGACAATATAGCAGCAGAAAACTGAAGGCAAGTGTATCAGTGCAGGCCACCCTCGGGGTCTCAGTGACTCAAATAACTACATTAATTGGTCTTCCTCCATTGACATGGGAAATTCAGGTGACTCACTAATGCCCAACAGTTCAGTCCTTTCCGCCAGTCATAACAGATCATTCACTTTCTCCTCCGTGATGCTGTTGTGTTAGGGATGAAAGCAAGCTCTGAGGGCAGTAATTCCTTCCACTTGAAAAGAGAATTCTTCAAGCAGCACTAAAAGGGAAAGTCGCCACGGAAGATCCTGTGTCTCTGACCTCGCCTCTCCAATTAAGAATTCCGGATTTGCAGAGCAAACTAAAACACTCATTTACATTTTTTCTCAATGAAGAACGGGGTTTTCTGAACCAGAACAAATGAAGCCAGAACATATATCTTTTTTCTCAAGTCTTATTTATACAGGTGTCTAGAAGGACAAGGTCTTCAGTAAATAAAAATAAGTGAATTAAATAGCAGTAACAGTCTTACTCTTTCAGCTGAGATCACCATTTTGATTGGGTTGAATATGAACATATAGATCTTGCTACTTTTAAGCTCTCAGATATTTTATCTCTAAGCCGCTCAAGCTAGTCCAATTATTGTTGTAACTTGACATGAACAAATGCAGTAGTATGTCCAGAACTGATGTTCCTACTTAAAGCTGATGTTGAAAAATGGGGAATAGTTCAAAAAAGCTACATGACTCAGTGAATGAATGATCCATAAAACATGCCTAGTGGTGGGAAACATGATACATCCAATCTATCTGCTTTATCTGAAAAAAAATTGAAAGAGAAAAGTCTGCTAATAGCAGATGATGCTTTAGGGAAGCAGAAGAAGACAGAACATGATTTCAGAGTGGAAAATTCATCATGGCTACAAACAATGAAAAATAAACATTTTTGACAGCAATAGTGATTAGCACTAAACCACCCCTGCTAGGGCAGGCTCACCTGGTTCAGTGCAGAGCCTGTCAGACATTTCCATGCATGCCATCTCATTTATCTGACTCAGTGCCAGGCCAGGATGCTCCCTCAAGTACTGCAGTGCATTTGCATGACACTGGGTTAAGCCTTGTTTCTTCTCTCTGTCCTGAATGCTGAGCCTGGCTTGTTCTCACCCTCTGTGCTCAACTCTGCTCTGTGCTGTGCAGGCACAGCCAGAAGTCTCCAAGCCAAGATGCTTACTCTTGGAAATAGTACCTGTACACAAGTCCAGCTAGCGTTTGTGCTGAAGTAATTTTCAGTTCAGGTTCAGTTTGAAAAACAGTGGCTCAAACTAGTACTTGGTTCAAGCTCTGTTAAATTATCTCATGAACATAGAGTCTTTGATCATCTTTTCTGGATTTAACTGAGGATTTACCTGGAAATTATCTAATCCATCTGGCAGTGTCTGTATCAGGGGCAGCATGGCAGGAGAGATGTGTATGGTCACAGTGAGACCCTGAGCTACACAGTAAAGGCAACTTTCTTCTCTTTCTCCCTCTTTCTCAGACTGGTGAGGCAGGAAAATCAAGTACAACTGCCAGAACTGTGTTTTCTAACTCTATTTCTATTTGGTTCCGTCATGAGATGGAGACAACTACTTGGGTCTACCATGAAAAATTAATGCAACCTCCAGGCACTTGTTGGATGTAAGTCTTGTATCTAAACAGGATTAAAATTTGTTTGGAAATAATCAATAAACCTGGTTATTTATGCCACAATGCCAGGAGATAGCCCAGCTGAGGGAACAGTGCACTTTCCAGCAGAGGTATGAGGTTTGCAAGATTACCCACAAACTGAATTCTGTATACATCTCTGACTATATAACTAGACTCGAATAATCCATTCATGTTTGTTTGTTTTGTTTTTCCAACTAAGATAAGTCAACAGATTAAGATACGCCTGCTTGCTTGAGAGTCAGTGCTGGATTTTGGTTATCCCAAGGTCAGATGTGGACCCAGTGGTTGTAAGAAACAGCCTTCTTCCATGTGTGCAGTTTCCTCAGAATCCAAATTAAAACCAATCTGTTTCAGATGCACAACCATTACTAAGGAGACTTTGTTCAGTTAGGTAAAGGGACACATCATGAACTGAAGAATCATTTAGACTGGAAGGACCTCTGCAGATTGACTCATCCAATACCCCTGCTCAAAACTCAATCACAACATGGCCATGTCCACTTTGACTCTTTGTGAGGAGTGAGATTCCACAACTTCTCTGGGCAACTTGTTGCAGTGTTTTACCACTCTGACCATTAAAAAAAGTAGAATTCTTTTGTGACACTGAAATGGATTTTTCTGCATCTCAGTTACTGCCTGTTGTTTTTGCTCTTTCACTGGATTCCACTGAGGCAGGTCTGCTTCTGATCAAAATCAGTAAGGGGAGTGTTACCAAAAGTGTCCTCTGGTTTAGAGCAGACTTGGGACAGTCACAGCACTGAAGGATCCTGGATGCAGGAGGCCTGTCTTTGCCACTGACTGACTTGGTGGCCATCCACTCCCCCTTCTCTTGCAAAGCACCATGAGGTCTGTTGTGATTGTTATATAAAGCAAAGCCTGTGGGAAACAATGATGATTTATATGAAGCCAGCAGATACATCTGAGAAGTCAAAAATCACCAGTTTTGAGTCACCAGCCTTTTTATAGTATTGTTCCTCTCCTCTCCTCTCCTCTCCTCTCCTCTCCTCTCCTCTCCTCTCCTCTCCTCTCCTCTCCTCTCCTCTCCTCTCCTCTCCTCTCCTCTCCTCTCCTCTCCTCTCCTCTCCTCTCCTCTCCTCTCCCCATTATTCAGTGTCATTTGACTCCACTGTATCCCAAGGGATCTACTAACAAGAACCTGAGGCAGTTCAGTATTTCCACTGTCCATCTCCAAAACAGCTAAGTTGCCCAGAGATGCTAAAATGGAGAAGCTCATCTCAATTTTCCAAGTTACATGAGGCATGTAATCAGAATTGCCTGTCTTACTTTACACAGTCAAGACAACCCATTGAACCTAAGACTTTATTTGGTAAAAGCTGTTTATAGGAACTGAAGCACAAATGCTTGATCTTATCAGTTTTTCCTTCTGTCCTGAACATCTTCAGTCAGTCAGTCAGCCAGTCAGCAGCAGAGACAGGACTTCTCTGCTACAGGCTTCTGACATTAAATGGGATATAACTTGACCCATAATCATGACTGGAAATTTCAGGCAGAGGAGGACAAGGTAACAAGACACAGAGAAATTATTACAATTATTAAGCAAGATATAGTTCTCTACACACTAAAGAAGACTGGCTTCTGCATATTGGTGCTTATTTTCAAGCCACTTGTCATTTGTAGACTTTCAGCTCCACAGCTTTGGGAGCTCCTGAGGTAAACAGGAAATAGCCAGGTACAGAACTGGGGCCATTGGGGTGTTGGACTCAAAAGCAGCCAGTACCATCCTTTTCCTTTGCATTCAGAGATGAGAGCTGGGGCCTGGTCAAGACTGTTGCTTTTCAGCAAACACACATGAGAAAAGCCTTGGCTGAGGTCCCACTCCTGCTGCTGGCTTTCCTGGTTGCTCTGGAGGACTCAGCTGAAATTGTATTCTGCCTAGGCAGGGTAGGAGTGCGGACCCTGGTTTCACCCTCCCGTGCATTTTCTGTTTGTGTGAGCAGGGTGGCCTGGTTGTTTTGTACAAGAGACAGTCTAGTGACAGAGACGCTGACCAAGGCAGAGAGGATGCCTGGCACTCAGCACAACAGGAGGGCGTGTTGTGGGCTCCTGGGCAGAGCTGGCTGATTGCACATATACTCAGTGTGTGGCAAACATGTAAGTGCCCAGGAGGTTTTGCTGGAGGGAATTAAAGAGCAGAGGAAATCTGGCTTGCTTTCAAGTTAGGCAGCAGCTGAACAGGAGGTTGAAGGATCAAAATTTTGGACACAGACAATTAAAGTGTCAGTCTTTGTGAATGTAGCTACTGGTGCTTAGAATGAGATTAATTTAAATCTGCATATCAGACCTACGTTAGAAGAAAGGTGCTTTCAGTTCAGAGGAGGATTTAGAAACTGTGCATAATCAAAGAAATTATAATGGACTGCAAATATTTTTTGAATTATATTTTAATTACACTGGTGATGCTACTGCAGGTATTAGTAAAAATGCAAAGCATGTGTTTTACAGCAGCAATTTATAAAGGATGTCTTGTCAAGTGAGAACTACAGTAGAAGCACAAATATGGGTATTTTTGGACAGTCAAAAAAAACTTGGGAACTTGATACCGAAAAAAGAAATTAGCTTGCATTAAATTGTAGGTAGGGCAAAAGAAATAAAATTTTTTACATATTTTATACTCTTTCTGTGAGCAGATTATAATATAGTGAACTTCTTAATAGTTTTAAGATAAACTAATCAGCAAGTTATTTTTGCATTTTGCACATGATGCTAATCGTGCTTGTAGCTTTATGAGTATGAGTACAATGACTGTTTTATTTCTAGAATTCAAGTAATGCTTTCATAAACTTGTCTCATGCTTATTTTTTTATAAAGCTGCACAGAAAGGTCAAAGAAAGGGTTGTCTTTTTATATTATGGCAGCTCCCAGTGGGTTAAAGAATAGAAGTGGTTTATAAATAAAAGCCTCTTTTATCTGTTCTTTGATCCCCCCACGACAAAACCTCCTTGCAAGTACTTTGCTTGACATAGTCATAATTTCTTATTAGTTTCAAAATATCTGCAAGATAATGTCTTGTTTATCAGTTTATGGGTACACTCTGCTGAGAACAGAGGCTTTGTTGCACAGGGAGGGAAGAGGCCATACATTATTTCTTTCAATGATTTTTGTCTCCCTTGGGCTTGTGGCTAGATCCTGTACCTTTCAGGACAGGTTCATAGCTAGACAAAGTTGGAATTACTTCCAAAAATTATGTATCTTAGCCACATGCTTCATCCCAGACTGAGATTCTAATGTGCTTCTCTGTCAAAGGCTGTAAAAATTAAAGTTCTTCAGGGCAGCCCTGGACATTTCTGCTGGGTAACTTAAAAATTTTGTGCCACCAGTTCTCCAGCTGGCCTCTTAGACAGAAGAAACAGGGGGTACATCACATTGACACCTCTGCCTCTAAACTCCCCTGCTCCAATTTTGGCCTGGCCCTACATCTGTGCTGGGGTATTAAACTCCATGAGGAAAGTCAGCAGATTGAGACAGCAACCCACAGATCCTTTCCAAACTCCAGCAGGGATATGTGATGGATTGCCAAAGAGGGGGACATCCCATGCTGGGCTTTGTGGGTCCCTGACACACAGGTAAAATGGGTCTCCGAGGCTAGAACCAAGAGTTTCAGTCTCTCATTTTTGTGGGATGGAAATATAAGGGCCATTGAAATCAGTAGAAATCCCTTCCTTTTAGACCCCTGACTGGATGATGCGAAAGAGAAATAATTGATCTCACACACTGAAATAGATGAAAACAGGGGTATTTTAAAAGGACCATTTTTAACTCTGCCAATAAATTCTTTTTCACATCTAGCATTTGAATTTTTTATCTACTTGTGCTTTGTTGCTTATTCTTAAACTTTGCAGAGTTTGTTTAGTCCCTTTTCCCTTAAAAAGGTTTGCAAAAGTATTGCTAATTTTCATTTATTAAAAACAGTTTTCTTGCATAAAAGTAATTCCAATTGATCATTAAAAACAGATTTTAAGAGGTAAAGAAAATATATTGATTGCATAAAATTTGAACAGCAAGAAATATGGTTTTCATTATTGTTATTTTATTAATGGACAAGTGCTATCTTATTAAATCTAAATTGGATGTGCACTGAGGAGCACTAATGTGAACCATTCCAAAGACAAAAATTAAATACATGTTGGTACATAATAAAGGCCCCATATATAATAGAGGATTTACAAAAAGATCTTTCAACTTTTGAACAGATCAACATGCAAGTATTTCACCATCTGAGTTCATGGTAAGGTCTCTAGCATAAAGTGTATTTCTTGAAAAGCCTGATTCTTTTTTCTGTTGGGATATGTTTATGCAGCTTCATTAACTTCCAGGCTACTGCTTCCAGTTTCTAACAGTTTCTTCAAAATAAGATTTGGGCTGGAAAAGCTGAAAACATCAGCTAAAATGTAGTAGGGCAGACATAAACAATCAAACATTGACCCCAAAGAAATGCATTTCAATGCAATTAAACTTCTGTATACAGCAGAAAACCACTTGTCTTGACTCCCCTTTTTGATCCTTCATGGGGCAGTTTATGGCCATAGTCAGGAATCAGAGCAGCTGGAGATGATTGTGCTCAGTGTCATGGACCAACTTCACCCTCCCCACCCTTCTGGTGTCTGACAGCAACCTGAATCTCCAGTATGTGGAAAAGTCTTCTTAAATTTGGTTTTTGGTCCAACAACATAACAGACCAACTGGAAGCAGTTCAGGCCCACTCCAGATGTTTCTTCTGATGCACTCACAATGATAAGCAGACTGTCTAATCGTGTCTTTCACTAAAATGCCTAGAAAGGCCACTGTGCCCACACATGTGTTGCAGGTTCCCTCATTTTAAGCAGAGACAGTTATTTGGGCCCACAGTATAACCCTGCTGTTGCTTCACTCATCTGGTTTCAGAAACAAAACAAGTGTATTTGGTTATTCTTTAATGAGGGGAGGTTATTAGATCACTGATCTGAGCACACATGTATCAACCCACAGCAGCAGTGGGTTTTTCCAAGACATTTTGGAACACCAAAAAGGAATTTCCTGTGTTTACTTGGGATAAACTATTTTCTGCAACAAGTCTTTAGAATATGAACACTGTTTAGAGTGAGAAGTTGAAGGCACATAGACACAACAAAGCTTGGGTTTATTTGTTCAAAGGGAAGTTAATGACTTCCAGTTGTTCAGTGTTTCACAATCAACTCCCTCAACTCCTAAAAATCAAACTCTAGCTGGAGCTTCAGCCTTTCTGGTGCTGGGGATTAGGTGCCAACCCCAGGCACTTGTTCAGTCTAGTGGAAAGATTGGTTAAAATTCTCTGAGCATCCTGTTGGCCATGGGAAAATGGATACTTCCCTGGAAAGTAAAGTAATCCTTTTTGGCTCCTGAGAAGTCTGAGGGGCGTGTGGACAGATCCTTCTGGCTTGTCATGGTGATGGCATTGTGCAGTGGCAAGGGCTGCTGTGGCATAGAAAGGAAGAGCAGAGGGTGGCAATTTTCACATTTCAGCAAACTCACTGAATTACTCCTTTGGCAACATTATTCTTTGCTGTCTAGGAAGATGAGGAGACAGGTGGGCAGGAGGGAGCTACTGCTGGGGACCTTTGCTACAACAGACTTCGCCATAGCACATTTTGAGACCCTGAGAAGGCAAGACAGGACTGCTTGGCTTCCCTGGCTCCTCTGCTCCAGTGCCAAGACTAAATCATGGACCAGGAGCTAGATGACACTGCATAATGTACTGGAAGATTCCCTAACTCTGATCCATAAACTACATTTTCAAGTATATTTAAAGAATTTGTTTCTTTGGCTTTTTATATCTTCTGCCTTTAGAGTTGTTTGAGAAAGAACAATTACCACACAAAATAAACCAAAATGTGATGATTTCATGCTGGAAAGTATGCTGTGAAATCAGTGAGAAATTTCCCTGATGTAAAACCCAGAAAAAGAATCTGAATCCTGAAAGACTATATCTTGAGGCGTCTTGGACTGCCTGCCTGCATTCATGGCACTGAACTGAACCTTTTTGTAGATGGTATTATACAAGTAATTACAGTGTACAATTCAGCTACTGAGGTTAAAACTTTGATCGGAGTTTCTAGGACTTCACATAAAAGGTTTATTATTTATACAGAGTGAGGTTCCTTTGCCATTAGCTAAAAAAAATAATTTGAAAACCTCCCAGACCTAGAGTGTTCTGGTCTAATAGAACAAGCGTTTTCCACTAATGTTTTTATTTAAAGAACAGTTTTTTCAGGTAAAAGCAGTTTTTCAAATTTTGTTTGTATTTCACTATATTGGGAGTGTAGTTCAGCTCAGATTTTAAAATGCTCAGAAAAGAAAAATAGGGACACAGGACACAAGGTCCGCATGTAAGCTAACATACATGCATTTGAATTTCATGCAGGTCCTACTCTCAACAAACGAACCACTATTATGTACATTATTGAAGTCCTAGGTTGGGTTTATGTTAGGATGAGGCAGCTGCACAGTGAAGCCACGTAGCTAAATTTTTCTAGCACATGTATCCCTGAAACCTTCCTAGAAGAGCTAGTTACCCTGATTTCTGTTCTGCAGAGACCAATGTCAGGGTACTGAAATCCCATTTTGAGTGAAGGATCCCTCTGCCAGGCTCCACATGAGCAATGAATCAAGCGCAGTCCCAGAAGCTGAGCACAACAGAAGATCATGATCACAGGCACTGGGCAGCTTTGGAAAGATTAAATGAATGCAGATTATAAGAGTGTGTTGTGCAAAGAAGGATGGGAGGGAACATCACAATGCTATGGACATCACTGAGTGATTGCTTGAACAAAGAAGGAAGGGGTCTGAAGATTTCTTGGAACTGTGATTTTCATAGGAGGTTTATGACTAACATGGTTGTCCAAACCAGCCGTCGTAGAGCATGACTGCTTGAAAACACTCAAAGAACAGATGCAATCCTTAAGAGAGAGCTTGAGAAACTGAAGGATTTAATTAAAGAGGCCCTGGTCCTGAAATATTATGACAATAAGGACAAAAGTAACTTGTTCATGGATGAATCTCAGGAGAATACTGGCACAATATTCTTTCAATAACACAGTTGAAGCTGGAGACAAGTGGCTAATGCATCACAGCCACTAACAAAAACTGAATGTAAATATGCTGAAAGAAAGAAGGCGACTTTGGCCTTAAGCCATGGCTGTAAAAAAAATTCCTTTATTTATGGGACACCACTGTTAGCTGAAACTGACCATAAACCATGTACTGCTATTGCCAAGATAGGCCTGATAAATATCCTGGAGAGAAGAGAGAGAGATTGCTTTTTCAGTTACAAATGTATGTTTTACAAATTCAGTAAGCCTGGGTGAGATTTGGTGGTTGCAGGCAAATTCACAATCATTTTACAGAACTTCCAGACATTGATCGTGAATGTGCCAGGCCTCCTAAAAAAGCCCAAACAACCCTCTCCACTTGCAGGCAAAATGTAGATTATGACCGTGGCAGTGAGGCCTGAACGGTACATGTGGATTTTGAAAAGAACCTGAATGGGGAATACTGAATGTATTAAAAAGAAGCATTTGAAAGCCATTTTTAAAGAGAGACCAAACACTGTTGAGAAATCAACAGTTATATTAAAACAATATTTTGTTTATGCTAGCAATCCAGGACAACTCCCTCCAAAAGAACCCAGGAAGATGACAAAAGAAAAAGAAGCATGTGTATATATTTTTGTGGTTTTGACTTATTCCATTAATAATAAATAAAGCACACTATTGTTATTGTTGTTCTAGTTGTTTCTATTTTTATAATTACTTCCCCAGTTTTCTAAAAGTTCCTGCGGTCAAACAGGCAGCTAGATAGTCCATATTAACTAGAGATGATATGGCAAGTACAATAATATCTGATGACAGTCCACAGTGCAGTAGGTATCATTGAAAGCAGTTTTCACTGAAATACAGGTGTAGGCTTATCACCTCAAACCCCTAGCACTTTCAGACTTTCAAAGCTAATGGGAAAGCGTCAGAATGACACAGTGATGTCTGTAAAATAAAAAATTGGAGCAGTGAGATTGATCCCCCCTCAGTGCCTGTCTTGGATCTGGGGGGAACCAGACCCTTGTGAAGGCAAGCTGGATAATGCTCTGTTGCAGCGAGGCGGCTGCTGCACTGGGCTGGTGGCTCACACTCAGAGCAGTGACAGATAGAGTTCCAAACTCCCTGTTTATCAGTGGTCCCTAAATCCTTGCCATGTAGGAAATTTCTGTATTGTTATAGACATATGCACAGTACTGGCAGCACTGCTGAACAACAAATACAAGCATCCTACAGAAAACCATAAGAATGTATTATGACAGCTTTAGTTGTATCTACACAGGAGTATTTGCTGACATGGAAAACACATTTAAAAACTTGCTGACAATTTCTACATCAGGAACCATGCCCAGTGACGACAGCCCTTAAGGGATACTTTCTGAAGATGTCAGTCAATTGAGGGCTAAGAAACATAACAATTTTTACCATTGTTGCTCCTAAAGTCCTGTCATTACTCAAACATTTAAATGCTTTCTCATTTAAAATGGACTAGTAATCCTCACCAAAGAAAAATATTAGAAGATATTATATCCAATGGCAAATGTAAGGAACATGCACACCACCTCTTTAACCTCTTGGGCATGGCAAAGGACCTTGGTTCTTCTTTTATAAATTTTTATTCTTTTCTTGGACATACAAACCTGGCATTTCAGATTCCCAAATTTATGGAAATAAGATGAAAATTCCATGTGAGCGTCAGTGGGAACATTGCAGGGTTCATTTGAAGCCTGATCCCACCTGCCCTATTGTGGGTGAGAGGCGCGGAGTCAGCCTCTCGCTCCCCATCAGCGATTGTGTCAGGGCTGCACTGGGAGACCTGCAGGCTCAGGGCTGCTTTGGCAGATGGCTGAGCACGCCTTCCTTTCACCCAGTGGGTGTCCTGGCCTCCAACAGAGGCTATCAATAGGTCACTATTCCTGATAAAGGTGCCATCATACACAGAGGGAGTTCTTGAAAAAAGCTGCCTCTTGAATAAACAGTGGGTGAATATGTCTGCAGAGAGGGATGGATACTCTTCCTCTCTTGTTTTATTTTTGTGAGTGTGAAGGAAAGGAAGTGATTAAGATACAAAGTTACCTACTTGCTTTGTTATCAGGAGGCAGCTAAATGTTTAGACAAGATTTATTTCATACTGAAAGTTTAGCTTAGAGGATCTTTTATTGTTGTAAGTGCTTCATGCTTTGAGCCTACAGAAGATAAAACTGACTCCATTTGTTGTATTTCCTTTCCCTGAAGTTTTATTATTTCCTCTGAATTTGTCAAGATACCTCTTCTTTAATAACGATGTCTTTTTTTTCCTGAAGTATTTTTTAGAGGTAATCCATTAAAACTCCCACAATATGGATTCATTACACAAATTGATTTACACAGAATTCTGTTTTGTATGATGCAGCTGATCTGGTAAGAATAATTTCTGAATTTTCTAGAAAGGAATGGAGAGAGTGGATGTACTGTCATTACCCTTTTTGCTGTTCTACACTTAGTTCATTCATAGATAAAGACTTTTGACCTGAAATAAGCTGCCATCCGTTAATGCATGGACTATCACACAAAACTGTTGGCAAAATGGAACAAGCTTTGTTATAATCTTACAAGTCTCACGGGTCTCATAGTGATAGTTTAGGCAAATGGATTTCTAGCCATCCGCAGGAAACAATGATAAAATGAAATTTAACAACTCTTGCACATGAGAGGTTTGCAGGAGGCTTGAGACTGCTTCAGCCCTGAGCTGAGTGAGAGGAATGCCACAAGGCATTGCAGCAGTGTGGTAAGCAGGCAGTGCTTATATTCATGTGCCTCAAATGCTTCACATGAATGTCATGAAAAAATGAGAAAAATATTAAAAGGAGATGCAACTTTTTTTGTGCTCAGTGTGGGCTGAAGTTGTCTTTGGTGCAGCGAGAGCATTATAGAGCTTTCCTTCACTCATATTGTTAACACATAAAACTCACAAAGGATTTTTGCTAGTATTTTCTTGGGAAGAAGTTATTTTCTGGCAACAGTTCCAAAGTTAAGACATATTTATTCACTACAGTCCCATTTTGTATTCCTTGGGTAGAATCCCAAACACCCTCCACTTTCACCTCCAAGGAGCCATTAGCATTTATCAGGTAAATAATCTGTAAAAGGCAAATTATACACCTATAAATCCATTATAATTACACTGATTTCAAAAGTGTTACTGAAGATTTATGCCCAGGTAATTTGGCACACAGTTGGTAAGCTTTCTAAGGAAGACTCTAAATATTTTCTCAAGAGAAAACAGCCCTTACAATGTGCTATTTTTTTCTCTTCTATATGTCCTCACCTGCCATCATAATGAAGTATTTTATAAAAACACTGCATGAGGTAATGACAGTAACTGAGAAGGAAAGTAAATTCACACTAGAATATCAATCTGAAGTCTTCCCATCTGCTTTTTATTAACAGAGACCACCATCTTAACATTATTTAGCATCATATTCTAATTTAATTCAGCCTGTATATTCCCTCTTCACCTTGCCTACATGACAAAATCGTTTCTTCTTGGCACACTTTTATACCAGGAATATCAGTTTCAATTGTCATCTTCACAGACTTCCCCAGACTAAATTCTGTTAGAGAAAGTCCATTCATCACGTATTTTCTCCTGCATATCCAGACACTAACACACATTTCCGTGCCAATGAACCATTTTGAAGTGCCAGCTCAGGCTTCACTGAAGCTAGGCTGAAACCTGTGATTTGCTGTGGATACTGCCTGGGGGAAGTATCACAGGAGTCCCAGTCACAGACAGACCTTGGAGCTCTTTGTGCTGCTGCTCTATGGACAGTGTCACATTCATTATTTCTTGACAAAACATAGACAACTAAATGCAGTGTACCAACATGAACAATCTAATTTAATGGGGATTGCAAAAGGCATTTACTCATTGATGCAGTAGTTCTAGTGACTGTAAGGTTCAACATAGTCTCAGAAATATCTTAAATTATTTTGGTGTCAGTTATAACCTCCTAAGAGTATGTTTGCAAAAAGGCAAAAAGTTAGTGATCATTTGTATGTTTATTTGTGAGAACTTAAGTGTGATTTTTGTGGGAAGAATTGGAAACATGTAGGATATAATTGGTTATAATTCAGGTTATTTTTTCACAAAATAGAGGCACGCAGAGAAGCTGTACTCCAGAGGAAGAGTTCAGAGGTGTGGGAAGACTGTAATAGAAAGCATGAGTGGACGTTCTGTTGGAACTCAGTTACTGGAGATCATGCCATGAACCTCAGATTAGCAGCTTCATTTAAAGTGTCAAGTTACTTAACTGTGTAACCAAAGAAAAAAAGGGAAACCGCATCATGTTAAGGAAAAATAAAAGGCTGCAGAAAGAAGGAAACAGAAAGAAAAGCATATGATTGGGTTCACCAAACATTTGTCCAACCAGATGACTGCAGATTGTGATCTGCTGTTTCCTACACAAATATGCTTATTTCTTGCTTTAGCTCATTACTTTCACAGATATGTCACAGTTCAAGAAAAAAAATCTCCTTTTTATTCCAACAAAGAAGGTGGGGGAAAAGTGTTTCCACCTTTGACAAGACTCTCTGCTTGTAGAGATGGATACCAAGATAGTGAGTGGAGTAGTGCTCATCCCCACAATCCTGACCAGGCAGGAAAAGCAATGTTTAAGCCTGTGTCCCCCAGCAAAAGCCACCTGAGGAATAAGAGCAGAATGCACCCAGAGGGTTAGGAGAGGTGGCATCGTCAATGGTCTTAAGAAAATGAATGTTGCCCAAAGCAAAGTGGTGGTGGTGCATTTCCCCATCTTCCAGGCTGCACTGTGATCTGAGTAATGCTAGTCAGGATACATCCCAGGGCTGAGCTTCTCCTGAGTTTATGAGAAACACTGTCTGCTCCCAGGAACATGTGCTATCTAATGAGCTCCTGCTTATTTTTTATTTTTTAAACAAATACACTTGGACACTTGGTGTAAATAACAACCCAGATGGGATAATACTTTTGTTCTCAAACTTTCAAAGAAGTTCCCAACCCAAAATGCAGCCAGGATCAAACACTGTTGTGACAAAATTCTTCCCTATAAACAGCATGATCCCACACCCTCCCCCACAGCTTCCACCTCCACATATATAATTTTGCGTTTAATTTTGAGTTTATTTTGGTTTGGATTGATTGACATAGTTTTGGGCATTTTTGCTTTTCCTCAGTGGGCCTTAACCATCTGTAAGTAGTAGAGTGAATCTTGCCAATGAACTTTGTTGTGCTTTTGCTTTTGCATGAAACCTGGTTTTACTGATGGTTTTGCTGATGCTTCTTTCAGTGATCTTTAAACACTCATTTATGACAAAACTCTAGCCCTTCCTCTCATGAGACAGCAGGCTTATAGAAACATAGAATAGGTTAGGTGGAAAACATCCCTAGGATCATTAAATCCATTAACCCAGCACTGCCAAGCTCACCGCTAAATCATGTCTGTAAGAGGCACATCTCCTGTTCTCTAAATCCCTTCAAGGATGGTGACACAACCTCTACCCTGGGCACCCTGTTCCAATGATTAACGACCTTTTTAGCGAACAACCTTCTTCTAACATCAAAACTAACCCTCCCCTGGAGAAACTTCAGCCTATTTCCTCTTGTCCTATTGCTTATTACTTAGGAGAAGAGAGTGATCCCCACCTGGGTGAAACCTCCTTTCAGGCAGTTGTAGAGTGCTAAGGTCCCCTCTGAACCTCCTTTTCTCCAGGTTAAAAACCCCAGTGACCTTCAGCTGCTGCTCATGGGACTTGTGATCAGCTTGACTTCACCAGCTCCATTGTCCTTCTCTGGATTTGCTCCAGCACTTCAATGTTTTTCCTGTAGTGAGTGGCCCAAAACTGAACACAGGATTCCAGTTGTGGCCTCACCGGTGCCCAGCACAGGGGGACAATCCCTGCCCTGCTCCTGCTGGCCACACCATTGCTGGCACAGGCCAGGATGCCATTGCCCTTCTTGGCCACCTGGGCACTGCTGGCTCACGCTCAGCTGCTGTCACCAGCACCCCCAGGGCCTTTTCCTGTGGCAGCTTTGCAGCCACTCTGCCCCAGCCTGTGGCACTGCCTGGGGTTGCTGTGACCCAAGGGCAGGACCCAGCCCTGGGCCTTGTTGAGCCTCACACCACTGGGCTCAGCCCATGATCCAGCCTGCCCAGATCCCTCTGCAGAGCCTTCCTGCCCTCCAGCAGATCAGCACTCCCACCCAGCTTGGTGTTATCTGTTAAGTGACTGAGGGGGCTCTCCACCCCCTCATTCATATTACTGACAAAGACAATAAACAGGACAGGCCTTTGTACTGAGTCTGGGGGAACAACACTTCTGACTGATGGCCACCTGGAAGTAACTCAATTCACCACCGCTCTCTGGATCCAGCCATCCATTTTTTGTCCAGAGAAGAGCACACCCATCCAAGTTGTAAGCAGACAATTTCTCCTGGAGAATGCTGTGGGAATTGCTGTATATAAAAACCTCTTTTAAGTTCTGTTGTACATCATAGGAGTGGGTTTGTGTAAACGTTGTTCTTAAATCATCAAACAGTCAACCCAGAGTACACTCAGCCTCAGTACATGTTTCCTTCCTCACCCATCCCACATAATAATTTTCTATCTTGTCTTGAAAAGCTAAACATAATCTCTTATTTACTGAGAAGAAAAACAAATGCTGGGCTCCCAGTGCCTGTTAATGCATCCAGATGTTCTCCCACTTGCCCTGCAGGGTAATATGGAAAAAAGGCTAAGTGTTACTGGTTGTGCTCCTCTTCTCTCACAAATATAATTTCTCAAATTCCAGCTTGGTTCCAGCAGAAAATTCAAATTAAAAAAACCTTTCTGAAATGCTTTTCAGCTTCTTCATAGCTCATCTTTGAAACTACCCAGTCTTTTTAAAAAACATTTGGTTCACTTTCCAGTCACTTTACTTCTTGACCTTGCAGATGTTAAGAAGTGGATCCAGAATGTCTTTATTATCTTGGGGTTTGCTTCCAAAGTTCTTTTTTGTGCAGGTGTCCCAGAGGACCAGCTGAAGTATGAGAAACCAGAATCTTTGTGCATTGGCTACCATTCCTACCTAGAAGCTCAGACAAGTGAAATTGTTATGCAAAGTTATTAACAGACATTCAGTTACAGGATGAAAAATAAGATCCATTTCAACAGCAAAACTTATGCTCATGAACCTGCACACACCTGCACAATAACAAGACATACTTGGTTTTGTCTGACTCCAGGTCTGCCTTGGGAATGCTAATCAATCTGTGCAATGCTATAATCATTGGATTTGCTTCATAGCACTTCATAATTATGTACAGTCTGTTTTTCTCCAGTTGCCTATAATCCACCTCTCCCCGACGCAGTGAGGGACATTCAGGCTTCGCAGTGTACTGGCTATAGCCTATGTTTGCTGTGCTGATGTTATGTGTAACAGTAACTACTAAAACACTTCAAGAGTTTATGAAGTCCCTGCAAGTGAATAAAGCAGAAACTTAACCAATAGTAGCACATCTGGGCACATAACGCTGTGCTGCTGCTGCTGCTATTAGCAGTAGCTGTTTCCATTTTTATCGCCTACCCCCCTCAACATGCTACTCAAAGCTGGGCATAAAGTACAGATGGTAAGTGCCATGAAAGTACAGCTGTCTCTGCCCCACTGGGTAGCAACCAGCCAGAACAAAATAGGAGAGTGGGAAAACTCACTGAAAATGCTTAGAGCTATCAAAACACAAGCAGCAGGTTTTTACAGGTCTATTGCCAAGTCCCTTACTCTGGTGGGTATGATGCTGGCTTTGGGCATTCCCTGACAAAACAGCATTGTGATTTCTAGAAGGGGCTCATAAGAGTGTGGGGCAGCCAAGACCATACTGATGCAGTTTCTCACAGCTCCAGCTTGCATCTCCAAGTCTGCAACCCTGTAGTTAAAACCTACCCTATGCCTGCTATTGAAACCACATTGTGTCATTCCTGGGTTATTTTGCATTGTCTTCTGAGTGCTTATTATTTTGTTTAATTTATTCACACTTTGTATGATTAAGTTGCACCAATGCAACTAAATAATCATGAGAATAATCCAAGACAACAGTATTGTTCTATTTATCAATATAAGTTTGTTCTCGCTTTTATTCCTGGTACATAATAAAGCTTCCCCTAGGAACTGAAGGCATTTAATTTCAGTTTCTAATGACAAAATGAAGCAAATAACAACCTTTTTGAAGTTTCACCCTCTGGCAAGGCTCGCAGAGCCTGGTTTTACCTCATTCAAAAGGTTTAACGAGACATGGATCGTCTTGTGCATGTGTTTATGGAAAGAGAAAGAAAGAAGAGCTGTCAACAGCTGGGAAGCATGAGACTGTGTGAAGCAAAATAGGCTTTGTGAGCTGGCCTCAGGTATCCCTCACCTACCTAGGTCTCCATGTGGAAAATAGGTGGTGCCAGAAGAAGGTAACTATGAGGAAAGGTTAACGTGCCCCCAAGCTTATCTGTTTTCTGTGACAAAAAAGGCACTCCCTCTCATAACTAACTGCCTTGTTTATAAGCATTTTGTTATTTTGATCCAGCCCTGAAAGAGTTTGTTTAGAGCAAATTGTAATCAGTTTTCAGCAATGCCTGGAGCACTGACTCTACTGGTCCTGAGAGACCAGACCTGTAAGTGCTTAAGGGATACTCAAGCTGGAAGAAGCAGTCCCTGGGAGCAATAGAGGGTTTCTTCCTAGACTTCACAATAGAGGAGTTTCATATTGGCAGAGAAATGCATGGAAAAAGAAGCTGGCAATTGGTAGAGCAAGATGTAGCTGGGTTGTCCACAAACAGACCTCTATCCCAGAGAAATTAAATGAATTGAAGACATATGAGGGCTTTGGTCTTTTGATTTAAAAGTTATCCATGTGTGGAATGAATTTAAGGGGTTATTTAAAATCCTAATTAATAATGCCTTGCCTCAGACTTTGCTCAGCCATCTATTCAGTTCCCTCTCTATTCCATTTCCTCTTTTGGACAGATTTTTCAAATTTCTATTACACTGCATAGTGAAATAAAAGTGGGTAGCTTTAAGAGCAAAGAACAGTGACTTGTCAGGGCCCTTACTGAGAAAACACACGCTCCCTAATACTGATGTACTTCTGTTGTGTAATATTCCAGATGACCACACACATAGCCGATGCTTAATGCTGCCTCTACCAGCAACAAAAGTGTTCCTCCTCAGGATTTGCACAGATTTCTTCCTTTTGAATAGCCTAGAGAAACATTTTTCTCTCATTTCCAAGCAGACAACTTAATTATATTAAAATGGCTTTCCTTCCAAAACTAATAGGTGGTTACCTTTGTTTACAATTAGTAGTTATGACAAAGTTTGAAGCTCTTACAATGTGAATACTAAGGACATATTCCCAGAGACTCAGAAAAGCGAGTCATCTCAGTGATGCCAGCTAAGATTAGAAATTCATGATCCCAGGACAGATGTAATGGAAGATTACAGATACTATTTCTTTAAAACTGAGTGTTATAGAGCCAATTGAAACAACAAGGAACCTTGCATATCCACTTTGCATGAATCATTATCAGGGATCTTGCTATTACCAGAGCTGGAAAAGTAAATAATAAAAATAAAAATGAAAAAAAAAAAGCTGTGATTTTAAAAGTATCTTTTAACCACGGAGTTCTAGAATTTAGACACTGCTTGAAAATATTTTCAGAACAATTCTCTAAGACAAATTTCACCCTATAGGGTAAGCAACCTGTTTGACATGATCACTGAATATATTAAGGACTCAGTTTCCTGAGTCACATTTTTTGTTTCTGTACTCTGAAAAGATAAATAGAACTTTTCCAATTAGCTTTCTTCTGCAGATACTCATAATCTGGAATTGGATTTCTACTTCATAATTTAAGTGTACAATGCTTGTTTAAATTTTGCTCTACTCACAAGTAGTTTTGAAACTACTTTCATTGGCTGCAAGGGGCATTGCAAATGGAAGCAAAAGAGATACAAGGACATTTTGAGCAACTCAAAGAATGTGAAGAATTCCTCTCAGATAATCTTCACAGTGTGTTTTCATATTATTGTTTCAGGAAAAGTAGGCTTGCGACAAACAGGCCCATTCAGACATACAAAATTGTTCGGCTCTATCTTAAAATTTGTTGCAAATTTCTTGCTGTATTTCAGAGCTTATAAAAATGGCAATAATTAGCACAATTACTTCCGTTCTTTATTTTCTGTAAATCTACTGAGGTTGTCATCACTTGGCAAAACACTTGCTAAAAGGTGTCACATTCTTCAAAAACATATCCCCAGTTATGGAGTATAATACTGCAAATATAATGCAAATTAAAAGAATAATGAGAGTTTCCAGCTTTGCTTGAGAATGAGAGTTGCTAGTATATGAATCATAATAAAATATCACTCTGAAAATACCCTCATATTCTTCGTCTGGTGTTTTGATCCCTACTATTCAGCAAGTGTATTTTCTCTATGACACCTAGGCCTGATATTTCCTTATGCCATAGATTTTTCTTTCTGTTGTCTTTTTTACAAACCCAGAGTAAAGCAGCCCTAGCCAGCTTGCCTCAAAGCTTCCAGGAAGTGTGCTCTGTTTGTTAAGAGCATTGTTTTCTATTCAGGGGATTTCCTATGTTTATTCTGGAAACGGTTTGTTCAGAGCTTCCCCACAGCCAAGGAAACCCAAGTCTCCCTCACTTACTTTAATCATGTTCTTCCGAACTGGAATCAGACAGCAGACACTTCTGCTGAGACACCTCTGTCCCTCCCCACTCCGAGTCTCATTTTGAAAATGGTTATCTGAATTCCACGGTAAGAGGAGGTTGCACATACCTCAGCACTCCAGAGAAGCTTTCCCATCACATACATGGCCTCTCAACATGAAAATGTTTAACCTTAGAGGTGCATCAGGAAATAAACTAATTTTAGAGGACAATGTTTTTCCTCCACTGTACTGTAGTGAGCAAATCTGTGTGCAACAAACACATGGTGACCTCACACCCAATATATTGCATATTTTTGCACTTCTGGACAAAGCCTGCTATGTATTTGCCAAGGCTTATTTCTTGTTTCAGTAACGATATTCCCACCCCCCTCCCCCATTAATTACAACACTTAAACCACTGTCATAACTGTCTCAATAATTCATCCTAGAGATAGATAGCAAAGGTGACAAGAGAAAAACACGCAATTTCCCTGCTAATTAAAGCATGTATTCTCTTACTGTATACTGAGCCAGACAAAAATGCCACATTTACTGGCACTCCTACAGAGGCAGGTGTCTCACAGCTGAATACACATGCTGTGAAATACTATTTCAGACACACTAGTTTAAGTCCTTGCTCACCCTCACTCTGCTTTACCAGTTTTACATTCTGCCAGGACAGAGCTGCAGGAATTTAGTTTCCCTTTCGCCTTCCTTAACAGTGTCCTAAGCAATATATATTTTTCTGTCATTTCTGCATAGCAACAGAAGTGCAGAAGGAAATATGGATCAGTGGGTAGGCCTTCAAAAATCACACAGATCTTTCCCCACAATTGATTTCCTATATCTATACCTCATAAAAAGCAGCATGAAAATTCATAATTTTTTCCCCCAATGAAATAGAAAAGTTTCACTGATCTAGATCACAGGCACCTACAGAGCAAGTTAACTGAGATGACCCAAGCAGCCATAACAGGCAGCAGCAGGTGTCTCTTTGATGCATTTTAGCAGACCCAGACATGATCACCACTGAAGTAATAAATACAATATAACTATCATGAAAATTCTTGCCTCAATACTTAGATTATCTCTCAGTTTTGATTAGTTCAGAACTAACCTAAAGGCATTTTTAATTTGTGGATTTTCTGCCCTCTTTGTGCAGAGGTATTATACAGTGCCTAAAAATAAGTTGTACCATAGTTCCCAGTTTTGCATCTGTCCTAAAGGAGAACAGAGAACAAGCTTTGCCTCAAGCAAAATGATAATTGAGAAAAAAGCTGTAAGAAGTGTCAGCGTCTCTTTCTAATAAGTGGGCAAAGTGGGAAAAAGCCACAGGCAGAATGTCGTGCTGGTTCCATAAGGTGAGCTAATAGGAAATGTCAGCAGTTTTCATGTTCAAGGGGCTGTGTTTTGTTTCAATAAATCTTTACTGAATCTGGTAGAATAGAAAATATTTGCCATCCAGTACAATGGAATCTGGTACTCCGTATCACATTGGAGGATCTGTCAAACGGAAAGGGAAGAAATGCCTTTATTATACTCCTTATCCATTTTCATAAATCTAGATGATTTCAGGCCAGGAAAAGATAAGATTATTCTACTTGGTCTGTGCAGTGTAATCCAAGAATCCTTCCTTTCCAAGAATAATTCCTCTGTCAAGTCCATATCTTGTGTCTGAAATAAAACATAATTTCTGCAATGCAACATGTTCTTCAATTAACAGCTTTGAAGTAGCTTATGTTCCCAGATAAACAAGAGCAGTAGTCAACTGCTCAAATAGGTATCTGTGAATTTGTCCAGCAGCAGCCACCTGCCATCAAATTTTGTTATGTCATTGTCTGCTAGATTTGTTTAGTCATTCTCTCTCTCTCTCTCCTATCTGAAAGTTGTTTTTTTGTGCAGGCTTGCATCAACTGCAAGAAGTCACTCTTAATTTTGTCACTCTGCTTGACATACTACGTAGACCTTCCTACATTTTTCTCTACAAGGGAAGCCTGCCAGACCTTAAAGCATCTTGTTCTTTTATGGTCCACTCCCAGATTTCCAGTGCTGTCCTGAAATGAAGTTACTGGATTTGACACAGCCGTCTGTTCCATACAAAAGTAACACCATCTCCATGGTTGTGCTCAATAATCCCGTGCTTGGATGTTCCCTGAGCATCAGAGAGACACTACTACTGACTCCAGCACAAGCCCAGGTAGGGAGTACCACCCTCTTCTTGGCAGGCTGGGCTCCAGCCTTGGCTGCTCCATCTCCTCGCATCTCTGAATGCTCAATAGCACTGAACGGGCAGCTGTTTATCCCTGATGTTCACATGTAAAATGTTCACATTTACATCTAAATTACATTTACTAAATTTCTGCTCTGGACATCAGCATGCTAATGCTCATTAAAAAAACACAAAGATTATGTTACAGCAAGGCCCTAGAGCCTTGCAGACACAAGAGCACAAAAAAGCTGTAGTCCTGCATAATTTTCCCTAATGGAAGGCTCTCATAATTTTCCATAGCACACATTAAGACCCATGATCTTCTGTCCATGAAGAATATTTGTAGGATGGCTTTACCTAGCAGTTGCATCATTAAAATCAGTTAAACTTTTGATATATGTGGAATTATTCACATGCAAAATTGTTTGCAGTATCAAAATCCACACTGCTTGATCTAGCTAAGTATAGAAAGTGTAGAAATAGCCTTGATCGTTTTCCCAGCATGCAAATCCCTTTTTTCATCAATAGAATTAGTGATGCTAATGTCTGCCTACATAAAGCTAATAGTGGGATTGAAATCGAAGTTAAAAAATGGAATCAGAATATTCAGGTAATGCTATTTTTTCCGTGCAGGGCCATGTTTGTGACAGAAGATGGATTGATGCAAAGGGCTGTGAAGGTGAGTTGGCACTAAGACAAATACAGAGATACTACATGGAGCAAATGGCATCTGAGTAGGAGTGAAAAGCCTACTGAGACTACAAAAAAGTAACAATCTTCACCTCAATGAGCTTTAGCTCAGACTCTGAATCAGACCATTGATTTATTTCAACCTGAAAAAGTAAAACTGATACCATTCTTTGAAAGGCTGATGCAATGCAGCGGGATATAAATTTCAAGACAGTGCTAGGATTGCTTCTTAAGTGTCTTTCAATGCTTGAAAAATGTTTTCTTCCACAGAGGAGCCCTTGAAGTCCCATGCTGTATCTTGCCATGGGAGAGTGATCACAGTATGCTTCACTTGGAGGCCTAGTGGGGCATCAGGGGCCATCAATGCAGCTGGATGCCTGTGTTTGCTCTGCACAGCTGGAGAGGCTTTGGGAAGGACTCAGTACAGCGTTACTCTATGGAAATAGCTGTCATTTCAAAGCATGTGCTTCCATTATAAGGAAAGACACTTGTAAGGAGTCTCTCGCAAAAGTCATGAAGGCCATTATATGTAGGATCAGCATGACACCTCACACACAGCATCTTATGAATCCCAGATTACTCTTCAACAAATATTCCTAGCTGAAGTACACAAAGCCTTTGGTCTGCTTACACCCTGTGTACTGCAAAGTGTAATTCAGCAGTGGACTGAGAGGCTCTCCCAGGCATTGGGGCTGTTTGGATTGGAATTTGAATGCAAGTCTTCTTATACAGACTACTCCCAGATAGACCTGCAGCATTCCACCACTTCATATTTCACTGTAGGAAATTCCTGTGATAATGGAGTAACATACCATGCATGCCACAGAACATCTTTCTAATGTGTATCTATAGCTGGAAAGAAAATTATTCTTTGTTGGAAAAATTAGTGTAATCTAACTCTCTAAAATGGAAATTACTGCCTATCCTGCTCAGATTTCACAGGCTGGGAATTTCCTTCTAGCACCAAAGATTTTGTAAGTCTTGCTGCTCTGATAACAATTTTTTTTTTACTATCCATGCATCGAGTCTTCCAGATAATGACTTCTGAAATAATTATTGTAACACTCTAGGCATGTAAAAATGTTGGTGCCTAGCTAGAAAGCAGCATGCATGATTTACAAATGTCACCTTCCTCCTATTTCCCAAACTCCTATGCTTTTGCTCTTATGTTTTCAGGACAGGCATACACAGAGGTCTCAGACATGATTAGGACATCTTTGGGTTGGCTGCTGTAGAGAGAAATGTATGAGGATCCTATTCTTTAAGAGGGTACTCACACTCTTAAGAGACACTGCAAACAGGAAATCTTTTCAGAGTTTGTATTTCTGATGCCTTCTGTAGGACCCTACTGTCAACAACCCTCAGTTTCCTTATGATCTCAGCTGTTAAATGCAGCTCAGGACCAAAACAGTTTCCAAAGTGAGAAATTTAATGTGACACAACAAATGCTGACACCACTGACTGCTATGCGTCCCTACTATGCATCTGATGCATCCCTGTTTCCATGCATTAGTGTGGCGAGGCACATGGCAGGAAGGCATTTATCATCCCTAAAATCTCCTAGGCTACACAGATTACTGATCAAAAGTGCAAGAAGAAGCGAAAAAAATTAGCATTATATGAGCTTCACTGCTATGACAACAGATCAGTGAGAAGTAATTGCCTGTCACTTCACTCCCCCTCTGTCAGTGCCAAGACTCAGGCATTTCCTCTAAAAAGATGAATCTCAGGAGGCTGATACTGCAGGTTCACAGCCAACAAAGAGGCCAGCACCTCTGCACCATTACTCATGAGTATTCTGTGTAGAAGAAGTAATTCACCTAGTGCTTGGTCTGCCCTGGCAGCATCTGTACCCCTGCCAGGCAGGGGTCAGGACCTTACCCATGGTTCATGCAGACGCTGCACAGCACACAGCAGGTAACTTTCTTTCAAACCTCACAGCCATCTTCAAGTCCCTCAAGGCACTAATTTTTTCAGCTGTCCTGGGATATGCCTTGCTGCCTATTGTGGAGAGCTTTGTGGACAGTTGGTTATCCGAGAAAGGTTGCGTCGACATAATGCCGCTGGTTAAGCTAGAAGGGGACAAGTATAGGAGCCAGTAGTCAGTGTCCAATAACAGGCAAGGACATTGTGCCCTTGGTGCAACAACAGGATAGGAGAGAACATCTTTGGCAAAAATATGAAGAATAGTTTCAATAAAATATCCACAAGAATGCAGAAGTAGGCATAGTTGGCTGATAAGTAACTAACTAATAGTGAGCTAGCCTTTGCAATATGTGTAAGCCTCATTAACACCGATATAAAGATGTGTGCCTATCAATAAAGTTTGAGATTTGCTGATCACTCATATTGCGTGCCGCATTTTTCACGTCGATCCCAACACCTATGGCAAGAGAATATATGTAAAGTCATCTCAGGACAATGACAAAAGGATGAAAAGCTAGCACCATCATTATCTACATTACTTGTGCCACAAAGTGCTATTATAGGAACACAGGTGAAAACTGTAACACAACAGATTTTGCACAGCACTCTGTCTCAGCATTAAGAAACCTGCCACGGTGTGGAACAAACAATGTGGGTTACATTTACCAGACCTTGGAGTGCAGCAGATAAGTAATACTTCCTAACAATGAAATCTGAGGCCAGGTACAGGGTGTTAGTGATAAGGCTGTTATTTATGCCTGTACAAACACACAGCACCTCACACTGAAAGCTACTCCATTAACCTCTGGAGGTTTAATGAGTTACACACTCAACAGAACTTTTGAAATAGTTGCACTGCATGGATGATGACTGAAGTGTAAGATAGGCCTCCCATCCACAATGCTCAGCAAAGGTCTTGGAAGAAATTGTTTGTGAGCAATGTCTGGGAATAAAAGGAAAGTCACCTCTTTGTTCAGCTGGATTTGGACTGACAAAGCGACATGGCAAGATGCTTTTAATACAGTTTAACTTTCCTTGTGTGACAAGCTTAACAAGAAAGATAAACGGCAGGAGGACTGAGAGAGCACTTGTGAGACTAATCCCAGGTTCTGAGGTCCAAATTCACAAGTTTGTTCCTGAAGCAGATTTGTAGTGTAGAATTATTTTTTTTAATGACAACATATCTCTTGGAAATACTAAGCACTTTAGCACCTGTTTAATTAGAACAGTCCTTTTTACATGTAGATAATAAGTCAGCTGCAAGCTGGAGGTAAATTTACTCAGATTGAATTTGCAAAGTTTTGTTCCCTGTTGAGGAAGAATCATATGTGCTGGGGACGAAGTTCTTCAGCAGCTAGAAAGGTGTGTCCTGCTCATACATACAGCCTCTGAGATCCACAAGAGAATTGGGCCAGCAGTGTTGCTGCTACCATTCTCAAGACACCTATTAAAATTAATTGCTAATTTTCTGAATCATTAGGGCATGTGTCATTGTTGGATAAAGTCCTAATATCAACCAAGTGTGCTACTATCCAGCAAGCCTTGCTGTCCTGGGACAGACTAGCTCAGAATCATGTTCCCAGACTATTAGCACACTGGAAAGCCCTTCAGCCCTTCAGGTGCAATTTTTCTCTATTTCTGTTTTGTAAAATGCTTATAATCCCTTAACACAAGGGAATTCAAATGTTTATTATCAGCAATCAAAGTTATACTTTAATAACTTTTAAATAGGATATGTTGTTCCAAATTATTTTCAAAAAGCAATAGAAATAATTATTCAAATATCCTATAGTTGGCAATATCTCTTTTACATGTGAGACATGTTTTAGAGCCTAAGTGTGATCTTGTATCCACTCACCTAGACCTTAGGCTGAATTCTACTAGCATGTCAGGCTGTAGGACCATTGATCTCACTGGGGCAGTTTCCTCTTTCAAAGTGGGTCATGTATCACCTTGCAGCTTCTTACATGAAATGAACTTAATATCAATCCCTCTCAGAAATTAAGCTCACTTTGCTGGCATGTTTGAGTAAACATTAGATTTGGAAGTCTTCCGTGGCTATTTTTTTCCTTTAGGATCATTTACCCTGTCATGCTACAGCAACCTAAACATGGTACCCCATATTCTTAAGTTGGCATTCTGAAGGTTTCCTCTTTTTTTGTGGCTACACATGTTGAACTTTGACATCTTCATGTGGAAGAGAACAATGGGTGAAGAAGCAGTAATTTCTTAACAGCTTTAGGCAGAGGTCAGGCAGGGCGATAAGCCGAGAGTCAAGGTAACAATGCAGCTGACGGTCCCATTGTAGGTGCTTTGTGTGTCAGTGAACTTGATTCATACTTAGTGTGAATAGAGGAACTCTCAGCTATTTCAGGAATGTCAGCAATTTTGTCGTAAAGAAACTTTGATCTTGCTCCAGTTTCCCAGGCTCATTCATTAGCTGTGAATGTGGAGGCTAAGATAGGCTCTCTCTCTTCTGGGAGACTGACTGCCTGAAACTTAAATAAATCACCTGCTTTTTCTCCCTGTCCTCCTGGCAGTAAAACAGTCCCTCACAGGTCCTCTTGGCATGCGATGAAGCTTTTGACTCCAAGGAAATCTCTCTCTGATGCATGGACTGGGAGGAATGCCTTTGATTTTTGAAACTGAAGGTCAGATTTTATAAACATACCACCCCAAAGCTGATCAGTCCCCATCTACCCCTCCCCAGTAACATGAGATATGCTAGTGACCTTTTGGTACTTCTGACAATGTGGAAGTTGAAGAAATTTCTAGCTTTCAGAAAAAAAGCACTTGTCTTTGTCCTGCCAGTGTTTTGAATCGTGCGTTTTGTGTTCTGTGTTTTGAATCATGAAATTCTGTTCTTTCTTCCTGGACAGGCTCTCTCACACCAGGGCTGTTGAAGTAGTGTCTGAATCCCTGAGCACCATGAGCACCAGACAGGCTAAACTCTCATGAGCTATTTGCTCTCTCACCCTCTCTGCAGAGACAGAAGCATGTGCAGAGGGAAGTTTTTCTAGGCAGGGTTTGGAGCAAGGGGCTCTTTCTCTCTATTCTGATTTGGGATAAAAATTAATACTTTAAGCTATCTTTCATTTTCTATGGTATTATAATAATGCTTTTAAGACAAAGATACTTTTCTCTAAGGATCTGATTTTGTTTCTTTCAAAAACAATTAAAGCTCATTTTCCACCTCCTTTTCTCTTTGTCCCTGCTGTGAAGCAGGAAGTCATCTTTAAAAATATGTTAAGTGAAGTAGAGAGAAGCTAATTGATTCATCCAAAGGTCAGATGGTGTCAGAGTGGAAGGAGAGAATGAAGCAGAGCATCCCAGCTCTCCTGTCCTAGCATTCAGAAAACATGCTCTGCCTCAGGTTTCTCTTTGGCACCACTTACGTTCTTTAATTTCTCTCAGTTTATTTTATCTCAGAATCCAGTTTTTCTGTCTTCCAAAGTTTCTGGCTTTCCAAGCAGCACACTTATATTCTCAAACAAACAACACCCAGAATTCACCAGCACAGTTATTAAGACTCCTAATCTTACATGTAGTTACCTTAGGAAAAGAAGCCACAAGCACACTTGTTCAAACAGTTTTTGTGCCAGCTTTCTCCACATTTAATCTTATTAAAATGTTTTCACTATACAAAGGGATTCAGAAACATGTTTTAGAACATTTTCCAAACATTTTTTAAGATTATACTTAAAGCATTAAAGTTGCCAAGAGATGAGATTTTGAAAGCAGTGAAGGCAAGATTCTAGATCTCCATCTCCTCAAAGCCCATTCTTTGCATTTTCCCTCATTTCAACAAAGGTTTGGAGATGCAAACTCAAGCACAGTTGCTAAGTCTGCCAGGCATTTTAAGGGTGTTAGTGCTGACTGGATTTAAAGAGCATGTGTTGGGGTCCTCAAAAAGCCAGTCTGTTATGATATGGTGAAGGCTGCCTCTGTGATTATCCATCTACCTACAATATGGGTCAGTACCAATGAGAGAGAAAGCCATTTTTTCTGCTTAACTCTTGTGTAAAATTAACTTCTGTATTCCAGAGGTTATCTTTTGCACTCATTTTTATAGCCCTGCCATGAAAACCATGATATCTTTTACTTTCTTTCAAGTCCAAAATGTTATAGTATTAGCAGAAATCATATTTTGCAGTCCTAGAAGCAGCCTCTCCCAGTGCTTTGTGTGTGTAATGAGAGGTGCTGCAGGGAGGAACAAGATTCTCTTCTTATCTGCACACTGCTTTTGAAATCACTTACAGCTTTCTTGGACAATGAATGTATTTTCCCCTGTTATGCAGGGGGATCTGCTACAGTCTTGCTCTGATGCACAATAAATCAAACCATTCAAGTATGCCATAATAAAAATACTTGCTTTGAAGTGCAACCTTAAATATCTAATTCTGTAGTAGTAACAACGATGCCTTATCATAGTTTTTTTTTTTTCTTTCAGCCTCTTTTCTCTGTCGAGTTGTTTTGTTAACACATGTGGCTATCTAAC
The DNA here is from genome assembly GCF_028551555.1 of Melozone crissalis. Classification (NCBI taxonomy): domain Eukaryota; kingdom Metazoa; phylum Chordata; class Aves; order Passeriformes; family Passerellidae; genus Melozone; species Melozone crissalis. Next base: position 49,058,306 of record NW_026535783.1, read on the forward strand.
AATTGCATTTTTGATTCCAGATGTTTTGGCAAGACAAAGCATTAAACGGTCATATACATCCCAGAAACCTTATACCACCCAAGTAGCTGTTGCATCAATTACTAATGCAAGACTACCAAGATAATTCCTCCCTCTTTCTTCCCCTACTGCTAACCCTTTAGTCATCAATACAAAATGACAGCAATTCTTTTCCACAGCTACTATTACAAAAAAATCCAGGGTGGGAAGTTTAAAGCCTCATGCAAATAAGATCCATGTGGTTTTGATGGAGGAAGAAAAAGGTATTTTAATTAAATAATGAGCTCAGGCTCTTTCATGATGAACACAATGAGCAGCTCATTGATAAAAGTATATTTGGGCACAGAGACACGCATATATGCACACATATGCATGCAAAAGTACTTCTTTTGCAGGCTGTTTAGTCATAGTTTTGAAAAATACTTTTCTTCTGCAGGACAACAGAAGTAGTGAGAAGAGGCCATCACTAATTTTATGCATATTTTCATGGCAGAGGTGTATTTTTTGAAGAAGATAACCCTATGTTTTTCCACTTGCTGTACAATACCATTACCTCTTGGTATGGACCTTTCTGAGGTGTTCCTCCACTGCTTGTAGTCATGAGTTAACAGAGCAATAAATTGAGAGATCCTAGATTGCAGCCTAACAGAGATTAAACCCTGAAACCAGCTGTTCAAAATAGAAGAAAGAGAGATGCATAAGAAGTCAGAGGAGTAAAAAATTACAGATTATTTTAAACAATTTTCTATATCTCATCTCCCATGGGAAATAAGGATATGTAAATTACTGGCCTATTACCATGCTTCCTCCTACATTTTCTCCCACTCTAAAAACCTTATCACATATTGCAGTAATTTTCCTTTCTTTTTAGTAAAGTTGCAGTCCCATCATAGCCTCAGGGCTTTGGATTAAATTGGGCAAACCATAGCCAGACTTTCTGCTCTGTGCTTTCCAAAGAATCTATCAGTTTTACTCTGGATGGCAGCCACAAGGGAGTGATCAAAGACGTAAACTCCTGAAAGGAGTTGCACGTAATGGCCTGTCAGTTCTGCCATTGCCTGCAAGGATGAGCAAAACCAGATCTCTCTCTCTTACCTACCTGGGTGACTGCAAACTCTGGGCAGATCAAGATCAAATGCCAGATCTTCAGACTCGGTGAATGGCAGGGAACACGTGGCTTCATTGCCTTTAATTCCTGATAGTGCAGGACTTCATGGGGGAAGGCATGACCAAAAGCTAGATTGAAAGCGTCAGAACAGTGGAGTAGAAAACAGATGGGGTAATGAAAGCTGTGACTAAGCAGAGACCTTGGAAGTGAGGAGTCTAACCTGAAGACTAGAAGATGCCAATTCAAAGAGTAATGACTAAGTGAAAGTCACATTCAAAGAAAATTATTTTAGCAATTGCATTTTTACTGGAGTAAAAAAGAACACGACTTGAGATCCTCTGCAGAAGAGGAAAATGCATTATGAGAGGGGAGAAGCAGCAGAAATTATGGATAAACACTTGACCAGTGAGATAGGGGGAGACAGACAGATATGAGAGAGGGTCCATGCTGCTATAGATCAGAGTAGGCTGGAGTTTTCCAGCCCAGTATTTGCACATGGCCAGTGTCACAGGCTACGGCAGCTCATCCAGGCAAGGCTGCTCTCAACTTTACATGCCCCAGGACAGAACTAGCAGGAGCTGGATATTGACCGAGAAGGAATCAACATAAGAACCATGAAAATGTGGGGAAGATGAGGCACAGAGATTCTTCCTGCTCTCACAGGAGCTCTTGCCCTCTGTCTGTCTGTATATGGGGACTTCCTTAGCCCACATGCCATCACCCCCTAAACTTCATGCCCCTCAGCTATGGCAGGGACATGATAAAGCCTTTCAAGAATTTCCAAAATCATCTAATAAAGCAACTAATTTTTCATTAGAGTCTTTTTGACCATTTAGTGAACTCTTACCATAGTAAGGAGTGCTGAAATGAATGTCTACATCTTTAAGCTTTGCAGACCTTAGAACATATCTCTAGGGCTTATGTGTAACAGTAATATTTCAAGGTCGTCTTTTAGTTCCCCAATGCCAAATTTACCAACCTACTTTCTTAAGAGTGTTTTTTTAAAATCTCATTTGGTTTCATTCCTTTTTTTTTAATGGAAGACTCTCTGTAGCTGAAACTCTAGTATTTCTTTAGCCAGGGAGGCTGACATGAGCAGAATGAGTATGTGAAGTTCATTAAAAGCAAGTCATGTGAATAAGAACCTACAAAGAAAGCTATTAATAATGCCTGAGAAACTAACAAGGCTTCAGGATCTGGCCAACTTGTGCAGCTTTCACATTAAGTCATAGTATACTGAGCCCACTGAATGAAGGCCAGTTCTAGGGAGACAAATTATGGCAAAGGATAAACTCCTGTTTCAGTTTTTACAGATGCCATCCCACTTGTCTCAAACTGATAGGGACTTTTATAGAGCAATCACAAACAAAAAGGGAAGGCTGGTACTTTATTTTAAGTAAAATAATACCATAATTTTTCTTGAGGAAACCAATGTTATACTGAAGGGTAAATAATATAGTTTCTATATGGTTTTTCATGTCAATAATTATTGAAGTAGAATAGCTAATGATGTCTAACCAGCCAAACTTAGCCGCTACTATATTGCATGTCACACATCCACAATTTTTAAAAATTAGAAGGATGGTACTTCAATTAGGTTAAAATCTCAAACCTTAAACTAGGTCATGTTCATTTTTACACTGCTCCTGAGTATTAAAAGACTAAAAGTTTCAATCTAGAAGACAACATTCTCTGCCTCTTTACATATATGCATATACATGCATGTATACAAATACATTCAGATCCATATATAATTTATCTTCATTTATTCAAGAAGCCCACTCACAATATTCAGCTTCAAAATAACCTGTCAAAAGTTGATCAGAAGGTTTAACACAGTGCAAGTTTTAACCAGTTGTTTTTTCAATTTACCAATTGGTATAATAAGTGATAATGACGTCGTCCATGTGGAATATATTCCATTTTATTTATGACACTAAAAAAAAAAAAGATTGGACTTCCCCATGCATCCATCATCAAATCACCTACACAATGGAAAATGACAAGCAAACTGAGATTTCAACTGGCAAGACACCTGGGCAGAAGCTCAGACCCCAGGTTTTTTCCTCTCTTATTGTGAAACAAAAGAAATGTCCATTGGAAAAAAGGGAGGCCAAAATGTTCCCCTCAAAGGAGACAAATACTGGACCAAAACACTGCAAAGAGTCAATCAAATGGCTGTGGAGGCCAAGAATGTTAAGAAAGAATCTGAGCCCTTGGCTGCTGGAAGCTGTAAGAATTCATCAGGGGAAGGTTTACCCTGTATGTGCCTTTTGCAGACACTGAGCGTATACTGACCACTGTCAGCAGAGATGGGATGCTGGGTAAGACAGGCTTTTGATCAAGCCCAATATATCAACATTTACACTGCCGTGCCAAGCAAAAATGGAATTACTGAAAGGGAAAATAATCTAGCAAAATAAAAATAATTTATTTACTTCCACAAATGCACCTGCTATTCTCTTTTTCAGTATTTGCCTGGAAATCTGCTTGAAACTATTCTGAAGAAAAAATTTGTGAAGGCCTGTTGGGTCTTCCTCCGTTGTAACAGCCAGTCAACAGCAAGGCAGCTGGCTTGAGCTTTGCTCTGTGGTTAGACATATCTTCCTGAGCCTGCCATTGCAATGAGAGTAACTGCCAGACCCTCTTATCTTTTTTTCATGACTTCCTGTGTCCTCCCTCACTTTTTTACCTGCCTCACTAAAACCATTTACTGATGCTGTGAAATTTGGCCCTGTGAATAAAAGCTTAGGTGCTAAAACAAAGAGATGGAAAGATTCCTCAAATGAGTGGAAATGGGCTGATCACATGTATGAACAATATATGTATCTTCCCTTTTACACATCCATTTTCTCTTTCAGGTAAATATTGATATTGATATTGAGTGTGATGAGATCACAGTGAGCCCAGATCTGAAACTTGGCAGGTGTCTACCTCTTTTTAGGACCTAAACTAAGAGTTACTACAGATTTAGATACATAAATGCAAGTTTGAATATGGTAATGCAGAAAACAAGACATTCAACTTGTGCAGAATTATTTGTCTTTGTTGGGATGTACTGAAGATATTTTTATTTCATCACACTTGACCAGGAGATAGCCATCACCTACGGTCTCATATTAGCTGTCCCTGCGCTGGAAGTTGAACTTCTCTAACTCTTGCCCTCAGTGTAACATATACTTCATTTTATATATAATGAAATGGATGTCTTTTTTGCCCTAATTTTTAAAAATTATTTTGCTTCAGAGGAGCATTAAGAAACTCTGATTACCATCAAGCAATTTTAAACAATGTATTTTCAGCTCTGTCTCCAAATGGTTACCTCTAAGTCAAAATATATTAAGTGTACCTAAGAGTTTACCAATTATTCCAGAGATGTTAGGTTATTTCTAGGATGATTACTGTGGTGTCCATGTCACTAGCAAGTGCTAATCCAGGCATGTGAACCCTGGCATTTATACCTACTAGATAAATGATGGCTTTATCTATTTAGATAACTAAGTTATGCTGGGAGCTACTTTGACAAAGTCATGGGACTTAAATGCAGTTACCTTTCAGACAGAGAGCAGAAGACTCTTAATTTTTAAATGGATTATTTACATCAGTATGAGATATAAGCAATAACTACAGATCCTAATTCCTATGGTAATTAGGAAAATAAGAAAGAAAAACTTGAAACAGCTAGAAATCCCCTCATACCTGCCTCCCCTTATCTCTTAGCTTGTCAATACCCTAGTTAAAGAGATTGCAGAATTTCTCATGACTCTGACCAGAACTGCAGGATCCTCTGCTCCAGAAATATGTGCAATATTTATTTTCTATTAAATGGTACCTTCTTCTGCTTCTAGCCTTATCCAATGTATGTCTAAATAACACAGCCTGGTTTCCTTTCCTGCTCCTTTGTGTTGTTCTGAAGTGATTCCTGACATGCTCTAACAACAGGTCTATAATCTAATACTAATCTGCCTTCAATAATAAGACAAAATGAAGCTGCAAATCTCTTCTGTATTTGCAGGACATGAACTGCACAGCTTAAAGAGCCCACAATAGGCAACAATATTAGAAAAAGTCAGTCAAGAAAGGCTTTTACCAAGATATTAATCACTACAGTATCAAACCAAAAATGTAAAAAAACCCCCCCACACAGATATAGGAAAGAAACATCCAGAAGAAACTGATGGAAGCTTGCTTTAGAATAAAAGTTTTAGGACAAGTTCTAACTAATGTCAGAAAAGCCGTGGAAGGCTCAGTTTAAATCCTGTAGAATAACTTATAAAGATTTAGTTGCATGACTCCTGCTATAATCAAAGAAAATGAAGAGGCTAGAAAGCTTGTAAAGTATCTCAGAAGTCAGTAACTCTAATGTTCTTTTCCCTCTTCCATCTTACCTCATTAAATTTCCTATATTAGGTGTTCTTCCTGTCACAGTTTAAGTAAGTTAGTCTCCAGTTGAGTTGCCAGCCTGTAAATCACAGTTTGTGTTTGTTTTGTTTTGGGTTTTTTTCTGGAGCTTTCAAATATTAGTGGGGATAGCGCACAAGAAATGGCAGGGTGGGTTCATCTGTGCTGCAGGTCCACTCATCTGAGAAGCCACAGAACCAGCACAGCTGGGATTCAAGAACAGGAGAACATCTTAACTGACCAATGGGTAATATCCTGGGCACAGCTGGTCTCCTCTTCAACTCTTTGGCAAGCTTTAGAATAACTCATGAATTTTCTATGCCACTGGTTTGATGCTCAGAGGGCTTTTTAATTGGGAGCTGTGGGTTGGTGAAAAACACGGGCCAGCAGCAGCAGAAAAAGCACAAAGGTGAGGTCAGCATCCTGCTGGGTATCAATGGCAGCCCAGCTGACATGATTTTTCACCCTTTTTCCCAATGTAAAACTTCACAGTTCTGCTGAAATTGATGCATTTTTACTGGAGTGGAGTGAGTTTCATCTCTACATAACCAGATGACTTATAGTTTTTACAGTCCCTGTAATAAGAATGAAACACAGTCTGTTAAGACTAAAACGTAGTTATGTACTCTGAATGCACTCCACTGGAAAACACCTTGTGCGACAAGCCAGTGCAGCTGGATGGATGGCTTCCTCTCCATTTGAGGACAAACGGAAACAGGAGGATAATGCAATGCCTTCTCCAGCCAGAACATGCCTTGTACAGAAGCCTCATTGTATTCGGATGCATTTATAACTGCGGGCCATGACACAAAGTCACAAAAGAGGTACAAGCTGCTCCTTACAATGGCCTGATGCCTCAGCCATAGACAAAGAAAGCTATTGGCTGAGCAGCACTCAGAGCAGTCTGTAATAGAATCCTTCTCAGCTTTGGCGTGAGTGATGTGCCTACTAATGATCTCACTGGCTGGTCTGTATGTCATAAAACTCAAAATGGCTCAGAGGCTCAAGGGACAGGCTGATTGAGAGAGCTGGAAGAGGACTATGGGCCCTTCAGGGATGAATCACAGACAACAAATAACATTTCCCATTGCAGTGCGACTAGGCTGGGTAAGCATCTAAGAGTTGACGCTCACTTCCCAAGTTGTCTAGGCTCAGACAACTCTGGCCTTGTAAAGGAAGGGCACCACCACAGCCCACAAGCAATCCATGGCCACTCCAGCACAGTGCTCCTTCCGTCAGGTTAAACACCACTTCCTCACTTTCCTAGCTCCTAGGCAAATGACAATCTGCCCCACTTGATGAAGAACTTAGCTGCATGAAAGGATTCACGCAGCCCACTGCTGTCATATAGCATAATCTCCTGCTGAAAGATTCCCAGAACAGTTTATGGGTGTATGTGTGCAGAAGAAAAACTGAAAGGAAATTTGAAAATGTTCCTATGGGATACAGTGAGAAACTTCAGCTCCTCAGAGGTCCAAATCAGAGAGCAGAAGCTGATTCTTTTGTTCCACATCCTACAGAGCATGTGGAACAAAACTCAACTCTACCAGTTCATAGATTAAGAAATTCTGCTACATTAAACTTGATCATTAACAGGAGATTTATTTCCGCTGTCTTGCCCTCTGACAAGTCACAATAATGCAAATCAAAATGTTCTTGTCACACCTTGATGGTAGGAAAGCTCGAATAGCAGACTGTCTGAGAGGAAAGGTACCTCATGAGGAGACAAGGCCTGCATGAGTGGTCACTGGCCTTAAATTGAGGTTCTGGACTTTCCAACATGGCACTAATCACCTCTGACTAAACACCGCCATGGCAGAAATTACTTAGCTGGATCAAACTACCCAAATAGGTGATGTTTCTGGCTTACATGGGCAAAAAAACACCAGCAAAAATCCAGGAGCTTAGTGAGACCACTTCTCTCACGACTGCTGGGAGAATCTCTGAACAGAAAGAGCCAAAAATATACAGGCAGATTTGGCTGCAGTAGAGAGGAACATATTAATTCTGTAGAAAAGCATCCCAGAAAAAGATCCACCCCCATATCCTCTGATCCTCAGTCCATCTCATGCCAGCCCATTACACTTTAATCTGGGCTGAAAAGTTTAGTGGAAGAATTTCAACAGCCAACCTCCTTCTGTCACCATCATACACAAGAATGGATAGGAAAAAGCTCTGCCTTTCTGATTGCATTGTTGCAGGCTGTTGTACCTCAGGATGACTCCAAGTCATTTACACAAAGGGTCCTCACACTGCTCCTCATAATGGAAGGCCTACTGGTCTAAATGAAACTACCTAGCTTTTTTTCTGGAAATTAAAGTAATATTGGATGTTACATACTGAAACCTTAATGAAATAAAGAAGCTTCAAAGACTTAATATTTATGCAATGCAGATAGGTATTGCTTTTATATGAAACAGGAGTGGCTGTATGCACATTGTTGTAATCTCAAAATGGCACCTTATTATCAAAATGAGGTCAAGGCCTGAGATATTAAAAATCCAGCTGGAAACAGCAGTTTCCCAGAAAAGCAGATTGCTCTATGACAGCTACCCCACCCCCAAACAAAACCTAGGTGAAACCCAAAATGACCAAATGACCAAAATGACTCATTGAGTTTGCAGTGATGCCTTTCATTTTAACACTCATATTTAAGTATCTAAAGTAAAACTAGCTTTATATACAAAAGCTTTTACTTTATATACAAAACAGGAAAAGAAGAGGGTTTAGGATTTTTTTGTTGTTGTTGGGGCTTTTTGTTGCTTTGGGTTTTTTAATGGTTTGGTTTCATTTTGGTTTTGTTTGTTTGTATGTTTGTTTGTTTGGGATTTGTTTTGTTTTTTCTTTTATGTAATCTATAAACATGTTTCAGGGCTTAAAGAATGAGGCAAATTTTTAACTGTCTTTGTTCTTCTACTAGAATCCAAAAGGAAAAATTTTGGTCTTTGAGTTTGTAGGAAGTGTTGCTTTACGTTTTTGTGTGAAACTTACAATTCAGTTATTAAAATGCTCTGGGCTTCAGAGCAATTCAAAGGTGAGAAATAAGACAGAAGTTGTACTACATTGCAATCCTGAGATATGGCAGACTTTCCTAAGAAATCAATTCACACAGCTGTGGCTTTAGAAGAATTAGACACACCTAGCAGATCAAACCCAGATGGCAAGAAAATGTTCCCAGGACTGAAATGATAAACATGCTGACATCACAGTAATTGATTTGTTTTTAAAATGCAAAGGCCTGTGCATAAAGATTATGCTTTGATAAAAGCCCCATAATTTGAAATGTGTAACTGTTTTCTATAGATTACTTCCCAGAACAGCTGGAAAAACATGATCCACTAAAGATAAGATTATTCCTACAAACATGTTTAAAAGGACTACAGGGAATCAGTTATAAGGCAAGTGAATTTAGAAAAGGATGTAATGAGTTATAGTAGTAGAGGAATGTTGTTCCATCCCAATCAAAGACAGTGTCCCTAGGTTACAAGATAGATTTGCATGCTGCTTTTCACTGAGTTTATTTTCTTCACAATAGCTAGCATATGGCTGTATTTGGATTTGCATTGAAAATAATGTTGTTAACACAGGGATACTCATGTTATTGATGAACAACACTTGGACCTTTTCTGCTCCTCGCCCCAACCTAGCAATAGGAAGCTGTAGATGCACAAGCAGTTGTGAGGGGACATAGCTGGAACAGCTGACTCCAGCAGGCCACAGGAATATTTCATATTGTATGGCACATTTCTCAGCATTTAAAGCTGAGGAAAGAGAAGGAAAAAGGGAATGCTTCAAGTGATGGCCTTTGTTTTTCCCAGTAACTGCTGTGTATGATGGGGCCCTGCTCTCCTGGAGATGGCTGAACACCTGCCTGCCCATGGGAGGCACTGAATGAATTTCTTGTTTTGCTTGGCTTATGTGCATGGCTTTTGCTTTCCCTATTACACCGTCTTTATCTCAACCCAGAAGTTTTTTCACTTTTACCTTTCCAATTCTCTTCCCCATCCCACCAGTGGGGAGTGAGCAAATGGCTGTTTGGGGATCAGGAAACAGCTGGGGCTAAACCAAAAAAATCTGAAAAAATTATGAATCTGAATTACCTTGAATATGTCTCTTTTAGAGGCTATTTCTCATATTCAGAACAAAGGCTGACTTCAGATTCCACATATCACTGCTAAATAAAACACAGTGTATAATCACTAAATAAAACACAGTATATAATCATCCACACAGTGTGAAATTTGGATCTACCACGAGACAGAAATATTTTCTAATCAGGATCAGCCGTATAAAGGTAAGGAAGCCAATGTACCAGGATGAAGTTTATACAAAAATTGATAAGATGTGAATTGTTTTGTGGGAAAAACTTACTTAATTGAACCTTTCCATTCATGTCCTTCCACCCACTAAGAACTAGGTTCACACCAAGGCACTGGCATGTGGGAGAAAACAAATTTAGATAAATCTTAGAACATATTTTCAGAGGATGTTGAAATCCATTGTCTGTTTTCATGACATTAGGACACTTTTCAATCTCAAGATGACAAACTACTCAAATTTCAAACACCATAATTTTTCATCACAGGTTTTTGTGTAAACTTTAGGTGTGTCAAATCAATAAAAATGAAAAATAAAGCCCAAGTGTTAGTGTAATATACTTTTTAATTATTGAATTATGGGTGATAAAAATATTTCCACTATAATATCTGGAATAAATAAATAAAGGATAATGGTTACAGTATATTATAATAATATATGCTGAAAGATCAATGAAGAGTCACTATATTTACAGAGTATAAATATTTTATGTGAAGAAACAGGAAGAGAGTGGCTCAAGGTCATTGGATGAGCCTCCCTATTGCATTAGTGCAAAAGTGGCAATAGAGAAGATATGACATTTTAGCTAAACAAATGCTTTATGTGAGCACAGTTGAATAAACTGTTTTGCAAAGGGTACTTCAATTGGATAATGCTCTGGTAATAAAGAAGGGCAATAACTTCTTTACAATATACAGAGCTCTATTATCTACTCTGCCAGTGCTTCTTCTCTCCCTCTTTTTCCCAGAGGGTGCGGGGTGTGGAGTAGATTCAGTCACTGTTCATTTAAAGAGGAGGCTCTTAATTTAAAGAGATTATTAGGCATTAATTCATAGTAAAGAATTACTATGACTGACAGACACCGGAAGGGAAACTAACTCAGAAGCTGTTTCCTGAACAATACTTGACCTTACCATTGTTGGTCAAATAGCAGTCTTGCAATGAGAACCAAACTTGTTTTACCACGGAAATTAACACAAAGGGAAGAAAGCTTGTCACCAGGATTGCAAAATAAAGTGAACTAATCTGATAATATATTTATAGATTACCACACTTTATCTACACAAACAAAACACATTCCAAACAACGTTTGTCAAAATATTTAATCCCCAGTGGTCTCAACTTATATCTTTGAAGTAAAAAGGGAATTTGATATCTTTCTACAATACTCACAAACAGAGCCTCAGACTCCTTTATATATACTGTGTTGGGGCCCTGGCTCACTTTGAAAACAACAGAAACTTGCCCTCTTCACCTCACATCCACAAGCAGACAGTCTGGACCTGTTCTCATACCCACACAATTACTGACTTAAATAACCAGATGGATGTAATTCAGAAATCTGTCAATATGCTAATCTTTCATCTACAGCATGACTCCAAATTAGTAATCTAGTCCACCCAATCCCATTCTCTTAGTCTACAGCCAGCTGCAAGTGGTTTGGGAACTGCTGCTGAGTGATAGAACAGTTTGGAGGATCTACCACCTCTTGGGCAACCTGTTCCATTGTTTCATCAGTCTCATCGTAAAATATTTCTTCCTTATATTTAGTCTGAATCTACCCTGATTTAGCTTAAAACCATTGCCCCTTGTCCTGTTGCAACAAGCCCTACTAAAAAGTCTGTCCCCACCTCTTATATGAAATCAATTAAGTACTGAAAGGCCTCAACAGGATCTCTCTGGAGCCTTCTCCAGACTGAACAACCTCAACCTTCTCAGCCTTTCTTTATGGTGATGCCTTTAGAGGCTGACCTGGAACAGAGGCTAGGCAGAGTTAAAGGAATAAAGCAGGTATTTGTTAAAAAGCCTTCAAGGGATACGCCTTGGGCAGCACAAGATCCCAGCTGGGGCTCTGCCCAAGATGGACCCAAGATGGACAACTGGTCACGAGTTTTCACACTTTTATAAGTTTAGGTCCAATGAACATATTGGAGTTAATTGTCCAATTACAGCTCCAGGTTAGGAAGTCCCATTCTCCCAGACTGCTCTCCCCAGTTTGCTGTTGTTTGTGCCTTTTTGGGCCTGAAGCTGCCACAGTGTTCTTGGTTCCCAGGCTGGAAAAGGATTGTTTGTCTAACTGCCCTGTGAAGAGAACTTACTAACACTTTATATGAAGTTCTGAGTCACTTACTAAGGCAGTATAGAATCTAAAAAATATGAAAGATAAATTTCAGGCATCAGTAGGACAGGCTGGGTGTCCAGCCCTTTCATCATTCCTCCTCTGGACCTGCTCTATCAGATCTGGTTTTCCCATATGGAGGACCCCAGAGCTGGATGCAATACTCCAGTCATTAATGAGCTGTGGGTCTCATTGCCACAGGAGACCAAAATGAAAAATGCTTTCAAAAAGTAATCAGATATTTTTATGCAAAAATCAGTCAGAAGCTAGCATACACCTACCATATGGTGACCCTATGACTCAGGAAGTCCCTAAACCACAGACTGTACTACATTTGGATAAATGCAAAAAGGGCTGCATTCATCAGTGTCTGCTGCCTTATTTGTTTCCTAGGCATTGGATGTTTCCTACTTCCAGGGGTAGGACAATTTGCCAAACATATTTTTTGTGCTTTAGCTGGTACAGCTTAGCAGGTAAGAAAGGACACAGATGTGAGGACCACTAAAATCAAGGATACAAGCCTACATTTCTAGCTACAGAAATGTAAGACAGAGCAGATAGCAGGTAAACAGTGCTGATGCTTCAGGAAATACCAGGACTAATTTTTCTCACTGCTATTTAACCTTTGTTATTCATCTGTTTTCTAGATACTTAAAGAGGAACAATATTTAGCATTTCTGAGCTCCATCCCCCAAATATTTTCTTATTTCACTTTAAAAGATGATTTTTCACAACTTGTTCATATCCTCTCTCAGACCCAGGTAAATCAGGAGCAGAATGACATCACTGAGCTAGAGCCACAAACTGATCATAACAGGTTTCAAAAGTTACTGTGACATTCTACAGCCTCAGTACTGAGCCTAATAGTGTGTTCCTATTGAAATATTCAGTTAATATTCAATATTAACTGAACACAATAGTTTACAAACAGATATATCAGACAAAATAAATAAGAAAAGATGCAAATTTATTTTATCACTAACCCAAGGCCTTTAAAATCATTGAACAATGCAAGTAAAAGCAATTGAGAAAACTAAATTTTTTTTTCAGAGAAATGTTCTTTAGCCTTGCTTCAGCAGTAAGGGTCTAGAAACTCCTAGAGGGATGGTCAGAAGTCATCAGTTTTATTTTGCATTGGCTTTGCAGCTTTGAGATTTGGTTTGTTGCATTCTAAGTGAAAACAAAAGCTTTCTGGGTATGATCCAACAATGAGATTGCCTAATGACTGTCATTTGACCAAAGGGTTACCTTTCAATTTTACATCCTCTACAAATGAGCAGTGAAACACCCCTAGTTCTCAAAAGTCCTCTTATCAATACTGCAGCAGGTCTGAGAAACAAAGTCTTTCAGCAGAGGACCATATTTCCAAATGCTTGTGTTCTGAAAGTGCCCAAGACAGCTTTGCTAAGTACTATTTCTTGTAAAAACCAACTGGAGAGCAACTGCACCCACCATTAGATTAATTTGCTTTGTCAATCATTCATTTCAAGTAGCTCTCATGAGCGTTATGAGAATGAGCCCCCTTCTCCTCTTCCTGCCCACAGGCTTTGTTGTCATATGAAATTCTTTTTTTTCATTTTGGATGTGCTTAAGAAATTCCTAAGTGCTATAATTAAACAGATAATGTGACACAAACAAAAGCTGAGCCTGCCAAGTTCCAAGAAGTCAAGCAGATGACATCGTTTGTACATGCTTGAAATCACGGAGCAGTGATTGCCACCTGAAGTGAACGTGCTATGCCAGTACAAACAAAAATCAGTACATCCACATTTCTGACATGCTTCCTTCACAAAGTTCTATAGCCTGCCACCATGGAAATTTACTTGGCATGTGGTTTGGTTGCTTGGTCAAACAGTTGAAAATTAACACCATAAAGAGGCTTAGATGGGTGTGGGTTCAAAATCTTTATTCCAGGTGGAGCCATCTTTGTAGTTCTCTGCAAATTACACCTTTGCATGTCTAATTGTGTAACATCAGGGACACTAGATGCACGACTGAGATGGTCAGCGGGAACAGACACAAGGCCAACTCTGCAAGCCTCATTTCAAAACTCTTTGAGAACCATAGCACTGATTTCAGTGTGTGTGCACCACTAAAACAAAGTTGTCATCTTTCTGCTTTCCTCAAAACCAAAGGGCTGCTTGAAAACTCACATTATCAGTCTATGCCCTGGAAAAAGGGATTCTCAGGGAAAACAGCAATAACCCTTTTGTGAAAGTTTTCCATTATTTTCTGATACCTTTGCAATGAAATATTATAAGTGCCTCATGCTTTTATTCACATGTCAAATATGTATTCCCCGCTGTCTCAAGGAAATGTTAAACTACATGCTGTGACACCTGGTGAGGAGTCATTGCAGTAGATGATTCCCTATTTAATCTTTTGTCACCTTCTGTAGAAAGGATAAGACCTGTGGTTTGACTTACAGTCTTTTTCTCTAGCATCCTTATTGCTTACTCTTTAACTGACTGGGTTCTGCAAAGAAAAACTGCTTCTGACATAAAGTGAATGAGAAAGATTTTTACATTAGCAGGAAAACGGGAGGGAGTTTACAAGATGAACTCGTGAGAGATGAGCCCTTAGAATTGAAAAAGCTGGTGCTAAGAAAACACCACTCTGGTTTCTAAAGCAATTGTTAACAATTTTTTTGACTTTTACAGAAAGTTGAAAGTGAATTACAGACATCACTTTGATATGATTCACATCCAGTTAACAATTTTTAATGATACACATTGTCTTATGTCTTTAAGTTATTTTCTTAAGATATGTGTTACCAAATACATAATCACAGTTTTCAAGGACTGGACCAGCAGACGACTTTTTCAACACAAAGGTAATACATTTATTTAAAGGACAAATGCTTAATTTTTGAAATTCTATGGTAAAGAACCCCTGTGCAAGCTCCAATCTATGTTTTCATTGAAGAAAGTAAACAGAGAGAATTTTGAATCAGAACAGGAATAAAAAAAGGCAAAGCCTTTGTCTGTCCTTGAGCAAAGAAGAAAAAATAAAGATGTATTACCAGAAGGCTCCTCAGTGCAGGTGGAGGACACAGCTCCCAAGATGAAGCTGGAGGTCACCTCTGGGAGGAGGCATTCAGGAGGCCAGTGGTGCTCAGTCACTTCCCCACCTTGCCAGCAGAGGCGTCCAGTGACATCGAGAAAATCAAATAGATAGAAATTCTGCTTTTCAAACACTCTTTTATTCTAA
The DNA here is from genome assembly GCF_028551555.1 of Melozone crissalis. NCBI lineage: Eukaryota > Metazoa > Chordata > Aves > Passeriformes > Passerellidae > Melozone > Melozone crissalis. The sequence goes on from NW_026535783.1 coordinate 49,073,479, forward strand.
GGTGGTTTGCAATTGTATCCTAACATTTTGCCCAGTTAAGTCTTGACAAACCTGTGAACTCCGGGAATCTTATAATCTCAGACTGTATTAGTTACTCAAAGCCAGGGAATGCCAATGGAACTGTCCATGCCAGCAAAGAGCAGTGAGAGTGTCACCAGGAGGGACAGGGCAGCCCAAAGACTGGCACTATCAAGTGTCAAGCTTCAGAAGGAACAGACACACGTACAGCTCTTCCATGGAGAGAATAGAGTAGCAGCACTCCTAACAGTGGGCAGTGCCAAGTCATCAAAGCCAGTACCTGCAAAAACTGGCACTTTGACATAGCATTTGCTCAGTGCTGGTTGACAAGGTGCAGTCTGGAGGTTTCCTGCAGTCCAGGAAAACAGGAAAGGTGGCTGTTGTTCCAGTGAAGGTCCTATTACACATAATTTGAAGACATGTAAGTACTTTGTGTTTATGCATACAGCGTGGCCATGGGATTCTTGAGTGTGCTATTTCTTTAGACACTCCTAATTAATACTTATAAAAAGTTTTGACGAGAAAAGTCAAAACACACTATAGGGCTAAATTTAGATTTTTTCTTTGACAGTGGAATTATATTTGGCCTATTTGAAAAAGAAAAATAATTAGATTAAGTTATAAACATGCTTCTAAGATGACTAACCATAAGGGTCACATTGGAAAATCAGTTATAGATATAACAGGACATCTGAAATGCCACAAACACCTGTTCTTTGATGAAAATATTTGTTTTATGTTTGAAAGATAAAAATGGAACCTTTTCACTTTTGCATTTATCTTCCTTTGGTTATGATTTTGCTAACATATACTGCTTTTCTTACCAGTAAAGTAGCACCATAGCCATCCCCCCGTTAAAAAAAAAAAAAGGAGAAACATGTATGAAGAATGTGAGCCATAACTTGTGATAAATAGTATTAATGTATTAATATCCAGGTCATGAAGCTAGATATTAAACCCTGCACATCCTCTTGACCTGACAGGATTATTCTTTCCAAGGGCTGAAAAGTGTTTCAACCTCAATATTCACTGAATAATTGGCTGTTATGTGGGACAGTGACACCAAGGTGACAGGAACAGTGAATAACTACAATCTGACTTGGATTCATTCTTATTTGGTGATTTTTAACTGTCTGAGGCTCAGATTCTAATTTCAGACAAACCCACCATCGTGTTGACATCTCTTTGTATTGCTACAGTTTTGAAACTGACCAAACTTTTAAACCTCATTTGCTTGTCCAAGTGAGCAATATCAAGAGGCTCTGTTTTGGAAAAAGAATTGCAAATTAATCAGTTGATAAAATAGCATTTAGGGATAAAGATGGTAGTCTTTTTGTCCAAAGAGTATTTGGACAGCATAGGCCAAATGTATGTAAATTATTCCCTTTATCTAATTCCAAGAATTGAAAATGCCTATTATTTGTCAACTGTGGTCCTGGTATAAACAACAACTATCAGAGTCTGTAGGAGGGTTTCTTGAATCTGGTGAAGGCCAGAATAGTTCATTCTGTGCAGTACAGTTGTCCTTGCTGTTGGAGAAGACAGCACTCAGAGGGGAGCAAAGAAGAGGATCCTAGTGTTACTTCGCAACACAGGAGGGAAAACATCATTGCCACTTGCATGTCTTTGAAGTTTTATTTCTCACTTTACTAAAAATGCAACTCAAAACTCCTCGGGACACAATTTGTTTCTTCAAGAAGCTTTTCTCACCAAAAAAACGTTAATCAGATTGTTTCCTTTATAGAATTAGTAACTCAGATTCAGCAGTTGGTCTTGTCTCAGCCAGCTTGGTCTTCTGTTCTCTGCACCTCCATCAAGAGCTTTGTCTTTACTATCACTGCTTCTGCATCTTGGTCTGTTCTAGAAAATGTTACTGAGTACATGCAATATTGTTACAAGGGACAAATGTCACCCTTGGACAGAAATCTGCCTAAATGACTCTTCATAAATTAACGGAAATCAGCATTGAATTCACTGGCAGGGATCTCTGTAAACTGAGCACTAGGAACTTTGATGTATGCATGTCCATAGGAAATATTTTCCAATCACCAAAACTGCTCATTACTGTCACACAAAGCATCCATCAGGATCCATAAGGATCTCTGTGCAGGATCCAGTAAGAGCACACCTGCAAAGATATTCACAGATCAGAAAGTTTACAAAATCACAGAACAGCTTGGGTGGAGGAGACCAGTAAAGGCCATCTAGGGTCTAAGCCCCTGCAATGAGCAGGAACATTTTCATCTATACCAAGTTTCTCCGAGCCTTGTCCAATCTGACCTTGAATGTTTCCAGGGATGGGGAACATAACACCTCTCTGGGAAACTTGTCCCAGTGTTTCACCACCATCAACATAAAAAACTTCTTTTCTTGCACCTAGTCTGAATCTACCTTCTTTAGTTTAAAACCATTACCCTTATCCCATCACTACAGGCAAAAAAAGCCCAGATCTCTCAGTCTGCCCTCAAAGAAGAGGGCAGATCATTTGATCATTTTTGCAGCCCTCCTCTGGACCTGTTCAAACAGATCCACGTGTTTCTGTAGTGAGGACTCCAGAGCTGGATGCAGCACTCTAGATGGTCAGACCAGTGCAGAGTACAGGTGCAGAACCACCTCTCTTGCCCTGCTAACCACATGTTTTCAGATGCAGCCCAGGGCGCAGTTGGTTTCTAGGCTGCAAGGGTACATTGCTGGGTCATGCCTATCTTTCCATTCACCAGTATCTCCAAGTATTTCTTGGCAGGGCTACTTTCTGTAGCTTTCATCCCCCAGCCTGTGTTGATACTGGAGTCACTTCAGGTGAAGCTGGCACTTGGCCTTGCTGAATCTCTCTAAGTCCCATGACCTTGTCCAGGGCCTTCCAGGTGAGTCCTGTTTCTCAGGGGTGCCGACCCTATCATAGCTTGGTGTCTATTTGCAAACTTGCTGAGAGTGCACCACTGCCTGTGTCACTGGTGAAGACATTGAAGACCAGTTCCACCACAGACCCCTGAGGGACACCTCTCATCACCAATGTGGACATTGAGCAACTGACCACTACTGAATTAACCACTCCTGATTTTATTTAGCAATTAAGTAACAAATAGATCAAGAATTTGTAGACGGTATTTACTTATCCCTTGCAATCAGCTCGCTTGTTTATACAGTTCTAGCTGATTACGTAATGAAAGCGTGTACACACAACTGATGAGCCAGCATCATTTGCTGGGTGGGCCATTGATGAACAGAGGTTTTGACACTGACTTTCACAGAAATGGGTCTGAATCTTCCCAGCACTATGTTTTGTTGCGGAGGTTTACTGGTCTCCCATTCTGTGGTAGCTTGCACACTGGTCAAAGATTAAGCTCTCACAAGATGAGACAGCTTCAGACAGCAAGAAGAACTGGAAGTCTCTTCCCCATCCTTCCAGGGAAATGTCTGGATGTAGAAATCCAAAAGCACATTGAGCCACAAGAGAGTGCAAGGATAACAAGCCACTAAGAAAGCAGGAAATATTTCTGTTAAAAGTAATCTGAAATACCATCAGAGCAAATTTCAAAATCAGTATCTTCACTCATCAAAAGTCATCTTTATTGCTCATTTTGTCTCTTTGATTAGATTACTGACAATTCAGAAGCATGGCTTTGATTTATAATTCAATCCACTTGTCATCAATAGCAGGTCTGAAAATACATTTGCAAAAGGAAAGAGTCAATCATATACAGAGGGCAAGCTGCCAAAAGGCTCCAGCTATTAATTCTGAGCAGAATTTGGTCTGATTTAATATTAAATAGCTGACTCACTAGTTTCCTAGCATGCAAAGAAGATAGAAACTAATCATAGCTGAATCAGAGAATTATTAAAGTATTTTTAGAAAGAATTAGTACCCTAATTCTTTTTCATGGTGAAAAAGAATTTCATTTATCAAACCTTCACCCATCTTGGGAGAACTGCTATCTCATTTATCGTGTGATTTAAAAAACTCTCTTAACATTGACTTGAAGATGATTAGTTACAGTCATAACATCATCTCACTAGATATGAGGTACTCACAGGATGCATTTCCCCAAGGCAGTCAATTCTAGGGCACCTACTCTAAGCAACAGTAGGACAGAGCAGGTTCTTGAACTAGCAGCAATCTTTACCTGCACATGAGATAAAGTCTATGGATGTTGCATACTGTTTTCATCCAAAAAAAATACAAGGATAGGCTCCATCAGATATTAGGAGCTAAAATGTTTTAAACACTCTCTTGAAATCAGAAATGACTGGATTATTTGGGGCCTTTTCTCTGCAGATTCATCTTGGTGTATATCTCACTGGATTCCACCCTGTAGGCTTTCTCAGCCAGGCTGTCTTCAGAAGTGTGTCTGACTTTACTACCAGGTGTAGTGGCACAATTGATAGCTCTGCTTTGAACTTTACCACAGACTTGCAACTTTCATCTTAGAACCGGGCATTTCTCAGGAAGATTGATTGTCACAACCTGGACTTAAGCACTTGGCTAATTGTTGTCTGGAGCCCTGCTAAGTTTCAATTTTACTATTTGCCTTAAATTAAATTCCTTTTTTGTAAGAGTGTCAAATTTGATCAGATTAGTCTTTTCCAGTGTAAACTTGTCAGAAACTAAAAAGTAGCTTCATTTCCACCTAGGCTTTTGTCAGTACAATAGAAAAGTACATTTCAAGTGATGTATTTATACAAGTAAATTACATTCCAACCTCAGTCTTTTATGTTTAACGTGTCAGATTTAATCCCTGAACAAATTAGAAAGCCAATGTTTGTATTGTTTTCCTAAGTCACATGAAGATTTTATTACCACTCATGAGTGGAGATAATACATTCAGCATTTCTTACACCCTAAGTAATGCAATTAAATAATTACTAATGACTGCATTCTTATTGAAAATATATTTAGGTTTCTTAATTGAACAGATTCCTCTGTGACTTGAAAAATCTAGACTTCTTCTAAACAAAGTTTAGAGATAAGCCCAGAAGCAACCAGAGGCACAGTATGTTCTCATCATAATATACCAGAGAGAACAAGAAAATAGTGTTGGAAAAGACCATTAAAGATCTAAAATATATGAATCCTATTCTTAGAGATCTGCCTAAGCACAGACTACAAGGACAGTGGAAAAAGACAAAAGCTGATAAGTGTTTACCTCATAACTGGTGTTTTTTCTCTTCCCAGTCTCTCCTCTCACTCTTTAATTCCATCTCTCATGTTTTTTTTTTACTGTCTCTTCCCCTGTTATCCCTTTCCTCATGCCTTCCTGCACAATGATCTCTTCAGCTCTCTTGCCATCTAGGTAACTTTTTGTCCTCTCCAGAACCAGAGCCTAGCATTTTTGCTGTGCCACCTTCTTTCTTTTCATTTTCCCCTCAAATATCCCCAGCCACAACCCAACTAGAGTTTACTCTCCTACCAGTGCTTTTCTCTGCATCTTCCCATACTTTTCCACTCCAACTATTTTCCCTCACTGTATGCCAGTTGGCTTCCATTTTCTTTTCTCTTATTTTGACCTTGTTTCTCCTATTGTCTTCTTTTCTTTTCACAGGTACCCCAGATTCTCCTTTTTCTCATTTCTATAATTATGACTTATCTTATCCTTTTCCTGCTTCTTTCAGGTCTCTATGTTTTTCAAGATTCTCAATCTCTCAATTTCAAATATCCTTTCTGTACCTTCTTCCATTTCTCCATCTTCTCTATTTCTTTCCAAATCCCTTTCCTCTCCTCTTTGCTTTCCCTCTCTACCACCTCACTCTGATCAGGTTCTGTTTCAGCACTGATGTTGTAATGCTTCTACAGCCATCCTGCCAGACTACAGAGGGGGAAAAAGCAGCATGTCAGTCCATGGCAAGGAGTCCAAGGTAACTCCTCACCTCAAAACTCACCGGCTGAACAATAAAATTAGTTGAAAGTGCCTTGAGAGCTTTCTCCACATCCTTAGCACAGAAAGACCTAGATCCCCAGGCTCCTGCTACACACAACACTTTGGACTGTGGCTTTTTTGAATAATTTGTGTAGCTCTTGGGACCATGTGCTCAGCTTCTATTTTTGGTTTTGTTTTTTATTCAGCTTCTTTTTATGGTTTTGTTTTTTATTCCTGACCAGATACTAAGGATTTACAGAGAATCAAAGAACACTGCAAGGAACTTTTTGAACCTGGACTAGCCTTGATGTTTTATCAGGCTGCTTGATGACTCATTTGGATACTCCTATTTCACAGTAATCCTGGTTTATGAGCATTGTACTGTGCAGATAAGCCGTCTGCCTTGCTGCATCCCTTCTTGTAGTGCTTTCATTCCTTTCTTGAATGCTTGTCCCTCTGTTAGTCAGAGATATGTCTGACCATATTATGGAGAAACAGGCTTTCTTCCCTCATCTCAGCTCTGATGAGACTTGGAGGGTACAGGAAAGCCAAGTTCTGCCCAGTGCCAGCTCACAGGAGACCCAGAGTTTATTGTCCCCCTAACGCTGCTCCTGAACTGTATGACGAATATTTCATGGAACAGTAGAGTTGTTCTCTACCATCCTACTATTCCCATTGCTCAACTGTACTGGTGTGAAACAAGCAGTTCTTGCTTATCCTGCTGCATCTCTTGCAGGCACTACCCCAGCTGAAGCTTTGCTGCTGCTAGGGTAACTAGAGTTCCGAACTGATGGTCTTCAAGCCTATCTCTACTTCTTCCGCTATGGGACCATAGACTTGGTGTATGAAGCAGTCAGAATGCAGAGCATGATCATTTGTATAGCCACAGATGGTCCTGCTTAGTTATTAGAGAAAGCAAAAGGAATCCAATCTTTATTGGAAAGAGGAATTTCTAACATACTTTTTATATAATTTTTTCAGTTTAGCTCTTCTAATGGTTTTCTTGCAGCTGCTGTTGTGTGATGGTATTTGTGGAAGATGAATGCAAACAGTGATGGGCTGTGGACACCAGGGACTAAATCAGTTTGCCTTTGATCACATCCTGGATGGCAGGAGCAATTCTCATGCATGATCAACTCTCTCTGGGTTGCCAAGGAGCAATATTCTAACAGTTAATCAAGCAACTTCTTGTCTTTCTTCCTAGCTATAGGGTAAAGGGCAAGAAATAGTCAAGTGTGAATGAGGAAAAACAAAGGGATTAAAAACAATAATTTGGTTTTGTAGGATGACTCCTCTCCTTACTGTGATATAGCTTCCCCTGCATGGTAGATTCCCCTGGGCTTTAAAGCTAAAGGCTGAAAATTGAGTTAAAAAATCTCAGTGTAGAAAGGTATATGCTTCTGAAAGGTATTTTCTCCCTCACCAGCCGACTTTGCCAGTCAAGGGGAAAAGGAAAGGAGCTAGTGATAGACTGTTACCTGTCTTCTTATCTAGGAGTACTGTATAATTATGATGCAAAATGTAACATCTCTATAATTTGAAGCTTCGCCTTTCTGAGGCTTAATTTTGATTTGGACTGCACCCCTGTTTGAAGGGAGAGAAGCCACCCATATGAACATGAAGCTGGAATGATGCTAATCTTCCCCTGAGCAGAGGGGTGTACAGAATTTCAGTCTAAGGCACAGCAGCACAGATTCAGCTCCAGAGATAAAATTAGGGCAAAAAGGGAACTGTATCTGTTAGAAACATCAATTTGTTTGTGCACTCCTCCCAGGAACCTGCTCTTCAACTCCTTATTACCACCTGCAGAACAAAGCAGATGCTATATGAGTCAGCAGTGGACTCATAATGAAAAGTATAGGCCTTTTTTGGTTTTGCAGTTTTAGCAGTTCTCACAGCTATCTGTAATGAACACCTTCCAGTGACAGAAAATCATAAGAAAGGTCATTTGATTCTGCACTAACCTTTCAATGCAAAAAGATACTTAACCAAACCAAATTATTTTTGTTACAGCTGCTAAAGAGGTGTGCAGGTGACCCTCCTCTGCCTATCCTTTAATGTGAAATCACTGCCTGCTGTTTGAATGCTTTCTGAGTTGACAAAGCCAGGCATTAAAGCTCAATCTTCGCTGCTTGAACAGCACAGAGGAGGTATACAAGCTGCTTTTGAGGAGGGAAGGTGGTTTCACAAAATATGGTAAGAGACCAAGAGAAAGATGTTGCTTCTTTGTACAACAGAGTGCTCTGGATATCATCTCTTTCCTCAGCTGTTGTGCTTTACAGAGGAGGGCAATGGTAGCAGGCCTGGAGATCCATACATTGCAATAAGGCAACAAGAAGGCACAAAACATTTGGTATCTTTGCAAGAAATAATGGGATTGCTACCAGCATTTTCCCTTTTCAGCAAATGTGAGAAAACTGTATGAGGAGCCAAAATGCAGGAGGGGCAAGGTCTACCACCTTTCAAAATGTATGAATTGGCCAAAAGGCTTACTATGGACTTAGATCTAAGAAATGCAAAATGCTACACATGAAAGTGAACTCCATGTGTTGGTGCAGGCTGCAGAAAAGGATCTTGGGGCCTTAGTAAGAAAGAAGTCACCTTGAATCAGCACTAAGCTCTTGTAGCAATGCAAAAGCATCAAAAGTAGGTCAGAGGAAATGATTCACTTCTACTTGGCACTTGCAAGGCTGCATCTGGCATAGTCTTCAGTTCTGGGAGTGAGTCTAGAGGGAGGTCAGTAAGATGGTGAGGAGCTGCAGCACATGACCTTTGAGAGGATAAGGGAAGTGGGGAGAAAATAAAAAAATTCTAATAACTCTCTTCAGCCATCTAGTCAAGAATATAGAGAAGACAGTTCTAATGAACACAAATCTTGCTTCTTGTGAGAGATGGGCAGTCAAAGGACAATGGATAGTGATCACTGCTCACAGGAAACAAAGTTTGAACTGGTCATAAGGAAAAACTTTCTCTGTGACAGTGATTTCTGCTGTGACTTCAGCAAGGAGACTGGAGAGCTCCCGACATCACTTCCTACACAGAGTATTCAATGACATGTGTGAAATGGCAGCATCTGGAGAGCTACTGCAGAGCACCTAGCAGGTTTGGGGTATGGGGCTGTTCAGTACTATTAAAAGCTGAAAGAAGATGGATCCCATTTGTTTAGTAAAAAGGGCTAAGCTTGGAATGGTATCCATGGGCATCAACTGTCCTCTTTAGTATCTTTAAAATGGATGACATACTATAGCTTTAAATGCAGGTTTGCAACGACTTCATAAGAGGATTACCTATAAAGCACTGCATTCTATTTCCTCCTCACCAAGCCATTCCTCATGGGCATGACCTTTTTTAGAGGTTCCTGAAGAAATTTGGGGAGAATCTCAGGTTTTGTTTACAACAAAATGTTGCAGAAAAACACTCTGGTAAATGTTACCATGAAAGGCAACTGATTTTCTAGAAGACAAATAGAGACCTAGAATATTTTAAAATGAGAAGGAATGTCAAGATTTTCAAGTGAGTCTCATGACTTTTCAAAGCCTGACTTGAAGTTATGTAATACCTGTGATCAGCAATACCATGCAGAGAAGATGGTTGAACAAAAGTTATTTTGGAAATGTGTTGCTGGAGTTCTTCCACCTCAAGAGCATGAGGAAAAAAACTCCCCAGGCTGTGAGCACTAAAGTCTAATGGGAGGTCCAGAAGGTAATCAATAAATGCAGGCTCACCTCCAATATTTTGGAGCTCTGAGTTTGCATCAAACACAGAGCTCCTAAATATTGGAGCTGATGTGCTCAGAAAGATCACTTGAGATTTAACAAGGCTGGAAATAGAGCAAGAATCATTATCCTCTGCTTGTAAGAGCAAGGGCCCTTCAGGCAGTGTTCACTTGAGCAGTACAGTCAGAATATGCTGACCTAGAGTAATTTTGTTCCTAGCACAGAATGCTTCAGCAGGTAAGTGAATGGGGTGAGACCAGAGAAAGCAATAAAAACACTGCAGAGAAAATGAGCTGATGAAACACTTTCAGTTTCACTTTCTGGAGATGGAAAGACTCTCTCTCAATGACTGCTTTTTTACCCTGTGATATAAAAAAAACCCAGAAGAACTTCCTGAACAGTCTTGGGATTAGTACAGTATTTAAACTCATTTAATTACTGTGATGAAATACATGCCTTCCATTGATCTCCTTATCTGCCCCAAGGTAGTTTCAGAATTTTCATTTTGACTTCCCAAAGTACTAAGTTTGAAGAGAATCTCTGTTTACTTGTGTTAATAACTAATCAAAGGAATCAAAATGAGGTGTACATGACTAATTGACCAGTTTGTTTTACCATTTACCAATTGACCGTTTGTCATCCATGGCAATGCTGATAAGGTTTTCTGACACCATGCAAATCAAGCTGCTGTCAGCAAAAGGCATTCCCTGTATAAAAAGCAAAAGAGGCAGGCCAGCTGCAGTTATTTCCTAGGAAAGACAGAAGCCACTTGGGAAAAGGGAGCTGCCTTTCGCAGGAAATGTCAGGGCAAGGAGGGGAATGGGATTTAATGAGATGAAAGGACAAAAGACCTGAGGCATAATTAAGTCCCAGAAGATCTCACTGAGAGTTCAGCAGAACCCTCACTTAGCAGTCCTTCCACCTTCACTAGAATTAAAGTTTAATTTGGTGTCTAAGGGGAGAGGAAAGTCCTGCATTATCAAGCATAGAAATCAATGAACTGTGTGAGGAAAAGGTCACACCCCTGCTTACAGCACAGAAGGCCGAGAAGGAAAAGTTGAAGATATAAGACAGCTCAACACTTACTCTCATTGTTTGGAATGGGAGAGGTGGATGTCACCCCATAGATTTGTCACTACCTCTCTCACCATAAAAGCATTTGCATTTCCATTGAAGAGGGCAATGTAGAGTTTTTTTCTCTATTGTTTTTTTTCCCCTCTATTGTGTTTTCTCTATTTTTCTCTATCTCAGTTGTGTCCATTGCTGTTTTTAATGTCAAAATAATTGTTGCAGAACTTTTTACCTGGTTTAATGCAAGTATCTAGCAGACAGGCAAAACACACATTTCCATACATAGTGGACTTAAATATTTCAAGACATCTTAGCTCAGTGCATTCTCCTGGTGCTACTGGGTATTTTATCCTCCCTGCTACACCCACAAATAGACCATCAGACACCCAGTTTCTAAGTGTCCATGCAGAAACTTTCCTGAGTAACAACTAGCAACCTAAATTAGTGCAACTCATGAGCAGCAGGTGGGAGCAAGACCAGCAGACAATGTGAAAGTACTGCTCACTGTCAACTGAATGCAGATTGCCTGAACCCCAAAAGGCATTCCCCAAAAAGGTGGAGCTCTCTCCTTGGGGAAACACTGCTGCTGAGAACAGCGGAAACTCAACAGATACAACTGCAAATTGGGTTCTGTTGGGTGACACCACCATTCTAGTGAAGCCACCTTTGCTCTTCCTGTGCCATTTCCCATCAGACACCCCTCAGCTCTCATCCCATGTCTCATCAGTTGCAGATACCTTAGACACCATTATCCCAGTGCTTGGAAGCTAAAACAAATATTTTCATTCATGTTTGGAATGAACAGAATATCAACAGAAAGAGAAACCCATGTAAATCGGGTGAGCACACATACTCTCTCCAATACCTGGCCCAATAGGCAGGTAGCGTTTAGGAAAAGACATTGGCTTGATCCACATAGTGGACTTCAATGTCATCCACATGGAGTCACTTAATGGATTACCTCTCACAAGGGTGAGCATCCAACACTCCACTTCCCATTCATGCAGACGATGGCCTTGACATTAAATAAACTATAGTCTCACTGCTTGTTTTGCCAGCAAAGCAATAGATATGGTTCATCCTGCAAAACACGTGTGTGCAGAGTGCAGAAAGAGTAGCTTGCTATTTAGCTTAAAAAATACCCTGTAATCTTCTTGAAACAGAAAAATTTCCTAAAGTGTCTTTCTTTACAGTTTCCAGGTATTTTGTCATGCCCAGGGAAAAGTGATTAAAAAAGGGAAATCATGCCTCCATGTAAAAGGATTTTTCAGAGCTGAAACTCACAGCCTCAGCAGACCATAGTTTGCAGGATGCCTGCAGCTGGTCTATCACCTTTGGCTGGATTTTCAGCCACTTACACTTGCACCCCATCTTCACTAAAAGGTTGAAGCTTCTCACTCGCTTCACAGCTTTCACAATTGGTGAAATTGGTCACAATTGAGGTTACCTGGTCAACACTGAGCTTTAGCAGGCATTCTGCTTCCCTCTGCCAGATCATGTGGATCCTCCATGCAACAGACCTGCTACTACAGCTGATTTAGAAGCCAGATTACACTTTTAGATGAGATGTCCAAATTACAAACTTTTCCCGCCCATCCCTCACGAAATACAGTGGGTGCTGTAGTTATTTATAAGACCAAGCGGTAGTTCTCACCCAAGCAAGTTTGGAATCCCACATAATTCCAGAGTAGAGAGCTGAAATAACTCCTATCTCACCCTGGCCAATGACCCCAGCTCAGGCATGGATAGTTCTCTCCCTGCACCCCCATCTGTCTGATCAAAACAAGCTAGGACTGCAACAGAGCAAGCCTACACCTTTTCAGCTGCAGTTAATCAGAGCTCATCAGCCAGCCCCTCTGAGAAACAGTGAAAACGCATCTAAATCACTTTCGGAATTAAATCATTATTTTCCATCCTCTTGAGTAATAAACTTGGAATTAGACCCAAAGAAAGCACTAATCCTGCTACAACTTTTACCCACTAAAAACCTACACTACTTCAGAGCTCTTGATACATGATTGTGATGGATTTTAATTTCTTGGGTGTAGATAAGGCCTTCATAATCACTTCATTGTAGGCAACCTATTTTTTTTCAAGTGTTATTTCAATGTTTCTATCACTATTCAGATTCATTCATCCAATGACAAAAATGTAAGAACTGAAAGATCAGCATCTATTCTCAAATCTTTGCACAATGACTGTTTCAGACTGGGAGCCATCAGCTTACAAAAACCAAACCAAACCAAAAACAAAAAACACCAAAACCCCAACAAAACAAAACCCAGCAAAAATAACAAAACTCAAACAAATTCCTACTACTATTTTGACTTCCCTGCAAAATTCTTATTACAAATTTCATTGCACAAAATGAGATTTCAGTCTTATATGATTTTTTGTGAGCCACTCCAGTGGCAAAAGCCACAGACTAACAAAAATACTCTCAAAACTCCAAACACCCTTGTCCATAAGAAACATGTCTTCATTTTCTAACAACAGCTGTAGAAAAACTGTAATGTTCCAGTGAAATACACAGCATGTGCCAGTATATTTCCACAAACTTACAGAAAAAATTAATTTGGGTACACAAAGAATTTAGCCAACAGCAACAAACCATATGTCAAAGTATCAAAAGTGTCTATTTAACTAAATAAAGGAAGTTTTAAAGATGTTTGTTTGACAGACCTGTATAACTGCTCTTCTGTTGAATGTGGCTGAAGTGTGAATTAGAGTTAAAATTGTAATTAAAACAGTCATTTTCATTAGCATGCATCCAAACTGACTGTGTTACCACAAGCTTGCTTTAATGGTTTTTATAATCTCTGTTTGCTTTCTGCACTGTTTGGACAAACAAGATCTAGTTCACAAGAATATTTCCAGGAAGGTTTCTGAGTTAGCTCAGGTTATAAATGTTTGCACTTCCACTGCATGGTGCTGGTTTTAGAGGCAGACAGCTCATTGTCAAAAGTGGTACCATGCTTCTTCAGTGCCCATCATCCCACAGTGACAGTGAACAACAAGTAATGCACCAAACAGCCTTGGCCAATTGCCTATGGACAGCTAAAATGAAGCTGCAACAAACACTTACTGTGAGTATTAAATGTTTTTAAACCTCTATATAGTTATTTTGCAAGCAGAAAAATGGGCAAAATTCAAGGGAGTCATAGGGCCACTATGGGTGACTAAAGAATGTGGGTGGCCAGGTACAGATGCAGAGGGTGGTATGACAGATCTCAGATACATCCTGCTATGTGGCCATGCCCAGACAATTTGCTGGAAATACTGCCTTCATTATCTATCCACTTAGTCTGTAGAAATTCAAGCCAGAGCTTCATTTACTTTTGAATTTTTCTACAGTGAAATTTGATCTTCTGGGGTGCTAAATTGCTTCTGCAGTGTTGAATGCAAAGCCCTCCAAGACTCAAAAGACAGCAAACTGCTGTCTTGCTCCATTCCCAAGAGGATCTTGCAGTGGGGAAAACTGATTTAAATGATAATGTAAAACTTTGCTGGGGGCATGAACAAAAGCTTCTGCAACCAAGTATTAATCTTAACTCGAAACTAAAGGCAGAAGCAAGGCCAGAAGAGCTATTGTCCTCAGAGAAAAAGACAAATATTCCCTACCTTGCTTCAACTAGCACAGCCAGCACCTTCACAGGCTCTTTCCTTCACCCCTATGTCTTCTCTCAAGGCATAGTATTTCTTATAAGGAAGTGTTAGATCAGTTCACAGAAAAAGAAGCACACACTAGTGTTAATTCATTCCTCAGCAGAAAGCAGGATATAAGGATACCACAATTCTGCTGATGGACAGTTGTTGCCTACTGAGTCTCCCCATAATCCTGAGCAAATGAGCTAACACAACATGTAAGGCCAGGCCTGTGGCACCAGAGGTGCTGCCCGTGCTGGGGAGCTACCCAGGTGAGAAAAGTTGATCTCTGTCAGGAGGGAGCTGGAAGGTGAGCTGGAGTGAGAGTAGTAGATCTCATATCACAAATATGTTTCCTTGCATTTTCCCCAACATAAAAATAGTTTTCATAGAAATCACTGATGTCAAAGCTGGTCAAAGCCAAGCAAATCCCTATGCTTGGAGTGTACACCTTGTGAAGTGCTATGGAAGAATTAAGACTGCTGTTTGCAAGCATTTAGCCACACAACATGATCAGCTACATCAGTCCCACTACTTAAGTCATGCATGAAAATGATAAAACTGAAACAAAACTTCGTCTTCAGTTGCCAGTGTTATGTCAAGATGAATGGTATAGTGCTTACTGTGCCTGCAGATGATGAATCTTCCTGCTTCCTAGGGTGTACTTCTCCATTTATAAACATGTCTAACCACTAACCAGGAGCAAGTAGTGCATTGCTTAAAAGGATGCTGGACCGAACAACAAATGGAAGAGGTAATGCCTTGAGAAATTGTTGTCCGGAAAAGGAAACTAGCACAAAATCTCAGGCTACATCATGAAAAGAGAAACCTGGAGGAAACTGTTTGAACTAACATTTTTAGTAATAAATTTCATAGACATACAACCTAAAACTTTGTTCCTGTCATGGTTTGACTTTGTTTTAATGCCAGGCACCCACAAAAGCTGCTGCTCAACCTCCCCTGCCACAGCCAGGCAGAGGAGAGAGAAAAATACTAACAAAGGGCCATGAGTTGAGATAATGACCAGAAGGAAACACTGCAAGGGCAAAACAGTCTGAACTTAAATGTACAAAGAGAATTTATTACTAATAAAATCAGAGGACGATAATGAGAAATAAAATAAGCCCTTAATACACCTTTTGTTTCCTTAATCCCTCCCTCCTTCCAACCAACAGCATAGGGAGACAGGGCGTGGGGGTTTTTGGGTCAGTTCATTGTAGTGAAACGATCAGGTTTTGCCACAGCCCCGTGGAGAATCTAAATAATAGAAATGCTGACACAACAGCAAAGAAGCTTCCTGACTCCAGGGTCATCCGCCCTCTAACCTATCCTTATAGCCATGTAAGGCAATATTGTGTTAACCCTACTATTGGTCACTTATGGTCACTCTAACCTTCTGCCATTGGCCAGGATTGGATCCGGGCCAAGGGTATAAAAGTAGTATACTGTACCCCTACTAACTCAGCAGAAGAAGTGCTAAGACCCTTCACAGACCCTCCAATAAAGCCATACACAAGGAACAGCCGGTGTCTTCTGCTTCTCCTCTCTCTACCGTCTGCTGGAGCCTAACCGAGGGAAGCTACCTAGCAAGCAAAGCTGGAATCATAAGAGCTGCCTAACTACTATAAGAGCTGAATGTTCCCTGCTTGCTAGGGGCTGACCCTCGCCCTTGGTCTGAGCGAGCTGGCTTCTGGCACCCAGTCCCCTTGGGGACTGAGCTCTGGAGCTGTAATAGCTTGCATAGGATAAGACCAAGTAAGGCTCATTTAGTTCATCACTGAGATTTTCCTCCACTGTCCAGGGAGAGGAGCCCTTCCCCAGTGAGGCCGTGGGGTCCCTCCCACAGGACACAGCTCCCTGTGAACTTTCCCAGCATGGTTCCAATCTCATGAGCAGCATTCCTCCCAAACTGCTGAGAGTCCCTCCCACGGGCAGACAGTCCTCCCCAAACTGCTGCAGTGTGGTCGCTCTTCCACGGGGTGCAGTCCTCCAAGGACAGGCTGCTCCAGCTGGAAGCAGGGCCCCCTCTCTCCATAGAGTCTCCCCCTGGACCACAGCCTCCTCCAGGCATCCACCTGCTCCAGCACGGGCAGCTGGTGAATCTCTGCATCGCCCATGGATCCCCATGGGCTGCAGGGGCACAGCTGCTTCACCATGGTCTGCACCATGGCCTGCAGAGGAATCTCAGCTCCAGTGCCTGGAGCACCTCCTGCCCCCCTTCTGCACTGACCTTGGAGTCTCCATGTTGTTTCCCTCACACATTCTCACCTCCTCCTCTTCTCTTGGTAGAAAAAAACCTCTGTGCACTTTGTTTTGATTTTCTTATTAAATATGTCATAAACAGAGACATTAACAACATCTCTAATTGGTCCAGGCTTGGCCAGCAGCATGTCCATCCTCAGAGCCACCAGGGATTGGTTCTGCCAGACATGGTGGAAGCTTCTGGCAGCTTCTCACAGAAGCTGCCTCTGCATCCCCCGCTGCTACTGAAAACCAGTCTGTGCAAAATCAGCACAGTTCTCATTGCATAACCAATCTCTTAAAATGCCTTCCACAGCCAAGTGATATTTACTGACTGGAGGAACTTGTAGCAACAATCGAAAAACTGCAGCATATTGTTCCCCCCAACAATACATCATGTAAAATTAATAATGTGGAACCTGATACACAGTCTACACAACGCAGTCAGAGCTTCAGCCCTTCAGTGGAGGAGTCCCTCCATAGCCAGTGTGGAGTGAAGTGGATCCTGTCCCTGAGATGAAGGAAGGAGATAGTCTACCACTTCCACCCAAGCAGGTGCTGTGAAAAGAGGGACACCAAGTATTACAGCAAGTGCACTGTTGCTCTGTTGATTCCCTGCATGGGGAAGAAGGCTCTCTAGACATGCCAAGGCTGTGCAGTTAAACACCTGTGCAAATCCCACAGAGTCAAGCAGAATGCAGCTGCTGATTGAAACATAACAGAATCCCAGATAAGCTGAGACACTTTTTGAGGGCTTACCACAGGGATGCACCCTCAGTAAGAACTTTTGTTTATTCGTGGACTCTGTTACTCTGTCTGCTGAATGCCATTTGAGACATGCATGCCACAGAGCAAGACAAACTAGTGCAGCAAGATCACTGGGAGCACAGCTGAGATTAAATACTTTTCGTTTCTTGTAATTTCCCGGCATCAGATGTGGTGTGTGGCAGAGCTGGGGTGCGAGCTGGGAGGCAGCACTCTCTCTGGAGATAACTTCGGCCTTCCTCACATTGAGTCATATGCATCTCTGTGATGTTAATTCTGAACTGGTCAATAGCCTAAGGAAAATTGGCTCCTAGGTGTAAAATAGTTTCAGGGCAGCTAGGATAAAGCACTGACCTTAATAAATAAAGAAGTTCCAACTTCAGCTGTTTGTTCTATGTTGCAAGTATTTTCATTCCAAAAAAAAGGGCTCAGTGGCTTCAAAGAACACTGATTTCTAAATAAAAACATCTTTGTCAATAATTATCACCGTCATTCCAAGAAGTTCTTTGAATATGAAGTAATTAGTGTAACTGGGTAAAAGAGGATGAGACCTGTCTGTAACAGAACTGTTAATACATAAAGGATAAGACTTAGTTTTGTCATTTGAAAACCACATTACTTTCTCTGGTTGGAAGTAGGTCAAGTGCCCTCAGGAAATAGCTATTTGGTTCTCACCAGGAAGTAATCTGATACTCACACATCTCCAGCCTTATTAAAACCTCAGTATGAGGTAAAGTCAAGGATGTCAGCTTAGTTTCTTGTTGCATTGAAAGGACAAGGGTGATGTTTGAAAGGAAAAGGTTTATTATTTTTAATCAGTCACTCAGGCAAATCACACTGTCAGTGAATCACATGCAGAGCTGTTTAGTTTTCCAGCTGCCCACACAAGACCAGTAATGTGAAGAAAACCAGAGCAGCTAGAGGATGGAACTTGCAAGGTATTACGCACTGAAAGTTTTGCAATAGCTTACGTGTGTGTTTAATTTAAAGGCTGTGAGCAGTCCTCACTGCTATTTTTTTTGATAGAAGCACTTGCTTCAATAGCTGGCTGAGAATGGGATGACACAGAGGATACAAGAAGAAACAGCCCTGCATGCTAATAAAAATGGTCATTACTAGGGAGGTAGCTACAAGGGGGTTTATTGGATGCTGTGTGTCAAGCCATTAAATTTTGCTTCTCCAGCTAGAACTGATGTAATCTGTCAAGCATGTTCTCTATCCTGAGACATGTTTTTACAATTATTAATCTTTACTTCTTCAGTGCTTGCTTTCCTTTGAGAAGAGATGATGAGGACCACAAATCAGGTGAGGGGAGTTAGATGAATTATGTAATTGTAGTGTGTATTTCATCAGAGGATTGAAAACTAGGCCAAGTGAGCTTCCTGCCATAGGTTTTATATTTTGACTTACCAAGGGGAATAAAAGGGTTTGGCCTCTACTCCTGCAGATTCAAAAGAAGGCAGAATCATTCACTTTCTTTTCAGATTTCACACAAAATTCATGTGATGCTTATGGGAAAGCAAAATCCTATGAGAGAAACAACATAAAGCAACTCCTAATGAAGACTAGTTCAAGTTTTAATAGTTTCAGAACATAAATATTGTACTAAAACTTAGCAGAAGGTCACAGGGAAGGCAAGTGTAAAATAGTCATTGCCTTAAAGGACAACTGTAATAGCAATTCTCATTTCCCATAGGACTTTGCCAACCTACCTTGCCTCGCTTTTCTTGCTATGAATGTCTTCTCCAATCTATTTTGAGAAGTTCAGAGTCCTGTTCTTTGACCATTCAAGCTTCTATACACTAGCTAACGGCTGCCATGAGGATGCCATCACACATTTAGATTTGAGGACTTGTATGTCACACATTCAAACTGAGCCATGCATTCCCTCCAGAGAAGAAAGTTCTTCATGGATGGCAGATGGAGTAAGCCAGTGGGGATTACAAGGACTGGTATTTCCCGCATGGCACATCCTACACACAAACCAATCTATACATTTTCTGCATAGCCCCAGCAATCCACTAAAACCAAAAGTGAACTTTGGGGACCACAGCACATGGTGAGGAGGTGCTACCCACCCTGCCCTAGGGGTTTGCAAGTGCAGCCTTCCTCATGGCCACACTCAGGCTGGTGCCTGCACCCTGGTTCTGCAAGCAGGAACACCACCTCCACTATCCAAGCCTATTTATTCCCATTGTGCAGCCCTATTATAGAAGTTCCTTATGTTGAACCAAAGGGATGAGCCAACACCAGAGAGGGGATTAGTGCCAGAGTACGGGCAGGAAGTTCCTGGCTCTCACTGTGTCCTCTGACTGTACCTCTTTATTGTGTGATGTCTGTTTTTTGTCAAGCAATATCTGAGGGGGAAAAGAAAAACAGCAAAAAGACCAAGAGATTGCAAAAGAACATGCACTGCTTGTCAAAGCCTTGTACATGCTCCCAAGTGCTGAGCCAATACACTCTCCTTAGCAGCTTTTGTTGAAAACAATTAAAGTTGAAATTAACTTAACTGGATAAAGTTGAAATCAACATTTCAACTTTACCTTTTCTTTTCTTTGAGACAGCTATGAAAATTTTGTCAAAAATAACAATACCAGTATTCACTGAGGCTGGCTCAGTCTGCTGTGTTTGAGTCATTGCCAGCACATGCTTCTGCTAGGAGTGGGCAGTCTGAAAATCTCAAGGACCCTATTTCTCCTGAGTTGGATACTCCTAATGTCAGGAGGGAAAGCCACTAGTGAGATGAAAGCAGGCCAGAGCAGGAGTGGTGGAGCTATGCAGAAAACATACAGAGGCTGAAAACCAAACTGTTTCTTAAATGGCACTTTAGGCCTGATTTCCAGCAATAATGCTTTTCCCCATATTGATACAAGATGCTCTAATGTAGATGTCAGCCCATTTAACAGCTGGCATATGACATTACTCCCAGGGAATCTGCTGAATCAGTGAGGCTGTTGTTCTTCAGGTGGGGATAAGAAATATGAAGAGAGGGAAAACAGAACCAGGGTGCCTAACTCAGTGCTTGACCTAATACAGCTTCTGAAATATGTGAACAGAGTGATTTGCAATTGCTGGTAGAATTAATGCCTATTTTGCATGCTAAAGTAGAAGTCAAAGTTGGTTTGTATGTATGAAATGCTGATTTGTCAAAGCCAGACTTTGTTCTGCTTGGCTTAGCTGTGGTGATGGGTGCCAGGCTTATCTTCATGCGACCAGGTCCTTGGCACTGTAGCTTGCCAGGGACAGCATCCCTTTGTGCTTGTGACTCCAGTGCTGTGTCCATTGTGTTGTGATTTTCTGGTGTGAACCTGAACTCTTAACACATTTAACAACTGCAGCATCCTGCAATGACAGACACTGCTGTCAGTGACTGTGTCTTGAAGCCATTCTTCTGCAAGTATTTAACTTCTGTAATCCCTCTTATTCCAGTAGTTTGTCATGGTCTTAAAATGGGAATGAAATTGATACAAATCTGAGCTCTAGGGCACAATGACCTCCTGAGAAAAACACATGGCAAAAATGGGACTTTTCTCTAAGAACATCCTAAGAACATCAATTCACAAGAATTTAGATTTGGAGATAAACTGGGTGAAAATATCCAATACGAGAAAAAGATCCCTGTTTCTAACAGTAGTACCTCAGTGATTTGAGGATCTTATCACCCTATAGTTTAACTAAAGTTTAAATGGTGGTTACTATTGCAGGCACATTTTCTTCACAGATTGAGATTTTGGTGCTTTTACTTGAAAATTAATCTTTAAAAATATGGGTTGAACCAGCAGTTCTAGAACATGTGGAATAAAACCATTGCAACAGCAATGGCCACAAGAACAGCAGAAACACTAATTTCATCTGTACTCAGCTAAGTCAGTCTGATTAACAAGTTCCCCCGCAACAGCAAGATGCTCTGGAAAGCAATAAGGAAGCCAATACAGAAACCTGGATTAAGGTATGAGATGCACACAGTAGCCAATGACACTCAGGAGCCTGGCAGAGAATCGTGTCAGAGCTACAGCTGCTCAGTGAGCTTCCCTAGGGGAGGCAGCAATACTCCTGCTACTGTCAAAGTGATGAGACCATGAGAAAATACAGGAGCGCTGCTCTTGAGAGTAATGGTTGCAGCCTTTGGGCTGGGTGCATGCATTGAATGAGAGTCTGGTAGCAGCTGTGGGTGCAGCAAGATCCTATTCTGGCAACTGGCAACATGCAGTGGAGTGAGAACCATATCATAAAAAGACCTGTGAGAATACGCGTTTATGGCTGCTTGGATGGGAGCAAACACATTAACTTCACCCCTTTGGGGGAAAGCGAGGAATGCAGCCAACATGCAGCAGACAAAAAACATTAACATGCATGTAGATTTTGGTGCAGCAAAATTTTTTCTGCTGAAAAATATGAAATAATGCTGAACTGAGGAGTGTTATGCAGAGCTCCCTTTTACTTACTGAGCTAAAAGGAACCATTAGAAGTTCTGCCTATTACCTGAAACAGAATGAAAATCTATACATCATGAAACATAAATGCTAAGCTTTGTCAAAAAGTTACAATGGTAAATTTTATGGGAAATTATATTGATAAAGAGCCTTGCTGGTGATATGGGTTATCATTTTACTGTATCAAAACCAAGGTATTAGTGAGTGGGTGAATAACACGTCAGAATTTCTTACAGGTTTAAATAAATCAATGAGATTTAGGGTGGTAGTTAAATCCAAAAGAAGCTTCAGATCCATCCCAGTGGAATTTAAATATTTAAGGTTTAGTTTGATGAATAAAAAGTGTAACAACAAAACAGATCCTACTCCACACATTTAGGAAAAAGCAATAAAAATTAAAATCAAGTGAGAGTCTTAGGCCCCATCTACTAAAGCAATGAGGTAGAACAAGTTTCTCTAATTAATCACTAACCCAGAGGGCAGGGAGTTAACTTCTGTATGTTCCCTGAATATTATTTTATATGGTATTCAGAAGGGAAGGTGACACAATGCATCTACAGAATTTCTCTGAATTTATCCTACTGATGTTCCATTTTGCTATAAAATACGTAAATACTCAGAAAACAAGTGGAAATAAATTTACTATAATCTCATGATAAACTGGGTGCTCCTTTTAGAAGCAGTATATGGAATTCTACCTTAACTTTGAGAAACATGTTCTGCAGAGTGGAAAAGCATGCACAGAGGAGACTGGGAGTGAAACAGGAGAAGCCTGAAGAAAGATCCTACAGCTTCAGGATTGAGGGCACCCTCTGAAATAAGGGCAACAGAGAGATTTGAATTCCAGGTTCCTGCATCATAGACAAGCATGTTGACTGCTATCTGTTGAAAAGAAAGGGCGATCAATGCCTCCCCTACTTCTTGAGTGCAGAGAGCAGGGGACAAAAGAAACCAACAAAAATTATTCAGCCTGAAAAATTTAACTTGAATCCATAAAAAGAGTTTCCCATGAAGCCAAGAGATTTGCACTGGCACAAAACTGATTAGTCACACTTGAAAATGAGGCTTTCCGTCTACTAAAGAGATTTTACAACTGAGATTGACATGCTCTTGGAGCCATGCTGTTTCTCCATTCTCTCCTGATCGAATCTCCTGGGTTGTACAGTGGGAAGATTTACCCTTCTACTCCCCTGTCTAACCTTCACTGACTCTCTAGTTCAATGGTAAATACTTGATCACCTCTGAGGATTGGACTATCAGACTGGAATTATACAGTCATACAAATTATCTTTTTTGTTGAGAATATAACTACAGCATGTTGCCTACTGAATCTCATTTTGGGACAGTCTTCAACACAGAAGTCACTAAATAAATGGTGACATGCTGGTATTTGTCAGGAGTGGCACATTAAAGGCTTACAAATAAGCTTATTAAACACAATTTTTCCTCACTTGACAAAAAAAACCTTAGGAGGTATGCAAAAATTCCTTTCCACAGCACATACCTTCATTAGTCAAAGGATTAATACCTACTAACTGTTTTTACAGTGTGGACAGCACTCGATAGCTAGATGTCAGCTGAATTTCTTGAAAAATTGGGTTTTTTTGATGATTTTGTTTACCTTTTAGGATTATATTCAAATTCAGAGGAGGTTCAGACAGTGGGCTATATAACAAGATGTGTAATAAAATCTCCCTGAATATAGTGAATAGAAGGGATGTTCCAGCTCACATATGAGGCAAGACCCTACAGTAGAGCTCCATCTCATCTCTAAGCTACAGAGAATTTACTGATTGATTTGTAACCTTATCGCAAGTCTGGTTCTGGGACATCTTCCTATAACTTTCATGCTGCCTCTGGCACTAGGTGCCATTTCCTGGAACATGAGCAGGAATGAGGCTCAGTGAGTATTCACATTATGTTCCATGTAAACCAGCATGACCTCAGTATCCAGTGCTTGTAATCCATGTAATAACCAATCCCATAATGTAATTAAGCACAGTGTGAAAAAGTACTTATTCTCCTTGCTGTAAAGCGCTTGTTTAAATGTTATTTTTCTCTTTGGCAATATCTTATGTGTGCAGAATGGGACTTCATCTGTCACTTTCATGTTTGGTCATTCAGATACCTAAGATCCTTCCTGCAAAAAAGCTTAGCACACAATGAAGTTCTACCTTGGGTAAGTGTATGCTAGTCTTTCATAACCCCAGACATAAATAATCTCAGTAAAGCAACAGTTCAACAATGTTACATCAGCTGAAAGTAACACAGCATTCCTTTTTTGGCTGTAATGGGCCAGGACTACTGAGAATATCTTGGTCTCCTGTCAAAAGCATTTTTTAGATGCTATTTTGTTCTGGATTTTTGTCTCATGAGATTTTTTCCTATCTCAGTCCCAAGCCAGGACTCTGGAAAAAGGCCTGCATCAGCCCTTTTCAGTTACACTGAAGTAATTTCATCCCATTTACAGTCCAGTCTGCAGTTAACAAAAAGGTTGTGTCTCCTAGGAAGGGTTAGCCTTACAGTGGACTTTAAGGACCTGCCACCTTTGTCTCAGAAAAGAGCCTCTGAGTGAGGCAGAAGGTCTCTCAGGGGACACATATATTCACTACAGCCCACACAGCAATATCTCTCAGTTTTCCCTTCACACAACGTTGGGGACTATAAAGGAGCACAAACTATTTCCTGTGCAACGTGAGTATCCACCCTGAGCTTGCTGGCTAGGTGCCATAATATGGGCATCCTATAGGTACGCTCACTCCAAGTGGGAAGAGTATCCATTGCCTGTTGTCTGTCCATAAAACAACCTGCATTTGGTAAAGTTGGATCATATTGAGGTATAATTTCTCTTAAAAGCAATTGAAGAATATGCTTAGTTTTCAGAATCAGGATCACTTTAAAGAACTTTTGGTTTCAACTAGAATCAGCAGGTTGTCTTAGACTGTGGTACCACCCACACGAGGTAACCAGGCTGGGCTCCAGAGTTGCCAGCTGACATCTCCCAAAAGATAAAACAGGAGAAAAATACATTTCAGCTTGTGCTTACAAATGAGCAGAGAGTACATCTGAATGTGCAAAGCACCAGCAAGCCAAGCATCAAAAGGGAGATGCCTGGAAGTGTGGGAAATGTTGTTCCTATTGACTGTGGTGTTAGTTGGCAGTGTTGGGACTAAATGACTTTCAAAAGCAGCGTCATCACGTGTTTGCAGACTGACTTGCCAAACTTGTACATGCATCTGTGGCCTAAGCAGCCTTCCACTTAATGACATGCCTATTTCCATAAAAACACAGACGCTGCAGTAACACAAAACAAGAATGTCTTTAAGTTGGAAAGAATCATGTCTGTTGCTTCAACACATACATCAGTGGAGTCTGAAGGGACTTTGCAGTGTTGTCACAGGTGATCTGGCTGCAGGGACACTGAAAGGTTGAGTGGAACAGCCACGGCACAATGCAATACTTGCTGTCACTGCAACACCGCCAGCAGCATTCACACTTACTGCAATAGCTGGGGCAGAAAAGTGGAGACAATAGGATGCTGAGACATGTCTGGGATACACAAGAGCAGGTCACTGAGAAGGAGATCCTGGCCAAATACACGTATTAACCTGTCATGTCCTGGCAATGTCTGAATTTCTCAGATGCACCTCCACAGACTTCAGTAGAGCTCCATCTGGTTAATCCTCTGCATTAACCTTAAGAGGAGAAAAGGAAGAGGAGAAAATCCATAGAGAAATTAATAAGAGAAAATAATCAAATGCATGCCAACCTAAACCCTGGGCCTTTATTGTACCCAGTGGGTCAATAGGCTTCCGCCCCAGCACATTGGTGCATTTGCTGCTAGGAGGAACGCAGCAAAAAGAATAACTGTTTTGTTTGCTGAGGAGAGTCAGAGGCCAGGAATACCCGTGTGACTAGCCCTGTGCTGAGATGGCTGTTTACTAGAGATGGTAAGAAAGCAATTTAAGGAATTTCAAGTGACATAAATAGGCAGGGCAAGATCCAACTCCAATGACACAGACTCTGATCTGACACAGGCTGTAATGGGAATCAACCTCTTTTTCTCTGCAGCCTAAATCACAAATGCAACTAAATTCTTCCCACAACATAAATCAAGAATAAAGTGCAAATATGTTTCCTTTATTACATCTGAGATTAATTTTTGAGACACTAATAGCACTACAGCTATCCTTGTCTTTCCACAAAACATCAGCTCTGCCCGCGTGCTGATCTAACATTCATGGGGACAATTTTCTGCCAAGCAACACTGAATTTTTATGGCCAGACATAAGTGCAAGTTGCTAAAGCAGAGGCACGTGTGTACTGCTGTAATGATGGCTATTTATTAGCCATTTTGGGAGCTGAAACATGCCATTTTTAAAGCACTTTAATGGCATGGGGGGATTAGATGACTCTTTTCACAAATACTTCTCCTACTTTATGTAGTTTCCTAGTTCCACTATATGCTTCATGACAGTTTACTTCCTAATCCGTCCTCTCCTTGTGCTCTCCTGGCTCCATGTACTCTCTTTATCTCCTGTCATTTTTACTTTCTTTTCCTAGTATAGCTCTAAGGTACTCTATAAGAGCAGCAGACTGTGTACATCCTCCAGGTGGACTGTGATCATGCAGAACAGAGGGAAAGACCCCTGCCCCGGCAGGTCTGGAGAGACATTCTCCATGATGGAAAGGTCCTGAAGAGCACTTTGCCACCACAGCCTTGTGAAGCAGGTCTAGGACTGCCCATTGATTCTTGTGTGGTGCCTGGGCTGCTTGTGGAAAGCACTTCAGGGGCACCTTCATGGCATGCAGCTCTTTTGGTCATGCAGGAGTCTAACTGAAAATAAGCACGGTGCAGCTGCAGGAGCAATCTCCTTGCCTTAGAAAACACGCTCTTCTTTCCCAAAAGCAGTAGGGAGGGAGGGAGAACAATATATGATCACAAGGTTCAAGGATTTCTTCATACTTTTATGAAATATCTGGCATTTTTCAGAAAACTCCTTAGGATCTCCTTTTCCTGCAGCTTCCCCACACAGCAATTGTGTTCACCATCAATCTCACACGATTGTGTCTGGTGTCACCCCACTGTTCCCAGCACCCTGAAAGAGCAGCACTGAGCCAGAATGCTTGAGGAGGCAGCATTGCAGCAATTTCTCACCTCACAAAACCCCTTGGTCTGCAGACAAAAATATTTTGTAGTGGGCACAGACCTGCTTGGTTTTTTACCCTTGCTGACAGCAAGTTTATTCTGCACCAGGCAAACTCCCTGACAAAGAGGAACCTGGGAGAAAAGTAGTTTGAGCACACTTCTCATCCTTCCCCATTGGAAATCAAGAATAACAGAAGACAAGGAAGTAAGAACTACCACCTCACACTGTGTGGCATATTTTAGAGCCCTCTTTCCTGCAACATTTAGTCACACACTGTGAAGTTCTTGCATGTCATTGATGTCTTTCTGGTCCTCTTTACAGCCGTGTGGCTGCCTATATTACACATGTCAACAAACTGCAATTTTGCAGGCTGTATCAGCAAAATTTTGCTTTTTGAAGTCTTCTGTTGTTCCATCTAGCAAATGATGCTCCACTTCTATGTCTGCAACAAGAGGATTTTCTTTTTGAAACCTCGGCTCTTACAGGAACTGTCTACAGTATAGCTGCAAATCAAATCAAATCAAATCAAATCCAATCAAATCAGCACAAATAAGCTTTTTTTTTCTACTTTCTGTAATGAAGTGTGACACAAAATTGTTGCTAGGAAAATCAGTAGTTGTTTTGTTTCAGGGTTATTTTTAAGAAAAAGTAGGCACAAAGGTATCATGTTCAGACAAATGAGCATATTCCTATTTCAGTCCAGGATTAATTATTTTTTGCTAAGTTTAAATCCATTACTTATTACCTCCCATTAAATAAACAAAGCAAATTTTAAAAGAAATTATGGTGTCAGAAATTATATCAGTTCAAAGTAAATTGTTTCTGCTTCTCTCTTTTTTTTTTAATTACAACTGAATGCATCCAGCCATTGAAAAATTTTTATATACAAATACATACACCCAAGCACCTGATGGGATTATATTTGTTCACAATTGCATGTGCCTATACAGTTTCTTAAGCCTGGAAATAAGCACTTAAATTCCTGCACTGCCCACAGAGAGGTTTCTTACCCTGGAAGGTCAATTAGTTTTTGTGGTGATTAATTCCTCTATCAACGGTTATTTCTGCAGGAAAATATGGTGTTTCTGAGATTCTGAGATGATATTATATCTGATACTATTGTTAAGGTAATGTTTTGAAACTTCTCATTATATTCAGTCTACTTCCTCTCACCATCTTCAAGACAGTTTTGCATTGCCTTTTGCTGAATTTAGAGATGAAGCAATTGTTTTCCTAAGGGTGAAAGGCTTGTGCTGTTACATTGCCTATATATGCTCTCCAAAATGAATAGCTCACAAATGCTGGGAAGCAGTTTCAACACAACAGCAGAGCTCTCACAAGTGTTGAGTGCCATAAGTTTCATGAAAATAAATGGTGTACTTATCACAGGGTATGGCTGGCCCAGGGTTGCAGTTTGTTTCAACTCCCTTTGCTTCCACTCTCAGTTTTTCACTTCCCTGCTACTGCTCTTTTGGGAAAGAGGCAGTCAAGAAAAGTAAGAGGGAAGCACAAATTGAAGGCAATGGTCTAGAAAGGAAAAGGCACAGCTAGCAATCAAAAATATGCACATGGACTGCTCAGCCCATGACTTCCATCCACTTTACATCCATAATTTCTCTGGACAGGCCTGACATCACACATAAATACAATCACTGACACAGGAGGTACACCCCAGATGCAGCAATGTGTTAACAAAAGGACTGATGAAGGAACAACAGATGAAAAAAAACCCCTCTTGTTGGCATTAAAAAATACTGCTCCCAGGAAATTTAGAAGCTGTATATAGCATAAACTTGGCTGGACACATGGAGGTCACTGTAACAGTTCTGCTGGATCTGGATCCTGACACTCTTAGTTTGTGCCACTCCACTCAGAATCAGACATTTAACGAAACCTTCCAGCTGTGCATTGAAGCCATATTTTAGTATCCTGTGTAATCATTTGGTTTGCCTGAATTGGGATGCCACACAAATAAGCACTATGCAAAACATAGATGCTTTTATTTGTTAAAATAACATCATGCTTTGCAGCTTCTCAAAAAGAGACTAAATTAATACATATTTTTTTAAAATGAGAATACTTGTTTCCGACAAAACTATGGCTACTTTTTGAGGTATGGGCATATGTTTGCAGTGCCAGAGGCAGATTTTACAAGAGTCACTTTACTTTGTATCGTGAAGTATATTTCCCTTTAAATATACACTCCAAAATTGCACTTGAAAAAAAAGTGTTGCTAGGTGGTAAGCCAAGTAAACAGTATTGTTCATACTTGCATTGTTCTTTTTCACTGTATTTCAGTAATGTTTTCAAGTCTGGTAGACTACTGACTGCTCTATGTAATATGCGCTCAAGGCTCAGATATGAAAAATCATTCTGCCACAGATCCCCGACTTTAGGTACAGAACACAGACCAAAAAATACTCTATTTTCACACAGGAAAAATTTTGAAATCTTGACTGCTTGGACTGTGTCTGAATACACAGCACCAGGACTCTGACATGGCTTTTCTCCCGCCCTATATTCTCAAAGAAATTGTCTGCATCCCTACTGTCCCAGAGTGCCTACAGATAGATGCCAGTACATAAAACCAAACTACAGCTCACATATCAATCCCAGATCCAATAATTTCTATACTGTAGCTTCTGTATGGAGGTTCCAAACAATCTACCTGTGATGCAACTGACAGTGCCAACATTTTAGCTATTATGTCTTTGGTATTATCTATGAGACTGAGGTGCATCCAGGGAAACCCTCTATGTCCATTGCAGCTCTGAGCATCCTCTTCTGCTGAAGTACTAAAGGTTTTGGTGAATGCCAAGTGCACTCAGTTTCCATTTCCCTCAACTACCTGCAGCATCCAGACTCAAAGATAATATCTGACTAGTCTGCATTTAAATTTTGCCACTAAGGCCTAGGCTCACAGGAAGTTAACGCTCCTCCTTCATTGGTATAAAAATCAAGTAAAATCTGAGATGAGAAAAAACCTTGCAGCAGAATACTTTCTGACAGTTTATGGTTAAAAGAACAGAGAAGTGCAATTTGAAATCACTGCTGATGTAACAAGAACCTGAGAACAGCACTAATATTTAATTGAGGGAAAAGTAACTGAAGGAGAATTGCTTGGAGATCTGCCAGAAGGATTTTAACAGCTGGAAGTTGAAAAATGATTAATTTTGACAGCAATAAACACTCCATGCTCATAAGCAATTATGTTTCGGT
The DNA here is from genome assembly GCF_028551555.1 of Melozone crissalis. NCBI lineage: Eukaryota > Metazoa > Chordata > Aves > Passeriformes > Passerellidae > Melozone > Melozone crissalis. The sequence continues at coordinate 49,103,592 of NW_026535783.1, forward strand.
TTCTGAGCTGTTTGAATTATTTTCTCTGTACTATTAATATTTTATTATCCAGATAGGAATTTGGATTAATGTAATTTAGGAAATTAATTAAAACTCATTTTTCCCCTAGCAGGTACCCACTTATCTTGGGAAAAGTGAAAGCATTCTGGAACAAATAATTCCTAAGAACTGATCTCAGTGAAAAGTGACCACACTTAACACCATCTCTTGAGAGATAACAAGGTATGACTGCCAGGACAAGCCCAGGAAAGAGAAACACTGAGTTCTCATGAACAGGCAGTAGCTGCAATATGCCTGCTACCTAGCTTTGTTATCTCCCCTGACATACAACAGTGGCTACCAAAGCCATAGAAGTTACAAAATACAGTCTCCTTTAAACAGATACAAGCAGAACCCTGACTGCATCAAGACAGAGAGAAAGAACATTAAGGGTAAGCTAAAATAATTTATTGAGTGTACTACACAATTATATACCAGCACTGGAGTGGTCAAAGTGAAACACATTGGCTGGACTTACTAACTTTGTGGTGGACCTAGAAGATGCAGTGGAAATGAGATATGGGGAATGAGAGGTCTAAAAAGACAAGTTTAAGGGATATCAGGTGAAGGGAGGGCATTCTCAACCATGGAACAACCTGCAGACATTAGTTAGTGGAAGATGTGGTATGGTCCTCGCCATGCAGAATATTTAACCAGTAAACAAAGCCTCCCTGGACATGCTCTACCTTAAGCACAGTCCCGTACAAACCTCCAGCCAGCCAGCCAGGAAGGATGGCCAGCCTAATTACACCCCATTACAGCCAGACACTGAGATAGGGATACAGTTCTCCAGTTGTAAATGGCCATACTCTGAAGCCCATCCTTAAAAAAGGACCACTCATAGCCCAAGTGGAAGAAAAGACCCAAGCTAGCTCTGCCCTCCTATCTGTGTCTGAAAGAACTTGTCCAGATGTCTGGAGATAACAGAACCCAGAGGAAAAAGATAAAACAACCTTGCTTAGGGAAGAACATGACTGGGAATTTTCTTTCTTACAAGTGTTATGGTTACAAATGTAAGAAAGCTCTTCACAATTAACAGCAAGAAAGTGCTGCTGCAACAGCCAGTTCTGAGGTACTGTCTATTCTGAGGTACTGCCAGTTCCAAGGAGCACGCAATGAAACACAACATCCTTCACCTGCCCATATTTTCTATGCGAAACAAAAGCAGGGTCAATTTGCAGTGGTTTCCACAGGGAACACTTTGTACTGATAATGCAAACATCAACCCTCAGGTCTGCCATCAGTGAAGCCTCATCACACCTCCTGTGGGACTGAACAGAGCAAATAGTGGTGCAGCCCCATGTGCAAGCTGGGGAGCAGTGGCTCACAGAAAACAAGGTGCAGGGTGCTGCACTGGCATAGCAAATGCACTGATAGGCACACGCCACCTGCTAGATAAACACATGTGTGATCTCAGTGTGGAAGGGGAGACTACTTCAACTAACCTTTCCCTCCCTGCTGCTCATCACCCAGCCTTTACAAAGCTGAGTAGAGGCTGATTTGTTACAGTGAACTTTTGTGCTAGCATCGGAGATTCCCAAGTTCACATATAATTTCCTGGCTTTCTTCCTCATTGTAAGAGGAATTTAAAATATTTGCCAAGCCCTTGGCATAGTTTTTGAAACCAAGAACTAGTAAAACAAGGTGAAGAACACAGTTGCAGTTATGTTTAGGAAGTGGCACTTGGGAACCCTCTGGTGTTACTTTGATCCAGGCATTTGATGGGTGTTTAAACTGGTCTCTAAAGACAGTGATTAACTTAGACTAGATACAGTGTTCTCAAAGGGCTTTACTTCAGGAAGATGAGTTAGCTCACAGGCTGTTTTGTAGACTAGGTTGCAACTGGATGTATAGGAAATACAGTGAACTAAGAGGAGGATCATCACCAGTTTTCCTTAGAGTGGACTACTTCATGCTTAATTAGGCCTCCATCTAGTCAGTTTAAAATGGAAAATTTCTTCAAAATGCTTACTTCCACCCCCATTTTGCTCATTTCACCTGTAGATGCTCCCAGGCTCAGAGATAATTAGCAAGAAAGGAGGACAGACTGAATGTAGCAGAGAAGAAAAGGACAGGTTTTGTTGGGTCACACTTTATTTTTATGGGTATGTTGAAATCAGGCAGAGATCGAACACGGTGCCTATCACCAGGTTTTTCCTTCATGGGGAAAATTACATGGCCCCTGTAATTTGTCAGAGATCTTTCACAGGTGGAAGCTGAGAACAAGAGCATCAGCCCCACATATGGAATCCCCAACTCACTAACAATATCTGTGCTGAGCCTGGGGGTTTATTGGCTAAACCTCCAGACAGTGTCAAAATTAAAGTTTGTTTAAAAGAGAAACCTGAGAAGCTGACAAGAATGAATGGACATTTCTTTCTGTGTAACCTCCCAGGGTTTTATTTCAGGAAGGGCTAAGCAGGGTCTTGGCATTTAGCCCCAGGAAGCATCACACTTATTCAGTCCCATCCAACCCACCCCATCCCTGCATGCATGGACATTTCTTCCATTGTAATTTCACAGTGTTTTATTTCACTAAGTTACCTCAATCTTAGAAAAAGAGGTTTAACCAGGAAGATGGTTACAATGAGCATCATGTGCTATTAAAGGCTTGTGATATTTAATGTCATGGCATGTATAAGCACCGTGCAAATTGGATTAGATTCAGAAATAGTGTCCTTTAGAGTGCACTAGTGCATGTTTATTGAGTCTCCATCTAGTTAGTGTCAAACAGAAAATTCCTTCAAAATGGCTGATTTACACCCCTGTTTTGCTCATTCTATCAGCTCATTCTATCGGGAGGACAATTCAAGAAGGAACAGTTGGTAAGAAAAATGAACAACAGTTAATTCAAAAACCCCCATTTAAAACTTTGTTTTCTCTGTGCACTTTGGGGATCTCAACCACAAAGAGGATTTTACGTGAAAAGGGAACAATTCTGGGTTTCATACTTGGACAAAATAATTTGAGTAAATATTTAGGCTTGCCTAAATAAGTGCAACAATTTACTGCAGCTCCAGGAACCAAAATTTAACAGACATGATGCAGTAGGAAAACTGAATCATAGTCCTAACACTTTTTTTGGTTTGCATTGATAAAATGTGCAAGACATGTATACCTCTCCTCTGGCAACATTTCTTTCCTTCCTCCTTATTAATACAGAGCCTTATTCTTGCAACCGTTTAATAATCAGTTATCAGCAAACTACTTTTGCAGCCACTGCAAAATGCAGCTGCATGTTTGCCTTGCAGAGAGTGCAAAGGGGTAGGATTCATTAGACATGTCATGGAATTCCATTGCTTTCCTTGCTGGCTGTTAGTCATCTTAGCTGCTACCTAGTGCTAGTTAGGAAAGCTAGCTCAACTGCTTGATGTTGTCACTGGGAATTTTGACATGGCCTTCAACAGAGCCAATGTCTCAGGTCAGCTGCAAAAAAAAAATGCTGCAGATGTTAAGCATTTGGTCTTCTCATTTAAGAATTGAAAATATTTCATGCCTCCTAACAGCAAAACATCTTTGTTGTGTCACATTTTTAACAAGACACATGTAAATCAAAATTCTGTGGTCAGTTTAGCACTTGCTCTCACAGAATCACAGAACCATTGAGGGTGGAAGGGACCTCTGGAGATCATCCAGTCCAAGCGTCCTGCCAAGGCAGGGTCACCCAGAGCAGGTGACACAGGAACATATCCAAGTAGATTTTGAATGGCTCCATAGCCTCCCTGGGAAACCTGTTCCAGTGCTCTGCTATCCTGCAACGTAAAGTTCTTCCTCATGCTGAGGTGGAACTTGTGTTTTTAGTTTATGGCCATTGTTCCTCGTCCTGCCACTGGGCACCACTGAAAAGAGCCTGGCACCATCCTCTTGACACCTGCCTTTGAGATATTTATAAGCATTAATGAGAGTCTCTCTCAGTCTTCTGTTCTCTGGATTGAACAGACCCAGCTCTTTCAGTCTCTTCTTATAAAAGAAATGGTCCAGACTCATAACCTTGATCACCTCTGCTGAATCAATCCCCTTCAGTTGTTCCTTGTCTTTCTTGTCCTGAGGAGACCAGAGCTGAACACAGCACTCCAGATGTGGCCTCACTAGGGACAAGTAGTTCTCATTCTCCCCCTTACTCTAAAAAGACAACATCTATTCACACATGTTTAATGGCATTTGTAGTGAACTCCAATAATATGTAAAATAGGCTATCACTGGGAAGTCCTCCATCTTCTTTCTAATGCTGTCTTTCAGGATGCAGAAGTGTCTTCAGTGCTTCCCATGCTCTGTAATTCTGTTCCATCTTTATTACTGCAGAAATATTTCGGCTTTCTCCATGGAGGCAGTTAATAAAATTTATTGTTAGCTACAAACTCTATAAATCCAACCTCTGGAAGATAAGCCAATGCAATATGTTGGCTTCAAAGCTGGCAGGATCAAACTAAGCAGGATCATTTGGTGGATTTCAGCCTGTAAGGGAGCTGAATGCCAGCTCATGCAGGGTTACCAAAGGCAAGTTATTTGTCTTGTATTGTGAAGCAAGCGTAACTTAGACTGAGGTCTCCTTTGGTTCTTGAATCTCCCAAGGTGAGGATAGGGTTAAAAGAAAGGATTTTCTAAATCAAACTCTGTTCCAAAAAGGTTAGGGATAAAACTAGGAGCAATTATGTACTCTTATTAAAATAGCACCTAGAGCCGAATGCCAGGAGCCTCACTAAACACACTGAGATGATTCCTGCACTAAAGAATTTTCAATATGAACAGACAAGACAAAGACAGTACTGTTATTTTCATTTTACAAACACTGAACCTAGACACTAAGACTAAGTCACCACAGCACGGTGATTAGGTCATTTGCCAAGGTCATGTAAGGGCTCTGTGCTAGAGCCCAGACCTGAGTTTATTTGTGTAACTCAGATATAGTTCTGTGCTTTGGAAGAGCTTACTTATCCTGAGTTTTCAGAGTTGTATTGATTCAGTTTTTATTTCCAGAATAAAAAGTCCGAAATCTCTGACTCTCTCTGCACCCAATTCCCTCAGTAAAAAAGTTCGAATGAAGGAAGAATACATTTCTAGAAACCAAGCCATGCTTTTTATAGGCCTTGGCTCAGATCCTAAAGAGCCTTTGATTCAGTCAAAGTGTTTCCACCCTACGCACTTTTACATGCACACAAAATCCCAGCAACAGGTCATCTAAAGCTTGCTTGTTGTGTGAAAATGCCGATTTTTTACTGTTTACAAAATAGTGATAAGGAATCCTATCTAACAACAGCCTTGGACATCTGGCCTGGCTAAAAGCTTTTGAAGTGATTTATTCCAACAATTTTATAAAGATTGTTTTAATTACTGTCTTACTTCAAAACCAAAGCCAATTTTTTATAATCAAAATCTCTATTCTGTGGTCAAAAGTTATGAACTGGAGATTTCAAAGGTAGAACTGCTAGCATTTAATTCTCACTTACAGTCAAGGGCATAAAGAACTTGATGACTCTTTGTATCCCTACAAAACTTTAAATATTTTGGGTCTTACATGGAGAATACAACTGGGAATTGCGTACGTCTAAAATGGTGTTGGGCTATTTGGAATTACTGAGAAGTCTTTCACTTCAAACTCAAGCTGAAATATTTTATGTGTAGTCTACAATAAGACATTGTTTTGCTCTGAAACAGATTGCTTGTTTCTTTGGGTGGTTACTGTCTTCTGCCCTAGCATTTTACAGGAAATGTATGGGGATGAGAGAGATGTTTCTCCCTCACCTGCATTTCTTGCTTAAGAAGCAAAACCATTTAAAAAACCGTTTTATTCCTAGCAGGTATGACAATTCACAGCAGTAATTTCTGGTGAGACTTCCACATCTTGTTGACACGTCATTTTTTATTATGAAGAGGGCAAAAAAATTTATATTACCATATTTCACAAACATAATTTCAGGTGAATTTTTGACCTCCACTACCTCTTTCACCACCATCTCTCTGCTTCAAAGTCAAAGTGATTGGTTAATTTTTTTCCCATTAACACAGATAGCTCTTTTCTGATTATTCAAGCTAGCGGGAGTAAGAAAAGATTTCTGCTTTTCTTCCAGCACTCATCCATGCCTTTGGATAGAGCTACACTAACTTTCTCAGGGATTGCCTGCTCCCAGTCAATGGAAACAATCCTTGAAAATGACTTATTTCTGCCTGAGACCACACATTGAAAGCAAATGTAAGATTAGCCAATTCTGATGATGTAGAAGCAGAATCCCTTTTGTCCCAAGTTCTGAGCCCCAGTGTTAAATTCACCTCTTAAATTCTGTAGAAGGATGAAAACAAGGAAGGAGGAAATTATTTCTGAAAGTACATTATTGCTGTTAAGGATATACTACATAAGTTTGTATCATATTTTAAAAAAAATAGCAAACTCATAGTTACTTAATATTTTAATTCCTATTATTTATCATATAGACCTGCACATGAATCAGTGATTTCCAGCACGACTGAGAAAGAGTCTGCAAGGAAGTCCAACATACAAACAGGAAATCCAGCCCACTAACATAATAATAGAGGTCTGGCATCTTGAAAGATACCAAACAAAAGCCCAAAACTTGAAAACCCCAAAACGAAACAGTGCACACTTGTTTTCTCACTAAATCATTCCAGCTTTGCAGATAGCATCAAACACAGGTTATGCTGCTTTTAAAAATACGACGTTTCAATATTGATTCATATAGATGTTCAAAAAATCAGAACAGTTTTGTTCACTTTGAAGAATGCTAACAGAATACTAAGCTGCAAATTAGAATATCAGATAAGCTAGTCCTTGTTGACAAATTAATTATTTCTATAATTCATTGCTCTTTTTAAAATCAAAAACTCATTAAGTCAGTGGGTGAGCTGTTCTGAGGAAGAATAATCAGAAGATAATCATGCCAGATTTGAATAATTTTATCTCAGCTCTTCCACTTTAGTCTTCTGTAGTGATCTAAAGGGTGGGATTTGAACTTCATTACAAACTGCTTATGAATATAATTCAGGTGGATGGGAAAGTAATTTGAAGAATTTTTTATCCTGGTAATGAGTTGCCTTTGAAGCTTGTGAGCTGGTTGTTGGACAAATTTGTAAACAATTAATGTTTGTGTACAAGGAGCTAGGACACTAAAAGTTTTGGATTTTATTAATTCAATTAGTTTCTAAGCAAAGACTAAAGAATGCTGAAAATAACTTTTTCTTTTGCCTTATTAAATACCCCTTCCACTGCTCTGATGGCTGAAAGTTTTTAAGGACTCCATCTCCCTGGGCTAAGACCATGGTCCTTTTTTTTTTCCAAGCTACACCCTGGTCTAATGAAAGAGAAACTTTTTCACTTTACCTCCCTTACATCCCTTAGATACTCAAAGAAGCTTCATCAATACTCCTTTGAAAACCTGCTCGTGCAGCATGTGCTTACCCAGCGCTTTCACAAGGGCTGTATCTCTGCAGATCGTGTTACCAGCACGATTCAGCTGCCTCAAAAGATGTGAAAACCTGGCCTGGTAGGTGGTGCATCACGATCACTAGAAAGCACGTTCTGCATACATGCTGTATCAGACTCATACCCATTATCACCTGCTCGTCTCATTCACCTCACACAGAAAGGGTTTTGCTGTGCGTGCTACTAGGAGCAAGGATGCTCTGCACAGAATGACCCAGTGCAGGCCCTGAGGACCCATCTCCATGCAACAACAAGCAGGCACCATCACTGGCAATCTTGTTTGAGTCTTTCCCAAGACGGTGCTCCGCACGACTGCTGCAAAAGAGGAAGGTTTCTGTAACACACACACACACACACACACACACAGGCCTACCATTCTTGGGCTACTCTCATTGAGGTGTGCAGGTAAGGACAAAGGACCCACAATACCTTTGCAATAAACCATTTTTCCTGCAGCTGCCATCTCAGCACCCCACAACCATGCTGTAAACCTTAGGGCCATTCTGGGACAAGCCCCCTTTGCCAGAGCACGGCATGCAGAAATCTCAAGGCCCGAGCCTACCAGCCGTGCCCTCAGATTAGTGCAGTGCAGGTTGGGTTCAGCTTAACACTCAGTACCTTAGAGAAATGAGTCTGAACAATGTACTCCTAGCAACTCCAAGCTTTGGCAGGGCCTGAGTTTTAAAGATTGCATGATTCAGCTAGCTGTAGTCATAAAAGCACTAACTCAGTAACTCAGTTTAAAGACACATTCCAGTGTGTCATATTAAGCTTCTAACAGCCCTCAGGAGGCTGTCTCAGCATGTGGCAATGCTACTCCCATGTTCACACACCTGGCAGAATAAATGCTTCTTTCAATTAAAAATGTCTTTATGGATGCTAAGATAAGAAAGAGGTACACAGTGCTCGTTTGTATGCTGGTATCTACAATTTTCAGCCTCAGACTATCAGGCAGACACAAAGAAAGCAGCAAACACAGAATGTGTCTCTTATTAATAAAACTGGTTTTCCTCTGTGCACCTGGAAGCATTTTCTCCTTGAAGACATACATAAGCATCAGTACATTACAGATGTAAAATTCCAAAAGACTGAGGGATCAAGGCTGTCCAGATAACATGTTTAAGTACGAGAATTCTGGTCCACGCTGAAGGCAACATCTTGTTAACATGTCTCTTAGCAATTTTTGACAAAATGTATTAGCTCATTACAGATAAGCCCTGAGCATAAGCAGTCTGGGTAATCTAAGTGAGAGAAAGAATAGTGCTTTTCAAAAGGATGAACTGACTGAAGGCGGAAATTTAACTTCACCAAGGAGACTGTCTCAGCAGCAGCTCCTATAATACACATCACAGAAATTTCAAATACTTGGTTTTTTTCCTTGATTTTCCTTCACCTTGCTGCTCCTAATGGTACTGGGGACTCAGAAAATTGTTTAGTCTTGGAATTGGTAACATACATAACCATTTCAAATTTTATTTTTAACTTAGTTTCTACCTTAAAAATATCTAAGGTTCTTTATAAACCTTTGACAAGTCACTTGAAATACTGTTAAAGGCTGTCTCAATTTTCCTAGCTAAAACCCTCTTAATTTTAGTCTAAGCCCATTAAACCAGTACAATAAGCCTTCTACAAACATGAAAATCTGCATCCACAGAAGCTAATGACAAAATTTCTACAGACCTCGGTAGGTCACAATATTGCTCCTTCTGACTTGCAGTATATGAATATTAATTTGCCAAAATATTAAGCCAGAAATAAATATTTGAAATAAGACTGTGCAATACTGCATGCAAAGTGCATTATAGAAAGGTTAGTAGAAATTATATCAGTGAGTATGTGTAGAGCTGTACATCAATTGCTGAGCTTTATTACTCATTCATGCTGGAAAGAGTTATTATTGATTGCTCCAAATTCTTCACTTCTAAAAACATATATTTTGCCAGAATGTAAAAATAACTGGTGCTTTCTAAAATGTTTATTACTGCCCACTATAAAAGAGCAGTCTAAACAAAAAGCATGTTAGGCCAGTGTTCTAAAGCTTAAAGATGGAGAATTAATTATCCTTTCTTGCAATTTTTAATTGTCATACAAGAAGGATAAGCATTTGTTTCACAGAATTTGGTAGTTCTTTGCTTCATCTTAGTGATCAGGTAGCTCCACATCTTTTTTATGGAGTACCCTGTACCTTGAGATTGCTTCTTCATCACACAAAGTGAAGGGAGATTGTTTTTCTGAACAGAACTGCCTAGATTTCTCATGGTATTTATAATACTGCAACTTTAATGATTTTAAATAAACCTGTAAGTTTTATTTCTCTGAAAACATCCCTGACATCTGGTGTCCCTTACTTGTGTTGTTTCGCAGTCGCAGGGGCAGCACTGTGTGAGCGGCGCCGCGGCAGCTGCGGCTGCTGTGCCGGACGGCGAGGGATGTCTGCACGCAGGTGAGCAGCTGTGCGAGCTCCCTGCCACCCACATCGGCGGGGCTGAGGCCATCCAACCCTGCCTGCAACTGCAATGAGGACATGTGATTGCCTGCCTGCATGCATGCAGACATGCCTTTTATCTTGTCGTGATACAGCCAACACTTGGAGGACCTTGCCAGTTCTCAGGCAGCTCTCAGGGTTTTGATGAGACAATCTTTAATGGTGAGAGGCAATCCTGTGCTATCCTAGGACAGACATTCATTGCATTCTGATGACTGTAAAGGGCACTCAGATGAAGACATCTATACTGTAGCCATCTAAAAGTGGCAAAGCTAAGACTCATTTTAGTTGACAGGTATTAGTTTTGTATTTAAGAAAATTTCACAATGAACAATTGGGAAGATCATCATTTTGCAGTGCACGTCTTTCCGGAGCACTAAATGCTAACCGAACAAGCATAAGATTAAGGTGTTCTTAAAAACTCAGCTTTGAAAACAGTGGCCTGTCTCGTGCAAGTTTGAAGACCTCTAGTGAAAATCCCTGATAAAGAGGGCAAAAAACCCTTCCCTGTCTGACGGGTTGCTGCCAGTGACAGCAGGGTGGAGCAGCCAGCAAAGCTCAGCCCTGCCGTGGGAAGATGATGACGGACCTTCAGTGGCCAAGGCTCTGATTAGGGAGGGAGGAGTGGGTCTCCAATTAATTTTAGACCTTGGCACAGATTCAGATGGTGTCGTGCCTGTGACTTGATAGGTTTAGAGGAAATATATATCTGAAAGGAGGATCTGTCCAGAATGATTGAGTTATACTGCAGTTGAAAGCAGAACAGATGTATAAGCAGAAGTGATAGTGTCACTGAGAATCAGTTACATATCTCATGGGAAAACCTTCATTTGTTGAATAAGGACAATATGCTATACTGCACACATATCCTCCTATAAATATAATCCATTTGCCCTCGTCTGAAAGTATGTATGACAGCTGTTCTGCCCAGAAGCAAAATGACATTTTATATCAAAAGCATTATTGATTTCTTCTCTTAACTGACTTTGGTAAAACATTCAAAGCAAATGTTAATATGCAATACAAATCTACAGAAATTGTCAGTCTGCAAAGTGGAAAGGGTTTGGCATTTTCTGCTAACTCTTCATATTTCACATCTTTCTGCATTTTCTGATTCTCTCAGGAGAAACATCTCCAATATGGATCAATCAGAGAAAAGTTGAAAAAATGAGAAAAATCTGCTCAGGCAAAATTCACAGACAAATGAGGTAAAATTTATTGATCTCAGACATGCATTCAGAATAAAAATTACCACGAAGAGGATGCAGGCATCCAAGTTTGTCAGTGTCCGGGCTGCAGGATCAGGGGATTACCAGTGCCTACTGGAGTATGGTACCTTTGCTGCAGGAATGGAATTTCTCTTAAAAGCAGGTGAGGATCAGTTCCACACAAAATCTGTGACCAGCTCCCTACTGTACACTTTCTCCTCCCAGCCCCCCATCTCCTGGGCCGTGGTAGTCCCAGGCCATCTGCCTGGAAGTAATGGCCCTTCACTCTAATCCTCTTCTCCTTGGACCTCACTCCCTGAACTCAGACAGCCTTTGTACCTCATCAGGACTAACTTCATGTCTCTTTGTGCTTACCATATGGCCTAGCACTTACTCTGTCTAACTAGTAGGATAAAACATACCACAAAGAGGGCACAGGTGACTCTTAAAAGAAAGAATAGATGGTACCTCATTAACTTTTCAGAGAAACGCTACATGCATGCTGTGGGTTGCTGCTACAAACTGCTGAAAGGCATTGTCATCAGGCTATCTCAGCCATCAGCTTAATGCTCTGCAGTTAAATTTTGAATGCTTATGAAATGGTTCCCATGTCCTGTGGCTGAAAGTCAGTGAATGAAGCCTGTGAGCAAGTCCAATTTCTCTGCTGCTTTTGGAAAGAAGCCAAGACCATTGGAAACAGGTTATGATTTAAATATATTTTTTTTAAAACGGAGATAGTGTTCACTGGAATGGGGAAAATTATTCAACAGCAGTCATACAGATTGAGAAAGACCAAGTCCTCCATCCAGAAGAATTGTATTTTTACAAAATGGAACACCTCTGGCAGGCACTGCAGCAGCAATATCAATACCAAATACATTATAGTCTTGTAATCAAGCCACAAATGGGCTGTGGGAGAAGAAGGTTCATGTGCTACATGCATGTAAGAAAAATTAATTTCTCTTACAGATATCTTGCCTGTCAACAGGGGGATGTAACTTCACACTAAGTTTTGGTCTCAAAAAAGGTTGTTTGATCTAAAAAAGAAAAACTTTCATAGGGAAATTCCAGAACAGCTCAATTTCTAATATTTATCTCCTGGGAATTCATTTACCAGGTGCATACAAGAACTGGGAACATTTCCTTTTTGGCCAGCTCCCCTTACTTGTGCTGGCTGCAGGCCACACAGGTGAGCTTCAGCTGCTGTTATCTAAGCTATGAAATACTTCAGAAAAAGAGAGGAAGATATAGAATGACATCTGTATCATCAGTGAGCCAAAGTCAGAAGTTTCAGCTGTTAGTATCAGTAGGGAAAATGGAATGATGTTTTCAAGACTCTTATATTCATTAACTTTGTTTATCTACAATAATATCTATGGAAGGGCAGTTTTGCTGTGGCTATTATATTTATCATGCTGACACTTCCTTGTTTGGTGAGAAAAACTTTTTTTTTGTATGATAATGCACATGTTTTGTCTATTTATTGATAAAAAAGAAATACCCAGTGCAATTAAATAATGAAGAAGACTATTGGCTTTTCTGATCTTGTAGGTGAGCTTAAATCCAGCAGCAACTTAAATATGCAGTTGAAAGATGTTTGTGATGGAGCTTCAGTTCAAAATTAAAGGTTAGGGAAATTGTGACTGATTCACAGTTTATACTGATATGTTCAGTCTAAACTGTAAAAATATTCTACTGAAACCTGTCAGGAGATCTGTTTCTGCCAAATTGGCTGTTTTCCATTTCCAGCTTTAGTAGTAGGTTTTTTAAAGTTTTGTCACCAACAAATTGATTTTAAATAAGAAATTTGCCTTTTTCATGTAAAACGCCTTTGCATTCATTACACATGAATGATGTGTAATGGTTTCCAAAACACAATTCCCAGTTTACTGCAGATACTTGTTGCTCCAAATATATTGGTGACCATTGTGCATTTTGACAGATGCTACCAGTTTTATTTTAAACCCAGTAATTTTCATCTACTCCAGACTAATAATATTAAATAAAATTAATAGAAACATTTATTACGTTGCATGTTTCAATTCTGGATCATCCATTCCATAATCTCTTTGCCTGTTTTGTTGCTTTAGGTGAATTCAATAAGAATTTCTGTCAATAAGAGCTTCGGCAAGCCTGACTTCTGTTCTGTCTTACTGAAGCATTTCACACTTGTTTTTATACACGCAGCATGTTGCCCCTGCAAGCCTTCCACACCATTTCTCCTCTGTTTTAATTCAGATTGAAGATGTTCTCCATGGTGCAGTGACAATAGTATTTTGATTTTCATGAGTGCAAATTCTCTTTCTTTGTTGATGTGATCAAAGTTTGTGTGATGTGTGCGGATTTAAATGCTCTTTCTTGAACACGTGAATCACAGAGGTGAGGGATGGGAATGCATTGAGTTTGTGTGACAAGGTGTTGGTTGTGAGGCAGCAATGGCTGCAGGGGTGATTTCCGTGAGAAGCTGACAGAAGTTTCTCCCATGTCTGGCGGAGCCCATCTCAGCAAGCTCCAGGATGGACATTGCCACTGGGCAGGGTTGAGCCCATCAGTGATGACAGTAACACCTCTAGGATAACATGTTTAAAAAGTGGGGGGAAAATACTGGGCAGAAGCAATTACAGGCAGAGAAGAAAGGAGTGAGAACATGTGAGTGAAGCAGCTCTGCACACTAAAGTCAGCGGAGAAGGAGGGACAGGAGGTACCAGAGCTGAGGTTCCCCTGCAGCCCTTGGTGCAGACCATGGTGAAGCAGCTGTGCCTCACGGAGCTCCATGGTGGAGCAGAGATCCACCTGCAGCCTGTGCAGAACCCCACACCAGTGCAGGTGGATGCTCAGAGGAGGCTGTGATCCTGTGGGAAGCCCACACCAGAGCAGGCCCTGGCAAGACCCGTGGCCCTGTGGAGAGAGGAGCCCACACTAGACCAGATTTGCTGGCCAGACTTGTGACCCTGTGGGCATCTGAAGCTGGAAAAGACTGTTCCTGAAGGACAGAAGGCCATGGAAAAACAGCATCCCATCTCTCTGGACCACTTTGTGGGAGGTGGTAGAGAACAGTGAATAAAGCTAAGCCTGGAAAGGAGGGAGAACTCAGGGGAAGGTGGTTTTTATATTTGTTTTATTTCTTCTTATCCTGCTGTGATTTTGACTGGTAATAAATTCTATTAATTTACTCAAGTTTTGCCCATGACAGTAATCTGTGAGTGACCTCTACGTGTCCTTATCTCAATTCATGAGTCTTTCACTATAATCTCTCTCCCCTGTCCAGCTGATGACAAAGTGCCTTTTGTGGGTACCTGGCATCCAGCCAGGGTCAAACCACCACACTGCCTTGGGAAATGGTTTGAGAGAGGTGATCCTGACCCTTTCTCTAGCCCTGCTGAGGCCTTACCTGGAGTGCTGTGTACAGTTCTGGGCTCCTCAGGATGCGAGAGACATGGAGCTCCTGGAGGGAGTTCAGCAGACGGTAACCAAAAGGATTAATGGGTTGGAACATCACTCTTACTAGTGAAGGCTGAGAGAGCAGGACCTGTTTTAGCCTCAAGAAGAGATGACTGAGAGGGGATTGTATCAATCTAAGTACCTCAAGGGACGGTATCAAGAGAATGCATCCAGGCTCTTCTCAGTGGTGCCAAGGAATGGGACAAGAGGCAATGGGTAGAAACTGATGCACAAGAACTTCCCCCTGAACTGGAGGAAGAACTTCTTTGCTGTGTGGGTCACCAAGTGCTGGATTGCACAGAGAGGGTGTGGAGTCTCCTTCCCTCAAGATACTCAAGAACCATTTGGATACAATCCTGAGTACTGGGGGATCCTGCCTGAACAGGGCAATTGGACTAGATAACCTCCAGTGATAAGACAGACTTGCAGTGATCCCTTCCAACTTTAACCATTCTAAGATTCTGTGAATCTGTGAATAAATACCTGAAGGAATTTAAAATATCTGTAAACATGGCATATAGATACATGACTTAGTGGTAAACTTGTCAGTGTTAGATTTATGGTTGGATTCAATGGGTCTTTTCTAAATTATTCTGATTCTATGATCTTGGTGGAGATGAAGAAGAAACTTAAAAGGGACCCATGGACTTACCAAGTGGTACAATCTAGCCAGATGTGCTACTCCTCTTGTGTCTCCGGAGGCTCATGTGGATGACTGAACCCCAGCATGGCAGTACCACTTCTACTGCCAGATCTGAGCTGTCTTCATGAGCTTGTTTCCTTGGAATCAAGAACGGAGGTCTTCTTCCTTCCATCTGGTCTGCCATCCAGAAAAAAAATAGGATTTTACATAAATAACTGTCCTGTTCAGAAATAACTTCCTTTATCATCCTGGTTCACCCAATAGATAGTGCCTGATACAATTGCACCTGTGTTCCTACAGGTAGGTGAGTATTAAGTTCTCCATTGTCTAGTACCCCAGCAGAGGAAAGAAAATGTAATCTAGGGAGGAGAGTTAAAAGTGTCCAAAAATGTGCAGCAATTCCATGTCCTCCTCTTTCCCTTCTATACATATGAATTTTTTTTCATACAAAATAAAATTCCTTTTCAAGATGAGTAAATTCATTTAGAATCAAACCTAGATGACCAAACCTTAACATAGTCCTTGAAATCAGCTTTAAGGACCATGACATAAGCAGGGACCACAAGGGATGCAGACAGTGCAGGAGTCCTGCAATCAGTCAAAACTGGGTCTCTACTTGTAGGATCAGAGAGCAAACACTGGAGTTTTTGTTTTTGAGACAGTAGATAACCACATACTGAGGACACAATTTCAGAAACTAAGCCCTGCAGAGTCTCCACTTCCCCATGGTGTAAGTGAACTTCTGTCATGCTTCTCCCCGTGTGAAATTTTCCAGTAATCCCACCTGATCCTAAAGAAGACTTTCCCATAGCTTAGCTTTTTTTTTTAAAGAAGATAGAACTGAAGATTTGATTCATGCAGCCAGTAACAGTCAGTCATTTTGTTGGTCCAATGCCTTTAGGAATTGCAAACAAATGTGTTTCCGGTACTAAAAAAAGAAACCCTAAACAAGCAAAAAATATCTCTGCCAGAGCATCTGTGCAAGCCTGTGACTTATACCTCTTGCATGCAGTCATTTTTCCTCAATAATGACCCAAGTGTCCTTGTTTTATAGGAAACTCTCTTGTCAGGAACTCCCTCCTGCAAATCCAGACATGCAGTTCAGCACAGGAAGTCAGGCTGTCATGGCTCCAGGCATTGTTAATCATTTTTAAATGATCATTAAAAAGCAGCAGCAGCAGTGAAAGGATGCAGCTCTGGTGAGGTCAGATAACAAAAATGCCTCTTTTGGGGGGGGATGGGGAATGGGGGGGCAGTGTAAAATAAAAACACATTTTGCATAGTAGTTTTTAACACTGTATTCAACGTCTGGGAGTTTAGGACAGGAAAAGAAAAATACAGTACTGATTTGACAGATTCTGAGGCCATTCCTCCCCTGCTTCCTGTGGCCTCTCATTTCCAGCAGACAAACTCACACTCCTCCTGCCTCTGAGCAACCATGGAGACCTTGCTGTTCCCAATGCTGCTCAGGTCTAATACTGCAGGTCTCCGAGACTTGACAATTCTCAAAGTGCTGCACATTGCAAAAATACTGCTCACTCCTGGGTTTCTGGTACTGTGCCCTGACATAATAACTTTAAAAATCTTTGACTTGTTAAAGCCTTTGGATTTTAAATTATTAAAATTCATATCTAATTTAAATCTTACGAGGCACCCTAATTTTTGCAGTCTTTGTGTGCTGTACCTATGTTTTGTTATCATTAATTAGGCCCACACATGATTTTAGTGTCATTTGTGCCATCAACTAATGATGACATAAATGTAATTTACCCTATTGTTATGAGAAATGTACAGCACAATGTATTTCTTCTCTCCTCCTGAACCTCTCCTGTATGCTACCATATGGTTTCTGTACCAAGGGCACTCTGCCATCTGGACTGTGGAGCCTAATGCCCTGAGGAAGACATTGACATAAACCAATTTATGTTAAGACCCAGACCTCAGACATATGATATTAGTGTGCCATACGGCTGGCCCCCACAGATGAGGATGGATTGTCAGCTCCCCAACAGCTTTCGCAGTTCTTGGTGGTCTTGGTTCTCAGCTGTACCAAGCATGTCTGTGTGATCCCCTGGGACCAGTGTGGTTAGAGATACTGCCCACCCTGCCTCAAGGCCCCTGCCAAGGCCCCTCACCGGCAGGAAAAGCCCTGATTGCCCACCCTGAAACCACAGAGTGTTTTCTCATGGCACTGCTTCTGCTCAGCAGGAGTGGTCTAAGCAGAGGTATCAAAATCATATCAGTGGCCAGCAACCCTTCTACACCTTCTTTCTTTTTGTGAAGCCTCCCAGTTTAACCCCATAGATTTTCAGCCCTGGTTATTCTCCTGTCTACTCCTCCCCAGATTTTGATCCCCATCTGCCTCTCTTTCCTTTACCTGCATGAAATACAACCTCTGTTCCAGTCAGGAGGAGAGATGGCTGTAGAAGAGACCTTTTCACTGTAGATAAAGGTAGGACTTTTCTTTCCAGCCTATATTTGTCATTGACCAACATACAGATGCTGCCCTTCACTAGTACAGAGAAAACATCAATAACCTCTGGTGGCACCTTCAGCATGACTCATTTAACATCTCAGAGGGTGCTCTGTGTCCCAACTCCCTGTTCAGGTTGCCAGCACAGCCTGTACAGGGGAAGCTCACAGCCCAGCATCACCACCATGCTAGCCAGCATGACCTTGCACCTCACTGCCAGGAGACCACACTGAAGATTTCAATCACAAATATGTGTATTTTTCGGGAAAAAAATAGAAAAACTAATGGCTGATGACCTTAAAAACAAGCCACAAATATTTGCTTATTAGTCTTCACTGAACTTCACAATTCAGTCTTCCACCTTTTTATTATGTTTTTTTCCCTCTGCTTGCTTCATTGCAAAGCATTGAACCAGGCTGCTTGGCAACTAATTCACAACTGTGGTTGCTAAGGAACCACTGAAGAAAGTAGATTAGTATCCAGTAACCTGTCTCATTGTCAGAGATGTTTATGTTGAATAAAGGCAATAACTGTACACAAAGGAGTTTATTGAACTTGGATGAACAAGGAAATTATTCAGCATTATTTTTGCTTCCAATAGCTTTCTCTGCTGACACAAAGCTTCACACAAAGACTTGAGCATTTCCTCAGGGAATGGGATTTACTTATTCAAACTTGTGCACTCTATTGAGGCCAAGTCGGAGGATGCTGGCTTCCAGGTTGCACTCCAGTTTCCCCAAGGACATGCATGAGGAATATTTGTGTCCTTTGCACTTTCTCTCCAGGTATGCTCACCTGGAACCACAGCACCAGCCCACCTGACAACAGGCTGCGGACCGACAGCAGCCAAAATAGCATTGCTGCTGGCAGATTTTGTGGAGACAATTTCAGCTGCTGTCTGCCCCACGACAGGGCTTCCCCTGCCTGCACTGCCCTGCAGCCACACTGCCCAGTGGAATAAAAACTAGTTTGAAACACACTGAATTTCAAATGTATCAGAAGGTTTCAATAAACATCACCACAGATCAGAAGGTATTTTGCTTTATTTAATGCAATTGTAATACAGGCACCACTGTAGACATTCCTAGGAAAGGTTTGTTGTTACACCTCTTCCAGGTAATTTGAATCAGCAGGAAAGAAGTCATTGTGGATTTAATGGAGAGAACTGTGCACTTACATGTTTTAAAAAATGATAAGAGATACCTCACAGTGTTTTGTGGACTTGGATTCTTATTACTCTAGTGAACAATGTGTGTTTCTTCCCACCAGCACAAGACTACAAGGTCAGTGTGGTACAGCTACTCAGGTACTAGCATGGCAATTACCTTCACAGCTGTATAGCCATAAATAGAACTTCTGCAGTCTTTAAAGACCCCTCACAGATGACATTCAGCAAATCATGGTGTCATCAATCTCTCTTCTCCATTCCATTCTTTGCCCCAGGAGATCTCTAATTGGGGATGTCTGTGTTAAACTACCTTATGTTACAGTGTCTGGAGGCTGATGTAACTTTTTCAACATACTGAAAATCCAGCTGATAACCAGTCCTAGGTTTTCTTAATTTACCAGTGATTAATGAGCAATCCAGCTGTTGCAAAATTTTCCCAATAGAGGGATTTGTTAGGTCAAGGAGAGGTGAAAAAACCTAAGTTAGAGATGCTTTGTAGAAGCTTCTACAAAACAAGTGTTATAAACACTAAATTTTCCATGTCAAATTTGTTAAACAATGGCTGGTGTTATATTCCCATGGAAAATTTCTTGTAAAAGGAGAGGGCTGTAATTCTCTTCTCTGTTTTCAAAGTATGATCTCACTGTCCAGATCTAGTTAAGGACAGAAGCAGCCTGAAATTGTAATGATGAGAACAGGAAGGGCATCTGTGTCCTCTTTTCACTAGCCCATGAAAGACTTTTCACACAAGTCTACACAATAACCTGGTGTGATCATCCAAAGCAAAACTCTAATCAGTGTCATGCAGCAAAATGTTCAAGAAGAGATTCAAAAAGAGAATGAAATAAAATGTTTGGATCATATCACAAAACACTCTACAGTTACTCCTTTGGTTTTGTTGGAACACCTTCAGAAATTTTAAGCAGTATTTCAATGGAACCATAGCAATTTATACCAACGGTAAAAAACATTATATATGAAAAAATTAATTTGTTTTAAAATTATGTAAGATATTATTCTCAGTTAATGACCCTGAGATTAGCTCAGTTGGTCAAACATGTTGCCAAACACCAAGATCATGGGCTTAATCCCTGCACAGGCCATTCACTTAATAGCTGGACTTGATGATCCTTGTGGGTATCAACCCAGAATACTCTGTGAGTCTGTGAATTGTGTCCACAAAATCAATAAAAAACCTCAAACTGATGAACCAAAAAATTCTCAAATAAATAAACTTTTAAAAATGCAGTGGAATAAAAACTAGTTTGAAACACACTGAATTTCAAATGTATCAGAAGGTTTCAATAAACATCATCACAGATCAGAAGGTTTCAAAAAAATCTCCAGTAGATCAGAGTATACATACTCACATATTCTAAAAGTTTGAAAGTTGTTCATAGGAGATTTCTGGCTGACTTTAATTGGTTTGTTCAGAAGTTTTTCCAGAGAATTTAAAAAAGTCTCTGATCTTAAATCCCATTTCTACTTCCTAATAGAATTATTTCCTGTCCTTCACCCCTCAGATGAGCATAAAGAAAGCAAAATCTTGGTCAAGTACCAGGTGCTTACACGTGTCAGTCCTGATGGGGCATGAATTGCTTCCACGGTTTCTCACTCTGCAGAGCAGTGCTCAATACTTTTCTATACACATTGATTATGACATGAACATGACACCAGTAATGTCAAGATAACAGAGAAGGGAAGGAATATTGTTGCAAAATTGAAAAAAGAAGGATCAGCCTTCAGACATTTAGGAATAATGATCCGGAAAGTGAGGGTAGCTGAGACCAAAACATGGGGGTAGGTACAAAACAGAAGAATAGTGCATGAAAGGATAAGGAGTTTCCATTTTCAGTTTGGGCAGGAAATTATTAAAGAGGAGCCATTACAGTGCCTAAACATCCTTTTCTTTTGCTGTGTTTCTGAGGCACCTTGGCCTCTGTCTCTAGATAAGTCTGAATTGGTTGCCATTCAGAGCAGATGTCAGTGACAAAACATTTGCACCAAAGCACAGCTAATTCAGACCCTGGGCCCCAAATGGCTCTTCTGTAAGTAAACCTGCTTAGATTTCTCTCTACAAAATGATGAGTGTGAGGATAAGTAATTTTGCAAAACAGATCATTCCATCAAAGCAATAACCCTTGAACTATACTTTATCCTACTGCCAGCTTTCTTCTGGAATTACAGAAAAGGAGTATATTTAGCTGAGTGTAAAAATAATTTTAAAATACAAGATGCAATATGTTGATGTGGATGCCCATTTTGGACCAGGGTAGTGCTGCTGAAAGCAGTAGAGGGCTTCACAAAATGTACTCTAGTGGAAGGGGAATTCAATTAGGCATGAAAATTAAGTATGTCTTTGAATAAAGAAGTTAGTGCTGCTGCTGAGAATCAACCTGCAACAAAGCCTGGCCAAAAACAATTCACAATTGAATAAATCCTGACAGAAAGCAAGCTGTTACTTTTGGCCGTTGCTGTTGGCATGGTCTTGGAACACACATTGAAAGAGATAGGTGAAATTTGGCATGCTGCATATCAAAATTAGCAATTGAAGGATACAATTTCCTTTGTAGTGTCTCAAAGATATTCAATTTTCCTCTAGTGCGTGAATAATTAAAATAATTGGCTGTGAAGACAGAGCAGCTTGTAAGAGTCTCAGTTTTTGAGAACTACTCTAAGCATCCTGCCCCACTTTGTGCAACAACACAGACTGTAGAATGTCATTAAAGGGCTGTTTTGTTAAAGTGTCTCCTACTTGGGTTGGAGTATTGTTCTCTCAAAAGATATCCAGCCTTGATTTGAAAACATGAAATAATACCAAATCCACAACATCCCTAAGTGGATTGTTCACAGGGTAATTATAGTCATGTCTAATCTTGCCTGAGCCTCTCTAATTGCTAAATTAAACTCCTCTGCAATCACAGATACTGTCTTGATCTTATGGGCTCAGTGTCACTGTAGCAGCAAGTTGCACAGGCAACTGCTGGCTGTACTGCCCAACCTGTCTGAATGCAAGGGAGATATGGTCAGCAATGCAGAGTGACCCCTGAGTCACCCTGAAACCCTCTGGTTTCACTGAGCCCTCACAATCTGCTCCTGTGCTGCAGATGCCATTTTCTACCCCAATCAAGGGGGAGAAGCACAAGGACGCTGCAGGTGCAAAACTTGTCCGGCTGCATGTGGACGATGGAGGACAGTGAGTCTGACAATGATCCACGTACCAAGTGAGCAGTGCCCACAGGCCACAGGAGGTGGTTAGGTTTTCTCTTCATTCGCTCAGTTAGTTTTTTAAAATATTGGACAGAACCCTTTCCAAATACCCTAACTAATGCCATAGACAAGGTTTGTTGATCCCCTCTTCCTACTGGTTGTAATTCTGATCGCACATTCAATGAACCAGCTCCCTTCCATGCACTCTCACACTCCAAATTCATGCTCTGTTGAACATCCACCACAACCCTTGAGCCTGTCGGAGTCAATGCCCTGAAAAATACAATCTCAGGGCTTCTTTATCCTATGAGTAGGGTGTACATCCCTTGTTCGTTGATGGATGATGTTGTATTTGGGTGTTAAAGGGGGAACAAAACCAAGCATGTACTGAACTGTTTGCCAGCACTAGGACGTAGCCTTTACTATGGGGAATACTTTAATTTACTCAAGACTTGCATCAAATTACTGTTAAATGACTGCTGAAAAGCTTCATAGCTTCATATGCGTCTTCATAAGATTAGAACTCACTAGGCTCACTAGAGTGAACAAAGATATTCCAAAATATTCTGTCAAAATTATAACCAAGAAGGCTTCAAAGTCCATTCTCAAGTATTGAGGCAAAGGTCACCAGTCCAGAAAGTAGGGCATGGACATGGGAAAGTGGAGATTATGTAATGAAAAGTCATATACTTCTTTAGCACTGAAAGAAAAGTGTTGGAAGAAAACAAGAGGTTTCCCAAAAATCCAGAATGTCCCAAAAGTGAAAATATGGTTAAAAATCAAAACCAAATAGATTTTGACTTCTAAAACATGTGTCCACTTCTTTGTGGGCAGAACTGCGCAGGTACCCCTCACTCCTTGTTTGCAATCACAAGAGCTTTCTGAGCTGAAAAAATGAATTAATCATTCCACATATATTTTATGTTTCTATTTAAAATTTTTCAGGACATTTTCCTACAAAGTACAGGTTTCTCTTCAGCATTTCAGTGTATTTGAGACCATTTTCTTGGTGTTGCTTCCATTCCTTGGGATATTCTTTGTCATACCAGTTCTTCTAAGGGCAAAGTGATCAGAAATGCCCATGGTTTCCAAAAATGGATTTGCTGGAGATTTATGTCACATACTAATGGCATTTTCTGGTTTGTTCCTTACAAATGCTTTTTTATGCTCCTTTGGCCACATCCAATTATTGGGTTGGTATTTTCAGGGCTTCTTATCATGGAGGTGTATATATATATAAAAAATATATTTATACGTAAATAATGCCCTCTTTCTCCATGTGTCCTACACGTCTTTTGTACTTAACATACTGAATGCTATGTGTCAGATTATATTTCAATATCATGACATTACTCTGTGAGATCACTCTCCAGAGTTATACCAAAAGGTTGCATCCTTTAAAACATGATAATAACAATTTGTTATAAAATCATCAATATGCACTTAGCTGCCTTTACTGCAGAGTCAGCCCTTTCCCAGATTTTCCTGTCTTGAAGAAAAAAAAAATTAGTTGGCTACTCTATTGGTTATAAAACATGCTTTGTCCCTTATTACTTCTGAACAGTAGAAATTTCTTGTACAATTTATAGCATTTTATATAGTTCCCAAAGTTTTTAAGGAGGATTCTGATCCAAAGCTGTGTGCCCTAATTTATCAACCTGACTTTCCTCAATTTTATAAAATCCAAGAGCCGAATGAAGTCAAGGAGCATCAAAATTTCCTTGAAGGAGTCAGTCAACTCCAAAGAGAACAATCTTCCATCTGCTGTCAGAACAACCTTAACATGAGCTCACAGACAGCCAGCAAAAGCATACTGTTTGAGCAGTAAGGACTAGGGAACCTCTTCCACCCAACATGAGGGTGTATAATGTGCTACTGGCAAATACTGTTGGAGTTTCTAGAGGACTGTACCATCTCCTCAGCAATGAGAAAGCAACAAAGATAACTGATAAGCCAGATTAGAGAACTGCAGCTAGTGAAAAGAGATGTCCCTCTTTGTGAAATGTGCTGTAAGATGATCCCTTTCCAACTGTGAGGCTGATTACAGATCCCAGAAGAGGACATGGGAAAAGTCAGAAGAAACAAGGAGTGCCAGCTGGAAAAGAATCCACATCTGTACCAGTGCATAGGCCACCAGGCCTCCCATGGATATCATAAAAAGTTATAATGCTTTGAAATCTGAATTTAATCTTCAAGGACTGAATTTCCACTTGGCCTCATAAAATCTGTAGGATCTTCCCAGACTCCCTCAGGCCAGTTTTCATCTAAGGGAGAGCTTCTAACCGTTTCTTTCTGACACCTAGCTCTGTGTCACTGGGCTAAGAAAGCAGACATCTTCTGGATAGCCAAATCACCCACAGAAACAGATGTATATCAGCATACCATATGTATGTCAGTACATCAGCAAATGTTCCAGCACATGGTACATATTCTATCAGCTGAGCTAGGCTGATGGTACATATGTGCCACTACATCCCACTTCTATCATAAGGATGTGTTATTAGCTGTACTTGAAAGCAAATGTAAAATTTGTAAATAAGTGAAAGGAGTTTATTCTCATTTCATGTGGATACAATGAGTTTTAAAACAGCTTTGGTAGGTAGGTCTGACAAAAATTTACAGTACCTAGAAATAAGTTAAATACACATTATGATTAAGAGTTGTATGAAAATCATAGAGCAAAGAGATAAAATCATTCAGGTGGGGAAATGAGCCACAAATAAGAATTTCTTTTATTTATGTTTCACTATATTTCATAAACTGGGGGGAAAAACAACAAAACCCCACCATAACAAACAAACAAAACAAAACCAAAACAAACAAAAAAAAACCCCAAAAACCAAACACCCACAAAAAACCCCACCAAAACCAAAAACAAACAAACAAACCAAAACAAACCAACAAAACAAAACCCCCTCCAAACAACTCAAATCTCTAAATGTTAACTTTGCATTCCTAACTCATTTCTTCTGGTAGTGAAAGTCAGTGGAGTACTGTTGACTTATAAAGGCCAAGGATCTGTTCTCCACTTTTTTTAAGTGTTGGAGTCCACCACCAATGCTGCATTTCAGAATGTTTTCAAGATCCTGACACTGACCAATGAAACAAAAGCATTCAGCAAAGAGAAACAAAGGGAGGAATGGTCATGAAGTATTTCTCTGTGATTTATAATGGTTTTAATTAAATTAACAGAAATAGGAGACAAGTTTTCCGCCTTTCACCTCCATGACTGGAAAAAAACATGATCACTTGATCACTTGAGAAGAATGGAAGATGTAAATGGGAATATTATAAAACCACCAACATGAAACAAGTACAGATATCCTTTAGAAGAGAGATTAGGAGTCTTTAAAACAGCATTGTGAATTCCAGTTTACAGCTTGCTCAAAGTGACCCCACTAAAACCAGTGACAAAATCTCCCTCTGATGCATACAAATCCTGACCAAACTTAATCCCTGCACAAGATACACAAGAACTTGCCTTATTATACATAGGACTTAGCCATGAAAGGCGTTTCAAGTTCCCTACACTGCAAATGCTTGCATATTGAATAAACAATGGTACACATATCCCAGTAAAAGTGCACTATCCACAGATACTGCTGTATTTATTTCTGACGTACCCACCAAGGCAGATTTTCTCATGAGTCATGTAGAAAATCCATGGTGCCAAATGATGGGATAAACCTGTGCCAAAGCAGGAGGTGCTGTTGGCACAACACAGCAGGAAACAGCAGGGTCAAGGTTGCTCCCCCAGGAATTGCAAGGAATTCTGAGGATTTTTTCAGGACATTGGAAGGTTTACACATGTTTACACAGCATGTTTCTATGCTTTTTTTTCTCTGAAGATAAAACAGATAAAATGTGAGTGTGAGGTTTCTGGTTGGTTTGGGGTTTTGTTTTGTTTTAGTTTTGGGGGACTTTTTTTGCCTAAAAGCCACTATAAATGGTCAGAATAATTTGTGGAAAAGATCTGAAGGCTCAGAAATATGGAAATTATTTTCTGATACTAAATATGCCCATACTAGTAATTATAAGTCCACAATGTACAACTTCTTTCATTTAAGTGTTAAATATTCCAGTTTTTCTATGGCAACTCAAGAAATTGCTGCCATATCAAATATCCTTCTAAACTGATTTAGCTTTGGGTAATAAAACAAAACTGCTGATGAACCATAATTTCCAGAAAGACTGAGGACACAGATGGCAGAAGAAAATTGAGCTGTCAGAAACTATGAGCACTCCTATAGACTGTCATGTTACGTATCCTGATGCTTTTCCCCCAGTTTTTCAGCAAATGTGCAGTGCCACACAACTATTGACATTCAAAACAGAAGAGTGTGGCCGGCCTTCTAGACGCGCAAGGGCTTTGGAAGCCACAGAAGAAACTGTAAAAATATATTTTTAAAGTATTATTTAAGACTAACATGATTGATTTATAAAAACTGTCTTCTCCAGTCAAAGACAGTAGTGATAAATACCATGACATCTGCTCTATAATACTTCAAGAAGTCAAAAGTCCTCAAATTTCAGAGTTTGGGCCTATAGCCAAGAAATGTACTTGGCAATAGATTTATATCAGGTCCTTTATCCCCTTATTACAAAGTGAGAAATTTAACCTAGTTATGACTTTCCTTGGTGAAATTACACCCCTAAGAAAAAAAAAAAGTGGAAGTACTCTTTCAATCATTTGCTCAAAAGTGCCCATATTTTCAGCAGCATCATTGTCAGAAACTAGGCTTCTGTCACAGCCTTGCTCTTTAGTAAAAAACATTATCTAGCTTCAGATACTCTTAAAACACCTTAAGGTAACAAAGAAAACAGCCAACCAAAAAGCAGTAATTTAGAGGAGGTTATTTTCATACAATCTGAAGTTAGCCAACCAAAGGACACAACCCAGATGACACAAATCCATATCCTCCCTCTAAACCCGCAGTGAATTTCTCTGGAATCTGATTGCTCATAACAACTCCTTGTGTCTGCCTTGTTCTCACCACCATGAATAAGCCCAGCTCAGTGGCCTTCAAGAGGCTTGAAGACATGTACAGACAGAATAGACCTTCAAGTAGAGCAAGTGAGCAAAGTAGAGATTTTACTTGGAAGATAATGAAGCAAAAAAGCAACAAGAAAGTGAGAATAGTGCAAATACAAAGAAAATAGTCAAGTAACTTGAAATAATGTTCTGGAATTATACATATATATGTTGGTCCAACATATATTTTGTTTATTCAAAAGCTGGGATTTTTTCTCTTAAAAAAAATCAGTGAAGATGGATGAGATTAAGCACATTAGCTCAGTTCCAGCAATAAGTGCAAAATAGAGGGAAAGACAGTTGCAGAATTTGGAGTTAAATGTGCAAGAACTTCAGTCACCATATTTTGATTGGTCAAAATATGTTCTACCCTATTTTTAAACACAAGTGGTACTTCTACTTACGTGCTAGACTACTTTATAGAATCCTTCTTTTCAATGAAGCAGATTATTAATTTATGGACACTATCATTTTATGGAAGCATTTGGTATAGGAAATAATTTCCTTAGCAGCATGTGTCCTGTCCCAGTCTTTATGTGTTTATTCTGCAGTGTAAATAAGAAAAAAAATGTGTATTTGAACTTAAAAAAAAATATTTAAGGACAGAAGAAACACCTGTAATGTAGTTTCATTTCAGAGCATCTCATTAACTGGATCAACCCTTCTCCACAGAAATATTAATTCTTATGAGCAATGAAAGTTACCTAAATACTGTGAATTACTTACTCCCACTATATTTCTTTCTATCTGACATCTATTTATTGAGGAAGCAAGGTAGGTAAATAAGGACATAGAAGCCTGACCAAGTTTTAAAAAGATTTTTCAAAGTGTGGATAATGTTGGTATTTCAGACTTGCTCCTAGCTGTTTTAAAACCAGGGCCATCTGTGATTTTTTATGTCAGGACACAAGAGTGGTATGGCAGGAAGGAGATCAAAAGCAAAGCAGACCCTAGATACAGAGTTTGCTTTCCATTCTCTATAGCACAGCTTTCCCACCCTGCACCTACCTCCCTTGAAGTCACACAGGAAACTGGAATTTTACCAGAATTTAGCGAATGGTTGATAGACACCATTGTAACTCTCCAGAGTGGTGGAGAAGTGTTTTACAGACACCTTCTGTCTGAATTTCCAGACAGAAAATACAGTGTGTATTTGTGATGCATCCACTTGGATGAGGCTGTGAGAATACCTCTAGAGGGCAAGGAATGAATCACTACATTGTTCCTTCATCCTTTCTCCCAGCCACCTGCAGGACATCACGACATCACTGTTGCAGGCTGGCCAGCACAGATGTGAGGATGTGCCTGGTATTACTGGCTTGGTTTGCAGCTGATGCCTCCTCAGCTGCAGCACTGGAGGTCTGCAAGATCAGGTCTCTCCCCTCCCTTTGGGACTGCAAAACAGTGTCACCAGGCATACACAGCACATTCAATCCTCCTTGGCACTTTGTTCTCCTTTTATGCTTTCACTGTTCAGTCTTTCCCTTGTTTTCCTTCCCACTTTGTCACATACGCTAAAAGCCAGCATTGGTTCTGATAATGAGATGCTAACACTGGGTCCAGGCCAGCCTTGCTCATGTGTGCTTTAAGCTGTTTCACACATTTTATAAGCTTTCAATACATTTTCAGTTCTGTGAAAAGAAAGTTCTTTGAGGTTACTGTTGCCTCTGGTAATTCATCAGCATAAGTTTAGCAAGACAGGGACTCTGTGTTTCTCTACCTGGTTAACTCCAGACTCAGTATACTGTTTTTGAAAGCAAATAAATGCTAGCTTCCTAAAATGTCTCTGCAAAAAAATCACCAAGTTAATATAATACATAATCCTTCCCTTTGCATACTTAGTAGAAAGAAAAAAAAAAGGCAATTTTGCATGTCTGCATGTCTGTAACTACAGTGTTGGTGCTCTTTTCAATATTAAATATGCAATAAAATCCAACCCTGAACACACTTTCTACAGGTAGTGTTCTGAGTTCTGAGTTGTACACCTTACCTGTGTTTCTTTAACTGGTTTATGCTCACAGTCTTTATAAGAAAACATGCCTCTGCCTCAGGACAACCTGGGTACCTGCGTGAAACAAAACACCATCTTCTTCCACAGAGGAATTTCCATACTCTATATTCCAGCCTCAGCAGATATGGCAAGTTCAGATTCAGAGTTTTGATGTCAAAGGTCTTCCATATATTTTCATTTGAGGTTTTCAAGCTCCCTCAGGAAATCCATTTTGTGAATACGACAAGTGCAGCGGTTCCGCGGCCGCTAATCCTGTGCCTGACTAGCTGAGCGGGCGGCCAACAGCCCCACTACAGCGGGGGGTGTCAGTCCCGGTGGCAAGGCCCCAGGACTGGCAGCTTCAGGCACCCCTCGGCGGTGAAAGCCTCGGGCTGTGCCTGCAGGACGAGGTCTCGGAGGATAGCTGCGAGGCAGGGCAGAGTAAGCAAGAGCCGGACACTCTGGGGTAGAAACTGGTTTAATGTCCCGAGGGACGACCAGCAGGGATCACGAACTGGGGAGGACCAGCAGGGAGTGCCAAAGAAAATGAGCAGAACATGAGATTATAAAGGGGGGTGGTAACTGGGGGTGAACCAATCTGGGGAGGTCAGGGGAAGGGTTTAACACAACAGACTGGTGAAAAGAACCAATGGATACAGTGTAAAGGAGGGGCCCCGGGACCTCAGCCAATCACTACTCCCATTGTAGGGAACCTTCTAGAAGACAGGGAGTGGTGGGGAGTGATTGACTGGGTCCAGGGAGGAGAGAAAATGATACATATTTGGGAATATGGGGCGGGGGAAGTTACATGACAGGGGGCAACCATGGCAACGAAATAATAGACAGAGACTAGGGAGGGGAAAACTGGGAGGACAGAACCATCATAACAAATGGGGGAGAAACGGAACAAATCAACACACCACAACAGACAAGGGTGTCTAACACCTAGAGAATAATTCCTTCCCATCTCTGCTAGAGTAAGGACAGTTATTGTATTTGCTGGGAAATGCTCCAACAAAGGCAAGAATGATGAATCTGACTCCATCTTCCCAGAAGGCTAATTTATTATGATATGATATGATATGGTATGATATGATATGATATGATA
Source organism: Melozone crissalis (assembly GCF_028551555.1). NCBI lineage: Eukaryota > Metazoa > Chordata > Aves > Passeriformes > Passerellidae > Melozone > Melozone crissalis. Next base: position 49,133,824 of record NW_026535783.1, read on the forward strand.
TGATATGGTATGATACTATGTTTATTATATTATAGAATACTATACTATACTAACTAAAGAATACAGAAAGGATAATTACTAAATGCTAAAAAGATAATAATAAAAACTCGTGACTCTTTCCAGAATCTCGACACGGCTTGGCCCTAATTGACCAAGTGTCAAAACAACTCCCAGCAGAATCCAATGAAACAATCACCTGTGGGTAAACAATCTCCAAACACATTCCAGATGAGCAGAACACAGGAGAAGCAAATGAGATAAGAATTGTTTTCCTTTTCTCTGAGGCTTCTCAGCTTCCCAGGAGAAAAATCCTGGGGGAAGGGATTTTATCAGAGAGTGTGAATGCCACAGACAGTGAGATTCTCTGTCTGACCTGCATTGTTATCTACGTTAAATCAGTGGCAAAACTAAAGAGCCATGAAAATGGTGCAGCACATCCATCAAAATTTTCATTTACGTGTTTACCTCTTGGCTGTGCCCCACTATCTGGGATAAGGTGTACATGTGTTTCTGCTCACACACACACACACACACACACACACACACACACACACACACATAGCACACAGGCAAAGAAAGAAAACTGTGTAAGAGCTACTTGAAGTGGAGACACAAGGACTGGAGCAATCAAGGCATCCTAGTCACTGACAGAAGGAATCCTACTGAGTATTCTGTCCCTGCCAGGACCACGGAGAGTCAGATATGCTGAGGGTGGAAGGTGGGAGCTGGAGACCACCGCTGCAGAATCGCAGGCAAAAAAAGTGAGATGCTCCTGAGGGCACTTGTGCATGGATTATAGGAAAAACGATGAGTCTGTCTTTGTGTCCTAGACCCATCTCACTACATTCATCTGCAGATCCCAGGAGAGTTTGCAGGTTTCAGTTGCAGCAAGTGAAGGGAAAAATAGAAAGAAGTTGGAGAGAAGAGTGGAAAAAGTCTGAAAGTTGCACATTATGATGTTATGGATATGAACGAGGCCAAACTTTCTCCAGAGAAAGAGGTTCTCGTTTATTAAAATAGCTACAAGGAACGGAGTGCCCAGGATAAGCCCAGGCACCCACACAGCGAGCCAAAAACGAAACAGTGCGCTCACCCCAAGTGCACTGGGTTCTCCCAAACAACAAGTACCCCAAAATAAGAACCCCAACCCAAACGAACTCCCCACATTTCTAGTCCCCCTCAGGTCCAGGATTGGTGCATTTTGGATCCTCATGATGATTGGTCCATTTCCAGGCTTCTCATTGGTCTTTACCGCCGTTCATTCTGGACCAATCGTTTCTGCAGGGCTTCGAATGATTGGTCAGATGTTTCATCCAATCTCTCTTCGACCTTGCCTTGCCCCATCAGACCCCTGTTTCACCAAACCCTGGACCCTTCTAGCACATTCCAATAAACCCCTCCCCTTTAACATAATACAAATAATAGAACATAATAATTACAATATAATTGAACTATATCCTATTTTAAATTAACTTAACTTTTACCTATAACAATTCCCCCCTCTAAAACTTTGATCGGGCTTTAGCCCGCATCAATCTCTTGACAGTTATTCAATTACTCTCTTGACCAGTCTTTTAATCAGTTTGTTAACATGTTTCCTCTTCAGTCATGTATAGTTGTCTCAATGTCTGCTAAATCTGTTTCATAAGCCACATGAATTACTTCTCCTTTAATTGATTTCCTTTCTGATCCATTTTTCTTTCATAGGGCATTCCCCCAACAAGTTCTGTTTAAAAATTCCCTATATTTTTGAATTGCCAATACACTCTGCCACCCTCTATACATGTGGTTAACGATAAAAAGTTGATACAATTGGGGTTCGGATTCAAGGATGTTCTGAGGACGGCTGTCCGAGACTCTCCTGCATACAGAGGATGATAGCACTTTTCACATGGTTCTATCTCCCCTTATTCATGCTGATAAGTAGGAGGATCAATAGAACTGGGGGTCCGGTACAGGCTACTCTCCCATTCATGTCTCCTCTCCGTAGAGGATCAGCGACTCTTGTTGGTAAGAGTATATCCTGATCCGGTCTTGCCCCCCCTTTCTCTTCTCTTTCCTTACTAGTGCTGCTCTTACCAGTTACTGTTGCAGGAGTCTACTTCCCCTTTTGTATCAACGTGTTCTTTCTTTTAGAGCCAGATTGCTAGGTGCGTGGGAGAATGCTCTATCACTTCTCAGATCACTGGATCAGTAGCAGGGAATATTAAAACATGGTTTTGATAATTCATATAATATCATTTCATGTATAAATACCATCTCCTTGAGTTAAAAGAATGTTAAAAACTTCAATTGAATATCTTATAATAAATCTAACAGAGTTCTTATTATAACTTATAGCTTATGTGGTTCTTATGGAATTCCTGATGTCTTCTTTAATTTATCTGTAATGGAAATAAATGTAATGATCATCCCTCAGGAGCAGAAACCGGCCCTTTTACTCTGGTGACATGTGTCCATCCTCGTTCTTGCGTCCTAATGGCTGTTTCCGTGATGAGTAAAACTTGAAATGGACCTTCCCATTTTGGAGTTAGTGGTTGATCTTTCCAGGTCTTAATTAACACCCAGTCACCAGGCTGGAATTTGTGAATTTTAAAATCAATAGGAGTAGTTTGGGGAAGGTATCCCTTGCTCCTTAATTCCTCTAAAGTGCAGGTTATGGTCTTTATATATTTTCTCACACCTAATTCTCCTTCTTCATAGGTTCCCATATTACCTGGAGTAGTTAAGAAAGGTAAACCAAACATCATCTCATATGGGGAAATTCCTATATCTGCCCTTGGTTTTGTCCTTATTCTCAATAATGCCAGAGGGAGACATCTTAACCAATTCATTTTTGTTTCTTCTGTTAATTTTGTGAGAGTTATCTTAAGAGTCTGGTTCATTCTCTCTACTCTTCCAGAACTTTGAGGTCTCCATGGGGTATGAAATCTCCAGATGATATTCAAGGCCTCTGTTATTTGTTGTAATATCTTGGCGGTAAAATGAGGACCTCTATCAGAGTCAATAGTATTAATCATTCCATATCGGGGTATGATTTGTTCTAATAAAGTTTTACTTACAGTCTCGGCCGTTGCTCTTGTGGTTGGGTACGCTTCCACCCAATGAGTTAGATGATCTATTATCACCAGTAAATACTTATATCTCTGTACTTGTGGTAATTCTGTAAAGTCTATCTGTACACATTGAAATGGCCTTTTCGCTAATTCTCTACCTCCTTGAGGTAATTTTCTCATTACTTTTCTATTTATCTTCTGACATACTATGCATTCTCGAGTTATTATCTTGGCAATTTCCCACACCCCAATACACACATGAGTTCTCATAAAGTGATCGTGTAAAGCTTGAGTACCCCAATGGGTTGAGGCATGTAGGTCCTCTAATATCTTTCTGGTTAATGCCTTGTTTAATACTTGTCTACCGTCTGGCATCCTCCATTCTCCTTTTCCATTTTGGACTGCACCATGTTTTAGTAATTCCTCTTGTTCTTTTTCATTAAATATAGGGATCTCCTCCTTTTCTTGATCTTTCTCATTCCCATCTCCTACTTCATTTAACCTGAAGATCTTTTCAGAATCTTCTAGAGCGGCCCTTTCTGCAGTTACGTCTGCCAAGTTGTTCCCTTTTATTTCTCTAGTATCGCCTTTTTGATGTCCCTTTATATGTACCACTGCAATTTCTTTTGGTCTTTTCAAGGCTTCTAACACTGCCTTTATGAGGCCTTCATGAATTAGGGTTTTTCCCTTTGAGTTGACAAATCCTCTCTCTGCCCAGATCTTCCCAAAAGTACGTACTACCCCATAGGCATATTTAGAGTCAGTGAATATGGTACCACTTCTTTGATCAAGCCATTTTAGCCCTTTTAATAATGCATATAGTTCACAGCATTGTGCAGACCAACTATTGGGAAGCTTTCCTTTTTCTATGACTGTCATCGTATGTCCATTTACAATAGCATACCCTGATACTCGCTTACCATCTACCACCCGTGATGAACCATCTATAAACAGTATATCTCCTTCAGGCAAAGGTAGTTCTAATAAATCTTCTCTAACTTTTAGCTGCAAATCTATGGTTTCAAGGCAGTGATGTTCCAATTCTTCTTTTGGTTCTCCATATAAAAATTGTGCAGGATTTTGGATCCTTGTTGTTGTCAATTCTATATTTTCACTTTTGCTTAATATTAATTCATATTTTAAAAGTCTGCTATCTGAAATCCATTGGCAGGCTTTCTTACTTAGTATACTTTTTATATCATGGGGAGTATACACCTTGATCTTGTTTCCTAGTGTTAACTTGTAACCTTCCTCCACAAGAGTCGCAGTTCCAGCCACTGCCTGGAGACAAGTGGGCCAGCCTCTAACTACCAGATCCAGCAACTTGGAGAGATAAGCAATGGGTTTTCGCACCCCACACCATTCTTGTACAATAACTCCATGAGCTATTCCTTCTTCTACATTGACGAATAGTTCAAACAGTCTATTTAAATCTGGCAAACTTAGCACTGGAGCATTTGCCAATTTTTCTTTTAGGTCTTCTAACTTTTTCTCATCATTTTCATCCCAATTTATGGGCTCATTTTCAACTAATTTATCATATAGAAACTTAACTAATTTTGTGTGTCCATCTATCCATAATTTACAATACCCAATTAATCCTAGTAATTTTCTCACATCTGTTTTTGTTTTTGGTGCTGGCAATGATAGTATTCCCTGAATTCGGTCGGCATCTAATCTCTTATATCCTTTCCCAATTATATGGCCTAGATACTTTACTTCTGGTTCCACAAATTGTAACTTTCTTTTAGATACTTTTAACCCCTTTCCCCCTAGGAAGTTCAGTAAATTAACAGTTGTTGTTTGTACCTCTTCTTTCTGTTCCCCAGAAATTAATAGATCATCTACATACTATAGGATTTGAGATCCTTCTTCAGGTATAAACTGTTTCATTAGTTCTTCTAGAGTTTGGCCAAATAGGTTTGGTGACTCTGTGAATCCCTGAGGCAACCGTGTCCATTGTAATTGTTGTTTTCTCCCGGTTTCCTCATCTTCCCATTCAAACGCAAACCATTTTCTACTTTCTTTCTCAAGTGGACAGGACCAAAAAGCATCTTTTAAATTTGTAACACTAAACCATGCATGTCTTGATGGTACTTTGCTCAATAAATTATAAGGGTTGGCTACTACTGGATATCGAGTAACAGTTTGCTTATTTACTTCTCGTAAATCTTGGACTAATCGATATGTACCATCGGGTTTCTTTATGGGTAATATTGGGGTGTTATGTGGAGACATGCATGGTTCTAAAATTCCTTCTTTAATTAAGTCTTTAATCACAGGTGTTAATCCCCGTTTCCCTTCTACAGAAATTGGATATTGTTTAACTCTTATTGGAGGAATGTCAGGTTTCATTTTGATTTCTATGGGTGGAATTTCCAACAGTCCATGACCCCCTCCTTCTGCCCACACTCTCGGATCTATCTCTCTCTCATCTTCTTCTTTTAAAACCATCATTTTCACTACCATACGTTTACCTTCAGGGACTACCCCTATTCTTAACTGCAATTGTAAATCCCGGCCTAAGAGGTTAGAGTCTAATTCAGGCATATACAGCAGGTCAGCACAGCCTTCCCTGAAACTTCCTTTTATAGGTACTTCTTCAATAATGGGTACTTCAAAAGGGTTATTCTCAGCACCTTTAACTTTACAGGTTTGGTTACTTAATTTGCATCCCTTGGGAATCTTTGAAATACTTGAACGATCTGCTCCAGTATCCACTAAAAATTCCATTTCCTCGCTCTGAGGGCCTATTTCTAGGTTTACCAGGGGCTCCTTTTGATGTCCAATATCATCCCTCAGAGCGTAGAGCCCCTGACACCCCCAGTCCTCTCCTTCCGCCTTCTCCCTAAGGTGTCTTGTTCCTGAGAAATAGCCTCATCCATCTTTCTTTTTCTACAGAAATTTCTGGTATGTCCTTTCTTACCACAATAAAAGCACATGACTTCTGCCCAAGGTGGTCTTTTTTTGGGCCAAGGGGACTTATTCTCTCTGTCTGGCTCATACCTTCTACTTGGCTGATCTTTAAACCCACTTATTCTTGGACCTGTGTACTCGCTTTTTCCATCATCTGGTGACTCTCTATTCCCAAATCTAGCACTCTCTCTAGCCACTGCTACCATAATTTTTGCTTTTGTCTTGTTCTTCTCCTCATCCCTCCTTAGATATACTTTTTGTGCCTCTCTTAATAACTCGTTCATTCCTCTTTCATGCCAATCATCTAACTTGTCCAATTTCCTTCGTATATCCACCCAGGCCTTAGTTACAAATTGAATTTTAATTAAAGCTTGTCCTTCTGGACTATCTGGATCCACACTTGAGTACAACTGAAAGTTTCGTTTTAATCTTTCTAACCAGGCGCTTGGTGATTCATCTCGCTCCTGGTGACTATCAAATGCCAATCTTGCATTATTTGTTCTTGGGACTGCCTCTCTTATCCCTCTTACAATTAGTGTCCTATATTGTCTCATGCTCGCTCTTCCCTCTTCCTGGTTTGGATCCCAATTAGGTGGGTTAACAGGCATTTTATCTTCTCCTCTAGGACCTCCTCTATTTTCTCTTTCCCAAATCCTCATACCTGCAGTACGAATCATTTGTATTTCTTCGGAAGAGAACAGTATATCTAGGATAGAATTTAATTCTTCCCATGTAAAGATGTTAGGCCCTAAAAAATGGTCTAATTGTTGGGAGATGCCTATTGGGTCTTCTAATAAAGTCTTAATTTCTTTTATAAAATTTCTAACTTCAGAGGCAGTTAATGGGGCATTCACAAAACCAATACCACCTCTGCCCCCCCCCATAGGCACTTCTCTCAGAGGAAACAACTTTTCAGTTCTCCCACATTCACCTTGAATTTTCTTTGCTTGGAATCTTGTATTATACTGATGGCTTGCTACAAGCTCATCTGGTTCAATTAATTTCTTTTCCTCTATATCTTTACAACAACAGGCCTTTTTCACTCCCTGACCTTTTGTTTGCAAACTTTCCTCCTGCTTGTGACTCTCAGTATGTTGGGGTACAGGGGATAAATAAAAAGGAATGTTTTGTGATGTTCCAGGAATAAGAATAGGGGAAGAGGTACTTTGGGTTATGGGCTGAAATATGGGGGAAAAATAAAAAGGAGTATTTTGGAAAGTTTTGGGAGCCAAGATTTGGGTATGGACACTCTGAGTGGTACTAGAGACCAGTGTCTGGGTACTTGAGGAACTGGAGGGAATCTGCAAAACTGAAGGAGTACTAGAATGGGCAGGTTCTGGTATATTTGGGAAAGGAGATGATACAGAAGAGGGGATGCTGGGAGCAGGACAACTTGAATTAGAAGGTTGAGGTGATTTTAAAACTCCTGTGGGAGTAGATACTGAAATTGCATCCACCTCGTGAGATGGTACTGAGGGGTACAAGGTTGGAGGGGGAGGAGGAAGGTGGTCTATAGGAGGAGTTGGTTGAGGAGGTAACGGGAGGTCATCTAAGGGATCAGAAGGGGGAGGTGGAGTAAGATGGTCTAAAGGATCCCACCTCCGTTCTGGTAGCTTAGTTTCTTCTTTTTCTTTTTCTCTGGATATTTTATATAATTTTATTTCCTCTTCCTGTTTGTCTCTTTCTAACCAACATTTAGCATATCTAACCTCTTCATCACAAGGTTCTATTCTGGTATTGACATATCTAATTAATGCTATACATAGCCATCTTTCTTTTGTCCCGTACCAGGGCCAATAAATAGGTCCTTCAGCAATACTCTCTTTAGGCCATATTTCTGTACAGTATCTTATCATTTTTCTCTTATCTAGATCCTTCATTCCCTCATTGGTATCCCAATTTATTAAAAGTTCACCTAAAGGACTACTAGGAGGTATTTTCTTAAAAACATCTTTCCCTTTTCTCTTCCTGCTGGCACTTTTCCCAGCACACTGTCCCATCTTTAACTAGCAATTGGTATCCAAATATTTTTTTTTTTTTTCAATAAGGGATTTGTATTAGTTACAAATGAGGAAGAGAAAATAAATATTAATTATTGTGAAAAAATGTAATAATAATGGTTACTTTAAAAAAGTTCCTTTTTCCATAAGAGATAAGACACTTTAAAGAAATATTTGATGCGGGAAATGAAATAAATATGGCGGCTTTGGTGGGAAACAAAACAAAAAGGTGGCCCAAAGAAATATTTAGTGTGGGAAAAAACATAAATATGGTGGTTTAACAAGGATTTTAGAATAATAATGTTAATTCAAATGAACACTTATAACCTAAGAAGTAATATAATATCTATCATTTTAGTGGGAAAACTAAACAATAGTGATGGCTATTTCAAGAAATTAAACAACTTACAACCACCTGCTCAACTAAATATAAAATAGATGCAGCAAGCTACTTACTCTACACAAGTGGCCTCTGCACACCACACTCAACCACGTACAAATCGGCTTCAATGAGCCGCTTACTCAAAATGCCACTTCACACCACACACAAAAATCAAAATGGCCTCTTCTCGGCCTACTGTATAGAAAACTCAAAATGGCTGCTTCTCGGCCCGCCTCACAACAAACTCAAAATGGCCGCTTCTTGGCCTGCCTCACAACAAACTCAAAATGGCCGCTTCTCGGCCCGCCTCACAACAAACTCAAAATGGCCGCTTCTCGGCCCGCCTCACAACAAACCCAAAATTCCTAAGGAATGGTCGAAGGACTTTTGGCCTGCCCTCACCTCCGAACCTCATTCCTTAGGGGCCCCGACTCTTAAAATACAAACAAAAAAAAGAAAAAAATTCTCCCTAACGTGAGCCGGTTCTAACCTCCCCCTCAGCCCTAGTGACTGAAAGGGCCCTTCCACAGCCGGTGGCCCACCTCCCCCCTGTGGGTCACCGTCCCTGTGAAGTATTTTTCAGCCACCCCTACGACCCCCTTTAGCTGGGATCCTAGCTCAGGGTGAGCCTACTTCCCCTCTATGACCCCCTTTCCACTGGGGTCCTAGTTCGAGGGGACCCTACTCCCCTTGGGTTGGGCACCCTCCCCTTCCCCGGCCTCAGAAAAGGGGCACTCCCCTACACGGTGGCCAGTTTATTCAGTGGTCTCCATACAGGAGTATTTTCTCCCACACCCAAGGTCCTAGTTCCTCAGAGAGTTCCTCAGACTCCCCCAGTCTATCCCTGAGGAACAGCCCTCCAGGTGGTTTGAGCTAGTGGTCGGAGTTCTACCCCTCACTGGGCAAGTCCGCCCCACTAACCCCCCTCGGGTACCCCTATGACCCCCCAATGGGATCCTAGTTCAGGGTACCGAGTGTGTCCCCCTCTATGACCCCCCCCAATGGGATCCTAGTTCGAGGGGTACAACTCGGGCCAATGGCTCAAACCACCCCTAGGAGCCTCCAATCACTGGAGGAACGGGAGCCTGAGCGGGTAAGGGCGGCTATAGGTGGGTACTCCCCGTCTCCCCTACTCCTGGGGGTCCATAGGGGTACACACACTCCACAACAACACTCGCTTCCCTCCGTTACTGGGAGGACTGCACTCACTTCGGGGGTCTGTACTCACAGCCCCCGTCTCATTCACTCACACGCACTTCGCACCCCCTATTGCCTTCAACCCCACTCACGTTGCTCTGAGGCAACGTGAGCCCTGCTCCCTCTCAGAGGGCTCTCACCTTTTGGGTCGCTGTGTTCCTTGCAGCCTCGGGTATAGGCGCAAACCCTTCTGCAGTCCGACGTAGTCCAGTCTCTGGCAGCCAAAAAGGTGGCTAGACGCGTCTCCCAGGTCCTGGGCTACCCCGGACTGTTTCGGGGCGTGGCCTATCCCGGACGAGCCCCCAAAAAAGATGTTATGGATATGAACGAGGCCAAACTTTCTCCAGAGAAAGAGGTTCTCGTTTATTAAAATAGCTACAAGGAACGGAGTGCCCAGGATAAGCCCAGGCACCCACACAGCGAGCCAAAAACGAAAACAGTGCGCTCACCCCAAGTGCACTGGGTTCTCCCAAACAACAAGTACCCCAAAATAAGAAGAACCCCAACCCAAACGAACTCCCCACATTTCTAGTCCCCCTCAGGTCCAGGATTGGTGCATTTTGGATCCTCATGATGATTGGTCCATTTCCAGGCTTCTCATTGGTCTTTACCGCCGTTCATTCTGGACCAATCGTTTCTGCAGGGCTTCGAATGATTGGTCAGATGTTTCATCCAATCTCTCTTCGACCTTGCCTTGCCCCATCAGACCCCTGTTTCACCAAACCCTGGACCCTTCTAGCACATTCTAATAAGCCCCTCCCCTTTAACATAATACAAATAATAGAACATAATAATTACAGTATAATTGAACTATATCCTATTTTAAATTAACTTAACTTTTACCTATAACAATTGGATTAGCTCAAATAAAGGAAGGCTTGGTTAGAGAAACACAGGAGATATCACCATCCCCCTCCCCTCAAAAGTCCCCACTAATTCCTCTTCATTGCTCCTCTTCAGTAACAGTCCCTTCAACTTCATTCCCTGTCTCCGACCTTAGCCTGCTCCCTCAAAAAACCCAGTCCATGCCACTACAAAAGAGTTTTACTCCTCCAAAGACAGGGAAAAAGTAAGGTATCCTGGCTCCATGGAAACTTATGGTATACTGAAAAGGCTTGGACACTGAGTGGTCTCTGGTTGAGGCCATGAACAGCTGGGATAAGTCCAAGAACTGCCTTGGCATTGGTTTTATTTATTTCAAGGACTTATCTGTCCCTGGCCAGCAGCAACAGAGAGCAAGCGTGATTTACAGCCATCATTTCTATTGTGGCCAAAGATAGGTACTCTGTCCCAAGATGGTTTTTTCTTTTTCTTTTTCTATTTCTTTTTATTTTTATTTTTATTTTTATTTTTATTTTTATTTTTATTTTTATTTTTCCTTTCTCCTTTTCCTTTCTCCTTTTCCTTTCTCCTTTTCCTTTTCCTTTTCCTTTTCCTTTTCCTTTTCCTTTTCCTTTCCTTTTCCTTTTCCTTTTCCTTTTCCTTTTCCTTCCTCCTTACTGCAATGCATTTTCTGCCTGTGTCTTTTGATGTGGACACCAAATGTCCCGTTCATTTCATCAAGGGTAGGATTTATCGGAGTGTGGCCCAGTGAAAGCCAGCAGGCTCTCTGTTTAACACACATAGGCAGGACATTTCACTGTGGGACTAAACCTCTCTCCATCTTTTCTGATTGAGCCTTGTCCTGCAGTAGCTTCAGTGCATGAAGCAACTCAGCATGATGTGTATTTTAATGGACATGGTAGCACCGGGGTGGCAGTAAGACAGGCACCACACCCCCTTCAGTGAAGCTGAAGGCACATCAGCAGCTGTGGTGGGCTGGTTGTCACATCAGATCAGCTAACCATCCTCACTGGGCAAGGAGAGGGTAACACACATGATTTTTTTGATTGGTTTTGCCCTGAGTCACAAAGTGCTGTGTTTTTCCTTCACATTTTTTCAAGCAGTTTCCTTTATGTCCTCTTGGGTACCAGACACAGACATTCATTCAGCATACAATGAGTCTTAGGCAGACAAGCATTAGCAGTTTTTGGCAGTAGCCTGTGACTTCATGTAACGCTGAAATTCCCGTGACAGGCTAAGCTTCCAGCACATCGACCTGGCAATGACAGTCCCATGTATCCTATGACTTAGGGTGCTGCTCTGTCAGGGCCTTACTGCCATAACCTCAGAAAAAAATACTAGAGAAATTGAGATACCGGCTTTCGCCAAATCATCAACACTATCTTTTCAGACAGAGACAGAAGAGGTAAAAAGCTATTAAATAAATTATCCAAGTGACTTCTGGCTTTTCATATCAGATTGCTGTACGCAATGTTTCCTAAGGGCCTTTCAATGGTAACAAGCCATGGACTCCAGTTACTCAGACGTGTTTTGCATGCTTCCATCCAAAAAATCCGTTCCAATGCACTCCTCATTAGCAATGTGTAGTAAGCATTGAATGGAGGATTCATTGCGCATGCAAAGGAAAGTTGTGTCATAATCTTTTCTCATGACTAATGGCATTCATTTTCTGTTACAAGAGGGATACTGTTATGACCCACTTTATCAAATGCTACACTTTATCAAATTTTCTGTTTTCTTGTACAAAGAACTAAAAAACAAGATTATAGTGAGCTTTGATTGGTTATAACTATGGATTATTTTCCATTTAAGTACATTTTTGAATGTGAAATGGTAAGTAGAGTTAATAGTTGCACGATATCATGTCAGATAACACAGAAAACATTGCAGAAGGAATCTATCAGCAGACCAGATAATTTCTAAAATAAAATAAGCTTCTGTTTAAAAAGAAGCTTCTTTCCTATTTGATGACATGTCAATCTGCCTGCTGTTATTTCAGGTGTGTAGTCTCCACCAAAGTATACCTAAAATTAGCTCCATACACACAGCCGTATCCCTGGTGGTGTGGTAAGAGAGTGTGCACAAAGAACAGCAAAACACGAGTGGCTCAGGGGTCATAACAACAGCATGTGGTGACAGATGTGGAAAAATGTGATCATCGGGCAAAATAAACTACATTTATATCAACATTTCTGAACAAATCCCAAGTTCTCATGGAACTAGAACATACTTACAAGGCACAGACACCAGATCTTGTGGTAGCTAATGTACCTCAGTGCTCATGACATTTCGTTTCCAGAAGCTGGGTTGCATGTTTACTTGCAGGACAAAGGCAAGTTGGGAGACATCACAGCACATCCCTACAGCACAAAAAAATGTTGAAAAGAGACTGTCACTGATGAGAAGTTGCACTTCCAACAAGCAGCAACTTGATGTGATATCTAGTTCCCCTAGTTTCTTCATTGATATGCCTGTGTCCTAGTGTAGTCCAAACACATACTTCCATTTTCCCACACAAATGATTAGGTTCCAGCTTTACAGATATGGCAAGTCTGGTAATGACAAAAGTGGATTTGAGGCAAGAACAGTTCTGTTAGGATCTCAGTATAGTCACTGCACTGTAAAGCCTTTCAGATATCTGGTTTAAAACCAAAATATTTCTTTCAGAGGGTAGCAGCAGCTGCCACTCTGAAGTCTGTGGTAGTCAGGGTGCCACTGGATGTTGTGGCAGGGCTCTTATCTTCTGACAGAGTTCAGAAAGGAAACATTCTCTCCATGCAAGCAGAGAGTAGATTTCTATCAGAGACAGAAATGGGATTTCCAGACCACTGGCTTAACTTGGCTGGTTTTGAAATCAGTAAGCAAAATTCCCAGTGGCAGCAGAGTTATGTCAGTGAGATTCACTGAAAATGAAAATTACCAATGTCTGTAAGTGCTTGACGCTCCTTTGGACACAAAACTGTGCCTGCTTAGCTTTTGTCACTGTTTTGCATTGACAGGTTTGCATATTTTCTTTGAGAAACAGCCAGACCCTCACTATTAATGCAAAATACCAGAGGCCAATTACTTCTTACTATTTATAGTTAGCTGGCTTTTTGAAGGTTTATTGAAAAAGTGATCCTGCAGAAAGACCCCTGAAATACAAATGAATATAAATGAAATCTAAAGCCATATTGTTCACTCTTCACATCTTGCCTGGAAATTTCTGTGTGAAAGTTTTGATAGCCAAAGGCTTATCTGCTGGAACATGATACCTCTCAGAACTGACACACCACAAGAAGGAGAGGTGAGAATTGTTCCCTATTTTTTCCTGTCCTTTGTCCCATATTTTCATTCACTTTCTATTTCATTTATGCTAATGATTGGGGTTTTATTCTGAGAATTTTTCTTAACATATGAACCTACTCTGCAAAAATTGTTTATACGTTCTTTTTTTATAAGCTTCAGTGGCCCCAGATTAACCTGCCAGTCAAACACAGTTTTAGATTCTGAGTTAATATCTTTTGATAGAGAAGAAAGGACTTTCCCTTTATTGGATTAGCAGCAAAAAAACTCCCAATCTCTAGATCATAACTGTGCCCTAGCCATGTCTACCTTAAACCAGTAGAGAAGTTTCTTCTTATATAGAAACATCCATCTCAAGAAGAGAACCTACTGCAAATTATCATTTACAGAAGGAATCTACTCCATCATTTGAAGCAGTTCTGCATGACATTAGGACAATCCCAAGCCTCAGGTCACTTTGCAATAGACCTCAGGCAGCAAATTGAGAGTGTGCCTGCAGAGAGCCTGCAAAGAGATGTGCAACTCAGCTAATTTTCATGTGTCATGCCTCATAGGAAAGCAGGAAAGATTTTGTGCAGAAATTCTTGGCTATGATTCTGAGCAGACAGAGGCAGATCAGCGGGAAAAAAAAAAAAGGTTTTTTAGTACTCTAACTTTGCAGATTCTACCACATTCCAAATGTTTTCTGACTTTGGATGTTTGTTCATCCTGTCTGTAACACTAATTTGCAGAGCTCTGATAATTTCATTGTTTGGTTTTGGATTTTTTATAATGACAAAAATATAAGTATCAAACTACCCATTTTGCTATGATCAAAGAAAAATGTCATATGTATCAGCAGACATAAAATAGCTCTAGCAGAGATTGTTGCTGGAGGATATAGCCCCCATTATTCATATGAAACACAGTGCTGCCACTGATCATTATCCCTAATAGCAGTAATCCTCCCTGAATGGGTTCATTAAAGTGTCCTCAGCATCACTGTGGGCTGTTAATAATCTGGTGGTAGCAGCCTGCTTTGCTATATCTACAGCTTAACCTACACTTATTTCTGCCATTGCCTTTTTTTCCTTCCACATTAATCATCCTCTGAAAACATTTTCAATATTCTCTCTTGCTGCACAGCAGGATAATGCCTTCTAATTGTCATTCTGAGTCTGCTTATTCTGGTCCTCCTGCATAAATATAATTGCAAAATCAGCAGCCGCCGATACCCCCGCCCTCCCCACCCTGCTCCATGAGCAATTGCCGTGGTGGTCCCTCCCAGTCCTGTGAAGGGGGAACCACACTCTGCCTTCCATCCTAGAGACCCTGCCTGCACCTGCCCTCTCTGCCCAGACACCACAGCACACGGTGGCAGGCACCCCGCTTCCTTGGCTGTCCTGAGAGGGTCCCTTTTCACGGCGCATCACACTCCAGCCTGCAGCACTCCAGATGCTCCTACGGCAGCCCCACGGCAGGAAGAGTGGGATGAGCCTGCATGCTGATGTGCTCTGTGTCTGAAGCCTGCACCCTGATGCATGCTGACGTATCCTGGTTCATGCTGGGCTTCACTCACATACCATGTTGGGGAAAAAAACCCTAGCATAAAAATGTGACCAGGAACCAGGAAATAATCTCATCCTCTCATGTCTACATAGAACCCCAGAATACCACTCACATTGTATAACACAGCAGAAGTTCACTGTATATCTTTGTTCCATTTCAGCTTTATCTGAATTTTCTGTTTTGCAGAAAGCATCAATTACTCCAGCCAGCCATGGAAAAAGGTTTAAAAGTCCTCAGTTTTGCAAGTTTCAGTTTCCAGTTTACTTCCCTTTCACAGTGAAGGCTTTTTCCCCAACAAAATTAAATCTAATAAAAGGCGGAAGTGTGAAAATTTCTGTCAGTAATACTATTAATCCTGCTGTTGAATTCCTGCCATCTCAGATTAGATGATCAGTTGATGCTTTGCAGAGATGCAGCAGGAAAAATCCTACCACTGATTTTTTTTAATAGCTTTGCTGCTGTTTGGCATTGAATACTGTTAATATCTGGTCATGAAAATATGACTCAATTATGCAAAGGAAATACATATAATACTCCCTATAACCGTTCTGCTTAAATAGATTTTTTATTTGTATAGATGAAACAAACTGACAAAAACAATCTTTGAAGTACTATCCTCATAAGCAGTAGGATTAAGCATATTTTTCATAAGGAGTGATGTTATTTGACAACTCATAGGAAGAGTAGAGTCTTTATTAAAATAATCTATTGAATTAGACAATATTGGGAGAATTCCTTGCCTTGCTGCTTTATTATGAACACTATTCAAATTGTATAGGGTTTCTCCTTGTTAAACTTTCTGACACCTTTTCAATTTGCCTCTTTACCTTAATTCAAGGCCACGGGAAAGTAAATGCATCCTTCTCAGCCACCTACATCCACCATTCAATATTTTAAAAAGCTAAGGCACAGAGATTTGTTAGCTATATCACCTGCATTAACCACTAAAGAGAAAATGTCACCTAAATTCAATGTAGAGTAGATGGTCTCTTCAGCATTCTGGCAGAGTTAACCTTTACATAGATACTATACACGTAGATAATTGGCAGTGAAAACAGGTATCAATTGATATCAACTGAAAACAGCCTATGTGTCAATTAGACAGAGTTTACTACTCTGCCACTGTTCACTGTATATCTTACTTTAGTCTTAAAATACAGCTCTTATCCAGAAGTTTGGAGAACAGATCAGTGCCTGAGGAAGTTCTGAGGAAAAATTGCCTGTGAACATGAAAGATGCATGAATTGCTTTTGTCTTGTCTAGCTATCTCTGGTGTTCTTAGACTCATTTGGCTATAAACATGTGCTACTGTCTCAGAAGGTCAAAAGTAATGGAAAGAACAGAGATTTTAGTGTGCCTGGAAGACATCCAAAGAAATTACAGTTAGATAGATCATCTTCTCCATGTAACTGGCTGTCCAAGAATACATTTTTTTTCTTCTAATGGCAAAAGATATGAGGGTGGTATGTCATTAAGTGAGGTTGGTGAAACCCTGGGACAGGTTGCCCAGAGAGGTGGTGGGTGCCACATCCCTAGAAACATTCAGTGTCCCTGTCAAGTGGGACAGGAATTCGAGCAACCTGACCTAGTTGAACATGTCACTGCTCATTGCAGGAAAACTGGACTGTACTATGTTTAAAGGTCCCTTCCCACACAAACTATTCTATCATTACATGGCATAACAAAAAATCTATTGTAAAGCAGAAAACTCTTGAAACAATTTCTAAAGGAATAAAAGGTTTGCATTTCTATTTTATGCATACAAAACACAAGACCATAGCTGAGACCTATGTCTCTGAACATACCCCTGCAATCAAGACTTGAATCTGAATCCAAATATCTCAGCATTCCTGCTCTACCATTAAACTCTGACTGACACTTATACTACAAAACATTCCAGATTTTGGGAGTAATTTTGTTATTCTTAAACTGACATTGCAAGAATACTATGAAACTTAAGTTTCTTCTCTTCCCTGCTGCTTTCATTTGAGCTGAAAACTGTAAATTGAAAACAACATTTTTATTTTAATTTGTTTTTATAAACTCAAAGCACAGAGACTGTATAGAAGGAAAAAAAAGAAAAACCCAACAACAACCACCAAACACCAATACCCCACACAGTGTCTTTGTCCCTTTAGAGAAGGCTTGGTACTAAGCTCAAAGGATTGGTCTCTATCTTTCACAAATGCAATTATTTTTGTCCTGAGTAATATTAGATACCTTGAGTTTACTTATGTTAAGCAAAGCAAAAAATTTGATGGTTAAGATGTATCAAGCCTACATTAGGAAACTATGTTCCAGTAAGCAGGGATATTCAGACTTCAATTTGAAGCTATCATAAGTAACAAATAATGCTTTATACTGCCAGGCACACACCTTCACAGCTACTACAAAGAAAGAGCAGTGAAATGCTATAAAAAAGAAAGCAATGGTTTCATTTATGAGTTCTCACGCAATACCCCCAATTTACTTAACTGCGACCTCATCTTGAGGCCACAGTAAAACCACTTACACAAAAAAATCAGAGACAGCATTCAGAATGATGAATAAATACTTCTGACTAATTGTGTTAAATCCCCATGTTGCACGGAGTTTTGGCAGGCATTTTATCAAAAGGTGTTAATGCGCTGTGGCATTAGGTGTGCCGGCTTTTTTTTTTTTTTTTCCTGAAGGGACTGAAGTGTACTAGAGGCGAGGATTTCTGAGGTTTCTGGGGAAGAACCATCTGTGATGCTTTAGAAAGACTTGTCTGTGATTTCACATAGTGTTCTGAAAGGCTCCATTGACACTCGCTTTCACAGGGTTTTCTGACATTCATAGAGCACAGTGATGTTAGTGTAGCTATTTGTCCTTTTTATTGGTCTTTCCAGAAGCTGTTTTGCACTTTTACCTTTCAGCATGAACCAAAGCCTGTCTTTAACTAGAAACTCACAGTTAATGCTGTCTATAAGTCACTGTGAAATGGAAGGAAAATTAGGCATTGGTGAGAGCCTCTTCAGACCGCCCTCAGTATTTCAAAACCGTGCTGTGCTGCACACACATAATTTCTAGAACTATTTTTTATAACCATGCATCTACTTGATCTTTTTTAAGAGCAAAAGTCTGTGGACTTCTCTTTAATGCTCTGCTCTTCTTATAGGATCTTCAGCAAGCCAAAAGCTTATGTCCAAGAAAAATCTCTCTCCTTAAGGTAACATTTTGAGAAGCAAGGATGCCATTTCAAACTGATAACTATGTGTCCAACAGTAAATAATTTCATATGCTGAGAAATACAGGGGAAGCAACAGACTTCCAAAATGCTTCTGCATTTTGGACAGTGTTATTTAGCTCATTATAGAGGTTTAGTCCCAGTGAATGGCACTTACACAGTTCTCACCGCTAACAGCCTAACAATGATTAAGCTGAAGTGTGTATGTGAAACAACAGTTAAAATATCTGGACAGCATTTCTCAGAGGAAATATAGAATTGAAAGTCTATTTTCCAAATTTTAGGTTTATAGCGGAACCAGTACCAAAGCTAGGCTGAAATTATATCTTAAAGAAATTTCTTCCAGGTACACCTAAAAGAACATATCAGGGTCATCTAGCTGTTTACTGCAACAGCTTGTGTTTTACCTGATTAAATTAAGGATTGTATTCATTGCATTTAATTTCTAATGGAAATTATGCCCATATGGCATTGTTTTATAACAGGGGATTACTCAAAGGAAGCCTTTGCAAGGGGAAAAATCGTCTCAGAATTGAACTATACAGACTCATACAAGACACTCAGTCCCGGGTTGCCCTTTGCTAGTGTCCAGCTTCTCTGTAATTTGGGAGCTGCCAGACTACCTCGCCTTTGTGAAAAACAGAAACTGACTGTGAGATACCTGGGTGTCTTGAAAGCAGATAGAAAGAACAAGATTAGGTGTGCCACTGCAACACAGTTTGGGAACCCATTGCCCTTGTGCAGATGCATTGTGCTTAACTGTCCTGGTTAGGGCTGTATAGAGGACATATGAAGTATTTCCACTGGTATAGCCTAGGGCTCACAACACTTGCAAAGGGAAAGCTGAAGTTTTCAATCCTTTGTAGCTTTATCAATCTGTGACAAGGAGTTCAGCAAAAGGTTTTAAAATAGAAAAAGTGACTAAAATTGCTTTAGACAGCAGCTATATGAGGTAGCAGATGGCGAACCTACCCAGAGATCCCTAGAAATATTAGTATTTAAAAGGTCTCACATTTCACCAACTTCAGAGAAGTGTGTGGCACTGTCTGTTGCCTTATGGGAATAGGAGCCGTAGAAATGTGAATGAGTGAATATATTAGTGAAGGGCTTTCAGCTTCTCTGAAGTATTTCTCTCTCAGCATTTCCCCAGTCCTGTTCTCCATCCTCAGCAGCTCATCAGCATACCAGGCTGACACCCTGCTGGGCTTTTGGTAGCCTCCCCCACCAACAATCTTTGTCCAGGTCACAGCAAGCAACATATATCTAGCTGAGCACTATTCCTTCCACCCCTGTGAATCACAAGTTTAAAATTATCATGAAAATCCACATTCATCACATAATCTTCACTCACGCTGTCATAGGCTGTGAATGTGAGATGCAGCCAGGGGTGTGTATTCTATTGCCATCTGTTAGAGGTGGAGCAATTATCTTCTGTTAATTGGGCCGCCTGTTAAAACCAGGTGGGGCAGTTTTTCTTTATCGCTTCCACAACCAATCCTCCCTCTGGGAAATATCTTCTGTTAATGGGCCATTGAGTGTCACTGCATGGCTGATAAAATTTCATCACCCCATTGTGAGATGCTCCGCCCATGGGGAGGAGCCAACCATTCCTACCTGGATGTAATCTGAGACTCAGAACACCAGAGCAGCTTTTTCCCACTGGATTCCCTGAGGAGCAGCTTTCTTTTCCTCTGGTTTCCTAGAGGAGGACCAAACCCATCTTTGCCACCACTGGACCTTCAGAGGAAAATTCCACCCTTCTGTAGGATCACTGTTTCAAAAGAACCACATCCATCAATGCAGGAGGACTGCAGCCACGCTTGAGTGGGAGTGCTACCAGCACCCTGACCCAGTGTCAGATTGTGTTCTGACTTTGTCAGTGTTGTTATGTATTACTGTATTTTTATTTTTATTTTTTTCCTAATAAAGAACTGTTATTCCTACTCCCATATCCCTGCCTGAAAGCCCCTTAATTTCAAAATTATAATAATTCAGAGGCAGAGGGTTTACATTTTCCATTTCAAGGAAGGCTCCTGCTTTCCTTAGCAAACACCTGTCTTTTCATAACAAGAGACATCTCAACAGTGAAATCCAAAAAAAACCTCAAACAAACAAACAAACCACACAAAAAATTTTATCACAACACTGAATGAAAGTAAACAGTTTACACACAATTAACCTCCTGTTCCTTCATCACAATTATAACAGACATTCTTTACAATCACTCCACTCTCACCCATTGTTCAGTCCATGCTTTGCCCAGTACTGCTCTCCACTACCGTCCTTATCTCAAATTCCTCATATCTCATGTTAGACATCAAAATGATTGTGGTGGTTTGATCATCTGAATGACAGATGCCCCACCAATGCTGCTCTGTCACTCCCCTGCTCAGCTGAACAGGACAGAGATAACGTCACAAAAAACTGATTGGTTGAGATAAGACAGGGAGATACACTCAGCAATTAACAATCATGAACAAAAAAAAACTCAGCTTGAAGAAAGTAATTTATTTTCTTGCTAATTCAACCAAAATAGAATATTGAGAAGTAAAACTAAGTCTCAAAAACTGCCACCACTCCCTCCTTCAGGAGTTTGACTTTATTCCAGTTTCTCTACTTCCTTCCCCATAGCACTGAAGGGGAATGAGAAATGGGAATTGTCCATCACACATTTCTGCTGCTCCTTCCTCCTCAGGAGGAGGTGGAGGAGTCCTTTCCCTGTGGCCTCAGCTCTCTTCACAGCAAGCAGCAGGCACAACTTCCCCAGGATTTTTCCTGGGGAAGGCAGTGAGAAAGCTCAGAGAAGAAGAAAAACAATTCTTATCTCTACTTGCTACATCTGTTGTTTGGCACATGTGGAATGTGTTATGGAGATTGTTTACCCAAAAGGGATTTGTTAATTGGACACTGGTGATGGTGCTTTGATTAATTTTAAACCAGTTGGAGCCACGTGTGTATTGTACTGCCTGGCAAGGGCGTTGGCTTTTTTAGTATAGTTGGGTTTAATATAGTAGTAGTATAGTATTAGTGTAGTATGTAGTATAATATAGGATAGCTCAATAAAACATTTGTTCAGCCTTCTGAAGTCATGGAGTCAAGGCTCTTTATTCCCCACATTGGGGATGCCTGCCACACTTTCCCTACTTCAGTATGGGATTCCTCAGCATGTTCCCACAGCAGACAGTCCTCCAAGAACTTCCCCAGTGTCAGTCCTTCCCTGAGATTGAAGTTCTCCATAAACTGCTCCAGCATGGGCCCCTTCCATGGAGCACAGTCCTTCAGGAATGAAATGCTCCAGCAGTCCCAGTGGAGTGTGGGCTATCCATGGGGTCAAAACCTCATTTTGACACATCCATGTGCTCTGGTATGGGGTTCTCCATGATCTGTGGGGGATATTGGCTCTATCATCATTCGACATGGGCCATAGGGGCACAGAAGTCTCATCACGGCATTCATCAGGGGCTGCAGGGGAATCTCTGCTCTGGCACCAGGAGCCCCTCCTCCATCTCCTTCTGCACTGACCTTGGGATGCGCAGAGCTGTTTCTCTCACATATTCTCATCCCTCTCTTCTCTAGCTCTAATTTACTTCTGGCCAATAAATTTTCCCCACTTCTTAAATACTTTATCCCAGAGGTGTTGCCATAGTCACTGAGGCTTGACCTTGGGCAGCAGTGGGTTGGTCTTGGAGCCAGCTGGCTCTGGCTCTGTTGGACACAGGGAGAGCTCCTGGCAGCTTCTCAGAGAGGCCACCCCTGTAACCAAAACTTTGCCATGCAGACCTACTACAGCTACACTTTGTAAAGAGTAGTGCTGTAAAGCCTAACTCTGTGCTGGCTGCTGCTGGTAAAGACAGCACGGCATTTTTCAGAGATGACTCTCAACTGTGACATCAGTTTTGCCTGTAACAGCCTGTGGTTCTCATGGAACAATGTAAACATGGAGTATTTGTAGAGGCCACCATTACTTGTTTTTAGCTGTGTGGTGCAATTCTTTGCTGCTCTGGGCATTGATTATAGCTAGAGAGTACAATGCTTCCCTGAAATTCACATAAACTCTCTCTGTCTTTGTTGAGACACAGTTGGCAATTAAAAAAAACCTGAGTCTGTTATTTTTTTTACCATCTAAGGTTACACTGTCATCTTTAGAATCTAAGGTGTGTCTTCACCTAATTCAGGTAAGTGGTCATACAATATCAACTTAATATCAACTCTGTCTGTCTTATAGGCTAACAAGATGGTCCTTTTTTGGCAGAGAAAAAAAGAGATACATTGTGAGGGTTTTGTACTAGTCTTGTTGGATCTAGACAGGCGTTACACCAATGGGAATAATGTTTATTAATCTAACACTCATATAGGTGTTGAAAGATTAATTATAAAATTTAATTCATTGTGCTAAAAGTCACGATGTTTAAAAATCCAACTGTTCGCACAAGTTATGCTTCTTAGGGAGACATTCAGCATTTTAGGTTTTTTGTTTTGGTTTGGGGTTTTTTTGGGGTTTTTTTTTGGTTTTTTTTTTTTTTTTGAGAGGAAAAAAGTAAATGTCTTTTTAGGGAAAGCCTTGGGAAATTTCAGCGCTTCCAATGTGAAAGGCTTTAAATCTTATAGGCTACAATAAATTCAGGATTTTGTATATATCTTTATTTCAAGAGAAGAAAGTTACTTTCTAATTTTCTACATTCTAATTATATATATAATATATATATATATATAAAATATAAAAATATTATAAAATAAAGATTTTATGTCATGAGTTTGAAATTACATTAGCCATTGTGAGAATGCCACTGGTATGCTAAGCAGTGCTGAGACCTGTATTAATATCAGATGTTACATCCTTTTATCTGACAAGTCACTGTCTTAAAGAATACAAGTGCTCCCTGTGAAGTTATCTGACATTTT
Organism: Melozone crissalis; assembly: GCF_028551555.1. Taxonomy (NCBI): domain Eukaryota; kingdom Metazoa; phylum Chordata; class Aves; order Passeriformes; family Passerellidae; genus Melozone; species Melozone crissalis. The sequence goes on from NW_026535783.1 coordinate 49,157,161, forward strand.
TCTTGCATTTAAACACAAACCAAGGTAAAGACCAGTGCTTCTCTCAGGAGGCGTTTCAAAGGTACTTCAAAAGCAGCCTGACAGAGAGTTTGTACAGAATAATATTTTATTACAAAATTAGGCCAAGATTTTAGTACAGTCTAAAGGCAGGCAATATGTTTGTTTCCATGGAGTTCCTAGGATGCAGGCATTCAGGTTGCATCCTTTCAAGAAACTAAATGAGCAGACTGAACCACTACTTATGCTGACAATGCAGCTTGGGAGGGAGAGGGTGGGAAGGCAGGGATAGATGGATGCCAAATAAAAAATTTAAGGAATTTTAAAAATCATAGAATATTTTGAACTGGAAGGAAGCCACAAGGAATCATCATCAGGTCCAGCTTCTGGGTCTGCTCAGGACACTCTAAGGGCCACACCATGTCCCTGAGGGCATTGGCCAAATGCTCCTTGAACTCTGCCAGGCTGGTGTTGTGACCGCTTCTCTGAGGAATCTGTTCAGGTGCCTAACCATCCTCCGTGTGAAAAAACTTCTGATGTCCAACTTAAGCCTCCCCCGACACGATTTCATGCCATTCCCTTGGATCCTGTCACTGGTCACCACAGAGAAGAAAACAGTGTATTCCCAGCACTATGTCTAAAGCCATGGTTCTTAAATTTCACCTCAGAAAAAATACAGTTCTCAACTTTCTCCAACAACACAAAAGACACAAATCAGAGAAAGAAGCCAAGAACTATTTGAAACATTCCACCACCTCTCTTTCTGCCAGCATCCACTACCTGTGGGCTCAGAGAGGAACACCCTTTGATTTCCAAATCCTCGGGCAAGACCATAAAGCACTCCTCGTTTGAACAGTGTTTGATCTAGTAGGAAGCCACACCTCACTGGCCCATCCCACTGCCATCATGCAACTTGAATGGGGCCTGCAGTAACAAATAGTTCAAGGAACACATATCTCTTGGCTTCTTCACTCCCCTGTTTTTTGGGAAACTGAGATATATTCAAACCCTTAAATTGTCAATATGTCTGTCTCTCTACCTGTAACAGTTTCTTCAAAAATTGTGTCCATATTTTACCTGCCTGTCAAATATGGTTGAAGGCTCAGAAATAAAATCTCCAGTAAATGCTGTGAAAATTCATGTTTGCATAGACAATCAAATCTAAAATTACCTTTTGAAGGGTGAGTTAAAACCACCTTTTCCTCATCAAACCAAAGAAGTTTCATCAGGATTGTCTATAAGTACACCCTTGCTGTCCAACTGATCTGCACATACCCATCTTTCAGGTGACAGCAATGTACACCTGTACTCGAGTGGAACACTGTGAGGGGAACTGGGAAGGTACTGGAGTGAGTGGGAGAAGGGCACTTCAGAGAGCAGCATCATGGTCATGCATGATGAGGTGTTACAAAGAGAGGGTTGGTAGTGTGCAGGTCACTCACAACACAAATGCCTCTGGAAATCAGGCTGTCTTTTTCAAAGGATTGTGGTATGACACATATAAACAGAGACAGTGGGGAGGAATGCAAAACACACACTTTGTGGTACACTGATGCAATAGAAATACAGTTTAACTCTGCCATATTGAAAAGAAGTGACACTATAAATACTGATCAAAGAGCAAAGTCATGTCATCCTGTGGAAATAATCTTGGTCTAGACATCTGAGCAGACTTAGCTTATTAAAGAAGACACCCTCAGACGAGAATTTAATGAGGGCTTTCACAATACACAGGCAAACAAGTAACTGGATCATTCAAATCTCTGAGCTTATAGTGAGCAGGGCCCCATTCTCTGCAACAGGAAGTCAATATTGTCTTACAAACTAGCAAGAACTCAGGATCTCCAGAGCCTGAATTCTTAAAAAATCTCTCTCACAAATTGTAGGCTCTCAGTCATTCTAGTTTTGTTAACTAGAGAAGACTCACATTGCATGTGAAGTGTGCAGCACCAGTGACCTCAGTCAGATTAGATGTTACAGCCAGTTTTTTAATCAGAATTTGCTCATCCAAATGCCAACCACTAAAGCAGCCAAGCATTATGTGCCATCAGTAGTCTACTACTAATGCCCTATAGACTGCTAAGAAATGTGGGATCTTCTCCAGGAACGCAGGGGACAGTATCATGGCAGTATCTGAAAGAAATTTATGCCTGGTTTGAAAGTACATAGAAGTCCATCACTCCAGCAGCCTTATTCTACACAGCTTTATGAAGGAGAGCCTTCATGTATATAGAAGAAGTTCTGTATCACATCCACACCACCAAATTTTAAGATATTCCCTAAGCTTTAAAATAACACTTTCCTCCAGTTTACCTCCCCTGTCAAAGAGAGTTTTATGCTTTTCTCTTTCAATATATTTAGTTGGGTAAACATGTAACCTCTGTCAAAAAATGTCAGGAAAAGTATGGGAAATAACCATCCATTTTATGGAATGCCAAATATTAGCATAGAAGCTTGCTGCTTCTACTTGGCATAATTCAAGTAGAATGGCGTAATTCAAAATACTGTTGTCTCCTGTAATCTGGACAAAGTCCTATCAGTATAATTTCTGCATTTTCTTCAGTAAGACTACGGCTGGCAGCCTTGGAAAAGCTCTTCCTAGATCCAGACTTTGCAATTTCAGTTTTCAAAGTAACGTCATCATCTTGACTAAATTTTTCTAACTATGGCATAGCCTGATAGTTCAATGTTTTTTTAAAAAGGAGCTGTATTTATTTGCAGTTAGAGGATATACATGCCTGCCGGCATTTAGCTGAAGTCTAATTACATTCAGCAGTGCCATAGAACTGTACTGCAGCATTCTGAAAACATACTGCTGAAAATCCAAATGGTCTCATTAAAGAAGACCTTCTCTACACTTCTGCATTCTGTGCTACCTCCTTATTTGCCATTGCGGGCAAGGGCTTTCTGGGATATATGCTACTCAGGTGATGAGATGTTTGAAAAGACCAAGAAGTATCCTGACTACTCACTGTAAAATACAACCTGTAACATAACGTGTTGTGGTTTAATTTAGTAGGCAGCTGAACACCATGCAGCACTTAATGTCTGGTTTCTGCTCTGAGAATGTAAACACAAGCATCAAGGCAGGGGATAAGAAGGGAAGCATCTTAATCCGGAGTTCATAGTGACCATTTTCCATTTCAATGTTGTACAGAGGGCCCCCATATTCCCATAGGCATGTTTCTGACTCTCAGAGCTGTTCCTAGCACTTTGTGCATTAAACCTAGTTTGAATATGTTTAAAGGATTAAAGGGACTGGTTCAGAGAATTAAAAGGAGTAGTTATTCTCTTGATTATATCACAAGCCAAAAATAGTCAATTCTAACAGAGCTGAGTTACTGTTAATGGTAAAAAACAGCAGTAAAGGCAATAGCTTTGGAAGGCGCAGGTTGACTACCTAAAACCATAATGGGTGACTTTGAACAAGGCTCTTACTCCTTGCCCCTTGGCTGCATGGGGAGCATAAGTGTCTTGCTATCCTACAGAAATATAAAGATAAACTGAGAAAGGAAATGGAAGTTGTTTGCACATTTTGACATTTTCCATGATGAAATTTTAGCTGGAAAAGGATCAATAGATTATTGATCTCTTCTCTCTGGTAATGAGTGATAGTACCTGAGGGAATGGCCTGAAGTTGTTTCAGGGGAGGTTCAGGTTGGACAACCATTAGAAAAAGGTTGGACATTAGAAAAAAGAGGGTGGCTGGGCACTGTAACAGCTCCCCAGGGAAGTGGTCACAGCACCAACCTGACAGAGCTCAAGAAGCATTGTTCTCAGGCACGTGGTGTGACTCTGGGGGACGTGCTGAGCAGGGCGAGAAGTTGGACTTAATGATCTCTGTGAATATCTTCCAGTTCAGGATATTCTGTGGTTCAAACAGACAAAAGTAAATTTTAAAACTACAGGTTATGTAAGGCAGAAGCTCATTAAAACCAAGATGACCTGATCCATGTTCAAAGGCTATTCTGACTCCAAGTTGTTCTGGTCACTTTCAAAAAATATTTGCAAATATCACTGCTAACAAAAGCCTTAATACTGTGGGCTGTAAGGCTTGATAATAACATAATTTAGAAATTACTATTATCTTCCAATTTTGTAAAGCCACAGCTGAAGTGAAATCCTGTCCCAGATGGGTAATTCTGGGAGGTGTTCATCACACTGCCTTCAGCTAGAACAAAGTAGAGTTGAGCTCCAGGAAAAGTACATAAACAGATCAAGGAAATTAAACTAGTTTGTAATTTACATGTGTGCTGTTCCATAAACATGCTCACAGTAAACTCATTCCTCCCATCGTTCTTTCAAATACTGTTTTTCTTTCTGCTGACCAGTGATTTCAAACACATCACACTTTTGGCCTCTTCCTTCCTTCCTTCCAGAGGGAATGAGCCTCTGCTGCCTGTGCCTCATCTGAGCATTGCAAGGGGACATGAAAACCACCAGCCTCAAACAGGGCCAGGCAGCGTGAGACAAATAACTTCTTAAACTGAAAAGTGGTTTGCTCAAAGCTAAAAGCTGTGTTGATAAATTATAGATGTTAAATCTGCAGGAAGACATAGCACTCAGAACTTATTCATGGTTTCATTGACTTGCAGGCAGAGAAGGTTTCTAATGGTTCAAAATATACTCAAATATATCCAGACTTCAGTTCAGCTAAGCCCCTGAATTAAAAAATAGTCCAACCCATCTGTTCATGCCTTTCATACACACTGAAAAAACCAAAGCATAGCACAGCAATTCTGAGAAAAGCACCTTTCCTCAGGGCAATGAAGTAGGTCTTAATGTTCAAATTTTGGGGATGGTGCTCTTTTCACTGAAAACTAATGCTTCTTTGGTAGGCAAGATTTGCTTTATAGCAAGTCCATTTTCTCTAGTTCAAATAAAATCATGAGAACATTAAACCTAAGCATATTATTTCCAAACAATACTTCAAAAACAATTTTTTAATTTGATTTTGGAATAATCTTATATTTCTAAATCAAATAATTTACTAATAGAGCCCAGCAAGATTTATATGAAGCAGCAATTATGTACTATCCTAACAGCTGCTGTTGTGGGAAGAAAATAGACAAACATTAAACAAAAATAGTCTTTCTGGTCTGAAACGGAAGCAGTAAAATGTCAAGATAAATACAGGTAAAGAATAATTGCTCAGTTTCAGCGTAATGATAATCAAACAAAGACTGGTCAGGTTATATTAATTCAAAAGAAGAGCATATGCCTTAAAGTCTGGTTACTAAATGGTAGCACTAAATGACTGCAAAGGCAGTAGGCTTGCAAAAGGCTGATGGATTGTTTTCACTGGTGGAACATGTATTTTTATTCCCATAAAGAAATCAGTAAAAAGTACTGGCACTAGCTGCATATTCCATATTCTTTCACATTTTGGCTCTTTGTCCTCAGTAAGTATCTTCCTAAACTATGCCTTACTTGACTTTAGACTAAAACAAGACTACAGCTTTCTTCACTCAGGAGATTTTTCCCAGACTGTTGAGTGTTTTCTTTGACATTTATTTTTAAAAAGAAGTTTTAGTAAGATTGAGCTCACAGAAAGTCTATATCTTGTTAAAACATTTGAGGCTTCTACGCTAATTTTTTTCAGACCTGGCTTTTCTCCATTAAAGCTCAATGAAACACTGTCAGCCAGTTGCCTGCTTTGCAAGATCATGAACCAACTGCACAGATTTCTTTATAAAGTGAATAAAGCTTTTCTTAAGACTCTGCAATACACAGCTCCTCCAGCATCAGTAGGCAAGTAATCCCTCAGCTGGCTCAGATGAGAGAAAGATTTGCAAGCTCTACGCCCAGTGGTATTGCTTGTTTGTAATACAGTAACACTTACAGGTACCATCTAGGGAATAGGGCCTCCTTGTCTAAATAATTTTTTCGTGCGTGGGAAGGAAAGGTAATTTAAGAATAATCTGGAATCTACACTATACACACAACTTACTCTAAGATGTACTAGAAGCAGAGATCAATAAATATTGAGACTCTCACACTACCTCTATGTTTTCTATATAGTTCCCCAATGTCAATAGCAATTGCAGAACTAAAATTGAATCAGAATGACAATACTCCTCACTACAAAAATTCTATTCCCAAGTATTTTGCTTGGAAAATCTGAACAAACTCTATTAGTTCCCTCATGCCTAACTATCATCATTACACCCTTCCCAGGTGTAGTGATGATAGTTTTGGTATCTTTCAACTGTCTTTCAACTGTCACTTGCAACCAGCACTAAGCCTACAGCAGAAAGACTAAGTAAGACTGTTATGGTCAGGTTTATCATGCTGTTTGGTTTATGGTCCTCTTGATGTACAATTTATGCATTAGTTATAGTCAAAACAAGAAGTGATACTAATAGAATAACAACCACTATGTTGCCACAATGCAAGTCAAGGATAGATCTTGTATACAGGAAGTGTGTATAACAAAACAAGTTAAATCTGATAGAATGGTACCAGAGTTATTAATCGCCCCAAACACACTCACTAGCACACTGTGATTTACACTTCCCTTAATGACATGGCCCAGTTACCTAAATGCTTTTTGATAGAAATTTCCACTAATAAAATCCAGAATAACATAGAATATGTTTGTAGAATAACTTCTGTTAATGATGTACAAAGTGCACAAAATTAATCCCTTCCACAGTCCTTAAGCTGAGGCTTTATTTTCAAAGTATACCATATAGCTAGCATTTTGTGTCTTTTATTTGCTTTCCCATTATTTTCACCTTTAATCCAGTTTAATTTGCTTTAATCCAGCCAATTTCACAATTAATATGTTTCCTGACACTCCCACTGATACACAAATACAGTATTTCAGTCTCCAGGCAGAAAATAAAGGTATGAGCAAGCCAGCCTATTTATTCATAAACTAAGAGGAGCTGAACAGTCAGTATTTCTCAGATATTGTGTGTTGCAATGCAACCCAGAAAAAGGTTCATAAATATCCTATTATATTCCCCACTGATGCATTTCCCATAACCTATTTTGTTATTTCTCACATTTTGCACGTTTTACAAGTTGGACCCATGCAATTAATCCCATTTAAAGAGTAGTCTGGTTAATTAATGAAACTACACTTCATGGGAACACCTCTGACTATGGCAGGATTACAGCTCTGAGCTCCCCAGGCCTCTAGGTTGAGTCACACAACATCCCTTCCATTCCTACCCAATACAGGTTCTGCTGGTTAAGTACAGGGCTCCAGAAATTAGTCAGATATCATCCAATGAGTACACTTAATGTAAAAGTGAAATCAAAACAAAACAAAACAGGGGATGTCTTTAAATTTAAAGACAAAATGGTTCTTTAAATTTAAAGATTCAAAGCTTCACATGCTTGTTTTGGAATTCCTTAAAAAAGTAGCCACTACCTCAAAGAGTGAGCCCAACTGGAAACCCCATGAGCTGGAAACTCAACTCATTAAAATTAATAGATTTGCATACGTATGTTTGGCAAAGGATGCTTGGCTTTTTAGTCTTTTTGTAATCTGTTTTCTGTTTAATTTTTCCTTGGGTCTTTTCAGTTTCATCTCAATTGAAGCCATGCTAGAATTCAAGTAATGCTGTCTCTTTTTTCTTTTTTTTCCTTTTTTTTTAATAACCAAACTTTATCCCTGCTTTGGTACCACAACTACGAACTGAGTTTTGTTCTAGCACTATGCTGGAATATAGAACTTCACACTGAAGAAGTGACATAACAATGTGTGGTTTGGACAATCTGATGTACAAACTGTATAGTGTGAGCCAGACATGATAACCTAATTATATAGAATTTCCATTGCCCTTTTCAGGCAAAAAATATTAAGAGTTCAGTACTGTGTTTCGTTCAAGTGCATTTTCTCACTTTCCTGGTCTGGATATTTGTTCTGTCTGATGTCTAAATTGTATAGAACTGATGTATTAAAAAGGAAGAGAAATTTTGACAGTTTGTTACCCAATATTCAAGATAAATGAAATCTCTTTTTGCAAAGTACTTTCGGCACTGAGCTTATCAGATCACTTCAGACTGAACATTTGCAAGACTGAGAGCCTCTGGCTACAAGGCAAAATGTTTCCTGAAGTGATTAATGTCAGCCTGTGAGGAAAGAAAAAAAACAATGTAGCATTAAAATTAGACCAGAAAATAAAAAAAATTAAGCTCAGTTAGGTGCTCTAATGCCAATGATGATGAATTCAAAGATACCCTGAAGACAATAGCATGTCATACTGCAGGAAAACTAAACCCTGGAAAGCTAACTGTTTATGTCAAGATTGTGAGCTGATTTTGTCATTGTATTGTACTATTATTTTCCTAGACAAAACAAAACAAAACAAAACAAAAAAAAAGAGGTTTCTATTGAAGTTTGCTTTTCCAAGAACATCTGCTGTACAAGCAGTGAAGTCTAGAGAGACATAATCAAGAATGGGTTTTAGTAACATCAAATTCTTGTGTGATGTCCTCTTTTTCATATTTAAGGACTTTGAAAGGAAAGGGACTAATTATTTGTAGCTACTTTAAATTACTGTAAAATTACTAAACAACCCTATAAACAATGTTCTCTGACTGGAATTCCTTCAACAGAAGGATCCTTTTGACTCCTAACTTGTTAGCCAGTTCATACTCTGATACAAGTCTTGGCAACGTGTCCCTGTGTGTTCTGTAAGGGATTGTATAATTATAGAAATATACAGTATTGCACAGTAACAGGAAAATTGCTCCAGATTCTTGAGAGAATTTGTCAGCTCTGCTGCAGGCTTCCTAGCTGATTTTAGAGAAGCACTTTCAGACATGTCTTTCATTTCTTTCTGTTTAAAGTGATGATTTAACACAATTTTGCCTCTGCTCAGTCTAGTTTATCTGTAGAGAGCCAAACCCAGAGATCTTCTTACATCTGGTTAGTTAGTATGAACCTCAAAAAATCCCAAATATTGTCTGAACTTTGTAGGAGCAAATAATAGTCCTGTACTGCCATGATCTATATACTTTGCAAAACGGATATACTTTGCAAAACGGACCCAGGAGTCCTGGCAGTTTCCAAAACAAGGAATTGTAACTCATCAGGAAAAGAGTTTTATTCTAACCATGTATCTTAATGCTCATAGTTACATCAAAGTCATATCAGCATCAAGAAAAGGAGAGAGGGCGTATATTAGCATTTTACTTTGGATGAGAGACCAATTTCACAATTAGTCCCTATTAACAGTATTTGGATTTGCACTGCAGGTGATCTCAGAGAATAAAAGCAAAATCCTTTTGGATGAAACTAAACCAGAGAATACACTCTGAGAGTACAGCTAATGCTCTAAATCTCCAGTGGTCTTTCAGCTCACAGGACCAGATGTGAGCTTCTTTAAAGTGTAATATACAAATATACATATACACAGATCACCCACAAAATGCACATAATTTGGATGCTGAATATTCAACAGCAAATATTTCAATATACCTAGATGTTAGGAGTGATCCTATAATTATAGTTTAAAATACTTTAAAGTTACTCAGCCAGTATTCATTATTTAGATAAAAGGGGCTGTATGATTTTTGGCAAAATCAAAACTCCACAGAGAAGAAGGCGTTAGCCACATGCAAGGAGCTTAGCAGAACTAATCAGCTCATCTCTTGGAGAATCAAGCAGGTCAAGCAGGTAAGAAAGTTCAGGTATCTATGTAAAAGTTCAGTCTTTACAAAGCCCCATTTTGTTTCCATGGCTTTAGGCATCTTACCTCATTTTTTCTTCTTCACAGCCAATAGCAACCATGTCAGCAGATGCAGGTCTCTAGCTGAGAACTTTCAGTTGCTGACTTCTGAAATAAAATATAGTTGAATAGAGCTGGACCATGTTGTTTTGATCAACACATGCACTTCTCAGAAGCACTTACCAGGATTATCAAGCAGCTATCCAGTTAAGGGAGTGTCAGCATCCTTTGTCACCCCACTTTCTTTCTCCTCCTTCCTTCTCTTGCTCCAGCTTTTGTTTGCTGGTTCCCACTCCCTCGGCACACATTAAAATCCTTCCTGAGCTGATTCCTATTGCTAACCCAGTGGAAACCTGTTTTCTTTTTCTAAGGCATGTGAAGGATGACTAAGCTAATGTTTCATAGAACAGGTGAATTAAACTAACTCACAAGGACAAAGGACCAAAGACAAATTGAAGACAAGAAATACATAACCACAATAGTTAGGAAGAGGAGGAAGTCTTTCCCCTTAAGTAACTTCCACACTGGGCCACCTGCGACACTTGGTTTCAGCCCAGTTACCCCCAGACCCCATATCTTTTAGAGTGTTTTACAGCTAGAAACTCTATCACACAACACCTGCAAATGTCATTCATGTGCTTCAGAACTGTGTTGCTACAGACAGATCATAATAAATCACAGCCTACCTCAACTTCTCCCACCAGCAGTGAGAGGATGACCTATCCCCCATGTCTGTTTGCCCTCAGCCGGATTGCATTTCACATCTCATGTACCATCTTTTGGTGACCCTTCCCCATCCAGCACAGGTTTTGCACACACAAAAATAGATGTTATAACCCTTCTATCATCTCCCTTAATAATCACTCCCCTTAGGAACCATGGGAATCGAAACCTTTTCTGTTTAGTTAATGGATCAATTGCTATTACAAAGTACAGGAATTGGATATTTCTAGTTCAAAGTATATACATAGTGTGCTGAGCGAGTTGCTGTCAAAATCAGATTTATATTATTACTGTTGTGCTATTTCAAGGAGACTTTTTTCATTTTTTTTTATCTTGACTTTTTTTTCCATCAAATAATTAAACCATATATCCCTACATTATCCAAATCACTTATCATCAATACTGTCAATTAACCTTCCTCTATAGAGACTTTTGTGTTTCCTCTAATTGCAAGGTTAAAATTTTGCTGCATTTTTCCATATCTGAAATATTAAGGGTTTAGAACAAAGACATGATAATCAGCTTTGACAATTGTTTTCCAGGAGCTTTTGTAAAGCAACTCAATTGGCTTGTCTATGCTGGAAGTTTTTGTCAATATATGCTGATTTTTACTACTACCGCCATTTAACCCTATTCTCATACAAACATCTTTTTCCTAGTTTTAGTTTATGTTATTTTAGAAATATACTATCAGTAGTTATTGGGACAGAGGGAACTACTTCTTAAACCCAAATGACAACAGAAATTTAAGCTTCACAGTGTAATCATTAATACTTCCCAGCATGCACAAAGCCTAAGATGCTCTAATGGCTTTCTCTTTTGTTATCTAGTAGAAACTCCTAGGTGAACACTAAGAAAAATTAAAACAATAAAAAATTTTGCCCTCTTAAAACTAGCAGCACTTTACAATCACACAAGTCTTTAGTGGAGAGGTATATAAATATCCAGATTGTTTCAACACTATGAAAACTTCTGAATGTCAAAACGCAGTTTATTTTTCTGTGAAACTGGAGAAAAGAAGACATACTTTGATCTTCTTGCTTGATGCACTGTAATCATATAAACAGGGGATTCTTTAAAAAAAAAAATAAAAGAACCAATTTTCCTTGGGCATGAAGGGCTGCTGCAACACCCGTGTTGCACACTCTGTTTTTAAGGGACATTGGGAGATGGAAGAGCAGGCAACAAAGTAGTAAGAAAAAAAAACAATTGTGAACAACTCTAACAGAGTGAGTAGTGCTGGCTCCTAAACGGTTTTATCTAGTTGGGAAAAACATGGCAAGAAGCAATAGGGAAAAGGTGAAAACAGATATATTCAAAATAGTCTAACAATGTGATTTGCTGAATTCTGGAATAAGCTACCTAGTGAAAGATAGCCTCTCCTGTCCTGTGCTTTTGAATAAAATTTTAATGTCTTTCTGAAGTGAACTCTGAAAGATATTCACCCCAGCCATGCACCAGTCTGCAAGTCAAATTCAGTGGCCTGTGTGGGATTAGTTTAGAGATCCAGTGATCTGTCCAAAACTCGGCAGAACTGTGACTGACACCAAAGGAACTAGAAACAGGATCAGGCTGCATAAGTTCATTAACTTAGTGAAAAGAGATCTAATGAATAAGTGACTCAACAAACACCCAGCACAATTATTTCTATTTGCACCTTCAAATGCTCCTTGCTCCAGCTGCTTGTCAGGCAGAGGAAGCCTGTCATTCACTCCTTTGTAACTCTACCCATTGTGCAAAATCTCTTTTCTTCTACTGAGAAACCCCTTATTTTGGTCTTATGGAGAAACCTTTAAGAGCTGAGAGAGGGAAAGGGAGCCTTTAGCTCAAAACAAAGAGAAATAGGGCTCCTGCCAGCAGGACACTAACAAGTCAATGACAATTTCTGTATTTCTAGGGTCTGAGAACAATCTCTGTAGGCAGTGTCAAGCCCTGTGTCAGTTCCCTGCCCTTGCAGCCTACCACAATAGATCATATCTGCCTGGGAGAATAAAACCTTCCTTCTCCAGAAAACCAGCTCAGCTAGCTCCCAGGCTTGATGTTCCCTGGCCCAGGCCATCGGGTGTGCTACCTCTCCACAGCCCTGAGGCTGGCTGGCTGCCTAAATAACAGCAAATTTTGACGGTGCTGAAACAATCCAGTACCAATAATGGCAAAGGCAGGGCATGGAGTACATGCCATGCGGACTCTGTTTACCATTTAATGTCCTGCATTAATAGTCACTGTACTGCAAAATGAGGTAAGGTCTGCAACAGATGGAAACATGACTTGAATTTGTACTGTGCCTTACAGCCCCAGAGAAGACCAAGGATGGCTGCACTAAGGCAAGTAATTTGGTGTCAGAAATTAAGCCAGCTGCAGGAAACACTTTCTCTAAGCTTTCTAGGCAACTCCTCTCGATTGACTGGGAGGAGAGAGGAAAAATCACTTCTGTGCAGGTCTGTTAAAGCTGTCTCCACAAAGACCAGGAGGAATTTTCTTCCAAAGAAAAAACAGAAAAAGAAAAAGAGAAAAAACAAAAAAAGTAGCTAGCTCACTCACAAAGTGGAGAAATTCCAGAGAGAGCAATTCTGACACATGAGCCCTCCTGCACCCTATGGGCACATTACATATGAGTGGAAAGCTCATTAGGAATTGAATGTACCCAGTTGATACAATATGCCAAGACCTTTTTCAGAAGCATACCTGGGGAAGTCACTGCACCTGTGCCTTTCAGGACTTCCTCTGAACCATAATTCAGAGTCATCCTGAGAAGTCTTCTTTTAGCATTTTTGTAATGACATTTTTCTTCTATCTGCTCCCTTAAGTTTTTTTTTTTAATTTCTAGACAACCCTATTTGTAATGGAAGAGAACAATCACAGAAGAAACAATGAGGCATGTCATCTCAATTACTGCTTATAATATGCTGTTCTAAATGCAGCTTGAGTTCTGTGAAAATGCACTGTTAGGACATCTCCAGTGATCAATGCCATTCCCTAATCAAGGGAAACATCAATTTTTCCCAATTCATGTAAGAAGGAGCCTCCTGTTGACTTCCAAGAGGATTGAAAACTTTTGTATTCAGACATCAGTGTAAAAAGAAGAGTTATAAAAAACAACTTTCAGAGCCCTTGCAGTGAAATTCGTCAGTGAGATAAGCAAGAGTTCCTCCTTTACATGTCCCAACAAGCATTCTTTCTTTTTACATGGTCTTGTAGGACATGTTTCATAATCATTCTTTGATCATTCTTTGGTACAAATAATTCCCTTTCTTAATTACTACAAGGCAGTAAATAAAAGAATAGCCCTTTCTGAAGTAAGAGCATCTAGAAATGTAGGAAGTGTTCTTTTTTTATGGAACTGACCTCTTGTTTAGCAAAAACAAGAAGATCATTTATTACAAGTGATCCTTTGCCAACAGCCCCTGTGCCTGTTACCAATTTCAAACACTTTATGATCTCCCTCAAGAAAGGCTTTGTACTCTTTCCCACTCATTAGAAGATGGCTATTATAAATAGCACTTCCAGCATTAATATTAAATACAGATAGAAATACGTTGAAAACCGAGTTATGGCTGTAAGGCAAACTGATACAAGCCAGGAAATTTGTAAGCTAAATCCAGCCCTTAGGTAGGGCTGTTGTGAAAACAAAGAGGTGGGAGTTAGCAAGGTGCCCAGGGAGAGAGCAGAGTGTGCATTTCCTGGCTTTTGTCAGACTGTCAAAACAGCAACCTGACACAAACATTAGATTTGCCCGTTGAAAAAGGGTGTTTCATGCAGGAAAGAGGGGAAGGCACACCCACCTACCTTCCTGTTGTGCTTCCCAGGATTCAGGGAGGGATGGCACGTGACCACAATGCCTGTCCTGGCTCCCAGGGACAGGAGAGCATGAACCCACCAAGCTGGTGATCCACCAACTCCCAGGATGAGCACCTCACAGAACATGCGCTGGGGGATGTCCCCTGGGTAGTTAATAGTTTCATTTGTTTGGTTTATCCTCACAGCAAAAAAAAAAAAAAAATAAAAATCGAGATCTTAATTGTGGGCATACCAAAATTCTCTTTGTCTTCACCTCATGAGCATCACAAGGTTTTTCAGGTGGAAGGCAGGTGTGCAGGTTGGGTTGAAGGAGCCAGCTGTGTTGCCCAAGAGAAAATTGACTTGTCAGGCCAAAGCATCTGCCAGGGCTGGCATGAGGCACACCAAGCCCTCTAGACACCCTGGTGCAGCACAACAGAACACCCTGTTCTTCCCTGGGAGGACACTTGGGAACCCACCATCCCTGATGCTGGGGCGCAGTCTGCAGCTCGGCAGCAGCTCTGTGCACTCCTGTGGGCTCAGGAAGCCTGTCCCTAGCTGGCTAGGGGCACCAGCTTCGCTCCACAAGTGCTCCAGCAGTGTGCCAGTAGCTCAGGGAGGCAGAAAAAGGGTGATAAATGTTCAGCCTGGTAAATGTTCACTTTGTCGAAAAAGTTAAATTACTTTGATGAATATTGACTTGACAGTCATTATTGTAGCAGATTTTCCCAGTAGGCTGAAAGACAAACTGAGGGGGATGGGAACTTACCTAGAAATATTTTTGGTTTTGTAGAAACAAGTTTTCTTGCTCCCATATGGAAGCTGTATGTGTAAAATCAGGGGGCTCTGGTATTTTTTCTAGATCAAGAAGGTGGCAGCTAATCTCTAATTGCCCAGGAGAGGGCAGGAAAAATATCTTGGCCTAAATCTTTTTCTTTTAAGCAACACATTTGGGAAAAAAAAAGTTTCAGTATCATAACTAGTATTTGATTTAAACTAGGTTAATTAAATGGCTTCATACCTCATATAATTAAAACCACACTGTACATAGTTGTATTGATACTAATTCCTGTCAGTTCAAGTTAAATTGAAAAGAGGTTGAATCAAGCTGTGCTTGGGCTGTTGGTGCAGCTTTTTGGACCAGTTTGGCAAGCACACCCATCTCCTAACCAAGTGCAGATCTCATGCAGCATACCCTGAGGTCACAATAAATATTTAATTGTATGACTTGTATTTTATCTGACTCAGGAGGCTGACAGAAATACAGGTGGTCAGCTGAGCACAAGCTGAGAGAAAACAGGTGAGTCAGCCTCATGCTGAAGTGTTAGCTTATTATTCCATGATGCCTGGTCTTTGAAGGAATACTTATTTTATAATGCAGGAGAAGAACGACGAGACTGCTTATGGAATTAAAAGTTCTCAGCTTCTAATTAGAAGGAGAATAATTGCAGAGTCATTTGTATGGATGTTAGTAATTTATTTCATTTTCAAGACAAGTATATTTGTGCTGTATAATTTTCATTCATATGCCAACCAAAACAGGACACTTTTTTCATTCCTTGTGCTATGTTTTCCTTCACTTTAACCCTCTATTGAATCCACCTGGGATAAAAAAACACATAACAAAGAAACACTCAACTTTGAAAACGACAAAATGGAAAGCTTAGGATGTTTCAGAATTTTCCATATTTTCTTTGGTTGGGTTTTCTTCCTCCTTACATAACCTGTTATTCTTTCAAGTAGTGCAAACTCACTTCTTCAGCTGTCATTTATATATTTCTTTGGTGCTTTTCAGCAAAAAAATAAAGAAGTAAATAAACCAATGATTCCTTCAGAATTCCATTAAAATATTCTAACCATTTACTCATGGCCTGGCACCTTTTCTTTTGGTATTTTAGGTAAGAAAAAGAAAGTCCCCTCTACTTTAGGCTCTAAGTCTACATTAGAGACAGTATCATCTAAGTGCAGATTACATCAAAGATCAGACTTCAATTAATTTCAGAGTTATTTATTTAAATGCAAGTTTTTCATTGGCAAGCTGCCACTGAAAGACCTCAAGAGGAACATGGAGACAACATGGGGAATTCCATTATTCCCACCCCACTACCTCTTCTGGGCACAGGACCAACACCAAGAAAATAAACTAGTCACCAAATATAGCTCAATGGGTTTTTTCCTCCTTAATTACCCTAAAAATTCCCAGCCGAGCACACTGACCTCACACAGGATTTCTGTGCTATGTATCAGCACCGGTTCAGCTGAGTGATGAACCCCAGAAAAGGAAACGCTTCATGATGGAGCTGCTGACACAGCAGAGAGCATCCCCGCACACCGGTGTGGTTTCAGAGGGGCCGGTTCATCCCCATCCCCATCCCCATCCCCATTCCCAGCCCAGCCCAGCCCGAGAGGCGTTTCTCCCTTTGAAAGCTGCCTTTTGTGTCTCACACCACCATGGGCTGCTCCCGGCCAGGCTGTTTGCTGTTCTTTGGAGGCTTCTGCTGTTTCCTACATCAGATGGAATTTACCTTCATGTAATTATTTGTTCTGGGAGCTTTGATCTCCACTTCCCTTGTAACTGCAGTGTAGTCACACTTTGAACTACAACAAAGTACCAATTTAGGGCTCTTGCTGAAAACATCATAATAGCTAATCCTAGCAAAAAGGTGTTAATTGGTCTCCTGGTGATTCTAAGCCGAAGTCACAATAGGTTCTTATATTTGTTTACCACCACTGTATTTCCTCCTCATCCCAGTAAAAGTGCACTAGATCTGATAAACTTTTAGGCAAGCTTGTGGCTTCTCAGCTTACGATTTAGGGCAAAACCCAAGTACATATAGGGGTCAGAGGAGCAATTCTGGCCCAATCTGATGGCACTACAGACTGGTAGCTTCAGAGTCAGCCATTGGAGACTGCCTAGTCTAGAAGAAGAAGTAAAAATTTGAAAACTCCAAAACTATTTCTGAAGCATAATAAGGCCTCTGCATAAGATGAAAGCTGTGTAATACATTCAAACCTTTGGCCCTGATATAGAAATCATTGACCTGGGGAGGAGCATTATTCTTTCCTTTGGAATCTATCCTCTCCTGCTCAGCATGAAGGAAATGTTTCAATAACTCAAATTAATGAAAGTGGCTCATCATTCTGGACTGCACTAATAGATTTTCAAAACTTTTTTTTTCTTTTTGTCTTACACAAATAAGGCACTTGCTTTTAATGTAACCACTGAATTTAGGTCATATTCAAGTACATACATCTGTCTCTCTTAAGAAAAAAGTGACGTATTTGAGTGAAGACACTGAAAGTGGATATTTTCTTCAGTGTTCTCAATGGAATGACAAAAGAACCAGATGGAACAGCAACTTCAGTGCTTAGAGTGCATATTTGTGGAGTGCACATGAGTCTGCTGTTCATCAAAAGGTTAAGTGCAAGATAAACATGAAATGGTGCAGGACATCAGGGTCCAATCTTGCTATTCTGACTTCCTATGGACATTTCTGCAGTCTCAATGAGGAGGAAACTGCCACCTCTTCCTCCCACTTTTTCATTTGGTATTTTCACAGGCAATTAAAAAATTTTACTCATTTCTGCTCAGCCAGCTCTTCCCACTGACCAGCTCTCCCGAGGTGAGTTTCCTTACATCCTCTTCCTGTGATTACAGCACTTCAGAGTCAAACACTTCAAAAGTCCTGCTGAAAACACCAGGAGAGCCAACCCTGGCTCACTGAGGACAGCTCTTGAACCCTGACTGAACTCCCAGTTCCTCCTGGTGTATAGGGATGCACATTTACTGTGGCACAATTGCTGTCAAGGTACATCCCTGCAAGAGCACTTCACTCCTGAAGACCTGCACAGCCTTCCTGCTGAGAGCCTGTCCGCCATGCCCAGCCCACGTGGAGAGGGTTTGGTCCCCAATGACAGCCCTTCCTCCCAGCCAAAGGCTGCCCTTCCTGTCTCTCCTCTAGAGAAGCAAGATACACCTGAATTCCTCAAATTGTCTTGGTAGATGTCCCATACTGTGCAATGCCACCACAGCGCTCTGCTGCATGGAAAATCCCACGAAGTCTGTGGATGAGCCGAAAAATTCTATCACCATGACGTACTTCAAACTGCCTCCCAAGGATGGGAATTCAGAAGGGGAATATTGGCTGTGAGATAGGAAGCAGTGTTCCGCAAGAGTGATGGGAAGAGGATGATCTATGTACAGGATCCAGGCTGAAGGAAAGGAAATATTTCTTTTTGCTATGCTGCGAGCAATGATCTCATATATCCAAACCAAGATCAGGTACTGATACTTTTCTATCAGTAAAGGCCTTTGTGAGTTGTTAAACATATGCATTGCAAACAGCTAACCCAGGGTAGAGTGAAATGGCAGTCCTGAAATAAAAACGCCACTACAAGGGTTTATGTCAGAGAAAACTTTGTTTTTCTTTTTCATGTTTGTTTTGCATGACTTTCTAGATTCTCCTGAATACATTCCAGACCCCTGGCAGCTGCAAGCTACAGTCTGAGGCACTGATAAATTTATATTCCAAAATATATGCAGTATTCTCATTTTGTCACAATGGCCCCTGTGAGTGAGGGGAGGGTAAAAAATCTGTCCGATTTCCCAGTGATGTCACAATTTAGAGCCTTTGCATTTTACCCCTGGGGAAGCTGACAGTTGCTCTGACCATGTTTTTGTCTTCATAGTTAGAGTTTGAATCTACGCCTTCGTTTTCTAGCTCCTACAAGATGGTTTGTTCTCAACTAATTTTTCCGTGTTTTTGTTTAGGTTTTTGGGGGGATTTTTAAATCTAATCCCATTAGATAATTAAACATTACATGTAAATTTATTGTGTGATAGTTGTTAGATTGGGACTTCTTTTTGTTTCAGAGTTTGATTTGGGGTGGGGGTTTTGTGTTTTAAAAGGGAAAAAAGCCAACAATAAAGCTTTTAGAATAAAATATCATCCCAGTGGTCCTGCTCCCTGGATATTTATAGCCCCACCTTCCTAGGAAAACAAGGGGGTTTACAAGAGCAACTTGATACTAAAAATCTAATCATAACCATAAATCACACTTAAAAGCTACATTTCAGGATTATGTAGGTTTAGCAATGAGTCTGGGCAGTAAAAAAGAGTAAAATTCTTGCTATGACAGGTGACCAGCTGAAGTTAAAAACCTTTGTTTTCAAAGTGCAGTTCTTAGCTGGGAAAATGGGTCTCTACTGTATCTTACATAAACATCCTCTTGCACGTTATGTGTTTGCAAAAGTCAATCACAGCACTTTTTTCTCATCTGGGTACTTCATGGTATGTGTTTGAAGCCCACAGCTCATATTACAGCATGAAGATGCAAGGAAGGGAATTAAAACTATATGATTACCTGGAGAAGAATGAAAATGACCGAGACAAGTTTTTTGCTGTTTTAACTGTGTCAAAGTCAAAGTTAGCAAAGAATTTTAGTCATGTCTGAGGCTTAGAATCAGATAGTTTCCTTTGCTGAGGAAAAGGGCTTCTGGTAGTAAGACTTCTACTACTTTGATTGATTTGCCCTAATTGATAAAAACAATCCAAGGGAACCATATGTTTTATGGCTGCTGGCAGCCCGCAGTAGGTTCGTCCTGCCAGGGCATACAGAAAGGTAGGAGTTTGAGGCTGAGGCAGGGAAAAAAGGCTCAAAGAGAGTAAACAGTAGTTTAGTGCCACTCACAAAGTTTCTGAGAAAACAGTCCTTGTTTGTGGTCTGTTCAGAATCAAACACACGCTTCAGCCAGACCCTATTCTCACACTTCTTCACAGGACTTTCAGTCTTAACCAGAACTATGCTTGTTTGTTAAAAAAAAATCCTTCGTTTTAATTGCTGATATCTCCTAAATCAATCTGGAGCAAAAATCTGGTGAAAGTCAGCAGTAAACAAAGGCATAACCAGATGCAAAGCCACTAATAATACATTCAGATTTTTTGTAGTGCTGTTGCAGTATGTGTCACTTAGACACCACAGTCACAGGCATGGCAGATATCTCAGGAAACTATCCCTCTGTGATCTTCTAGTCACTGTTCAATTTCTCAGCTGAAGAAGAAACTCAGTCTCTCAAACCACACTTCCTCTAAAAGTACTAACCTAATTAAAATTACAAAATACTAAAAAATAATTATCTTTTCAGAGAGTTATGCCCAGAAATCTGCAACTGAAAATCTGTAAGGACAGGCTGTATTCTTTCAAGTGTCCTAGCACTTCCAGCTGCCATCATAGTAATTCAGCATTTCTGGTAAAAGACAAGTGAAAAATGATAGAGATGTAAATTCCCTGTAATTTATACCATATGGTAAATTAAAACAAATCTTTAAAAATTAAATTATTATTGGATTTGTTCTGACTGGCATGCTTCATCCAATCTCTAAAAGCCTGTGGCTTATAACATGGCTATTAGTCTGCCTATTGCTATTTCAGAATAAGGAAAGAAACCCTATTTTATTTTAAGGACAGTATCCGGTGCTAGGCTGGATATAGTCTGTATGGACAATGTTTGAAGAATTCCAGAATTCAGAATAAACATTAGGCCAAAAAGAGCATTGTTTCCCAATATGTGATTCTTTCATAAAATGTGCTTTTCCCTCCTTCCCCCCTACACACTAGAGTGTTCTCATATCCATATTCATCATCATCTCCCCACCTTTTTATAAAGATTTTGCTTATGTCCCTTTCCACTTTGTTCCAATGTCCTTGCTTTATGGAGTTTTCCTAGTCAACAGCACAGATCTCAAATATGGGTCACACTCAGCCTGCAGTTAATCTGCCTTACCTACATTGCCACTTAGGAATTCCAGGCTCCCCCAGTTTCCTTAGCTAGACCACAACGAACTCCCTCAGTTCTTCCCCATGTCCCCAGTCTCCTGCAGGGATAGTCTCAGCCATCCCTCTCTCTCCTCTGTTCCCTACAGGATCTCCAACATCCCTCCACACTATCCCACAAGCCCAGCCTCAGCTGCACACTGATATTTGCCAGGGAGCAGTCTGCCTGCACCACAGTTGGTGTGGAGCCAGCCAGGCACTAGCTGGTATGCATGTGGCAATGGGCCTGACCACCCAGGATTCCAGGGATTCGGAGAACAAGGTGTGCACCAGCAAGCCTGGCTCCTCTCAGTGTGACACACTGCCTACCAGATACCTGCAGATTGGCAGAGGCAACCGATGGCACCAAGGATGGCATCCCAGGCTCTGCTGCTTCTGACAGGCCCCATTCAGTGCACCAGGAGTGTTGCCAGCTGCTTGCATGGAAAGTGGGATTGGATCCAGAAGAACAGAATGGGTGCCAGCCTCCCTTTCCTGTGATGTTACCTTTGCATAGCATGCCTATAATCTGACTGCACCTCCCAGCTCTCCTCTGTGCCCTTGTCCTTGGAAGGCACACCAAGCACAGCCACAGAGCTCCTTCCTCAATGCCTTTAGAGAAGTCTTCTGTAGCCTGCCCGCAGCCACAGTCTTCCTTGTCAGGATGTAAACTAAAGTCAGAGCCTGGGGGTTGGGATGCAGGGAACATGAGATCCTTGTCATTCTGAATGTTCTTCCACAAGACACTGTGCTCGTTTGCTTATCTACATGGCTCTGCTATCTCTCTAGCATCCAGAGTGCACAAGCTTTATGGGGACAGCAACTATCTTTTCATCCTGTACAGCATCAAACATATCCTGCTCTCCTGCCCAGGATCACAGTGACCAAAAGAGGGTCATTAGCAATCCAGCAAAGTCTTACCAGACATTTTGTTTACAAACAAAATACCTGAAATTAGAAAGGAGAGGCTTTGCTGTCATAAATTCAACTGAAAATTTGCGCTTCCTTTGGGAGAATTGCTTGCAATGAAGAAAGGCCATTTGATGACATTGGGGGGTGAGCCCTTTTTCCAGCTATTGACAAATAGTCTTGGTTCAAAGCTTCCAATAGGGCATGTGGAGAAACCCTTTCGTCTTCACAAAGGTGAATTCAGGCTGTTCTTGACAAAATGAGATGGCTTCTTTTATTTCCTGTTATCGTTTTATACACTTCTAAATCCCCAGGAACAGTCTGCAGGTACATTCCAGAGGGATATTTAATATTGCATTGCCAAGCAAGAACTAAAGAACTGGTTCCCATAGTCACTATCTGCAAAAGTTTTCCCCACAGGGCTCATGTAAGCAGAGAGCATGTCGCTTTCTACACCCACTGCTCCTGCTGAATGCAATGCCAGGAAAACCCACTGCTTCCATCAAGGCTCATAAATCTCCTAGCTGATCCCTAGCTGATCCCATCTCCTAGCTGACAGTTTTGCTTGCCTTGAAGAAGGAATGAATGCACATGCTTGAGATCAGCATCCTAAGCCATTATCAGACCCTTAGAAAGGTGCCAGCTGCATTACCTAAAAGTAGTTCAGGTACCCATGAGAAAAGTTTACCTGCCAAACAGTAAGCTGGAGAACCTATTGCCCAATTTAACTCTAACAGCTGAGGGACAAGCAACACACACCTCGGAGGCTTGCATGTGAACTCTGAAGAGGAGGTATTTAAAGTGAATTCATTAGGGTAAATACTTTGTTATTGGGTTAGCCATCAGTGCACAGTTCTCCTTATACTTGTCACCTTTGAGAATTCCTGTAACCCACCACATCTGCATTGGTTTTTGCATCTTATCATGCAAATATTTTAGGATCTTGATGGTTTTCAGTACAGCACCTGTTTCATAGCAAGTCACATGTGTACTGATTAATGCTGCCTGATTGACCACAACAGCTCCCTTATCTCTCCTATCATGCCAATTCAGTGAGTCCTTTCAATCCTGGTGCCTAAGTATAGGCAAGACACCAAAAATGGCTTTCTAATTAATCAAGTGATTCACAAGTCCTCCTTTTGTCCCCCACATAAATCCCAAGCTGTAGCCATGCCAAACAAACAGAACTAACCAATGCTCTGCCTTGCCACATTCTCCAAGGCCATGTGCATATTGCTTTGTTCTCTTGTACATTCAAAATATCTCTCTTGTATACTGTGCACTTCTCAGGCAACTGTTTTCATGGCTCATGCAGTCAAGTACATGTGAGAAAGGCTATATTAGCAGTGTTGAAGGATGCAGTTCACAACACATTTTCTTTTCTTGGCAAAGATGGTTTAGAAGCTCCAGTTCCTCCAAGAGCTGCATTTTTCTTTGCCATGCCCCAGCCTTGCATGCCCTTGGTAATGCTATGCAGTCCTGTCTGCAAGCTGGTTTGCAGCATGTTCCATGAGCACCTCTATCACCACCACTGGAAGGGTGGTGGCTGCAAAGGACGGTGGGAAAGAATGACTGAATGAAGAGCTGAGGACGAAGAGAGATTTCCCAAGCTGACTTTGTTGTTGAAGAAACCATGGAATGACATCCTCAGATGGAAAAGATTTTTCTAATCTGTCCTCCTGCCAATTATCATCCCTCCCATATCCATAACATGAGCCAGCACAGCTACACAAACATGTAAGATATCACAGAATAATCAGTTTAGCTGCTGTGAGAGGCCTTAGATCAGATAGGTTCTTAGGAAATCTGTTTGGTAAGAAGGGAGATTATACAGCTTCTCCAGAGTAACATTGCTGAGCATGTAATTTGAACACTGACTTTTTGAGACAGAGAGTTTTTGCACCTACTTTCAAACTGTATTCTAAAGTCACACCCTGATGATACATCAGTGGTGTTCTGCACAAAGAAATTGTACCAACACAACAGAACCCACTTAGGTGCTATCACCAGATTAATTCAGAATCAGCTAGTGGCCACCTAAACCAGGTTGAAGAACAGGTACAGTGCCTCTGACCAGAATCATTACACATTCCTCAGCCCATGCCCCAAAGTCCCACATCAAAGTCTATTTGAATATGCAGTTTATATACATAAGACTCTCCAGCACATCCAGAAGCCACTGGGACTCTAGCAGATGTGTTGTGCAGTACATTTGGGTATGTGCATAATTCCCACCTCCTAAACAAATTAAATTCACTGTGCTTGCATTAACCAATTGTGCAGAGTGTGTGCAATACCAATGGCAGATTCAGGTGTCCCAGTGTCCCTACCTGGAGCTATTACACAGAAATATGGATCACGTGAAAATGCCTCTGCCCCAGCTTTCTCCCAGCCCCATCCACTGCTAAAGAAAAACCGATCGAAAGGCACAAACTGTTCAACTTCAGTGCAACCACACAATGTGCTGCCTCTGTTTGACCACATCTATTCATTCCTCTAGTCATGGGCATTGATTCATTCTTCTAGTCTGGTTGTTTGCAGGTAGTTTCATGTTTTCTAGAAGAAGGAACGATGCCAAGTTACAAACATGGGCCAGCAAGAGAATGTGGGGGTGGCAGAGTTGACATGATCTAGTATTGTTTTCTAAGTACTGTGATCTCTTGATCTGGTTACTGGAGAAAGCAAAACATGTAGGAAGAGAATAAAACTGATTTTGTCATCCTTCAGGAAAACGGCTATATTTTGATCAGCTACATTACCATTGAGTAGACAGCTCTGTTAATTCTAGTGGCAAAGCTCCTGTTGATTCTAATGGAGCCCAGATGCAATCCAGTAATCAAAACCAGTTTGGTCTTCTTTAGACTCTGTTTTGACCAAATATTATGTGATAATATAATATCACATTAGACAGTCTGAGGATAGTCTAATATCATAATAGACAGTCTAAGGATAGAACAGAATTAAACAGAATAGCATTGTAAATTTAATAACTATCAAAGATTTAGTGTTTTTTCTGTGCACAAAAACCATGGATTACAGAACTTATATACATAATTTATATATCAGAAAAACAGAAGAAAATTATTATTATATTAGGATAAATTTATTCTTCTTTTACTTGCATAACCCATAATCCTGCCAAATCACATGCTTACTGATGTAGAATATGTAAGTACAAAAAGGCTGCATTGAAAATCAAAACCAAAAAAAAACCCAGAACAACAAAAACACCATTCATGATGTAAAAAATGCCCAGTAAGCCTCTTCTATTGTGGCAAGAATTGATGGGGACATTTCAACAGATCTGTTAGACATCAAAAGGAGCTGAAGTAGCACAGTGAGAGCACAATTGTTGTAAACCTTTGGCTCTCAATTAGCTCTATGTAGAACCAAGATTATTATGAATTAATGAATGAGTGTGCCTGCTTGTACACAAACTGCACAAGTGAGAAAAGGCATATCTCAAGACATTTACAAGATCAAAACAAGATACAAGATATTTACAAGATCAAAACAAGGAAGAAAGGTACTCTCATTTAAATTATAAAACTGCAGGATAAAAAAAAAGAAGGATAGACTGAACAAGTTCTTTCAACAAAGTTTCAGGGAAAGCAACTATGTGGATGAAACAAATATTCAGGAAAAAAACATGGCAATGAAGAGACATGGCCAGAAGAGGAACAAAAGAATTGTGGAACATAAGTTTTATATTAACTCATTCTAAATAAAATATAGCCAGCAGTCCCTTCCATAGTAAGCAACCATTATACCAACAATGGTCAGGCAAGGTACAGTAAAATAAAAATATATGACGGTGGAAAGACTAAAGAAACAAACCATGGCTGAAGGTAATGACTGCTGAGGAGAAACGCCACTTGAGGAAAACATTTTAAAAGGTCCCAGTAGTAGCTTTACAATGTTTCGTAGACAAATAATTTCAAAGTCCATCATAGGAAAAGGTTGAGGAAAAATGGGGAGCAAAATCCCTTTAAAAACCCAAAACAAACCCACAACCAAAGCACTAATGGTCTTTTGTTCTGCCTTATCTTTTTAAGAGACTTTGAAATAATAAAGTGTTCTACCAAGAAAAAAACCAGACCATCAGTGTGATTGCCACCAAATAACAAGAGGTATTTAATAATTTTCTTCAGTAAGCTTGTGAACTTACTTTGAGGCAAATTTTGGAAGTCTAAATACTGTTCAATGAAATGTCAAATGACTAGCCCAACTGCAACAATATTGACCCAGGATATGAGAAAACCCTACCTCTAGAGCCCTCTGCATTTGTATACCCATTTAAAGAGATATTTCCTTCTCTCAGGGAAGATATCTACTAATATGAACATGAGAACATTCATAAGCACTTCTTACATAGCCCAGGAGAGAAGAAAGCCCAGTCTGGCCACCAGAAATCAGAGGACAAGCAGAGAGGCATCATGTTGGTTGTGGGAAGATAACCCTTCCCAGGATTATCTTGGTGATCTGCAGCAATTAAGAGCTCATCTGAGCTCGGAAAAATATCATATTCCTAACTCTGAAATTTTGATTGACATTTTTTCACTGTGTCATCTGGTGACTACATATTTATGTGTTTCCTTCTAGTTTTGTTCTCATCCTGCACCCTAAGGAAGTCTGCAAGGATGGCTCCACCACACTCACCTCCCAGATCTCTCCTATCCATTCCTATCCATTTATCCTATCCTATCCATTTATCAGTGGAACAAAGCAGGCATCAGCCAAGACGATCCTCACGTGATCACTCATTTCTGCCCCCCTGGATCTGAGAGAAAATGAGCCTTACTAGTAGCTAGGGTTCTCAGAAATGGAGATAGTTTCCTGCTGCTTCCTACAAGTAAAAATTTATCTGAACTTCCTCCCTACTGATGCACGTTGGATTCCCAAGTTGGAAGAGAATGAGCAAAAAGTCCAGCAATCTACAGGTTCCTCCAGACATAGGTTTCTCCTTTAAATGTAGGATGACCTCAGGACATCAGTTACAATGAGATAATTGCCATCAGGGGATTCACTAAGTTTTCACTGGGATCAAGCAGGGTACCTCTACCATACACA
Source organism: Melozone crissalis (assembly GCF_028551555.1). Classification (NCBI taxonomy): domain Eukaryota; kingdom Metazoa; phylum Chordata; class Aves; order Passeriformes; family Passerellidae; genus Melozone; species Melozone crissalis. The sequence continues at coordinate 49,184,136 of NW_026535783.1, forward strand.
AAAAAAGTTGGATCCCTATGCTGGAATTGTTATAATGCTTAGTTTCCATTTCCTCTTGTTGCTTATGGAGGGCAGAAGGGCACTTGCTTGGGTTTGACCTGTGTAAATATTGGCCCTGTATTCATTTCATTTTTAAACATTTATCTAAAAAAGGAAAAAAAGGCTCAAGATGCTTGATATGAGGACAGTGCAGGAAAAGTTATGTTCCAAGTTAACCGTAGCAAATTTCACTTGGTGCTGTTCTGTGGGAAATTAAATCGAATACAGTAGCAGAGCAATCTGTCAAAGAAAATTGGTTTCACTGAGCAGCAGTACCCACTTAAAAGTATGAGTATAGGGAACAAATGACTTTTTCATTTCTTTAATTTCTCATGTCTTAAGAAAATGGGATCTAATATATGAATTTCAATATACGAATCAGAAAAACTGTGAGTAAGAGGCAGCGTGTATGGGTTCATCTGTTCATTCAAAATTGTTCAGCCACTTTACCTTCTTCCCAGAGCTTATCTCTCAGCCACATTTGTCCTGGTAAGAATTACATTATGTGAAATTGTTACAGATTTACAGAATGTGCAGGGGAATAACTGACTAAAGGACTAGTCATTGCACTCCTGCAATCCACCAATAATAACAAGATACTACCTTTGCTACAAAAAGTAAGTTTTCAGAGTGACATTAAACAATACTAGGCAATCTGGAAGAATGGCAAGCTGTGTAAAATACTGGCTTTTCACAAGAACAACAGAAATAATTGGTCATTCAAAGTCACTTCTGCTGACTCTACAGTGTAAGTCTTGCAGGAGAGTCTGTCAGTAAGTAATTTGGCTTGAATTTCTCAAGTTTACCCATGCAGAATAAAACAGTTCAGAAATGTGTTGACCTCCTGGGTGCCAATGTTGATTACTCAGTGCTATGAGGAAAATTATGCTGTCCTGGTCTTTTTTTTTTTTTTTATTGGAAAAGTGGAAGCTTTAAGTTTTTGATAGCTTCAGGGTCTTAGGCTTTTATTTTCATTTCCTGTTGGTTTCAATGGCTGTGGTTAGGATAGACTAAAACTTCAATTCTCCATGAGCCTCACTCAAATTTTATCACTTTTAAGGAGGCAGAAAATCACAAAAAAGATTGCCCAACAAGTTGAGCCCAACAAGTGATTCAACAGTAGTTCAAATGAGTGGTCAGGGCTGTGCAATGTGGTACCCTTTGGCAAGAGGTTGGCTGGAAAGGCAAGAGCAGTAATCTGCTTAACCACTGCAGCCCGAGCAGGCAGGAGCCATTGCTCAGAAACCTTAGCAATTAGTTTCCTTTTCTGCTACTCCACATCACCTCCTTCCATGCATATTCTTTTCCCAGTCTCATTTGGACCTAAAGTGGCAAACTTCGTTTGTGGGACTTCAGTTGGTATTAAATTCCTGACCTTGTCATGATAAACCACCAAAGCACCACACGCAGGCAGCAGCTCTCTCCAACTTGTTTCAACCTCTCCTCTGCCCCTCTGCCTTCTCTAGGCCTGCATTGCTTTGACAAGTCACCCATGCAATGTGGAGATGTACGTCACACGTGAGACTTCTAACATAGGAACGTGCATTCCTCATGGCTTTTCCTGTCCTGATGATGTGTTTCCATCAGGACACTCTGCCTGTCACTTTCTGCTAAACCTGAGTATTACTGTTGGGCAGCAAGGAAGAAGTCTCCTCAGAAGTGAAAGTATTTTACCAAGAAGATAAATGTGCACAAACACATCAAGGATACCTTTGAGTGCAACCTTTCCCATTATAGTACTCTATCATATTGTTTGAAATCAGGAAAATCATTGCATTTGGGGACTGTTTATAGTCAATCTATATTAACTATAGACTATATATATTAACTGTAGGCCCAACAATATTGTGGTTCACAATGTCACTAGAAAGTCCGCTAGAAATTAAAGACATTTAGATTCATGCTGTTGCATGATTAGCAACATATCACTTTTTAGTTTTGCACTCCAAACTGTTTTTCTACTGCTGAATACACATCAGAATTTAAGGCAAATTAGCACCAAAAAAAGTGGTACATGGGGGGAAAATGGAAAAAGGGATACATATTTTCTGATTGTGTCTTTTACTTATATAAAATGTAGCACAAAAGTATTATAGAGGAAAATACATACTTGAAGATATCATCAAAGTAGCCCACCATTGTAAAATTATACTGCTATAACTTCATATGAATTCTTTGTTCCAAAATCTTTGATTTCTTGCTGTTACACTCAGCATATGTCTTCAGGCCAATGAAATGTCTTACCTGAATCACTGGGGAAAGGGTCAAGCTCTGAGGTGAGAAACAGTGTGGTGGTCCAGCAGTGAAAATAGATAGCAACACAAGTGGACGTGCCTCACAGCCTGCAGGAGAAATCCAGATTTCCCAGTCCTTGTATGTTCCCACTTGTAAAAGAGCTGTGCAAATCATTTGCTCAGACTGTGACAGATGTTGCACTTAATATTTACTCATTATTAATAGGTACTGTTCTCTTAGCCATGTAGATCACACTTCTGCACTGCCTTTGTATCAAAGGTGCTAATGCTCTTCTTTGATACAGTACCACCACACCCAAGAGCATGAGGAAGAAATTTATCTGATGATCTGATGGGAGGAGCAAAGGAGGTGATCCAGACAGGGCTCCTGTACCAAGCTCCCTGCCACCAGAGTGGGAAAGGTATTTCTGTCTCTAGCATGATTGTATGGAAGAGTTGTGGCGGAACAAGCCCAGAACTGGCCACACGATGCAAATGCTACATCCTGGGGAGCTGAGCAGTTTTGGAAAACGCTTTCTTTTCAAATCTCAATTAATGTTTCATGAAAGGCTAAAGATGCACACACACACTGTCAGTGACACTCTTCATGAAGCTCACTTGCTGGGAAGCCCAGACTGAAGCTTTTGTTATACCTGACCTGAGGCCAGGCTTAGGACCTGATGGACAGAGCCCTTACCCCGGGGCTGCTATCTGACTTGAATGTGCTCATCTTCCCTCTCTTCACATTGCCTTTCAACAGGGAATATGCAAAGAAGGCTCACCATATGAATTCTATGTTCTTAACCTCTTTCCATCGGCATCTAGATTCAACCTGACAAAAAATAGGTTCTTTGATGTGATTCAGTAGAGTCAGATGTATATGCTTCTCTATTTCTTCCTCCGCCTTTTCTCTGGCCCCACTCATGAAGTTCCAATCCTTTGTGAGAAGCTTTTGCTAGCTATGTCTTCAATGTAGTTTCTATGTTTATAAAGAAAGATTCCTTTTCAATAAATCAGAATTTTGTGATAATGTTTCTCATTATAGAAAAATTTTCCGACTCAATCTTTTCAAGAATTTTCTCTTACAAAGGAGGCAAGCAGAAGTTTATCCTTACATTTTGCTGATACCATTGAGCTTGTCATGCAAATAGTCTCCCTGACTGTCTACAAGTCCTTGAAGTTTAAGCCTTGACTTTTTCCTATGTAGTAGCTCTTTGTCTCAGGCAGCAATGTTCCTGGCACCCCACCAAAGTCCATGGAAAAGCTGTGATGTGTCTCAGGAGGCTCTGGTTTAGACTCTATCTGCATAAAGAGAATGCTGGGCCAGTAAAAGGAATATCTATCTCCATTAAAAAAATCCCAGCATGTTAGAACTCAAAACCAGGTCATACCTTGAGATTATCCTACTTTGACTGTTGTGTGGCTCTCTTGAAGAGATCTAGATTATTTTAAGAGCATTCCAAAGAAGATCCTGTTCTTGATACAACTTTGAAAAGAAAACAGATTTGTTCCTCAGTGGAACTGTGATGCTCTGTGTACCCATAAGGAGGTGGTGTACAGGGATGGAAAGTGTCCTGTCACGCTTCAGTCCTGGAGTTGGTTCAAGAACTGCAACCATAAGTGTGGACAGAGGACAGACTGCTGCCCTCACCAGCCTGTTCCAGCACGCCCACGATTCAGAAAAGGAAGGAAACATAGCGCTGATCTATCATAGATGAGACTCCTCCAGGCATTTAGTGCATCAGAAAAGGGCTATGTATGTTTTATAATCCCTTAGCACTGAAACACTCCCTATGAATGAACCGGTTTTCAGTGACCCAGATAGCCAAACTTGAGCAGATCCATTAATTACCCTTACAGCATTCTCCAGTGACCCACAACCCAGAACTGCAACTATAGAAACTTGGTCTGCTTGAGCCTTGCCATGATCAAGTCCCCAAACAGCCACAGCAGGCAATTTTGGAGGATGTGTATAGCAATTCTGACCCCAGGCTCCTGACAGCTCTAGTGAAGCCAGCTGTCTTTTTCCTTACAAGCCATCAGGAATGACTGTGCTGAAGGCAGTAACTATGCTGAATGTACCTGCTGCCAGAGCAGCATTGAGCACAGAGTCCCACAGTGTCCCACAGAGCACCGTAGGGCTGGCCAGCACTCAGGGAATCCCACAGTCTCTTAAATGGCAAAAATAACTTTTCCTAATCTTCCACAACTCAGCTCAGTACATGTTCCAGTTATCTCAAAATACAAAGATGAAGGGGAAGTAAATTTTTAAATTGTAAATAGGATTCAACTTCTCAGTTTTAAGGAAAGCTTCATAGATACAGGTATGACAGCACAGTCTTTTTCACAAGTTTATATTGAAAAAGAAGGAAGCCTTAAAGAACAGCCAAGAAAGGAGTGTAGGTCAGTCGTTGATCTGTTCTGAAATTACAGCCATAACTCTGGAATGCTATTCCTGCTTCACTAATGCTGCTGCAGGCACTTACAAAGTACCTGTGATCCACCTGAGTGCACATAAGTGAATTGGCCCTCTGTGCTCTGCAGAACATTCTTCAGCTGCAGCACCAGCAAGGTTTCAGCCTCAGTGCCTGAGAGGATTGGGTTTTGAGAGAGGTCTCTAATAAGACTTTCATACTACATACTTTTGCTTGGGAGCAATCAATGTAGGCTGGTGTTGCCATTTCTGTGGGATCTTCACTTCTTTCTGAGACAGGAGGGACACCATCACCCTGCAAATGACAATATTGACAGTTTCTGCAACGGACAGTGAAAGAAAAGCAGATTAAAAGAATATGACTCTGCATGACAGTATTTCCCCATTCAGCATGGATGTATGTGTACATCCTGCATGCACCTGTTGAAAAAGTGAACAAGAGATAAGTCTCCCGAGGAGGTCAGCTCCTGGTTTCAGCCTTTGCTACAACCACTGATTTTCATTCTTCTAGATGGAGTGGAAGTGATCCTAAAACATGGATCATATTTGATTTCAAGATGATTTTCAGGTGGGGAGTAAGACAAAAAGCAGGAAAAAATGGCCTTTCTCTCCACCAGTAGAGTGGTTGCATGTTGGAGGTGTTGAACAAAGTTAGAGTTTCACCCCTCAATCTCTTAAAGTCAACATATCTTGAAATTGTCTTCAAAACAGTCCAGAGACAATTTATAACGTTTGAATGCCTGCAAAATAGACATTAGGAGAAAAGTCAGGAGAATAGACAGCTGATTTTAGCATAGTTAGACAAGCAATTCTTACAAAGAAAGGAAAAGATAAGATGACTAAAATGGAAGTAGTGGAGTTTATAGTGGAGAACATAGCAGAGTGGGAGAGAAGCTACTCTGAGACCAGTGAATTGACTGGCCTCATCCAAATAAAACGCATGAGGGATCTGCATCTCCCTCTTCTCCCTGGAAAGGCATGGTTAGGTGAGATCAAGCACTGAGTACTCTCAGTCAGAAGAGTGGTTCCCGAGTTGCACGACTGCCTTGAGCTCGCTGTGCAGCACCAGTTACCCAACTCAGCATGCCCCAGATTTTCCCCCTTGCACATGGCTGCAAGTTGCTTTTGCAATATCAGTGACCTGGATATATGAAAGCAAAACTCTCAGACAGCATTAGATTCAAGAGGCTTGAAGCTTCCCAGGAAGCTGAAAGAACTGGCATTTCGGTGTTCATGGCCCACTAGAGCCAGTTAAAAGGTCAGAAATAAAAGGTTATTGACCTGTAGATTTTCTTGAGACTCAGAGGGCACCATGACTTCAGCCCTCGAGTTCTTCTCACAACACAGGGATCATAAAGGTTTTGCAGGTCACTGACTCCATAGCATACAAAATCAGGAAAATATCTGGTAAATTTACTCTGCATTTTATTATTGCAATTGAGTTTAAATAAATTACTAATCAGTATCACTAACTGGAAAAGCTTATGAAGGACACAACTAATCCCACTGCAAGAAATACTAAAAAACATTCTTTAGCCTAAATTATACAGCCAGTCAAATTAGAGATCATAAGGTCCTATCTGATCTTACAGTCCATTAATCATAGTTGTTTCCCTATAGCAAAACTAAGTCGTCTATGTCTGATTTTACTTTTTCTTGTATTTCCTAAATTACATTTCTCAAATTATTTTTCTCATGGTCCGTCTAAAATCTATGCAGCTACCACTTCTTCAAACAAGTACATCCATGCAACAAACCATATTATGATATATTATGCACAAGAAGGGTTTGTTCTTGACATGTTGCCAAGAATGCTTGAGAACACAAGTCTCTCTATCACTTTGATCATGAAAGACAAGTGGTTCCAGTTATTTGAAACTTTATTTGACAGGATGGAAGTAAGATAGGAAGTGAAATGTTAAACTCCATTGTAAAGATCAATGCTTGAGAAACATATAAACAAAACAGAACAGAAGAAGTGGATTTTCAAAAGGCCAAACAAATAGAGGGAATTACTCTGGTGTGAATTTTATCAAATACCCCTTTAAAAGCACTGCCTTCATGCAAGTGAACTCTTGATTGCTGGTGTGCTCAGAGCACTCTCGCTAATTCTAGAAAGCCACTGGCTGGCAACAGCAGATTGCTAGTGCTTAACAGTGCTAATCAGCATCAAAATGCTGCTGCAGCTTTATGAGCACCTTTTCACCCACATTCTTCTCTCACAGCAACTAAATCCTTGAAGTCAATAGAATTAGTCCTGATCCAGGCTGGTGGAAATGAGAGCAGAGTAAGCACCTTGTCACTTCAACTGATAATCCTGGTAATAGTCTTCTTCTAAAGGAAAGCAAAAGCCACTGCCTGAAGAAGTTACCGCAGCTTTCAGCTAGATTGAATATTTTACACACAAAGGAAAGCCTTGGAGAAATTACATCAGAAGTGGATGTTTATTTTAGTTTGGTTCCTCTGACATTACTGAGCAACTCTAGTTTTGCCTCAGGCCAAAAGCATATTATATAGATGAAAGGCCAATAGCTTATCTAGCCAGCCTGATCACAATTAGGATAGGACTAAGCAAGAAAAAATTCATAAGATGGAAATAGTTGCAGTATTTTAAAAGATTCAAAGAGCTGAGGAATTCTTTGTGCTTTCCTTTCTATGGAGTATATGCTTAAAGACCATTGGCAGCCAATATACTAAATGAGACAGAGCAAGCATTGTGGTGGCTGCTGTTCTTGTGATCTCCTCAAAGTCAGCCGGGACAATAGCCCCAGAAGTACACATTTTTCCACTGGTCAAGAGAGAATGTATCTGAAGCACTATCCACTGCTAGGGACCACTGCACATGAGGCAGAAATGCAACACGGCACAGCTGCCACAGGCATTAAGCCAGGGGATGATTCTGAGGAGAAGAACACATAACATGTAGCCATTGGATAGTAAGCTAGTAGTCAATTTTTTCCCACAGTAACTGCCCCTTTGTGGACGTTTTCATCTCACAGTATCACGGGGCAAATGAAAACTGGTTCATCCATTTTTCATCAAAGGCCACACAATTTCAAACTAGCTCACCCTGACCATGGAGGAGGAGCAGGCGTGGGAACCTGCAGCTCAGAGGGTGTACAGGAGCCTGTTATCTTCAGTGACGTCTTCACACGTCCACTGTTGCAGAACTGTCAAGCAGTTCTGCTGTAGTAACACCACACTGCTGGAAAATCCGTTTTCAGTTCACATATGAGAAACAAGAATTCAGTCAATTCTAACTAGAGATTTATGAGCCCAGACACTAAGCCACTAACCTTCCTGCTATTTTTTTATCTAAGAAAATCAGTTTCAGCTGTTAGCCTTTTCCTTCCTCTAGTGAAAACTTGATCATAATTCCTTTGAGACTAAAGTGCACATCAATATTTGCAATATGAAGTCTGGAATAATATATTAGGACCTCAAGTGCTTGTTGAAGAGATCTGTGAGATAAAATCAGTGACAGACATCATTGCCAATACCCAGCTGGTAAGCCAAATAAGAGTCTGATGTGTCCAGTGATCTGATTTCAGTCTATCTGATTCTGAGCAGATTTTGGAGAAAGAAGGAAAATAGAACATTTCCATCATATTCTCCTGTAAAGAGAAATAAAAGAGCCAGAAATGCATCAGTAGACATCAATAAGCACTTAAAAATCCATAGTGATAGACTGATGTCTGTAATTCCTCCAGACCACTATAAAAGCAGAGCCTCCAAAATGTATCTCCACTTATCTTTCCACTGTTTCCTTATGCTCTAACATCTGAAAACACTTGTTGTTTTCGTGTTTCTTAGGCTGGACATCTTGTTCTGGGTGTAGGTTGAAACATCTGCATGCTGTGAGGTGAGATACATTGACATATGGTATTACAACAATAACAGATTACACTTTGCTTTTGTTGTATTTAATAATAGAGATACCCCAGCAGACCTGGATCTTTTCTGTTCATGTTTTCTCCACCTAGTACTGAATGCTCCACTCTGTTCCCTTCCCTGTCTGTGAATTGTTCCCAATCAATAGCCATTGATCCTCTGTGTCCTTACCTTCTATAATTTGGTCATTACTATGAGCTGAAAGCTTTCTCCTCCACAGCTCAATATTTACTAGCTGTTTTGAAATTACATCCAAAAGCAGAGCTGACTGATGCACACACTGAAGCAATACAGAGAGAAAGAGCAGGAGAGCGTCTCCTACATAAAGAGCCACAGGATCTCATTGTATTTTTCCATAGCTGTTTCAGTTAAACATTTTCTTCCCACTCCCTTAGTTCTTCTCAATCCCATGCCTGTAGAGCTGGGAATTTGGACACTGCTGCTGCTGCCACAGTGTTTGGGCTAAACCCAGGCACCAGTGGTGCTCAGTAATTCTTGGATCAGAGGTAAAGGTTCATCTTAGAACACTCCGGCTAGAGACTGAAGCAATAGGGGTATTTTCACACAAATTAATCCAGCTACACTAGTATATAACTATTTAAAGAGTTCTCTGAATTGCAGTAACTGGTCAAACCTGTTCTAACAACACCTTCTGGCTTTGAGAGCAAGCAGCTCCTGTGAAGCTGCTGCTGAAGGGGAGCTGATGTTTCAAATGGAAGTATTTTACATTAGTTTGGACTTTCTCCAGGCAACTGTAAATGATTTTTGGGAGAGGGCAAAGTCCTTCAGCTATGTCCCTAGATCAATCATCATTCTTAGTTTAGTATTCAGTACATTTTTTCGCACCTTAGCAAAACATATCATTGTAGGCAGATTGTATATTCCCACTGAGTAGTTTAACACAAGCTGTTAATGACTTGTGACTTCCTCATGCAGTCAGGCAGAGAACACTCATTTCATACTAGGCAGGTAAGCAAAATTTAAACCAGATGATTTAAAAAAGAACAGGCATTAAGAGAAGTTAAAATAACATAATTTTTTATACCTAAGTAATGGGGACAAAGCAACAGCAATACATTGAGAGCCTTCAGTGCTTACTTGGAAGACTCATGTTCAAGAAATGACTGGATGGGGCACTTACTGTTGTAGTTTAGTTGACAAGGTTGGACTCAATGATCTCAGAGGTCTTTACTAATATAAATGATTCTGTAATTCTGTTAGACAGGAAAATCAGCTCAAGGTAGGAGTTCTAGAAAAATGTCAGTAAGAAAGTTCTCCAAAATACTTATAAACCTTGACTTAGAGAATTCATTTAATATAACAGGGTTCTTGGTCACGGTCTGATTTGTTCAGTTGGACTGTCAAGACACACTGTGAGACATTAGTCACATGACAAGAAATCATGTGAGAATATCACTTTAAATTTCATGACCTGTCATGTGAATTCAATTTCTCCTGCCTTTCCAGTTCAAACAACTGAACTACATGAGCATATGGATGTAAACAAGTCCTCCCTTTATGTAATAGCAATGTTGGTTGGAGCGGAGGGATGATGCAAATGAAAGCTTTTTGTAACACTTTACGAGAACCTCGCTTCACTTGAACAAGGAGCAAACTGGTATTTGCAATCAATCTGGTTCCAGTAATTAGAGGGATCTTCTAAATCTACTCCTTAGTGGCAAGACACTCTATTTACTGGTTAATTAAAGACTCTTTCTTAAGCAATTTCAGAAGAGACATTAAAATAAAAAAAAAAGAAAGAAAGAAAGAAAAAGAATGCAGGGCTGAAAATACTGGTTAGGCTCTAACCAAAAGAAGAGATTTTACATTTATCCACTTGCTCATGTGTGCCTCTTTTTGAAACATCTTATTTCCCTTGATAGAGCTGAGGCTGGAAAGGAAGGTACATGTGTCCTAACAGCTTCAGGGGCACAACAGAGCTTACCAGAGCCCCAGCAGTGGTGGCACACCTGGGTTCTCTCTCGTGTGTGCAGGCAGGTCACACTGCAGGGCAGGTCACTCTGGCATCAATGCTGCAGGGCACTCCTAGGCTGGTACCGTACAAGAGAGGTAGAAGGGCAGTAAGGGACTGATTAGCAGTGGTACAATATTAGCACAACTTTATGACTGTCAAACTGATCAGGGAAAAAGTATGTTGTTATATCTTTGCATGTTAAGATATCTCCCTTAGAACAAATTTTCTTGTGTTTCGTTCTAGCCATCTAGCTCATTATTTTTCAGAGTAAGGTGGTCCAGAAGTCTGCATGCTATTTAAGGCTCCAGAAAATCAGAACTTGTTTTTGTCCCACGTCACAAACTTCTCTTTTAACCCCTTGTTATCAGAGCATAGACCAGTAAAAATTGCAGTTTGCACAGTTATATCCCTGTGACTCCTTCTACTCAAGTGATTGCTCAGCAAAATCACCCACACAAGATTCTGTCCCTCTTTGCCAAAGTGCAGCATGAAGCTTTCCACTGCGAATTTGTTGTAAGAGCAAACACATCAGAAACCATCTGTGCCAGTGGGCATAAAATAGATATATATCAGTTAGGGGAGCATGTTTGGGCTGTTCTTTGATCCTAATGTTAAACTGCAAAATCAGACTTCCCAAAGGCAAGATTTTAAATGCATTTTGGTAAGGCATCTAATCAGTTGTGGAGAGTTCTCTCAGATTCAGTGCTGAGCTGTGTGCTGGGTGTCATTCAATCAGGCAGAATTGAGTTGTCTCCCTGGCCCAAGCCAACAAGTAGCACTGGGCTCAGATGGGTACAGTCAACAAGTTGCTAGTGCTTCAGCTAATATAGTCTGATCCTCTACAAGGCTTAATTCCTCAGATTTGGAATAGTGTTGTCTATCCCCACAAAACTTTCTGTCAGTCCAGGCCATGAACAGAAAAAATTATGGTCTAGCCATAGAATATAGCACTAACCGTAAATTTTGTTCAGTTTGTTGTTAAAAAACCTGTGCTGCACTCCTCCTTTTAAATGTACTACTCTGAACATTTGCAGTACTTAACTGCATAATAAAACATTTAATTTGATAATACTTCTCTAGCTCACAGCCTGGATTTGAAAGATTTATTCAAGTCAAATACAGATGTCTCTTCTGCCCTGTATGACTTCTTACTCCATCCTTATCAGCATAAAAACGAGTCAATTCAAGCAGTGTGCTGAGCACACATGGGTGCTGCAAGGGACAGCTGAGTATGAGGGCAAGGGTGCTTTCCATGTTTACACCTGTATTTAGATGTGTGTATATACACACATGCTGGTAAGCTTTGATTTAGATAAGTCAATTGAATGTGAACAAAAGTGCAATTTATTGGGTCTTTGATTCAAGGAGGTTAATTTCAGGGTATTCTAAAGAGCCTGTTCTTACTTATTTCCTCTTGCAGACCCACTCTCCCTTCCCAGAAAGTCCCATTGCCTGCCTGTGTAGTCTTAACCTTCCTGTGGGAGGGCTTGGGAAGCAGACTCCAGCCAGGTACCTGTGATGCTCAGTGAGCTGACAGAACACTATGCAAGAGTCACACACCATGATGCAACTCAACAAAGAAAGCCTTCAACAACTGCAATAGCTGTAATACCTTAGCAGATAGAGGTGAAAACAGGTGCCTTTTTTTTGCATATGGCAAAATCTGGCTGAGTGTTTTGGAATAGAGGCTGCGTAAAAAAACTCAGGAGACAAGTTGTGTGGTGGTGCTCCCTGTATTGTGTTCACAGTCCTTAATTCATCTGAAAACTACACTCCTGGTCTTCTGAGGGCTGTCTGCTTTGTTCCTAGTTCTTGCTATCTCACAGTGATTTGCAGTTCCAGCAGGAGTAGTCTTCTGTCTCTGCTCCATGGTCTCTGTGTAGTTGGGAAGTTTCTTTCTCCACCAGTTAGGTTAGCTTTTGCAAAGCTCTACCTCAGTTTCTTCTGTCCTTTCACATATCTCCTCTAAGTAATTCTGCTTATTTAATCATCCCTTTGGACTCCTTCCTCATTCATAGGAGGGAAGTGTGACAGACAAATAAATCTTCAGCTGTCATCACTGCTGCCCTGGCAAGAAGAAGAACTGACAACCAAGGCTTTTCCCACGGCTGAGCAAACTAGAACCCATGGGCTACACGTTTGCCAGTAAATTAAACCACTAATCTGTTGTGCTTAACAGTTAGAACAGGTCTAGGCATACTTTCTGCCTGGGCAAATTTACATTCTCCTAAATTTACTGACTTAAAGATATTACTGATTGAGTAGTAGATTCTGTCCTTGTAACGGGATATTTTTAGCTCCTCATTGCATACTTTTCAATGGGAGTGATCCATCTGAATTCACTGACCAAAAACTGATCACAACATGCAAAAGGAAAAACCCGCTGTGGTTAAAGTCAGCAAAGTGCTATGCCATGCAGCTTGTTCTGTTTGTGTAACTCCAACGCCCAGCATCAATCAAGAGGTGAAAGTTGCTGACAAAGGCCACCTTTCATGAGCATTTCCACATCCCACCATTTTCTCAGCCCTTTGTTTCTTCCCTGGGAAAAAAGAAGCTTTTTTGCTTTGCTCCCAAATTCTCCAAAAGAGTACATTTCCCAGCAGTGCCTAATGAAGTTCCCTTAGAGCACATCACAGTTCCCCATCACGTTCTGGTGATGAAAGAGTTACGAAACCTCACCCTTCCAGTATTCACAGGGAGGAGCACAGAGCATGCCCTCTGTGCAATGTCCTCAGCAGCAGCCACATGCAGCCCAATCTCTTCCTTGCTGACAGCAGGGACAGTCATGCAGTACACAGCTCTGGGCCAAACTCTTCAATTCTTTGTTATGAACTGGATCCAAAACTCAAGGCTGTTCAAAGCATGTCATAGTCAGCATTTAGGAAGATTGCCTCCAGATGGGAGACACAATTTCCTATTCTTCATACATTATGTGGTAGAACAACCTGTTGCTTCCACTCACTTATTCTACAAAACCAAAATTGAAGTTTTCACTTGATTATTCAAGCAGATGTTCCTGTAAGATTCTTAGCAATAACAGCTAGACTTGAATCTCATTGGCTTTGCAGAACATGGGTTTATAGATATATTTTCACAGGGTACAGACACTCCTGTAGATTTAAAAACATATATATTTTTGGTAGACATAGCAGCATCAGAGATTTTTTTAATTTCTCAAGCCAATAAATACCAATTTACATTAATGTAAGTGCCAAAGTCAATGTTGCCAGGAAGTTTGAGATTTTTTCCATTGGAGGCAGAGAGATTTCAGTTCGTGAACACTTCTAGCAGCCTTATTAACAAAAGGCATGCTGTTAAGAAGGCTGCAGAGAGATTATGTATGATTAGATGAAACAGGATTAGATATGAATATCTGAATCACACTAAATAATACCTGAGGGAGGCTTGAAACTGAAATTCATGTACAGATATTCAGCACTGATTTGATAGTCTTACAGCTCATGAAACACTTTGTAGCTCAGGCCGGTAGGACTATGATCACACTTCTTTAATGCAAAGAGAAAGAAGTGAAAATTTTAACTATTTTAAGCATTTTTCTTAATAGAAAATATCTTGAAAAAATAACATTCCATTTTTTGGTTGAAAATATGTTTTTTTAAACTGTCATGGTCCAAAAACAATAGGTGAAAGACTGTAGCTGAAATTCACGGAAAAGGGAAACAATATAAATCTAAGAGTTGAATGTGCAAGGGCTCTTCTTACAAAATTCTCCCTGTTCTGGAGATATTTTTTATCCACATGCATCTGTTTGAGAGAATGCTTGTGGGCAATGGCAGCAGTCAAGGCAGTTTTTTACCTCCTAAAAAAGCCTCTCATACTGCAATTTGAGAATTTTCAACAACACCTTCTCTGCCTACAATATATCAGTGCCAAAAGAATGCACTATTAGCAAGATTTGTACTTTGTTGACTACACGTCTGCATAAGTCATGCTATGTTTCACACACCCCTTTCCTACTGATTTCTTTGTGAGCACTGTGTTACCAAAAAGATTCAGAATCAAGACCCAGCTACAGGCACAAAGTGTAACTTACTGAATAACAGCAGGAAATACTTTCCTTCCAAACCTTACAGATTTTAAAATATTTGCTAATCAACCATCCCCCATCCCAGAGATTATCTACCTTGTCCTTTGGAAAGATACAGCCTGTCTATAAAATAACAGTGATTTTTAGGCGTCTTATCAGAAAAACATTGATCCTTTCTTTATTGTACCATGAAAATACAAACATGCATGTGGTTGGGCAGCAGACTATATCTTGTATAAATGATCAATATATTCAGGGTTCATAGAGTGAAAGTCCTTGTGAAAGAATCATAGAATGATTAAGGTCGGAAAAGACTTCTCAGATTACCAAGTCCAACCATTAAGAAGACACAATATATGGAGTTTGTGATTTGATCAGGTACGTGATAATACGTAGTTCTTAATTTAGTACCAAATCTTGGTTATATAGGTCAGAGGTAGCCTCTACTAGGTTATGTAAACCATACACGTTCATTGCAAACTGCACTAAAACAGCCTTTCTACTATTGTGCCATTTCAGCAGATAATTTTAAAAAGAAAAACATCTGTATATATTTAAAACATGGCTAAACTGAAGAGATATACGACCTGATGGGTGAGAGTGGATACATATGCAGACTCCAGAGCAGGGCCCAGTGCAAGCACAAGAAACAATGGTCACAAACTGAAATATAACAAATTCCACTTCCACATAAGCAAAAATATTTTACTGTGAGAGTAGTAAAATGCTGGTACATGTTGTCCAGAAAAGTTGTAGCATATCCATTCTTGGAAATGCACAAACCTGACTGAACATTGCCTTGAGCAACCTGCTATGAGTGACCCTGCTGACAGCTGGGGTGGAGGTTTGATTGCACCATTTCCAGAGGCCTTTTCCAATCTCAGCCCTCCTGGGATACAATGATTGTGTGATGCTTGAACATGCTGGATAGGCACTCATTTTCAGTCCTCATACCAATAAAACTACAAAATTATTATGTGCACCACTTTCCAGTTCAAGATCTTCTGACCCTTACTGCAGGCTCAGGTGAAAAATGAAAGAGTGAAAGAGCATTTCCCTGAGCTGTGGCTGCTGGCAGACATAATAACTCTGACACTGGTCACAGAGGGCTCTGGGAGAGGCAGCACACAGTCTCAATGACTTCAAGGAAACTCTCTCATACCCAGGAAAGCAAAGAGAACCTCCTCAGGAAGGTTAGCTGTGTCACAGGTTCCTGCTGTAGAGTTTCTCACAACTGCTCTGATGCATTTTATCAGGTGATTGATCCACGCAGGATGCTGAGCTAGAGTGACAACTGTCTGCCCCAACCTGACTGTAGCCCTAGTCCAAGCATTTGATTGCAGGATATGCTCACTGCTAACAGCACATTCACTGAGCACATCTCCATCAGAGGCACTGGTGGTGTCCAACAGCAGCAGAAAATGGGTGGATAACTAGTTCTCATCACCATAAGAACAGAAGGAAATCAATTTGGGATTTTTGTATCTAATTCTTCTCAAATATTGTGAATTCTCAGACTGGGCTATCAAGATCACCAAGCAGTTAGTCTCCTCCTATTTACTCAGAGAATAAAAAAGAAACATCATCTCCTTCTCTTCCAATACAGTTCTTGGCAAACTGCTGGAAAGTATTTCAGAATTTTTTTTAATGCACACATCACTGTCTAGACAGGGTAATATTCAGTGAACACTTACGTTTCTGCATTTTATGAAACTAACATATTAAAGAAACTAATACAGTGTAATGAGAAAATAATGCTGGATGAATTCTGACAGTGACAATCTGAAAGTATTAAAATTGTGCTGTTTAGATAGGCTTTCCCAAGTCATTGTAGTTGATTTCTGCGTATTGTGTTGCTCAAGCACCCTTAAGTGAAAATAAAATCTGTTTGTCCATGAACCAATCTTTTTGATGGCCTCCGGAAAAAAATACACAGTTTGGCTCTTTCTCAACACTTCATTTTACTAGTCTGCAGTCCTCCATCACAAAATTGTTTCTTGTTAGCGTGTGCCTCAATCCTGCAAGTGATGCATGCTAACATTGTGGTCTCTGAATTAATCCACTGAACTCAAAAGGAATACTCAGGCTGTGTGAAGTTAAGCACACACAGACATGCTTTCAGGGTAAAGGCTGTATTTGAGATGACAGGGGGAAAGCTAAGGCATTTTATAGGCCAGCTTTTAACCAGATTAGCTTAACAAACATTGAGGGGGGGAAAAAGGTTTTGTCTATTTTAGAGATCAAAATTAATCCATTATTTGCTGTTCCAACAAAGTTTAATATTACTGTTATGTCTTTTTATTTAAATATTCTTATTATGAGGGCTTGATTGTACAATTGTCTAAACAGCCAGCTAGTTTGTCTCTGAGTTTATAAAACCCATGCCACATTTTTTAATGGTTTGGAGGAGTTTTTAGTTTTTACCACAAATACTATTTTCATGCTTGTAACTTTGAAATGAACTACAGCAGTAGCTTAATGCTTGTAACTTGGAAATGAACTAAAGCAGGAAAAAGAAATTACTTGTACTTCTAAAGCCCAAAATAGCTGCAAAGAGTGAGAAAATGTGCCTTAGCTTATTGGCAGCTTCACCTGTAATTATCTGAAGTTGAGCCTCAGTGTAGAGTCAGGATCCAGGTCCACATCCCCAATTTCTGGGGATGTAAACAGCTCCAGTCATTTTCCCCGTTTGCTGCCTGTGGTCTCAGTTAAGAAACACCAAGTAGCAGCCCATGACCCTGCATGAAGCTTGAGGTGAGTGTGTTCTACCTTTTCATGACAGCAAGATGGACCATAGATGTCTATGGGCTCTGATCAAGTTAATATACTACTGCAGATATCCATTTATTCTACTGTAGATATTTATTTGACAGATAAAATATCTTAAAGTAGAAACCCAAATGCACTATGTGAGGTTAACCAAGTAGAGTTGCTTGACCACAAATGTTTTTGTGGAGGAAAAGTGCATGACAGAAAAATTCTTTTTTTTTTCCCCATCCAGTCTTGCCCAACTCCAGCAACCACGAGCACTGAAGAAACCCCAGAAAATCTTTTCTAGGTTCCTAGGAAACTCCTTCTAGCATCTTGGAGGCTATTAGGTCTTATCCAACTGGAGGAAAGTTCCTATGTTTCTCAGAGTGCCACTCTCAACCCTTTTATTACAAACACTCTCACCCCTTTTATTAAAAACATTATTCTGCCCATCCCTGGGCAGAACCAAAGCATCTCCCACAAGAAGCTGCTTTTAAGCCAAGAAGATGTCCCTTCATCCCCCAGTACCCTGCAATGCTGTGGCCAGGAGGACACAGGGGGGTTTCCCAACCACTGCCAAGTCACATGTCACCTTTGTATAGAAAATCAAGTAAACTGAATGTCCGTCACAAGAAGATTGGAAAATACATCTGCAAAAAACCACTGGGTGATGAAAGACAGATTCACTGCCGCCAAAAGGGAGGTGTTTTCACCAGTGTAGGAGGTGGAGGAAAGGGAATTGCTTGTATCAACTCAAATTGTTTTGCTAAAAATGTAAAGTAGCCAACAAATCAAGACATAAAATACCCCCAGTAATCGGGAAAGTGTCTGGAGACTCACGAGCAAGTTGAGGCAGTCCCTTGTGAGAGCATCTGCATCCACCCAGCTGTTCCAGAAACCCATTTGCAGGATCAAACAGGAAAGGCATGCTTCAGCCAGAAGAGGACATTCAGAGTCATCAGCACTGATGACTAACCCGCTTATAGCCAACAAAGCCCTGGCTAACACATCACGTCAGGCGTTACCTTATGACACAACTACTTCCAGAGTTTTTGACAAGTTAACCAGGAACAGCTAAGCACAGGTCAGTGCCACACAGGCTGCAAACAGCTATTGGCTACAAGCCGTGTGGCTGAGACATAGAGGTAGAGCAGGATAAATGCAGATACGCCACAGGATTACCGGGCCATGGTATATAGCTCCTGGACCATATTCAGTGGCAATATGAAAGCAAATGCCTTCAAAAGCTTTTTACCTCCCTTCCTCCTAATTCTGCAACATTCGCTACTCCCTGTCTAACTATAAGGGCTGGGGCAACAGCCCCATGAGGAATTTACACAGGGCAAAGATGGAGTGAGGGAAAGTAAAGGGTATGTTCACATGAAAATGAAAGTTGGACCACTGTCCTGTATACTCAAGGACACTTCCACTAGTCTCCTCTCACAGATGCTTCCCAAACCTTGAACCAAGCCACTCCAGCCAGCCAATCACCCTTGGGGGAAGTCCACATTGATTGAGTCCCTTTATAGGACCCCCAGGCTTTAAAACACTCTTTCCAAGTGTTTTAAGACAAGATGTTTCTGTTCATGGAATGGGAAAGAAAGCCTATTGCCTCTAGATAAGATAAAAGGTCTGATCTGCATCTCTCTTTTGCTCAGTACCTCTCCATACTGGGAGGGATGCCAAGGAGCAGGATAACATTTTAAGTCTGTGTAAATACTCTGCTACCAGCTGTTCCCTAAACTTGTCTGCTTCTATCAGTGCTCTTTAGGTAAAGAGTAACCATCTGCCTGAAAGAATTATTGTTCCTCACTGCTTTGTAAAAAGCCAGGTTGCTTGTGTTTATCTGATGGCCAGTCCTTCCTATTTATTTTAGACCTAGATCTGTTAGTTTTGGGAGACAACACCTCTGTAAGTAGTTTAACCCTTCTCAAGCCAATTAACAATATTAATGAGATTACAAGTTTTCACAGCCAGTCCCACAAAGCAGCCTGACGTCTTGTTGATTGGTGCAGTGCACCTGATGCCTCCAGGAGAAGGTGCTGGGAGAACTGAGGAGGCTCTGCCTGTACTTCTGTTGCACCCTTCAATCCCCCATCAAGCAAGCATCAAGATTCTCAGCCTGAGGCTGGGACTAAGCGTTCTTGCTCCTAAAGGAACCTGTTGTTGGGATGAAAAGTGATGAGGTATGTTAAAATCTCCTAGAAAAGGCTGCAGGTTTGTAAAATCTTAGCTTGTATTTGTGGCTTTGGCTCATATAAATATGTAATTACAATTAAGTAACACAGTCATAAAGTTTACCTTTGAATCAGAGCATGGACTATGACCCACAAATTCCAGAGTGATTACAAAATATCTAATGAACTTCATCTGCTACCAAGAGCTAAGTAATTTACTGAATGTCTGATAACATAAAGAGAAGGATTAGGAGGGGTATTGGAAGAAACTCCTGTGGCTTTGCCTCCTTCATAGCTCCCCATTGCTTCAGAGATACAGATTATGGTTTCTAGGGTAACTAGACACACACACACACAAAAAAAAGGACACATTGTCTAGTTTGGTTTCCTGAGAGTGTCAGAGCATTGTCAGGCCAGAAGCATTGCCTAACATAATTATGAAAGAGATCTGTAATTTATTTAGCCACTTATTTTAATTCACAGTCACGCCTTATGTACCATGTTTTGTTTTAAGGGTAATTATCATATTTAAATGTAGAGTTTCTAACAAATAGTGAAACTTAAAAATTCAGACCATTATTAAGAACACACAGAAGACAGATGGTTTTTGTGTATTGTGTATGTGCATATATTACTACTGAGTGAGTTTGTATTTGGCTTCATGTCACACACAAACATAAAAATTTGAATAAACATATGACTTTTCTATAGTATTTATGTTTCTGTATGGTTTACATGCATACACACACCCAGATGACAGAGCATTTCACAGCCTTTCACACTGTAGAGAGGAGTAAATTTTGCATCTAAGGGCCAAAAACGAGGCCACGCTGGGTAAAACTGGGGACTAATTACACTTTATAACAAAAGTGACTTGTGTGGCGTTTGCCAGCCAGGGTTATGGGCACATGTATGTGTTCCCATGTACACACTTGTGCTGTGGCTCTGATGGAATTCTGCTCCTTTTTTTTTTTAAGACCAGGAGAAACCATGCACCTCCTGCAAAGCCCACAGGCCCTGTCATGGGGAAGGCTTTGGGCACACCAAACATTTTTCACCTACAGTACGGACACTCCTACCCTCTTCTCTCTGCACTTCCAAAGGTGTCGTTGCATCTGAAGAAGCTGCATGATTCCACCTCTTCAGGACCCAACTTCCCCACTTACCAAGGTCTGTGTCACTCAGAGACAGCATTCCTCCCTCCCTCCACCTTCATCAGCATTTAGGTCATGATCCAGCTGGATCGTACAACCAGTTATCAGTCTGCCCAGCTAGCTACCAAGGACCTAAAGGTGATGTTGCTCACTGCTGTGGCTGGGACAATGGCACTACACCAAACTGTACTTGGTTGTGTTCCCAGGCCTAGAACAGACTGTCAGTTCTGCTCAGTCACTTGAGAGCCCCGGTGTGGTTTTGGCCCATGCAAACATGCACTCCTCTGGAGTGTTCCTGGGTAGGGTTCAGGAGCCAGAGCACTCCAGCAGCCACTCCAAGCAGTTTGCATGCAGCCACCCTGTCTTGCCAGGACAAGAGCCTGCTCAAAGGGCTCAAGGCTGTTTCCTGCCAGCTGGCCTCCATGCCAGATCATCCCTAGGCATATTCAATTTACTAGCATAAACAGGGCCTTTGAGACTTTCACAGGTCAGGGCTGATCACCCCAGGACGCTTGATGAAGCTGTAGTCAATGCTAATGAGCTAATTTTTTTCTAATCATTCAAGGCATTTAATTGCCACACTTACTATGAATAAAGCAAATGTCTTGCAGATGTCTTGTAAAGCTCATCCCTTGTTTAAAACTTAAAAGTAATCATTTTTTTACACTCTCACCATAGATATCAGAACCTCCAGTATGAGAAAACTTCTCAGCAAAGGAGTTTGAATCCATGACCAGATAGAGTAAGTAACCCTAAAATGACATTAACTGAATCACTCTACAGCAGTTTGTTCATGCCCAGTGCTGCTGCAAGCATCCCATGCCCTGGTGAAATCCAAATAAAGGAAACCAACCCAGGTTATTGTCCAGCAAAGAGCTTGCAATAATCACAGAAATTAATTTAACCTTACCTTGCTCTGTGGAAAGGCTGTTTTCTTCTGATATTCTTCATATTTAAAGATTCTCCAAGTGTCCTACTCCATCAGCCAAAACTGATGGCAAATATCTCAAACACAGCTTAAACAAGCCATGCCAAAGCCAGAAAGTCACTTAATACTATGGGCCAAACTCTTTGGAGCAAAGAAATACCGGAAGAAACCTGTGGCTTTTCACAGGGCAGCTGCAAGAGTTTTAAAAGAGGTAATTTAGAAGATGTCAGAAAACTTGCTACTTTATATCTGGACAGTGTTCAGCAAACTCTTTCAGGCCAGACAGGTGCTAAGCCAATGTAGAAAATCAATAGCATTAAAAAGGTATTTAAGCAAACAACCAACCAAACAAAAAAACCAACCCAAAACTAAGAATGTACACACAAAAATATAAGTAAGATGAAAAGGTCAAAGAGTTTGACTATACATGTATATAAAACAATTGGAATGTTTTACATGCAGCCAGGATTTTCTGACTTGAAAATAATTAGAAAGGATTCAAGATGCCTAATTCCACTTCCAAGTGGTATCAGGCACTAACTAAACTGTACTGCAAGCTCTAACAAACTTGCATTTCCTGTTCTTAAATGTTTTGAGGCTCTCTGAGTTTTAACTGCTGAACTTTGAGATAGAGATCATAGTAAGAGCAGCAGTAGAGAACAAAGGAAAGGAAAGTGCAGCTGAAGCAGCAGCTTAAAGCAAAGCATTTAATTGCATGTTGCTGATGTGCTTCTTTTAAGAGGACATAAAAAGGGCATTATAAAGGATTCAAAGCATTTAGTGGTGAGGAAAGAGGGGAGGAACAGACAACACTTCAAATAAACATTCCATGGAGAGGAAATATCTAATAATTTATTGAGCTTCAGTTTCACATTGTGAAAAAAAGTGAGTTTTACAAAATCTTAAGACATAGTAGCAAACAACATAGACAATTTTACTTCTTCACTTGCAGTTTGCTTTTAGCACATGAACCACATCTTCAATGGCCAGGAATGGGAACATTATTCTGTTCTAATCACTCTTACTCAGACAGATGTCAGACACATAGAAAAGGGGCTGCACAATTACCCCAGAAGGGGAAGGCTCTCCTTTGTTACATGTTTCTACAGTAACCAGCCTGCAAAATAAGAGGAACCTTCCCATCTTATGCCAGGGTTTTTGTGTGCACTCTGCTGTGAACTGCTTCTATCTAAGTCTGGGGTGTTTTGCAGGGCTGAAATGGTCAAATAGTCAGCCAGGATTCCCACAACAATTCATAGAGCAAGAGCCTCGTGTAGTCCCTGCAGAGCCGGAGGCCCACCCTGACTTCAGTTTCCTTCAGCCTACACACAGGAATTAATTGAGGACTTGAAAGCAGACCACAAGTTTGGAAACAGCTGCAGAAAATTCATCCCACTTTTGGAAGCTGAATGGTGCTACAAAACAGATTTCATAAGCTAAACAGTCAGATGCAAGGCAGCTTCACCTCTGGACTCTGATCGGCTTGACAGAGAACACATATCTCAAAGCTACATGTCCTTATTCAAACACAGGGGCCCCTGGGGACCCAGTTCTTTACTTCCTGGTACCTTATGTAGTTGCTAGTGCCTGGGGAGAGGACATGCAAAACACAGGAAGTCTGATTTTATGGCTCCCTTCACTCCTGTGAGTGATCCCCAAGATGAAAGGCCAACAAAAATTCAAGGCTGTTTGCTTCAACATGGCAACCTGCGCAGGTACAGGGATATAGAAAGGAGACCTATCCTAATCTGTTTTCCTATTGCTAAAGGTTGTCTACGTGGGGGCAAGGGTAGAGAGGCTGTGGGTTTAAATACTTTTTTAATCTACCACTTCAAGGAATCAGTTTAATCAGTGGAACTACAATTTTATCACATCTAGTTGGAACCCACCCTTTTAAAAACTGCAAATGACTGCTTATTAATCAATGTTCTCTCGGTATTCACAGAACTCCAAATACTTTATTTCTGAAATGTAAAGAGTCTACTCCAAACAGCAAATCAAACATAAGGCAGTGCAGAGAAACTTCCAGTGACCAATGTAAACACTTTCAGATGACAAAACTTTCACAAATACATCACTTTCACACAGAGAAAGGCAAGCATCACAAATGTGGCTATTTTTGTTTTGCATGCACACATGCAGCTGTTTACTTATACCACAGCACACACCAACCATGATACTGAATGTGCCGGTTTCAGTGGGCTCCAGAAACATTTAAGAAAAAACACAATACAATACAAGCTTCATTACAGGATCTGGCAAAGAAAGTACCTGTGAAACACAAGCTTCTGAAATTCCTAAGAAAAGAGTAGCTTCATCTCTGTCCAAAGACCAGAATAATAAGAAACAATTTCATTTAAAAACCAAAGTTTGGTTTCTCAGGATTATCTGAGGCTTCTGAGCAACCAAGTGATTAAAGACACACCTGGATAACAAAAATAAAAAGCAGCAGAGTTTGAGGGCTTTTTTTTTCTTTTTAAGATAAGAGGTTTGAAATTCATTTTCTATCCCCATAAGAATTTTTCTAGAGCACTTGGGTCTTTGACATCTGGCCACTCAGATGATCTGAAATCCAGATGGATGAGGCAATCCAGTCAGTGCAAAATTGTCTGCTCTTTCTTCTTTTTTTTTTTTTTAAGACTTCATCATTAACCTATGTTGAGGTTTTCTTTTTTGTTTTTATTCTTGAATCACCATTCTCCACTCCTTCAGGACAATGTGGCTATATTGTAGGTAACCCTCCTCCAACCCAATAAATAAATAAATAAGTTTGGACAATGACTTCATCTGGGCTTGGTATCCAGAAGCTCTTCCACAGTATTTGAGTTGCAATCAGGAAGCTGCACAAAGTGAGTGTTGCAAGAGACTTTGGCTATTTCCAGGTTAGAAATTGAAAGGCATGACCAACAAATGAAATGTTGCAAGGACACCATCTACAAGACACACCACATGCAACCTGGGGAGCTGGTGGCCTGAGAAAGTGACCTCCATGGCTTCTTCCTTTAGTACACGTGTAACTTTAAATCCTGTCTTGTAATCCTTCCATTTCCGACTGGGAAGCCACTCCTCCCTCCCACCTCCAACTGTTACCCAATAGTTTTCTTTCTTTGTGCAGCAGAGCAAGTCAGCAATCACAATATGTGCAAAACATACAATTCACACAAGCCCTTGCAACATGAAGACAATTGCAGGCATTGTTTCAGCATGCAAGCATTCAACAATAAATAACTATATCTACAACAACTAACATAATAGGAAAGGGACAGACTGAATTATAAATACAGGGAAGAACAGGAACAATGAGCATTTTGGGGCTGTAATGTTTGTTCCCCACTGTTGCAAAAACATTTCACCACTGGACTGGTCCTTATGAACAGAAGGTCACTTACTGCACACAGGACAATGCAACACAGGGTGTAACAGATGCTGCAGGCACTGCCCACAGGCAAGCACACTCCAGTCAGCAGAGCTCAGCAGCAATGCTGCTGTATCTTCATTCACAGCAGCATCTTGCTGTTTCAGTCCTGGCCTGCTGCCCCTGCAGCTGGCGCTGGCACTTCAAACCACCACAAAGAGAGGCGACAACCATTTCAAATTTCACATAAAAACAGTGGGGTCCATGGAAATCTAGTGATGTGTGGTGCACAGCTAAGAGACATTCTGTCTCTGTTTTTTTCATCTTTGAAGGACTGATTAACATGGGCATTAATCCACAATTACTAGCACAAGGTTTGTCCATTCATATTTAAACCACGTGTTGAAGCACTAAAGACAGGGGTTTCTTCTCCCATTCCTTCATGTCTGGGTTGGATAATTTACAAGGTGCAGATGATTTTCTTCAAATGCAAGAAACGCTGAATGATTTTCTTCATAAAAACTTCTCCAGATCTGAGGTTCCAATTATCTTCTCCAAATAAAGGAGTAAACTGAAAGCATGGGAAGAGGTGGAAGGAAAGGAGAAATTACTTAAAAGGTTTTGCTGCAACAATACACCATAAGGTTTTTTGTTAGATGTCAAAGAAAATCTAAAAGCTAGGCTTAGGATACAACCCAGTTGATGGGCTTCCCTGCCCACCCTGAACCTCAAGGTTCTTGTGCAATAACCAACTACTAATACATAAATGAGTCAAGAACATAATTATTTAAGGACAGATTCTGATGTTATTATTCTGCTAACAATACTCTGCAAACTTTCCTATTGACGGCAAAAAGACTAACTAATGTTTTGGGTATAAATTCAGTCACTTGAAACCTAAATCAAAGTGCCCTGATACACTTTAAACTGATAAGACTCTGTATCCTGCATACTTCCACATTTTTATGTTCCCCTAAAATCTTAAGTTGGTAGACCTGTTTTAAACAAACAACTTTTTGTAACTTCTCTTTCACAAAAAAACACATGAACACACAGTGTAGAGTTTTTTCTATACCTCAACCAAAACCAACCTGGTTGGAGCAAAGCAGAAGGGAAGCTGAAAGTGTCTTGCCCCCAATACCTCTGTTCACCTTAACAAATTCTGAATTTAATTTACTCACAACAGAGAGGGGCATAGAATTCCCTTACTTAAAGTACACCTACTCTTATTTTCAGCAAAATTCTGCCTAATTTCTTTTTAAACAGCAGTATATCATCCACCAATAAATCCATCCTAGAGTCCTTTATAAAATCAATTATTCAATAAGAAACTCAGCCTTTGGATGCTGAGATTGTGCTTTGCTTTTTGACTCTGAAGCTGTATGAAAATTCCAGCTTCCAAACCATCATCAATTCATCACAATAATTCTGACAGCAATGCTACAATTTTAGAAGGCAAATCCTACTTCATTACAATGCAAATGAGCTCTAGTGCACTCACAGACCCTTTGAACACACTACATCTCTCTCAGGCCGTGATGTCTAAGAACAACAGGGAACATTCACAGGAAACAAACCAGCCTCCATAACAGTCCATAGTGTTTTTGCAAGTGTGGGCTATTTTTTTTTATGTCTAAAAAAAGGGTCCACTCAGTATTGATTAGTCTTCTCTAGATATTATTCAGTACAGCATGACATTCTTCCCATCAAAACAGACTATCAACATGGAAGTCAAAACAGTGTTTCTTGTCATGGGATGAACTTTAAAAAAAGCCATAAATAATTCCAAAACAGAAGGGAAAAAACCGAACCCAAAACTCCAAAGTTTGAGGAACAAGACAAAGCAGACTGAAGTCTTCCTGAAAGCTGTCAGACTGGGGCCACACAGCACCATGAAAACAGAGTAATCACAAGTAATTTCCTTTTTGGCCCTCCCACCCACTGACAAAGCAGCAGGAGTCAGAAGGAAAAAAAAGCAACCTACTTACTGGATGAGCACACAGCACTGGAGAGATTTCAGACTAAAGCTACATTCAGTTATCTTGTGCGCTAGTTAAGCCAGATATCTTGTGTGTTAGTGAAGATAAAATAATGGCCTTTAACAAGATACTGCAGAGTAAAGGAAAGCTTTTTGCACCGTTATATTCAGAGAACTCTTTTTCAAAATAAAACACTCCCTCATGCACTGTAAACTCCAGAACAATTAAGTGAGACTCAGAAGAGTAAGTCAATATTTTTCTTGGCACAGACCTGAGTCCGGGCATTCAATACTGCTGTTCTGATAACACTGAGAACTGCATAAAGTCAGTAATAATACAAATTAACTGAAGATATCGAGATGTAGTTCTCAGCTAGGGAGGAAGCTGACACACAGAAATGAGGACTTCCATTTGCTTTTGGGGGGCAATTACAGTCAGTGACCACGACCTGGTCTCTAGAGTTTAATCTGCTTTCCAAAGAAAAGTCTGGAAAAACAAAGTGGGGAGAGGGCAGAGGGCAGAGCGTTTTCAAGGCAAACAATCACCTGAGAGCAGAGCATCATGGCACAACACTGCCCAATTTCACCGTAGATTTCAAAGCTGAGCTGCTGCTTTGCATGGGCCCAACCTTGTATTCTTTACTCAATCAAAAGTCCCAGTCAACTGAAAGACAACTACAGGAGTAACTGTCTGCCCTATCTACACTGCTTCAAAGGCCTCTGGGGCTTGCATTTACTGCAAGAGTCAGACAAATATCTACTGCTGCAAAAAACACCAAAAAACCTTCCCAATTATCTGTCCCAAACAGAAGAACCTAGAAAAGTTTCTACACACTTCTTCTTCCTATATTCTGGAGAACCTCTTCAATCTGAACTTTTCAGTAACCCAGAGGCACATGAATAGCTTGTTTAATTACTGCAACTGTATTTGTTTGCCTTTTTCTTATCACCTGCCTGTCTTCATGGGTACAATATACACTGCTCATATGCAAAAAGAAACTACCATTCATATGGCACTGATTATTTAGGATCAAGGACATCACTATTTTTATCAGTTATAGTTACTGGGAGTAACTAATTTTGTACTAAAGCCACAAGGAGGAAATGGGGAATAAAAGCAACACAACACAAATGGGAGTCTACCAGGTTTGTTACAAAATACACAGATGAATAGCAAAAATCTTCTCCCCTCTGCCCAAAAATAAGAAATGCACAACAACCCATCAAGCAAGACCAAATTCAGACTTGCTTGTGAGAAGATACAATGCTGAAGTTGCATCTGGTAAGAACCTGGCCCATTATGTATAATTAAATTGTTTTGGAACAGTGTGTGCTATAGACTAGTAATTATTTCAGGCTGCAATATTAATTACATATCTTCCTGACACTATACCTAGTTCAACATATATAAGCATAAGTATTTTGAAAAGTCTGTATTTTAAAGTGTTACAATGGAGAAAATGCAACCTTAGTCCATGAAGATGCAACCACGTTGTCTAGCTGAGATCGAAAATTAGGCCTGAACTCCCTGTAAAACACCTATCATAAGACAGCAGCTTTCTCTGAAGGCTGTCTGCATGAAAAGTCAAGTGAATTCAGTATAAGGCTTCAGATCAGAATTTTCTGTATCTTTTTTGGGTACTGCTACTGGATGCAAAGTGACCTAGTCTCTGTCATCAGACAACTGGCAGTGGAACCTTTGTTTAGCATGCATTTAGTACTTAAGAGCCAGAGCCAATTTTAAAAAGATTATCTGCATTTCCACACAAGTTGAAAATGCTATTTTTGCTCAGTCCTTTACATCTAAATCATAGAGGAAAAGGCCTTGTAAAGGCTGGTGCACGATATGTGGCAAACTACTTCCAGGATCTGGTGTTGTCACAGATGTGGTGCCTGGCTTTCAACAGCCCATGAACATATGTGTCTCAGGTGATCCCGATGTAAAACTGCATCAAACATACTCACCCCTCCTCAGAGCTGCTGCTGAAATGTTTTTTGAAAAGCATTATTACAGTGAAATTCAAAGGTGTTATTTCTTACCTGATAACTTGTAATTGCCAACAAATACACAATTAGGAGGGGAGGTGCTTCCATGTGCTGACAAATGCCGTGGGAATTAATGAATAGGGCACAGTTGTTATGCTGTTCCACGCATCTAACGTGGGATCGTAGCAGTCCAATGTCTTGCACCTCTGAATGCCAAAGTAGCCTCCAACCACATACAATTTGTTTCCAGATGCCACTGCATGGCAGCTCATTCGCTTCGCTGTCACATCTCCCACCTTAGTCCACTGGTATGCCTCACTATTGAATTTATAAGCAGAGCACGCAGAGAATTCAGTATCTCCACCCATAATAAAAATCTGGTTTCCCAGAACAGCTGCAGCTGTGTAGCGCCAGGGCTGGGGGCAGGTGGCTGGTACAGTCCATCTGTTTTCACACTGATCATAGCACTGGACTTTGGGCAGCTTGTCATGGCTAACGCTGGTACCACCAAAAGCAAACAGCTTCAGCTTCGCACTGACTACAGCGGCATTGCTCACTCCCTCCCGCAGTGGGGCAACCATGGTCCATTTGTTGGTCACGGGGTCGTACTGTTCTACTTGCTTCAGGGATACTGAAGGGGAAGCTGGAAGGCAACCAGTTGCTGCAGTGTGCCCCCCTACTACATACAAACAGTGCTTAAGTTCGGCAGAGCCATGGCCAAACCTAGCCACCAGCATGGGAGCGGCCTTCGACCACTCCTCATGAAGGGTGTCATACACCCACACGTCTTTGGAGACCCCATTTTCTGATCCTCGTCCCCCAGTGATATACACCTTACAGCCTATGGCACAAGCACTGAACTCTTTCCGTGGGCTTGGAATGTCAGCCTTTGGAATGATCTCCTTTGCCTTTTGATCCACCAAGTACAGCTTGTCACACATAAAGGTTTGGCCACCTAAAAGAAAAAGTGAATGGCCAGTTTTTCGGGGTCTGGCACACAAGCTGGTGACCACTCCATCATTCTGTAAGATCTTCAACTTGCATCTTATTGATTCTTCTACAATCTCCTTGCTTTTCCTTTGCTTGGTGATAAGTTCTTCCATGGCCACATTCTCCATAAGGTATATGGCTGGCAGGAGGGCCAGTCTCACTGTCTGCAGTAGCTCTGGCAGGTAACAGTGACGCTTACTCAGGTCATAGTTGACCCAGTTAATAGCCGATTCATATACCAGCCTTTCATCTTCAGTTTCTAATTCTTCACTGGAAAGGAGCTGCACTACCATGTCTTTTGGCAGCTGGAGGAAGTCTTCGCTTTTACTGATACCCTGGAAGTTGCTAAGGCACATCCTCCAAGAGAGCTCATACAGCTTGGTACACTGATGAGCATCTGACAGCAGCAGCATCCCAAGACAGTTGGTGGGATGAAGGTTTTTCTCCAGAAACTCTGCACAAGCATCCCGAATGTCCTGAAACTCCAGCATGTCACCAGCCTCCAGCAGTGACTCTGCATTTTCCTCATTGATGATAACTCTGGAGGAATACGCATAGTCCAGAAGAAGCTCCAGGACTTCTGGGTGAATAGAGTTGTGAAAGTTGACTTCACTGTCCTGGCTCTCTTTCAGTCCTCCGCTGAACATTGCTTCAAAATAGCGGCTACAAGCAGCTAGAACTGCTCTGTGGCAGGGGAATGACCTGTTTCCAGCATGGAGAAGTACATCTGTAAAGAGACGCTGCTGACGCAGAAGGTTTAGGTGAGTAAGGACACTATCAGCATAGGATGACTTGTGGAACAAGTATATGTTTATGGAGCCAGTACTGGCCCTGGACTTGCGATTTTCATGCATGCTGACTGACATTTTCTTTCACACCTGTAAGCAAAGAAAAAATTTAAAATAAATAAGAGCCAAAACCATTTTTAGTTTTACATATCAAAAAATCTGTCTGTTATTCACTACAGGATGGGGAAGAAAAAGCCTTAATTTACAGCTGAGCGGACAGAGAATTACATCTCCCTTTGGCATGCATTTTTTTTTTTTTTGTAAGCTGAGATTCATAAATGACATACCCTAAATTTGTTGCCCAAGAGCAGGTTTATCTTGGGAAACCTGATCTCCAACTTTCATAGCAATACAGTAAGCAAGTAAGTTGGAGAAAGAAAATGAACCTGGACTGATTTTCTCACCCTTCCCCAACCTAGACCAGCTGATTCATTACATACATACACATGCACACGCTTGAAACATTCTCCTGTACTGAATCATAGCAGGAAGAGCTACCAGACAGAATACCTAAGGAATGTCAAAAGCTGCATAGAGAACAAAAACCTACTAATCCCATTAGGAAGCTTCCCTTTGGTATAGTGATTCCATATGCAACAACACAAAATGAAAAAAAAAAAAACCACAAACTTTAAAATAAAACCCTGGTATCATACATTTAGACTTGTGTAACTGTAAAAAAAAATAAGATTAGTAAAATCTACAGATTCCACCTTTATTTCACAGAATTCAGTGTCTGTTTGTTATAGTGATTTAGCATATACATAGGCAGTGTCGCAGAAAAACATGTTTTCACCACCAGTCACTGAGACACTGCCTCTGAAGCCACCTGGAGCGTCAGGTCCTCAGAGCTTAAGCCATTGCTCATTCTGAACTTCTGAAGAGGCATAAAACTATTCCATCCTGCCCTATTCCTAAAAAACAAAACCCTACTCAGATCTGTTTAGAGGTGAATGTTACTGTTACATGCCATGATGCGCAGGCCTAGGTATAATTACAGCAAGTTTCCAGATTTAACTAAGAGTCAAGTCAGAATGGTATGGAGTATAGGGTAAGGGAGGAATATTGACAGCGATATAAAGGCAATGGCCAGAAAGCCACAGTGCAAATAGTAGGAGATGAAACATAAAGAACTCAGGGCAAGCTGTGGCTGTGACTGGTACTGAAATATCTCACTTCTCTCTCTTCAAACTGCAGAAAAACCTCAGCAAAAGCCAAGAACACAACTTGACTAATTACTAAGCTATTTGCATGTCCAGAGTACCTCTTACTGCACTTTCAAATAAAGAACTGGCCAAAAGGTCTACCTGGAAAGCATGCTATGTCCTAAGTCAGAGCACCTGGGGCCACTTGTGAAGGTTTTTAATGTGGATATACTTTGCTCTCACACAGACATTTCCATATACTCAAGCATCTTTAAGCAGTACTGAATTGCAGAATTTCATTCCCACACTTCATGCTTCAAGATAATACATGAGCTTTACAAGCCTCAAAACCAGCATTTTTAATAGATGTATTTTTCTTGATTCATATGACCAGAAATATTGAGAAACTCAAAACCACACATTTAATTTGAACAGCAGACTCCATTTCAGAGCAAGCAATCTGTGTATATGGAACACGCAACACCTGCAGTCTAACTGCAGCACAGCCAGTACCATCCTCCACACTCTGTGCTAATACAATTGATTCACCATATTGAACAACAGCATGTCTGTGTTACACCTTTCCCTTCCGTTACAAAAAAAAACCTAAGGCCCAACTTAGAGTAAAGAATAGAGAGACACCTTCCTGTAAAACTACCATAGCCCACTTCCTTTAATAGGAAACACAATTTGCCCTATGAAATTTAACTGGGATTGAAAATAGCAAGCAACACTACCCAATATATGGTGCACAATCCAAATTCCTCTAAAACAGAGAGGAGTCCTACACATCAGAGCTACAAGGCAGAGTATCTGTCTCACTCTACCTAAGCAAAAGCTTAGTAAGGGATCACACCAGTGCTCCCTAGGCCAACCTATTAAATGCACTAAGCACAGAACAACTTAAGTCAGCTGGTATGTCTTCAAAACACAAACTCTTTTACAAGGAAAATCATATGACCTTTAATGAAGTTGTATTGTCTGGCAAAAAAATACCCAGATGTCATTTGAGGATCTTGAGCACTAATCTCAGACTAAAATAACCCACTTAACCTATAGCCAAAAATAAGATACTGACCATTTACAAGTTGAAATCTCCTGGAACTGAAGGACTACAGAAAGGTCAAGGCCTGGAATACTAGTATACAAGCAGCTTGATGACACAAATCAGAAGCTGAACACTTTACTGTCATATTTTTCAAACTTTTCCAGGTACTTTACTGTCTTAAATGCTGTTATGATGCAAGGCACACTATTCATTGGATCTCTGCAGGTGGGTTTTCCTCACACTGAGGACTTACTCTTTGAAGGTTCCTTACCAGGGAGCAGGATAGGAGCTAAACACCCCACTGATCAGAGACAACAGAACAACCAGTATGTGAACACGGCCACTGCCCCCCACACTCCATTCCAGTCAGCTGGATGTGAGTGTAGACATCACAGTCTAGGCATGTCAGGATCTCTATGAAAACACAGGTTCTCTTCTTTGCCCCCACATATTGAGGGAATTCAGAGTTTACTGAAAACTCTTTCATCATGCACACAGGGTTCAGGGATAGGGCAGGTAAAGTTCATATCAGAGGCTGCAGATGCAGGGATTTAGATCTTTCACCAGGCTCTGTACTCCCATGAGCAACGCTTGTTCAGCACCATTCAGAATGAGCCCATAACCACAACAAAATAGAGGCAAACATAAAATAACCACCCTGCAGTTATGCATACCGTGCAGACTAGTGAACTACAGACCACATGCAGAGGGGAGGAACAGATCACTGTCTGTGACCCAAAGCCCACCCACAGCCATGGTAACAAATACCACTGTAAAAAAAAAAAAAAATTAAAAATTTGTATAAAGACCCCTCCCAAACAGCTACTGAATAAGGCACTCAGCATTTCACCCTACTATTACAGAAGCCTTAGTCTCTTGGTGAGAAGTAGATTTCACATATGCTGGTCTTGAACTGTTCCTGTAAGATTGCTTTTATCATCACAATGTCATCTACTGAGAGGAATTCAAAATATGCCAATTCACAATTAAGATAAGCTAACATATTTCCCCAAACAGAACAAAGATATATATCTATACACATCTTTTTCCTCCAGTGTGGTGCTGAGATGCGTTTACACATAGACTAGCTAAACAAACACCCTTAGAAGCAAGTACCATCATTCACTAACAGGCAGTGTTTCTGTAAATTAGGTCAATCCAGAATCTTGGAAGAATACTAAAATGCAAAAATGACATCTCCAATTTCTCTGCTTAGTGTTGGAAATTATGCAAGCCTCAAATACTTCAGCAGAGGTAATTTACTGTCAGTGATCAAGTGTTCATCTTGAATAATATTAGCCAATTCCCTTCAGGCATTTCTTTCCTTAGAAATAGTATTTGTATGTAAAAGACAAGAAGTGGTCAGTAAATTACAGATATAGATTTTATCTAGGAACAGAGGTTGAACCAAGACTTTGATTTATAATTACACTTCAACAGGCTACTTGTCACAGCAGCCCAGTAGTAAACACTACTTTAAGACTAAACAACAGGCTCCTTGTCCTACTTAACAGTTTTATTGCATGCAGATCTCAGCCTAAATCAAAAGAAAAATCAAGTATTTTCAAATTACTGACACATCCCTGATGCACGCTCATTTAAATATGACTGTGTAATTACACAGTAGTGGTTGCGTTTTTCTTTAGAATCAGTGAAACAACCGAAAGAGAGGAAATCTGCTGATCATGCCGTCGATGTAACTAACACCGCTTTCCATGGCTAAATCGGCACCGATGCTATCAGTGTGGCAGAGGCAAACCGTGACACTGCCTAAAGTCTTCAAACTCAGTGGCTGCCTAGGACCTGCAGCGAGACAGAAAGCAGAACACGCTGCTCCTGCTAGGAATGCACTACAGCTCACCACATGCAAACAAAGAAACGCGACTCTAAATTCCCCTCAGTTCGCCCCATCAAAACGCCTAAATAACTCCGTCTCTGAGAAGAAACTCAAAGAGCTTCTTCCTAGACTGATATAAAAACCAGTGCGAGAAGCTAAAATGCATTTAGTTTGCTTTATAGAGCAATAACCACGTGCAAAAGTTTCTGTACCGGCGCAGGGAGAGCAGCGCCGCAGCCAGCTCGGGACCAGCGAGGCGCTGGCTCATTCCCTGCCCTGCCTCACGCCCGCTGAGGGAGGGATGCTCGGGATCGCTCGGGGCCCCAAGCAGGAAGCTGAAGCCCAACAGGGAGGCTAGCAACCTCCGTAATAGGAGCCCACGCCTTCCGAGGGCAGCCGAGTACAGGAGATAGCAAATCACGGCGAATGTCTACCCACCAGTGCCCCGCTGGTACCTGGCGTTCCGGACAGGGCGGAGGAGGGCCAGCCTGCGCCTGTGCCGGGGACCAACAAGGCAGCCCGGCTCCAGCCGGAGAAGCACCGCCGGCAGCGCGGCGGCAGCTCTGCCCCCCAGCTCTGCCCCCCAGCTCTGCCCCGCAGCTCTGCCCCGCAAGCTCTGCCCCGCAAGCTCTGCCCCGCAAGCTCTGCCACCCCGCCTCCCCTCCGTGCCGGACGCTGCTCCGGGCCGGCGGCACCAACTTACAGCAGCGGCTCCCGGGCGAGCGCGGAGGTCCGTGGGCGACGCAGCGCCGCGCATGGAAGAGGAGCTGGGCTGTGCCGGTCCGGCGGGGCCGCGGAGACGCGGCGGGCGAGCAGCAGCGCCGGGCGGAGCCGGTGCCGCCGGCGGGAGGCGGGTCGCGGAAGGAGGGCGGGAGGTAGGGAAGAGGGACGCAAGAAAGGGAAAGAGCGGCTCCAGCTGCTGCTGGCACGCCGACCGCAGCTCTGTCCCGGCGGCGGAGCGGAGAAGGGGTATATGGGCTGGGGGGCGGGGGGAGGCTTTATGCACAGCCTGTGAGTGACAGCAGGGGAGGGACGGCAGGGCGAGGGCAGCGCGCTCGCTGTTGCTGTCCCGGCCGGCGGCGCGGAAGGTGCGGCGGGCGTCTCGTGTCGCCGCGGACGGGGCTGCGGGATGGCCTCTGCTTCCTGCCTTGCCCACCCTGCCTGTGGGGGCCCCGCGGGGCCGGGCGGAGCAGGCACTCGCTGTGGGAGCTCCTGCTCCGGGTGTACAAGGGGTGCGCCCCTCCGAGCAGGCACCGAAAAAGCTGCGCGGGATGGGGAGGGGTGCCGGTCCTCGCGGCGTGTCCCGTCGGGTTGCGCAGACCGAGCAGGGCAGACGGTGGGAAACTCCTCCTGGGCGCCCCGGGAGCGGCCGGGAGGGCGCGGAGGAGCCCGGGCACCGCAGGCCCCGAGCCCGCCGCCGGGCGCTGCTCGTCCCGGGCCGTGCCGCGGAGCTCGGGAGGCCTTGGCAGAGCTGCCCTTTCATCGCTGCCCAGTGCAGTGCTCCCGCAGCACAAAGGGAAGCCTGGCTTTAGTTATTTCCCAGTTAACAAAGTATGTGAAAAACGCATTTGTGCAAAAGGCCGATTTCAACAATAAACATTTTCTAGACAAAACAACAGTGTTTACATAATGGTATTGTGTGGCTCTCTATAAGAAAAACATAAGGTACCGTGCTAAACATTGCCCATATTGTTAGTTTACGATTTGTTAATATCACTTAAAGCAATGGTATTAGTCTAAAGAGGCTTTAACGAAGATAAGAACAATTGCGCCAGCAGCAAGCTTCTTTTTGAATATAATTGTTTGGAGAATTTGACCATTCTTCATAATAAAATGTCTCCTGCTGAAAAAAAGAATGCCCTGCAAGCAGTTTGCTAACATGCAGAGCGTTATTTATATTTGTGTTGCTGGACTCCAGTCTCTGCAGATTAGCACATATTTAGTGTACAGCAGGACACATCCTGTAATTCTAGACATCCTGTGGGCATATGCAAACCTGGAGAGCATAGCTGAACAGGGAGCAGATTAAAGAGTAATTTGTTTCATAGATTATTTCTTGTTACAATATTGTTTTCTTACAACATGAAGGCTGCAGGTTGCATGGTCTAAAAATGTTGCACATCTGTATGTAATAAAGAATGTTTCAGAGTTGCTTAGGTGTGAGAAGCTGTTGTAAATTGTAAACAACCTTGCACAAGGGGTATTCATGGACACCAATGTTCACTTGAGTCATGTACCTGTAGAGGATTTTGGATTAGACTGTGAACGTTCAACCTTTTTTGCACGTTGTATTGTCCACATTATGAGTCCAGGTTTTTCCTTTCATTGTAACATAACCATAAAATGCCTTGATCCTATTTTCCCACATTTTCCCCCAAGTAAATCTGAAGAGATTCCACCCAAATCCTGTCCATTGTGGTGACTCTTCCACAATCTGGTGTCAGTAAATCAGATTATCTCAATGTCCTGGGGTGACTTTATGATACTTGTATCTCCATTTTTGTCTGTTTAGCCCAGAAATGAGTTTTGCACCTTTAAGGCTGGTTCCAAGATCGGAGAGGGAGAGAGAAGAAGCGTGCGGTTTGTGACCAGAACCTGCACCTGCTCCCCCGCCTCCTGCTCCTGGACTGTGTTGTCTGCAGCACGGACAGACAGACAGCGGGACAGAGCTCTCCTCTGCTGTTTAGTTAGTTTTTAGCTAGGTGAGGCAGAGAAGTTCCCTAGACTGTGGTTTCTCTTTTTATTGGAGCTGTTCAGACCTGCTCTGGACTGAGCGCCCAGCGGAGCACGGGCAGCTCGTACCTGTGGCCACTGGGCCAGGCCTGGGCTGAGGCATTTCCAGCACCAGAGGGACTGGTAAGAGACCGAGTGAGCCAAGCTACAGCCCACCAAGGGGAATTTCTGAGTCTATCATCTCTTCACATTGGTAAGAAGTTTTATTGTTTAATATTGTTTGGTTTTTATGCTGTGAATGCTTGCCTGTTAAATAAACAGGGTTTTTTCCACTTTTCTCCAAGGAAATCTTTTCCCAAACTGATTGGGGGAGGGGCCACTTGGATTTGCTTTCTTGAGGGACCCCAATTAAGAGGTTTCCTCCAAAATTTGCCCTAAACCTCATTCTATGCAACTGAAAACACCGGGACACATTACTTCATACAGTGTTAGGATAAACTTTGAACAGGCATAGTTATCACTATGGGTGGTAAACTAAAATGATAGAATACTGTTACCTATCTATTGCTTAGCAACATCTAAACTACAGCTGTAAGGAATGGTCAGTGAAAAATGAGATCCACACACAGGACAACATACAGCATTTACATGGATGCCCACAGCATGCACATTTGGGCAGTACCCTCCATGAAAAAAATGGGGCAATAATCCTGTAAACAAATGACCAGATGAAGTACTGATCTTCCTTTTATTTAACGAAATTAGGAACCTGTTGAAGTTAATCAGGGCAGAATGATTGGATGAAGCTTTAAGTCGTCTGTTGGGGAAGCAAGTACACAACCAGACAGATCGCTCTGTGTGTGTAAAGCAGTGATACTGGTGAGAGCAGGGAGAAAATGAGAGAAAAAGGAATGCCACAATCCATGCTTACAAACCACAGCAGTTGTTCTTTTGCATATGCTCAAATGAGGTCTCATTTATGCTTAAGTGACAAAACACCTGAAGTGTTTCTTTTCCTTTCTGCACCAGAGTTAGAAGTAGATAGGTTTGTCTGAATATGGCTTATAGCATATTTAGAATAAGAATGCTTGTTTTGCTAGCATGGGAAAAACACACAAGAAATTAACTTGGTCCAAGCAAATCTTTGGCCTGGTTTACGTTGGTCTGAGAACTAAGTCAGATCACAGTTAAGCACTATTCTGGTTCAGCCAGTTTTGTAGATGGGCCAATCTGTATTTTGACATTGCTGAAAACAAAGCTGGCCTAGCCTATTCCAGGACATAGTTTAACATGCCCGCTGAACTAGTTGAAACATGTTTCTTCAAGTATTAGTATGCCAGGATAGATAGGATCTTTGCAGTGTTGCTAAATATCATGATTTTATCACAAATCAAAAGATAATTGGCCCTTTTCTCAAAGCCTCAGTTTCTAGAGTCATGTGAACTTGATAATCTCTTAGGGTTGGTTTTGTTGTTTGTTTGTTTGTTTGTTTGTTTTAATAAGAAGTCTGAAATATGAGTATGTCAGTATAAACCTCTAAATATTTTCATTTTAATCTCAAGAATTAAGTGCCACATTTGACTCTGAAAACACTGGGGCAGGAAAATCTTCATTCAACTCAAATCCAGCTTGCTTGCTATGTAAAGAACACTGCTGTTTTAACTAAATTATTTCACCTTGCTCTTTATTTAAATTGGTTCGGCTTCTGTGTTTAGACAAGTTCTTGGAACCTTGAATGTATAGCAAACTTTATCATATGGCTTTATTGACACTTAAATGTTTTGCAGTCATACCTATGTTGCTAAAAGATCTCACAGATTACCCGAGCAAGAGTTCTAACACGGGCAGAGCCGTACGGGTAAAATAATCCACTTACCAGAGCAGATTATTTCACTTAGGAGATGGAAATATGTATTTTGTTTTGTTTTGTTAGTATCAGCTGCATCTAAACTAGTAGGGTTTGTCTGTACAGCTATCTTGGCAAGCTT
Source organism: Melozone crissalis (assembly GCF_028551555.1). NCBI lineage: Eukaryota > Metazoa > Chordata > Aves > Passeriformes > Passerellidae > Melozone > Melozone crissalis. The sequence goes on from NW_026535783.1 coordinate 49,223,555, forward strand.
TTAAATGCAAGCAGGCAGTATGTGCCTGCAGCACAGTCTGAGATCTCATTTTTAATACTATTAAGCAGCTGTGTCTTGGGCTTTTGACTTGTTAGATTCTTTTTAACCACATTATTTTGTTCAACTGCTAAATAAACAGCATGGGGTTAAATGTATTAGTGTAATTTATCTTCTTTCCTTCCCAATTTACACTTTGAATGAATTAATTAGAATGATTTAATTAACAATGTACAACAGCAGTACCAGTGCCAGGGCTCTCCCAGGGGGATGGAGCCTGGAACACCCCTCAGTGACCCACACCTGCTTTTCTTATCATTTGCCTTTGATGTGCTTCTCCAGGCTGGCCTGCAAACAGAGATTTGTGTGGATACAGCGCAATGCATTATAGTGCTTGTTTAGTCCTAGAGACATACTAAAAGTGTTTGGGGAGGTCAACATTCAGTATTTCTTAGCAGCAATTACACCAGTTTGTCCACCAGTTCCAGGGGTGAGAAATCCCTCTTTGCCCAGTTCTGCCTTTCTCTGTGTGTGCTTTTGTTTTCAAAAGGATTACATTCAGTTAGGCTGGCCCTTAGATGTCATTCCTTCATGTCATGACAGCTCAGACCAAAAGGAGCTTCGGTCTAAATACCTGCTGCTATCTAAATCAGCAGCATGATGGGGCAAATATTGTGGTATGTGACACATAACTGCTTCTCTCCAAAACATCAGTGTGATAAATTGTTATGTGTGAGTCCCTTGCCACTTATAAAGTGTATGAACACTAAACTGTTTGAAGTTGGTCAGTTATGCCATCATATTATAGGAAAGAGACAGGAAAAATCAGGCCTTGGTTTCCATTCCATAAATATGTTTTGTACAAACGATTTTGGGTGTAAATAACATAATAAATGTGAATAATGTCTGGAGTGAGAAAGATTTCCTTTTGAAATTTCTTGATTCTTAGGAGAAACCCTTGTAAAGCCTAGTCTATCGATTCTAGTCCAGAATCCATATTTCAGCAGTATGTACTTACAAAGATAAGTAATATGGAGACAAAAAAATGTCTCAAGACTCTAAGGAGAAGCCACTCACTTCTCTTTTGCATGTAATTCCTCTGCCTGTTTTATCATTTTCCATTTTGTCTTGCTCTCTAATTGCTCCGCAAAGTCTCTGCCATAAAAACATTTTTATGGAAGACTATTCCATAGTCTGTTCTCCTTCTTAACAAGAAAAGTAATTCCTGCTCATAGAAGAAAATGATGACCCATTCTTGAACAGGTTTGGTTCGTAAGGGGTCCCAGTTATTACTGATATGCAAGCCCTCCCCAAAGATATATGGATCGGCACAGGACTGGGAATTCCACTGCAAAAGGTGAGTGGTTGCTGCCACTTCTGCCATCACTCATCATGACGTTTGGCAAAAGTCATATGTTCATTGTCAGGAGATTTCAGTTTCCTGTGCATACCTTTGCTAGCTATTCCCACCTCTTAAGCGACTCCATACTGGGTCATTTTCTTGCCTCTCTGCAGGAGCTATCTCCAGTAGTGCAGACTGCAGGCCATGCAGTACTTCCTTTTCTCTCTTGCTAAGTAGCAGTGGCCCCCAGTGGTGACAGCTAAGCTGGCTCCTTATTTCAGGTTTTACCACGCTGCACTGAAAAGCCTCTGTCCTGTAACAACCTTGGCATAAGGACTTCGGAGTTTCCCACAACTTTCACTTCTGCAGGGACCACGGGCCAGTTCCTTCTGACCACTCCTTCCCCCCCCCCTCACCCCCGAACTGACCAACACTGATGAGGCTTTGAGAATAGAGGTATGTATCATATTATTCTCTAAGATGTTTAGTCTTTAAGAAGGAACTATATCACTTAAATAGTACACATATCATCTAGAGAGACCCCTAAATGATGGAGGCATTTTTCTTGTCTTCATCTTTTATGTTAGTATTTAAAGCAGGAAGACAAAAATGTATTAATTCAAACAATTGCTTTGGCATTTTAAGGATAGTAATGCACATCTAAATAGCTAGTTTTATATTGCTGACAAGCATTACACATTGAAATACAAGATATTTAAGGACAAGGATTTCTGACAAGGATTTTAGATGGAATACATATACTCTTTTGGAGCTGCAACTTTGAGTCACTGAAGTCTGCAAACACAGTATGTATGTATGTCTCAAAACACAAAAAAACCCCAAAACATTTTACCTAGGGACTCGTTACACTGTTTCACTCATTAGATGGTATTTTGCCCTCAAGTCAGGATGGAACAAGCTTTTCACTTCTTCACGTCTGCTGTAGAAGACAAGCCATACATAGACAGGTGCCAGAGAAGAAGAAGGCAATGCATAGGGACTGAAATGCCCTCACTCTGTCTCATACTTAGCTGAGAGAGCTTATCAGATGTATTCAGCTGAATAAGAGTAAACACGAGAGAAAAACTTCTTTTGCTCTTTCTTTTTATATGGACTTTATAAGTCCAGATTGTTGCTCACCTGTCAATAGTCTATGCCTCAATGCTATTATCATCCACTGTACCAAATTAAAGTGAGAGCAAACAAACCTCCTGTAGTCATGCTTTCCATTATCATATACCTAAATCTAAGTTTTCAGGCCATGAGGTTATAGGAAGTGGTCCACAGAACCAAAGAAAACTGTAAAGTGTATATTGTTTGAAATTTAAAATTTTGATTATAAGAACACATGAGAAATTAGAAAGCTTAACATGATTTGTTGGAGACCACTGCTTTAGGGAGAAGGAGAGTACAGAATTCTCTGATTTTAGTGGGTTTAGGACAGATCCAGACAAGTATTTTAAAGCAAGCTTGTTTGTGTAAGTATGACTTTATTAATTTTCCTGCTCAGCAATTCACCACAAACATCTGGAACAGCATTATTAGTAGTTTTGAGGCCGCATTAATTCTGGATGTTCTTAAATAGCATTTTTGCAGATGCTTCACAACACTTAAGAAAGGAACACTTTAGAAGGCTCTTGGCAGAACATGAGAAGGTTAAAACAGTCTCACTCACCTAGTTTTAATCTGGGAAGTTTGATGGTTGTGAGGACTAAGTAATCTGATTCCAAACTCTTTAACAAAATGAAATGTGTCCTATGGAGTTGGTATTTCTGTGGTTTAGATCAAACTTTTGAACATGTTGCCTACAGCAGGGGTTGTTTCTCAGGCACTAAATGCACAAATAGCCTCAGTATCCTCATCAGGCTGTGCCTGTTTAATGAGAAGGACATAAAAGGACACATTTGTCTGTTTTGAAAGACTTGTTTATGTACTTTGACCCTTCATTGTTCTTGTGTACAAAGGAAACCAGTGAATTTGATTCTGCCACAGAGCCCATATGTTATAAAAAGGTTTAAAATCCTTCATAGTTGTGATTTGAATTATTTTATCTTTTTCATGACCAAGTCTTGGTAGAAGATTAATTCACTGTTGGTGCAGTGTAATTAATTTAGGTCTGCAGCAAAACCTTTTCCTAAAAATAAAAGTTTTTGAGCTTTTGAGTGAAGAAATGTCACATAACAGGCAAAGCCTTGCAAGTTACATGTTCAACAGGATGAGGAAACCAGATTTCTTAGGTGAACAGTATTCCAAAAAGGCCCATTACTACTCTTCTCTAAATGTTCATTTAGATGATTCAGTTATGGCCAAGTTAAGTCAGAGGGCTTAAACTTGGAAGAATGTTTAGTGTGGGCAAAGCTTCAAAAGCCTCTTAACACAGTCAGTGTGGCATTTACTCTGGTTATTGATTTGTGTCTTCAAAGCTCTGCCTTATTTTAGGCTAATGGAATTTAATTAGACATCTGATTGCTGCTGAAAGTAGTAAAAATGAAGCTGTTGATGCTTTACTTGAGCTAAACATTTTCTGGCGTTTTTCCCAATCTCCTGGACATGTCTGAACATGTTTTTACTTCCCTACTAGAAGAGCCACTTGGCATGTCAACATATGTATATTTTGGCTTAAAGAAAAGACAGTAGTTTGGAAATACAAAAGACAACTTCTGTCTTCTGTAACAAGTCTTGCTAAGATGTAAAAGAGGTAATACATTAAATTAGAAAGAACTTGAAGTGCATAGTTGGAAGATAGCTGACTGATCACTTGTGCTTTCTTAAAGAAAACTATTTAAGGTTTCAGTTAACAAGCAATTTCCTTTTCAGAATCTGCTTTCATCTATATGTGAACTTAGAATTTTGCTCTAAAGAGAATAACAAAGCCTAGTGACTCACCACATAAAAATAATTGATTGGAAGAATCTCGGATTTTCCTCAAAGGCTGAATGTAGATTAAGCTGGGGAAACAATCTTATGCTGTGATGGCTTGAAGAATAGATTTCCAGTCATATATTCTCTAGACATCTCTGAAATTCATTGCTTATTGTGATAAACCACACATATCATAAGTATTCTGGATAGAAAAATATGTTGAAGCTTTGTCATATCACAATAAGCAGATGGGAGTAGAGGCTGACAGCCTTGAAACTGTGGTACACACACAGCCGTGGCCAAATACTTGTAAATGGATTTAGTAGTTCAAAAGTAATAGTTAACTAAAGTATCTAGGGAGGTATTTCTAGTGCTTAATAGCTATCTCAGTAGCTTGTCACATGCCACTACATTTATGGTACACATGCACACATACATAGAAACTATTGTATGCACAAGCCCAGCCAGAACTTGTGTTTGTACATTTTCTTATTTAGAAACAACTCTAAAAAAAGGAATCTATGGATTATCAATTATATGAAAATTCACCAGATTTGGAAATCTAACATCAAAATTATCTCGAACAAATTTTGCATGATCACTGCTCAAATGAAGATTAAAAATAACTGAAAAACTCAATAAGCATTAACAGAACAACCAGATGTTAATGCAAATGAAAGCTGCATTCATATGCAAACAGAATCCTAAGACTTAGTTTGAGTATCACCTGAGCTTCTGTGACTAAGATAGTTCGGAAAAAGCCTCTATTTATCTTCTGCTCAAGTACTTTTGAAGAAGCTTTCTGTTTGCTGAGGGTCTTTGAGATTCCATTCCATTAAATGGGAAAAAATCTTAGAGGTACAAAATGTCTGAAAAAAAATCTTGAATGGTTTCATTAGATGCCATTGTTCACCCCAGATCATAGGCAGATCAAAAGAAAAAAATAGGTTAAAAAAACAAACAAAAAAAACTTGCAACAACTTAGAATTCTCCTTTATGATTGACACAGCAGATTTCATTTCGTTTCTAATAAAATTAATAGATATCATTACTTTATGTTGCTTTTCTGAGCAGTGTAGTGAAGATGTGTTTCTGCAAAAGAGTTGTATCGCCTGAGAGCAAAACAGTTTTAAATTTTCTAGACTTTCTTCATCTCATTTTCCACCAAATAGCATTAATGTGTGAACTTCTAGAACATGTGGCAAGTAATGTGATGTGATTTAGCTTTTTCATGCTAATGCACCTCAATAAACAGAGTTTAGAAATGAAAATACATTTAAAACACAGGACTCCCAGCCCATCCAAATACAAAGCATAAAATTTTGTCCATGATCTTTAGAAAAAATGTAAACAGGAAGCAATCTTTAGATATCTTGTCAAATTTTTCCTTTTACTATAGTCTAAATGTTTTTATATTTCAACCTGTCCCAATATATTCCTGTCTGAGAAATTAGCTAAAAAATAAAAAAATCCAGTCCATTGTTTAAGGAACCAAAAGAAAAAAGATACTTCAATCATGTATTACTTCAACAAGGATTATAAAAGGAGGAAATCTTTTTAAACCTTCATTCTTCTTCCACTGTTAGTTACAGCACTTACTACCATTGAATTAACATCATCTTCCGCCATATACTTGTTAGGTATAATGAGTTAGACCCCACTTTTTAAACTGTGATAGTTGTTAAATCTGGGCTGAGTTCTGCAGCCATCTCTCCCCAGTCTCCCTGTGGTGAAGTGGCCTGTCCAAGTCAGCACCTCCACAGGCAGGGCAGGACAGGAACATCCTCCCTGCCTGACTAGGAAACAACTATATGGCACCAGGCAAGGCACGAGGCTGCCCAAAGCTCATGAGAAGGGATGTTAAACTCACTATTTAGTCAATCCATTACCAAACTTAGACATCTGAAAAAGGAATGAGTACATCCTGGCTTTGTTGAAGATAGTATGTGGATGATTGGAGATGTGGTTATGTCTCCCTAATTATTATAGAGTTAGGCAATAACGCTTAGTGAAATGAACATGCATTTATATTACCTAGGCTCACTAATGTAAAACAATCTCCACCCTTCCCTCTTTAAATACATTCCTTTCCCCTTTTTTATTACTTACGGTAGAATTACTTATTCTTTATAGATAAACACATTCCTAAGGAACTCATTATGATGGCATTTTTCCTTTCTTTTCTGCATATATCCTTCTTTGCACAGTTCCTGTTTTGCTTTGTCTTTGCACAGTGCAATCATGTGCCTTAACAGTTAAAAACATACATTTCTCTTAGCTGCCCTCCTAGCTTAGCAGTATTTGTCCATAAAGGTAAAAGGAGCTGCAGAGAGAGAAGCCTGCCAATTGCACAGCCAAAATAAACTCAGTCACACCCTGGGAATGGACAGATTCTGGAAGGATTGCACAGATTCCACCCTGATAGGTTTTGGTACCACATGCCCTATCTGATCCACTTATTTGAGTGAATCCCACAACCATGAAAAGATAGGCCTGACCTGTTTATTCCTGCAGGCATAGTTATCCACTCTACCCTGATCTGAACCAACAGATTTACCAAAATTTTCTGAAGCACATTTTTTTCAACATTATTTATTTAGGACTCAAACCCAGCTCCTGTGAAGTCAGAGGGAATTTGTCAGTGAACGTCAACACCTCTGCTATTTTATTTTTGGCTTCCTAAGCAGGAACTGCCAATCATACCGTATTACACAGTCATTTTATTAGGCATCCAATCATGCTTTCATGAAGTAGAGACAAGTTACCGTTTGCCTTTGCTGGCTACAGAATTGGGCGCCTTCAGCAAACCACCACATTCTCTACATGTTTCTTTTCTTGGAAGACATAACTCTAAACTTCAAACCATTCTGCCTTATGAAAGGAAAAAAACCCAAAACATTATACTATCATGTATATATAGTATCAAGCTCATATCTGCAAGCCTATTTCCTGACATTTTTTCCTCTCTTTCAGAACCTAAGTGTTTTCCTATTTCTTCCTGAATAGTAAAGACTGTAAAATAGACATTGGAAGAATCAAAGTGATACAGTTTTGCGCAACTAGAACAAAGAGTCAAGGAAACATAACATATAGATCTAAATCTTGTTTTTCATCAGAAAATCAACTTGAGCTTTATAAAATGTGTAATTACGACTTCAGATTCTTTATCTAGAGGTGTTTATTTTTGACTGAAGTATCTTTTTGTGTGATTATTTTTAAAAACAGTGTCTACATATAACAAAACATATGCCTAACAATATTGGGCAATCTTCTTAAAATATGGGCATGTTAGCATAGCAGCTCTTGGCAGAACTGAAAGCAGCAGACAGATATGGCTTAAATTGTCTTCCTTTCTTTGTTTCCTTTTTTCCTCTTCCAGCTACAGTCAAGGCAAGAAGCCACCCCCAAGATTCTTTAAACATTCAATAGCCCTTGGGGAGGGAAAGCAGAAAGATGGCAGTACACAAGCACTACCTAAGGAACACAAAATGGGAGTGACACAAGACTCCTCCACCCAGGGGGTTGCTTTAAAGCCATTTTGCACTGTCAGCATCAGTCGCGGCAGCTCGAAGTGCCATGTGCCATTTGACTGCACATTCCCCTTATTTACACTGTTGACTTGAACAAAGCTGGCTTTCTAAGCACTCTTCAGCTGACCAAACAAAGTGCTGAAATAAATAATAAAAGACATTTTAGATTAGTACAGTCCAGTTTTGATACCACTTATTCATAGCAGTCCTAAGAGGAACATTTACACAAAGCATCCAAGTCATACAAATACTAAGGACCAAAAGAAGCAGGAGATAAATAACATGATATGACCACTTCTGGCAAAATAAACTGCAAACACAATACGCAAACCTTGGAGCTCATTGAACAAAAGAGATTACTTGTGGATTGCCAAAAAAAAAAGCAACATCTGTTACCGGTGTCTATAGAAAGAAAATATTACTATTTAACAGCAATCAAAACCATTCTGTAGCTCTTAAAATCCACAGTTCAATTTAAATGTATTGTTGGGGGTTTTTTTTTTGAAACTTGATACTTTGTAAGGTTTTCTTTATTGCTTAAAAAATGCTTTTCTGCAAAAAATTTCCTAATAAATCTTGAAATTCTTTTCAACAGGTCTAAGTATACTGAGCAATACTGCTTACAGAAGCCTTTTAGTTACATTGTGGTAGCTCTTTGGATTTGCTTTTTTGGATTTCTCTTGTAAATCAGTGTTTAGATATATTTTCTTTGAGATTTCCAGACTCTACACTGTATTCCTAAAATGCTGTCATAATAAATTAAATATTCACAGTAAAGATAAGGGGCTTGGGGAGGTGTGCATATTAGTAATTATATTGATCATATATTAAAGATTCAATCATACATAGAAAATTTAAAATAATTCAAATCTAAAGTCTTTCATATAAACAAAGCACTTAAACTCCATCAATTTCATCAAATTTACTTTGCACTTACCCATTAAGTGCTTAATTAAAGTTACTTTTGAGAGCTGAGATTCCTATCATGACTAAGGTATATCAGATTATTTTCTGTATTATGGCAAAATCATAAATAATTGGCTGGAAAAGGTCTTCAAGGCCTCTAGTCTAACCTCTTGCTCAAAGGAGGGCTATTTTTGCAGTTAAATCAGGTTGCCTATGGCCCTTTTGAAAATCTCCAGACAAATTTTGAAAAATATTCAAGAATGGAGAATATTGACTTCTCTTCACCCCCTGGTAGAGTTGCTTATACCACCCAGGATGCCATTCACCATCATTGCTGTGAGGTCATGCTGCTGATCAGGTTCACCAAGAGGCCCAGTCCTTTTCTGCAAAGTTGGTCTTGTGACAGCCAGTACCCAGCTTGTACCAGTGCATGGAGGTTTTCTGCCTCAAGTGCAGCCTTTACACTTGTTGAACTTGTTCCTGCTTATTCCATGGTTGCAAAGTTCCATGGGTTCGTATATCTTCAGCTCGTTTAACTCGACCCTCCTTTGAGCAATTACAATAATATACAACAGAACACTATAAAATAGCCCAGTTCTTTTGAAAGGGGACTACAGTGATCATCCAGTCCAACTGCCTGACTGAGGCCAACCAGAAGTGAAAGTATGTTGTTAAAGGCATTGTTCAAATTCATCTTAAACACTGTGACAGGCTCAGGGCATTGATCACCTCTCCAGGAAGCCCATTCCAGTGTTTGATTGCCCTGTCCATACAGAAATGCTTCCTAATGTCCAGTTTGACCCTCTGCTGGCACAGCTTTGTACCATTCCCACACATTCCATTATTGGGTCCCAGGGAGAAGAAATGGAGACATCTCCTCTCACTCCCTGTGCTCAGGAACCTGCGCAGAGCAATGAGGTCACCCCTCAGCCTCCTTTTCTCTAAACTAAAGAAGCCCAAAACCTTAATGACATCTCCCAGAACTTTCACCAGCTTTGTTACCCTCCTCGAGACACATTCAAGAACTGCCACATCCTTCTTCTCTGATTCTAGGTTTTTTAAATCACAGGGCCCAGAACTGCACTCAACGTTCTAGAAGAGGCTGCACCAATGCTGAATACAGTGATGATCACCTCTCTTGCACTGGCATTGCAGTGTTTGATGCATCTTGGGATGCTGTTTGCCTGCCAGGCTGCCAGGGCTCACTGCTGACTCACGCTGATCTGCTGCCGAACTGCATCCCGCATCTCTCTCTGCAGGACTGCTCTCCTGCCACTCCTTTTCCAATTTGTACTTGTGTTCAATCTTATCCTGTCCCACATACGGAACCCAGCATTTGTTCCTGAATTCCATGCCCTTGATGATTGCCTAATGCTCTATTTGGATCCCTCTGCAAGGCCTCTCATCCCTCAAGAGAGTCAAAAGCACCTCCCAGTTTAGTATCATCAACATAATAATGGTGCATTCATCTCCTGCATCCAGATCACTGATGAAAAGATCAAACAGAACTGGCAGAACCTGGAAGGCTTAGCAGGAGATCCTGCTAGTAAGGACTAAAATAAGTAAAGCATTAGATATGTCAGCATCTTTCATGCCCTTCACCAGTAGATCACCTACCTGATTCACCACCAGGTCTGTGATTTCCCTGGTTTTCTTTTTGCTGCAATATAATGGCAGAAGCCCTTCTCGTTGCACTTCACATGCCTTGCAATACCAGCCAAACTTTGGTATTGCTAATTTCATCCTTGCATCCCCATATGGTGTTTCTATTCTTGGCAGTAGGTCCCATCTTCTGCTTTTCATACATTCCTTTCTTGTGTTTGAGCTCAGCCACATGATCTCTGTTTGACCGCACTGGTTTCCTGTGGTGCCCGCTGTACGTCTTGAATATTGGTGCAATATCAGTCACCAATAAAGATTGAGTCAAAGCAGGTTGTGTCTACAGGGATGGACAAATTTAAAAAAAAAAGTTCCAATTTGGACTTTAGAGCATTCTAATATTTTGGCTTAGAATTATTTTTTCCTGGTGAAACCACTCCATGTCTCTCATATCTGAACTATACATTAAGACTGAGACATGCTATCCCTCTCTGTCAGGGCTTTAGACTATGAATAAATCCATATGTGACAGTTTATTTGTTACTGTAATGAAAGGGTTAACAGGAACACTGGATCTTGCACTTGAATGTCAGGCCTTTTTCTCTACACCATGGTTTTCTTTTGCCTTCATCAATCTTGTTACTGAATGAAGCACATATACCCATTCTGTTCATCACAGACTGAAAAGTGGAAAATGAGATACAAATCCAGTGAGAATTCTAAAAAGCAGGAGCTTAATGTTGAACCTGAATTCAAGGATGCTTGACTGGAGGGATAGATGGAGAATATACATGAAAAAGTAATGTAAGCACAGAATTCTGTGTCTCCTGAAGTCTATTATAGGGATTTAGTCTAATTATAGGGATTTAGAAGAACTATAAAAAAAGAAGAGCTGGAAAAAGTTGAGAGGGAAATGATTCAAGAATGAATAATAATTTGAGTAGAGCCAGAGCTGAATCAAGGAAGAAGCCTGGCAAGCTGTAGGGATTGGAAAAGGTCAGTGACACACAAGCAAACTGTAAGGAGGATAGAAGGTTTAGAAATCATGTCAGACTCAAGGATGGCTTCAAGATTTCCTGTCTTCACTACTGCAGAAAATAATTAAGCAAATGATTGCAATAATTGCAGTCTTCTTACAAAGTTTAAAAAAACAAAACATATTTCATTGCTGCCAAACCATCATCCCTACAGACTTTTGCCCCCTTTCAATAAAAGTTAATGGAAGTAGGGGTTCTGATGGGGTTCTGGTACTGACACCTGTCAAGGCTTGTTGGATTTCTGGGCTGTTTAGATGGTCTGGGGAAAAGCCCAAAGATGGCCTTGGGCCCCCGGGTTCGAAAGGACGAGAGGAAGCTTCAGATTTGTTCTTGGTCTTGGTGTTTATTAATTGCTTATCTAAAAGATTTTCTCTTGGCCTGACAGAGTTCTGCTCAGCAGTCAGCCATGGGCACACACTGAAAGCCCCTGGGGCGGTCACCTATCTTTATACCCGGAGTTACGTATACAATATTTATCATTTTTCTCCAATACCCTCTTCCCTTATTAACCAGTGTTCCCCTAGTAAGGTCCAATCCCGGAGTGCCAACATCACCACAGAAGATGGAGGCTTAGAGGAAGAAGAAGAAGGAGAAGGGCACGCCCCAATCCCTCCATCTTGCCTCTCTAGACCCCCCTGTACAGGGATCTTAAACCCTGTATCTCACACTCCAATTAACTTGTCCCTTCACCATTCACCCCAGTGAAATCCTCCCGTCCTCATACTGATGTCATCTCCCATGTGGGATCAAAGTCCAGCCACCAGACATTTCTGGCAGCATTCCAGGACTCCCGAGCCCCCCAGGGGGGGTCTTGTTCACCCTGCACCCCAGTTCTGAGAGACTGAGATCCCACAAAGGCTGACCTTAATGCACTTGCTTTTAAACAATCTGTAACATATTTGGGAATACACATGTAGGGGATTTATTTGTTTGAGGAGATTCTGCGGAGTTAAAAAAAAAACAAATACAAAATCAAACTAAAGAAACTGTAGGATATTGACATTGACAGCTCTTCTACAGATAATAAATGTGTTAAAAAGGCATGGAACAAAGGATTATAAGAAATGCAGAATGCCAAGTAAACAAAGCTCAATGTGCTCAACAGAAATGGCGATTGTAAATGAATGAAAGTTCAAAGTAGCATTTTGAAAAAGCTGAGATATTTCAGGGTGAAAATAGTAAAACCTTAGACAAAGAAAAGGTGTAGAGGAGAGAACTGCTCAGTTACCTGCTTTTCAGAGTTGTTTGGAAATTAACAATGGCAAAAGCAAGGTGGGCATGATTCAGTGGAATCCCTTTTCCACTTGATAGGAGTTCAGTTCACTTTACTTGAAAATGTCATGCAAGACTGTAAAATGGAGACTTTCCAGCTGGCTTTTATGCAAAGCTGTTGTCCTAATGAGAAAATGTGAAAGGCTGAACAATAATTTCATAGACCTGCAAATCTAACAGAACACAGTCCTAGAGAAGAAATAAACAACTCTTGGATCAAAGACTTCATAGATCACCTTCACTGGAGGAACAAGTAAAAATTTATTAGTTGCTTTCTTTTCCTTTTTTTTTTTTGAAGCCAGCTCACAATAAGTATACAGTTTAGTGTCAACTTAAATTACATCTACAGTTTTCTGACAGATTAATTTGCTTTTTGAGGTTTATGTCTAACACACTGACAGTTTCTAATCAATAGGAGACAATTCCCTTTGAGAGTTATTAAAATATACCTTGCATTTAAATGCAATAAAAAGCATGACTGAACATGCCTCTGTTCCTCATAACACATAAATACCACATCTGGCCCATAAAAAACATGCATTATACAAAGGTTGTATGAATGCCAGATACGTATTATTACATGGAACTGTTTTATCCATCTAGCCTAATTTCCAGATGTTTTGTTATTTGTAGACAAGAGTATTGTCAAATCTGTTGTTCGAAGTCCATTTATTTCAAGAGGGCAAGGGACAGGGCTAGCAAGTTAAGCTACAGGAAATGTTTGTGATACAGTTAATGGCAAATCATGTGACTAAATTATCAGTGCTATCATGTTTAAAGAAATGCACTTAAAAATTCAATTTCAGACTAAGATTTCACTTGACTGCATTTTAAATATGCACTTACTTATTCTTCCAGCAGTAAATGGCACATAATTGTAGGTAATATTAACAAAAAACAGAGCAAGAAACTAATAAAAATGAAATGGAATCCATTAGTACAAAATTTGCTGGTAACTGTAACCATGTCCAACAACATATCAAGCAGTTAACTAAAAGTTTTGAAGACATTGAAAACTAATATCTTTTGATTCCTCCAATTTAAAATTGGGATGTGAGATTCTTCTTGGGTTGGGGAGGGTGTTGGTTTGTGGGGGTTTTTTTAATCTCTAAAGAACAGAAATACATTATGAAATATATTTGGTAATGTATTAGGGTGACAGTTCTCAAAGAACCATATGGCATCTGAAAAGCTTGTTTGAGTCCTTCACAAAAGCCAGGTTTCTAGTGCAATAGTTAAAGTATGAGGTAGGGAAGGGGGTGAAAAGGCATGTAGGTGAGCATATAAAAGAAAAGCAGCAGACACTATGTCATAAAAATGTTGTTTCACCAAGATGTCTGAACACACAGGACACAAAAGACTTTAGGCACAGCAAAGTGGAAATGAAGAATTGTAAGAATGCCACTAAAAAAGAGTTACTAACATAGGGGTTGGGCAGTAACCACTAGTTTCCTTGTAATGAAAGTACATTTTATTAAATGCAGGGCTTGGTTTAATGAAATACAAGATATACAGAGATATGAAGGTTACCAAGTGAAAACACACATTTTTAGAATAATTGATGTATCAGTGTGACACTTTTGGTTTCATCCTTGAAAACAAACAAACAAAAAAACAACAATCTTAGAATGACTACAGAGAATATACGTCACAATCTTATTCAAAATGTAGAGATCTCCTAACTTCTCTTTTCTAAAAAGTAACATAATCCCAGGGTCATTTCTGTCCCATAGTATTTCCTATACTGGCACTGAAAAGCTCAAAGTTCCTCTGCTCAATTCATTGTGAGTCCTGTTTCAAATTACCTACTACTTCTCACATCAAGCCTTTTTTTTGTAAGTCCTAAGCAGGAGCACAGCCATTAAAAAAACCCCAGATATTTCAGGTGAAGGAGGCAGACCTAATAGGGTCTCAGAAAAACCTGGAGGCTACTGTCTAGGGTGGACTTCATAGTTAATGATTAATTTGTTTACCTCTCTTCAAATTTACTAAATACCAATATTTAAAACAGGGTTATAACTATATCCACAAAAAACATAAACCCCCCATTTTTTCTGAAATACATAATGGCTAGGAGGGTATAATTCATTTCAGCCCTGTGAATACCTTGTGAGTTGTTTTTTCCTGAAACCTAACAAAGACTACAAAGATGTCCCAAGGTTTTAGACAGCGCTAAAAGATGGGAAAACATTCATCATTCTGCCTATAAAAAATATGATGGTTGATCCACCATCACTGATAATTTGTCAGAAGTTGAGCTAAGATGATGATCAATAACTTACCCTACTTCTCAAGTTAAGACCTGTCCTGCTGCAGCCATCAGTTTTATTCTCCAAGGACAGCTCCAGTGACTTTCTGATTGGTTAGCATTCTGGGTGTTGTGCATTAGCAGGCCCCCTAAACCAGTCAGAAAACTTGGGGCTTAGTGTACTGCCAACTACAGACAAGGACATTTAGAATTACAGATTGAGTAGCACAGCACATAAGATTATCCTTGGTAAACACAAAGCTGGCTATTCACTTGCCTTGCTGTGAATAGCCATCTGAATGGGTTTTCAGACCAAAGACTACTTACATCCCATGTCTAAAGGTTTGTGTATAATGATTGAGATAGCTGTGACAAGACTAAGGAGGTAATATTTCTCACTGTATGTATTAGCTGAATTGCCAAGCATTTCTCTTAGAAACTCTTTGTTCTTTTATTGTAAAGAGAAAACAATCTGGACCAAGAGTACACCTGATACTGCTTGTACAATGGATTGCTCAAGGAAGACAGAGTACACAGAAATATTCTGTGTATGAACACCAGCAAGAAGAGAGCAACAGTGCACTTGTGCAATACTGGAAGGAAATAACCTTTACATTCCCTGTAATGTTTCTGAGTTGGAAACATAAATTAATTATTCCTTTTTGGATCCCATAAAGAAGGTCTGGTTAAATCAATCTTGAGATTCTGCATGACTCCTGCTATTGAAAATAAAAACTACTCAGACTATCTGCACTGCTAAATATCCTGACACCTGTAGGGATCAAATATGTCACTTAGAATATGTCTATAATGTATCCAACAGAATGAAATTAAAATTGACTGATTACAGCAGTACAAACACATAACAAAAAAATTCAAAACAAGCACCTTGTTACATACATTTATGTTACACATTTATGCTCAAATTATTTTTTTCTTCAAAGCTAAGAACACAAATATATTAAATACTACTAGTACTGTTTGTTAGGAGGTCTCCAAACACCTCACAAAGGGGACAATGCTTTCTAAACGTAACATGTTACCCAAAACCACACTAAGTCAGAGACAGAACTATCACAAGCTAAATTATAACAGATGCAAAATCTATGGCAGGTAGAATTAGCCTCATCCTCACCCTTTAGAGTAATGCATTCACCTTTATCTACTATCAGTTTTTATTGAAAGCATCTGCAAGCTCTCACTGCAACACTATTGTCCAGGAGAAAAACAAGTGTTGTTAAAAACAAACCAGTACCCTCAAAGTGTTCCTCTCTGGAGAGTTTTAAAATACTGTTACCTATATTACAGTCTAAAACATAGGGTATTCCTTTCACAGTTCTCATGAAGGCCAAGGAAAAAAAGATATACATATATATTTGATTTACTGGTCTAGAAAATGCATCTTCCTTGTATGAACTCTGGGTCCTGTTTGCATACATGCTGTAATCCTAACACATGTTCTTGTTTCATTTTATAAGGACCAGTGGAAGAGTTTGTATGCACTGACTTCTTTACTGCTCCATAAAGCATGACTCTTCTGTAATCAAAGTTCATGTTAAAAATTAAATGAGCCTAAGGAGGATAATTTATATCTCCTTCCTCCATATTTCCCCATCCATGCCATCTGCAAAGAATAGTGTACTTGACACTGCAAAAAAAAAAAGGGTTGGATTATTTTCTTCTTGACAGACTGCATGCAGCTTGCTGCTCTTTGGGATCATAATGTTGTATGAAAATAATTTTAAAAAATCAGTAACAAGTTGCCAGCAGTGAACAATGCGTGAGATCTAGTTTGGCAATGTACTAGTTCACGCTACTGGTCAGCAACACTGTCTGACCTTTTGGATGTAAAAATCCCAAATCACAGGATCAAAGAATAGTTTGGGCTGGAAGGGGCCTCAACGATCATTTAGTTCCACATCCTCTGCCACAGGAAGGGACACCTACAACTAGACCAGGTTGCCCAGAGCTCCATCCAACCTGGCCTTGAACACTTCCAAGGATGTGGTGTCCACAACTTGTCCAGACAACCTGTTCTAGTGTCTCAGCACCCTTATAGTGAAGGATTTATTTCTAATGTCTAATCTAAACCTAGACTCTCTCATCTTACAGCTATTCCCTCCTGTCCTATCACTACGTGCCCTTGTAAAAAGTCCCTCTTTATACCTCTTGTCAGCCCCCTTTATGTACTGGATGGTGTTCTAAGATATCCCAAGAGCCTTCTCTTTTCCAGGCCAAACAACCCTAACTCTCTCAGTTTGTCTTACAGAGGAGAGGTGTTCCTGCTTTGTTATCACCTCCATGGCCCTCATCTGGACTAACTCCAAGGCCATGCATTTTTTATACTGGAGGCCCCAGTGCTCCAGGTGGGGTCTCAGCAGAGCAGAGCAGAGGGGCAGAATCCCCTCCCTGCCCTGCTGCCCACCCTGCTCTGGATGCAGCCCAGGACACGTGTGGCTCTCTGGGCTGGCAGTGCCCATGGCTGGGGCATGTCCAGCCTCTCAGCCACCAGCACCCCCAAGTCTTTTGACTCAAATCTATTATCAATCCATTCTCTACCCCATTTCCTCCTCTCCCCTGGTAACTTGTGCTTGGGATTATGAGATGTAGGACCTTGTATTTGACCTTGTTGAACTTCATAAGATTTACATGGACCCAGCTTTCAACACTAACAAGCTCTCTCTGGACAGCATCCCTGCCCTGCAATACATGAACTGCACCACACACACAGCTTGGTGCAGAGTTGGAAGCCTTGCTGAGATTGCACTCAATCCCACTGTCCGTGTCACCAACAAATATATTAAACAGGGAGAGTCACAACACAAATCCCTGAGGAATTCCACACATCACTGGACTTGGACATTGAACTGCAACCCTTTGAGTCTGACCATCCAGCCAATTCTTCATCCATCAAGTGACCCACCCATCCAATCCATTTCTCCCCAGTTTAGAGACAAAGGTCATATAGGACAGAGTCTTTTACAACAGAAGGAGCTACACAAGCACCTCGTTCTTGGAGCACCTCTTCCTTTTACCTTTTACTTACCCTTTTCTTGCTAGGTGATCTCACTGCCCTTGAGCCAGAGTTTGATGTATGGGACTTTATCTCAATAGAAACTTTGGAGCACTGAGTAACACATGCACTCTCTTTTGTTCTTCTCTTTTGCTCTCCTACAAAACTTACTTCTCTTTCAGGACAACACAACTGCAGCCATAGCTTTGTTCCACGTCCAGATAAGCTTTAGTAAACCCTACCTTACCTCAGCACACAACAGTGAAGCTGTAGGGTCCCTCTGTTCCCATGCAGCAGAGAGAGGCACAGCATGGCCATGTGACATAGAGCAGATGAACATTGCTTCAACTATCCAAAGTGAACAGAAGACAATATCATTAGGTTACTGTTCCTAGAATCTTTTATGTCATACAAATTTCCCACACTAATCAGTGCATATTTGTAATTTAAGTATAGTGTGTAGCATAGATCTACTGCAGCTGGCACTAAGCCAAAGTAACACAGCTGAAGGGGTACTAGCAGGAAAGGGCTTCTGCACAGAATGGATTAACAGCAACACCAGATGAGGTCAGTCTTACCTGGCCAAGCTCAAATGTCCTATGGATGAAACACCACTGCCTCTCCAGAGAGCTTGTTTTAGTGCTGCACTGAAGAAGTTGCCAACGAGCCTGTTCCGATGCACAGGGCACTGAAGTTAATTAGCCTTCTGTTAGTCCAACCCTTAACTTTCTCAAAACCTCTCTGAAGTTGTACCTGCAGGCATGTCACCCTTTCTGACTAAACTGTACTGTCCCTAAGTTGGATATTTCATCACAGCAGGCCAATGGGTCTCCACTTGAAAACACTGTCTGTTTATTTAGTTTTCTTAGTTTTCAGAACTTAGTTTTCAGAGTAAAATTAGGAGAAAAAGATGAAAACTTTTCCAAGGCCACAACAGTTAAATTCATTCTAAGTTTAACATTTTCAGTGACAGCAAGGAAGGAAGCAGAAACAAAATAAAATCTGCTCTGGTCCTGAGAAATAATAATTTTATTTCTTGCCTCTCTAAATATAGCTGATTTCACCTTTTTTTTTTTTTTTTTTTTTTTTTGCCATTGGAAAGTTCTTCTAGTGTCCCTAAAAATGGGACAGACTTATCCCTGTACACAGGGGGTACAGGAAAATAAGGGTTCATATTTTCCTGTAATCTGTAATCACTATATTTGAATGTTAAATACACAGAATACAAATAGTTGTTAAGTAGGCATCTGATTTGCATGGATTTCTTCAGTGACAAAATGCAGCAATATTTATTTTGCCGTATAAGCACAGCATGGAGGAACTCCGCAAAAAACTATGCGCATGGAATCCTGGGATGATTTGTAATCAGCTAACGAGATGCACAGAAGAGACCAATTGTTGTTGTTATCACGCCTGCAGTTGCACTCTCAGGGTGAAGGCCCCAGGAGCGAGAGACACCGGTGCAGTGAGAGCTTAGCACCACCTGCTGGTGAACACCTGGCTTCAGAAGGGAGGAAAGGATTTTGTCATTTTCCCCATAGTAGTTAGAGATCAATCAATCAATCAATCAATCAATCAATCCTCTCTGTATAGACTTTATCCTCATTGATTATTAAAGAAATCTCCAACATTTAAAACTTGCAAGGGCTCTGCACCTCAGATATTGTGTGGACACTTCTAGTGTTCTGTTATAAAAGAAAGAAAAAAAAACACCAACCAAAAAACCTGAGTGTATACTAAAAGGAGGCATAGAGTAGATTTCAGGTAGTCGATATCTTCCAAGAACCTCAGCCAACGGGGAAATGAAGAGAGTGACGTGACCAGGAACTCAGGATAAATAGAGGGCTGTGTCCCCCAACGACATGAGAGATCCCAGGGGAATGCCCCATGGTCTCTCCCTTTATATAAAGTTCTATAAAGTTACTGAACTCCTCTGTTTCCTTTCTGGACATAAATCTCTGGTGTTGTGAATTTTTCCACACACTTCTAATCCAGAACAGCTCTATTATGTCCTACTTGACAAACTGTGCTATGAGGACCAAAGCACTTTGAGACATCAGCAGTTAATGAACAGGCACAAATCATTACTCAAAAAAGACTGTACAAAAAGCTTTATTCAGCCTTTTTCTCCCTCTGATATCTCATTGCAATTGCTGCAGACCAAAGAAATAGTGCTGATGAAGCTAAAGACCAGTGGTTGTGACCAGTGGATCTCTATCAGAATAGGAGGCTCTATGAGTATGAAGTCCCCAAGCCCAGAGGCAGCACTACTCTAGACCTCACTTTCACAGAATTCCCAGACAGCTGTGAAACAAAAAAGACAAATCAACAAAAGACCATGAGGAGTTTTATAGCCACCCAGTAGCCTAGAACCTTTCTGCATCTGGCATACATTAGCACTTTCTGCCACCATGTTTTTCACAGTTTCTAGGCGCTTAGGCGTTGAAGCCACAGACCTGACCCAGTATTAGATTCATTCCAATTTCTTTCTATCCAAACAACATAAAGACTAAAAGTAGTCAGACAGTAGCACACAATGAGGCTGGCAGCCTAAACCACAATCCCCTTTACAAAAAAAATGTGTGTGTATTACATATATGTGTCCACAGTTTCTTTCTAGTTGGTTCACCTACTTACACTAATCATACATCTGGCATGTGCATCCATTCACAAACTGCCCTTGCTATTGCTTGAAATATTTTCAGCCTGTGAGTTTCCTTGAAGTTACATCATTTAAACATCCTGTTTTCATTAGTTCTTATCCCTAATTATGTATGTCAACATCAATACCAACATTCCCAGCATGTAGCTCACAGACAGCTCATGTATTATGATCCATTTGGAAGCTCTCTTCAGCCAACAAACATACATAAAGTCAGACGGGTCTAAACCCATCATTCAAGCACTTATTGGTCACACACAGGATCTCTAGGCTTGTCAGGGTTTCCAGCCTTCTAGATGTAATTAGTGCCTGGATACTCCTGGTATTATAAAAGACATCCATAAAGATATCTATACAAAGTGGCCAGGATGAAAAAGAACATATATTTGGAAAAATGTGGACATACAATAACCATACAGAAAACTGTGCGCAAGCTAGGTTATGAACTTACAGTGCAGCAACTCCCTTCTAGAAGTTCATTACATTTCGAAACTGCAGCCCCCAACAGAAGTTTATTTCATTTCCAAACTGCAGAATCTTCACAATCTTTCCCTATACAAAATTTTTGTCAGCAGCTATACGTAATATGAAATTATCTTCCTGCTTTATTCAGTCACAACACCCCCTTGTACACAAGACCTTCATATAAGATACCCTATGTTATGTACCTAGCAAGTAATCAGCTGAATGGAAAGATTCAGTCCCATCTACAAAAGATATGTACTACTTACTACTCATACTACTTACTACTACTTACTACTCTACTATCCAGATAGTGGAACAGCAGAACTTACTACAATCACAGTAAAAAACACTTCCTTGTGATCTGTCAGTTTCAGGTAACTTAAGAATTTACCTTAGCTTGGCAATGCAGCAAATAAAATATCACCTGCTTTCCAAATAATGGAGAAATCATACTTTTCACTATCAGTGGTGAATGTCTTTTAAAATTTAATGGATGAACCTTTAACATAGTCCAAAAATGTCTTTGTGAGACACTGATGGGCAATTCCCAGTCAGGTCTCAATTCACACCCTAGTCTACTGGGTAGTAACATTCCCATATGTTGACCAGACTACAGTGGCCACAAAATATTACTCAGTGGCAGTAAGTCACTGTTTCCTCTATGCTGCCTTGCTATTTCTCAAATAAGAAATCAACAGCAGAGACTATATGGTACATCTCTTTCGTGGAGTCAACAGCAAAACTATATGGAACATTTCTTGCCACACCAGGAAACACTGCTGAGAGATTTCCTGCCACTTTGTAGTGACTGCTGTAGCCACAGAATAACTGCAAGAAATGAGCTACACAAATGGAAGACCTTCGTCCTGTAAAAGTTACTGGTGTGCAGCCCAATTGCACCATTTTGGTTAGCAAGATGAACTTTTGAGATTCCTAATGCCCAAAACTGCCTGCCTTTTTTGTTTTGTTTTGTTTTAATTCCTATTTAACACAGGAATGTGTATGAAAGAATCTGCACAGTTCTGTGTAGGAGTCAAGCTCGGCTACATTTACCATGTTTTTTTACTGCAGCAATTTTCTTCTCCTTTACAGAAAGGATTAGTCTGCAACTAAACAACACATAACTTTTACCTTGGGGAATGGAAAACACATCTTCAATGGAAGCAGGGGTTTAAAGTTCATTATCAGAATAACTCATGATGACACTTTTCAATTTTTCTAAAAAATGCAAAATAGTACTTTAGTACTCATTCAATGGGTATGTGTAACCTATAAAATCATATAAATCTTTCCAAGCCTAGATAAGAGTACATTTCCATTCTAACAGTTTACAATATAGGCAAAACATCAACAATAAAGATCAAAATCCATTCCTCTCAGAAGCACAACATCAAACTTACAGAACAGGCTAAGAATACAGTATGGTGGATTTTCACATTCAAGATTTTGAGTTGATACTGGAGCTCTCTTTTTTTGTTGGTTTTTTTTTTTTAAGAGCGTGAAGCACACTGATGTCTTCTTTACTTGCGCACAATGCTGGAAACAATTACAGTCCTAGCTGCGCAGTTTCATTGTTCTGCTGTGTTTGGTGGAAATCCCTCTGAAATCACCTGGTCCCTGAAAAGAACAAGTATAGCCTGCAGTACAATACTCTTCAATTCTTTACATCCTGCTTATCCTCTACTATGAGCTTAGAACCAGTCCTAAGATGCAACATAAAACTGAGTTACATCATAACACTTCAAACCTAAGTATCTGAAAATGTCAATGCAGACTTAGATTGTTTGTGGTAACCAAAGTCACTACAGCAAGGTTTCCTCAGAAAATGAGGATAGCATGTTTATGTCTGAGTACTCCACCCAGCAATTGTTAAATGCCAGAGGCCTAGATACCAAGTTTCTACAATTTTGTCCAGTATACCAGTGGGTAAAAGAAAGAAACTATACTCATGGACTTACACAAGGAAAGACTACCTGATCTCTTTATTCATCATCAGAAAATCTACCCAGAGAAGATTAAAAAGCAAACTTCATTTAATTATTATTTTGTGCACAGAATAAGTATTTCAAAGGGTGATTATGATAAATTATTAGGTGAATATCTATTAGATGACTAATGAATAGGTGCACTTCATTGGTATAAAAAACAGACTTGCTCTACAGAAAATACAGCCACTGAAAACAACTAAAAGAAAAAATACTCAGTGTGTCTGAGAATTACATTAGTGGTGGCCAAGCTGGTTAACAGAAGATTTAGTTCAGTATCTTACAGGCCCCCTTCAACTGCACCTAATTATCCTTACCCTCTCCTTCCCTGAGAGTTTACTGATCAAGGCATGTCAAAGGAAACTATGAAATAACCCATAATTTCTAAGTATGTCTAAAAAGATGAACAGAGGTAGGCAGCAGGAACAGTTGAATCAACATAGTTGAATCAACACAGTTGAATCAACAGTTGAGGAGACAATCACACCAGGCAAAGGAAAGATATATAAAGTATATTTAACAGGCAGCTGGAAACCTCAGCCACAGCTTGAAAAGCATTATAATTGCCTTTGAGAGCACCAGAAAAGACAGAACTGTCATTTCCATGTGTCTCCTGGCATGCAGGGGCAGGAGGGTAGGTTTGCAGGTGTCATGTCCTGTTGTGCATCTTTGAAATCACCTATTAAAGAATTCATTTTACTTATAGCATTACAAGATTAAATAACATTCTGCTATGGATAGCCTGCATCAAACACTTTCCATTAAGCCTTTCCACTCCCCTTGCATGGTTAGGGACAGCAAATGGCAAAACTAGATCCATCCCCTTGAGGATGGCTGACCAGCTCCTCCATTACTCTGCAGGAACAGACTGCAGATATGAGCTCCCCATCATTGCTGTGGGCTTAACTGGTGCATCAGCCAAAGCGGCAATCATGACACTCCAGTGTTTGCATTAAGCATTCAATTAGAAGAGGCATGAAGCCTGAATTCCTCCCCACTTTGACTTCAAGTCTTGAAATGCTTGATTTGCCTTCTTCACAAACACTTCAGAACAACGTCCCCAGATTTGCATCGAGATTGGCCAGAACACTGGGTTGTTTGGGTAGAGGCTAAAACACTTCACTGCAACTCAGACTCCGGCTTGTTCACATATAGCTTATAGCACATTCTGCTGAAAGCCTGTGAAAAACTATTTTCTGCTGAGACTGAAATTGTTTTGTAGCAGTACAAGAGATGCAAAATCTTTGCTTCATAGAAGTGTGGTCTGCATCACACCCTTTCCATACAGAAATTAAGCTGGCCCTGCCACACTCTCTTATTCTGTAGAGCGATGCCACGTGCAGCACATTATGGTGCTGGCTGATGGAAAGTCATGGAATATGCTGAGCTGGAAGGGACCCATCAGGATCACTGAAGTCCAACTCATAGCTCTGAACAGGATAGTCCCATGAATCACACCACGTGCCTGAAAGCATTGTTCAAATGCCTCTTGAACACTGTCAGGCTGGTGCTGTGACCATTTCCCTGGGGAGTCTGTTCCAGTGCCCAACCACCCTCTGTATGAAGAACATTTTCCTGGTAATAACGTGAACTTCTCATAACTCAGCTGCATACTGTTACCTCAAATCCTGTCACTAGTTACCCGAGTGAAGAGATAGGGATCTGCCCCTCTGTTTCCCCTCAGCAGGATGTTGAAAACCACAATGAAGTCTCCCCTCAGTCTCCTCCAGGTTGGACCGACCAAGTGACCTCAGCCGGTCATCATACATCTTCTCACCCAGACCCTTCACCATCCTCGTGGCTCTCCTTTGGACGCTAATAGTTAATGGGTTTTATGTGGGAAAACCCCTCAGAGGAGCATGAAGGACGCCCTCACTCAGACGGTCTCTCGGGCCCCTTCCCTGGCCGCGCCCCCCGCCCCCCCGAGGGGCCGCAGGGCGGGCGGTACCGCGGGCGGGCACTGAGGCTCCAGAGCCCGCCCTGACCGCCCCGTGGTACCGGAGGCGGAGTCGGGCTGCCCTGTCAGGGTAGCGGGCGGGCTGAGGCAGGTGCCCCACTATGGGCAGAGCCATGGGGCTGGCTGGGCTGCTGCTGGGACTCGTCGTGGTTCCCGCCGTGCTGGTGAGCACCAGCCTCCGCCACGGCGTCCCGCGGAACGAGGCCGAGCCGGAGCCGTCCGGCTGGGAGCTGGCGGCAGACGCCGTCCCCGAGGACTCGCTGTGGCCGCTGCCGCAGTGGGTCCGCACGTATCCTCGCCAGCTGCAACTAGCGCCCAGCCGCTTCCAGCTGGTGCATGGCGCCGGCTCCTCGGCAGGACCGAGCTGCGGGCTGCTGCAGGACGCCTTCCGCAGGTGAGCGGCGGCGGGGCCGGGGTGCTGCAACGGCGGCCCGGGAACGGGAGCAGCTGCCTCAGGGCCCCGCCGGCGCCTCTGCTTCCCCGGCAGGTACTATGAGTACATATTCGGGCATTCCCGGCGGCGGACGTGGGGCCGCAGGCCGCTGGCTGCCCGAGCGGAGCCCGAGCTGTTCCAGCTGCAGGTGGTGATCGAGGCGGGGGACCCTGGCTGTGACAGGCACCCGCAGCTCGCCTCCAGCGAGGCCTGTGAGTACCCGCTCGCCGCTCACCGCGCCCCTCCTTCCCCGGCTTCGGCAGCACCGTTACGCGCTTGCTTTCCTATCACGTGTCCGCTGTGGAAGTCAGCAGGTTTGGGGGTGGTTTTTTTAAGGAACTGGAAAGCAAAGGCTCTCGGAAGCCCGCAAAAACATTTCACAACAGTGGCCACCAGAAGATAATTCTTGCTCTTGATACTGTGGGCAATCTCAGCCCATAGTGAATGGTGAAGCTCGCCTGTGATTTTTGCATTTCAGCTATCGTACAGATCACTTAACTGCTACTATTTTTTTCTAGCAGCTGTCATTAGGAATCAGAGATACTACAGTATGCAGTAGCCGGTTATCTTTGGTGAGATTTGTGCCTAGTCAGGAGATGATCCCTTTCAGTACAGGGTATTTATTGAGAGAAGGCTGTCACTGCTTACCATCTCCTAAGAAGTGACTGCATTTAAATTGAAGTTACTTACACTGAGATATGTACATGGTATTTCCTGTTTTTCCAGGAAAACCAGAAAGTGTTTGTTGAACTTGCAGTCCTATAAATCCACTTCCTTTCTATGTGTAGATACAAGAAAGGACTTAAAACACGATGTTTATATTGGACTTATTTTTCTGTGCTTCTTTAGTTCTGTGACTAAAGTCCAGAGTGGAGAAGTACTCTAAGTATTAAAGTACTGATCGCCAGACAATTTCCTTAACAGAAATAAGATTGAGCAGTAATATTGCTTTTTGTCTGGACAGGCTAACACAAAAGTCAACATATTCAGTTAAACATATTCAGTTAATCTAGACCTGTTTTAAGATAATCTTCTGTTGTTTGGTATCCAGGATACAGATCCTTAGAAAAAAGATCCTTTTAATCTCAAGTCATACATCCTGCAGCAGGATTAATTCCACCTGAGTTGTGAAAGAATGTACTGATATTAAATTTACTCAATCCTTTTGGAACATATAGCCAAAGACTTTGGTTTTTATGTGCAAACTTATAATATCTTTCAATGCAAATTAAACATAGGAGCAAAAATGCTAATGCTCTTGACCTTGTTCTGCCACTCAGGTTATTGTGCTGCTTTATTATTATTTGAACTTTGAGCTTGTTTGTGAACTTAAGATTTTAATCAAAGCTGGGTCTTGTGATGGAATCTGTCAGACCATGTGATTTTCAGGTTGCATTCTTTAGAACAAGCAGTTTTTTTCCTAGTGGTTTAAGAAATAAGTTTGCTGTTACAAATAACGTGTTTTCTTCATATAATAAGCTGAGCATTCCAGGCTTCAGTAAGTTTTAATTTCCTGGTTTTTAATGGGCTATCTTTTTGAGGATACAGATTCTGAAAAATGCTGGTTTTGGTGACTTGGTGGTCTGGCTTATCAATAAAGATAGTATGGACCAGTTAGTCACTGTCCTGTGGCAAGAGTATTGGATATGCAATCAGAGTACAGGTTATCTCCCCTCCTGCCTGCTTACCTGTTTGTGCAAAATGTTTCAAGTATTATAACACTTTCCAAGTTCCTCTAAGGTATAATACTTTTTCAGGGAAAAAAAAGAAAACCCAAACAAACCTGCTGTGTTGGAAATAAATCCTTGACAATTTATTTATTTTATTTAGGGTAAACAAACATTTTCCCTACAGTTTACTTGTGGAGATTGCAGTAGTCTTCTAAATTTTCTTTCTTACCCCGAACATCCAGTACGTGTAATCAGTTCTTAGGTTAATATGGACGCTTGAGGTACTTTCTTCATGTCACTAAATGGCTTTTCTCTGGTAGTTTAGATAAATGTTTGAACTGTGTAAATTGTAGCCAACCATTCTTTCATACTGGCACAGATTATGTAAATCATTTTACAGTAATTCAACCTCTTGATTTTTTTCTCTGCTCTTTCAGATGTGCAATTATTGCTTTGATTTTGAATAATAATATAAATCTATAGATGTAGTATATTTTTATGCATATATATGTATGTGATTTTAAAAAATACTTAACATATGTTTGTTTCTTCTCAAAAAACTACTAAATCGCCTCAAAATTTGAAACCAAAATTATTTTAGCTTTCTTTTTTCGTTAGTACTTTGTACTGTACTGCAGTACTCAACTTCAGGGAAGATTCTTATGGATTCCTTCAAGTACCATTCTTCATTTTATTTACTGTGCTTCATCTTACTGTCTCAATACCGGTGCTCAGGTCGAGACAGTGACCTGGCACCCTTTAGGTGCATCAGGGACAGCATGGCCAGCCAGGCAAGGGAGGGGATTGTCCTGCTGTGCTCTGCACTGGGGCAGCCTCACCTCGAGTGCTGGGGGCAGCTCTGGGTGCCACAGTATAAGAGAGATGCAGAACTATGGGGGAGTGTCCAAAGGAGGGCCACAAACATGGTGAGGGGGCTTGAGAGTAATCCTTCCTTGTATGAAGAACAGCTGAGGTCACTTGTTCTGTTCAGCCTGGAGGAGACTCAGAGGAAACCTCATTGTGGTCTTCACAAGGGGAGGTTGAAGGGCAGGTCCTGATCTCTTCATTCTCATAACCAGTGACAGGACTTGAGGTAACAGCAGAAAGCTGAGTCAAGGGAGGTTTAGGCTGGATATCAGGGAAAAGGTTCTTCACCTAGGCTGTGGCTGAGCAATGGAACAGGCTCCCCAGGGAAGTGATCACAGCACCAGCCTGACAGATTTCAAGAGCATTTGAACAATGCTTTCAGGCACATGCTGTGATTCTTGGGGGTGTCCTGTGCACGGCCAGAAGTTGGACTCAATGATCTTGATGCATCCCTTCCAACTCAGCGCACTCTGTGATTCTGTATTTTGATTAGTAATTTTTTTTAATAAGACCTTAATAGTAAGCACCTGGCAATATTATATGACAACTTTTATCTTTAAAAAATATGAAATCATTAACTATATGAAAGGAGGTAAAAGGAGAAGTAAACTTTTCATAATCATGAAAAGTTTGGCTTAAGCACCCAGCCTTTATCACGCATGTCTTAAATGCAGAAATATAGTATGTTACGTTTTAAGTCAGTTGGGTTAAACTTTGCTGGAATTCTGGCTCATGTACAATATTTTAGCATTGCTTTTACTAAGCACCTTACTTCTTTTTTCTTCTTTCTAATGAGCTGTTGACTCTCTGAACAGTGCATCAGTTTGATTCACAGGAAAACAGAGATGAAAAATAATTGCATGCTATCACCATTAAAAGCAGGATTGATTGGAATTTAATACACAAAGGGAGATGTTGCACTTGAAGAATCTTTTTAATGCCTTTTGGCATTGTCCTTGCAATTCATTCTTTTTTAAAGAGTAAGCTTTTTTTTTCTTTTCTTTAGATCATTTAACTGTAACTGAACCTGTGGCTATACTGAAAGCTCCTGAGGTATGGGGTGCTTTAAGAGGTAAGCTGATGCTTTTCACATTGAGCTATTTGTTTAGGGTTTATACAAACTTCATGGCAGACCAAGAACCAGCTGATCACTGGGCCTTGCCCTCACCTCATTCATTACTTCATTGGAAGTAATGAATGAGGGCCAGAAGGATACTCAGATGTTTATCAGTTAGACCCTAGGTCCAGATGCTCAGCATCTCAGATCCAGTGGCACACTGCAAGTACATGCTTGCTGTACCTGAAATAAGTCAGACCAACAAAAAGCTTTTTAAACTATAGTGTGAACAGATTATTTTCTGACTACACCTATAAAGTGGAGATGCTGAATGCATTACAATCACAAAGAATAACAATCCTGACATTTTAGTCTGCTGTTTTTATTGGAATGTTAAGTCTATATATTAGTTACCTATTAATCAACAGATTTTTCATGCTGAATTAGAAATTTCACCAATTCCAGAAATTACAGGAATAGATGTACAACAGGACCAGAGATTCCCACCTTACTCTCAGTAACTTTCTTACTATTTAGGGATTAATCTGCTGCAGCTGAGCAGTAGCACAGGTATTCAGTATCTGCATAATAGAGAATTTGAATGGTTCTCTCCAGAATTTTTAAATGGTGATGCTTGAGCAATTAAGGGAACTGTGCTAAAGAGAAAGAAACTCAACTACAAAGCATTCTTTCTAGCTAGATGAATGCCTGTACATAGTTGTGCTGTTTGTAACTAAAATTTTAAGGGCAAGTACTGGGCTGTAATTGCGATCCCTTTCTTGGGTATTTTGCCAGGTTTGGAAACCTTCAGCCAGTTGGTTCATGAAGATGACTATGGAAGTGTAAGTATGGCTATTAACTAAATCCACTGTCCTGGTAACTGGGTGCTTCTCTAGACTGAGCAGATCAGTTTCATTCAGCAACATTTCAGTTTGTTACATATTTCCAAGAATCATTTTCTGAAAAAGAAAAAGCACTTCCTGTTTGAAATGAATATGAAATTAATATAAAATTCTAATTTTTAAATTTTGTTCTCATAGTTTCTTGTCAATGAATCTGAAATCAATGACTTCCCAAGATTTGCTCATAGAGGAGTCCTATTAGATACTTCAAGGCATTATTTACCATTGAAATCTATTCTTACAAACCTGGTAAGTAGGCAGTTTTATATCATTAATAATAAAGGCTTTTTGTTGTGTTTTGGCTCCTGAAGGAGGTAGCAACTGGAGATGGTATGAAAGAAGAACCTATCTCTTCTGTCTGACTGCAAAAGGACAGAGTGCACTTTGCTAAGCAAAGGTCTGAACATAGACTGGAGAGGAGTCAAGTGGGCAGACACAGTGATTATTGACTCTCTGATGGGGACTGGTATTCGTGGTACCTTAGAGTCTCTGTATTTTCTGATGCCTAAACCAGCTTATGTACAATATCTTGGAAGCATGTTTTAAGATGTCTGACTGTCATCAAGCAATACAAGGGACACCTTGCTTCAGTGCCAGTGATTTCAGGAGAACTCCAGTCTTTTGGAGCAGACTTTAGTAGTCCAG
This sequence comes from Melozone crissalis, assembly GCF_028551555.1. NCBI lineage: Eukaryota > Metazoa > Chordata > Aves > Passeriformes > Passerellidae > Melozone > Melozone crissalis. The sequence goes on from NW_026535783.1 coordinate 49,254,004, forward strand.
CAGCAGGCTTAGGTAATCCTTTCTTAGGCTGCTAAGTGCAAGCCAGTAATTAAGTATTACAGAGCAAGGGAGGAAATTTGAAATGTTCATGGGAAGCTACTGAATAATAAGCCAAGACTAACCAATAAAACCAAACTAAACTTCTTCCAAAAAGCGTAAGCAAGCGCATTAAGAATTAATGTACTCCAGCCCTGATGGAAAGGTGATGTATTTGTATAAGCTTAGCAGCCAAAGATGGGGTTTTTACTGTTTTGCACTCCTCCTTTTTTTTGGTTGAAGTCCTTGTAGGAGGGATTATTTAGTTGATTGAAGTGAAGGAACAGGTGGTTTCCCGTCTTGTCTCTGTCTTGCTTCTCCAAGATGAAATAATGCTTGAAATTTCCCCTCCATGTTGCAGAACTTTGAAAATAGGTATAGGATAGGCAGAAAGAGTGCAGATAAAAACAGTCTTTAATTTCTGAGGTCATTCTCGAGCTATGCTCAGAACTTGTCCTTTAGGTATTTACCACCTTGTTTTCACATTCAAGGTCAACGCCTGTTCAGCAAGTAATGCTTGAGTAATGTTACATTTGCGACAGAGGGTGCTTCAAAGCCTCAAATATTTGTGTCAATATTTTTTGTCTTGTCTAAAAGAGATGTCCAAAGAGACTTGCATTTCTAACTATTTTTGTGTTTCTGTAACTGCTGCTGTTCTGCTTCCTTTCCTTAAATTGCATTGTCTCTTATACATTATTAGACCTATGTTTCATGATGTTTGCTGGTTTAAGAGATATGCTTTTCTTCCCAGCTCTGTGCCTGCTTGAATCTCAATTAATAAAAAGCATCAGTAACATCTTCTCTGACATGTGGTGATTAGATACTTAGGGCAGCAGTTCAAGTTGATTTCTTGTTTGTGTTCAACTACTGCACTGTATTTCTAGAAACAGCATTGTTCTTGAGAAAGGGCTCGGTGAATTGAAGGTCCAGAGATGTAATTTTTTATGTTGAAGGATGGTCTTGGTTAGAAATGCATGAAGACATGGCAATTAAAACTTCTGCAGTGTAATGAAACAGATGAAATCAATCTAGGGAATAGACAAGATATAAATCTTCCTTTGTATTTGGTGGGAGTTCCTGAAGAGATTTTATCACCTCCTTAAATACACCTAGGTGAAAAAATGAGAGGAATGGGTGGGGAAAACAACTGTAGTGTAGCAAGGGCTTGGGAGCAGCTGTGTTGCTGCCAGTCATGAACGATGTAAATACTTATTTGGTCTGCTCACAGCACACCCTGCGAGTGACTAGCAAGCCAGCATAACTCAAGGTATGTGTGTGACGGTCCAGTTGGAGTCTTAATTCTAAAATAAGTGTGTAAACATTCATCTTGATCATCTTCAAGATGAAAAAAAGGAAGTACTGACACTGTTATGAAGGAAAACATAAAAGAAGCACTGTCTTTTGCAGGGAAAACGCTTAGTTTATTTTGCATGCATTTGAAAAGGATTCTGCAGAAGTCACTAGTGAGAAGGGATGTATGATGTAGTAGGAAACTCTCATGCTGTTCTGTTTTCAAATCCATGGTATTTAGTTATAAATGTATAAGCTTTTCTGTAAGCTGAAATAGTTGATGGTGCATAGAAAATAACCCACAGAACCATCTGTGTTGGAAGGGACCCAGAAGGATCATCAAGTCCAACTTTTAAATGAATGATCCATGAGAGTCAAATCTGTGACCTTGGTGTAGCAGAGTGCTGTAAACACTGAGCTAATCCCAGGGTACATGTTCTGAAGTGGAAAAAATTCTTAAGTGTTCATGGCAGTTCACACTACACAGGCTGGTAGAATGAGGGTCAAATGAAGAGTTTGTTGACAGCAGTGGTGAAAATAGATTGCAGAGGGGTGGAGCAGTAGAGGTATGTGATACTAAATGAAACATAGAATACTTTTTTGGTTTGTTGGTGGGGGGATTGGTGAGTTTTGGTTGGTTTTTTGAGTGGTTTGGTTTGGTTGAGGTTTTTTTCTTTCTTAGTTGTTGCTCTAGGCATATGGGATATGCTGGGACAAGACCACTTTTTTGCATAGATTTTCTATGAGAATGAGGTGTTTAACCAGTCTCTATTGTGTTATTTCTTACAGGATGCCATGGCTTTTAATAAGTTCAATGTTCTCCACTGGCATATAGTAGATGATCAGTCCTTCCCTTACCAGAGCATTTATTTCCCTGAATTAAGTGATAAGGTGAGTGAACATCATTGGAGCAGTGTAGAAGAGCAGAAATCTGGCACATATTTAGTGTAAATAACATGAAGAGTTAACCAATGCTTGGGTGCATCTGCTTTGGCTGACTGTGAAACAGTACCATGGCACCAGTAACCAGCAAGTCCATATTTAGGATCCTGCCTGAGTTTCTATGTGGACCATTTTTAAGTCTTCTTTTGGATACAGGGTAAATGACCACCTTTACTCTTCTGTGCAAATTTTCTGAATGATCCTCAGTGTTTGCAGGCCTTCAAACTCTAATGATAAGTAGTGAATAAGTAGTGAACACTAATAAGCAAATAAGTAGTGAACACTGCGTGGATTTCTGTTGATGGATTTCTTTAAATTGGTTGACTTCTGCCACTCAAACAAATGTGAGATGTTTTCCTGCCAGCTCTTAGCACCACTGCAATAGTAATATTATCCTTACAAAACACATCATGTCTGTAAGAGATCCAAAAGTGCAAGGTTGTTTCCTGAAGTGAATACAGTGGAATGTGTCTCTTTATTTCTAGACTTGTAGTAAGCTTTGTTACATTTCTGAGAGCCACCATGAGGTTCTTGCTCAGTCACGGTACAATAGGAGCCAAATCAAATGTAGTTAAGAATAGTTAAGTAGACTAAGCCTAAGTACAAGATTTGTGATTCTGTTTTAAAATGCCTGCTAGAATCTGACTCTCATGAAAATTATGTTGGCAGTGCTAGAGTAGATGCTGTGAAGAATTTTATAATTCAAAAATTGTAGATGTTGCATAGTGCAGTCAGATTATTTTTTGTGGTAAAAGCAAACTCTAGTAGAGTTCTGTCATATATCGCACTGACAGTAGAGAGAGGGCGATGGTCTTTGTCTCAACAAGCTTCTCTTTGAAAGGCTTATTGTCTACTGTTTCCTTTTTTGAGTAACTCGGCTGTGGAAACCATTTTCAGATAAGCAAAAGCTTAAGGTGCTATTAATCATGAAGAGCATCTTTGGGAAGTATCTGTTTCACCAAAATGTAGTAATCTGGGTCATTGTCACATTTGTTGGCTGTGTGGGTGTGCAATTACACTCAAATTTAGTGTCACGAAAGAAACACAACCTGATGCTAAATTAGTCACACACAAAACCGAGAAGCAGAGGTGCTGGGAGTTCTTTCTGACTTGGCAGAATTTTTCCATTAGTCTTGTATGTTATGTAGTGAGGGCCCTATATTTCAGAGTTAATGGGCAAAAATAACTTGCCTCTGTACAGAAGAATTGAGAACCATATGTTTCAAAATTCTGAAGGAAAAGAAACTAGCTATTCTGTGTTCTTCAGTAACTGCAAGCTAAGGAGGAAAGGAAGGTCTCCTTAAGGCAATCTGTCTTAGTGTTTTGAGTTTGTTGTTTTGGTGGGGTTTTTTCCTCTCCACAAGTTAAGTGAAAAGTTATGTCTGTGCAGTTGATAAACCACGGCCGACTTGTAAAACTGCTCTCCAGTCTCAGTTAAAATACTTCCGTCCAAATTTTGTGGTCTGCTGGTATAGTGTGTTGTCTCAAAATTTGAATATTTTACAGGGGGCATACTCCTCTAATCTCATCTATACTCCTACTGATGTCCGTCTGGTGATTGAGTATGCCCGGTTAAGAGGCATCAGAGTTATCCCGGAGTTTGATACACCAGGACACACACAGTCTTGGGGAAAAGGTATGCCCAAGAAAGTATTAATTGTTAAGAAACTGTGGTAAGTAGTAGCAAAAAATTTAATTTTTTAAGGCCTAACCAATAAAGTGCTTTGGAAGGTCCTTGATAAGAGAGAGGTAAGGAAGAGGCATTAAGTGATGTCATGACCTTTACAGGTTACAGGAAATAAAATGAATGAAGAAACATGTTCTATGCTAGATGTGTGTGCAAGGGTACAGATTCTGCTTCAGACATCATTCTACCTTGAGCTATGTACCTCACACTGACTTAGGTGTTAAAAACCGAGAGTAATAAAAAGAGAAGAGAAGCCTCTGAAGCATATTCATTATGTTTGGCTTTCTTCTAACTGGCTTTCTTCTGATGTTTATTAAAGCTTTTTCTTTTGTTGAAGTAGTTATCCAAATGCTGTTTTCCAGGTATTGTGACGTGTTACGTATGTTAGGTTGTGTTAAATCATAGATGTGAAAGTCAGAATCCTGACTGCCAGTTAGAGGGTTTTTCAACCTTTTACAAGTTGTTTTATTTCATCCTGCCTCTATATGGTTATATTTAAAATAGGTGAGCATTTAGGTAATGAATATTTACCTTTTTAATGTGACTAACTGCTTCTCCCTGCTAGCAAAGTTAGCATAGCAATATGAAACTGAGTATCATCTATTAATTGTTTTTATTAGGTCAAAAAGATCTTCTCACTCCTTGTTACAATGGAGGACAGCCAACTGGGTCCTTTGGACCTGTAAATCCTGTTTGGAATACAACTTACGACTTCATGACTAAGTTCTTTAAGGAGATCAGCAGTGTATTTCCAGATGAATTCATTCATTTGGGAGGAGATGAAGTGGACTTCAGTTGTTGGTATGGTGACAATTCAAGGAACAAATACCTAGTGCCTCCTAAACCTGTCCACCTGCAACTCAGTTGCATAAGATAGTTTTCACAGCATAACCAAAAGATCTTCACTCCTACCTCTGTAACAATTTACAAGCAGATCGTTTGTGATCCTCAAAAAGCAACTGATGTGCAGAATTTTGCTTTGACTTGTAGTTCCATAAATATTCAGGTATTCTAAAGGATTTAGAATACTAGTCCTCCTACCCTGGCGGGACAGAGGACTAGTATGTTAGAAAAATATTAGATAAGACAATTATCATTTAAATTGTTTGTGTTAAAGTAGGTGTTTATATTGAGTTCTGCCCACCAGAAAATCAGGTAACAGTAAGAATTACCAAACAGATTCATACGTGTTTGTATTAGAAGTACAGCATGTATTAATGGTGTTCTTAATTCAGTTGTGGATGTTGAATATTTTGGAGTCTTTCTTATGGAGAGACTAACTAATAATAACAGATTTGGAGCATTTTGATGAGTCTTCAAATTGATCTAGTTAGTATTGCTACATTATCTTTAAAGATCAAATCCAAACACTCAGGACATTATTTAATTTTTATAGAGAAGAAAAACTGGCAAATGCTGTAGCACAGAAATGTTGGTTTGCTTTTTGTGGTAGAAACACAAAATTGTTGAGTTCTCAGACTGCTGATAACGTTGGCACAAAGTAGCTGAGATGGTAGGAACCCCAAAGCTCTTAGGAGGCAGCCTGCCACAGACTGCTTCAGAACAGAGACTCCACCAGATTTACCTGAGATTAGGTCTGTTGGCTTTATTTCAAATCTGGATGAAACTCTTTCAAAATATCTAAGTCACGTTAACCTGCTGCTTCTGCTCTGCAATGTGTTCCAGGCTGCGGCATGCTAAGGCACCAGTTAGTGTGCTGTGTATAGGTAGAAATGATTGGGAAATCTGATTTAAGACATAAAAAAATAATCTTTTTTTAAACATGTTTTCTTGTTATTATTTAAGGAAATCTAACCCTGAGGTGAAAGAGTTCATGAAGAAGCAAGGTTTTGGCATTGACTATGCTAAACTGGAATCTTACTATGTTCAGAAGTATGTTGACTTTTTAATTCTTGCTTCAGTTTTTCACAGCCATTATTAGAGGGTGGCTTTGGGGTGCAGATATGGAAGCTGACTTACTATCTATCATATTATTTTGAAAAATTGCCACATATTTGGAACTATCTACTTTATTTTAAAATACCAGGTCTGAAGTTCATGGCTTTAAAATGTTGGACACAGCGTGGATATGTAAACCAGTTTTACATACACTGTGAATGTATTGGGTGCCTTAAACTAGGTATCTGCAGTAGTGTCAGCACAAGGGTGGGGAGGAAGTTTTTGCAGACACTTCTTTCTCTCCTTAAATATCGTGGACTTAGTCACCCATCACTTAGTCACTGTATGAATTGCTGGTTTGTGTTAATGCATGTGCCCATTGTTCTACATGGTAGAACATGCTCTGCAAGCATGGCTCTGAAACCAGAACAACCTGCTTTTTCGTGGTCCCCTGTGCAGTGGTGGGAAAGGTCTGATATGCCATGGGGTAGAAAATGTTGCTACTTTGAGTGCTTCTACTTATCTCATTGAAGTTAACAAACCTGATCTTATTTCTAAATTCTAGCATTTTGGACATTGTTTCCTCCTACAAAAAAGGACAAATGGTCTGGCAAGAAGTCTTTGATCACAAAGCACAAGTAAGATGGGAAAATTAGTAAGGTACTCTTGCATAACACCACAATGAGGCTTCCAGAGCAGACTATTAAGTAGATCTGGATTTGTGTCTTATGAGTTAAAGCAGAGTCTGCTGACATTAGCAAGTCTCTCCAGCTGTGGGTAATTTCAATCCCTTGAAATCATCATTTGTTGAATATGTAATAGGTGAAACAGGAACACCAGCGTTGAAGTGCTCTTTAAAGGTGAACACAGTTAATAAAATAGGTTTAAAACATCTGAGTAAAGGGTGGAGAAGTTTCTACGAGTTTTTTTTGTTGTTGTTGGTTTTTTTTGGTTTTTTGGGTTTTTTTTTTTTGTCTCATGTAATTATGTGTCTGGTCTAGTAACACCAAATACTCAGCATTTAACAGCTGGTCAGATACGTGGTGCTTGTCGGAATCCTCTTAGAGCATTAACTGTCTATAGCATAACCTAGGCTTCACTCTAGCTGAGTGTTTAAAACCAGCAAAAAGCTAATCAGCTTTAGACCGGGAGGGAGGGGGGAGGGATGACAAGAAGTAGTTTCCAAAATGTTCCTCTTTGAAACAGAATAGAGAATTTTGAAAGTCATGGTCCTTTTCCTTGATAACAGCAATTAGGATTGCCATTAGTAGTTTTGGTTAAGTTGGTTAGTTTGTCTTTTCCTCTTTTAGCTGAAACCGGACACCGTAGTTCAAGTGTGGATGGCAAATAACTACGCTCGTGAACTGAGTAGGGTCACAAGAGCTGGGTTCACTGCTGTTCTGTCAGCACCGTGGTACTTAGACTACATTAGTTATGGGCAAGACTGGAAGAAATACTACAGTGTTGAACCACTTAACTTCCCTGGTTTGTCATTTTTTTATACGTGTGTTCTGTGCATGAAACTCCTTGGTTTATATACAGTGTGAACGCGAAGAATAGGGCTGTTTAGAGTGGCCATTCCATCACTGTGATTATAGTACCATCAAAGGAATTATGGTCAGCTAGAACTCTGAAAAACTCTTAAAAAAAAGGAACTTTGCACTTTGCACAGGGAAAAGTATTACCTTCCTCAAGCATCTGATACTAGTGTTTTGCGTAAGACGGAATGCTGGACTAGGTGGGCAGATGCTTTAGGAGCAGAGTTGTGCAAAATGGCTGTTCATAGATTGACACTGAATTTGTTATTTACTTGATTGTTAAACTAGTCTAGAAAAAGACGTTCTCTTCCCTTCAACTTTGTATCTAAAGTTGATACAAATGTCTTATGCTTTCCATGGGGCTTTCATTTTGTGCGAGGGAGCTCTCAGACTTTTAGAGCGCAATACCTGACTAAATAATTTTTTCAAAGAATGTTCTCCATGTGATAGAATGAACAGTTTCCATCAGGTTTTAAATCTCTGAGGAATGTTAAAAAGCTAAGGAATCTCTTCAGAGCATAAAAGGTAAAATCCTTTCTGACAGAGCAGAGAAATAGCTTCTCTGGGCAAATGGCTTGGTGGTTCTCCCATTCAGTAACAAGACTGCCAAAATGTAAGTGAATGCTCAGAATAGCTCAGGTATTTTATATGAAAACAACTGAACATCAGTCCTATCTAATTGTTGATATATGCCCATCTTCTGGACAGAGAAGAATGTTCACTTTCTGGTTTGAATTCAGGATCTGAAGAACAGAAGAAACTTTTAATAGGTGGAGAAGCTTGCCTGTGGGGAGAATTTGTGGATGCAACTAACCTGACACCAAGATTATGGTATGGACTGCTTTATCATTAGATTTTAAGAAACCAGCTATAAGAAGCATTAATTAATCCCACAGGACTGTATGCTATTGCTAACAGTGCTTTGGGCTGGACCTAAGCAGCTATGAAAAATAATGCTTCTGGATATTGAGGTATTATATTAGACCTGGTATTAAAAAAAATTATCCATTCTTGGTTATAGATCATACCTACTCTGAAACTTAGTATACCTTTGCAGGCCTCGAGCAAGTGCTGTTGGGGAAAGACTCTGGAGCAGCAGCAATGTGACCAACTTGCAGGATGCCTACAATAGGCTAACTAATCACCGATGCCGCATGCTCCGGTAAGATTTAGTAGGTACTGTGTGTCTTGGTTCTCAGGTTTTATAACAAATAGAATAAAAGTACAGGCATAAACTGCTGGCCTGGAGATGAAGGGAAGAGAGCTAGCAGTTTAACCTGACTGTAAAGGCAATCCCATTTGATTTTGTATCGACAGAAGAGGAAGACAGACACATTAAGACAGGAGCTCTGGACAGTTTTGCAACTAAAATTTTCAGAACTCACTTTTTTCAGTGAAATACTAAGACTCTTCTGTGTTTCTCTTTCCTGTAAAGGAAAAATGAACACCATTTTTAACTTCTTTCAGACAAAAATTATATTAAAGGGTGTATGTGAGAGGAGTACACTGACAGAAGGAAGAGCAGACTTCTGAAAAAAAAAAAAAGGTGGTGTTACTTATTTGTTATAAATAATAATTAAAGACCTGCAGCAGGTAATCAATTGGAGCTGTTTGCATGAGAGTTGAGCTTGGGCAAGCTATCCTTTCAGGTATTGCCTTACTTTAGGGGCTGAAAGGGGTAGATAAGCAGTCCATGACAAATTTTAATTCATGTATGTACTGATTTGTTTACAGTAGTCATAACACATTCTTCTCCCAGTTCTTTTCCTAGAAAGTACCTAAGCAAGTTACTGGTTGTTTATTGCTAATGTTGTTTTTGTACATTCACAGCAGCAGATATGAGTGATTTCTAGGTTTTAAGTCCAAGTTTGACTCCACTTTTGAGGTATACAGTCAGAGAGCTGAATAGTTGAACTGCAACAAGCATGAAACATACCATTTTATTTCTCTACAGAAATTTATGACAACTCACAGAAAATGTCCACTCTGTGTGGTAGTAGTTCAAGTTAGATACAAATAATTTCTTTAAAGAACAGGATACAACAGCAGTTATAGTCAGCACTTGAAACTCAGGCTGTCTACTCATGTTCATGAAGATGTCTTAGCACAATTATCTGTTGGAATCACAGAGTCACTAGGTTGGAAGAGACCTTAAAGATCATCGAGTTCAACCCAGCCCTAACATTTCAACTAAACCATGGCACTGAGTGCCACATCCAGTCTTTTCTTAAACACATCCAGGGACGGTGACTCCACCACGTCCCCGGGCAGGCCGTTCCAGAACTTTATCACTCTTTCCGTAAAAAACTTTTCCCTAATGTCCAACCTATATTTCCCTTGGCGCAGCTTGAGACTGTGACCTCTGGTTCTGTCAGTTGTTCCCTGGAGAAAGAGACCAACCACCCCCCCCCCCGACTACAGCCACCTTCCAGGGAGTTACAGAGAGTGGTAAGGGCACCCCTGAGTCTCTTTTTCTCCAGGCTAAACACCCCCAGCTCCCTCAGCCGTTCCTCACAGGGTTTGTGTTCCCAGCCCCTCTCCAGCCTCGTTGCCTCCTCTGGATGTGCTCAAGCGTCTCAAGGTCCTTCCCAAACTGAGGGCCCAAAACTGGACACAGCACTTTAATTTAGAGTATATAGTATATGTTTAGCTTGCTGTCACTCTTTAATCAAGAGTGATTGAAGGACTTGGAAGTTTTGACTTGACTGGGTTATTTCAAACTGGCTTAAAATAATCATGTGAGGAAAATAGCTGTATGTAAGTTGTGCTATCTCCCTCAGTCATGAGAAAAATAGATACAATAAGAGAGAGTTGACAAATACATGTTAAAAACCATATTAAGGGGATTTCAAAACTTATGTCCTGTTACTTAGCAGGGTGGTGCGTCTCTTGATGGGGCCTAGGAAAACACTGCTACTGAGCAGTTAAGTGTACAGTGGCTGTACCACTAGGATTAGGGTTTTACAATGAACTAAGCTATGCTGTTCCTGGACCTGGTTGACTCCACTGCTGCATCTGCATCGTCTTCCTTAACACTGGTACTTGTATTGCTGTAAAGGGAGCTGGTCCAGATAACAGCAGCTGCTCTCCTAATGCTGGCATGAGACATGCAGAATGCAGGGGCAGACTAAGGACTACTCCCTGTACTTGTTGCACATATTTAGCAACAGAAAGTAGTCCAAGGAAAAACTATTTTGCTGACTTAGGATGAACAATTCCTGTTAGAAAGTAACTACCTTAATAAAAAGATATGTTGTCCTGATTGCCCTGATATGTTGTGCCTCTGATTGAAACAGAGGTTCAGTGAAAAGTAGAATAGGGCCCTTTTTCACTCCCTAAATAGCTCATCTGTTGTTTTCTAAGAGTAGTTTTGTTTATATAGTTATTAAAATAGATTGCCAGTATCTCTCTTCCTGCCTACACAAACAGCCAGTTGTTTGATTATAGTCATTCCCATTCTGCTTTATTTTAACAGCCGTGGCATAGCGGCCGAACCGGTGTTTGTTGGATACTGTGCCCACGAAGCAAGAGGGCCATAACTGCTGCAAAGACTTCTTGTCAACAGCCTGAAGTGCCTCTGGGGATATGTATGTGTGGTTTCATATCTGAATCAAGACTTAAAATTTTCACTTTTAAAATAAAATTATTTTACAGCCTTGTTGGAGTAAAAATTATCATTTTTAACCTTTCAAAAGTAGGGATTCTTCACTGTGAAATCATCAAACTTGATACCATAGAGTTACTAATTCTGTAAACTCTAAGGCTGAAGAAAATAAAGCTAAGACATTATTTAAATTTGGAGCAAACTATCTTTTTTATTTCAAAGTATCACTTGCCCCTTTTCTAGGTAATCAGACAATTGCAACCTATAGCAAATCAGAATCATTACAGCTTAATTTACTAATTCAAAAAGGTAAACAAACAAACAAATCTGTTCTTAACATACTGCAGGATGGTAGGTAGGAATTAGTTCTGGAAGAACTGCCTTTCTTATATTTTTTTTTCCACAGATCTTGATTTGCAGAAGTATCCATTTCTTACCTGATAAACTTAGGTAAAAATTACACCCAGTCCTGAACTCTGGTTCATAAGTGGTTTCTATCAGTAGAAGTAATACCTGTAAGTTGTACAATGTGAAGTGCTTATTAACCATATCCTTTGTACAGCTGAAACCAAATCAAAATACAGAGTGCCAAAACTGTAAAGTTATTTCAGGGATAAACAAAACTTCCACAAATTTTATTTAGTAGATCAGGAACACAGTCCCAGTGGCACATTAAGGTGGACTTAGTGCTCATTTCTGTGAAGATGATGTGCATCACTTCTCATTACAAATGTCTACAAGACAAGAATTTGCAGAGCAGCAATTTGTGGTTGCATCACTGCTTTGCAGTCATGAGGTTCTGCCAGCAGAGCAGTCTCTTGAACCTCCCTCCCTGGACAGTTAAAAGCAGTCTCAGACAGTTCATACAGCTGCTAACTCATTATTTGCCATCACCAGTAGGTCCCAGACGAACACACTGACGTACATACAAAAATATTTAACAGGAGGACAGAAAACACTGTTCCTAGAGAGTAAAGATCACACCAACCCCATCCTCCTCTGAAGAAGTGCACTTTGCTCTTGACTGCTCAGGGCTTGATAACTGGCAAGCTCCAATGTGAAGGTTGCTGAGCCCGATGTTAGAGAACGCAAAACTGTTGAGTAGCCCTGGACAAAATGGAGAATACACATCACTTAGGTTAGGATAAGGGGAAGATAAGTTAGCACAGGAAGCTGCTTAGACCACAGAGAGAGAAAAAAAAGCGTCAAATAATAAAATACTGCAGTGTAGTAGTAAGTTAACTTTCCAATATTACTGTATTAGAATCGCAACACATGCATGAGTCAATAATAATCTTTTTTAAAAACTGTTCTCCATAATACCTGTTTTTGTAGTATTTATTAGTTCTCTAGCTTAAAGCTGGTTTAGCAATCTGAATTTGGCATTAAAAAAAGCTACTCAATTTGAGGACACGTCCTTCTGACCTTCAACAATTAAAATACAATTTAAAAAATCCATTCTAAATTTACTTATCCATAACTAAAGAAAAGTGAACTGAAGCCAAATATCTTAAAGCTTATAAAAAAGATCAGTTTTATCATTGCTAAGGTAATCACATACCATCATTTCTGCTAGTGGAACAGCAGCGACCACAACTCTGTTGTCTTGACGAGACTGGATTTCCTGAATATTACCTCTCCGCTGTGCAAGATCAGCAAGTGCTGCACTGAGATGATCTTCACTTACTGTGATTTCTAGGTTCATCAGGGGCTCCAGTATTTGTATACCAGCTTTTTTCAAAGCCTACGTGGAAAGGAAGGAAGTTATGCTGATGTACTCCTATGGGCTTTTTTAAATAAAATTGACATAAGTACTTGTATCACTGAAGCTGACTCAAACTCTCTACTTGCAAAAGCCGTAAATTCCCCAGCAAGGGCATTAGGAGAGCATGCAAAGAGGAACAGTGACCAGACATTGATACACATGTATTCTCCCAGCAGTAGATCATGCTACTGTGTTCAGAGAAGCTTACAGTTTCACTGTACCTTTTGCAAGCAACGGGAGACACAGGCTGATACCATTGTGTGCGACGTGTCTGGGTGCACTGTCAGTGATTGCACTGTCACATCTATATCTTGAACTGGGAATCCAAGCAAAGGTCCTGGGTAGGGCCATGAAGAAGAGATAAATGGGAAAAAAAACCACCAAGCCCATTTGTTTTCAGAATATTAAGACGTGTGCAAAAATTTTTCAGAATTAACTGGAAGTTTCTCACTTTCCTCTTTGCTCTTTCCTTTCCTGTCCTCTCCCCAGGGGTGTGGCTACTGGTCATGTTCCTCATTTAGAGGTTTTGTCATTACTAACTTTACCAAAAGAGACAAAGGAATGCAGCCTCATACTTTTCTTAACTCTCTTTACCAAAAGCACAGATAATTTTCAGAACCTCCTGCTATATACTCATCCAGACAACCATTACCAAAAAGTTATTTTTAAATACAGTTTTTTTTCTAAAACAAGTCTCTTTAACAAGACATCATTTGAGAAAGCAAGAAAAACTTTTCTTTAACCAGAAGACAGAATCTTTTCTGTATTTTCCCCAATGCCTAATACTAACACACAACCAAAACTCCAGGGGTAATTCAATTTCATAAACGAGTGTCCTAAGGCAGATTACCTCCAACCCAGGACTCTCAACTAGACCAAACTGTCTTAGACTACATATGAGGCCTGAACCACATCTGAGAAAAGAAACATTACTTTTTTTTAACAGAGAACATGGCCAGGTATTTTTATTTTTTAAAGCACTTAATGGCATCAATTTTAGGCTGGAGACAGCACAGTTCTGAAGTTTCTTCAAGAAGCATAAAGAAAGCACATGGTTAAGACATTCTACAGCCAAAGATGGGAGATGCTTTCGAATTCCACAGAACAAATATGAAAAATCACTTCAGCTGGTACTTAAAATCTCCTTTGTTAATCCACAACCTACTGATAATACTGTAAGGCAGTTTTTTGTCCACAAGTTACATAAGACTTCCTATTTTTAATTAAAAGTCAGAGACACTTTTAATTTATTCAAGGGGACTTTAATCCTTAAGAAAACACAGACTTTCCAATTACGTCAAGTTTTTACTGAAAACTCATGGATTTAGCATATTTGAAAATTAAAAAAATGCATTAGTATTGTAACCGTAATAGAAATGTAATACATGCTGGCCTATGAAACCATTTCTGTTATATCACTATGGTTTACATGATGTCATGAAGTAAATGTCTTATCTCTTATACCACATTAAAAAATAAACCAAAAGAACTCCAAGCTCACTGTTAAGTGACTGAGAAGACAACAACCTTAAAAGCAAACCAAAGGCATGCTGATTTCCATTCCAGGCAAAGAGAAAAAGACGTTTGGCAAATTTTGTAGTAGAATTTTTTGTAGTTTTTGTAATTTTCCTTTGTACCTTATACATTAGTCGTATATATATGCACTATCTTTTTTTCAAGCAGTTTTTCCTTCCAGAAAATGGATTCTTACAAAAATATTAGACCAGTATAGCTATCATAACATTTCCTTTACCTTGAATGCATGAATTTGTGATTCCGTTTTCTATAGCTCCTTGGAGTTCCTTGGGCAGTACTTCACTGACATTCTCAGCATAGCTGATGATGGGTTTTGTTGCTGCCCCTTCTCCTGACGTGGGCCTCACCTCTATCTCTGCAGTTACACAGTGTCGTTTATCACCTACTGTTTTGTCCAATATATCTGCAGGGGGAGGAAAAAAATAATACATAAAATTCATCTGAAAGCTACTCATATATCATTTAAAGTAAATCAAGCTACACAACCAGAAACAAGATGTGCCTTGCATTCACTCATTTTACCTGTAGCTTGGGCAGCATTTAAGATGGTTTCTCGGTATGCTATTTGAAGAGGTCCCAAGTAAGTCTCAATTCCATATTCACGTTTGATTCGGTCATGAATAATTTCTATGTGCAGCTCTCCCATGCCACAGAGGATAGTCTGGTGAGACGATAATTAAGAGAGAAGTGGAAAAACATGCAAAACTCAGGTTTTAATACAAATTCTTTAAGCAATGACCTGCATGCTTCAAACTGTCTTTAAAAATGCTTCTAATTCAAATGGCCATAATACTTCAAATTCTAAGGACCCTAGACATTGCTCTAAGTCATGTAACATAAACACCATTTAAGTGAGAGTGTTGTTACCAGTACTGTGCTCATCATAAAAAAGTTAATCTTACCGAATCTTAAAGACTATGTAATTCAAACCTTTTTAAATACAGAATTGTCAAAAACATGCAGAACATGGGCTGACTTCCTCTGTTGAGTAAAGCACAAGTGCCAAAGACTATTTTAGTTTCATACACATATCATAGGAACATTCAGAGAGTCCTTTTTAATCAAGAACACCTCAATATGCATATGAACTAACTAAAGCGTGGTCTTAATGTTCTAAAATAATTTTATAAGATGAGCAATAGAAGATTCATCTTACTTGTCCTGTGTCAGGATCTGGCTTCACTTTTAAACTTGGATCTTCACGCTGAAGGCAGCTCAATGCATTATCCAAGTCTGTACAGAAATATCAAACATTTTATTTGAAGCAAATTCAGTAATCTGAAGATCAGAGTAAGTGTCTAAATATCACTTTCCTCAAAACAAACAAAAGAATCCTAGAGGAGCATAGATTTTGACAAAAAATTCAGGTCAAATTACAAGTAACCAGCAACTTCTGATTTTATCCCACAAATTAACTGTGCTACAAAGTGCTTGAATTTAATTATTATACATGCTATTTTCAGAGTGGTATTTTGTGTTTCTATGAAGACAGACTGGAACCTACAAATTATTAATGAAACCAGTAAATAACTGATAAATGCCAACTGTTACATGATATACCTAAGAACTTCAAGATAACATGAAATGGTCCAAATGAAAATGTAAATCATTTTTATACATGGTTTTGGGGTTTTTTTCTGATTCCCCATTATCTTAACTGCTGAGGAAAGCAGCAGAATGATGACTCAAGAGCCAAGACTGCATCCGTCATACCTTACAGTCTTTGGGGGGAAAAGCCACAAAAGTAAACAAACAAAAGCAAAGTAAAACATCCAAACACCACAAAATCAGTAACACCTTATAACCCAGTGGTTCAGCCTGCAGACATGTTGCTCCAAATCTGTTTTCTACCTCACTCCATTCTGTCACAGTACACTGATACTTCCCCTCCTCCTCTTCACCCCCAAACAAGCTCAGCATTGGTAGAACAAAGATACAGAATTTAAAGGGTATTTCCAAAAAGAGTCATATCACCAATCCATCTACTGTTGAGAAAGACAGTATGATTACAGGACCGTAAGGATGCAAAGATGAACCCTAACTAGACACAAAGAATTCTCGGTATATAAAGACTTTATAGAGTAAAATTGAGAGTGCCAGCTGAAAAAAAAAAACCCATTTCAAGGCTATTTGTATTTGGGACACTATGTACAGCCCACCACTGTAACTGCAGCAAAACTCAGAATAAGTATCCTTCTATTTTTAAATGAAGAACTACTACTCTTCTAGACACAAAAACTAGAAAAGTAGTAGTACCACTACTGCTTGATGCAGTTATAACAAAGGATATGGACAATCATGATCTGAAGTATACCCTCAGTACAAAAACACCAGAAAGAACCATACTAGATCACTGGGTTGTAAAGTCTGTTAAGTCATCCAGTTAGGTGGCTGCATTGTACCTTGTTGTCTGGCCATTGAAGGTGGTTCAATGGTACAGAAGAAGACAGGCTCAGGGACCTCAACACCTGCCAGCAGAAGACTGTCTACACCACTACCAGACCTCTTCTTTTCCCCAGCATCCCTTCCAGCTCGGCGTGCTGCAGCAACAGCTGAAGCCTTTGATGACACTATGGTATCTCCAGTGGCACTCTAGAGATCAACAAAGGAAGTGATGTGAAAAAAAAAACAACACCAAACTCAAAATGTATGCTAAAGCTGGTTACATTTTAGAAAATCTGTATAAATGAGATTCATGCAGCCTATTCAGATAGTAAGAAATTATTAAACTAATAGAAGCAAGCACAAAACACATTTCTTTGAACTTGAAACTGTTCCTTTTGGGTAACTGATTCAGACCATCATTCCCCTTCCCCACAGGAGGTCTCTTGTGATATTACACTGTATTTTAAGAGTTACAGTATTAATACGAGCCCAACCCTAACAAAATACACCTTCAGCTTTCAGTCCTTTCCAATCAGCACTGAAGTTTCCAGGTCAATTACTGATATTTGTAGACTGTGGTATTTAATTTTAGGAGGAAGTACATCTAAACGTACTTCAAATAAAGCAAGTTTACATATGTCACCACAATCAAGAACATCAGAGATATGATATCATAGAAGTAGAAAGCACACTAGTGAAACAAGCTCCTTTACAGTACCCGTATTCTTCATTACCTGTTTTAACCCAACAGTCAGAGCAATGTTGCCAGGCATTAGTGATGGTATTTCAATCTGCTGATCAGCAAAAGGCAGGAGCAGCCGGCTCATTCTCTCTCTGAAAATTAAATTCTCTGTTACTCAGGACTTTAACAGGCATTCCAATACTACATAGAACCACACCTCTATCTTACTCACGTGCAACTTTTGTTAATATTATATACAGCGGACTGAGGTTTCAATGAACCTGAGTAAACACGAACAAAAACTAGTGGTCCACGACATTTATCATGAAGAACTTTGAATGCCAGGGCACACAGATCATCCTTGTACCACTGTCTGCAAAATAGAAAGCACAACAAAAAGCATACTTGTAGGATTTATCTGCTCACAAGCATATTTATCTAAACTTTCACTCATTTAAGAGGTGATATGCTTCTTACTGCAATGTTAGTGGAGGCAGATTTTCAAAACCTGTAATTTGTACCAAAAAATAATAATCTAAGCAGTTCCACCTCCAATAGGACACGTTATGTAAGATGTTATGTGATTCAGACAATACTAAACAGGATTCCTAGATCATGTTTTTGTGAAATGACAATGTCCTCAGATTAAAAAAAAGACTAAAGAACTCCAAAGTGCAAGTTTGACATTTGGAGATAAATGCATCCAATTCCAGCAGAACTGAACAAAGCAGGTTCAGTACTCAAGTGTATTTTTCTGTCCACACATCTCTACTATTACTTAATACCTAAAGACAGTAAATATTTTTTTAAAATATGAATGCTTTTTTAATATATTTCATTTTCTGCTTTTGTGTTTTCCTATTTATCTTTCCTTCTTTTTTTCTGAATCTCCTTTTCTACCTGTACTTACAGAAACTCATATGAACGCTCATTAGGTGCAGGCAGGTACAAAGTAATAGCATCCAGTAATGGCTGCACCCCTTTGTTCTTCAGCGCACTGCCACAGAGCACAGGGACAGCCTTCTGAGCTAGCGTGATTCTGCGGATAGCAGACTGCAGCTGCAAAAAAAAATTATCTTCTGTTAATACATGATCTACAATTTAGTTGCACTCCAACTATTAGATACTGCTAACCAATCTCCAAAAAGCTAAAAAGTATGTTTGTAAATACATCACTCATCCAAAACCCTTTCACCGCTTTTAGCAAGCTCCAAACCATAAACCCAAACATTTAGATGCTAAAACAGAAGACACTGGCTTTAAGAATTCTAAACATTGCACACAAATCTGCTGCTGTTCTTGTTATAACAATCCTTTGAATTCAGTATGTTGTAACTCACTGCTTTCAACATGCAGTGTCTAAAGATCCAACCATTTCAAAGTAGCTGAGATGCTATTTTTGTTAGTGAGAATCAGCAGCTCAGTCACAAACTGCACTGAGTCTACCTGAAAGTTCCATTCACCTTTCCCTAAACTCTTTTGTAGCAGTCTAACTTCCAAAAAAACAGAAAACCCCACCTTCCTAAATAAATGTACCCAACTTTTAAAATAAAACCTAGCATGCCTAAGAATCATAGCATATCTTTATAAAATTCCTACTAACTCTGAATACATTGTTCTACATCCACACTACTGTTAATTTACTGTGTAAATGGTGTGATCTCATTTTATTGAAAAATCTGCAAAATCATAATCTGCATGTGTCAAGGAAGAATAACCCAAACCCTTGCAATAAGAACTAGTAAACACTTGTAAATGTAAAAAAATACCTTGTCAGCTGGTATTAAGTCAAAATTTTCACTATTTTCTCCTAGAACCAGTTCAGCAAATTCATCATCCAGATCTGCAACCTTCAACAGAATAGTTCTTTATTATTTGGCATACAGCAGTTTCACAGAAAAGTTACATATCTAACTTACTTAAAATATATAGCCAAACAGAGCAGAAACAACGCCTTTAAAGACATCAGCAATTATAAATTCAGATCATATAAAATTATGGAAATGAAGGCTTCAAGAAAGGATGGAGGGAAAAAACTCAGGGAAGCCTGAAGTAAGCAGCAAGCAACCTTTACAAGCCAACAAACATTGAGCAAGAAGAAACAGACAAGCATCATGGCATTTTGGCCTTCTTCATGTCAAGGGTTTGTAGGTCCAAGAGCATGTCTCTGTTTTCAAATTGTACCAGTTAGCTTGACATGTAACTTAACTCCTTAACCATCTAACATACTGCACTGTCACAGGTTCAGGACACCCAAGCACAGGAAAGCACTTTGCCCTCTCTATTGGCTACACACCAATTGGCCAAATTCTGAAATAAACCCTTGATAAGAAATTAGAAGTCTTATCAAGTTAACAATTAAAACATGAAAGATAAAGGAAATAGTTCATTTAATTAAGTGAAAGTAACGTGTGCAAAACGGCCAGTATTCAAAATGCTAGTTTACAGGGTTTTGATAAGGAATATAAAGAGCACAGAAAGCATTTAAAAAAATGTTTTACAAATACAAGGTTATCTCAATTATCACACTACTGGTACAGCCCTTCCTCCTTCAGGAAGGGCCCAGAAAACAAAGGGGAAAAAACCAATACTATTCTTACAAACCTTTCTACCTGACAACACATTTCTTAAGAAAAAAGGCTGGGTATTAACACTGCCATTTCAAAACCTACTAAGTTTGAAAACCAGATTGTGTATATGTTCTACTGAAGTCAGAGCAATATAAAATAGATCTCTACAATTTCAAAGGAAACAGAACTACCATAATCTGTTTATGCACTTGCACGATATTCAAAGTTGGGTGGATGGCAGCCTCTCCAACAAAAGGATCGATTTATTTAAGGATCAATTGAGCTGCTTCTAATGCAGCATTTAGTGTCATTTTGACCAGGCTGCAACATCCCATCCAGCTTTTAGCTGTCATTTCAAAAGAGTATGGATACCCTGCAGGTTTCAAGTCACATTTGTCATGTTTCTTGTAAATGTACCAAATATATTTTGGCATCTAAGACAGTACAAACACCATCTGCTTTTAGCTTCCCCAGCACAAAAGAGACAGACAAATTGTAGGAATTCCATTGGAAAACCACTAATGGGGCTGGAGGCCCAGAGAGACAGGTTTGTCTGGCTTGGAGAAGCTAAATCGGGATGCAAATACTGTATCTTACTATTTAAACTAGTAGTAGTGGCCCTTCTTCAGAGAAAACAGAATCAGATTCTCCTCAGAGGTACACAAGGAAAGAACCAGCCTGGCAGTTCCAGCTTGCACCACAGTAAAATCCCACTTGACATAAAGAAATTATGGTCAAGCACTGGGAAAGGCTGCCTACAGAGAATCATCATCCCTTGACTTGAAAACTCAACTGAACAAGCCTGAACAAGTCGACCTGCTTTAAGCAGATCACTTAACCAGACACCTCCAGAGGTCTCTTTCAGCCTACTTTTCCTACTGCTCTGAGTAATGGGTTTAAATATATTATGTATTTACTTTAGAACTTTACTTGTTCTATTAAGGTATTTCTTGCATCCTGGACCTCTTGGAACAGGTTTGGATCATCAGTCTCCAGCAGCAGTTTTCGCTCAAAATTTTTTCCGTCATCCACATCAGAAGTAGGTTTCCAAATTATTCGCTCCTTAGTCACAACATCAACCAGTCCTCTGAAGGTCTTGGCTTCCCCAATAGGCAACTGCAAATCAAACTGAGACTTTAGACTCATGGAAAAAAATTAAGAAAGTAGTTCCATTCAAAAGAAATGAAACGAGCATTTAATTTCTAAGCTTACCTGTAACAGTAAAGGTTTTGTCTTCAACTTTTGTTTGATGCTCTCAACAGCATATGTAAAACTACAGAAAAGATACTAAGGTAAACAAAACTTCATGATATTAGTATGATAGGCTCACCCTTCCCTACTTACTCAAAAATTACTCCTAGAATTATATAAAAATATGCATTTCCATAACCAAAGAAGTATATAGTATTAACATAATTGGGTTGCTCTATGCTTAATGGAAAATGCTAGACATTCCCTTATAAGCTTCTTAACAATGATTAAAATAACTGCCTGAATACCTTGCCCTGTTTTTGTCCATCTTGTTTAAAAAGCAAATTCGTGGTATCTGGTGTTTGTCCGCTTGTCTCCAGACTGTCAGAGTTTGTGCCTAAAGCAAAACACAAAATGGAAACATTAGGGTCAACAGCTGCACTACATGCTCCCCAACACCACTGAAGGTCTGAGTTGAGAGTAGAGAAGGGAACTGTGTTGCACATTGTGAGAATCCCATTTCTAGCATCACAGATGAACTCCAAAAGCAGCTTTGTCTTAGCTTGTCTCTCAGCTGGTGTCATTTTCTTTTCTGCACTAAGGGCATGCAGGCATAGTGGCAAGGGAATGTGAAGAGAAACTAAGCATTATGGGGGGCATATATGGGGAAAACTCTGTAATGCAGTGACTTTATGCTTTATTGCCAAATTACTTAGGCACACACCAAGGCAAGCATTTCTGTGGCAACACATACAACACTAAAAACTACTGTGGTTTTAACAGTAATTTGTGCACGGCTGAGCCATTTATCATATGTATTTTTATTTGAAGGCATATAGAAAAATCAGTTCAGATTCATTAATAGTCTCTTACCACTACAAGGAATAATGTAAGAACTTGCTACAGAGTTTTAGAAAAAAACAAGAAGATCTAATTGCTTTGTTTTTGAGGGTGGAGGCAATTACTCAGTTCAGGTTCATATTTAGTGGCACCTACATGTTTTCCAGTAAGAAGTTAAATAATGTGACTTACAGTGATTAGGAGTTCCCTCATCCAGGAAAAACCTATGTCCCATGCAAGAGGGACTTCACATGTAACTTTTCTACAGGATTGAACTACTGAAACACCGCATGCTGTAGAAAGTCCAGTTCTAGCTTGCCTCCACTTTTTCTGCGCTCTGTTAAAAAGGACACTGGGGAGGAAGAAAACGTGCCTGAAAATTATCTATTTTCTACATGAAATGTGAAAATGAGAAATTGGCCTATATTAATTTCATTCCATTTGTGGAGCTAGTCAGAAGCATTCACCTCAATCAACAGTTGTAAAAGACAGCAACAAAATAACAAAACCATTCCAAACTTATAATGATAATCACACTTGCTGTTCATTACCACAGAATTTGTGCGCACCACATGATTTAAAATTAAATCTCAGCTTCCTGAAGCTGAATTTTTATAAAAGCATTGAGAGAATACAGAGAAAAATCTCTGTACATTATTTCCGCCTGATTGAAGTCATTAAACACTGCAGGAGAGTTTCATTACGAGTCACTGGAGATAAAATCAGAGAAAACTGGGAAGGCACATTCACCCTCTAAGAGAATTTGTAACTGTGGAAACTACACGGTGAGATGCCGTTGCTATTCCCCAGATAGGATGTGGTCAGCATGCCTGACTTCCCACACAATACATGCTGAGCAGAGTGAAGACCCTGTGTCCAGGTTCTGTTTAAATCCTTGCAAGAGAGGGAACTCAGTGGTACGCTGTAGCTGGCAAACCACACAGGAGCTGTCAACCAAGGGAGAAAAAGGTGACCTTAGATGTAACACTAATATTACCCAGCTAGAAGGTACGACCACTCCCACTGAACATGATGCATGACTGCAGTCACTGAAGCTCCACTTAGATGCAAAAATAGTATTAAAGTAAATTAAAAATGGGGAGAAGTTGGCTCCTGGGAACTTCTGGGATCAGACAACAGGCTGAACTTGTCCTCATTCCTACAGCGACATCTATTGGGTAAAAACTGTATTCTGTCCATGCTGAGTGACTAACTCAAGCTAGTTTTGGTTAGGGATTAGAGCTGGTTAGCATATTGCTTTCAAGACACTTTTGCAGCCAAATGCTATCACCAGAAGTCTTCAAACCTTAATGTAACAGTTTTCAATTACATTAATGAGGAGTGCTATTCCATAAACTGCATAAACTGTTAAGTCTTAGTCCTTTAAGGGCGCTAACAGTTGCTGGCAGCAGGTAACATACTGCACTGTGAAGGCCCAGGATCTCTCTTAACCTGTTGGCATGTCTTCCTGGATCTTTCCTGAGGCACCAACAGACCAATTAACGACCCCTTAGGAGGGTGTCTTTCTGTTTGCATATGACCCTGAACAAGGTAATTGAACCCTGCTCTGATCCAGTAGATTGTTCAGTGAAGGGTCCCTGGGTCTCCATAACAGAACACTGAG
Source organism: Melozone crissalis (assembly GCF_028551555.1). Taxonomy (NCBI): domain Eukaryota; kingdom Metazoa; phylum Chordata; class Aves; order Passeriformes; family Passerellidae; genus Melozone; species Melozone crissalis. The sequence continues at coordinate 49,277,593 of NW_026535783.1, forward strand.
AGACTGAATTGGGCACAAGGATTTAAGCTTTCCTGGGGAACTGAAAGACTAATCAAACACAAAGGGTTTGAGAAAATCTCTCCCCTTTACCATGACAGACTGCACACACACACACACAAATTATAACAGTTGATTTTACCTCAACACCAGCTGAAGCATCAAATACTGCTACGGCTCCATCTAGGACTCTTAAACAACGCTCAACTTCCACTGTAAAGTCCACATGGCCTAAAAAACAATCTTCCTTTTATACCATCATAATTCAAACAGGCACCATCAATAGGTCATTACACATTTAAACAACATTTTTTTTTCTTTCAAATAAAGTCAAAACAACTTTTTCTTTACTTGCAGAGAAATACACCTATCAGTCTTTGAAATAAACAAGATTATTATAATGCATACATAGAACTGAGAACGATTTAACGTGGAAACATCTGAGCTCACTTTATACAGCTAGGAGTCAGCAAGTAATAATTATCCAAAGCTGAACAGAGCTTAGTATAGGTGTTTTTATGGATGCAATTAAACCAATTAAATTTTGCACCACATTTAAGACAAAGACACTCTGTGACACTCCACCTCACCCTCTCTCCCTTAATACATGAGTGCAACTAAAGAACAGTACCTGGGGTGTCAATCAGATTGATTCTGTAGTCCTTCCAGTCAAATGTAACAGCAGCAGACTGAATGGTAATACCACGTTCTCGTTCTTGTGCCATAAAATCTGTCACTGTGTCTCCATCATCAACATCTGCAAACAGAAACCAGGACTGGGTAGGTAATCAACTCAAAATCTGAAATTGTCTTTGAATACAGATGTCAAGAGAGAGTTGGAAATAGTCTCTTTTACATGTGTGTATATATACATATATATATATATATATATATATACACGCACACACACACAGATGTATGTGTGTGTGTGTGTGGCTGTGTGTAAGCTACGAAAATTAGCCTTTTTGAAAACATTACAATGCCAGGTAATTTACCCAGGCTCCCTTTCCTAGGAATAAATGCCCTGCAAGTAAAAGACAAGCTATTCCAACAACCTTTTTGTTGTTCTTAATCCCAGTAGCACCATGAGCACCTTAAAAATTAAACAAAGTCCAAAATCATGAACAAACTACAACTTTAAAAAACCTGGCTGCACTCACTGTATGGAATGTGACTGACATTTTGAAATTTGATAATCAAAAGGTAATTAAATCAAAAGTAAAGTACAAACAAACAAACCACCAAGTAAGAGGCTGGGCTTTGCTTACTTTTTAATAACAAGAGAAGCAGCTAACATTTTTAAATTAGCGGGATCCTGAGTATCAGTCATATACAGTTGCGAACAGGGTATAAAACTTAAAATGTCAAAACGAAACCCAAACAGAGGCTGCTGTGAGCATTTCAATCTTGAAGAATTCTATTGAACTTGCTGTAGCAAAGAAGTCTTTCTGTGTCATGGCTTTCAAAAGAAATGGATACTTTTTCTTACTCTGCCCTCTTCACAGATCAAAAAAGAACTCAACAAACTGCTTTACCAGAATAGGCAATTAGCAACCAGCAAAATAAGGAGATTCTGTAATTAAATGTTAAATAAAACATAACATGCTGAAAGTAAAAGAAAAATATCAACCTATGATATCTAAAATCAAAACTGCCTTAGTGCAAAAAGGAACATGCATTAAAATTCAATTAAACTGCAGCACAACTTTGGAACAACTGCCTCCTACATGAGATATTCCATCAGCAACTGTACTGCATGTAATGGTACACTATAAATTTCTTAAACCTAATGAAATACAAAAAGCATTTCTAACCTCCAAGTGTTCTTATATATCCAGAATAATACAGCATTCTCTCTGTTGTTGTAGTTTTGCCTGCATCAATGTGGGCCATAATGCCAATGTTTCGGATTCTGCATTAAGTGAAAACATTGTGGTTAGTGCAGTCATTTTTTAAGCCTGTGATAATTCTTATTTGTATAATTAATATTCCCCAAGAACAGCGCACCAGATTAATAGCATTGTTTCTCTGCTTCATATCTGATATAGTGTACACTCTAACACTGAAAAATGTCAGTATTGATATGGTGGATTTTCTTCAAATCAATAGTACTGAACAGTGTTGCAACAGGTTTCCAAGCTCCACTTCATGGAAGACCCCCTCTTGGGATCATGCTCACCCATCTGCCCTCCCGACAAACAGAAACAGCCCCTCCTCTTTCTTATCTATCCTAATCCCTGGTGCTCTAAACAACCTATTGCATAGATACGCTTTACACCCCAAATACAGCACACCCAAGTTCCCATGAAGCTGTCCTTGATCCCGTTCAGCCTACTCTTCCTTCCTGAAGTACTTCACCAGTAGCTTCCAAAACTGCTTTGCTTGTTTTGCACAGCACAGCTTGTGATCAGCCCCATGTTCACCACTAATGCTGCCTTGACCTCACCCTCAGGTACACTTCCAAGGGAACTTCATCCCTAAGGCACTTCTTTGGCAGCTTAGCCCCTAATTGCCTTCCCCTCATCAAACGTGCCATGAAAACAAAGCGCACAGCCCTGCCTACCCGCAGCCCTCTAGCTACCAAGACATCCTTCCCCCTTCTCCACCTCCCAGCAATACCATGGATTGGGAGCTTCCCTAACAGCCTGGTTTTGGTTAGGATGGTGCAAGCAAGGGACAACACAGGACCTTTGTGCCACGAGCAAGCACTCTCTACTGGAATGCCACAAGGGTAAAGGTAAGCAAGTACTAACTTTATATTAAACATGCACATCAGACAGGTATGGCAACAACCTACAATGCTTTATCACATCAACTGTTCTGACTGAAATTACATACCAACAATAAACTAGCTTGATGTACCTGGATATATGAGGATTAATGACAGAATGCAGAGACTTAACATCTCCTGGAAACAAAAAAAAGAAAATAAGAAAAAACTTTTCAGACAGAATCCAATGTGGAAATATATTTAAGAAAACTTCTAAAAACCTTATTTAAAAAAAAGATTCAGAGCCACAAGTCATGACAATCTGTAATCTCTACCACCTCAAATTTTTAAAGATATGAACCTAATTTTAAATAAACCTCTCCCCATCTCAAAAAAAGAGAAATGGTTGAGAAAACAGCTGTAATTTAGAAAGAACAGAAAAAAGGCAACACAGGAAAGTATCATCATCTTACTCTGCAGAAGCATATCTCAGTTCAAGACAACTGTAATGTTGACATTCATCTGAACTGGTGATTAGATAATTAGTTTGAAAAGTTATTTCTTCTTTAAGCCTTAAAGCTATACAGCATAACTCTCAGGGATAAAAGGCAAGCTAAACTGTGCTGAGAAAATATGGGACTGGGAAGTTTTAAAAGCTATTTTCTTGCAAGATACGTTCTTTCTCACACAGCTTAACTATAAAATAAGTTGTCACAGTAATTTTTTATGAAACTAACCCAAATTCAGTTCTTCAAGCTACTGAAGTTGTGTTTCAGGAAAAAAGTAATATAGTTCATCCTTGATAGGCCACACAGAATTCAACAATATTTAAGCCAACATTCTTTTACCACCTACAGATCATCAGTCTTATCACCTGACTTCTAATTACATGTACCTTTGCTGATTATTGCTTTCTAAAGGCTTTATACTGTGAATATACTGAGAAAAGAGCAGCAACAGAAAACTCTTCAGTCCTTGAACTAAGTGCTCTATTTATGTTTCATGCATTAAATTCTAGAAAAAATGACCAAAAGAATACAATAAAACAGAAACTTTACAGAAATAGAAAGAATTTCTTATTTTTATTCACTTTTAAATTAATCCTTACTATAAAGAAAACCACATAAACTTATACCTGGTGCAGAACTGTAGTTTCTCAGACTACAGCTTCGCTGTGTCACACCCATGACTCTTGTTTTTGTATTTCTGAAATACATGTACTTGAAAGAAAAAAGAATTATACAGAACATTAATTGTTATGACTAGCTACTTTGCAGCCACATTTCTGGCAGCTGTAGAAAAATAATCTCAAAAAACAAATCTACAGAAACAGATATTGTTGCTGGGTATTTATATAAGGTCAAAAAAACAACTATTTAAAATCAGATGCTTGAAGTTGATGTCCACTGAGGTTTAAACCAAGTTTAAACTGAGGTTTAAACCAAAGTTGATCCAAATAGTATTTGGGATAATCAGTAAAAATTTACGGCAGCATCAAAAATATTTTTCAATTGCCAAAAATTTTTAAATACGTCTAATTACTTTTGTCAATAATTTAACAATTACAAGAGTTAAGCAGTCAAAAAATTTACACAAAATTTACAAATTCAGTTCCCAATTCTGAAGTCCCATTCCAAAATGAAAGTATGGATTGTCCAGAGGCCAACCATCAAAGACAAAAAAACCCAAACAAAAACCAACACATCAATTAAAAAAGCTTACTCAGAATAACACAAGTGTTTCCCCTGCTCACAGAGGAAGTATCAAAACGGGGGGAAAAGCTTACCTTATTGCACAAACTTGATGACTTCAATGCATTCACTGAAAATTTCCCCATAATTCTCAACATTCTGCCTCCCGTCTCTAAAGCTGTTCCCTGGCAAGGTAAGTAAACGTTGTATAAAATGTTTCTGACAGGAAACAGGCTAACCATGTTCCTCTGACATAACTCAATCACAAAACTTCATTCTTTTTCATGGGAAATCAGGTTAATATTTTTCAGGTTATTGCTTTGCAAGTTAAATCAGTGTCAGATCTGTAATAACAATATTATTAAGTCTTAACAATGCAGCATGAATGCATGCCCACAAACACTAAATATATTTCTCACGGAAAAATTAAAGCAGAATAACGAAAATTAGAGAATTTACACTCACTCTCAGATAAGTTCCAGAGCTGGTGAGCAAAGTGCAAATAGCTTTTCTAGTCTTGAAGAACGAAGGATGGCAGGGAAAAGTACCTATTTAGGTCAGAGACAATAGAAAATATTAAGTACTATGACCTTTTAGGCATAGCCAAGTGCAGCAGCGTCAAAAGCATTCCTAGATGGCTGTCGGTTATTAGAGGAGACATCACTGTCCAGCTCCCGTGACTTTCTGTTTCGGAGTAGTTTCACAATGCAGAGTAAGGGCTCCGCGCACACGCTCACCTCCACTCCCTCATCTTGCGATTCGCACACGTCTCCTGATGGTGCCAGCGCAGTTTGCTGAGCGGGGGAGCGAGAGGGGCGCGCTGCCTTCACGTTGTCCGTGAAGAGTCCGCAAGCCGAGCCCAGCCGAGTCCCGCCAGACGCCGACCCTCGGAGGCTCTCTGCAAAGCGACACCGCCTTCCCGGCCGCGTTCCGAACCCCCGGGGCGTTTCGTGCGCTGGCTCCGGGTCACCTTCTGCTCCCGAACCGCCCCCTCGGCCCGGCCCGCGACTGCGCCGGACCTGCCCCGGCAGCGCAGCCGCCGGAAGGCAACCTGCTTCTGCCTTCCCCCGCTACCCCACCTCCCTCCCGCGTTCCGCTCTCCCGCCACAACCTGACAGACCAGGCAGCAAAAAGCGCCTATTGAACCTCTCTCGCTCTGTTTCTCCCCCTCTCCCTGGCCTCGCCAAGCCCGGCGCGAGGCCCTCGGGAGACGCGGACCGCAGCCTCTCCGCGGGGAGGAACTAAACAGGCGCACGGAAGCGTTTCCACTCGGCGCCACTTTCCAGAAGGCCCGCCCTTTCCGCCGCGGAGGAGGCCGCGGGGCTGCCGACATGGTGGGAGCCGGCGCTGGGGGATGCGGCCGCCGCGGGCGCGGGGCGCGGGGTCGGGCGGCGGGATGCAAACGGCGGTGCAGGGGAGGGATGGGAGACTGCGGGAGGCCGGGTGGGGCCCGCAGTGAGGGTACCGCCGTCGGGCCGCGGCCTCCCCGCATGCGGCGGAGGAGCCGTCACCGGCCCGCGGGCGGCCGTGCCCGCTGACCGCGCTGCCTTTGTGCCCACAGCCGCAGAACGAGCACATCGAGCTCCACCGCAAGCGCTATGGCTACCGGCTGGACTACCACGAGAAGCGGAGGAAGAAGGAGGGCCGGGAGGCGCACGAGCGGTCCCGCAAGGCCAAGAAGATGATCGGGCTGAAGGCGAAGCTGTACCATAAGCAGCGGCATGCCGAGAAGATACAGATGAAAAAGACGTGAGTGTCCGCCTCCTCTCTGATACCGTCCCGTCATCTTGACGCTAGAAGGATGAGATGAGGCGTTGATATTGTTACAAAGAGCTCATTATTGCTTGAGTCGCATGTTATGGTCTTAAATAGCGATCAGGATGTAGAAGGAAGGGGGCTTTGCCGCAGCAGACACATTTCAGTGTCCCTCTCTTTTAAATGAATGTTAACAATTTAGCTTCTAGAAGTACTTCCTGAGGCAAGTGTTGATGGGCAGTAACCGTGACTAATGTAATCATGACAAAAAAAGTGAATGCAATTCTTTGGAGCTTTTATATCAGCTGCTGTGTTACTGTAACAAGAGGCAGTATTTTTTAGTGGTCAATAGCAAATATACAGTAGCATACGAAGTATTTAAGCAGAAGATGAGGCCTGTCTGCAACGATAAACAGCAGTGTCAATAATAGACGATAAAAGCATTTTTCTGTAAATTTTATCTGTTATCCAGAACTTGAAATCAAAGCTGTTAATGATGCCTGAAAACTAGGCAAGAAAGTAGTACTCCATAGTGTAAAGCCTGTAGAGCAGGTCTTTGTTTATTCGATGCTGGGAGTGAGGGGGACAGCTGCACCACAAACTCACCTGTCCGTTTTTTTCACAGAGAAAAGCTTGTCTGCTTTTCTTACTTAATGCGCACATTACACTTTCGTAGCCTTCATTTTGCGACATAGTTTCTAACTGCATGATTACGTGAGCCCTTGTAGCACATGCATGGTTTCCGCAGGAGGTGGTCGCCAGCCTCCTGGTGGTTGTTTTTGGTGCAGGCTCCTTGGTCTTCCTCAGCCTTGAACTTTTCACCCCAGTTCCTGCAGGTGCTCTGTAATATTGTCTGGTCCAGTAGCCAGTGGTTAGCTTTCTGCAGTTAGCTTGTTGTGCTAAATTTGCAGGTTATTAAAACATGCTTCATTCACATACCCTGCTACAAAGTAACTACTTCTTTCTGCATAGCTACAGCTTTTTGCATAGCTCAAGCATTATCTTGTTGCCTTGGCATCATTAACATTCTCATTAATTGCTAATGAACTTCATACCTATCCACCGTGTAGTTTTTTCTGGTTTCAAAGTGTAGATAGCTGCTTTCCTCTGCTACTTTTAGAGGTGATGGGTTTATCAACCCGTTATTAGTTTGTGGGTCTTTTCTTCCCCCCAGTAAACAGCCTCAAAATTAACAAAACTTGGCTCCTCTTACAAACACACATTCCTCACATGTGTAAGCATTGCCATCAAATCTCAGAAGAGGCATAGAATGGGGGTTTTTTGTCAGCAGAGGGGAAGGCTGCCCTCTCTCAAAGTGCTTGGCTGTTTGCTTTGGGTCGCACAGAAATTCCTTAAAGAGGTGCATGTCTTTCTTGTGTTTCTGTCCTGGTAGGAAATGACAAGATTAAGTGAAATTAGTAGTTTTCCTTGAAAATTATTTAGTATTATTCCATATATATATATATAATTCCTATATATATATATATAATTCCTTAAATATTAATATATAATACTTCACAAATACCTCTTAAAGAAAACTTTGAGCAGGCACAGGCTAAGTTAAAATGGTATATCTAAAAATAAGTCTTTTTCCTTGTGTTGTTAATATTGGTTTTCTTTCTTTGCAGCATTAAGATGCATGAGAAGAGAAATACAAAGCAGAAGAGTGATGAAAAAACACCCAAAGGAGCTGTACCAGCATACCTGCTGGACAGAGAGGGCCAGTCCCGGGCCAAGGTCCTCTCTAACATGATCAAACAAAAAAGAAAGGAAAAAGCTGTAAGTAAATGTATCAAAGTTCAGATACCTAAAAGAACAATAACCACTTTATATTGCTGATGCCAAGGTTATGTAACAAGCAAAGACTGATTAAAACATGAAATCTTGAGTGACTGAACATTTTAGGACAATGTGAGCAAATGCAGTATCTTGGTTTTTGGACCTTTAAAGTGCTAATTAAATAAGTGGCTATGAGTTGCATAACAACTATGGTCTAACCCTTTGCTTTCCAGAAATTTGATTTTGTGCTTTGTTTTTTCCCCTTTCATTTAAATATGTGACAGGTAAGAATATTGACCTTTTTTTGTTTTGTTTTACCCTCCTTCCAGGGGAAGTGGGAGGTGCCTGTGCCAAAAGTTCGTGCACAAGGAGAAACAGAAGTTTTAAAGGTGATTCGTACAGGAAAGAGAAAGAAGAAGGCATGGAAGAGGATGGTTACAAAAGTTTGTTTCGTTGGAGATGGCTTTACTAGGAAGCCTCCTAAGTACGAGCGATTCATTCGACCAATGGTAATGTTTTAGAGCCTTAAAGAACATTTAAGTAATAATTCTTTTGAGTTACTGCTTTGATTTTCTGTGTTAAAGAAACTTTCTTGTGTGATTATGCACTTGATCATTACTCATGTAGAACACTCCTGTTGGTTTCCTTGCCAAAATATAAACCTCTAATAGCATGGCGGGTGGGGAGATGCCTCTAGAGTGCCAGTCTATGTTGAAATTCCTGCTTTTTTTCCTATAACTCATATGATGCTAGTAAGTTAAAGCTATAAGCTTTTGAATTAGCATAGGAAAATCTTTTTCAAAAATACTTAGCATATATTTGAAAGATGACGGTGTCTTTTTCAAGCTGCACTGATTCTCTGAACTGCAGAAGCCCACTCTGTTATAGGATTTCAGAATTCCCTCCTTTTGGCTTAAATAAGCTTGAAGCACAGTTGTGACTGTGAAGGGAGGAGCTGTGCCTCCAGTCCAGCCTTTACTTACTCAGCTGCAGGAGCAGCGCCTGGGTTCTATCAGCCTGGCAGCACACAGGCAGAAGAGCTGGATTCAGTGAGATAGTGTTGGTTTTATATAAAGAGCCATTCCTGTTTCCTTCCAGGAGTCAACAGTCACTGTGCAGGCTGCCCATTGAATTGTCTTCACTGCTAGTTTGATGGTCTTACACACCACTCTTGGAAAGATTTTTTTGATACAGAAAAATAGGGTAAAGTACCCTCTATGAAGTGCAGGTCACTAGATAAAAACTGCTCTAGGAGATGGGTATTTCATATTTTGTCATACTTCTTCATGGAACAGAAATTGTCCAAGGCAACAAGTATTATTGTTGGGCTGCTACTAAAAATTGACATCCTGAAAACATACATGGAAAGCCTTATCTTTTTATTAACCAGATTTTAAAATAAGTCTGTCAGTCTACAATAGGTAGATGGCATTCTGTATTCTAAGTTGTTTCATTCTTCCTAGTCTTTCTAAACATATAGAGATGAGGACATAATTCCCAGTGTTTAACTAGATCAATTGTGAGAGTTTAAAGCAAATATTAACTCATTCTAACACTCTTTATGCAACAGGGCTTACGTTTCAAGAAGGCACATGTGACACATCCTGAACTTAAAGCTACTTTTTGCCTGCCTATCCTTGGTGTAAAAAAGAATCCATCATCTCCTTTGTATACACAGCTGGGAGTAATTACTAAGGGTACTGTCATTGAGGTGAACGTGAGCGAGCTTGGCCTTGTGACACAAGGGGGCAAAGTTATCTGGGGTAAGTAAATTTAACTAGTTATACTGCTGAACTATAACTAACCTAACTTTTTAAAGTTTTTGATCTTCATTGCATCATGTGTTGTCAAGATCTCATCCTCTAGTCATAGTTGATGGATTGTTAAAAGTTAGGTTTGGGCTGTAGCAGAAGCAACTAATAGCAACTCTAAAAATACATGCTTTAAGTGTTAATCTTGTGCTTTCCATTCACACTTGCAAAATCAAATTGGATAAAGTTCAGAGCAAAGACTCAGCTTACTTGCTTGTATATCATATTGAGCAATATCACAAATCTGTTACCATGTGAACCATGAGCAATTGAATTACACTTGCAGTGGAAGTTCTGTGTAGGAACCTCATTAACAGATTCTGCACCTGGGATGGGGCATCCATGGTTATATGTATGGACTGGGAACAGTAGGCTGGAAAGCAGTGCCATGGAAAGGAACATGGGGGCCCTGGTTGATGTCAAGTTAAACATGGTCAGCAGTGCCCTGGCAGCCAGGAGGGCCACCCGTGTCCTGGGGGCATCAGCCAGGCAAGGGAGGGCATTGTCCTGCTGTGCTCTGCACTGGGGCAGCCTCACCTCGAGTGCTGGGGGCAGCTCTGGGTGCCACAGTGTAAGAGAGATACAAAACTATGGGGGAGTGTCCAAAGGAGGGCCACAAACATGGTGCAGGGTCTGGAGGGGAAGCTGTTTGAGGAGGGGCTGAGGTCATTTGGTTTGTTCAGCCTGGAGCAGAGGAGACTAAGGGAGATGTCACTGTGGTCTTCAGTGTCCTCACAAGAGGAAGCTGAGGGGCAGGTCCTGATCTCTTCACTCTTATGACCAGTGACAGTGGTGTAAGGTGACAGGATTTCAGGTAATCGCACCAAGCTGAGTCAAGGGAGGTTTAAATTGGTATCAGGAAAAAGGTTCTTCACCTAGGCTGTGGCTGAGCAATGGAACAGGCTCCCCAGGGAAGTGATCACAGCACCAGCCTGACAGATTTCAAGAGGCATTTGAACAATGCTTTCAGGCACATGCTGTGATTCTTGGGGGTGTCCTGTGCAAGGCCAGAAGTTGGACTCAATGATCCTGGTGGATCACTTCCAGTTTAGCATATTCTGTGATCTTCATAGGATCAGACAGACTTCATTTAACAGAGGAGTTCACTTGGACAGTAGGAAACCTAAGGGTTTTTTTTTTAATCTCAGAACTCTCAGAACTCTAAATGATCCATTTATAAAAAAAGAGCCTTAATATAATGTTTTGGGAACATAAGTTTACAGGTCAGTAGAAGGTAGATTTAGATTTCAAAATGCATTTGAGTCCCTGTGCTGTAGGGACTTGTTGATTGAATTTGCAAACATAGAAAGATCTAATCTGTAAGAACTACTTCTAGGTTTTGTACACATGTAATTCCCTTTTCTCTCTAGGAAAATACGCCCAAGTAACTAATAATCCAGAAAATGATGGCTGTATTAATGCAATTCTACTTGTTTAAATTGGATACCAAGTGTTGGATGTGGACACCTACAAAATAAGTGGACTTTACCCAAATTTACAAAATCTTTGGAACCTTCAGCCATTCCAGAAGAGTGACCCTACAAGCTGATGAGGAACTTCAGCCAGAAACAACTGCTCACATTTTTATATTTATGTTTGCTCAGTTGAACATTGTCCAAATAAAGAGATTTAATTTTTATTTCCTCATGTGGTATGTATTTGATCTAAACCTTCTTGGTGTTTTTACAATAGCAGTTTCCTTGCTTAAGTATGTTGTACTTAATTCAGGTCACATTCCCATAGGGGAAATCTCCCATATGGGAAATACAGCCACCATCTCACACAATGTCCTGCTGTAACAACTAAAGGTACAGAAGAAGGTACAGATCTTCTGGGAAAGAAGACCTGGGAGGCTGCAGCTGGAATGTTACTGCAGACTGACATTAGAAACTAAGCACCAAGTTTGATACCTGCCCCTGCAGAATCATGGGCTTGGGAACATGTGAGCAGCAATGGGGGTGTGTGTTACAAATGAGTGTTTGAGATTGCTTAAAAAATCACTGGCAAGGGCACCTGAAAGAAACAGATTTGATATTAAGCAACAGCACAACGAAGTTGATTGGCAAGATTTGCTCTACTTTTATGAGACAATTAAGGCACACTAAGGAAAAAGAGACATAACAAACCAAAAAACAAAATCTAGTAAATCAAAACAGAAATTAACCAAGAACTATCAAGGGTATATGTATCTGTGTGTGTGTAACAAAAGGATAGAAAGGGCAAGGATAAAAAAGAAAACAGCCTAAAAGCCCAGCAGCAATCAAACATAACCATGTGTAACTTATAGCTTAAACTTCAATCATAACTGAACTTATAACTTAGCCTTAACAATTTAACAGAGGAATAACGTTTAACAGGACTTAACCTAACTTGTAGCTTAACAACTTAGCAAAAGAGCAACACTTGACAACATTTAACTTAGCTTATGTCTTTACCTTACAGGCCTAAGTTAGATACCTAAGATACTTAAACATCTAAGAAAGCAGAATTTCTCCTAGATTTTCTGCAACATATGTGCACATGCATGCACACAGAGAACTAGTGCATAAGGTACCTGTGAAACATTGTCCTCAAAGGTAGTGAAATACTCAGTCTGGATGCTTTTGATGTCCTCAGCAGCCAAAGGGTTGGGCCTCAAGGAGTGAGGGTATTCTTGTTCAGCAATCCTGTGTATACAACAAACAAGGGTTAGCTGGCTCTGAGAGGCCCCACTTAGAAGTTGCTATTTGCAGCCTGCTGCAGCTCAGGAGAGCTCAGGAGATCTTATTTTTGACCTCTGTTTGTGGGCCCAAGAGAGTGGATTTCAGTCATAACAATGTTTCATCCTGGCCATAGTTTTGGTCAGCCACTTTATTTGAAAGTGTTAGAGCAAAGATGTTAGGGCAGTCAGGCAAGAGTAACTGTTTTCAAGGCTCTTCATTATGAAAACAGGAGCTTGTTGTCAGCTGTTTCTGGGAGCGGGCAGTGTTCCTGATGAGCCGTAGAGGAGCTGAGCCCTGATGCTGTTCAGTCATGGCTGAGGCCCAGCAGGCTTTTGTCATATCACTGTGGTGCCTGGAAAAGGAGCAGGGGATGCACTACCACAGAGCAGGGTGAAAGATAACCACAAGGGCAGCTACTCTCTACCTGCCTCCTTACCTCCTGCCCTTCTCCCCTTTCTTTCCACGACTGCATTAATGGAATGAATTAATCTAGGAGAGTGTAGCACCTTAATTTCAAGCAAGAGAACAGTTTCAGAAGTTAATATTTATGAATTTAAAAGGGCTTAAATATGTGAACTTTGAAAATGGTTTGACAGTCTTGATACTACAATTATTTGTAGCAATTTTGGTGGCTTTAAGAAATACTGAAGAGAAGCTAAAGGTCACAAGCTTTAGCTGATCAATATATATTTAGCTTGCATTCTTGAAATAAAAGAATCAAAGGCTACTTCTAAACTGGAAGCTTTCAGCAATGTTACAACCGAATTGGTAATATTCCAGTCATGGATTTAGTGGCAAGCAGAAATATTTTATCACTATAAATATCCATAGTCACTACTTTATATTCTTACTCTTAAATAGTACTTCACTTCTAGCCAAAGAGTTTTTAGGACAAATTGCAAATCAAATCCTAATAAATTTCTTCCAGTTTATACAGGCAGTAGTCACCTACAGCAGATTTGAATATATCCAGGTGGGGAGATTCCACCACCTCTGAGCAACCTGATACAGCATTTGACCACTTCTAGTTTAAGCTGGTTTTTATTTAAATAGAATTTCCTATATTCCAGTTTTTCCCCAACTGGGCATCACAGAGTCTTAATCCATCTTTATATCCTGCAGTGATACATAGCCTCTGCCTCCTCCATAGATCTCATTAGGTTTTTGCCTTGATTAATGATTCCTGCACAGTTAAACTTCCCTTGAGCTTACCAGAAACATTCCATAAACAGGAACTTCTGATGCCTAACCAAGGAGGGGCACAGGAGATGATTGCTCATCCCCAATAGTCTTCGAACATTACTTACCTGAACCATAGCCAGTGGAACAGTATTATTATTACTGGACTTTGGAAGAATTCCAGTAATTGCTTACAGCCAGGATGATGATTAATTGATGTCTTAAGTCAGTCAACTTGCAATCCTATAAACAATGGTCCTAAGTGAAGCCCTTTTAACCCTCCTGGGCCACAGCAGGCTCCTCTGAGTGAAACACTTCCCACAGCTCACCAACTCAAGAGTTTGCAATACTCAGAGGACCCATGTCAAAAGCTAAAGATGGGACCTGAACTGATAGCTCCCCATACTGCTTAAGGCTCAACCCTCACTCCTTCAGAAATGCAAAGGCATTCAATATGAGTATTTCACTGAACTTAAGGGGAAATTTAGTAGGTATCTTTATCTTTGTACGTATGTACATATACACACATATCTGTGAGTTGATTTAAACACTCTATAGCAAGTACACTATAAGCATTGCCATCTCAGATCTATAATTATGTTATATTGTTGAGTAAATCCTATCGAATCTCTTCATAAACTAGTCAATGATTGAGTGTTGCCAAGTCCTTTACAGATAAACCACTGACGAAGTCCAGAACTGTGACTGTTCTCAATCATGCTCTATCAGCAGTTTAGAAAGCTGTGGCATCCCATCTGTAAGGAGAAGGAAGCATCCAAAATTCATATGTGCTTGTGGTTGAACAGAATGATAAAAGTCAGAGGATCCTCAAAATTCCATACTTAGCATGGAAATTGGTATGTTAGTCCTTGATCTCCTAGACTCAGCAGTGGAGTTTGGATAAAGGGTAGGGTGAAAAGGAAGAGTGATGAGGGAGGGGGAAAAGGGAAAGGAAAATCCAGCTGATGGGGTGCCCAGGTCCTGGGGCACATGTGCATCTGAGCTTCATGGAGTCATGGGCATACCTCAGCCCCATTCCTGCACTGTACCGTGTTGTGCTTTATTTCCAGATGCCAGAACAAGGATGTTTGTCCTGAAAAAGTGCTGCCCTACCTTTGTATGTACCCATCTCAATCCATGTCCTGCTCTTGCTCACTGTGTAATTACCAACAAACCTTATCTTCTATGCTTCTACAAAAGTAAGGGGGTCCTCTTTGAATGTCATGACTCAGCAGGAGGTCTCTCTAATCTTTTTGCATTCCCTATCTCTGTGAATAATTTCAGATGGATTCTAATTCAATTTTTCTTTGTATGCTTCATCTCTCTAGTAAGTAATGGAGCGAATCTTGCCATCAAGCTTTTTAAAGTAATGATTTGCAAATTTATATTAAACCTGCTTTTGTTAATACCTTTGACAGTGGTTCATTAAGCAACCTAAACTACTTGTGACATACACTTCCCTTCCACCAGGGAAGTGTACACAAGGTTAAGACCCTCCTGAGCTTTCTCTTCTCCAGAGAGGAGATCTCTTCTATCACAGACGCTTCTCCTGTCAGGTTTCAGATCTGGAACTCAGACAGGAAGTCAAGGTAGCTGCTTTTGTACCATCTTCATAACTTCTCTTGTAGGATCCTACAAACACACTAACTGTAACCACAACCTGTCACTATTTTATTGGTGTAACACACTGCCCCACTCTAGACTTAATAACTTACAAGTATTTGAAAGTAAGAGAGGGTAACAAACCAGCAAGTTACTAGCTTGGAGAGAGGGCATTTTGTCAGAATACATTAATCTCCATTTATTTTTATAAAGCAAAGTTCTTGTTACTTCAGTCTTTGCTGAACATTAACAACATGAAGAGAATATTTTAATTTCCTACAGCTGTCTTGAAAACCTTTACTATATTTAGTGCTATAAATACATAACTTGTTGGCTGAATATCACAACTGCACTTAAGACATTTTAATCATGTTGCAGAACTGACATAAACAGCAGAATGCATGCCATAATGCTCAGAAGAGCTGATTCAGCTGCTTTTTTAAAATAAAATCTGATGCAAAAGCTAAATAAAATTATTTTCATTGATACAAGGGTTTTTAATTAAAAATTTGTGATTTCTTAAAAACCTCTTCGTAGAAGACAGGTGGCAAAATTCATGTTCCAGTGCATTGAACCACTTTAAAATGTGCTTCCTATATAGAGGAAAAGGACTCAAATATTAAGAACCAAGCAAAAAATAATCACAAAATAAGTTTATTACTACTTCAAAACATTTCAAAAGCAGCCAAGACAGTACCAAAAAAAAAAGAGGAAAAATTAACACAGTAACAAGACTAAGGTACAATACTATGCAATAGCAATACATCTTTCATAAGATTTATAAACAGGGTATCACCAGTTTAGAAAACATCTAACACCACATTTGTGGAAATAAATTTAAAGTGTATCCCCATAGTAATATTTTAGAACAGTCACTTAGAAGCAAGGAAGCTGGAACTTAGGCCAATTTGTTGCTAATAGTGTCCATGACATTGTAAATGATCAATTTGTTTACTGACATTTACAAAAGAAATGGTACAAAAAAGCAGCAAGGTCGGACATCATTTGAAATAAGTTAAGCGCTTTTGAAATAAGATTTTACACTTTCATGCGAAGGACTCTGAAACAGGAGAACAGCAAACAAGAATTCTGCATTAAATTAAAATGGACCAAGAGAGAATATGGGAGAAGCAGTACAAGACAGACATTTGAACAAATATTGGATTCAAGTACAAAACCATTTACCATTTAAGTGCAAGGCTGAAGTTACAAATTAATGCTCTTTAAACTCTATTCCTAGACTAAATAAAGCTCAAAAATAATACTGCCTGCTTTCACTGTACACACATAGTTCCACAGCATGTTGTAATAACATTTGGTACAAACTTGTATAAAGTTGATCTTTTAATCTTTCATTGCTGGTGCAATAGGATCTTTAAAATTGTTTAAGAGTTTGATATTAATAAGACAGTTAATAGTCCCCAAGGTAAAGCACTCCAGTCAATATAATTGTCAAACACGTCCCCTTATATAAGTGTAACAGAATTAATAAGGTATTGAACTACAGTTCCTGTGGGACAATCAGTACAGCAATACAAACTATTACTTAAAGTCAGTATTTTGATTTTGCTAGTCTGTGTTTACTGGAGAAAGTTTGATGCCAAAGAAGTTGTAGAAATAAAACATGTTCTTTGGTGCAAAGTACTGCTGTGATCACTGCTAGAACAGTGTCCATCTTTCATGACCATACTGGTTATTGGAATTGCTAATTGCACCACAACTGGCCACATTCTGTTTGTAAAAGTCTGCTCATCAGCTATTATCCCAGGCACCCCAGATTTATAAAGATATCTACTCAAGGGTGTATTTTTAACATGTGAATTTAAGCTCAGTATTTAAAACTGACTCACTGAAATTAAATCAGAGATTTTATCTTCTCAATAGAAATTAAAACTATCCTAATATCATAATCTCATAATATTTATGTATTTACTCTGCAAATGTCTCAAAAGAAAGGTACTAATTGAAATAATTCCAACTTAACCATGAAAGTAAAATCTGGGTGAGTGAAATTACCTTGTTATGAACAGTTTTCCAACCAGTTTTCCAACCAGGAATATAAGCAATAAACATACATATCAAAAATCCACCTAGAAGTAATTGAAATTACTGGGCCTCAGAAGTAAAAGAGTACTTAACTTTTTCAAAGTGGATACATTTGTATCATTGAAAGACTCAGAAGATGAATCTTCAGTAAAGCTTGTCCTAAAAATGGAAGATGAGTTGCAGTATATTGTATACAACCACTCTTTTTTTGAGGACCACCAGTCCTCAAAAATCCCCAATTCTTAGCAATGTAATAGATGTGTTTTCTAGCCACTTCTTTTTTTAAAACAATTAATCTCAGCAGTAAAAGAGAAATCATACAGAAAATATCAAAAGTTTTGTCTTATAATGCTTTATATAAAAAGCTTTATGAGTTTTAGAAATGCTTAAGGTTCACTTGAATATGTTTACACACAATCAGGAAAGCTCTTGAATATTTATCAATCATGGGGTTCACAATGAGTACCTGTATATGTATATTGATAAGACACTATAGCTACATGCAATAGTTCAAGAAATTCATACTTAACTCAGTAATCTCACATACCCTGAATCTAAAGTAACACATTTTTTTTAGCCACCTTTTTTTTTCCTGTAAGTTGCTCTTAACAGATTAAAAAGGAGCATAGTACTTCAGTTCATCACCTGAAAAATAAAAAGTGAATGAATGTATCTTAGTTAAAATATCATATAAATAGAGTTAAAGCATAAAATAAGCATAAAATCCAAAACCAGATTCTTACATTAACTTCATAAAGGGATGAAAGTTAAGACAGCATTGCAACTATTCAAGTGAACCTTGTACCTCTGTTTTTGCAAAAGACTAGTTCACACATCTTGGAAAAGGCATATGCAGGACAAAAGGTGTAATTTTCTGTTCTCAGAATCACTGTTCTTTTATTTCTGAGTTTTTAGCCTATTACAAAAAGATCTGCATTTATTGGAAAGAAACACACAGCAAACTAAGGCCAACTTAGGTATGTGTGACAAGTTAAATACAGTTTGCCAAGAGAACCTCAGACGGGAAATGAGCATGAAAAGTCTGGGTTTATTCCTGTTGGCATACAGTGAATTTTGGTTGCTGCTTTTAAGAAAAGTCATCAACTGGGGAGCTATCATCCCAGAAATTACACTCAAGTTAGAAAACAAATGTGGGAATTAGAAGCATTTGCAAGGTATCACCCACTAACTCCTAAAGGCATAGAAGTTTGGCAAGCAAGCATTTGCTGAAATACCCACTAATACACTAATGAATATCCACAACCACCTGAAATGTCAGTGCTCACAGGAGTCACACACCTGGAAGACATAACATTTTAGTAGTTACCCCACAGCACCAGCCAAGTATTGGGAAAACACAAAGAACCACTTCCATTCAGACCAAAACAAGGTCAAGGGTAGTCATATCCTTTTCCTGTAACCCAACAAGGAAGCAACTATCCACTTAACACATGCAAGTAGTTAGGAAGGCAGTTCAAATGATTCCATATGGAGGCTCCATTCCATATACTCTGGAAAAACTTGGGCTTACCAAAATGCTTGCTTTGGAAGCTACAAATAGTTTGCTGCGTAGGCATCTCTTAATCTTTGCTCAAGAAATCCACTATCAGGAAGTGCTGTGGCAGACACTGCACTGCACTCTACCGACTCAGCTGTTTCAAGTGATTCTCATGAAAGACAAGTGCTGCTCACGTTGCATTGATCTTCTGAGCTACACTTTCTTGTACATTTTGAGACCTAGAATGAAGAATCTTACATTCTTTTAATATCTTAAGCCTGTGGGAAGGGAACAAGAAACAATGAAGGGTTTTTCTTGTTCTGCTTTTCTCCACAGTAGAGAACACAAAGCTATTAAAAAAAATTATCTCAAGTCATGTCCAGTGACAAGGATGTCTATAGCAATTTAAGGGACCTTGACAGGGCCAGAATTTTACACTGCATTTTTCTTCCATGACTACCACTTCAAATATACAAACTATTCCCTTTGAAAGCACAACTGTATTTATTCATCATGTATCCTTTATGAAGGGAGGAGACTGGCTATTTACTTTCATACTATGAAGAAGCTCAATTTGTAGTGGTTAAATTTAAAAAACAAACAAATCAAAACTTGAGGAAAGGTGATGAACCCAAGAGGAAATCCAACACAGAATTTTAAGCACATGTGTCCTGTGCCAGATATGGTGCAGTTACACCTTAACATTTTACACAAAATAGCCTTGTTATAAATAGATAAATTATCACTATTTGATTTTTAAGCTGGCTTCCCTTTTTTCTTGGGTGGACCTTTGTAGCCTTTAGCCTTTCTTCGCAAGTTTCTCCGATCTACAACGGGTACCTCGATTTCTGCTTCCTCAGAGCTGCTGTCTGCAGCCCGCTCTGCCACTGTCTGCGTGTAGTGATGTGGCTGCTCTGCAGACTCTTCTGAGGGCTCTTCCAACTGGTTGTTCTGCGCTTCCTGACCAGAAGGCTGCTGAAAAGAAACACCCTCAAGTTCAACCATTACCAAGGAGCTCTGACTCAAGGCAGCAGGGGCCTCCTGCGAGTTGTGCCCTGCTTCCTCATTTTGATCTTCTAATGACGAAGGTAGGTTTTCAGAAACAGATTCTTCTGCTGCTTCAGTTACCACAGAGTTGGGCAGGCCATTGTCAGAGGGCTCTTCCTTTGATGCCACAGCAGCTGCATTTTCAGTGCTGGCCTTTTCAGATTCTTGCTGTTCTTCGGTGCCATCCTTCTCTACTGATGTAACTTCTTCAGTCAGCACTTCTGAATCATTTTCATTTAAAACCTATGGGTGGAGGAAAACAATTAAAAAGACAATCAGTTGAAGGTAAAAGACACTGAACAACTACTGCCTCTAGTAATTAACATCAGAGGACAGTTTGGCATTCAGCAGGTTTTTAATTCTACATACATAACTTGAAAAAACAGTCCTCCTTTTTGCACAAGACTATTTTGTGACCTGCATTTCATATCCAGAGTTGCTCTCTGATTTTCTAATTGTTCAAAAGAGTTGAATAATTTGAGGTACAGAAAAAACACTCTGATATTAATCCCAAGGGAAAAAAATTAATTTAGACAAATGCAACTATTGTTTTGCTAGCATATAATAATCTGCTTTTGCACTATAAACAAGAAAACAATAAAACCTGGGTTTTGAAACCAAAGGCATTTTAGCAGTAGTTAATTATTTGTACACCTCATCAGGCACAAATTGCTAGACAAAATAAGTATGTGGCTTTTCACTCCCACCAAACCAGTATTTTAGTGAGATACAGCAGTTTCGTGACTAGCAAGGAAAACTACTGCAAACATATCTTTCTTTTGGGTATCACATGCATATAGATCCCACTTCTGCACATTGAAACAGAAATGTTAGTGTATTCTCCCTATGGATTTACATCATCTGGCCTAATAATTGCTTCTCCCAGTAATTTCATACAATGTCAGGGGCTACTTTCTTTTACTTAACAAAAGAAAAAAAATCCCTGCAAGATAAATACACTTTGAAGTAAAAATGACTTCACATTTTGTTTCAGTTCTCTCACCTTCTCTGATTCAGTGTCTTCTGGGGGTTTTGCTGGAGCATCAGGGGTTAATGGAACAAATGGCGTTACAGGTTCTTTTCCTTGATTCTCAGACAGCAATGTTGATTCGCCACTTGGAACTTCATTTACCATCTCCCCTTCAGCCATGAGTGAGGTCTTACCAGTTTCTTCTGCTACCTCACCATTAAGAGGTTCTGATGGCATTTCCTAAAAAAAAAAGGTCATATTTGTTAGTCAAAATTATGGCCAGCTACTGTTCCCCAGCACTAATGGATGTACATGCGATCTAAATTTGTAGCTTAATGTGAGAAGCAGATAGCTGAGATATCTAGAATTGTGTACTAAGAAGACAGAACTTAATGCAGATTGGCTAACTTAGCTAGACTATTAGTTTGTTATTGTCACCTGTACTAAATATATGACCACAGCCTACAGTTAGGAGCCAAGACAAGAAGTTTTCAATGCACCTCTCATGCCTCCTGCAATCATTCCTTGAAACTAATATACATAAAGTCCACTTTCTCTTCCATCAGTAAGAACAAAAAACCCTGAGGCACTGCTAGGCATAAAGAATATTCAGAAATTTAAATTCAAGTTATTAGCATGAAGATGAAGCTAAAAGCTGGATTTAAAGTTGATGTTTAAATCCAACAGGCAATTTTTAAGTAGAGAAGTAAAAAGAACCAATAGAAGTCACTGAAGCATACCAGGTACTGATGTCTTGAAAAAAATTTTTTTTAAGATTAGAGATACTGGATCAGATCTTGATCTTATCCCAGTTCTCTGGAATTTCTTATTAGGAGAAATCAATGAAGAAAATTAGGATGGTAGACAAACTAGAAATTCATCTTACTGAAGATCCTATAAACTTTATTGCTCAAAATACGTACAGTGAAATATTCTCTGAAACTAATTCTGTACTAGCCTTAACTTCTCAGATACACCTCTTAATGAAGCACTGGTGCAAAAAAACCAAAGAGCTGAGAATCACATGGAGCAAGGTAGCAAGGACCACATTTAACAGAAACTGTTGCTGCATTCCACACCCATCTGCTATTGCTATCCCATCCAGCTCACCTCCATCTCACTTTGTTTCTCAGAGGGTGATACATGCATTTCCACTTCTAATACAGACTGGTCCTCATTTTCAACAATTATTTCCTCATCCTTCTCAACAGTATCCACCTTAGGCACTTCTAATAGGTCTTCAGGGCTTTCAGATATGGGGAAAAGAAGTTGTGGCCTGTAGGTATTAAGATATATATTTTAGATAAATACATGATTTTGGTGATCTCAGCAGGGAAATTCTTTCATGACCAATTATGTAGTACACACTTGCCATAGGAAATACAAATCTAGAAAACTAAATGCATCTAAAAATGGCTAACTCCTCACTAGGAAAAAAATAATAACTAGGAAAACTACTTTGGCAATTATGAATTTATATCTGTCTCACTTCCATTTTATGGGAAAGAAATCTGAAATTTCTCTAAGTTTGTTATTTTAAATTTAGAAAGTAGTGATGTATTACATATTTGAAAGCTACAAAGGGTTAAGAAAAGCAGCAACTTCTTTTTCCCCTCATCCCTACTGTAGAAACAGTTTCAAATAATGGAATTATGAAAACAACTGTATTTGTACAATCACTGAAAATACAGATATTGCAAAGACCATGACTGGAAAATAACTCAAGGCAATAAACACATCATGAATTAATAAGTTACCATCAGCTAGAGGTTACATTAGCAAATATCTAAAGATGAAGTGCTGGTGCACTGCCACTACTGCAGGGTAGTAACAGTAACTCAAATATTCAGTTCTCATTTTCAAGACGATAAAGTTTAGATGAACTGAAACTATTACATACAAGCAAAGAAAAAAAGTGCATGTAATAGATTCACAGGAGTCTACTTTGTGATCTCATAGTAAAGGCAGTACTGGAGGGTTTTATCCTACATGCCAGTCTTGAGATGAAAGTAGGACTCAATAGGAAAGAGAATGAGAAGACCCTGATTCATTTGTTGGTGTGCATGGAAAGTACCAAGCTCATATGCTGTTCTGGTGCCTTCATTTTAGTGCTCCTCTTAGCTCTGCTTAAAAATACCATGTAACGCATCTTGTGTAACAGCAAAACTTTGCTGCTACCTCATTGCCTTAATTTTGCAAGGCCCAAAATTTGACATTCAAATTAGGTTAGTTTACTAACCAATCATATCAGGTTAGTCCTCTCACATACAAATTAGCCAATTATTAGTAGTAACAGCATTTCTTAAGCTGAGGCAGCATCAAATGTGTTGCTTGACCTATTTGAACCAGCTTAGGGCAGTGCCCTCACAGTGCAGCACAGCAATAAAATATCTGTAATTTCACAGAGCAATTTAAACAAAAATTAGGCACTGCCTAGTGCAAGGCCTCAGCTGCACAAAGAAAACCCCCACAACAAATTCTGTTTAAAGAAGCCTCATGTCACAAGCTTGAGTGATTTCCTATAAGGTAATCAAGTTATCCTCAGCTGGTCTGAAGAGGCTTTAAGGTTGAAGTGGATTTCTTTGGAAGAGAATGAGAGGAAGACATACACATGGAGCAGGGTGGGGTGGGCACAGTGTGTCTATGAGGGAGGAAGGGGCTACTTATTTACTTAAAATAGATATTCTGAATGGAAAGCCAGTACAAATTATTACTCCAAGCCCTGTTCTGTAAGAACTGTTACAGCACACAAGTTACACTACTCTTCACATCCACATCTGATGATTGTTACACAGGCTAACATCATTTAAACTGGAAATGGTTTTGGGTTCTTTTCAGGATGTTAGATCAGATATGATGGTTTAAAATATTGTCTGAGCAAAGGGCTTTCCTTTGAAGACATGGCCCCCTATAACACTTGTTATTAGCTGACAAGCAGTAACCAGCTCCTCAGCTGAACAGTCAGACCATATTTTACTGCAATAAAGAAGAAACAAGACTGTAACAAGAAGTGGGGAAGGGATACTTCCTCAAAGACCACACAGAGTATTATGGATGTAAGTCCAGATATATTATCTCAAGAAACTGTGCTGCGAATACAAATATTTTTACTATTGTACAGATTCAGTTACAAAAGGACACTCTCAGCCTTCACTCTTTTCCTATTATTTCTAGTATCTACTGAGCTTTCACGGGTACTACATTTTGATGCAATCACTCTTTAAATGATGTCTCACTTTTCTAACTTCCCATCTTGCGTTAGACTTTACTTTTAGTAATCTTAAAATCAAGCAAGTAAAGTAGGGAGAAAGGAGAAGAAATACCAGTTGCACATCCTGTGACACTAATGTAGTTCATGGCTGCCCAAGCAACAAAATAAGAAATCAGTAAAAATGGGCTCCTGGTACCTTCTTTTGGACATTTGAAGAGCATTTTCCTCATCTTCTTGGGAAGTTTCAAGTCCAGGTTCCTGTCTATTTCTACTTAGCCTCTGACGTTTTAAATGACTGCTTCGTATCCAGATGGAAGCAGGAGTTGCATTAGGGTCTTAGGAGAACAACACAAAAAAAATTCAACAACACAACACAAAAATTCAGACTAAGATCTACATATGACCTCCCCACCCAAAATAGTTCATGAAAGAAATTGAGTGCCACTTAAACAGCATTTCGTTGTGGTACTTTTTATCTGAATAGTATCTTTACTAAGACTCATAATTTTATCTGAATTCCTCTAAAAGGTATAGGAGTTGAATCTCAGCACCTTGGAGGAAAGCATGTTTTTATATCCATTTTACAGATGAATGAAGTAAAATGAAAAGCTGTGAAATAGCCTGCAAAACTACCCATCTAGAGTAATTGCAATACTGATAATCAAAGCTTTACCTTCAGATGTGCTTGCATGAACATCTGTTGATTCTTTACCTTTTTGAGAGTCAGCCTGTGGAACAAAAGCAAAGCTAATGTTATTCTAAAATCTTCTGAATTTATTAAAATACCTTCATCATCCTACCTATGGTCGCACCTTTCTAAAGCACTCATAGTAATGATTCTATAAAACAGCTGCTGAAATAATTCTTAATTTGTAGCTAAGTAAGTCTTCTGCCTCATCTCAGCAAATTTTATCTTTTTTAAAAGTTATCTTTATGTCATGGATGACTAGTTTTTCTGTGTTTTACTTCTGGCCTCAATGTAGAAGATAAGATTTCAAAGTGACCTGTCAACAATACAGGTCTTTCTGTATTGTTGACAAACTCTTTCTGTTTGTTTCCCCTTTCTGTATAAACCCAAGGGACTACACTGTAGTGGTTGGCAAAATTTATTTGCAAAGTCTTATTTTTATATTTTTATGCTATTCTATAGTTTTATTTTTATCATGACACCCAACAGAATATGGCAACCCATATAGAAAATAAGAAAAGTCAGAGCTTGGTGATTCATCAGTAATGCAGCTTACATGCACAGTCAGCACTCCCTCAGAGGGAGGCTGCTTAGCTCCCTCTCCCAAGAGCTTTTTTTGTATCCTGTTTCTCCACACCAGCCCTTAAATACCTCAATTTTTTTCTGCAAGTTAGCTGAGGATTCAGCACTTGATACAGTAAAGTGAGTACAAGCTGGACACATTAAAATAAAATTACGTACATTGTTTTTTCTTAGCTGCTAGTAATAATCTGGAACAGCAATTACCAGCATCCTGGTCCACTTTTCTAGTCTCACTTCCAATACTGTGGAAGAAGGCTGGCAAAAAGTGTCCATGTCTACATTCCGCTATTGGAAGTAGTGTCCTAGATTGCAAAGCAACGTGTATTCTATTTGCCATCAGTTAGAGGTGTGGCAGTTATCTTCTGTTAAGTGGGCACTTTATCTCTTCCACAAACCAAACAAGAACTGTTATTCCTGCTCCCATATCTTTTGAGAGCCCCTTAATTTCAAATTTATAACAACTGAGAGGGAGGGGGTTTACAGTTTCCAGTTCAAGGGAGGCTCCTGCCTTCCTTAGCAGACACCTGTCTTTTCAAACCAAGACAAGTAGTGTCAAGTGACTACTAAATACATTAAAATTTGTAAACTAACAAAAAATTCTTCTAGAATCAAATGCACAAAATGGGGAGCACTAATGGAAAGGTGAAAATTAAAGCTGGGAGATGGTTTTTTCATGGTTTGGGGGAAGGTGGGGTATTTTACTTTCTTAGGTGGTCCAGCAATTTTCAAACTCTTGCAGAACTGCTTATAGATACTGCAGATGCCAATTTTAGAGCTGCCAGCAGTTTTACCAAGCTATGAGGAGCTGGACCACTTTGGTATCTACTGTCTTTTCCTCTGGAAAAGGGCAAGAGGCAGGGCTTGACTTCTTAACTCACAGCAACAAAAATCAAAAGAACTACTGTCGCTCTTCTATTTTCTCCGGGTATATCCATATAGCTCTATAACCAAAACATTTAAGTTTTTAGATAATTTTGCTGATATGATAATAACTGGAATCTATCTAAAACACAGAGATGAGGCTAGAGACACGGTTACAAATGAAGGACAACTAAGAGTTATTGCTTCCTGTCATTGAGAGATTTAAAACATCACTATTTTTCCTGTTAATTTTGCTTTGGGAAATACTAATTTCTCAATTGGGAAAACTTGACTTAAATTCCAAACCCAAAGTTTAAACGTTAATATCTGAGAGTATTGATTTAGCCATTATTTCCCATTTTTAATTAAAGCAGTGACTTCTATAAAAGCCTGTCAGTAACACAGACATTTCTTAAAGCATGCGAATCCATGCCCATGGTATTTGGAGCTATGAATTATTGTCAAGCAGATTCTGTGTGCCTTCAGAATACAAATGAAATAAAGGAAGAGCTTCATAATATTTAATGACCCAAACATATTCATAAGCACATGTCCACAAGCAGCTGTAATCTGGTTGCTATATAAAATACATACAAAGAAAGCTGCAATCTTTTTGTACAGACAATGTTTAACTCTTCATGCAAACTTAACATCAGCCATTGTACTGAACTGTGACATGGACATGTACCTCTAAAAACTCTCTAAACAGTTCAATCTCAGAGATAGTTGAAATACTCTCCTTTATGTAATCTGCTGGTAAAAGGCTCAAATTGCAGACCCTGACAGCTGCAGCACAGACTCTACATGCATGGGGAAACCCCACCTGTCCACAAGAAACACCAACAAAAAAGCCAAGACCAAGAGCCCAACCAAAACCAAACAAAGCAAAAAACAAACAAAACAAATCCAAAACAAAAAACCACCAACCCATCTTAGTCATTAGCATTACATCACTGGGAAGCATTACATCCACACAGAAAGTAACAAGTAAGCAAACGTAAGCAAAAATAATTTCTCATAACTGTTTTTCCAGTAACAATACACTAAAAAAAAAGAGGTAACAGACAGTGTACCTACACTTAGTTGTGTTTCTACCTCAGTACTGGGTCCACCTGCTTCAGATACTGCAGACTGACAAAAATTGTCCTCTGCTTGCAAACTCTTATTTTCCGCCCTTGAGGTCTCTGCTGTGAAGATTTTAAAGAGTAAACAGCACAAGAGAAAATTAGTACCTTTATATAACAACTGTTTGTCCTGCTTTCAGGACATTGTACGTGGATAGAGTTACTTTTCTATCATGGGATAGAGTTACTTTTCTTCCTAATAGCTTATACAGTGCTCTGTCTTGAATTTAGAGTAAGATAACACATTGATGTTTTAGTTGTGCTAAATAAGGGTTACTCTAATTCAAGGACTTTTCACTTTCTTATGCTGAGTGAGCAGTTGCACAAGAAGCTAGGAACAAGACACAGCCAGGACAACTGACCAAAGAAATATTCCATACCACATTGTTAATCCCAGTACAGAAACTGGGAGGGGCTAATCACTGCAACTGCATTGTGTATCAGTTCTCTCTCTCGCGTTTCATTTTTCTCATTTTGCTGTCTCCCTTCTCATTATGATTATTGTTACATTATGCTTCTGTTTAATTTTATTTCAATTATTAAACTGTTCTTGTCTCAATACAGTGGTTTTGCGTTTTTTTCAGATTCTCCTCCCCACCCCACCAAGGGGGGAACAAGCAGATATGTGGCACTTAGTTGCTTGTCGAGTGTGAAGGAAAGGCCTTCAAGGAAGACATTCCATATCAGCCAGGCAAGTGGACACCACGGACAGAGAGATGTCTAGTACCTGAGGGAGCTAGCTCTGCTAGAGATGATTTGTTATGAGCCAAAGAATGTGCAGTCACACACAGATTTAGACAAAGTCCAATGCACATAACCCACATGGTAGATATTTGTATATGTAGCACACCATCATCTCAATTCACTGGCATTCATGACCTAGAGAGATGAAGGAATATCTGCAGGGGATTAAGTGGTTTGCTAATTCTGGGAATACAAAGAAAGTCTTTCTTCCTAGCTATGGTCTTGCCTCTCAGTTGTGAAAAAATCTGTTCAAAAGGTATGAAAAACAGGTCCAGGAGTTTGCTGGAGCAAAAAAGCAACAAAAAGAAGACAGGTTCTACTCCTCACCTGTATAGACAAGTATCTCAGCTATTAAGAGAGCATTCTTTTGCTCAAAAAAGAGGATAAAGGGTACACACCATGGCTTTTAAAATCCTGTGGGACCACAGAAAGGATATGAAAAAATTATATGGGAAATCCACCTGCACCCTAGAGGCATGAACTGTAAGGAAAAACAGTCACAGAAAAATGTGGATTCTTCCAGGAAAATTGTTGCTCCAGTCTCTAGCACGCAACTTCCCAGACAGAAAGGAATGGCTAATCTTACCCTGATTCTATGGTAAAGAATTCTGATCCTTGTTCACAAAAAGTGGGTGGAGAATTCTATGTCCAGTACTAGAGGGCCCTGCCTCCTTTCAGTGGGAGATGATGATCAGTTCAGTTCACAGGAATGTGAGGATTCAGTAGCCTACAATGTCAAACCCACAAGAGTATAACGGTCTAATAGACATTAGTGCACAGTGCGCCATAATGCCATCCTGCTATAGAGGACAATAACCCAATGTAGTTCTGGGGTGACAGGGAGGTCCCAACAGCTGACTATAATGGAGGCTGAAACTAGCCTGACTGGCAAAAGCATGTCACTGTGACTGGCCCAGAGACCCTGTGCACCTTTGGCAAAGACCATTTCAAAAGAGGACATTTCACGGACCCAAAAGGGTAGCATTGGGCTTTCACTACAGCTGCCTTGTAGACAGGGGAAATTAAGCATCTGTCTGCCTGGCTTTTTCTCTCAGAGGACCCTTCTGTTGTGGGGCTCTTCAAGAATAAAAGGTGCCAGTCACTACCACAACGGTGCACCAGCAGAAATACTGCACCAACTAGATTGTCCAGGAATCTTGAAAGTGATCAAGGACTGGCCTGAAAAGATTTTTGAATATCACTAGAGGAGGTGACCCATACTGAAGAGGACTCACTGTGTAATAAATTACCAGAAAATGAGAAGAAATATGCCTTATTTACTGATTGTTCTGCCACATTGTAGGAAAGGATCAGAGATCAAGTCTCCTACAACAAATTGCTGAAGGAGAAGGTGAATCAAGTGAGTTTGCAGAGGTGAAGGCCATCCAGCTGGCTTTAGACATTGCTGAATAAGAAAAATGAGCAATATTTTAGTTCTATACTGACTTGTGTAGTGGCAAATGCCCTGTGGGGTGGTTGCAGTGATGGCAGCAAAAAGGTAAAGCCATCTGAGCTGCCACATTGTGACAAGGTAATTCTGTCTAGGTGGAGAACTTGGTTGTGAAAGTACCTCAATGTAGCAACTGATGCACCCAAGAAATAGGCCACAGAGGAACATCTGAATAACCAGAAAGTGCATCAGGCTGCTAAGATGGAAGCAACTCAGGTGGATCAGAATTGTCAATAAAAGGGAAAATTATTTCTAGCTTGGTGCACACCTATGACACCTCAGATAATCAAGGATGAGATGCAAATTATAGGTGGACACATGATCCAGGGGTGGACTCGACCATGGACACAATTGCACAGATTATTCATAAATGTGAAACATGCAATTAAAGAAGCCAAGTGGTTAAAACCTCTCTAGTATGGAGAATGACAACTGAAATAGAAATATGGGGAGACTGGGCACATAGACTATATCACACTCCCTCAAAACTCCAGGGAAAAATGTCATGTCCTTATAATGGTGGAAGCAACACTTAGAGAGGAGAAAACATAGCCTGAACCCCATGCCACCACCAGGAACAGTGGGCCTTAAGAAGGAAACCTTAAGAAGATGACAGAAATTCCAGAATGAGGTAGTGCAACTAATTTTCTAAACAACATCATAGACAACTGGGCCAAAGACCATGGCATTGACTGGGGATATCACATTCTCTGTCATGTACCACCCTCCAGAAAAATGAAATGATACAATAATCCATTTATCCTGGAACAGTGGATGGCAGGACCTTCAAACATTCGGACACACATTTAGCAGAAGCCACCTGTTAAGTAAACACTAGGGAATCTGACAGTCAGTCTGACACATCACAGTCCACACTTTTACACATTGTAGAAAGAGATAAATTTCCTGTGGTGTGCTGAGGGAAACAGTCTGGGTTATTCCTGCTTCAGGAAAAGCAATTTGTGGAACTGAGTTTGCTCAAGCACTTGGCTCCACTTAGCAGGTAATACAGGAAGATGGGGAAATCACTTGCATTCCTTATGGGGATTTGATTTTGGGTGTGAGTAGCCAATAAATTAAATTGCATGAAGCCAATAAATTAATTGCCATATAACACTTCATACTGTCTCTTTCATGGTTATGCACCTATCACTCAACTGGGTACCTCACAGCACCTGCTTTCACCATTCTGAATTCGGGGATCAGAACCTGATTCCCATTCAATTGCCATATCAAGGGTATTACAGTAAAAATCACCCAGATCAATGAAGAATTAACTTTGCAAAGGCAAACAAGTGCAGTGGTGACAGAAGCAGAACTGGCTCCAGCACGCAACAATCCAACTTGATGCAAAATCTTTTCTGCCCTGGAAGACAGTTACAACAGATAGAACTCAAAGTCATGGACTAAAGAAACTCATTTTAGAGAGATGGCCCAAAGGCAATGATACACGTGCATGATGCATGTGTATATATCAGAAGACAGGAACGGTAGCAGCGTCAGAGTAACTGGTAACTGCAAAGAACAGAACCTGGGTATGACATAAAAGACACAGCAAATAAGGAGTGGATATCATCCCACTTTCAGAAGGGATAGAATTATTACTGTTCCTAGTAGCTGACACAGTGCTGCATTGTGAATTCAGTACAAGAATAATGATGCCACACTGTTTTCATTGCTGCTGAGTGGTGTTTAACCTTTCTGAAGGACTTTTCGGTTTCCCATGCTTTGCCAGTGAACAGGTGCACAAGAAGATGGGAGGGACCATAGCTAGAAGAGCTGACCTGAAGTGGCCACAGGGATATTCCACACCACAGAACATCACGGTCAGTACATAAACAGGGGACACTTGGCTAGAAAGGGCTGCTTGGTGACTGCCTCAGCATTTGTCAGCAGGTAGTGAGCAACTGCCCTGTGCAACACTTTTCTCTCTTCAGTTTTATTTATCTGGTTTTGTCTCCCTTTCCATTATTATATTTTATCTTATTTAAATTCTTAAACTGTTCTTATCTCAACCCAGAGGTTTTACTTTTTTTTTTCCCAGACTCTCCTTCCCATCCTACTGGGGGAGGAGAGGGTGAAGAACATCTGCATGGTACTTAGCTGCCAGCTGGGGTTAAAATACGACAGCATTCCAAATATGATCTCAACGGTCTCAGGACAAATAGAAATCTTTCTGCTAGTTTCTACACAGTGTTCACAGAAATTACTCTTGTAAAGTATTTGTTCAACTTTTACATAGTGTCAGAAAACAACAAAACAAAGCATCCATACCTGCAATTTTGAGACTTTCCTTTTGCACTATAGACATAATAGACTTTTTCTGGAACCAATCTCCTCCTCCCTCCACTTGCCAAAGAAGGTTTTTATCCCCAGGGTACTTCTCAAGGTACTGCTTACAAGCTGAGCAAACACAACAAAAAACACTGTATTATAGCTACCATATACTCAGCTATATCTCAGATTTAAAGTTCATCTGAAAGAAAATTATTTTGCAATCTACCATCATACACAAACAACAATAGAAAGAACTGTTTAACAAAACAGTCATGTCTGAAATAAACTCTGCTTTACCCTACACATCTCTCCTAATTAACCCTTTCTGAATATAAGTTTAAATACTTTCCATTATTATCTTAATCTGCAAACAAAGATGAATGGGATTTTCTTCTTTTCCTAGTACCCACTTGAGATTTTTGAAACCTCACTATTTACTGTTCCTGCCAACTACAAAACCAAACTCAGGACAGAAGGGTTCTTAAGCAGAGGATGTAATCAAGTGTTTTTTGTCCCCTCACACTCTCTAGGCATCTGTGACAAGCACTCCCTGGGAGTGTTAATACGTTAGCATTGAGTGGTTAATCACTGTTCACTTCCAGAACATTTTCTGCACTGCTGTCCTTCCATCTTTTTTCTCTCTATACCTGTATCAAACATACAAGGGAAGAGGCATGCATGCTTTGACACTATTTTTTGGTCTTTGTTAGAAAAAGCTACCATTTTTCACCGGGTTCAATACTGATACACAATTTCCGAGCACAAGACCCCCACTGTGTCATTTCTTGACTACAAAAATGAATTAGTCGTTAATTTCTGCTCAAGTAATTTTTCTCATTGAAGCCTAACAACTAGGTCTTACCAGATCCAGTGACAGACTGTGGTGCTTCAAACAGCAGAAAATTTCTAGCGGTTAAGAAGGCCAGACAAAAATGTTCATAGAAGGAATACTGGCAAATGGCCTAAGAAGGAGCATGCCTTGAGAAACAGGGCAAAAGAAATGTGCCTCTTGTCTGAGCACAGTCCCAAGAACATAGTTTCCATGTAATTTCCTGCATGACATAGTTCTCCTAGGCTGCTAATGGAAGAACCATATGTGTTTTCCTTGTGTTTTAGAACTGTCCCTTCTGATACACAAGTGAAAGCAGAGGCTAGTGTGTCCTCTTCACCAGAAGTTCAGAGAACACATTAATTAAACAACCCCGTGAGGTTTAGGTGTGAGCAAGAAAATGGTGATACAAGGCAGATAGACATTAGATCCCACAGAGAAACACCTCTGCCCATGCCACAGGCTTGATGGGGGAAATGGGACGGTGGTAAACTTCACAGCAGCAGAAAGCCAACAGAGTTCAAATAATTCACTTTTACATAGAGGATAAAAAAATTGAATCAGAAACTACTTCATCTTACACAAATCAGGATTTTTAGCCTCCACCAAAGTGCAGAAAATTTAATGAAGAACCTGAGGATAAGGCCACAAATATGGAGGTTGAATGACAATACTCATTTGGACATGAAAAGAAATCACAAATAAGATCAGAAGAAAAAATTAGACAGCTTGCCTGTGTACATGAAAGGTGACAGTGGATATCGTAGGCCAAGAGACTCTTCAGTAAAGGAATCCACAAAGTCTTCCAACATGATTAACCCAGAGTATTTCTCACGATGTTTCTTTCTAACAAACATTGTGTCTAGCACTGGCAACTTATACTTCTGACCAGGAAGAGAGGTACAAACACTTCCTGAAATAATCAGAGAGAAAAAATATCCATCAGTAAGGATGACATAACTGCATGCTGACTGACAGGCTGCAGCATGGATTTAAGCATATTTAAATACAGACTTTTATAAATTATAAAAATTCCAAACTATACAATAGTAAGTACAAGTAAGTAAAGTTATAAAAATAATTTATAACTTTATTAAAAATAAGTAATTTCTAATAGTCACTTATTAACTTTTTTGAACAAGCTTCATAAGGTTTCCTAGATACATCAATACAATAATGTAACAGCAAAAGTCTGTAGCACCAGAAA
This sequence comes from Melozone crissalis, assembly GCF_028551555.1. Classification (NCBI taxonomy): domain Eukaryota; kingdom Metazoa; phylum Chordata; class Aves; order Passeriformes; family Passerellidae; genus Melozone; species Melozone crissalis. The sequence goes on from NW_026535783.1 coordinate 49,311,353, forward strand.
AGAATAGACAAGACAGAGAGGAAAGGCTCACTTTGAAATCTCACTATAGAGTTCTATATGAAAACTAGCAAAAATGGAGCTGAAAGATGGAGGAGGGAATAGGAGAAAACAAAGTTATTTAACTACACTTTTAGGCTGATTACATGACTTCTCAGTACAAATTTGAAAAGTAATTCAGTTCTTGCTTAAAGACTGAAACAGTGATTCCAATTTTTCAAATGAAGACACAAAATAATTCTAGGACATTTTACACTGAAATTCTCCTGTAAACAATATATTATCCTAAATTAAACAAACGTGGAACAGATGGCGACAACACACAGGTACTTCAGTATCAAAGCATTCCAAGGGTAGCTATGAACTCAGCAGTGAGAAAAGGATGGCCTTATAATGGCATTAAAACAGTCCATTAATAGCCAATCTGTTTTCAGGCCCTTCAGCGAACCTGTGAACAATGGCAGAGTTGCCCTCTTCTCTAACAAGGCCAATGAGAAACAAAATTGTCTATACAACCCTTTAGATAGTCTTTGCAACCTTGTATTTTTTAGGACCCATGAACATACTTATTTTTGGGCCATGAAAACAATCAGAGGGCTGGAGCACTGCTCACATAAGGAAAGCTGGGGCTGTTCAGCCTGGAGAAGACTCTGGGGTGACCTAATGGTGGCCTTTCAGCACGTGAAAGGAGCCTACAAGAGAGCTGCAGAAGGGCTTTTTGAAAGGTCATGTAGTGATAGGATAAGGGGCCTTAAGCCACAGGAGGGTAGATTTGGATTGGGTATTAGGAAGAAATATTTTACTGCAAGGGTGGTGAGGCTCTGGGACAGGTTGCTCAAAGATGGTATGAATGCCCCATCTCTGAAAGGGGATGTTCAAACTGTGTTCAAACTGTGAAGTTGTGAATGCCTCACCCTATGTTCATGCCAGGCTCCAGGATGGAGTCCTGGTCTAGTGGAAGGTGTCTCTGCCCATGGTAGGGGGGGTTGAAACCAGATGGTGTTTAATGGTCCATTCCCACCAAAAACATTCTGTGAGTCTATTATTATTTTCATTTTTCAAGCAAGAGAAACTTGAGCAGAGAGGTCACATTACTTGGGTACCCTCTCGGATGCTTGAAGAGCTCCACCACTCCTCAAAACGTCCGTTTACAGAGTGGTCTTTTCCACACACATAGGCTACTCATTTGGAGAATACAACACACACTCAAACATGGGCGAAATTTTGAAAATTTTTTGAAAGAAAAGCCTTCCATTTTTGCTAACTCAAGCCTTCCATTTTGCTAACTCAAGTCCAATCCAAGTGTAAATAATCATGCTAGAGAAGAAAAAATGCTGTTGGGTATATCAAGTTTCTTAGTTTTAAATAGAATTTGTAATTATGAAGAGCTTATACTGCTAAAGCATGTAATTATTTCAGCTAGAGATTTTAACAGCCATCTGATCTCTTATGAGCGCAGGAAAACACCAATTCAATTAGGCCTGAAAGGCTTATAAAGCCTACTAATACAATATTTTTCAAACAAACTATCTCCTCCCCTTTACTTCCCAAATCCCACAATCCTCAAATGTTCTACCTGTAGGTTTAACAGAATAGAACCCAATAGCTTCTCCTTTTTTCCACATGATCTTAGCATAATGGCTGCTACCATGACAGAGAAATGGGATCTCATCTCTTTCCATTTCTTGGGTTCGATAGATAATTCGATTTAGAACATAGAGAACAACTCTCTCTCCAACAGACTTCACCTACAGGCACACAAAAAAAACATTTCAGAAGATTGGTCAGATTAGTTAATACCCATACAGGAGAGACCTTATTTAACACAGCTGCAGACAGATTTCAAGGGAAGGCTGTAAGTGTTAAGGCAAGATGACTCTCTGAGGTTTGTTATTAGGCAGAAGATGCTCAGAAGTTATAGGTTAACTTCAAGTTATAGGTTAAATACAAATCACAACCACAGAGGATATTTCATGTCTTCAATGTCACTCCCAATCCAATGTGTAAAATCTGTGAGAAGGGCAGTGGAGTGAGAATATTATGATCTAACTCAAACCTATACTTGCACTTAAACATTCAACAAGCACAACAGTAGTACACCAGCTTCAGAATTTCCAGGTTAGCAGGTAACTGAAGTCTTACAAAGGAGAAATGATGAGCCTCAGTGTGGCAGGACTTGGCACACTCAATCACTCCTGATAGAGTGGCAGGCAGAGGACACGATGCCATGAAAAAACTTGTTACAACAGTTTCTGTGGAATTAAATATCCTTTTTATTAAAGGATTAATTAAAAGGAATTAAATATTCTTTTATCTATCCTACAGGGTTCCTTTTATATATGAAATATGAGTTCACCACTATTCTACTTATTGTAAAGGAAGGAGGAACCATGATCTATTCCAATGCTTAGTCTCAGCTACCTCCCTTGTAAAAGACTTGGCTTTCCTGATTTTCCTACCATTAAGAATTATGTGGAAAGCCAGGCCACATGCCAAACTCTCAAGAGAAAACTTTAAAAATCACAAAAATCAAAGACAAATGCCTAGATTCCATGAGCAGATAAAAATTACACTGCTGGAATTTCCAGTTTTAGAAAACTCCATGCTACACAGGGTTAAACAATGGTAACAAAGGTCAATGATGGGCAATAAAGCAGATACCAGGCAACTTACTGTTCCAAACTTCACGTGTTGCCACTGCAAGCCACCAGCTCCAACTTGCTTCTGTCAACACATTCCTGACAGTATTTTTAGTTTACTAGTCTCCTGATAAGATCAATAGGTACTGCTATGGTACAATGCACTATTCTACCAAGATGCTTCAACACAACCAGATCACAATATTCTAAAGAATAAAGAAAATAAATGGTAACACAGCTAACATCGAAGTTGTCTACATCTGAAGCTACTCTATAAAGGTCATTTTTATAGACTATCTTCACATTGAGGTTCCTTTCGCCCTTGTATCTATTCCTCTATTCCCTTGCAACAGTCCTCTCATTTCCAAATTAAACTAAAACATGTAATATCTTGCACACTATCTATCTGCCATTATCTTGGAGTATAGGATTAATTTCTAGGTGAATGTTGGAGCGCTTTACCTGATGAAGCCCCTGTCTAGCAGGGACAGATGTTCTCAGAATGTCATCAATTGACCACCACTGGTCAGCAAGATACAGGGCTACAGCTTGAAAGAAACAAGGGAAATACAAAGTTAGTGATTCTTGCTATTCCAAAAGAAACATATTCATTAAAGTTGCTAAATACCCAGGAATAACAATGTAGTAATCACATTAGGCATCTTCTAGATGGCACTATATTAATGTAGCTCCTACTACCCTAGCACAACCAATGGGGCACTGTACACCTCACCCATATAAATGCTCCCTGGTCCAAAACCTTTCTTGATAACTGAGTCTAATAAACACTAGAGGGGGGGGGTTGTTTGTTTGTTTGGGGTTTTTTTGTGATATGGTATACAGGAACCATTTTTCAGACAGAAGCACTACCCTTCAACACTGTGCTCAAACATCTTCCACTAAAAACTGCTTGTCAAAGTAAGTCTCACTCATACATGTATTTTACTATTGGGTGGCTAATAGATATTCATGTTGAAACTGTGCAAGTTTTAGGGAGTTAGATGAATGTAAAAGGCTGCCACTTGAGCAGCAATTAGGAAGAGTATGATATATAGGCATTAGTGGCATACTAGGCAATCATAAACATGGCAATAAATGGAAGAAGGAAATGTAGAGAGCTGGAAGAGGAGGAAGAAGGGAGGAAGAATGGGAGGAGAAAATCACAAAACCCATCATCTCAGCCAAAGCTATGCTAGGACTTCAAGCTAAAGGCAAATTTACACACAACTCTGATCAATCACTATTTAAAAAGAGCATTTAAATTCATGTGCAAATTGATGGATTCTAAGAATGTTCAATAAATACCTTTTGGAGAGGTGAAGCATACATAAAGAGACCAAGAGATACATGTTGTACTATGGTCCAGACAAGCACCAAATTATTTTACTACATATCTTTTGAATTCAATGGGTCCAGTTCTGATCTGATTAGTGTGTGAAGTTCTAGCACTTCTGTATATAACTATACAACAAAAAATAATAGTATGTGAACAAAAAGACAGGGAACAAAAAATGTACAATGGAAAAGTTATGGGCTACAGTAGCATGAAATGAGCAAGGGCCTGGTTACACACATTTTCCACAAAAATAAAAAAAGGCAACACAGAGATAAAATTAAACCTGTGAGTGAGTCCCATGGTGCAAACAGTGCAAGAACTTTGTTTGTCTGCTCTTGACCATAAAGAGGAACAAAGCCCACAGATGTCAAGGTAATAGGAACCTGCAAGAAGAATGTACAATAATTCAGTAGACTTTTGCTAAAACAACAGTAGTAAAATACAGAGAGTTTATCAAGGTAAAAAAGAAGAACATTAAAAATTAAGTCCTTAGCAGCTAGCTGTAAAAGACAAGCCTTTCTTTAAGTCCTTTCTTTAGACACATCTTCCACATCTTCCTAAAGACAAACTGCATTTAAAGAGCTCTGACTCTCAAGCTGTGGCAGATTTAGCTACAGTAATTTGTACAGCTCTTTTCTGCTGACAGTTTGCATTTGTGTGCACAACTGAAGTAAGGTGTGCAAGGAGCCAGCATTATGTTCCCTTCAACAGTCCCAACTGTGCAAGCTGTCAAAGCCAACAGAAGAATGAGGCAGTCAGTCAGGCACTGAAACAAGCTGGCACAGCAAAACTGTGTTTGTTAGCAAGTTCTAATGTGCTACAGTGGGAAGGCAAATTCAAAAGGGTTTTGTTCCCTGAAGTTACACACATGTTAGAAATTCTGAAGTTGCCTACTTGATATTCCTCCTCAGAAAAGAATATGGAAAGGGTCAAAAAATCTTCTTTTAAGGAATCAAGTAACTCTGCAGAAATGCATTTTGATATTTAAATTCACATGCTTCTATTACTAAATTAATGTATACAAAACTTGGCAGACATGAATGTAGATAGACTTGCTTAACAAATTTGAGAAGATTATGACATGCCATTGTCACAAATGAGGACATTAATACAAGCAATCATTTAGGCATACAGCACTTGTATAAAGGTAGGAAAGTAGTCAAGACTCTGATTCTGCCAAGGAATCTGTGGCACTGACCTTTAGATCCCACAGAAAATCCTCTCAGCTCACTTACTTTACATTAAAACTATACACACTGCTGGTTTTATTGGTACTATTTCTAATAAAAGCATTTGTCTGGACAGAACCAACACTGACCAACTCATCACAAAAGATAAGTGTTTAAAACAATAAAAGTGTCACAGCTCTTCTCTGCTAGAGATTAGTAACAGCGCAGGATGTTTCAGATAAAGAAAAAAGAACCACCTTTTGAGATTAGTGAAGTTATTAATCAAAACTTGACCCCAAACATAAAGAACACTGAACGACTGAGATAAAAAAAGAGCCAGTTAGCTTAAGTAAATCATGAACCCCTTAGTGATGACAGGTTTTTGAGAGTGCATGAAGTTTGATTCATCAGTTGAAAATTTAAGGTTATAGTCAGGTTGGGTTTTTTTGCTCTTTATATACAGATCCATTGCCTAGAAGAAGCACACAATAACTGAAACCCAGATTTAAACCCAGTTACAGAGTGAAAAAATTTGAATTTGGAAAATATGAAAGCTTTGATAAAAGAGTTCTGAAATTCAAGAGGACTAGATATCTTAAATTTTAGATCTATAAGGATATTAAGAATACCAGTACTACAGTATTTGCTGGTTTTTACCTTGCGGTGGTCTGGCAGAGAAAAGAATTCAGGAGCGTTTGGATTCGCCCACCGAAGGTCAAAGAGACAGCCCTCTGCTGAGTTCTCCAAGTCCTCATGACTGCAATTGTTCAATATATCCACAGGGAATGACATGCTCTTGAGAAATAAAGCAACATTATTAATGTGGGTACTTTGAGACACACACTCTGCCATTGACTCTTACATCCATGACAGAAAAGAGAAATGCTCCAGCATTTACAATTAATTAGGATGGTGACCAGTAACACCCAGTCTGTAAAATAATCAAATCTGGGCTCATAAACAGAAAAGAATAAGATTAGCCTATAGATCCCCCTAGATCTCATTTGTGGCAGATTTCCAACATACAAGCCTCATGTTTGCTGCATAAGCACATGCTGCTTTGAGGTGGCAGACTTGGTTATATCTCCCTCCCAGATGATGTTTATGATGTCACCAGTCATGTTACAACTAGGTGGTAAAAAAAAGTAAACTACCCAGATGATAACAAGATGGAGTTAATTTGAGACTTTGCATTTAAATCCATCTCTGAAGAAACCAAAACATTGCTCAGGATTTTTCTCATCAACTGGCCAGTTAGTGTTCTTAACAGATGGTTGTTTCCAAAAGCATTTCAGCTGTGAACAGAAACTTACACAAGCTCATTAAAAACAAGAGCCCACAACAGACTAAAGAGAGACACTTTAAGGAGGTGACGAGACAAGACTATAACACTGAAGCCAAACCATAGTGGCAATAACTTCTTAAAAGCTCTTAGATTCAAATTTTCCTTGTCAAAACAGTGTGAAATTAAAATGAGCAAGAGCTCCTGGAATCCACTGTGTGGTCTTCAGGTAAGGTTCTTCCAGCTCTACAAAACTATATACAGAAAGATACCCCACAGCTGCTTTAAAGATATGACTCAATCTCAGAAGCCTGAACAAACACAAAAACAAGTTCATGAGAACCTTCTCCAGTGTTCTGGAGGAACATAGGGATTTTACTCTGTCTTTCTCAGCTCCCATGAACCCATCACACAAGTTTCTGAACACAGAAGTTTTCATATAAGTTTTATGATTCCTAGTCTTCTCAATGGAGGCTTATTTTTCAATTTTATTTTAAACCTTAGTGTGCAATGATTTTTTTCTCCTCTTTACCTTCAGTCCGCCTATTTTATCCACCATTCATTATTCTACTGACACAGGTAAATCAAGGGTGAAAAAACCATCTTATTCTGACTCAATCAGTAGAAATTAGAAGTCTACATTTCGAAGGTTTTTAAACAGCAATAATATGCTGTTGATTGGAGAGAAGAGGCTGCTCCTTCTACAGAAGAGATTTTTTTCTCCTGTTAAAATGGAACTTGGACATGACTTCGTTGGCATCTACAACTGCTGCCCTTAACACGGTTGCTGATGAAAACACTAATGCTCTCCACGAATGCTATTGTTCAGATATACACATGCATTCCTCAGAGCCATTTCCTTTCAAATTCAGGTAATTCCTTCTCCTCAACTGTTATTCACATTTTCTCCTGCCTTCCTCTCCAGTCTCTCACATTCCTTCTACTATTGCCCACTGACCCTGTCAGTAGATACTTCACTGCATCTTGTAATTCTCCACCTGTTTCTTCCCACGTTTCAGGGCTGCCCTTGCCGTTGCTAACAGTCAACTCCTCTGGCTCCTCCTGTTTGCAAGCAAACTGATTTCCAGAGCCAAAGGTGTGGGGTGCATGCTTTTGAGGTACGGCAGCAATGCACAGCAGACAAAGGAGCTGCTGTCAGGGGTGAAATTCACCCACCACCAGAACTCTAGCAGATATGGCTTGCCTGCAGATATGACAGTTCTCAAACACACCAGCAATTCTGCACAGACTATGCTGATAAGCACGTTGCAAGACAAAACAAGGAGGAGCATAAGATCATATGAGACTACTTCTACAAGAGGATGAGGTTTTGCCACCATGTTAACTGCAACATGCAAGGTAAATTCAGCTGTGAAGGAATACAGGTATATGAAAACCACAAAATTTAATTTTCTGTATGCTGGCAGAAAGGGTAACCCCCCTCTATTACTAAACAAATACCTAAGTGCTTAGATAACTCTGCCATTAACAAAGAAATTGAGCTGATGTTCCATTATTACATGGCAAACAGACAAAGAAGCCAGAAGCTACAACTTTAAGCCTCTAGGTAATAATTCCTGACATTTTTTTTGGAATAAAACAATGAAGGACCAAAGCAGAAAACATGCAATAAGAAATTCAATAGATTATCTGAGTTCCAACCACTACAAAAATAAAAGCAGCAACCATATCTTTGCTTAAAAGCAAAAAAGCCTAATTACTGCATACATTAAACTACCCTCAAAATCACTCACAGACCTCTTTTCTGTTTGCTATTTGGGCTACCTAATTTCTCATGGCACACTTAGATTTCATTTGCTTTCAACTCCCAGCAGTCATTTTTGACTTTTCCTTTGCAGCATTTACAGAGAACATGTTATGCAAAAGAAAGCAATACAGAGAAATTTTCAAGACTAAACTAAGGAAAACCTAGTCAGCATCCCTTTCTAAATAAACATTAATCTTCTTTACCATGCAGTAGATTAGATATGTAAAGTCACAAACTCTCATACACTTGTGTGTTGTATTTTGTCTCTGTGCTGAAGAGGTCAGAAATAGTTCACATTAAAGTTCACTACATCCCTGAAGAAATCACAAATTCACAAAGCTATCAAGTTATAATAAAAGCATTAAACAAGTGATGAAAGAAGAATGTTCCATGCCAATCTACAGCACAGCATAAGGAATTAGATCATAATACAAAATGCAAGCATCTCAAATTTGAAATGCAAAATAACCTGCCAAAGACAAATGAAATGTCTTCCAACAGTAATGAATTAATATTAGTCCCTCATTAAAACAGAGTTGGTTTGACAGTATGTATGTTGAACAAAGTAAAAATACAGATGGCTCCATATCTAGCCAGTCTCAAGTAAAACAGGAGAGAGAAAAAGGGCTGGAGAAAACCACTTTTCAGGTTTTTTTGACTACAGCATTAACATATTTTTGTTGCAGAGGCAGCAGGAGCACACAGGTCTCTACCGTGGAGTTCCTCATGCCCCTTGCTGTTGCTCTAAACCTCCATGCACTGCACAACTGTAAAACTGTCAGGTCAGATCTTTGTCACACATTGCACGACCACACTCTGCTCATGGGGTACCATTCCAATTGGTTAGCACACCGTCAGGCTGACTGAGCACATGCAGTGTAGCCCTAAGCAACCAAACTCATCATGAGTACATAATATGCTTTTATGTACATTTGTACATAAAAGCATATTAGAAGAGTGTGTTTGGAGGGGAAGAAAGAAAATTAATTTTATTTTTTAAATGAGACAACTTGAGCATTTCATTTTTCAAGTGAAAGAAATCTTACACTCTTCAAAAACGTATCATTTAACAAAATAATATTAATGATTTTGTGTCATAAACTCACATGAATAATATTTGCTTTAATGTGGAATCGTATGACTGTCTCCCTTGTCAGCATTATGCAAGCTATTACACGAGGAATGGCACGTCCTTTTTTAGGAACAGCTGCAGCACCAGAGGGTAACAGATCAATTCATGGAATGCCAACAAAAACCACATTTAACAGAATGAGTGAACACATCCCTGTGCAACACAGGCATTTTATTCACAAAATCTTTATTACTATTAGTACTATGGCTAAGAAAAGCCATGGAATAAGTGAGAGACATTGGAAATTAGTTTAATTATAAATTATATCTACAACTCCTATTTCATCTCAGAGTGCATGAGAGGTGCACAGCGCACACAGCTTCCAGCTTACATGTGGATTTGAGCAGGAATCAAGAGATCTGTTCATCTTCTTGCAGTTCCTCAATAATGAATGACACAAAATTGCAGAAGGATAATAACCCAAAAGCTATGTTATTTCTTACAGTATGTCAGAGGGCTTAAATACAGCTTAAAATTGGGCTTGGGTGCCTTTAACTCAGGGGAAGTGGAGTTAGGCTAACAGATAAGGATTTAGAGAAATTACCAGCTGCAGCACAGACAATGTGAACACAGACATGTTATGTGATCTGCCTGAACTCCTCTACAAAACACAAAATAATCATTACCTCAGAGGGACCAGCGTGAGAAATACTTTACCGAGATAATGACATACTTGAACATTGTATCAAAACTTGACAAATACAAATACACAGTTACTTACACTGCACAGCTTACCTGAACAACTCATTCTCCTTAAAAAAATAAAATAATAATTAAAAAAAGAAATTATAAAAAAAACATCCAACACCTTTTCAAGATAATATAATAACTGAGACAAATAATCATGCAGGTGAACAATCTTCAGGTTTAAATTTGTTTTTAATAATAAATAATTAAAATTTAAGTAGTTGTTTGGGGCTTTTTAAAATAGTGATTTGCAGTTTAGAGAACAGGTGTCAGGGTGCTCAAGCCATGACCTGCAAAATTTCCTGCTAACCCAGGAAAACCAACTTAGACCCAGCCTGCAGGATACAAATACAAGTCCAGTCCTGTGAGGAAGCACCGGCTGACTCACACAAAAAGTAACCTGCAGCAATATCTGACCCAAGCTTTGACTGATTTCAATGAGTGCAGAAGCATCAGATGACCAAACCCCTCAACGACTGCCATGCACTTCCAATGAATCATCACACACCTTAAACCAAGTTCTGTTTTAAAAGTATAATCCATGATCCTACCACAACCTCCCAGACTAGCTGTGAGCTACACCCAGGCTCACATCATGGGAAGAGACATAAAAACCAAACTAAACAGGTATATATGTCCACACATACACCACTTCCAGAGAAAGCCAAGACAGGACTGCAGAAGTCCCAGGCAAGGCTCCAGGCCCAGACTGACGATGCACCAAAGCAGCAATGACCTTGATCAGAGCAGCAGGAGCATCATTTCCACTTTGCTTTGTTTGTTTCCTACCTTGCAGCATCCAGTTACTCATCTGGTGAAAGCTGTGAAACTACATAAAGGTTGTAAGAATATTTAAAATTTTTTAAAAGTAGTCTTTTTAGTCTTCTGGCTTCAACTACAAAACAAAACCATCACATCTGCTACTAGAATTGCTAAGGTGTCTTATCAGTTATTCTATTAACAGATATATTACATAAATGTTTCTTTGCTTTTACTACCAGCTGTTATATACATACACCATTTTCACTTTGTTTCTTCTTTATTCAGCAACAAATACTTTAAACTGAGATAAGTTGTTTTTAAAGTTTTTTTTATTTCTATAAATAGAGTCTCTGAAATACTTATGTTTAAAAGTTCATAATTTTCTATTATAAAAATAAGTAAATTTTAAACCTGTGCTAAGATAATTAGTCATTTAAGTACGTCTAAGAGAGTGAACAGTTGGTTTATCATAAGTCAACATAATTGAAATACATAGAGAAAACCTGTCTCATAATTACCTATTTAGACCACTATTGTAACAAAGGTTTTGAGTTTTATAAACATTCCCATCTCTTAAAACTCTATTAATTTTAATCTGTAATGTTACGTACATTGGCTGTAGGAAAAGGAATACATCGTAGGGAAGAGGTGTTAAAATTTTAAACAACAGAATTTTTATTAGGATTTCTTGAAAACTGCACCAGCTTGAAGCAGCAACCATTATACACTGATCTGCCACATTGAATGGACAACTCAAGTCTTTCTCACTCAAATAACTACCTATTTAGAGGAAGGTTTTCTTAGGGCTTAAATCACAAATTTGGGGGTTGGACAACAAGTCTTCAAACCATGATCCACACAGTAGCACTAAGACATACTTCCCTGCAGTATAACTTTTGTTCACATTTTTTGAGAATACAAGCTAATAAATACAAGTTCTTGACAGCTCAGATAGATTTGCACTGGTTTCTTTATTTTTTTTTTTCTTTAAAGACAAAATAAGATTTTTTTTGGTTTTTTGTTTGGTTTATAGTAACATAAACCCCCAAAAATATCTATTCATGCGCAGCAAAATCACATATTGAAAGTTCTTAAGGAAACACATGGCACAAAAATTGCTGTCAACATCAACCAGGATCTCTGGATTAATATGCCAGCCACATTACCCGTAATCTCCTTGAAGCAGCTTATGCAACTCTGGTTTTCTATCAGACACACAAATCAAAACTGTTGATTTGAACATAAATAAACAAACAAAAAACACAAATCCTTTCCATTCATCAATTAGCCACACAATGTAACTTACATGTATAGCACAAAATTATGAAATCTACATACAGGATTCAACTTCCCAGCAAGAATTATGGTCAGAAGTTCTAAATGCTGGCTTTGAACACTTTCATATCAGATGAAACATGAACAAGGACAGAAAAACAAAGAGTCCTCCACATTAAAAAAAAAAAAAACAAAAAAAAAAAACACCACAAAACCAACCAAAAACAAAGTAACAAAAAATCTTGCATCTGATTTCTTTAATTAAAGGTGACAGGGTAGTATCACAAGAAGAAATGCAACTTCTCTCTCAAACCCACCTTAGGCAGGTAAGGTTCTTAGTAATGTGCCAAATCAGCCACCTGTGTAACACCACCGGCATTTTACTCAAGTGATTTAAATTAGATAATATATTAGATAGCTTATTTAATCAACAACTAAGTATACAAGCTACTTAGATATACAAACTACTGACCTGTTATTTACATTTTTCTACAGTCTCATATTTTAATGAGATTGTCTGGTTTTTTGAAGAACAATTCCTTCAGTAGGGAGTTTTGGAAACTAATGTGCACAAGTGTTTCCTACAATGAAAATGTGCCAGACATATGCTAAATTAAAATTCTGTGTTTGACACTGATCAAAATAAACACAATTAATAAATTTGGAAAAACTAGTTTTTCTTAAAGAAACCTCTCATGCCTCCCCTTTCAACTTCTCCAATTCAAGGTGACCATATCCATACATAAAATGAAAACCATTCTAGTTGTGTTTGAAAATAATTAACATGGATAATTAACAAGACAGAAAGATACAGCCAGGTGGGATTATTACTTCATTAATCTGCCTCTCTCTGACATTTATCTGATCTTTCCACTGCTCAGCACTCATTCTACTTTCTAATTTCCCACTTTCCTCTACCTTCTCTTCACTACATGACAAACCTGTCTAGGAGCTAGGAAAATAACACCAAACTCCACACAGATACCCCTAATGACCCACCTTTCCTCTCTGGTCACTACTCTTTCCCCCTTCCATGCCTTAGCAGTTTGAAGCTGCTGGTGTGCAGTTCTCCAGCTCCATCCTCAGCACCCTCCAATTTTGCTTCTGCAGTTTAGGCCTTACACCATCTGCTCCCAAAGACCTTAATGACCTTCTTATAGCACTCATCACTTAGAGCCCCCACAGCCTCTCTCCACAGGTGGCCACCTGGAACGTACACAGCCACACTACTCTTACTCCTGCTCATCTGCTATAATTTCCATAGGTTTACCTCCTGCTTCTCCAGGCACGTAACAAGGCAACATTCTGAAGCTTAATTTGCTGCTTGATATCAATAGATTATCTCTTACTCCCACTTGGAACCCACATTTCTTGGCAACTCCTTCCATTTTCAAACCCTTCATATCCTCCTCTAACATTATCCCACTGGCTTGCAAGGGCCATCTCATAAATACATCTAGTGATTTCAGAGATAAGGACAATAAAGAAAGCTCTTTTTTAACACACAAAGAAAAAAAAAAAAAAAAAAGAAAGGGCCAACAAAACCCACCAAATCTGGGTAGACAGCTGGTGGACTATCGAGCCTAACATCACTAATCTAACACCACAGTGGGACTGGAGTTGCAGTCACCCTATGTCCACATTTGCATCTATTTTTAAAATGCTTGGCTGCACTGTCCTATCCCCTATCCCCACAACTGGGGCAGATGTCAAAGCTGCACAGATTAGATTAGCAATCATAGATACATGTTAGCAAAGGCTAATGAGTTACTTCTCATCAGCCAAAGAACAGCAACTCTCTCTGGCTGTTTCGAGAATATTCCACATGGAAATTCAAGTGATGGTGTCTATGGCTACTAATAACGAGGAGCAGGTGATTAATCTTTGCAATCACAGTCTCCATACCCAAGGAGTTACTAAAACAGTTGTCTGAACTACAACTATGCCACATCAAGTCTGGCTTTCAGCAGACAAGCTGTAGGAAAATTCAACAGTTAAGTAGTATGCAATCTCTTTTTTCTTGTTTAAATTATCTGTAGTTGGTTTTGCTGGTTTTGCCTACTTTTTAATGTCATTTGCAGCAGGAGACCTACAACTAAGAGAACAGCACACAACTAAGAAAGCAGCAGCTGCCTTGGTTTTTGTGGGGGATTCAAAGGAAAATGAAGAAAGGGGAATAGGAATTAATATGAGTTGGGTGTTCCTGGACACAGGATTGCAAATAAACAAGGCTGCAACAAGAGATCCTTGTCAGCCAACCATTTTTCCTTGCAAACCAGAGATGTTCCAGACTCTCATTGTATGGCCCTATGGGCCATTTACAACTGCCTGAGCATCAGAATTCTGAAAGCAGTAAGACAGTAAATATAACACATTTGGAGCAGTGAGTATTTAAACCTCATCATAGATCAAAAATTTCTATTTTTCCCAGAAAGTGAATAGGCAGCTATCTCCAAATTCCCAATCCAGCTCTAGAATCTTGAAGATACTACAATTATCTTCAGAAGATGACAGATGCCTAAAAAACTACTGTTTAACACGAGCAAATTCCGAATTTTACCTGCTACTTGTGCTCAGTGTCCAACCATAGCAAGTTTTTCAGTCTCTTTGCACAACAAATGATGAACTACAACAAAATGATGAACTTCACAGGCATACTCACAAAGTAGTTTGTGGACTTACCAAAACAGTGCGGGATGACTCCAAAAGAACTAGAGTCACATATAATTAGAAAGACTTTTACCTTGCCTTTATCAAAGGAAAGCTAAAGTGAAAATCCTATGTCAATCAAGATTATCACACATATCAAAAACATTTTTGTCTAAAAACAAAGGATTTAGACAACATGCTTGGGCCACAAACCAGATAGGGAGTCATTACTGAGTCCCAGTCTGAGCCCAGTCATGTCAGGAAGATATTACAAGTTATCATCCCAGGTGACAGAAACAATTCTCACAAAAACAGTAATAGCTGTAAGTGGCCCCATATTTCCATGCAAAACAGCACCTTTACAAAGGCCACAAAAACTGACTGCCTCTGTCTAGCTCTGTCAGTTGTAGTCAGCAGCAACTGTGTTTATCTTCCTCATCCCATCTTCAGAAGGATGGAAAAAAGGCACACATGGACTAAAACTAGAAAATTAGAAGTAAATCTTCCTCTGAAAAATAAGCAAGTAAAATAATATGCAAGCCTCATATCAATACAATAAAAAGCTAGGAAAGAGTCAGACATCTTGTAAGCTGCTCCAGCTAGTAGGAAAAAAAAAGGTTAGGAAGGTCTGGTATTTGTTTGTGTAGAAATCCTGCTCCCATAACAAAGGAAGAATAAAACATCAAAAAGAATATTTCTTTGCCCAAAATCAGAATCAAGAATCTCTTCTGACTGACAGAATCAACTGACTTATGTCTTTCTTCCCCAAAATGAACCTCTTCTCCCCAGTGTTCATACTTCCTTGTCATCCAAACAAATATTAACAAAATCCTTAGTAGACTGATTCCTGAGCAGCTCTGTGTTTGCCTTTTAGTTCAGTAGTCTTATACTTGTGGATGGTTAATTTTTGTTTCCCACAATTGTCTGGGTATAGCCACTGCTGGTTTTGTTCAACCCATGACAGCCATGTTATAAAAACCCATCCATTAATGTGAATCCACAAGGTATCACTAAACATGTTGCTACAGGACTCAAGATCTATGTCTGCAAACTTTAGCAAGAATGTCTCTAATAGCAGAAAGGAATTCACACACAACCTCCTCCCTGGTGTCATCTGTCCTCATCTCCATCAGCACACTCCAAGAACTCACAAATTTCTGTCAGCACACTGCACTTCCCCTGCTTCTCACTGTAATACATGCTTGTAAGACTGGAACTTCTAAGCTACATCTTCTAGTACCTAGGCTATCTAGGTGTACTTGAATTTTTGAAAAAACAAATTAATGAACAAACTGCTTTAAAAGCTTCAGTTACTTGTCTTCTCTGGAAATGCAGACATTGCTTGATTGTTAGTGGTGGGTTTGGATAACGTAAGTAAGCTACTCGTACTTCTGAACATACCACCTTACTGTACTTTGTTAAAAAGCAAACAAAACCCCCAATAAAAAGTACTAGTATTAGTAGAAAAAAGTATTCATACTGCTGACACAATATACTACCTTAAATCAAGGCTCAGCTTAAGAAGGAGTTGCCAGGAAACAGCTCATTATCTCCTGCTCCTTCAAAAAACTCCTTTCTGCAGCTTCAGACTAAACATTGACAACATAAACTCCCAGTGCTGAGGTATCAAAAGAAATAAATTATTCCAACATTTAAAAATCCTATAAAGTTGTCTGTGCTGCACTGTAGTAACATTTACATTGCTACTGTTAAAATCCCCGACTATTTTATCATTATCAACTCACAAATTATTCAAATTCCCCAGTTATGGTTATTGCTGCCTAACTCTACAACAGCTGTGAGGAGTATTATTCAACCTAGGAAACATTTCTATTTGCAGAATATGCTGGCTGCAAAAGAGCTAGAGAAAAGACTGGTCTTCCAGCAAAGCACTTGCTAACTTAAGCACACTTTACATTTTTACACCTGGTGTTTTAGGAGCATGAAGGCAGCTAGGGTGAAGACAGCATTTCATACCATTCGAAGTTCACCGACTCTCCGTGCTGGGAAAGGCCACTGCCACACCAGAACTTCTGAACTGGGTGTATTCTTCTAGCACTGCCTCAGGGGCTACTGATTCGGCAGAGACCACACCTTTACTGATTCTTCTTTCCCTTCAGTAATCCACAGAATTAAAGAAACCTAATTAACCACCTTTATTTTACATGTTTTGATGAAGCTTAGAAGAAAGGATAACAGTGAATTCAATTCATCCTGGTCCGTAAAAAATTTCTAATCATAAGCAGTGGCAAGAGATGCCAGCTCTGTGAATACAGAGATGCCCTGTCCTACAGTATTCTGACACAAAATGTTAATGTGCACAAAAAGAAAAAAAAAGACGAAGAGAGAGACAGCTCAGATTTGAAAACAAAAATCAAACTATTACTTCAAATAACTGTACAACATACAGTTCAGTATACAATTCAGAGAAATGGATTTTCCTAGATTTTCAATTCAACAAATCATTTGGAACTTATAGACTTATCATTCAAAACAATAGTAAGTTTTCCAGTTCACTTTGAAGGCAAAGAAACAGATATGTTAGTTCTGATAGTTCTCACTAATTTTATTGGGATTTTAGTAAAGATTTGAAAGCTCATGAGTCTTTTGGGACAGGATTTTTTACATATTTTAGCAAGCTATTTAAAAGCTTCTCTGAAATCTCAGAGTCACTAGAGAACACCAACTAAATTTATAATGATTAAATAAATATATGCTGTCACATTCAGGGAAAAAAATCAGCAATAGCAGACGAAACTGAAGAGTATGAGAGAATAGGTACAAAGACACTGCATGTGCCATTTTGGTTATGTTTAAAACAATGCACTAGAGGAAATACATTAGAGCAGGCTTTTCCACTCAGACTTGTTTAATCCACGCTGCACCACCTGGAAGCATAAGTTTGAGAGGAGGGTCAAATTCTGATTGAATAATTTATTTTTTTAAAATCTGTTTCTATTGTGAGAAAATTATTTTTGTTGTTTTTCAACAGGTTACAAAATGTTTACCCGAGAGGCACTGACTGACAAAAACAGTTCCAAAGGGAAGCGCACACCTCTACCACTGCTGCCCCAAACATTCACAGACAAAAGGATGACAGTGGCTTTCTGGAATGTATAGTTGATACAATGTGATGGGTAAGTTACAACCTTGAGAGTCAGGAGTAAAGAATTTATCTGCGAGGAAACAAGAAGCTGGTATTTTGCATGGAAAAATATTTAAGGAATGCCCATGTGAAAATAAGCCTTAGTAGACATCACTTCAGCTCTAATGCCACATTTGTACTTGCAGTTTAGAAACATAATTGGCAACAGCTTTAAATGATCACCACTACTTGATATTCATTGCTTGACAGAAAATAGAGATTGATATAAAATCTTATCTAAGAATGTAAAACAATGGAAGAGCACCTCTACTCTGGTAAATTTCTCTAGAATCATCAAATCTCATGTTTGTCCTTTAGTGATTCTGCATCAAACATGGGGAAAAAAAAAAAAAAGCATTAAGAAGTGTTAGCCTTAGTACAGAAATGAACTCTGTCTTTCACTAGCAAAGACTCTGCACTGGACTAGATAGGCAAGTACAACTATTTAAAACAAATTGTGCTTATATGAATTGAGGATAAGAAGAACTTTAAGATAATTTTGTATTATCTTTACAACACTAACAGACATTAAAAAAGGAAAAAAACCTGCACAAACACATAAACCTCCGCCTTTTTGGTTATTAAATCAAAGAAATATTATCTACCTTTATTCAGCGCATACTGAATAAATTAAGAGTATTTTCCAATTCATTTTGTAAAGTGTCTAGTTATGTAACACTCCAAAAAGAGTTCTGGATCACGCACTGCTAAAGAGATATTATAAATATACAGTAGAATCCCATCTTAATTACTCATCCTGCACAACAGGAAAGAAAGACACTGTAAAACATTTGATTCTGCATAAAGAAAATGATAATGAACATCAGACTGGAGAAGGGGAAACAAGGAAAGGACTTAAAACCTGCCTCTGTTAGCGGCTCTAAAAAAACAGTGTTGAAATTGAGATGCTCACTGACATTAATAACACTTGAATTCGAACATTAATTTCATAAATCACCCTCTGCCCTAACATTTTTACACTACGAAACAGGTGATGAATGTTTTTTTCACTAGCCACCAAGAGAAAAAGCAAGAAGTTCTTTGGTACCTAGAGGAGGTCAATTAAACAAGAAAAGGTACCAATGTTGTTGAGGAAATGGAGAGAAGATGCACTCAGTTCCTACAGAGTTTGTTGCAGGAGGAAAACCACGGTCACTCTAATCTGCAGCAATCTTTTATAGTTCCTCCAGTGAGACAGCACTGATTTTATTATAATGATCACTCTGAAACAATTCTTATTCCCCATACAAACTGGTGAGCTTTGTACTAGGCTATGACCAATGGTACAGCCCAATGTATAAAATGAGTAAATGCAATTATGCAGAACAAGAAAAGAGTTCCCTCCTCCTGTGTTGCACGTACACAAAAAAGCAAGTATCAGCTGAACAGGTTCTCCACACCAAAGGTTAAGTTTCTAAATTTCTGATTATTAATAACTGAAAAGTCCACAGTTCAGAAGAGCTGAAAGACAATTTTTTAATCTCTTCCTCTAAATAAAGCATTAATACATGTATTAAATTGGTGAGTTAATATATTTTGTTTTCCATTAATGCTAGTAAAACCTTTTGCTCTAGCTCTCAGTGCAATCCACTTTCTCAGGCGGCATTTAACACTCATAAGCAGGATAGCCGTGCTACGTCAATGGATATCTTAGGCAAGATGCTTCCCTATGTTTTAAGAGGAATGAACCAACCCTACCTCAAAATAAAACTGCAGAAGACTTACACATCATATGTAGGAAAACAGAAGAGTGTGAGTGCGTGTGCAATTGTGTGTGTCCACATGTATTTGCACACGTACACACAGCCATCTTTGCGGGAGACAGCAACTGTAGCATTGCAATTACTGTTTTCATACATGCGTAGAGGGGTATAGATGTATAAATGGCTCTTACACGTGTGTGTGGCTACGACACGTAAATTTCAACGCTACAATAGAAGACCCCACAAAAGATGGCTGGTCCTGGCCAACACGGAGTGGCCTGGGCCAAAGCTCACACCGAACTCGGCGTGCCGCAAGCTCCGCCAAGGCCGGGGGAAGCTCGGGGGGTCGAGCTCGGCCGGCGCCCGCCGCGGGGGAGCCGGGCCGGTCCCACGGCCCGGCCGAGCCGCCTCCGCCCGCCGCCCCGGCCCGGCGCGGCCCTGCCCGCCCGCGATGGCAGCGGCGGGGTCGGGCACTGCCCGGGGCGGGAGAGCGCGCCCGAGGGACGGCGGCGGCGGCGCGGGCGGGATGCGGCCGGACACCTGGAGCCCGGGGCGGCCGCGGGGCCGCGGGCAGCCCAGCCCAGCCCGCCCATCGCCTCCCGCCGAGCGCCCCCCGCGCCCTGCCCCGCCGGGCCCGGCTAGGCTGCGGAGATGCGGGACCCTCGGCAGGTCACCGCGACACCCCGCCGCGCCTCACCTCAGCCGGCCGGGCGAGCAGCCTGCCGCGGCGGCGCGGGGATAAACGGAGAAGGAGGCGGAGGCGGCTGGGCTCCCTAACAGCGTTCACGGCACACCCCCGCTCACCTCCGGCTTCGCCCGGTCCTGCTGCCCGGCGCCTGATATCATCTCCCCCGGCGGCCTCCCCGCCCCTCGCCGCTGACGCACTCCCGCTGATACGCCTGGAGCCGCCGCCGCTCGCCCCGCGCCGCCCGCCATGACGGCTGCGGGGACCCCGCATCGCCCCCCCGGCCCCGGCGGGTGTGGTACCCGGCACTGTCCCTGTCCACGGCCGGCCCCACGGGCAGACTCGGTACCCACGCCATCGCTCAGCACCGCTGGCCTGGTGGCACCTGTCCTGGGGCCCTGGCATACAGACGGAGCCCGGAGCTGCCTCAGAGATCTGTGGTACTCGCAAGGAGAACGGAGAAAGGCTCCTGGTGCTGGGTTTCGCGCCACAAAACTAGGGGTGAACTATCCCCTTTGCAGGAAAGGTGACCTCATGGACTCGGGCAGTAAGGATTGCTTCCATATTTCCAACAACTCACTGTGGACTAGCCCGAGCCCTCACCTCTCCTCCTGTTACCAAATTGGGGTGCTGATTAAACTCAGTTACTACTCAGTTAATACCCAGATACTCACAAGCCTATTTTCCAAACAGAAACATTAATCCCTGTTCCTCAGCACTGACCACTACTGGCCACAGCACCTGAGTATCCACCCCCAAGAAGACCTATATGCCAGGAAGCTGAAGAGCACCAAAGTCAAATGAAGGAGTTGGTGAGAGGATAAGACTTGCCCTTGACTCTGGCTGTAAAATGTACCCTTGTTTTATAGCTACCATGTTTTGTTCTGAGAATGGGAAGTAGTAGGTGCACATCTGTGATAACATCCAGGGAACAAAGGAGGCTGGGCAGAAACTGGGGTCACTGCCCAGAGGCAGCAGACATTTCAAGGGCTTCTTAGTGTTATTTGCCAAAGACAGCTCTATAATACCAGGGACCCGAGGTGCAGTGTATTTATAATGATTATATGCTTGTCCAAATGTATTGGGTTGGTGTAACAAGGTTTTGGTCATGGGGAGGCTGCAGGAGCTCATGAACTCTCTGAGAAGCTGCCAGGAACTTCCCCTGTGTCTGACAGAGCCCCTGCCAGATGACTCCAAGCTGGACTTGCCACTGGCCAATGCTGAGCCCATCAGTGGTAGCACCTCAGGGGTCATTTGTTTGGGAAGGGAGAAAACAACCTGCACAC
The DNA here is from genome assembly GCF_028551555.1 of Melozone crissalis. NCBI lineage: Eukaryota > Metazoa > Chordata > Aves > Passeriformes > Passerellidae > Melozone > Melozone crissalis. Next base: position 49,332,868 of record NW_026535783.1, read on the forward strand.
CTCCAGCCCAAGAGAGGAGTGAAAACATATGAGAGAAGAAGACTAAAGCTATTAGAAAGCATCCAAAGGAGTGCAGCTAAGATGGTGAAGGGCCTTGAGGGGAAGCCTTATAAGTAATACCTGACATCACTTGGTCTGTTCAGCCTGGAGAAGAGACAGAAGTGAGACCTCATTGTGGTTACCAACTTCCTAATGAGGGGAAGAGGAGGGGCAGGCACTGCTTTCTTCTCTGTGGTAAAGAGTGGCAGGACCCAAGGGAATGGCCTGGAATTGTGTCAGGGGAGGTTTAGGTTGGATATACTCGAAGAGGGTCCCCAGGGTAGTGGTCATAGCACAAATCTGATAGAGCTCAGGGAGGCTTTGGACAATGCTCTCAGGCACATGGTGTGACTCTTGGGTATGGTCCTGTGCAGAGCCAGGAGTTGGACTCCATGGTCCTTGTGGGCCCCTTCCAACTCAGCATATTCTGTGACTCTGTGAGAAACAGCTCTGCAGACACTGAGGACCGTGAAGAAGGAGGTGGAGGAGGTGCCACAGGCACCAGAGCAGATGTTCCCCTGCCACGTGTGGTGAAGACCTGCAGCCCATGGTGGAACATGAGATCCACTTGAAGCCTGTGGTGGATGGCTCACACTGGAGCAGGTGAATGCCCAAGAAGGCCTGTGACCCCATGGCAAACCCATGTTGGAGCTTTTGCCATCACCTGTGCACTTCTGTCAAGATCTGTGGACCTGTGGAGAGACTAGCCCATGCTGGAGCAAGTTTTCTACCATGGTTTGTGATCCCAGCGACAACGCAAGACTGTCCCTGGGGCAGTCTGCTCCTGAAGGACTGCTCTCCAAGGAAGGAACCCACTCTGAAGCAGGTTGTGAAGAACAGAAACCCATGGGAAGAGCTTATACTGGAAAATAGGGAGGAGTGTTTTCCTTAAGAGGCACCCCATGCTGGAGCAGGGAAAAGTGTGAGGAGTCCTTCCTCTGAAGACACAGCAGTAGAGATAGCATATGGTGAACTGACCACAACCCCCATTCCTGTGCTGCTTGGGTGGAGGAGGTAGAGAAAATCAGGAGTGAAGCTGAGTTTGGGAAGAATTAATGGGTTGTGGCCAAAATGCTTCTAAGATTTGGGGTTATTTCTCATTATCCTACTCCAACAGGATTGGTAAAAAATTAAATTAATTTTCCCCAAACTTGAATCTGTTTGGCCCACAGCGGCAATAGGTGAGTGATCTTTCCCTGCCCTTATGTTGACTCAGAAGCCTTTCTGTTACACTTTTTCTTGCCTGTCCAGATGAGAAGGGGAGAGACAGAGCAGCTTTGGTGGGCACCTGGCATCCAGGCATGATGAACCCATCACACTAAAATGATGTAACTTTGCTGAAACAGATTACAAGTCAGGGGCTGGGATGAAGCATCAACAGAACTTGTTTTGAATGAGCAGTCATCTTAAAACTCCATTTATGACACAGTTTGACAATTTGAAATGGTCAAATGTTTATGCTCTCCTAATTTCTTCTAGTTAGAGTAATACTGATTATATTTTACACTTGCATTTCAAAGGAAAACATTTTTAGTGCAGCGTTATGTAGTGGAAATTGTTCTGCAATATGTAGTATGCAAAATAAGATACCTTAAAGGAGTAAGATTACAAACTAAACCTGGCAGGAACTTCCTAAAATAAGTTCCTCTGCTTCCTGTATTTTTTGCTTTCGCAACAAATGAATGAAAGAACATAGAAATTGGTGGTAGTTTTCTACCTGCATTGTTGCTAACAGTTTCTTCGAAGAACCAAGAACCTTTGGACTTCTTTGGAGAAAAACTTTTTGTCCATGATCATTTACTAGACATTTTAAAGGAGACTTCGACATTCACAATATAATTTAATAAACATATTTACCTTCTCAATTGTTTGAGATATGGACATGCTATTAAAATTCTCCCATAAAACCTTTTAGGAGAGGAAATAAAAGGCAAAAAAATTAATTCGTGCAGAAATTCTCCAATAAATTACTGCCTTTGCAGGTCATCTCCAATATTGCTTAGAAACATATTTGCATGTAAATTTGTTTTTAAACTATTATTATTTATATCATGCCACCTCTTGTATCTGGAGGAATCTCCATGCAAACCCCACATTTTCTACTGTTGTGAGAGTTACAGAGATCTTGACAAAAAATTCTTGTTTAAGACTAGTGCTTTTTCTGGTAATCAAATTAATCTCACTGGGGTCTCTTTTCTCTTCTCTTTCTTCTCTTCTCTTCTCTTCTCTTCTCTTCTCTTCTCTTCTCTTCTCTTCTCTTTTCTCTTCTCTCATGCTTATATTGTAAATTTTTAGAAGCATGTTCAACCTCACTAGTACAAGTATCCACACCAATACCATTAAGTAAGTGCAGTGGGAGACCTTACAGACAACACATAGTGCTAGGATGATCCTCTGAATATATGTGCTGTAGATCACAGACAAACACACACAAACACACACACACACACACACGTTCCCATCTGCCACAAGGAGACTTTGGATCTCTTTCAACATTTTGGATTCCCAAGGTAATTTTTACCTGGAAGACCATACACCATGACATTCGTGGTAGTACATAGGAGAAGGTTATGCTCCCACAACTAAAAAGTTTGTCAAACCTTTGCATTGAAAAGAGAATGTAGACATGGAAGGTCTTACATCTTACCGTGTATTTTCACATCTTCTGCCTCTGGTACCTTAGCACAATTGATACCTTCCAAAGAAAGGAAGAAACCCCAGTAAAATTGTCTGGCACATCTCGCTGTCAGATGTTTTTCTAGGCTAATATTTCATCTCTAGTGACAAGATGCCTGCAGCTTGCCTAGGGAGACTTCCAGATTTAAGGTTTGTCCAGTAAAAGCAACTAAAAGGAAAGGTAGCAAGTTCTAATTGGCCACAGTCATGAACAGTGTTGCTAAATAGCAAGCACGCTGTGCAGCATGCTCAATAGGAGTGTGCCAGGGTAGCTGCAAGACATGCATCTGACCATGCATTCAGCATAACTCTGTGGCTTGTACTCCAAACATTCATTCAAGTGACACAGGTGCTTAGAAACACAGAATCATAGAAATTTTTGGGTTGGAAAGGAGCTTTAAAGATCATCTAGTTCAACTACCTCTGCTTTGAGCAGGGACATCTTCCACTAGACCAGATTGACCAGAGCTGTCTTACTTGACCTTGAGTGTTTTGAAAATGGGGCATCAATAACTTCCCTGGGCAACCTGGTCCAGTGTCTCCAAAACCAAACCAACCAACCAAACAAACAAACAAAAAAACCCAAAAAACCCCAAACAAACAAACACACACCCCACCCCAAAGCAAAGTCATAGAAATATATTAATTAATAGACATAACAGCTAATGAGTATGAGACTTCTCAATGAGGAAATCAAGAATTTAACATGCAAAATACTGGATCAGGCAAGAATTGTTGGCAGATATTGCTGGGTGGCTCTGATGTCTATACTCCTGTTGAAGGACACAGGGGCTAGCAGGATTTGGCAGCCAAGTCATTTATTGCTAACGACTCAGTGCCTAACCCATGTAGGAAAAGGACAACCCTGCTCTTGGCAAGATTTATGTAACAGACCAAAGCATAACAAAACTAACATTGAAAGCATGCAATATCATAGCTACTGACCACTTCTATTTCTTTCCTTTCATCCTCAGAAAATGGCAATCCGAGGGATATTAATAAATTTTGTGGAAAGAAAGAAAGGTTTAAAGAAAGAAGCATGCATCTGCAACTTCCTTTTACTAACAAGTTCTTTGAAAGCACATCAAGCAGCTGTGTCAGGTCCAACTACCCTCCTTTCTCTTCCTTATCCTCACTCACAATCCTCCACAGCAAGAACAAATGCAGCATTTGCACAGATGTGTTCATTCCAGAAGGAGTGATGTTACCTCTTCATCTTTATTGGTGATATATTTCCACCCAAGTGATTTAATAGCAAAAGTCTGTATGTTCCACTATGGCGGGTTGATCTTGGCTGCTGTCACATTCTCACCAAGCCACTCTACCACTCCTCCTTCTTATCTGTACAGGGAAAAGAGAATATAATGAAAGACTTGTGGGTTGAGATAAGGACAGGGAGGGATCACTCACCAATCTCTGTCAAAGGACAAACAGGCTCAAATTGGGGTATTTAATGTAGTTGATTGACAAGCATGTCAGAGGTGAAGAACAGGAAATAAGAATAGATCTTAAAAACACATTTCCCCTTCCCCTCCCTTCTTCCCAAGCTCAACTTCACTCACAATTTCTCTACCTTCTTTCCTAGAGTCTCACAGGGGAACATGGAACCAGGGTTGCAGTCAGTCTATCATGCATTGTCTCTGCTTCTCCTCCCTCCTCCCACTCTTCCTTTGCTCCAGTGTGGAGTCCCACACTTGGCAGAACAATTCTCCACAAATTTCTCCACTGTCAGTCCTTGCCATGCACTGAGGTTCTTCACAAACTGCTTCAGCAAGTTCTGTTCTAGGGTTCTCCAATGGCTGCTGTGTGCTCTGCCTGGGACCTCCATGGGCTACCTCACCATTGTCTTCATCACAGGCTGCAGGGGAATCTCAGCTCCAGCAAGAGATTCATCTCCTCTCCCTGACTTCTTCGCTGTCCTCAGTGTCTGCAGAGCCTCTGACATTTTCTCACTCCCCTCACATATATGCTGTTACTCTTTCTTAAATACACTATCACAGAGGCACTGTGATAACAGCTAAACACCACTGATGTTTAGCTCAGCTTTGGCCATTGGTGGGTGCATCTTGGAGCCACCTAGAACTGCCTCGGCTGGACATTAGGGAAGCTTTTGTTAGCCTCCTAAAGAAGCAACATCCTCCTACCAAATCCTTGCCACACAAACCCAATACAATCACTATCACACTACAAAGTTTGTCTCTCTCTTCTTACATTCCTCTAGCAAGGCTAGAAACATCTCCCTTTTTGGTCAGCTTATTTCATACATGAAAGGATTTTTATTTTTATGTGTCTTTGGAAGTTTCACTGTCCAATGCATGCAATAGAAATAGCAGTACTTCAGTTAACACTTCTTTTCAATTTCCAGTTTCGCAGTCTGAAATCTCCCTTTTCCCTCCAAGTACTGTAGGAGTTTTATTTTCCCAGTCTGACCTTATTTTGCTTTGCCCCTATTCTCCCAAAGATTCCACATTCTGTCTTCTAGTATGAGAACATTTTTGCATGATTTTAACAAGTTTTACCAGGAGGTGAAAATTTTGAAGCATTTTTGAATTATTTCATAAACTTTTGTCTGCATCTTCCATTTCTTGACAAAAGCTTCTCATTCCCCAAGTACAGAATGGGCATTTATAGGTGAACCAAAGTTCTCTAAATGAGCCAAATAGAAGCTTTCTCCTGTAAAAAAACTGTGAAACTGAGAATAAAATCTGGACAGCTCTTCCTTATCTTGTGTTGAGGAGTCACTTCATACATTTAGAGCTCTTCTGACCTCACACAAGTGGAACTGGATTGTAAGTCACCAACAAAGACTCCCTCTTGCACCATGTTGATGTTGCAGTCAATGTGGCTGCCACACAGGCAAACACATTAATGAGCACAGTGTGCAGGCCTTTAACCAGGACAGCTCTTTTATTCATAGCAAGAGGGCATTAATAATGCAAAGACCTGTGGCTGTTTTGAAAGATGCCACATGGAGTTGTCAGTGTCTCTAGGGGAGCTCCATCATAGTGCAATCCAAGAGAAGACACTTCACAAAGCCTTTAAAACATCTTTACCATTCTAAGACTGGTCAAATTTTTTTACTCAAACGTGTAGGTTGATTTTTTCATTTCATCCTCCACCTCTTCCAATTAGGACTGTCTGCAATCAGCAGCCTGAGTTCTGCAGGATTTATATGCTCTACTCCCCCACTCTCCCAGTACAAAGGTCTTATTATGCACCTAATTTGAAACCTGGCCTTGTGGCTCCTGCCCTCTTGCTGGCCCCATGACTTACTGTTCCTTCTGGCTGCAAGACGTAGGGCCCCTCACAGCTTTCCTCATGTGAAATGAAATATGGCAGCAGTCCCATCTGCTCTGTGCGGGAGAAAGTCAGCAAGTCATTCAGTAGTCGCAGTCCTTGGGAGTTAGAGAGGCCCTTATTCCTTACCTGGGAGGAATCAGGGAAAAGACACAAAATGAAAGAAATAAAGTAAGCTGAAAAACTTGGATCTAATTTGCCATACATTATTTAAATGGTAAAGAGCAGAAAGTATTAAAGTAAGCCAGGTCAATCTATCTCACTATGTAGTGACAAATTCAGCTTGAGCTCAGAGGGTTAGAGCAGGGTGTTAATAACACTAAGGTTCAATCCCTGTATTGGTCATTCATTTAAGACCTGGGCTCAATGATCCTTGTGGGCATTTTCCAACTCAGAATATTCTGCAGCAATGACAGGAGCAAGCTGATCTGAAACAATTCTTCATGTGGGTTTAAATAATATATAGCACCTACCTATGAAACTACCTGTCCTGGTTTAGGTCAAATCTGAGAGAAAACCTTCAAAGGTGTTATTCTAGAAAGCTGATTTAAGCGGTCCTTTCCCCATCAGTTTGGGAAAACATTTATTTGGTGAAAAAGTGGAAAAAACCTGTTTATTTAACAGGCAAAGCATTCATCAGCACAAGAAACGAACAATATTAAACAATAAAACCTCTTGCCAATGTGAAGAGATGATAGACTCAGAAATTCCCCTTGGTGGGCTGTAGCTTGGCTCACTCGGTCTCTTACCAGTCCCTCTGGTGCTGGAAATGCCTCAGCCCAGGCCTGGCCCAGTGGCCACAGGTACGAGCTGCCCGTGCTCCGCTGGGCGCTCAGTCCAGAGCAGGTCTGAACAGCTCCAATAAAAAGAGAAACCACAGTCTAGGGAACTTCTCTGCCTCACCTAGCTAAAAACTAACTAAAAAGCAGAGGAGAGCTCTGTCCCGCTGTCTGTCTGTCCGTGCTGCAGAAAACACAGTCCAGGAGCAGGAGGCGGGGGAGCAGGTGCAGGTTCTGGTCACAAACCGCACGCTTCTTCTCTCTCCCTCTCCGATCTTGGAACCAGCCTTAAAGGTGCAAAACTCATTTCTGGGCTAAACAGACAAATGGGGATACGAGCACCAAAACATCACCCCAGGACACTACCTTTACCCAGGTTTGAATAAGGTGACTGTAGAGTTACCCTTTTCATAAAAAAATCCACAAACCAAATTACTGTGCTGTTACCCTAACTTTTGCAGAAATACACACATTTTCCTTGCACTTACATGATATTTTTTTTTGTAAATACCAAAGCAGCTCCCCCATGGCTCCCTTCAAATCCTTTCTTAATGCATCTATTGTTTGTGGTAGCTGCACACACCTGATAGAAGATGGGTAAGACAGACAACTCACAGCCTTGGCCACTCCCTGTCAGACACTGTTGTGTCCCTGTTGCCTCATGCTTCTTGTGTCAGCCCATAAACCCCCATTATTTCCTTCCCTATCATTAAACTGTCAATTCTTTAAACAGAAACCATCTTCTGGTCATTTATAAGATTCACTTATGAGAGGATTAACATTCTAGAGTAGAGAAGGAAAAATGAAGGATTGCCTTTGCCCTAAAATACCCCACACAGATAACCACAGTCAAATGATAACCCTGTAGCCAGCATTTATCCTGTAGCTTCTACAGAACCAGAAGATCCATAGATGGTTGTGCATGTGGCAGGAATGTGGCTTACATCGTGTTTTTGAAGATAAAAATGTCTCACTACCTCTTCTTTTCACTCACCTAATATGGTGATTTTAACATGGGTAAGTTTGTGTGTGGGTTTTTGAAAATTTTTTAAAGAATATTGAAATACAACTAAATAAAAGGCAAGTTGCTGTTGTTACACTTAATTTTACGATACAGAAATAGGCAATGTGATGTAGAAGTCTGACATGGGTAAGAACGAAAACAATTGCTCTAACAGTGCATACTTTTAATAAAAAAGAGTAGGAAAACATCAAACTCTTGGTTTCACCCTCAGGTTATCTAGGTATATTTATTGCTACAAAACACAGATTTGCTTACTTGTTAGCACTTCAGTGACCTTACCTTATTTATCAGAAAAAAAAGTTTAGTTTTAACTGCCCAAATTCACAGCAAAAATTGCTTTTAAAATTCTCTTGCAGCTCTCCCTATGGACCATGTTTCTATACATTGATTGCCCATTGGTGCAGGGGGTGTGCCTGTTCATCCTGATGCACAGGACAATGGTGACAGTGGCTCTCACTGCTCTGTGGCTGTGCCTACACTCTCAAACTCCAGAGGGAATGTCCATGCTTCTGCTGTGTGATTCTGAAGTAAATATATATAAATCTCAAGTCTTAGTTCTTGCAGTCACTATCAACTAGCATTCTGTGTGAGGAAGAGGAACACTTCAGTGTCAGGTGTCCTGTGGGGTTTCCTGAGAAGCAGTCTGCACAGATAGGTAGGAGCTATGGGCTCAGTGACCTAGTCTTGAAAGCGACACTTGAACTCCAGTCTCAAATGTACTTTCATGTTCCATTCTCTTCAAATTATGCACAGCCTTCAACATTTCCAAACACAAGAGATTTTCATCCTGAAAAATCAAGAGGATGAGCAAATGTAAATGTAGAATAAAATGAAACTGTTGGCAAAGTGACTCTGACCATCTAATACCTTAAAATGCTACAATACCTGTAACCTTAATTCAGGTCTTCATTTTTAAAGGATAAACATTTGAGAAAGTTTGAATAGAAGCTCCTCACCTGGGCAAAGGCAGATCTCAACACCTGCCAAAGAAAACATTTCAAGTCTCTGAGAGGAGTCATCTGCAAGAACTGTTCTTCTTTGAAGCAGTTGTGATCAGGATCCCTAAACCTCAATTTGTCTACAAACAAAGGAATTAAAGATTATTTCTTAAAACAAAGATAATCGTTAGTCATAGGTGTTATGTAGTCAAGCTTTATAACAAAACAAAACAAAACAGAAAACAAAACACCCAACTTCTTTCTTGATTAGCATTCTGCTTGTTCAGCGTTCTGCTTGTTCAGAGTGAACGCTGTAAAGAAATTTAGTACTTGTGTATGTTCCTGCAGGACAAGGAGCTATGTTTGTTTTAATTTTTGATGTTATATTCTTTATATAAATGACAGAATGACAGCTATATTATCCGGGTAGAAAAGTAATGATTTCTTGTTTTGCTTTTTTTGTACACACAGCTCTTGCTCTGCCTACAATTTACATAAGTAAATTGTCTTTACTTATGTCCCTAAGTTTTCTCACTTGTACCATTCTGATTCTCCTGCGTCAGGAGTGGAGGAGGAGGGTGGCATGTGAGTGAGCAGCTGTGTCAGGCTTTTCTGCTTGCTGTAGATAAACCATAAACTATGATAATGGTACTGGGAAGAGCATTTGGGGATTATTTAATACTGAATTAGTGTTGGTTAGGGGAGAAAGCAAGAGATCAAGATGTTTTAGGGAGGAACAAGTATGGGAAATGGAAGGATAAGAGGATAAAAGGCATAGTGACAATTTAAACATGTTCATTGCTGCTCTGCTTACTTCTCTGGCCATGCCATGAGCCTGGTCAATACACTCAGGTGGTGTTGTCTTCCCACTAAAATCCATTCCTAAGCAATTTCCTGGGTGAAGGACTGTCTATTCTGTGTACACATGCAGGCATGGGTGTCTGAGGGCCAGCTGCACCAATGGTCTGGCACTGTTTCCTTCTCTGGCTCAGCAGGATGGAGCAGGCACCATGTGTCACAGGAATCCTTTCCATCCACGGTGCCAGGGACTGGCATGGGTGCAGGTGGGCAAGCTGGCCACTGTAGGCATTGGGAGGCCATGCCAGAAAGGAAGGGTTGGGGTCAATCGAAAGACCTGTTTCTATCTGTCTGTCTGTCTGTGTGTCTGTGTGAGACAGCTGGAGACAAGAGGATCCGGGTGACACTTACTTGGGGAGCCGTAGAGTGCTTATGTCCATGAGTAAAGCTGCAGGCACTGGGAGCATGAGTGCAGACATGCCAGTAACCATGTAAACTAAGGATCCAGGAACATTTAGAGAGGGTTTCAGTTATTGGACCAATCTATATTTTGTTTGAACATACAGATATGTTTCCCATCAATTGACCTTCATCCTGATGAGCCAGAGAAGGCAGCAGTACAAGGCCATCGGTGCAGTTTGTGTGAGTGGTGCATTTTTGTATCTGAATTCATCAATGTGGCTAGCTATGTGCATTTGTGTATATATGTGTGTGTATTGTGTACAAGTATCTGAGTATAAAAGTATCATATGTATATGAGTGTGTAGTCTTGGAAGGGCCTGGCAGAGTGGAGCTGCAATGGCTCTCCCTTTGTTGGACTACCTGATACACCCCCTCCATTACTAGGTTTTGGTGTCATCTGAATACAATTGCATTGCAAAGAGTTTTTATTTTGTTTATAATAATAAAATCTCACCCCAAATTGGAGAGAGATATTTTGGCTTCTTGTTTCAAATTAAAAGAATAAGAACCCCAAATACAAAATATTTAATGGGGAAAAAATAATTCCTCATTATATGCATTTCTGAGAGTCTGTGGCATTTCCAGAAAGGGTAAATAAATTACTAGAAAATTTGCATTAGTATATACTTGTTAAGCTGTATTTGAAATAAAAAAAAAAAGAATGGCCGCAGGTTGAACTGAGCAAGCGATTCCATGGTACAGTTACCAAGTACTGGTATCTACATTGACAATAATTTCAAAAGGCCCAGGATGACCTGAGGAGAATACCCTCATTTTACCTCAATCAGTTATGCTGCAATTGAAAAGTTGTTGTCCTAGTTCCACTGCAATTAAATCTCTGCTCATTAGTCCCAGTGAAAGTATCCTCTCTTACAACACCCCTTGTGTACAATAATAAATGAGGAGCAGACTGCTCTGGTATTGTATTCCTGTTTAATGGGCACTGATACACAATGGGATGCCCAATATCCTCCTGGTGCTGCTGGAGTTGAGGATTAAGCCACTGAGAACACAAGCAGCAGTTTAGGACAAGAAGTGTCTCCCGTCCTGTCCTCCTGAAATTGTAGGCCAGAATTTAAATAGGCAAAATCAGCCATCCAGACTGGTATTAGAGTGGACCAGAACAAAAAAATCCCAGCTTGCTGCTTTTCTTTTTTTTTCTAAAAAGCTTTTGTAAAGGTTGTCAAAAAAAGTTGAACTTTATTTCTGCTTGAAGACTTTCGATTTTTCTCAGGGCATTTTAGTTTTCTGAGATACTGCACAGAATTTACAATTAATTCAGGCATAAAACACAAAAATCACATGTGGTAAACTAACAATTTGAGTTTACCATTTAATGCTGCATCTAGAGCTCATCTTAAAGTCAAAGCAGGGTGTCTAAAGAGACTTATTCAAGAAGATAATAATAATTTTATTAATTAAACTATATTACAAATCAGATCTCTACAACCTCATAAGTGGTAAATTCTTTCATAAGCTTAAATTTAGCTTGGAAAATTCAATGTAGACCAAAATAATCCTCAAAATCAAAAAGTCAGAGGTGGGTATTAATAAAAAATACTGCTCTTGCTTGACTCAATGAATAAATTTGATCTTTTTAAGTAGGTTGTATATTTACACTTTATTTATGATTCACATTTATTTATGTTTGAATGTACTGTGTTCTCAACACTACAAATTGAGATCTAAACCTAGGCTTTCAAACACCTATGAATAAATCTGACATAATACTTGCATATAGATTTTGTTCATTTCAGTATTCTGCTCATCATTCCATCTCCTTAGCTGTGCTCCCAAGAAATTCCCAGAGTTTCAGGACGCAGCAATGCCTGTAGTGTGATGATGTTATATTCATCATTCATTCATGAAATTCCTAAGGCACTGCTCACTGGTCCCTCTCTTCTTAAGAAGAGCAAACCTATGCAGGATTGTTCACCTTTGTGCTGGAGCTCACTCTGTGCCCACTAGCCAGAGACTGAGTTTTGCATCTCCCAGCTGACTCCAGTCACCCTGTTCTTCTGAAGATCTTCTAAGCATTCTGATTTTTACATTTTTTTAATGGAGCTTCTCACGCACTTTTCATGTAAATAATGATTGTTTTGTATTCCTTTCTAGAAGAAGAGAAAATTAATAGACTGTTAATTTGACCAGTGTGGTTGGAGAAGTAACAATTTCATCCTCCAATCCATGGTCACATTTAAAATTCTATAAACATCAATTTAAACATCAAACTCCAAAAATAAATAAGCCTTTTTTTACCTTAGACATCTCAGTATGTGAGTATCATTTATTTCATGTCATATTGTGACAGACTCCTGCAATGACCTTCACTAAAGCAGTTTGGCTGGCTGAGGGGAAGGAGCATGAAATGTAAATCTGACCAGTGTGACTACTGAAATTATTAATGTCTTGGAAATGCAACAGTGGTCCATTATGGTCATCAGCACCTAAACTAAAATAAAACCACAGTGAATTGTGAAAGCACTCCAGATTTGCATAGGTCACTTTACAGTAGGGAGGGAGAAAGAAATTAAAAGTGAAACAGAACGGAGGAAATAACATTTTCACATTTCTCCTGCTCATTGCTTCTTCCAATCCCCAGCAGAGGCTCTGGGTGGAGGTCTGTTGAACTCATGTTTCTCACTTGTCAGCCTTGTGGCTTCAGAGTCTGCAGATCAGCTACCACACAGAAAGCACTGTTCCCTGTTTACACCACCAGCCTCGCCCCTGGATATGTACCGGGATATGTGCTTCATAGTGCTTTCCTCTGGCACTGCCTTTCACTGCCCAAGAGACAAGCTGGGCTGTTTGCCATCTGACGGCGAGGGAATAATTTTTTGCACTGGTCTGAAAAGCAATCACCTTCCATCTCTCTCCATTGTCTCAAGGCAGGAGGGAGCTCATGGAGAGGTCTTGTCTATGTCTTTCTCAGTTTCCTTAGATGAACTTGCTAAGTGCATGCAAGAAGGGAGTTGCTACAGCCTTCATTCTGCTTTTTCAATAGCTTCTCCTATTTCAGAGCAAGCCAGACATACAAACCTTGTAACAGAGGCCAGACAGAATTGCTAATCACACTCTTCCGCTCGCTTCTCTTCTAGGAATTTCTGCTGTACTACACTGTACTCCATGCACCATCACTCACACTGAAAGTCCCCTAACTGTAAAAAGCCTGTGTGGTTGCTAATGGAAAATCATGAAAGAAGTTACCAATAAAAGGCAACATATTATAGTGCTTGTTATCTCCCTGAATATCTCGTTGTATATTGATGGGACTAGTGCCCCCATTTCAGGTCTCTAAGCCTGACATGGGCACACTGCCATGAGGATGCTTGAGCAGGAGAATAACAAATTCATCACAGGAAGACATGCAAAACAGACACTGTCAGAGGGACCATTTTGTCATCTGGGTGCAGGGCAGAAGTCATACAGGTCACTTTCTGCTAATTAACAACTGTTCTCCTCTGTGAGCCACTGTGATTACTCTCTTGCTTTTTATAAAAAATAATTATTTACTTAGTAACTATACATCTAGCCACCTAAGAAAGGGCAATTATTTCTGGAAAATCTTTGGGTTGGGCATGACAATTAAATATGATTCCTTCAAAATGTTTTTGCTTCAGCTACAGCAAAACTGAGGTCCAGTCTCTTAGTCTGTCTGAAGTCCATGTTGAATTCACTATGTGTTAGTATACTGTGAAACGTAAGATTATATTCCATCACCAATGCAACATGAAAGGTGTTTTTTTTTTAGGCAATCTATTCTTAATTCTGTATGCCATGGTTTATTAGCTGTAGCAAGCATAACACACATGACTGACAGCAGTAAAAGTGTTAGTTGGAATCAGATTGACCCTGGGTTAAGTTTTAATCAGATTTAACAAAGACAGACAGTTTAGACTGGAAATGGGGAGAAAAAGAAATAAAAGGGTGACACTGGTTGGAGTGTTAAACCAAACTGCTTCTTCTGTCCCTGAATGAAAAGAAAAGCAAGTTTTGTTGCAAGTCCCTTGTTTGTCTTCAGTAGTGTAACATTTTGTGGAAGAGATGCAAGGGAATGGAATGCGCATAAAATTCTTCTGTGAAAGGTCAGGCTGAGAGTCACAGACTCAGAAGAAAAACAGAAAGAAAAATGCAGCATCAAAGAACAGGCTTCAAAGCTAGGTATGAGTGTCAGCTGAGATTCTAAATGAGTTGATACACACAGTAACTATGGTTTCCCATAATGACTTATGAGGAAGAGAAGTTACACTGGGAATTACACAATCTCCTCTCATTTGTAAAAGAAGTAAAGAGCTGACAGTATTTAGTGATAGACCTTAAGATACAGAAGGATTATCTGTTTTTTTCAAGGTACTATTTTAAGGCAAAGCAAAGCCCACATCGAGATCTGTATGACTTAATTCTTGAAACACAGTCTGGTTGATGAGTTAAAGCTAAGAAAACAGAGCATCTTGTCCAATCACTGTAGTCAGCTGCTTCATCCTCAGGCTAGGTTTCATCTGGAAAGAAAAGAAATTAGTCATGTCTCAAGCATTAAAAAATCTAGTAGGTAGTATAAGGAGAGGTCTTCAAATTAGAGCATGGGAAAAAACATTAAATCAAAACATTTATGTAACTGCAAAATAAAAAGCTGCAGAAAATAATTTTGTTACTAGGATAATCACTCTAGCACTGAGCAAAGTGTGCATTAGCTAGCCCTCAATTAATGTGATACAAATACAAAAGGCAAAATATAATACTTGACAAGAACAGTATAGGCAAATATTTATATTTATATTTATATTTATATTTATATTTATATTTATATTTATATTTATATTCTACATAATGCCAAATATAACATTTCTAATTTCATTATTCAAATTATTCTCTCAGGTTAATAATTAGCTGGTTGTCAGCTAATTTTCAAGATATTTGTATGTGCTAATTAATAATTTATATGTGATAACTCACTGGTGTGGCAAATTTAATCAAAGGCTGAATCCAAATCATGTGACTATCTAGTTGCTATCTCCTTACATGTGTTCAAGTGAAATAAGCATTAAAGTAATGTTCTTAAGAAAAAACTTACTGTGATACAAGGTGGGCATGTTCATGGAGTGTTTCTCCCTCCTCTCTTTGGCTGCAGTCGCTGCTGTTCAGCAATGCTTTCCCCCTTGTCCAATACATTATACCAGAGGTGCTACCACCATTGCTGATGGGCTCAGCCTTTGACAGTGGCAGATTTACCTTGGAGCTGTCTGGAACTGGCTCGGTCAGATACAGGGGAAGCTTCTGGCAGCATCTCATGTAAGTCACCCTCATAGCCCCCTGCTGTAAAGTCTTGCCTTGCAAAGAGAATACATTTTTGTTTTTCTGTTATTTTCTTTGTTAGCTCTAAGAAAAATCAGTTTCAGATGAAGACTTCAGAGAAAATGTATTTTCTAAAAATAAGTTTAGTTTGGGTTGTGCGCTACTATCCCAGTTGGCCTTCAGAGCATGCTGACATGTTCCTGTGGTGTACCCACAACTTCTACACTGACAAACATCCCTATGCTGGTGTCATATTTGGTTCTCAATTAACATGGGATACATGGAAAAACGTGCATGGGTAGTATTCAGTTATTGCTGAAGCAACACTTTGGTAGTGGTAGGGAATACTTTAGCTACAGTACCAGTTAAATTATAGCAGTTTCAGGAAAAAAAAGCGCCTTCAGACACCTTTGAAAAGCCAAGCCATATGAAGTGTTTCCAGGAGATGGTGCTATTCTCAAGCCTTTTGCTTGAGCCTCTGCCTCTCAGAGAAAAGAGTCAGAGGATCCCCATCACTCCCCTCCTAACATCAGGATCTTTTATAATTAAAATAACGATTTTATCAATTAATATATCAATTAATAAATTTATTTGATTCCTGAATTGAATTTGAAGTGTCTACACTGCTGAAATCCCCTCAAGAAATGCCCTGTGCCATCAGCTAGGGGATGGAGGAGGCTTCCTGCACCCACATGGAGGGAATCAGTCTTCACTAGAAAGGGAGACTTAAGGGAATGAGCCTCCGGGTTTTTTTTTAGCTTCTCTTTTCGAAAATCAAGCCCTTGGGTCTTATTCTAAACAAGAAATTTAAGCCCAGATCTGTAATGTGAGTCGGCCACTCAGTCTCACAGCATCACCTCTGCAGAGACCTGCCTCCTCAGGTCCCTGTTCAGTTCCCAAACAAATACCAGAGGGAATAAATGGCTTCGAACTAGAAACCATAACAGACAGTAAAGAAAAGGGAGTGCTGAAAATAGCCTGAAAAGGTGATGCCTGTGCAAAAGAATGCCTCTCAAAACCTTGCCCCACATTAAGCCTTCACCACCATACTGTTCTATAGGTCTTTTTTGTGCCTCCAACATAGCTCCTGGGGCCAGGATGCACTCCTCTTTCAATGCCAAATGACCACCGCTCAGATGAGTTACAGGCTACAGAAGAGACAGCTCCTATTCTCATTGTCTTCTGCCGGACAATGCTCAAACTCACATATCTCCAGAAAGTGTTCCACACACCTAGTAGTCCATTTTTCAGGAGAAAAGCTGGTTTTGTATGCCTGTTACATGGCTTGCAAGGGTTTTCAGGATGAAGAGAGAGACGAGAATGTTGACCTCATGTTCAGAAGACTTGATTTATTATTCTATGATATATATTACATTATTACTATACTACAAAGAATAGAAGGAAAAGTTCTCAGAAGGCTAGCTAAGCTAAGAATAGAAAAGAAATCAATAACAAAGGGCTGTGTCCCAGCAGAAAGTGAGAACAGCTCTGCCGTGAGTGGTCAGTAAATCCAAACATCCACAGGAGACCAATCACGGATACACCTGCTACATTCCACAGCAGCAGATAACCATTGTTTACATTTTGTTGCTGAGGCCACAGCTTCTCAGAAGGGAGAAAAATCCTAAAGAAAGGATTTTTCACAAAAGATGTCTGTGACATATGCCAAGCAAGAGTTGTGAAAGAAACTAAAACTAAAGGTTGGGGAAATCAACTGGAAATTAAACACTCAGTTATCAAAATTACACAGGTAGGATTAAGAGCCTGGATGCCCAATCCCAAAGATCTACATTTGGCTGTAGTCCTACATCACTCTACATCTGATTTGTTTTTTGCTAGCAGCATGGCTTCATGTGGAGACCTAGGTCATTTTCCCCAGTTTGTCCTTCAACTCCATGGAACCTGCATCCTGATGGTTAGAGCAAATCTGCCAGGCTCATGGGGGAAGTGAGGTCAGACCTCCTGGTTCAAGCTGTGAAGGACACAAAGGTCTTGCCTCATCCATTGCTCTGGACAGAAGAACTACCATTTAACATGAAGGCCTGTGCAGCAGGTGCCTGGGCACACATGACAAATGGTCCTTTAAAAAGGCTGAGTGAGGAGTCAGCAGCTTTGTGAATCTTGACAGCTTAGTCTTCAGCTGCAAAATAATCCATGCAGCAGCAGGAACAAAGAACCTCTAATGTGCCCAGGAGAAGTCCTTCAGGCATCAAGGGAATTTAAACTTCAAAGTTTCAGACACTGGGAGGCTCAGACAGCAGACAAGGGGGCAGGTAGACTTTGGATAGTACTGCTTAAATCTTCTGATCTCTCAGAGACTTGGTCTTTTGGCTGTAAAAAGGAAAGTAGTGTTTATCTTAGGGTTGCAAGACGTGCTTGAGTAATGTTCTAATTCCACCAAAGTCACTGAAATGCTCAAGTGAATGAGGTGGCAGAACTGGATCCAGATTCTGGGTGTGGTGGGGAGCAGAGACCCAGGAGTTTCACTTGCCAACAGCATTCAAGTTCTGAAGGTGAATAGTATGTAGTTTCACCTAAAGATGACAAGTCACAAACATTAGTTTTGTTAAAAGAAAACTATAAGTTCTAAATCCACAACTATCAAACATCAACAAGTTTTTTATAATAAAAGCCTGAGAACTTTAATTCATGATTGTGCTTAAAACAGGCTAAATTTTAATTTTTTAGCTGAGATTTAACAGAACCCAACCATTAGAACAAAATTCTGAAATTTTCACTTTGGTTCATGGGCACTCATGGCTAAGCATTTCTGGAGAAATAAACAGAAGCTCTAGTGTTCTCATGGTCAGTTTTTTCTTATATTTTCTGCATTTTTTGCTACTGCATCTTTTGAATGTGTAAGAGAAATTCTCGAACTGCATAGGAGAATTCAATACATTTTATAATTGTAATTTGTCTTCTTTTGGTTTCTAGACAAACCCTTCTGGTTTTGGTACAAGTTTAGAAAAGCCTCTTTGCTCTGGGAAGATATATAAGCACACACTCCAGTTTTAAAATACATTTGGGGTTTACTGGAGTTGTGATCAAACACTTCCCTGATGATTACAGTGAAAGAATTGGGATATTCAGTTGGTTTGTGTTTTACATACCAGGAAAGTCTGCCACAAGAAGCTATAAACTGAACTAGTGAATATCAATATTTTAGACCAGGAAGCTGCTCTGAATTACATTTTTCAGCTTTTGCAGTATTGAATTAAGCTCTGAAAATGAGTCATTGGGGAAAAAGAGTGGATCATAAGAATCCATTTTGAATATATTAGCTACATTACATTTTAGTCTTGTAAAAGAATAGTTTCCCTGCTCAGCTGAAGTTCTTACTGAAAAAAAAAGATACAGAAGCATATGTTATGTTGCTCCATGACTCCTTACACCATTTGTGCATGTGCAAACAAACTATAAGATGGTTTTGTGTAATTCGTTCAACATGCATAAATTTATCCACATAGTTGCTCCATTGACTTAAAAATAAGGACTGCATTTGGCTGTGTATCAACAACAGAGAAGTGGGTAAATGAGCAGAATTTGGCGGGGGTCGTTTCCATGTTTGTATGGAGTGAGTTGTTTATTATTGATGTAGTTAGCAGATGGAAAACATTATAGCCATTCTGCATGAAGTCCATTTATGGTACTAAAATGTAGTAAAAAACAATTAATTAATGTCTCTGTCAAAGAATCTCTACAAAAATGAAAATTGTATAAAAAAAATAAGGTTTGCAGCAGACATTTGTTAAATCTTATATATAACATTCACATGCAAGCATTGCAGCTCCAGTGCTGTAAAGCACAAGACTAAAGGGAACAGCTGCACCTCCACAAACTTCTCAGGTCACTCTGCACCTGGAGAGTGTGTAGGCACGGGAAAGGCACAGTGCCTGCCCAGGTTATGGTCCCTAATTCTTCCCTTCTGACTGGGAATTTTTTTCCAGTTTATGCCAATTTATATATTGGTTTAATAACTAAATAGGACTTTTATTAAAATAAGGACATCCACTGATGTGGTAGATACCAAGACATCTCCCCTTTATGCCAGGTACTATCCTTTAGGCTAGAATATCTTTGCAAAACTGGCCCTGTTTTCACTGAAGATTCATAGAGATTCAGGCTCATCATCCATTGAACTCCAATATAATTAAGATCCTTTTAAAATTTCAGATTTTTCCACTGATAGTGGAAATCGTTTTCCAAACTGCAGATTTGCATACAAGAAAATAGGTACCAAAATAGCTCCATTCACGAAAACCACTACTCCTCTAACCCAAGGGTAAGCTGAATACTTGTGCACCTAACCAAGCTGCTAAATAAAAAAAAGTCTGTATTTTTAATTATTAATCTTTATTGAGTCCTGACAGGATGCTGTTTATTAGCTCCCTAAGTCAGGTTTGCACATAGAGGCTCAAAACTGAACGCAGGCATTCTGACCAGCGCTGCGTCTGAGCTAACAGACTTTTCATGGCCTAGAAGGAAGTGTTCTCCCAAGGCACTCAAAGCCCTGTCAGTCTGCCTTGTCAGTGCTTGTCAAGGTGGAGCCACCCCTGCCCCTGAACCCTTTGCTCCACAGGCGTGGACGCCAGCACTCTCCCGTGATGATCAGCATTTGAATGAAATGTTACGCAAGGAGACAAAGGCTTCATGAAAAGCAATAGATGTTGTCAGCTTGCAGTGAAATGCTGAGGTTTGGCAGCCCTGACTGCGCTTGAAGCTTCCCAGAGCAGAGCTCCCAAGACACCTGCACTGCTGGCTCCAAGCTCAACACAAAAAGTTGCTGTAAGACTATCCCTCACATCAACTGAAGCTCCAATACAGCTTTATATCAAGTCATGCAAACTATTGCATGACTGGAGAAAGTGTAGCAGAACATTATGGATGTTCTCTGGGGCCCAGAATCCCTGATACATGTTTGAGGATGCTCAAACCATGCTTTTATAGGGTAGAAGTATCAAAAAAAGTCTTTAAGCAATGGAATATGATGGAGATAAAACACTCTGAGATATAAGGATAACACAATTCTCTTCTTGGATTTGTTCAGTCTATAGAGTTCTATGGAAAGATTTGATCATTCTACACAAGCAGTTTGAACTGAGTTTTAATGTATGAACTACATTTCAACAACAACCTCTGTTCTTCAGGTACTTTACAAGCGTCATTTTCCCCATCTCTAGCCTACTGAAGCTGGGCAGACCTTTCCTCTCATTAGGAGCAGGAATATCATACAAGACTCACTCATAAAGCTCCCTTTAATCTCACCTCATGAAGTTATGGCTGTGCTCAGGCTGCAGGTCAGGCAAGGCTGCCATCTGTTCAGCTTTGCTGCTGCAGAAGTGGTTCTAAGCCAGCAGGTGGTGGGGTCTGAGTGCACAAGCTCAGCCTGACATCAGGATGCAGGGGAGAGGGGGTCTCTGTGCCACTCCTGCCCTCTCAGAACATTGTTTTCACAAGTTACACAAATTCAGCACTAGGTCAAATTATCAACTATTTACTTCAATAAAAACAGAAGCTACTTTTTTAGCGGTTTCCATGTTTCATTGCTTTCATCTTTCACTGTCAGCTTGTGTGAAAGGGCACCACACAGTCTCTGGCACCTTCCTGGAAAGTTAGAGTGAAACAGCTACAATTTCTCCTAATTTCATAGGACTCTTATTAGAGGTCATGTTTCATAGCAGAAAATATTTTTAAGTGAGTTTGGTTTTGGGTGCTTTCTGTGATGAAAATCAAACCACAAGTCAGGTCATAATTTTTGATAGGATGGCAGAAATGGTAATGTGTGTACTGAACTCAGAAAATGAAATAGCCACTAGGGGACAGGAGAAATCCTACCATTATGGCCTACAATAAATAATATTTAGTGTAACAGAGTGAAGAGACATTAAATTCAAATACATTGTTGTATCTCTTTGGACTATGATATCTTTCATTTTGTCAGGGAGCTGCCCATCAAATTTAGTTATTTGTGTGGTATAACTAAAAATTGTTTAAGATACTGGAAAAATATGCAATAATACATGCTACAAACCTTTACAAAAATAACTTGAAAAACTAACTGTGCTTAATTTAATCAGAGACAAAATTCTTTCTCACTAACCACCTCTAGAGAAAGAGACAAATTACTGTAAACTAATAAGTGTAAATTAAATTAGTGTGTAAATTCTCAGACATGGGAGCTAGAGTTGGATAGCTGAAAATAAATCAACATTACCCAGACAGAGTGAGGATTTTTAGTGGCTTTAAACAGAATGATCTGAAGATGTTTGTGGACTGAAGAGATTTTATAATTAATTATTTTAAACTATTCAGTTGTCTCATGCTGTTTTTATAAGAATACACAAGAGGCCATAATCTCCTGATAAAAATTTTCAGCAGGTTACCTGATTCTATGTTCAGAATTGAGATGTGTTTTTATCCATCAGGGCAGAAAACCTGAAAAGGACACAAGTCCAAGAGACATGGCACAAGTGCAGTCAGAAGATGTCGTCTGAACTCTCTCCATCTAATGCAAATCTGTTTGCCTGCTACTGTCCAGGTCCCTTCCTCCAGAAAGGAGCTGGTCTGGGGCTGTTCAAGGCTGTTTCCAGAGATATGCACTGGCCAAGGTTCACATTAATTGATGAAATGATTCGTTTCCCTGTAATGAATGTTTAAACAGTGGGGGCTTTGCTAATGCATTTTGCAACTGCATACTAAGATCAGTGCCAAGACAATACCACAAACATAGTCTGAAACCAACAGACGATAAATAATCTATTGCTGCTCTTGTTATCAGATATTGGCTTGCAATCTAATAGCTTTTACAGTTTTCCATTAGACTTCCTGGCCATTCATTTAGTCCCCGTGAAGAGGTACTATGCAAAATGGAGGAAGAAGGATGGTCTGGTCTGGACAGTTTCTCTTTTATCAAGGAAATTTAGCTGCCCAGTCTGAGCAGGCAGCTCTTGATGAGCAGCACAGTGGAGGACACTCACCAGGCATTGTTCAAACATGTCAGCAAAGACAGTGAATAAACACAAGGCTTTTTTGCCCACCACCAGGTTCAAGACTAAAAGCATGCCTGGTTCCTCCTAGTCACAAGAAGAATGGCTTAAATAAACTGCAATAGAAAACAACAAGAAAAGGAATATTTAGGCCTGATTTCTGATTTGGGGGCCCTCAACCTTTGGTATTTCAAGTCCTCCCACAAAAGTGAGGAGGTTCAACACCTTTGGGGCTTTAATCAGGACAGCAGTGAATGACCACTGTTGCTATCAGTTTAAATTAATGACACTTCAAAAATTCTTTTAAAATTTTTATAGAGTACATACTTATATGTAATCTAAATTAAATCTTAAGTTTTTCATGAAATATGTTAAAAAATATCACTTTTTCTTATAATCATAGTTGTATGAATTTAACCTTATCACAGTATACTGTATCACAGTGTGAACTTAACCTTACCAGATAGATGGTAATGAGTAGAGAATCTCTGACAAAATCCTGATATGATGCTGACATTAAAGACATTTTTGAAGGCAGAGAATTGACAGGTGCAAGAACTGCAGCTCAACTATTTTGACATCAGACTGTTGGAGTGAATCCAGAGGAGGCCACCAAGCTCACTAGAGTGATGGACCATCTCTCTTATGAGGAAAGGCTAAAGGAATTGGGATTATTCAGCCTGGAGAAGAGAAGGGTTTGGAGGGATTTACTTTCTGCCCTCAGTACTTGAAGGGGTGACCTACAAGCAAGATTGAGCAGAACTTTTTGCAAGAGCATGCAGTGACAGAGTGGTGTGGTTTAACCCCAGCCAGCTGAAACCAGTGCTCAGGACCAGGGAAAATGGCTTCAAACTGAAGAGAAGAAGGTTTAGATTAGATATTAGGAAAGAAATTCTTTACTCTGAGGGTGATGAGGCCCTGGTGCAGGTTACCCAGAGAAGTTGTGGATGGCCCAATCCCTGACAGTGTTTTGGTTGGACGGAGCTCTGAGCAAACCAGTCAAGTGGAAGGTGTCCCTGCCCATGGCAGGGGGGTTGGAATTAGATGAGCTTTAAGGCGTCTTCCAATCCAAACCATTCCATGACTGTGATTTTCGTGGCCATCTCCCTTGCTCCTGCCCCAGCAGCTCCCAAGCAATTTCTTTTTTACGAAACCCCCACACTTGTGGGGCGGCTGCTGCAAACTTATAATTTCTTATAATATAAGGCTTACCTCAGTGAAATGCCTGATCTTGAAAATGAACCTTAGATGCCACAGCAACTGATCTTTGATGTTTTCACGGAGGCACAAAGTGACACCGAAAACAGGGACAAAGATTTATCTAGAAATACTGAAAGCAAGTAACTATTGCTAATTTAGACATAGGTAGGTTCTCCAGCTGAATAAAAAGTCCATGGCAAAATATTGCCAAAAAATTCCTTGGGTCAGTACTGTTTCTTATTCAAATAAATTGTATGAGCAATATTTTTTACTGTTCTAAGAGCCTCCATACAACTTGCTTTCACTGGAATAAACATGCATAAAGCTGAAGTAATATATATGAAGTAAATAATCCTCCTAACCAATATCTCCATCTCATAAAAGCTTGTACTTTTTGTGACTAGTTTCCCAGAGAGAGACAACGTTCCTAAATTCCCTTGTGCTTTTGAAAACATCTACATCATCCAGAAAATAGGCACAGGAGGATTTCCTAGCTCCAAGGATATTAGGCAGCTCTAATTCACTATATTTGGAAGAGGCAAAGGGAATTCAGATATGAAGGCTGCAACATGAACACCAAGAGCTTCTTGATCTACAAAATCTAACCCTACAGACACAAACAGCAACTGGATTCACCATAAACATGGGAGAAGGATACAGGAAGGATATGAGAAACATCTAAAGGGAG
Source organism: Melozone crissalis (assembly GCF_028551555.1). NCBI lineage: Eukaryota > Metazoa > Chordata > Aves > Passeriformes > Passerellidae > Melozone > Melozone crissalis. Next base: position 49,357,047 of record NW_026535783.1, read on the forward strand.
AGAGTGGCTTCTATATGCACTGAGGTATTGGGAGGCAAGGAGCATTTATGTGGGAGGTGGAATAGAGGTTGTGGTAAGAAAATAAAACCAAGGGCATTCGAAAACTCTGGCTATGCTCCTCCTGCTGAACACAAGACCTCAAGCTCTTCTGCAATGATGAACATGTTGGGACATTGGCAGCATTCTTCCCATTTTTTCAAGACATTTATGCTGAGAGCTTTTCCTCTTCAGACAAGCACATTCCTGGAAGACAGACTCTAGAGTAAACCTCTAATGCTTGAATAATTTTCCACGTGTGAACACAACTGAATTTTGAACTGTTCAGGATTAATTTACTTCACATCATGATCTACAGTTAAGATGCTCTGAGAAGTTCCTAGCCAGTTCCTAACCAGTCTCATTTGATAAATGAAGCATCATTCCTTCGTTATGGTGCTGAAGATTTTACTGTACATGTGAGTCAACCATTAAGCCTTGCTCTTAAAAAATCAATAAAGAGAATGACTATCATTGTGGTAAAAGACTCAATCCTAAATATAATGATTCTACAAGAAACATTCATCCTAACTCAGCTTTCTTTCAAGTTTATTTTGGGGTTAACTATTTCATTTATCAACTATTTCTTTATAATAAATATAGTATGAATGATACTAGAAAAGTCTTGAAGTGTCAGAAAAGTGTTTAAATTTTTAAGTGGAATATCTCAAGATATTTTTAGCCTATATAGAGTGTGTGAAGCCCAGATATGCTTTCCTTTAGGCTTTGATTTTCTTACACAGAAGAAAATTGACAGAAAATCTCTCCCATTAATATGTGAGATACAGTCAGGCATATCACAATGGTTCATGCACTCCTTTTTCTGTGTTTTCCTCTGCATCAGCTTCCAAAATTTTACTTGAAATTTCCTATCTTCTCATCTAATGTCTGAAAGCCATTCAATTCTCAACAGAAAAGTTCTTTTAAAAAACTCCTCTTTGTCTTTTACCTTCATGGCAAAACTTATGTCAGGTGACCATACCAGTGAAATTTTTAGGCAGGACCCAAGAAAAAGGAAACTTTTTTTATATTTTTAAAACTCTTATCCTAAACTTCAATCAAAAGCACAGGTTCAAAAATTATTATATGATCTCTTCTACAATCCAGGGTTCCACAAATTGCTGACAACACAAACATTCCTCACTAAGTCATTGCATATTTTTCTAAGCATATCCCATCTCAGTTTGAAGCTCACAGATGAGCATAAAAAATTCCATGGGGAGAGAAAAGGATTACATTAGGTTCATTTAACAGTTAATTGTACTAAACTGTAAGCCATCAGTCCTCCCTCCTCTTTCCTCCCCTCCTTCCTAGCTCTTTGATGTTCACTTTCAGCCCTTGTTATTTCAGCCCTTGTTACAAGCTGGCTGTTAAACCCTTACCCTGCTCCAATTGTTAGACAAGTTTGATAATGCTAATCTATTTTCTATCGCATGACTTGCATTGCATGTCTTTATTGCATTTTTTTATTAAACAACATATGAAACCTCCTTATGAAGAGAGTTCATTTCCCTAGAAACCTGACATAGACTCTTTAAAGGCATGTGACTCATTTTCTGCCTCTCTGCAGTTTCAAAATAAATTTTTTTATTGTACTCAAGATTTGAGTAATTATTCAATAGAGATCAGCCTGTCCCAGTGTCTAAATAATAGTTCTTGTGAGATAGTGAAAATTGTTCATTTCCAAGGACTACAAAAGGAAGGCTTCTGTTAAACATTTTTCAATAATTGAGAATTATCTCTATTTCAAATGGACTTAAAAGTTTTATTATTACTTACCTCTTTATGAAGCTTATTCAGTTAAATTGTGATTAAAAGGTCATTGAGATCACATTGGATGTATCCATGCTCAGCAAGCACAGCTGTGTTGTCTGTGCTCAAGAACCACTTCTGCACATACTTTTCATAAAGAGAAATTGAATTAATGAAAATAATCTAAAAAACAAACAAAGGAGAAACTTCCAGACAATCTATGTAGTTTTTCCCTCTTAGTGGTACAATTGCAGGGCTTCTAATACAATTGCCAAGAACCTAATTCCTTTTACCCTGGTCATTTACATCTTTCAGGATTGAATTTTAAAGCCAGATGAAAGATCTAGATACAGAAACCCTACTGACTTACAGAAAACCTTATGTTCTGGCCATAAGTCTCCCAAATGCTTCTGATGTCTCCATGTGTGCAGCTTCTCTATATCTGAAAAAATGGGCCAGTAAATCAGAGCATCAGCAAATGGCAGGTCAGCAGTGAGTCCCCAGACACATTGCAGTACGTAGTGTAGTGTATAGTGGTGTAGTGTAGTGTAGTGTGTAGTGTAGTTTGTATGTAGTGCCCAGCTCCTGATAGCCAGCTGCTTGTCTCTGACTCACTTTTGCAGGCTGACAACCTACCACTTCCTCCTATCTTATGGAATAATGCCAAAATACTGGCTTCTTAAAGATATCTGTCCCTAGGTCATTGTGGTCATTCTGTCTGGCCATCACATCCGTGGATGTGTTTAGTGGAAGGGGCATGCCACCTTTTGCAGTGGAGGACATTGAGCTGATATATGAATGTATGGGGAGAGAAGGGCACAAGGGTCCTGCCCCCTCTCCGGGGAGATCACAGAAGAGTGTAAGATCAGAGGAGACTGTCAGAGCCAGCCACACATGAGCACACTCATGAGGCAATTCACTCAGAGGAACTGCACCTATCAGACGCCCACTGTGTCCATTCCCAGAAAGTTCTAGACACGGCCTAACACTTGTCAAAGGTGACCCGAAAGGAACAGAAGCATACATGTGAAAGTCAACAGGGCTTAATCTCACACTGACATCTTGGTTTAATATTACTAGCTCACAGAACAGGTTATCAGCATCTTGGTACTCCTAATCTCACAACAACTCTCAAAGTGTGTAACGTGTTTATTTTAAAAGTAAACACATTCAGATGCTGACATGCTGGTTTTTGCCTATGATGGATTGCTCCACGGTTTACAGAATGACAGCATGGCTGGGACTGGGAGGGTGTCACTGTCATATTTTCTGAAAAATCCCTTTGCCAAGATTTCTTCTCCTGGGAAGATGAGAAGCTTCAACTTCTCCTGTGTTTGCTGCTCTGGAATGTGGTCTAGAGATTGTTTATCCAAACATGGGAATTGTTTTTACTTAATGACCAATCACCATCAGCTGTGTCGACTCTGAGACGTCAGTCACTAGTTTTCATTATCATTCTTCTTAAACATTCTGTCCGTATCCTTTCTCTTTCTTTAGTATAGTATTCCTTAATACAACATAAATATCATAAAATAATAAATCAGCCTTCTGAGAACATGGAGTCAGATTCTCATCTCTCACTTCTTCCTGGGGACCCCCCAAACTCAATATGAGGGGCCTTTTGAGGTCATCTTGCCCAGACCCTCTGCTCAAACAGGGCCACCTATAGCAAGGAGCTCAGGAATAGGAACTGCACAACCTTTCTGAGCAACCTCTGGTAGTGTTCTGGCACTTTCACAGGAGAAGTGTGTTTTCTATTCAGGTACATTCAGAAAGAATGGTGAATCCTGTGTTTCAATTTGTAAATACTCCCTTGGTGAATCCATTCTGAGCACTCCCGATGATTTTCTTGTTCTTCATGTGCTTGAAAATGGTTTCCAGAACTATTCGTTCTATCACCGTCCCAGGAATCAAGGGGTGGTTAACCAACCTGTGGTTTTTATTTCTACTGATACCATAGGACCTCAGTAACTTCAACAGGCTTTAGTTCAAGTCATAAAGAAAATGATAATAGACCCAGGAACCTTACCTTTTACTGTGGGTCACCAAATATGCCTCTTAACATTAGTGATGATCTACACTGAGCCTGTAGTTGCCTCCTGGACACAGGACAGGTGGAGCATTTGTTTGGACAGCTGTGTAGTGAAGCATCTTCCAGCATCACCTCTGAGGAAAACAGAAACAATAGGAACATACTAAATTGTCTTATTACAAAGAGGCACAAGTATCTCTTAGTACAAAGAGCAAACTTGCTACACTACATATTCAGAGGGATTTTCATAACTCTCTGGCTAGTACTTAAATTGAGATGTTTCTCTCCAAAGTACAAAATATGCTCTCTGGATCTGACTGGCTTTCTGTTTTCTGGGGGATTTTTTATCTGATTGCATATCATCTCTCACTTGCCTTCCCTCCTCCATTTTCCTAGCCCTGCTGCAGCGAACAGACACTCTCACTGTCATATCCTTTTCCAAGCCTCCTGGTATTCAGCCTCTTTTATTCAAATCCCATCTAACTTCATTATTTTTTAAATACAAATGGGAAAAATCTATTTCCTTTGCATTGCACTGATTTATTTCTTGACTACACACACCATTCCAAAACACAGTCCAATTATAAGAGAGCAAGAAGGAATTCAACTTGCACATCACATCTACAATCCCTTCTGGGTTGTGTGACAGGGAAGAGATACTAAATATAGAAATTATATAGCTTCCATACCTAATCTAGATAAAATTAAAATTTTAATATTGGAATAGAATATCTAATGTACCATTTAATCAGGATACTAATGGAATCATGTTTCAAAATATGAAACAGAAAATAGAGTATTTAATATTTTCCACATCAGAGTCTTTCTTTTAGGATCTGTATCACTTTTTGCTTAGGTGTTAGTAATTCCCTTCATACATCTTAAGAGACAAAATGGCTTTAATCTACAGGAAGGTTTGGCCACAGCCCAGAAGAAGATGTGCTGCTGGGTCTCTTTTGGTATTTACAACACCTGGCACTGGCCCCCAGTGGCTGAAAATTGGCTTGGGAGACACTGCAAAGCAAAGCTGCTGCCAAGCCAGCAGCAGGTTGCTGCCTGGCATGAGCTGCTCTGGGCTGATTTAAATCCAAATCTCCTCGGAACAGCTGTGCTCTGTGGAGAAATCTTAATCATCTCCTGCTTGGATACTGCCAATGAAATGTTCTTGCACACACATCCTGCTGCAAACCACAGCTTAAATATCAGAAGGCCTTGTACCACCTCAGAATTGCTGGAAGCCCTGTTACCCCCAGCTGGGGAGCTGCCTTCTGTGTCCCTTTCCCTGGGTGTTGCTTGTCTCCTTCCTTACCTTGCATAGCTCCACACTTTGGGAACACCTTCTGATCTTGTTGGGATCTGGAGGCTCTCAGCTCCCCTTGGAGCAGCTGGGCAGGGCAGAATGTTTGGATGAGCCTGTCACCTCCAGGGGCTGAGGGGCTGGAAGCAACTCTCTACCAAAGGTATCACGAACTGCCCTCCACCAGAACACTGCAAGTGTTGGTGCACAAATCTGGAAATCTCACGTCATTTCCATACCCCATTCCTGTATGTCTTTTAGGGCTTGACTGCAGTTCAGCTAATGGACACATTTGGGTTCTCCAAGCAGGCTGTGTTCCTCAAGGTACCAAAACTCCCGGATTATTTTGTCATAATATTGCTAATGGCAAAGGCTTGCAAAGTTGTCTCTGAAATATATTCCTGCACCCAGATGCCTTAATAATTCATAAAGTCAGCAAATCACAGTGTTGGCACAAAGATGTTTTAATATTAAGCTGCTGTAAGTTTGGACCAGATACATTCTGCTGAGTCCAATGAAAGACAATTGCAATAATGTGACAAGACAGTTGAAATATTCAGTACATTTAGAAAGACAGTTGGAAACCCAAATATTTAACAATTTATGCATTTCTTTTGCAGATACTTAAGAAGGATTTGATTTGTCTGAACACAAAACTAAGCTACTAATAAGGTCAAAACCAAGTTATGTATTTACAATATATAGCACAGTGTTACATAAGAGAGCAAGCCCCTCAAAAGGACTATATGCATTTCTTTCACAACATGCTGGATAATTGTAAAGTAATTCCTCTCATCTACTTCTAGTAACATCAGGCACATGGGACAGGAGATAGAAATTAATGTGGGAAAAAATATGCAGTCAAAGAAACTCACATAATTTTGCCCCTGTAGGAAAAATGGTAGTCACAAGCAGTCAGCTCTGGGGTAGACCACAGCAGGTTTCAATAGCACTGACAAACGCCACATGTATGCTTTGAGACAGAGGAGACCTGTGGGATGTAGGAGACAGATCAGAAAGTGCCATGCCTGCATGCTTAGTCTGTATGGCCGTCTGCAGGAGGAACAGTTTTCAAGCATGTCAAGTTTTTCTTCATTTCAGAGGAACCCAGAATAGGTGAGCAAAGAAAACATAGAAGGCATAGAAAATATTCACGTATTTTGTGAATAAGAAAAATGGCATTGCAGCAAATGGAAAAATAGTGGGTCCCAGACTGGAAGGACCATAGTTGGAGTAACAAAAATAAGGTCTGGTAATATGAATCACAGTACACTCATACTGGTTTTGGCTGGAGTAGGGTTAATGTCTTTCACAGTAAAAGAATTTTGGCTGGGGTTAAACCACAACAACACTGTAAGATTAGAGTTTTATTAAAACCTAACACAGATAAGGTAAGGCAATTACGGATTCATAAGCACTATCTTTGTCTACTTCCATTTGCATTCCAAACCAGGCATTATGACATTTCCCATCCAAGGTATTTTATGTAGACCACAAAGTTTTGTCCATATCTCCCGTTATGACTTAGTACCAATCCTTCTCCAGTTTCCTTTGCTAGCCACCTCCTATCACTAATACTGTCTTCCAGATACTGGTTTCACCCAATCCATCCCAGAGGACTATCCAGCATCCACTCTTTCACTAACAAAACTAAATGTTGAATTATCCAGCCAGTTGACTCTGACCTTCTAATTTGAGGTTATTCTGACCTGCGAATTTGAGGTTTCATATTTAGAATTTAAAACAGAAAATTTCCCAGCCTGGAGCTGAGAAATGCCAAGTGAATACCAAATGAATGGAAAAAAGTAGAAAGGTGTTTTATCTAGGCTAGAAATAATTTTCCAGCCAACAGTGATGAGCTGTTTTTATATACCTCAGTACATATATGCCTTTCAGAGAGAAGTACATTTAAGTTCTAATACTAAACTAACTTGTGCATATAGATGCCAGCTTAACAAGGCAGAAGTCTGGAATGGAGCTTAAAGCATGCCTTGGCAAAGTCCCAGTAGAACATAAACATTCCTTGGAAGGGCAACATTGACAATATCCTATCGAAATCAGAGGATGTTTGATGATCAATTCCGACAAGTCCTTATACACAAACAATAAAGAACTCTGGCTTTGTGCCCCTGTACTGTGCACTGCACCCTATGAGAAGCACAGGCTTAGCCTATCATTGTGCCTCAAGCCCTGGCTTGCCTGGCATCATCACCATCCCAAGCTCCTGCAGTGATGAGCTGAGGGAAGAGTCTGTATCCACACTCAGAGGCAATTTCTCCATGGATGCAGTTCTGCCTCCATCTGCTCTTCTTAAATGTTGGTACTTGAAATGAGGTAGGGCTAGAGGAGCTGTGCAGCCTGGTGTGCCTGTCCAGCTGGGGCTGTGGTGCAGCCAGCAGTGCAGTGCCAGCCCTGAGGCTGCCCGTGCTGACCATGCCCCAGGGCAAGGCACCCAAGGGCACTGCCTGTGCAGGAGCAGGGTGGTGGTGCTGCTGCAGAGCACACATCTGCTCCTCTCTGCCATGGTGGGGGCACCAAACCTCACAGACCTGTCATCAAGGAGCAAATATTTCAGAGGAAATTTTGCTTTAATCAGTTTCACACACATTTTAAAGCTGATTTTAACCACTGTAGTACTAGTGCTTGCTTCTTGCTCATGTTTCTAGCTCTTGTTTCTGTCAAGTTCAGTGAAGGCCTCTTCACTGAACTCAACAGGTCTGCTTCACAGCTCTCACAACCACAACCACAGTTCTTTTTGCAGAGCACTGTATTCCAGCTTTGCGTTTGATCTTGTGTCTCTATCTTGCCTGATCTCAACAGCTACAGCACCCTGCTGCTCACAGCTAATGGCTCCCCTTTTTAGTGCCAGTGATAGATGTCTGCCTTTTGAAGCTGATTATTTCCCAGATGCTGCACTTTACTGCAGGCAAGGAGTTGGTTAGAAAAGCAGGTGAGGAGTTGTATTGTATGAGAAAAATTATTTTTCATTTAACTTAGTCATAGAGGTAGTTAGACTAGATGCACACAGAGATCAAGTAACATATATAAAATAACAGTAATATAAGTTCAAGATCTGTTTCTCAGATCACTACCCAGAGAGAGGAGGAAACAAAAGGAAGATTTAGACAGATACACAGCCCTGGAAAACTCTGCACCAGTCTCCTGATGATGAGGGACACAGACACCAGAGAGAAAAAGAAAAGAACTAATAAAACATGGTTTTATCTTGTCCTGCTGTTTTTTCAGAAAAAGTGAACATCAATTAAGTATTAATGTCTTCAAGTACTCCCCCCTTAGAAAAAAAAATACTGCTGGAAAAGTTTTCATCTTCCAGATGAGCTGCTTCTTTACAAACTACATTTACTGCTCACCATATCAGGCTGGACTCCTGTTTTTTCTTTTAGCAGTAGTTAATGAGAATGTTTGTCTGATCAGATTGTTAGAGTCAACAGAATACAACAGTAAGAGACAAAAACCCCAAACAGGCTTGGTGTTGACTGCCCTGCCTGTCTGCCAAATACATCAATCCAGGGGAGTCACCAGCTTTGTTCTTTTCTGCTGAGCATTTATAGATACAGGGTTAATGAGCTTTGTTTGTCAATCCCAGAGCACAGCACATAAATCCCACACATTCATAAGGCAGCCTCTCCTCCAGGGCTGGGAAAGACTTGGGGGAAAAAGAGACCTGACCAACCAGTTTCTGAAGAGAAGAAACCTGATGAATTGTGAAAATTCCTTCCTTTTAACATTGCTGCCCTCAGGGATACACAGCTGGCTTTCTTCAGGAGGCAAAATCTGGGTGTGAAAATGGGTACTGGTTTGATTTGGTATGGTTTTGTCTGTGTGCTGCAGAAACATGAAGTTTGTTTCCTTAATCAAGTTACATGTTGTCTAATGTTTGCCCATAGACTCAGAAGTAAAGTAGGGAAGCTGTAGAGCATTTTGTTCTCCCCCAGCATGTGGCCATATGGTTGACCTGATGCCCAGAAAAATTCTGAGTTTCATTTTCTCGCATGGTGTGAAACCTTTTAATATAATCTAACTTTGTGGCTTTTGTAGCAAGAGTGAAAGAAATGTAATGCCCTAATTACCAAAAAAAATGTACAACAGCAATTTCTGCCCTGCACATGTTCTATCTGCTTTCTTTTCCCAGCTCTTCTGAACCACTTTGCCCACACCATAGTTACACGTTACCATATCCTGCTCAACACTGAGCAGGAAATTAAAAATAACCAAAAAGCAATGAAGTATCACCATAACATAATTCGCACAAGAGGAGATGCTGCCCTCTTCACTGGAGACCATCACATATCCATATATCTGTATCTCTATATATCTATATATCTACATAAATATAATTATATCATACATACATATAACATATATCACATACATTATATATATATGTGATATAATGATACTGTTTCACTGGTATCAGTGCAGAAACTACTGAGAATCAGACCAAAACAGATATTTCTGTATCCTGGACTCTAAAAATTGTAAAAAAGAAAGAGGATGGTAAAGCATCAGAAGTAAAGAAACCCTCCTGAGACTTACTGATGGAAAGGGACCACACATATTCGTAGGTGACAAAGTAAGTTGTGATGATACCAGTCCACAGTGTGTACAGAGCATGCAATTCTCACCCAAGGGCATGTAAAAGAAAGTTACTTGTAAATGATTTAAATAGGAACTTAATTTGTATCCAGGACACTTCTGTCAAAAGAAGCAAACACCCCAGACTGCAGTCTCTTTCTCATTTCCTTTTCTTCTTGGCTGTTAGTGAGCATTGTCTTATCCACATGTCAGTACAGAAGCTCCATCAAATACGCTTTAATCTGGCTAATGACCAGAAGAAACCAACTTTTTGTTGGATCTCAGGGAAGGCTTTACTCTGTTTGACAGAAACAATGAAGTCACACCTGAAGTCTAGGTAGGTTGGAAAGCCAGCTTCCTAAAATTACTGCCTATGTTCCCAAGAGAGAGAACAGGGACAAACCTGCCTGCCTGAGACTAGCTGCCTAAATAGGATCCAGTAACCCCAAGTGATCTGATTTGCCTTATTCAGTGGTGTTTTGACTTGGTTTATTTTTATCCTGATTTAGTGAGTGGGTTGTATTTATTGGCAGAGGCAGAGCTCACTGCCCTGTTTCACACCACAGTGAAATACAGGGTATCTCCAAAAAGTTTGAAGGCAAATAGAGGTCAGCTCTCCTGGATGCAGACATCTCTTCAGCTACAGACTTTAACTGAGCCTGCAATTCAGTGGGCCTGAATTGCAGAAGATAGGGACAAAATAAAAACTCCAGCAAAACAAAATACTCATAACAATGGGCAGATTTAAGCTTTCTCTTTAACTAAATGGCCTAGGAACTGTGAAGGTACCTCCATCTCCTCTGACCAGTTGTGTGAATAGAGAAGAGAGTCAAAATTACTCCCTCTTACGCCTGAACACAAGAGAGGTATTTCACTTTTTTTTTCCTTTCAGAGAGCACAAATGTTCCCCACCCCACACCTGGGAGAACCAGTGCTGCAGGTTCAGCTCTGCATTTTTGCTGCAGAGCTGCCTTGAGGCTTCTCTGGCAACATTCTAAAACAAAGGCTGGGGCTGGACCAAGGTCATGTTGTTGAGAACCCTGGAAAGGAAGAAGTAGTAAGAAGGAACTGTGGAGAGTTAGTCTTTATGTTCCTTTACCGTCAGCTGTTAGAGATTTTGGGAAGAGATGTGCTGCCACTTGCACAGCACAAGCTCTGCACAAACCTTTTCTGGGTATAATTCCACTCCCCAGCCCAGCTTCCCAGTTATCTGGAACAGACTAAAAATGGAGGCCATGCCATTTTTCTGGCCTGATCCCTTTCATTCTCTGACTTGGCCACAGCTTGCTGTGCTTTCTCCTCGGCCTGGCCTGGCAATGCAGGTGCTACCATACCATGTCCCATTCCAGAGCTGCTTCTGTCCCTGTGTGTGCCCTGAGCCTCAAGCTGGGGTGTGGTAAATCCCTTCTCCTCTCTCCATCTGATTTCCACCACCCGTGTGCTCGCTGCAAAACCACGATAAATATGAGTCAAGATGATACAAACTGGAGAGGTCAGCCAGCAAAGGGGCACATGCAGCTCACTTTAATGGCCTCTCACTGAATGGCCATTGAACGAGGAAGATTTTGTTGTACTTGTTCTTTCACTAATTAATGTCAGTATGACAGCTTTCAGGAGAGGTCAGACAGCACCCCAGGGAGGCCGCTAAATGCAGAACTCATTTGAGCATGGAGGTTGCTGCAACTGCAGCCCTTAATAAAACTCAGTATATTCAAGTATTGCAAGTAATTAATATTTTCCCCATTGGAAGTTGTCTGAGAATGAGATGATAGTGAACTTTTTTTCCTGTAAAGAGTCAAAATACATTTTAGTCTGCAATCAGACAGATATGCAAGTTCTGGAGGCTGAAAATTTATATGTCCTAATTTTTTACTTCCATTCTTTGTTCCAGTTCTTTCTTGGGCCTTGAAAACAGCTGGCATAAATTCTAACAGCAAAGATAGCTCCAAAATTAGGGCTCCAAACCTTTGATATTACTGATAGCTATTCTGTAGAAAAACAAAGACAACTATGGGAATTTTTTTCCATGCAGCATTCACACATAGGTCTGTGAAACTTTTGCCTGGAAAATCATTTATCTTCTCTACTCACAGCAGGTCGATTGCAACCTGTAGTTACATCTCCACAGGCAGAACTGTTCACATTCATACCGAGGCTTAAGTTTCATGTTCTGTCAAATAGCCTGGGCTTTGAACAGGACATGATATACAAGTGCCTCAGTGATAATCTAATATATTGATTTTACCCTTTTACATTTTCTCACATATAGTATTATTATGACTAGATAGTTCTTCTTGATTCTGCTTAGTTCCTAGCAGTATTAGCTACCCTTATGCACACACTCAACAAATCTGTTCAAGGCACCGAAAAGGATGCTTTGTGATTTTTCACCTACTAGTACTCATAAAGAGGTGTTGAATTTTCCAAGGTATTTTGTAGATATTTAGCACCAATGGATTTAAAATCCAGTGGTCACATTTTGTGCTTCTCCAGACATTTTTGGAAGAATTGACTCCTTTGGTTCTTATCTCTAGTGCTATGAAACCAGCAGATTCAACAGTGTGGAAAAAGCCATTGTAGATTTTTTGCTGTAATTTACATTCTAAAGAATGAATTTTTGTTCAGCTTATTCACATATAAGGCCTGCTCACATCTGCAAAACCCACAAGACTCTGCATTAAACTATCATTGAGTGAGTGGCAGGAACAAGCACTGTGTCAGGAAAGCACTTGCTAGGAATAGAGGATATAGTCAGCAACAACAGCTTACAGATATGGTGCCAGGTAATGACAACCTTTTGAAGGCAGTGGGAGATTTCCTTTTGTCAACAGAAGAGAAGATCAGGACTTCATGAAAGAATATATTTTTTTCAAGACACGAGGAAGGAGGTCTCTGTTATGTGGGACACAGTGAAAGCTGGTGTAAAAAAAGAAGGGGAAGAAATAATTTAATGTTCTGACATCCTAGAGCAATGCAAAGCAAAACCAAACAGGAGCAAAGTACTCTGGATACAGATAATGCAGGGCTATCAAAAAGCACAGAGGAGCAGATCCCAAATGCTGATCTCCCAGGTGCCAGAAAACCTCCCCACACCTTATCCAGCCTATGTTATGTCCATGTGCTAGACCTTCATGGAGACATTTTTGAATCCTGAAAGAATGGGTGGGTGTCCAGGTTTACAGCAAATGTGGGGAAGAATCCCCCAAAGGAGCTTCGGTGGGAAAAGCAGATCCAATCAGCCCCTCCCCCCAACTGGTCCAGGAGGGAAAAAATACCTCCTTGGAGAAAAGTGGAAAAAACCTGTTTATTAAACAATAAAACCAACACAATATCAAACAATGAGACCCCTTGCCACTCTAAAAGAGATGACAAACTGAGAAAACCCTGGGTTGAACCTCAGCTTACTCAGTCCCTCCACTGCTGGAATTGTCTTAGGCCAGGCCTGGCCCAGTGGGCCTTAGGTGCAGCTGCCGGTGCTCTGCTGGGTGTTCAGTCCAGAGCAGTTTCAAGAGGTCCAAAGAAAAAGGAAAAAAAACAGTCTAGGGAACTCCTCTGCCTCAGCTAGCTAAACTAACTAAAAGCAAAGGAGAGCTCTGTCCTGCTGTCTGTCCGTCCGCAGACAACACAGTCCAGGAGCAGGAATGCGGAGGAGGAGTGCAGTGTCTGAAAACAAACTGCGCACTTCTTTTCTCCCCCCCTTCACTCTCTGGAACACTCTTAAAGGTACAAAACTTATTATTCAACATAAACAGAATGAGACGACTGGGGATAAAAGCATCCCCATAGTCAAGCCAGGACAGTGGGAGAGCAGCAAAAGTCCTGTGCTCTCCCTGCTGGACCAAGCTGCACTGGACTGTGACAACTCAGAGGGACATGGAATTGCATGCTCTGCGTAGTGACTGGGCCAAATGCTGCTGTGACAGTCAGGGCTGTCACAGTCAGGGTAATGTGACTGAGTCAACAGCCCTCACTCTTCTCTTTTTAACATATGCTTTCAAAAATTCCCAGGAAGGGCCACGGGAAGTGTCAAAGGGAGATCCCAAAAATTAAATCAAAGCAACGTCACAATGTAAGGAAAAGTTTGAAAAGCTGAGTTCATTCTTATCTGAGTAAAATAGCATAAAATGCTCTAAAAACCATGCCAATAAAGTGGGAAGAAATTGACCAGAAGTCATTTATATGCATTTTGTACTCATGAAAGCACCTACCTAAGCGCAGAGAGCAGCAGGAAAGTCCTTAAGCAGTGGTCAGAGAGAAAGACATGAACTTTACATGTTTTCATTTGGAGAGTTGCAACAACATAATTATCTGTGATTCAGGAAAGCAAAGACAAAGCCTTTATTTTAGAATACGTATTTCATGTTTCTATTTTCATGAAAGTGTGTATTTATACATCCTCATGAATAGACACAGAAATATATTTTTTTTATGCATATACACGTGCTTGCACAGGGAGGCTGCATCTGCTGTCTCAGGCACTGTGAGTAAATAGAGACAGTCCTACTAAATTCTGCCTCCAGTGAGTGAACGGGTGCAAAAAGTCTTGCTTCAGAAAAATAACTTGCTTTGAGCCCTGACTCAGCTGGTCAGAAGCCACGGAAGGAGTATCTCCTTACAGCAGAGGAGCCTGTGCTGCCCTGCTCACCACACGCTGGTGACAGCTTGCCAAGTGACAAACCCCGCCAAGCCACGGGAAGCAGCAGAGCTTTCTGCCGTGTGAAAGAGCTTGCTCACTAAGAGAGGGTTTCTTGTTTTCCCCAAACTCTTAGGGCTGCCTTCCTAGTAGGCTTCCTCACAGAGCTTTCTCAGTAGTACAGAAGCAGCACTGTTTTAAGTCATCACTAGAAGGAAATAGGAGAGGCAGCTCATCACAATTCCTGCAGCCTCCCTCCTATTCTCCACACAGAGCTTATCAGATGGCTCTCCATTTAATGAACACTATGAAAAGCTATCTTTTTCAAACTTTATTTTTTTCCTGGAGGACATTAATTCTCAAAATGCAAGGGACTTTTCCATTTGGGAATTTCTTTGGAAAAATACCTTGCTTTTATATTAATTATTCCTCCTCAGACTGCATCACAAAGCCCTGTCCTCATCTCTCTCTTTAGATTTTAGCTGTTAAACTTGCAGCATCCTTGGGGTTTCTCCAGAGACAAAAGCAGCCTTCCACTTCTCAGTACGCAGTGTACCACCCTGTCACTCACAGGTCAGGAGCAACCACTTGACTTCACATCCCAAAGGATACAGTTTTCAGTCACGTGCACCGACCTGAACATGGTTCCAAAACAAACACAGCATCTCTTCACCATCCTAAAGTCTCTGTGGTGCTATGCACAGCTGAGAAGAGTGGGCACTCCTAGCAACAAAGGCTCAGGATCTTTGCTGATTTCACTGCCCAGGCTCTAAGTTTTATTTATTACCTTGCCATGTATGAAACACTTAAATGTCTGCAGTAAAATTAACACACCAAATTCAAATCAAAAATAATCTTCTAATTTTTCTCTCTTTTTTACTGTCTTAAAAAGCACTCTTCACACTGTAACACACAGTTCAACCGTGAGCTTCAAGCAAAGCCCACACCCGTCTACCAGGACACACAACAGCCAAGCACAGGCAGCCACGTCCTGCAATGCTGCAGCTGAGCTTCTGAGCCCCTTCACCTATGTAAAAAATTGAGGGTGCAGTGTTTAAAACTGAGAAATCAACAACACCATGAAGAGTTTAACAACCTGAAGTCTCCTAGGAGGGTATACAGAAGCAGCCCTGTCACTCTGCAGGCTTGCAGTGTCTCAGCCACTTCCCACTGTCCCCAGAGGAGCAGCACCACAGCGGCACTCGCCCCAGGAGCCGTGGTGAGAAGCAGACACAGCCTTTCAGAGGACAGCATCCTTACTGTCAACATCAACCTGCCTGTCTTCCATGCTGTGGCTCCTGCAGATCATTATCTCTATTTAGAGCCAAATTTGTCAGATGAAGGCGGTATAAAACACATCAAAAAAAAAAAAAATTAATAATTGAGGAAAACGCACTGAGCTCCATTTTTTTTCCAGAGTCAATCTCCTGGTCCAGACAATGGTACCTTTCTGTGAATAGTAGAGAAAACCTGCCTGTAAGTTTGGACAGTCTGCCACATGACATATAGGATTTTTTCAGCCACCCATGAGAAAGATGGCTTTCTGCCAAATCCTCAAGGATTTGCCTGGGGAAGTTCTGGTCTCATGATGTTCTCAGTCACCTTGCAGGGACTGAGAGCCTTTCACCAGGGAACCATGAATGAATGCCCACTAAAACATGATCTTCTCTTCCACTTTTCAGAGGCAAACACAATGGTCTTCAGTACAAAGGAGGAAACCCTTACCAGCAAAACCCTCAGGTTTCTGGGAAGCAGCAAACATGACTAATTGCTCAGGCTTGCAAGACACAAAACCACAGGCTGCTGGATGCCAAGTCATTTTGAAAAATCCAAATTAACTCAACTGTACAGTGGAAAATTGGACCTCCTCAATTTCTACACAGTCATCAATCATTCCCTGACAAGTTCCTCATGTGCATACAACGCAGAGCAGCACTGCCTTTTTTTTCAGTTTCATCATACTTTTACCCATTCTTTTTGCCAGTTTCAGTATCTTTTGCTACTTTTGACTGTCCCTCCAGCGCAAGTCTTCTGTGTTCTGAACTTCCATTCATTTTTTTGGAAATAGTCACTTGCTTGAATCTCAATCATGTCTCCCACCTACAAATTCTTCTTCATATTTCTCAGGTTACTTGTTAAACTCAACCTTATTTCCCATCATTTGGATTGCTTTTAATCAGCCAGTGTTAATGGGTTTTGGTTAGCTTATCCAGGGAGAATTTTTCTGGCGTTTTGTCTGTCACTACTCATCACACTTTCCATTTAGTGGGTCACACATCATACCACTCAACGTCACTACCACACAATCACTGGAAGCAGGACCTCAGATTGCTTTTAAGAGCAATCTCTGTAAAAAATATGTAGCATCATTCATCCTTAACTAGAGAACAGGTTTCTGTTTTAGGAAAGAGGAAGGGAAATGTTGCAAATGTACAGAATTAAATCCTCATGTCGTTTAACACAAATCCTCTTAGTGATTATAAATGTGTATGACTAGCTGACCCATTTTACGGCAACCTGTTCTAATTTTAATGTAATTTCTCATTCTATTAATCAAAATTTCTTGTTCATTTTTTTGAAGTCCTAATCACCAGGGGTTATATTGCACAAAATGGGAACATTTTCCTAGGTCACTAGTAATCTCTGCAAATAAGTGCCCTGGAAACACTACAAAATATCTTAACAGCTTTTGCATAAATTAAATTGGTATTAAAACCTGGAGATTAATGTTTGTGTAATGGCTAGTGCAAATGGTATAATATCTTGCTCCCAGCTTGTGCTTGCCTACAAAAAACATCTGCTATCAGTGATTTCTCCCACTGACTAAGGCAGACTGCACAAATCCTTCCTGAACCATTGCACCCTGGAGAGTAAGTCTTATACTGCATCACTATTTGATCCAATTTCCTCCTAGGAATAACCAAATACCACATTCATGCCTGGAACATCAGTAGGTCATACGTCTTTTCCACAAGACAATGCATCAAAGAAAATGCATCAAAGCTGTTCAGGTGAGAAAATCAGAGGATCTCATTTCTTTTCCATGTGGGAGCGCATAATAAGCCCTAATGTAAGCTCCAGAGAACAGAAAATTAAGGAAAGTTGAGATAAGTTCTTTAACTGAGGCAGAGGAGGAGAAAACTAACTTCACATGAATTATACTCCTGTCCCTGTGGTAATTTTTATGCTTTGCTTAGAGGATAGCACATTCTTCTTGTGGCTGAGGAAGTCTGCTGCGGGCTGAGTGGGTTGCTCTGAGCTTCTGTAGGAAGTGAAAGTGCAAAGGCCCAAGTCCATGGAGACAGAGCACAGAAGAGACTTTCCACCTGGAGAGAGGAGAAGGAGACCAGCATGGCAGAAGGAGCCAGCAGGCTGAGCTCCCTGAGGGACTGGCCCAGCCAGCACAGACCTACAGTGAGTCAGACCCATGGCAGTATGGCACAGAGCCTGGCACAATGATCCCTCCAAATCTGAGAAGTCTGGCCAAGCAGAGATACCCCTTTCCTCCATTTGTCAACATCCTTTAAGTGCAGGTCCGAGTAGCTGGAATAGTAGTGGATTACATCATTATATATTGATACATACACAAATATCTCAGGTGAGCCATAAAATTTTCCTTAAGGTAGCCCTGATGACCAACCTGAGTCACATACAGCACAAGAAAACCACAGCCCACATGGCAGAATGCTGATTTTGTTAAAAAAACACCAAAGGACAACTCAATGCAAAGCACCAAGGTGACTGGCATGCATACGGCGCCTTTAAACATGCACAGACACAAACATACATCTCCCCATTTTGTGGGGAAGCTGTCCCAAGCTTTGCACTTGAAAACCACATGGATGTATTTTGCAAATCACATTTGCTGCTAGGAAGTGGTGTCTTGGGTGACCACCACTGCTTTTCATCCTCTTGAAGCACTGACGTTCACGAAAGCAAAGACAGCAGTTTTGTTAAATGTGTTTCTGCATTGCTTCCGTCACTGGCTGACTCACTGTTTTGAAGGTCGCCCTTCTCAAGAGGTGACTACATGAGATTTATGCATCAAAGCTCCTTCCAGATGGCTCATGAGGGCTCTCATGAACTACCAAAGAGAAAAACCATCCCTATGACACAGAGTGCATAAATGACCTTCCTTATTTGTCTTCTTTGAGATAAGGCCAAGCCTAAACCAATCTTTCAGCAACTCTTTCAGGTCATTACCATGTGCTTCAGGAAGGTACAGTAAGTACCTTTTTATAAAGTGGTTCAGTACAAAATGTGACACATTGTTTTCCAGCGAGTTTTCCTAATAGCTTTTCCTATCAGGGCTGTCTAAGATGAAAAGCAAAGTGAAGCATTAGGCCTGGTAAGTCAGTAACCTACTACATAACACATTTGTCTTAGATAAGGTAGCAAACTAAGTGAATTGGGTTTTTTCTCCCCGTTCCTGCAAACTCTACTGTTTGCAGCCTGTGACTATGCAAACTGCCTCCAATGCTGTGTGCCACAGCTGGCCCCTCTTGTGAAATTCACAGGAGCATCATACACAAAACCCAGAGCAGTATTTTCAGGAATTAAATCTTTCTGGTATTTTTCACTTCTCCTTACTGTTTATCATTTTGCCTGCCTTTGATGCAGTAATTTTCCAAGATTTGTTTTCAGCTCAGTTACACTGCTACCTGGCCCAGCAACCACTGTCACCACTTGAACTACAAGGCAGTTTAAGAGCACACATGGCACACCTGGCTCATAGGCAGAAGGGTGACAGTCCCTTCTCATTACAGCACATGTCTGCAGGAGAACTGAATGGGCTCCTCAAACAATAGCTATATCCTCTGGGACAGGAGAAGCAGGGGTGCTTTCTAGCCTATAAAACCTTGGACAACTTTAAGAAAGGCACATGAGCAAGGTGAATGTAAGCTAATATGGACAGATAATAAACAAATTGCTATTAGGAGACTGCTTTGGCCATAACTTTGTTAGTTCTCCAAAGACAGCCTCTAGGGTCTGCCTGGGCAGTGCAGTTGCAGCAGGATTTATTGCATTTTCTTCTTACATGCGTTTCCTGATTTATGCTGGCCCTAGATTCTGAAGCCTAAAATCTTACTTTAGACAAGCTCAGCCTTATTGCAGCTTGCTGCTCAGCAGGTCTGTCCCCACAAGCAGCACAAGAACTACTCTCTGGGTTTCCAGGTGACAGCAAGACAATTATGTAGGTTAGAAAGGAAAGAAATCCAAATTAAACAATTGAAACAGGTCAAATAAGGACATGAAGCCCCTAATCGGTGTCTATGAGATCACAGTGAAAGCACATACATGTACATCTATTTATACCCATCTATATTAACTGGCAGAATATACTGAGCAGAAACGATTTTTCTTTAGTACTATGGGAGGAAGCCAATATGAAGCAAGAAATAAATAATCCTCAGAGTGACCTTCTGGGCTGATGTATGCTGCAGACATTTCCCAAAGCTGATGGAGACAGCATGATTAATTTTCATAAATTATTGAACCAAAACCAACTTTCAGCATCTAGAAATACAGATCACGCTGATAACTGTTGCATTATTCACCGTACACAGCCTGATTGTAAACCTATTTGCCAAGTAGTGAGTCAAATGTTTACTCATGGCAGCAAGGACATGCACACCTCTACACAGAGCCACAGGATTTTTGCAGGATTTTTTGTTCATATCCTAATAGAGGTATAACATGTTTATTATATTTACTGCTGGCTTGATTTGCAAGATTCATTTGCACTTTAAATGGTGACATCCCCATTCAGTGTGTGCTCTAAACACTCCTGTTCTCTGAATGCTCTCTGGGGGCCAAGTCCAGTGTCCTGGCTCCTGTTCATACTGCTTGCTAGCTATTTTAGGCCACACGTGAAAAATCTGACAAATAAGTTTTCCTCTGCCCTGGCCAAAGGCAATATACACCTTCATAATTCATCCTTCTTGAGTTTACCTGGACAAATGGTATCACGGACAGGCTGCAGAGCAGAATTTACTCAGCCACAAATGCAGAAAGAACTGCCATATAGGACAAATCAGGAGGGAAGGATGTGGAAAAGGGGCTAGCAGAAGAATAAATATATTTTGGAGAAGATTTTCAGAGTATATATGTGCCATCAAGTCATTAATATTTGGTCAAATGTTTTTTGAGATTTGTTTGCATACCTTTCATTAGCACTTCTGTTCCTCAACACATTTTGCAGCCAACTCACTTCCAATAGCACAATTCCTATTACAATGCCACAGCATCTAGTAATATTTTCACTGAGAAATGGAAAATGTTTCACCTGGAAACCTGAGTTTTTCACATTCAAGGAACAATAAAGCCCAGGATAAACTTTAAAATGTAACTTTTTTTTTTTTCAAAAGGAAGTCAAAATTGCAGAGGAAATATTTTTGTCAAAAGTCCAGAATTCTGTAGAACAATTTCAGCAGATATTTTCTGACATGTTGACTGGTAACCTCCTTGAGACTTCATCTCATTTAATATCAAGCTCAGAGTTTTTCTTCAAATCTAACTGTAACTATCATCCAGCTGATGTTATTTAAATGGCTTTGTCATGGCAGAGGCCAAGCAAATTAACTTCTTTTACTTTTAAACGTTTTCTTTCCAAAGATATTCTGCACCTGTGATGTTTTGACTCTTTGTGATGTTTTGCTGTCATATCTGGTTACTTGTAATATCAAAACTATGAAATTCAGGGACTGCCTGTATTTATACCTGTGTATAGACATGGGAGGGGACATAGAAAAATCAAACATAAATGGTGGCTCACTTGAGAACAATAAAACCAGCATATAGACATTAGCACTATTTTGGCTATATTCAGAAGTAAAAAATTGCTATTTCTTTACAATAGATCCAAGAAGAAGGTGATCCCAGGTATGTGATTAAGATACTGGCCACCAACTTAAACTGGAGGTCATCTAAGATAATCTGCATTTTTCAAAGCAATAAAAGTAATAATGGAAAAATTCTAAGGAAAGATAAAACAACAAAATGTATATTGGGGCCAGGGAATAGGAGCCTTCATACCATCTGCATCTTACACTACGTGAGGAAAGTAAACATACTGTAGTTACCAGATACACCCTTCTATCCTCTGCCCAGCTTTCATCTCTCTCACACAGCATCCCTTGCAGCCCCCAGCCCCCTTACCTGGCCGCACAGAGTTCTGTCCCCTCCCAGAAGGGAGGGAGGGTTGCAGAGCTCTCTCTCCCTGGGCATGGCACAGTCCAGGATCCCCCTCCCTGCCTCCCTGCCTGCCTGCCTGCCTCCTGCCAGCAGCAAGTCCTTCAGCTGCACCACCAGCCCCAGGAGAAACTGACGGCTTCATTAAAAAGTCCTGCTCTCCGAGTTATATCTACAAACAGAATCTTCTTTTAACCAATTTGACTGTGAAATAAACATTTTATAAATGTAGGGTAACACAGATTACCCATAGGGAAAAGCCAGTTGACTGGGTCAATGCAGCGGCAGGACCATTGTCCACTTAGGAACACTCTAATTGCCCTTACACATCAATATTCATTTCAGAGTTATTAAATTTAGGATATTTTTCAACAGAAGTGTAAAACTGATTTGCTATGGAAGCCGTTTCTGACACTGGAAAACAAGTAAAAACCCGGGGTGAGTTGCAGCCACAGCCGGAAGGGATCAGTGCCTTGGAGCATGGTCCTGAAACAACAGCCTGAATTACAGGCAGAAATTACATTTTACTTCTGTGACTCATTTACAGCATTTCTCTTTCTTCCTAATATTCAGTTAAACTAATCTTTCTCTGAGGGGGTCTGCACTGAATCTGGAAAACTGAAGTCTAAAACTCTGCTTCAGGAAAGGGAAGAAAGTTTTCTAGAACCGGAAAAATCGCTGGGTGACTCTCAAGGCTTTCTGAGAAGCCTTTGAGTAAGCCTCATTTATAATTTTAAGGCAATCTGGTGGCAGGAAGGGGATCCCTGTGGAGACAACAAACAGCCAAGAGCAACACTTTGAAGTCTGAAATGGGATTGTGCTGGGAGAGACAGGGATTACCTTACACCAAGGAGGAATCAAGGTGTGTGTGTGCAGCAACACCACTCCTCCATTAACTTCAGTTAGAACTTTCCAGTAGCATATGACTTCAAAAACTTCAGCTTGGCTTTTAGACTGAGTTTGCATCACTAGCGGGTGACTTTCCTTTAGCCTGTAGGCTGGCACTCTGAGTACGTGAATTAGTATGGAAGGCTGTAGCATAAAATCTCACAAGCAGCATTCTACTGCTGCAGGAGCAGCAATCACAAGTGCCAGCTGCAGACTTTTCCCCCATCCCCAACCCAGAAACACCATTAGCTGTGACTGATAGCCCTTAAAACTCCCAGGGCCACAGCTACCAGCTGGATTACTGGATCTCAGATCTTCTGACCTTTTCATTGAAGTGTCTGTATTGGTTTAACATCTTTGAATAGGTTTATGACTTGTTATTGATGTAGCTGCTTTTGTATGTGCTGTACATATGATCATCCTTTTTACTGTTTATTCTCTGTCCTAACAAGATTAGCGTACATAAGGATAAACTGCACTACTAAATAGGTGTAACTTTTCCTACTAGTATGTTTTCAGCTGATTGAACAAGAGCAGAAAAAATACAGCTACCTACGTTTAAGCGTAGATCACCATCACTGGTGCTGATTAACACAAGGGCCCTTTACGTTCATAATGCTCAACATGAGCATCTCCTACTCCCACTTGAGTTTGGCTTTATATTTTTTCCTAAGCTGATTCTATGATTGTATCTGCAGCCTTGAGCAAATGTAGCCCGCCTTTTGCATAGCACAGATCATGAAAAATCAGAGTCATTCCCATTTCAAGACTTGCAACTGCTGCTAAACTACTAATATGACAAAGAATCTCATGACCAAGAATCATAATCCTCGACAATTTGTTCTAAAGGCAAATTCCTTTGATGAAAAAGAGGTGTAATTTTAATTTTATTTTGGATATCTAGCACCATGTTCCAACCACTAGACCTCCATTATACTCCTGCCTGCTAGATTAAGCAATATGTAGTATCTGATGTATTCATTTTCTTCATTTATGGTCCAAGATCAAGTCCCTTGGGGTTAAAAAAGGCAGGCATTTCCATTTATCAGAAGCACTGACATAATTTCTTTTTGGCTGCTTTCCCTTCCCTCTGTGCATTATTTTACTTTTTTCTGGTCAAGTCACCCATCCATAACTGAGTTTCCATTAAACATTCAGCGCACGGTTCGTTCGTGTCAGCAGGGTTAACTGCAGCGCTGAACAATGGCCCTAGTGCGCCTTCCAGGACTTCTCAGCAAGGAGATGCCCATGGAATTGCTTTTTTGTAAACATCACACAAAAGGACAAATGCTTGATCACAACAATAGACTCAAAAGAAAACAGAAATAAAAGGATACGGTAGCAGCATTTACCCAGCAGCCAAAGGAAAGGGGAATTAATCCACTGTTAGAAAGACTGCTGGACCAGTTTGCTGTGAAGCAAAGTAACCTAGCAGGGGAAGACCCAGCAGCTATGCAACTCACCCTGGTTTGGCATCTCAGTCTTCAAACATACCCCCATCCCAACCTTGGAGACAACAGAAGCTCCTGGGTGCCCTATCCTGTGACTGAGTGTCTTGACACCACTGCAGGATGCCATCACTATTTAACTCCATCCAGAAACAGCCAAATACCAACTGAACTGTCTCAGCAGGGTCCTCTCACATCTCTATGACTTGACTGTGTGGACAAACATGATCGTATCACCAGTATTGCCAGCTAACCAAGCCTTGGACACCGAGTTCAGTCAACAGAGAGAATGCAGGTCCTTTCTCTTTACAGCCCAGCAGTCACTGTGGTTTACTGGAGCACAAATTCATCACGTCTGTGCTGGAGGAGAAGGCGCCAGGAGAGTGGATATTCAGAGCCATCTTTTTCAGACACTATGCAAATTCCCACTTGTTTAACAGAAAACAATTTCAATTTAATTTTAAACTTTCTGTGAACAATACCCAAACTTCATGCTACCATCAGCTAACGTGAAAAATATGGAAAGTCTATTGAAAGACAGCTGAAGATGTTGTCACTTTATCCCTCAGCTGGACTTCAATATCATGCAGAACTCAAGAGTTTAGTTGGTAAAAAATTTGAAACAGATTTGAAAAATAAATCTGTCAAAAACCCCAAGCAAATACAAATAGTAGAAATATGACAGCAGAAAAAACTCCTTTATTGAAGTGGCGGCCAAACACTCTTGGGCTAAGCAAATGAGTTATTGCTGAAGGTTAAACTGGCTTTCAAAGTGCACTTACCACTTTATCACAACCCAAACCTGCACTTCCTATATCTGGTCATCTGAAGGGAACATGTCTGCACGCTTGAATATTTTTTCTCGTTGGGAGCCATGTGGCCCAGACCTTGTCTCCTCTCTTTCCCCAGGCTGTAACACAGAAGATTTTCTGTCATGTTTGTCCATTCCAATGGCCTTGAAACACTGCCAGATAGGATCACTGCCCAAAGGGTTATTTCTAGAATGGTGAGACAGAGGGCACCTCTTCTGCCCCTGACTGCAGTGAGCAGCGCCTCAGCAGGGGACAGCGCAGCCTCTGAGGCACTGGGGAAACTGGTGAAGGTGCCACAGTGCCAGCAGCAGCTCTGCGGTGTGCACATCTGTCCAACAACTGAAATGGAAGCATACCACCTCATACAGACTGAAAAAAACTTTTCAGGTAAGTGCTCCAGGTAAATCTTTCATTAAGGTCTATTCTTCTTGGTATTCTGCTTTATTAAATGTCTCAGATTTCTGAAACTGAATGCAAAACTATCCTCTCAATGACTGCAGAGAAGTAAAATGCTACAGCTACTCAATTTTAGGATGACTCAGTTTTTCATGTCTTCAGCTCTATGGTTTTATTACTGCAGAACCTGATTTGGCTGCCTCCGTTTCAAATGAGGACAAGACATACAGTAATTGAAGACATACTGTGTCTGCTCCAAAGATCTATGTACAGAGATTTTAAATAAATCCTAATTTAAGAAAGCCATAAGAGAGAATGTCATGATTCTTCAGCCAATAAAAACAACACAGATAATACAATTAGCTGGCTGGTCTGGAAAATTATAATGCTGATGTGCTCTAATGAAAAGAAACAGAGACAGTGCTGGCTGAGTGGCCTGATTCCTGCTCCAGCTTGGTTCAGGGATGCAGCTCCATCTTCAAGGGGCTGACTTGTCCAGTCACTTGCATGCCAACAGACACATGCTTTTCTGGTTCTGCTCTACCATACCCAACTCTGGAATCTGAGACCTAGAAAAGAAATAAACCACCAAAGCCTGCTGATGGTTTCACAGAAATACAATTTTGTTCTGCAGAGAGGGATGCATCCACATCCCAGCTAAGCAACAGCTTGGAACTAAGAGAGCATTTTAAAGATTATTGCTAGCAATACAAAAGTCAGAAAAGTAACTCCAACTTCTTACAGTAACAGCTCTATGATATCTCTATTCAAGTCACAGCATCATCTGGGGGGTTTTTGGGGTTTTTTTTAAGTGGGTATTTTTTGGGGATTTTTTTTGGTGATGTACATGACTTTAATCCCTTGGATATATCTTCCTGATACAGCCTTATATATCTCTATATCTATATAATCTATAACTATCTATATCTGCATCTAAATCTATAAATCTCCTCTACCACACAGAATTCTACACAAGAGGAAGAAGCTAGGTTTGACATAGGAACAAAGGATATTTTTGATAATTTTCCCTTCAAATACAAGTGGAGTAAAATACAATTAATTTCCCAATTAATCGAGCACATAAATGTACCAGTTCAGGCCCAGGATAGCTGAGCATATGCACAAGTCCCACTAATGTCAATTAAATAGAAATCCACCCATGGTACAAGCTGATTGCACCAAGAATCCTTAGAACTGCTTCAGGAGCAGAAAGGAAGTTTTGGACTCCAAAGCAGCTTAGAGTAAATGAGGACTAAGTAATAAAATTTAATTGACATGGGTGTCTTACAACCATAAAAACAGCTGGGACTGCTGCATTAAAATGTAAGAAATAACAGAGGCAGGGGGAAAGCAAGCATAACATTGCTTGGAGAAAGTAAATTGGGACATTCAATTCTGCTGTATCAAACCTCTGTAGCAAGAGTGCTTCTGTTTTCTGCTATTTGAAAGGTCTTGAAATGGATCTACAGCTAATTATTCCATGCATCAGATAAAAATGCATGTACCACCTGTATTTTCATCCTACTTCCTATGGTCCCTAGCAATTAAGTGCTGAAATATTTGTGTGCAGTTATTTCCAAGTGTGATTTCCAATTCCTGTCACAGTTATTAATAAATAGTGATTTGAACCTCTACAGTATAAGTTGCAGTTATTCTTATTTTCCAGCTGTTATGCCACAACAATACTAATAGCATAATGGCTATAAATGTAGTAGCATAACAGCTGGTATGGTGGTAATAATGCCACCTGCAGCATCTCTGTATACTCTCTCATCTTTTCATTGCCCCAGGCAGAGCTCAGACTTGCCATCCTTTCCATCTCAAAGCACAAATTCAGGCAGAGAAAAGAGGCTCAGCAATAAAAAAGCTGTTGTTGTTTAATCTAAATCACAATGAAGTCTCTAATTGTAGCCCAGGGAAGAGTCTTTTAAGTAAGCCCACATGTATTAGAAGCAAATGCCTAAGATGCAAATGGGACATCAGTCAACAGTTTTTCAAAATAGCTCATATTAAAAATTTTTACTACATATAACACAGACAGCATCATTAAAAACCATTCACCTGCCATGAGCAGAAAAATCAGATGCTCCTTTTTCTGCCATCTCTGATGCAATCAGCACAGTCTCCTGAGTTTTTCTGTAATCCCCTAGTCAAATTCCAGTAAATTTCTAAGTACCTACTTTTTTACAAGACAAGAAACTGATACAGGCTCCATTTCTTTGCGAAATCATCTCTGTTTTAAAATGTACTAACTCAAGTTTCGCTTACCACAATCAGAGATGGCAGCAGCAACCATGCTATAT
Organism: Melozone crissalis; assembly: GCF_028551555.1. Lineage (NCBI taxonomy): Eukaryota > Metazoa > Chordata > Aves > Passeriformes > Passerellidae > Melozone > Melozone crissalis. The sequence goes on from NW_026535783.1 coordinate 49,384,431, forward strand.
GTAAGCATTTCCATTTAAATCTCTGCTGAGACATATTAATGGAGGCTCAGCAGCAATGAAACTTACTGTCCTTGCCCCCCCTTAAAAAATACCATCTAACTCCTTCCCATCTAGGTTGGGTTGACCCTGGCTGGTTGTCAGCTGCTCACCAAAGCCATTCTGTCACTCCCCTCCTCTGATGGCCTGGGGAGAAAAAACATAATGAAAGGCTTCTGGGTTGAGATAAGGACAAGGAGAGATTGTTCACCTATTAATTACTGTCATGGACAAAGCAGACTCAGCTTGGGGAAAATAAATTTCTTACCAATCAGGACTAGGGAAATGAGAAATTAAAAACAAATCTTTGAAAACCCCACCTTCTCTCAGCCCTTCCTCATGGTGCTACCTTCTTCAGGCACAGCCTGCTCTAGCCTGGTACCCTCACGGGGTCACAAATCCTGCCAGGAAACCTGCTCTAGTGAGAGCTCCTCCCTACATGGGGCCACATGTCCTGCCAGGACCCAGCTCCAGTGTGGAATTCCCATGAGCTTGCAGCCACTTTTGGGAATCCATTTGTTCCAGTGTGGGCTCCTCAAGGGGTTGCAGGTGGAGCTCTGCTCTACCTTGGATCTCCTTGGGCTGCAGGGGCACAGCTGCTTCACCATGGCCTGCACCACAGGCTGCAGGGGGATATCAGCTCCAGCACGTGCAGCACCTCCTGCCCTCCTTCTGCACAGCCTCAGTCCTCTCTTCTCTAGCTGTAGCTGCTGTTGCTTGGTATGGCTTTTTCCCTTTATTAAATACGTTATCCCAGAGGTGCTGTCATCATCAGCCTTGTCCAGCAGGAAGTCCATCTTGGAGCTGGCTGGCACAGGCTCTGTCAGATATGTTGGGAAGTTCCCGGCATTTTCTCACAGAATCCACCCCCACCCTCCTCCTGCTATCAAAAACTTGCCATAGGCTTTCCTAATTGCAAAAATGCCTCATATAAAGGTTTGTGGTTTTTCCTTTCTCTGTTTTCTAAAAACGACTGGTATTATAAAGATGAGTATCCCTTAGCCATAGAAAATGAAAGAGTTATGTAGCTCTGAAGAAACAGGACCAGGATAGAGTGTGTAACTGTCAGCTTGAAATACTAAACAGCACTGGGGTACTTCCAGTACAGATTCACTGCATGTCAGTAACAGATCACATTGTTCTGCAGAATCACTTCCGTGACTGGAAATTATCATCACCAAGAACAACCTAGGTTCTGTAAAAACATCAAGTTAAAACAGATATTATACCTGAAATAAAACTCAAGGTCACACTGTAAACACACATTAGTGCACCACATATACTCCACATTTGCTGCCCAAATACTGGTTTTCTTATGCTTATACATTCTGATTTAAATGCCACAGTAATGACACTGTAGTCATAGAAATAGTCAACAGGCCAAGTCTGTTTTAATTACAATTACAGATTAGAGTCTAATTCCTAGTCCTTCCTATCACATCCTTTTATTCCCATGCCAAAGAAAATACGTAGTGAGGCATTTATGTTGGTATGTATTATCCTCCGGATTACATGTCTAGCCTAATAAATTCATTAACAAGACAAGTAGTACAAATGTTGCCTCTGCATTTCTTTCACTAAAGCTCATTATTTCCTTTTCTTCCTTACTTAATTTGTCTGTGTTGGAATGCATTCAGCATTTTTTCAATTTTCAGACACCAATAAAATGGTGGGCTGGACACGTACACCAGCACTGACAGCCAGGAGCAGCACTATTGCTCTGCTTATGCATCCTTCCTGAATGGGAAAACTGGGTCACCTGATAGTCCAGATTCTCCACGTGACAAGCACAGGGCAGGATGGGTGGAAGACAGCCAGCATAGTGCTTCTTCAGCAGAACAAACAAAGAAGAAACCAATATGTGCAAATGTATGCATACTTCAAAATTGTGAAATAAATTACAAGGGGAATTTCTCAGAAGTGAGGAAAAGAATGAAGAGGAAAAAAGAAAAAGGAAATCTAAGTTTTACTAAGGAAAATAAAACCAAACCAACAAACATATAATGAAAACCACAAAGAGACCCCCAACAAACCGTGTGAGAGTAAGTGCCTATAATCTAAGTTTCAGCCGAAGTAAAACTTTTTGTTTTGCCATAAACTAGGTTCAGCCACTTTCCTCACAGAAAGGTTGTGTATCATGCCTTGGGTCCAGCAATGGCAGACATACCCATGTAAAGAGCAGTGATGATGAGGATGTTACCCACCCCTGTAGTCTAATTACTTAACTGTGATCCAGGCATCAGTATGGCAACACTGCTGAATGCAAAGCCAAAAACCAGAGAGAATACTATTCAAAAGTTAAGACACTTATATTTTGACTGTTCTTTTCTTCAGAAACAATGGAAAATATTCCTCCTTCCTTAGAGATCTGCGAAAGTCCCAGGAAAACCCAAGAAAACCAGCCCAAATTCAGTGTTGATCCTGTTGCAAGCAAGAGGCTGGACTAGAGGATCTTGCAGCCTCACCAATCCAATGACTGATTTTTGTGAACTGCCTTTCTACAACCTTGAATAGCCTTTAAAGCTGCTTTCAGAACAGCAGAAACATCTAGAATTCATTGGAAAATCAGCACTTCATAAAGTTGCAGCTATGTCTGTACACTGCCCTCTTCCTCATCTAGCAAACCAGTGGCTGATGCTGCCTCACACCGCGCCACATCCGCCCCCACTTCTCCACCACCTTGGAAGAACGAGGTGCCTTCTTCCAAACTCGTTAAATGACAGGCATCATTCCAGCCAATTCAGCTAAAACAGCACAAAGTTGCATGTTGATTAAAATCACACACTTCAATGAAGTTTAATGGGCTGGTGGATTATTTTTATAAATCTATGGCAGATCAAACAATTACAATTAAACCCAAAATGGGTATATGTGTACATGCATACATAAAGCCAGTTTAAATAAATACAAAATTTCAAATATATCATCAATTTATATGTACAGAAGGCTGTAGCTTGGCCCTCTGGGATCCTAACATTCTCTTTCATTAACTTTTTTACCACTGAGGACTCTATTTTATATGCAAGCACTAATACATGAATCCGTAAATACCACCAATATTTAATTTTCTACAAAGTATTTATAAATTACATCAAGTCAGGACAGCCGTGGGTAGACAGGGCATGTCACTGAAGTATGCAACTCAGACTCGAAAAATAATCCCCATTTATTTCAGAAACAGTACATTTAAGAAATACTTGACCTGTGCAGCCACAGACTCCATAAATAGTTTTGTGGATAATAAATTATCCACAAAATAAATTAATACTAAATAATTAGTATTGTGCAACCAAACCCACAACACCCACAGGTTTCAAAGTGCTTAGCAAGACAATAGAAGATTATGGCTCCCATTTCACAATGGGAACAGCTGAAACAGAAAACTCAGGTGGCTTGTCTGAGAACTTACTGAAAATCATTGTCATAAATGTGGAAAAATGCCTGAGAATCCTGACTCTCAAACCAGTCTTGAGCCATGAATTACTTCACTGTGACTAAATCTATAAACAAAATCTGAGACTAAAAAGCAGCTTGGTTCTTTCAGCACAAATAAGGAACAAAAATTTCTCATTGATATGAGATATGGTCATTACTACAGCAATCTGTAGATCAGTAAGACCAGATACAGATATCCCAAAGTCACTCATGGGGAAAGGTCCCTTAATAAAAGACGGATGGCTAGAAAGAAGACAGTGGCATGGAGAAAGCTAAACCCCGAGATCCACTGGAACCACCAAAACTGAACTTGTGGCAGAGCAGCACTCCAGGGAAACCCCCAAAATGCCAGTGGCGTTTCTGAGTTGCACAAGTTTCTGCAGAGACCACTGCACTTGCAAACACTTCCCTCATGCTGGAGTGTGGGAAGGCCAGCTGTGAGGAGGCTCCTGAGCCACTCCACAGCTGGGAGGCCTGGCAGGGCCATGGCAAACAGGGGCTGTAGGAGAACTCTTGCTCCACAGCTGAACCAGGGCCAATTCAGGCACCTGTCAGCCTGGGATCATGGGAGTGCACAGCCACGACACTTGCACAGAAACCACTTAATGCAGGGTCTTCCTTTCTGTAATATGGCTGTTCTTACGATTACTGCTCAACTTTGTGTGTTCAACATTCAACAAAGCACCACACTGCTGAACACCAACAGGAAACAGCTCTGTGTGTAGGGATACTGTCTCAAGAGGACTGGGATTTCATATAAAGATATTCCTAGAGGCAGATAGAAATGAAGATTGACCTCTTTTGGCACGAATACCTCCCCCACATGGCTGCAGAGACTGCCCTTAGGGCAGGCATGTATCCTGCCTCTGGAGAACACACAACTGTGTGCACTCAACAGGGCACAACTATTTCAACCAACTTTCACTGCTTGTGAAACCAACAGTGCTGGCACAGCACCTGATCACACGCTTTGTAGAAGGAACAGCAACACCCAGGTTAGCTGGGAGAAGAGAACAATGGTACACACAATGCAGTATACAGGGATCTTCTTTCCCTTGTATCATCCAGTCATATTCACATTGCAAAGATCTATGCAGCTCCCACAGACGAGAAGTGTGGAACTTCAGGTGGGGTCACATGGCTCATTTGGTGCTCCTGCTGATCTCTTGGTTTTTTCTGTGAGATGGGCACTTGCAGTTTTCCTGAGGTAGCAGATACAGAGGTCTTCCCTTTATTCCTTTAATAAAAGCAAAAGTGAAGGAAAGGAGGAGAGGCAGACAGAAGTGCTGGAGTTTCTCATAAAAGATACAAACACACTTGAAGTAAAATACATTTCTGAAATACTCCATTGGGATAGAGAGCACAAGAGCCTCCAAAAGCAAACTTCACCATCTCAGGATCACCCTGAAGTATAATTACAGGTTTAATGTGACAAAACAGTTAATCAGTGAGAAATTCCTTTACATAAATAACTAGCCAGGCACCTGGCTCTGCAGGGCCCCGGGCGTTATCCAGAATGGACTTTTCCCTCACTGCCATCCTGCAGCCGGTCAAGGCAGCAGGACTGCAGGTGCTGTGCACACAGCAGGGACAGCAGAGAACACAGCACTGCTATGTCAAGGCATTCGTAGAACTTAAGTGCAGAAAGTGCTCATCAGAGGACAAATGTACCCACTCCTTCTGTTGTTCTGCCACCTTTTCTGCCAAGCACTTTACCAGGACAGGATCTACTTTGGAGTCAATCTTGTTGGCAAACCAGTGTCCATAATTCAGAAGCCACCTTAATTCTCCAGCCCCATAGATGCAGACACTGCGAAGGTGGGTACCAGTGCATGGAGGATACAAATAGTCTTCAAGATAATTCCATTTCACCAGACGAGTTTTGCTTTGTAAGTCTGTTACATCCTGGGATGACCTTGGAACTTCCCCAGGGACCCCAGGGACACGTACAAGAGTGGCCCAGAAATGTTCATCTGGAGAGTATGTGTCCCTTGACCACTCAAAAAAATCTTTTGCAAGTGAGCTTTCAAGGGTATATTGAATAAATTCTCGGCTTAAAACAAAATAGGCACTGCCTACAAATATCTCAATACCATGAGGTGGCGGATTTTTGGAAATGTTGGTTTTTACAGGCATCTGCATGTACTCATAAGGCACTTTCATAAGTTCATAATGATAAGTAAATCGTTCTCTTTTGCTACTGCTTGGCTTTGAAGTTTCCAGCATGTTTCCTCCACCGAGTTTCTTCAGTTCAGCGACCAGTTCAAAATTTGATCTCAAAGGGAAATCTTGGCCACACAAATTGATAACATACTTCCAAGGAACTGCAGAGTCCATCAAATCAGACAAACAATTGAAATCTGCTTGCAGACGTGAAATATGTGCGTAGTCCACTGTCTCCAATTTTGATGCAATGAAAATATTTGGGAAACATTTAGCTAGATTGTTCAAAGCTGATTTGAAGCTTTTTGCTGCTTTTTGATCATAATGGATACAGTAAATATTTTGACGACTGTACAATGAATGTATGAGCCTTTCTACCATTGCTGCATCTTTGTGAACAACCAAAGAATAGGCAATCGGAAAACTCTCCTCCTCTGGAGAAACAGGTTTTAGCTGGTATTTCCTAAGTGAACGATACACATGACAGTCACTTGTCATTGCTACAACATCTTCATCAGCTAAATCAACTATTTCTTTTCTTCTTATCTCTAAACTCTTGCCAATTTCATGAGGATCTTGTTCATATATAGATGAACAATTAATTTCATACTGGAACTCATTTCTAGGGTATGAATATCTGTTTCTAACATAAGAAGAAGTGCTCAAAAAGTGCTCAACTAAGTAAATGCCTCTAGAGGGAAAAAAGTGTCTTTCGACATGGAGGAGCTTCAGCAGTGCAATCAGCCACCCAGTAACACACAGAATCAAGATCTTCCTTCGTGAGGGACATTTGTAGGACCACTTGTGTCTCTTCATTCTGCAAGAAAAAAAATACATAGTGTTACTTTAAATCAGAAATCATCTCTGAAGTCATCAGAGACCATTCCAACCCCTAAGAAAGATATGTGCACACCGTCTGTCTACAGCATAAATACCACCTTATTAGGAAGGCCACTGGTAATCTCTAGTTTTTTCCTAATCACAATTTTAAAATTTCATTCCCCTGAATTAGCTAAGCGAAGGCAATAAACCAGACGATTTCCAGTCAAATAAGAGTATCATAACAAGACTCCCACTGGTCTTTTTCCAAATATTTTTAAAATTTCTAAATGAGCTACAAGCTGAAGTACAGCACACCCTGGATTGGCAAAAACATTACTGTCATCCAAATGAGTAGGAAAGATTATTTATTTTCCTGAGTAATATCAAGGCATTTAACGGGAGCAGCAAAGGGATGTCTAGTAAGTCTGAAAAAAATGTGTGCCTAATGGTAGATATTAGTATTGGTTTTTTTAAAAAGCATGAAACTGAAAGTTTTAGTATTCAAACACTGCATTCTTATTATCACAAACACTGGAGCTGGCTCATAAAGATGTTCAAGAGCAAATTAATTTTCTTCCTATCCTGTGCCAACAAGATCTGACAAGCCCAAAGTCTCCTTTCTCTCTTCAGATTTGTTCTGGAAAATACTTCTAACTTGCCATGAAGACAGAGGTGGATAAATACATAGCATTTTCATCCACAGGTATGAACATATAAAGGAAGTACCCTTCTGAAGGCAAAAGGGGTGCAGTAGTAAGGAATAGTGCATCTGTCCTGCTCTCTGCCGTGTGACACAACCTTGGATGTGACCACAAAAAACACATGTGGCCCCTTTTTATACAGCATGTTATTTTAAAAAAATTCCTGTGTAGCCCATTAACAACTGAGTCACTACCACAATAAAAGCTGAACACAGAGATCCTCTTCCACATATCTTTGCTTTACTGGCTGAGTGTAATCAGCACTGTTCCCCAAATCGAAATTAGACCAGAACCACATAACAAGTGCAGCAGTAAACTTAGCTCTACTTAGCTTAAACGAAACTCCACTTTGTTTTTAAACTGAACAGCTCCCACTGTTTCTTTCAAATAGAAACTTTCCATAGTGCTTCTAGAGCCAATAAAATGGTGGGGGCAGCAGATGTGGCTTGGATGCCTGAACATCTCACACATGTATGTGAAATGAAATACTGAGATGTGCATTCAAATATAGTGCAAGACTAACTTGGGCATCTTTAGCATTCCCTTTGATGTCAGGTCTTGCAAGCTGTAGCTACATTCAAATTGCAGCTTGTCAAGGCGAAGCTTTTTCATTTGTCTCTTCTCCCTTGACTTTGCCTTTCCCTATGCATCTTTGTCCTTAATATTTCTATTCGAGGGCAACAGAAAGAAGGAAATGTTATCTCCTGGGGGTTGCCAGGTACAGACCAGGGTCAGCCAACACATACCTATTTCGTAGAAACCAAAGCTCAGCAACTCTCTGCAGGTTTTAGAAACAGCCTCCAGGTATGCTAACAAAGAAAGAGAAAAAAACCAGATCTGATAGAATCATTGAATAGTTTGAGTTGGAAGGGACCTTAAAGATAATCTCATTCCAAAATCCCTGCCATGAGTAGGGGACCTTCTCCTATGCTTGAATAATTCCAGGGATAGGGAATCCACAGCTTCTCTGGGCAACCTGTTGCAGTGCCTCATCATCCTCAAAATGAAGTGAGACATTCATATCCCTATGAAGGCAAAAATCCCACATTCCCCCACAGCAAGCAGGTGCTTTAGTTCATCTCTTCTTCAAATTAATCCCAGTCCAATGTCTAATCTGGGTTTCCCCTTTACCTACTTCTTTATGTATCTGTGATCCTGGAAAAAATCACTTTTAAAAACTGCTCCTAACCAAAGGCAGGTTTTTAGTCATATGAAAAAAAAAAAAAAAAAAAAAAAAAAAAAAGCCCTGCAGAGGGGGAAACAGGTAACATGTCCTGGCTTTTTTCTTTGGAGGGAGAAGACCTATGTGATGTGGCCTTTCTGTGAAGCCCACCCCATGCCTCTGCCCAGCGTCCCCCTGGCTAGCAAGGACAATACCTACACCCCTGCCTGAACAGGGATTGCCTAAATCAAGGAGTGAATCTTCTCTTATTCTCTCCTTCAAAAAGGCAAGTCTGGACAAAGAAAAAGGAGGGGAAAAATCCAACACATTCCAAACTTCTCCCTAACCTCTCTATCTGTGTCAGCCCTGGCCAGCTTCTGCCCAGTGCCAAACATTCTGTTGCTATGAAACCAAACAAAGCCATAGAATATTAGAATGTCCTGAGTTGGAAGGGGCCCACAAGAATCAGTGAACTACAACTCCTGGCCCAGCACAGGATACCCCAAGAGTCACATCATGTGCCTGAGAGCATTCTCCACCTCTGGACCATGGGAGTACTGAACTGTGTCAGGCTGGTGCTCTGTGACCTTTCCCTGGGGGGCTTCTTCCAGAGCCCAGACACCCTCTGGGTGAAGACCCTTCTCCTTATGCTTAACTTAAACTTCCCCCAACAAAACTTCAGACTGCTCCCTCGGGTCTTGCCACTGAGAAGGAATCAGTGCCTGTCCATCTGCTTTCCCTCCCAAGGAAGCTGTAGGTCACTGTGAGAGCTCCCCTCAGTCTCCTTTGGGCTTCATAGACATGGATCTTTCACCATCCTTGTGACCCCTCCTCCTCCCCAACAGTTTTGTATCTCTCTCACACTGTGGCACCCAGAGCTGCCCCCAGCACTGGAGGTGAGGCTGCCCCAGTGCAGAGCACAGCAGGACAATGCCCTCCCTTGCCTGGCTGGCCATGCTGTCCCTGATGTCCCCAGGACACGGGTGGCCCTCCTGGCTGCCAGGGCACTGCTGACCATGTTCAACTTGCCATCAACCAGGACCCACTGGTCCCTCTCTGTGGCACTGCTTTCCAGAATCTCATTTCCCAGTCTGCCTGCACATCCAAGGTTGCCCCATCCACAGCTGCAGAATCCAGCACCTGCTTTTGTTAAACTTCATATGATTGGTGATTGCCTAGCCCTCTAATTAGTTGAGATGTCTCTGCAGGGCCCCTCTACCTTCAACAGCTCCTCCCAGTTTAGTGTCCCACTTTACATCTTTGAGTTTGTCTTGGGTTCTGTATCCAAGTCATTAGTGAAGATGATGAGGAGCACTGGCCCTAAGATGGAGCACTGTGGAACCCCACAGGTGACATGTCACCAGCCTGATGTCACCCCATGCACTTAACCCTTTGTGTCTGACCCATCAGCCAGCTGTTCACCCACCACATGACATATCCAGAAGGATCCTGTGAGAGACAGCATCAGAAGCTTCACTGAAATCAAAAAACATCACATCATCAACAAGGTGAGCTGCCTTGTCATAAAAGGGAATTAGTTCGTCAAGCAGGACCCTCCCCTCATGAAGCCATGCTGGCTATGACCAATGACTGCATTTTCTTTCAGGGGTATTCCAATAACTCCCAGAATAATCTTCTCCACAATTTAACCAGGCACTGGAGTTATCAGGGTCATCCCTCTTGCCATGAAGGAATTCTTCCTCATATCCAACATGAACCTTTCCTGGTACAGCCTAAGGCCATTTCTCATCCTGTTGCTCGTTGTCTGGGAGAAGAGGCTGACACCCATCTTGCTACAACCTTCTTTCAGGTTGTTGTAGACAACAGTAAGGTCTCCTCTGAGCCTCCTCTTCTCCAGGCTAAAAACTCCAGCTCCTCAGTCACTCCTCATATGACTTACTTTCTGAACCCTCAATCACCTTTGTTTCCCTTCTAAATCATTTATCAGTATAAAGGTAATTTCAGCAAAACCTGCGATTTCTTGATGAACAGTGGGAAACAGAGGGATTAAATCTCTTGGGACCATCACACACCTCATCAGGTTTTGACTCATCTGAAAAACTTTATTTGTTACCGTATGCAGACTCAAAGCCCTACTCAGACATGGAGCTGTACTGTGCCATACACACCGTGCTCTCCAGAGGAGCACAGAATGAATGAACAAGGCAGATGAGAACAGCAACCTACTGCTGTCCAAAGCACCTACATTGGGTAGCACTGACCAGATGCTAACTCTAGTTATCTTGTCCACAAAAACTTTTTCCTTAGGTGATGCCATAGAATACACGTGCAAGGTTCCATCTTTTGTATCAAGATTTTATATTATGATCTTATACTATGAGCTTGGCATTGACATCTGGCTTTGTTCCGTAAAATGTGTTACTTGTCTTTTCTACATGTGAGAAGACTCCTGAGGTACATTTGCTTGTTCCAGGACTTGAGGAGAGCAGGAGCCCCAAGTCTTCACACAGTGTAAGACTTCTATCCAGATCCCCCTGGGTTCCAAGGGAGCTTCCAAGGGCTTCCACGAGCCCCTTCACAAACCTGGGCTCCCAGGGAAATCCTCTTCTCCTGCCTCTGCACCATCCTGTCAATAAACCTCAGATTTTACCCTCTCCATGTTGGCCAAAAACAAACACATGCACTTGTATCTGATTAACAGATCCGTTATCAGTTTATTATGTCAAAAAATCTGCATTTCCCTTATCACTAGCACTAGTAATGAAAAAAAAAATTAAAGTCGAGGAATTGTCTCTCCCTTCACAACTGTTGCTCACATTCAGAGAAGATGGATGAAGATGGGTGAAAGCATCCATCCCTCGAGACCAACAACAGCTCAGCCTCACAAAGATCATAACCTCACCTGCAAGGGCTACTGTGTTAAATGTTTCTGAATTCATAAATCCATGCCCACTGCTCAAGATTCAACCCCAAAATGAAAGTGGGTGAAGTTGTCAGGAAAGGGAGGAAATCCTCTCCCCAGGTCCTCAGGCTTCATGTGGGAGGACTCTGACTTCAGGAATGTGGTAGCTGGGCAGTGACCTAGCTAAAAGCTTTCAGTCATGAACCTCAGGCATTAATTGCAACTCTTCTGATTGACAGCAAGGGTCTAAGTGGGTCTTCTGTGATAATGAAGTTTAAAAATGTTAGGCAAGGGTAAGGTATGCTGCTAACATCAGATGCAACCAGGCTGGAAAACCCTGAACATGCTGCTCTCTGAACCATGTGAATAACTGAACGATTTTGCATTTGATTGGCACCCCCAAAACACATGCACATTGCCTCAAGTCAATGTATGTCCCACAAACTCAATAGAAATACTTTCTGTTTCAGTGTTTTCTGTTTGAACTGAACTGAGTTCTAAAAGAAATTCCATTTTGAATGAGAATGAAGTATTACAGAGGGCAACAATCCACCTTTTGGGTTGTTTTACAGATTACGGTATTTTCATCAAAATTAGGATAAATTAGAAAAAGTTTGTTTCTTCATTTGTATCTTTTAATAACTAAAAAAAAATGTTCTTTTCTGTAAAAATTTGTAAAAGCATCAGTGGGACTTCTGGCCTCCAAGGCAGACCCTAAGAGGGAGTGATGATCTGCCTGCCTGAAAAAATATTCTGCTGTTTCACCTGAGTGCTCTGTAACTTTTTCTGCATTCTGATCTAAATACTCTGGCTAAGGCCACTGTGCACTATCACATATCGGGTATCAAGGTAATTGCAAAATTGAAGCTTCTGATTCCTCTATTATTTCGTTTTTATTATTAATAGTTCCATAACATTGAATATCTAAGATGCTGTGGAAACAATACCAACCAGTGTAGGCAGGGTTTTAATTGGTTTTGAGTGTGCCCAACAGAATTTTCCCTGTATTTACCAAATTAGTGAAAAGTGAACCTTATTAACTGTGCATCATCTCAGTGCTATGCAAAGAAATTCTTGTGGGCCCACTGGGGAACTGCATATCAAGGTAGCATTGGACACCTCACACCACTGCAGCATCTTTTCCATGGAGGGAAGCAGACCACAGATACAGAAAGGGGAGAGAAGCCTTATCCACCTCCCCATAAACACACAGGAAAAAAAAAACAGGAACTGCTGTTGTTTTTAATTGGAAGAAGAACAGAGCAGTCCGGTAAAACTCTACATTATGAGATGTGGTGGTCAAAATTGAAGAACCACGTGGGAGCACATATATTAATTCACTAGGACTAACATTTTTTACAAAATATACCTCCATTCCTTCAGGGTAAAATCATGTTTAAACTATCACTCCTACTGAGAAACTGTACACCATCATATGTTGTTTCATAGAATTACAGAAACATGGAAATACATGGCTTGCAAGAGGACTTTTAAATGTCATCTAGTCCAAATCCCCCACCACGGGTAGGAACTTTTCCACTAGACTGCTTGAGGTTGTCACATAACATCTAGTCATACTTAAAGTTAGGAAGCAGAACTTAATGTAGTGAATCTACCCAGACTACTTCTAGATTTGGCCTTGGAAAAAAAAAAACCAGCAGACAACCTGTTCTGCAACGTAGTTGCTCTACAATGCATGTGAGCATAGCAGAGCATTGCTCTACTATGTACCTTGCCCAGACTAAGCATCTGATGCAATCTGCAGCCGGTGGAAAGATACCAGGAACTGCAAAGGATCAACAACTCATCCCAAAACAGGAACTGTGAGATGGGCTGCACAAAGCATCCCTGGAACAGCAAAGGGAAGCAAGGAAAAAGCCCAGCTTTTGCACCATAAATGCCAGCTCTGCCAACCCTGCTTGCAATGGCATAGCCTTGTTGCACCCCTAATGTGAGGAATTCCAGGGGTAGCAGTATCACACATAACGCTGATCCTCTGCCAGGAACACCCCAGCAGCTCCTCCATCCCAGAGTGGTACTCAGATGCAACGGAGAAAAGCCAGGAAGCTGCTCTAGCCAGCACAAGTCTGAGTTAGCTCAGGGAACCAAGATCCTGCTCTGGCTGACCTCCAATGGTTCATATACACCAGCGTCACAGCAGTACTTCTTTGAGTACATCCCTCTGTAAATGTTTAAAGAGGTATTTGAGAGCTCGGAGGAATGGACAGGTTACCTTCATCAGCACAAAGAAACTGGCAGGCTTTGGGCTCACACTGTGTCTCTGAAGATGAGTTTTTACTTTAGAAAGACTTTAATAATATTATGGAGACCTGGTTCGTGTGAGAGACCAGGGCATTACTGCAGTTCCTCACACTATTATTTTTGCTTTTTCCACAACCTCAATGCACCCAGACTCACAGTCTGTGCAACTTTGTGATGCCAATGTCATTCTTGTAGAGAAGTCTATACCTCCCTTCACCCTGAGCAGGAACAAATTACCAACTCTCATATTCCTCTTGCTCAGCATGGCAAGTCTCATCTGCTGTCCACACAGAGCAGAGGTGTTCCCAGTTTGTCCAGTTTATATTCAGAGCGCATTGAATTAGCACATCTGAACTACCTTGTTTGAGAAAATACAGAATTTTTCAACTCCCCAGCATTCCATTCCCTTTCCTCACTGTCTTTTTCAATACAGACTGTGCTGCATTAAACTCAAGTGCTTCAGTGATTAAAAGTAGAAGCTTCCAGGTGAATCTACAATGCCCACAAGCTCCCTGGACGTCGCCTGCAGGTTGGAGCCATTATGAATCATCCAAGTCCATCACAGGAAGCTAAGATATCAGATGTACCTCCAGGTAGAAGGATAAAACTCCTGCTTTGAAGGTTGGGTTTTTTTCAGGAAAAAAGGAGGGATCTCTGCTCAAAGAGAGCTGACACCATGGAGAGGGAAAGGCATTCCTTTGGTGTTGGAAGCAACTGGCTTAGCAGCAGGCATGCAGGCAGGACTACCTGAGGAGGTCTGTAACCTGTCTGCCTGCAATAACCAATGCATCACAACTTTCCTGAGGAAAACAAGGTATGTATTAACATCCACTGCCCCTCTCCCTGCTTTGTCCTTGCCAGTCCTTCCTGAAGGACTTCCTCAGTAGGCAAGCAAAAATCCAGTCTCAACTACTCAGCTACACTGAGTTACAGAAAACAAAAGCCAGGATCTCTCCTAATGCACAGCATTACCACATTTACAATACTTCTGTTCTACTTAAGCAATACTGATCAAAGAGGTCTCTGACCTTCTACAGATGCCACAAATTACTTTTGGTGCCAGGCAAGACAGCCAGCTGGTGGGAACCACCTCTTGTCCTTTGTCACATCTGCCTGGGACTGGTTTACCCAGAGCATAGACTGACAAGACATGGCGACTGTTACTAGAATAGGGATTCTTGGAAGCCTCAGGCTGCAAGCAGGCAGTGCTCTCTCCTCAGTGGATCTGAAATACATGGTGCCCACTGTGAAAGCATTGTGAGGCACCTGCTTCTGTGCTTGCCACAGAGCAACAGTGAAGTGAAAAGGTCAAGTTTGAGTGCAAGTCTGTGGAAGGAGACAAAAGAGGGGGAAGAGTTTAGGGGAATACAAGCGCTTTCACCCCAACAAGTGATTGTTTCTTGCATGAAGAAACCCTTCTGCATATGAATCAAACTCCTTGCTATCACCTAGATTAAAAAAAAAGGAATGTGTGCTGAGAAGAGCAGGAGCAGCAGAATAGACGTTGGAAAATTACAAAAAAGAATGGAGAGAGGGATTGAAAAGGGTAAGTACTTTCATGTAGGTAGCATTAACAACAACAACAAAAAACAGAATAGCAGAACAAGAGATTTCTTTAACCTGTTACACCCCCATCACTCAAAGACATCTGAAACAAAACCAGTGCGTACACCCTTCCTTGGAAACCAGGTCGCAGTGTATTTCAGCAGCCAACACCATTACTACATAAAGCAGGAACTTAAAGAGGGAACAATTCCCTCTCCTCAAAGTAAAAACACTTCAGGAAAGTTCCCCCTGATA
This sequence comes from Melozone crissalis, assembly GCF_028551555.1. NCBI lineage: Eukaryota > Metazoa > Chordata > Aves > Passeriformes > Passerellidae > Melozone > Melozone crissalis. Next base: position 49,399,675 of record NW_026535783.1, read on the forward strand.
AAATATCTCTGTTTGTTTAAAACACACCTGGCTCACACAGCAATGCAAACTCGGTGGTTTGCATGACCAACCCTGTGCAAAAATTTAGTTAACTCCTCCTGGTTTTCCCTGTGTTCTATACAAATCAAGTGTGGGCCTTGATAGGTCTGTGGGAAAGACAGAGGGGAGGATGTTCCTGGGAAACTAGGGAAAAGTAATCATGTGCTTTCCTAAGCTGTTTATTTTATTTTTTTGTAAACTATCTGTCTGAATTGAAATTTTATCACTTCTTAACTATTCAATGCTGCAAACTGGAAAAGTTACTTTACTATGTGCTATTTTTTTCATTGCAAAATTATCTATTGATAGAGATCATGGGATTTCTGTGGGAGTACATTTTATTGTCATTAAATCTCAATCAGTTGATTCTATCAAGTTTGCCTGAGTTTCCACCCACTTGCTCTGCACTGGAGCCTCTGCCTGTGCCCCTCCAACACAGTTACACTTAGCACCAGCCTTATTCTGCACATCTCACCCCCTTGTTTTGGCTTGCCTGCTTGAGTAAGTTAGATTACTTACTTTTCACTTACATTTTCTCTGAATGATGGACAACTAAAGAGCTAATTAAACACTTAATTGCAAGATGTGAAAAAATGTCATTACTTTTAGAAGTAATTAGATTATAAACCTTCCAATTTTAAGACCGTGAAGACTTAAAACAGCAGAGTATCCCCATGAAAAACAGTAAGAAATTACTACAGTTTAGCACAGTGTGATTTTTGCTTCTGGAAGCAGAAAGACATGTCCTTGCCACATACCTGGGAAACACCGCAAAGATCTGGCAGTTATGGATATCACACACAACCTTATCCCAGAGCATTGTCTCTTGCACAGGATCTGCATTTTCCCAGCAGAACTTCCTGTGCAGACAGTAAATTGCTTTGCTTGTCTGTTTGCCACTCAGTTCCAGCTCTCTGTACGCTCTTTAGAAAAGGCTGGATTCTCCTTTCTGGCTGCCTCCAGTGGCAATCCTCACAGTTTCAGTAAAATATCTTACATCAATTTCAGCATGTTCGTGTCCCAGAGGTATGTCAGGGTAAGCAAAGTCAATGTCTCAACTCTTTGGCCAGGAAAAGAGGTAAGCAACTTCTGCAGGGTCATGCAAGCAGCACAAGAGAGAATGTAATTCCTCTGCAACCCCAACTAATCTGAACTGCTTTACAGAAACTTTTCACAAAAGCTCTTTTACTGGAGGCCTGAAAAGTCTCTCAGCAAATCCCTCAGCATCCCGTACTACTGTGTGATGCCAGTCAAAGGATTTGCAGCCCTCTTAAAGCAAGAAAGTGTTCAGAAGGCACAGAGATGTCAGTCATCAAAATTCCCAAGTCTGATGCTTATATATTGAGAATATCAATTCTCTGACTTTGTGACATGGGGGTATCCATGCTTGCCAAGCACATCGTGTACTACAAAGGCAGGAGTCAAGAAAACAAACAAAATCCCACTAACAAATACATACTCCAACAAATAGAGTTTAGTCCTTTCTAATTTGTGGCAATCTAGAGTTTAACAGCTTTTTTCCACCTCATATGGGAGCTTAAAGCAATAGTACTAGAGTGGAGAGAGGGTTAACCTTTAAACTATAGAATAACATAAAAAGTAAACCCAAAGGGACAGTATTTGTGTTCATTGGCAAGGAGAAGCACTGTAAAAGAGGGTGGAAATTTCCTGTTAGACAGGGAAACAGGAGAAAACTGCATGACACCGCAGAAAAGCTCCCATTAACAGCTCAAAATATTTCTCCATTTCCTTCACCCCACCACCAAGCTCTGCCAAGTCCCACTGTAAACCACCCTCTTTAAGTCATTTCACCCCGCAAAGTCACAGCTTGTCGCGTCAGTAAGATCTCATCAGAGAAAGCTGCAGACCTACCTCCTGGACTTTGCTGTGGCCTCTTCCCCTCTTTAGGATGCTCTGTCCCAGGAGATCAATATGGGTACTGCCAGCTCAGTGGGCAAACCAAGTCCTAGTGTCTGCTCCATCCTGCCACTGCCCGCAGCCTCCACCAGTATCAGTGCTTCACATGCGTATGAAGTCGGACATACAGAGGTAGTAGGGATGGCATTATTTCTTGCACAAATTAAAAAAGAAAATGTAAAATGTTAGCTGAAAAATAGTGAACATGGAGGCTTGGTATGTTAAGTCCCAGGGGTGGCTATGGCTGCAGTTCTGAACTAATAAGCCTTTGCTTTTTAGCTGGTTAGTTGGGAAGGTTTTATTGTTATTAAGCTGTGGAAGGCATTATCTGTATAAGAAGCATTTATTCTTGTTTACTCACATAGCATTTCTAAGCACCAAGAAGGCAGGGAGAAAGGAACACCATAAAAAGAACAGATCACATCAAAGCAACCTAATTTCCTTCTCCGGCAGAATAAAGAGGACTTGGGGAGAGGCAGAAAAGCACTGGGACACGAGGAGTCTGTCAAAAGCCTCAGCAAGTCTGAGATGCACATAATACTTCAGGTACCAAGACTCCAGGTGTCAGAGGCCTTGCTCCCTCCACAAATAAAATAGCTCTGACACTAAGCTAAGGCCAGAAGTTTGGGCTACTGTTATGAGATCCACAGTCCTCATGATACTTCCTGAAATTCTCCTTAGATATGATGGCTTGCATTGCAAGTTCACCTATACCTAAGTCCTTTGTATGGTATACAAAGTCTCCCTGGCAAGAAATAAATTTCTGGGCTATTATACCTAACTTTTCTCTGTGTGATGCTTACAAAGAAATTTGAGGAACTAAACACTGTACTATTTGTGTATACCACAAACAACTATCATGGTATTTTTCCTCGAGGAAAGCACTGCAGCAGTATTCGTAAGGCATATGTAGCATTGTCCTCCTCTCCATCCACATTTTGACCAAAATACACACACCAGCCTCCTCTTCATCACCAGTCTGCCAGATGATACAGAATTATAAACTGCACTTTTGTGACTGAAGTGTCACAAGCCTGAGTGTCATAAGCCCCAACAGGGCTCTGGGTGTCACAGATTCAAGGGCCCCTCCAGTCCTGCCTTAGCTCACTGTCCTCAGCATTGCAAAATTATACAGAAATAATGGTATCCAGATTCCTTAATATGGAATGTTAATACTTCATATTGGCACTCTCTGTCTGTATAAGATGCAATGTGGCAAGACAGTAGCTGGGTCAAGTTTACCTCTTTTCTGTATGATGGGAGGGTACCACGGTCAATTATATAATGTGTTATAAATTGATTTTAAAAAAATTAAGTAAATGGGACATTTTCTGTGAGACAAAAGCTCCCAGCACATGCAAAACTGAAAGAGGTCCCCAGACAGCTATGCATCTTTTGAGTAAGATTTTGGATGCTGATTTGTCCCTGCCTGGAAATCAAGCATGAAGAAAGACCTCCCCCAGCAAACAACGCACCACAAAAACACACACAGGCCAGCAGCACTGCACAGTCAATTCAAAAGAAAAAGGTCTTTGATTGGCACCAGGGAATCCTGCACAGGCCATGGGCTAGCTACTTGACCCGCCAGACAAGCCATGCAGCAGTTGGATAATACAACAGAGCCTGTTGCAGGAGGATGGGTGGATCTCTGACAGGCTGGTATCTACCCCACCACCTGCCTTTATCTGGGTTGGGGCAATTAAAGACCTCCTCTTTCTTCACAGTTGTCTTTGTGACAGAGCAATTTCTGCCTCGTGCCTGATCACACTGCAAACCCTGGAGAAGCCTTCCTCGAGTGTTTCAGGGAGAGCCTGATGAGGCTTGACTTGTTGACAATTACGCAAAACGTACTCCCTTGCTGGATTCAGCACCCCGCTGTTTATGTTGCAGAAATGAGCTTTTTATGACTCATCTGGTACATTTCTTAGTTCCTTTATCAATATTTCTTGGAAGACCTCAAAAGCTGGAGTCACCATATGACTCCTAATGACTCTGTAGCTGTAACTGCCACGTAAATGCTTTAAGCTTAATTCCTCTGAACTTACCTGGACTATTCATTTCAGATACAGTCTCCTGCCCCTCAGCAAGGCATTTATAGGATGGTCACAGCCAGCCTGTTGACTGACTAGAATAATTTGCACATATTAGACCATAAAATAGCATGCATAGCATAGGTTAAGAATAACAAAACTTACAGAACCTGGTACACATGCAGTTTTCAGTGTGTGGATCCCTTTCTTGGAGGTCTGAATACCCAGTGCAATAACACACGGAGGTGCCAACCCAAGCAACTGAAACTTGAATGTACTCCTTATCACCATTACTGCTTTTCAGAAAGTTATAATCCCTAGGAATTACTAATTTATACTACACAGATGTCAAAATGCATTAGCCAGGTTTGTTGGTAATCTTTCAATGCCTTTACAGCTGGGCAGCATACAGAAAAATACGTGGGAACAGGGCCAAAACCCAACACTATCAGATGTATAAAACCAGAAACCACAGTCGTACAAATGTTGTAGCATTTCACTTCCCTTTCTATTATCATCTCAGAAAAGCTATGTGCATGAAAGAACAACTACATCATATCCATGGAGCCCATCCAGCCCAAGATGTTGTCTCATAGTAGTCAAGAGCTGATGCTTGGAAACAGGAGAAAGAGTGAATACTCTTTAACATCTTCTCCGTATGTCCTTTCCGATCCATTTCCTTACAGCTTAGAAGTTTTCAAAGACAGGTTACAAATGTCTTTGAAAATTTTGAAATCTTGTGAAATGTTGAATTCTTTCACCCAGTCATTTTTGGACCTACATAAGCTTTCTGACTCGCAGACAACTAGGGATTGTGTGGGTGGGGGGGTAACACACTACAGCTCACTTGAGCGTAGTGTAAAAACCCACTGTCTTGTACTTGTTTTCAATCTTCTGCCTCCCAGTGTCACTTGACTGTTGTAATTCTCTGGCTGAAAGAAGCAAGCAGCTCTTTCCTGTTAATCACCTCCCCATCAGTAGCAAGTTTATCTACCATCTCTACCCCTCAGCTGTTTCTCTCACAAATAAGCAAATGCAAAAGGATTACTACTAAGGAAATTGATTTATGCAAAAAGGCTACTATTAATGAAACATGCCTATCTCAAAATGAAACAGGTTGGTTTATGGATTAGACATTTGGAATGAGTCAGAGGATGCTCAGTGGAGCAGATCCTTGGGTGGGACACAGTGCAAGTCCCCCATGAGGTCTTCTATTTCTAAGCCTTATTCTAGCATTAGTAAATCTGTTCACCCAATAATAAGGGACAAGCTGCTACTGTCTCTCTTCGAGAAAAAAAAGAAGTTCTGCCAGGTTCTTCCTATTGTTACTTTCTGTTTCTTCACAAGGAAAAAGAACCTCTTTCCATATTAAAGAAACAACAAAGTGCACTTGGCAAATTTGAACACAGCTACATGAACATTCTGAACAATTTACTGGGAAACGAAAAAATGCCAACATCACAGCAACCCCGATTCCCCTTACCAAACCTTATTTTAAGTTGGTGTAACTGTTGATTCTGGAGAGAAGGTTACGAGGCTACGACATCTGAGTACACCTCTTACCAGCCGGGCTGCGGGCAGGTGGGTGCCCCGGTTCCGGACACCCGCACCCTCTTACTGAGACGCAAAATCCCCCCGTAACTAACTTTTAAGACAAACAGCACCTTCTTACCGGAGCTCTCCCGCAGCGCCGGCACGACCCTCCTCCTGCGGCTCGGGCCGCCTCCAGCGCCGCGCCCGGCCCGGCGCTCTCTGCCCCGCTCAGCGCCGCCCGCTGCGCCCCCGCGGAGTCGCACAATGCCGCGCTTTCCTCCTTCTCCTCCCAAACTCCGCCGCCACGGCCGAACATCCAAATTTGCGCCTACAGCGAAGCCGCCGGGAGCAGGGTGGGAGCTGCTGCCGCCCCAGTGCCGCTCCGCCAAGTTAGGGCTCAGCTTGGCGGGCCGGGACGTCTCGCTGCCGCTGTCCCGGGACGTGCCCGCCAGTCGCGCACTCACCCGAGCGGATCGCGGCCGTCCCGGGCCGGCGCCCTGCTCGGCTCGAAGGGGCGCTCTTGTGTGCGCGGGGCGTGTGATGGGTGTGCGGCACAGCATTTTCCTCCATGACGTGAAGGAAAAAAGAAGGGCAGCCGCCCGCCCCGAAACCTGGCAGGCAGCAGGAGGAGGACGAGTGGGAGGTGACGGTGAGGTCCCCGCCAGCACCTGGGAGCGGGAGGAAGCCGCCGCCTGCACGCCGCCCCTCCGGCAAACGCGGCACCGACTTCCCCACGACTCCTCATCGGGGGCGGAGCGGCCGAGGAGCTTCCCAAACCCTACAGCCGGCTCGACCGGGCGGCAAGACAGGGTTGGGTCTGGGCTGGGGACGAGTCCCCGGCCCTGGCTCCTTGTCCTCGTCTCGGCTGCCCCGGGAGCGCACAGCTGTGGAGAGGGAGGGGCTGCTGCGGTCCCGGGGCGGGTGGGCACCAGGCGCGGCAATAGCCGCAGCTCTGAGCTAACAAGCTGCACCCTGGCATTAAGCCTCTGCTTTATAGCAGGTTGGTTGGGGACGTTTTATTGTTTTTATTTAGCAGTGAAATAACCTGCCGCTGCCCTGGAATACTGCAGATCCCCAACCACATCCAGGATAAGGCCGGTGTTTTACGGTCAGGCCGCGCTGTTGGCTTTGCTCGCAGAGAGCCTCGGGCCCTTGGTGCACCGGCTCGGTGAGAAATGTGGAAGACGCCACAGCACCGGAGAGCATCTGTCTGCTGCTGTAGCGCTGACCCTGCAGCTGGGCACCGCTGTGACAGCTCAGCTTACGGCTGGTAATTGCATAAGCCTCTGTGACCAAGTTATGTGTAACTGGGTGTTGGCGCTCTCTCCACAGAAATGCGTAAGTGAAATCGTAAGGCCACAGCTGCTGGAAAACTCACCTGTGGATTACTCCACAACACCCGTATTGGTGTAAGTGGTAAAACCTCCTGCTACAGAGAAAGCCAAAGCTTTGTTTTAATAGAAACAAACACCCCAACAAAAAAACCCACATCCATAAAAAACATAGAGATACAAAAGTCACATTAAAAGTTATTTGAATCCTGTTCCGAAGTCTCATTCCCTAGAAATGTTTTAATCCCTTCCTGTGTCATGTTTCTCTTGATATGGCCATAACTTAGCACTTCAAATGTCAGATCACCCACATCATTTCCTACCCAACTAGCTAACTAATAACCAGTGATAAGAATAAAGGGCCCAAGTCTCATGTAGGCAGTTGCTCAATCTATTGATTTGAACAGAGTATTTTCCTCCAGTTTTGTATTAAGGTTTGAATACCAGAAAAAAAGTCTTTATGTCATCATGACAAAACACTTGCCAACTACAACTGCTTCAAGAATTTATCCAAACTCCTATGGCAACATTATTCATCCCTCTCCCTCCCCCTTAGCTGTATTTCCACCATCAAAAACCCAAGCAGTATTGCCTTAGAGTACTGTAAATACCTTTCACAAGCTGGCTTTCATTCCCATTATTCTCTTCCCTGACCTGCTCTGCTTTGCTTGGCAAGAAGGTGCAATGTTTTGTGTTGATCCTCTGCTTAGAATGACTTTAGCTCTCCCTGCACCTGCCTTTACTTTTTTCCTCTTCTCCATGTGTTTCCCTTGCTTACAGAGTTTCATGACCTCTGACCCGTTACTCAGGAGGTCACACTGGTTCCTGCTGGCCTTAAAATTGATGGATCCTGTGTTATATTGTCTGCCTCCCAGCTGCTTCTCTTCCTCTTAACTCATTCTTTTGTTTTGAATCTTGCATTCTTTCTTACTGGTATTAATCTCTCCACTGATTTTTTTTTTTAATTCCATGTCAGCAATAACTACATAAATAATTATGTGGAAATATGAATCTGAATTTTTGGCTTTTTGCAACACCTTTTTATCCTTTTATTCCCCGTGTGAATATTAACAGTAGTGAGAATGCCAGGAGTTTTGTCTTACTATTTGCATTTTATATTCTTTTTTACTTTAGCTTGCACATTCTGTGCTAATTCACAGCCTAGGAGTGGAGAAGAGGTCTACTAAATAAAAGAACTGAATTGTGAAAGCAGCAGAAGGGGCTGGGAGGGGGACCTGCCACTTGTGAGTAGAAGCTTTGTAACTGCTGCAGTTAGCATCACTAACAGCTGCCCATCTTTGACCAGTGACAACCAGATATTTTTATGCAAAGGTACACTTAAAAAGCATAAATTTAACCTGAGAAAACATGATGGTTTAAGTTTTTTCTCTCTTCATGGATCTTTACATTAAAATCAAAGGACTCCAGCAGGGAAATTAAAGAATATTCACAGTTTTAAGATTTGGGGAGCAGAATCCTACATTTGTTAGTCATATTAAGCCATATGTTGTCAAGCTAATGCCTTTCTCAAGACGCTTATATACAACTAAGAACTGAAAAAAGCCTCAGTGGTAGATTAGTTTTACATACAGCATCTGTAAGAGACAGTGGTTTTCATGTATCACTTTGCATTTTTACCTCTTTGCTCAGCTTGCTCATTTAATTTTCTGTCACTGTATCTTAGGATTGCCTTAGGTCATGTAATCATATTAATATAATAGACCAAAATAGTGCTGTCAAATTCTCCTGGGTTTTGTACATTAATTTTATTAGACATCTTGCAACAAAGAAAAAAATGTCAAACAAACATGTAATTCAGAGGTCATTTTAATAGTCAAATACCTTTTACTTTTCGGTGAAAACGCAGTATTTGAATAAGCACTTCCTTTGAAACAATATGCCTTCAGGTTTGTTTTGCTGCTGCAGTTGTGAGAACACTCCATTTTCTTTCTTCGTGAAACTGACTTTACAAAATACGTGTCACTCAGCAGCTTTTACCTTTTCTGACTTCCAGGCCACTGGCATTTCTCTATTCTTTACAGCCCATTAGGCTACGACTGCTCATGCATCCTAGGGCATAGTACTAGCTCTCTGCATATCAGGCCCCTCTCACTTCTCTAAACCAACTTCTGTTTAAGACACTAATCAGATCTTTCCAGAAGAGCTCTTCACACTCCAAAATAGCTTGCTGACAGTATGTATTAACAGGAGACACTTCCCATCCTATTCACTGGAGTTAGAAGTAGCAAGCACTATTATTCCATCTCTTCTTATAATCCAAAGAACAAAAGAGCAAGAACATTACTTGAACGCAGATAACTCTCTTAACAGTCAAAACTGTTACAAATATGCTGCTAAAGAAGATTCAAACATTGTAAAATTAAAACAAAAGAAATCCCTCAAAGATTGGGATGAATATCTGAGATGCTGTTACCTGGAAAAATTAGTGTTCCACAAACAGGCTAATTGCATTTCCTGTCATATGCCAGCACATTTTCTGCCTATCAGAGAGATTTGGCTGGAACATGAATGGAATTTTCCTGAGCACTTCCAACAGCTAAGATTCTTCTTTTAACCTCTCTGAGCACTTTTTCCCCTTCTCAATTTTTTATATATATCTATGTATATATATATCTATGTATATATATATATATATATATATATATATACACCACATAAAGCAAAGCTGATGATGATTTCCAAGGCTGCTCATCTTGATTTTTTGCCTAACCTAACAATTTATGTTACTACACAAACATGCACTGCCATTTCTGACAGCACATGCTCAGCTACAGCAGTTCCAGGTTTAGGTGTAAGAAGTGACTGTGAGTACTGATGCCTGCCTGTTTCTGTCCTGCCCCACCAAGCATGGGCAGTTACCTTAATCTGAAATAAAAACTTAATTTTAAAAAGTTCAACTTAAAAAGTTCAACTTAAAAGTAATCAACCTGGAATATAATTCACAATGAGCATCAGTGTGTAAATCCTATCTATTTCCCCATTTCCTAATCTTGCAGTGCAAGAGTAAATATTGCTCAGTTCTATACAGTTATCTTTGCCTGCTACTAAGTACTTCCCTGTTCCTCACTTACCCAAACAAATTTTCCATCATCCCAAGTGCTGTACAAATGATTTATCAAAATGACAGCAGCAAAGTACTTAGTTCTAAAAGCTCAAATGTTTACTTTTAAGTGATGGCAAAGAAAAATTCATTAGCACGCAAGAAGTCTTTAGAATCCAAAATCTTTGCATTCCTTGTAGAAATTCCAGTGCTTTTCCATTGCAGAGCATGGTAGAAACTCCTCTTTACGTGCCATTACTATCTCATGGAATTGAAGAAAATGTGTCAGGCTTTCCACTGAGTTGAACTGGACAGATGACCCTGTTGAAAATGAATGCAAATGATTAATGGAAAGCAGTCACTGGCACTATTACCTAAAAAGGTATTTGTAGTGTGTCAGAACCTTGCAAGTCTTAGTGATCCCTAAGAATCTGTAATGTGCCCTAGGAATCTTGTGGGGTAAGACTTAGGATGTCTTACCAGTATGTCTCACTCAGACCCAGTCCTCAATGAGACAAGGGCCACACTACACCTCCTGGTGCCCAGCCTAGGAAGCTAGCCATCTCAGACATCTCCAATTATATAATAGGAAAATGCAGTTGTTCTTCAGTTCTGCTTGAATTTCATGTAGTATATCTACAAAGAGGCATGTTCATTGTACTTTCCCAAAATAAGGAATCTCTCACAGAAAATGCCCGTCCTGAAACAACTTTATGAAAAGATATAGTGTGCAGACATGTACAGAAGAAACTGCAGGACTGAACATAAGTATTTTCAATATTTGAGTATCTGCTGGACTGAATTAACTATTGCAATGCATAAATTTAAAGCACTTTTGTCAGTACAGGAGAAGGTGAACTTTTCTCACTGTTAAAAAACACTAACAAAGTAACATTGTAAAGATCCACCAGTGAGAAATATTAGAAGACATTGATCCATAACACCACAGATTCCAAAATGCACTCAGAGCTTCAGGTTTCAGAGTTACTTGCTTTCATACATTTTCATCTCCACTTTTTCCCTTCAGCATCCTTGCACAAAGTAACACAGCTTCTGAGCTGCCACAACCAGCCCAATACAGAAAACTGCCAGTGAGGGCACAACTGTCACACATAGCAGATGGTGTCAAGAGAGAGAACTCTCATGGAAGTGGAGATGGTTTTTGTTTAAAAAAACCAACAAAAACACCAAAACAACAAACTGCAACAAAATATTGTGTCCAAACAACATTCAAGTGTCCTCAAGAAGCAAACCAGGATACTTATTTCAGGATTATTAGATCAGTCAAGATAAATCCTTGTCAAGAGGCAGAGAAAACACGTTTGGAGCTACACCAGTTGGCCAGTTAACTTGTACTTATTACTGAGCTATCTTTCTTTGTTACTACCACTTTTCATTTCTGTCATCTACACCGATTCAAAGAAGCAAAATAAACTCACTGAATGGACAACATCAGTGGTGCCAGTGCTAAAACAAACAGTGCTATATGCAGGTGCTACACCTTTTAATTCCATGTCTTGGTGACGATTTCCCTGCCATTTCCTGAGTTCCAGGAGCACACCACCCAAAGCCAGCCAAGTAGCAAATTGCTACTAGAAGAGAGAGGTTGATGTTCAGAGGTGCAAATAGAGTCTTGTGTGTCTTACAAGCTCAGTGCATGTTCGGTACACTTAACACAGTACATAATGGAATAAAATGTATGATCTGATATCTGGAATATATTTAAGTATCACTGACCGCAACAAAGATGGGCAGGCTGCACACCAGACCTATGTGGAAAGTTCCATCACAACACTCCTCACGCTTATGAAGCAGCAGTCAGTCACACCAGAAGAAGCCAACTTACACACCCCTTTAGAAGTGATGTTGAAAAGGTACAAGGAATGCTTGGATAAAAAAAATCACAAAATAGTTTCAAAGACAACTTCGGGTAAAAATGATCTTAAAGTATGCCTGGGATTTTTTAAAAAGAAAATAAACTGGCAGAAACTGAGATGAAACATTTTCATTAATACTGAGTATATAATGGCATGATAGGCATGATTTCTGCTCTAGTTGAAAAAATGCTCTTTTTTTGTTCTGAAATGTCCACATTTTGTATGTAAGTAGAAAGAAAATTCTTAGCAAAGCCTGTAACTAATTTAACATCCTGTATTGATAGATCATAATTAGAGAAAAGATGCTATTTTCTTACTTTGGAAAGGCTCCTCTCTGTACTGCAATGATTTAACTTACTGACTAAAAATTCTCAACTCAAATGTGAATTGTAAGACAGATAAGACCAAATACATATATTGAAATCACCTTTTTGAGCAGCAGATAACAGCTTTCTTTGCTGATTCCTTTGTGTCAAATTTATGTTTTACCTACTGGATTAACATTTTGTCGATTGAACATCACTATTCCACCATAAGTACTTTACGTAAGTGAACAATTAACATATCTAATCTCTGTATTCTCCACTTCTCAGTAATTTTAGATAACAGTCAACATCCAGCAAAACCACAGTAATTTATACATCCTAAAGCTGCCTTTCTCAGTTCTGACACCAGTGTTTGATTAAAAAGTTTCTATATCAACAGACAGTAATTTTCCCAAGTAGGTATGAATCAGTATTTTGTTTCCCATGTTTCCTCTGACACCAATGATTTCTTTTCCTTTGCATTTTTCTTTCTCAAGTCTTTCTCCCCTTTCTCTCTCCCTTTGCTACTATATTTAATCTTCTGATACCCACTTTGATGTTTTCTTCCTGCACTTTGCTGACTTTAATCCCCTTAAAAAAGACTGGCAGTTTAGAGACTGTAAGCAGCCAAGAAAGGTTCCTATACTGTTATCCAAAACTCAGTGCCTCAGGTACAGAAGCAAACTTAGTAAATTTAGACACACAAGCAGGGCCTTTCTCTGCTTTTCCACCCTTGCTGTCCTATTCTGTCAGTCTTCTATCATCTTCAGGAACAGCAAGATAAAGTATCAATATCAGAATGAGAGGTTTTCTTCCCTAAATATGGGGAAAACATGTTATCTCTTGACAGCTTTTCCATCCTGCTTATCAATATCCCTTCTGTCTTTGAAGGCATCCATTTTAGTCTAAAGAGTTTTGAAACCACTCTAAATATTTTCAACTTGTGTTTCCATTTTGTTGCATCTCTAGCAGTCCTTGTCTGCTGTGGCTGTTATGAATCTGAAAATTGTACTTAAGGAGAATTTCCATTAATGGCAACTACACAAATGTCAGACTATAATCTCCAGTTGCATAAGCGTTAGTCAGTGAAGAGAAAATTGTCACTTCAGTGCAGAGTCACCATTTTCCGATCATTCAAATAGCTCCTGAAAGATCAGGCCTTAAAAATCCCACCAGTATCTACCTTATTTTTCCCAAGCAAGAAAGTACAGAAAGTATCCAAAAAATGGGTTATGTGCTTTACAATTATCTTACTGGTGTAAATTATCTGTAAAATAATTTAAATGCTCTTGCAGTTTAGTCAACATATTTGAGTAAATTTACAAGCATCAGTAAATCAAGTTTAAATGTTTCTATAAAAGACCTAATGATGATTATCAGATCTGATTTGCAGTATCTGGCAAAGCCACAGGAGACTTTATTCTTTTGAGACTCAAAAGGATCTGGTTCAGAACAACTAGCTTAGACACAGGCTACAAATGCATAAACAAAGAGAAGATCTAAGAACAACACACTTAAAGGTGACAGCATTTGATCTAAACTGCCACAGTGGAATATTAATAGAACAAAAATCTGTCTTAAGTGCTTTCAAGTTTCTTAGGCCTTATCCACACTCCTCTCAAAAACTTAGAAAAGATCAGTCACAACCCAAGAGTTCCAACAGGCACTGTCTATTCAGACCAAATAAGGCCTCAGAATGACAGCCAGCAGTTCCTATAAACAACATTTTTGGGCCTTCTGAATCTTTAAATAAAGGTTGCTACTGGACTGAGGCACAATAGTTCTGCCTGTGATAGTGATAATTTTGAAAATAACTTTTCTTTTGGATTAAGTGTTCCCATTACCTATTACACTGAACCTGGACACTAGAACCTGGATTAACACCTGAAATTTAATAACTAAGCTGAAAAGTTCACCGGGGCAATTCAACATGGTGCTGGTTCACTATATTCTACAATTATTCAGGAAGAAGAAGAAATCTCAGTTAGAGGAATATGCGCTTTTGTCTAGTTTAGACCAAAACTAAAGCTTTCCTATGCATTTTTTCCCTTTAACCCAGACACATGGCCCTGGTACATATAGCTCTTTTTTCTCCTAAGATTGGAATATATCAGTGGTTTCGGTTACAGACACATCAAGAACTTATTTCACTTAATATTCTCCTGAGACTTGACTGAAAGCAAGTAACTGCCTTTGTGTTCTTAAGGTTTTTAAAAATTGGTATTCATGATCTATCAAATGGAAAGAAAAGCTGGTCGAGACCTGGTATTTTGGAAAAACAGATGTGTATGGACAGATTGCCATTCTAAGACCAGAACTTTATCTTACAAAACACAATATTTTCCCAGTAATTTAATATTTTTTTTCCTCTAAATGCATTCACTTTTTTCAGGTCTCCCCAGAGTTCTTGATTCACTTCACATGATATAGATGTCAGTTCTGTTTTTCTCTTGTAAATGCTGGAGTCCACAGTCTCTGTCCTTACAAACCAATCAGTAAGGAGACATCTTCTAATGAACAGATCAATCATATCAGTCAGACACCTAAAGTTAAAGTGGTGTCCATCCACTACGAGATACAGGCTAGCAGGAATTTTGACTACCTGCCTTTTGACCCTTTGTGTTCATCTCCATCCCAATGCTGAAAGTGTCTTTTCCCCAAGAATTAATCTATCAAGTGACCTAAATCATGCATACTGCATTTTTTGCATTGATGATTACAGAAAAAAATCAAAGGTTATTTATAGCATCATAGTAATAAATAAATAATTTCAGTTTGGAAGCTCCTTAATGGACTATAATGACCAGGTCATTCATAGAACAGCTATAACAGTGTCAGAAGGACACAGAGCACCTCCTGATAGTACCTTAGCATATGGTTTCTTTCTTCACACATCATCCATGACTCATCATGGATGATCTATAGGTTCAGTTCACCATATGCCTATAACTGAAATCTGTATAGCAGTAATGTGGAATTTAATTCATATTTTCACAATTCATAATTTTATTCCATTCCTTCTAGATAAAATTGTGTATTTGAGAAAGAAACATTACTTTCTCCACTCAGTAAAGGATAGTATTCCTCAGAAGTTCAAGGTCTGTTTATGTATCCAATGATATTGGCAAAAGCAATGTCATAAAGCAGAAAAAATATTAGGTGTTTAGAATGATTCTTTTTTCTAACTGCTCCATAACAGTGGCCTTTCTTGTTGCACTGTGTCTGCATAGTAAAAGGACTTGCAGGTATGATTAGAGACCAAGTATTCATGCCTTTTATTCTAAAGCATCAGTTTCAATGTTTATGCTGAATTCTTAAATTATGTTTCATATGGTAGAAAGTATTATTCCCACAAATGAACCTAAAGATGTTATGCTTTTTCAAGACACACAGTTAATAGTTCATCTGTTTCTACATGTCTGAAAATTGTACAACAGAAATACTGCTTTATAGGCTTCTTTAGAGCATTACCCAGATAAGTGATATGAATATATTATTTTCCATTAACCTTATGCGTACATCATGTTCTTATATATTAATTGTTTTTTTCCCTACATATCCTGGGGTATATGGCTGTTACACAGTAACAAATGCTTATTATGTGACATATACTGAATTATTATTTTTCAGATACCTTGGATTGATGCATCAAGATATTGTTACATTATTCATTTAACAATACGTCAAAGTCAAGTCCACCAATGTATTTTAGAAATCCAGCAATGTTTCAATAGTCTCTCAGGGACACAAAATGATAATTTACATCTTAGTAGCTCTTTTTTGCTATAGATGTAAAATTATTTTATCCCCAAAAAGTGAGAGAAGTATAACTGACATACATGCCAATACTAACTGAGAACTATGCACATCCTCCCATGAAGAATCTATCTTCAAGACTTAATTTATAAATAAGTAAAATAAGTACTTCTAAAATAAAACAGAATGGCTGGTTCCATTTCTCTTATTAAAAATATATTTTCTATTGAAAATATTTTTACACAGCTGTCCAGATGACCTTTCAGTTTCTCAATTAAGTCCATCACTGTATTTAAATATCAATATTAATGATTTTGAACTCAACATCAACAAAATCATATACTAGTATCCATTCTTAAAAGACCCAAGGATTGCTTTAAAAATAATTGGAGGAGACTATTTCTTGGTATGACTAGGAGGATGTAGGTCTCCAACATATGATTCTTTCTTTTTAACCTATTATGTTATTGTTGTAGACTTGATTATATAATGATTCACTTGTATACTCATTCAAAAGTAAAATGGTTCTCTAAAATTATTTCTAACCATTTTAGAAAACCTGAACTTAATGTGACAAGACAGCGCATAAAAAGTTCCAGCTCCAAACTTGGGTAATTAAAACCAGAACACTTTAGAATTCTTGCAGTTTACAGCAGACAGAAATGCAGGTTGGAAGAAACATAATACAAGTTATAAATCAAGTTTCAGTTCAGGTCAGAACAGTGCTTTGAAAAACCAACAGCTCCTGGTTTTCATGCACTGGTAAAATCTACAGCGTCTATTTTTTGAGTTTTATGTACAATCTCAGAACAACTTCTAGAGCCTTCTCCTACACTATTATCACATGGTGATTGAAAGACGGAATTGTTTGGTTTAAAAGCTTTGTCATAACTTTGTTAAAAGTGATTCCTGAAAAAAACATCAACCAGATAAAAAAGTGATAAAAATCAAACACTTCCGAAGATAATATCATCAGATAATCTCCTAAATATTTTCACCTCATATTATCAGTGTGATGTCAAAACAGTCTGTCTTGTTTGTTTAAAGCAAAGCAGCAGGCAGAAGCCAGTGCCTCTTGAAGGCTGACATGGCTCACACTGCCTTGCATTTATTGCTTTCATAACTAAGACAAGAAAAGACGTGCTCCAGGAAGATAATCTACAACAGTTCTGTTTGTCCTCAGTCTCCACAGGACCACCAAAGCAGATGAAAATGCTATAGTGCACCTAATTAAGTAAGAAGATAGGTCTGTTATCAAAGGATTCTTTTACCACTTGTTTCATAAAGTAAAAAGGCCAGAAAGCCAATGTTAAAAGCACTCAGCTAGGAGCCGGTTTTAAGTACTCTGGCTGGACTTCTCAGCAGAACATAGTTTCTGTATCAAAAAAAGGGGCAAAAGTTTTAAAAAGCAAGTTTCCCACTAGATACTGGGGAAAAATTCATCCTAAGCATGGTTAAGCATAGGAATACCCATCCCTGAAAATATGCAGAATTTGCCTGGACAAGGCAAATTTATCTAATTTGGAAACTGGTCCTACTTTGAACAGAAAGTTGGACTGAAGACCTCCAAAGGTCCTACCGAACCTATGTTAGCCTACGATTCTGTGCAATCACAGTATCATCTGGTTTCTTCTGAAGTAATTTTCCAATGTCAGAAAAATCTGGCTTACAGGTAAGAAATACAGACATCAGATACTTAGAATTGGTTTCCATGGCATGCAGTCACTGATAGTTGTTTCTTCCCCTACCCTCCTCTGCCCACCCACAATTTTTGTCCCTCTGAAAAGTGATTTTCTTTTGGCTCTTGCTAGCCGCATAGTCTGAATCACTCATGTGACATTTTACCTCCTACCCTGCTGACAGACAAATAACAGCAGGTAAAGGATTTTGGAAAGCAAGATGAAGGAAGCCTATACCTCACCCAAGGTATGCAGTTACTAGAAAATACTGCTTTGTAAATTCTGCAGACAGAACTGTGCACTTCTTTGTAAAGCATGTAAGCCCATAAAGCAAATGCCTGGAACTTTACAGTTCTGAAAAGTACTTTCAAGTATTTTGTCCGTAAGCCATAAAGAAGAGAGAACAGTATGATAGTTGCACGTTGAAATCCCCCCAAGACTGAAAAATACTATGGACAGACATTTTTGTCTACAATCTCACTTTTCTTTCCAAGCACAAAATACAAAGAACATATAGTTAATCTCCCTGTCTTTTGGAGTCACATAAATGGGGACATAGTGTAGTTGATGAATATTCTACTATAGGTAAGGAAGAAAAAGCACATATGAGATGTCAGGGGTTTGTTTTTTGTTTGTATATGGTTTGTTCACTGGGGGTTTTAAATATTTCAAGTACTTCTCTTTCACATCACTGTTGCCATTATTAATAGCATGATAAGCTATTACTTCAATAATACCCAGTCCAAAAAATTCAGATATACAGAATCAAGTTCCTTAAGCCATGCTATTTTTGTCAGAAATAATAAACTCGGGTTTATTACATCTTGACTTTTCAAACATTAATGTTATTCATCATCTTTTCCTGTTTTCCTTCAAAAACACAAAGAAGACAATAGTAAAGTTTTCTAGTGAAAGTAGTTTCTGATCTAACTCTCTGAGCCTAACCAGAACCTAGGGTTCTGATGTGGAGTACACTACAGCACAAAATATTTAATTTTACAATGGGCTAGATTTGTTGTTTGGATTATGCTACAAAGTATCTTCAACCATTCAAATATGCATATGAGATCCCTGTCCTGAAAAGTTTATAATTTAAAATATAATGGAAGACTGTTGCAAATATGCACATGCTGTGTTTTCTAGTAGCTTGATTTTACACTTGTTTAGGAGCCTACACATATAATAGCTAAGTTTCATTTATCTGGAATGATTCACGAGGATTTAAATGCTCTCCTGTTAAGTCAGCCATTTCAGCATCACAACTTTATACTGGTGTACAAGAGAGGACAACTGACTATCAAGAAAACTGAAATTGATTACCCTTTTATCATTTTCCAGGACTAGTAAAGACCACAAAGTGAACTAGTTTAAAGCAAACTTATACAGCTGAGCTTTACCTTCAGATTTGATTTAGCACAAAGTAAAACAGCGGTGGCATTGTGTATGTGCCTAGTTCTTTGGAAACAGAACTAGAGGACAAACCAATACAG
Organism: Melozone crissalis; assembly: GCF_028551555.1. Taxonomy (NCBI): domain Eukaryota; kingdom Metazoa; phylum Chordata; class Aves; order Passeriformes; family Passerellidae; genus Melozone; species Melozone crissalis. The sequence continues at coordinate 49,418,693 of NW_026535783.1, forward strand.
TAAAATCATCTATGGGTTATGAGCCTTCTCATAACACTTACAAAATTTCATTTAAGAGACTGATTGAAGCACTCATCCTGACATGCTTGCAAAGGAATTTCCTTCTGAAATAGGAGTTTTCTTTTTACAGTTCATTTTAAAAAAAGGTCAAACTGTGAAACTTGAGAAGCTTATATTTAGACCTCCACAGAAAAGATTTGAGATTCACAAGGCAGAGATGTCAAAACTGAGATGGTAGATAAATTTTTACGTATTATACTGCATGTTCAGCAGCCTTTTTTCTTCAATTGACAAAGTAATTAAAGTAAGTATGAACAAAAAATTTATATATGGAACAACTGTAAATGTACAGTTTGTTAATTTTTTTTATAACATGTATCTTTAATTTTGTATTATCTCCACTGTCTGTTAATGGTTATTTTTGCTACACTATAACTCTGCACTCTTGCTGTAACTGTTTCCATTCAGGACTGAGCACCTAGATGGTTGGGTGACAGTGACTTTATATGCTGCAAGACCATTATTTTGCCAAGCAGAACACAAATAGTAGGCATATTTGAGAAAATGTCAATCTGGCTGTTCATTTGTTCAGCAGAGATACATAACTTCTACAAACCATAGTCTTTGTTACTTTTCAATTAATATCAAAGAGCAGTTAAATCTGGGGTTTTTGATATAAATAAATGTAGCAATCTACTACAGAATTTATTTTTTGTAACTTTACAGACCACCTTCCTCCAAACATTCTGATCTGTCATTTAAGATACGAAGCCTGTTTGCTTCTATTTAAAAAAAAAGATAACAAAGCATTTTCTCCAGAGGTTTCTCAGCTTAATCCTTGCAAGGTAGCTGTAGGGCCTATGTACAGAAGCATTAAGAATTGCTTTAAAATATGGATGCACTTTTAGTTTCCAACAACTGACAAAGACTAGATTCACTTCTGTTTTCTGTCTTACTGCCTCCCACGGCAGACCTGACTTGGCACTGTTACCCTGTTACAGTGCCAGGGCAGTATTATCTGGCACTGGGGTTTGAGCTGATCACTCCAACTTTGCACTGTGGTGAGTCAGGGTCATCCCTCCGTAGTGTAATCACAGGCAGTACAGGCAAAAATACCAAATGAAGTGCACTAGGCACTGTTCAAATCATACAAGTATTACAGATGGGGTTTAAAGTGCAATCAATGTAAAATGCAATACTGAAAACACAAAGTTACAAGCTTGGTCAACTACATAAAGGTCAAAGCATCTTCAGAAGCATTTCCACACCACCCTCTAAATTAGATTATACAAGATCATTTAGCAATGTTTATGTACCATATTTCTCCACCTAAATCCACAAGACATTTCTCCATGCTATTTTTTTTTTGAGACATTTAACTGAGTACTCAAAATGACACAAAGTTATTTTGTTAACTACACCAAAATAGCAAAATGTTTCTAATCATTCAATTCTAAGAGTTGACCATATTGAGCTATGAAAAACGCTGCTATTGGGTCATTTAGATCTAACCTAAACCCTCAGAAGTGTAACCATTTTTCCCCAGCACTCTTTCCCTCCCACACACAAATCAATTCCATGCCACCTACATTTTTTTTTTCCTCTCATATCTCTTGCATAGCCCTTGCATCCACCATTAGGTTTTCTAGACTGCTAAAAAAACACTCACTCATAAATTCCCTGGCAACAGCTGCTTCTCCTTCAGCACACAGCTCTCACAACTTATGTTTGTGGCAGGGATGTGGTGTTTGGCTGCATATTACTCAGGTTAAAGCTTCCAAGAGTCTGAGCAATGGAGCCACTACTAGGATTCTGATAGTGCCGGTGGCTCCTTGTGATAAAATTCTTTCCTAGGAGCATGAAAAGATACTTCTGTTCAAGGAACAAGAAGTGTCTCTTAACACTGATGGTTTAATGCACAGAGAAGTTATGATTTTTATTTTTCTTAATTTGTTTCTTTGTATTTTCACTTAGCCTTATATCACCTAACACATGTAAGGGCAAACTTTCCTTTGCTCCTTTACCAACCCAGCAGTTGCTGCTTTAAGATGACTGGGGCTTGTTTTTTGAGGGTTTTTACATCTATATCTTCCTTGTCAAAATTGCAACAGACACCGCAAAACTCTAACTTAAAAAGTAGCCTACTAAATGTATGTGTTTCATTGCTTGCCTCAAGGAAAACAGAAAAACACCATATCACATACAATCATAGCACAACTTTCCCACTTGCTTTCAGCATTCCTCCTGAGTTTAGTTTAAAATTTAATACTCCATACCTCAAATAACACTAGCATAAACCTTTCAAAACAGCTTATGGTTCAGCCATTAGGAAATCATTTGGATTCCCTTGAAAACACTCTTCTTCCATACAACTTTGGGACCTTTCATGAACTACACGTGAACAAGAGCTATTTTAATCTTTACAGGTGGCTAATGGTTGTTAAAGGCAGTAAGGGATTGCCTGTGCACAACAATTGGACTAGTCATGCTGTTTTCCAAAGACTGTCTTCCTGAAATAGCAATCTGCAAAATGAATGTGCACATCACACTTACTGTAACAACTGAATAAGCTTTTATTTTAAGCCACTTTGCTGGAATTTCAATGTGAAATACCTAACACCAACATTTGCTTGACAACTTAAATCTGTTCTTCAGCTGGCATCTGTTTCTGAATCCTTGTTATTCTTGGTAATTTTTAACAAACATTATGACAAGTATCGGAAAGCATGGAGGAATTCTAATCTATAAAATAACTGTTTATTCTGTTTTCCTGCATACAGATAGTCCAAGAGTGCTGCTCATTTGCTTAATGTTTACTTCTCACTCAGGCTTGAATACAGTAATTCTTGCTTTCTGCTGGCATGATCCTAGGAGAGACTGAAGACTCAGACTCAAAGAAGGTACATAAAATAAAATTTAGTTAGGATTTAGATGACCAATTCCAAAATTGCAATCTCTAGTGCTTCTACTAAATACTTGCATTGGTCTGGGACTGCTTTACTTCATTGGCTCTTCAAAAACTAACACCCCTAAGGTACCTAGAAATCTGATGCGATATAAACGTTGAAGCAACTTATAAATCTCAACCAAGCTGAAAAACTGGACCATTTATTGTGTTAGCCGCCACAGAACAGCAACTCCTTCTCTTCTCGCCAAAGGGCCTTGATTTGGTAGAGGTTCCTAAGACACTCTTCCTAAACTGGGCTGTACAAAAATTTCATTGGTAGCTGCTTCTTTCTATTCTACACCAAGATGGCTAGGTGTAGCCACTATCATATATCATTTTCTTCCCACTTCTCCATGCTCTTCATACAGTAGCTCAGTGAACACTGGGCCAAGGTATGGGAAGTTACAAGGAGCGTGAGGGAGGAGTATTAAAAATAATAGCATTCTCCTCCAAAATTGCTCAAATTCCAAGGCCCCAATCTTCTTTTTTAACAATGCTCTGGGACACACAGAAAAAAAAATCATTAATACAAAAAGCAAAAAAAGAAGTTTGGTTCTTTGAAAAGCAGAAAAAACTTCTACTATACAATACACCCAGGCCCTAAGCATATTAGAAAGATAGGAGAGTGCCTGGGCACTCTATGTCTCCAGGCAAGCAGTACAGAATAGTTTACATCCATACCAGCAAACTTTCCTCTGCTTTTGAGCAGGCTGGCTGCAGGCAAAGTGCCTGTTAGAAAAAGCACTTGGAACAAGCGAACTCATGAACTGAGCTCAGAAACCATTTGAGGGTTGTCTAATGAGCAGAACTGTACTCACAAAACAACCCTACAGATTAATCCTCTCCTGAAACAATTTAAGGCACTGTTTAATGTCCTAGATATCTGGCCATGTAGTATCTGAAATGGAACTGAAACTGTGAACACTTTGACTTGCCCTCTCAACTTCCCATGTAAGACTAACAGTTAGGCTAGTGGCTACTGTCATCTTAAATCACATATCACAACAAACTTCCTCAAATACTCTTTTCCAGATGACCCTGGACTACCTGGGAAAAACACCTGCTGATCTTCAGATCGACTTTTTTTTGGTCAAGAATAGTTTTTCAATAAACAGATTTCTCTGTTCTAGAAGTTACAATCTTTATAATAAATTTTTCACAATACAAATAATTCAGAAGAACTAGTGAAATTTTCAAAGGCCTATCAAAAAGTTTGGAAACCAAATATAGATCTAAGTCACTTACACCTGGTATAACTTGAAGTTAATGAAGCAAGGAAAAATAAATTCACCCTCTGGAAGCTCTTAGCCTGAAGCATAACCAGTAGAACACAGTAATTTGAATACCAAGTTAGCTCTTTTGAACTATTATCTTTAAATTTACTTTCAGTATGTTAAAAACAGACCAATCCTGGTATACAGATTACATGAAATAGAGTGTCTTATCAAATTAACAGAAGCAATCCCAAAGGCCTAAAAGCTTTATGGACTCCAAGTACAACTGGCTGTCAAAGGGACTTGTGTTTCCCTGAGAATACATTGCTTATCAAAATTAGACTGAAGTTCTTAAGTTTGCTAAGCAGTTCTGAAAAAATTGTTCAGTGTCATTTTGTCATATCGATACACTTTGTTTCTTTTGACTATTTATTTCTAGAGAATTAAGTATCCTCCTAATTATTAGTGTTGCTTGGGCAATAGAATAAAAAAAAATATTAAAATGGCTTACTCAAAACTTCACTTTATAGGAAATATTCTATTATAAAATGCTACTATTTTTTTTTACATAACAACCAAATAATTAGTAACTATTCCCTTCACACAACGAATTTATGGAAGTGTAGTTTTTTAGACTTCGTGTACAAATTTTGGCACTACTTACATTTCAAGATTAAGATTAGTGGTAACCATATACCCAAGAAAAAAAACTAGAAATCAATAGAGGTTCTGGTCTTTAAGTCCTTTCGAAATAATTTTCTTCTGCTTTCAGTTATGAAGAATATTAGATTTTAAGTGGTACGTACCCAAAGGATTTCCTTTCTGTGCTGGTAACTCCAAGTAGCTGGAAACTGACGTATCACCAACACTAAATTTTGACAATTCGGTCCCAAGATATGTAACCTGTAAAAAGAAATCTAGATGGATAACTGATTGCTTTAATTAGTATTTTTTAGGGTTTTTTTCTGATAGGTGTAGAAACCCCACTTTCCTTTTAAAACTGAGTTTATGCACTTGTAAACCTAATCTGCATCTGTCAAGATCAAGAAGAAATTATGCTAATTTGAATTCTAATTTAAAAAAACCCCAAGTATAATACAGCTCATCTGTAATGCCCTTTAAACTCTGCCAGTATTTTTGCAACAATCATGCATGACACCCTGATATTTCCGTAAGTTTGTTCCTTTTTGTTCAAACTACCTTTTAGTTTTTTCTATCACTCTTAATCATCTTTAAAGCAACTCTTTCAAATTCCTTTTAACTTACAGTGTGAGCATTCCATGTTCTTTCAACATTCATGATGACTTCACTATACAACTATGTAGCTACAGCACTTTCTTTGCTGCTCATTCATTAAAAGTGACATGATATTTAAAGTTCAGGCTTTTACCCTCTTTTGCTTTAATAACAGTAAGGAGATTAGATTAGTGAAACCTGTTACAGTCATTCATTATTGCTAACTTTGGGAATCAAATCAGGCCTACCTTATTCCACACATACTTCCATGTCACAGAAATATCACTTCCTAATAGATCTTTAACCCACTGAACTGGATTCTGTAGTATTTGTCCTTTACTGGTTCTGATCTTGCCATTCTTCAAGAGTGTAGCTTTATGACTAAATTCCTAAAAAAAAAAAAGAAATAATTTCAATTCATAAATTAACACATATAAGATCTTTGAAACATGAAAAATGCCAAAGAACAACGTAGCTGAAAAGTTGCAGCTAATTTTGTTTTTCTCTGGAAAAAAGTTAAGTAATCTAATGCGTCTATCAAAAACTGTACAAAATAAAGATTATTTATTCCACCAGAATAGGAAGCTTTAGCCTAGCAGAAGACATATCTCCCCATGTGTGTTTGTCAGAACTGTATTTGTATTTTAGTTCCTCTTACACATAACAAGGCTTTGAATAAATTAATGTGCAACAGTGAACTCAGGCAGTTACACGAGGCAAATCTGTGCAACAAGAAACGAGGTACATATATATGTCAAAGTTTCAGCAACCAGTCAAACATAAAACATATTTGCACAAAAATTTCACTTATATCAAGGGATATGACTTACATGTTTTAGGAGGAACCTAACAGCCTTACCTTATGCAAAATTAAGGATGAACAAACTTACTGTTAATGCTTCTTTCATAATGTTAATGCAGCCCAGTTCTGCAAACCTTTACACCTCTCCAGAAGTACAAGTTACAGCTGTTTACAGCTGAGTAAGTCATGGTTTTGTCATATTGGCCTCTGTTGACTAACATAGCTAAATAATGCAACAATTAACTCTTGATGAACTCCGTTAGAACCTAGTAAGGTCACTTATCATTCATAAGATTAAACAATCCAAGTAAGAGAATGATGCACCAGAAAATACGGAACCATCTCCTACCATATCCACTGGCTTGGGGTTGCTTTAAGAATTAAACTAAGACAATTAACCCAAATATTTCAATGAGAACTCAACCAAGTTCCTAAGTTCAGAGTTTCACAACCTAGGTCTACAGTATTCAACAACTGCATTCTCCCTGCCCAAAGCTAACCTTAAGTAAGGACTATGTACCAGCTGTATGTTTTTATCAAATACATCTCTATAATGATAAAGAAGGGAAATTTACTGATCATATCTTTGCAATGCAACACACACTGGATTCTAAATTTGGAATTCTGTAGCACCGTCTTCCAAGACATAAATGAGTGTCATTTTCATCCTAGTAAAGATCACTGACTTCTCTACATGCCAAACACTAGTACTTGCAGCACTGGATTACAATTCCTTAGGATCTGTGTGCACCAAGCTGCTAATACAGACAACTGTCTTGAAAAATTACAGTAGAAATAATGAATTTTTCATCCTTCCACTCAGTCATCTTGCAGTTCAAACAAATATTACATGTTTGTTCTTGAAAAAGAAGAAGCATGTCTCCACACCTATCATATGGCCTGATATACAGCCTTATGACTTACACTACCCTATGTTCAAGAATACAAGACCACACAAAATGGCAGCTCTCAGCAGAAAACCATTCCTGAGATTACAGGTGTAGGAAAAGGAGTTCTTTCTACATTAACTAAATTGGTGAGTTGGCTGAAAAGAACTTTACATATTTTATCAATATGATGCCCTGGAAATTAACTAGCTGTGTTGGTTTTGCACAGCCTGGTTTATTGTAGCAGAGGGGGGCCACAGAGGTGGCTTCTGTGAGAAGATGCCACAAGCTTCCTCCATGTCTGGCAAAACCAATCCCTGGTGGCTCTGAGGATGGACATGCTGCTGGCCAAGCCTGGACCAGTTACAGTTACAGATGTTGGTAATGGCTCTGTATAACATATTTAAGAAGAAAAACAAAACAAAATGGACAGAGTTCTTCCTTGCCAGAGAAAAGAAAGAGGTAAGAATGTGTGAGGGAAACAACATGGAGACTCCAAGGTCAGTGCAGAAGGGGGGCAGGAGGTGCTCCAGGCACTGGAGCTGAGATTCCTCTGCAGGCCATGGTGCAGACCATGGTGAAGCAGCTGTGCCCCTGCAGCCCATGGGGATCCATGGGGGATGCAGAGATTCACCAGCTGCCCGTGCTGGAGCAGGTGGATGCCTGGAGGAGGCTGTGGCAGGGGGAGACTCTATGGAGAGAGGGGGCCTTGCTTCCAGGCTGGAGCAGCCTGTCCTTGGAGGACTGCACCCCGTGGAAGAGCGACCACACTGCAGCAGTTTGGGGAGGACTGTCTGCCCGTACGACGACTCAGGTTGCAGCAGTCTGGGAGGAATGCTGCACATCACACTGGAATGGAGAAGTTCACTGAGAACTGTATCCTGTGGGAGGGACCACATGACTAGCAGGAAAGGATTCCTCTCCCCGAGCAACGGAAAAAAACCTTGAGTGATGAACTGACCAAAATTCCCACCAAAATCCAGTCTCCCTGTACTGTCAGTGGGAAGGAAGGAGGGGTTGGGGGGAAAAAGGTGTTTTTTAAGGGCTTATTTTCACTTCTCATTATCCTCCTCTGATTTTGTTAGCAATAAATTCTCTTTGTACATCTAAGCTGAGCCTGTTTTGCCCTTGGAGTGTTTTCTCCTGGTCCTTATTTCAACTCATGAAGCCTTCATTAAATTTTTCTCTCTCCTTTGCCCAGCTGTGGCAGGAGAGGGCAAGTGAGTGACTTTTCTGTATGTCTGGCATTTGGCCAGTGTCAAATCATGACACTAGCTCACATCTCAGAATTCAGTCAACAATTCCCTCATATGCTCAATACTAAGCCAGGTCCCTAACAGCTGTTGTGAAAATCAGCTCTTTATTTGGAGGGACGGGAAATGCTTTTGTATTAAAAGAGAGGGTTTTTTTGTTTTTTTTTTTTTTAATATGGTTCATACCATACTGCATGCTTACAGAATCAGCAAGCATGTAAGCAAGAAATTTTGCATGTATTCATGCCAATCACAGCACTACAAAATCCAAATGTCACATTTTTTACTTGAGGGACTTGAGAGTTGTTTCCAAGAATGACATTAAGTCATAACAGCAATCACATTCCTGCTCCTTCCAGTATGAAAATCATGTAGATTTTCATGAAAATCAATGTAGATCAGCCAAAGATTCCACTCTGGTTCTAGCCATAAGAAATATTAGCAAACTGGTAACGCAAAGTTAAACACAAATTTTACTTATGCAATATTCTGGGTCTTAAAATTATGGGCTGACAGAATATTTCATCCATAGAATTTTCCTTTTAAACTCATGAACAGTTATCTATAACCAATGAATAAAAATACTCACTAGTAAGTGCTGAAGAAGCAGACAAAACCATGAGAACTGCTTTTTCCTGTTCTAGTGTGAGGGGCATTTTTATTATCCACTAGTATTATTACTATTATAATTTCTCAACAATTACCTGCAGTTTGAATTCCAAAACATTTTCTCCGGGCTTTATTCTTCCCAATTCAAGCAGATCTATCAACTGATTCTTTTTCTTACTCTTCCATCCATATCTCACTTGGTTTTGTTCCCATTCCTGACTACCATAACTCTGTGAAGATTTCTCACTGATATTTGTTGGAGAGTCTGTATTTGAGGAAATATTAGTAAGCATCAGGTTGGCATTAAATGAATTCTCACTGCTCTGAAAGACCATTTGCTGCAAAGTATTAGAGAAGGTCTTTGTAGATGCTAATAAAGTTTCTTGCTGTGGCTGCTGTTGCTGCTGGAAAGCTTCTTTCTTATTCACATATCTGTGCAGATCCTCATGTGAAAGAACCTGCTTGCAGTGACTGGTTGTCTGAGAGACATTCTTACCCACAACAGTGCTTTGGGGTTCTACAATATTTAACGTGTTGGTCATTGAAGTGCGATTTAAAGACCTTTTTCTTTGTCCTACAGTTGCTACACAATCAATGTCTTTTGGCTGTGAGCACTTTGTTTTAGCAGTGGAAACAGTAGGTTCTGAAGGCAATGTCATCACTTCTGCAGCATTTGTCAGCTTTGACGTGTTGTCAAAGGCATATTCTCTTACTCTGTTTCCAGATGCCAAAGCATGATCAGAAGCCTCCTTGCTTGTAATTGGTTCTTTATTTGCTCCTGTTTCATCCAAGCAGATGTGTGGATGCTGGATGCATTCCTGAGCTGAAAATCTATTTTCTGAAGAGACATGTGCTTCTACTCTGTTTCCATTAGGCCTGCTGGCACCAAGCCCCATACTAAATGTTACTGTATTAGGACACATTATTTCATTAGCAGTTAAATTTTGTCTTGTATCACTTCCATGAAAAGTAACTAAGTTTGAGATTTGCTTCTCTGATGATGAATTGAATATTTTCTTTGTTTTCCTGTAATTTTTTAATTTCTGCACTAATTTTTCCTGGTTTTGGACAACAGTCAACAGGCTCTTCTGACTAGAAGCAAGGTTAACTAATTGCTTCCTTAGTGCACCTTTTTTAAATGATTCCACTGAAGCCCTATAAAAAATAAAAAATAAAGACATTGTAGTTACTGTAGATACAAAATTAAAACAGTTAATAGACATAATGAAGAACAAGAATACATTTCAACATTTAAAATCTGCCAACATTAAAATTTGAACAATATTTTTATCATGTATGAAGTTTAATGTTCAAATCCCAGGTTTATGAACAATGAAGTGCAGAATCCCAAAGTAGGATACGGAATAAGGATGCAGGTGGGAATTCCATAGCATTAGAATGTTAATCATCAAAACTTCAGAAATAGCCTTGCCTATACCACTCCTTAATTCATAGAATTCATACTTCTATACTGCCTTTAATTCAAAGAATCAAAACTATGCCTGTAGTATATCACCAACTGCTCTGTTCTTACCACAAATCATAGTAGCACATTGAATCCCATGTCTCAAAAGTCCACTTTGGAGCCTTTTAAAACGAGTTCAGGATGAGCTCCTGAAGGATGATACTATAAGGATTTTTTTATGGTGTACACAACAAAAGATTTAATAAAGCTACCAATGTAATAATGCTGCATGACCTTTAAGTAAAGAGGACAGAACAGTTTAGGATGTTGCCTGTGTAATCTGGGAATGCTGTACCTTCATCAGACCCTGCTACCAGACTGAGCCTCCTTCCTATGAGACCCCTTCCCTGGGGGACTTTACCTCCTCTCTGCTGGAAGAGAATTCTTTATTTACCCCACTTTCTTTGGTACAAGAGCCATCAACTCAGCATAACACTATTTTCTCCTAATTCTCCTTCATGAGACAAGTGGCATCACTATGACTCTAGCACCATTTTGGGAAGATAGAGAAGTAACCCAAGTTGTGGGAAATGGAACTACAGTATGGCTTGCTTTTAGGGCCACCCACTGCAGAGATGCCATGGCAGGTAACACCATACCAGTCTCAAAAGAGACAAACAGAACAAAGGTACACTAAGACTAGATGTCTCAGAACAAGGACAGAAAAAAAACAGCTTGACAGTATTGTTGCCTGTACTGTGATACTGCTTGGTATCTCATGTGCTTGGAATACATGTACCATCAACATATTAGCATAATATTAGCATATTAGTCACTGAGTAATCTATGACAACTGTGGGCTTTTACACAGGCCAGTGAGGCTTCCACACACTTCTCTAGCAGTTTTTGCTCTGGGAAGTTTTATTGCTTCGTTGCTATACAAGTACAGAAGAAGATGCAATTGAAGAGGCAAAGAGAGTGTGACTAAAATGACAAAGTAACTTCTAATACTTATTTTTCGTTAATTTTTCTCGGTAAAAGATATATCTTAGTACCTTAGTACAGAAGATGCTAGCACCTATATCTAAGTACAGAAAAGGAACAATATAAGTAGTATCTCTCTCTGGGCCAACTAACTGAACAACTGGAAGACAGAAAATGTGATGATGCCTCCTGATCTTCTATGGCTTGTGTAACAAAAGTTATAAGCCAATTAATTAAAAATAAGATGTTGACTATAAAAATAATAAAAAGCAAATATAATGTGATTTGGAATACAGCTTATTACTATTGATGGATGGCTGTTATATTAGCTGCAGGATATCTGCAATACCCAGAAACATTTACCACTTCACTCTGGAACACAGACTCAATCTCAATACTAGAAAACAGGTAAGTTTTTGTAGCTATTAATTTTACTGTCCTTGTTTCTTAACTCAGTCACTATTTTGCCCACAAGGATGATTTGGAACTACAACTCCTCATAAAATCATTTTTAAAAAAATTACCTGTGTAATATGTGTATCGTACATTTTATAGCTGGCAAAATGGCTTGTGACAGAAATATTTCAGTCTCTTTGCTCAACCCATCCAGCCTTTATATTTTGCCATGGGACTACCTGAAAGTTTTATGCTGCTGCTTTTACATGACCAACCAAATCCTGCCCACAAAAGCAAGAATGGAAACATCCTCATCACCTGGCCTAGAAGCATCTGTTAAATAGGATGCTACATTGTTAGGTGAGCATTCACCATATGACCAACCTTGAGTACTTCTCAGAAGGAAGTAAAAAGGGGTCTTGTGAGAGCTAGCATCATGAAGCTCCTAATTCACACAGTCTATGCTGATATTTTAAATGTTCTCACAAAAACTGAATGCCTGCAAGCATGCTTCAAGGTGTTTCTTTAAATGGCTCTTGTTGGCCATTGGCTGAACACTCCTAACCTAGGAGTCCTGAAGAAATAAATCAGAGTCATGGACACTCCAAGTAGTGTCTTGAGTTGCTATTACTTTCCTCCATGACACTGCAAAATAAATGTGATTGCTCAATACCCCCATTTCCTAATTTCTGCTTAGGTATCATGGTTCCATGAGGAGAAAAGTCCTGCTTATGAAACCTGATTTCCTTTTAAAACAAGGTAACCACCAAGCTGATCAAGGGAAGCCAAGTGATGTAATCTTCTTGGATTTCAGTAAAACTTTTGGTACCATCTCTCACAGGATCCTTCTCGACAAAATGTCCAGATAAACACATCACACAATGGGTGAGCAACTGACTCACAGGTCAGGCTCAGAGGCTTCTAGGGAATGGGATGACATCAGGCTGGTGTCCTGTCACAGGGTTCTGTGCTCTTAAACATCTTCACATCTTCATCTTCACTAGTAAGTTGGATGCAGAGCTGGAAGGGATACTAGGCAAGTACGCTAACAATACAAAATTGGGTGGAGCTGTTGACTCCTTTGAGAGCATGGAGGGCCCTGCAGAGGGACCTCAACAAATCAGAGGACGAAGCAATCACCAACCATATGAAGTTCAATAAAGAAAGTGATGAATTCTGCACCTGGTATGGGGCAAGCCTGGATGTACGGACAGACTGGGAAATGAGATGCTGGGAAGCAGCAACATGAAAAGGGACCAGTGGGTCCTGGTTGATGGCAAGTTGAACATGGTCAGCAGTGCCCTGGCAGCCAGGAGGGCCACCCGTGTCCTGGGGACATCAGGGACAGCATGGCCAGCCAGGCAAGGGAGGGCATTGTCCTGCTGTGCTCTGCACTGGGGCAGCGTCGCCTCGAGTGCTGGGGGCAGCTCTGGGTGCCACAACAGCCTCATGCAAGGCTAGAGAGTGTCCAAAGGAGTGCCATGAGGAAAGGTGCATCACACAGGGAGTAGCTGGGCACTGGAACAGGCTCTCCAGGGCAGTGGTCACAACATCAAGCCTGACAGAAGTGTTTGGACATTGTTCTCAGGCACATGGTGGGATAGTGCTGTGCAGTCTAGGAGCTAGACTCGATGATCGTTGTAAGTCACTTCCAACTCAGCATATTCTGTGATTCTGTGTTTTTCCACACATTCTGTATCATTCACTACCTAATTTCAATGCTCACTGTGAATACAGCAACCTCACTGTTTGCTGATTATTATGCATTAGCTAAATCCTGAAGTTCTTCTTTCATGTAACTGAGGTAACTGAAGCCAATACTGATCACGCTTCCAAAAAATCTGAATGAAAACCACATAGATGTACTTTTACACCACTATGTGTTCTTAACAACTTCTATCACTAGAAGAAGTGCAAAGAACAGCTTTCTATGAATACAATCCTTGTATTCTACTTACCTGTATTTTTTAGCAAGGGTATCCCTCTCTGTTTTCTGGTTTGCAAGTATTTCATTCAAAGTGTCTTGTATCTGAGACAGCCTTTGGATATACACATCTGTTCAATATTTTGAAATAATCAAAATTGTGATGGTGATAAGAAGTAGGAAATAATTTCATTAATAGCATTTTCAGTGTAGCAAGTACACAGCCAAAGTATAAAGACACTGCTAGAGCAGTAATGCATGCTGGTAGCTCCTAAAAATTGGAGCACTTTTAATGAAATTCTCATAGAAATAACTAAATACAAGTTTAACTTTAAAAAATAAGCAGAAGTACTAGAAAATTATGAAGTGCAAGTACCTTGTTTAGGAAATTATTAAGAGAAAAAGGAATTAATTAAAGAACTGCCCTATGGATGATAAGCCCTGAAAATTTTCAAGCTCTTTGTGTTGCAAGTAGCTATATAACATGGCAATTATACTGAGGCTACCTGCAGAAGTTACACAATCTTAACAAGGTGCCTAAACCTTTCATTTGAAGTATTATGAAATAGCTTAATGAACCTAGACTGTTTCAAGTTGCATGCAATGGTAAAAGCATATCTGTCCCAGTTTTACATAGTTTCTAACTCATATTATAAAGTTAAATTATAAAGAAGAGCAATTATAAATTCTTCTTTATACACCCTATCTCATATACATATAAATGAGGGTTAGAAGTCACAACCAGTGGATACCACTGGGATAATTTGCTAAAATTGTAACCTAATTCCTGAAACTCTGAAAGCCAATACAAGCTTTACATAATCAAGAAAAAATGAGAAATTACAACATTAAATTGGAATTTGTAAAATGTTTCCCCAAACATTTTTCACAGTACCTACCAGTATTTGCCTACTTAGTAATATGTAAATATTGCTTTTATTAAGGCAGTTTATAATAAATTTTGTATCTGTTACTTATAGTAGATTTCACTGCATGGAAATACCTTGAGATTTTAGTCTACTTTCTACTCTCTTAGTTCAATCTTGTGCCTCATCAATAGTAATGACTATGACTTAGTTTAAGAGGTGCTACATTACTAATGCATTTGTCAATAGTGGTAACAGATCACCATGTTAATTTCTCTCATACCCCTGAACAAGAGAAGTCTGATTACCCCTGAAAAGGAGAAGTCTGATAGTTCTTTTTGCTCATTCATTAAATTGCACTGATGTCTGTGCACAGGTGTCTGTCTGTTGTATCATCTACCTATCTGTCAAACATTTTTCAAGAAAACACCTATTTCAATTAACCATATCCCATAAATCTGAGTTGGAAGCAATCTATATAATTCCATATTTCGCATTTATTTTTAAAGGGATAAATTTACTTGTAAATACCATTTGAAAGCTTTAGCCTGTATTTAGGAATATAAATTTAAAAACAAACCCTTTCTTTCTGTCAGGAAGCAGAACTGTTTCATGCATATGAGATGCTCCAATTAAACAGCCCTGCCTAGATGGGTGAGGGCAGCTGGGGAGAGAGACCTTGGTCAAAGGCATTCTGCCAGGAAGCTATGCCTCTTGAAGCATCAAGGCATGGATACAACAGACTTCAACAGATACACAGCAGCAGCATTACGATCACCTAAGAAGTCACTGTCACTTAGTAAATTCTTGAGATTAATCTGAACTGAGATTTGATAGCCTAAAACAAATTACACCTCTGGGGATCAGCATCTCTTAAACTGCCCATCATTCACAGTCTGCTGTAAAGAATTCTCTTTTTTCCTCTCATAAATTACTTTAGGCTCCTGGAAGTCTAGCCACATCAGAATAAAAATGCTGCATCTGCTACTTCACCTACAGACATAGCTGTTCTTGGTCGTGCAGGGGCTCACGTGCTCATAACTGAATAATGCTGCCAGAAGTATGCATTGTTATCTAATGATCCCTTTTTATATAAACAGGTTTACTTGAGACACATGCCTCCAAGTGACATGCCTTCCTTTTCTGTCATAATTCCTGTTTCTGTTCATTCCTGCGTACAAGAAAGTACTTTGGGAAGTGCCCACTCCTGAAGCTGTACTTTCCAGAGGAGATTCAAATATATTATGTGCAATAATGTTTTAAAAACAGTTATATTGCCAAAGATATTTACCCACTAAAAATAGGTGAAACACTGGAATTTATGTCTACCTGCATCTTTTGAAGTTCTCAACTCCAACAGCAACAGTTCCTCCTGCTTCTTTTCTGTATCCTGTATGGCAGCAACAGACTCCTGTTAACAAACACAGAAATTACCGTAAGAAGTAGAGCCAAGTGCACCATACAAAACAGGCCATGACACCTGGCCTGCAGGTTAGGTATTGTAGACTCAAGTAATTCCAGGTTGGGGATTACTGTGTAAAGGCAGTGGGGCACTGGTAGGACAGAGGTACACAGTGACAAGAACATGCTCTGCAAGGAGCTGTCACAGCCTGGGTTTGCTGTGGCATTCAAACTAGTCCATGCTCAGAGTCCTCCAGAAACCTCAGAGTGCACAGCAAAGACTGGACAGTGAATTTCACCATGACAGCATCATCTAGACAACGCAGGCATAGGTTACAGACACTAGGAAAAGCTAACAATTTGTGCAAAAATCTTCCTTGTTGTTTTTTGGTAAGATAAACAATATCTAAATATCTTCATCATCATGATGGTAATTTATTACTGTTTCAAAAAGAACCATTCTGGAAACACGATTAAAAGCTTCAGATCTCACAACCTTTTTTCCTATTTTTATAAGCAATAAGAAATCTGTGTCAGTATTGACTACTGCTTCCACAATAATTTTGATTGCACAGGAATTATGAACAGAGAGAGGTGATTATAAACATACTCATCTATGTAAATCACAACTTATCTTCTATAACTCTCTGCATAATGCTGTTTTTACATACATTTCAATAGATTATTTATTTAAATTATATTTTGCAGTCATCAAATGTCACTATGCAGTTGTACACCACAGAGCAGTTTAACAAAACTGTAATCTATACTTACCACACTGTATTTCTCATGTTGTGTCTCCAAAGCTGCATCATCATTTTTATAGCAGTCGTAACAATGACGTTTTGATTTTTCCTCTCCACGATTAAGAAAAAATAAATAAAATTTAAAATTAATTTGCAGGAGCACCATAATAATATAGGTTAAAATGATGCAATGGCAGATCAACTAATCAAAAGTATCTTGTATACGCAAAAGAGATCAAATTTCGGTAGCACAAAGAAATGAAAGCCACCACTTTGAAAACTAGTCATTTCCTTTCCTGTGAAGGGAAATACAGATAATAACAAAAAACTGAGTATCCAAATATGTTCTTTTTACAAAAATCGGAATATCCAAATATGTTCTTCTTCTAAATATGTTCTTTTCTTTCTTTTTCTTTTTAAATACAGACAATAACATAAATCTGAGTATACAAATATGTTCTTTTTCTCATTCTCTCAGAAAAAAACAAAACCCACCCACACATGCTATTTTCTGTAAATAAATAAATAAATAAATATCATTCAATAGTTCATGGAATTAAAAATATCTGTGTCAAACTACTTGAATGTATGATTTTTCCTTAAGACTGCAGGGTAATCCTATGATTTATATTACATACCAGTAACTTCAACAGTTTGAAAAGGAAGTACAGAGTCTGTAGCACCATACGACTTCAACAGTTCTTTCATTTCTTCATCACAAGCTTGATTCAAAGCACTTTCTCCTGAACCATCCCTCTCATTGGGATTTGCCCCATGCTGCAGCAGAATCCTGGCTGCCTATTATGTATTTTTGTTATTTGTACGGTGGTAATTCTTGTTGTGGACTTACTATACAACTACATGTGTTATATCTAACATACATCACAAATAATACAGGTTCTCTAGATACTCTAGAGAGTACATAAGTAAATAGGATACTCTACAATCATTATACCTGCAATACAAATTAAAAAATCCCAAACAATTGGCTATTGTCAACACAGATTTCTATCTTACATTTCTTGCATTTTTCCATTAAAATACACAAATAACTCACAAATTTTCACAAAACACGTTATTTTTATAGTACTAATTTTTATGATTTTACGGTAATACAGAACAATTACAAAACATCATGTATCTAAATTAAGAGGAGCTGGTCAATTGCATTAAGACCAAAGTGCAGAATAGAAGTGCATTTCTTCCTTCAAAATTGGTTTCGGTTTCATGCACTGATAATTTTTTTTCCTAATTCCAAAAAACTTGAAGTTTGCTTAATCGCAGAATGTGGAAATCAGATTAGTGGCATCAGTGGAATCATCTACTCCCTGAATTCAAATCATATGAAAGTACTGATGAGGTCAGACCTTGGTAAAAGAATTTTCATATGTATGACTTTTCAGCTTTAGCATTTCTTCTTATTTCTTACACTCAGAGTGCAGGTAAGTAGGAAAATGCATCAGAAGAAGAATGCTGACTCAAAGTTCAGGATGTTCTCTTGTTGGTTTTCCCCCAAAATACTGCATAATACACTTTATACCTTTGCAAGAATCCTACTGATAGTTTGGCTCCAAGCCTGTGTGAAATCATCCCCTTTGTTTTACCCTTGGTCACAGAAAAAGATAAATGTGATGAAACATGAATTGTCCTGACAGAAATAGAAGAAGTATGTTTGAGCCAATTTGGCATCACCTTTACACTTAGTTCCCCAGAACTCAGTCTGTCAAAAGAACATTTTCTTTATTTCTGTGCAGTGCTGGGCACCACAAGTCAAGAGGAATGTGAAGGTCCTTGAATGTGTCCAGAGGGCAATAAAGCTGGTGAAAGTGCCGAGTGACATGCTCTGTGGTGAGCCACTAAGGACTTTGGGCTTGTCTAGTTTGGACAAAAGGAGACTCAGAGACCTCACTGCTCTCTGCAGCTTCCTGAGCATGGAAGTGGGGAGGGAGATACCCATCTTCTCCCCCTGGGGTCCAGCAACAGATGAGTGGGAATGAGTCTAAGCTGTGCTAGAGGAGTTTGCCTGAGAGGTGGTCAATGTCCCAAGGCTGTCAATGGTTAAGGAACATTTGGACAATGTTAATATGATTTAACTTCTGGGATCAGGCAGCTGGACTAGAGGATCACTGCAGGTCCATTCTAACGAAAACAGTCTGTTTTACAGAACCACAGAATGGTTTGGGTTGGAAGGAACCAGTTAACAAAAAATTGTTTATTTTTAAACAACAAGACCAGAATCTTTTCTTTACAAAAATATTTTTTTTTTACAATTAAGGTAGTGAGACACTGAAACAGATTGCCCACAGAAGTTGTGGCTACCCCATCTCAAGAAATGTTTGAAGTTTGGTAGGACAGCGCTTTGGGCAAGCTAAGCTAGTGAAAAGATGTCCCATCAATGACAGAGGCCGTTATGGCTACGTGCTATTCTCCTCTCCTGCTTAAGCCACAACCACCAGGGGCAGTGGTGATACATGCATCCAGCCTACTCCACACTTTGCGGGGGGGAAAAGGGCACTGTCAACAGTGACCCAGGCATCTTATTGGTATGGAAATATGACTGTGAGTCAATCACCTTACTTTATATATAGTGCCCAGCCCGGGGCCCCTTGAGCTTTCTCACACAGTAACGGGCTGCACACCAGGATCTCCCTTTGAGTAGGGACACATCTCAGCATTACTCCTTGAGGCACAGAATTTCCTGTCACAACAGATTCTCCTTAATTGATGCTAAACTTTGAAATCTTAGCTAAGTGATAGAAAGGATTGATTGTGAACGTACAGTCCTCTAGACATAAATTGCTGATTGAGTCTGCAATGAAGTCTGGATCTAGCCACCTGAGAAGGAGTTTAGAAAGCAAGGGGGTCCTTTCTGAACATCCTGACTCAACAGGAGGTTCCCTCCTTACAGCTGGGACCCTGCTTCTATGCAGTAAACAACAGAATTGTGGTAAACAAACTGTCCCATTTATCAGTGAACTTTGTTAACTCACTGTTTTATATCACTAAAGCATATAATTTGTTCTCTCTTAAGTGTGAAGTGCATCACTCCCATCTGCGGCAGCACTGAACTATCAATAAATTGATAATTTTCAACTTGAATACTGTTTTTAAGAAGCCCAAACCTAACAAAGAACCACAGGGAGTTTCTGAATTTTTATGATTTGTCTGTGGCATTAAAGAAGTCAACTAACCATACAATTTCAACTGTCACTACTGAAGAATATTTTTCTCTGATTTTTACCACTTTAAAGAATACTGGTTTATTTCCTAAATGCAAACCTACACTAAAATTATGTTTGTAACTTCAATGAAATGTGGATTTTGCTTTGTGGACCCTCTGCTGGAAATTTGTGTTAGGAAATCTTATGCAAAAGAAAAATATACCTCCAAATAATTGCCCAAAACAGCATCGTGTATTGGTAAAACACCATAGAGACTTCTGCTGTTAACATCAGCACCTGCTTTCAGTAATTCTAAGATCACATCAGTAAATCCTCCATTAGAGGCTTCATGAATTGCTGTCCAACCTAATAAAAGCAAGATAACACAGTATGCATCTGATCTGGAAAGATCCACAAAGGTCACTAATTGGTAACTCAACATTTTGCTTCATTTAAGATAAATTTTACACAAATAATCATCAGGAAGGTAAATGATTTTGTGTGCACTCAGTTTACTTCAAAGAAAAACTCATCTAATATTAAGCAGAAAAACATTGCTTTCTTTTCTACTGCAGTAGAAAAATGATAGAAGAAACAAAATTGGAGTAGAAAAACTCTAAAAACTCAGGAGCACAGTATTAATAATCTGATTTCTAATACCAGTAGCATTTTATAATATCAAGTCTGCCAGACTTGATAGTATAAAAGAGTATCCATTATGAGACTATGAAAACAGAAAAATGCTATATATTTAGGTAGGAAAAAGCAAAACATAATCTTGTCATCTGGTTTTTTTCCTTATTTCTTAAAGAAATAAGACCTGTCTGAATGTGCTTCACACATGCATATACTGATGCACGTAAGATCCACCAAACTCAAAGTTCATTTCTGTACACATCTCTGAAAACATGCTCTTCAGGAAAGTAAAAAGATCCTCCTGAGAAATAGTCAGCATTACCTCCATACTGACATGAAAGTTATGTATTCATTCAGTGTGCTTGCACTTGTTTAATGGCTTCCTTTCCTCCTCAAAATTTTAAGCCCAGAATCTGTAATTTTATTAAAATTATGCAAATGATATATACATGTCTATACTACAGATTATGTAAAATTGTAGTATAAAACAAGTTCATAGGGGAGTAATTTTCAAACCTGCATAGTCCTGCTCATTGACAGAAATTCCAGATGATATCAGAGTCTTCACCAAAGACAAATCTCCTCTCTTAGCAGCAATATGCAGCTGAGTTTCCCCTTTTCCATTTCTCCTAATTTTCATCTTTCTCACAGCTCCTGTCTTACAGGTACCAGGTACAATTACAGCTGCTTTCCTGGTAGATTCTAAACAGATATTGGGTGTTCATTAGAATTTTTTTCACAAAGAATGCTTAAGTATAAACAGAAAATTAAACTTCATAATTCATTTGAATTACTGTAAAGATAAATACTCTTGCTTTAATTATTCAATAACATTAAGTGACTACAACAAAAAGTTAAAAGGTATTGTGGTAGGTTCTGTGCAACAGGTCAAATGACAAGCGGATCCTGCACTTAAGAATTTCCGGTTAAAACCTAGATGATTCAACAAGGGTACAACAAATAAGGAAGACACAACAAAGGTAAGAAGGTTGAAATTTTATACTGTACAGAGGTAGAGAATGTGTTAGGTTTCTCCATGGACGGCTTTCAAGTTACCAGGCTGCTAAATATATAAACTACACACGTAAAGATATGTAAAAAACTATAGAAGTGGAGACTTTATATTGCACCACTCCTTATCAGTTGCTAATTCTGTATCAGGGAAAAGATAGGTGTGTGATTTATACATATGTGAGATATAGAGATATGGAGATATATATATATATATATATATATATATATATATACACACAAATTATACATATATATATATATTATACATATATATATACACACACAAGTTTTTTTTACAGCTGTGATGTGAAAAACTTCTTAGATTTAATAGTAGATGTAAGCTGCTTCTTAGGAAGTAGATTACAAGTCTTTGAGTAATGTTTAATGGCATAGATAATCTATCTTTTAAACCTGTGCACAATTGGACCCATAATTGCAAATAAACTTGATTTATTGCCTTATTGGCTCACAAAGCAAACAACATTCACTTTAATGATATCATGTGGTCATCAGAGAGGTTCTAATTCTGAAGCTTCAGGTAACAATCTACCAAATTCTAAGCTATACAACAGAAAAAAGAGATTAACAAAGTACTTATTATATATATTGAGTAAGGACAACTCCCTCTTCAAACTGGTACTAAAGAGACAGGACATATAAATCTTTCAAAGCTCTATCATCCATGCTAAATTTTTTCAAACTCTTGTTCCTTTTATCATACTACCCAGATATTTTTAAGAGTTTACTGTATTTTTTTTATGATTTCTTGAAAATATGTAATTTATTCAAAGAACACAGAAGCTTAAGGTTTTCAGTGAGCATTCTGCAACTCTTATCCATGTGGTTTTTTTCTCCTTTTATAGAACAATTAGTTTCTGCATCTTCCTCATCTCATCAAACAAGCTCTTTTCTAAAATATTTCCAGTCAGCATTATCCATTAGTATCAAACATCTTCTGCACTTGACACCGGCCTTTCTTCAGGCACCTCCCGCCTTCTAGAAAACTGGCTTTTCCAATGTTTCATTCAAAGTAAACTACAGAGCTTGTCATACAAGACTATTTGGAAGAACATGAAAGACAGACTGAAGTGATAGTACAGACAGACATACAGTGAGGATATACCCATCGTGGTTTTAAATGAGCTCACTGTAGGCTGTTCAAACCTGTGAGAAAGCATTCAGGCAACCCTTTTTGCACTGACACTGCTTGGCCTACACTGTATAGGCAACAAGAAAAACTCAAGAGCTCCTTTTTTAAGTGAAAACTTGAGATTCTAGAGCACACAAAGCCCATCACACTATTAAAACACTCATCCAATCTAAGACCTACTTCACCATAAGATAATGTCTTTTGTCTAAAAGCTTCTGAACTCCCAAAGCAATCATCCACTTTCTGATTCTTCCTTTTCTTCCCTTTGGATGCATAGGAGAATGTCCTAGGGATTTTTTACAGACATTGAAGGAAAAAAAAGGGCACACAACAGCCCATTAAGCTAATGAACCTTAGCAATATTGGCTGCAAGTGAACAGAAATAATTGCAAAGTTTTCCAGTTAAATTGTCAAGCACAACAGTTTGCTTCATGGCTGTTAGGAAACATTTGCAAAAGCATGATGGGACATTGGTTTGTGAATTGCAAAATGCTGGTTCTCTGTGGGATGCATTGCCAGGTGGGTCACGAGAAGGAAAGATCCAGATCTTGGCAAATACAAAGTCCAGTCAGCACAGTACAAAGATAAAATGAAGAGATTACGGTAACTAGCAATCAGGTTGGATTAGGCTGACATACCTCAGCAACTTCAAGGACATTGTCCTTCAATACCTCCACATGGGTCTGTGAGCAATTATTTCCACAGGTTGAACTATAAGAAAAGAAGCAAGCTGTTTGTACCTTCCTTCTGTGTAAGCAGAATGGAAATGTTGGAAGCCTAGTATATGACTGACTGTACATGAAAGTGACACTGTGTCAATTGTGAAGAAAATATTTTTATTCAATAGTAGAATAATAGAAGGAAGACCAGTGGGACACAGAAGCAATCAGATGGGATAAAAAGGCCAGTTCATGACAAAAAAGTGTAAGAGAGCAAAAAATGTGAAAACCCCACAACTAAGAAAACATAATCCCATTTTTCACTTTATTTCTACAGCAATCTGAATGCCATTGTCCTGGACTCCAAATTTATTATGGCCTTCAACTGTATGAAGGGCTATACTTTCTTGCACCACCTCTGAAATGGCAACACTCTCTTGGTATGAAAGGAACAATTAAATTTATCAAATAAAATATCACCTGAAGAATCTCTTATGAAGAAAAAAGTAGCCTGGGACATGCTACCCCAGAGAGGACCAAAATATAAGACACATGTTTGAAACAAATCTTTTTAAAATCATAATGGCACAAATAGAAGGCAAAAAAGGTTTTAAGAGTGAAGGGATCCTATTGGAACTACAGGTTCGGGTTTTAGTAAGTCTTGAGTACCATGGTTCTCTCATTCTAGAAAGAACCAAAGTACACAATGCATGCCAGCTTTATCAAAAAATCTGTAAGTGAAAATATATAGAGGTTACGATGAGCTGGAGCAGGGCTCTACTGTGATCATAAGGCTACAAGATAAATGCAAATCTTAGACATGGGATGAAATGCTAAACAAAAAACTGCATGTGCAGGCAGAAGAAAATAGAACTACCAGAGGATGTTAGATCCTTATTCTCATGGAAGTAGGTTTTTATCTATACTATAGCTAACCCAAAGGTACCAGTACAATCAGAGTCTATGCAGATTGTGCCTGATGAGGCTATATTCTGTATGTTACCATATTCTACAAAATATAAGTTGATCTTTGTGTGCCAAATATATGAAGAGGCCTGTTCTTTCATCTGTGACACGTAAAACAGTTAACTAAAGACCAATCAAATGTTATTTTAAACTGCTGTTTATGTAACATACTTAAGTAAAGATAAGCCTAAAGTTCTCACTTATGATCTTGCATCCCGTCAACGACAATGCTGAAAGACTGATGAATGTAACATAAACAAAATGTGCATTCTGTAAAATGGAGCGCAGATATTTCTGGAACAACTTAGCTATTCACTAGAGTATTTGCTCAACTTGCTATATATTTCTTGCCAAACTTTCCCTCATACATTTCAAAAAGCCTTCCTCGTGTACATTTGGAAAAAAAACTCCACTGGTTTATAAAGTATTAACTTTTCACCTGACTTCTTAGATGTTTTTTGTTTTGATGCTTGACTCAATTGTGACTGATTAGATGAAAGCTTCTTATTGCTGCTACTGGAATATGAGGCAGCCTTTGCTTTTCGGCTTGTCTCCTGAGGATTTGCACATGCTGGTTCTGACTCCTTTGTCTGTAAGGAAATCTATCAAAACAAAGGCAAAGAGAGTTTTAAACTCAGGGCTGATCCATTAGTTTTATTTCCATTAACATCAGATTATATTTGATTTGTCAAGTTTTGCAAAAAATTATTCTGAAGGTGTTCTCATATCTGTATTTAGACTCCTGTCACTCAAATTACTGCTGTTACTCTGCATGAGACTGTGTTGATCCCTGTCACATCCTGTTGTAACTTTAAAACAGATATATTGTGAGAGGAAGTCAAAGCAAATCAGTATTGACTGAGAATCAAGTGCTCTTACAGTTTTGAGAAATGGATTTGTAAAGGATTCTCAAAACTTGACTGAAAGCTCACACAGTCTTGTACATCTGTATGCAAACTCTGAGATAAGGAGTGCTGACTTAGAAAGGCCATGGAATAGAGATGACATGGTTGAGAGATATTGAACTAGAAACAAGTTTCAAATTATGGCCTTGCAAAAAGACCAGATATTTTGGAGAATCAGAACTGTGAAAGATGCATTGTAGCAAGAACACGTGGGGTAAAATAACAGGTGATTGGTGTTAGAAGTATTAGCAGCACTGTGCGGCAAAAGCCAATATGGTGAAAAGCATTTATAAGGTACTGTGACCAGGAAACAGGTTAGTTTCTAACAAAATGGCATAGAGTCTTACATCTCTTGTCTCACCCTTCTACGAGATTGATAATGGAATTAAATCTTTTAAAACTCCTCTCTCAGTTGCCCTGTCTCTGTAGAGCTAGGATTCTCCACTAAACAGTCTGAGAATGTTGTGCACACACTTTGTCTCCAGAAACCATGGATGTGAGATAACACAAATCAGTGATCTCCATCCTTTTACAAAGAAATTGCTGAGCTTCCACCAGTGTTGCCCTTTTACTCTGCAAATGAATTTTCACTGTACCATTGCTGAATTACATTCCTGTCACAATACCACCTGACAGCTCAGTTGCTCTACAACATTAAGTGGGAGGCAACAATTATGAACAGATACAGCAATAGTCTGGCCCATTTCATTAGGTCCATCATGAGGAAAATATGCTTTCTTTAAAGCTCCTTGGATTGTACAGGGAATTATACTTGCGGTCCATATGACATGAGATAGTATTTCTGAATAGTTTTACTCTTCGTTGTAGCCTCTGCGATAAGAATAGCCTTTTTTGATCTTGTTGTTTAATTTTTTAAATTTTCTGCCTTCAGAGAAAAGTTCCTAAGATCTTTATTACTGTGTTTTCCACCTGACTTGTTTTTCTGCTTTGTTCATGTTTAGCAAAATTTCCTTTGATGCTCCAGTATTATCATGTTGAGGTACACTTGCATTTGATTCTATCTCCAAACCAGGCAATATCATTAAATTCATTTTCTGATAAATTGCTTTATTATATACTAGAAGAAAACTGTGCTGCTATGAAATTAACTGATTTCCTCTGTGCTGCTTTTTTGAAGTACCAAGAATTTGAGGACCGAAGAAACGTGTATAATAATGAAAAACTTCATGGGCAAAATAAAACAATAAATATTACTGAAGTGCTTTAAACTCGTATTTATTTTTGAAAACTGAATGAGTTTGAATTAACGCCTTTAAAACTGCCTTGCTTTTGTGGCCATAAACCAGAGCTTCATATTTCTGACAAGGCTGTCTGCAATTATTCCAGGAAATTACAAAGAAGGGTAAATAAAACATCAAAACCTCACAGAATTAACTCATGGTAATCTCAAAACCCATCTGGTCCAAAGGACAGTGACTTTCTAGCATTATCCTTCTGATTACTTTATACTGGAGAGAGAACCAGAACATACATTGCAACATCTGACACAACTACTGAAATTATCAGTTACAAATCTAGAGTAACAGGTTTACATAATTAAATGTCTACAGCACCATCTTTATCAATCATTTAATGTTTTAAAGCATAATCTAAGACTATACACCACGGATGCTGCTCCACCATAACATTTCAAAGGATGTGTAGACTGTACAACTGTGAGTAACAAGGACAGTTATCATCACCACATAAAACTTCAAAAGCTCCAAAAGATGTATCTATGCACTCTATATCCTACATTTCAGATATTATCTGTTATCATTGTTGAAAGGAAGAAAACAGAGAGAGAAAATGCAGCTCTTAATGCTAAAAGCTGTTGCACTATATGCAAACACCGACCCAAGTGACTGATCACAGTCTTGTCTTCACATGAAGCATCAGCTCCCTCATCCTGCTGAGACCTCACAGAATAATTGTGCAATCCCTACGCAAGAGAGTGTATTCCCAACCCTTTTCTCTCAAAACCCAGCACAACTTACTCTACACCGAGGCAGGACATAATTATCCTACTGCTACAAGCCAGGCAATAAATGGCAGTTTCAGTAAGGTTTCTGCAAGTACGAACAGGCACTGATGTACCACACTTCCTGTAATTAGCTCTGCAGCACTTGAAAAAACAGCAAGAACCACCTTCCATGAGATGCTGCCTGTTTTGTATCATCATGAGGCTCTACCTTACCCCAAGTACTAGTAAAGATGAACTAACATTGACTGTTACTCTCAGTCCCTGCTGGACATATCTAGTACATTGTGTGCTGGAATTGAAACACACTTCAGAAACAGTCATCTGCTTTAGTTTACCGAAGACTGTCAGCAAACTCCTAACAATTTATAATCAAATCAGATTTCTTCATAAAGATATACCTGGTGCTGATTTGTATCTTCTATACACTGAGCATTTAACATCTTTGAATCATCTCCACCTGAAATGAAAATGAAAGACAGAAAGAAACCAAAACTGAAGAGATTGTAATTTACTTTATACTTTACATATACACTGTCTTATGTCTACAGCATTGCATGTAACATTATTTACAATATTTAGCTTTCAAGAAAAATTATCAAGCCCATAAGGGTTTTATTGGAATCTAAAACATATCAAGATATAAAATATTTATCAAATTTTGGAGTCTAATCTTTGTTGCAAATAGCATCTTGTTCAAATGTTTCAAATTTTCTTGATTGTTAGTGTTCTGAGCAATTCTTTTTGAAACTTAGCATAACCCCTGGCTCCTCTCTGTAAGACTTCAAGTGCGCTTCAGGAGACCCAAAGAATCTCAGAGCAGAAGTCTGAGAGCCCTCACTAGCACCCCACCTATCTAATCTTCATGTCACCTGACAGCTTCTCAGGGGCAAGCCTGATATCATCTCAATCTCTCTTCAAGTCTAGTTTTGAGCTCTATCAATGAGCCCTGCTAACTTATGAGCAAAGACCTTCTTCCTTCTCTGAGAAAGGTGAATGCCATCTGACACCAGAAGGCCTGGGGATATCCAGACCGTCCCGTTACTGAAAAACCCACAATTGTGGCAGTGACATTAGCTACAGAGTTATGCATTAACAGATGGGGTTTGTCTGCTTCCAATGTCCCTGCTCACAACTGAAAAAAGTGAGGAGAAAATTGCCTGTCTGAAGTCTCTTGATTATCCCTGGACTACATGTTAAAGCCATCCATGTGGAAAAGCAGTAATGGATAATAAGCTGAGGGATTGGGACTCTTTTTGACTTACACATAATACAGCCCACACAGTCCCATGGGTGTCCATGGTCTTAATCCTAGCTGTAATCAAGGCTTACCTTGTACCTGCTTCTGATCAAACAGCCTCCTCCAAAATTTCTTCACAATTTCACAAGTTCCCAAGAATGTACAAGACCCATCTCCCTCCTTAGCCAATCACTAGCTCTAATCCAGCTTTTTCCTTACAACTTCACTAGCTGTTACCTACAGTAATATTTTCCTGTGCCCAGCCCTATCAGTAATTAAGGTTTGGCAACCCCTAAGTTCTAGATCTAATAGTAGTTTCTCATTTTTTTCTCTTATGGATCTTTCAAAATTCAGATTTTGTGCCATTTTAAAACCTAATTTTATCTCTATCTCTAAACCATATCTCATCCATCAGCAAGTCAAGCAATGCTGCATCTTCCATTTAGATAGATAACTATTGTGTTCCACATCCTCATTTCAACTTTAAAGGTAACTCCAGCCCAAGAAAGAGCTGGACACTTACATTTTGTCAATGTACAGCAACTGTGGAGGGTAAGGAGTGCTCACTGTTAACACAAGGCATCAGACAATGAAGGCCATTGAGGTATTAGCAGTAATTAAGGAAATATAATCCAACAGATGTTCTAAATTTCTCCATTTAGCAGTAATGCTATGTCAGAGTAATTCTTTCCTACCTGCTACTGAGTATCTTCTGGATTTTGCCACATAACTTTCAAGAAGTTTCACCATAGATGGGTCAGAAGCTTCCTCTAATGCACATTTTCCCATCTGATTCTTTAATAAGGGATCAGCTCCATACCAAAGTAATAAGTCTGCCACCTAGAAAAATAAGTTTTTCAGATAATTTTTTTTCTGATAGTATTTTTCAGAATCCTTATACAGGCTTCTCTCTCTCGTACTTGACAACACAAGCAACTAAAATCAAATCTCTCTTTCTTTTAGCTCATACACACCAAGCATTCCCCTAGATGCATCATTATCCTATAGCTCTATTATTTTTATGAATTATTCCAGTTATTTTTACAATTGTTCCATTGTACCTGATGCCATTAAAACAAGGTCTCTCAAAATACAGGGAAGGATTCATCCTCCCATAGCTCTTAATTGGCAGAAAAT
This sequence comes from Melozone crissalis, assembly GCF_028551555.1. Classification (NCBI taxonomy): domain Eukaryota; kingdom Metazoa; phylum Chordata; class Aves; order Passeriformes; family Passerellidae; genus Melozone; species Melozone crissalis. The sequence continues at coordinate 49,448,212 of NW_026535783.1, forward strand.
AACAGGTGATTTTAGGGCTTGAGTCAGCTTATCTAGCAATGGTATCTACTTTAGGAGAAAATAAACTGTGCTGTAGATGTGTCTATTGTGACTCCTGTGACTGCAAGGGAAGTTTTGACAGCTATTTCTGACGTGCAATATCTGCTCAAACGAAACACATTGAGATGGTCTTGCTAACAACATTATGATTTTTGTACAAATACAAAGCCTGAATCTATTGTTACTCAAGAAATTACCACTAGCAAAATCTTCCATCAACCTTTGCAAAATACTTTTTTAAGACATGGGAAATTTACAGTCTGATTATTTCATTTCTATGGGTAACTGCAATCTTATTTCCGCATTAATGTGATTTTACTTGTACCTCTGTATTTATTTCTTGAGCATCGGTTATCATTTGAGACTGAATTTGACTCACATCCCTCACCCCCATGTTCAAGTCCCTCATTACTTCTAACCAGAGTGCTAATGAGAAAATTGTTAATGAAGTTTTCCTAACTCATACATTCTCCTAACAAGAGAGGAAAATAAAAAGGGTTCAGCTGGCAGCAAAAGCCCTTTTTGGTTTCACAAGTTGTCCCAAGTCTTTACATTTTTTCAACCAGTAGCCCTGAGAACTCTTCTTCCATAACAGGATCATTGAGAGCATCACCACTTGGGTGCTCTCCCCTTTAACTTGACCACTAGAAAATCTTTTCTATGCTTACCATTTTTTCTGAAATAAATAGATGTTGCAGTACAGTACAGAAAATTATAAAGTAGTCAAAAGCTGTGTTTCCAATCTACAATAATAAATTCACACAGAGAAGGTAGCTTTGAAAAATACAGTTACAAATATCATGTTACTCTAAGTCACATTACTGAATCACTATCACTATTTTGCTGCTAGTCAAAAAACAACAAAATAGAATGTGACAGACCACTACAATAAGACAATTTTACTGCTACTGAGTAAACAGAGCACCACCATGTAGTACCATTCTTTCTGGATATACAGCTTGCATAACTTCAGCTCAGCTCTGGGCTGAATGATCTTGGTGTGCCTCAAGTGACGCAGTTGAGATCAGTGCTCTTCCAGTATCACTCAAGTTGCTGGCCCATCTCTCTACCTGCAGAGATGTAGAGCCCTTTCTCCACAGCCACAGGTATCTTAGGTGACAGTCACAAAACTCAGAAACATTTCATGAACCTGGGACAATCTGTGATGCACAATCTTCAATTTATTCTTGGGGCTCTCAAGTCTCAGAAAAAAATATTAACCAGAAGTCCACTTTTCCCCTTTGCTCCAGACAGACTTTTCCAGGAGAAACAAAGTAAGTCTCATCTCAGTTGTGAAAAAGACCAAATGTTCAGGAACAAAACTCCCCAAAAAACCCTTTAAAATCTGGAAATCAGGAATAATTAGGCAGCATAAAGCAGGTCTATAGAAAAAAACTGCCAGCAGATAAAAGGGACACACAGAACTCCTACACAAATTTGGGCTACCCTAGGAACATGCACAGTCAGGTGGAGGTGGCCACCACCAGACTGAAAGAGTATCTGCAATTCAGACACAGGCTTATGAAAACATTGCATTTGGCAAGAAATTTTACCATTAAATCAAATTGACTATTCAGTTAGTGTTCAGTTTAAGACCCTACAAAATATAAGGCTGTCTTCATAATCCTCCGTGTTCTGTGTTAACACATGGGTGTGCATGGCTGTGATGACCTGCCATATATCCATGACTCCTATCCTAAATCATTAAAAAAATGTCATTAATAGTCCAGAAGACTGCTCAAATCAGAAGTTACTCTGCAGGGTGACTACAAAATCAGTGAATGAAGTAGTATTAAGCAGTAGCAATCTTCTCCTCAGTAGTACAACCATTGTATGAAACAGTTAGAAAAAATTTCTCCTTTTGGACAAATCTTAAGCATGGAGCAGTTTGAATAGAAACCAGGCAGAGAGGACTTGCAAGCTCCTGAATTTACCTATAATCTAAAAAGACCAGTCATGTACAAAAACATGTGACCTTCCAGACACAACAACAGTAACTTCTCTTCCTAAATCACACTTTGTGTTCAATTCAGATATACCTCATAATGGCCTTCCTTAACTGCATCTTCCAAGGGTGTTATTTGTTCCTTTTGTGTAGCATTAACATCAGCTCCTGCTTTCAAAAGCAGATTTGCTATCTCATAAAAGCCTTCCACACTTGCTATATGTAGTGCAGTCAAGCCTACAAAAAAAAAATGTATATCACATTCGGTTGAAAAAAATTCTAGAAATTCGTGTCACTTTTAGGTTCTCCCTGATGAAGACTTCACAGAGTATATTGAAATGGTAAAAACTGATGCATTCCAGTAAGATGTGTGAAGAAATGTTTATGAGAATGTCACAAGTGTTGGGAGATCTCATGGTTTTGCCAAAATTTGTACCTACTGAGGAAGTAGATGCTGCGGTAACAACAGTAGGTTTAGATTTGATAGTTCTGTTATGAAAGGAGAGAATAGAAATTATTAATCCCATATTTTAGTAACTTCCTCTGGAATAAAACATATATGCTATTTTAAGGACAAGGCAATTTTTCACTGCACTCTTTTATTTACATGGCTATGCTGAAAAGGGTAAGTAAGAAACAAGTGACAAAATAAAGACATTAAGCATTACTACCAAACAAAAATGTTTGTAATGCCATCCAAGAATTGTTCGAGTGTTCAAATAAATGAAAAATTCCTAGTAAAATTGCATATTCATGCCCAGATATATGGAAAAAAACCAAGATACCACATGAATCCTACTCTATGAAGGAGCAGTTTAGGAAAAATATGGAATGCAAGTCTTTGAACTGGATTTTGCATAACCATGCATCAGGTCCTTAAACATGCAGGGTGAGAGACATAAGGGAAACACGCAGAGGATTTTCCACTTGCTAACTTCCAGCTCTGAAACTAACATGCCCTCCAGAAGATCGCTTTGATGGATAGTCTTGATCTTCAACAATTTTCCATTATTAGAAGTTTGTTAGGGCCTAATTCACATACTAAATATGTGTATTAATAAAGGTTAGGAAGATTGTTTCAGTTCCATTAAGGAAAATTATCTTAATTTCACTAGAGGGAAACTCTCGAGGCTCTTTCACACACAACCCAACCCTGAATATTGTATATTCCTAGTAACCAGGTCTGTTATGTAATCTATTAAAGAGATAATAAAAATTTGCATTTAGGGGAATGCACTAATTTCACTTTCAATAAAAAGTATACTCTACCTGATCCAGTAATAAGACCTGGAAAAACTGAAATTGCCATACATTCAATTAATAATCACTAGAGGTTAGCAACATGAGTCTGCAAGGACACTGTGCATGCTCCAAATCAAGAAGTAACACAAGTTTTAGTGTAACTGCTTCTCAGATCCCTCAGGACACTGTGAGTCAAGACTGAAACTTAAGAGTACAACACAGTATCTTTAATATGTTGGCCATATCCTACATGCTGATGTCCAGGAAAAAAAAAGGAGGAAAAAAACCCCCAAAACAAAACAAATAACAGAAGATCCCAAAAACTCAGTAAGGTACTGAAGCAGAGTACCATAGCATAGGAATAAGGAAAGAATACTAGGCTAAGATATGGATAATCATTGGGGGGAAGCTTTAAGAAGGAGAACAGACAGAGGCAGAATGTAATATTCAGAACAATGACGCAAAGAAACCGAGATGAAAGTGCGTGCTAAAATGACACAAGTCTGTTAAGTCTTTCTGATTTCACCTGCCTCACCGAAAATAAAAGAAGCAGGGCCAGGTCAACCTCTTATCTCTTCAAGGAGTACAACTAAAAGATATCTTGTGCAGCTCTGCTCCTTTTGCACCACAAGAACCAGCAGCCAGAATCTGGGGGATGAAAAGATGGTGGCCTAGCAAAATACACAAAGGCAGAAAAAGCAAGCAGCTGTGACCCCAAAATCTAGAACCATTGCACTTTAGTACACTTGCCTACTGTGGCCACAGCTGAACCCACACTATCAGCACTTCTCAGCTGTCAACACAGGGTCTGAACCCTACCAACAAAATATTTTCTCCTCTGCCTCCAACACACATTAGTACATATTACATGTCACTCTGTTAGCTCAAGTGTCTCTGCTGTAGAAGTCTGAGATTTGCTGCTGACCCAATCTATCTCTCAATATATTCCAGAAGACAGAGAATTTCAACCTTAATTCCGGTCCATTATATGCCTGCATTATGCAATAGCCTATGACTGCAGAATGCGGTTTTTTTTCTTTCCCAACGGACAGTTGTGAAATCCTAGCTTCTAGCACAACATGGAAAGACTGTAAGAATGAAGTTTTCTAGCAGAAGAGCCAGCTGTCTGAAACATTTTTTTTGTTATGGAAATTTTTCAGAGACTAATGGATGAGACAGAGAAATGCAGATTAAGAAGAGTCTAATATTTGAAACAACCAAGTAATAATTAAGGCATAGTGAAGTCTTTGACACAAAGTAACACCCACAAAACTGGATAAGGCAAATTGCTTTAATAAAAACATTAACAGCTGGTTGCTCTTCGTCAAGATTTTTTCCCTGCCCAAAACAAAGAAAAAATGGAAAACACCAAGTAATCACAACTTTAAAAATTCAAAGCTGTGCTCAACTTCTCTCAAGATGTAAAGGGTGAAATCAAAGTTCCTGGAAAAATTTAACAGGAAAAATTATATCTTGACATATCAAGTTGGCCCCTGAAATGGACAAAAAATGCTCCCCAACTTTAAAACCTATGAAAGTGATTATTTAGTGAACTGTATTTAATGACTGTTTTGTGATAAGCATGCATGGAATCATTGAACTAAGGCACGTAAACCTAATTGCATCACTTTGTAACTTTTTCAAGTGCTTAACTTCTCCCTCAAAATTTTTTTTTCTTGTATACTTTTATAACTAGATCTACATGTTTTCCCATGAACAAGTACTAAGTTAAACCAATAAAAATTTAATAATCAGTCAATCAGTTACAAATTTAGTCTTTTCCACTACACAAACTCATAATATATGCTTTTATTAGTTATAGACAGGTATTTGTACTGAAAATAATATTTTAGTACAATTGCAACTTACCAGCATAATCCTGAGCATTTACATTTCCACCGGCTTTTATTATCCTACGTACGAGGTTTATGTCTTGGTGAGTAACAGCTCTATGTAGTAAGTTCTCACCATACACATTCTTCCTGTGGATTGTGGAAAGTGAAAGGGGGCGAGCTGGATTTAGGGAATTCCTAACAAAGGCTTCTCGTTCTGAAAAATAATGTAAAAGATCTGTTGCACAAAGAAGTATCTTTTCTCTCTTATCTTGGCTTCACTTTATATCAAAATTAGTAAATAAGCTTCTTGAAGAAACAAATGTTCAATCAATCTAGTAAAAAGGAAAATCTCAAAATAATCACAAATTTAATAATAACGCCATTTAATAAAAGATGTCATAGTGAATTTCATAACAAAACTTCAACTGAAATTAAACACACAGAAATAAGAGTATGTAGAAATGTTTTAACTTCAGATTTTTTCTTTTCTAATGACATTTTTGCAAGGTGCATTGCTTCCCAATGGATAATAAAATCACTATTTTGCATTCAAATAATAATAAGGTGACCATTTCAATAACTAGTAAGTCATTAAATAATTTAACTTATCTTAAAAGTAAAATTTATGCACCATTCTTTTTTACTCTTCTATCTTTTAAAGTCTCTGCTTCATAAGAAAGTATTTACACTAGGATTGATATTAGCTCCCTCAGGTTATCTTTTCTCATTATTTCACAACCAGCTCAGTCATTTCTGCATTGAATGAAAGGTGAATATGAGGTCTAAACGTAAAAAGTAAAATTTAGAAGAGACTGCTTTTAATGTTTAGTTTAGTATTTAACAAAACAAACACTATCTCCCATTATGCAGTCATCACACTTTTCAGCTTGGCTTAAATTATTTCCAATACACAGATCAGCTGCTCTGTACTTCACCAGCACTGCTATTCCAATATCCCTTAAAACTGTAGGGAAGTGTATCCTGGCTACTGCCTCTGATGAAAAACAAGGAGGGAAGAAAGAAAGGAAGAAAGACCAGGAGAATCATTTGAAGATAGACATAGTGCAGGCCTAGGCCATTAATTCATCTACTCATAAAAACTCCTAGGACTATGCACATTGCTCCTCTCCACAAGCTGTATCAGGTCTGCCTCACAGGACCTAAAACTCCACCCAGGTGCCAGTGATGCCCTAAAGAACCTAAAAATGAAAAAAACACACTTTCAAGGCAATATTAGTATAGGAGATAATATAAAGGCTGGTCCTTATTGGAGGCCTCCAGGGGCAGATATGGAAAATCCACATCCCCACATGGGGTGAATACAGTTTTATAAGTTTAGTAAATTAACATAACTGACAAAAATCCTCAATTAGAGACGTAAGTGGTGAGGTAATTCCTGCCCAGTTCAACTCTTTTCTGAATCCTCTCACCTAGATAGGAACTAAATTTTGTTTATGAAAATGTGTCCAAAGAGCTGGTTTCAACCTTGGCTCCCAGGAATAACCAAGATAGGTTAGGGGCCTTAGACCCCCAGCCTGGAACCTTTGGAATGTATTTTGTCTTTCTGCCTATCATGGTAGGGAAAAATTGTAGGACTAACTATAAATACAGTAATGGACTACAATGCTACATATATATGTGTAAAGAATATAGGGAATACATAAAAGCAAAAAAGCCAAAAATCAATATATATATATATCACCAGAAGTAGACCTAAAAACCCATGGTTCTTCTAGAGATGTAGCTCACACAGCCTGATGTTTGTACACTGTGATACACTATGAGCTTGGACAGATTCCAAACATTCTTAAATTCTTGACTCTGAGTAGATTTTTAGAATCTAATAGATAGGGGTTTCCCTCAGCTGAGAACACAGTCCCTCTCCACAGTCCAGCCTCGTAAGACGCCAATTGTTTAAGACAAGCAGTCACTAGTCAAAGCTGGTCTAAACCAGCCAAGCTGTTCAGGAGGGATTAAACTGCACAGACATAAACAGAATGATGTGCAGTTTTATGTTACACTTTACCTCATTAAAATCTTCCTTGAAGGGATCTATATCCCACTACTTCCACTTGCCTTCCCTAGAGCTTTCCATGCGCCTGACCTTGTGCAAAACAAGTGACACATGCAGACCCAAACCAAAACTTATTATGGGGAAGTTTTTAGAGTGAATTACCAAACCAAGATAACTATTGGGCTCTTAGAAAGTCTGATGTGAAAGGGAGGTAAGCTTGCTGAATTGGTTTACCATGAAGCTACCTCTATAGACAGTGCAATTCTTTCTGCAGAAACCATGCTAAAGAACCAGTAACTTGTTTATTGAGTGGAAAATAGCAAGTCGATTTGAAATAGATGAGTTAGTCATTCAACTTTAAATCTCATCAAAATGGTGCTTCCACTGTGAATAATTAAAATCCTGCAACAGAGAATTAAATCCTGTTAACTGGAAGTGGACTTCTTCACGTTTTTTAAGATCTATAACATAGCTGTTGCAACTCAAATACTTACAAATTTTGTGCGTTTAAATGATTGTATGTAAGTGGAAAAACCCAATTTGAGTGGACTTAAAACAAAACAAAAAAAAAATCAAAAAATCCAACAGGTAAGACCTAATCTTAAAGGTGCTGGAGTGAAGACTTGAGTGAGGAAATTCTTTATTCTCCCACAAAATTCCTCTGCAAGGCCAAGAACTTCTCCGCATGTACTTTCAAAGGATGAAAATCAGCAATCTGTCTCTCTAACAAAGAATATTCCAAATAAAAATACTTCAAAAGAGAAAAGAGAGTGCTCTGTGGTAGTAAAGGCCCTCTAATCCTGTAGACAGGGTAACAACCACAGGCATTCAGAATAGAATAAACCATTTTGTATAGGTAAATTCTTGGGGATGGCACTGCTCTGACTGTGATTTTGCACATAACACTACATGGCAGAAGGATAAACAAATGGAGCTCAGGATCTATGTTTTAACTTTGCACAAAAACAATTCTCTTCTTTTCAGTACATACCGTATTTTTTTCAAATAAAACACTAATAAAAATTGAATTCTGAAAAGCATCTCATGATTCTTATGCAAACAAGTTAATCTGCTGGGTTGCTAATATAAGGGTTTACAGAATAAGGGAAATTATCAATAACTTTAATTATTAAAATGAATATTTACACCATATTTTTAAAATAAAACCATGCCACAATATATTGGAAAAATTATGAACTATATTTGATTCAGTATAGTTGCTCAAATAATAATCTGTATTATAAAAACATAGCGTATCTTACTCCGTTTGTTGTCAATTCTCTTGCTCCTTCTCCTCTGATTAGCTTCTGCATACTCGTTCAGAATTATTTCTTGCCAAATGATGGCTTCTAGATCCTGCTTGTCTTCAGAAGGAGATTTCTGAATTTTACTGACAAGAGATTTGCTTAGCATCAACAAAAATATTCTTTATATAAATCAATGTCTAAAGTAGAGCTAAGAATATGAATACATTTGATTTCAAAAGGAACTCTGTAATAGCAGGCTAACTTAGGTAGTACTGAATAAGGAGTAGATCAGGAAAGAAACTAACTCCCAGATCTTAAAATAAAGAGTAAAAATCTTTCTCTTTGATCATTTGCAGTCATTAAAATGACAAATGAGTAGTCCACATGCATTGTATTTATTACATCAATATATATAAAATAATATAAGAATTATTATACATAAATTTCTCATACCTAAAATGCTTAGCTTCGTTTCTTTTTATACTGCCACTCTGAACCATTCTTGCTGTTTCTTCCAGAATTTGGTGATGTGAGGAAACAATCTCTGTACTTTCCTGAGGAGGTCTCACTTACCTTGATGCTGTTTGGGTTGTTTCCACACATGCTGCAGGCTCCACTGAATATGAATGTCCCTCATCAGTTTGTTTTTCACTAAAAGTGGCATCCAAGCAATCCGACATTACTTCTTTCTCTCTCTGCTGACCACCCACAGGCTGTGACAAAAAAAGAAATATTAGAAGCAACTGGTAGACATGAAGTTAAAACAAAGGCCATATATAAAAGAGCTCCAAGAACACTCTTTTTTAAATTGTATGCCCACAGAGAACTGAGGGATTGCTTCAGTGAATAACTGGAAATCTACAGGTATGAAAGACAGAGGCTGCCACAGGAGAGGCAATCCTGAAGTAGTATGCCATGCAATGTGTTCCTGGCAGAATTAACCAAGAGAATTCGGGTACTCAAGAGTCACAACTTCAAATATAAATCTAGGCTGGATGACAGCAAGCAAAAATTGTTCTATCTGAAAGTTATTTGACTGGACATTTGAAATGACAACAGATTAATTTCAGTGTCCTATGGACATGAGCTCCCATCCTAAAAAATAAGATGATGTTTGAGATGTCTTAAGATAGCCCATACTATCTCACTGCTGCAGAAGCCTAAAAAATTTACACGAAGTGAGATCCCTGTTTCACCTGAAGTTCAGCAACTCCCAGATGAGCAGCTATTTCTAAAGATATACCAGTGAGCTACAGCCACTCCAGCTGAGAGTCACTTCACTTACCTTCAACCTTCTAAAAGCCAGGCATGTAGATGACACTAGGCATCCTCATTACCCCACCACTTGTAAAGAGGAAGAGCTACTCCAAGATGATAGCTCTTCCTCATCCCAAGTTGTGGAAAGGAGAATCTAAATGATTCATATATACCAGAGACTTAACTCTAATCCCACCCTAGAGACAGGTCACTGCATGGCAGTTTAATTGGAGTTGCTTGAGTTCATTCACTGTTTTAGCTATATGAGTGGGACATGCTGTCATGCATCATTCAAGCTCCTGAAATCTGGGTTTAATTAGTTTATTACATACTTGAGTAATGCTGAAAGCTTTCAGGACACACCCTCAGCACACACACACAGAAATTCTTTCACAATGATGTGGGAGAACTGGTTAGTCCTTTTTTGCGATACAAACACAAATGGAGAATGCACTGATTTAATTTTTTTAACTGTCATATTTAGCAGAGACGTTACTAAAGAGGGGAACTGTCTTCTTAGAAGTGGTCCCTCTGAGTCAAGAGATAATGCATGTTAACATGGGATGTGGGGTCGTTTAGCCTGAGGAAAAGGATTCTCAGCAGCACCTTTAATGCTCCCTACAACTACCTGAAAAGAGTTTGTAGTGGGGTGAGGGCTGGTCTCTTCTTCCCAGTAAAAAGCAATAAGACAAGGGGAAGTGGTCTGTACTTGTGCCAAAGAAGACTTAGATTGAATATGAGGAAAACTTTTTTCACTGGAAGTGTGGCCAGGCACTGGAACAGGCTGACTAGGGAAGTGGTGGAATCACCATCCCTGGAAATGTTCAAAAGACAGGTGGATGCTGCATGTGGGGACATGGCTTACTGGTAAACACAGTGATCCATGGTTGGATAATTGGACTTGATGATCCCAAAGGTCTTTCCTATCATTAATGGTTGTATGGCAGCTGCGAAAAGTCAAATATATTATTTTAGAAAACTATCATAGTTGTACTTTCCATGGATCCACATCTGCGACTGGGAGCAGGGTTAGAGAAGGAGAAGAAAATATTTCAAAGGAAAAAAAACTGCACATTTGCTTTATAAGAGACCATATACTAAAATATCTGACATGTCCAGCATCCTGATTGCATCTACAAGTCAGTACAGACTCTCCTCTTTTCGATACTTGTTTCAACACGAAAATACTTCAAAGAAAGAAGGGTGAGAAAAAAAAAAACATGGTGAACAGTATACTGTTACAATTCAACGGTTACTAACAAATTAACTGTTTCTTTTTTCTTATTAATTTGCCCCTTTCCTTCTGCCTTTAAGAATACCAGATAAAGGCACAAAGAAAAGAGAAGGTTGATTGCTGTTTGACAAGAGGGTAGAGATCTCCATTTCCACAAGACTCTGCCTCTCAATTTTAACTGCAATTTTGAGTAAATCTGTATATTAATCTTCACACAGCTGTGCTGCAAATTTCAGAAATAAATACATCACTGAAAGAGCTTTGTAAAGTGGTATGGTTCTGAGACAATTGACCCACAGACCTTTCAGCACCTTGAAATTAGCCATCTTTGTGGCACATTTAATGTGCCACATTTACTTGCTGATATATTCTGTTAATACTACTAGGAAAAGACAGAATTAACTCATAGTTTTTGGATGCTTTATGCCATTGTTGGTTGTATAACTACCTTAAATAGCCAGCTTCACATGCCTGATCATTGATTAGCAGCTCCAGATAATTCGAATACAATACAGAGCATAGAATCACGCTGCAGGTTTACAAGAGATGCTTAATATAGTTTGCAGCGTAAATCTATGTCTCCTATCTGCCCTTCTCTTTCCCTGACTATAATCTAAACAGGAAGAATCTATGGCTTTCCTTTCATGCTCCTCTCCATATTTTTGCATTGGTGTTACTGAGCAGAAATGACATGTTACAGAACACCTTTACAGCACAAGAATCAACAGGAAGGATCATAAGCTCTATTTGTACATACTGGTTTCTTCAGGGAAAGACAGGAACATAAACACATACCTCAGTTCAGTATGTCTTGCATAGGCAGAACTAAATACAAAAAAACCATTTCTAAATACATGTGTAAAAAATCCCCACAGAATAATCTTTCTAGTCTATAGGAAAGACATAGCTGTGATCTATTTTGTAATACTTGCAAAGCATTTGCATTTACAGCAGTGAGAACTATGACAAAAGAAAACAGCACACTATTGCCTGTATCATAAACAGAACAGGATGCAGTAGGAACCTGGAGACGGAATTGGCTGGTATATACCGGTATGCTACAATGAAATAACAGAATGGTGTTTTGGAGAGAACATAAGACACAGAAGATGTACAGGCAGTCTAGGAGTTTCTGTAAAACCCAGGCTGATTCTAGTTTTCCACATCAGTCAATAAACTAACTTCACTAGGACTTCCCATCCCAGCAAGCTTAGCTATTTTCATAACATGAATACATCCAAACAGGAAATACAGTACTGGACTTTTAAAACAAAAACAACTGAAATTACTTAAACATGCAAATTACTGATGCTAGTTTATTCTTTACTAAGATTCCCATTTTCAATTAATTTGGCTGCTTCATATAATATTTTATGATTAACATAAAATTTCAAATATTAATTAAATTGTGGTTATACTTGCTCATTTGTTGTGGTCTGCAAGTTAGATCCTGTGAAGGCATTTACTTCTTCCACCTGAATTGCAGCAAGTCGAGGCTCCATCACATTTGTTATTTGAGTACAGTCATCATCTACCTGCAGAACACTGGTTTCTGAATTTAGCTGCTCTTCCTTGGTGTTAAGCTGTCTCTCATTTGGCACCAGAGGAATGGCAGGTTGTACCATTGATCCTGACAAGGCATTCAGAGGCACCACAAGCTCTACTGGCAGGACATCATTGCTCTCAGCTGCTGATGGATCGATGGAACAGGCATGACCCTGACACTCTAACTTGTCAGGCAATGGCTTTTTAACTTTAAGACTCTCAGAATGACTAGGGTACCTCAACAAATCACTGATGTCAACTTCACTAGTCTCTATATTCAGTTCAGTGAATACATCCATGAAAATCTTCCCTAGGGATGACAGTGAAAGATCCGTATCATTATTAAGGGAATGCTCTTTTACTGTGTTATCTGTGTCAATAATGGTCATGCAGGTGCTGTGGCAATAATCTAAAACACGTGGCATTGTATCTTCTGGCATCTGCTCCTCTTGAACTGTTATTATGTCTTCCACAGGATCATGAAGATAGAGGCTTATTTCTGGACAGCAATCTTCATTACTTAATTTTCGTGATATCTAAAAATTAAATTTAAAAGTTTACAAAAAAGAATAGAGCAACTCTTAATAAAAAGCATTTAACTAAAATTCACTTTAGAAGTCATCTCTCTTTCTTTATACATGTGTATATTTTATTATGAACTTTTGCAAAACCTGGAAGACTCAAAGCCTTCCTTCATATACTAACAAGAGTTAGACTGAGAGCTCAGTTTCAGAAGAAGTTTCAGCTTCAGCTGTTGACTTCTATAGCAGTGAAAATCCAGGGCAGAAGAGACTATATCTGTTTTAGTCAAAGATATTATGTCATTACCAATGGCAACAGCAAATAACCTGAAGGTGTTATAAGGCTTTAAAAGAAAGTCACCCAAAATTTCTGTCACACAGAAATAATGAGAGCAAACATATATTCACAATAACTTTTTGATTACATGTTTATGTGGATCCAATACAGATATGGAGGATTTGTGTCCCACAAACTTCAGTTCAAAACTTTAGGATTTTGAGAAGTTTGTATGGTGTGGTTTCCACACTGAGTACAGAGGACAAAATCATAACTGTTCTTGGAAAATTTGTACTGCTGGTTTTTTTAATAATTTTGAGCTACATTCAACAGACGCACCCATTCTTACACGAAGAAATTGCTTTTCTAATTTTTCCCCATCCTTGTCTTAAATGCTTCGCAGAAAAAAAAATATGATGCCTCCAGAGACCTAAATCATATTTTTTCTATATAACATTTCTATATAATAGTGTTTGTACTTAGTAATACTGGATCTAAGAAAATCTCTTTCAATGCATTTTTGGAGTCTTGCTGCCAGCAAGTGGCAATACCAGGCAATGCAAGAAACCTTTAACTACTGGTGACATGATTTGGATAAAGCTCACACACAACAAAGCAGTAAGGGCAGAAATCTGACTGCATACATCCAGGTTCAGTTCACAAGCTAGTATAAATCCTTGTTTCTTTCTTGAAAAATTATTCCCGTGCCAGCTGTTTCCTATCTTTTACATGTGCATCAAATTGTTTCTAAGTACTGATTACTTCTTACTTTGCTTTATTGAATTACATTTTATTTTTACACCACTTCTCTAATTCATCCAGACTTTAGTGATAACTTTCTTTACTTGAAGAAGTATGGTATAAGCAGCATGTATATGTTTTACAAATTTCCCAAGAAAAAGGCTCAATGCATGTGTCAAAGAGTGGGTGAAATTTTGCAAGACTCTAAAATCCCCAAAATCAACTGAAATTCAACCCTTAAATGTGACATGTTCACAAAACTCCAGACACAGAAGTCCAGGTGGGGTCCCACAAGAGCAGAGTAGAGAGTCCACCAGGATTCCAAAGTCCTTCTCTGGCAGAGCTATTTTCCTGTCAGCTAGTCCCCAACTGTACTGGTGCCTGAGGTTATTTCTCCCCAGATGCAGAACTTCTTGCATTTCCCCTTGATAAATTTAATGAGATTCCTCTCCTCCCAGTTTTCCTATCTTTTCAGGTCCCTATGAATGACAACACTACTGTCTGTTCTATCAGTCATTTCTTCCAGCACCATCTCTGAACTTGTTGAGGATACTGTGTGTTCCACTTTCCAGGCCACTAATGAAGACACTGAGCAGTATTGGCCCCACTATAGACAGACCAACCACAACAGAAATCAGTGCTGCTACATCATCAAAACCAAGAAAACTCAGCAAGACTAATTGTGAGGTGTCAGAACTCTATGCACAGATGGTAATTTACAGATTTTGTATTTTCAGGGACACAAAAAACCAAACTATTCAGTGACTCATTGCTGGTTGTCAAGGGGTCTGTCCTGACCTTGCTTCAAATCAATACATGGAAGCCTGTGATTGTCATTGGTTCATCTCACTAAAGATCCTTCTGCAGGACTCAGACCTTGCTTAGGGCCAACATCAGCCAATATCAAAAAGTAAAATCCACGGTAGTGATTATTTCCAGTCTTCTTACTCCAGGGTCCTAAAATATCTTCTCTGGAGATACTCCCAATGCATTCAATCTGCCTACTCTCCAGAGGTTATTAATAACAGGCAATCTCTGTTTCAAGACATTTAGAGTTTGTTCTATGGGACTAACCTTGTACAATAAGAATGTTTCATTTAATAAAGTTATAGTTTTATATTAATAGTTGTATATTTCCAGAAAAGAATACCCTTAGAGATTTCATTTTTCCCCCTTTGTTCTGCGATGGAATATGTCACCCTGTCATCACTCATATTTGCTGGAAGACATGAGCAATAAGGACAGCAAAAAAGAACAGCACTTTACTCTGATAAGGACAGAAGAATAGAACAGCACAGTCTTGGAGAACTAGATTAAGGATGTAACTTAGGCAAACAGAAGCCATACAAAACACAAACAGGATGTTAGCTCAGTTCTGCAAGCGTGATGAAGCAGAAGTTAAGTAAAACAATGATACTGTGCTTACTCAAAAGTAGGGGTCGAGGAATAGGCACCTAAAAAGAACATTGAAAACACCCAAAGAAGATGCCAAAGAACCACACAAAGACTTCTGATAAGGGGTGCAGCTATGTAGATGAGGTAATAGATGTACATCAAGTAAGAGGGATACTAATGAATGCGGGACTGGTATGTATGATAAAGCCTGTCCACCCGATGCTCAGAGCTCTCAATGGAGTGAAGGATCCTCCAAGTGACCACTGCTGCAGCAAAGAATGACTGCTCTCAAATACTCACAACTGTGTTAGAAAGTTACTATCTGGCCAATTTTGGTATCAATACTGGTCTCAAATCTGCCTTTGGTGAATTCTGCTAAGAACTGCTCTTCCCCTGACATAAACATCAAAAAGGATCCTTCAAAAATGTCAAGTAAAACTGATTTATATAGAACCCTAACTTTTTATTTGTAGGTACAAATCAATGGGACTAGATGACACAGTCATAATGATAGGACATCTGCGTTAAGCAGAGTCTTTCACAGCAGGAACTCTGCTAACTACCTATTTCTGACCACAAGTAAGACTCTCCCAAACAAAAAGACAGCTACAGATAACCTCTTCATCCTCAGAAATCATCCAAACGCACTGTCTGTCTCATAGCTTTCATTGGTGGGGAACATTTTAAGCTACTAAGTGTCTTTACTACTTTAGCTTATGTAACAGCCTTTATAGACTCTGTCTCATGATGATGTCCTTCCCACCTCACTTTCACTGCCATGCTTCTACCCTTGTGTACTGCAAGCTCAGCAACTACAGCTCTTACCAAAAAACCAGAAAATAAAGTTTAGCTTTAAAGTTGTTTTCAATGTGCTCAGTGTCAGTGTAAATAGCTACACGCTTGCTTACCTTTTCTTCTGAATCCTTTTGAAATCCATTCAATTCGATATCTAAATTTAGGAGAACAGAAAAATATTTGAGTTTTACTTTCCACTTCTGAAAGTTCTTATCATCTCTTTAAAAAATGGCATAATTTCCTAATTGAGGCTTAAGTTTCAAACCTTAAAAATTACTATCGTCATGTTCCCCTAATGAGAACTAACAATAAAATCTTTGGTTAGGCTCTGTTAGTCACCAAATAATATGCCAGCGCTATTTTGTCACATTTCATCACTGTAATTTAGAGTCCTGTGTTTCCAAAGACTATCAGCAGATGGAATTGCCACCCATTTCACATGACAAGACCTAGCCTCTGTCCTCTCTAATTACAGTGCAGTTAGACAATACTGTTAAAACAATCCAATACCTTACTGCCCCTGGACAGCAACGATCCCAAACCCCCTGATCTCATCACCTTGTTTCAACATTCATGTGACTCCCTGGCAATTTCCTAATCAGAAATAAAGTGAATGCTTTTCTGTTGGATTACCAAAAATAAACTCAAGTGGAAGACAGCAAAACAGATGGGTTAGTTCTGCACTTTTGGAAACACTGAGGAATGGAAGGACAACTTAAGTAGCAGTACACGCCATATGGACCAGAGGAACAGTAGCATTTTTGTTTCTCTTTTCTCACAGATGCCTTTGATTCTTGAGTATGTTAGAAAGAAGCAAGCAGGAACCCTCCATGAACTTTTTACCTTACACATCTTTAAGGTATTTAAGCATCATGTGGCCTGTAACCCTTATCAGAAAACTCCACAGCAATGAAATAACTTTAATTTTGATACATACTACTGGCTTGAGAATACAGTTATTTCTTCCAACAATCCTAACACAATACTTACAAAAACAGAACTTGCAGTCCATGACTATAAAAACTGAACAATTGTTGTAAAAAACACATATAGTCAGATTCTGCATAAACTTAAAAGGATACTCACCTTCAGCTTATAAAATTATTTTCTCAAATGATTTTGCCTCAGCTGGAGCAACTCCTAGTTTTGTACAAATACAACATACCTACAGAATCATTTTGCTGTTCCTCTGCTGCAGAATTTAATGAAAAATGAGGCATAGGTGGTGAATGGTTTATCCAATCCCTAGGATTAAATAATACAATAAAAAAATTCTTAAAGAATTGCAATCTGCTCATCTTAGGAACATTTTTACAGTACTCTGAATTGGCTGCTATCTGTGGAAACAGCTGCAGTTATTTTAGAGGTCCTTTCTTTGCAAGGACATGCAATAAATAAAACTTCTGGATTTCCTATGTGGAGCTAGCAATGTTTGCACATTTGTTCTCTAAGTGAAAAAACTGGCTTTCTCTATTCTTTATTACTTCCTTCTATATTTCTGTTATAAATCTATCTTCTGCTGAAAACTTTCCATAGTTTCCAGGAACAAAAAGCCGAATATTATTTATTACAAGTTTTTATTCATTTAATGGTTTTCCCCAAGTTCTGTTACTCTTTTTGGTTATCTTCTTAAACCATTTAAAGTAGGACCATCAACAAAAATAAATCCAAGTACCACTTGGTCCACACTGGACACTGAACTACTGGCAACATAAATACAGATCCTTCACTAAGCAAACAAGAAAACTGTTTTTCAACAGTTTTCAAACAGTACTGCCACTGTTTCTCAATAGAACACTGGGAATAAAATAACATACAAATGCAAGTATAACAGGATTATTTAATTACAGTATGCCTGACTGGAATTCCCACATGATGTACTATACTCACTTCAGTAGGGATTGAGACTGCTCAGATGTGTATGCCTCTTGAAGTACCTGAAAGAAGAAAAAACATAACTAGTTAGTAAGTGCTTAACTGTTTATTTTCTCAGTTTAATTGCACACTTATCTTCTTCCTTCTGTAACTTAGTTGGGAAATGGAATTCTTAGATCCAATTATTACATACATTACTACTAAGAAACAAAAGCATTCCACTTAAACCTTTTTTTTACTTGTACTATTTGACAAAAATGTTGAAAAATAAATCAAGACTATAGAATAAAACATTCACCCACACGGAAAACAAACTGTTGCAACAAAGATACAATTGCTCCAAACGTAAGATGTTTTATACACCAAAGGACCAAAACACAATGTTTTAATTTCAACTCACAGTTTCAATCTTTCTTTGATAACTTTTTTCATTAAATGAGACAGCGTGCTGCTCCAAAGACTGTGATGTTTAGTTTATTGCTCTCAATATCCCTATAAATTCCATATTTAGGGAACTTCAAGACTTGCATATCAGCCAATTCTGGCAGGGCTGCCACAAACCAACACAGGAAAGAGCAGGTGGGTAAGGAGAGCACTGATGTCACAGTAGGAGCCAAATTCCAACTCCTTATTACAAAGATCTTGGATCTCTTTTTCATACCTTTGCCAATAATGCAGAGATCTCCCTCAGCATGGAAAAAGAAGCCTTTATAGAAAGTCTCAGGCAAACTAGGAATGATTAAGATAGTCAAGTGAACTGCAGAATGGTTCTCACACCATTTAGCTAAGACTGAGTATTACTAGTGGACTATGCACACAGTGGCTGCAATTTTAAAATTAATCACTGACTTACAGTGGACAACATTAACAGCACTAGACAACTCTAAGAACACCCTGGAGAGGACACTATGTGACAATTTCTCTGGCTTACACTAGGTACTAGCCACACAGGAAAAACAAACACCTTAACAATTGCTTTAAGAGCAGGACACAGGACTGCTAAAAGGCTCCCTGGAACAGAACAGATTCTTTAGTTTGCGCAACAATCATTGACTGATGTAATTCCAAAACATGGCAATGAGATAGTTCGCAGAAAGTTATTTATTTGCTTACACAGACCCTTCAGGCGAATCAGCCTGAATACTTATACAGAACATTACCCAGAGATCAAGCAAGGTCAGGACAACACCAGAGCAGCTACTAAACCTCTCTAACTGGCTAACATTGCTCAGAGAGGTGCTTTAAAACATCAGCTAACTAATGCTACAACTCGGATACAGACGCTGTTTTGTCTGCTAAAAAATTAGGTTCTAAGCGAAATCAGTGTATTGGTCACTGGTTGAGAGATCTTCTCAAACCATATACATTACACAAACTGTATTTCTGGCCACTGACTGAATGCTGGGATCAGTATTTCATCCTGCCCTCATTTTTAGTGAAGAAATTCCTGCAAAATCTCAGTATTTTTTCTCACTTGAGCACTTATTTATATATGAGGGGACTCTGGATGTTTTCCAAAAAAAGACTAATGCTTAAAAGCTGTTAGGTGTTACCTAACAACTTCTGGTGTCCTTCACCAAACAGTGTAAGAAAAAAAAATATAAAAAAGGGGAAAGCACAAACTTAAAACTATTACATCTGTCTGAACAAGCTGTAGAATACCATGTTAACAGATAATGAAAATGATTTGTTGAAAAGAACCTGGATCCTACAAAATCTGTATATATGTCTACTGCATCTCTTGTAGATGAAAATTCTTAAATAAAATTTTTCTTTAGGGAATCAAAGACAGGACTGCATATCATAAGTCTCCCACAACCCATCTGAAGTACAAAGAAAGCTAAGACTCTCTGGAACAACTGGAACAGACGATACTTTTCCTAAAAACATTCACAGCCATTTACTCTGCATGAGCCTCATATCCAATCACATGCTGTGATCATATATGCTGTATTCATACATGATAATTTCTGAGGACAAACCAGAAGGAAAGCTTCTATAATAGCACATTCCATGTTGGCTGTAGAAGTGGTTGAAAAGCCACATTGTTTCTATTTACACATGTGGGTATCAAAGACCACAGGCCAAGATCACTCCTTACAGTATTTGGTAAAAACTTAAAAATTTAAACTGTCCCCAGCTGTGCATGACCAAGCTGCCAGTGTCTTGCTATACGGGTTTCACCAAAACAAAACATACTAAGACTATTTGGTGAAAAATACTAGGTTTCTTTGCTTTTCTGACTTTTTCTTTAGTGGACTAGGCATTTGTCCTTGGACTTGGGAATGGCTAATCTGGTGAGAACCAGGAAGCCAAAGGCCAGGGTTAAGAAGCAGCTAGTGAGATCATCTCCCAGAGGGGAAAGGGAAAGAGCAAAAGTGCACTACTATCATTCCCTTCATCCTTAGAAAATCACAATAAACTTCAGTCAAGACAACCCTCAGACACTCAAGGAGCAAAATAAAGTTATGGAGAAAAATTTCGGAAATAACAGCATCTTTTGGATTTTGTTCACTGTTTCTCACACTGTCAGTTGAGACAAATTTATTTTCAATTCTAGAATGAGCTGTAAAACATTCACTTCAGCAAAAAGCATGTCTTTTTTCAATGTACCTTTTGTCATCTAGGAAGCAGTCTAGCTCTTTTTAGAAAACTCTCTTTTACCAGAATAAGGAGACTGTAGGCTTTGGACTGGTGAATCCAGCTAAAGACAGTGTAACAGTCACAGTTAAAAGCAGAGAACCTGTTTGTCTCTAATTGTTTCATGACCCTGCCATATGTAGGTGGAAAGCTAATTGCTCAACTGAATAGAAGTTTATGGGCAAGCTACCAACCATGGTAAATACATTAAAAGGTAGGCTAATTAGCAGATTAGGGAATGCAGAATTGTCCACAGAGTAAATTAATTACCCCATCATCATACAAGCAGACAATTTATTCTGCATTTTGGATTGTTATCTCTTTCCTTTGGAAAGAAGCAATTGGTCAATCATTGGACCACAGCTAATTTAATATTGAGTAACCCAGGGTGTATTCTAGCACAGTCAACCCAGATGATTACCCTTCAGCTCCTGAAAGGGACATATTAAAAAGTCTGTGCTCCACAACTTTTTCATCTTCATCCTAGGCTTGTTCCCCAAATTTAAAGGGTTATAATCTCGTGAAACACCAGAGAAGACACTTTGATACATTCCTGCAGACTCTGTGCTAAGTTCAATTCAGCTATAGCCACCAGAGCTCCTCAAGGGGATCCCCAGCGGGTTTATCAATAATTAATCATTAAAAATGCTTAGAGAAGACATTACCGTTGGTGGACTTACTGGGTTTGTCTGTTCTGCCTTATGATAATATGTGGGGTCACCAAATTTCTGTATAAAACAGATTTCTGGAGAAAAAGTTCCTAGGAAAAAAAAAATCCTTAGTAATTAAAATTTTGATTGTTTTAATTTCTGTGTAATATTCCATGATTCCATAATTTTTTACATAACTCAGTAACTGAGCTACATGCATCAAAACTTCTGATATGTAATGGATTCGACTGGC
The DNA here is from genome assembly GCF_028551555.1 of Melozone crissalis. NCBI lineage: Eukaryota > Metazoa > Chordata > Aves > Passeriformes > Passerellidae > Melozone > Melozone crissalis. The sequence continues at coordinate 49,469,717 of NW_026535783.1, forward strand.
TACATAGTCTATCACACTAGATTTTGAATCTACACGAATGAAATAGAAATTAATAAAACAAGCCAGCAGTGGAAATTTATTTCACTTAGTGTTCCATAACCATCCCTGATTTTTCATTGGAGATTACATCTTTCCCATTATTTTTTAAACTAATAACTGCAATTTTGGTAACCTGCCTGATCCATATGACTAAAATATACTCCTAAATGGCATCATTTCTTTAATGACCATACAAATGAAGATCTTCTCTCAAAAAAAGTTTAAAAAGAGAGAAACCCTTAAGTTTGGATCCTATGCTTGAAAACTAAGGTGTTGCTACTGACACTAACAAAACACCAATCAAATTAATATTTATACTGTGCATCTCATCACCAAATTATTACTATACAAGTATGCACAAAACTGTGAATGATGAAATTCTAATTCAAACTTCCTAAATATAATATGATGCAGGCAGAATGCTAAAAATATCACAATCTATTACAGTTGCAGAGACATATCTCACCACTCAACTGCCAGATAAGTTCCCACTCCACAAACTAAACACAGTCAAACAGACATGTCCCATGTATGTTGAACGTTGCAAGGATTTATTTCCAGTGGACTACCACAGGGAAGTTCAAAATGAGATGATTCTGCCCTCTTTAATTAAGATCATTAAGCGACTATAAAAGGTTCAGCATTAGGAAATCACAGCCATTGGAGTTTTGGCAGATTTCAATGGGCTGAAAGTAAGATTTGTATTAACTCAGGGCAGGTTGATAAAAAATTATGGCTTGCTCAGATCTTCAAACTGGCAAAAAGAGGAACACAACCAAATCTAGAAGAACACCATATGTCATTTAAAGTATTCCCAGTCTGAAATATCACTGAAATAAAACCTATAGGATGCAAGTCAAATGGAACATATAAAAATGTCAAGGAAGTAATATTAAACTATTATGTCACTAAAATATGCTTGCTCATGTAGCCTGCTCTACAGGAGTTATTATGGAATATTTTAAGATCTTAAATGAGTGTGCATTCATTCATGCTGAAAGTATTTAATGATACACTAAACACAATGCACTGAAATATCCCTACTCAAACTTTTTATGTTAAAAAGAAACTCACAGTTTTTATGTTAAAGAGAACAGATATACTAACAATATTACTGGGGTTTTAAAAATGCCATAAGCAGCTAGAGTTACATACAACTGTTATGCATATAGAATCCATTTATTTTATTCTGCACAAACACATACACAAAAATGCATTCATATAAATAAAAGCAATATCTCTATATATAGCTCCAACACTTCTCAAACCAGGGATTCTCAGTCACAGTGCACAGGAAGAACACAGAGAACTCAAGAGCAAACCTGATCAAATACTAAAAATATGCTGAAGAATCTTTTAAAATATGATTTTAATTAGGAATTAGGAATATAATCAAAGAGCACACAGTTCTAAATATGAACTTCATGCAACACCCAAGTTTAAACATGGACTCAAGCAAAATCCAAAGCAACAGTTTAAACACAGACTGAAAAAAGAATCTGTCGTACCTTTACTGATACTTATCTCAGTTGTTAAAGCAATATTCTTGTTAAGAAAAGCCAACCTTTGCAAAACAAATAAAACAAAAGGTCGTTAAGGAGCTTCAAGCATTACAGTCCTATAAACTCAAAGGGCATCTCCGAGCACCCGTCCCAACCTCTGCCGTGGGGACACACCTAGGAGAACTCTGACACAAACAGTAAAAAACCCCAAACTCAAGGCATGTAATGTGATTTTCTGCATAGAAAACCATAACTAGGGAGGCACCTCGCTGCTTCAAGTATTTCCAAGAACTACCGTGTCACAAAGCCATCATAAAGGTCTGCGTGTGGTTTCAAATCCTTGCCACTTCTTAAAGGATACAAGAGATAATGCCATGAAAATGACATCAAGGCAAAGTTGCAAGGAAATAGAATTAGCACAAACTGCATTTAATAGTGCTTATTTTCTCAGAGTTGTTTTCTGGGACATTTCACTTCTTCTGACTAAAATGTTAATAAAATGGTGGGTCCGGCGACATAAGCCCCGAGGCACAACAGGTGTATGAGAATAGACGGAGCTATTTGCAGAGCTACGAAATGCTGGGTCCAGGAGCATATAAAACGGCTCTGAACAGAGCGGAGAAAACAAAAAACAAAAGAAAACAAATAAAAAAGAAGGGGAGAGGGAGAGGGAGAGGGAGAGGGAGAGAAGAGAAGAGAAGAGAAGAGAAGAGAAGAGAAGAGAAGAGAAGAGAAGAGAAGAGAAGAGAAGAGAAGAGAAAAGAGAAGAGAGAAGACTCTCAGCTCGGGAGCGGCCCCCTCAGCTGCCGCCACCCTCACACACGTAGGTGAGCAGGTGCCGCTCCCAGCCACACCGCGTTACCACCTCCTCCTACGGAACTCCTCTTCCTCTACATCGCTCTCCGGCACAGAGCCCTCCACGACAGTCTCGTCGCTGTCCGTGTCGCTGTCGCCGCCGCTCCCGCGGCGCTCCATGGTGCGGCCGCTCCGCTCCGCCGGCACCTCCTCAGGCAGTCGCCCTCCCGCCTCAGCGGCGGCCGCCATCTTGTGGCCGGGCCCTCTCTGCCCCTCGGGTGGCACCAAGCTCGCCAGAACCGCAGTCCCAGCACACATCGTGCTGTGTGTGATCAGATGGGACTCACTTCTCCGAGTGTGTGCGCTTCTGACGTTGGGATCTCAAGAGTCAGAAACTGTCACTTGCCCAGAGAGTTACAGAGAGTGAAAAGGGGGTTGTGAAACGGTGTCTTATCAGTCAAAAAGGCCAGACAGCCTCAAAGCGGGGACTCTGAATGAAGGATTAATTGGGCTTTGACTGTATAGTCTGGGGTCTTAGAATCTGAGAATGTTAAGGGGTTGGAAGGGACCTTAAAATTCATCTAGGCTCAATCCCCTCTGCCATGGGCAGGGACACCTCCCACTAGAACAGGTTGCTCAGGGCCTTGTCCAGCCTGGCTTTGAACACAGCCAGCGTTGGAGCATCCACAGCCTCCCTGGGCAACCTGTTCCAATGTCTCACCACCCTCACAGGAACTCTTTCTTCCTAATGTTTAACCTAAATTCCCCTTCCATCAATTTGTACCCATTTCTCCTTGTACTGTTACTACAGGTCCTGAGAGTTCCTGTTGAGTTGTTGGCTACTGCTGTGCCTCTTGTCACCTGGCTGGTGCTGCAGGTGCAGTTTGTATGCGATGGATCAGTGCCAATTCACGGGCTCTTAAGTCTCACAGTGAGAGATTTCGACCAGTAACTCACGAACTACCATCTCAAGAAACCCACCTACTTGAAAATGGTGAGCATGCAGAAACATTAGCATGAGAAACAAGAGAATCATTCAATTTATTCAAGGTAGAATACTAATTAAAAAGAGAACTAAGTAACTTGTACCCAAATTATCTGTGATTTATATGTTTCTTTTATATATATATATATATATATTTATTGCAAATTTTCAAGGATTGGCTTGCTTTATCTGTGGAAAACTTCACCATGTACCCTGCACAGAATAAGCAATGTCTCCTTTCTAAACTACGCTCTGCATCTGTGTTTAGAGATGGCAACACTTCTCTGCCATGGTTAAGTAGCTTACTTCATTGCTACCAAGGAATGGTTTGTGTCCTCATGAGCGGGAACAAGTTTGAGATAACCAAATTATTAGTTGACAGTATTTTCAGCATTTGCAGTAGCACTCTTCAGTGGTCGTCTGCCAATTACAACAAGGTTTTCCTCAGGCAGAGCTGCTCTCGCTCAGCTTTGCCTGCCATCTCCTGGGCAGGGGGGCAGCGCTGCCCCCAAGGCCACTCCAGCACATGGCCAGGCTGGAGGCAGGCCACCGCCAGAGCTGCAGATGTGAGAATTCAATGTCAGCACAGGTGGTAACATGTACTCGTAGAGTCTACAGACCCCAAATCACCGTAGTGATGCCTGCTCCCAGTGACCTTGGTGAAATAGAATTTTTATTATTTGCTAAATCACGTGTATGGAAAAAGTGGGAAACAGAGCAGAAATACGAAAGGACATCTTAAATGATATGTGAATTGCATATAATTGTTGAAACTGTATGAATTGCTGTTTTGCTTTGGCTTAGTCATATGCATATGCAGTTACAGCAATTGGTGCACATATTAAAGAGTCCAGAAATCTCATTGCTAATACTTTACACTTTTCAGCTAATGAAGGTGAGATACTGAAAAAAACACTAAAGAAGCTATCAGGGGAGATGGATATGCAGCAGTAAATTATTAAGATTTAGGAACATCATACCGGAGACGAGAATGAAAAGCGTATTTACAGGTCAAAAGAGATGGCACGATTTCATCACTCACAAATACTTTGGGTGGAGTTCTTCGGAAACCTTTTCATCAGCACTTCCTTTTTTGAGGTTCACATTAATGTTTCAGGGCCCAGTGCCATGTGGAGCTACTAGAAATATTTCCAAGTGAGGTGGCACATGTAAGACAGAGTCTGGGGAAAGCCGGGGCGCAGATCATGCACCGCCAAACCGCTGCAGGTATTTGTATTGCAGTTGAACATGCTCAGCCCCAGGAACACGGAACGGCCCCTGCCACTCTGCAGTGCTGTTTTACAGCCCCGTGACTCGGTGCCCAGGAGAACCACACAATCGCTAGAGATGGAATGGACCTCGGGAGACCATCTAAAGACCACCTAGCACAGATTACACACCAACGCCTCCTGGTGGGTCTCTCAGAGCTTCCTATGCTTCGTGAACCAAAACCTGCACTTCCTCTCTTGCCGAAAGCCACAAATATAAATATATTACTTTGCCTTTGCCTTCCTCCCACCACTTCCCCAGGGAGTCAGGGGCACCGTTGTTTCCCAAAAACAGGAGCTGGGAATGTACACGCTTTCCATGCCTCAGCAAAGCGCGGTAAAACCGGGCGGTATCGGAGGCGTGCAGGGGAGCTCGCTCTGGCTCTGGCTTTGTCCCCAGACCCAGACTCGCCCCCAGCCCGAGCGCGGCGGCGGGGCGCGCCCTGAGCGCGGCCCGGGGCGGGCCCGGGAGGTGGCGGCAGCGCTTCCCAAGCCGCCCAATCAGAGGGCGCAGGGCGGGGAGCGCGGCGCCCCATTGGCGGGCGGCCGATGGCGCGATGGCGTGTTCGCCGCTCCTGATGGCGCGTGGGGCCGCGCGGCGCTCGCCGGGCCGTTGCCGCGGCGATTCGGCGGGTGACGCGCGCGGGCGGGGCGTGCCGCGCGCTCGCCATTGGCCGCGCGATCGGGCGATGGCGGCGCCGGCGTGTCCTTGCGCGGCGGGGCGGGGCGGGGCGGGGCGCGGCGCGGCGCGGGGCCGGCGGGACGGCGCGGGGCCGGCGGCGCAGTCCGGGGCGCGGCGGGACGGAGCGGGGAGCGCGGCTGCAGCGCGGCGGTGAGCGGGGACCCGCGGGGCTGCGGGTGGGGGGGGGGCGCGTGGGGCTGGCAACACGCGTCCGCCGTGCCCGGCGGCGGGCTCCGGGCCCGAGTGCCTGTTCGGAAAGGCGGCGTCGCTATCGTCGCACGTAGGGAGTGGCGGCCGCTGTGCTTCACCGCCGCCCTGGGTGGCGTGCGGGGGATGCCCGTGTCGCTGTCCCGTTACCCTCCTGGCGCCGTCGGGCTGCCCGCGTTTCGCCTGTTCGACAAAAACTGCCTCTCTGGCAGGGCTCTGTGCTGTCGTGTGCGCTCCGGGTGAGCTCCGCACAGGTTTTCTGTGGGCTGCTATTGCCGCTTGGCTCCTGTAGGTACTGCTGAGTCAGATAGCAGGAGATGGGAAATTAGTGCTGATCGAATAGATGGTGTTGCAGAGGATTGCTCTGAGGTTAGTGAGAGCTGTGTAACAAACCTTAAGAATTTAAGAGGTAAGTCGTGCTGTTACGTGGGTGGTAATTGCTCTAAACGTTTACATACAACCGGTCTAGTTTGCTTTTTACACTCTGGTTCATTTTTGAGGGAGTCACGTTTGGGGTTTGTCCATATTTTGCATTCTCAAAATGGATTGAGCTTTTACTCTCAAAATGGATTGCTTTATTTTCTAGTCTCCTAGGAATTTTTAATTGAAAACAAAGGCAAACAGAATTTATAAAGCATCCCTTTTAAACCACCATTTTGAAAATCAATATAATTACAAAGACGTTAAATTTAGGTTTATATTTAATGTTATGTCTTGCTAATTCCAAGCGGCAAGTCAGTGTGTGTGTATAAATATTTTAAACAGAAATACCAGCTGATGTTATGCATTGAATTTTTTTTAGAGTACTGTAGTGCAGAATCACTATGTGAAATCATCAATATTTTCTAGAAGTGTCAACTGCATAGTAGAAAGCATCCTGTGCTTTGGGCAGGTTAAATAAACACAAAAACTTTAAAGAATCATTTTGCGTTTGGACTTAGTATCACTTAGTTAACCCCAAGATGAGTGATGAGGCATCCTGTATTTCAGGATAGCAGCAGTTAATAATACTAATAAGATACTATGGATCATTATTTTAATAAATGAATTAATGCATTCCCCCACACACAATTAATTATATGAAGCCATTTTACTTTTGCCATTTTTGTTTAGAAATAGGAAAAACAATTTCTCAATAAAAGATTCTGAAATCTTTTGTTTTTTGATTGTCGGATAATCATTCCAAAATGAAACAGGTGAAGTAGTTGTGTTAGCAGTATTACTAGGTTCAGGACTGGTAGAACTCTGTAAAGTCATGTAGTAACTGCTAGTTATGATTTTCCTGAAATAGAGTGGTATTCAAAATTACTTGTGTTTTCAGAGGATGTTGTGATGCCTTTTCTATTTTTTGTGTTGTTTCAAAATCTTCAGCACAGGTATTCTTCTGGCTGGGTTTTATTTTAGTTTTCCTAATCAAAATGTACCTTCCATTGTGCTGAGGAGAAATTACAATACCAGTGTGAAACAGTTTTGCAAGAATTGCATAAATTTACAGAACAGAATGAAGTGTATACGATATAGAGAAAAAGAAGGAATAATGTCAACTTTAAAAGGAGGGGGTTCGTTTTTTATTTTATTTGAAGAAAGCCATTCAGTTAGGAAATTAAATAATTTGTTCTTAAGGAAGGCAATCTTCTCAATTATTTTCCAAGTTTGGCTCTACGAGCCACAAATATCCTGTCACACCATCACTGTGGAAGGATAAAGAAAAATAAATAATTGCTGTTGGTGCTCATGTGATTCAGATTGGTATTGGTAGGAAACCAAGATGATTCTGGTATCTTCAGGAGTACTTGGGCAGATAGATTTGCCTGTCTGTTATTTTCTCCATTGAATGTCGGCTTCATTTTTGATGTCCAAGCAAGTAAGTAATATCAAAAGTCCTATGGATGGATTGTTGCATTTAGGACAGCACAAATGGATTTTTTCATCGTCTTTGAGGTGGTGGTATGTAGACCCCTCAGGCCTCCATGGAAATCTTGCAGTACTAGATTGGTCCATGTAAATTGCAGGCTGTCTCTGTTAGCCAGGCTATTAAGCATTTTTTAAACTTTACAGTCAGTTTTGTAAGCTGTTGTTTTTGTGCAGTGAGGAAAGGAAGGTCCAGTTACTAATGTATGTGAGAATGTTATGACAATTTATTTCTATGGTATAAAACATAAGTAAAGATCTTTGGCAGACTTGCATAAAGAAACAACGCAGAGCATATAGACCAGGATGCGGTCTGAAGGACGTGTTGAACATTCATATTGTTAGTTATGAGAAGGACAGCTGTGAAAATTCCTGGTAAACGTTTGTTATCTGTTGGAAGCAGAGGGATGATGAAATGCACCATTAAACAGGGAATAGTAAATGTAGAAGAGAACTGCCACAATACTGTTATGTGAGGACTTGCATGCTTTAGATGAAGAAGGAATACTTTTGAATTGTAATTAGTTTGTATCACAGGATGATATTGAACGGAAAGTAGAGAAGACTCAGTCAGAAGCATAACATTGCAATTCCTGCTGTTGAGTATTACCAGTAGTGGTTAATTGATAATTTTTATAGCTCATCAGTATTTTTGACAGGAAGAATGAGTACAGAGAAACGAAGAATTTACTGAGTGCTTACATAAAAGGTAAAAACAAGGATTTTGAGTCAAAGCAGTATCAAAATTGTGTGATAGGAAGATTTTGAGAGATCTTGTGAGACTGGTGAGGCCTTACTGTTAGAATCACAGAATCTTCTGATGTGGAGGGACCCACAAAAGTCATTGAGTTCAGCTGTTGAATGAATGCCCTTTATTGAGATTGAACCCTCAACCTTGGCTTTACTAGCACCCTACTCTAATGGATGACCTAATCCCAGTGGCAAAGGCCATGAAGAAACTAGGAAGATGGGTAGTACAACAAAAAAGGTTGAGAAGACAGGAGGAGATCACGCACAATATTTTAGAATATTAGAAATAAATATGTTTTACATGGATGATTGTAGGAAAGGTAAAGATTAGTTTCTTTACACTTCTCTGTCTTAAGTGGTTTTGCTTTTATTTCCTGAAGGATGTCTTGCAGGAAAGTGTAGAGGTGTATCTTTTTTCACTGAATCTTGTACTCATATGAAGTATTCCTTTGCTGCAGGTTTGCAAAGTATAGAGAAACAGCCTTGAAAATGCTGTCCAGACTCTTCCGAATGCATGGCCTTTTTGTAGCCTCTCATCCATGGGAAGTCATTGTGGGAACAGTGACTCTCACTATCTGCATGATGTCTATGAAGATGTTCACTGGGAATGATAAGATCTGTGGCTGGAATTATGAGTGCCCCAAAGTTGAAGAAGTAAGGGTTTAAAATAATTTATTTGGTGTAAGGATTTAAAATAATTTTCATTGTTGTTAATCAGTCCATCCAGGGTTTTCTATAGAATATGATCAAGCTGTGATATATTAGGAGTAAAGTAGCTGTGGAGAAGCTTCTTCATGGCCTTTTCTTATTTTGGTTGGCAAAACTGTATGCAAACAGTGATGCAATGACCAAGCATTTTAGCATTTTTAGTTTTTAAGGCAAGACTAACAGTGATATTTATTTTATTCTGGAACTTAACTTTTAATGCAGCTTTACAATGAACACAACATTTCACAACATTTCCCATAGTGCAAAAGCTAACTAAATTGCTTTGTATTTCATACAGGATGTTCTGAGCAGTGACATCATCATCCTGACAATCACACGCTGCATAGCAATTCTTTATATATATTTCCAGTTTCAGAACCTAAGGCAGCTTGGATCAAAATACATTTTAGGTATTTTATCTGATTTTTGTATTTGCTGTATGTGTTTTAATTGTGAGGGACGTGGTTTACCTAAATTGGTAACAAATACTAACCTTTTAATCCTTATGTTCACAACAGCATTATTTTAATTATTTTCTAGATAGCAGAAAAAGTTTTTTGCACGTATCAAAGTACTGTTTTTTGGGGGGGGGGAAGGTTGTGTAGGATTATATAAACACTGAAAATGTCATTCTTGAAATAACTGTTTATTATGTGAAATACTTAAAATTGTAGAGCTGTTTAAGATTTTACTTAAGATTTATGGCTTTTATTTGAGTCTTACTTTGAATGCATTACAAATTTTAGATTTTATTGTCTATAAGAAATAGCTTCTTCAGTTTGAGTCTCAAATGCTGTTAGTGCACTGATACGGGAATTATCATTCATTGTCATGATTCATCTAAAAGTGGGAGAATTTTGGGTTTTTTTCCTTTTCCTCTTCCTATATATAGGCAAAAAAATTCCTATTCTCTTGTTTTTTTAAGGTATTGCTGGCCTCTTCACAATCTTCTCAAGTTTTGTTTTTAGTACAGTGGTAATTCACTTCTTGGATAAAGAATTGACAGGTTTAAAGTAAGTAATGAATTGTTATTCTGGATTTCATGCTTATATTTTTTTTTCCTGTACCATAAACCTTGAATTTTAACATATGCCTCTGTTTTTTTCAGTGAAGCTTTGCCATTCTTCCTGCTTCTGATTGATTTGTCAAGAGCAAGTGCATTAGCCAAATTTGCGCTCAGTTCCAACTCACAGGTCAGGCAGGGGAGGTATTTTTAAGGATTTTTTGGTTGTTTGTGCTTTGCTTTGGGATTTTTGTTTGTTTGTCTTGCAATGGTGATTTTTAATTTAATGTTCAGAATAGAGTATTGTCCCATGTCAGGTGATTAGAACCTAGGTGAGCTTGAGGGCCCCTTTCAAGACAAGTCATTTTATAATTGTATAAGTAATCCAAGTGGAGAGACACACAGGCAAATAATGTCTTGGGGATACATAAATAACAAAAGGATCAAATTCTATCCAGATTCTCTGTTCTCTTGTCTTCAAGCCAGATCAGTGTTCAAGTGAATAGTAATATGGTAAAACTAGTGTGCACAGCCGTGGGCATTGTTAATTGTATGTATGAGCATGACTTCATTAAATTGGAACTTTAAACCAGCAATGCTTACAGCTCTTCCAAGGAGGCTCAAGTTCCTAAACAAAGTCTTCCTTAAAATGGTTACTGATAGTGAAATAGTTAATTTCTAGGACTCAGGAACAGTATCTAAAGACACATCCAATGTTACACTGTTACTACAAAAAGAAGCATAATTTTAGGCCAAATGTTAGCCGAACGAACGTAGCATATGTGCAGACAAGAACATCCATACTCCAATACATTTAACACAACACATTAGGAGAGATTGACAGGATATCTTGCTTGTTGTACCTGGTAATGTTTGTTTCCTAATAGTCCAAATTCTGAACTAAGAGTATATTAACTGGGATTACTTTGTGCTTACAAAATACTGTACATGGCATTTACACATACTAATTGTGGCAAACATTGTGTTGTATTTGAATTTGGTGTATATTACAATGTACAGTTTCTATATATGCAATATAATGTGTTCTGTATTATTTATGATTAATGCAGGTTCGGAATTTTTTATTAATTTTAAGAGAATATTTTACAAATAGGTTTCTTCTACAGTTTTTTCCCCCCTGCTGCCCTAAAAATACCATCACCAGGAAAACAGCAGCAAGCTCTCTAGAGTTTATCATGCCTGCTTTCTGGAGGAAATCCTTTTCTCCCCATCAGAAAGCTTTAGTGCCTTTTGTGACCTCTTTTCTATCAGCTGAGTCTACAGAGTTAAATATAAAATACTAAAGTAGTAGTAGTTGAAGTACAGATGTGTGATTGTAAGAAATTTTGAAATCCATGACACAAATGCCTTCTATCATGTCTTCAGATTTAGAAGTGGTGTCCTTTTGAATTTGCTGCAATTAATGTCTCTGCCCATCAATGTTGTAGAAGCTTAGAATACTGATGAGGCAAAGGTAGAGAAATTAGTAAAAATAAAATAATTTTGTGTCAATAGTGAAAGTATAATTACTTAGAGGAAATAGAATAGATTCTCTGTACACTTTCTCATAATAGTTCATTTTCAATAAATGTTTTAGAAGGCCTTCCCACCATAATACTACTCTGTTTACTAGTCATGTTATGTATAACTTAGTTTGGTTTTTGTCTTCATGTTAATGGACAGAAATCTTTCTTTCTAGGATGAAGTACGAGAAAATATTTCACGTGGGATGGCAATATTAGGCCCTACGTTTACCCTGGATGCACTTGTGGAGTGCCTTGTAATTGGTGTTGGTACCATGTCAGGTGAGCCATAAAGTGTAAGGGTCTAAATATTTCCAGTTAAAAAAGACCTTTTGAGAGACATTAGAGTATGGAAAGTTTCAAATAATAGGTGTTAGCCATGAGAGTGGAGCAACTTAATCTATTTATTTATCTATCTATCTCCTAATTAGCTTATTTTACTGGTTACTGCAAATATGAATAATATATACATGCTGAACCAAAGTTTTAAATACTAGTAATGGCTTTCCTTGAGCATTGTGAAGTAGGAATGAACATCTGTGCAGCTGCTTTCATAAGATTTGGTTTGGGTTTTTTTCAACTACACTGCATACCTCAACAGCATCTTCTAGCACTTGCTCTTCAAATAATTTCACTCCTTTCAGGGTATCGTGTATTAATAAGCTGTTTTCTTCTTTATATCTTAGGGATAAAAACTCATTTTGGTGCTGTATATAGTTTTTTAAAACCAATTTATCCTGTTAGCTCTTTGATCCTTACTAAGGATCAAATACTGCATGTGCACCATGCATAGCGTGGCTTTTTCTGGATACTTTTGAAGAAGTAGGTGGGGTGTATACTGTTACTTCTTGTCTGAACATCCCATGTTTGAAAAGGGAGTTCAGTACATAGTGTTGGCTAATTTTTTTTTTGCTCAAATGAGTAAGGAGTTTCAAGCTTTCATGATGAAGTTTAAAATCTTGGTGAACTTCATTTGTATTCATTTAGAATTACACCTTGAAATACTTTTCTGTCACTACCTAAATACATATTGTGCTTAGAATAAGCCAATGCACAATGAGTAGGCCTTAAGATGCTTGTTTTTAATTAATCTCGATAGTTCCTTCTGTAATCAGCAATGTCAGTTTAATGATTTCTTTCTTAGTCCAGCAGCACTTACTCAGCTATAGCTAATTGCATATTCAAATGTAAAAACTGTCTTTTTATTTAGGTGTACGACAGCTTGAAATTATGTGCTGCTTTGGCTGTATGTCTGTTCTTGCCAACTACTTTGTCTTCATGACCTTCTTTCCAGCTTGTGTGTCCTTGGTATTAGAGGTAAGACCAGCTTCAAGACAACCTCAAGTTTAGTATTCAGCCCTGTGCTTCTGTAAGCTGTATTTTTCATCATGGAGTTATATGCCAGCATGTTCATCTTCCTTTCAAAGTAAACTGGTAAAGACAGCAATGTGTAAATATCACTGTAAATGAGTCACACTCAGTAGTAGTTGTGATCTAAAGCAAACTAAACAGATGATACTGTAACTTATTGTCTGTCCAGGGTTTTTCACAATTGAAAGTCTAACTATAGACTCTTGGTAATTTGTCAATAATCAAATAAAAATGTAATGTGGCATCTTATTTGTTGGTTTGTCTAATAGGTACTATATATGACTTATTTTTATTTTATTGCAGCTTTCAAGAGAGAGTCGTGAAGGGCGCCCTATATGGCAGCTTAGTCATTTTGCTCGTGTTCTGGAAGAAGAAGAGAATAAACCAAATCCTGTGACACAGAGGGTCAAAATGATTATGGTTTGTGGCTCTTTTTCACCTGTGGTTATGCAATCAGTGAGGTGTCCTGGTGCAAAAATTAAGCTTTTGTTTCCTATAGACTTGTATTCTGAAGCCCATTAGTTGAACTTAGTCATTAGTTTTTAATTAACTTACCCTATATCTACACCTGTCATTTTCCTGCGTGTGGCATTTCTGGGCCAAGCACTCAGGGCTCTTTCATGTGTACTCCCTCTTGCCCCTGCAGTACCCTCAGCTTCCTTTGCTTATTTCTTGAGTGAGAGAAAGTGTGGGTGGGACACATCCAAAGCTACTATACAACAGTGTCGCAGTAGGCCAAAAAGGGTGTTAATTAGAGGTGTAGAAAAGCAGCTTTTGGATTTTAGAAGCGTGGGAAACATGGGGGGAAAAAGCCAGCAAAAAACCCAAACAAAAAGAGGGCAATATTTACTCTTACTAGATTAGATACCAAGTTACATTTGAAAAATTAATACTTGTTTTGTGTTTTTGATACAGTCACTGGGTTTGGTTCTTGTTCACGCCCACAGTCGTTGGATAGCGGAACCAGCTGCTCAAAACAGTACTGTTGAAAATTCAGTGGGATTGGATGAGAGTGCACCAAAGAGAATTGAACCTAATGTTTCACTGTGGCAGTTCTACCTTTCTCGGTGGGTGGCTTCACAGAAGTGTGATTGTGCTGTATTTCTACTGCTGCCAAGCTAGATGCTTGTTATCCTAGATCACAAGACTGTGCAGACTTTCAGGTCTGACCACTGTAGGACGTCTTGGAACCAGAGGTGACATTTCAGAAGAAATGTCAATATTATGCCATTTGTCCAAACTCTTGCAGTAGTCAAGAACATGATCAAGAGCTAGTTCTCCTGTGTGCATCAAAACATTGTCTTTTCCCACTAGCATCTTTCACAGCGCACTGGGAAATAATTTCAAAACTGTACCAGAGTAATTTACTTACATAGAGTTTCTCACCATTCACACCTAAGTGCAAAAGGTGCAAAACTCATTTTATATTATGGCTTTTCCTTCAGCTCAATTCAAGTTAGTGTCACCTGTCACTTCATGTTATTTCTGAGAAGTCAGAACTTTCGGGTATAGGCATGGGGTATTTGTCCCTTCTTAGCAGTTCATCTTGCATCATAGTAGTCCTAATTGGTAGATAATGATAAATGAAACTTTGTCTTGTCATTGGGGGACAGGTGTCAAGTCAATTTGATGTAGCTATCAGTGAATCTTTTACAGTCATTTTTTCTACTGGGGCTGCTTTTTAGCCAGATTTATGTAACTCTTTAATGACATCTGAAGATTTTCCTGTTGATAGTAGTATGAAGAATGATTTTTCCACCCTAGCCTAGAATACTTCAACATCCTGGTAGAAAATATCTCCTGACTGGAATTTCTGTAACTATGTGAGGATGGAATTATTACCCTTTCTGAAGTAAAAAAATATCAGAATTCTGTTATAAGCAACAAATTGTATATACTCTATATTTACTTTTTGATCATTTTTAGAATGGCCAGTATGGATATTGAGCAAGTAATCACACTTGGATTAGCCCTTCTCCTTGCTGTCAAATATATTTTCTTTGAGCAAGCGGAGACTGAATCTACGCTCTCACTGAAGAATCCCATAACATCTCCTGTGATGGTACAGAAAAAGGTCCCTGAAAATTGTTGCAGGAAGCAGACTGGAGTTCTGAAAAACAATCAAAAATCTAACACAGGAGAAGAAACTTTCATATCCAAAGATGAAAGTGGTAGGTAATTTTTATAATTCTAAAGTCTGGACCCATTAATGAGTATTTGGAACAAATTGTGCAATCTTTGGTAGCATATTATATTTGGTATCAAAACTTCAGTATTTTGTTAACTGGAGCTCATTTTTATTATCTTTGTACAGCTGAAGTCATAAAACCTGTGTTAGCAGAGTCATCAACCAAGGCTACATTTGTAGTTGGCAATTCCAGCCCTGTGGAAACTTCTTCATATCTGAGTGGAAAAGAGGAAGAGATTGAGTTACCTAAAGAGCCACGTTCTATTGAGGAATGTGTTCGTATACTTGGAAATGCACAGGTATGGAAAAATAACTATTTTATCTAACCCCTACTGCAGCATCTGATTTAAGAATTGTTAGAGTTCTTTTCCCAGCTTTTAGATGATCCCACTGGTTGTAATATCATTCTTCAGGAAATTACATGGCTTTAATAACATGGAGGAGTGTGGAGGTCACAGCTAAAACAAAACCCTTTAATGAGTTCTCAAGTCAGTTGAGAAGGGTAGGAAGAGGGATCAGCTTCATCATTGATAACATTCCAAGTCTTTGGAACTTCATCATGTACACGTACGAGTGTTGTCTGATCATGAAAGTTTTTGATCATATGTTGGCCTGCTGTAAAACCTGATGTTGGCAGTTGACCCCTTTAGCAAAGTAAAGTTGTTATTCTTTTTCTTTTAGAAACATTTAAAATTATTTTCACCAGGAGAGTCTCTGTTTTCTCTCTCCACCCTTTGTTTCCAGGAAGGAGCAAAATTTCTTACTGATGCTGAGGTTATCAGCTTAGTTAATGCTAAGCATATTCCTGCGTACAAACTGGAAACCCTGATGGAAACCCAGGAGCGAGGTGTATCCATTCGCAGACAGATGTTATCTAAGAAACTTCCTGAACCTTCATCTTTGCAGTATCTTCCTTACAAGAATTATAATTATTCTTTGGTAAGTATGAAGTAGACAAGCAGAACTCACTGTATAACTATATTCCAAACACATGAAGAAGAAAAACATGAGCCTGTTGGAACGATTCCGGAGGAGGCCACTAAGTTGACTGGGGGTTGGAATATCTCACCTGTGAGGACAGGCTAATAGAGTTGGGATTTTTCATCCTGGAAGTGGAAGCTTTGGGAAGACCTTAAAGCACTTTCCAGTATCTGAAGGGGGCTTACAAGAGAGTGGAAGAGGGAATTTGCACAAGAATCTGTAATGAAAGGACAAGGCAGAACAACCTTAAGCTGAAGAAGGGCAGATTTAGATGTTAGGAAGAAATTCTTCACTGGGAGTGTGGTGAGACACTGGAACAGGTTGCTCAGAGAAGGTGTGGATGGTCCAAATGTGGCAATGTTCAAGGCCAGGTTGGATGGGGCTCTGAGCAACCTGGTTCAGTGAAAGGTGAAAGGTGTCCCTGTTTTTGGCAGGGGCATTGAAACTAGGTGGTCTTTATGGTCCTTTCCAACCCAAACAAGTCTATGGTTCTATGAAATAAATCCATAGTCATGCATGTGAGTTAACAATAAGCATGGTCAAAACTGATGTAGAAGGAAAAAAATAAAAGGCAGACATGAGGCACCAACTTTAATTGCTCTTAATGTTTTTAAACCTAGGGTGGTGCATGAGTTTTGTAAGTTATCCAAAAAATATTTCCTATCAAAGTATGCAGCTGACTTATCTGAGAAATGTGGAGTTCTACTAAAACTGAGCCACAATTCAACTGAATGATAATATAACCTTGAGCACAAGTTAAAACTGAATATTTTTTTAAATTAAAACTTCAGGGTTATTTAAGTAACATTTAGTACTATACAGGATTCAATATATCTTGCCTAGTGTTGAATAACATTCGCTGTTGGTAGTTATAGCTGTTAACTTTTTGAGGTGGCAGTGAGTTGATTTATGGGTAAATTTGTGCGTGTTTTACAAAGATGCCTTGGTGTAGTCATAGGCATTGTATGTAGCATGCTGTACTGTACCACTGGAATGTAACCTAAGTGATTGTTTTGTTTGGTTTCTGTAAGGTGATGGGAGCTTGCTGTGAAAACGTGATTGGATATATGCCTATTCCTGTAGGCGTAGCAGGACCACTGGTTTTGGATAAGAAAGAGTTTCAGGTGCCAATGGCAACAACAGAAGGATGTCTTGTAGCAAGCACAAACAGAGGATGTAGAGCAATATGTGTAAGTACTGTGTGACTTTAAAAGCTTAGAAAACTTCCTGTATTAGAAAATACATAAATATAATGCATAAAAATATGCATTATATAAACCTAAACATATTCAGGTTTATATAATGCATATTTTTGATTTCTTGAAAACTAAAATTTCAGTAATCTTACTTCATCCCCCTTCTGCTTTGGTTTTTAGCTTGGTGGAGGAGCAAGTAGCCGCATTCTGGCAGATGGGATGACTCGAGGACCTGTTGTAAGGTTGCCCACTGCTTGCCAGGCTGCAGAGGTGAAAGTCTGGCTTGAAAGCCCCGAAGGTTTTAAAATAATGAAGGAAGCTTTTGACAGCACAAGTAGGTTAGTATGATGGCTGTTCCAGCTTCATGTCCAGACATAAGACTTCTGTGGATGGTAGAAAGATCTCAGTTGGTTTTTTTGGAGTACTGCAATTGGCTGTCCCAATGCTGTGAGTATCTAAGAGGACAGAAATCAGTCTGGCTGTGTGCCAAGGCTAGCAATAAACATTTTTCACTGATAATGGTAAACTGCTGTATGTTAACAACAAATAGATAGACATTGCATAATAATTAATAGAATATTAATTTGTCTAAGCTTTTAAAAAAGATCCTATAATCTTATTTTGATTTTTACTAGGCAGAGTAACTGTAATTACTATGCAGAAAAAATCCTCAAAGTTTGGTCGTAAGCCTTTCAGATGATATTATTAGTATTAATCTGAGAAAATACAAGGTAAACTAATGCTAGAACTGAAATGCTAAAAAAATGTAAAACAGTGGTAAAAATAAGTCTATTTCAAGCCCTAAAGTTTTCTCTAGGGCTTATGATGATCTTCTTGCTTTAGGAAGATTCAGAGAGAGATTTTCTTACCTGTTGTGTTTCTTAACAAGCATCAGCCAAAGATACATCTGTATTTTGGCCAGAATCAGCTCATGCTGCTTTTTAAATGCAGTACTTTCTGCCTTTTGAGTGACTTGTGCAGCTTGCAGTGTTGAAGATAGCATGCTTTTTGCCTTGCTGTAAAACTTACATCAGAATTTCCAAAGGCCTGATTATTACTTTAGATCTGGTAGTGAGATGTTTAAGGAATACAAGTGAATAAATTTATGTTAGCAGTTGAGGATATTTTATTTCTTGAAGTTCAGGGATAGAAAACATAAAAAGGCAGTGAACATTTTAACAGTGAATATTTTGTTGTACTTATTCAAGAAAGCACCATCTCTGGAAGGGTTCAAGAAATGACTGGACATAGCACTTGGTGCTGTGGTCCTGTTGAAAGGATGATTGTCAAAGACTGGACTTGTTGGTTTTACAGCTCTTTTCCAAATGATTCATAAAGGAATTTATTATTCTGTATTTAGCAGTGCAATTTGCAAATATTTACTGTCATTTTGCCACTTAAAGCTAATATTCCCATGAGCATTGTAAGTAATAGTTACATTTTCTTGCAGGTTTGCCCGCCTACAAAAACTTCTCATCAGTTTGGCTGGTCGTAACCTTTATATCCGGTTTCAGTCTGGAACAGGGGATGCAATGGGAATGAATATGATTTCAAAAGTAAGGATCAGTCCCCTTAAGTATTTTTAAAAAATGGGTATTCCTTTTTGAAAATAGCCTAATAACCTGTGCCATCTGGAAGACAAAGACAAGACACAGTGGTCTTTGCATAAAACAATAAAAATTTTTGGTTTTGTTAAGTGTAGACAAAACTAGGAAGAAAATTATGAAGGAAGGAAGTAATTTTTTATTTTATATTTTTATAATTATTTAAAGACAGTATTTTTGGTAATAGAAAGCTAAAATGGTTGCACTGTTGCTTTAAGCCAAAGATTCTATCCAGTAGTAATTATTCTGTTACTGTGTTTATCATTTCCTAGTTAATAAAGAATTAGGAGTGGCAGCAGAGAGGTGTTCTCTAGTTTTGCTTGTTTTTATGCAAACATGGGGAAGAATTTGAGATGTGATCCTTAGACTGCATCTCTAGGTTGCATATCTAGATCCTTAGATTGCTTATCTAGATCCTTAGATTGCAAAACGAATAATGTTAGACTTAAACTTCTTTTAGAATAGGCAATCAGAACCATTATGAAAGTGGATCTGATCATAGGCAAGTCCTAATATAGCAGATTTTCTAGTCTTGATTTCCTGGTGTAAAGAAGCTCTTTCCTCTACATCCAGATTTTTTTCAATCTATGCCTGTAATAGTTTCACTTAGTTCCTGTTGTATCTTCAGTATGGTACCCATATGTCTACGTACCTAGAATGGATCCAGGGAGTCTGTATGTACTGGGAAAAATCAGTCATTCCCCAATGTAATTCCCAGAGTGATTAGAAAAAAAGATAGTCATAATTGTTTGTGGTTTTTCCCCTTCTATTTCTTGTTTCTTCATTATATTTTTTGTATTTTTGTATTTTTCTTTTCTTCCACTGTAACTGATTATCTGATTAGGATACCGTTCCGCTGTCCTTGAATAGCTTGTTTTACACCCATAAAGATAAACCTAGCCTATTACCTGTTTCGCTCTAACAGGGTACTGAAAAAGCACTGGTGCGGCTGAATGAAGAGTTTCCTGACCTTCAGGTTATAGCTATCAGTGGTAACTACTGTACAGACAAAAAACCTGCTGCTATAAACTGGATAGAAGGAAGAGGAAAGTCTGTTGTCTGTGAAGCAGTCATTCCAGCTAAGGTTGTTAGAGAAGTAAGTGTCTGGTCTCTTGTTTATAAAAATACATACGTTTTGCAAAACTGATGCTTATTTTACATTGTAAATATGAACTGAAAGTTGTTTTCCAGGTAAGGATGGTTCTTAAATGTCTTTTCAGGTACTTCTGTAGGATAAGCCATTTCTCTGAGTCAGTAGATTCTTCCTTTTTCATTGTGGCTAGTGTGAAATAGTGTGTATGTGTTTAATGATGCGTAGTGATGTGTTTAATATCTAGTTGAAGGCATTGGGATTTTCATGGTTAACCTCTTAAAAATTATGCCACATTTTGACAGATGTTTACATGTGGTGTTTTGTGTGTCATTAAACCCAGTCTTTTAACCCTTTCACTCATATTTTGTGTCACACGCACCCGGCTTTCTCTTCAGTATTTATATGCTTCCTACTACAGTGGAAACGGATAATCAGGTGGTTTACTTACTCCAAAGCTGTCTTGGCATCTGGCATGACCAAGGGTATTACTTTATAAGCAATGCCAGTTGTATTCTCTGGCCGGCTTGTCCTCCATTACAACAGTGTCTTAGATTCTCTTCCACCCAAGTTCAGAAGATGGCTTCTGTGTCAGATAAAATCCATTGCCTGTTACCTGGTTGTCAGCACTGGCCATGGGAGACAATATCCAAGGAAGAATTCACTGCATTGTAACACTTGTTTAAGATCTTATAAGTGGGTGATTGCATACTGGATAGGGTGTTTGTTTTTTTTTGCTTGCTTTCCCTTAGTGATTTGTCCAGTCTCTTCTGGGACACTATATAAACTTCTAGAACTACTATTCTGGGCAGTATTCCACAGTCCAGCTTCACCTTGTGTGAGAACTACTTTTGTATTGATTCCATTTGATGATGCCCCAGTTTTGTACTGGGAGAGATGTTTAAGACTTTTCATCTTCTCTCAACTGTTCAAGATGTTACAGCTCTGACACAGCTGGTCCACCTTCCCAGCTATTTTCATTTTCAGACTAAAATGTACTAGTTTCTCTATCATCAGTGAGTAAACAGACTTCCAGTATGTCTTTGAACATGCTTACCTCTGTATCTTTTACAGTTCTACCATGTCTAAAATTCTGGGTACAGAATTTGACACAGGATTCTAACAGTGTGTTCAAAATGGATTTATACATTGACATAATTCATGTCTTCTGGGGTAGTTTACTGTTTTTCAAATTGTTGACTGGCAATATCTATTGTAACCTCAGGATTTCATTCCAGGGTAGTAAAGGGGAGGTAGTCCTTTCATAATGAGCATTGATAATTTTTAGGTAAATTTGGGAAGGTTTTCCTCAAACCCCAGCCCTGTATGTCACCACATTTACTTATACTGAACTTGTAATACATCAATGTTATGTTTTTGTCAGTGCTGCAGACTTTGTGCAGATAAATACTGTTCCTGCTGTGCAGGAATATCTTAAATTTTGCTCAACAACAGTATCTCTTTTGACCATCTTTGATCATTTTTGTATTAAATTCAGTATAAATCTCTTACTTGAAAGTTTCAAAATCTAGTCACTAAAAATAAATATGTCACTTAATTTTATAT
Organism: Melozone crissalis; assembly: GCF_028551555.1. Taxonomy (NCBI): domain Eukaryota; kingdom Metazoa; phylum Chordata; class Aves; order Passeriformes; family Passerellidae; genus Melozone; species Melozone crissalis. The sequence continues at coordinate 49,491,086 of NW_026535783.1, forward strand.
TACTGTTCATAGTATTTATTTACCTATGTAGAATAGTTGTTTGTGTTGGAACTTTTGTTTGGCTCCATATTTGTGTGCAAAACAAATTTGGGAAGAGTTTAGTGTCTGGAACAAATTGACAGGAATGTTGGAGTCATGTAAAGGTAAATTAATGGGATGTTTCTGCCAAGATGATTTTACTTGTTCCATTCTGAATATAAGGGAGACTTTGAAATGGAGTACCCAGCTGTGAGCTTTTCTCAAAGGCCTGTGAAAGTCCAAACCCTTTGTTTGGACTTTTCCATTGTTACTTGGACATCCTATATTTAAAAGTCTTCTTTGGAACAAAAGTAAAAGGTATCCAGGACAATGATTGATTCAAATTCCATACAGAAGCAAACAAGGGATGAGGGCCATGAATAACCATAAATAGAGTATTTCTACTCCTGCCTGAGGAAAAGGGTAGTAAAAGTGTATCTATCACTTTGTCCAGGTGTTGAAAACAACTACAGAAGATCTAGTTGAAGTTAATATAAACAAAAATTTGGTGGGTTCTGCGATGGCTGGTAGCATAGGTGGCTACAACGCACATGCAGCAAACATTGTGACAGCGATCTACATTGCCTGTGGTCAGGTAGGTTTGTTATACACCAGTTCACATTTTCTTTAGTTCAGTAATTCTTAATCAAACACTGATTTATGTGTCTGATTGTTGTTTCTCCTCCTTGATCTGAAGGATGCTGCACAGAATGTGGGCAGCTCCAACTGCATCACTTTGATGGAGAGAACTGGTTCCACCAATGAAGACCTGTACATCAGCTGCACAATGCCTTCTATAGAAATAGGGACTGTTGGTGGAGGCACCAACCTGCTCCCACAGCAGGCCTGTTTGCAGGTATAGTTCTCAAAGTTGAAAGCAACTTATCTTCTTAAATCAAAGGTTGCTTTCATGTGGCGTGCAAGCAATATTGCAGGAATGGGGCTACTTGAAACTTGGTGTATTTATATGAAAATGTTAGAAATGTCTAATGAACTGTTTTCATATATCCAGTTTCTAAAGTTTAAGACATTTACTAATGTCTTAATAATATTAAAGAGACTCATTTGGTATAATTTAGAAATACTACCAAATATATAATAAATTGACTTAGATTTCATAGCATAATACTGCCCTGTATTTTTTTCCAGATGTTAGGGGTTCAAGGTGCAAGCCAAGATAACCCTGGTGAAAATGCCCGTCAGCTTGCTAAAATTGTTTGTGCTACAGTGATGGCAGGGGAATTGTCATTAATGGCTGCTCTTGCAGCAGGGCATCTGGTCAAAAGCCACATGATCCACAACAGGTAAAAAATGGAAAAATCTGTGTATTTATCTGCTGTTTTGATCCTCTTACAAGTACAGGAGAGTCAATAATGATTATGTGACTAATTGCAACACATAGAAGCAGTGTAGCATTTTAACTATCTAATGTAGTTATCTTGCTTGTTTTATTAGGTCAAAGATAAATCTACAGGATCTTCAAGGAACCTGCACTAAAAAGGCAGCTTGAATACTAAAATGGGTTTGAACTGAAGAATTGTTTTAGGAACTGACCAGGTGCACAAGGAAAAAAAACCAAAATCTATGAAGTTTAGAATAAAGATTGCCTTCAACTCAATGATGTCTGTGTAAGACAAACTAAGAGATCAAGACTTGAGACTAGCTATGCTTGATCTTCTTCAGTGGTTAGAAACTGTGAAAAGAAGTCCTGTCAGATATCTTGAATATTCTTTCAAATTCTTACTCTTACAAAAATTCTTTCATGCTTTCAAACTCTTACTACACATCATTTTCTGAAGAGTCAGTCTAATGTTTTCACAGGTTGAGATTATTTTGCCTAATAACGTCCTGGTAACTACTAAACTGAAAAGTAATGTGATGTACTTTGTACATTTAAAGTAACAAAACAAAAGAAGTTGGTGTAAACTTGGATTGAATGCACTGGTCCTTGCCATCTTTATTTTCTGGTTAAGCAAGCATGTTTTTTAAAGTGATGGCAAGCCTAATCACTTTCTATGAACTCCCAGTTTTAATTTGTTCACATGTAAAACAGGTCTTAGGCTATCAGACAGTTTAATTGAATTATATTAGTTTAATAGAAATCTCTGTCTATATATAGTACTTAATTTGCTGCTGCTTCAGCTAAGCAGTGTTCAGTGTTTAAGTCCACAATCTAGGTTATTCCTTTATGTAAAACTTGTGATCTTTTATATTTTGAACTGTTAAATATAATCTGTACTGAAGTAGGGAAGAACAGTGTCTTCAACTGTTTTGGTACTTTGTAGAAAAAATGAAATGGCAACTTCAAAACAGTTATGTGTCAGATATTTAAGCAAATGTAGTTTCTCAGAGAAACATTATTTGATAGGAGTGCATTCAAACAGGAGTCAAGAACAGATGTTCAAGAACAGATGTTTACACTTAACAAGAATTCTCTTTAGGAACATACATACACATTGTGTACCTTATGTTGGGGATTTTTATAAGGTGTTTAACGCTTATTCTCCAAGAATAGGTGTTTATCCACCATTTCAGCTGAAATAAAACTAAGCCAGAAGACCACGCTGTTCTTATAAAAAAAAGGAGGGGATTTTTTTCTTTTAATTTCCTTTTGAACTTTCTTTTTGAGGTGGGGAATATTTATTTTAAGAATAAATCTTAGCTTTTTTGTCAATGAGAAGTACTAATTAAGGGGATTCATTGAAATGACACGTTAATGTAAGAAGCAGTTTTTGTAATAAAATACTGTACTTGGACCAGTGAAGCAGTCTCAGGTGTTCTTACTGTAATAAAGAAAACCCAGGTTTATTCTGGTTTGATTCACCTTCAGGAATACTGCTAAATGCATAGCCCTGCCTAGTTAATCACAGGAGGAAAATTATTAATATGCTTGATGATTTTTTTGTTTGGTTGGTGTTGGCTTTTCTTGTTTGACTTTTTGTGGGGGGAATCAGTGGATTGGGCTGGTTTCCTGCAGCATCATTCCTAAAGGGGTGACTAGTAGAGGTGCTCTTCTAACGTGCAGATTTGATATACATCATGGTGGGTTGCTTTGTAGTACATTTACACATTAATATCCATTGTAATGAGCTCATAAATGTAATGTGCAAGCATGAAGACATACTACATGCTAGATATGTTATGATGGCATGTAAATAGTAAATACCATGAATGTTTATCTTCCTGCAGTATTGTTGCTAATTGCTATTTTTATTTAAGAAAATTTGGAATTACTTTGTTTCTATGTTCATTCAATGATTTTATTTAACACTGGTCTGGCAATAAATGGTGATTCAGTGTTCATTTTGGTGGATTTAACTGACATTCTGTCTGGCAGAATTAACTTTTTGTATTACTAAACTGTGTACATTTTGGTACAGAATTACTTTTTCAGTTTCAGTAAAACCACGGAAAACACATTGGCTTAATTGTGGTATTTTAAGCTTACTTTATGACTTAGTGACAAATTTATAGAGAGTCTAAATTAAGAGAGTTAATGAAGAGACACTGGCAAGCAGTGCTAAACACAGCCAGGGCTTTGACACTAGTACTTCTCCCCTTGTTTGCAGAAGCCTGTTGGCACTCATTTATTGTCCTCAAAGTTTAATTAGGCAATTTGCCCAAGGGAGAGAAGTAACTCGCTGCAGCATTAGACATACCTTCTGCTGAGGCCTGTTTGGCAAAATCAAAACACTGATCTAGAACTGAATTTCTAGAATTGTGCTATACTTTTGCTATGGATAATGGTTTCCCAAATATTTTAAAACCCTAGAAGAAAAAAACCATTTAAAATAGTGTGTTTGACTGTGGTACCACCTTGCTTCTTTCTTTACCTGTTTTCTCCTCTGTGTGCTGAATCTAATTTACCCTATAACACACCGGTTCCCTTTTGCTGCCTGGTGTGGCAGTTTCAGCACTGTGAGACTTGCAAGCACTGCAGCCCCAGCTAGCTCCAACCAGAGAGCTGTTGCCCAGCTGCTGCAAGGCTCTGTCAGTGAACTGTGCATTACTGAACCTTCCTGATGGAGGGAAGCTCCAGCACAGGGATGCACATCACCGTGACATGCACCCTGAGCAGAGCTGTGATACTGGAAGCCTGGTATGGCCGGTGCTGACCTGGGGGGATGTGGCTCTGCCAGGCTCCAGCACAGGCATTCCTAGGCATGCACACTGATTCCTGGGAAAGAGCACAGCTGGGAAACCACTTGCTTTCTCATAGGAGTGTACAAGTACACACTGGGTGTGTCAGTGCACAAACAGTGGACAATTTGCATCCTTGATGTGAACTTTGCTCATAAGGTGAATACAGGCCCTGGGAAAAGCTGTGGTAGAGGGCCTGTCCTCCTTCCAGCTCTCTTGTGGGGTGCACTGCGAGCTCTGGCTATTACTCAGAGTGTTTTTCAGATATGTGATCCTCTCCATCTCCTTTAGGACATGGCTTACCATTTTCAACATCATATCCTCTTTTTCCCTTTGGCTTGGGTTAGGGAAGGTTTATATTGCACAATGATACCTGCTGAAACAAGATGATAGTTTGGGATCCTGTCTTGCCCCAGGGCAAGTTTGTATTCCTGTCAGGTCCACCATGTCGTGCACACAGAGTAAGAAGTGACACTGGTGTGCATCCAGTGACACCCCTAGAACTGACAATTCCATACCTTGTCCTCCTGCCTGGAGATGTCTGCTGGCCCCAGGCTCACCTTGCTTACTAGCCTGTGGAAGGGGGAAGGCCTGCTTCCGAAGTTAATCTCACCTCAGTGCTCCAAGGCTTTTGCAGTCTATTACACAATGCAAAACTACTTAGCATCCTGCCTTAACCACCAGCTTTACTTCGGTCTGCTCTTAGGGGACTCCAAGAGCTTTAGCCCCAGCTTTCATAAGTTGCTCCCATTCCATTCCCACTAGGACTTAGGCCTTCTAGAAGAATATGGTGGTTTGACCTTGTTCACCTCCATTTAAACAGGACAGGAAAGAGAAATTGTAAAGGCAAAAATGAGAAGACAGATTGAGATAGAGACTGCTTAGGAGATACAGTGAAGATACACATGGAAAGCAAAACTAAGAATCTAATCACAATTCCCTAGCAGCAAGCAGAGGAACACTAACAGTTTGGCGCACTAACAGTTACTTGAGAAAACAAATCCCACAACCATGAATGTCCCCACTTTCTCATCTTTTTCCCAGAGCTTTTGGTGCTGGGCACAATGGCATCTGGTATGGAATATTGCTGTGGGCAGCTGGGATTAGATGTGACTCCCTGTGTTCCTTCAGAGCCTCTCATCCACCTCTAGCCTACTCACTGGCAGCAAATGCAGGAGAAAAAGAAGGACAAAAATAAGGCCTTGATGCTGGCAACCCCTGCTCAGCAACAGCCAAAACACTGCTGTGTAACCAATGTTCTTAGTCACTAATCCAGAACATAGCCTCATACAGGCTGCTATGGAGACAACCAATTTCATCCCAGCCACAGCCTGTATAAAAATAGAAAATCTGGATCTTGGCACCAATACCCACAACAAGTGAGATCCACAACAGCCAAGTAAAGACCAGCTCTTAGAATCACAGAAGGGTGTGGGTTGGAAGGGACTTAAAAGAGCATTAATTTCAACCCCCCCTGCTGTTGGCACGTACACCTTCACTAGACCAGAGAATCACAGAACTGTTTAGAACAGAATTTTAGAATCATTGAGTCCAACTCTAAACTTAACACTGTCGAGTCCATAGGCTAGAAAGGCATCAGACTGATGCACCTGACATGTTCCTTCCTGACATTCTTCCTTCCTGTTGTGTGGCCTGATGGCACACAGTGAAACAGACATGATGCATTTCTCTTACTCTCCCTGGATCCTCCTGGAGGCCTCTCCTGTGGACACAGTGCACAAGACAGAACCTGAGTGTCAACAGAAGCCAGCCATATTTCCTTTCTCCCTCCTTGCTCATACCAGGCAGCAGTAGCAGAATGGAAAAAATCACCTCTTTCTTTATCCACCACCAGAAACATAAAGTCAGGTTGCTCAAAGCCCCATCCAACCTGACCCTGAACACTTCCAGTCATGATCCAGCCATAATTTCCCAGTTCCAGCATCTCAGCACCCTCACAAGAAATAATTTCTTCCTTACCCAGTTTATCCCTTTGGAGAAGAATTCTACAAGGTCAGTCCACACTTTCACAAGCTGGAACACCAGGATGAAAATAACTATGCCATAAAAATGATGTCAATTACCAATCTCTCCCAGGACCATTGAGTGAAGGACCACAGTTAGGCAACTAAAAACGTTCCCTCATCCTCAAAACAAATGGGCAATGTTGCGACCTTCTTTTGCCCAGCCCATTGCATCAGTTTCTCACCCACAAGCCACACTCACCCACTGCACAGGTTTATGCTCAGGTATAACGATGCTGCTAAGGGTAAAACTTCCTTTAAAAAGGTACTTGAAAGAAGCCAGATACAAATGTAATGGTACACAGAGGAGTCACTCCCCATCTTTTCTATGAGAGAGCTGGCATAGCTCTGTGTGAGCTGGTACAGTTTTACAACACCAGAGGTTAAATTAGTTCAACCTTTGGGAATACTGGCTCTAAAAGATGCCTCTTTAGTGAAAAAAGAATGGGCAGGTCTATAAGGTGCAAGGAGTGACACCACTGTTCACAGAGTTTCTTGATAAACAGAATTATACTTTTTGTAGGATAATCTTGTTTTTTCCCCTCATGAAAATTGTTCCTGGGTAAGTAAGTCTGAAGAGCAGAGAATTCTAATTTAATTCCTTGTAGCAGTTTCTTTTAATATCTAACAATGCACTCTACATTTAAAATCCTGGGAACGCAAGCACATAGCATAGAAAATTACATGCAACTTTAGTTTTTGCTTTGGTGATACAATCTTAGGAATGGGGCAAAGTCTCAAGCCACCAGGCTGGCCAGTTCACTGAAATAACTCATTTGGAAAGTGTTCTTGCTTTGTGAGGTGGGGAGGAATAAATCATAATGTGCATTACACTGAGGCTCATGGTAAGTCACAAATTACCTGATGTTTATTATTAATTTCTCTGCTTGTGCCATAACTTGATGTAGTCCTGCTAGTTACGATGGTCCCTCAACTACCGACATACAACTCAGCCACTGAATTATCTGTTAACACACAAAATGACTTAATGCAAATTATGTAATGAAATCATTATCTAAATTGCCTATTACATAACTGAGCAGAGTAATTATCCCTCAGCATGAGAAAGATGTTGAGATACTGGAGTGAGTCCAGAGAAGAGCAATGGAGTTGATGGAGTGTCTGGAGCACAACTCCTGTGAGGAGTGGCTGAGGGAGCTGGGGTGTCTAGTCTGGAAAAAAGGAGGCTCAGGGAAGACATCATTGCTCTCTACAAGTGCCTGGAAGGAGGCTGTAGCCAGGTGGGGCTGGTCTTTCCTCCCAGCTAACAAGCACAAGCAGAAGAGGAAGCAGTCCCAAGCTGCAGCAGGGGAGGGCTAGACTGGATATCAGCAGGAAGTTCTTCACTGAAAGGGGAGACAAGCATTGGAACAGACTGCCCTGCTCTGGCAGTCTCACTGGAGGTATCACTGAGCCTGGCAATGTCAAAAGAGGTGTAGATGGGGCAATCAGGGACAAGGTTTACTGGTGCACCATTGGACTTGATAAGGTTTGAAATCTTTTACAACCTTAATCATTTTATGATTCTGGTAGAGGAGCCTACAGGGAAAAGGAATGGAGTTGAGCTCAGGAAAAAGGGCAAGACAACTTATTCTACTGTTTGTCCTTCTGTCTCCCATTAACTTCCCATTATTTTAAATCAGCAACAAATTGATTTTCCACGTGTCAAGAATGTTCTGCCCTGACAAAAACCAGGAAGCAATCTTCCTGTCTTTCTCTTGACCCATGAGCTTTCTACTCTTCTACCGAATTCTACTCTTCTACCGAATCCTGCTGTATAGGTGGCGAGCATTTCACTCTCTGCCAAGGTATCCCACCACAAGTCTAGTTATTTCATTCAAGAAAAAATCTCCTCTTCCAAAAGGTGAGCAAAGAGAGGAATACAAAGTAATGACTTCATAAACTAATTAAGGTACTTAATACCCTAACTGTCCTCTAAACCCCAGAAAATGTCATTGACAAATGGGCCTTTTTGAAAGTTGCAAGTCTGCCAAAGCAGAGCAAGTTGAAAACTCTCAGGTTTCAGGAGCTTTTGCCCTTTTAATTCCTGGGAAAAGAAGTGGAAAGGAGTTTGTGAGCCCCTTTAAAATGTACTTACTCATACTGTATGAGATATTAGTCCCTTGAGACTCAAGTGAAATTTAGGTTTGATTTTGTTAAGCACTTGCATCTTAAACAAGCTTTAAAGCTAGACCACATGCTCAGGAGAGACCTTATCACTCTCTACAACTGCCTGAAAGGAGTTTGTAGAAAGGTGCAGATTGGTCTCCTCTCACAGACAACAAGTGACAGGACAAGAGGAAATGGCCTCAATCTGCACCTGGAGAGATTCAGGCTGGACATCGGCAAGAATTTCTTCACTGAAAGAGTTGTCAAGCATTGGAATGGGCTGCCCAGGAAGGTGGTAGAGTCATCATCAACAGAAGTGTTTAAGGAAAAAATGGATGCAACACTCACTGCCATGGTCCAATTGACAAGGTGATGTTCAGTCATAGGTTGGACTTGATGACTTTGAGATGTTTTCCAGCCTAAATAATTGTGTGATTCATTGCAATAATTTCAAAAAGCTAACACATAGATTTGTGGGGTGGAAGACTTTGTGCTGTTAATTTGTGAGTGAATGTAGAGTGCTGTATGCTTAATCTGAAAGCATTTTTGATTGATAGATGTAACAAAATTGGATTCGGACCTTAAGTCTGTAACATGGGTGAGAAAAAATTCTGAGTTTTAGAATCCAGTTTATATCTAGCTGACCATCCCTTCTGCTGGTATTATTTCAATGAGATCATGGCTGGATCACTCATTTCACCTGAGGTTTCCCAGCAGAGCTCTGCTCTGAGCACTTGACATGTGACACAGAGCTGAGATAAAGGCCTGGTCCCACATGGGCAGCCCATTTCCCTGACACAGAGAGCTGAGTGAGATGGATTTTCAAGGGAGCTGAACAGAATGTTGGTGGGTGGCTGGGAATAACACGTTTACTCTTAATTACTATCTTTGCTTCTCTCCACCTCCTCCATCTGTCTGACCACCTGTTGTTGGTGTCTGCTGCATCCCATCTTCAACAGCTGCAGAAAAAGTTTCTTTAGGATACCTTAAAGTTATGTAGATGTACCCTAGATCTTCCAAGCCCACAGTGACAAGCAGCTCAGCAGATGCAGGACTATGCTGCCTTTTACTCTGCCAGTGAAGGTACTTGGAGATGCTGTGGCTGTGGCACATTTTATCACCTACATTTTCTAGAACTGCAGGGGAATGGGATGACCTCTTTGGGACATTTCTTTTCCGGACTGCACTACTGCATAGCTTGTCAGATTGTGGTGCAAAACTACTCAGAGTAGTGACAGCTGTGGAATTTGAAAGAATTTTTACTTCGAGACAGAAATTTGATATCCTTTTAAGTTTTATGAGGCATCTGTAGAAACACTATTATGCACTTCAGCTAGACAGAAGCGAAAATTGGTATCACTACAGAGAGAAGTGAACCTCAGAAATTACCCCTCTTGAAATGCTAAAATATTTTATACTGCTCTTTACTTTTCTTAGCTATCTTTCTCAATATTTTTTCCATGCTAACTGTATGATGATGATGATCAGCTAAGTAAAGCTGATCCATATATAAGAGGAAACGTTTTTTTGGTCCTTGAAGCTTAGGAATGCTTTTAAAACAATTACTCAAACCTTTTGTTGACTATTTTCTTACTTTATTTCAACACAAGCCTCTTATCTGCAATCTGGGGAGTATGTACAATGTGCATCCACTATGGCAGCTCCCTGGGCTGTGGTTCCCTCCTTTGTCAATATTCCCCTCATGGATTGCACTGCACCCCTCAGGTCACCCCTGCTGGTCAGTACTCCAAACTACCTCTGGTACATCAGGGGTGACACAAACCATTACTACTCAGGGAGGGCACAATTATGCCATTTCTCATTTGCAGGTCTTTGGCTTGTACCAGAATTTATATAATTTTTCTGGGGGGTGGCAGGGAATACCACAGCGGTGTAGATACTGATAAAGGTAAGACAGACATACTGTTCACGTTCTGTGTGGCCTAAAGGTTTGCTACACAAAAAAAAAAAACTGCTAAGAGAAAGTCATATTTATAACTCTATTTTGAGTATTGACAGGTACAAATTCACCTGGTACATATTGGGCATTTTCATCACTTTTTGAAACCAGAAGCTTTTCTGCCTAGAAATGGTGCACACCCTGCCAGGCCCAGATGAGATTTCTGCCTTTCCAAACCAATGAATCATGTGTTGCACCTCTGGTAACAGTTTTTAACCCAAACTGCTGCAGGAGCTGATGCCTGGTGCCCAACTCCCAAGAGCATCAACCCCTTTGCTGTTGCTGTAAGAGACAGATTGGAACATTTCTGGTGGGGAATTTACACAGAATTTATTGCATGTGCCACCTCTCCCTGGGGAGAGGTGTGGGTGCAGCCAGGATGACCCCTGATGGTTGGGCCTGACTGCTGGCCTCCCATTCTCCTCCACTGTGCCCCCTGTGCTGGCGTGATGCCTTAAGGCAGCACAGAATCTGAAAAACATAAAAGCCAAAGCCAGAGGCATCAGGGTGAGGCTGGCAGTGAGCCCTTTGAGAACTGGGCCCCTCAAGATTTGAGGTCTCAAGATTTGAACCAAATTTGCAATGGTTTGTTTTTTTTTTTCAGTTGTTAATCAGAAGCTCTAGCTTAACAGTTATAATTAAGCAATTGCACTGTGAACATTGCGTCTTTTGTTTTGAGGAAAGGAGAAGACAATGCCAAGATAAATGGACTCTCTGGATGCGAGCTGCCAGGAGTGAAGTCAGCAGGAGTGGGCAGTAAGTGAGGGAAGGTAATTCCAGCAGTGGATGACCGTGACCCCTGTCTCATTGACCACCAAACCCCGATCCAAAGGGGAGGGAGAACCATGCCTGGAAGAACCTAAAAGGGTGCTCCTCTTGGAGAAGCAAGAGATACAACTAGCAAATAGGGTTTGAGTACTAATTAGGAGAAAAGTCATACAACTTACAGACAACAAATGCCTATGCCTTTGTTTGTTAAAAGGTATACATAGTGTAGAGGTTTCATGATCACAGAGCCAGCCTTTCGTGAGTTACCTCCTGACCCCTGGCTTTGAGCAAACTAGAATAAAAGACAGAAATACAGTATCACAGAATCGTTAGGGTTGGAAGGGACTTATGGAGATAATCCAGTCCAACACCCCTGCTGAGGCAGGGTCACCCAGAGCAGGTGATACAGGAACATATCCAGGTGGGTTTTGAATGGCTCCAGAGAGGGGCACTCCACAACCTCCCCGGTAGCCTGTTCCAGCGCTCCGCCACCCTGGGGCTAAGGAAGTTCTCCGGCAGGTCAAGGGGAGGCGGAAAAAGCCGTGTTCCGGTCCGTCCTTGGCCGGTGTTCGCTTCCGGAACCCGCCCGGGCCGTGTGAGGGAGCGGGGCCGGGCGCTCCAGACCCCGCCCCCAGCCCCGGCCCCGCCCCACCCGCAGCCCCCGCCGGCCCCGCCGAGCCGCCAGGGGGCGCTGCTGCCGCCTTGCCCGCCGCTGCCGCCGAGGCCGCGGAGCCGGTGCGGAGCGCATGATGGAGGCGCCGCCGGTGACCATGATGCCCGTCACGGGCGGCACCATCAACATGATGGAGTACCTGCTCCAAGGTAGGCGACTGCGGGACCGAGCAGCGCGGGCAGCGGGGGAGGCGGGGGTGCGGTGCTGGCGCCGCGCGCGGGCGGGCCGGAGGGCGCTGGGACGGGCGCGCTGCGGAAGGAGCGCAGCTCGGCCTGTGGGGGAGGCGATGGTGGTGGCGCTGTCTCCGCAGGGAGCGTGCTGGACCAGAGCCTGGAGAGCCTCCTGCACCGCCTGCGCGGGCTGTGCGACAACATGGAGCCCGAGACCTTCCTGGACCACGAGATGGTGTTCCTGCTGAAGGGGCAGCAGGCCAGCCCCTTCGTGCTGCGCGCCCGGCGCTCCATGGACAAGAGCGGCATGCCCTGGCACCTGCGCTACCTGGGACAGCCCGAAATCGGCGACAAGAACCGCCACGCGCTGGTGCGCAACTGCGTGGACATCGCCACGTCCGACAACCTGACGGACTTCCTGGTGGAGATGGGTTTCCGCATGGACCACGAGTTCGTGGCCAAAGGGCACGTGTTCCGCAAGGGCATCATGAAGATCGTGGTGTACAAGATCTTCCGCATACTGATGCCAGGAAACACGGAGAGCATTGAGCCGCTCTCCCTCTCCTACTTGGTGGAGCTCAATGTAGTCGCGCCAGCAGGACAGGACATTGTTTCTGATGACATGAGGAACTTTGCTGAGCAGCTGAAGCCTCTAGTACACCTGGAGAAAATAGACCCCAAAAGACTAATGTGATTGAAAATCTGGGCCATTAAGGCATTGTTTTTGTGTTTCAGAAAAGGATGTTTTTCTAAAAGGTTTTTTTGTGGGCAAATCAAAGCAGGGAGAAGGGAATAAAGTACTATATATCACTTTTGGCAGTTATAATTACTGAGTGTTTTTTTCCTTCACTTGTGAATTTGAACAAAAGTGGACACTTTAAATTAGCACTGTCAAAAAAAATCAGTAAATGTTAATACCGACAGTTTCCTTCTCTTGCATGGGAGATAACTTAAAAAGCCTATTGCCTAACACTAAAAATGTCAAGACTTACTGGAATTCATCCCTCTGTGTACCCAGATCCAACTACTGTCTTAAGATTTTTAGAGCACAATTTGTGTCTCCTACCTAGTAATCCAAAACTTTTTCTTTTCAGTAATAGATGAAGTTAATATAGTTTAATGCAAGAGGTGCTGTTTCACACAGGCATTAACACAGAAACTGCTATATAAAAGAGCAACTAACTGTACACCTCTTCACCAAACTTTATATGACAGGAACAGCTACTTGTTAGGGAAACTCTTTCTTCTGATGTAACCAAAGTTAGAGTTGGAAGAAAATCTAGTAATATTAACATTTGCAAGTGGTTTTCACATCTTTCGACAGTGTTCCATTATTTTCACTGGAATTGGTTAGGACAGTCTTAGTTAATAACAAAGTAAATTACCAGGTACTTTTTATTACTGAATTTCTCACAGCTGACAGCTATATTAAATATTGAAATGTTAAGTGCTTTATAGAAAAAAAAAATATTCACAGTTTTTCATTAAAAATGTATTACAAACAAATCAGCATCTGTTACTTGAATTACTGATGATTTTGCTTAGCACCTCTCTTAGCAGGATGGTTAGTTACCCTAGTAGTGTCATGATAATTCAGTGTTTTTTGAATTAAGTTTGAGAGTTTTCAGGTACAGTTCAGTCAAATAAAAGCCAGGAAAGATAAAGGAGCTAATTTAAATTTCTCAGGTTCTTTGCAGAGGTCAACCATTTCACCCATTGTTAAAGTGTTCCAAGCTCCATCAGAAACGTTGCCACCCTTCAGCACCCCAAGTGCTTTATGAAACAACTAAAGGCAGGGGCCACTCTCAGAAGAAGCTTCGGAAGGTTTTTAATAGCTACATTTTCAACTGGATCAGTGCTGCAGGCTCCGATGTGGGGCGTGGGGAGGCCTTGATTACTGGGGTGGTACTTGAGCACCCTCAGGCTGAAGACAGAGCAGTGATTTCCAACAGGGCAGCAGTGAGGCATCACCAGCATCACTGCTCATTACCTTGACTACAGGTATTTTCTGGAGGGTACAAACACACCTGCGGTTCTGCTCATACTTGGGCATGGCTCACCCTCACCAAGACAGCACACTATCCTGGGCCTCCAAGCTGGAATTCTCTCATATACAGGGCAAAACTTCCTAGGAGCTTCCTAGGCTGTTCCACAGTTGAGTGACAGTCTTATCCCAGCAAATGGGAATTGTTAAGGCTGTTGTCATATTTTGCCACTCTTTGCACTAGTTAAAAATCACTGGCTACAACTTTACAATCTGTGGCTTATTTCCTGGCACACAAAAGTTTAGGAAGTCTTGTGGATGACAATAGTTCTAACTATTGATTGATTCAAATTAATAAATATTAAAAAAGTTTTTATTTTTAAGGAGAGTTTAAACCCTGAAAACTTCAGCAATCCTCAGTATCAGGCTTCCTTATCTGACGGTAGTCCATGCATAGAAGAGGCAGGTGTGCAGAGAGAAGAGCTTACTGCATCAATGGCTACAGCTGAGGAAACTTTCAAGTTGCCAATGTTCAAAGTGTGTCTCTTTCTTCTAAGAAAATGTATTTTTCTCCTCCTATAAAACTTAGTTTGTCAAAGCTGGAGACAGAAGATGATTAGTGTTAGTAATTCACACTAGTAAATTGTGTGTCATAGCCCTAATTATCATTCATCATCCACAGTCAAATGATACTGCAGTTACACAGAAATGCTCAACCTCTTTACTGAAAAGTATCCAATTTTTAAATTATGCACGTAAGTTACGGTACCATGAATGTGAAATGCGACCTTTGGGGGGGGGGGGGGGGGGGGCAGGGGCAGGATTTCTTTTTGCCAGGTAAAATAGCTGCATTCTCCAAGGTGAGAGGTTACCTCAGGACTCTGTGTTTTGCAATATATTACAAGAAACCTGATACAGCTGCGCTTAAGTTTTGATTCTGTTCAGGTAATGCCTTCTGTTACTTCAAACTGTTCCTCTAGTCCTGCATACCTGTAAGAATTCTTCTAATTTTCCTGATTGCTATATAAAGAAGTAGAAATCACTGCAACAAATAAAGGTAGGATTGCTATTGATCTATTAGGGACCACTTACTTCTACTGTTAAGAAAAATTGCTCATGGAAGCTTATCTCAGTTACTAAAAATTACTCTTTCTTTGGAAAAGCCGTAACTTTATGCTTTAGCCCATCTTAGTCCTGGGTTGCTGCTCTTCCCATGCAAGCTCCCAGAATCGTATTATTCCTTACAAATGAAGAGCTGACATACTCTGGAAGTGCTCTGCATTATAACTACACTCTACCAGGAGCACCTTGTAACACCCCTCTGATTGCTTGCACAAAATGAACTTCTCAATGTGTAAACTAATGTGGCATTCATGTTTTCATCTCAGTGATGTCAGTAACACAAGTAAACTGCTTTCCTGTTAAATGTTTTCCATGCACTAGAATATTGTATATAATTTCATTCATGATTTAAAAGTTGTTTAAAAGGTAAGGTTTCTCCAAATATTGGGAAGTTAAAAACAACAAGAAGCCAAGATTTTTCTTCATAATTTTTAATACTTTTTAAATTTTAAATACTGGTTTTAAATTTGTGATTGTAACATGTAAGAGCCAACTTCTTTTAATTTTTAAAACTTATCATTAGGATCATAAAGCTATTATAGAACAGTTACAACTCTACACACTCAAGGTACTCAAAAATATGATTCATGTTTTAAGTCTGTAAATGAACAGTGGCAATTCAAATACAGCATTATCTGTACAACTTGACAAAAATACAGGTGGACAATCTGATTAAAGAGAATCTGCACAACTTCAGATAAGCCAGCTCAGCCCAATTAAGTAAAAGATAAGGTTTTTACAAAGTGCATCACATTTTTCACAGATAAATTTGTCAAAGATTTTCAGGTTCTCAGACAGAATAACAATGACCATCTCATCTTCATTCCCAGTACAAGTTCTATCAAGTCATGTCCTTCAGATCTAGCTTGGCAACATCCAAATTCTCCAAATAGATGCAGATATCCAGAGAACAATATCCTATGATTGCTGCATTTTCAGCCTTTTGAACTGGTTTAGCTTACAAAACAACCATTCTAGAGTCAGAAGCTGCTTCTGCAAAGACCACCACAGCTGTGTTAACACTCTTGATCTGTTAACAGGAGGAAATGAACTCAGAGCGCACAGACATGGCAGTGACTGACAAGAGAGATGGGCTCAAGAGACAGGGTAAATTGTATAAAACCATAAAAGCAACATCCCTTCCAGAAGAAAGGATCTAATGGCTACTCACAAAAGGACAATATGAGAGGCCTACTGCCTTTTGAGATTACTTTTCCAGAGGTCCATTAATAATGATTTCTCAGTCACGTAACTCCTTCCATAGTCTTTAAAAAGCCTCTTACAAATCTGATTGGGCAGGGCTAGCTACAGTGAAGTACCAGTGCCTTTATCTAAAAGTAAAACATACTCTTTACAAATAGTATCTGTAGTGTCATTTTATTTACAGAATAAATCGCAAAAGTACATCACATTTAGTGCAAATGCAACTAATGATATAAGTTTATATACTGCTTTGTAAACTTTCCATACCTTTGTAAAATAAAGCTATCCTATTAAATTAATAAACTTGCCCGTGTTCCAACAATTACCAGAAATGGCAAATAAGGAGTTAAACTCTTTATATTTTGGACTTTTTTTTTTAAAGTTCCCATCAGTGGCTATGGTGGAATGTACCACTGCTTGGTGATTGTAAAAAGATGACGTACATTTTGAGGTATAAGATTTTGTTTTTTAACATTGGTATATAAAATGCTCACTGGTGATATAGTAAAGATGTACAAATTTTCATCTTATTTGCCTTGCTAACATTACCATATAGGCACTTTTCTACATATTCAAATGAACAGAATAACTCTGTAATAAGGCATATTCCATGCACACCATTAGAGAAAGGCAAATAAAAAGGGAGGAGTTATGGAGCATGAAATCTGCATGCGTGTGTAATCATGTGTTAGATATGGTTTCATCTCTACAGAGAAGATGAACAGAGACATTTTTCAACACTGTGCAGATCATATTTACTCATTTAACCAAATCTTCACTAAGTTACTGTATTATATCTCTTTTCAGGCACCTAGCACACTATATCAAATAAATCTGACTTTCAGCTTTCTTTTAAAGAAAATATATCTGAAACTTTTTTCCTCAAGATACCCAGTTTAGTGAAACACCGAGCAGTCTCTGAAGAGTTTCCAACTATAAGACATGGATAAAAGACCTCACAGTCAGTACTAGCCCAACACAGTCCTCTCTTAACAAGTATCTCCAGAATCAAAGGCAGGCAAACATCTGACATTTAAATTTTCACAGCAGCTAAAGGGAACTTTCCAGCAAGAACTATGCATTCTTATAGCTCTGATGGGTTTTTGATCAAGAGGCAGATAATTTTCTACATGAACCTCATAGCACAGCTTCATTGAGATGAGGAAAACACATGCAGGATCTGAAAATAATGTACTCATCCTCAATCTAGACTGGGAATGTTGTTTTATGTAATCCAAATTACTTCAATAAATATTATACTGTACCTTCTCACAGCTTTGGGAAAGCCCCAGATATCATCCAAGAAAGCAGTCCACAGATAGCATGGACAGATGTCTCCCAGATTTTAGGCAGTCTCTTGCCCTCTCATACAGAATCTTTCTAGGTATTTCTGGATCATGTTTAATAACAAAAATTATGCAGCACATATTACATAACTAAAAAATACAATAGAAATATAAAGATATCTGGAAAAAATAAAGCTTTTCACACTCTTACTCCTTCAGAACTAAAGATCTTCATAAGAGTAAGACAATAGAAAAGGCAAAGTCATAAGGATATTGACAGCCCTCAGATATTAACTGGCATTTTATGTAACAAGATGATTCATTATAGAAACCAGCAGCAATGAACTGTGATTATACAAAGCAAAATAAAACCTGCCAACAAGTTACCAAGGTTTTACTGAAGCCACTCCTTTCAACAACCCCAAAATATCACACAGATTTTTGTGCATATAAAGCACATACAGTATGCTATATGTGCATTTGTCTCTTGTGCTTTTTACACATGCACAAAAACTGCGCAAGTATCTTAGGAAGGTTGACAATGAAATTCTACAACTTGTTTAAAATTAACACAGTAGCCCATGTTGGTGATTCAAAGCTGTATGCGCTTTTCTTCTTCTAAAGCAAGCAAATAAAAATAGAGCCATATACATGTTATCAATACATGTATTTATAATTACACACTGATTCAGCAAGAAAGTTAGCAGGAGAGAGCTATTGTTAAATATTCAGGCCCATGGTGTTGCAACACTTCTTCACTTCAGTACACAAAGCCTAGAACCTGGGCCATAAAAAGACTGTAGATCCTTCGTTCCAGCATGGAGTGCTCTGTGCATAGTCACTTCTCCCATGTGGAATGCTCACCCAGTCTTGTTCTGATTGCTGCAGGTAAGCAAAGAAAAGAATACAGCACTGACAAATTTGTATACTGTGAGTAAAATTAACTTGTTAAACACCTTAGGTATGTATCATCAGGACTGCTATGATCACATGCTAACTGTTGCGTTGTGATGCCATGTTTCTAATGCTTTACTTACACTGCTTCTCTAACAATTTAAATTTAAAACTGTGAATCATTAAAGGGATACCTGCCACAGAAGAATGACAACTAAGACTTTTGGAGTCTGACACAGTAAACAGGATCCAAAAATAGAAGTAACCTATGTCACACATAGAAAAAGTGATAGAGACTCATCTTCAGATGTGACTGAATGATGCTGTAACACTAGCACAACTAAACAGAATTCTGTGGTTTGACATGGCACTTATAGTAAATGAAATACATAGAAGAAGTAAAATTAGCAAAAATAAATTAGGCCTTATTTAACACTAAGGGGCTCAGATATCCTCAAAGTGGTCAAGAAATCCTCTTCTAACGTCATATCATCATCTAACTGTTCAAAAAACTTTAGATTAGCCAATAACCTATGCCATAAACAATATTTCCACTGACTTCAGAAAGCATCTGGAAATCCCTTTTCTTTCCTAGATTCATCAGAAAGGAAGAAAAACTTAAGTCACAGTCTTCTAAATATTCTAGTGGTTCATGCTGGTCTGTCAGTGAAGTTCCATTAATAAAAATCCTAGGTCAAACTATTCTGTCAATATAAAAGAAAACTGAAATGTACTCATAGTCTATGAAATATGCAATTGTAAGTAGAATTTAAGTTATAAAAAACTCATGAGGCTCGAGAGTAACTTCAATATGTATTTTTTCAGAACAAATGCAAAATGCCTGTGATAGCTGAAAAAAACCAGTACTTCATCCTATTTTACTTCTATATAAATTGGACATGTATGCAAAAACTTGCAAAATGAACCAATAGAAGTCTATGAAAACTAATGCTGGCTAAGTTGTGCAGCCATACACACAAATTACATGTTTTTTACAAGTATATTGCATGCTAAAGCAAGCACTGAAGCCATGCTAATCATGGAAGACACTCCCATATTGCATACTTTCATTTGGCCTTTAAAATGGTGAAAAAAATTTTAGAAGTATTTATACCTGCTAGTACTAGAATAAAATAGGCTTTCCTGCTGTCTTCTCTTGCACGTACGATGTAAAACGCTTTAAGAACTTTGGATATTCTCGTTTGGCCACTGCCCGTAACACTGATGCAGGAGCCCATCCTCCCGGGTTCACTACAAGTAAACAGGAAGAAGGACATTGAAATAAAGCAACTCCACTAAATGCTGAAAAAGTAACTTTTAGTTAATTACTCCTGCAACTCTTCCTGAAGTAACAAGAAGGACTAACCAACAGCAGATTTTTTTATGCCCCTAGGCTTGTGTTGTACTTTCTGTTTGTAATACTCAAGCTCAGTCCAGATCTATGATGCCATTATTTAGAAAACATTAAATATGCTGCATGGTGAGTCTTGGGAAAATTCCTGAATAGAAGAGGATATTCTCTATGGGCTTCCAAGAAACTAGGAGAAAGAGACTTGAGTGACTTCTTATTTCAAAGAAAGCAGAGTCAGTCTTAACTTTTCAATAATTACTGCATTTGCCTGCAGAACTGCCACACAGGCAACACCCTGCAAATGATTATAAAGCAATTAACCAAAACCTGAATTGATTTTTAATTACATTTTCATTCACAAGGAAAGTATGTTGCTGAAAAAGCTATTACTTCCCATATAGTCACAGTTCAGAATTTAGCAGTGAAAACATACTTTTTAAGAAATTTGGAAATGTTAAAAAAAAAGTAAAAAGCTGAGTAAGCTACCCTTGAAGTGTTTTGTAGCTCTGGGAGAGAAGATAGTAAGCATGTCTCTCCAACACTAGAATACATTTCTAAACACTGGGTACAGCAACAATACAATTTGGCTTTGACAATCAGCAGCTTTTCAGCCTAATGAGATTAAATGGGAGGAAAAAAATTAGTAGTACATGAAAAAACCAAACATCATTACTGAAACTAAAAGCTATGCCAACTCATTCCAGTTGCACACATTTCTGCTCACCTTCCTCCACCCCAAGGCTATATACTTAGAACTGAGCTACACAGCTCTTCCATTTATTCCTCCCAGAGTACCACATAATGAATGATCCCATTCACCAGTTCATGTAGCACCTCAATTTGAGACCTTTTGAACATGATGAACACAAAGGTGATGCTATATATAGATACAACAGAAAGGGGAAAAGGCATCAAGCCTTTTTTTTTTCTTTTTTATTTTTGTGCCAGTATTGAACTTCCCAAAATTAACATATATCGTGAATGTCATACTGAAAAATTTTATACTTACCATTAGCTACATATGTAATCTTGCACAGAATGTTGTCCCTGCTTATTTCCTTGTTGCCCTCTGGTGGGCTTACTAGCGTCTGACAAATCATTGCAATATTTATTTTGGCACGGACACAGCGATTGTTCAGCTGCCAAAAAATGAAACATTGTAAGCTTTAAACTAAATTTGTTTCAGCATACTTGAGTATGAACATCTTTTCATCATGAAGTCTAAGACACTCTAGAAGCTCTGCTTCTGAGAGTCTACTTTCTAGCACTTGCACAGATGTAACGTGAAAATGAGTAAAATGATACATGGTGGATAGGGAAAGGATCTAAAATGTCAGTGAATCTCAGGTTTCTGCTTGCTTAACAAATTATAAGTTAATTACTTCAAGCGTTGTGACAAATCAGTAAAGAAACTGATTTATTTAAAGAATAATGTATCAGCATTTACAAATAACAGTTAACTTTTCCTTTAAAAGCAGGCTATGGAGTAGCAATTGAAGGAAAACAACCATTGCTATTATCTCACAGAACCAAGGCAAAACTGTAAAATGGAGACTTAACCCCATCTGTAATTATACAAACCTACTCCTATATTTGACAATGCTGAAGAGATACTGATTTGATTCCATACAAAATAGCCTCAAATCTTTAAAATGTTTTCACATCTCCAGAAATTTTGCTTCCATTCTGCTGTAACACCTTAGATCATCCAACTGAGAGATAAGGCAAGAAAGCTTTTGGCTAGGAATGCCTTCATCAAGTCATTTTACCACCTGATTTAAATTAACTGTACTTTTGTAAAAACCCTCCATCGCCCTCACACTATCACTGCAAATGCATTACCATGGGAAGAGAAAAACTACCTTAAAAGCAGAACTTCACAGAATCAAAATAATACTTACAGGAGCACTGTCATGTTCTACAGAGAAATTGCACACAATCCACGTTTCTGGATCATTTTCACTGAATGCTGGTATCTTTCTGATGGCAGACAAATACAGCACATCCCTTTGAGAGGCTGGCCACACTCTCTGCAGAGAAACAGCTGAACATAAGCTTTTGCAGGTTTAACAACTATCCTTAGTTAAAATTAAAAACCAAGCAAGGCAAACCAGGTCAGTTATATTATTAAGTTAAAGTATTTTCAAGTTAGTAATTTCATTCTGAAAACTGAAAGAGAACATAACTGTTGTAAATAGGGAACAAGAATTTCAGGTTCGCTACACTTCAAAAAAAATTAAGGCAAAACTTTAAGGTCTTTGAAATGCAGAACACTAAACTGCAATGAATTTTTCAGTTAAAAAAATATGAATAGGCAGTCACCCTTCTGTACTCTGAACCTCAGGCTTGTGTTTTAATTAATACTTGTAAACTACAAATTGAACTAAGGGTTAGGTGTACAGGGATGCATCTACATTTACTTATGTCTCCAGAGAAGAGAAAGGAGAGATATATTTGAAAAAAATATTACCTCAAAAAGCTACTACTTCAGTAAGATAGATATAGCAAACTGATATTATCCAAGAGAAAGCTTTAGAAGTGAAATGTGACAACGTGAAAGTTATAGAGTGAAACTGACAAAATAAAATACACAGAACTTATTTTCCTGACATTCAGTAGGAGAAAAAAGTTCTGGCTTCTACCACAACCAATACAGATGACACAACTGTCTTACTCAAAATTATGAGTCTTCTATTAAAGAAGTTTTAATATAAACTGCACTACTGGTAAAATTATCAAAGAAAAACCTTTTTTCTAACATTTGAATGTACTAATACTTAGAAACGTGCAAGACTAAGGATGAGTATGTAAATTTTATTCCTATAAATTTTTCAGATCTTTGCATTTCAGTTGTTGGGTTGTAATTAAAATGAACATTTTTATAAACTGACACCAGAACCATTCTGGGGGAAAAAACAATTAAGGTACACGAACAAATGCTGCACCAACAATTAAAAACACTTGCATTATGAGGTGGTATGTCAACTAATTGTGGTGAATGCTAACCTGCATTTTTGCAAAAAAACATCTGATACAGTGGTGTAGGTTTCTTCCTTGTAATCAGTGGTGATTTATTGCTTCTGTTTGCTTTGCATGAATCTGGCCTTGCTGGCAGTGATATAATCATGACATAAAAAGCAGGCCTCAATTGCTACTGCAAGCTCTATCAGACACATGCATAACTAATTATGCTCTCAAGAAAAGTCTCAAAAATTGATATAAGTTGCAGTTTAATAGAGAACTTATTCTGGAATATTGTCCAGACCAGTATTTAAGTTCTTAGGCCAGTAAAGTATTCAGAATATTGGAACATGCACGCTTCAGATGTCTCAGTAAGGTATGCAAATGAAGTTTTATTACCTTATGTGTCTGGTAAATGATGATTGCGTTATCAGCTAAATTTTCCACAACATGGAAATTTTCAATTGTTGCTAAAAGGGGAGGGGGGGTGGGGAGAAGAAAAAAAAACCCATCAGTGAACAGTCACACACAATAGGACAGTGCTATAAATACTATTCTTGCTGATAAACCTTCAAAGCTGAAGAACCAATGCCTTACTTTCCCAGTCATTACGAACATCAACATTCCAGAAGTAGTGGCAAACTTCATGTCCTGTTACCCCTTTAACAGCATGGGTTGCTTTCAAAGGATCTAGAACTATTCCGTTTTCTTCCACTTCTCGTCTGTATACCTATAGCGAAACACAAAGAAAGATATGTAGGACAGAAGCTGTCAAAACTGTTCATGTTTTAATTATTGAAATTTAATCAGTCTTAAAAAAATCTGAACCAACAAAGCACTTATCTAGAAGCTTATCACATGAATAATTTGCCATGAAAGTGTTCTCTGGTAACATCCATTGAAGACATTCTTATGTGGCATTTCACATTAAAATACCAGTACTTTAAGGTTTCTACTCAAAAAATGATTAAGCTAGCTTATTTATTACTATCCACACATATTTATAATCATGGTGGAGCAGCCAACAGTGTAGCTTGTTACTCTTGTTATTTTTGTACATAGAATTTACCCATTACTTTGATACCAAGCTTTAAGTAGGACAGAGTGAGAAAGGAATTTGTCAAGATGAATCTATTGCAAGAGTTACAAAGAATTTTATATGAATAAGTAGAATAGAAACCACAGTTCTCACGGACCCCAGTCCCAACCTAAACAGTGCTTTTCCCAGAGAGAAGTTACAACAGCATAACTTGATGATTGATAATATTTTCAAAAATCATAACATGATGTAAGTTGAAAAAGACCCTTAAGATCACTGAGTCCGGCAGTAAAGGTAACACTGCCAAATGTACACTGGAAGTATCTGCCTTCACAGTGTATCATCTTACACAAATTAATCAAACCTGAAACATTTACCTTCATTTCTCCCTCTTCTACCACTAGCTGCCAATTGGCATCTCCACCTACATCTTGCAAGGAATACGTCATGTGGTTTCGTACCATCTCTTCCACCTGTAAAGGAAAAAACCCAGGAGTTTTTAACTCATTCCTTCCATGTTTTAGGGGAGATACTATACAGCATTGGAAGTCACAAGTTAATGCTTCAATTCCTGTGCAGGAGCTAAATTTAAATGAGAGAGTTCTCTGTTAGGTTAGGAACAAGCAAATAATGCTGACCTTTGGAAACAAAACCCAAAATTTTGATTCAAATTCCAACTTCCTCTTTTGTGGGTACATCCTAGCCTGCCTTTGTGCCTTTAAACTATCAAAGCTCATCACTTCTAGCTAAAACAGTTCTTTATTTCAGCAGATAGGAACTGCAAGTATCTCTAAGTGGAATTACAATGCACTATAAGATATTCACTGGAAGAGCATTTTAAAAGCTCAACAAAGCCAGGGAATTAGGGAGGAAAACTGACAAGCTCTAAAAAGAAAATGCCCATGAAAAATCATATTGGAAGAGCAGTGACGAAAACAGTCACAAGCAGAACATGCCTCCTGTTTCAGAGGCATCTTTGCACAGTTGACAGCTAGAAAAAAACCCAGAAATGCCTACACTCAAAACATTATGATGGTACAGAGATTCTATAATTACAAAATGCTCATTTAAAACTTATTTTGCTAGCAGCTGTGCCTTTTTTTTTTTACAGCCAAATATTCGCTGTATTTTTATCAAGCTAAGTGAGTATCTCATTTTTTATTCTATACAATATGCATGAAAATGGGTACTGGGACAGGAAGATGATGCTTATTTTAGATCTAATACGTTATTCTGTTTCTTTCGTTCCCCACCCTTTTCCTAATGCCCCAAATAAAAACAGAAGCAAAATCATAGGGTACCCATTGCTGTGTAATGCTTCAAGTATTTGAAACACTTTAATAACTTTTTTCCACCCAAAAGACAGATGACTACTAAAACTTGTAATAGAAAGCAAGTCCCCATGATTCACAGCATTTTCCTGAACTACTTGAAATATCTTTTTTTTTTCCCAAAACAAAAAGCACTACAAACAAAATTAGTTAAATGGCCAACACAAAGATTAGTTGAAGTGCAACTTGAAGTGTACCCTGAACCCCAGGGTGCTTTTGCATATCTTACAAAAATATGAAGCCATAGTTTGCAGTAAAATATGTAAAACATATATGAGCAAGAATGAAAACAAGCAGAAAGCAAAAGTAGTATCAATTAATCTTTTTTTAATATGATACAGAACTGAAAGACGTTATTTACTTTTAATTTAAGGCAGTAATTTTGTTTGTGCTGTGTACCCAACAGGAAATACACTTAAGGCCAGAATCAAAAAACTCTAGAATCACAACATGAAAAAACAAAATCCATTGCATGGAAATCCTAGTTTGTGTTAGTTTAATTAAGCACAGACTTATCTAGACAAGGCAAAGTTATCAATCCAGGTTTTGGGTGCTCTGGTTCTGAGCTTCAGTGAACAAAAAACACCACCAAGATTTATGTTTCAGCTTCTAGACAAGTCAACTTTTGCTGCCAGTTACTAGCAGGTTTCCTACAAAAGTTTCTTCCCTTTTTTTTCCAGTGAAACCATGACAGTACAAACTGCCATGGTTTCATAATAATATAAATATATTTAAATAGCCCACATTTATATTTACATTATAAACTGGGTAAGAATGTGGGCTATTTAAATATTTAATGATTTAACTCTATGTTACACTGCTTTGAGAAAGGAATCCTTGCTATGCTCTCAGCACGTACTTGCCGTACTTTCAGGCCCTTATGTATTTTCTATCCCACCTCCTAATTTATTAAGGAAAATGCTGTGTTTATACGTTTACTTTTGTAGTTTTATACTTTTTGCTTCATGTGTTAGACGTGAAGAGATGAAGGAAATACCAAGGGAAGAAGAGAACAAGGCACCCACAGGAATGCAATCTGAACAGACTCCTGCTTCCCCAGGAAATGCAGTATTTACACAACCTGCTTGTGCACATTGTCTGTACAAACTGTACTTAGTCTATGCACTGGTCACCATCTGTCAACCTGCACCAATTTCAGAGGCACAGTCAAGATCCAAAGATTCTCTCCCACCTGAGAGGCTCACTCTTACCTCTGGGTTCCTAGTGGGCTACAAGAACGGTCTGCAGAAATGCTTGCAACCTGTATGCCATACAGCCTTGATCTGAACTTTGAGTGGCAAGTTTTTCCCTTTAAAGGGCCCAAGAACAACTCAGAACCTATTATAAAGCTGACAGATCTTCAAAAGAAAGTGATCTGAACTCCCACTCAACTGGCAGAGACAACAATGCCTTTCTAGAGACACACTGAAGAAACAGCTCCCATCAGAATACTTGTTTATACTTCTCAGTCTTAAAAACAGGGCTGTTAGTTGCTACTTGACCTTTTACTGATACCAACATTCCCTTCATTCACATCAAGTCTAGGAAAAAAATCACATTTTTTAAGAACCAAGATACTAGTTTTCCTTCCTAAAGCCAAATTGTCAGCCTGGGAACAGAGGCCAATTTTTTATAAATTTGTAATAAAATCTATAGTAGGTAGAATGAAAAGGTCTGCTATTTTCATAATGCTCTTTGTTGTCTTGTTCAGTAGAACTGAAACTCCAGAACAGGTGGACTGACTTGTTAGTCTGACAAAAAATTCGGTTTAGGGAAAATACTTGGGAGGGTGGAACTGCATGTGGGGATATTCATACTTTCTGTAGTGAGGCCATTAACTTGAAACTGGGTTAGGACCCACTCCATAGTAACTTTCATGTAGTACAATCCATGCAGCAGGCAAAAAAAGCAACTTTACTCCAGTCCATTTGATCCTGATACTTAACCACAATTTGCATTATTGTGATAATGATCTGGTCCACCTCAGATGTGTTTGCAAGTGATCAGTTCTGCAGTCACAGTGGTGCTCTACAACTCAGGTTTATCATATGAATACAGAAAAGTTATCACAGGCATAAAACAGGTGAAAACGAGGACACCTGCATATCTTGGAAATATGAGTTCCCCTTATGCTGAATGATCTCTGCAACCACAACATGACAGAGTACTAGCTCCCGTCTTGGCAATCAAACTTGTGCTCTGTTACTTATTACTCCCTTTCTTTATTATCCCCTCACTTTATTACCCCTCCTCCCAAAAAACAACAACTTAGAAAACTAACTCAGATACTGGAGTACCAGTAGATGAGCCTATCACTGTTGTGCAACAGGACTTGCATACTTTTTCCCTTGCAGTAAGTTCAGATTTCAGAAATAAACTAATTGCAAAAGGTCTTGGAATTTTAGTCCACTAGGCAAGTCCTTAAGTGTTGGTTCTGCTCATGGAGCTGGTAGTAAGGTCCGCAGGTAATACAATTCCAGGCTCTGTTAAAAAAAAAAGTTAAAATCCATTCCTGTTAGGAAAAAAAAAAAGATTGGTCAGAGCTTTTGAAAAAGAGCAAAAGAGCAGATCCCAGAAGGAAGCTCCATATTCACCATCACATATGGACCACAGAAGGAAAGAAATAGCATGAATAACATATCTGAACTACTGTTTTGGAGATTAAAAAGCAAACACTTATCTAATTCTACCCTACACAACCACCTTCCTATTAAGTACCTAAAGTAATTTTGTACATTACTGGAATATGTCATTATGGCAACATTGATATATTCAGCATATCAGACTTAATTTCTGAAGGACAAGTGAAACATGAACACTTCAATATGATCTGTCATACCCACAGTCTTGTTGATCAACATGTTTAATGGTCTTTTGGTAATCAAAGTAGTCATAGAGGTAAAAAATGGTAATAGTGAACCATAAGACTCAATGTATTAATATCATTACAAATCAAAACTTCATACAAAAATCAAACCTTTGATTTAAAAGCAAGAAAAACTATTCAATCTGAAGCAAAGACCATCTCCAGCCTCTGTAAAACATGTTATTTTACTTTCATTATTACTAGAGATACAAAATTTACAAACGATAGACATTTTTATTAAAGCTACTGAAGTAAACCAAATAGTTTCACAAGATTTGGGCCTCTGCACAAGTGGTATGCATGCAAGCTGGATGTAAAGAAAGACAACCATTTAGTACAGGAATAGAGAACTCCTTTGTTTGTCTCAATGTACTAGTTTAAAGCAAGCAGTGTTTGACATAACAAAAAATCAAAAACCAAAACAACCCCAGGTTCTAGAGAAAAGGATGATATAAAGCAAAGATATGCAACCCCCACGTGACACATCAATACAGTACCTGGGCGCTGAATCTGTGAACATCATCAGAGGCACTGACTAGATCAATGGAAGACATGGAGGAAGAGCGACTATAGGGCTACCAGAGACAGACAAAGAAAAAACCAAGTAATCAGAACAAAGGCACAACAGAGCGTTCAGTACCAACTTGCAAGCACAAGATAATGAAGAAAAGGAAAACAAAAGCACCATAAGCAGCAAGCACAGCAGCAAATGCTGATTTCATGCACCTATTATATATTATGCTCCCAGTGTAGCCCTGACAGGAGCATAGTGTTTCCAGTAACAGCCAAAAACAAGTCAACCAATCCTGATACAACCAACTGGATTTTTTTTTTTTTTTAAATAAATCAGTTCAATGAATCTGGGTGAAGGTATCTTGAAAATACTGCAGTTAGCCAATTGGGATTTTTCCTTTTTTTATGCCTGACAAGCCTGATACAAGTAAAGAATATTCCAAATAGGTTCTCAAATCAGTATTTTTGAGCCAAGACAAAAAGCAGTCCTTCTTCAGTTCCAGCTACTGTTTTTCAAAAATGAATAGGCCACTGGAAGTTACTAGAAACACCGAAAAAATCTCACCTACCCATACAAAACATTACATAGAAACAGCACAGACCAGCCCCTTATTCTGAGAAGACCAGGATAAATATCTTACCGTTTGCACAAATCGATGAGTCCCCACAGCAGAATATGCATCTCCAGAAGGTAAGGATGTTGGCCAGTGTAATCTAACCTTTTCGCTTTGGGACTGCAACAACATAGGTTTAATTATTATTAGTCAGCTGCTACGGGGTGGACTGTGAAACAAAGTGAGTCATGCTCAATCTACCCAGTGACTACAACAACTAATGCTGTCCATGACAGACATGAAGCTGTCATCCCACTGGAATTCTCAGTGAGTGGGCCTGAAGACTAAATTAATCTAAACTTCAAGGTGTATTTCTGAGTTAAGGAAAACACACTGGCAGCACTAAAGATCCATGTAGTACTATCACAGTCACTCAAAACCTTTACTCTTTGCTAAGAGATTCCAACATAGGGTGAACTCTGTTGGGTATTACAGGTCCACTAGAAAGTCTTCTAATTCTCAAGTCACTGTTATTCATTACATTCCTAAGCATAAAGTCTTTTACGACAAAGGATGCACGACTTTGTTATTCCCTCTCATTTTATATGCTCTCAAACTCTATTTTCTAGAATGCATCTTATCCTTTTTGATACTTGTCCCTGAAGTGTATTAAAAAAATTAGTTAGTGAAGTACCCCAGCAGAACAATGTCTTTCCTATTCCATATATCACTGAAGAAAAAAGAAACTTCAGACCAATTACTAGATTTGGAGAGACAGCTGAGATTTTGAGAGACAGTAGTATTTGATATTTTTATCTTAACAGGGCAGCAGTCACATATAGATAATTTTCATACAGGACATTTATTTAGGAATTAGAAACTAGAGACATTTAATAAACTTAGCACTTGTATTATTATTTTCTAGACAAGCTATGAAGTTACTATCTTAAAATTAGCATTAAGCAACTATTTTTTATTGTAAAAATAGTAAGGGGAATTCCCTGATCAGTGCCGGAATAAATAAACTGGAGCTTCAGATACACCTCAGGACAGACTGTAAGACACAGAAGTCTCTCAGGAAGTGCTCATCATTAAGACATTTTTCAAGTTTTAGTACCTGTTCTTCCATTTTATCCTGTCTGTCAAGAGCAGCTTCAACAGCATCAAAGAACTCTTCTTCATTAATCAGACTATTAGGACCCTCCTAGAGCATAAGGAAAAAACTAGTTAAAAATCCTGGAGACATAAAAGTTCCACTTCAACTTAACATCAGAAATACATATTTACATTTTATATGTAACTGATGGAAGCAAATTTCTTCTGCAGATCTTAAATATTTTCACCAATATTCTTAGATTACAAGTTCTCTGAAAACCTTTACTCGTTAAAGGAAGTGTCATCCTCTAACAACAATTTAATGATAGTTACATAAAGAAAAAAAAACCCCAGGAAAGTGAGTAATAGTGTCAGTATGCTTTGACTCCAAATTTAGGACTTAATTAATAAATGTCTTCTCTTGAAAATGTTTACAGTGTCATCATAAAGTACATCTATTAACATAACTGTGTAGTTAGACTCCTCACAAGCATTTCAGTGCCTTAAGGCACTGTGTGATCAAAAATACAACAAGGGAAGACATAATTTTGGGGATCTCTATTGAAAATTCTCAGAATCAGCAGTTTAACACTAAACAACAGGTAGAGTTAAATCAAGGATTGAAAACTCTAGTCTACTAATTAAAATGGTAATCTAATATATTTACTGCATTTACTGTATTGTAAAACAACCTATTCCTGCAAGTTAAAAAAACCCCCCAAAACTGTGTATCAGCAGTGACACCTGGAAGAAGCAGCTGGGTTCAAAACCAAGTAGATGAAGTTTAACTTCCTATTTATTTCATTCTTTTACAGTGCATGTCTCAGTGACAACAATTAATCTAATGTCAAGTACCTTAGATAGCTGTACAGTACTACTACTATTTCTCAGGCTATGACTTGAAAGTAGAAATATGCTTCATTAATGTACATGAAAGGGTCAAGCTCGCTGTATTTCAGGTAGCTTACATTAGTGTGGATGCCTCATCTGTGGAAGTGTTCAAGGCCAGGCTGGATGGGGCATTAAGCAACTTGGTTGACTGGGAGAAGTCCCTGCCTCTGGCACGGATATTGGATCTATATGACCTTTAATGTCCCTTCCAACCTAAACCATTCTACTATTACTCTTCAAAAGCTGGTTTATGCATCTTAGAATAGAACTAAATACCTCACTGAGGAGAATGCTGATGAAATGCAATTTAACAGAAGCAAGGAACTTAAAATCAGAATTTGAAAACATAGTATTTCAAGAGGCAGTGACAAATTGAAAACCAGTTAAAGTTACATGTGATCTTCTAGGACGGTCTCTGCTGTCAGAGTTTTCATATTTTTGTTTTACCTATCTCTACAGCTGAACAAATAAAAAGGTAAAGTACAATTACATTTAAGCAGTATCAAATGTATGAGAAATTAAGAAAAAACCAACAGAAATATCTGCAAGAAACATGCTTCGGACAAAAGCAAAACATCAAAGGTTAAGATATACTTCCACTCAAGGAATTAAGGACTGAGATTCTTTATACAGTTTCAGTTTCCAAGGTGAAAAACTAAGTCTGGCATGAACACAATTGTAAATCATGCTTGCACTGGCTTGTGGAACTTCACTTTCCCTCTTCAGGAAACAATCCAATCTTAAAAGTGTATTGTGTTATTGTAGGAAGGCTTTGGTAGCTGAAGTGGCAACAGGGGTGGCTTCTGTGGGAAGCTGACAGAAGCTTCCCCCATGTCCAACTGAGACAGTGTAAGCTGGCTCTAGGATGGACCTGCTGTTGTCACTGCCCAAGGCCATACCCATCATCTCTGTGATACTGTATTTAACAAAGGAGGAAAAAAATCTGCAGCTAGAGAAGAGTGGAGTGAGAATATGTGAGAGAAAGAGCTCAGTAGGTACCAGGTCAGTGAAGAAGGAGGGACAGAAGGTGCTCCACATGCTAAGATTTCCCTGCAGCCTCTGGTGCAGACCACAGTGAAGCAGCTGTTCCCCTGCAGCCCATGAAAGTCCATGAAGGAGCAGAGATCCACCTGTAGCCCAATGAGGAGCCCACACTGGAGCAGGTGGATGCCCAAAGAATGCTGTGATCCTGTGGGAAGCCCACACAGGAGCAGGCTTCTGGCAGGACCTGTGGCCCCATGGAGAGAAGCTCATGCTGAAACAAGTTTATTGGCAGGACTGTAAAGCCATGCTGGAACAGCCTGTTCCTGAAGGACTGCATCCTGTGGGGAAAACGCACACAGAGCAGTTCATGAAGAACTCTGCAGTCCATGGGACAGACTCTTGTTGGAAGAGTTCATGGAGAACTGTCTCCTGTGGGAGGAATCCCAAAATGGAGAAGGGTAAGAGTGTAAGGAATGCTCCCTGTGACAAGGAAAGAGTGGCAGAGACAATGTGAGATGAACTGACCACAACCCCCATTCCTTTTCTCTCTGCACAGCTGAGGGGTAGAAGGCAGAAAATTTGGAAGTGAAGTTAAACCCAGGAAGAAGAGAGGGGTAGTGAAAAGGTAGTTTTAAGATTTGATTAGTAATTAAGTGGTATTTCCTCAAGTGAGTTTTGCCTCTGTCAGCAATTGGTGAGTAACCTTTCCCTGTCCATATCTCAACCCAGAAGACTAACATTGTATTTTCTCTCCCCTGTCCACCTGAGGGGAGTAGTAGAGTGGCTTAGTGGGCACCTGAAAAAGTCATAGTGTTATAAAAAATTTCTAAAGTAAAATTCATACCTCATAGTCTGGCCCTCCAAAGTGGGACTTTTTCTTCAGTTCTGTCACAGCATTTTTGTATGCTTCTTCAATTCTTCTCCTTTTCTCTGTCTCCTGTAAAATTACATGACCATTTAATGCAGCAAAAATAAAATGTGAACAGGCCAATAAATGGAACGGCCAGGGTAGTGTTTTCTCCAAGCAGCAACTGCAAAGCTGATGAATTTCTGAGTTTATTTGCATGCACGCATTATATGTGCCAATATACAAGCATATATAATAGAAAGTTTGGGGAACTAGCTACCTTGAGGATACCTTCTAAGTCATGTGGAAGAAACCAGATCAGCAAGCAAAAACTGGTTTCTAGTTTAAGCATAGTTGTTCATGCTTCATTGGGAGTCATACTTTGTATCTGACACTTCATATAAACTTCCTTGACACGGATACTTGGGCAGGGATAACAAAGTGTAAAAGCAAAACTGGTAAAAAGCTAACATGCTGAATGTAGTGATACACTAACAAGTTTGTATCTATAATTAGGGCAATGTGAATAATTTTGTGGATTCCATGCAGAGTGCAACTTGATACACTTGTCCAGTAACAGGTTGTGACTGTATTAGGTGCCAGTCTATTTAGAAACCTGACAGTGACTATACCATTGACTATTTTGAATAAAACAATTGTAATGCTAAAATCAGACTAAGTCTAATATTGCCTCTACAAATTCTGCATGCTGCCAGATATTTTCTGTGAAAAAGCTATAAACACTTCTGAAATAGCTTCTGAAAAATCAGCTTCTTTTGCAAGATGTTTCTGTGTCCCCTTTCAAAATCACTTCAGATGAAAGTCTAACAGGTGGACATCACACACTTCTTGTAGATATGGGTTTAATTATTCAGCAATCCAAATTGAAATTTAAAGATTCAGTGGAAAACCCTAAAGCAATATTGAAAAGATGCGTTTACAAACTGGGAATTTGGTGGTAGCATTCCCTCAAACACATTTTCCCGTTTCCAGTTAGGGAATACTTTTGATGTAGAACAAAGTAGTATAGTTTTACACACACACATCCCACACACACATACACAAAAAACCCCACAACATTTTGATGGAGACAATATTGTCCTTAATTGTGACTGTAGGCTTTTCCTTTCTGAAGCAATCAAAGAGGCAGTACCTGCTAACAGATTTCACAAAATTTTGCATGATTATCTTTTTTGAAAGGAACTGGAGAGTCCTGAAGATACATAAAGCATGACTTGAGTATAAGTCACTGAGAAAAGTACAGAAATGTTACCAGACTTGGAATAAAAAACAAAACAGACCCCTCTAAAACACAACTTCTTCTCCCACTCACTCCAAATCCCCTACGGAATACTTTCATAATTCAATCTGCAAATTAGTTACAATTCACATGTGTCAAAATACGACTCTCCAAATTTGCCAGTTTCTCTTGGCAATAGTATTAGAGAAGGCAGAAACAAAAACAGAAAAATGCTGTAGCAGTCAAGACAACATGAAAAGCATTATCACAAAGACTTCGTTGCAAGTAAAACAGTGGATCAAATACTAATGACAAAATCCTTTGTGTATAAAATGTGTATATATTTTAAGAAAAGTGTTTTAAAATACATTCAATGTATTATATACTGTACTGGAGACAAAAAGTCAAGCTCAAGATCCTAAGAACTAGGTATAAAAGGTGGAAAGAAAAGTTGCAACTACAATAACTTTAGATAATACTACAATACACATCAATTTCATTCTGGATATTTGACTATTTTGGTAGTTAAAGAAAACTAATCATATAATCTATACTTCTATCATCGCACAATATTTATTTCCTTCTTAGAGCAGTTTACAGACAGATTCAAGAAAATCAAAAGTACAAAGATCTACACCATTCTCATCCCACACCTATCTATCACATGGAAAGCAACGTCTCTTCATCAGCCCCATAGTGATAAAAGTTACTCTTAAAAAGTGATGTTTAACCACTAAAATGAAAAGATATAAACTAAACCAAAAGCAGCTCTACCGCTCTGGAACAATGGTAGCACAGGTCTGAATACAGTCAATTGCTGTAATTAAGCATCAAGGTGCTGCTCACATGGGTAGCAATTGTGGGAGGAGACTGAGGCTGCCTTGCGGCAGACAGAGGCCCTTGCCAGCTCCACAACAGACTCACTGCAACACACAGCTTAGCCCAACCACCATGCATGTGACACATCTCTGAGGGAAAAAAAAAAGGAATAAAAAACACTCTGTGGAAAGAAGAATTGGAAGAAAAAGTGAGAAATGACGGAGATGCCAAGACCAAGAACATGAGGAGGTGAGGAGGCGCAGCAGAATATATATGTCCAAACTGCAGGGGTATTTCCTGAAGGAATCACATCCCATGAAGGATCTACACTGCAATAGATTTGTTTTCCCAGAGGGCTGCCACCAACAGAGGCACTAGAGCTGGGAAAAATGTATGAGGAGAAAGGAATGGCAAAGATGAAGTTTTGGACTAATTGCAAATGCAACATTCCTCACCATGCAATGCCTGCTGCTAGCAGGCAGTAAGGTTATGGAACACACTATGTCAAGTGAGAGCACACAGCATGTAGTGATCAATCAGCCCAGCCAGCCAGGGTTTGTGAAAGGCAGATTGTGCCTTACCGACCTGAGCTTCTATGACAGGGTGACCTGCTTAGTGGATGAGGGAAAGCCTGTGGATGTCATCTGTCTTGACTTCACTAAAGCCTTTGACTCCATTTCCCACAGCATTATCCTGGAGAAAATGGCAGCCCATGGTTTGGCTGAGTATACCCTTCACTACTTAAGAAACATCTGTCTGGATGGCTGGGCCCAGATAGCGGTGGTGAATAGAGTTACATCCAGCTGGTAGCCTGCCACCACTGCTGTTGGCAGGGGTCAATATTTGGGCAAGTCGTGGCTCATATCTTCATGGATGATGAGGACAAGGGGATCAAGTGCACGCTCAGGCAGTTCACAAATGACACCAAGCTTGGTGGGAGTGCTGATCTGCTGCTTCCTGGAGGGCAGGAAGGCTCTGCAGAAGGATCTGGACAGGCTGGAGCATGGGCTGAGCCCAGTGGTGTGAGGCTCAACAAGGCCCAGTGCTGGGTCCTGCCCTTGGGTCACAGCAACCCCAGGCAGTGCCACAGGCTGGGGCAGAGTGGCTGGAAAGGCCCTGGGGGTGCTGGTGACAGCAGCTGAACATGAGCCAGGTTGTGCCCAGGTGGCCAAGAAGGGCAATGGCATCCTGGCCTGTACCAGCAACGGTGTGGCCAGCAGGGCCAGGGCAGGGATTGACCTCCTGTACTCAGAAAAGGTGAAGCCACTCCTAAAATTGCATGTTCAGTTCTGGAACCCTCAGTTCAGGAAGGACATCGAGATGCTGTCCAGAGAAGAGCAATGGAGTTGATGGAGTGTCTGGAGTACAACTCCTGTGAGGAGTGGCTGAGGGAGCTGGGGTGTCTAGTCTGGAAAAAAGGAGGCTCAGGGAAGACATCATTGCTCTCTACAAGTGCCTGGAAGGAGGCTGTAGCCAGGTGGGGCTGGTCTTTCCTCCCAGCTAACAAGCACAAGCAGAAGAGGAAGCAGTCCCAAGCTGCAGCAGGGGAGGGCTAGACTGGATATCAGCAGGAAGTTCTTCACTGAAAGGGGAGACAAGCATTGGAACAGACTGCCCTGCTCTGGCAGTCTCACTGGAGGTATCACTGAGCCTGGCAATGTCAAAAGAGGTGTAGATGGGGCAATCAGGGACAAGGTTTACTGGTGCACCATTGGACTTGATAAGGTTTGAAATCTTTTACAACCTTAATCATTTTATGATTCTGGTAGAGGAGCCTACAGGGAAAAGGAATGGAGTTGAGCTCAGGAAAAAGGGCAAGACAACTTATTCTACTGTTTGTCCTTCTGTCTCCCATTAACTTCCCATTATTTTAAGTCAGCAACAAATTGATTTTCCACGTGTCAAGAATGTTCTGCCCTGACAAAAACCAGGAAGCAATCTTCCTGTCTTTCTCTTGACCCATGAGCTTTCTACTCTTCTACCGAATTCTACTCTTCTACCGAATCCTGCTGTATAGGTGGCGAGCATTTCACTCTCTGCCAAGGTATCCCACCACAAGTCTAGTTATTTCATTCAAGAAAAAATCTCCTCTTCCAAAAGGTGAGCAAAGAGAGGAATACAAAGTAATGACTTCATAAACTAATTAAGGTACTTAATACCCTAACTGTCCTCTAAACCCCAGAAAATGTCATTGACAAATGGGCCTTTTTGAAAGTTGCAAGTCTGCCAAAGCAGAGCAAGTTGAAAACTCTCAGGTTTCAGGAGCTTTTGCCCTTTTAATTCCTGGGAAAAGAAGTGGAAAGGAGTTTGTGAGCCCCTTTAAAATGTACTTATACTGTATGAGATATTAGTCCCTTGAGACTCAAGTGAAATTGAGCCTTGAATTTGCTAACCACTTGCTTCTTCCACAAGTGCTTTAAAGCTAGTTTACAAGACAACACAAAAAAAGTGACAAAACCCAAACCTAAATAATTTAAATTATATTTTAACATATTATTCCTTATTAAAATATACTGAAGTACAGGCAAGGAAAACATGCTCTAAGGAAAGTCTCCTCAACACAAATGAAGAGTGTTTGTCCAGCACAGGGAGGGCTTTTGCTGTGGTATCTAACAGTATCCTTCTGATATGTTTAAGAAACTAATAAAGAAATTGAGCCAATGTCCTCACAGTTTACAGGAGAAGGCTGAAAAATAAGCTTTAGATACTGGAAGAAAACTTACTGCAGCAGGGTATAAGGCAAAACTTTTTCATTCTAACAACAGATGAGGAGCAGACCTGCTTAGAAGACCTAGGCTGTCTACAGCCTTGATAAAGCCCTGAGCAACCCGGTCTGATTCAAACTGTCCTTACTTTAAGACGAAGGTTAGAGCAAGAGAGAGCTCTTGAGGTCCCTATCCAACCTGAACTCCCCTATCATCTTATAAACAGGCTTCCAGTCGTGGACCTACTGTAATTCTTCCAATGCTCAGCTGAACCAGTAAAAAATTACTGACAGAAGTCACAATACAGTGACACAGGGCCAAGCCTTTGACATATGCACAAACAATACAGAAGGCAGGGTCAAGGATTCAAATATGTCTGAATATGTTCATTCTTTGAAAAATGTATCACTAAATAGAGTAAGATTTGATATATGGTATATGTGACATCAAAACATGGAAGGAGAACAGAAGGACAGCTGCAGCACACACCAGCCAGCAATGGCAGGATTCTAAAAATTAAAGCCTGAACTCCAACCTGCCATGCCTCCAACAACAGATCTCAGACAAGAAGACACTGCTCCTTTAGAGCTGTTACACTGGTTGAGTAGGTTCAGAATGGACTATCACTGCCTAGAATAACATATACTCTAACACAATACAGAAGATTTAACCGGTTAGTATAAAGTATAACTTAATCTCACCAGTCTGTTAGAGGACAGTGAAATAATTTTATCTTGAGGAGACATATAAAGTTAGAATTGGTTGTTTTCCCCGATGTTATCACCACCTCTTATTATACTAAAACATTTCAGAGACTTGCACATCATTTTGCATGCATGGAAAACTAAGTCTATGTCAGAAGGCTGTAAGCAATACACTTACTACTATGAGATAATTTCAGATTCTTTACAGATATAAAGACTATAAGACTACTATCTGAATAAGTGCTGTGAAAAAAAGACTACGATGAAAAGAGCTACTATATCACCACTGCATCACCACTCAGAACAAGGCTCCTTAACATTTTATATGGGTAATAATTTAAGCACCTGAAATTAATAAATGTTGTATATAAAAATAAAAGCAGTTGTTTGAGTATCGAAGTTAGTAATAACTTATTTGAAATTTCAATTTCAAGCTAAAGAAACTTTTTCTTTCAACAAAAGTAAAAGGGAAATGATCTTACCTTATCTAGTCTTTTTTGCCAGCTTTCTTCACGTTTTACCATGAGTTCAATACAATGAGACAGTGTAGCAAGGATTCCAGCAGTAGTTGCCTTGAAAGTTATAGCTTCCCCTTTAAAGTCTATGCCATTAATTCCTTTGGGTGTCACATGTGGAAACACTAAAAACACATATATGAGATCACTGATAGCTGTCTTAATCAAATAAGCACTTCACATGGATGTGTTATATTTGAAGACAACAGACTGGCAATGAAGTTAATTTAAAAATTAAATTCTGAAGTGATAATAATGTCCACAGTTATGCACAGGATAAAGAAAAATATTCAAAAGGCGAAACAGATCCTTGCAGCTTCATTTTGCTATACTGTATTTCAAGCCTGCTTGTAATGCTGTATTACTCTGCACTCTGCAAATCATGTGGGTGGAGGGAGTGGTAATAGTTTGTAACAATAGCAGTTTGACAGCTTGAAATGGGGCCTAATTAACACAGAGCAACCTTAAAACGTATCAGACTCAGCACTGAGAAAGGAAGAATTTCAAAATGTCATCAAATCCAAAATGTATAATTCAAGGTTCTTTTAAGCATATAATTACAAATTTTAAAACCTAAAAGTAAAAAGGTATAAGATAAAAGCATCAAATGTGCTGAATTTTCCAAGTACTGTGAGTTTTACAGTTCCAAGAACTGCTTCATGCTGTCAACCAGGCCATCTGTTGCTAAGGCTATTTAAACAAGTCATTTAAAATGTGTGCAAAAAAAAAAGTACCTATTATATGTCACACTGGTACGTAGGTTGACATAATAACATATCAAGCACTGCATATGAATGTCAGAAAATATTACAAAGCAGAAGTAACAC
Organism: Melozone crissalis; assembly: GCF_028551555.1. Classification (NCBI taxonomy): domain Eukaryota; kingdom Metazoa; phylum Chordata; class Aves; order Passeriformes; family Passerellidae; genus Melozone; species Melozone crissalis. Next base: position 49,530,679 of record NW_026535783.1, read on the forward strand.
TCAAGTTGAAGCTGACTGAAGCCAGCAAGTTAAAGTAACTCCTGCTATTGCCAAAGAGCAAGCTCCTGACTTATCACTTGGACTGACATAATTTTTTCCTCCAGTCTGTCAGTTTGTCAACATATGACTTTTACAGTTTAAAAAGTACCAATTAATTTTTGAGTAAGTTTATTTGTCTGCAAGAGCAAAGCAGAACTTTCAAGCAGTTCCATTCTGTAATGACAGAACAGTGTCTGCACTTAGGGAATGGAAAGCAATCATCACATGGTCTTCAGCAGTGGTTTAAGTCTCTAGAGGTTTTACATGCCCCCCTTTCAAAAGGAATCAAACTCTTTTTCAAACAAGTAATTAGAGTATACACCCAACTCCTAATACCTCAAGAAGCAGACATACTATGGTAAAATACAACCTTTTTTTTTTTAAATGTTAATTGGGAACATTCCCTAAAAGGTAAAAATCATGGGGGCTGAAAAAAAAAAAAGGAAAAGCAAGAGAACAAAAAAGTTGTTTCAGAAATGATAATAAGCAGACCAGCTCTCCCTTCCCAACAGCTGCAGAGGGAACACAGTGGGGACTGGCACTGACAGTGGCATAAGCCGGCAAGGAGTGTCTACACTGAAAATAATTAAAAGTATACAAGAACTTTGCCCATAATACTTCACAACTGAAAAAGATGGTTTCACGCTAATAATTCCTCCTGCTGGTGTAGGCTATGTTCACATGCAGGCTGAACAGCACAGCTATAATGTTTGCAAATGTGATTTTTCTCTCTCACTTAGGAAATATGCAGACATGCTGAAGGAACTGCAACTAGCTGCAACACTATATAAATAATTTCAGAAATCTCTGCAGTAGAATTTAAGAGAAATACAGCAACACAGCTTAATTTTCTGCAAAGATACAACTTTTGTCCCTTTTGAGGTCTCAGCCACATCTTATTAACACTTCTGTACAGTCCTAAGCCACTCCTTAATGACTAGTGTCAGATGAAGAGCTGCAGACTTAAAATCAGTGCCCAAATTTTTTCAGTCATTACAATTATGGGCAAAAACTAACATCTTGCAGAAGATTTTGAATTTTTTTAAAGAGAGATGATCACTCAACTGATTCCTTATGATGGATACAAGTATTTTGATTCATTCCTAGTCACAGGAGGTATCTGTCTTTCTGAAGCATGTAGGGAGATGACCTCAACCCTCACCTCAGGAACAACTGAGCTTAGACATTTTACAAATACTTGTGAGAAGATTTTCTATTTGGAGAGACCAAACATATTTCTGATTCCTTTTTTACACTTTTTTTCATGTCAGCTAGAAATTGATTATTTCAAAATTAAACCAGGCATCTGGAGATCTATGTTTAAAGGTAAAGACCAATAGGAAAGGATTCTTACTGCTGCAACTGCTCTTCGGTTATCAAACTGCATGACATCAACTGAAAAAAGCAGGGTAATTTTGTCTCCCACCTTAACTTCAATTTCAACATCTTCCAAGCAGTTTATTTTTCATTATCCATCTATGCTCTATTTCTGATTTGCTTTCTCTTTTGTTTCGTAAAAGGAATTCTTCATATCATTCTTTAACTTTCAACAGCTCTTTAGCTTTTCTCTCCTAGACCTTTGTGTCTGTTACGATAGGTGTTTCCCTTCTTGTTCCCAAGATTCTGCTGGTAATACCTTCCCACTGTTTGATCAAATCTGTTTTCCAGAGAAATAGAAAAGTATTCTAAAGAGAGTAAGTAGAAAGATGTTTTTCCATTTTTTTCCATTTTATGCTCCCTTAACATATTATGTCACTTAAGTAATTCTAAGTGAAAAACAAATATTTGTGTTCATGTCCATTTCTTGATGCCTACTGTTGTTATCCTCTGTGGAATGCAATAGGCTCAATATTATTAGTTTTCCTTTAAGAACACCCCCAGTTTTTCCACAATATTTTGGCAAATATTTTTCCTCCATTCAAAGCACAAAAATCCAGCATAAATCTCTGCTGTAATTTACATCAAATTTCTCTTCTTCAGCCTTTGTACCACTTCCATCTTCATAGTTCCAGTACAAAAGACATCTTCCATATTCAAGGTGGTTCCTTAAGTAGGTTACTCCTCCTCTTCCTACTCTTAGGAAATTTAAATCTAAACATGTTCTCTTTCCTGAGGGGATGAATGGGAACACTTAGAGATCAAGACTCTACATTCCTGAATATAAGATCCCAATGGGCAAATAGGCATCAGCCAGACACCATACCTTGGTCTTTTACAGTTCCAATTACCAGATTGGAATAAATAATATTGGCCAATAAATATATTGGCCAACTGGAAGGCGGCCAATACATTTAAACAACTTCATAGTACTCTACCTACCTGTTCACCTAAAGATCCTGCAGAATGCAGAAAAGAGAAAGCCTCCCTATCCAAATCACCTTCAGAGCAGTACACAAATGTCCATACTTACATTAACTGTCTCCTCAAACAGAGAACAAATTGCAAAAGTCAATTTGAATATGGCCCCTTAAATCGGTCTTAAATCTATTAATTTGAGCTTTAGACTGGTGCACTAGTAGTTTGAACAGTAGGTTTAAACATTTCATCATATCACAGTAAGCTAAATTAAGAGGTTGAACCAATGCCTCACTTCCTGAACCACTGAGAGGAGAACCATCTCAGAATAAACAGGCAACCACTTGTAAGCTGTGGTTAAGAAGATTGTTGGAGTCGTCCCAGGATGAGATAGAAATTTCAACAAGAGAACCAGAAAATTGAGAAACCAAATTTTAACAGTTGCTCTGAGGCTAAGCTTTAAAAAGGGTGTAGTTCAAGTTAAGTCTTTCACTGCCAGTTCAGTTTGACCTTTTTTTTCTGCCCAATACATGAGCATGGCTGTCTCAACCTGAGACACCTACTTCCCCCATTGTATCACTTTTAATTCCACTCTAAGACAGAGTCTAATTATTCATTTCTAATCAAGCTTTGCAGCACTCAGCTACTAAATATTTAATTAATTTAGCCATTAGAAATCAGACTGAGACACAGAAAAACCGAAATGGAGACAAATATTTTCATAGAAATAATTGATGGAAAGTAAATTCAGTGGAATACAGGACTCATTTGGAATTAGAAGTTCTGCAAAATGTAAGGAGTTGCAGAATTATTTCCTGTAGGGAGCTATAGTGAGTGAGTTTATACAGGTATCCATAACACCAAGTATCAATTTCCTGGCATGTAAGTTCCCAAAAGCTTGATGACCAGCTCCATTAAAAATACAGACTTCCCTAATGACATTCCCCACAGTATATGCATATATATTACAGATGCACCAGAACAAACGTAGATACGAAAAGATTTTCTACCAGTAAATTAAGCTGAAACTCCTACATGATTGTACAAAAATTGAGTTTGACAAAGACATCTCTTCCAAAATGAATCATGCAGTAAAATTAAACTCTTACTTAGCATTTGTCTTTTTCAGTTTTCTGAAATCTAACTTAACAGTTCTTAAAAAAAAAAAGAGTACAGTTTCATACAGACAACAGGGTTAATGGAACCATACACCTGCTTACACTTGCTTCAAAACTTCCATGTTATGCTACCTAGTCTCTGAAATCAGCATTACAATTAGTACTCAGTAGAAAAATCTACTTATGTGATGAATTCTGGAAGTAACCTGAAAACCTCCTTCCATTCAATTTCCTTTCCTCTTCCATCACAACACTTTAGGATATGCTTTAGAAAAAGCACTTAAATACAAGAAGGAAATACGTAATACATGGGAACAAAAACCAATTAAAAAGAAAACAGAAGACATAGAAAAGGCTTATTTTGCCCTATATTTTCTAGGTTCTTCATGAAAGTATTTACATTTTAAAAAACATTTCTAGTGAGTACTTTGGGAGATTCCATCACACTTGAAACTGGAGGTGCAACTTCTAAGCTTTGTGAATCAAGTCTAAGAAATACCTTAGGACTAAGTGAATTGCCAACAAGTAGAGAGCGTAAACACTAGAATATTTAAGTCAGAAAACATGAGAAGGTCTAAGAAGAATGCAAATACAGTTTAAATGCATACACAACTTCCTCCAGGCCAGAACTATCAAATTTCTCGAACAGCAAGACTTGCATGAGTTCTTCACATTTGCTGTACGGGTACAGTGAGTAAAATAACTAGTTCATTTATGATAAAAATAAATATCAGAATTCTGCTCATTATAACAATGAAAAGACAAAAAAGCTCTAAAATTATAATAAATAAGAATCACTAACAGTGACGTCTTAACCATTCCATAGCCACAGTACTTGTGAAAACCATAGGAGGACATTGCTAAGTGGAAAAGCACTGAACTCCACCAAACTCCTAAAGCAGGTAACACTTGCAACAACCTGTTACAAAATCTCAGTTCCCAATATCTGAATAATGCAGCTGTTTCAACAGAATTTTGTAGCAACAAGGACTTTAGACACAGAACAGGGAATTACACCTTGACAAACTTGCATTAGTATTTGTGTGAATTAAGAATAACTCAGAGAATCACTAGAAGTTGCTAAAGAATTATAACGTGACTAAGAACTTCCATTCACATACACTTAAATAGCTATTCCCGCCCTTTTCTGCTTAGAAACAAGCATAATACACCTGTCTTGTATCAGATGTATCACTATACCATTCATTCTAATTTTCATCACTGAAAAAATTGGGAGACACTTACGTTTTTCCTTACTGCTGTTACTGTTATGTACAAAATCTCCATCAGGACGTACTGTAGGGAAATCATCTTCATCGTCTTCTACCACTAGATTTGAGAGAGAGTGTATTATGGGAGTGAGAAAGCTTTTCTAGTTCTTCACAGTGCAAGAAAGAATTAAGACCGTCTTCATGCTTAGCCAGCACTTCTTCCTGTAACAAGTCATGACCCCTCCCTCCCTTTTGGGTTTGGTTCATTTTTTTTGACCCAAGACCACTACCAGTGTAAATGTCAGTTAACAGCAGAATCTAACATTGCTCAGCATTGACATTTAGCACTCAAATCTGGTGAGAGCAACATACTTAGGTGTTACAAGTGGATAAGCAAGAGCCATGATTCAGTACCTATCTAATCTTCTACACTGTAAAATTTCAAAAAAAGTGGAATTGCACTTCTCTGGTGTTTTACTACTACAGAAAGTTTCACACTGCCAGAACAAACACAGGGATGAATATAAATGCCTCAGCAGAGTGCACAAATACAGTGACGAGCTGTGCTCTGGTATAAGCAATTCAGAGATATGTAGGCATCCACGTTGTAGTCTAGCATGGTCTCAAGTGTGCATTCAGTGTTCTATTTCCAGCCAATACACCTCAGAAGCATTACTTAAGGCAGCACTTTTGACTTTTTAAAGTGTATTGTTTCTATCAAAACTAATATCCCATTTATTTTTCAAAGTAACAGGTAAGAGACAGGAATAAATTTAATTTGTGAGAGTTAGCAATTGGTGTTCTATAACAAAACACTTAAAAAGAGCATTGCTTTTTTACAGCTGACAGCTACAGGTTAACATCAAGCAAATTTTAAATCTGAATTCCAAAGTAAAAATAATTAACATGCATATGCATTTATGCAACTGATTGATCCTTTACTATTAGGATACATTACCTTATTATCCTTAATTTATGATACATTATTTTATTTATAAGACATTAAATTGTATTGGAACAGTATCAAGAGGTTTCCTCGGTAAAAAGCTACAGTCTGTGGAGGGAAGAGTTTTCAGCTACAAGTGTTACCTTTATCCCTCTGGAGTTCGTCTTTGGAAACTGCATCTGCACAAGCATCGAAGTATTTCTGTAAAGTATCAACTTGTCTGCACAAGATGTCTCTAAAGGTTTCCATTTCTGCAAGCTTCTCACGTAAGCTATGGCCCTTCTGAAAACACAAACAAAAAAGGCGTGAAATATTTCTACATACTCAACAATAGCTTGATGCAGTATAGCTACAATTTAATTTTAAACAAGATATGTCTGCAGCTATGAAGAAGAAACTGAAGCACACTAAGGACATTTTAGATATCAGCAATTAAGAAATACTGTTAATGTCAGAAGAAACCATATCTGAGTATTCCTTACTCATTTTGTCACTGGTCTCAATGTTTTCTCTTGACGGCACCTGCTACTTCAGAGCACTCCACAAAACCTTATTAGAAAGTGAACTTACATGCTACCAGCTTTATACATATTTGCCTGAAAGCAGTCAGCTCTGGTTTAAGATCTTTGCTCCAATCTTTATTCCCTTTTCTGCTCTCCCAGAAGTACAGCACACTCAGTTCATATATTAAATATTCATATGCATGACACAAGGAAAGCCATAATTTGTCAGGCAGGGCTATATCACACTCATTAAACTACAGAATTAGTGTTTGTTTTTATTTGGAGCCCAGGATATTTGGTGAGTAAACTAGAAAAAGTTAATGAATACACTCACAAGTTTGATTTTCTTGCCACAGAAGATGACACCTCAGTTTAAAAAGGATGATTGCATGAGAGGCACGAGAGAGCTTCCCATATCATCTGTATGATGGACTACTGACATTTAGTGGTTTTTCTACAATTATGTGAATAAGTCTTCATACGTAACTTCTTTTCCAGTTGCATGTTATTTATGTATGAATATTAGGAAAACTTTTTGCACCAACCTTGAATGAAGAGGTGGAGGTTGCAGAGTATCCACTTGCTCCAGACACAAGAGACACCATGGAGCCATGACGTCGCAAACTTGACTCTGATCCATATCCAGATTCAGTCTAAAAATCAAACCACACAAAAAAGTAGAGTGCTAAGGCTTTTGATAAAACAGAAATATTGAAAACAAGATTAATGCAATTTTCTCTGGAACCCACCCACTTGTTTTTTGCAGTATAGGTTTAAACAACTCCAACTGTGCCTGCATCTAAGATGTTGATTGTAGTATCTGTGAAGTTATTATAAACTTATTTTTTATTATCGATTAATCAATTTGTAAAATAATTTGTTACCTACAATGAACTATGTGTCCCCAAAAGAACACAGCAATATATATTTAATGGTATGAAAAAGGGACAGTGTTTCATTAATTTGGTTTATGTAATTCCTAAGAAGTAACTTTCACAGAGCCTATTAAAAAAATGTACATTACTCTATAATTAATTGGGGGATTAAACATGATTCAGTCTCAAGACAATCTACTTCAGTCACTCCATCCAATAATACAAATAGTACCATTTTGTTTTTAAAAGCAACAAAATAGATATCAAAGAAAACTTTCTATCAAGTTTTTTTCCTGTTTCAGGCCTCTTTGGCAAAATTATTTATACTAGACTGAAATTAATATTTCATGAGAAGTCTACATAAAACAAGGTACAACTAAAAGTAAGAGAGAGGATACAATAAAAGTAACGAACTAAACAATGAAAAAAAAAATCTGTTTATTAGAATAACATTTAGAAGATCAAAAATAGAGTTTGACAAATTTCCTCACAAGTCAAACAGAAGCAGATACTGAGGAACTGAAGGAAAATAAACTCCTCTAAATGTTAATCTAAATTATGTGCATGGCAAAGGAGATGTAAGCAATAAACAGATGGTTCAAAATAATACATGAAATACTGTAAGCAGATGAGTTTGATCAAATAGACAGACAACAGTGAAGGACATTTGGCAGAAATAAATTCTGCAGTAGCACCAAAACTCCAATGGGGCAGGGAGATAGGAGACAAAACAAATGGTACAGAACAAAGAAAAAGCAATTCTGAAACTCCAGTTATTGTACATTTTATGGAAAAATTGGGAGCTGTATAGCTGAGAAGGTGGGAGAGTGTGGATAAGTTAAAAAGCAGAGAAAAGTAAAGAGTTCTTTGAAGTGTGAATTAAGAATTTAGGCAAAGAGGGACAAAGTATGTATGTATGAGTTACAAGTAAGAGTTTGGGCATACAACTGCTTTGTTTCAAAAGCATTTAATAAGCATAAACCTGAAAAGAAGAGTCACCCAACACTTTGAAACATTTAAAATTTCTTTTAAACACAAATATAAAAAGACTTCACTGTTTAATCACTATTTTCAATACTTATTTAAGCATATGCCACAAATCTTAAGATGACCCAATATGTTTTTATTATAGTCAGTTTAACAGTGCAAATTAATTTAATTTTCTCTGTAACTTGTACACACTAGGAAAGATGATAAAACTTCATTTTAATAGGATATAGCTTAAAAACAGATAAATTTTTAAATGTAGCCAAAATACCCACTTCACTGAGGTTAGGGTATTTCAACTAAAGATACGAAGTGCTTTCTTATTTTGTTCTTGAAGTGAGAAAAACACACCTATGCAAGACCTTGCTTTAAGCTTAAGAAGCAAAATTTCTGGATTTCTTTACTTGAGATTTAGTCAAAGCCACACCTATATAGTCCTACTTCAGAACTTTCAAGAATATTGTAAACTTTAAAGTAGAAAATCTGATGCCTTATATTCTATATCAATTAAATTCTTTTCTTCTTATATTATGCACACAGTCAATGCTCAGCTACTTTAGTTCACATAATAAAAACTGAGGGTGAAAGAAAAAAACCCAACCCTTCTTTCAATATATAAGCTTGATTTTTTTAAAGGTAGCTCTTCAGCAGAGTATTTTTTTTCTCATTTATGCTTGTGATTATTTTTTCCACTAAATAATTTATCCATGCTACAGAATTGTACATGTAACAGCATACACGATTATATGGATACAGCTATCAGCTTGCAAAATCTACCAATATAAAGGTGCAACATCATTAACTATTTGTTATCAAGAAGCAAATTCAGCAGGCATTAAAAGCAGACTGAACAGCACACATCGTGAGTTTGTACAATCAAAAGCATGCATATATACAGATCACATTCACAAAATTGTGTCAGACAATTATATTTGAGCAGTCAAAAGGAAAAAAGATAAAATTACATTGAGAATACTTATTTTTCACAAGAACCAGAAAATAAGTACTCATTTCTAACTTCTACACAGACAAGCCATCCTGCTCACAGCAGACACATGCAGGCAGATGAACACAAACAAAGAAAGCATGAATCATGCAAAGCCCCACCATTCTACTACCGCAACATCTAAACGAGAGCAGGTCACTGCCGCATTTATGTCTTGCAAAGCAGATCATCGTTAACTAATCACTGCAGAAATAATCATTTACATTGAGAAGAGGAATGTAGACAAAGTTTCTTCTGTTTATACAAATTTTAATTTCCCAAGATAAAAACTGGAAAAGCTGGTAGAGTTCATATGATAGAAATCAATAGTCTCTGCTTGAAAACCAAATTACTTGTAGAAGTCGTATCAATTCATACCATCAAGCACTAATGCCAAATCGCCATGCTCTGTAAAAAGATGCAGTTCTTTGAAATTCCATGCATACATCTCAGCTTCAAAGCTACATTAAAAATGGCATTTGATAGTAATTGCAACACCTTCAGCTTTCCAAGGCAATGCACGAAATCCATTAATCCTTTTGTTACAACAGACAAGAGGAAAGAGCCACATGATCCAAAGCTTCATGCAATCCTTTAACTGGAGCAGATGCTAGTATCAGCAACAAGGCAGTACATCAGAAAAGCTGCTTTCAATAAAAAAGCTAAGTATTTGCAGAATCATATTGCAGATCTCTGTAACTGCTCGCATGGATCCTTAAGTAGAAAATAATACTCTTGAATAAAGCACAGACTCACAGCAAAGTTCTCCCACTTAAAAAAATCAAATAAAGCAAATTATTCTCACATGTCTTCAGGGAATTCTTTTGATTTTGTCTCAATATGCACCTGTGAAGCACTTCAATGTACGTTTGTTCACCAAGGCAGATATATTCAGTTAGCATTATAAATTATTTATTATTTTACATAACACAACCAGCAGGCAGCTCCTCCCTCTAAGGCATACAGCTCACTCAGGAGATGGAACACATACTAGGACACAGTGACTCTAATCTCATTCTCTTCATATTTGTGAGAATACACTCAATTGCACTCAAACATCCAAGAGATCAAGCCACAATATCTAATGAAAAAACCCAGAAGATAGAAAAGGTAGTAACATAAAAGAGCTGGAAGGTACTATGAAAAGCTTGGTGGAAAATAAGCAGATAAGCTCGGTAAAACAACTGTGTTCCAAAGGCAATTTTTAGACTTACTGCAAATGCTTCAGAAAGATGGGTTAGTGCATGGATGAGCCAAGGCAGGGCTAGGAAATTATTGCAGACAATAAGAACACAACAGACACCTCACTTTGGGCAGTACAGGATGCATTTCTGAAGACTGAAATTAAAGATAAAATTATCATGGGTCTACAGGTCTGATTTTTCAATTGTTCTGAAGCTGCTGGAAATTTAAGGTTGCAAAACTAAGGTGGTAGTTAGCAGGAAGGCAGAGATAAAAATTCCAGAATCCAGGTCAGGGCAGCTGGATAGTCATTCCCCACCCACAGCCCTCCCAAGCAGAGTGCAGATGACTATTTAAAAGGAAAAAGCTTCTAATCTGACCTTTTTTTGCAACTGCAAAAACAAGGAAAGACATGTAGACCTAACTTTCCACCAGCAGCGACATATGTTGCAATTCCATAGTAAACACTCAGATTATGTGCACAGGAGGAATCCCCAGGAATTCCAAATTCAAAAACACATAAAAAGATAAAACTCTTCACTGAGCAAAATGACCAAAATCCAAGCTGACAATAACTGCGACATTTAGTCTTAGTAATAAAGCTAAAACAGCTTGTACTCCTGGGTCATGGGACTATGAGCAAGTCTGGAAGAGGATACATTTATCCCTTCCGTGAATCTGGGCTGTCAGGAAAGGGACAAGTAAGGTCTGTACTGTAGTAGAAGAATTAATAAATTCCATTCTATTAGACATCAGCAGAAAAAGCACTGATGTTTTGACATCAGTTCCCAATGCACTAAAGGAAGTGTTGTTACTTGTTTCCATGCTCTGAAAGCTAGTGGATTTTAAAGAATGAATTAATTCCATTACATATTGTCTCGCCAGCACTTATGCAACTCTGCCTTTAAAAAAAAGAACAGTTATGATCCCAAGTGAAAGCAGTAGTCACATTGGTATTTTTAGCAGTCATACACAATTGCACAATAGTTAATATTATATAAAATATTACTATCAAATATTATTACATCATCACAATGCATAAAATTCAAAAGGGAGTGTTGCCAGGGTTAAGTGCTAACTAAGGCAGATGAGCCAGGCAGACGAGCAGCAGGAAAAACTGCTGCAGGGGTCTGAGAACTGGTCCCATGAAGCATCCACTAGGTGGGAGGGAAAGCCCACCCTCCCACCTAGGGAGGGATTGAGCATGTGGGGAAATCCCAGCCTGTCTCAACAGGGGGACAGAGCAAGGAGACTAAGCCACATACAGTTAACAGGCATTTAAGCAATCTTATTTATTCTTCAAAATGGCAGGGAAGGAGTGACTGCCTCTTACTCCAATCACTGGCTTAGTTTTATTTTTTAACCGAAGATAGTTAAGTATCTTTACATTAATATCACCTCTGTAGAACCAGAAAAACATATTTACCACCAGCACTATGGTGAAGAATCTTGGGCTAAAGACCACAATGATATTTCCAAAGAGCATAGTTAAACAGCAGTGGGGGTTTATTCACCTCTGTGAAAAGGTACTTGTTGAAAGTCTGAGCCTGTTTTGGATATGGACTTGAGAGGCCTACACTTTGCTTAATCAGAATAAACATTTTCCTAACACGAAACACTAGGATTCAAAGTACAGGTAGTTACTTGCACTAAAAGAAATGGACTACAAAAAGCTTTACAGCCACACAGAATATATCTATCAGCAGATAAATAGTATTAGCTATCAATGTTTCTTATCAATAAGAAGAAAAACTGCCAAAGCAAATGTTCCTGCAAAACCCATGAAGTCCCTTGTTCATCTAGTGCAATTAGCAGTTACCTTGACACTGCTAAATTCAGAAACTGATTGTTTTTTCTCCTCTAATCTTTGAACATTTAGTCATCAGAATAGATGGCTATCAAATGATCTCTATCAAATGGCTGGTGTAATGTAATGTAATATATAGGAAGAACTGGAGGTAAAAAAGTTGGAATTGTTGAATTCTGTAATATATTTGACAAAGAATTTAAGGAAAACTATCTCACACCCTAAGGAAATACATGCAAACACATACAGTTTAAATTGACATGTCCTAACAGTAATTTGGGGAAAAGTGGGGGGGGAAAGAGTTTACTTTTTGTATTTCTTGTTTTGTATCTCACATCTTATTAAAACTAACACAAATTTCTTCACTTTCAAAACCTATTACCTACTCTCTTATTTTCTTCTTGCTGTAGCCCTTGTTAGCTCTCAACACCTACTTCCTTCAAAAACAACGGAGGCTCACTGAAACATCTGAACCAAAAAAGTTATTACACATTCGAAACAAAAAAAGATATTAAATAAGGGACTCCAAGACAGGCAACTTTTTGTCGTGTTCCTGATACAGCTTCAGATCGCTCAAGTTGTCCAGGGTTGAAGATAAAAACTAGTACTACTACTGAGTCAAAACCATCTTTGTTTAAAAACAAAGCCCAGTCTAGTTTAAAAAAATGCAACAGCACTCTGCCATCTGTAGAAGCTTTACATGCATTTCTAATCATACATCTATTTGGCAACATACAGATTCCATATATTATGCTCAACCTACCTAGGCAATAATTCTGTCCAAAGGTAATTTTACTTTCAAACAACAGATGAACATATTGGATATAAAGTATCACAGTTCTGAAGGCAGAATTATCAAAGGACAAACTCTACCATTCTGCAAGACAGGCAGAAAATAATCAGAATCATTAAGGCTGGAAAAGACTTCCTAGATCATGGAGTCTGACCTTTGACCCAACACCACCATGCCAGATAGACCACAAGACTAAGTGCCACAACTTTTACTGCATGTCTCCAGAGGCTCCATTAGTTTCCTGGGCAGCCCATTCCAATACCTGATCACCCATTCAGTGAAAATCTTCTTCCAATGTCCAACCTGCAGAGCCCTCCCACCCTCCAGCAGATCAACACTCCTACCCAACTTGTTGCCTGCAAACTGAGTGAGGATACCCTTGATCCCCTCATCCAGATTGTCTCTAAGGACACGACAGAGAGTTGGACCCAGTGCTGAGCCCTGGGGAACAGCACTGCTGACTGGCCACCAGCTGGATGTAACTCCATCCACGGCCACTCTCTGGTCTTGACTATCCAGCTGTTTTTTTACCCAGTGAACAGTACACCTGTACAAGCCACGGGCTGCCAGTTTCTCCAGGATAATGCTATCAGAAATTGTGCCAAAGGTTTCAGTGAAGTCTAGACAGAAAACATCTGCAGCCTTTCCCTCATCCACTAAACAGGTCACTCTGTCATAAAAGGAGATTAGGTTGGTCAGGCAGGACCTGCCTTTCACAAATACATGCTGGCTGGGCCTGATGACCTTGTTGTCGTGTTGCCAGTCACCACACTATAGATAATCTGTTCCATAACCTTCCCCAGCACTGAGGTCACCAAGGTCAGGCTGTAGTTCCCGAGATCCTGATTCTGAGCCTTCTTGTAGGTGGGCACCACACTTGCAAATCTCCAGCTATCTGGGGTGTCCCTGGTTAAACTAGGATTGATCATAAGTGATGCAGAGAGGCTTGGAAAGGTATTTCATAAGTTCCCTCAATCTTCTTGGGTGAATCTCATTTGGCCCCATAGACTTGTGAGTAGCTAAGTGTCATGGGAAGTCACCTTCTCCTGAGTTACAGGAAGTCTATTCTGATCCTCATTCCTATTTAGTTGCTCAGGGGGCTCCTTGCCCTGAGGATATCTGATCTCTCTGTAAAGACTGAGGCAAAGAAACTATTAAGTACCTCAGCCTTTTCCTCATCTTTGGTGACAGCGCTCCCCATCCACATGCCCATTAAAGGATGGAGATTTTCCTTGGCCCTGCTTTTGTTGTTAATGCATTTGGAAAAATATCTCACCTTATACAGCAGTGACCAGACTGTGTTCTAGCTAAGGTTCCCCCTTTCTGATTTTTTCTCTACATGACTTACAACATCCTTGTACTCTTCCTGAGGTGCCTGCCCCAGCCTACATAGGAAGAAACATTTACAAGATCTTAAGTCAAATGAAGCTGGTGGAGGGTCTGGAACACAAGCCTGATGAGGAGTGGCTGAGGGAGTTGGGGTAGCTCAGCCTGGAATAAAGGAGGCTCACAGAAGACCTTATCACTCTCTACAGTAACCTGAAAGGAAGCTGTAGTGAGATGGGTATCAGTCTCTTGTTCCAAGTAGCAAGTGTCAGGACAAGCAGAAATGGCCCCAAGTTGCAGCAAGGGAGGTTTAGTTTAGACATTATGAAATTTTTTTCATGGAAAGGGTTGGAGCACTGGAATATATTGCTCAGGGAAGTGGTGGAGTCACCATACCTGAAAATGTTAAAAAAATGTGTGGATATGACATTTGATAACATGGTTTAGTGGTGAACATGGTGGTGTTGCTGGGTTGACAACTGAATGTGGAAATATTAAAGATCTTTTTCAATCTTAGCAATTCTATGATACACTTGATGGCTTACCAAGATCTAAAAAAGTTACATAAAACATTGTTTTACCAAGAATAAAAGAAGATGAATTGTTTTAAAGAATAAAACCACATGATTCTATAAATCTCATTTTAGTTTATGAGTTAAGAACAAGTCCAACATAATACTAAAGGGACAAATTATTGTAATACTTCTAATGTTTAGATGTAAGACCTAGCCACAGACAGAGAAGGGCAAAGATACACATATAAAGCAGATGTCACATCAAAAAACTTTATAAGAAAACTTAGATTATGAGTTTATCTAACGTAAAAGCTTTGTATATTTCATGTAAAAGACACATTTGGATATCTAAAAGGATAAAAGTTCAAATAATTCCTAAAACCTTGCTGAATCACCAATTCAAAACATAAGAGTATGTCCTTCTGTCATAAGGTTTCACAGTACTCTGTGGTCTAATAGATCATGACTGGGAAAATTAAGGTATCACTTATCGTGTCACTTTCGGGTTAGTAGCAGTTAATCTATCTCCTCAAGTCAGTATCGTGTGTGACCACTAGAGGGAAATAGCGAAAAGGAAACAGACACCGCTGGAGGTTACTAGTGGTCTTTGACCAATAGTAACCCTTACCCTGTTTCTGCTCCAGTCCCGGGGCATAGAAACCTTCTTTTCTTGGGAGACAGTTAAAACCAGAGCAGTTTTACCTTTAGCCTTTATAATTACATTTGAGACACATTGCTTAGAGAGGATAAAGTTTTCCACACAGCATGCAAGTAGCAACAATGACATTTAGTGCTGAATGGATGACAGTGAATTATAAATTGTAACAGAGATTAAAGAAATTATTCTGAAGTCAGACTTCTCAGACAGTTCAAAAGAGTGAACCAACTAAGAACACACTCATTTTCACTTAAGACTGTCCAAAGACATAGTACCAAATCATTCTGATGAATGTTCTGGCTCAGATTTTTAGAACTTCATCTGACAAGAAGTAGTTAGGCTCAATATAATTTAGCTTTAAAAAAAGCTAAATAGCTAAAAAGCTAATACTTGTCTCAGGGAAAACTGGGCACATGTGCCTCAAGCACCATGTTCAAGTAGAAGATTTTTTTCTACGTTCAGCTGCTGTCAGTCTGCAAATACACAGACTAATTAAAAATCACTTTTACATACCAACCAGGTAAATAGGCACAGGATTTCTTCATATACAGGTTATACATTAAGTAGGCTATCACCAAACTAGTTTTCTCCGTATGTATGCTTACTTTGAGAAACATTAGAAGAAACAAAGTTTTAGTTAAAGCCAACCAAACCCATTTAAAGTCATGAAGTAATTATACAGACATATTTCCTCTGAAATAAGTTATTTACTGTATTCATAATACTTAAGTTTATACAGGCTTATTTGGGAGTTTGTAAAACTGTTTTATGAAAAGCAACTTTCAGAAAACTCATCTTTGAAAACTAAAATATTAACTGATATTACCTACAATATTAACAGACATATCAATAAAGATATTAAACTTACTTGCCAATACAAAAACAACCTCCACACTATTAGTGATGAAAAAAAACAAAACAGACTGCTCTTATTTGCTGAAAGCAAACATCCTCTGTGTAATAGGAAAACAAACTTCAAGCACAGCACAGGTCTCCACAATAAGCTGACCTACCCTGCTCTTGAAGGAAAAATCTGGAAACTGTTTGGAAAACACCTCACAAAAGGCTGCTTCTAGTACATTAGAGGAAAGGAAAGCAAATCAAAGGATCTAGGCCCTAAAATGTTCAGGACTTTGAAGATAAATGCTATCATGAGTTCCTACACAGAACTGTAATACCGTTGGTCCTTAATAGGCTATGCACTACGCTTTGGGGCACCATTTTGGTCTTTCTTTGCTTTCCAGAGGGGTAAAAAGTATAAACAAGACAAAGGGTGCCAGAACAGAGCTGGTACCAAAACAAAAACCTCCCTGTGATAAGCATTAGCTAGAGAATAGTATAATAAACAAGCAGTTTAGTGCCTATTTTAACTTAAGTCTTCTATAGTAAGTAAATTATCTTATTTCACGACAGCACGTCTGTTTTGTACAAGCTGTAGAGCCCTTTCTGTAAGAACTTCTGCCTTAATTGCCCACTGTACTATGAAAAACTCAGGCAACTGCATAAATACATTCAGCATCTACGTAATCAATTATTTGTAGACTCATTCTTTTCTACATACTGCTGAAGTCCAACCCCATTGCTGGTTCTCTCACACAAGTGTACCCCTAAATAATTCATCATGAGAAAGATGTGTTAAGAGCTGGCAAACTGAAACTGATGCTATTGCCTGCAGAGATTCCGGTGTGCATATGGGTGACATTAAGACTTCAGGAGAGTGGTGATATTCTTGCTGTTGACTGCTTTGAACTGTAACACACTAAAAGTTGCCTTTATCCCTTTGTGAAATGAGGGAAGGGAAACTCCCTCTTGATGGCAGATAAGGTGTTTCCTGACCATTCTGTATGGCATTGACAAAATACAAATTCTTTTACTAGATTTTCAAATTCTGACAGATCTCATACTCCAGGCATTGAAAAGGAAGCAGCAATGAAAATTATGAAAGTGAAGCTATTGTATCTGCATCCAAAAGCACTCCAGACTCAAATCTGCCTCACACTTGAGAACAGTTAAGAAAAACAGCAGATTTGCTGTCTAACACAGGGCTCTTATATGAAGACAGTATCAATCAACAAAGAGGGCAGAGAACCTTTCTGGTCAAGTGTAACACAAGTCTTTCTCCTAAATGAAGCCCTAGATCCACACATTTCAGACTTTCTTCCCATATGACCAAGTTCAAACCCAAAATGGAGCATGTTTTTTACTCCAGGTTCTGTCTATTCAGGTAGATATCTGAGAGAGACTACATATGACTAGTACTATCAGCTGAACACTCTCCATCTGTTGAAGACATGTCTAGCCAGCATGATGGCCTCTTTTCAAGAATTAAAACACAAACCATTCCAGTCACCCTCTGAGGATCAATTAGATATACCTACACAAACCTCAAGTCCTATAGATTGGGTGATTAAAAGGGCACTGAGCAGGTTGGTTCCTCATTCTCATTAGCCACGCAGGCTCAGGGCAGGGTTTTCCTCTGGCAAGAAGAGAGTGAATAAAGGAGAGCTCTAGGGAGCAAGGTGAAAAGGAGTGGGCAAACAGGGGTGTGGTACAGCAGCTCACCTGGCAGTTCACACAGGCAGGGTTGCAGGTTTCCTCCTTCTAGTGGGGTTTTTAGTTTGTTGTTTGTTGTGTTTCTGTTGGTAAGTTGGTTTTGGTGTTTTGGTTAGTAATGGTTTTTACACAGTCAAAACCTGCAGTTACTACAAGTGTATGTAACCAAATGGAACCCTCCAAAAGGATGTGTCTGTCCAGACCCGTTCCTGTGCAGACTGTTTGAGCTTATCAGTGGTTTCAGGGGGTGCTGCAGAGGAAGCCTGCCTGTGGTGTGAACAGGTGAATGATCTCCTTTTGCTGGTGGCCGAGCTTAGGGAGGAAGCTGGAACACTAAGGAGTATTAGGGAAAGTGAAAGGGAGATAGGTTGGTGGAGTTCTGCCCTACCATCCTTGAGGGAGGCCCACCACTGTAAGGCAATAGGAAGACACCTGGTGGATGAAGGGGACTGGAAATGGGTTCCTGCGTGGGGAGGTCATAGAAGTTCCTCCTGACCCCATCACCTAGCCAGGTGCCACTTCAGAATAGGTATGCAGCCCTGAATCCAGAGAGTCAGCCAGATGATATGGAAGAAAATTATGTGCCCAGTGGGCCTCCCAATTACACTTCATCTGTCAGAGGGATCACCACCTCTAACATTAAAAAGAAAAGAAGGGTAGTTGTAGTGGAACAGGTGACTCCCTTCTGAGGGGAACAGAGGACCCCACATGTAGATTGAACCCATCCCACAAGGGGTTTGCTGCCTCCCTGGGGCCTGGGTACAGGATATTACTGAGAGACCTCCTGGGCTAATTTAACTGTCTGATTATTACCCACTGGCTGGCAGTGATGAGATTGAAAAGAGGAGTCAGGACAATTAAAAGAGACTTTAGGGCATGGGGTCAACTGGTTAACAGGGCAGGAGCACAGGTAGCGTTCTGCTCAGTGCCTTTGGTGGCTGAGAAAAATGATGAAAGGAATAGGAGAGTCAAGAAGCCAAGAAGTGGCTCAAGGTTTGGTGTCATCAGCAGAATTTTGGGCTCTTTGATCATGGGCCAACATTTTCAGTACCGGGCCTACTGGAGCTGGATGGGCTGCATCTCTCTGTTAAGGGTAAAAGACTTTCAGCTCTCAATTTCAGAATTCATTAAGCAGGCTTTAAACTAGGTTTGAAGGGGGAAGGGGATGCAGCTGGGCTGTCTGGAAGCAGGCCCAAGGGTGATAAGGCTGAGTTAGGGGTGAAATCAGCAGCCCAGCTGAGGTGCACGTGCACTAATGCATGGAGCATGGGTAACAAACAAGAAGAGCTGGAAGCCAAGGTGCAACAGCAAAGCTATGATGTAACTGCCATCATGGAAATGTGGTGGGACAACTCACATAGCTGGAGTGCTGCATGGGATGGCTACAAGCTGTTCAGGAGAGACAGGAAAGGGAGAAGAGGTGGAGGAGTGGCCCATTATATTAGGGAGGCTTTTGATGCCATGGGTATTGAAACTAATGATGATGGAGTTGAATGCTTATGGGTAAGAATTAAGGGGAAGGCCAACAAGGCTGAAACCCTACCGGGAGTTTGTTATTGTCCACCCAACCAGGAAGAAGAGGCGGGCAACTTATTTTATAAGCAGCTGGAGAATGTTTCACAATCACCATCCCTTGTTCTTGTAGGTGACTTTAACCTACCAGATATCTGGGAACAATACAGCAAAAAAGAAGCAGTCCTGGAAGTTTTTAGAGTGCGTGGAGAACAACTTTTTTGTTGCAGCTGGTGAGTGAACCCTCCAGGGGGAGCTATGTTAGACTTGTTCGCAAATAGAGATGGGCTGGTGGGAGATGTGGTGGTTGGAAGCCACTTGGGGCAGAGTGATTATGAAATTACAGAGTTCTTGATATTTGGTGAAATCAGGAGGAACATCAGTAAGACTTTTACACTGGACTTCTGGAGGGCAGACTTTGGTCTATTTAGAAGACTTATTCAGAGTTCATTGGGAAGCAGCCTTTAAAAACAAAGGAGTCCAGGAAAGGTGGCCATGCTTCAAAACAGAGATCTTGAGGGCACAGGAACAGACTATCCCTGTGTGCCAAAAGATGAGTCGACAAGGCAAACATCCAGCCTGGATGGGAAACGATGTTTTGAAGGAACTTAGGAATAAAAAGAGGATGTATCATCTTTGGAAGGAGGGTCAGGTCTCAGGAAGTATTCAAGGGAGTTGCTAGGGCATGTAGGAAAAAAACTAGGCAGGCCAAAACTCAGTTCAAACTTAATTTGGGAACTTTTGTAAAGGATAATAAAAAACGTTTTTATAAATATATTGATGTCAAAAGGAAGGGTAAGACCAACCTTTGCTCTCTATTGGATGAGGGAGGGAACTCAGTAACTGCAGCTGAGGAGAAGGCAGAAGTGCTTAATGCTTCTTTGCCTCAGTTTTTAGTGGGAAGATGGCTTGTCCTCAGGACAACTGTCCCCCTGGGTCGGCAGATTGCGTCAGGGAGCAGAATCCCTGTTATCCAGGAAGAGGCAGTCAGAGAAGTGCTGAGCCACTTGGATGTTCATAAATCCATGGGACCAGATGGGATCCATCCCAGGGTGATGAGGGAGCTGGCAGGTGAGCTTGCAAAGCCCCTCTCCATCGTTTGCCAACAGTCCTGGCTCATTGGTGAGGTTCCAGAGGACTGGAAGCTGGCCAGTGTGACACCCATTCCCAAAAAGGGTGAATGAGGAAGGAGGATCCTGGTAGCTACAGGCCAGTTAACCTGACCTCAGTACCAGGTCCTTACCTTATAGAACAGTTTATACTGGATCTCATCACACAGCACTTACAGGATGGCCAGGGTGTCAGACCCAGCCACCATGGGTTTAAGAGGGGCAGGTCGTGTTTGACCAACCTGGCCTCTTTTTCTGACCAGGTGACCTGCCTGGTGGATGCAGGAAAGGCTGTGGATGTTGTGTACCTGGATTTCAGCAGGGCCTTTGACACTGTCTCCCACAGCACACTCCTGGAAAAGCTGGCAGCCCACGGCTTGGACAGGAGCACTCTGTGCTGGGTTCAGAACTGGCTGGGTGGCCGGGCCCAGAGGGTGCTGGTGAATGGTGTCACATCCAGCTGGGGCCAGTCAGCAGTGGTGTCCTCAGGGGTCTGTGCTGGGCCAGTTCTGTTCAATATCTTCATTGACATGGACGAGGGGATTGAGTCTTTCATTAGTAAATTTGCAGGTGACCCTCAGCTGGGAGCGTGTGTCCATCTGCTGGAAGGTGGGAGGGCTCTGCAGAGAGACCTGGAATGGTTGGATGCATGGGCAGAGTCCAGTGGGATGGAGTTTAATAAATCCAATTGTCGAGTTCTGCATTTTAGCCACAATAACCCCCTGCAGCATTATAGGCTGGGGACGGTGTGGCTGGAAAGGGACCTGGGGGCACTGGTGACAGCCGACTGGACATGAGCCAGCAGTGTGCCCAGGTGGCCAAGAGCATCCTGGCCTGTGTCAGGAACAGTGTGGCCAGCAGGAGCAGGGAGGTCATTCTCTCCTGTACTCAGCACTGGTGAGGCCACACCTCGAGTGCTGTGTCCAGTTCTGGGCCCTCAGTTTGGGAAGGACCTTGAGACACTTGAGCGCATCCAGAGGAGGCAACGAGGCTGGAGAGGGGCTGGGAACACAAACCCTGTGAGGAACGGCTGAGGGAGCTGGGGGTGTTTAGCCTGGAGAAAAGGAGACTCAGGGGTGCCCTTATCACTCTCTGCAACTCCCTGAAAGGTGACTGTAGTCAGGTGGGGTTGTTGGGCAGCAACTGACAGAACCAGAGGTGACAGTCTCAAGCTGTGTCAAGGGAAATACAGTTTGGATATTCTTTACAGAAAGAGTGATCAAGTACTGGAATGGTCTGCCCAGGGAGGTGGTGGAGTCACCATCCCCGGATGTGTTAAAAAATGATTGGATGTGGCACTTGGTGCCATGGTCCAGTTGAGATGTTAGGGCATGGGTTAGACTCAATGACCTTGAAATCTCTTCCAACCAAGTGATTCTGTGTGTAATTCTGTGTGTAATGTTTGATTAGATTATGGGAGCTATAGTCTAAGTAGCTGTTATCTTTGCCCTTTCTTTGCACTTTGCAAAATTGGCAGGTTTACCTAACAGAGTGCTGCAAACCCACTAAACAGCACTAAGCACATGAATTATATATTTTCTGCTTAACTTGCTGAGCATATTTGGAGACAGGTAGAAACAAGAATGGAAATAAGTAGATGCTGCACTTTTTGAACGGCACAAGAATAAAGCAAAACTTGGAGGCAGAATTTAACCACACCTTTTATTTACATCTGAAAGTCTGAGAACCAGCAAATTGAGGCAAAAATCTTTACCTTGTTAAAAAAGAACTGTTTCAAGACAGAGAAATTATTTTGCTGGAAACAGACAATACTATAACACAAGCAAGGAATAGTTAACTGCTATGTAAGAAGCAGTTAACCTTTTTACCATAAAACAACTAGGAGGCAAGATCTCTAGTACCACCTCCTGACCAGAGCATGTCCAATTACATTCTCAGGCCTACATCCCACAAGGATGCATTCTTTAGGGAATTATAGTATCTATTTTCAAAGCCAAAACAATTGTTATGAAACATTAACTGGAACACACAGGCAAAGAAAGACTGAGTTGGTCAAAGTGAAACAATCTGCTTTGTTTATAATTAATCAAGTGTGTTGGGCTGGAATAGACAAAGCTTTAGCCCAGCTTTAGACAGTACTAACTGTAACCATTTGTTAATAAAGCTGCAATTTAACAGCTGCTGTTCCATCATGGGCCCAAGAATGGCAAAAGGGTGCCAAGACAGACAAAGAACTATTGTTTTCAGTCCCGAAAGGGAAGTTTCAACAATTTGGAAGTGAAAACATTCAGGTTTGATGCAGCAAACACGCTTGTATAGTCAACTGAAACTGCTGATTCACTGGCATTCCCCTAGTCTTCTTTCAGGAAATAGAGTTTTCAGCAATGAGTGCACTTGGCAAATTTAGCAACATCAAATGACATGCACTATCATATATATCAGAGTTACTGTTGATACCAGTGCTAAAATAATGGAATGTACAAGACATACCCAAGCTCAGTCTCCCTCACTGAAATTTAATTAGTGTTTAATTAAATTTTAAAGAAAGAACTCTCTGTTATTGACAGCAAAGGAATAATAACTTGAATAATCGATCTAATATTTCCCTAAAAGCATAGCTTCTTACAAAATTTCAGTACCCCCACCATACCATATATCAGGGCAAGTAACTCTTATCAGCTGAGCATCCTCAAGTGTATCTGTTTGCTTAAACAAGCAATTTTACAGTAATACACAAATCCGATAGAAAGATGGACACCTTTCTCTATTTAACCCTCCACTCCCCCAGTTTTCTGATGCCTATGTTCATACCAAGCAATACGGGATATTTAAATAGTAGCAGTTAAATATTAAACCCTTTCTTTCTCACCTACTACTTAAAATAGGTATGCTCGAGAGCATGAATTTCTTTTCCTCTGCAGTCAGTCGATACACAGACAACATTAAAATAACAGCAAATGCACATTTTCATGCTTGATCTGTTTTCAGAGAAAAAAAAAGGATCTTTTTGCTGACCTACATTGAAAATTATACAAGAAGAATTACCTTAAGAAGTTCTGATAAATGGCAAGGACATTAAATTAAAAGAGCAGATGCCCCAAGCCATGACGTCTTTTCAAAAGAATTCCTTCAACTCTTTTGAGTTCACATTAGGTTCTGGAGTTACTCTCTTTTTCAGGAGTTTCCCTGGATAGTGGTGGTGTGTGTGTCTCACAAAAGAGCCAGAAAGTTACCTCTCTTCAATGTTACTACGTCTTATTGGCAGTTGTGCACCCCACCCATGCGGTTGAGCGCTCCTCCCTACAGCAAGGGGATCAACTGGCATCTATTAATATCACCTCATTAAGTTTCACTGTAATGAAAGCTCACTGAAGAAAAGCCACCTCCTAAAAAGGTCTTTGAGAAAGCTAAAAAAGACCACCTTTGGTAGGCTGAGACATACAGAGTACCCAAGACTACTCTATTAAGCTGCTGATGCACAGTATTTTTTGAGGTGATCACTAATAATTCTGAGTAACTAGCATACAGTATTGGCAAGTGACAACTTTCAAGTGTTTAACCACTCACTACTTTTACACTGCAGCTTTCTACTTTCAGTTCTTGATACCAAGAGCTTACCCTAATCTGAAAGGGCATTTATCACCGAAGTCAAGCTTGACACAGGTCTCCCTCAATGAACAATACTGTTTCCAGGGAGACCTTGTAAAACACGCTAGCACTCTGCCATGGAGAACGCAGACTCTTAGATACAACTGCATGTCATTCTGCTGGTGACAAACCTTGACATTCCTCTTACCTCTATTAAATGAAAGTATACACTACCCAAACGATTTACAAAGTGAATTAATAACACTTCTGAGTTTAATACTGGAATCCCACTTGTTTATAGCAATGAGACCAGTTATTTACTCCACAGCCAGCTGCAAGTTGACTCTTCTAGAGCTCTCATCACCTCAAGACTGAGCATTAGTCTTGAGACCAAGTTTACTTTAGACAGGTACATCGTTGTTCATTTAACAGCACTGCAAAAATGTTAACTGACATACTCAACAGCTTAGTAGAGCAGTAGCGTCAAAAGCCTTTCACATTATTTGATACTGAGTTAGCACTTTTTCAAGTGTTTTCCTTTACACAGTATTGCACCTAAAAGGCAACACTCTGCTAATTTGCAATTTGAACTGTAATTTTCAGGCATTCATTAGCTATTTCAGAACACCCTGGTTCACCAGCCTGGCTATGCAGTGATCAAAAATTTACTTTAACCTTTCTGTGCATTTGAATCTTGAATCAATTAGTATATTTAGCTAATTTATGGGAAAGACAGGAGTAAGCCATTTCAAGTAAATTCACTATCTTTTGGGGGGAGGGGCTTGAGAGAAGAGCTCCAGACCTCTACTAAGACTGTGAAGACTATCTGTCAATGTTCTGACTAGATGGGAGTGAACGTTTTTTAATTAGGAACATATCACAGCTTTCATGGATACAAAGATTTAAAATTATCTTAAGTGCATTATATGTACAGCTTCAGATTTAGATAGGCAGCTCCCAACAGAGTAACAGGCAAGCTCAGTTGTGAACTGAGACAGGTTAGATTACTTAGCAATTTCTTCATGTAGACAGTCCCCATACTTTACAAAGTACTAGAAGAAGCACAATCACTTAAGGAACGGAACCAAACCCACACAGCACAATAATGATTACCTAAAGCAGCTGAGCCAGAAAGACTGAAGTTGACAGAAGAGCAACACAAATTTAACACTTATATACACACATGAGAGAAACGGAGTTCAAAATTTACTTGGTTATAGGAAATACTGTACACGTACAGGACAGGTAACAATCTGCAGATAGTTCTAGAGATGAATCAGATTTAGGGTTTTGCAAGCTGAATAAGTTAGAAAACTCGTGGTGTTGTAAAATGGCAGCATACAAGACCCACAAAATAATCCTACATTCCATACAACACATATAGATCCTAGCAGGGATACTGAGTTCTATTTTGGTGCTATACTTCACTGAAACATGAAGACTGAATTTGTAAGACAGCCATGCTAGGTATCAGAAAGCTGTAAAAGACATCCACGTGCACAACAACTGAGGAATAGGGAACTGTTCTAATAGAAAAAGACAAGAAATGTTAAGTGTTTCAAAAATGAATGGAATAATCTCTCTAGATTTACTGTAAGACTACTTAATAAAGGAGAACTCATTTTATGAGGATGGCAAGAAATCCCTTTGATAGCACAGCCAAAAATGATTCCACAAGCCCTTACTGTTACAATACTTCCCAATCTATCTTACAGTGAAACATAGCATCTAGTAAGGATGAGTTTAGTTCATATTAGGGGAAGAATTACAATTAACTTTGTAAGTCTTCCTTCAGGACAGTATTTCACTTTATTTCTTTGCTCATCTCCATACCACTCAGATGTCACTGAAGACTAAAAAGAAAAAGAGAGTATTCCCAACTGAAGGATGAATGAATTTTAAAAGTTAAGACAGGGTGCTCAGACTTGAGACAGCTACATCGTTCTCCTATGTATTTTCCACTCTACCAAAGGTTCTGGTCAAAATCCAAAATAAGTAAGCTTATTACTGCCAAGTTCAGAAGCCTCTGCTTGAACATATTTTGTTATTTAGTTACCAAGGAGCAGTTTTGCAAACACTTCAAATTCACCTTTCCTGGGAGATGTCAAAAGTGAATACACAAGAACTTATGTTAAATATGTAACATCAACACACAACAATGACAGAAACAGCAAAACCCCTCATCTATGTTCCTGCTTAAGCTTGAGCAACAGTTCATAACCTTTTAGTTTCAAACTAGTACAGGGTATTTTTGTAACACCTTATAGAGTGACTCTGCCATTCATCAATGACTTGCCTATACATTTCAGTCTTTTAAACAGGTTAATAGGCTTTTAAAACAGCTTTTTACAGGTTAATATAAGTATCTGAACACTGTCCTACAGCCTCCTCAGGCAAGCTGCACTACAGCTTCAAGCCAGAGCCTCACAAGGCCACAGAGGGAGAGTGGGTCCCTAGCCTCTGAAGCAAAATGCATTACCACAAAACAAACAAGAGTGTATGCTATACAATCCATATCCGTATCAAACAGAAATATTTTTAGTTTGTTGTGTGCTGTAGAGCACCAGACAAGGAAATCCAAATCCAGTTAATAGGAAATAATAGTTGACATAAAGATTACTTAAGAAACTTGTTCCAACACTTAGGACATGGATACCAACACAGGGAAAAGGAGGTCTCATCATCACACTCCTACAATGCTCCTTATGAACTTGATAAATAAAACTGAAGTTGAACAATATATATATCTGCTCCCATATATTCCATGCTTTCCTTCATCTGCACTGCTCTTCCACTTATGTCAGTCTTACTTGTGAATGGCCAGAGGAACTTTTATTAGTATGAAACGCCAAAAAATTAAAACATTAGGGAGCCACAGCTCTTTTCAGACCTCAGCAATAACTGCTGAGGAAGCAAATACTTTAAACTTTAAACACCACACATTATTGAAACAGCCAAATTTCAGGAGAGGAAGTAGAGGGAGAAATGGCAACAAACACTCTTCCTGTTGCTGCCTGCTATATGATGTATCTGAAGTTACACTACTGTAAAGTTTTTATTTTAAAATAATTAACAAGACTGTAATTATAATTAACATTCACTCATCAATATTAGACTATTTACCATTGCTAGAAATTGACAGTGACTAGTTGTCAATAATACAGTAAGCTATAAAAGAATATGTATAAAAGTATATAAAAGAAATATATTTATAAAGGTTGCAACATCAAAATGGACCTCTGAAGACTATTTGCAGCACTTCAATATGCACTTAAATACAGTCTACACAAACATCTAAATTACTTGGTCAGCAACTCCTCAATGGTCTGCCAGAAAATGGGAACACTAAATTTAACGTACAAAACTAGTTACTGATGGCAGAAATTTATACTTCTCATTTAGTATCTATTTTAAAAGTTTGTTACATTAGTATGCTGAGTCAAAATATTTCTGTATAATTTCTCTGCATATACTATTTATTTTAAATTATCTTACTAATTTCAGCCCAGACTGGCAACAGATTTGAAGAAATTTATTGGCATCTTTATTGCCATTATCATATATGAAATCCATTCAACAGCAGGGTTAGAGATGTGTAAAAAAGGAGAAAACTACCCTGTCTTTACAGAATGTTACAGCTCTACTTAAAATTGCTGAAGGCCTGTGGACAAGTTAAACATATGCTACCTTTCTGTACTCTCCCCTTCTTGTTGATAACCCGAGCTCATTATTTTATGAATTGAAACTCTGATACTGGTTTCTGACCTGATTAATGGGTCAAATTTTTTTGCTCTGGCATCTACTGCTAGTAAAATATTACTATGAGAAAGTTACCTCTATTTGCATTTTTCAATGTTTTCTTAGAACAGCTAAATAAAAATAATCTCATAGATCAATATTTATATACAGTATTCAAACAAAAGCTTGACTTCAAGTATGGTTAATGTCAAATTTCTTAAGCCATTGTAGGTTAAAAGAACAGGTAGATGCACTTAGATCTCAGTCTCAAGGTGACATATTCCAATTACAGAACAAAAACTAGGAACTGAGAAACTCTGGCTGCTTATAATCAAGTCTGAAGTGAAATTTAAGGCTCCCTCTGAGTTTAATAAAAGTTACTCATGCATAACCTCTTATACTTAAGTTTACAAGAGAAATAACACAAGGATAGAAAGCAATTTTAATTTGCGAATACCTCAATATTTACTGCAATATTTTACCTGAAGTCCTTCATTGTTGTATTGCACTAAATAGATATTTAGCTGTTTTGCACTGGGTTTTGTATTATTGCACAGAATAGTATGCTTGTATCCTCATGGGATTCCCCTTTTATATCACATGGTCTTTCCCTCCCCTAAAAATGCCTGGTGGTGCTTGTTTGTTCCAGGTTTACTCCTCCCCTCGTCCCCTCCTCACTGGTATCCCATTGGCTGTGGTCCTCTTCCTCAGCCCCCCATTCCCCCGGTTTAAAAGTCTCCTGCCATGAGGTGACAGACACTTTTCCATCTAAGGGGGTCACCTGGGAATAAACTGAGGACATTTGTCCCCGTGTGGAGAAGAGTGCTCCTTGTCTTTTGCCTTCTGTCCATGTAAGATGGTGTGGGCGGGGGTCCACAGCTAGCCAGATTGGACTCGAACAACCCGCCAGGTACAATATTCTTACACTTCACCTCAGTCCAGAAGCTGATTTGTATAACCAACAAATTTAAGCAATTAGCTCAACCATTCAGAACAGGAACAATTACAGCAGGTAGAGGGGGGATCTATTAGCTCCAGGCAGGTACACTGTGGGTTACTTTGTATTAAGATGCTTCTCAAGTGCAAAATCTAGTGGTGGTCTGGTTTCATCCATTGGGACTTCTGCTTTCAAATGGTTTTGCAGTCAGGTTAGACTAGCAAAAGCCCACCCCCCGTCCTCTCCACCTGGCTTCCTGCTTCGACATCACCATTACTGTTACTAGCAATATTTTTCAATGTTACTAGCAATATTTTTCAATGTGTAACAGCACATTCATTAATTCTTTTAGAACAGTACATTGACAAGCTAAAACCAAACAGGCAGATTATCGTAAGAGTGAAATTAATGATTCTTAACACTTTATAAGGTAATTACTAGCTTTTTTTTAGGTTACTTGCAAAAAAGGAACTCCATTTTATGTGGTTAATAACAATTTTCTGAAAATTTCAGGCTGATGATGTTTTTGCGTTTTGATTTTTCTCACAACAAAATCATGAAGTGCCCTTACTGGCTGCAATCAAAATTATGCCGCTTAAAGTTTGCTCTGCAGTTTTCTAAATTGACTTATGAACTAAGATCAACAGTCAGAAAATAACAACCTCACAACTAAATATCTCAATTCCAGGTTACTTGTTTGAAAAGGTATCAGTGTTAAAAAACCAAAATTAATCAATTGCTTTAATAATTACTTAACTTTTTCTTAAATTTGAATGTATCTGACTGTCAAATCCAGTGTTTTTGGCTTTTCCCACCATTTAAACTAGATCTGCACTTAAACAATGCAAAGTAGTATCTAAAGCATCTTACCTGGTTTGACAACTGGTATTTTAAGAAACAAGTTGTAGTACACAAAGAATTGCACAAAATTAGAATTACTTAAAATCTAAATTATCTTTAACCCCCAGATTGCCATGTCTTCCCCCCTTTTGGGGAGAAAATTCTAAAAAAAGGAGATACAAAATTTTACTCTTCTTGATGTTTCTGTATAACCCTACTCTAACAATCTAACTCCTTCCACAGTGTCTGTAATCAAGAGTAAAAACAATAAAGCATAAGCCACTCCTTCAAGGAAAATTCCTACTGAGGGAGACAGGCCACTTTCGTTTAAGGGGGACAGGTCCCTTCATCCCCAAAAAAGGGACATATGTCAATTAGGTTCAGAAAATAGCCAGCCGGTGCCTTTCACAGTCAAACTCTGAGATTCATGCCTTCTACTCTAGATATAAACACCTTGTACATCATCACTTCAAAATTACAAATAAAACCTACCTACACCCTACATGCCAATTTGCTGGATATCTAGGTACGCCTCTGAAAAATTACCTTTTCCAGTCTGAAACAGCAAAATCAGATATTTTAAGAAGCTCAGGAAGACTTATTTTGATTTGATAAACAAAAGATTTTTCAAATACAAGACCAAAAAAACTATCAATCTATATTGCTGAAGAGCCACAAAGTCAATAATGAAGACATGAAGAGTCTGGGTGCAGAAAATAAAAACTATGATGGAACAAAATGGGACAAACCTAAAGTGATACAAAATTTTTCATAAAGTACTCATTTCTAAATAAATTCTCATCTAGTTCTCAAGTCAGGTGGTGGATTAACATTACAAGAAATCACTATCTTGATCTCAGGAGTTCATTTACTCAAAATAAGTTTACTTATACAGATGTTTCTGACAACAAACAGCAATTCACTCTCATTTTCTCACTGCCCTGAACTAACATCATTTAAGCCAATTTATCTAATATTAGGTTAGAAATTCCAAATTCCATTTTGAAACCATGGGAGAGACCTGGAGGAGGGCAGCCTTTCAAATTATTATTAAAAAGATAGTAACTTTCCAAACAGATCAGCACTGTGGTGCTCAAGTACCATCAATGTTTTGACACCAGAGAAATGCCTGATCAATAAATCTAATGAAACATTTAAGTAGAAGAACGGACTCGTGGTTACACATTAACTTCCTCATTTGCCTCACTGATGGCTTTACAGTAGTTTTACACGTATCCTTCCTCCAGTTCAGGGCTAAATGTTTTGAGCTATACTTGAAACACTTAATGTAGTAAGGATTCAGGAACCTCAATACAAGGAAAAAAAGTGCAATTATAAACCCCTCTGAAAATTCCAATGGTTTTTATGCCTGAACATAAGCTGTTTGACATTTCTCAGCCATCAGCTACTCAATGCTAAGCATTAAGCTTTTCTATGTCTGGTTATACTCATATTTATTATAAAATTAATTTTAAATCAGAGTTCTCTTTGTTTGGAGCACAATGAAACACAGTCAAAATTTCTGTCTATTTTTCTCACTCTGAAGATCAACAACCTTGTGACATGCTCCATCAAGTCTCACAAACACACTTTTGTTAGCAAATAGCTTAAGCAGCCTACCAGAACTACCTACCCACTCAGTAAGCAACAAAGAACTTCAAAAACAAACAAAAAAGTACTTTATACAGCAGTAGACTAATGTTAAGAAAAACGACTGGTACAGGAAATAATTTCCTCTCTTGATTTTATTCAAATTATTATGTGCCATTTGAAGAACATGTTTCTCAAACAAAAACATTTTTACCCAGAAGGAGCTTTTGCAAATGTTTGGTAACCTGATCAGAAAGCTCCTCCAGAAAATGTCAGAGTAAGACGACAGATTTGAACTTTTCAGTGCAATGAGATATTTTGCCCATCTTCCCCTTCTCTCAGTCACGTTTTTAGATATAAAACTTCCATGAGCTGAAATGAATTAAAGGATGAATGAGGAGGTTCCAAGTGAACTTCACTTAAATGCTATTCATACAAATTTGAATGAAAAATGGGATTGACTTCCAGATCACATGAAAATACTTTCTTTCACATCCCAAAGTTCTATCAGAAAAATGTACTGCTTCTTAAATATTTTCCATACAAACCTATATTAAAAATTACGGGTTATAGCAATAACCCCTCAATGAAAGTACAGAAACAAGACATTTGGAGATATCTTCTTTAAGAACCACTAATAATTATCAGACTGAAGACTGGATTTGGACACTTCTGTGCTGTGTTTAATTCTAACCAACACCTATTTATGTAAATACAGCACTTTTTCAAGTGCTGGTCAAGATTTCCAAGGCTTCTGGTTACTGTTTATTTTTCTAAAATCATCAGAAGCAACAGATATACCTCTACACCTACATTTATCACGCAAAACTCCTACTGTATTATGAAGACAACAGAATATTGCACTGGAAAGAAGACCTTAGTAACTCTGTAATTTCACTATATACTATAAACTTGAGTTTAAGCTACTATTACAAGACTGCAGTAATTTCTGCTGTTTTCCTTGGTATGCTTTGACCATGATATTCTTGATATGCAACTGTTTAATACAAAAAGGATGTTTCAAAATAAAAATATGTAAGTACGTATGTAAAATAATGTATAATTTTAACATATTAAATGTTTTGATAGCTTATTTAGAAGTGATGTGCCATAGTATTTTCTACTCCATTTAAGAATGAAAACTGCTATTTGCCTTAAATACTGTTAACACTAGAGAGTAAAAAGGATTATGAAAGAAACTGAAAAAATGTCAAATAGCCATGCAAACTACACATACTGGAAAAGCTGCAAGATTCAGAACAGTCAAGCCCAGTGTTATTACCTTAGGATAGCAAGATGGAAAGTGAACCATTTCTTGTCAGTTCAGCATACACTGAAGGACTTATTACCACTTCCTACTTGTAGACATACTTTTCTTCTGTTTTTACAACATTCCAGAACACCCTCATTCTTTAAAAAATAAGCTGAAAAGTAACTTTATTAAAATAATGAAAAACACCTTCTTATCCCGATTTCTATACTAATTCTAAGTACTAAAAAAAATGGGTAGTGTAGATAATCAACCTTTCATTCTTCTTCTTTAAGCATAAAGGCAGAGATCTGGTAAAATTTATTTATTTAAATAACTACCAAATTCTTCCAAAGAATGGAAGTCTAAACTGTCCAAACCTAATTATGCTTAAAGATTATTTTTTAAAGCTGAAAAACTGTACAATTAATGAGGCTTCATTATAAAGGGAGATCACTTTTGGAATGCTAGAATTTGTACCCCTTAATAATCATTCATGATCTGAAAATGAGGTTGAATAAGACAATTTAAGCTTACTAATAAAAGCTTATCAATAATACCAGACAGAAAAGGAAAATAAACAGATATCTCATGACAGGGGCTGAGTACTAATGCAGGTTAAAAAAAACAGTGTTGAAAACACAAGATTTTTTTTAAAGTAGTATAGAGAAACAATGCCTAATGAACACTTAAAATGGCAAACTCTAAACCACTACCATTCAACAATCTTGTACTATGAGCTGGTGATTCCATAAAGTTGCAGCTCAGAACTCAGCAACAGTTAAGATGAGCCTTACAAAAGGGAATAGAAAAATAGCATGAAAAAGGTCTGAGGTAGTGATGGGCAGAGTTTAACACATGATCTGAGATTTTTCATCACTCATTCCTACAGCATTAAATGAATGACATAGACTGCATTTCTGCTTATCCAGCTTCAGGTTAGGGTTCTGCATTTCCCCAGCTAAATCATTCATGAAACCTAGACTAAATTTTAGTCTAGGGCTATCAAGTTCCATGACTACACTAAACCACACCTGAAGACCCCCAAACCTACCAGGTTGTGAAATGTCAGTTCTACAGGTGTGCAACCCAGTAACTTCTTCAGTGTATCCTCATGAGAAATTTCTCTCAGCTATTGCACTAGGAATAAATTGCAGTATTTTTGTCTTATGAACATGCCACTGTTAACTTCATATTTTTTCATGAGACTACAGGAAAGAATCCTGGCTTTGCAATTTGATTTCTTATGCTTTAATATTACCTCTGTATCAAAATGAAGGAAAAATGCCAAGGGACTATTCGTCCCTACAAAGGGACGAATAGTCCAATTGAGATGATTTTTTGTAGAGAACCATTATCAAAAGGGAGCACTTTGAACTTAAAGAACATGTTCTTTATTGGCTTATTGCAAGGAATTGCCAATAAAAGGTGAAATCTCTTAATTATACACAGTACCTATACAGACATTACTTCAAGAAGCTCAAGGTAAAAATTCATACCTACCTGGATATCTATTTCAATTTGTATTCCTTTTGTACTTGTGTAACAGATTGAGAGGCTGCATTGGGCTAGGTATTGTAGTTTTATGCTACACCTTGGGATAGTGCCTATCTTGTACCTGATAACATAATGGATGTTTTGTGTACCTTCTACCTGACCTAAAGGGCTTGAAGGTCAGGTGTTTTTAAAATGAAATTAATTGAGTTCATTGGAAGATATACAGAACAGATCAAGAAAGCTGAACCAAAATGTGGATGAAGAATAGTGTTGTAAAAGACAGAGACAGAAGTCAGTGATCGGATACAATAAAAGTGGTCAAATGATCAAAAAGAGGAGCCCAAAACCAGAATGATAACCTAGAGAATTGACTCTAAGACTAACAAGAGAGATAAGAAGCAATACAATCATCAGGGAGAAGATGGACAAAACCTTGAAAAGATCACTCAAACATAATAAAAGGTTTTTTGGTTTCAAGCTAGAGAGCTCAAGAAAGGCTCACAGTTGTTAGCCCCCAGTAAAGTCTCATCTGTCAAGAAAAAGTCAATTCCTTTGAAACATATTTAACACAGAGCTTCAATCTTCAGCTTTTACCTGTCATAAATACCATGAGCCTTTTAATGATATACAGGGAAGTTAAACTCTCTGCAAGCACTATGCTTGATCTAATGAGTGAATGAGAAGGGAAATTAGAAAACAGAAAATTACATACCTTATGTTGTTCTATTGCATCTACCCATTGTTGTCTGTGGTCTGGATCCTGAGCCCGGAGGTACCAAACACTATCATTCACGCTGATATCAAATCTGCATTCATCAAAGTCATGGGGCTGTGAAAGAGGAGAGTGTAAGAGTAGCTAAAATTAGCAACATGATAAACATTACCTTACAGACTATTTTGACACTCAAACACTAATCAGAAAATTTGTCTATATTGTCTCAAATTCATCCTAGATTATAAATTCTGTATTGTCTAGCTGTCTCAAATATTGAACATATACTTTCATAAGGAAAGATGCTTGCTGGTCTTCTGAAATAGAAAAGCCTGTGTCATACATTCTTATTGAGTAAAATTTTCATAAATAAATTCCATACATAATACATTCCATATTTTCAAATACTTCAAAACAAATTCTTCAGCAAAGTATCTACCATACCAGAAAATATTCCTACCTATCCATTTTCATTTCAAAACACGACAAGAGCTCCATAACACTAGTGCTACCAGTATTAATTTTAGATGAAACACATGCATCATAGCAAAAAAATACCAGGATAGAACCATAAAAGCAGACTATATCTAAATGACAAGTCAGAGCTGGAACTTACAAACGGTGACATGTTTTGCCTCAACTATTTTCACCATGAATATTTCACAAATAATTGGAAGCCACATGCAATCCTTTCACACATCTCCACTCAACTGTATATAACTTTCAGTTCACATGCCTTACATACTAGTAAGCTTTCACTAATGCAACAGTGAAGCTGTTAAGGCAAGTACAGGGAAAGAAAACAATGATCTAATCTGCCCTGTACCCTGATATGGTCAATTCAAAGTTACTCCTTAGAAAACATCCAACTGAGCCAAATATTCCCCACATCCTTCATGTTTGAAAGCCATTTCTAAAGACATGTAATGCAGGTGTAGCTGAACACCTTTTTGAAATTGAATCCAAAGAAAATATACACATGAAAATAACTGCAGGAGGCTAACAGGCTCCAGGATAAAGGCTTGTGACAAAGTCTGAAGGACCACAAACATTGGTACTAGATGCAGAAGACAAGTGTTATAAATATCCTCTACAACACACTGCCAACACATTCATCTTGCAAACAAAAAAACTGTTAATCACTGACTAAACACTCCACAAAAGAAAACCTAGAAGTAAGTATAATATGTTGTCATGCACACCATTCCAGTGTTAGTGAGAATTTTTTCCAAAGAATTTGGAAACCAGAAGCTAATTACACATAAACAAACAAACACCATTCTCTTTTTCTGTTTTTAATATACTAAGGAATAAGAAAAGTATAACAGAATACAAATTACAAATTAAAAAAATGAACTAGAAAGAGTTTAACAAAAGCACATAAAAAACCAAAGTGCAAGCTTAAAACTTCATATACTTTGTCAGGCACCTGAGTGTTCACTGTTAAAGAAATTTAAACTTCCCATAGGAAAAACTTCTAGTAACCATAAGATTTGAAAATCAAGTCAAACAACTATAGCTACTAATTACCTAATACCTGACCATCTCAAGTTAATTAAATTCAACCAACTTTCAAAACTGGTTCTACACACTCCTTTGCCTTCACTGAACCAGACAAAAGGGTGTAAAAAGGGACAAAAAAGGTTGTTTGACCCTGGCTGGATGCCAGGTGCCCACCCAAGTCTTAGTCACTACCCTCCTCAGCCACTTAGGGAAGGAGAATATGATGAAAGAGTCATGAATTGAGATAAGGAGATGGAGATCACCCACCAATTACTGCCACAGGCAAAATAGCATTGACTCAGGGAAAATAGTTTAATTTATTACCAGTCAAATCAGAGTAAGATAACAAAACATTTAAAGGAACACCATTCCTCCTTACCAGGCCCAACTTCACTACCTATTTTTCTCTACTTCATCCCTCCAAGTATTGCAGGGCAACAAGGAATGTGAGTTGCAGTTAGTTCAAACACTTTCTGTCACTCCTTCCTCATGCTGTTTTTCCTTGTTCAGCATAAGAACTTTCTCATGGGTCAGAGACCTCTGTGATCTTCTCCAACGTAAGTCCTTCCCAGGGGCTGCAGCTCTTCCTTAACTGCTCTAGTGTGGTCCTTTCCTGTGGCACAGACCTTCAGACACAGCCTGCTCCAGCATGGGTCTCCCAGGGGACCACAAGTCCTGCTAGCAAACTGCTACAACACGGGTTCCTCTCTCCATGGGGCCACAGATCCTGCTAGAAGGCTCCAGCATGGGATTCCCACACCCATGCTCATGGTTGCAGGGAGACAATCTACTTTACCATGGTCTCCCCTACGGGCTGCAGGGCAATCTATGCTCTAGCACCTGATCACGTGTTCCCCCTCCTTCCTCACAGATGTCTGTCTGCAGAGCTGTCGCTCTCAAATATTCTCAGCCCTCTCTCCCAATCCATGCTGCACAGCAGTTTTTACATTTTCTTAGTATGTTATCACAGAGGCAATATACCATCATCTCTGATGAACTCAGTTTTGTCAGGTCCTTCTTGGACTCACACAGAGCTGGGTCTGTGAGATATGGAGGCAACTTCTGCATCTGCACACATCAGCTGCATCTGTAGCCCCCCCCACCACCAAAACTTGCCATACAGACCCAACACAGGAAAATACAAGTCTTCTAGTCTAGATCCCTCTTCTTCAAGCTGAATTTTCTATTACTATTATTATTATATATGTAAAAGAAGTTTATCTGCTTTAGAATAGCCAACTTGCCAAAGCAAACTGTCATGCTTGTACGTCTGTTCTCAGCTACTCATCTGACAGTCCCTCATTTAGTCACATGATGATCTATAACATCCAGAAATACTCCAAAAAATCACCCAAACAGAAAGTCTAGAAAAATTAGCTATCAAGGTTTTTCCTGACATAATAGCATTCCACAGCTTGATCTCTCATTCTTGAAGTCTCTTGGATAGAGTTACAAGCAATTGCATTGTATGTGATTAGAAAGACTTACCAAAATTCATTTTAAAAGCCTGCAGCACTACTGATTCCACACTTCCATATGGTGCATTTACTTCAGTTCACCATCGTCCTTGCTTTCCCCTGAATCTCATATCTAACCTAAACATCTTGTAATGCAACTTAAGACTATCACCTCTACTTTCCAAAGACAAGTTTCTGTAATCCCTTTCTTTCCAACAGAGCTTCTAATATATTTGAAAATTCATGCCTTGTTGCTAAGACACAGAAAGATGTATTCTCTGAGGTCTAGAGAATACTTCAAACACTTTTCTCCAGCATTTACTGCAGAAACACTTACACATTACATGTAGTTAAGAGACTAAGTCATCTCTCTCTCTCTATATATATATATATATATACATACACATGAGTGTGCGTGTCTGTATACTATAAATATACACACACACATATATATAACTGACCAGCCAGTCAGAGGAGGGGATTGTCCTACTCTGCTCCGCACTGAGGTGCCCTCACCTTGAGCACTGCATACAGGCTCAGGTATGGAAATATAAGACATAAAGCTCCTAGAGAGCATCCAAAGGAGGGTCACAAAGATGGTGAAGGGTCTGCAGGGGAAGCTTTATGAAAGGCTGAGGTCACTTGGCCATTTCAGCTTGGAGGAGACTGAGGGGAGAATTCATTGTGGGTCTTCAACATCCTTACAAGAAGCAGTTGGGCAGGCACTGATCTCTTCACTAATGACCAGCAACAGGACTTGAGGAGGTGGCAGGAAGCTGAGTCAGAGGAGATTTATTTTATAAATGGAGAGTAAGTTTTTCACGCAGAGAGTCGTTGAGCACTGGAAGAGGCTCCCCAGGGAAGTGATCACAACACCACACCTGACAGAGTTCAAGAAGTGTTTGGACAATGCCCTTGGGCACATGGCAGGACTCTTGAAGCTCTCCTGCAGAGGAGCAACAGTTGGACTCAGTGATCCTGGTGCATCCCTTCCAACTTAGCATATTCTGTGATTCTGTCAATCAGGTTTAGGGTTATACTCAGCTCACCATGCAGTCCCATGTTATAAGCAAGTACAGCTGATCCTGTTAGATTAAGTTGCTTAAAGAAAAGAAGTAACCACTAACAAGGTTAAATATGCTTCAAAAGGAAATTAGGCAGGTGATACATGATTTACTGTTTACCTACTTTAGTTGTATGCATAATTTGCCTATTTTCCATATTTTTGGCAAGTGAAATAATTGTTTATCATCCTTCTCCTCTGATTTTTGGCTTTTTTTTGGAAAACATACTTCATTGGAAGAACCCTGAATTAACTGAACACAAAAGACAAATAAATCACCTGAATCATGTGATGTGTTCTTAACACAGAACAAATCGGGCTGCTGTTGATTAACCCCGTTCTCCACCATGGAGTACGGAGTTCACATTCCATTGTCACTGATAACTTGGCAGACTTCTGTATGTTACTTTACAGTTACATACTCTACGTACCCTGTAACAGGTGCTGCCTATTACATACATTCTCCTCCCCCCACCCCTCCCCCCCCCCAAGCTAAAGACAAACTTCCTTGGTTCACCTCTGGCTATAACTACTTTTATTGTTTTCTACAGCTGCATCTAGCAAAGATCACAAAGTGTTATTCACAACTTCTCAGGTCTGTCCTTTACTCTTCTAACATTCTCATAAGACTAGTTTGATTCCTTTACACTTCCTGGAAGTTCTTCCATTTCTCTTTACTTTTTTTCCTGTACTTTAGTTTTCCTGTAGACCACAAGGCATTTCATTTAGATCTCACTTCTTTCTGAGGTTCACTGTTTCTAGCCTAGCATTGCTTTTCCCTTTCTTACACTCAGAAGCTGTTTTAAAATGGTACAGTTCTCAGCCAGTCACATGACGACCTTGGAGGATAAATAGGGATTTTCATCTGTAACAAGCTAAGGACATGTACTGAGGCCAGGATATGTCCTAGTGACCTTTCACAACAAAGATAAGGCAAGAAAGAGGAATGTTATGCAGGGAACAGGAAGCAAGTAGGAGTTCACTATCTATCCTCAGGATTTAAAGCACCTTGGAGAACTTCAGTTGCTTTTTCCCAACCTGCAGCAGTCTCAAGCAACATACATAAATTGAGAGAGCACTGGGGAATAAAAGCCAGATCAAGACACTTTGAATGGGGGCACCTGAAAACACTTACAGCATTTTCAAAGCTGAGTTTTAAGCACAGGTTTAAGTGTCTGTGGCAGAGGTCATCTCTGCGTATGCCAAGGGCGCCTTCGAGAGCCCACATTAAAAAATAAACAAAACCAACAAAAAGCCACCACAGCTAAATCATAATTCCATTAAAGAACATGCTGCAAGAAATAGGCCGCCAGTATCCACAAACACCCTTTCTGTAGGATTCCTAAGCTTTTTTCCAAGGCACCTGCAGAGAACAAAGGCACTCCTGCAGAAACAAAGGCAATTCCAAGTATTCAAGCACCCTAGATCTTCCCAAAATCAATGGATACTAGCTCATAAATTCTGAACATTCTAAGCAAGAGCAGTTTACATGAAAAAACACTGACTTGGCTACAGTTACTGAGGAAGTCAGTAGCCAGCTCGGGTCTCATGAGTCATAGCTATTTCATTGCCACAAAATCCTTCCTGCTATACAGCTGTCAAGCCTGAGGTATTCATAAAACAAGCTCCAGAGCACTATCGCCTTGAAAAATACTGGTTCAGGTGTTTAAGGCAAATCACACAGGAAAGATTAAGTGTTTTTATATACTTTATAACCTTCAAGAGTACTTCATGTCAGAAAAGAAACCCAAAACCCAACCTTGAATGAAAAAACTTTACTTGATCTCTCTCATTACTCCAAGTAGTGTTAACGGCATTTTGTCCTTTCCTTACCAAGGAAAGCCAGGGTGGTTCATAGCAGATACAACTCAAGTCTACATATTACTATTATTAAAGTGTGCTTCTGCCACTATTTTCAATGCAGAACTAGAACTTGCCTAAACTGAGATTATTTTAAAATTTTGAACGTTTTTTCTTATTAAGAAAATCCCAAGCTGGGAACTGGGTCACAAGACAAACAAAAAGAGGCCTACAGAAAATGAAAACTACAATTCCTTAGATCTCAGATATAAATGTCACTAGCATAGTTAGGATTTTATCAGACAAGACCAGTCAAAACATTGTCATTAGTGCCTTATTAAATACTAAATAGCAGTATTTTTCAAGTTAGTGTATTTCTCTCCAGAGTCACTGAAAAGCTCATGGGTCAAGTTAAAGACAGAAAGATCACTTACCTACTGTCAACATGCTCAAACAGGTTTGATTTAGGGAAAACTGGCTTAAGTCATTGCAAACCAGAGTTGGATGGTGAGAAACAAGAGAAGCACAGGACTGGGAATGAGGGCTATGGTCTAACACTTTAATTCTGCCACTCCTTCCTCATGCTTTCACATGCTCCAGCAAGGATTGTATCCATCATTGCAATTCTTCAGGCTAAACCTGTAATGGCATAGGCTCTTTGGAGGCTGCAGCCTCTGTTAAGACATATGCAGCTACTGTTGGGTTCTAAATAGGTTGCAGTGTGGTTGTTTGGTCTGGTATGACTCTCTGCACAGGTTACCAAAAATGCCTGCACAACATGCTCCTCCACAGGCTGCGGGGGATCTCACTCTGTGGCTGGAGCATCTCTTCCTGCCCAACCAGTTTTTCTCACACCTTTTCCTCACTCCTCTCTTTCTTACACACTGCTGAGCAGCATTTTTGCCATTTAACTCTGTTTGCCTAGTAATGTAACACAGTGGTTGTGAGGCACAGCTGTGAGCACCCTGCACTGTGTCCACTGAAGCTGACCATGTTCTGCGCAGGACAACCAGGGGTCTCCTCATGGAGGCTGCATGGCAGACCCCAACCCCATGACGTACACTCAGTGCAATCATAAAAGCTCATCAACATCCTTCTGTCACTATGACTTATTTTTGAAGACACTTGGCTTTAGAACTACAAACACTGAAGTAATTAATTTTGCAAGGATTTTTTAAATATCAATATCTATTGTGGATTTAAGGAAAGCATTATACTTCATTACTTAGAATACATTTTATTAATAATGTAGTGAAGTCCCAAAAGACATTACAAGTTCTGATTTTCTATGTTTGCAATATTTGCGCCCTGCTGCTCCCAAGAAATGCCAAGTAGATCCACAAATCTGGCAAATTAAGGTCTACAAGAGTCACAACACAAAATTCCAATTTCCCATTCTTTGTTCTAAAATCCAGTCAAAACCTAACAGAAACACTGACTACAATGCCTTGCCTTTCCTTGTCATTATTCCTAAGCAGTAAGAACCCACTTTTTAGTTACATTGACTGGTTGTATTCTTTTTATATTTATTTGTGCTGTATTTTTTTTCATGACAGTACAGGAAAACCTTACTACAAACAAGCAAGTAAATAAGACAGTTCTGTGCCTATTGGAAGTGAT
Organism: Melozone crissalis; assembly: GCF_028551555.1. NCBI lineage: Eukaryota > Metazoa > Chordata > Aves > Passeriformes > Passerellidae > Melozone > Melozone crissalis. Next base: position 49,572,648 of record NW_026535783.1, read on the forward strand.
AAACCTTTAGGGGCAAAATATGGGATATCTAACTTCCAGCTCATTAGCATATTAAAAAGAAAAATTTCGCATAATGGCATATTTGCACATGTAGGAAAAAACCAAAGAAAACGGGCTTAAAACTATAAAAGCTATTCCATGTTTTTACATTATTTGCTACTACCCAAATATTCCACTTCAGGTATTGAGTCAGGATATTTTCTTCTCAAAATGTCTTTGAACACTAAATTTTCTTTTAAGTAATGATCTTATCTTTTCAAAACCTAGCCAAAGTAGAGGCCAGTGAAGGCAGAAGCAGGTAAGCAGAATTTAAAATTAGTCTGTTAGCACAGCATGCAAATTTAAAATTAGCTTGGTTTAATCCATTGCAAAGAAGCTCTCTCATGGGAGAGCTGTCCTTTTAAGTCTGGATCAAGTGTACATTGTATGTTACTTTAGCACTGAAACCACACATAAAATTTGAAATTACAGATCTCAGGTGTAAACCTGGTCAATCTGTTTTTCTGCACACCTGCCAAATAGATTCAGATGCAGAAAGTGATAATACAGTTGAGAGGAAAACCACATCAAACAGATTTAAGTGATAAAAAAAAATTTAATAATTATTTGTGAGGAAATAATCTATCTTACAGGGTACTATCTTACACTATATGATTTTTTAGATTATTATTTTATCAAATTATTTTTGTGTTAATGAAGTGGAATTAGTAGGTAGTCATGCTGTGTTGGTTCATATGTAAACATACCCCAACACTGCTATTCTCAAGTGCCTACTGAAAAAACACTTAGCAAGACTCAGAGTATAACAAATGAGTACTTGAAGTGTCAGCTAAAAATTAGTCAAAGACATGGAATGGCACTGTTTTACTAGAAGAAAGAGGGCAAGGCTGAAATAGTTGTAAACCAGCATGCGCTTGCAAATGTCACCTTAAGTGATTTACTAGTGACTACAGATACATGTAAAAGCTCCGTGGATTAGTAAATAGGTATTAACAGATTTAGAGACACACAGAGAGAAATCAGGATATAACTAATGGGTCTGTCCTGTTTAAACATAGTCTGAAGAACTTCAAACTTGGTCTAACTCATAAGACTTACTTTAGAGCTAACTATCAGTTATGGAAATGGAAGCATACATGTTACTGCTTTGGTGAGAACCAAGTCTAAGTGAAGCCCCTGCAAACAAATTCATATGATACCTCTCAGGTTTCTAGTTGGAACAAAATATTTGCATTACCTACCAACAACATGCATCAGCCACAGGAGAAAAAACTATAGAAAAACATCCAGCTAGAAGTGATTACAAATCACTATGTTAAACTTCTTAGGAAGCACATAATATGCAGCAAGAAACTAGAGGTCTTAATCAGGAAAAAAGCCAAGCAATTTTGTATCAACTGTAGAGAATGCAGAAAACGCAGTCCGAGCCACTTTTTTTAAAGGTTAATTTTATTGGAAAGTCAACCATAGGAATCACACTCACACTGCTGCACTCCTAAGGTAAATATTTATATATTAATTTAGTTGTACCTCTCACAGTATACTGCAGTGTGGCACAGGAGACCCAGCACTCTCACACCAGTGTCAAGAGAACAATATGGATTTCACAAGTAAACCATGAGTGAATATCCAGAGAAGGTACTCCACCCTAACAGAAAAGCCATGCTTCACAGCACTGTATTGAGCTGACAGTGTAGAACATTCTGGACCTAGATTCATGGTGATGGGAATGGAAATTCCTGTTCTAGGAATTTCAGTGGCATTCCAGCTAGAATAAAGGCCTGAGGTACCTGCTGAAGCACCACACTAAGACTTAAGATTAGCTTGGTTTGAATCCAAACATAAGCAACTTAACACAGTGCAACTGTATAAGCATTTCTATAAATGCAGTATGAACATTATTAGCAACAGGACTTATGCTAACTATGCAATTCCCAGCCCTGAGCTGATCTCATTAACTTGCTATGAAAACTGGCTCTATCAACTAGACCTTGGAACCAGGTGTCTCTAGCTATGATACAAAATTTAAGCATGAGATATCAAAAACCTTGAAACTACAGACACAGATGAAAAGCCAGAGCCCCAGAACCATAAACAATTCCTTAATGGTCAAATACCAGTCAGTGAAAACATGCAACCTCCACAGCTGGGAAGGCTGGTTTTGCTCTTGGTAGCAGTGGCTACTTAAAAGAAAAAAACCAAACACCTGAGCAACAGGGCAAGGAAGCTACAAGGCTGCAGCCTGGGAAAGGACCACCTCTCCAGCATCACAGTGTCCCAGTCATATATTAAAAGATGCTTACAAAGGATTCTAATTTGGGTCTCTGTGTGTGTGTTTTGGCAAAAGATGTATGCTACAGTTCTATACCTCTTCTGCCATCCAACCTTCCCCATCCCTCACTGAAGAGTTCTCCAATTTTGTTACCTTCACCTCAGCAACTAGGACCATCAAGAACAAAGCTGTCAGGCTAGAAATATGGTAGTGGCTAGACGGTACTGCACAGTTACAGATAATTTAGGATGTCAGATATTAGGGACTGCTTTGAATACAAAATAATAATGGTTAGTGTGTAATAACTTACAGCAATAATTAAAAATATGTAAGAACTAATTAAAAAGACAAGGCATGTTGCGAATGAATGTCAGTCTAAAAGCTTTCATTCTAAAGTTCAAAACTGAACTGAATTGTCAGTCTAAACTCTGCCATCACAGCTACCTCTAATTCTTTAATATATATTTGCATGCGTATACATATAGATGTATATATGCACACATAATTAGTTTTGAAAAAGCTGTAAAAGAGAACTTAAGAAAGAGCAACACTTATCCTCAAAAAGACAGCAACTTAAAAAGCTGTAGGAATATATTAGACACCAGTTACAGTACTACCTCAGTTAAGTACATGGACACCTGGGGTATTGAATTCTGTTCCAACTAGTCCTCTTAACTAAGGAATGATAGGCTTCAGTTGAGAGGAAAACCACATCAAACAGATTTAAAAAGTGGTGAAATTGGCTGCACTGATTTCACCCTAACTAGAATTCAACATGAACATGGGAAAACAGCAACTAAAGTACATGCCTAAAGGAGGCAAGAAGATTAACTGGGAGAAGAAGAAAACAACACTCAAGCAAACAAGCAATCTCCAACAAACTATTTTCAATGTATGAACAGAAAACGCAGTTAACCTTCAGGAAGCATCTAAAAAAGAGATGGCCAGCTGTGGCTGCATATTAGCAGACAGAAAATATTCTAACTTTTTGACTTTGTATTCTGTGAATGCATATCCAAAAGTGAGTCTAATATTGTAAAAAACCTCAACAGATCTGTTGAAAACTTCATTAACAGCCATCACAAGACACAACAGATAATAAACAGTAAGCTGCCTAGGAGGACTGTTGAGCAACAGTACAACCCTGGAGGGGGTGACATACGAACCAAACATATTCCTGAAGAAGAAATCAACTATAAATCAATCTTACAAAAATGCACAGAAATTCAGATTGAGCAAAAATAAGGATTGCAAGTAGCACAGAAAAATTTGCTGAGCTATAAAATCATAGCTTTAATACCTAAAACACTGAATTTATTCAAGACTTAGTATACATCTGCAAGAAATACTCCACAGCATGAAACTGCTCCAATATACTGATCCACAGGCAAGTATTATGACCCTGAAGTGCATGTCAAATAATGAACAGTGTTAGAATTTAATTATCTTAATTTAAAAAGTCATGTTGTGTAACTGTATTCTCTCTGATAATAAAATGACAAATACTGCTGGATTACAGCCTTAGTTTCAAGAGTGTGGTAACACATGATTACATTCAAATACTAAAAACTAATTCTTCAGCAATATTACGTAAGGGTAAGATATCTGGTTAATGTACATTGTAGGTTTTTTTTACATCTTAATCATTTTAAAACCTGCATCATAGTACAAAGAACGGGCTCACTGAGCTGATCTGGATGTGTATTTTTCCATTTCTGACCTAATTTCTTCAATACACACTACAGAAGAACTTATCCATTTCTCCACCATGCCAAACAATTCTTTTTTGCTTGACCAGGATATCAGCACTTCACAGAACTTCAATATATACACACATTTTCATTTCATATCAACCCATCAATGGCTGGTTCAGATAACTCAGAGGCATACACAAATTTGCACAAAGGATGTGAATACCAAAGCTAATTGTCCACGAAAATCCTGTATTTCAAGGAACTTCCACATGCCACACCAGCAGCTGCTCAGTGTCATTATCTCCTAGGCATTTACTTCCTTTCCCTTCCTCCCTATCCTGCTGCTCTTTGGCATTTTCCTCTCCAGAACAAAATCACCTCAGGCCTTTCACATATGAGTAAGTATTCCTAAATACATCTGCCTCTATTTAGAATGTCCATTTCCCATTTAGTCGAAATTTCCCACCAGTCTTGATTTAACTACTTGATTGAGACACACACCAAAGCCAAACAGTACTAATTGCCACATGACCTAAATAAACCCTGACCTAGTTAGCACTTATAATATAAGTCTTAGTTTACTCAGGTCATTTTTTTAGTAGCAACTAAGGCTGAGAAGATACTTTATCAAATTACAAAAAATTAATTATTCAATTAAATGCCCATCATGTCATGCTACACCAGATTCTTTTCCAGCCTCAGACAGTTGGAAACAATATTTATCCAAGCAATCAGCAATTACTACAAATTTACTGCTAGTGTTTCTGCCCAAGGCATGGTCTTATGGTTCAGCCTTTTTAATAAAAACTTTCAAAAACTAACACCCATCAGTTCCCATTCAACTTAACCAGCAACAAGCTCAAGCAAACCTAAGAGTAGATACCAACTGCAATTACAGCATCCTTTTACCATAAGCAGATATCTTAGCAGGATAAAATTTTGACACAGTAGTTAGAAAAAAAGTAAATCCAAACTTTATTTCCTCTATACCACTTCTCTATAATATCATATCAACTGAGTCCAAAATACTGTTAGATTTCACATTATATAAAGTGTAAAAGAAACACATCAATATATTGTTAATGTCAAGATGACTTTTTGAAAGTCTGCTTTGCAAGATATGATTCTTCATGCTACTAAGTACACTTCTCTAGCACTGACATCTCCTTCAACTAAAAAGACACATCTTTTATAATAAAACTTAGAGATTTGTAGGGTTTGATGTTTCTGTGAAAAAATTCATAGGAAAGTTCTGCATGTGTTTTAATTGATAAGCACATGAAGCAGTTTCTGTTAACTTGTCAATCTATTTTTAAAAATGTCAATTTGTACTTCGTCTCACAAGCACCACATTAATGGTGGTCAGTATCACGCTATAAATAAAACAGAAATACTACTAGAGTGAGGAAAGGAGGCTGTTCAACTAACCGTATCTTTAAAAAGTGGAGTAAGATTTTTATTTTTAGTGGTTGATTACTGGATACAAACATGGCAGTCTCTCTTCAGACTACAAGGAAATGAGAAATTTAAAACTGAGATCTGCCAGTTTAGCTCTTTCATGTACAGTGTTCTTGTTCATTTTGTAAACTAAAAGTAACGCATGTTTCCATCTGTCCTAATTTATAAAATGAATTTTTATGAAGTCCTTTACACAATAATTTACTACTACTTAGGAAGGAAAAAAATCTAAGACAATTCACTAAGCTGTCCCTCAGACAGACTTCCATTTTCTACCTTCTTGCTTTTCCTGAGCTTCAGATATTCATAACAGATACTCAACCCCCACACCTTTTAGATGTTCATTCTAAATCTAAATGGCTGGCTTGCAATTTTATATTAATATAAAATGTCATTACTGCCTTCATTAAGCAACTGTGCTTTCCAATTTCTGGAAAAAAAAAAGCCCCAACAAACATGTTTACTTGAAAGTATCTCCGCTATGCAAACTGAATTTATCGCACAGTCCTAGTTCAGGCATTTCCATAGAGCTGTCTATTTGTCTCTTTACAACACAATAAAAAAACAAAGTACTCCAAAAACCCCAAACTACAAACCAGCAGCAAGTTTCCATAAAGGTTTTGATAAGCATATATACCATAGCATATAACCAAAGCCAAGGAAAACCATTGCATCACAGTTACTGCATATGGTTTGAGCAACTAAAACCAAAAGATTTTTCTACATAAATAATATACACAGGAAAGAAGATAAGTATCAATCACTGGATTAAATCCACATGGCAAATATAGATTCTATCAGTAGAAAAGCTGAAGTTTTAAGCTCGAACATAAGCTTCTGGAACTCTTCCTGTGTAGCTAGTCACCTCTAGGGACAAAAAATACAAAGTTCACACACAGCTGAGTTTAAGTACTCTTAAAATTTTACCAAGCATTACATTTCTCTAAACATTTTTTAATATCCTCCATATACATTCATGCAGAAGAGCTACTCTGACCAGGCAAAACCCCCTAGAATTAATCAGATAAACAATTTGTTATTAAGAATTCTATAGAGATTTGAGAATCTATTAATACAAATTCCTACCATGATTAAATCAATGTCGGCCTTCCTCTTAGATTGCCTGAAGTGGGGGCAGAGCATACCATTTTACTCTTGATTTATCATGCTGTGACTACATGAATTAGTGCAAGTCACTCTGTAAGAAGTGACACAGCAATAGCACTGTAAGAACAGACACAGCAATCAAAGCAAAGACAGCACAAGCTTATGAACCAGGTTGCCTGAAAGTTGGACTTCCAGATCTACAGGGCATTTTCTTTTGTTCTTTTAACAACAGACCCAAACCTTCCACTCCACAACCATGCCCCAAGGACCCACATTTACACAACTGGTTAGAATGAACATCCATTCTAACCTTGTACACAGAATTCCCCACTGGAAGTCTGACTTCAAGAATGAAAGAACTACAAAACTTTAAGATAAAGAAGGATATTCTTAGTAAAGACCAACTGGCACTGACTACCATCAACAGCACTAATTTAGTATGCACAGATTAATATAACAAAGCTTAAGTTTGTCCATATATGAACTTTCTATAATATGCATAATTTCATGTCAGCCACTGACCATACAGCAGAACTTTCATCTTCAGTTTCAGCCTCCAGCCTGTTGTAAACCAATTAAACACCTGTGAGGTGTTTTGTCTTTTTTGTCTTATGTGGATAAAAGCAAGTCACCTAGCATCATATACTGACTTTCATCATCCTTCCCCAAACTTAATTCATTTGGCTAGTTCTTTACTTGATGTAATCCAGTGAGTATACAATAAATAATCATCCTTTGTTCATCTATTCCAGAGAAATCAGCTGTTTTCAGTCACAGTAGTCTAACCAGATCCCGTATTTTTCATTCAATGACAGGTTACTGTCACATGGCCATACCTGTTCTGGATATATGACAATATAATTTTGCTCTTGAGGCACACAAAAAAGCTATGCTAATAAGCATTAATTTACCTAGTATTCTTTCATCAAATAAAGGGAAGAGATGAGTGTCTTACAAAATATTCCCGTAAAACTATCTATCAATCCCTACCCAGTAAAATACAAATGATACAAGAGCAGAAGCAACTGTGGGGTTCTGCATACAATATTCATGTCTCAATTAATACTATGACTTATAATTAGACTCATCTTCATTGCTGCAAGTACAGTAATACTGCTCAGTGACAGCAAACTTCCAAATTTATGCTTATATGTTAACAAAATGTGGTCATTTTATAGTAACAGTAGAGTTAACTATGCACAAAAAATGATTACATTCCTGAAAATCCAGCTACCCTTTCCTACAAGAGAACCTTACAGTTATCAACACCATCTCATACTACAGAAAACTTAACTGAAATACAACAGGTTAAGACAGAAGTAGTTAATGCGTCTGGCTCAGCAACATCAAGGGAAACTGAACTTACAGTATAGTGAAAGATTGTTGAAAAATATTAAAGATTAAGATATCAACTACATCAAATCAGTGCAAATGAATTAAGCCAATACGAAATCTGACATCCCCTCATTACCAAATTAATTACTAATCATTCAGTAAATTGTAAGTTCCACTGAGAGCAAAGGCAGCTTCCACACATTATCATTTCAACACTTATTTTATCAGCTGTTGGGGTTTTCCTCTGCATTTAAATACATACTGGAAAGTTATAGTTAACTGAAGACATTATGAGGATACAGAAGTAAAGATTAACTATGTGCCTCTGGAAGAATGCTTTAAACATTTATCTTTGAGCATAATCAATTTTTGATTGAAAACTTAAGTTTTAACATGAGTACAAAATACAATAATCAATTTGCTACTGAGCAACTATCAATGCTACAGAAACATCAATGCTAAACCTCTGGCATTAAAGTACACCCTCTGAAAAACAAAGAGAATAATTACAAGACAGTTTCAGAAGTATATTTCTATATACTGGAGACATGAAATGATCCAATGGTATTCCTCAACTTCTAAACAATAACTTTAATTGCAGCTAGATATAACTAACTGGAACTTACTAGCTTTCAGGAATACCATCTACCAACTGAAATGTCAAATACCATTCACAAAGCACGAGCCCAAACAAAAATGGAACTAAAATACACGATTAACCTTTAAAACTGTGGATGCTTTTAATTCTTTCTCCATGTATTTAAGAAGTTCAAGAATCTAAAAACAGACGCATCAATTCAACTCCAAGTTACCAGATCTAACAAGTGCCAGAGAGAAAAAGAAAAAAGGTACCTGTAAGAAGTTCCACTGTTACATACATCCTAGTCTGAAGACATGCTTGCCAGCTTGCTTCCCTTTTGTAAACTGCCATGTACCAAAACATTCCAGCAGAAATGGTGGTATCCCTATAAGCCCTCACTCCACCACCACAGCTGGAGATGTGCTGTACAGCATGCCTGCAGATGCCCTTTGGCTACATCCTTGCCAACACCTTCCTCTCCCTGCCTAGCTGGCATGCTAAGCTCTTGCCTCTTGATAGATTTTTGGAAGTTCTGATCATAGGCTCAACAGACTGCCATAAATACACCTCAGTGAGAACCCATCCTGACAAAGTTCTAGAAGCACAAACAGTTCAAAAAAATAAAACACGTTACATGAATTGTTTAAATTTTTAGATAACTACAGTACTTGCCAGACATCTAAATGTAAAAACCTCATTTTCTTCACATGCTTTTCTCCAAAATATATTTGGTTGATGTAATCAATTCAGTCTTTTTTTTTTTTTAAACCAAAAGGTGTTAAATAAAAATCTCTTTGTAAGCTGATTATCAGTAAGGAAGAATACTTCTTGTTCATCATCCTTAATTCAACTTGAAAAAATTCCACATATTTGGTGGAATAAGAACATACATGCTAAGATTTAACACTGCTACTTTAGTTATTTGTGTGCAATGTGGAAGTCGGGCTGTTTTTACTCTAAATCACATAACTGGACAGACTATTTAACAGTATTGCAGAAAAATTACAGCATACTTTTTGATAACTATTAGTTATAATGTTATTATGTACTGTATTGTAATGCTAAAAGCCAAAAAAGCAGATTTTTTTCTTTATCTTCTAAGGCAAATTAATATTTTTGATTTTTCATGGAGTCATAAATGTTAGGGAAAAACTCTAATGTTATCAAGTCCAACCATCAACTCAGCACCACCACATTCACCACGCCATCAAGTGCCATATCCTCACCTTTTTTGACACTTGTAGGGATGGTAACTCCACTGCTACCCTGGGCATCCTGTTTCAATGTTTTACCGCCCCTTCTGTAAAGCATTTTTACTATGTAATCTAAACCTCCCCTGAGACAACCTGAGGACATTTACTCTCATCCGAGCACCTTCCACCTGGAAGAAGAGACTGAAATACAACTTGCTAAAACCTCCTTTCAGATAGTTTAAGAGGACATAAGGGCCCCCCCTCAGCCTCCTCTTCTCCAGCCTAAGCAACCCCAGCCCCCTCAGCCACTCCTCATAACCCTTATGCTCATTTATACAGAGGTTCTTTACTCTTACTAGTCTATTCCAAACCTTCTTTTAGCATTTGACAAAAACAGCAACACACTAACTTGTTCAGAGAAAGAAGAAGAACAGAGAAGAACATTTGTTCACAGAGACGAACATTTTCTTTTGGAAATCTACAGAGTTGTGTTCAGAAAGTCAAGAACCACATTCGAAGAACCACTACCCTCGTTCTATAGCAAAGACTGTGAAGGATGATACATCCTCTGGGAAGCTGGTTGGGGGTCTTAAATTGACCATGTAAAAAGCTTTGCACCCTTCAGAGCTAGACCATCTATCCACCCACAAAACCCTCTAGTGTAAGAAGTGCAAAGTTGCTTGCTGAAGCCACAAATTAAAAGAGCTTGTTTTAGCATTAGGAATTCCTTGCCCTGCTCCACAGTGCTCCACTGATGCCACTGTCACAAGCAGATGACCTTAAAGAATTTGCCATACCCATGTTTGCTTTCACCAGACACAAATATTTAGCACCTCAAAGCATGAATGATGTCAATAATAAAATTGTACTTACTGTAATCTCAGCCTTGCTTAGACAGATAGAGCCTCTGCAGCCGTACTCTGTTTCATCTTCAGACTTGTAATAACTGAGTGTGTTGCTTTTCAGAACTACCCATCGATCCTGCCACCCATGGATATAGTTGGTCCACTGTAAAAAAATTTTCCAGAGATCAGACAACAATAAGACAACAATAAAAGAACAATGGATGTTTTCTAGGCTTTTGAGTACCTGAAGAAACAGGTAACTTATTTTTACAAGCTCTTTTTAAAGGGGAAATTTTTTTCTCCTCAGACCTCCTAGAATAATTTTACAAACTCCGAAAACAACCAAAAACCATTTGTTTTGAAGGGTCAATAAGACAAGAGATGTCTGGACTCCAACTGCACTGCCACAGCCAGTCACAATAAAGGAAATAAACATACTGACAGGGGAGGGGAGAAAAAAACCATTAATGACTAAGGTGAGTTTAGGCACCTGATTTAAAATCTGGAGCTAGGCCAAAAGACAAGTGGAACACGGAATAATTTCTTTTATATAAAATATGATACAAAGTTATCTTCATATAGATACAAACATGCCATTATCCCACAGCACTGTAAATAACTACTGTAATACCTAGGGGACTCAGTGCTTTATTAATTTAATATTGCCCATATATACTGCTTTAGGCTTTAATTCTAACTACTTTCACTAAGAGGATACTTGGTTATAGCAGACATCCAATCATGTTTTTGCTATTCAGATTTTTCTAGGGACTCCACATTCACATACTGAATAAAATCAATATTCTGGGAACAAATTCTGGATTAGTTCTAGAGACATCTAGTAAAAAGTGACCGAAAGTTCTGATTACTATTCTTACGTTACCAACATTTCTTCTGACTACAATTTGTAGAATCGTATGAACTTCACAGAATCATCTGACACTAATAGAAAATCAGGACTAACCAATAATTCTGACAATACACTGATACTTATTAATCAATCATGGGGCAACTGTCATACATTTGATAAAAACAGAAACAAAAGCATTGGAATCAATCTTATCATACAAGCATTTCTTTGATTTTGACAAATGTTCTTTCATGAAAAACTCTGGTTAACATTTAAGTCTATCCATCATCCATTATTTTGTAATCTAAAAAATGAGGGGGAAAAGTCAACTAACAGTCTCGTTGCCACTTTGTACTACATACATTAGTTAATACATACTCCATAATTACATGTTAACTTCAGTAATAAGATGACGAGGTCTAAAGAAAACAATTACAGCTAAGAAATTCTTAACAATTTTCAAATGTAGGCAAGATCTTGATTTCCTCTTAAAATATAAAGCATTTTTTCATCTCTTAATACATCTAACTGCTAATGCAGTATTACTTAAAGAAAGCCTCAAGTGTGCTTGGTGCATGAAGTGGTAGCACAAGCAGTCAGAGGTGTGTTATTTCCTGCCTTCCTCTTTTCCTATCTCTCATGTTCCCAACTCCTCCCAAGATCTGCAAGGCAGAGTCCAAAGTTATCTTGGGGGAAAAAAACCCAAAGAAAACGACCTTTTGTTCTCTGAAAAGTTAACAGAGACGTAGCAGTGAATCTTGCAATCTGCTGTTGCAATCTTGCATTGCTGTTGCAATCCACATGTGCCATCCTTTAAGTATACTTGGGTAGGCAAGAGGTTTTGACAGGGAAAAGACCAGTGTTTTTCCAAGCATCTAGATTCTCATGCTTCCTGAAAGCCTCTTCCACTGAAGTTCTTTCTTTGTATCCACCTTAAAATCATTAGCAGGAAATACAATGGAAAAAAGAGTTGCAAAACATTTCAAAAGACCAGCAGGATACACTCCTAAGTAGCTTCTCTTACCAAATTCCTCCATTACCTTCACAGTTTTTCTCTTTACTGAAGGCAAGAACTACTAAAACTACTACTCACACAGTGAGCCGCAGCCCACTTCTATGATCTTAGAATTTAATTATACACAGTAAGATATTAAAAATAGGTATTTCCTTAGTAGAAAGTTCAGTATGCTACCATTCCATTTAAATTAGTTTACCTTAATAATTACTGAGGTATCACTAACAAAAGGTAACCTTACCCCTCAATCATATTCATTGAGACAGGTTTCGTCATACTTGACTATTCAGATTAAATTCCAGGTTCTCATGGGAAAGATACTCTCTGCTACACTCAGCATAATCATCCAGAAAAGTAAAAAGTTTGCACATACCTCGGCTAGAATGTCTGAAGGTATGGCTTCACCTGCTACACCACTAAGAAAAGCACCTGGACTTCGTATTTAATTTGCTAACATAAAAATTAATTACATCCCATAAATTACTTCCTGTCTAACGATGGAAGCATCTTACCCAAGGAAAACTCTGCTGTGAAAAAAAGCAAACAAAACAGCAAAAGTACACCAAACAAAAATCTCTTATTGTAACTAACACAATCTCACAACCATCTCATCCCCTCCTTTCACCATCCACTATGAGGTAAGATCTTACAAACGAGAGCAGAGATCCTTCTCTTCTACTAACCATTCCTCTTATCTCTGGGGTTAGAAACATTTCCAGCCTGGAAGGAGTTCACAAAGTCCCTCACAACAGTGTGAACTCAGTTATGGCTGTTTTCTACGCATTCAGGGCAGTGTAAGATCTCTGTATCCCGCGCCTCCTACGTTGGCTTGTGCCTAGCCTTATTGCGTAGGACAAGAAAAAAAATTCAAAACATAGTGCTTTAATCTTAGATATTTCAGAGTTATTCTGAATATACTTTCTGTAATAAAAAAATAAAATATCCGCATGAAACTAAGTAATACAATATTCTAAAGTACTTCTGAAAATAAAATTTTCCAGTATAAACCAACACATGCTCGGAAGCCACCTTATTTCCAGCGATAAAAGAGAAAATAACTACGGTTATTTTTAAAAGGGGAAATAAGCCGTATAGCCATTTTCCTTTTCCTCTCCTCCCGTTATCTCTTGTCGCAGGAGTATTTCAATGCCCTGTTTTGATACTTGCACTCAAAGCCGTGCCTGCTCCCGAGGAAACACGACTGGCTGCGGGCGCCTCCGGGAGCTCCCGGGTATCCGCGACACTCAGGCCCGGCGCCGCTCCGGCCGGAGCCCGAGGCGCGGGGGAGACGCCCTCCCTGCGCGGCTGCCGGAGCCCCGCGCCGTGCGGCCGGCGGGCTCGGGGGGCGGCGGGGACCGCGACTCTGCTCGAAGAAAGGCTCCCCCCGGCCGCAGGGGGCGGCGGGGCTGAGGGAGGGGGCGCCCGGCGCCACCGCGGTTCCGCCTGGCAGCAGCTCCGCCGTCAGGTGGCGGTGCCCCGGCCGTGCCAGCGCCGCCCGCGGAGCCGCCCGGCCCCCCCGCCACCGGGCCCCTCGGCCCGAGCTCCTGGGGCGGTCGGGCCTGACAGCGAGGAAGACGGGGGGGCGGCAAGGCGCAGGAACGGGGTAGAGGCGGCTTACCTTGCTGAGCACCCCGCAGAGCTCAACAGGCAGTCCGAGCTCGGTCTCGGGGTCCTCCTCGGAGCCGGAGGAATTCCAGCTCTGGTTGTCCGACATGGAGACCGGAGCCGCAGCCACCGCCGAGCTGGGAAAGAGCCGGAGCGGCCCCCGCCCACAGCAGCCTTCTTCTGCCGAAGGGACCGGAGCGCCGGGCTCTACTCGAGCGGGTGCCGCCACCGAGGGCCACCCGCCCCTGCCAGCGACCGGCCGGCAACCAGGCTCGCAGCCCCGGGATCCCCTCGCCGCGGCCCCTCAGACCCCGCCCGCGGCCAGAGCCACAACACCGGGACAGCGAGGGGAGGAGGGGCGAGCGCGCGTCCGCCTGCTGGGCACCCGCTCAGCGCGCTCCCGTCGCCGCCATCTTATGTGAGGCGGGCGGTCATCGACAAGCACTCCGCCCCGCCGCGGCGCGCCGCGGGAGTTGTAGTCCTGGCTCGCGCGGCCGTGAGTCCGAGCGCCATTGCCCCTCTCCCGTGCCCGCAGGACGTGCTGGGAGATGTAGTCTCACTCCGACGGAGCGCGGCCGCCATCTTGGTTTCGTCGTTCCGGTGCCGGCAGTGTCGCCTCGGTGCCCCCGGGGGAGGGGAGCTCCTCTACCAAGGGCGACGGTGCTGCCCGGGGCGATGTTTGCTTTGTCGTTTGTGCAGAGGTATTCGCTTTATCTTTAGCGAGGCGAAGGGTCTCTCCGGCTCTGCCCGCTTTCGAGGGCGAGGAGATGTAGCCTCTCTTGCTCGCCTCAAACCGGCGGGACTCGGAGGACAGTTGAGGCGGCTGAGTGCCAAGTTTTTCCCTAATCAAATATGGTGGAGGCGGCGGGAAGGAGCGGGAGGTGGTGCCGGCTCTGAGGGGAACGAGAGGGAAGGGCGAGCCGTTCGGAGCCGTCCGGGCTCTGCCTCCCCGGCGGCGCGCAAGGCGTGGGGTGGGCAGGGCAGAGCAGGGCGGCCGTGACGGGTCAGCGCTTCGGCTGCCAGGTTCTACGCGTGTCCTGTCTTCCGTTTATTAAACTGCTTTCGTAGTTTGGGGAGAGAAACGGTGATTTTCCCCCCCCCCCCCTCCAACTTAGTCTGAACTATGTGTTTTCGTCCATAGTTATGGGTGGAGATGTATTTGCAGGATGGGGGAAAAAAACCCCATATGTGCTGTACCTGTCACTTCATGGTTTATGAACAGCGAATGTAGTGGTTTGGGAAAGACTTAAGGTTTGTACTAACTCATGTTCTCTCTCCTGATTTCTTGGGCGGGGAAAAGTGTGTTAAAGAATGTTGGTTGAGGAAATTTCGGGTTGGGAAGATACACTTCTGTTTCTGTTGTAAGAACAGTGCTGCACAATTCTGTTTTCTGTGACTTCTTCCTTGGGACATATTGTGTAATTTTCCCGTTAGGCTGTTTGAAAGTTTCCGTTGAGGATTTTTTTTTTTTTTTAAAGAACATTGTCACATCTACTTATATGCATTCTCTATATATAGCAGTTAAAAGTTAAATGATATTCATACTGCTCAAAGTCTCAGATATAAAGATAATTACAATGAAGGCAGAACTGAGGATAATTCAAAAGGCAGCATAATTGTCCTAAATTATTAGAAATAAAAAAAAATAGTCATAGACATCTTAATATTTGCATAATCATTGCAATGTACAGGAAAAAAACTTTTACAGAAGTCTACTGTGAGTGCTACTTTAGACAATTTGCCAAAACCCAATGTTTTTTGATTCACTACGTGTTTGGGAAGAACCCAAGTGCATTTTTTTCTCCTTAGCGTTAGTTTTAATGTATTGTATTTGTCAAGCAGGCTTTGTAAGTATTGATATGTATGAGAATAGTTTATATGTTGTTGAACAATAGCAATATGTTGTTGAAGTTAGTTGGCATTACCTGTAAAGCTAGTTGTGTTTTCCCAGCTAAATTCTGAATGGACTTCTTTTCAGGAGTAGGAGCTGAAGAAACATGTCTGAGCAAGTCCTTTTAGCAGTGGCAGTAGCATGTACACAGACATTTCCTGTCATGCTTTTTCTATTCACTTAGTTACAGATGAAGCTTGATTTTTCTGTTCCCCCTCCAGAACATTGAATCAATCAAGTGTTACATACTAAAAATGCATCAGGTAGATATTTTTTCAGGTCGTTTGACAAACATACCCATCCTTTTTTAGAGAGAGTATTTGTTTTGTTGATTAATTGTGGCTAGCATTTTACAAACTTTAAGTGAAAAAATATTGAATGCTTAAAGGTTTGCATTTTTAGCTTTTCATATAATGCATTGGCTATGCTAGGTAATAGATTTTTGTTAACATCTGCCACATGCTCCCAATGTATCTTGTTTTTCAACACAGTGTCACCAGTTTATCTTCTTCCAAAAGCTGTATAGCAATTGTGAATACCTCATGTAAATTACCCTTTCTTTCCAATGTTCTGACCGTTTTTTAGAAGCATAACATATTGTCTGTCACTCTTAATGAGATAAGGCCATACCCTTTTCAGCAGCCATGGGGTGCAGTGGGAGTAGATTTGTAAAGGACTGGTGTAGTGCTGAGGACTTGAAGTTCTTACACACGTTTTGAGAGACTTTTTTTTTTTCAGATTACAGCAGTTTGATCCCTTGGAGGGCATTACATTAACAATTGTAGTTTAGCAGGTGTGCTCTGGATAAGCAGTCTTCCAGTTCTGTATTGTTTTAAAAGAATCAGGTTTGCCTGTGCCAAGACCAATCTAGGATACAAACCAAACCATAGGAAATGTAGAAAATCATACTGGTATCCAGATGCACTTTCTCCTCTTTAGCTCCTTCTATACCTTTTCCACTGAACCGTTATTTTGTGATTTATTGCTGTGTTTGTTTTTTCATAGCAAGTGTCCCTGTACTCAGTCTGTACCCCTTCCAGAGTCTTAGGGATTGCAAGAAGTTTGCAAATTACTGTTTTAAGTATAAAAACCTCACCTTTATTAGAACAGTGTAACAGATAGTGTTGTGAATCAATGTTGAGTGTGCTACTTGTAGTATCAAAATCGGGAGTGCTGTGTTTTGCTGCTTGGAATGTCAGTCATAATGAGCGCTGTCAAGTGGGTAACTTCATGAATATCTATTTTTTTCTTCTCCCTTTTTATGTATCTTTTTTCCACTCTCATACCTTCTATTTTAGGGTGTTAATTTTATGTTTTTAAAACAGAATCCTCACCACTTTCTTGCATGTTCATGCTTAGCATTCTGTTTGTTCTGAAATTTAAGACTGTTTTTCTTAGGAGGATCCTTAAAGGAACTTTGTTATGCCACAGTGTATTGCCTAATAGCATAGACCCAGAAATATTAATGATTCAGACACTTTATTCTAAAACAGCTTTGCTCTCTGTGAATCACTGTATTAGGCTTTTATTTCTAAGTTAAAAAAAAAACAAAAAAAAAAGGTATATGAATCTGTTGGCACTAAATATGTCTGTAGAAGCCAGGTTGCAGATAACTACACTACCTCTGGTGTGACTTCTAGTGATGAGTGTTCAGTTACTTCATTATTTTCTTTATGGATTAAACTACTAAAGCCTTTGTTTTCAGTAATCTAGAAGTGCAAGGACAACTTAGTTTAAGACTTGAGATAAATCTTTGAATTTAAAAGGTCATTTAAAATACTGGATAGAGGCAGAAGATACCATGGTTCTTTACTCTTCAAATAAACGTACATGTTCTAAAGACATGAGTATTTTTTGAAAGAGAAACTGAAAGCAGAATTTAGAACAGAATTGCTTTGCATCTTGCCTACAGAAAATTGATAGGGGGTGAGTATTCCACTTGTTTTACTTGGGTCACTCTTCACATAAGCAAGGAAATATTCAGACAGTTTGGTGAATGGCATAAAATATTTTGACATTTATTTTTGAACATTGTCAGAAGCAGTGTCTATTAACTGTTTACTTTAAGTATGAATTATTTAATGTTTAAAAAGATGGATTTGCCTGTAATTTGTTACATCTAAAAGTCAGTGAGTGTACAGAACCTTGTTTTTTCAGGGCTAATTCCAGGTGCTTGGATGGGATTTATCTTTTTGTTAAATGCTGAGGCATCTGCTACTTTAAAAGTTCTCTCATTTCATATGTGTCAGCTTGAGCACTTGGAATTTTCACTTCCATAAATTTGGCCCAGTTTTCTCTTCAGTATTAATTTATCGTGTGCTCTGGCTTATTACATTTGTAAAGATACTACATCTTTATTGAAAGATTCTTTTTTCTAAAGAACTTGTTTGTTTTATATTTTGAGAGCGAGAGAATAGTGAAACAGCAGTTTTGAACAGACTAGCTGGGAATCTATGTGGTTAACACCATGTATGTCAATGTATATGTATTAAATGACAACATTCTTGTGCACTTCCTCCTGCCAGGTCTTTTCTTGTAAATCATAACAGGATTAGAACTGACAGGAGTCTTTTCAGGAAGCCAAGCCTAGTAAAAATCAAGCCCCCTGTGGCTAATAGGGGTTGAGCAGATAGTTAGAAGGACAGTCTGATTATGCTTTCCTGAACATGCCTTTAAATAAAGGAATCTCTGAAATATATTAATTGAGAGAAAATAGGAAGTTAATTGGGCTCTTGCTACAGTAAATGATGTATCAGATTTTGATGCAATGTTATTGGCAGTTTTTATGAAATTAAGAAAAATATTTAATTTAGATGCTTGTTTTAGGCATCCTGAGGATAATAATTAAAAGATAATTTGGGAAAGAGTCTCTAATATTTGTGTTTCTATTTGCAACATTTATTCAATTCTTTTTGCATAGCATGGAGACTTACTTAGGATAATTAGGGTGTAAAAGACAGTCCTTTATGTCTGTGCTATATGTTTTGATTCCTTTGTTCAGTTTTTGAGCTCTGGGCTCAGTTGACAATTGTGTCTCCTAGTAACTACTTTGCAGCTCACACTGTCATGAGAATATGCAATAGCAAAGATATCAGAATTGATGTTATTTAAAAGGACAGGTACACAACTTACATGCATTGAGCAATAACTCAGTATGCAAATAAATTATTTTTCAAGCTTTTTCATACTGGTGTCATTTTCCAGCTTTAATAGTTCTTCCCATGTTGTTAACATGGTCAACAAAAGATGAACTGTTAACATATTTTGAAAATGTTAATAATGTACATAATAGCACTACGCCTACTGAACTGAATATTCTTGTATACAAATATAAGAATATTATAAATGTATATTTTGCATTGTTTATATTTATATGCAAAATGTATGTTTTGCATTATTTTATTACATAGAAACTGTAATTTAAAGGCATTTAACTTTTCATACTGTATACAGAGTTTATGTTGCTGGAATTGGAAGATTTTTAAGGAAGACAAGCTGGAAGAGTTGCACAGGATCAAATACAAGTAATTTCCTTTAGGTTGGTTCAATCAACTGCTAAAAAAATGCTATCTTTGAATGAAGGTAAAGGCACTTGAAATTAAATTGTTGCTCTAATTTTATTGCTGTTTCTCTTGACACTTTCAAATACTATATAACCCTGTCGTAATAGTTTCGTTTCTGTGCCTGATTCTAGAAGAGCTTGATTACAGTTTAATTAGTGATCTTTTCCCACTTGGAGGCATGTCAGCTTACTCATGGAACTTTCTGCACAGTAATGGTATTTTGTGGTTCTTCTCAATGTTTTTTCTTGTTTGTTGGTTTGCTTTACATTAACCGTTGACACTCACTGCCAAAGTCTTTACATTTTGAAATCCTTCCCTAGCAATTGGAAAGTTATCTCCTTCCACTTACATATGATTTTCCTGCTTCCCCTAATTCCCCAGTCACAGGAATAATAGGGTAGTACATTGCTAAAGACTGCCTTCACAGATTGCTCTGGTTTCACACACTACTTGCTCACTGTGATACTGAGGGCGATGTCATCTTTTGTATTAGAGGAAGCAGCTTTGTCTTGCAACAGCTTCTTGAGGTAACGGCATGCCAAAATGTCACTCTGTGTAGACTGTTTCATTAGATTCTAGTCCCTTACCCACTTTTTCCAAATTTTTTTAGCGAAAAAATTGTCACCATGAGCTCAGTGTTTTCTCTATCCTAATTGAAACAGTTACTACATTTCTACATTGACATATTGTTCAGATTTTGCAGTTTAAAACTCTGATGCTTCTCTGTTACATTTAATTTTTTTCATTTTCACCTGTGGCAAATGAGCACTGATTTTATCTGACAGTTCTGTATCAGTTGTCTTATTGTAGCCATTGTGATTAATTTCAGTATGTTAAATATTTTATGGATTTTTTTCAGACCTGTTAATTTGAAACCAAGATAATGTTCAGGTTCTCTTCATATTAAGCAGGTGGAAATTGTATCACCTGTTATTCATGTTTTCCTTTCTGTACACCTGTAAGCTCTGGTGGACAACAAATGTCATGTCCTGAGATACATATTTTCTTCTTAATTTCTGCTAAGATATTATTTGATATTTATACTTTTTCTTTTCTGAGTCTAGCAATATATTTTGTTCCACACAATAAGCTGAAAAGATGAAATACACCAGGTGATCACCATTTATGAGACTTTATAATGACAATTATTTTTTCCATCACTGTGATTATCATGGTAATTTTTTTTATTGTTAGATATGTAACAATGAGATAGAGAAGACTTTCTTTTGACTAACATAAATTAGTTTTTAAAGCCTCTGCTATAAACTGAACCTTTAGGAGTGGTCTGAATGAGGAAAGGGAAAGATTTGTACATGTTAGGGAGAAAGACACTTTCAGGAATAAGGGACAGCTAAAAACATTTTGAGAAATGGAAGCAATCTTGTGTTCATTCCTGTTTCTTGAAGGCAATGATGATAAAAGAAGCAGGGAGAATAGTGAAGGGATATTTACTTTGATGAAAATATTCCTTGGAAATGTTGCTCATTACTTACCAGAGATTGCCAGTAACAGTTTAGTAGTATAAACTAGCTCCCAGTAACAGGAATTACTGGGAGCTAGTTTATACAGGGATGCTTATAAGCATGAGATGAAATTTGGAATGTTGTTTGGGATGCAGTGCTTTTTGCTTTGATTGAAGTCTAGCAAACCTGTTCTGATAAATGTGTATGTTAACTGTAAGAGATTGTCCTACTGCACCTGAAAAAATCTTTGAAAATGTTCAGCATTGTAGTCTTTTATTTGATTAATATACATGCTGTGAAGCCACTCCTATTCCCAGAAACTCAACTGCTACTAAAGGATTAAGAGAAGGGTCCTGATCTCTACATTGACTTAAGTTCTTTGTAATACAACGCACTGTATATAAACACAGCATTATGTAACTGATCTTGCATTTTTCAGCAGACACCATAAACAGTAATGTGAATTAATAGCATATGATTGAAATTCAGATATTTTTGACAGAACATTTTTTGTAAACATGGGTTTCTTTAATATCTTGTCTTTAGTTGGCTAGTATGTTTCAGCAGAAGGACCTCAGGAAAATATGAATGTTGCCATCATTATTTTTTAGAAGTTATTAATGTGGTTCTTTAGTAAAGAAATTCACATCTAAATGCAAAACCACATAAAAACCACCTTCTTTTGTTTGGTTGCTAATGAGGCCCACTTAAGTCCTGGCATGGGAAAGGAGCATTTAAAGGAAAAATGACACACTCTTAGATTTGTGTATTTTGTGATTAAGAAAACTGGTGTATTTGCCTAAAAGGGTGGGACTTCTCCAAATAGCGAGGGTTCATGTCACAGGGAGCAGTGTAAAGTTGACGGTTGAATGTCCATTCTGCATGACTGTAAAACTGGAGTGGTTTATGAGTCAGTGACTTGGGATAGGAAGAAATGGTTTCTGTATGCTTTTTCAGTAATGAATACCTGTTAAATAATTTACAGCCTTATCACACTTGGACTTTTTGACAGGGCCTCTTGCAGTATTACAAGGGGTAATGGTTTTATTGAGGAAGATTGGTATAGATCGGATGTGTTTTTACAGTGAGAGTGGTGAGACACTGGCACAGGTTGCCAGAGAAGTGGTGGATGCCCCATTGCTGGAAACATCTGATAGCAGGTTGGACAGGGCTCTGAACAACCTGATGTAGTTGAAGATGTCCCTTGGTTGGACTTAGTGACTTTTAAAAGGTTCCTTCCAACTTAAACTATTCTGTGAGTCTGCCTGTTTGAATCTGACTAAATAAGACCATTGCTTCATGGTACAGAAGATGAAATTTGCTTTCTTTATTTTTTTGAGATCAGTTAATAACTAAGCAGCTCACCATATAATAAGAGCCTATTGAGGATTCAACAATTTACTTTCATAAAGAACAAAGGAAGATGTCAGAAGTTGACATACCAGAAGTATCTGCATGTATAAGAAATTACAGATGACTGTAGTTGAGCAATAAGGGCTTGGTAAGTTCCACTAGTTAGATACTGTGACACAATACATTAATGGCAAAAAAAAAATGCACAAATTTTATCCTAAATTAGGGTTTTATTCAAAACTTTTAATTGAAGCCATCTGTTTATAAAATATGTGTTTTGACACAAACAAGGTCCTGAATTTGAGCTAGAAATTACTGGAAAGGATTCTACAGGTTGACTCAAGCAGGGATGATGACCAAATGAGGGGTGGTTTTCTTCAATTTAAAGATATTGTAATTTTTTTTCTTTTAATGTAATAGGGGGCAGTATTTTGTGTTTAAGGTGGTAATGTTTCATCTGACACGATAATGCACAGGTACAAATGTCATGTTCATATGTAAGGTATAGTGAATGTCCATTCATATAAAGGTATATAATCCACTTCCTCTAAAGTACTAGCCTTTACCTGAGGCTGCTCTATGCTCAGTTATTTCTGTAAGGGAGGTTTTAATGGAAAATGGTTTTAATTTAATAAGAAAAGAGTCTTACTGTATCCAAACACTGATAGAGTTTTAGGTAGTTTGATGTGGTCTGTGTGGCAGGGCAGCTACTTTGTAGGAATATAAGTCTTCATATTTATGATAAATAAAACTAATGACAAAATCTAATCATTGTTCAGTTGAAACATAAATATTTTATTACTTTTTTTTTCAGATATTAAGTTGTAAAACAGGTACTTGTTTTCAAGAAATACAATGGACAACATGACTACTAACATGACAACTAACAGCTCTTGCAATGATGGACTTCTACTTAGAATGGGCCTTAATGATAACAAAGCTGGAATGCAGGGTTTGGATAAGGAGAAAATCAATAAAATCATCATGGAAGCTACCAAGGTTGGTTTGATTACTTTTTTCCTAATTCTTTTTTTGTGGTCCAGTATTTGAAAACCCTCCCCCTCCCTTCCCTAAGTTGTATCCCTCACGTGTATATATGGATAGTATCTTCTTGGAAGAAATTTATATGTGGGGAGGAAGGAGAAGGGCCATAGTTTAGTGTACTTTAGAGTATTGTTGTATTCATCCACAAGGACATGAAGGATGACAACTGAGTATATGCTTAAGTGCTCCTTTTTTGTCCAAAGCAGTACATAAATACTACAGCATTTGCCAGAGGTAATGGTGGAGGCTGCAGCTTCCTCTATTTCTCTGCCTTTCCATTCCTTTTGTCCACCCCATCATTAATCAATCAGCCAAGCAGATTTACTTCTTTTGGTCACCTTCTTGTAACTGATGAATTTGATGTAATCGAGTTTTTACTGCCTGTCTTTGTGACTGTCTTCTTAGTACTCAAGAGAAGTGGCCAGAAGTGTACAGCTTTATACTAAAGATCACAGAGGCCCTCACAAGTCTTCAAGCCATTGAAATACTTGTCATCCTGGTTGTTATTGGAGAGTTGCAATAGTACAGTATAGGGGTAACACTTCATCTGAGAAGGTCAGGGTTTTCTTACTTTTCCTTCCACAAGTGTGTATTTTATTTGGTGTCATCATGGCCCGAGATTATGTGCTTTGACGTTTTCCTCATGCATTCCGTGTTGACTAATATTGCTCTGTAGTGATCTGCAGTGGTGGGGCAGAGGGAGAAAGGAGGAGAGAGAGTGAAAACATGCTGCAAACAGTTCTTATGTAGCAAGCTTTTTCCTTTTTTTGCTTGCAGTTTCACATTGATGATACTTCATAGGCTATCAAACTTTTTATTGATAAGTTGTTTCTTCTATATATTGTGTTCACTCTCTCTTGAAAGCAGTGCTTTGTCAGACATATCCCAGATAATGATATTTACATAAAATATTTTGTTACAGCTATTACTGTTTCATTTCCTGGTATGAAAGAGAATGAACTGTAAAATAAGCTTTCAAAGCTGACATATAGGCATCTAACTAATTGAATATATTTCTGTCAAAAAAGTGCAAGAGTTTATAATTGCCAGATACGCATCAAAAAATCCAAAAAGAAACATTGATTATTTTCCTTAAGCTTTTCTATAATCTTTAAAATGACACCTACAGACACTACCCGCAGCTG
The DNA here is from genome assembly GCF_028551555.1 of Melozone crissalis. Classification (NCBI taxonomy): domain Eukaryota; kingdom Metazoa; phylum Chordata; class Aves; order Passeriformes; family Passerellidae; genus Melozone; species Melozone crissalis. Next base: position 49,597,061 of record NW_026535783.1, read on the forward strand.
TACTGCAAGGTTTATGGCATTTCAACTGTGAAATACTGCAATAAATGGAAAAAAAAATTAAAACTTACTTATGATCTCAAGAATTGTGTTGCTTTCCACACCTACATTTTAGTACTTATTTCTCTCAGTGAGTCTCAGCAAGTCATATTTGATGGCATAGGTGAGAAAAGATAAAAGGGCATATCTGACATTCAAAGAAAACACACCCCAATTTTTTTAAATTAGATATTTCTACTAATGAAACGTGATATATTACAGCTCTGCCATAATATTTTTTATAGTTATTATGAAAGTGGATATTTTTGCTTTTTATATAAATGCTTGAATCTGACTTGTCTATGGCTGAATCCTTGGTATCAGTGACAGTTTTGGTGGTTAGACACTTTGACCTAAAGATGTGTTCATTTTTGCAGGTTTTACCAAGAAGTTCAAAATAAGTCTTTTCTTGCAAATATTATTTCACTTGTAAGCTAAGACATGTTGCAAGAAAAACATCTTATTTCCTACTTTTGAATTTTTATCTTTTCTACTTCATTATATGCCCTCCTTTCTTTGTTCTGAGTCAGGAGGGAAAGTCACAAATTCTGTACATGATTATTTTCTTTTTTTACATCTGCTTGTATTCATGCCTTTTTTTTGAAGGAACAATTACATATATGAGAGCAACAGGACATTTTATACTCATTTGGTTTTCATCATCCTCTTCCAAATAGCTTGTAATTCTGCAGTGTCCTTCAAGATTGAATGGCCAACAAAATACTCAACATTACAAGTGAATTTGACTTATACAACACCATTATATATTTCCATATTTATTAAGCTATGTGGAAGTCTGAAAAAATGTTAAAATAAATTTTTATTAGAGTTTTGTACTCCATACCTTGGAGATATTGCAAAGAATAGTTTGATTTTTATCTATTCTTTCAACATTTTTATTGCCAGGTGTTAGACTAAATAAACATACAAGGGTCTCTTAATAACTCCTTAAACTCCTTTGAGCAGGAGAAATATATGTGTGTCATTTGAAGAGATGTAAAGAACCAGTGGGCTTTTTTGTGTATTTTTATATGAAAATTCAAAGCAGGCATTAGAAAGCATCTCTGTGTTTTATGTTTTCTTTATTTAAAGATCAAATATGGTTGCTTAAATACAAGGTAAAGACAAAAAAGAAAAACATAGTGTTTTTGTGATTTTTTTTCTTTCAGGGTTCTAAATTTTATGAAAATGAACTTAAGAAAGATCAACAAGTTAACCAACGAATTGAAAAAATGATGCAGCTAAAAGAGAAAATTACAGCCCAACAGCTCTTGAAAGCACAGATGCAGGTACTAATCTTCTAATTACTTACTGGGGTCAGTGTTGAATCATAAACATTTTGGTGTGTTCTGATTTATTGCATTAAATTCTGCCAACAGGCACGATGTTAAGCTACCATTTGATGTTAGACCTGCAAGGAAAAGTGCACAATATTTTGCCGGTGTGATCTTAATATTAACTTGCTAGAAGAATAGTTTGTAAAATTACTTTGAAATGTTCTCTAAATGAGTGAAATGAAACAAATTAATTCCTATGTTTCCAAGTCTGATGAGTTTGAAGTTCTGTCATTATGATTTATGTAAAGGCTTGTTAAATACTTTGTTGATAAGTATCATATCACTGTTGTGTTTAGAATTTACATATATTTGTGTTCAGTGGCCTGCGATGGAATGAGAAAGATCAGAGTTGTCAATAATGCGCCTTTTTAAAGCCAATTAATGAAAATCATCATGACTGCTTGTCACAAGCAGTCACAAGAAATGCAAGCGTCCTGAACTAGACAGATGAAGAGGCTATTTTTCTTTTAAAATGCTAATGGTAGATAGTAGTCTCCAAAGTATTACAGTGTATGTAATGTTAAAAGAAAGGTTGTACACTATACATTACTAGGCACAACAGAGTTCAAATTGTTTGTAGGAGCTGAATTCCTTTCCATTTTCTTTTGTACTGTGATTCAGTCTTTAAATGACTGCTTGCTGGTTTTCCTTGACAGGATTCCTGTTTTATTCACTGCGCATAGCAGATAATGTTCACTGAGGGGCAAATTATTCAATATTTACTGTTGTCCTTAATGTTCGATGGGTGGCCCCAGGCTTTATTTTTTGAACTCTAGTCTAAATCCAGTTTTGAATGCAGAATTACTGATTTTCTAATATAGTTTTTATGTTGTACACCACATACTGTCAATTCTTAATTCTTGCAATATTCCAGCAAAGTAGACTGATATTTTTTTTGTTTGTAGATGAAGGGCTGAAACACATGAAGATTAAACACATCCTTTAATTTTCAGTGCCATTTTGAGGATTAGAGGTTGAGGTCTTTTTGGTGTACAACTATTTTGGTTCAATTCAGGTTTGCAAATCACTTCCATACTTTAGATGCCAGTGTTTCAAATTTGTTCCAAGAAAAGTTCGCCATTCTAAGTGCCTCTGAAAAGTTTGTTGAAAGCCTGTATGTCACTATTTTTTATAGTGAATCTTCAACATAGATTAATTATGACTCTGCTTGTCTAGGTTTTTTTGAGTTAACTAAGGTAGCTTTTAAATAATATAATTACAGAAAAAATGCTTCTGTTTCCATCCTACCTTCACCAGAGAACTATTTATTTTACCAAGAATAGTCTATCTTATGGAATACATTAATAACACAAATTTTATAAATAATGTTATTATATAGTTATGTAATGAGAGAATATAGTAGTGTAGTGCACTTTGTGGAAACAAAAAAATTTCAATTGCTTTGTCTACCTTCATGTTGTCTTTTTTGGAAATTGATCCATTGATATTACAATACAATTTTATGCTCTTTTAATGTTTCTTATGAAAACTGGTTTCTGTAGAGGAAAAAAGAAACTTAAGAAGATAAATTCTCTTGTATGCATTTTACTGGGACCTGAGTTTCAAATTCCATGCTGGAAGTCTTTATGCTGCTTGCTGAAATAGCAGACATCTTTATTTCCAATAGATAAATTGCAAAGTCAGCTGTCATACTGCATGAGAAATGTCATTAGAGGAGTATAGTAGGCACACTTTTTTGCTGGTTAATTTGAGATCTTTGCTGCTGTAAAAACATCTTGAAACATTGGATTTTTGTTCTGTTCTCTGTATGCACATAAACTCTGGTATATGATTGTTGTTGCCCTCATTCTCCCAAGCAGAAATTCTGACCATTTTGCTCTCTCCTGTGCTTTCTTTTTATTTGTCATATCCTGAATTTTTCTTTCTTGTCCCACATCCACAGTCAGATCACCATCAGTCCTCTTTACAAAACAGTCCCAGAGTCCTCATTGAAATTGTCCCAGAGTCCTCTTTGAAATTTGTGGACTTGAAGCCAGTCTTCTCTCTGTCTATTTGATATTCTAAATACCTTTCCCTTTTTCTGTTTCTTACCTGCCAGCCACATCTCCCCAGGCCTCCACCTTTTGCTTTGCAAATCTTTGTCTTGTTTGGTTTTCTTAATGATTGTTGTGTGTTGTTTAATCATCTCCATTCAGTTATGGATATAGTCAGTTCTTATTATTTTCTCTATTGTTCTTATCTATTGAGCTTTTTAGCTTTTCCTTTTAGTACTACGTTCTGATAGGAGTTTTTAACTCTTCTTTTTAGTACTACGTTCTGCTAAAATTTTAAGTGGGAACTATTCTGGAATTAGAAAGGTATCTGTATATCTACCTCTATGAACACTGCATGTTCTCATCTTCAAATGAAGTCTTGTTTGTAGGACGGTTAGAGGCTCAGGTATGGTTTCCTAAGCTGGCAGTTGATTTAAGTCCTGTAAGGTAAAACCAAGCAAAAATGTCTCCACGTACTGGACTTTTGGACAAAATCCTGCTTACATGATGGCAATAGTAATATGAATAAAATGTAGATTCTGCAACACAGTTCTAATGTTGTTTTTGCCATTAGAATGTGTGGAACTCCTTGAGGTTCAGCAGTAATTTGTAATAAATTAAAAAGTGTGCAGCTGCTACCAGAGTTGGAAACTGCTTTACTGATGTTTGCTGTTTTTATTCATCCATGTTGGATTTATCCCGGATGTTTATTCTGTAAATAGTTACCATTGTCTTGCTTTTATTGCCTTTTTCTGTCTTGCTTTGAAAACTTACATATTCTACTGTGGGATAAGAAAAAAAGAAAAACTCTTCAAATTGTCTAAAAGTGTTTATAAGGAAAATTAAACTTCTAATTATAATTTGTAGGTTTTGGTTGTTTAGTTTGTTGTGTTTTTTTTAATCTAGCTTGGAAATATATATTAAAAAGTATCTCTACTTGACAAAGGTTTTTTGAAAGCAGCTTTTAAAAACTTGTCAGCCTAGCTTGCTTGTGAGGAATTACTCCACAGATTTTAAAGAGAGATTTTTTATGTGCCAAGAATTCTCTGAGTAGATCTGGTTGTGTTTGGTTTTGGCATATTACTTGTATCCGTTTCTTTCACTGAAGAGTAATCTTTTTGTATTTCTTATTGGTTTAATGTGATTTTGCTTCATTCTTTAGATGTATATGTTAGCTAACCAGTAAGTATGATGTTAGCAATATATTTAGGCAGAAAAAGCAAAACAGGGGTTTGTTATAAATGTGATAAATTGAAATGCAGAAGTTATGCTACTAGAGCAGCACTTGATACTATCTAATTAAACTATTTGAATTTGAGAGCAACCTAAAAATTATCTGTAAAGCAGAATTTAAAATAAGGATGCTTTTGATGAATTGTGACATTAATCCTTTTGAATTAGTAATATAGTGGAAATAATGTAAATACCCCACTTTTGTTTCTTTTTTGGTTTTTTTTTCCTTGAATGTCTTCCCCCTTATGCTTTTAATTTGTCTGAACTAGTTTTCTCAGCCTCAGAGAACATACTGTGCCCTTCTGTATTGAGTAGCCTAGTTTAAGGCTCTGGTCTAGCATTTCATCCCTCATAGCAACTTGGAAAAAAACAAAGAAAAGACTTTGTAAATCATTAATCAGCAATTTAAATAAAACATTCCAAGCTCTCTTGCCTTGGTTCAAGTGTTTTGAGCTCAAAGATGGTTCTCGAGGATAAGGTTTTTATGTTTTTTTATTAAGCAGTTCTGTTGAGGGATGTATAAGAGAGAAGAACCATGCAAATTGCATGTAAACATTCCTCTCCAGGGCCAAAAATGAATTAGTCAGTCCAGAGACATTTCTGTACTGGTACCCTGATGTCAGGAGAGTGTGTGTGGCCTTGTGCCTGCCAGCAAAGTGAAACTTTGGTTCCTTTTTGCTAATTCCATTTCTTGCTGTGTTACCTTGTTGTGAAGCCTATTGGGGCTTCTTACTAGCAGTAGCAGCCTTTTGTTGTGTAGATTGAGGTTGCCTAGTTAACCTATGGTTAGGTAATCTTATTTTGATAGCACATTCTTTTGGCTTTTTTCCTGTATTTTCTCTTACTTCTAGAATGATGTGTGATTCTGCTGCCACCATGATCATCATAAAAATCCCATGTCAAATATTTAGCAATTTTTCATGACAGCATGGTTCATACCTCATTCATAGGTCAACAGTATTTCTGGAACAAACAAATGATTTGCATGACTTTTGGTAAAAACATAAGCAATTTAAGCACAATCAAAGTACTTTGTAGAGAAATCTGTGTCATAACACCATGGAGCTGATGAAGCCATGCTGCTCACATAGACATACATCTTTAACATTTGGAATGAAACACACTTGCTTATAGGCTATTCTGATTGCACTTTTCTCAGCAATCGAGCGTTATATGTTCCTGTGACAAAAGTTGAAGACTTTGCAGCTGTGGCATTTGTCTGCCCAAGTAACTCCTACATATGATTAAACTGTTTTTCCTGGAAACGGCTGAACACCTGCCTGCCCATGGAAAGCAGTGAATTAATTCCTTATTTTGGTTTGCTTGCATGCACAGCTTTTGCCTTCTGTGATAAATTGTCTTTATTTCAACCCCTGGGTTTTTTCATTTTTATTCTTCTGACTTTTCCACCATGGGGGATTGAGTGGCTGCAGGAGCTCAGTTGCCAGCTGGGGCTAAACCACAACAGCTGGGGTTTTTTTCCACTGGGTTTTAGGGTCTTTTTTTTGGACCAATTGCTGCAGCAGCATTCTCTCTGAGAGCAAGTTTCCTGCAAAGCTTAATTGTTTTTTTTGTTTTTAGTTGGTACTGGTTTGGTGGGGATTGGATTTGTTGAGGTTTTTTTCTCTAACTATATGCAAGATTCATCTGAGTTTTAAGATAATCTATACTGTTGCACTTCTGCCAGGTTAGTAGTATTTCAATTACTGATTTATTCTGTTCAGGTGGACAAACTTGTGATAGAACTGGAACAGAACCGTAACCTTAGCAGTACAATTGTACATATTGACATGGACGCCTTCTATGCAGCTGTGGAAATGAGAGACAATCCAGAGCTGAAGGAAAAACCTATAGCAGTGGGATCAATGAGTATGTTGGTAAGGCTGAATGTTAAACTAATACAGAAACCAATTGCATGAATCCTAAGCCTAATAAACCATAAAACAATAGCAGAAATAAAATTACACTGTATTATATGAAGTGTGGAAAACCTAAAAATAATATAGGAAACAGTAATTCTTAGACTTGGCCATGTAAGCTGGATTTTTCAGTAAAATGTGTACTTATTAAAATTTAAAGTATGTAAGCAGATTGAAAGGCAGGAGGAGGGGGAGTGAAAATGTGTATAAACTCTTGGCTTTTTCAGTCTTTTCTGTATGGAGATATGTGATTAGAACTTTTATTTTTATTTAGAACTATTTAATTCTAAACTTAAAGAAAAGTTTGATTACTGAACACTAAACTTACTTAATCTCTCTTAAGTCCACCTCAAATTACCATGCTCGGAGATTTGGGGTGCGTGCAGCCATGCCTGGATTTATTGCTAAAAGGCTATGTCCCCATCTAACTATAGTACCACTAAACTTTGAAAAATACGGCAAAGTGAGTAAAGAGGTAAGTCTGAAAGTGGTCTCTAACCAAAAGTGAGTGTACTTGTTTTTAGACTGTGTCAATAACATCAGTTCTAGATAGCATGAAAAGTGATAATTTAAATATTAAATTCTTCAGTAATGCAGCTTTAAACATAAGTCTAACAAAATATTGGGGCTTTTGGACAAGGAGATGAAAAAGCATTGCACTTACCCAATCTGTCAATTCTACTGAAGTTAGTAGCATTGCTGATAGAAGTTTTGAAAATCTCTTGTTGTATTATTCTTAAAAGTTAAAATCATGGAACGTAATCTAGTTACTAGGAAGTTACAAGTACATAGGAGACATGAAAATGATAATTTCATGTAATGTGTAATCATACTTTTGAATACTAATTATTGGAGAGAAAAACAAAGAGCATTAGTGACTTATAAATGCAGATAGAATTTTTTTTTTAAATAAGGGACTACATAGAGCAAAAGAAATATGGAGAAAAGAAATCATGTTTTGCTTTAATGGAAGTAGTTTTACTTAGTGCCAGAGGAAATAGTTGTGATAGATAAAAGCCTGTTTAAAAAAAGGATAAGAGGTCTTTTATACATTTTAAGTCAAATTAGTGCATGACACAAGTCTCCTGACTTTAAAAAAATTGTGTCAGGCCTTCTTTATTTTTATAAAGCAAAAAATACACAAACATAAAGTAAGATATTAGTTTATTTTTTTCACTTCTGAAAAAAAAGAGAAATAAAAAAGGCATATATAAATATGCCGTATTTCACAGTAGTTTTGGATCTTAAGGATCTTGGATTTCATGGTGTTTATTTCACAATGCGTATTTCATTTGTTGTTTGCCAGGGTAAAGTATTAAAGTATTAGAGATTTGGCTTGGTCCAGATTTTTAGTTATGTTTTTCCCTTGGGTTTTGGATTGAAAATATTTAAATTTATTTCATTTTGTCTTTCAAAGTTCGTAGAGAATCCTATCTTCATTCAGTTTCTGAAGGATGAAGTGCATGTGGATGAATGTTGTAATACCTAAGAACTTGACTCAAACTGATAGGAAAAACATAGAAAAAACCATAACACAGTCAGATTTTCCCCAGGTTTAAAAAAAAAGAGGGAGGAGAGAAGGTAGAGCTTTTATTTTGACTGTTTATTACGTTTCCTTCTAGAAAAATGGACTTATAACTAAGGTTTTCTTAACACATTTTGCCTGTGGCATTAACCACTGCTCTGAAATATTTTCTGTAACTTCAGTTCAATTACTGTTACTGATGGGTTTCTTTAACCTTTGTATATGTGATATCTGACGCACTGAGCACAGAAAACTGCATTAGTTTATTCATGTTGCTGAGTTTCCATGTCCTCAGAGTTTTATTCAGATGGTTACTGCAGTGTCAGTTACTGTAGTGTCAGTGAACCGAGTGGCTGTGCAGTCCTTATACCTTAGTGCCCTTTGCTGTTAAATACACTGCTCAAAATCTGTTTTGTTCTCACTTACTATTAATATCTCACTACTTGAAGAAGCATTGCCATAATTTTACAATATCAAGAGATAATTTGTATTGTCAGTATCTTTGGTATTTATTGATCATCTGGAAGTTTCAGAGTACATTTGTTTATGTCCTGATTTCGTGTCAAGATCTGCTCTTAGAGCAACACGGCTTTAAACTTTTACTATGTGTTTATCGAGGTTAGAGAAATACTGGCTGAATATGATCCCAATTTTATGCCTATGGGCCTAGATGAAGCCTACCTGAACATAACAGAGCACTTGGAGGAAAGGCTGAACTGGCCTGAAGATAGAAGAAGGTTCTTTTTTAATACAGAAAGCACTACAGGAATAGGTAAGCAAATTACTTACTTTTCATGAGGTCACCTGACACTGAGACAGAGTGTTTCTTTTAGAGATCTTAGGCAGAACTGTGAAAGCATTAAATTGTAGTTAGAATTTAAGCTTTATTTTTCTTAGTAGGATTACTTTATTACAACAGTACAGAATTTATCATTCAAATGGCACAGGACTTCTACAAGCAGAATCAGTATAGTGCAATCTATAAGTAGCAAAATAAAAAATTTATAATACAGTAGGACTTGAACCAGGTAAATAGCACGCAGTTTGCTGTATCAATATAACAATCATAATCTGGACTCAAAAATCATATAAAAGAACATGAGTCACTCCCTCAATCCTCAGAGGAAGCAGATGAAGGCAGAGGTGTCCCTGGCCATTGGGATGTCCCAGGTCTCACTGTCCAGTGACAGCTCTGGTCCCTGTTCTTCCTCAGGACCTGCCAAAGGAGACAGAGAGACAGCGCTGGGGCTGCAGGCAGGAAGGGCTGTGGGGCTGCAGGCAGGGCTGGGGGGGCTGCAGGCAGGGCTGGGGGGGCTGCAGGCAGGGCTGGGGGGGCTGCAGGCAGGGCTGGGGGGCTGCAGGCAGGGTTGGGAGGGCTGCAGGCAGACAGGGCTGTTGGGCTGCAGGCAGGGCTGGGGGGGCTGCAGGCAGGGCTGGGGGGCTGCAGGCAGGCAGGGCTGCAGGCAGGGCTATGGGGGGTGCAGGCAGACACTGCTCTGGGAGCTGCAGCTTCTCAGTGCTGCAACAGGGTCATGAACAGCACTGGGCTGGCTGGGTGTTGGGATATGCAGGAGGGCAAGGAGCAGTGTGAACAGGGCAGCAGAGGATGGCTGTTTGCCTTGTGCAATGGCATAAGACATGCTGTCCACATGGGATTGGGAGCAGGAGTTGCCAGTCATAAACTTCAGATGAGCTGCACCCACTGAAAATGTAGATACATCAGTCCTTCCATAATTTGCCCTCCCATATATTCTCTACATCCAATTTAGTTAGTTTACAGATTACCTTTCTCTACTGCTCACCTGTGAATAAAATGTACGCTATTAATGACTTGGACTTGGAGAATTTTTTTTCTTTTAATGAGAATAAAATGTTTGAAAAGTGGTGCTAGATTTTCTAAACCAAATGGTGCGATTTAGGTCTGCATTACAATTCAGCTTGATAATTTTGGAAATAAGTAGCAGGAGCACTGCAGGATTTTAGAAATGTTCAAGGTATTACTGGATTTCCCATGTATATCCGCTTGGGAATAATAGAAAAGAAGTAGTCATATGAATGGTTGAATGATGCACAAACTGGAATATTTATACTACCTGTATTCAAAATTTCTAACAGTCATTAAGAGGATAATCAAGTGTACACTACTACGGAAAAGCATTGATAAAATAGAAAGCAACAAACTGTCATAGTCTTTACAAAATCAGTGTCACTGATATGTAGTATGTGCTTCTTCACACTTGCCTGATATCTTTGTTCCTTGCAAACAAGTGCTCAGAGGGTGAAACTGTAATTGTAATGTTTGTAGAGTCAGATCAAGGACTGTTGACATTACTTTTCTACTATGATTGCAGTTGAAAATGAGAGGCTCACCAGGATGATCATTCTAGAACTAGATATTCTAGAATCCTAATTTTATTTGGAGAATATTGAAAAAAATTCTGTGGAAGAGAGCATATGGCCTCCAACCTGATATAAAACAAAAATAATTATAAAATCTCAGTGGTTTTGCTACAGCAACAGGCCATTAAACCTTTTGCTTTTCTGGAAGTTTATTTCCAGTCTACTAGCCAATTCCTTCAATCTCAGCCAAGCTCAAATCATAGCAAAAATGAAGCAGTTACATCTCTCCAATCTTTAAACAAAAACCAATGCAATTGCTTTCTCTAAATAAAGATAGAAAGAAGTAAAACTGCTTATGAACACTGAAGCCAGTGAAGAAGGAAGTCAGTCTATACGGACGTATTAATCGTTTGTATTTCTGTCTAACTTAGATAATTGTGTGAATATGTCTGCCAAATTTAACGAAGGTGAAGTCTCTTCTTCACCAGTGCTGTTTGAAGACAACACATCTCTGATGGATGAGGAACATGAACAAAGAGGTCTATCAGTGGAAAACTCAGTTGTCTTTGGAACTTCTGCAGAGGAAGTTGTGAAGGAAATTCGCTTTAGGATTGAGCAGAAAACTCAACTGACTGCTAGTGCAGGTATTCAGACACATAGGAATAATAACTTAATTTTTGTATTTCCATAATGTCTTCTACTTTCATCTCAGAGGGCATTAATTAAGAATCTACCCTTGCCACAGTCTCCTGCAACAAATATATGAAGATCTTTGAAGGTCTGCAAAGAATGTGACTTTAAGTTATTTCAAGAGATGTCATGAATATTCAAACCATTACTGTTTGTTTTCTTTTTTACTCTCTTTTTAATCATTGAAATGGTTATGTCATCTTTTTTCTTCTTTCTACTTGAAGTAAGAATAAGCAGTGAGGAAGAATGACTAGTACACTTGAGCTAATCTTAGCACAGGTGGTTTTTCTAGTGCATCATGTAAATTGTTTTTGTCAGACGCTGTGTTATAGTTAAATCTCTCACTGATTTCTATACTGCTTTTAGTTTGAATAGCAGATGTGTGCTGTTTTGTGTTTCTACCTTCACACTGTTCCTTGCTTAAAAAAATATCAAAATTCATAAAAAAATATCAAAATGTTAATTCTAGAAAAGTACATATATGCTGAAGTTAATGAACTCTTTAATAGCTTTTTAATATTTATCAATCAAGTTCTGTGTCTTGACTTCAGACAACTCACTTTTAAATTTTACCTATTTTGATTGACTGAAACCAGTGTATGTCTCTAGCCACATTTGGATGCCATCCAAATTGCTGTATGAACCAGGTCGGTGAGGCATCAGGCAACGGTGAGCTTTATGAAGCAGCTGCAGAGGGTCAGGAAAGTGTGGAATGTAAGCAGAGGCAGAGAAACAGCTAGTAAGAAGAAGCAGGATGAAACCCCCCTCCCATGTATGTTATCTCATTAATAATAGCAGAATAACAGTTTTCTTTACTGAAGTTTTGTCTTCTTAAGGATAAGTTAGTGTGTAGAAAACAGGTGTAGCTTTTACAAGTGCAAATAGGGGTCTTAAGCCCCAAAATTAAAAATAAATAGAAGGGTAACTGGAAAAATACTGATAATCAATAATAAGTAGAGTTATTTTTGCCATCTTGAATAATACAGTATATCAGTGTGCAGACTTCTAGGGCTGTAGCAGAAAGTTATTCTCTCTTTTGCTGAAGATTCCAGAGTTAATTAGTCAAAAACATTCCAGAGTTAATTCGTAAAAACAGTTACTTTGATAGAAAAGCGCCATCCCTCCTAATTCCTCTGATGTCTGTGAAATATATATAAATTTATAAATTACTACATTCCGGTGGTAGCCCACAAAATGATATAATTGGTTAAATTCTCTCACAAAAGTCTTTTTGCTGAAATACAAGGAAGAAAGGTCTCCTTACTTAAGAGTTCATTGTAACTACCATAGCCAGCATTTTCTTTCTTACCATAATCACCATCATAAAAATGTTGACTCGTGTAACTGATGTTATTTTTAAGGACTTGGTATTTAAGCCCTCTTGACTTACTAGTGCTTGTTGTGTTACCCTGACTTATGAATAATCATAATTCTTTTCCTCATTTTAGTTTTTGCCAAGTATAAAGGCTACTCTTTGGCTTATAAATATTGCATAGTTGAAATTAAACTTCATCTTACGTTTTTTTAAATTACCATTTGTTTTTGTTTGTTTTTAAGGAATAGCACCAAATACAATGTTAGCAAAAATGTGCAGTGATCGTAATAAGCCTAATGGCCAATACAGAATTTCTCCTGAGAGACAAGCAGTGTTAGACTTCTTAAAAGATTTGCCCATTAGAAAGGTAAGAGACACAATGACATTTACTGTTCTGTCATGTAATGTTTTTATGTTCTAGAAGCAAGATTTTTACTGAAATGATAGAATTTTCTAGGTAATCTTCCATGTTGTATTTGATTCAGATTTTCTGAGTAATGGATCTACAAATGGAACATTTTCACCATAATGTTACATACTCTTTTCTAGGTGCCAGGTATTGGAAAAGTAACAGAGAAGATGTTAAAAGCACTTGGAATTGTGACTTGCTCAGAACTTTACCAGCACAGGGCGCTGCTTTCTCTTCTTTTTTCAGAAGTGTCTTGGCGTAATTTCTTGGATATTTCACTTGGTTTGGGCTCAACACATTTGGAAAAGTAAGCCATGGGGGTTTCTTCCTTCTGTGTTAATATTTTTCTGAATGTTTCCTTGTGTATGTTACATACTAAACATATTATTTAACTGGCAAATATTATGGATATATGCTTGTTTAATATATTTTTTAAATGTCTGATGCCTGTTACTGTTATACTTATGTCTAAGATGCAGTAGCCAAACATGAAAAAACAAAGGTTTGTACAGCCATATCTAAATATGAAATCTAAAAAAATCTCATCAGGGAAGTTGTACGTAAGTGTATGTCGAGAAATCAAGGTAGGATAACCTTATAATTATCAAAATAGCTGAACATAACTGAGGTGTCCTAAGAAGAGTTGTACATTCCCTTTTCTTCAAAAACAATGCACATTCATTGGTGTTTATAATTATTGGATTATAATGAAAATCACAAAGGTATTTGATCTTCTCTCGTGGTGAATTGTCAGGGAAGTTTCTATGTCTTTTATTAGGATTATCTATTTGTAATATCAACATGTGAATTTGGTGGAATAGAACCAAAGATTATTATATCCTTCTTAATATATGTTCTTTTAAGGTTGTCTGTACTTAAATAGCTTTTACCCTCCTTTTTAGTATGGGAGAAATCAATCTTAGCAGTGCGTATATCTTTTCAACAATATTTGTCATTTCTAAGCCTGTCTTGGAGACAAGCATGTTCTTTAAAAAGACCCAAAGCATAGCATTTTACTCTTTGTTTAACTAAGACCCTTAATTAAGTATTGATTTCTTTTTAAAAGACATTCCTTTCCACAGTACTGAAATTCTGTTTTAAGGTAGCTTGATAATGATTTGATTTTAATAAAAGTTCCAAAGTGTCTTATGCACTTCTGAAACACATATTCGTTATTATATCTGTAAATTCTCTGACAATAATCTTCCCTTTTTTCCATTTGGCTACAAAATAATATATGTAGTGAGCAGTTTGAAGCCCAGTAATGTGCTAGCACAAATTTTTGTGTTGGTTTTTTTTTCTATTCAGAGTATAAAAACTCTGAAAATATTTTGAAAATTTGAAAATATGCGGTAAGACTGACTTGGTGAAGGTGACTTGATAAAAGATAAGACACAGTTTTCAAAATATTTTTTTCTGTTAATATATAAACAGACCTTGGATAGCCTTTTAATAATTGGTGCAGTCTTTCTTCTTATTCACCCTAGTTAGATGTTTTACAGCCTGGGATATCTCCCAGGGCATTTTGAAAAAAAGGAGCATTTCAAAGGTTAAGGGTTTTAATGTCTAAGATTTTTTTTTTGTCAGCACCAACTTGATTTCAGTGATTTTAGTGTAGAGAAAACAACCACTTAAAATATTAAAACCTGGATCTTCAGTAAATAGTTCATCTTATTGTGTCTGACTACCTTCTTTTAAGAAAATATGGCAATACCAAATTTGTTATTTCCAATGCTTGAAAACAGAAGAATGACCTGAAATTGCTCTGAGGCATCTCCTTATGTGCAGAAAGTTGTTAAAGGATACTCAATTAGCACTAAGAAGAAAGAAAGCAACAAACAGAAAAAGCTTTAATACGTCAGTTTTAAGCTGAACAGTCTTTTAGACTGAAGGCAGAATATTTCCTCAGATCCTCAGATAAAGGAAATATTCAAATATACATGTATGTGTGGGATTTTAATAGCCATGCTTCATAGTTATAGCTAAGACAGCATAGGATTTGTAGTTTGTTTTCTTTTTGAATCAGACTCTCTCTGACATAATAGGTGAGTTCTGAGGGACTTTTTTATTTGTTTGGTTTTTAGACTTTTTTATTTTAAAAAGACATCTATGTTTGATCTATGTTTTTACTTAATCTACATTATTTTTTTTAATTCTGCTTTTTGCACTTGATTAAACTTGATGTACAAGATTTGTAGAAAAATTTAACATCCAGACTTTATAGAAAAGACTGCTGTTAGTTATTTGAGCATTATTGGTTGACTCTGAGTTTATTGAAAAGATTTCTATATCAAGAAAGTATAATAAACTTTTCTCTCTTTAAAGGGACGGAGAAAGAAAAAGTATGAGCACTGAAAGGTACGCTTCTTTAATATTGAATTTAATAACATTAACCATTGGAAGCACTAAATACCAAGTAATGTATACTTTTATTAGTCATATAATTTTATTTTTATTTAAAAATGCACATATACAACAAGCTCACTAAATCAGATTCAAGCATGAATTATTTTTTGTCCTTAGCTCCAGAACTCCATGGAGGTATTTTTGTCAGTTTGAGTATTCTCTTATCATCCAATTCTGCTAGTGCCTTTAATGCATCAAAGTGATCTTTAAACCATAAGATAAGGTGGAAATATATACGGGCTTGAAAAATTTTTATCTGTTTAAGCTCAATGTCAATATCAGTGTAGTAGTCTGCAGTCACATGTATTTCCTAACTAAAGTTTTGCCAGAGTAAATTTCCTTAAGAAGGTAGTTAATTTTTAAAAAATGAGTTCTGCCAGGAGAATCTGTAAAGCACTGTAATAATTATCCCTATCATCATGTGTTTTCTTAGAAAAGGTGGTAAGAAAAGATACTTAGTTCTGTCATTTTGCGACTTAATAGCTGTGAGCAGCTTAAATAAGCCCAATATGATTTTGGTACCACCACAGCTGAAAAATTTATGGGTTTAGTGTTGTGCTGCCTTGCAATCAGACAGATACTTGGGACATCTGCACAGTATCTTTCTGTATTGCTTTTTTCCTTTCTTTTTTTCCTCAAAGGGAATGGTTTTGGACCAGAAATGTCTACAGGCTTCTGAGATCATGAAACTAGTTTATATGGGGGAAAAGACAACCCTGAAACAGCATTCTCTCTATCCTGTCCTTTTCAAGCCTTGGACTTTTACAACTTCTCAATCACTGCAGTATTGTCTGAATAGCATGAGTTATTCCTTGGATAGTGGTATAGCACCCACAGTGAAATACTTGGCCTATGAGTTTGACAGTGTGCAAACTTTCTTAGAGGAATGCGAATCATAATAGAGGACATCTTTTCAGTACAGTCAGGTGAAACTGACTATAGCTTAGAGATGCAAAATCCACTGTAATTTTATTGACCTTACATTTGTAAATATAAAGTTTGACATGGAACAACGTATCTGTGAGACCTTTCCAAAGCCTGAACTGTCTATAAGTTTTGCTTTCCATTTCTCTTGAAACAATGGAAGGTTCCTTTTCCAGTGATGTTATTACTGAAAAGCAAATGTACAACAAATAGATAACACTGTAATTTCTGTCCTAAGAAGATCTAGCAAAGACAGCTGGCAACATTTTTGGCAGAAAGATAGCTTTTCCTTCTTTGAGGCTAGACATAATTATCCTAGTTGACATCTTTTTCTTAGCATCTGCATTATTTATTCCTGATACTTGGCTCTGATGTTGACTTCCAGCTCCTGGCTTTCCTCTGATGTTATACTGTGTGTAGAAATGAGATTAAATACAAATAACTTGGCTGTCTCTATGAATTCACTTGCTGTTAATATTCTGTCTTGCAAATACATCAATGCATCAATGACATTAAATTTGAATAATTTTCAAATAGTGCATGAAAAATTGAAACCAAATAGTTTCATTATTTGAAGGGCCTTTCAAACATTTTGCAAACAAAATATTCCTATTAATAATCATTGTGCCTTGAAGTAAGAATTTTAACCTATATAGCATTCTTCTGATTCTAGTGTTGTTTAACTGTAGAAAAAAATACTTCTAGATTGCAGACACTGAACATACTATAAGATTCATACTGAACAAGATCATATTTTTTTGTCTTAGAACATTCAGTGAAATTAACACAGCAGAAGACCAGTACAGTTTGTGTCGAGAGCTCTGCAGAGACCTTGCTCAAGAGTTACAAAAAGAGGGACTTAAGGTATTTATTTTACTCAGGTTACTTGCAAAAAGATGCTTTGCACTCCAACAATTCTATGCAGCTTTAGTATAAATGCTTTCAGCAGCATCATACCATGCAGTCTATCTTCAGAAGTCTTCATTCTTTAATTTGCAGATGTTTAGGATGACTTAGGCAGCATTTTGTTGTTGTGCAAGTGGCTGTCTAGCAATACATGTAGGATAAAAATTAAATCGAGTTTTGAAATATGAAAAATTAATCAAGTTGTTTGGCATGTAAACATTTTATGCCAAAAGCAATGTTTGTAAGGGACAAAGTGAATAATAGAGCTGATTGTCCATAAGCCATGCTTTGGTTGATTGTGTAATAATTGTGTATTTAAAACACTGTTTCTCTCCTGTATACATACAGGATCCCATCAATAGCCAGTTTTTTAGTTTAAGAACTTGACTAGTGCTGAACTTGCTGACAAGTTAGTCGCACCATTCAATAGCATCAATAGTAGAAACAATCCCTTTATTCTTTCTCCCCAGATACCTGTTTTTTACTTGGAAAAAGTAAATATTTTCTTTGAAGGTCTTACGGTAAAGCACGGGATTACATTTAAGACCTAAAATAATTGTTGTTAATCTTCTTCAGCCTTAAAAGATTGTCTCAAAAGAGGACAGGTTGAAAGGGAGATGATCAGCTAAGGAGGATGAAGGGATAAGCTTACAAAAGCACCAAAGAGAGTGCTACTTATTTACGTTTGGATAGACATTATAAATCACGCAAATTGTTTGAGGGGTGCTGCCAGGGAAATATCTGCGCCAAACACAAATGATGCGTGTGGTTGTGATAGCACTGTGCAGGAGGAAGTAAGTTTTCCGTGAATCTGTACTGGGGTATCACTTTTGTGTTCTTCATTGTTAGGATATCTGACACTGAAAATTTCCATATGAGGAAATATTTTTTTTTAGATGGGGTAGATGTTGCGTCTGTAGCCAAAACATGAACTCAACTGAACATGCACTAGTGGCAGGTGGTCTGCTGAGAACTGCAGTCAAATGACCCAGTTCAGAGAATTCAACTTCGACAGAAATTTAGGAGCAAGTACAGAATTTAGGGGCAAGTACAGAATTTTGCAGACAGATACTTGGGAGCACCCCTTGCTGTGCACGGATAAGCACACAGTGACATAAAAGCATACTTGACTCTGGCTTAAGAACCTTTACATAGATGCTACATAATAATTGTTTCTGTGCCATATATGACATACATTTTAAACCTTTTTTAAAATCATATTTTTTCGTAGGGTAAAACTGTTACATTGAAGCTTAAGAATGTGAATTTCGAAGTTAAAACCAGAGCTTCAACTGTGCTGTCTTCTGTTTCTACTGAGGAGGAAATATTTACTGTTGCTAAAGATTTGTTAGGAACAGAAATTGATAGTGTTGCTCCTCACCCTCTACGGATAAGACTTATGGGTAAGATATTTCAAATTCATTCTTCATTTTCAGAGTTTGGAAATCTGATAGTGTTTTGAAATAACACACCGTGCTTTAAAAGTAAAACGGGTATTAATGCATTTATCCTTTTTCTATTACCCTAATTTTTGCAAAGTGAAGCAGATCTGTGCTGAGCAAGTAACTTAGGAAGTTGTAATACTGAGTGCTGAACGGGGACTTAGGAAGCTTTACTAATTGAGGCTGTATATTTTTATTGCAACAACAATCAGATCATCTTGACAGTAGAAACTTGAGTCATAGCAGGGATTAATTCTGCTGCTTTAAAAGAGCTTTTATGTCTTCTTTGCACTACATCAGCAGAAGTGCTTACAGCGCAGTGTTCTGCAGGAGATGCAAACATTTCTGACAACAGTAAACTCTGTGTTTTGACCCTAAGACATATGTTTCAGGTGCTTATGCATTCTGCTTGAAACATTGAGTGGTATATAAAATTTACTTGTCTAAGATATTAGGAAGTGCTGCAGAAAAATATGTTTTGATGGGTGAAGTTCATGCAAAAAACTTTAAACTGAATTATTTGTAACTGTATTTATAAATGAGTTAAAACTTCAGAGTACTAAAATTAATTATAATTAATAATACTAAAATTAATAATATGGTTGGACTAGTGCTTGGGTCTGATAAAATTGTATTGACATTGTGATGCGTTTGGAGGTAGTCTAGCATCTTTTTAGAGATAAATTTTGTCTTTATTGAGTGAATGTATGCCTCAAAAGATGTTAATTAGGAGTTAGTATCAAGCTTTCATAGTATTGTTATTATAAGTTTCTTTTTCATCATTAGGTGTACGAGTATCAGGATTTCTAACTGAAGAAGAAAAGAAATACCAACAAAAAAGCATTACAAGTTTCTTAAAATCAGGAAAAGAAATTGGTTACCTTAGGCTTCAGCCAGAGAAGTCCAACCAAGAGTATTTCACAAAAAATTCAGAAGCAACTCATAGAGGGAGTTTTTTTGATCAAAAGCGAGCAGCAAGACAACTAAACAGTGAGAATATTTCTCCAAATGAAAGCAGAGGTAAGCAGCTGTTTCATGATGATAGATCATCAGCAAATATTTTGGAAGAAACAAAGAAAGACGCCGATTTACAGAATTCTAATGTTTGTAAGATCTTCACCTGTCCTGTGTGCTTTGAGAAACAAAGCAGCAATAATTTGGAAGAACTTAATAGACACATTGATGAGTGCCTCAACGGGATGTGTGTTAAAGATACTGTGAAAATATCCAAGAATGACAGTTCAAGAGAAAATACATCTAACTTTCTTCCACAGTTTAAAACTGAGTGGGTTGATAAATGTCAAAAAAATGAAACATATCAATTATCAGGAACAGACCAGTCTGCAAGTGTATCTGACAGCTCTACTGACAATAGCACAGAAAAATTTGCTCAGATAATACCTGATAAATCTCCCAGAGAACAACAGCCTAGCAATCTCAGTGACATTGCTAGAAATGTGTGTATGAAACAGTGTGTCTTCCCCAAACAAATGTCACAAGACAATGAAGACCATTTTGACAAGACTGAAGATACAGAAGGAAGTAGTTCATCCTGTTTCTTTGAAGCCAAAGAAGACAGTGTTCTTGTTTGTCCAGTTTGTAATTCAGAACAGAAAACCACCAATCTAATGTCATTTAACAGCCATGTTGATATCTGCTTAAATAAAGGCCTTATCCAGGAGCTAACAGAAAAACAGGATTTTGCAACTAAGACTTATAATATGACTTATAATATGGAAAACTCAAACAGAATTTTCTCTGGTAAGTATATGCATTAGTATATATTTAATTATTCAAATTGTCTGCTTTTGCAATTAAGATACTTCAACAGTAGTGTACTTTGAACTTTTTGGTCATTAGAAATTTTTCTCAACAAGCTTATTTAAGTAAGGCCTATATAGGAGTGAACATTTTTATTTAAAAAATGTCAAATTTATTTTCATGACAAAGTAGATTTATAAATGTGATGTTAGTTTGTCAGTGCCCCACCATTTGCCACAAAGGTGACACAGGAATTACTGCTCATTTTTGGAAATTGAAAAACCTGACCATATTCAGAAAGGTGTTTGTGAGGCCACTGATATTAAAGTGAAGATCAATGAAAACATCTTCAACGTGTATTGTTTCAGATTCAGTTAACAGGGAGGCTCCATTATGTCATATGCTGACAAAAATAGAGAGATGAGAACTAAAGCTTAAAGGAAGAAACTTTCAATTCTGTTTTACAGCTAAAAAAATATATCATGTAACTTCATCTGTAACATGCCACAGCAGTATCATTCATGTTTTCTGAAGTAGTTTCTCTTTTTGACAAAGAGTTCATTTTTGGCCAGATTAGAGTGCAAGTGCAGGTAGTAAAGTATCTGCCTAAAGTAGTCCCTTATCTATTTTGGGAACCTTATAAAAGGAAATTAAAAGGCTAGTGTGTTAGGATGTTCAGAATACAATTAAGACTTAAAATAAGAATATTTTACAAGAAAAATTTCATAGTGGTACTGCTATTACATGTGCAAACATGTTTTAATTTAAATGGAAGACTTACTTTAGGTGAAGTTTCTTTTTTGTCCCCTGCAGGATAAAAAAATTAAAACCATGTTTTTTAACTACCACCTTGAAAATCAACTACGTTATGCTGAAGTATTTCTGAAAACTATTACAAGGTTCAAAGTAATCCCTTATAATTCAATAATATTCAAAGGTTTTCTCTTTGAAAAATGGTAATATAAACTACAGTATTCAAGTTGCAGATAATATTTTCTGCTTCTTGAGACAGATTAAATTTTTTAAAAAGCTATTCCATGTATGTAAGCATTCTTTCTTTATGTAACTCATTTTGGTTGTTTTCAATTATTTTTAAGGAGGTTTAAGCAAAGGACAGCAATACACAAATCCTTCACAAGGAACGAAAAGGTAAATGTTTTTTGGAAGTTTGAATATGCAACTTGTTTGAAAATAATGAAGTCTAGAAAAATATTCAGTGTTGTAAAATCTGTGTTGGTATGCATTGTATATTTTAACCACTTACTGTTTGTTTTTTTTTCCCTCCCTTTGTTTAACTCTAGGTCTGGACTAACAGCTTCACAGTCAGTATCTAAAAAACCCAAGGCAAGCAATTCCAACCATACAATCAAAATGTTTTTTAAATGATTGTGTAGCAACGTGTTCTGTATGAAGCATTTAATAGAGTTTTATGACTGCAAGTTAATTTAGCATTGGCAGTAGGCTGGATTCAGGTGCCTGTCATTTTGGAACCATTCCATATCTATGTAATAAGAACATGATATCTGAGATAGAAGAAGAGGTAAAACGAAGGGGATTTTTCTTTTTTTTTTCTTTTCTTTGGAGAATAATACTTTCATTTTCACTTGTTTCCAAGAATCAGAATTTGGTAGCACTTTGATTTAGCTCCCTAGAATACATAGGAATCATTAGCTAGGGTGCTCCACTGTACTTACTGAAGGCCCTCTTCCCACATCTGAACTTCCGTCTTCCCTATTGTAAAAATGAAAGTGTGAGATTAACTGCATGATAACAAAGAGGAGTTGAGTTGCTCAATTTCAGCTAATGTTTGTCTTCGTAGGGGATACAAAAATGTGTTAGTCTCCCAGTTACACAGAATAAGAACAAGAACTTAGAGCACTATCAAGCTCTCATTGTTACTGAAGATTACTTCAGTAAGAGTTGATTGACCAGATCTGAAGGATTTGTCATGGTGTGATATGCAATGACTTCACTTATTTGAAAAATGTTTAAAAATCTATTAAGTGAGAGGATTCGTCCAGGATACTCAGACAAATGCTGTTTCATCTTTGGCCTTTCCAAAGGGACTGAAAACTTTTTTACAGTTTGAAATTGTTACCAGTGAGTAGCACTAAATTTCCTCTAAATAAAAGGTTTCATGGTGCAATAATAATGAATTACATGCAAATACAAGATAATGAACTTTCTTATTGTTTAGCTATCTTTCTCTTTTAAATTATTTTGTATTGCTGAATAAAGTGTATTCTGTGAGTGCATATGTGGAAAAAGGAATGTAAGTGCAAATATTTAAAATGCTCTGTTTAGATTTTTTTTCTGTTCACACCAAATTGTTTAAAGACATTTTATTATAATTAAATATTTATCAGACAAATAATTTATTATAACATATTTCTTAGAAGTTATACAAACATTGCCAAGCCCTGTAGGAAATATAAATTGCTTTTTTAACTGCAAGGTCTTTTAAAGAAGTGGCTGCTGCAGAAGCATCTATTTTGCTGTTCAACTGTATTGAGATTTCCTTGCTTTTTAATCAAACAAATGTATACATGCTATGTGTTAGATGCTCAAGCTCAGTTCAGAATATGCTTTCCTGTTTCCAGAATTGCTGGAATGATTACACCATCTCTACCTGCTTATCTGTTTGTCAGATGCCACTGTACCCACAGCTCAGTCATTTGAATTCATGTCAGTGCTCCCTTACCTTCTTTGGACCAAATCAGCTGGACTAGTTCAAACTTTAAATTGACTCAGTCAGCTTTTTCAAACTGGGTAAGTGAGCACTCAGCATGAGCTATTCTGTTAACAGGCATGGAAACTTCTCGTAGGAAAGACATAAAAGCAACTGAGGGAACATAAGTCTGCCAACTGCTGTTTAGAAAGTGAACACCTATCCCTTTTTTAGTTTGTATCTCTGATTCAATAAAGTGTAGAATCTAAGTATTACCTTGTCATAGTGTGTATATCTTTAAAACGTCTATTTTTACATAGCATTACATAGCAAAAAGTAAGCTACTCTTAGGTGCTTGAAAAAAATAAGTTAGTTGTCTAAACCTCAAAAGTTGCCTTGCCATCTGTTTAAAAGGGAAGTGTCATAGACTTATCCTAGTGGTCATGAAAAGGTTGTGGATGTGTCAGTATTAATGTAAAAATGAAACTCAGTGTGTTACTGTAAATTATTTATTACAGTGCCATTGTGCATTGACCCTGACTGGATGCCAGGCCGACATCAAAGCTGCTCTTTCACTCACCTCTGCAGCTGGACAGGGGAGAGAAAATACAGTGAAGGGTTCACGGGTTGAGACAGAGAGCAGGAGAGATCACTCATCAAATACCATCATGGGCCAAGCAGGCTCTCATTAGAGATATTAATTGAATTTATCACTAAAAAAATGAGAGCAGAATGAGAAGAAAAGTAAAACCTTAAAAACACCTTTTCCACATCGTCTCTCCTTCCCAGCTCTACCTCCTCCCCCAGTGGCACACAGAGACAGGGAATGGAGGTTGTGGTCAGCTCCTCACATGTTGTTCCTGCTCACAGGGAGGAATCTTTCCCCTGCTCCAACATAGGGCGTCCCTCCTATGGGAGACAGTTCTCCATGAACTTCTCCAACATGAGTCCATCGCTTGAGCAACAGATCTGTGAACTGCTGCAGTGTGTGTCACTCTTCCATGGGGTGCAGTCCTGCAAGGACAGGCTGCTCCAGTGTGGGTCCCCCACGGTGTCACAAGTCCTACCAGGAAACCTGCTGCAGCATGGGCTCCTCTCTCCACAGGTCTGCAGCTCCCTGCTCCAGTGTGGGCCTCCCATGAGGTCACAGGCCCCTCTCAGACATCCACCTGCTCCAGCACAGGTCTGTTTCCTCCATGGGCTGCAGGTGCATCCCTGCACCCCCTGACCTCCATGGGCTGCAGAGGCACAGCTGTCTCACCATGGGCTGCAGGGCCTGGAGCACCCCCTGTCCCAGCTTCTCCAGTGACCTTGGTGTGTACAGAGCTGTTCCTCTCACATATTCTCACTCACTCTTCTGTGGTCACTATTACAATTTTGCAATAATCGTTTTTTGTCTCAAATCTCTTATCAGAGATACCTTACCACTGTTTCTGCTTGGCTCAGTCGTGGCCAGCAGCGGGTCTATCTAGAGCTGGCTGGAATTGCCTTTACTGGATATGGAGGAGGCTTCTGGCAGCTTCTCACAGAAGCCACCCCTGTAACACCCGTGCTACCAAAGTTTGATTATGCAAACCAAATACAAAGTTGTATGTGTTTACTGGTTTAAAAGTACTTTTTTCCCATACTTCTTACAGTTTTTGATACCATACTTATTACTGTTTTTATCTGAAGCGGACCTTCAGTTCATGATTAAGCATTGTCGACAATTTCTGTGATAGAATTTTTCTTCTTGTTTCTTGTGGAGAAGACTGTATAACCCAATGTCTTTGTTTTGCATTTTCCTCAGTGACTCTGTGTGTTATTCAATTGATCTTAAATTAAAATCTGTTTTTATTAATATGTGACAGTTTCTTTTTAGCTGTCTTTAATTAATTTTAAATGATTTCGCATATGTCAGCCATTCCACACTTACTATATCCATAGTTCTGAAGCATGTGCATAGGTTAGCACCAGATGCAGCTTCTTGTGTGATGTAAGTACCTCCTTATTTAAGGTGTGCATGTAAGTACTTAATCTTGAATTCCTCCTTTAGCTGAGTAACAAAGGATAGTGATTCTGTGACCTTAATGTTACTCTCTCTGCCATTTCTGAAGAGAGGAATTTAGACAGTCTATACATTCAACAATGCTTGGTCTTACCTTACATTTTAATTTTATATTGGCTCTAATCATTTCTGTATGTATTACTCTTGTTATCTTAAGTATTAAAGAAAGTGCTCAGATTTCATGTCAGAGTGAGAGCTCTGTGAAGGCAAGTGAGGAATATGTTACGGTACTTCCTCGCTCTGCACTTTGTTTTGGATTTTTCAGCTCTGTAAGTTTCTGTGTCAGTCTGTCTGCAGTCTATGGAGGCCATCTGAAAGAGTCAAGATTGTAGGAAGTGGTTAGAGAATGTGCTAAACTTGCTACACATAACATTTAAGCACAGTATACGCTGTGAAATAGTATTGTGCATTAGTAATTAGAACTGAAAATTAGCAGCTGGTGTTTCATGACTGAAAATTATGATTTTACTGTAACTGATGCTCTGTATGAGCATACTTTGGTGCCAGCTTTGTAGGCTAACCTAATCACTCCATAGTTGTCTGTTGTCACTCATTTTGAAAAGGAGCATTAACAGTGAAAACAGTCTGTATTACCATAAGTAATACAGACCTACCTTTCTTCCTTCTAAGAGATTGCTGGAACATTTGACTCACAGGAAACCTCCATGATTCAGTTATGGCTAAATCAGTTATGGCTTGTTCTTCTCACTGAACTTACTTTCCCAGGGTTGTTTTTTCTTTCAGCTGAGTTACATTCACCTACTGGAAGTACAGTTGGTGAAATTGTCTTATCAGACTGAAGTGTATCAATTGTAAAGATTTTTTTACATCACAGCCTCTCTATACCAGAAATGTTTAAAGGAGATAAGAACTGTGAAATCTATTTATTTATGGTAAGCAGAGTCTGAGCAAATAGTTTTTGTATCCAAATTCATTAAATTTACAAACTCTTGAGTCTTTTAGATTAATTTTATTATGGAAAGATATGGTGTTAGACATCTTGGAAATTAATGTGATTGTGTAATTTTAGAAAAAAAATTACGGCAAAGGAACTCCAATGTGTCTACAATTGTGTGAGGCTGAATACTGGTGGTTCTGCTTTCTTGGAACTACTTTTCCTGTATTTATTTGAAATAGCAATATCAAAGGCTGTTTTTAAAGTAAAATTCAAGGTAGTCACTTTAAAAAAAAATAATGCCCTGTTGTGGAAAAATCACAAAAGGGAAATACCAAAGACCAAAGTCATAATGGACATCAAGATAAGTTGAGAAATAGGTAGGTTAGATGAATCTCAGTATATCAGGTCACAAAATCTGAACCTGTGGGCATGTGTGTTTTGATTTTGACAGGACTTTGACAAAAGCAAATGCAAACAGTTTTTACCTGAAATTTACCTGAAGGGTCTTGTGATTGGATGAAAACTGCTACCACATGTGCATAATTATGCACCAATTAATGTCAGAAGCACTTCAGTCTCTCACATCCTAAGGTTGTATGAAGCATGCGGGAGTGCAGGGATGGTCACCCTCCCCTGTCCAGTGAAGACTGGTTACAATTATGAGAATAACACCCAAAAATGGCCTTCAACCTGCATAGAGAGGTCCATGACTACCAAGTAGTTAGTAATAAATCCACTTGGCTCCAGGCATCCCATCCAAGCTGTGACACTTCTGTGTGTCTGTACACGTGTGCATATGACACGGCTTTTCAGAAGTTGTCTGGCGCAACAGGACTGCCTTTTGTCTGATGTGAGCGCTTGAGGGTGCTGATTGCTCCTGGCACATAAGGCTATCCACTAGGGAAGGCGTGAGGGGGACTGGGTGGGGAAAGGATGATCCCATTCGGTGCTTAGCCGCTGTCAAGAAATGCAGTATATTGAGTGCTTGATCTCTCTTAGAACAAACTCCTAAAGCTGCTCCACAACTCTGCCCCTTGGCTTGGCGGTGTCCTGGCCCCAGCGGGGTGCTGTGCAGGTGTGCCTGCAGGGCGGTGTTTGCCCGGCTGCGTGCGCTGGCCTCCCGGGAACCGGTTTGTCGGGGCCCTCTCACGCAGGACGCCTCCCTCGGCACATCGGCCTGGGGCCCTTCCCTTGGCTGAGGAGGAAGAGGAGCTCCGGGCAGCAATGAAGGGCCTGAGCCGCCTGCTCCGCGCCGGGGAGGATGCCGCGCTGGGAGCCGTGGCGGCGAGCCATGAGGGCCGTGAGTCCGCGGGGGTTGCAGGCCAGGCGGTCCGGGGGGCAGCGCTGCACAGCATAGCGCAGCACAGCACAGCACTGCACGGCCCAGCCCAGCACGGCACTGTACAGCAGAGCCCAGCCCAGCGCAGCACTGCGGCCGGACCGCCAGCGTTGCCTGCCTTCCCTGGAGGCAGCGAGCCAGGCCCTCCCTCTCTTAGGGCTGCTGGGACCCACCCAAACCTGCTTTTTGCCTTGATGGGAGAACAAAATGAGCGGTGGGGGTTGGAAAGGACAAAGATTAACATGAGCTGTTGTACATGTAGTAAAAGACATCAGCAAATGTGTGGATGTGGGACTGGGAGCTGGGCTTTGGCATGTGGTGGTCCCAGGGGCAAGTCCTACAAATCGCCCACTCCCGTGCTTTAACTTCCCCTTTGAACGGCTCTGAGAGGGTTCGCTGATATTAGTCACGTCCCTGGAACTGAGCATCTGCCGCCAGTTTCACAGCCAATCACCCAGTTTTGGGAGGCACACAGAAATCAGAGGATCTTGCACTCAGAAACACAACCCAGCAATGGGGTCTCCAGCCTTCAGCCTGCACACCATTCTGTGAAAGAACAGACTGCTCTGGCGTGAGCTATGGGTAGTGAAAACTGGTGATTTGTGGAAACTAAGTGGTACTTGCCAAACCCTGCTTCACCACAGTTCTGTGATCACAGTGTGACAGCCGGGAGCTATCATCTTGGGCTCTGGTTCTTGCTCCCAGGCTGGTAAAGAGTGCAGAAAAAGAAAAGAACCAATGAAATACCGCCATTGGACTCAATAAGTAGTTTTTCCCATGATTTCTTTGAAATGGAAAATTACTATTTTAGAAAAAATATCTTAGTGACTTAGCAAGATCCCAACATTGCTCTAGTAATTTTACTTCCAGTAAAAAGAAAACCCAGAGAAAACTTTGAAAATGTTGCCAGATCATTAAATAGATTATTTCATTTTTAGAAATAATAGGGTAAAAGTACTTTTATTGGCATTTGAATCCAAATATTGTTGATATTTTTTAAATTTTACCTCCTTGGACCTCTTTAATCAATTCAAATTCAGGAGTTGTTTTGCCATGTGTTTTTTAAGATAGTTGTGGATTTCATCTTGTGGACATCACAACAGAAGAGGAAATAAAAGTACTAATTCCAGTTAGCTCAAAAGAAAAATGGGATATAACTAATAAATTGTCCAATATAAATATATATGTATTTATTATATAAGCCAGACTTTTTGTATGGTGCCAAAGAAAATACCCCCTAAAAAACCTGGCAGTCACACATAGATAATTGATTACTGCTGTTACTTGAAAATAGAGTAATTCCTAGTTACAGGAGCAGTGCTAAATCTTGGAGCCCCCTGCTTGGATAGAAGGCTTCCATAAAGCTTAGTCTGACGGCTCTGTACTCCTGTAATTCCATACATGAAAACAAAAATATTTGCAGAAGCAGCAAAAGTTTGGGCAACAAATCAGAGTCATTGTGTGTCTACATTGTGATGGTTCTCAACTCCTGAATTACTAAGTGCGAAGAGAGAGATTTTGAAGAAATATAATGTACAGAGGAAAAGGTCTTTTTTGCAGCACATGGCCAATACATTGCTTCTGGACAGGAGAGAAAAGAACATTTAATTTTTGTTAGAACTGCAAAATTGTCCTTGCTGATGCATATACAGTAAAGAAACATAGTTTTACCTTGTTTTTGAAGGCAGTGCTGAGTAAAGTCTTGGGGTTGTTCCTGATTGTCCTGCTTCTATCTTTGCATCCTCATGTAAGACAGCAGTCAGCAGGAATGACTGTGGCCTTATTGTAATTAATTGCAAATTAGTGCTGTATAGTTTTTTCTATATTTGATGTAAATTTGCCTTGAGCAAGGTATCCTTTGACCATTGGTTTACCTGAGCTTGAAATCAAGTTAGTAGAAAGCTCTGTTGGATACTTCCTAAGGTAATGACTATGAAAACTGGGACTGAGGCATTTATTCTTTAAAGATCACTGTTCATAATAATGATTTGCTATTAGCCATGGTCCTTGTCACAAATGCCAGGAGAGCATCTTTATTTGCAAATGCTTTTTTTTCTTTTTATTTTCCTTCCTTGTGCCTGCATGTTGTAATATGAATAACACATAGACTGTGATTCCCAGAGAAGTTTGGAAGGATGATTCTTTTATTTGAGGCACTTGGATAATTTCTTAGGGAAACTGGAAACACCTTTGCAAGTATCCAGTTTAATTTCTAATTCATTTTCTACAGTAAAAATGTGATTATTCTCCCTGAGATGATAGCCACAGGGAATATATAAATGAAATTAAGTGAATGCTATACTGATTTTCCTTAGCATGCTCTGCAGTCATAGTGCCTCAGGCTGCATCCTGATTAGGCATTGATGAACTTAGACATAATGTGGTACGATAAACTTGCCTGAGAGGGCTCTAAGGAATAGATAATTCCTGTAGTTCCTGGTCCAACAGACTGGTGCCTCCTTGATGATATCATTGGACAAGAGGCCTTCAGCCCAAAATAGTCTAGACAGAAGACATCTAACTAATTGGATTTTAAGTGTAACATGCTATTGGATTAAAAGTATGTACTAACATTTTTGCAACTGGTGTAACTGCTACACTGTTTTCTTTTAAGTGATTAATGAAATATTACAGTATAAACATGAAAAATATTCTGACCTCCAGCTAAAGAGGGTCAGACACTGGAATTTTACTTTTCAGAGTTACTGAATATATCTTGCTACCTCAGCTGACCAAACAGATGTTAATTTTTGGATTGAGACATTAAAGGAAGGTCTCAAATTAAAAGTGGATTTTGTTTGTTTTGGTTTGTTTTTCCAGTCATGTCTGTTTGGTTACTGCTTTACATAGCTTGTGTTTTGGTAGTGTGTTTTAAAACAGAAAATTTCTCAAAGAATAGGAAATAAATGCTGAAGTTTGTAGTTGAAGTTACTGCTATGCCTATGCTGTAATTTGAGATGCAGTTAGGTAGTAAGAGCTTCATAAACAAACTGTTCCTGTGAGTGCCAGCTCTGGTAATCTGTGTTGTGAAAAGTCTCTCTTTAGTTGCACTTCAAAGTTGAAACTAGAAATATCAGCCAGATGTCTCTAAAGGAGAAAAGCCTAGTCATTAAATGCTTTGATGACGAGAAGCAAGTGATTCTCATAACATTAAATCTCTACAAAGAACAGAAAGTATAAACAATATTATCCCTTTAGTTGGTTATGGCTACTTTTTTAATAATATGGGGGTTTTTATCATGTTTTCCCACAGTACTGCCAGATGAGAGAGAATTTCAACATGCTGCTAAAATGAACAATTTGGATACCATGGAAAAGCTGTTTAAAAAGAATGTTAACATAAATGCTGTAGATACTGTGAGTATAAGGTGCCTGACAGATGCCTGCTGTGAAGGGTGATTCCTTGGGGCTGCATGGGGGAATGCCTGCATGCCCCCTCAGCTGCAGGAGACAGGCTGCACAAGGGCCCTCTAGGACCTGGTGAAGAAATAATTTCATGTGGCCATTATGGACACTGGGAGTTGTACAGCTGAACTCTCGGGTTTCATTGTCAGTATATCACATTGGGAGCTAAGGACTCCTCAATTCTGCCCCTACTCTAGTGTTTCCTCACAGCTCTTTGGTGACATTTCCCAAGTTCTCCATCTTTCTGAGTGGGAAGACTTTACCTCACAGTCACTTTAAGAATGGATTCATGCTGCTAGCATTACAAATTTCTAGAAAGAAGTATTACTCTTGGTTTGCATGGAACTGTGGAGCATTCTACAATGTCCTCTGGCTCCAGCCTGAGCTCAGGGTCCAGGTTTACCTTAGATATACAAAAATGCATTTCCTATGCTGACTGCAACATCAGGCCTAAAATGTGAGATGTATACTTCACAGTAGCTAAGTAAAGCTGTGTTTCACATGAGAGGTAGTTCAACAGCAACCAAGCAGTCATGATATAAATCTGGGAGTTTTGTGTAACAGTGTCCTCTCAATGGCTACATATAAATAATCTATCCTTGAGTTTATTTATTTATTTATTGTTATTTATTCTGGGTTCTGAAAAATTTTACCTCCCATGCCCACATGTATTTTCACTCACTGGGGAATATAGAAGATATTATAGTGCCCTCTTTGATTTGTTTATGAAACAGACAAGGAGACAAACATTTCCTCTGAGTACACTTCTCTTGAATACTGAGAGTATCAATTGCATTACACTCTAAAAGGTCACTTTAAAATAGTTCTTTCTTCCTCCTTGCTTTGCAGAGTTCAGGAAGTTAAACTAAATACATTTTCAGTTCAGTAGTTTGAAACTTTTCTATGTCATCCTTAAATTAGATCTATAATATGAGAGAGTTACTAGTATAGCTGCAGAGGTGTTGTGCTTTGATTGATTGTCCTAGTAGGGAGGTAGCTTATGCTGGCAAAGCCATTTGTTTTGTTAATGTTGATGATTCCTGCCCCTGTGCTCTCAAGCCAAATAAGAAAGGGTATCAGATGATGAGCTTTTTGATAGTACTCTTTCTATAGTATAAGAGGCTTTTTTCTGCCATAAATATACGTCCTAAATCCCACCTTTTTATTCCTTTTGATGCATATGATTGTAAATTTAAATTTATACAAGTCTAGTGAGCTTCAGAGAAGCTAAGAAAACAAATCCAAACTGACTTTTAAAATTAATTGATTAAATGTCTTAGACATCTTTGTATGGAAACTATTAGTCACTAATGTTAAACCCAGTTATGCCCACTTTAGCTGAAAGCAAAACTCTCCAATAAAATTTGATTCAATTTAACAAATTTCTTTTAAATATATACCACAAATTACTTTATGGAAGTCTTCTTGAGAAGCACTGAGCCCATTCACCTCTATTAAAATTACTCACTGTTTGCACGGTGGTAGCTTTCATTTACGTAGATGATGACTCAGTATGGGAAGGTGACTAACACTGACTGAAGGAAAAATCTTGGCTTGCATTGACAGGTTTAGTCAAAAGCAAGGAGGATACCAAAAGAAAGTCTAACTGTGTACATATGGACCTGAGCTATACAAACTATACCTTGCAATAAAATAAAAAATAAGGATGCTTCTTGTACTGCATGCACCCCCCCTATGCAGTGTTTGAGTACTTAATCCCATTCTGACATTTCAATGAAAGGACATTACTATGTAGACTAACAAAGTCATTCTGTTTTTACAAGAATTCTCTAAGATCAATATCTAAATGCTATCCAAAGAAATAGAAGGAGAAATATGAAATAGTATATATTAACAGGTACATTTGGTAACAACCAGAGAATTCCAAAATCCTGAACACCTGCACAGGGAAAGAACTGTATTGCAGACCTGACAAACAAAGCTTTCCTTATTCCAGCTGAAGCGCACAGCGTTCCATTTCGCTGTTGCGGGAGGCCATGTGTCCGTGGTGGACTTTCTTCTTCATCACAAAGCTAGACTTGACATGGCAGATCAGGTAAGCTGGCTTACTTGTTTTGATTCACATGTATAGGAATTCCTTTGAGTAAAAGCAGATAATTTTCTTATGCTCCCAATTGTGCAAAAATTAAGAGTTTGCAGTAAAAACTCCAGTTTTATACAAATACTCTATTTCTTACAAATAGGTGCAGTCTTAGAACTGCACCTATTTGTATGAAAAAAGCATTTTTAGAGGAAAAACACATTGCCCAAAGTACTGGATAACTTGAATACTTGAGTGAGCACAAGGCACCTCCCTTGGCCAGAAGTGTAGAACAGGGTATATGAAGGGGTGTCCTAATATCCCACCTAAACCTCCCCTTACACAGCTCCATGCCATTTTCTCTGGTCCTGCCAGGTCAGTGCCTGCCTCTCCTCTTCCCCTCATAAGGAGGTTGTAACTGCAGTGAGGGCTCCACTCTGTCTGCTCCAGGCTGAAAAGACCAAATGACCTCATTTGCCTCTCATGTGGTTTCCCCTCAAGGTCCTTCATCATCTTTGTGTTCCTCCTTTGGACACTCTTTAATAGCTTTATGTGCTTGTGTTGTGGCAGCCAAAACTGCCCCCAGTACCTGAGATGAGGCCACAGCAGCTCCGAATTGAGCTAGTCCTTTTGTTTTTAAGATGTTCAAAACAGGGTTAGTTTTTTCCTATAAGAGAAAAAGTTTTTAGAGAATTTGAGAGGTGAGAACATTACAAAGAGGTCTAAATGGAAAAATATAGTGACTCATGGAAGTATATTCATTGCATATTGTCACTTGAAATGTCATCCACTGCACCCAGGACTATCTATCTACATGGTTTCTGGAGAGAGAAAATAATTTCTAGGTAGGATTACATCCCTCTGTCATAAAATGGGATCAGTCCTTCTCTAAAGATGCCAGACCTTCTGTGAAGAAGTCAAACATTTATCTAGGTCTTGCTCTATTGCATCTAGCTTAATTTAAGTGAGATGAATCCCACCCACACTGTCAGGTGTTCATATTGCTTTTCTAAAACCCAAAGACTGGAACCCACTAATACACTGAATCAATCAAAAAGATTTAAAGAAACTTGGCTTGAGGTATTTTGGTGGTAATTTTTGCCTTTGTCATTTTATTTGAAGCACGGCCTGACAGTGATTCATCTTGCAGCCTGGACTGGAAATCTGGATATAATGCAAAAATTAGTTAAAGCAGGTGCGGATCAAAAGGCTGAGAATGAGGTTTGTTGATGAAAAATTTTTACCAACCCTAAATATGTTTATGTTGGGAAAAAATCAAACATACTTACAGACTGACTTACCATTTTTCAGGAAGGAATGAATGTACTGCATTTTGCAGCTCAGAGCAACAGCATTAAAATAGTTGATTATTTCCTCCAAGATCTTCATCTGAATGACTTGAACAAACCTGATGGGGTACAGTGTGTTCTGTCTATTTCTTTGATGTTATGAGGCTTTTGTTTTGGGGGAAACAATCTTGATTTGGGGAATTTAAATGAATTTTAGATTATTGATAGTTGCATATACTTTTAATTACTGACTTGCATACTGAGAAATAGATAAAAGAAACAGCCAGACAAGCCCTTAGGGGCAGCACCCTTCCTCCCTCTTTGCCCATTCCAGGTGGACTGCAGACACCCTCTGCTGTCCTTGCTTCTGCTGCATGTGATGCTTAGTCGTGGAAAGAGGAGGTTGGGTTCAGTCCCCAGTCAATTCCTTTTTTCTATTGCATTTGCCTCTCACTAGTTTCCTCTGCTCCAGAAAGCTTCTTGAATGGATTGCAGTCACCTATGGGTGACTGTACCTTCCCCTGTGTCTCCTCCCTTGCATCTTCTGTGTTTGTTGCTGTATCTCTCCTTGTGCATCCTTCCCACAGCAGTGCCCAGCCACTCTTACATACATTTCCACATAGGCATCATTTGGTTCATTATGGTGAGTTAAGTGTTGGCACATTGTGGGGCAGTTGGGTCCACTGTGGAGT
Source organism: Melozone crissalis (assembly GCF_028551555.1). Taxonomy (NCBI): domain Eukaryota; kingdom Metazoa; phylum Chordata; class Aves; order Passeriformes; family Passerellidae; genus Melozone; species Melozone crissalis. The sequence goes on from NW_026535783.1 coordinate 49,631,677, forward strand.
CAGCTGGAAATGTCTGACAGGCCTCTGACATTTCCCACACAGTGCATCTTCACAGACCCCTGTCCCTACCAAAACATGCCAGTTATGGCCAACATGGCCATGTTTCATCAATTAGAACACAGAACTTTGTGCAGCCATCCTACAGAGGTGCACTGACTCTCAACAGGTGCCTTGTCCTCATCAGGTTTTCTGTGGTTTTAATTTCCACAGAAGATTTGGGATCTTGTTTTGAAATGCTATGTAGATAAGTCAGATATTTTAGCTTTACATGAGGAAAACTTATTCCTGACACCTAAAGAACAAATCTCCCCTTTTTTCCTTCTGAGTTTCTTGAATTTTATATGGACTCAAGGGTCCAAAATTCTGAATTCTTTTCACAAATGAAAAGTCTGACAAAACAGAGTTAATTTAACAAAACATTCCTTTGAAGGTTTAGGCCCTGGGAATGGAAAGCTGAGGAAGGACCTTCTCAACCACCTGTTGAGGTTGCATCATGATTCTCTGCTAGGTGCATACATTTTTTTTTTCTAGACATTTCTGTAGGCACTACCAGGCATGATGTGAAGCCATTTTACCTAGCTGGTTATATGCCTTACTGTCTTGAACAGTGGTATGGTTTTGTGTCAAGATAACTTTCTGCAGTTGAGTTTGTAAATGTTTTGAAAAGTTTTTGTTTGTTTTAACACTACCAAAACCCCCTACAATGTTCAGTGCTAAATTCAGGCCTCCTGGATGAAACTTCTGAGATACGTCAGTTTTGGTCTCTGTTTCCAGAATTTGTATCAAACTCACCCATGGAAATAAATTTTGCGGTTTCTTTGCTGCCTGTTTCTGAGCATTCTCAGACTTTTAATGACACAATTATTTCAATTAATATTTTCATACTGATAAAAAAACAGGATTAAAATATTTTGAGTGTCTTTTACACTTTTTTAATATTTCTAAACAGCTTTTATATATTTTATTCAGGATATGAAAGATGTATGATCTGTTTGTATACACTTAGTGTAATTTTAATTACTGCTCTTCTATGAATCTTCTACTATTGTGTTAATCTCCTTAGTCATATGATATATAAATTTTTATGTAGGATACACATATACATGTGCATGCCATATATCTAGTAACTAGAAGTATTTCTACTTGCTGTAACACTATGTTTCTTTCCGTAATTGTTTTCTAGAAAGGTAAAAAGCCATTTCTTCTGGCCTCTGAAAAAGGCCATGTTGACATGATAAAAAAATTGATTGCTCTGAAGCTATTTACATCTGAAAAAGATGAGGTAAATGTTTCTTTTCCACAGAAGTCCAACTACAAATGTGCTTATGAAAAATTATTTTGTTTCACTGTGATTATTATACAATCAAATATCTGAGTGTGCTGCACAGAAGTTACAGTGAAATAAGGGACCAACAAACATATGATGATTTTTAGTGATAAAGGGAAGGCAGTGGGATGATTGGCAGGAGACTTTTCCGTACACATTCATAATTTATGCAAAGCAAGATTAGCATATGCTGTCTGCTGAGAGAAGTGGGGAAGCCTGGTGATAAAGGTGTCAGCCTCTTCTGGGAGATCGTATTTCTCAGTATTTCACTCTGTCTGTGTCTGTGTGTGACTATGTGATCAATTTTTCAAAGGTGTTTAAAAGTTTCAGGATGAAAATAAACACCTATAAATTCTTTTTCAGCAGTACCTTAGCACTTCAATCTGATTGAGTTTGCTTTGACACTATATTTTAAGGTATCTTCATAATTTTCAAAGTCGGCGCTTAATTTTTTTCCTTGCTTTACTATTTCTAGAATAAGCAAGTTAGTATTTCTCTGCATCTGAGGCATTGTAAGACAAATACAGTAAAAATTGTGAATATATCAGATGCTGCATTTACAGAACCACATAAGTAAGCACTCAGGAAGTGATGTTGGATTTTTTGGTTTTCTGGTAATAGTTTAAAAGCTGCAGTGCCACCCAGAGCTCTGCTGTACTAAGCAGTTTATCAAGAGAGGTTGACAGGTGGTGTTGTCCCAGATATCTCGCTGGTTAAAGGTGTTGACAGCACCAGGAGGTAAATGCTGTGTCCTGCAAATTAGGTAAGAAGCCAGGACAGAGACTCATCTCCTGGGTCACCAAACCAAATCACACTCTAACCATCAATGGTAAAAAGGATTCCCACATCTTCCCACTCAATGCTGTGAATGAAAAACTGTTCTGGACTCTCATTTTTCTGAGAGTTAGCATTCTTCTGAATTTTTTCGCCATTTTTATACTATTTTGTATGCTTGCATTTTCTTTTAGTTCAAAAGCTGCTGCTCTGCCTGAAGTTGTTAGTTGCTTTTTTTTGCTTGGTGGTGTGGTGTTTTAGTTTTGGTTTTGTTTCTGTTTTGTGTTTCTTAACTTCCTGGAAAGAAATTGCACTGATGGTGGCAGAGATCAAAGATTGTGATGTTGACATCAAAGCCATGACAAATTTCTATGCTGTGACCCAGGCTTTTTTACTCTTTAAATCAATGGTCTTGGGGGCTAAGTGAAGTACCCACCCTTGTGGGAACCAGTACCTGAAGTTTTCTTCTGGTTCATTTATTTGGAGTTAGAATTTCGGCTCTTTTTTCCGGTATACCCTGAAGTTTTCAGACAACCAGCTAGACCAGACTACATCAGGATTAGATTGAATCTTGGTGCATGCTGTGTGCAGTTGCCTCCCTCTCCTAGTATGTAGGAAAGACTTGTATGTAAAAGTCCAAAGACATTTGTTGGTTTTAGTTAATGTCTTTATTCTGGATTTTAAAATATATTATTTAATATTTTAATTTCAAGGAGGGAAACACAGCATTGCATTTAGCAGCCAAAAATGGTCACAGTGAAGTTGTAGAAATTCTGCTTGAACAATGGGAGGAAATAAATGACCTCAATCAGGTAAGTACATCTAAGCTATTGAAAGAAATAAAGTTAGAAATTTGAAAATTTTTCTAAAAATTCAAATTTGAAAGGAAGAGATGTGGCACTGAGGAGGCTTCTTGCTGGTTTCCTAGTAACTTTGCATCCTGTTTCCTTGTTCCTTGTCCAATAAATTAACCTCCCTAAAGTATCTCTCCTTCAGTGCCTTCCTCTGTGCTCTATCCCTTACACACATCCTCCCCTGCATTTGGCAATCTGTTGCATAACTACTGGCAGAGGAGAACAGAGGAAGGCCTTGACCTCCTTGCTTTCTGTCATCCAGCATTTTTAGCCTTGTGATCCCATTCCTTTTAACATCTCACTTTTAAGCACTTCTGGTGCTTTTTATTATTATTCATTGAGCCAGTTGGATTTGCATACGAAGCACATTCCATCACAGGCACCTCAGCAGAGGTAATTTGTATCTTGTCCATCTGTCCTCAGTTGCACAAAAGTGGCTGCAGACATTTTCCTGGTTTAGTGTTGGTGAGCTCAGCCAGCATATTCATCAATTGTGTATTAGCTGGGAAGATTATACCCCTGAGTTAATGCACTCTTCAGTTTATCTTAAAGCTTAAACAAGGAGTGGAGGAAGGAAATGCACACTAACTGCTCCTCTCAGCATTCTTGCTTTGTAAAGGGTTTGTGTCTCTTTCTTCTATGGGGCAGCTGAAACAACCTGGGCAAGGTAATTTCCTTTGTTGAGGGCTGGAATGCCCACTGTGGGAACCTGCCATGTGGCTGATCATTTGTTCTGCTGGGCCAGGGGGCAAAATGAGTAACTCCTACCCAAGGCCCTCGTCTTGGTTTGTCAGTGACAGACTGATGAGTTGAGAAGTTCCCTCTTATCCAACTTGGCTGCTCTTTTCAGCTGTGCCTGTTGTAAAGCTCATGAGCCTCTTTGAAATGTGGAGCCCTCCTGTTTCCAAGGCTTGTCTAGGAATGTTGCTGCTGCACACAGAGCTTGTGCTGCTTGTGCCCCTGTCTTGGCATGGCTAATGGTGTGACCTTCCCATCCAGATGGAGATGCTGTGATCCGCGTATGAACAGATCTCTCTTCCCATAGCATGAGCAAAGTACTGACATGTATTGTTTACCAGAATAACATCAAGATTTTAAGCAAAGAAAAATTAGGATTTATTGATTCTTTTGTGATTGTTGAAACACCAGAGTAACTTTCATTAAACCTTTGTGTATTTTAGATGTTAAGCAGGAGTTAGATAATTGTGTAGTTGATGTATCCCTTTTTATAGACTTGTGTGGAGACGTGGAGACTCCTTCATTGTGAAAAGATTTGAAATAAATATGAAACAGGGTTACTTCTGCCTAAAGTTCTCCTTATAGCTAGCACTTGGGGTTGTGAATTTGTCAGAAATCCATGACATTGCACTGACAGAAATTGGAATTACTGTTCATACTAGCATAATAGTGATGTTTCCTGGTGTTGAATGGCAACAATAGTGGTGTTTCCTGCCCACCAAAAAGAGCATGATTAATATTTTTAGAATAATTTTCTGTATTGTAAACTTTGCTATACATCTGTCCAGATAAACATCATCTTTCACTTAACTGCTGGTGAGTAGCCGTGTCACTCAAGAGTTGGATGGTTCTGATGGAGCCTACTGGGGGTGTTTTGTGTCTTAGTGTTGTAGTCACATCTCTTAAATTGGAACAGATATTTTGTCTCTTTTGGTCTAGAATGGAGAAACTCCATTTTACTTGGCTGTTGAGGGAGGTCATGAAAAATGTGCTGAACTCTTACTGGAGGCAGGGAGTGACATCAATGTTTCAACTCAGGTATGTACACAGCATCCCTCCTAGTGGGGCATACTGGACTGTGAAAAAGACCTTAATAGCAAAGGATATTTGCTCTGGGTTTTTTTTGGTGGGTTTTTTTTTGTTTTGTTTTGTTTTTTTTTTTTAATGAAACCAGTTTAAAAATAGAATGGGGAATGTAGAGGGTGCTAACAGAATAAAACCAGTGTGGATGTAAAATAACATTAGCTTTATTTGATGGAATATTGTGGTGGAGCTTTTCATTTCCTGTATGCCCACTAGTACAACATGTGACTAGAAAATGTGACCAACAAGGATAACTGAAAATCCTCCTTTTTGGCAGTGTATGTGACTGATCTGATGACAAACTTGTTCTCTACATGTGATTCCTGAACAGCAGTCCAACTCATATCTGCTGAATGGCTTGGCTAGCCTGCTGCAAGAAGTTTATGATTCCAGCAGAATGAGAACTTGTTTGTTTAAGCAGAACTATTTTGTAAAAATTAATTTTTAAAATTTATTTTGTATTAATTAATTTTTCTATTGATTTATTAACTGTCCTATGGATTTGCTGGTTGATATGACCATACTTGCTTGGTAAGGGTCTAACACACTAACAGAATAGGAGATATGTTGGCATTGTTGTTGTCCATGGCACAGTATAGACGATGATGCTGATCTGTCTCTTTTAAGAGAAGTTGAATGGGGCCATAGGATATATGTGTTCTTTAGTATGTTTGTTGTGATATAGTAAAATTGGGAATTTCCTTCACTGTTGACAAAAACATCATGCCAGCTGCTGATGTGCTTCATTTTGTATCATTTTGTCAAAAAGTTTTATTGGTGGAGGGGATACTAAGACAAATTTAAATGCAAGATTTCCCGATATTTATACCTCTCTTTAATACTGTATTTTTCCACCAAGAAAGTGTAATTTTTCTGTCTATCAAATTCCTTTCAGAACAATAGCAGTGCTTTGCAGGTTGCAATTCAGAATGGACATCTATCCTTGGTTACTTTTCTTATTGATAAGAATATTGACCTGGTTCCTAAACCTGAGGTGAGTGTTTATCAGTATAACTCCTTTGCTGCTCCTCAGCCTGTCCTGTCTTTCCAGGGGAATTCAGATTCAATCTCAATCTGAATGAGATTGAATAGTTCCTTGAATTTTTTCCCAAACACACTATTATTTGGTTTCTAGATGTTGGTTTAGCCACACACACAGACCAGTAGAGGCAAGATCCAGTTGCCAGCCCAGTGAGGCTGGAGCAGCGGGAGTAGGCATGGCCAGGCTGCACCAAGGGCCAGGCATTTGGAGAAGGAGAGCCAAGTGCCCTGCTTGAACTTAGCAGTAGTAATGACATGGGCAAAGAGTCAACATGATTTTGAATAAAGATAACTAAAATGTAAATAAACACTTCAGTGCTTTCACCCTCTGCAGGTAAATGCACCCTCAGTGCCTTCAAAATCTGCATGCCAACATTCTTTGTGATTTAAAAAGAAAGAGGTATTTATATTACCTAAATGCTCCCTCAGATTAGATATTACAGATATTTGAGATTTTCTATGAGTAGGAAATTATTTTCCATTTCTGCAGTACAGGATGAAAATAGAATCGGGGCTTCATGACTTACACCATGATCACTGGCCTCTTGCAGAAAGCTATCAAGGAATAACAATTTATGTTGTGCTTGAAATGATTTAAAGGTCAGGCAGTTGTGCTGCTTGTTCTCCTTAGCTTTCTGCAGCAGAAGCAACTCAAAAAATTTTTGAGTTCCAAAAATTTCCAAAAAAATTACAAATTTCAAAAAAGTTTCCAAATTTCAAAAAAAGTACATTTTGCAAATTCCATCATAATGTTGCATAAGAGCTTGCTTTATTTTTCTGTAGCTCGGAAGAAATGGCTGTGTTTTATAAGAACACTGAACTGGTGCCTGGTACCATAAATGGTACTGGTATGGAATTATTTTTTAGTTGTATTTCACAAGAAACTGATCCATCACAGGTTCGATATACAAAGTGATCTTACCAACCTAATGTGGATTTTGACTGGTCTTGATTCTATGCCCTGGTTATTTTATTACATAATCACTCAAATAAAACCTCTGTCTTACTAATTTTAATTTGTCATGTTTTATAAATATGACAGTAAGTGACTTTAGTATGAAGAGCATTTCCAGCAGCAACACATGACAAGGGTTTGTTCCTGGAAAGAAGATTTCGACATCAGTTTACCAAATACAGAATGAGTCTGTCTCTAAGCCATTCAACAAAGGGCAAATCCCCTTCTCTGAGGAAGCAGGAACATTACCCTGATCTCTCTGCTGTCAGGATAGCAGCACATCCCAGGCAGGAACACTTAGGAGGAGTGCCTTGCTGCATTCCTAGGTGGTGGCACACTGATGCACACCCCATGCACTCAGCATTTCCAGTCTTCTCAGCTGTATTTGAATACACACTTCCAGGTGGGAGCAGGCTACCACCTCTGGTGTAACTCCACACATCCAGGTGTGTTTTCTGCAGTGTTCAGCCTCTGCTAGAGCATGTCACCTTTGCAAGTGGTGGGCTTCAATTAGAACCTCTTTGTTGTTTGCCTGAGCTTGTAACAATATTCCTAAATATAACATTTTGTTATTTTCCCTCCACAGCAGAAGAATTCCCCTCTCCATTTAGCAGTCCTCAGTAATAATCTACTGGTAGTAAAAAGCCTTTTGGATGCCAATCACGACATAAACTCCTTAAATCACGTAAGAAAAGCTGGGAATTTACACAGCTTTATTGGTAAAGGGGAGATTACATGGATTTTGCTTGAATTTTTTTTCCTTATGAGAACAGGGTACAAAAAATAGGAAGGAAGAGGCAGTTCCCTCCTAATCGTTTTGTGTGTGTACATATGTATTAGTCACTGGTACATGCTGTGCTAATATTGTTTGAGCAAGATAAGGATAGCACAATGCTGTATACTCAGAAAATGATTGGGTAATGTATTGTTCAAGTCTTATGGTTCATGTAATAAATGACAGAAATGTCTAATGGTATTGGCTTCAGAGGGAAGCCAGTGCAGAATGTCATTTGGCAGGAAAGAAGTTAATTTTTCCTTAAAGCAACCCACCAGGTCCAGTGTTTTAGATCTGTGACCAAAACAGGGCTGTTAAGACAGCGCTGTTAAAGCTGTTGCTGAACAATGCTTGCACAGCACCAAGGCCTTCTCTGTTTCACACTCTGCCTCCACCTTAATCAACTGGGGTGCTCAGGGAGCTGGGAGGGGGCAGAGCTGAGCAGAGCTGAGCAACACAGCAACACCAAATGACAAGGTCACACGTCTCTGTGATGCAATCAGTGAGCAGCTGTTAACTGAAAGGATGCTGCTTTGAGCCCATCCACAGACAGCTACACCAGGATTCGTCTACCCTGCTTGGTGTCAGTGGTCTTTGGAGGCCTGGTTAGTTGTTGGCCAGTTCACTGTAGATCAGATCAGTTCACTGTAGATCATATACACCACTGATGTGTACCACAATTACTTTGGTGCTGTCATGCTTGATGCCTTCTTTGCTGTACAAAACCTCCTGTGATTGTTAATGTCCATTTCTGCATTTTACTATGCTGCGTATCACTTTGTGTTGCTTTGCCTGGTAGAGTGGTGATAGAAGCACTGGCTTGTGCCTGATCTGGTGTTTTTGGGCCTTACAGTGCCATTGAAGTGTACTCAGGTGACCTTCTCATGGAGAAAATCAACAGTTGCACCTTTTCATTTCCCTCCTTGGAGAGGCACTTTGTTGAGAGAGGAAAGAATGGCATTCTTCTTCTCCCTCAGGACAGGTCTCTCCCACCTGCTTGTAACACTACTCAGTTCCTTGAATTTCCTCGCATAATCACACTTTTTATACTATTGTATGGCTTCGATTATTGTGAGTAACAATTAACAACTAATTGGGAATGCCACACAGGGATTTGCCCAGAGGCAGTCAATTCTCAGGATCATCATGTGTGAAAGGAATTGGACATGTGCCTGAGGCTCTTACTGCTTCCCAGTGTTTGGGATTTCATGCCTTGGCAGGAATGTAGTCCCAAGTAATTCATACACCATCTGAAGGAGGGGAGCCTTGCCTGCCCTGATGAAGCCCAGGGATTTCCAATGCTGTGTTGGGTCTGGCCCTTGCCTACAGAGCTGCCATCCACTGCCCTGGAAAGAGAACAAGGGTTTCCTGATCAAGGAGCATGCAAAGGGACTGAGAAGCTCTGAAGCCACCATAAATGAAAATTCCCTTAGTTGGAGGTGTCACACCTTTGCTTAACCAGAGACCCAGCCCTCAAATATAATGATTGTGCCTGAACTCAAGGAGAGATGATAGAAGTAGATGTTGATTTCCTTAGAAAGAGAAACAGCAGCTCCTGCTGAGGGGCAAAAGGGGGAAGATTCAAAATAGGCAACCTGGCCTGTAGCAGGACAGGAAAGGGAAAATACAAGAATGACAACAGAAGCAAAACTACCTGGTGTCCATCTCTGAATGACCTCTTAGGTAGGCAGCAAGATAAACACATGGCTACCTGGCTGTTCCAGTGTTGGGAAGGTAGGGAAGCTCAGGGAGTCCACCTCTAGGGACTAAGGGATTGACAAAGTGATCATAACAGAAGAAGTCACTCCCATGTCTCTGGAGATGGCTCTTACTGAGCATGAATGCAAAGTGTCTCCTCAGAGAAGATACTGCAAACCAGCAAGGCAAGTAAACAAATACCAGAAGGTATCCAATATCTCTGAGGAAGTGGTAGCAGAGTGGACTACAGTGACCTGACAACAACTAGGTCTCCATCTAGGAGATGTCCTATGATGTCCTCCATCAGAGGACATCCAGTGCCTATGGTCCATATGGCAGAAGATTGTACAGAGCTCACATACACTGGCTCCTGGCCATCAGAGACTCCATGGCCCAGCTGTGTACACACAGGCCTGCCACCTGTGGCACTTCAAGGAGAATCCCTCTTTCCCCTCCCCATCAGCCCTACATCTCAGCCATCCATCTCAGTGGAAAGACTGTCTCAGCAGACCTGTCGAGTCCCATTTGGGGCACTGTGGCTCACTGCTGGGGAAATGCAGCCTGGTCTCCCTCATGACATGCAGAGGTGCTCCCCACAATAGCAACAAGGATGAGTCTCGAGAAATCTGTGGTTCACCTCTTCCCATTGTTCATTTTATTGCTAAAGATTAATTCATACATATTTTTTGTGGAAGACAGAGGCTGTCATTTGTGGGTGGAGTAAAGTATAAGGACAAGACTTTCTGGTCACATAAAACAGAGAATTTTTTACATTTCTTCAACAGATCTTTTGGAAATATTTTACACTCTGTCTTTAGCATCCTGGAAATTGCCTACAGTAGGTACTTATGTATCCCTAAATTTCTGCAGGAAAGAAAGTAGGGTGTATGAATAAAAAAAACCCCTTTTTATTTATGGGAATAAAAAAGTAAGGTGAATACATGAAATTTTGTGATCATAATGTAAACTGTAAAATTAACTTAATGAGACTTTTAATGTGGAACCCTGAGCCTGGTGTTTCTTAGTGTGCAAACTATAATTAAGATATAAAGGCCAAAGAAGTTCTCTAACCAGACTTACAGAATGTAAACTTGCAATGTCGGAGAAGCACAGGCACAAAACATTCATCTTAGAAGGGTAATGTGTCCCAAGAAACATACTAAGGAACATTCCGATATATGCAGGGCTTCCACAATTACTCCATTATTTGCTGCTGCATTTCACCCACAGATGTCTGGATTTTCTTACTCTAATTTCTGTAAAAAATAAATGAATACATATTTGGGTATATGTAGCTATGTAGAGACTATACAACCCTCCTTTCAGACTCAAAGATTTACTTGAAGGTGAATGCCATTTTAGCTGTATTTCTTGTTAATGGTTTGGCCTTGTTTAATGATTTTGTTTTGGGTTTTTTTGTATGTATGTTGTTTAAGGTCCACTGAACCCATTATGGAGCAGGTAGACTTCTGCTGTGCATCATGATTTTGTGGTAGGGCCAACTAAAAAGTTCCATTGTGGATGTGGCGTAATGTACTGTTGAAAACTGTGGATATCCAGTTGTCTTGGCATGAATTTCAGCAGGGAAAAGGTTACTTGAGAGAATAATATGGGTGTGGATTGCCAGACACATGAAGCCCTCTGTCCAAAGCATCTTGCTTCAAGAGGGAAGAGAGAGACTGAGCTTGTTAGCTTACAGTACATTAGAGGGGCATAACAGCGACCTTTTCCTGAGCCAGCTGGAACTTCTGCCTGGTTTTCCTGCAGAGATGCCATATGCTGTCTTGTCTGCCTGATACAAAACTGGCAGATCACACAGAAGTTAAATGATTTCCCTCTGTTCGGAAGTTAAATGATTTCCCTCTGTTCAGTATTTTCTCACCAAGGTCACCTCTTGTTGTGAATCTGTTTTAGATTCAGCCTGTGAGCATGCTGCTTCTAAGTTTGACTCCATGCATTTATTTGGTGTCTTCAATTCCAGAGGCAGGAAACCCCTCTACATCTGGCAGCTGATCTTGGCAATGTGGAGTTGGTGGAAGTGCTGCTGAAGTCAGGCTGCAATCTCAAGACCATGGATAAGGTAAATTGCATTCCTCACACATGTAAGGATTACATGATTTTTTGTTCTATAATCTTCCTTACAGAGATGCATAAAGCACATGTTGTCGGTTGTGTTTGCTAAGTAAAGCTAACTACAAAGGAAGTCTACTTTTAATATTGTTATAACTCAGAGATCTGATGGTTTTGGTGAAGAGCTGTAAAGCTCCCAAATTCTGTGGTTTGAAGGATAAACACTGCTTCCAGAAACCTTTCAAGGAAAATATGGTCTAGGCTTGCAGAGGGGCAAATGGCCTGTGGCTCCTTGTAACTGTGCTTCTGCAGCTGGGCCCAGTGCCAGGAGAAACATAGCTTTACCAGGGGCAGCGATGGAGAGTTTGCCCTTTAGCACTCCAGGTCATCTGAGAATCATGGTGACATTCCAGATCCATTCAGATGGGTACTTAAACCCTGAGATGATGTTCTGCCTGAAAGATAGAAACAAAAATGGTAATGGCTGGAAGAAGTACCAAAGAAAAGTTGCTGGAGAAGTGCTTTTGAAAGGACAGAGTACCAAACCCAGTATTTAAATATTTTAAATAAATCACTGCAAGATTAAGTGTTCCCTTTTACACTGTTACCGCTTTTCTTAAAATTCTCTACGACTGAGTTGAAGGATTTGATGTTTATTATGAGAAAAATCTTGCCCTTTTGTAACCTGAAAAAGTAGCTTCCCTGCAGAAAAGTGTCCTGATGAGAAATGAATCTTTATGGATTAGAATTGTCTTGTTTTGCCCTGGGCTGATACGAGGCCTGGGGCTTTGTGTGGGGGTTGCATGGTTGGTATGTTTTGGGATGCTGAGGTAAGGTGCTGCATTGTGGTTAAGCCTTTCCATTTAGAATCATGCCTACACTTGCCAAAGGGCTGCAGTTCTTGTAGGGATCAATCCAGAATGAAATCTTGTCCACTTTCAACAGCACCTTAGCCATTGGGAATTTTTTTCAACGTATTTGTATTCCAAAGGCAGACACAAAAATTACTTATTGCCTACGACCTTTAGCACCTGCAAGACTTTGAGCAAGGCAGCGCTCTTGTATTACAGCAACACTGTTAGAGGTTGTTGTGAGAATTTGGCTCTGAGCCACTACAAGTTCTGGTACAAGTCACCTTTCTGGATTCTGTTTCATTTCTTGGAGTAGCTTTTTCCTTGCCTGTTTGCTGGATGACCCCTGAGACCATGCCACTGCTGGGAACATATGCAAGTACAGTGCCCTTTGAACTGAATTGGTGCTGAGATGCCAAAAATGTTACTGTGCTTTCTGAACAGTAGTCAGGAAGATGGGGAGCCTGCTTTGATTGCACAGTATTTTTCTGGCCTCCGCGCCCTGGCAGCAGTACTCATTCTCCAGAGAATGCCATGCATCTGCTCCTGTCAGAGGTCAGGAAATGCACTCTGTCTTTGGTTGTGAGGGCAGAGAGCTCCCCATGTGCAGTGCTGTGCTGCATGTGCGTGCAGGATGCCAGCAGTGTCCACACCAGCACAGGGGTGCAGAAATACCCCCCTTATCCACTGCCTCCCTCTGTGAAATGCAAAGCACCTCTCCAGAGCTAAGCCCAAGGAGTTCTTGTGGTCTTTGGACTCTTCACATATAAAATATGCCTATGCCTAAAAGATTTAATGAAATGTATGTTCATTGGCTTCCAATGTGATGCTCTTCTAAAAACAGGTTAATTAGAATGATCTTGAGCACCACCAGGAGCTAGAACTCAAAAGGTGCATATTAGGGAACTTTAATCTATGTGGGGAACTGAAATAACTTATAATTTAATTAATGAACCTCCTAATTAAGGGATTGGCTTCTTTTAGATCTATTTTTCTAGAAATGCCTAGCACTTGTTATGTGGAGATTAATCATAATATTTAAATCCCAGGCAGTTGCACTCAGTGCAGATCTGCTGAAAATAGACAATTCCAGAGAAATCCCTTTAGAGCCACCGTGATGTCTGCATCACAGTGAAGTGCTGATAGGAGAGATGGGTTCAGGTAGACTGAGCAAACCTCTGCAGCTGGTGTTGCAGCAATGGCTTTGAATAACTGTGACTCCTTCTATACCCATGAAGCATCAGCCTGCAGTTGTGCTCCTTCCAGCTCTAATAAGAAAGTAATTTTCTTTTTATTCTGTGAGTCACCTTCTCTTACCATCTAAAACAAGGGACAGATTTGCCCTTTAAGCTGGATATTTCCAACTTTGCCAGCCTATCCATCTGAAATGCCAGTTTAACCATAGCATGGGAATCAGCTGTATTTGTGGTAGTTTGAATGTGGATGCAGTGACTGGAGCGTGCAAGCCGGTATGAAGTATGCAGGTCTGAGTGCAGGTTTCTGAAAGCAGCAGTGCCTCACCAGAATTTTTACTGGGGTGTTTAGTGTGTGAGAAAACTGACCACCTCTGGGCTGAGGTGATAAAGCTTATGCAGAGCATAGGGCTTTGATTGTAGCTACCCAAAAGCCATAAAAAAGGGATGGGGTCTGTAAACAGTCCCTGTGTTTTTCTTCTATGACACACTTACCCAAGATTATGTTCTGACTCACTGTCCTGCTTTCAGCATGGGAAAACTGCACTAGCCACAGCATCAAGGAGCCATCATGCCCTCATTGTAGATATGATCATTAAAGCAGAAAGGTATTTTGCCATGAAACAGGTAAGAGGCACCTTTCATTAAACACAATATACCTAAGCTAAGGGAAAAGCCAGTTCTGATTTTGAGGTGTCTTTCAGCTGAGGTGGTTCCTTTTGGCAGGCAGTAAGACTGGCCTTGATAAACAAAAGTTAGGATTGGGAATGGGAAAGTCTGTAGCCCATCCAGGCTTTATTGCTGACTAGCTGTAAAACTGTAAGCAGATCTTAGCACTTTCCTGCCTTGTGCTCTACACATAAAGGGATGGAGAGAGATTCTAGGCCAAATCCAAACTGTGCCATCAGTACCATGGCTGGGATATCATGGATCCATGTTGATTTCTGGATCCTTTGGTACAGTAAAATCTATGCTTGAAAAATAGCAGAGTGGAGATGTCTGTGATTCCTTTGCTAGCAAGAGCTCAGCTACTTCAACAGAAGCTCCCTCCTTTCCCTTGTGTGTTAATTATAAGATTAAATCAATGAGAAGGAAAAGAATTTCACAACAAGTGTGAATGACATGGCTTAGGTTGTCTGAACTTCTCACCTTCTTTCCCTAGTTGTTAATTAAATGAACACTGCATAGTGATGGGCTTCTCTAAAGGGCTACAAGTAACTGCCATATCAATTTGTGATTTCATTCTCACTCCTGCTTCCTGCTGAGTTAGCCAAGTGTATAAGCATACTGATCCTGTCCCAGAGCAGATACAGGGATTAGCTGGTCTTACCACCCCACTCCTGCCCTGAATGGCCAGATCCATGACACTAATGTTACAGGGCTGGTAAATCACAGATCTAGATTCATTACTGCAAAAAAAGCCTCCATGAACACTCTGTATTGTGCATTTGATTTGCACCAGTTCAGCTGGAATTGTCAGGTACATTAATTGTTTCTTTCGGTCTAAAGAGAAATTAGAAGTAGTCTGTTGCCACAGAAGACATGACAAGTCTGACAGCAGTAAGCCCATAATATTCTCAACCTTTTAGCATTGTTCACTGAATTTTCTGAAGAGAAGAAAAGGTGTTAAGCAGATGCTTTTCTGCAGAAGCACCAGTGATGTTGGGAAATACAAATGTAAGTGTTTGTATCCTGTTGCCTGAAGCTGAGAACACAGCCTTTGGAACAGCTTAAATCTTATGGCTATGGAATGTGATGCTGGTGGAGTTACCATACTGGAACTACGGCATTTAGAACCATTATTTTAAGGACTGCATTTTTGTTACATTCAGCTGACTTGTCATTTGTGACAAAGCGTTAGTTACAAAAGGAAGTGTCATGTAGCTGAGAGGAAGGGCACATGATACTAAAGTGTGACTGTCATCTCTCTGTTTGCCCTTTTCTCTATTTATCACTTCTACACAACCCTTCCCAGTCGTTGTCTAGGCTGGGTTTAACTGGATTTGAGGGCAGCTGTTACTATTCCACCTTGCTGTTGCCTCAAAACACCCTTAGCAGCAAAGGGAAGCTGTGCCGCTGCAAAGGGGTTTTCTTTGTTTGCTTGAGATTTTTTTCCTGTGGCTTTTTTTTTTTTAAATTAAACATCATAAGCAAATGATCTAACCAGAGAGACCCTGAAGCTGTCCTGTAGAATGTCCTAAACTTTACCTTGCATATGTTAAGAAGCATGAAATAAAGTCTGCATCAGATGAATGGAACCAAAAATACATGACAATGCTTGGTTACTGAACGGTGACTTTTTTTCTCTGTAAGTCTCTTGTGAGGTTAGGAAATAACCCTGCTGTAGTTTTCTGAATTTAATTTGGAATGAAGCATTTTATGCTTAGTATTTCCATTTGCCATTTCCTTTTTTGCTTAGTATCTGCTTTGTCATCCTCTATCAAATTCATAAAGAATTTTTCCCCTTGAAGATTTACTTGAAATGGGACTAGTACATAAACGTAATGAAATACAGAAATAGCTGGAGCATACCTACCTAGGAATGTTCCTGGACACAGCTTAGCTAGGACTGAAATCACTGATTGACGTGGTTTTTGCCCAAAAGGTGCCCAAACAAGAGGTAACTCCATCACTCCTGTTCCAGGTGAGCCATGCATACAGTAAGAGCATCACTTTTAATTGAGAGGGTAAAATCCATGTGGTTTTGATTTCTGTCTGATTTTACTTTTGCAGGAATGAAACTAGATCCATGCTCAACACACAGGTGCACATTGGTGTTTAGGAGTCCCTGTGATAAACCTAATGGCTGATGGTACCAGCAAAGGATCTGGAAGTCCACACAGCAGCCCAGTGAAGCTGACAGGGCAGAGGCAGGAACAGGTTGAGAGGCACTGTGCCCATGGTGCCTACCCTCTCCCCAGGGAAAGATTAGTGCTTTGAGAAGCAAGAGGAAAATTTAAGAAGTGTGCCTGAAACCCAGCTGTGTTCTAAACATGACATAGACAGAACCAATCAACACAGCACTGCTGACACAACAGTTGCTGTTACTTTGCTTTTGTGTATCAAGTACCAACGGGGCTTATTTGGCAATTAACTTACAAATACATAGCAACAAACACTGAAACTCTTTGTTTCAGTTCTGTTTCTATGAGCAATATAGAGTTCCTTTTCAGGCACAGAGTAAATAATCTGTCAGCAACTACATCTGTACAGGGCCTCACTGAGCAAAGATTCCCAGCTCTGTTACACAATTTATCACCTGCTTTCTTTTCAGACACATCTAGCTCATAGTGGTAATGGGTCAGACTTCAGCGTGTCCTTCAAACAGGATCACAGCATACAGACCAAGCAAATCCGCTCCTCCCTTTGGAATCTAGCATACAACCAGTTAAAGCCCCGTGAATGGAAAAAACTGGCTGTGTTCTGGAAGTTCACAGATGAACAAATTAAAGCTATTGAAGAACAATGGACAGGTAACAATATCTGAATGGCCAGACCATATATAGGATAAAAAAACCCCACAAGGCAGTGTTGCTTTCTAAACTATGTGAGTATCCCATAGTGAAGGGGTACCAGCCTTGTCCCTCGTTCCTGGGAAGCAGTGCTGTAGCAGTACAGCACACTCTGCTCTCCCTCTTGGCCTGAAGGAACCTTCCTCTTTGGAGATCAAAACTAGGAGCCATGAGCATCGTGGAAGATTCTTGGGGGTCATGCTGCAAGTGAGGACTGGGGAACCTCATGACACAGAGCAATTTTGCTCACATTCTGTCTGCACAGCTGCCATTAAACAGGAGTTTCTGGCTTCGGGCCTCTCAAGTGCTGGGGAGACAGTGCTTCTGCAGCACATATTGTACTTGTTGCTACTACTCCAGGGTATATTTCCACAGCTTGGGGAAAAATTAAAGTAAAATTCCATTTTAAGATGTATTAAATCTTGTTTTATCTTATTGCTACTGTGAAGACATAAAAACTAAGATTTTTTTTTAACTTTTGTAAGCTTCACTCTGCATTTTTGTGCTGGATGAGAAATGTAATAAGAGTAAGGGAGTAAGTTTAAAACCTCTTGGAACTTTTAAAGTGCAAAAGCACAAAATACACTCTTTCCAGCATATTGAACAAATATTTTGTGTATCGTATAGGGAAAAAAAGTTACAAGGAACATGGGAACAGAGTGTTGCTCATCTGGTTACACGGTACATTGCTGGCTCATCAGAATCCTGTTAAACATCTGTATGAAGATCTGGTGGAAGCAGGACTTCAGCCTTTAGCTGGTAAGTTGATACAGAGCACATTACAGTGTCCTCTGTGAGAGTGCAGTGCCATGCTGAACTCCCTGCTGGGGCTGGGAGCTGTGGCCAGGGCAGGGGTGGAGGACACTTTCTTCTTGTTGGGACTGCCCTTCCTGAGGGCTGAGGCTGTTTGAGAAAAAGCATTTACGTCAGACTTAAGGTTTCTAAAGGCAGACATGTGCAAACCTTGCTTGCCTCATCTCCTGCACACACAGTTAAATTGTGACTGGCCATCCTTCAGTTAGCCTGAACTTGTGCAAAGCAGAGCACACCAATCAAGTGTTTTCTCTTACTTTACAGAGAAGATCAGAGCTTCAGTTAGCATTGGCATGGACTCCAGAAAATGTATCATTTCATGAGTTCATCAACAAAACATGGCATATATGATGGAATTACATGCCAGAAGGAAAGTGGCTTTCAAATATCTTTTAGGGAAACAAAAAATATATTTTGAAGTTGCACAAATTTTTCCACCCTAGAAGAACTTGCACTCCTGAAGTTGTTACTTTTTTCTCAAATGCTTGCTAAATAGAAATGTAAAACATTTAAGAATGAATGGCTGACTGGTAGCTTATAATTGCTAAGCAAGATTCACCACTTACAATTTCTACATCTGACCTAACACTGATAAAGTAATTCTGTATTGGAAATGCAAATTAAGCTACTTTGTGTTTGATGTGAAATGTAAATAAGAGGTTTTCTACATGAAAAAAATTAAATTTAGTAAGTGAAAGTTATGTGTACAAATCAATTAACACTGGCAAATAACTTGGCATCTGGCCTCATTTGGGATTCAGGTTTTTATAAATTCTTGCTAGGATTATGAAAAATCTTTCTACTGCGTCGTTTGATTTATGTAGTGAAGAAACACAAAAATGTTATGTGTAAACACCACATGTGGCTGCAGAATTTTCTATCATGGCATAACACTGCATACATACCCTCAAAAGAGCATTTGATACTTAATACTTCACACATCTAGCAATTATTTAGTTATTTCTTGTTTATATCTTGAATTAATATTTGCTGACTGTGTTTAAAGGTTTTCTTATTACTGAATACATTTAATATCTGAAAAACTATGTAAATGTCTATTTTAGTGATCTTCTTTATAACATAGCAATAGTTTTATCAGGTAATGGAGGAATTGAATTGCCTTGTCTGTTTGCATATAGCTAGCATTATTTTGTGCTGAATCCTATTGTTTGTACTAAAAAAGTGATCTGATCTTAGCCTGAAGTCTTAGTCCAAACTGTCCTCCTGTTTGCAATCTTCTTTGACTCTGCTGCAGAGTGTCCCAGGAATATGAAGAAGAGACCAGTAAATCATAAAGTTTTGGAATTAGGGACCTAAAGTACAGATGCTTGGATTCATCAAGTTCTGAAACATTAGCTTGCAAAATGAAAATGTTTAAGAATTTGATGGACTGTAGCTCACCTAGCCTAAACTGGACCCTGGCTGTGGAGGATGCCACCCTGCTGTTCTCCATTTATATACACTGTTGCAGGATATAATTAAAGCGCAGGTCAGCTATACTTACATGCATAAGCAAGTAAAATGTTTGTAAGAAAAAAAAAAATCATTTTCTCTTGAACATAGATGTTGGTATCATTGGGATTAAACAAGAGATTCAGACAAAAATGACATTGTATCCTTTATTTAAAAAGTGTGCTAAAGATTCCTTAAATAAAAAGTGTTTTTCTTAATAATAAAAAGTTTAGAGGTAGAACAACAAGCTCAAGCTCTTTTTCCCCTCCTCCAGGTTTTATTATAAAAGCACTTTCACTTTAAAAACCTTCCTTTTTTAGAGAAGGGAAAAAAGATGATATGTACTTTAGGCCTTACTGCATCAAATCTGAAAGGACGGGGAAGTGGTACCTTGATTAAAAAGCCCTACTGGTGAGAAAGATAGTTAGTCAGTCAACAACTTTTATTGACTGAACACTGGTATGAGTTTGGCTCTGAAGCACTCGCCCAGCTTGTCCTGCAGGTCTCGCAAAGGTAGAGCCAGAAGAGTGAAGCACAGTTCGAGGATACTTAGCAGCCGTGGCTTGTGATATGGTTTGCTGAAAAGTAATAAGATACATCAAAACACTTAATGACACAAAAAATTCACATTAAAATAGCTCTAGGCGAGCTGTAGTTTAAAAAGAAAGACCTGCAACCTAACAAACTGAAATACACTTTTCATGAAAGAAAAAAATAAATGGTCATTTAATAGAAAGAGTAAGATTTTTTCCTTTCTTATCTGTAAAACACTTTTTAGAATACAAAGTGCTAAACTTCCAGTTAACTAAGTATTTTAAGCTTTTATCATCTCAGTCTTATTTCAAGGTTGGCTTGTTTTAGTATTTTACCATACTGTTCACAATTTTCCCCTGTAGCGCCAATTTTCCTTTTGAAGTATTTGTTACTTCAAAAGGCAGTCCCTGAAAGATCTTTGAAAATAAAAGGTTTGCAATTTTATCAAGAAGTAATTTTCTGCCTATAAAACTAGCTACCTTAGTGTAATAAACCATATTCATTCTGCTTTTTATGAAGGTAAATTCTCTTCCTTCTCAAATTAACTCAAGACCAACACTTAAGATTTTTAATTGCAGAACTGGTACACAGAATGTTTCTGCAGGCCTGTCACAGTTATTACATTTTTGCAGGTTAGCTTTTGCAAACAGTAGTTCAGGTGCTTTCCTTGTCACACTAGTCACAAAATCTGAATCCAGAAATTGTTCTTAATGAAATAATTACCACACTGAATCTCTAAACTCCTAAGAACATAAAATTTAAACATTAATTTCTGCTTAGGAACCCAAATTCTTGAATTCTTCTGTGTGCAGCAAGCCACATGGCTGTGAGTCACAGGAGGAGATGGGGGCCTTTTCTGCTTTTGGTACTACCGCGATGGTGAGGAGATTGAGGGTGTTTGGGGAGTTGGGAGGAGACAGAGCCAGGACAGGTGACCCAAACTGACCAAAGGGATATTCCAGACCATGTGGCACCAAGCTCAGTGTACAAAGTGGGGGAAAGAAGCAGAAAAGGGAGGGACATTTGTGGTGATGTCATTTGTCTTCCCAAGTAGCCATTTTGCATGATGGGGCCTGGCTCTCCTGTAGATGGGTGAACACCTGCCAGTGCATGGGAAGCACTGAATTAATTCCCTGGTTTGCTTTGCTTGTGTGCACAGCCTTTGCTTTCCCTATTACACTGTCTTTTTCTCAGCCCATGAGTTGTCCTGCTTTCACCCTTCTGATTCTCTTCCCAAACTCTCTGGTGGGGGAGTGATTGAGTGGCTGTGTGGGGCTTGGCTGCTGCCTGGGGTTAAACCATGACATCTCCTCACCAGTGCCTTCTACACAAAGACACAAAGTACTGTTTGCTGTTTTCAACAGGCCTAAAGTCTAATTTGTCTAGCTTTGTCTAATACCTCTTCACAAGGTAATTTTCTTCAAACTATTACCAGATGTGTTGTAATAAAAATACTTTAAGAACATAAATACACAATCTGATTTACCTGAGTGACTGGATGATGCTTCTCAACAATAACTGAACTCATGGGTGGAGCAACTCCCATCACTGCTAAACTCCCAGAAGCTCTGGATTTTTGTCCCATATCAGCTCGGCCTGTGATTCGAGCAGTGATTGTTCGTCCTGCTTTCTGTTGTGCAGATGTTATTACTTTTGGCATGGACTATAAAAAAAATTAAATATTAATTAGTAAAAAAATTCTAAACATAATATTTACAATGCTAGGTGTTTCTGCTCAGTTTTATCTACCACATGCCTAAATGGAACATGTGATGTTGCAGGTAGTCCAATTACATTACACAGGACTGAATTTGCTCCACCTGGCTGCAACCAGGATTACTCCATTTTTTCTACTTGTGCGATAGCATTTCAAGTAAATGACTTCTGTTCTGAGGGAAATAAGACTAATTTGACAAAAATCAAGAAGCATGGATAGTTTAGCTTTGCTGGCTGACTGCATGCTTGAGTGACAGCTGAAGGTACTTCCATCATTGTGGAAAACCTTTCTAGCAATGACAGAGCAGATAACAAAAAAAGCTCCCATGCATACAAAAATGCATCTTTCTCTGACAGCTGATAGCAAACTCTGTCAAATATGGAAAAGAAAGGAGGGCAGTTTAGCGCAAAGCACAGAAAAGGGAATGAGGGAGAAATTTCAAAGTGCAGGATAATGAGACAAGGATATGAGCACTTTCCATGACAAAAGTCAAACACCAATTTTTGCTGTTGCACTATACCTGAGTGCACTCTTCTATTCTTCACTTTCCCACACTGCCCTACCTAAAAACAGAATTTAAAACTGCTCCTAGCATAAATGAGTTTATGTAACATAAATGAGCATTTTCAACCTAGTGTCTTCATACTGCCATATAAACTCTATGGCAGTGTCCTCAATTACATACCTGTGTTGCTCTGAGAAATGCACAAATAACAATACCCAAACTAATATTTGTTATGATTATATCCTAAAAGAAGAAAAAAAGTTAACTTTAGCATGTTACCAGTTTTTGCGTTGATGTCACACCAGATCCTGATGTTGTGCTAGTGATGATAACTGGAGAATCAGAATCTAGCCTGGTCTCAGGAGTGCTTGCATGAGCCAGGTGGCAACAAAACTGAAAAGAAACCAGTTTATACAGAATGAGTACTGCTTTCTAGAAAATACGGTTTTACTCCTTAGATAGCCAGTTTTCTCACCATCGCAATTACCCTTTCAATTGCAATGTCTTCGCAGATATTTTACCTCTAGTGTTACTGTTTATTGTCTAATATAAAATTACTTGTCTAAAATTTATAGAAATGGTGTGAATAACATTTGTCACTATTAGAATGAAAAGTAAGGAGACAGGCATGCACATCATCTCTGTTCTAACCTACTCTCTAGCATGATGCTGTTTTACAGTGGCAAAGTTTTGAGGATGACTCCAGGGCAGGTCCAAACCAACCATGCTACTAGATGATGATCAGGCTAAGTTGGTATGACAGGACAATAAGCTGAGTTCCCTTAATGTCTGTAGGTGTTACCCTCCTAAAAAAGGAGTCTGAAGTCAAGCCAGCTTTTCATGTTTTGAGAATATACTAAATTCAAGTTTATAAAAAAAATGCCTCTTAACAGCTTTTTTTCCAGAGAGAACCTTAGAGAGCAAATTATACTTATTGTAGTGACCTTGTCTTTGTTAGTTTAATGCATTTTCACTAAAATAAAAAAGAGCTGAATGAAAGTACAGCAAGCCACAGCAGCTGTGCCCGATTCACAGTGCAGTCTGAACACATGTGAACTCTCTTCAAAAAAGCGCCAATCAAGGTATTTCTCTTTTGTCACTAGGAAATACAGTTCTGTTCCAGCAACATGCTTACCATGTTTTCCACCTGAACAGCAGCTGCTGGTGGAGGTGGTGGTGAGGGTTGATTATATTGTGAAGGAGGTGGCCTTCCTGCACCAGTGGTTGCATGATCATTTCTCCTGCTTCCTGTATCTATTATTAGAAACACAAAGTAATGGGATAAGCACATAATCTAGCTAACCCTAAGAGGTGGAGATATGGGGGAAGATAAGTTAGAACGAAAATTTTAATATTTCTTTGGGATTTCTGTATAATCTAATAAAAAAGAGCAGGCTGTTCTTTATAGAGGTCGGTAGACAGATATAAACAAACATTCCTGTATTTTGCCCTCTTTTGAGATGCTTATAAATGTTTTTCAAGGGGCTTGTTTCTCTATGTCTCAACATCTCTGTGGCACATGTCACCTACTTGTAGTGCAAAGAACTGAGGTTCATCCTACTGCTTGCCAAAACTAGTATCAGTGTGCAAGTGGTGCTCTTATCCCCAAGAGAGAAAATCCAGTCTAGGTAGTAAAACACAAAGGTCATTTGCTCATTCCAGGAACTAGAGTGACACCATGTGGTAGTTGTGTTTGGTTTTTTAAATTAGCTGAAATAAGAAGGAAAAATAAAAGGAAGGTGCTTCAAATCTGTGCAATACTTGTAGATGTCAAGAGTAAAAGGGTACTAGACTGTGCATTTTGTACATATCCATGTGTGTACACACACTTTAAGCTTAAGCACAGACAGGACAAATGCACAGTTATAGATCAGTAAGATCTGATCTATTTTACTGGAGGAAAACAGTATTAGGACTTTTATAAGCAAAAACTTATGAATTCCTGTGGTGTCAGTGTTCCTTTAAATTCATGAAGAGTTTAAAATAATCTTAATATACTACTAAGTAATTAGGCAGGTAACTTTAACACCATCAACACTGACACTAAATATTATGAAGCCATCAAGTTTGTGACACATGCACACTATTAACAAACACACTGTAATGATATATGATGTGTATTTTATCTGTAGATTTTGTGTATATTAAATGTATATTAAAATAACCAAATAATAAATTTGTAAAGGGGTGAAATTCTGCATTTTATGTCCAGTGACAGTAGGTGGCACTGCAGTGTTCATATACATTTATAATTGCTGACTGGTTCTGGCACATGGAAGTTTTGATGTCCACAGATCAAAAGACTAGAAACAAATCACAATAATCTTCTCTGATGTTTGCAGTCCTCCAGTGTCCTGATCACTGTTCTACCTGATTAAGAATGCAGATCAACAGTTGTTCAACCATATTAAATAATTATGTAACTAACTACATTAAAACCACCATCTGGCTGTAAGCAAAACATAGTATGATGCCTGGGGCAGGAGAGAAGGTGGTACCAGAGGTGGTGGAAGCTGATGATCTGCTCAGGACCGAGGACAAAAGAGTCTGTGAAATGTTATGAAGCCTGATTAAAAAGCATAATAGTGGATACACAAATAAATGAGTTATGGGTACCCTAACATGCAGCACAACAAAATCTTTAGGTGTTGCGCTGGTGTAGAGTATCAGTTCCAGCTTCTTAGGAAAAATCAAGCAAAATTTTGGGTCCATGAAAATAAAGGATTGGTCACAACTATTATAGAGCTCAGTTTTCTTTATTTCCTTACTACTTACTCTCATTTTTATAGGTCTACAGAAACAATGCTTTCACACCAGTCAATAAACCTTCATTATTAGGGAGACCTGGTGTCTGTTGCATGTTTTTTTAAAACAACAGACAAACAAATAAAAGATAATGCTTCAAGATAGAATAATTCTTAATTAATAACACCGTGAAAAACAAAGTACTTGGGAAATGCCCTGTAATTTTATTCCCAAACCCAGTATCTTCAATAAATCATTCATTCTTAACCTTCTACCTATACTGATCCTAAACTTTTACTAGCACACAGCTACACTTTGCTAACGGCATGTTAATTTCTTAAGCAACTGCACAAATACCATTTATAGTTAACAGGCTTAGACAGCTGCTCAGGTTAAGTATCTTCTTACATCCTCTTCAGGTTATTTTCTCTATCTATAATTTTGGTGAAGAATTTCTCTAAAGTAGTTCAGAAACTTCTGTATAAGATTGTTAAATTTAGCAACTGAAGTTACTTGTCTAAGGCTATTAACCACTGCCAGTACAGATAGCTGTTGAGCCACTCATATAGCTGTGGCACTCCTGCTGGCACAGCTATTTTCTCTTTAACCTAAGGCTCCACCAGCACAATTTGGTTCCCACTGCTATGGGTTGTCTCAGTCTGAGAGAGTGATTTCATTGTACCTGTAAGCATGTGCAGCACTTTCCTGTGTAGCTGCACAGGTTTTACAGGTATGCTGCTGATAAAAACAGACTGGTGTTTCCTGTTCTGGCATGGAGTTACATCTAAATACAGAACCCAAGAGATTTGCTTGCCCTTTTTACACTCAAAAGCAGGATTAAGAAAGAAGGGAGAGCTGTCTGGGAAAAGCTGATTCATAGCACACTGAGATTCCAGAGTAAAAAGGAATTTTCAGGATTTTGTCTAAATGCTCCATAACCTCGCATTTTAAGAAGTTTGCCACCTTTGACTTCCTTTCCTGCCTTCAGCTGGAATTTACCACTTTCCCAGCAATGTGAGATGGAGAGAACATGTTCCTTCTTTCAGCTACACCTGTATGAAGTCCAGCCTCAGAGTACTTCTCAAAATATTCAACAGGACATTTTAAAGCAATAAAAGTTAATTAAACTCTGTATTGCCAAAAATTCTCAAATTAAAAAAAAAAAAGAGAAAAGGAACTCCATTAAAACAAACAAACCAAAAATCCCAAACAAATCCAACAAAAATGCACACATGCTACCAGATTAAACCTGCTAGTCATACTAACCAGGATCTGGCCTACTGTCCTTGCTTTGAAACATGGTCATTGCTTCCAGATTCAAAGCACATACACCACGCATAAAGGCCTTCTTCATCGTGTCCTCATACTGATCTCTTTCACTATGCAGTTGCAGAAGCTCAGATCTTGTCAGTTCCAAAGCAGCAGTTAACTACAAAACAGATTAAGGAAACAAGTCTCTCTTACTTCTGAATGCAAACTACAAACATATTAATCAATTAATTTTAAAAATAATTTACTATATTTACAAAGACAGAGGTTTTCACTTGAAAACCTCTGCTTCACCAGAGATTAACAGCTCACTGTAATTTCTTTGTAGTACAGCACAATATTAATAATATAGCATATTAAGGAGAAGACTATTCAAAAGATATAGGACTGTCAGACTCTACCTAAGCAGAAATATATCTTTGCAAGCTTTTGTCTTTTAGAAGTTGGCATCTGGCACAACCCAGATCTCTGCAGATTAAATATGGGTTCATTCAACAGAAGAGCATGTCTTCTCTGACAATGATTTAAGTATAAGGGTAAATTTTCATCACCAGTGTCTCTTCTCTACATACTGTAAAAAACTAAAATACTGAGAAAAGATCAGATCAAGTTGCTACTTACAGTTTTTGTCCTGTTAAGACACATTTGGTAAGCCTGTTCTTAAAATTCTAGGTTTAATTTCTTGCTGAAATACAAACTTCTTGAAAGTGACATTTTAAAACTGATTATTTAGCGTGCACCAATGCACAGGTTGAAAATTTCACCTTAAGCTCTGAAAATTCCTTAACAACTTAATCAGCAAGCTAAAGAAAAATCAAACTTAATTTCAGCCTTTAACAGAATAGCTATTACAGAAAAAAAATATTGTACTCATCATGATCATTCAAAGTAATAATGGTCTTCTATTTGCATTGTCTCCTTCATTAAGACCTCAAAATGCATAGCTCATACTAACAGAATGCTGTTAGAAAACAAATGGCATTCCCATTAGTAGGCAAACAGAGATTTGCCTTATTTCAGGAAGGCACAACTTATTTAATCTCTGTATGCAGATTGGCAACATTTTATATCGGATGCAGGAAAAAAAGGCACGTCTAAAAACATTACAAAGATCTTAAATCCATTCATATCTTCTTGCATACTTGGGAGCTCTGTTCTACTGGAAAATACTCATGTTTGTTAGGTTTGCTGAGAAAGACATCCTTTGGAGGAACAGGGGTTGGGAGTCAAGGAGCAAAAGAAGAAAAAAAAATTGATTTTACCTCTGCAATTTTTGCTTCAAAATCATTGGTTAGCTGAACACATACATCTTCTGCCTTTAACTGACAGGCTCTTGCTACTTTGTCTTTCCATTTTTCTTCACTAACAGAGCGCCATGCAGCCCACACTTTCTTCATCAAAGCTGTCTGGAAATGTTTATCTGCCATTCTAATTGCATATTCCTTAGGAAGTAAATACAAACACATAATAAAAAAGTTCTGGGTTGATAAAAAGCTCAGTATATTACTGTGGATGCTTGTTTTACAGCTTATTACACAGACCACAGTAGGAGCCCCTTAACTGAGTTACAGGTCCTGCAGTGAAGTGTTACACAAGCAGCATCAGCTGCTCAGTGTTGCCTCTGCACATGTGCCAATGCATGTTACTCTCCTCACCATGAGAAACCGTGTTTGTGAGCTCCTAGGCTACACACAACAGTGGTCTTACTCTTAGTTTAATGACACCCAAACAACAACCTCACATACACTGTGTAAACAGACATATGAAGCCATTTGTTGGGTATGTGGCACATTTGGATTCACTGTAGGAATCATATAAAACCTGCAGTCACAAAGACTGCAGGTAGTTATCATAAAACTTACATTTTGAATAAATTTAAACTTCAGGATTGTTTAAAAACTACTTTAAAACAACTCTATTATTCTACTCTATTTCAAAATAGTCAGCAGGCAACAGATTTTTTCCCATTCCAGAGAGTATTCTGACAGCAACATTCCTTTTAGAACTGATCTTTTCAAACTGTTATTTGTCAAACACATCAAAATAGAAACACCATGATTTCTTCAAACTGTAAAAAGAAGTGCAGCAGCTCTGACTCTTTTGAGTTCAGAGGTTTAATTTTCACAGCATTTTGATTTTGTGCACATACCTCTTGTTTGGCTTTAACATGCTGAATCCGCCACAGTGCAAACTTTCTCATCAATGCTACTCTCTCCTTTTGCTTTTCTAATGCTTGAGTCAAGTTAGTAATTACCTGCAAAAATATTCATTAACACTATTTCATTATCTATGATCACCGTAAGATCAAAGATAATGTACTTTATGTCTCACTTATTTTTCACTTAAAGCACTTGCTTTTAACAGATGCTTTCTACTGAAATTTCCCCTTACTCTAATCAAATAAGAAACAAGGATCAAAGTTCAAATGAGAAGTAAAATTCCTGTGGCTTTGACACTCAGATTGTGGTACTTCCATGTTGTAGTTTTAGGAAAAGTTCAACTGAGTTATTTCCTCCTACATTTGGTTGTTTCTGAACTACTTTCTCCTAATTAAATGTTACCACAGCATAACATCAGAAGAATGTCTTATTTCAAACAGACTTTTAATAAATCAGAAACATTTATATTAGAAGTTTGTTTCACTTGTCTGAACAGAATAAACAAGCTAAGTTGTTGCTATAAACCAGAAAAACCTTATTAGAAATTGTTACTCTCTTTAGAAGATCTCATGAAAGATACTATATAAGCTTCAAGCAATTAAAATGTTTGAGAGGCAAGATGTCATACTGGACAGAGACTGCAACCCAGCAATCTCTAAATTTAATGACTACACATGAAGAGCTGAGGTTCCCCAACTAAAAATTAAGCCAGGTATGATGCAAATTTGGTAGACCAAATCTGAATATTACTCCCTACTTCTGCTGAACTTCTTAAGCTAGATTCTGCCATCAGTCATATATGAGCAACTCTAATGGTCAACAGTGGGACTCAGGGGAATAATGCAAAGTTATTTTAACTACTGCATAAACATTGTTGAGAACAAGATTTTATGACAATACATGCTAGCATATGTTAACATTATATTCCATTTGTTACAAGTAATAATTATTGAATATACACTAATTAAATGAATGATAACTAAAATTAAAATAGAAAACAAATTAAATTGATATATTAATTACTTTTGTTGAAAAAGTATCATAAAAATCAATTTTCAATGCTGCATACATACTGCTACACATTAGAAGTCTTAGCCTAAGTCTATTTTTGTTAATCAGCATATTTTTGCAAATAAATTAGATTCTTATTACACATTGTAAATCTTAAATGCTTTACAATGTGTAATAAGAATCTAATACTTGTTTGTGGGGCTGATGGACTCTGGTTTATGTCCATATGAGGATACAGGAGATTTCATAATTATGGAATGATATGCAGAAGCATGGAAGCACTGCCACCTTCCATTCAGGTGGTAGCAATAGTAATTTTCTATTCAAATGTTTGGGGTTTTTTCCTTAGAATCAGAACTTTAAAACTGGCTGAAGAAACAATTTCTTTGGCAGCAGATAATGAAATAGAGCTTTCAAAGTATCACTGAGAATTATGGCACATTAAATATGACTGACATACAATGACAGCCAATAGAATTAGATGTTTGAAAGGTATAGGCTGAAATAGCCATGCACAAGGTACTAGTTACATGGTATAAGACTAATCCAGTTATTGCAATGTTACAACATTTATATTTGCTTGGTCTTTAAGATTAGTGTGTTTTCTAGACGAACATAGAACACTATCTTCATTCACATTTTAACTCTTGTAATGTATGTTTTTTGAAAATTTAAGTAGGAATTAGAAACCCAAACTCTATTAAGTGTTCTCAAGTACTAGGTAATATGTTCAGGGTAGCAGAAAGAAAACTCATTTATGTTGGGTGATTGCAAAACTGCCAAGATTTTATATCCATTTTCACGCTTCTAGTTAATTTTCAAGTTGTTTGCACTGTTGCCAGCAGGAAAGTGTAAACCAGAGACTCCAAATGTCCAATCTTAAGAATATGTACAAATGTCGAATTCCTAAGAATCTTAAAATAGAGGCTCCTCAACATTTAAAACTGAGGAAAACCAATCTAATAATTGAAAATTTAGAGGCTTTTGAAATATAAGAGCTAATAAACTCACCTACACCTGTGTGACTTCTTCATGAAATACATGAGAAACACGACTAGACTCTAGATTTAAGAAACAAACAGTGCAAAACATAACACATATGATGTGCTTTCATTGTTAGTATAGACAACTCTATTAGCAACCATGATTATTTTTCTACTATACAGTCTGAATGTATTATTTACTTCTCTATGTTATTTACTTAAAAAAAAATGCTGTTCAAAGAGATGGACCAAAAAATTTAGTGTAGATATTTTTAAACAGAGAGGAACTGTTAAAATATGAAATTGAGTTACTACCTCATCTTTCCTGCTAATAGAGATTTCATAAGTACGAAGTAACTCTTTCAGGTTTTCCATCTCATTCTGCAGTTGTTTCACTTGTGTGTCATGTTTCTCTTTCTCTTGTCTCATTTGAAGCTTGTGTTGTTGAATCAAATTAAGTTCCCAAGTTTTCAGTTCAGTCAGAATATTGGTCTGAAAAGTTAAAAGGATGACAGTAATGCAATGAGTTTATTTCCTCTCTACAATTTTCATATTAAAACACTTAGCAATTAAGAAGACACAAATATTTGCAGTGATACTTTCATTACACAGGCTGTGTACAGCTGTATTATGAGATAAAATGAGCTATTGAATCATGATATCAGAACATCCCTAATGGAGACTGTTATTCCAAAGTTTTTTGAAAAAAGATATTCTGTGCTACACATGCTTATGTGCAATATGCAACAACAAAAAATACCATTCTCTCAGCAATCACACTGAAACTTCTCCTGCATTAACTCTACAATACAATGATATCTGTGAATGATTTTTAAGGATTCCATACAATATAAATACCTTAAGACTTCCACTCCAGAGATCAACTATATTTTCTATTTGAGTGACTTTTCCATCTGGTGAAGTTAATTCAGTTGTTGTGGTTTTGCTGACTTCTCCTGGACCATGTGTG
This sequence comes from Melozone crissalis, assembly GCF_028551555.1. NCBI lineage: Eukaryota > Metazoa > Chordata > Aves > Passeriformes > Passerellidae > Melozone > Melozone crissalis. The sequence continues at coordinate 49,662,706 of NW_026535783.1, forward strand.
GAAGAAGTTGTTTCTGGAAGAGCAGGTTGTTCCATATCGGCCTGCTTCACTGATGTTGAGACTAAAAATGAAACAAGAAAGTAAGAACTGACACTCTGGAAAGGCTGACTGGTCCACACTTTGGATGGAAGTCAGAAGACAGACAATTGCAAAAAGGAAATAAAATATTTATAACACCAGAAATGTCCTTTACCCACATAAGAAAAACCAATCCAATTCTAATACATGCTTTCTGGACACATATATTTAAGCTGACAATCCAATTGTAACATAAGTAAATTCAAAAGTAGAGCTCCCTTAAAATACAGTACCTTAATACACGTTAATTTGAAAGAGAATGATCACAGCAACCACTAAAAATACAGCCAGAAATACCATCTCTAAGTGAAGGCTTCTTGGCAATTAACATCTCAGGTAAACAATCTACTAACTTCTGCCTTCTTTCTCAATGAGCCTGTAAACACCTGAGGTCTGTGCTGTTCCTTTACAAATTCACAAAGTAGCCTGTGGATATATTTTGATGTTAATACATACCTGCATGCATTTTTCTTAAACCCTTAAATTTGTTCATCTAATTAGCATTCAAGCAATTTGAGAAAGGACATATCTACCATTAATTTATATAATGCCTTATACAACAATTCCTCACTTTAAGGAGCTGTGGTACCACTAAAGCTAGTTTGCATGCATTTGAGCTGATAATAAAGTTAATATTTAAGTAAACTTGGGAAGTAAAATATTGTTTTATATTTAGTTATTCCTTACAGAAAATTTGTTATTAGAGTTGACAACTGAATAAAAGAAAATTAGAAGAGATATTAGCAGATTCCTGCTAATAACAACAAACACAACAACTTCAAAAAAATACTCTCTTTTTTCATAAACAGAAAACCTCCAACATTTTAGTCTTCACTTCTGAAAACAAGTAATGTCTGATGGGTACTATTTTTTGATTCAATCAAGAAGAATTAAGCTTATCTGTCACAAAGCAGTATCTTCAGTGAACATTAGAAAAGTGTGTTTTGAATTTATTTAAGGCAGAGCCTGATGGCTGATATTCTTTTACAGTTATTTTTACTGTTAGGTCTCCTTTCCTAAGGAAATGAGAAGAGCTAATACTCTGCCACAAAACGACTACACTCATGCTCCAAAACAAAAGGGAAACAAGGAAGAACTGAGATGCAGAAGCAGTTACAACTGCTTTTTGATATTTCTCCCAATACACAACCACACATCATAAAATTAACACCAGCTTGAGCTAAAGGAGTGCCATCTAACACACCATTTCTATAGATTAAATGTTCTCCCCTATGGCAAAAGCAAAAGACCATAAAGAGACTATTCCCCGTGACAGAGTAAATTAAAATCAGGCTTTAGCTTTTTGTCATTGTTTCTCCTGAAAATGACAGAAGTATTGCTAAAGTAGTGGCAGAATTTGAATACTTGTTGCTTTTAAAAATGCCCAAAGTACATGACATGCCAGACAGATGATCCAGATTACTTGAAATACATCTAATTTCTGTGATGAAGAATCTGGCTGGCATATGACAATAAAATTATCTGGCACTGTTACCATTGTCAAACATTCACAGTTCTGTCCTTCACCACTTTTCCCCATTCCTGTATGTCACTCCTTCCTTCAGCTGTAACATGAAATGCATGAAGCTTTGTTTTTATTTTTAAACTTCTACTACTTGGTTAGATTACACAGAACAGTTTGTAAGATACCTTAAAAAACCCAACAGAATAAAATGTAACCAATCAAAACAGGATATTAAAATAGGCTAAGAACTGCCACAGTCTGAGAATCACAATATTACTAGTTCATCACTACCTTCCCCCTTAATTCTCCCTAGGAACAGATTATCCTAACACAGCTTTCATTTCTCTCATTTACCATAGGATGTATAATATCTTCACTGAATCCACCAAATGTATCTGTTACATGTTTATAACATCATCTTATGAAATTCATCTTAGCCTTCCAGCATTGCCATAATTTTCTACAGTTGTACACACATTAATTTAATTCTTATTTCTAATGCTCTCCTTCTGTCACCTCTTCTCCCTCCATAGAGTTATATGATGTCACTCAGTTACAGCGCACTAAGGTACCAAGGATACTGGAACCATTTGGATATGATAAGTATAGAAATGCACTTTATTTAATAATCTCCACACCCATTTACTGCAACAAATCTCTAGACAGAGGTAATGAAATTAGCTGTTTATCCAGATGTCTGTTACTACAGTTGAGCTTTTCTGTGTTGTTCTAGTATCTGAGTTTTTCTGCTTTTATTAAGTAAATAAGCTCTGACACTGTTCTCACACATTAGATGCTATTAGTGGCATAAGCTGAGCACAGCAATTTGCTAAAATGTTCTAAGAAGTTTAATGGATATATACTGAGGACTAGAAGGCTTGAAGAGAATGATTTTTTCCACTCTTTGGGTATGAGTCATCATTGCACATCTCTGCAACAAATAATTTACTGTTCCAGTCTTAGTAATTTTCAAATTTAATCAACTAAACTGATAACAAGAACAGGAAATGAAGTTTTATGTTTCAAAGTTTAAAAACATTTGGACATTGAACTGAATTGAATAGTACAGCATGTTTATTCCAATTACTTCTCTTATCTGACTGAAAGCTGTTAGGGAAGATACCATGTATACTTAAATTTTCTGCAACAAATAGAGATTACCAGTAATCAGAGTTCTACCACCATAATGGTAGCATCCAGACCAAAGAATACTTTATAACCAGAACTTCATTTCAGAAGGCATCACATGGCATTGGAAACTCTGTCGGTTCCAATACCATCACATGGAGAAGGGTAAAATACATTGTAAACTTGAGGAGCTCTGCAGAAGGGCAAACTTTCAGATTTTAACTCCATCCTCAACACATTAATTCATTTTGTTTCACAGTTATAGAACACTAACCTATTAATTTATGATTTTGTTATTTAAACACAGTAGCAGCATTAGAGCCAAATGTCAAAAAGCCTGATTTTTAGTATGAACAAGCAAGCAGTGCCAAAAGAATGAAGTTTAACAAAAAAATTAACTATCCTTCAGAAAAAAACCTGGTAAACAATCCCACCTGATCAGCATTAGAGGTAGAGTATTAAGCTTGAATTTAAGCATTAGAGGTATACTATTAAACTTAAAGTTTTCTCATTGTTCATTCAAAGTCACGTTATTACCATCATGAAAAAAAGAAGATATTCTGAGGGCATTAACACTGTGGCCAGCATTACTTCAATACATAATCACCATCAATCAATAGTAGTGATTATATAGAAGAGTTCAAGATTTTGATCAGATCTTCTCCTCAAAGCTGAAATAACCTTTTTACAACTAGATTGTTTCCAGCTCTTTCTCTAGGAGGTATGACCCATCTCTCTAACAGACGAGAAGACACAGTGATATTTTGAACAGCAAACACATATTTTGATAAAGTAGCAAAGCAAAGGAAACTTGTTTATAGCATTTTAATTGATAGAAGCAGGATGAATCTGTGTAAATATTATTCCTGTCTCTTGTGTTCTCTGGGAAGTTCAGAAGCATCTTTTTTACTGTCTTTAATCACTTTTTTCCATTCTGTGAATGGAAACAGATCTGTGAACTGCTGCAGTGTGTGTCACTCTTCCATGGGGTGCAGTCCTGCAAGGACAGGCTGCTCCAGTGTGGGTCCCCCACGGTGTCACAAGTCCTACCAGGAAACCTGCTGCAGCATGGGCTCCTCTCTCCACAGGTCTGCAGCTCCCTGCTCCAGTGTGGGCCTCCCATGAGGTCACAGGCCCCTCTCAGACATCCACCTGCTCCAGCACAGGTCTGTTTCCTCCATGGGCTGCAGGTGCATCCCTGCACCCCCTGACCTCCATGGGCTGCAGAGGCACAGCTGTCTCACCATGGGCTGCAGGGCCTGGAGCACCCCCTGTCCCAGCTTCTCCAGTGACCTTGGTGTGTACAGAGCTGTTCCTCTCACATATTCTCACTCACTCTTCTGTGGTCACTATTACAATGATGCAAAACTTCTTTTTCTTCTCAAATCTCTTATCACAGAGGCATTACCACCATTTCAAATTGCCTCAGCCTTGGCCAGCTGCACTCCCATCCTTTGGAGCTTCCAGAGCTCTGGTGGACATGGAGGAGGCTTCTGGCAGCTTCTCACAGAAGCCACCCCTGTAGAACCCCCACTACTAAAGTTTGGCCATGCAAACCCAATGCAGCCCAGAAAAAAAAAATAAAAAGTAAGAGCAGAGTTACAGGGAGACAGGAGACTCTTTTGGGTGGCTGGCTACAATTTTCAGACAAATACGATAAAAGATAGAGTATAAAGTCATGTACCAAAAAAGCGCAAGAGTCTTTGATTCTGATATTCTTTCTTATGAACAGCAGTATTACACATCACAAAAAAATCCCTTACAAGACAATATTCCACTCAAACTGGGAGACAAAACTCTAAGCAGAGAGCACTGAGGACAATATCCAAATTAAAATTTGCTCCATATTATAGTTCCACATAGCTGGGTTTGAAATTTTCTACTGTTTTAAGAGCATCAACTCAGGCTGAGAAACAGTTCCAGCAGCTGACATTAACTGCTCTACAAATCAAGAGTTTTGCAAGTGTACTCGAATCCTGACAATCTGTGACTTATAATGTGACTGATCAACAATGGAAGAACATCCAGAGGAGATAAGTACACTGCTCATGGAGCTCTGGAAAGAATACAGGGAATGACCACAGCTGCTTTAAAGGAAGCTGAAGTAATCTCAGCACAGGAAGGGGCTCTGGGTGGCCTTTGTTTCTCACAAAAGGCTGCACCATTTGAGGGAATCAACTGGTTGTATAAGTGGCCTTAGCTAAGCGTGAACGCGGAAGGCATTTCTGTGCTACCCAGAGAAGCATGGCTTGACCCAGCACACAGCATTAAAAAAAGCAAACAGCAAAATGAACTTTCAACATAGCAACAGACTTGAGCTGGCCTTAACCCACACACACTGTCGCAGCAGGTGGGGACAGGTTGTGCCGTGATAGTTCATGACAGTTCCTAAACAGAGACTGGCAGCAGGAGTCACAGCTGCACTGCGATCTGTGTACTGCAGACATTCTGTGGTTTGACATTTTGCTGTAATGTTCACCTAAGTCCTGCTCAGACTTTGGCTAACTCACAGCTCATGCTAAGGCCTGGTGTATCCTAGGAGTGTGCCATGAGGTCTAGGCAAGATATGCTGGACAGAAGGGCTAAAGGTCATTATGCAGCTGTCATCACCTACCACTCTCTATCTCCTGCAGCCTTAATCCTTCCACACAGATTGTCTAGCAGCTGCTTTAGAATCTAAAAACCTAAAGAAATAGTATTGACCAAACTTCCAAGTTGGAAGGTACAAGTATGTCACTTGTTCCTCTAAACAGCAGACAAAGCCATCCACAAGGGTTATCAAAGTGAAAACAAAAAGATAGCTAAATATTTTAAAAATTAAATAGAATGATAAAGAATAGAAGTTAGTTTAAAGTCAGTTTTGCCTGATTATGCTTAGCTTCCAAGAAAATAAATAATGCAGGTGTATTTGTTTACAATTTCTTCTGAAGCAAAATTAACAGCAAAGCAAAATTCTCAATCTAAATGCTAGTGACAGAAGCAAACAAGACAATTAAAAATATCCATGTTATTAATGCATCACAATACCCCAAGTTTAGTGTCTTGTGATGCATTAGTAACATGGATAAATAAAATACCAAGAAATAAATTGAATTGAATTAGAATAAATTGAATTGAATTAGAATAACAGGATTGAATTAAAAAAGTAAGAATGACATTCATGCAGTGACATGATTAGTCATTACACAAAGCCCTTTTAAGGTAATCCTCGCTTTCATTGAATCGTTGTTTCTATATGTTTCTAAATTTCTCTATCACAGCCCTACCAGCTTGAGCAAAACCAGCTGTGACACATCAAATGTCAATCAAGTATACTGTAAGTAAGGGTATCCTTTTTCTCTTATTACACCAACCATCTTTAAACATCAGCCCCACAAAACACAAAGAACTGCCAACACATCAACACTGTCATCTGAAAGTGATGCCAGAGAGAGAACCCTTCAGGGAATATGCCTTCCTACATTTCTTGTTGTGCAAAATGCAAATGTACTACAAATGACATACATGTATTTTTCAAACTAAAGCTATTAAAAAATATAAGTCACCAAAGTTGTATCATTGTTCTTGTAAGCTCAACACATAGCCTTGGGCATACTACCTGGAGTATTATGGTGAATGGCATAACCTGTTAACCTGTAAATTCTTTCAGATGGTCTCTTTTCTGAGGCAGGTTCAGGGAACTTTGAGACACACTGCTCAAACTTCGGAGTCACTACAGTATAACGAAACAGCTCTTCATATTCATCCTGTTGCAAAGTGGTGACAAAGAATTATAAAACTATAATTACATTTTTAAAAATTAGGCATATGTAAAAAGAAGTCCATATTGTTTTCTATAATTTTGAGAGGTTTCTTTTTAATTACTATGGTGTAAACAGAGAGGATTTCCCCTAAAGCTGCAAAAGTGAGTTGTTTTCCCACAATGACTATAATAATTTAACTTTCATTTGTTTAATGTTCACATTCCTTCTGATTACAACTAAATGCACTGCAATAGCTGCACAGAAAGACTCTATGAGATTCCAGCATTGGATACTACAATAGGCATCTAAAACAAGAACTGGAAAAAAACTCCAGTCCCAGATCATCTAAGTTATTAATTGGCCCTTATTATTTCTAATGACTACTAGTAGTGCTTCAAAGAAAAACATGTATTTTTATAGCCATGACAAAGATGCTACTGAACACAGTCACACTTCACACTCTGTAACATTGCAATTTCTCTGGTGGAAGTTGTAAAGCCAATCATCAAAAGTGATTTGATTATACACAAGTTTTTTTAGAGAGGATATAATTATTCTCACCTTATTTATTTTTAAAATTATACAGGTATATGGAATGTGTATATATAACTTAGAAAGAAGCTTTCCTATTAAGAAGCTAAAAACCTATCTAACTGGTATGTGGCATTATGCTATACACCTAAGTAAGCCAATTAATATTTTTTTGAAACCTCCTAATGAAAGAGATTTTCAGGATGATGGTATTCGGTGTTCATTGTGAAACTGTAAACAATCTGTATTATAACTTAAACATGCAATCTAGTAATTAATTAAACAAGTACCACTACTAGTTACTTACTACAATAAATCTACTAATTAAAGCTTTGGAAAACAATACCCATTGGAAAACACTTTACCAGGTCACTAGCAGTTATTTTTACTTCACTTAGTATTATCACATTAGTTCTGTTATTAGTTCTGTTATATCACATTAGACTCCTAATGAGGTCAAACCTCAAAAACCAAGTGTGAATTCAAAAATTAATTTCCTCTTAAACGTGGGGGAAGTTAGAGGGAAAACAATCAATGAAAGGTGTCAATTACATGCAATATGTTTTTGAATCTAACAACTGAAAAGGATAATACTTCAAAACTCTCAGTGTAACTTCTATATTTTTCTGTTTCAACTAATTAGAGAATTTAAGAAGCTAGGGTTGGTACATTTAATCTGCATTCTAGTTTCCATTTAAATGTCCATTTCCCATCTTCTAATCTATCACGTTCAAAGTAGAAGCCTAAATAAATGTATACAAAGCTACAGAATTACAAATACATGATATATCTTTTGGACACGTAAGTGTGTCACAATCTATGTAAAAGGTATAATTAGCTGCAAATCAACAAGTTACTAATTTTTCTACAGACATCTTTCTAAATGTGTACAGTTTAAATTTTATAAGATATCAAAAGAAGAAAACAGATATCTTTAGATCTGTTACTCAATCAGGAACTGCATGGAACCATACAAAACTCCCTGCAGCAAAATCTCATCTGAGTAAAAAAGACAATAAAGACTTAACTAATAAAAATGAAATGATTCTGCAGATGTTAGATCACACCTCTGTCTTCTTCTAAGAGATCATGCAACCAAATAGCAACATAAAACTAATTCTTCCCAACAAACAAGATAGTTCTCAGACAGAGCTGATCCAGCTGCTTCCATGATCAATTCAAAGGACCTAGTAGATGTCAGATGCAAGTGGGTGTCTCATGTTGAGTCACCCAATTTATTCACTGTCACACAATATGTCCTACTATAGACATGCTTAGCATTCAAAATATGGGTATCAAGTTATGTCAGGAGATTTTTTTCAAGTTCTAATTCTTTTATTAATACTCAAAGAATCCAATCTGTACAGGAATACGCACTCTTACGCGCCAACAGAAAGTGTCAATAAACAGCATCCAGTGACAAATCTGGAAATAAATGTTTATAAATTACAATATTACAACACTATTGAAATGAAGCTGAAAGGCAAATATTAAAGAAAGCACAGTATCCCAGTTGTAATCAGAAACTTATGACACACAAAAAAGAATCCTGGAGACAGCAGTGGGAATATGTATGGAAACACTGAGTGATTAAGTGTATTACCTCAGTCTTAAATGCTCCATAACAAGTATGCTGCAACTGGAATGCAATATTGACCAGTACATTTAAAATAAAACCATAATAAACTTAAAAACATATCTTTGGTTTATTATTGTGGTTCTGCTTTTAACAGAACTTTCAAGCCGTTCTGTCAACTGCAAGTAATTCTGTTAATGTATAAAACTACAGGAATGTAATTCTATGACTGAAGGTCTGTGGAGTTTCGACTATTTAATGCCTTGATTTTGTAGAAGATGTAGTGATGCAATGAACAAATGGCACAAAAAACCCAACCAGATGTTTTTTGATAATTTTTTTCTATTTTGTAAATTAAAATCTACAGATACTGCAAAGGATTGGAGTCAAGGTTACTAGACAATATGACAAGAACAGATTGAATGGATAAAGTCTTGCATAACAATTATAAGTAATGGACATTCTCTAAGAGCCAGTGGATTTCTTTGTCATGAAAAAGTAATAAGCTGGCCTCTATTTAAAAGCAACATGTTATCAAAAAGGCCCAAACAAGCAAAACAGAACAGACCTTCCAAAATTATCTAAATGGAGTATTGTAGTTCCCTGTCAACATTCCTATTCATCAGCTGTGACCTCAGTGCTGTTCTTTTCCAACAGTAACCAACTCCTACCAGGGGTATCTTTGGGCTTGTCTAGTTTGGAGAAAAGGAGGCTAAGGGGCCTTGTTGCTCTGTTCAGCTTCCTGAGCAGGGGAAGTGAGAAGAGATTCCCTGGGAGACGATCCCATCTCATCTCCCTAGGACCCAGTGATGGAATGAGTGGGAATAGTTCAAAATTGTGTTGGGGAGGATCAGATTTGACATTAGGAAGCATTTCTTTACAGAGAGGGCAATCAAACACTGGAATGGGCTTCCCCTCAAGGGAGAGTGTTGGATGCCAGGAGCCTGTCGCTGTTTAAGAGGCATTTGCACAATGCCCTATAATGACATGCATTAACTTTTGCTCAGCCACAAAATGGTCAGGCAGTTTGGCCAACAATTGATATGGAACACTTCCAGCTGTGCTATTCTTCTCTAGACATATTCTCATTCACAAAACAGTCACTCATCAGTATAAGTTTATTGTTATCTACCAGGTGGCCTTAGAGCCTCCTTGATAATCATAACCAGGTCATAACAGAAATTTCTGGTCCTTCAAAATTTGTAGCATGATGCTTTTATCTTGTTCTCTGACTACAAAAAACATTGGAAACACTCATGCATTACTATTCCTAAACAAAGATTATGAAAACTTATCCATGAGATACAAGCACAAATAGAGATGTACATGAACTGCAGAAATTAATTGCCCCATAGAAAGTTGTTTTAAAGGTACAAGTCAATCCAAATTGTAAAAAAAGAAAGAAGAAAACCCCTTAATTAAACAGTGTTGCTACTGTATATGCCCATTTCACTACGTGAAAAATGTGGAGATGCACTTCTACAGGGCAACTAGCAAAATATGTTCTTGCCAAAACCGTCCTGGTTTGGACTGTATCCTACCGAAGGTAAAAAAATCACACAATCTACTATGCTAATAGGAATAAACAATTATTAAATTATGAAAATCTGCTGCTTTCAAAAGAATGGTACAACGACTTTATCCAGTATCATTGCATCCTCTTGAAAGCATGACGAGCACAGAAAAGGCAACCCCCAGTATTATAGTTACAGAATGTCCTAATGTACTTGATGCAGCAAGTAAAAAAAAACAAACCAAAAAGCAATAATTTACTTTCTGTGATTAACTGGGCCATAATACTACTCCAAGGAAAATAAATCCATTTTAAAAAATTCAGTTTTTACAAAACTGAATCATGGGGAAAGCCTAAAATATAGTTACTCTTCATCTCTCAAAAGTCATGGGTTTCTATCCCACTGTGTCAAATTCTGGCTTCTTGATAAGACTTAACACAAATAAAGAATAACACTAGGAAAAAAAGCTGAGAAAATTACCTATTTTACTTGCAGCAGATTGAAGTCTAAAGTTTAGGTAAGAATTTTTACATAAAGTTCTTGTGAAATGCACAGAAATGGAATCTAACTGAACATATTTTAGTATCAGTATTTTTTGCACTCTACTTTGTTTCTTTTCACTAATATTTTTATTATTTTCCTATGTACGTAAAATAGAAAAAAGATGAACATTTAGTTAGATTTCCTCACAGTTATCCTCTACCAAATAAAATGCCATGACAGTAAATCAAATTATATTGCCTCTGTCCTACCTGAGGATCTGAAGAAACAGAACTGTCCTGAACAAAGTCATTTGGGAAAACTGGACTTGTTCCTTTCTCCTCATCAGATGACATTCTGCACAAAGTAAGTCTATAAAACAGTAGAAGCTGAACTTCATTTTTCAGTTTCAGTACATAAATATATATTCACCAAGAATTTATTTATATTTTCCCCAGAAACAGATCCTGCTGTTACAACTGGATCAATGCCCATTCTGTGCACTAAACTGATTGAATAGTCTCATTATATAATGCTGGAAATGCTCTGACCCAAACCATACTCAATATAATGTAAATATTTTCACTAACTTATAAGAAAACAAGGAAAGACCCCAAAGCAACAATGTCAGTTGTTGCAGTTACAGATATACTCCTGTGTCATTTTTATTCACACTGTATTGCCTTTTAGCTTATCAGGCTGTTTCAGTATAAAATTCCTACAGAGCAACGTAAGAATGTATAAGCTACACTGTGCCCACCCACTATGTTACCTCAGCCACAGCCCAAGATAAGACAGTGCCCTGAACAGTCCTTCACACTTCGCTTCGATACCCTGGATCTCACTGGTCAACATCAGTCTCCCATCACCATTTTGAGTTTCAGGCCCAGGAACATGAACAGCTATGGAAGGACAAGTAACACCTTGGGTTCAATAAATATCAATCATTCCAGCAATTTCTTAGCAAGACAGTGAGGCATTCTTTGCATATTTGGGAAGCAGGCAATGTTGAAGAATTGATAATAAGCTTGAAGACCTTGTGAAAGATATACGTATCTTTTAATCTAATACAGCCTCATATAGGTCTTTCAGTGAAGAACTGAAGCTCTTGTGATAAGATTTGACAGAATAAAGGGAAAAGGACTCTAACGAATATGGCAGAGGAGGGAAAGATGAATTACAAAATGAGAGGAAACTGAGTATAAAGCAGGGTGAGTTTTTTAATGAATGAATGGCAGAGTGATATAGGTGCCTGATGCACACGAAAGACAATTAGACACATTGACTAAGGAGTTGTCAGGAGAGAAGGCATACCACCATAAATAACCAGAGGAACTGACTGATTGTACAGTGTAGCAAACAACTTGCAAGGAAAAATTATTTTTAGAGAGATCTTTACAACTGTCAATTATAATATTCTTGTTTTTTAAACAGATGCATTTTCTGACAGAAAGTTGTACCGTCATAAAACTGGTGGGAATATCCTACTTAAAAACCATCAATGTTTCTCAAAGCATCAAACCCCCCACACAGTTCTCTATATAGGAATACAGATAGAAATAAATTATCCTTTTGCTCTTTGAGCTGTTCTATACACTGATTCTTCCTGCACCACAAAAGGTCTCTCTGCCATGGATATTTTTACACCTTTCAGAATGACAAGCTCATTTCTGTGCTGATGATGGATGTTTAAAAACAATATAAAGTTAGTTTCAAATGCTGGGATTTCCTGTAGCTCAAGGTTCAAAGGACATGATCACCATCTTCCTACTTCCTTCTGAACCCTCATATACCAACCACATTTTTAAAGTATAAAAATGGAGTCCAATGAAGGTTTACTTTGTACTTTTTATTCCTGTACATCTAGGAGTAGATAACAGAAGAAATACTACCTTCATCAGCTCCACTTTTTTCATTGCCTCCTGGTCTGATAATTTTCTCCTTTCCTCTCTCACATGAGTTATTCCTTATATATATCCTTGGTTTTAGCCTCTCTACATAAGGAAACAGCTCTATACTAGCACTCTACCTTCTTCTAGCTGATAAAGTCTTTCAATACCAAAAAACACTTCTGCAATCCTAAAAAGTCAACTTCAATTTCATATGCATTCCTACACGGTTTCTCAAATTGTGGATCTATTCAAAGATGTGCGTGCATTTATGAAGACCACAAAGAACCAACTATCTAGCATTATAGGAATTATATGTGTGCTTGCAACCAGAAGTTCTAAAAATTGTTGTTCAATAACTTAAGACCACCGCCCCGAGTTCTGTTTTCAGTTTTCTAAGATCATGCCCCTTACATGCAATCAAGTGGATCTAGCTCTCTACTTATCACTGAAACTACTCTCTGGTCTTCCAAAACTCAAAAGGTTCCTTCATCACAAGTGACAAAGCAAAGTGACCTCAGTCACTCATACAGCTTCCCCTCAAGGCCCTTCACCATCCTCACTGCCCTCCTTTGGATGCTCTCAAATAGCAGAATGTCTCCCTTACACTGTGGCACCCAGAGCTGCCCCCAGCACTCGAGGTGAGGCTGCCCCAGTGCAGAGCACAGCAGGACAATCCCCTCCCTTGCCTGGCTGGCCATGCTGTCCCTGATGTCCCCAGGACACGGGTGGCCCTCCTGGCTGCCAGGGCACTGCTGACCATGTCGAACTTGCCATTGACCAGGATTCACCAGACCACTCCAGTGGAGATGTTTTCCAGTTTGTTCTTACATCCAGGGTTGCCCTGTCCCAGGTGGATTTTCTGCCTTTGAGGAAATCAACAGCCCTATCTAATTTAGTATTGTCAACAAACTTACTCCAATGCCTGCATCCAGGTTAATTAAGAGGTTGAAAAGCACCAGGCCTAAGATGAAGCCCTGTGGAACCCTCTAGGGGCAGGTCCCCAGCCTGATGTCATCCTGTTCACTGTAAGCCTCTGTGCCCACCTCACGAGCCAGCTACTCACCCATTATGTAATGCGTTACCCAGCTGTGTGACGGACATTTTCTCCAGAAGGATACTGTGAGAGACAGTACCAAAAACTTCACTGAAATCCAAAAAAGATCACATCAGCTGGGTTCTCTTGATCAAGTAGATGGGTCACCTTGTCATAAAAGGGAATTAAGTTTCTCAGGCAGGATCTTCTTCTCATGAACCCACCCTGGCTGTGATCTATGACTGCATCAATGTTGCAGACCAAAGCAAAGAACTCATCTCTGCCTTGTCAATGTTCCCATTTTTGAGGTAATCATCCTCATCATGTAACAGGATCATGTTATTTCTGGACTGCCTTTTATTATTGACATATTTTTAAAAATTACTTCTTATGTCCCCCACAGTACTGGCCAGCTCCAAGTCTAACTGAGCTCTGGCCACATAAATTTCTTGTCTATCATGGAGAGCTGAATTTCTGTATTTCTCCCATGTAATCTGACTTTGTTCCACTGGGCATATGCTTTCCTTTTTTGCCTTAGGTTCAGAAAAAGATCCCTGCTCAGCCAAGCCAGCCTAAGAATAACCTGTCAGCTTTGATCTCAGTGAACAAGCACTAAGTACCACAAAATACCAGATAAGTTCTAAAAAGAGAAATCACGGGATATTAAGAGACCACCTCTGGGTCAACAAACTAATTTGCTAAGCTGCAAATCATTACATGGGGAAAGACAAGTGAGAAGAACATCCTCAAGCTTACCAGGTTCTTCTAAACTTATCCAAGCATCTGCCAAAATATATTTCTGACTTCATTAAAGAAAGATTCCTGCTAACAGCAGCAGTTTCTTCCAAACCATAAGCATACAACTGCTTTAAGAAACAGGATGCAACTATAAAGACCTTGCTCTGACTCAGCATCATTGCTCTCCTACTTAATTTTGAATTCATTAAGCTGTGCTCAGGTTTTTATGCATTTGGGTTTGTTTTTAACTAAAGATGATGCTTTCCAAATAATTTAGTGTTTCACTTGGATCAGAGGACTCAACATCTAGGAAAGAGAATGATGGGTAAGGTCAGAACAGACCACAGTGGGTCATCCGGTCCAGACCTGCTGCTTAAGCAAGGTCATCCTAGAGCACAGAGTACAGGATTGCATCCAGATGGTTTTTGAATATTTCCAATGAGGGAGACTCCCCAACCTCTCTAAGCAATCTGTTCCAGTGCACAGTCACCTACACAATAAAGAAGTTTCCCCTCATGTTCAGGTGGAACTTCCTGGGCATCAGTGACTGCCCATTATCACTTGTCCTACTGCTTGGCACCACTAGAAAGAGCCTGGCTCCATTGCCTTGGCACCTTCCCTTCAGATAATTATAGACATTGATGAGGTCTCCTCTCTGTTGTCTCTTCTTGAGGCTGAACAGGCTCAGCTCCCTCTGCCTTTCCTCTTCAAATGCTCCAGTCCCCTCATCATCTTTGTAGCCTCTGCTTCCCCACTCCAGGAGCTCCATGTCTCTCATATTCTGAGGAGCCCAGAACTGGACACAGCACTCCGGGTGTGGCCTCAGCAGGGCTGAGTACAGGGGCAGGATCACCTCCCATGACCTGCTGGCAATGCTCTTCCCAATGCCCCCCAGGATACCATTGGCATTCCTGGTGGTCAGAAGGACACACTGCTGGCTCATGGACAGCTTCTTGTCTACCAGGTTCTTCTCCACAGGGACCCCCAGGTTCTTTTCCACAGAGCTGCTCCCCAGCAGGTCAGCCCCAGGTACCTGAGGCTGTTCCTCCCCAGGTGCAGGACCCTTCATTTGCCTTTGTCGACTTTCAGACGGTTCTTCTCTGCCCATCTCTCCAACCTGCCGAGGTCCTTCTGAAGGGCTGCACAGCACTCCAGAGCATTGGCCATTCCTCCCAGCGTTGTGTTCTCAGTGAATTTGCTGAGCAGGAATCTGCCCCTTCACCCATGTCATCCAACTCGAAACAGTTCTGGGCCCAGTACCGAGCCTTGGGGAGCACTGCCAGTGTCCCTGGATAGAACTACAGTGTCCCTGACAGAACTACATCTCCTGCCAGTAGAGGCAAGAGCATTCCTTGCCTTTAGCCGTACCCCCTTGCAAAGCAGCGCTGCTCACGCTTTCAGCTCCTCACTCCAGCAGCTCCACAGCTGCCCCCGAGGCCGACAGCGCCCACACCGCGGCTGCCATGGCAGCCGGGGACAAACAGCGACAATCCGCGGAGTGTCCCACAGAAACCAGAGAGGCACAGGGGTGGTCAGGCGGCCGCGAATACGGTAGATTATGAACAGGAGATGCCCCTTTCCTTTTCTTATACAGAGCTTTCAAGGCAACCAGCCCAACCAGGGAGTGCCCACTGGCACCCCCAGGAAACTCGGGGTGGGGCTGCGGGCGCAGCGCGGCCCCGGGCAGGAGCAGAGCTCTGTGCTGTGGGAAGGACGGCGCGGCCCCGGGCAGGAGCAGAGCTGGGTGCTGTGGGAAGGACGGCGCGGCCCCGGGCAGGAGCAGAGCTGGGTGCTGTGGGAAGGACGGCGCGGCCCCGGGCAGGAGCAGAGCTGGGTGCTGTGGGAAGGACGGCGCGGCCCCGGGCAGGAGCAGGGCTGTGTCCTGTGGGAAGGACGGCGCGGCCCCGGCCCCGGCCCCCCCCCGCTCACCTGCGAGCCCCGGCCGCGCCGCCCTCGGCCCCGACGGTTTCAAACTGCCGGAGCGGAAGAGGAACCACGGCTGCGATAGGCTCAGGGTTCCTTTGCAAAGCACCCTCCGATTGGGCGGCTTGGAGGCGAAACAGCCAATCGAATCGCTAGGCCGGGGGCGCGCACGCAGCCAGCCCCGCCCCGCCCGCGGGCGCCTCCTGCCGCACGTTGATTGGCGGGGTTGGCCGGGTGCCGGCGGGGGCGCGCGGCGCTTCCCGAGCCGAGCCGTACCGCGCCGCGCCGTGCCGTGCCGTGCCGTGCCGGGCCGTGCGGGGCCGCGCCGTGCCGTGCCGCGCCGCGCCGTGCCGCGCCGTGCCGCGCCCGGGTGCCGCGGGCCCGCATTGCCCGTCCGCGCCCCGCGCCGGCGGCCCTGGCAGTGCCGGGGAGGGCACCGTGCCAGGTTGAGCTGTGGTGGGGGGCCTGGGTTTCTGCGTGTTGGACAGCAGCTGCTGACGGGCATTCCTGTGGAGAATGAAGATTTTAAAAAAAGGGGGGAAAAAAAAGGAGACGGAGAAAGATAATTCCTTGGTGGAATTCCTTCATTCTTAAGCGCTTCCATCTGTGCTAGTAATGAAGCTATAAACCGTCGCCGGGCAGGGTTTCCAAATAATTTGTGCAGTAATGCTGCAGAATGGGGTCTTGGCTTGTAGTTTCCAGCATTCCTCTCCAGGACAGGCTTTCCCTAAAACTCTGCGTAGGCAGGCGGGATGGATTCCGGAGCTAATCCACAGCTTGCGGCAGGGCTGTGTGTCACACACCGCACCGGGACAAATAACTCTCCTCGCTGCCGTCTCTGCGCTGTAATAGACAGAAATACAACAGCGGGTTTTGAGGATTTTAACATCAGGCATCAAAGAGTAGAGAGTCCTTCCGTTTTCCAGCGTTCTTTTAACTTGATAGCATCGTAATTGATCTTTCCGTAATGCAAGCTGTGACACTGAAAATGATGCACTATTATTTAAAAATTATTTACAGCACTGAGCTCCGGCTACAGCATGGCACTGAGCATGCTAGTACCACAAGCCTTCTGGTCAAGCTCTATAATATGAGATCTTACCTTATATAGCACCAATATTTTGTCTGATAATGTGAAAAAGATAGGTTGGGCATAAAATATGCAGATAAATACAAAACTGTAACTTGTTATTTGCCCTTTATAAATATTCACAGCAGTACATGTACCTTGTTCCAGAATATTTTGCCCTTGTGAAACAGTTGAGCAAGTAAGGACCACCAAAAAATTTCACCTCTCTTAGAGGCATTTAAGACCTCCTAAAGTGAGCCTTTTCACACAGTAGAAGCCTACTTCAACATTTGTTGAAGTTCTCATTTAGACAAAGTGGCAATGGAGGGTTGTTTTTAACTGCAGTATCTGATAAGATCAGCATGATTTGATGAGAAAAAATTCCAGCCTGAGGAGTCACTGACTGTGCAGTCATTTTGTTTCATTAAGGCCTACAATGACATAGGTTTATGTTAGTTCCAGAAACATATAATGGAAGGGCTGCATTTGCAGATGGATTTCAGTAAGCATGAAGGAGTGTGTGGTTTCAGAAATACATATTTTTTAAAATCAATTTGGTTGCAAATATCTATGATAGGATCAGTTCCAGTTAAGATTAAATTTGGGTTAAAAAGGAACTGCATTTTGTAACGACTACAGGAGCACTGGCCTGAGACCTTTTCCCATTCCCTTTTTTGAGTGCTGAAGTGAACCTGTCATTCACATATTGGTAACCAATGTCCACACTAAAGCAAAGCATACCTTATTTTCCCTTGCCACAACTGGCTTTTCCCAAAGCTCATAGCTGAGGGAGGATGTTGCAATAAACCAGAAAACCAAAGTATTTCTGTACAAAGTGGAGTGGAGTTGTTGCTGTACCCTAACAGCAATGAATTTGTAGGATTGGATCATCCCTTAACTCTAAAATAAGCTTCATGAGACCTAATACTGTTTGTGACTGGGATGAGTTGACCTTCATGGTAAAGGGCAGGAGGCACTTGGCATTTGTAGCCATGAACCATGGAAGATGTCTGGTCACAGGATCTCCTCTACGCATGTCTGTTGTTCTAGGAGGCTGCACTCAGCTATGAGTGAGAGAGAATATCTTCCAAAGACCAACTCAAATCATGGAATCCAGACGAGCCCTTCTGAGACTTCTAACTACTAAAGCAACCTCCAAATCTACCTTTTTTTCTGAGTGTGTTTCACATAAGGTCACAAGAACTGGTGCATGCTCGTGAAAAAGATCACATTTCCTGTCTCAGACCAAACTATTTATTTATAAAAATTGAGAGATTACACGTGTTTCTATCATGCTTTTCATGTTAATTTGTTTTGTATGCTGCTGGTGTAAAATATATGATGAATTTTTCTTCATAAAATAGTTTTTAAATACATGACTACCAGTGGAACAGGAAAGATCGCCTTTAAATATGTGTTTAGCTTTCAGTCTTACATCTTTGGAAAAATACAGACATTTGAAAATGGAAGGAGTTTGCTATGGGTACTCAAACCAGTCTTTGTGATGCAAACATCTACTGCTACATTGTAATTAGATGGATAAAAAGCAAAGGAGATCAAATGGTATCAAGCTGATTACTAGTATAAAGGGATAATTGTAGGTAGTTAGAGACCAATGAAATGACAATAATTACCCTATTCCCACACTGGGTATTTTATGGTGTGTCTGATTAAACCTTCTGTTGAAACTTTCTGATTTTGAATTGTATTTAAAAAATACCTTCCATCTTTCATGTTGGAGTCTATTGTACAATAGAATGTACAATTATTTTCACAGAATGAAGGAGAGTTTTCTATGCTTTTATGACCACATATGTTGATCTGCTGCTGCTCTACCAAGAAAATGCTGCAGTAGTGGTTGGAGTCAGGAAAAGTATGCTTGTCTGTGCAGATTAAGAATTAGTTTTGAAGCAGGTGCTGTTCTGAGCTTTTGAAGAAAACAGGTAGAAGGGAGTCAGGAGTCTGAACTGATTGAATGTCATTAACACATCTAATGCCAAAAAGTCACCTTTTCTTTCCTTGAAACAGTTTTTGAGGAATTCAAAGTTAAAAACAAACATCATCCAGTTTGTATGAAACAGTAATGAATTTTTATTGTTTTCTGTAGTTCTGTAGGTTGCTGAAACACATCTCCAGTGTTTTCTATTTCCCCCTGTATGTTATCATGATTATGTGATGGAAGACTAGATATTTTGTTATAACTTAAGAGTGGATACAGAGTGGTTATTGTTTGACTCTCCCAGATTATCTATTTTAGTGTTTGCTGTGTAAACACAAGATCTATCTCCTGTCATGTGGAGGGCTAGAGGCAGCCCTGGCTTCTAGGTAGGTCTGTGCCTTGTGCAGTGTGGTCTCACCATCTTTCCTGTGCTCCATGGCTTGAGGTGTCTCAGAGAGAGCTGTTGAGTGTCTGGAGGCAGAGAGCCAGGCAGAAGGCACTAAGCTACATCTCTTGGGGCTTTACATTCAAAGGACTGCCACATTATGGCTACTGCCTTGTGTAGTGCATGGGACCATTGTAATTGGGTGGTCCAGGACCATTCCTTTTCCACCACATGAACTGAAATATTAAATATATGGTTGACAGATCACTCATTTCGAGCCTTACAGTGATTTTTTTGTTCTGACTGCATTAAGAAATGTTTTTCAAAATACCATTATTTCATACAGAATTGAAATCCTTATTCTATATGAAAAATAATGTGTAACCACAGTGAATATGGGCAATATGGCAGTGCTGTTCCAGATATTTTGGAAATTACTGACATTTTTTCTTGTGATAATGCTGATAGTAGAAACAAACTTATGTTGTGAATATCGAACACCTCAGTGTTAAAGGGCTCTGTCTTCTATCTGTGATCCCCCTCTTGCCTTGTAAATACTCTTTTGACTATGCTGTCTCTTATATAATGGTTAGTGCATATATCAAATATATATTGATTTTCAGAAAAGTATCAAAGGGAATTGTAATCAGTATTTAGAGATTGAAAATAGTCTTGAGTCTAGTATTTGCTGTTATCTGAAAATATATTCTCCTTTTTTTTTTAACAGGTGTTTTAGCTTATACTTGACAGACACAAGACAATGTTGAAGAGCCTATAAATATGAAAGGCCCAGTGAGCATGTTCAGATGTATTTAAAATTTTTTCCCAGAGCATTTAAGTGTTTTTCACTCAAATAAGTGTTTTGACATCAGTCAGTCATCAGTCTTTTCCCCATCAGTGACAACCTATCATGACAGAATTTATGAAGAGATTTTTCATGAATAGCAAGGATGGTTTTTCTGCTATAATTACTTATTGACATGTTAGATAAAGATTTTCAGTTACACAGAAAAAAATGCTTCTCTTACAGTACCTTAGGTAAGTATGCATTCACCTGTTTTTCAAGCTTCTCTTTTTTTCAAGTGTGATAACAAAACAGATCTGTCGATACTTTTGCCAAAAAGCACCGGGAATATTTTTGTCTCCTTTTAAACTGTAGGGAACAGGTCAAATCTCTTCCCACAAGATATTAAAAGATCGACATCCCTAGAGATCTTTCAGTGACAGGGTGCACATGTACAACGTATTTGTGATGACATATTTAGCTGCAGGGGCAATAGAACACCACCATGCTCTAGAGTATTGAGGGACTGTAAAAGGCAAAGCATCTGCTGTCTTCCAAGACTAGCATTAGGACTTCCCACTGAAATATGCTACTGAAAATCATACATGAGGAATGAATGCTGGACTTGTCATAGTTCCTTGCAGCAGCATACAGGGTTTTACAGAAAGGTAGAAATATAATTCTTGTATGAGTTGGCAGCAATTAAACTGTTCCTGTTAAAAATAAGTTAAAGTTTTTCCAAGCTTGGTTGTACTAATAATCTGTTCCTAAGGAAAACACAATTTTTATTAATAAGAATTGTGATGTTTATTTCTATCTTTAAGAAATCTGCACACTGTTCTTGCTTTTGCCACTTTTGAGAGGTTCTTTACACAAAGGAGTACTAGGCAGGTTTTTTGGGTGATGTTTCCATCATAAAACACAGACACTTTTGCCAAATGAAGTGCAGGAAACGTTTGAAAGGTTAATGTGCAGTAGACAGTGACCCTTCCTCCAAGAGCTGCCCATTTACTTGAGAGACTGTGTAGCAGTCAGAATGTTTTAGCATCTCTTCAGCATCTTATGGCAGGACCAACATGTTGGCTGTTGACAGCTGTAAACATGCGTATTTGCGTTCTGGTTTGGATGCTCAGTTTCAGCTCCTTTGCCCGCAGCGGCCGCTTCCTTCCTCGCTGTTCTCGGGCGAGGTCTGCGGTGGCTGTGCTGCCCGCTCCGCCTCGCCGCGGGCTGCAGGGCGCGCTCCCGCAGCGGTTTGGGCCGAGCCGTGAGTCAGCAGCGCTGCCGGCACGGGCCGCGCGGAGCCGCGCCTCTGCAGTGACGCCGCCTTCGCTCACGCAGCGCTCGCCGAGGAGTTCTGCATCACCTCCGCACCAGGGGGCAACAAACCGTGCTGCTCTGCCCGTGATCTGGTGCGAAAGGCAAAAACGCTTACGATATGCAGCGTCCTGTAGAGCTCAGTCATTACAGATCTGATCCGCTACCCCTTCTTTCTGTTTTTGCTTTTTTAAAAATCAAATTAAGTGCTGTTATTACATTTATGTCTTATTATATTAATGTTGACAAAGACTGGTTAAATGACATTAACTATAAGGAGGAAGAAAAGAATTCAGTGGGATGGTCTAAATGATGTAAGAGTATGCACTAAAGGTACCTTTTAAGTTTTGGAGAGTGCTGTTGGCATTCATTTTAAGATGCAAAAAGGTACGTTACAACAGTTTTTTCTTTTAAATTTCCTGGAACCTAATTACTAAAAATTCTCTCCTCCACTAATAAAGAAAGATTCATAGTACTTGAAGGACTAGCACCTTCAATGTAGACTGTAATGAAAACTTTGGTCACTATTAAAAGGCCTTTCAAATAATGTTCAGATGTCTGTGACATTCAGGCTGAAATGTTTTGTGTGGTATTTATACTGCCGACTTAAGGCCTTTTCATTGCAGACATCTTCTGGGCTATTCATTGTGGATTCCCCTTATAGTTGCTTAAGGGACATCAGAGGTAGCCTCATCTGGAAAGTCTTCTAGTCTTTTGTACTCCTAGCAGAGACACAAGTGCCTGCAGGGTTCAGTTGATCTCATACATTTCTAAAAGGTCAGATGAATCATACCACAAAGTGCTTATTACTCTGTTGTACTGTAGAGTCTAGAAAACTAGTTCAGATATCTGCATTTTAGACATTTGCATTTCCTCAGATGATTCCAATCTTTTGAATGTAATTGTACTTCAAATGGAACTACAAGTTCTCAAAGGATTTGATTATTAAGCCACAATTTTTTTTTAGTTTGGCATCCAGAGTACAAGCCTGGCTTGGACATTGATCTGAGTAATTCCATCCATTTTTTGGAGTAAGGAGAGACAACTCCCACCGTATCAGGTGGAAGAGGTAGTGCCTGTTCCATTTCAGTTCACTGTATTCCCTTTATAAAAGCATAGTAAATACAATATAAGGGAAGAGATTTTGTTAAAGGCTTAAATGTCTAATTCATTAACATTTGTAAAACAAATGAAAAAGCAAAACATAGCTGTCTTCAAATAAAAGTCTGTGAAGTATTCAACATGCAGATAAATAAACTGAAAAATGAAATTTTTATGTAAGACAGTGTTATGAAAGAGAACAGGAAGATAGAGTGCTTATGAAAGGAATCATACAGACAAAACCAAATCCTTGAGTGTGAACTGAAATTAAGGGAGTAAAACTGCTTATGGAAATTTTTGCAGCCTTAAATTAAAGAAGGAGGAGAGGAAGGGATATGAAGGTGTGTGTATGTGTGTGTAGATAAGTGACAGCGTTTTGGGCAGAATGTCAAAAGATTTGACACTGGAGTGAAGCCCAACAGAACCAGTGACAGGGTGAAATGTAAGTGAGTATGTGACTACTTAGAATGGGTTGTTTAGTCAGCAAAGTCAGAGGCTGCTGTTCTGGAAATCCCACAAGAAAAACTGTTTTACTTACTAATTTTTGGAATTCATTAACTAATGAATTTACTAATAATGAAACCACACAAAAAAGTTTTCTTATTTCAAGTTGACTAGCAATGCTGGCACTCACAGACCATCTTTGATTATCTTTATAAGAAGACCTTGAGACAGTGATTGAAGGTTGAGGTGGCAAATGTAACTGAATACAGTGTTATCTCAAATGTATTATTATGTACATAAAATCATCTCTAACTCTGGTCATGCCATGTTGGTTTTTGAGCTGTCCATCTTTACCCGGGAACAAGGTCTTTGTTTGCAATAAGAGCATGAGTTTGATTCTTAATGATTGTTATCACTTCCTCTTACTATGATTAAACTGGAAAAAAAAATCAAAGAAAGGTAAAAAGGATGATCTAAGTCATGATGTTACAATAGGAATATTAATTAGGGAAACCAGCGTTCTTTACCCTGGAGAAAAGATTGTTCCATGGAAATGTTAAAGAGGGCTAAAAAACCCCAAATGGTATGAAGGTTGTGCATGAAGGGTTTCTTGTTTAGTCTCATTTCCAATTTAAAAAATGTTGAGAATCAGTTGAAGCTAACAGAAGCTTCATTCAAAGCAAGCAAGAAAGCTTGGTTCTTCATCTTGTTTTAGCACTTATATTATCTTTCTCAAGAAACTTTACAAATTCACTCTACACATTTTATGGGCCTTCAGAATAGTGGATAATTTAGAGAAGGAATAGCCACCAATACCTATTGAATAAAAAAAGACATTATCCCTGGCTAAGGAATTCCAAATGTTGCAAATTTTAGGTTATTTGGTGAAGTCTCATTATGTGCTGTATTGTTCCCTTTTTGCTTTGGGTGATCTTTTGGGGAATGGTTACTAAGCTTGATGAATCAGTAGCCTTTGCCCCGACCTAGAATCACCCTTATGTTAGAAACAAAGCTGATTTTAATTAATAATCAATTTATCCAGTAGTGTTAAAATCGTGTTAAAACACAACAAAAGTGTTTAATTTATATTGAGATATTTTTCAAGTAAATATATGAAATCTATCAGATTGCATTTAAGGTAGAGTGATTCCTTCTTATTCTATGTGTGAAGTACAATTTTCCAAATTGCAGTTTCAGGAATGTGCTTTAAAAGCTTGAAAAGTTTTGAATATGTCAGCCCTGGAGCAAAACTAGTGAAGATCATAAATAGGAGAATAAGTGGTGAAGGGGCATATTATCTTTAACTCTGCTGTTTTCTAGGTCTTAACTCTGATGTTTTCTTCCTCAAAAGCATCTATCTTGCCTTTCTTTTTGGTTTAGTTTGCTAGATTTTGTTTAGTTTCCTATCTCCCACTTGCTTCAGTGAGCAATAAGTGTATTTGTGCCAATACCAAGAACACTGACTTCCTATTTTAGACTGTTATCATTGTGTTTCTTTTATAGGAGAGCCAAATCTGTGCCAAATCTGTGGTAAGTGCTGCAGTAATTCACATATTCCTGCTTCCCTCCTTCAGGACTGCATGTTATACCTTCCAGCATGTGATGTGAATGCAGATGGATCTTTGTACCTGGAGGAGGAAAACAAAGGAACACAACTGTTTGCTTGTGTTGTGGCTGTCTATGTGAGATGTGAGGGGAAAATATACCCTTTCAATGTAGTTTTCATTTCAACAGAATTACTGAATGTGGGATCATAAAAGTAGTTAGCATTACCTATCTAACAGTCTTGTGTCTGTTTGGATGCAGAAAGGCAGAACAAATTTAATGAAACTGGTATTGAAATTAAGACAAAGTGCTTATATTCAATTATATATATCTTTTAATATGAAGAAAATAATTTAGAAGACCTTTAAAGGTATTAAATTTCTTTACCATCAAGCTCATAGTCTATGTGAGAATTTTATTTTGCAGAACTTGGAAACATACCACCCGTCTGTAGGCAGGTATTACAGCTCTCCCAGCTTTTCTTTCCATTACATAATAATACAGTACTCAAAATTCAGCTGAAAAAGACTTTTCAGTAGACAACCTGCAAAAATAAAATACCGAGAGAATTTTTAAAAGTGTTCAGATTCTTTAGTGACTTAAAGATTGTACTAAGAAGCAGACCTTTAAAGAATGCCTCAAGTGGATGAGCTACTGTGTTGAAATACAGAAACTGTATTTCAATTCCTGGGAAACCTGAATTATTTCCAGATACAGTAATGTATCTGACCCACAGAGTGGGTATTACTGGTGTGCATTAGTGCTGGTCTCCTTTTGGATTATAAATTGACTTTGATGGATTGTAGTTAGGCACAGGTATAAATATGGAGAAGAAAATGCAGAAAGGACAAGAAAACCTTAGAAATGGTAACCTCCTCACTCTGAACAAAGCCAATGCAAATGCAACCAAACAAATTCTCACTCAACAACAACAAAAAAGTATTCATGCTAATTTAGAAGACATTTGGGATAAGATTTTGCTTGTATAGATTTAATTATAAAGTTCAGACTTATATCTGAGCTAGAAGCCAGAATATGTGATTTATTTTGTCCTAAAGCAGATATCTTAAACCTGTTAGAGGATGCAGGGGACATCTAAAGCCAAATGAGAAGCATTCCATTATTTGTTGAGGTAAAGGTGCCCTTACTGTGCTGTAGTGCAGGAAGATGAATGTGGAGAAAAGAAGTTTCTTTTTCAGATTCAAGTTCAAAGACACAATACTCATTTTTTCATGGAGTGTTACACTGGGAGATAGATCACTATTGTTTCTTTAGCTTAACACAAAGGTAGTTATGTGTATTGGTCTTCTAAGAAGGAGACAGCCTGAAAAGCAATACCAAAGGAACATGGGAATTTGTGAAGAGGAGAGGTATTGGACTGGAAACAGCAGTAGTCAGAATGACATTTGACATGGTGAGAAACTGCTCTGCTGGAATTAAAACCTCCATCTAAGGGAGAAGCATCTTCCGTGTTGGATGCCATGAGGTGTCTGCATGCAGCCAGTGAACTGTCAGTTCAGGCTGCAACAACACATACCCACACTTGCAATGTGCATATATGAAGTCATGGGGTTCTTTCACACTAGTGTGTGATTCAGCAGGTTGTTATGAGCTGAACATATCCACGGAAAGCTAGGCCACCCACACCTCTAGCAGGAGATGTGTAAGGAGAACAACAGGCACACCCAGATTAGGTGTGTGCACTTGTAACTACTCAGAGGTCCTGTCAGATAGATGTGCACATGCGACTGTGTTTTTTTGTCTGTCATTAGAGAATTTTGGGTGGGTTGTTTCAGGAGGTAGTTTTTGTTTGTGTATATTATAAGCATTACATATGCATCTAATATTGTGGTTTATTAGCATTTTGCTTGCATCTAATATGTGGTTTATTTGTATTGCTGAATGTTAAATATAGAGATCACTGATTGATGGTTAATTACATGATGTTAATAAATTGCTTCAATTCTGATTTTCCCTCTGATAATGTATCACGTTTAGCAAAATATCTCTGAGCTGTGTATACTCTTACTGTAGTAAACACAGCTGTGAAATACAGCATCACAGAAAGGAAAGGACAAGGGTTTTGTTTAGATGTTGAGAAATAGCAAAATTAATAGCTGAGAGATAAGTAAGTTTGGATACATGGGGAGATGTTGCCAGTCTCTGAAATGCCTACCAATGAAACTTCTAAAATTTTGTCTGTATATACAATGAAAAGATAAGTAAGAGTCAGTTTTGTATCAGTTAACAGTAGTTCTTGACGGATAGGGGAATCCTTCTAAAACTGGAAGCTGGATTAAGAAACATAATTCAGGAAGGACAGGTCATAGTCCCTTCATTATGACTAGAATGAAAAGGGAAGTAAAATTAGCATTGCTGATGGAAATTATTAATACACCAAGAACATTTCCTGTGAGACGTTACTGAAAGAGCTGCATTTTAGTTTTATGGTGAACAGATTCTTCAAAAAACATAGTCTCAATTAGAACCCTGGAAATAAAAGAGATATTTGAGTAATAACTGGAACCAAATTTTCTCCAGTTAGATGACATAGTTAAGATATGTTTCAATATAGCAAGTTCATAGGCTTTAGTTTTTAAAATGTTATTACAGTATTAATTGACTCAAAGATTTAAACATCCCCATTTAGGACACTGTGTGCTAATAGATTTTGTTCCTGAAGACCTTTATTAAAAAACTGTGAAGTTGTGTGTACAGTAAGTAGAGACTGTGATCTGTGTTGACTTTTAATATATTTTAAGGAAATAAGACATTGTCTTAGCTATAATTGTGGTGATGCATGGTTGTGCAATCTGTATATTAATTTTTAGTTGTTAAGACACTATTTGCAAGACTGCATCTTATTTTTCTTCTTCATGTTGCTTCATGCTACAGTTTTATAATTTCAGTTTTGCTTCTTCAAAGATACTGATATGTCTTGGAAATAACTATATATATTTTTTTACTTTTAAAAGGAACATTTGAAATGCAATATGAAGTAAATTACATAATGACTCTAACTAGCTGGTGGCCTTGGCAACCCTTAAGAAAACTCAGTGATACACAAAAAGTAGTTTTTCCTTCTTTTTTTTTCCCCTGATTTCTCAGATGTAGCATTGCATCAGTGCAGAAGAGTTAAGTGTTATCATCGCTTACACTATATGGCAAGAATATCTAAGATACTGTTAGAGTACTTTTTGAATTTCTATATACTGAATGCATCACTGTCAGCTCTGTAGCTCATTTTATTCCTAGTACTGAAGGGGACAATTTTAAATATTAAATTGCTTGTATGTTATTTTATATTTAATCAGAAATGGAGGTTTAGGTCAGCCCCTCTGTGATACAGACTCTACAATTTACTCTACATCATAACTATGTCTGTTTAGACAGGCATAGTCTTATTTTTTTGTACAGAAAATCATGATTTCCAGAAATAGTCCTGCCTATCCTTTCTAATAATTGATAAAAGGAAGGATCTGATATTCCTGACTGAGAAAATGATTAAGGAGCTCTGGTTGCTCCTTGACCTTGTAATATGTTTCAAAGTGCTTTGAAACCTTGCTAGAGAACATACTAATATGTGCAACCAAGCATCCCTATTTGTTAAAGAATCTCTATTCCTAACAAGTAATCAGATCCAACATACTTTTTCATCTGTTGTCTTTTTATTTACTCCTTCTACATTCAGATCATGAGCACCATTCATTGAGACCAGCAGCTAAACAGAATGAGAAATGGTAAATTTGAAAGGACAGCTTAGAGAAGCCAAGCAAATGACTGACACTGCTAATGGCTGGGAAACCTACAAGGTGTATGGATTCCGTAATTAGTGTCTTTGAGAGGCACTAACTCTTCTTTTTTAACCTATTCTATATTTTTAAAATCTTATAGATACAGGGCTATAATATGTTTGATTGAGTAGTTGATTTATTGCTATAATACATCTTCCAAAAGCTGCATTTTTCTGTTTTTACTAATATTTGGTGGTATATTACCTTAACAGAGCAATGCTTATGAAGATAATTTCATATTTAGGAAAGCCTTCTCTAATGCCAAACCATGTCCAGAATATTCTGATGCAGTTTGTCCCAGTAGACAATACTAATGTCATGGTTATACTTGTTTGGCTAATTATATTTGTTTTCCTAGAAGTTACATGAATTTTAGCATATGGGGTGACAACTGTATTTATCCTTTTTTCTGATCTTGCTTATGTTTCCATTACACAATGTTTATTATTAGGAACTCTTCAAATCTGGTCATTGGTATTTCAGTTATGTTGTACTGCAAACTTAGCACTTTTGCAGTGTGTCATGCTCCTCCCCTGTCTGCATAACTTAATAGGACTGCAAGGTCTCCTTGGGTTTCAGAAAGTGCACACAAGTACGGATCTCCTGAGTGTTTGTGTAGTTTGCTTTGTGTTGTCTCCCTTCCCAAAATAGCTTATGAGTAAGCTCCTGAAAGTGTGGTACTGAATAATGTTCAGATGCTTTAGCTTTTATTTTCTTTGATAGCCTCTGTAATTATTTGTTTACCAGTTCATTTCACATAATCTTGCATACCAACACACAAAAGTTTTTGTGAAGATTTGTAGTATAGTATTTCTCTATGTACTTTTGGGATATATTTAGAGAAAGGTGGCTTTTCTTGGAAAGGTATGTAAAACTTCAAAACAAATTCTTCCAGCAAACTTGTACCACATTTTGAAAAAGGAGAGAAGTGAATGAAACAAAGGAAATTATAGTGCCCACAAGGAAAGATTCAGTGGAACAAATATAGGCCTGGTCAAGAGGAAATTTTGAGTAAGTTTTGTATTCCTACAACTGATAGGTCTTAATCATCATTTGATATTCAAATATTATTAAATAATGGCTAAATATAATTAATCAGTACTATTCCTAGGCTTTAAGAGTATAAAAAAATGAAAGGTAGAGAGTTGCAACCTCACTGTTTTCGAATCAGGTGCTAATTTTGTATGTTTCCATTTGTATGTGCTGACTATAAGATACAAGAGTTGGATGGAAAGGTTCTCCACTGAGGGTAAACTTCATCTTGGATTTCCTGCTGAGTACTCA
The DNA here is from genome assembly GCF_028551555.1 of Melozone crissalis. NCBI lineage: Eukaryota > Metazoa > Chordata > Aves > Passeriformes > Passerellidae > Melozone > Melozone crissalis. Next base: position 49,692,466 of record NW_026535783.1, read on the forward strand.
GGTTCTTTCAAAAGCAGTAAGAGCTGCAAGTGCTCATTGTATGTAGAGCTGAACAGAACAGAGCTGAACTTGCTTGTCAGCTAGTATCATTGAATATTTGGAAATGTTTACTAGCCACAACCCATCCCTTTCCTTCACTCACACAGTATAAGCACTCTAGGCAAAGCCTTGTGTGAATGGATTGTACCTTTCAGACTGTACCTTGCTGTACCTTGTCCAGTAAGATTCTCAAGGATCCCAGTGCTTATCATCAGAAGTAAGGTTAACTAGCCCAAGTTCAGCCTGGTCATTTCCTTGGTTCCTGTTAGCTTCTCTGACAGTGAGCCAGAGCTCTGCTGATATGAGTACCTGCAGTGCAGCATCTGGCTGTGACAATGTATAGCAGCTAACTATGACAAGACTCAGACTTGGGGTTCTGTTTTGTTCTGAATTGATGTAATTGCTGGGTACTTTTTAATTGTTTCAGTCTAACACTTTAACAAAAGAATGATGAAAAAAGATGCTTTGTTCTTAACTTTTTTTGGATGGGGTTGTTTGTTTTTTTTTTTTTAATGGAATATTTTTAGTCAAAAGAAGATTTTATAATTTTCTTATTGCAGTAAATGAAAAAATTATTTCAGCTATTTGGGCTTCCAAAGAAATGAAGTTTCCTTATGTAAAGACATTTTGTTGAAGAGATATTTTTGGTAGAAAACATGCATGTTTTCTAGCAGGAATATCTGCAAATTGAAAAGCAAGAAGGAGGGAAAAATGTGCTGTGAAATCCATCCACTGAAAAAACTATAATGGTAATTAAAAATCGTAATTAAAAAATTTATAAATGGTAATTAAAAAAATATACCCTACAATGTCATGGGTAGATGCAAACATCTTAATCGTTGCTACGGGTGGTTTTCACATGATACAAAACATGAGGAGGAAGTGAGACAAAGTTGTCATGAGTCCTTACTGCTTTTTTCTTTATTCCCCCATTAATCTCTCCAGCTCTTTCCTTGAGCATGTTTTTCTAGTGTGACTATTTGCAATTAATTTTTTTTGCTGGCAGTGCTTCTATGATATGTGTTATGTTCACTGATACAGGGTTTACTCTATAGTGAACTGTCTTACCATTACATTTGAATGTTTATTGAATATTATTATAAAATTCATGCCTAATCCTATGTGTCTTCCCATCTGGGACACTGCAGGAAATTTTTTTTTCCCTAGAAGTTAGATTTTAGAATACTCAGTACTTCTCATGCGCCACACAGGACCTTCACTGGATCTCAATCATTATTAGTGTTTTCAACAGCTGCCCAAATAATGTTGGCCATCAAATGAACAATGTCAGCTGCTACCTCTGCCTTCATCATAAGAACCCCATAGCTAAGTTTAGACAATTTCTAGGCTAATAGATTCAAACCTCTCCCAAGCACTGGACTAACTGGCGGGTGATACTGTGCACATACTTCAGCAAACTATCTTATCCTCCAAAAGATGGTTGAGTACAAGCTGCCTTTTAGGAGTAGTTCCTGAAACAATCTGCCCACCAAATTTTGTTCATGGACCTATTTGGAAGAGGTACAGGACAAAGATCTTTTGGGGAGTATTTTCGGAGTTTACACAGACAAGTATATTCTACTGTTCAGGAGGATTTCTGCTTGTTGTTAAGATGTAATCTTCAGCAGATTCCAAAAATCACAATACTCGGAAGAAATAAAAGGGTAACAGAAGAATTTCCCTTGATCATACATGGTGTACCCATGTACTGGAAATCAGAAGGAAAAATATGTCAGTATGAAAATTTTGAATAATTTTTATGTTCTTTAATCTTAATTAGATATTGAGATTAGGGCTGATACTTAGCAGGAAAACCTGAGTCAATGTCACAAAAGGGTGGGGCTTGATGCTACTTTACAAAGTACAGTTTTATAGCCACTATAGGTATGTGAGAATGAAGCATAATGGCAGTACTTTCCGTCTGTAAAGCTTAAATACAGATTACAAGTTAAATGCACTTTATAAAGGGAAACTCATAGAAGGCAAAGGATGCATAGAACTCTGGCGTTCAACCCATGCAACTCCCAAATGTTCTTTCAAGGTATAACTTGTAGGCATTTCCACAGCACTAGCTTCCTCTGGCCCTTGAGACCATGACAGGACCAGATTCTTCTTCAGTGCTCTCTTTTGCACATACTCACCTCCAGAGACCAAAAAGCTCTGCTTCAATAAAGGTGAATTGTGATCTGTGTCCACAATGAAGCAGAGAGAAGTATATTCCTACTTTCTGTGTTGCTGTTTTAGGCTATAAAAGAAGATGAACATCCCTACAAACTTCATATTTGCCTCTCTAACTGATGAATGAAACCACTTGCAAACATGACAAGCTGAAAGGACTTTCCACTATTCAGAAAAGCACAGCTAAAGGGATACCTTCTGACCCAGCAGCTATAATATAACAGCAGCAGGTATATAATATATAGCAGCAGGTATACTATATTAGATGAGAAACTGGAGTTACCTAAAATATCAGAGGTCTGTATACGGATGATGGAAATTGAGTTTGAGTTTTTTCAAATCAGTGATATTGTTAAGCTCAGTAGCTTATACCTAACTTGATGAAAGTATTTCCAGATCTGATTATCTAAAGTTTGAAGATTTTTTTTTCTCAGTGGATTTGAGAGAAGGCTTAAGAGCAAATATAAATAAACACCAAGCACTGTGGTGCTTTCAATCTCTGTCAACATTTCTGCTGTGATCAAGAGACAATGTAACATTGTCTTGGTTACAGGCTTGGAAACATAACCCTGAGTGCTTTAAGCATATCTTAGCATATCATGAAATTAGGAAATGGAATTTACATGGCTTCATGTTACACTGCCTTTATTTAATAATTATCATTACAAAAAAGTAAGTGAGTCTTTTTTTTCTTGGACTGATGATTTTTCATCATCTTGAAGGAATGTTTTATCCTTCATTGACAGCATTTTCACATAGTTTACAACTGTATGTTAATAAAAAAAAGAATATTTTGTGTATAGGAAAGGGACTCTTTCTTATAATCACTTGAAATTTGTGTATGGGAATTTTTAGATATGTTGAAATATATCTGGTTTCTCACAGTTTTTCTGTATCTGGAAAATTTCTTCCAGACCCATATTTTTCCTTAAGGAAACTGCATTTCACCTTCCAAGGAAGCTTCTGATTTAAGACTGAAATAGATGCTGAAAGGTTCTTGTCTTCAGGATCTCAATGAGCACCATGGCGATTTGTATCTGATGTTACTCCTAGCATGAAAAATTTATCAAATCATCCCCCTTAGTGGTTGAAATTCATAATTTACAACAATTAGTCTACACACTTCTCTAAGTATCCCTTAATTTAATTTTAAGTGAAGCATTGGGCTGATAGCTCTAGACTGCACCTTTTGCATGAAAGTTGTAGAGAATGTGAAGTTTTCCACTTCTAGAGAATGTGAAGTCTTGGTTCAAACAGGGAAATAATATTTTCTCCTCAAGGCTTTTTAAAGACCCAGTTATTAAAATTAGTAGAGGAGTGTCTCTGCCTGAATTAATGTGCAAATGAAACCATATACCAAGGTCAATATGGATTTTTATTTAACAGTAAGTGTGAGAGAGAGAGCAAGAGATAGGAAGAAACAGGAAAAGGCTGGGGGGCTCTGGAAGAAAAAGGTAGATTCAAAACTGGCAGATTCAATAGTCCCACTTCATGGATCCTGTTGGTCCTTTTCTTATGGTCTTCTCAATGATTCCAGCTTTGTCGAAGTGATGCCCACTGTCTTCATCTGTCAAGGGTGGGGGAACCCCATGAAACAAGAATCCACTGAGTGTATATTTGCTTATATTCAGGTGGGAATGGCCAGGTACTTTCCCTAACTCAGGGTATTTTACACTGGGTGATGTAACACTTTGCATCACAGGATACCTGGAAGCCTTTGATGATTCAAAACACCTCCTAAGACATTACAGCTGCCTCAGACATCTGAGAAGTTAAATTAATTATGGCCTGTCAGCAGGGGTGAATACTTTCAGGCTGCATGTGAGGTGCTTGTCCAGAGGGGAGTTTTCACAGTGTTGCCTCTGATGATGGTTGTGCATGCCCTCTGCACTTGAGAGGTTAAACAGTGATTGAGTCATTAACCATTCACAGACCAGTGTCTCACAGGTTTATAAAGATGATGTTAAAAATCTTTTGTGAACAGTCTCTCTGAATTATATTTTTTCATCATTTTCAGTATGTGCATTTTCAAACCCATTTTTTAGCCATTAACTTCACAGCACTTTTGAATTGACTCTACTGAGTGACAGTATCTTTAGTCCATGGCTAATATTTTTTTTCTGAGTGTAGTTCTTAAAATTTTAACACTCTTACTGTTGGTTTACTTATTAAAGCACAAATGAATCTTTTCCCCATTATTGTGTATAGATAATCGCATAGTGTTTCTCTCAATATAAACTATACTTAGTCTGTTAAATAAACCAAATCTTGAACAAGCAGTTATAGTCTCATATAACGACACATGGAATTACGATGTGGATGACAATATTTTTGCAGAAATCTGAAATATCTGTACCCAGAGCCTGGGAATGCTCCTCAGTATTTGTGGTGTATTGACCATGCCTGGATGTCAGGCACTCACCAGAGAATCATTCCCTTTTGAGGGGAGAGAAAGTGTCATAAAGGTTCATGTGTTAAGATAAGGACTGGGATAGATCACTCACTGAGTACTGTTAAGGGCAAAACAGGCTTGAATTGGGGATATTAACTGAATTTATTGCTAATCAAAATCATGTCAGGATAATAAGAACAAAACAAATCTTAAAAACACTTCCTCCCCATGCCTCCTTCCTTCTCAGCTCTACCTCCTTCTCCCCAGTGGCACAGGGAAACAGGGAATAGGGGTTAGGGTCAGTTCATCACATGTTGTTTATGCCTCTGGTCAGGGAGAGCAGTCCTTCCCCTGCTCCAGTGTGGGTAGCTCCTGTGGGAGACAGTTCTCCACAAACTTTTCCAGTGTGAATCCATCCCATGGGCAGCAGTTCTCCATGGACTGCTCCATCATGAGTCCATTTCCATGGGATGCAGTCTTTCAGGTGCAGCCTGCTCCAACATGGGTTTTTCAAAGGGTCACAACTCCTACCAGGAAACCTGCTACAGCGTGGGCTCCTCTTGTATGAATTCACAGATCCCTGCCAGGAGCCAGCTCCAGCATGGGCTTCCCACAGGTTCACAGCCTCCTCTCAGACATGCACCTGTTCTGATGAGGGACACCTCCCGGGGCTGCATTTGGATCTCTACTCCATCATGGATCTCCACGGGCTGCAGGGGAATCCCGAGTTTGGTGCCTGGGTCATCTTGTCCCCGTCCTTCTCCACTGACCTTGGTGTGTGCACAGTTGTCCTCTCACATATTCCCAGTTCACCCTTCTTTGGCTGCAATTACATCTGCACAATGACTTATTTTCCTTTTAAAGTCTGTTATCACAGGTTATTATCTCTGATTGGCCTAGCTTTGGCTCTGTTCTGGAGCCAGCTGGTACTGGCTGTGTTGAACATGGAGAGGCTTCTGGCATCTTCTCACAGGAACCACCCCTGTATTCCCTGCTATTACCAAAACCTGTCCACAAAACCCCCACTACAGTGTTCCACCAGTACTTTCAACCCAGAAAGTAGGTTTTTTGCAACTGTCCAGCTCTTTTTTTTTTTTTTTTAATGGCTATCTGCCTGGTAGATAATATTTGCATTTTCCCTGGTTACTTTGATATCTTTCTAAGATTCAAACAGAAGTTCTGTACTCAGCTCAGCTGTTGAAGTTCACTGGACTACCTTAAACAACAGATCTGATGATAATAGTCCCCTTCAGTCATGAAACCTCCCTTTTATTTAGCACAGAATAAACACAAACTTGTTTTCTCTTGGTATTAGTTATCGTGAAATTCATGGCCTGGTTACACAGAAGTGTTGATTTGACAGGGTATATGGATCAAAAAGTCTTATAAGAAATATAATAATAACAGGGATCACTTAGATTTAAATTTATTGGCTCATTTTAAATGACAAATGTACCAATAAATAACTTTTTTTCTCTGTGTGTATGTCTAGCCTCTTTTCTCAGAACAATTTCAGCATTGTCCTCAAAGTCCTCAGAGGGGATGCAGGAATGAGACTCTAAATACTAGTTCAGTTTTGAATGCCCAAGGGGATCTGTGTGTTCAGACAGTCCTGTGGATTAATGCACTGCCAGTCCAGGTCTGCATTTCCTCCCTGCTGCTAATTCTCTCCCTAAGTGAGCTTCTGAGAGCCTCCCTGGAAGCAACTAATGCGACACAGGCTGTGGGGTGCTCTCAGTCAAGATCTGCAAGGAAAGGCCAAAACATATCTGCACTTCCCAAACCACTCTCTAAAGCTGGTTCTTGAATATTCCAGAGATTGCCTGACAGAAAGGTGAAAGACAAGAAAAAGAACAAATGAAGTTAAGATAGCTGTAACCTAACTACCGTTCCTTCCAATATCCTCTGTCTTTTGTTTTCCATAGGGAGAGAGTGTCTTGGAGGTTCATAGTACAGCCTCTGAATGGGGCCCTCTGACTGGGGCCTCTGAGCCATTATCAATCTATCTGGGATGGTCCTAGAGCTCTTTTCTCTTATCTTGTAAGGAAGTACAGAATAGTAGATAGATAGGAAACCAAAACCGGTAGGCAGTCCTATCTGATAGAAAAGAAAGTTGCTAAAGACAGTATAAAACAAAAGCAGTCATAGTTGCTGACTGCTGAGATAATTTGTCCTGTATATTCAGTATTTCCACCTTTGAAGGTAAAAAAGTACTGACATTTAAATTGCTAAAATTAAATAAATGTCGGAGTAAAATTGGCAAAGAAGCATGTTCCTGGCTTTCTTTTATCCTGTGGAGAAAGCTGAAATCCCCTGAGGAAGCCCTTCCTGAGATTATAGCCCTAGGGATTTAAGAAGTAGTCACGTTGTTCATGGCCAAAGGTAATGAACTGAAAACACAAATAAATGTTTTTGAGGAAATCTATGCTGCTGTGATGCCCCTGAGACACTACCTCAGGAAATGCAATCCTCTTTTGAAAAGTTAAGGAGTACTGCAGTACTTTAAGGTCTTTTAAACAAATGCAGTTGACCATAAAATGGTGCAGTACAGAACATCTCAAGGAGTTTTGATTGTGTGCGGTGATTTTAAATATTGGACTTCTTCCTAAAAGTGACGGAACTGGAGTTGGTGACTTTACTAAGGATAATTGCTCTTCACGGTGGATTGTTAAAATTTGATCTAAAAAATCTATTGTCTAAAAATACATAATAGCAAGAGACATTATGCAAATAATGGAAGGCTTCTACATAAATGTAGGAGGAAGCAGACTAAATAGCCATTGATCTTAGAAGCATCAATATATGAAGGAAAAATCTAGGCAAACCAAACCTATTTACCAGAAAGTAAATAATGGAGGATTAGGGAGTGAAAAAAGGAAACGTGATAAGGAAGTGCAGAAATTTTATTGTTGTTTATATTCTTTAGGAGAGATTTTAATTTTCTTCTCTACTGAAAGTACTCTATGCTGGTAGTATTTTAATAAAGGTTTCTTCCTTTGTGTTTTTATGAAGAACGAGAGTACTATTTTCGGTATTAAAAACAGCTGTCACAAAACTGGTGCCCAACAGGTGGTAGTGGGGTTCTGACCAGTTTGTGATGAAGAGTGAGAGAGCAGCACTCAGCTGGAGGACTCAGGAGAAGCTTTGGCTAGACTAAGGCATACTTCAGAGTGTGTATCTTACATGGGATTTAACATCACCATTCTAGAAAACTAATCTGGCCCAGTTTGGGGAACATGTTGGAAGTTACACAGCTCTGATTACTGGTTAGAGACGAGTTCTGGTGTAACACTGTCTGTAAGTTTTGTACCTCCACAGAGAAGATTCATGTGAGGTCAGATTCACGGGCAGAGGTATGGGTCTGCCAGTGCCCGTCTATGCTGTGCCCCAACTACACACACATGGCTAAGGATGGAAATCATTAAATGTCTCATATCATGTGTGTGGCTTTGCTGTGAAGAGCTGGGCAGCTGGGCTTTGTTAAATAAGTAGCAATCTCCCTATTCCTTGGAGGACTTGGGTAGACAGCTCAGTTGATCCTCTAAAAACATTCAGTGTTAGCTTTGAGTCTGGCTGTGTGAAAGGGCTGTATGAATCAGCATTCTCCACTTTGGAGGATCTTGAGTCCACAATTCATCATGTTGATGTGTTGGATAGTTAGAAGAAGGGGTTTTGGGCCTCCTAAGTGATTTGCACCCCTTTCACAGCTGCCTTCCCAGCACTGGTCTGGCTTGTGGGGACAGAGGCATGGGTATGGCAGTGGACTTCTTAATGTCTTGGTGTCTTTTGCTAAGGCATCTAGAATTATATCAGTATCTGTTTATGAGGGATCAGGGCTTGATAATTTCAACAAAGGGCCTTGATTAATATTTGTTCAACTCATTATAAACACAGTCATACATCCACAAGTTTGTCCTATTTAGGCATGCAATATGTAATGTGCAATGCAATTAATTGTGGGGCAGTAATGATTAAGCAGCATAGGATCTTTCTTCCAAATTGTATGCTGCTGTTTATTATTTCTGGAACTGCAGTTCTCTTTCCTCAGTCTGATTCATTCTGAGTCATACAAAACACATTCTCATTGAAATGGGGTGCACAGCAGCAAGCGCTGTCATGCTAGTTCTGCACCATTAGGTAATTGTTTCAGTCTTTTCTAGTGGAGATGTCTGTAGCACAGGCAGTACAAAAAGACGAGGACAATGTGGGTGTCTGGTGGGAGGATTCAAAGTTAGAAGAAAATTACCTATTAGAAAAACTTCAGCTTGAGCTTGCTTATTACAAACTTGACAGTATTTCAATTTTAAAATATTTGTACAATGTAATTAGAGGTATGGAAATGATTGTTCATATGCAGAACTAATCCTCTTTAGTACGGTGAAAAAAGACCATGAACATTCATCTATTTGGGCTAGATTTGGGGCCCAGTTTTAATACTGAATCAGTTCTTAAGAGAGACATTATGAAAATGGCATTTGAAAATGTGTTTCAGAAATCAGAAAGTGGAATGTTTGGTGATTTTTATTAATTAACTGATCAGTTTTACTGGTAACAACACAGCAATATCTATGCATTCTTTTAATATTTCAATTTCATTTAGTAAGAATTTAAATAAGGCATATTCTGATTTACAAACAGTATCTTCCTTCTTGTATAAAAGGTAGGATTTGAAGCAGATAGCACTATAGTTAATATCTTTTAAATTGATTTTCTCATCTACTGTCTAAAATTCATAAACTGTTTACTCAGAAGCAGGCAGCCTCCACTGCTTTGAGAGATATCAGATTAAAGAAAACAGACACCTAGGACAGCACATCAGAAATGACACAAAGGGAGGTATTTATGTAGGGATGAGGTGTTTCCCTCCCCCATGCCGTGAACAAGTCAAGAAGAATCATTACAAATAGCTGAAAAATTCCATCTTCCCTCATCTTGTGAGAAGAAAATATGTCTGGGTAGGTGATTTGAAATAAGAAGTATAGGGAAACAGAATGGCTGACATGAAATATGCTTTATTTTTGACAATGGTTGAAGTACTGTTGATTTGATTTGGTAATAACAGAGGCTTATGTTAGAGAGAAAGATGAACTGAACTGCCTGAACAACAAGAAGGGGTCAGTTACTGTATTAGTGCAAAATAGTCAAAACATAACACTATTTACTAATGAAAATATCTAAAATAAAAGTAAATATAATTATTGATTTTCTTTTATTGAAAGTAAAGTAGAGATAAAATATTTTAATCTGTTGTTTTACATGTAATTTATCTCTTAGTTTTTAAAATCCCTTTTTTATTTGAGGTACCTTCTATGGCTATGAATTATGAGAGTGTCCTTTTTAACTGTGTAGCTTTCAGTAAAATCCATTATCTGTTCTTTGTTTGAATTCAGTTCACATCATCTTCTCATAGGCTATAAAAAGACTCAATCTGTTCCAGAACAGTAATCACAGTCCATTAAACTCTGTTCCCTGTAGTCTTTGTTCCCAGTTACATGTGATACTGTAATTGTGTGTGTGTGTGAGAGAGAGAGAAAGAGAGAGAAAGAGAAAGAGAGAGAAAGATATTCAAGTGCATTGCAAAACTGACACAAAGATTTACCAGTCTAGGCAAAACAAATGCTTGTCTTTCCTTCAGAATTATGATAATTTCCCTGAAAAATTAGCAGGTGTTTCACTTACCGAATCAAAAAACCAGAAAAGCACCCCCAGCTCCCCCATCCAAACAAACCCCAGCCTGGAGGAGTAGATTTTCATAAAACTGTATCTGAAAAAAACCCATTCCTGTTTAATTCTTTACTGTTCTTGATCACCAACCTAATCTACATGCCATGAAGAGAAGATGGAAAATAAAAGCCTTTCATGTTGACTTCAGAGATAATGGAGTTCATGATCTAAAAGGTTGTCTCTGTAGATTGAAACCTTGATATTTTTCTGCCAGATCAAACCTGTTTTGGTCTATTCTAACTCCATTGAGTTTTGCAAGGGAGGTAATAAATCTGCTGTAAGATCATAAGCTTATTGACAGATTCAAGTTAAATAAAACATACAGTAATAAAGGATGCTAAATTAAAGTTGCAGCCCTATGTGGTTTTCAATGTGTTTTCAGTATAGAGGAATGAAGTACCTCAAAAAATAATGTCATCTGAGCAAACTGATCACAGCAGTTTAGAGCTGCAGAAGATTTCCAGTATTTTTCCATGTGTACTGTGGAGAGCTTTGAAGAAGCTCTTTATTTAGCTATGTAAGATAAATCTGTTCAAATGATGCATACTGAAAAAAATGAGTTTCAAGGAAGGTTGATCTGATTGGCACTTTTGCCCCAGCACATTCCTATATTGGACTTGAAATTAACCAGTTAGGTTTGGTTTCAAAGGGGCTGGTCACATGCAATTAAAATTTTTTGCTGTTTTGCTGTAATGATGTTCTGTAGTTAATAGCCTCAAGCTTTACAGTCTCAGCCAAATGAGTAGTCCAAAACATGTAAAGTATGGCTTGAGGTCTTTGGTCTTTCCTGCAGCCTGCTTTTTCCTCAATCTGCCAGACGCTAAATCCATGCAATGCTGTTACAACCAGCCTTAATTTCATCTCAAATTCAAGAGAAAATATTTGTGTTTTGATGGAAAAATAATTGCAACAAATTTCAAGGGAGACCTCTGATGATGAATGGCAAAATATTGGTCAGGAGAACTCCCTGGGTGTCCTTTTCCTGCCTTATTCTGCTGGGATTCATGGAAATGTAATGGACACCTTACAAGGCAGCTAGGAGTGCCTGTAATTAATGCTGTAGTCCTTTTTGAGGAGTATCGGCTACTACAGAACAGAAAGTAGCTTCTGAAAATAATGTGTTGTGAGTTGCCATAGGTGCTTCTCTTTTTATAAAAAAAGGCATAATCAAAACTACAGTATTTATGTCTTCTTTTCTTCCCTAAATAAATGGTGTTTTCTAAAAAAATTGAATATCTGCCAGTAATCTATTATTCCTGAGGAACCATACAGAAACCTGCAGTGTATATGCATGGAGGAAAGACAGAAATTTGCTGAAGAAATAAATTCCCATTGTTGGTATTCAATTCCTTATTCTATTATGAAAAAGAAAAGTCTATTTTATAAAAATATTTAGACAGGCTCCTTTAAAATGTAAGCTTTGATTGCAAGGCATTTGTTTTGCAGCATTATTTGACTGTGAAATAGACATAGTAATTATTTGGCCTGTTCTTCCTATTTTGTAAAACAAATTTGTTTAATTGGAAATTGGATAGCAATTTGAAACCAGCGATATTTGGTGTGTGTTTGGGTGAAACAGAAAAGATGTAGAAAGAAAACAAATGTATGCTATACAGTGGACAGTTGGACTCTGTTCTGTTCATTTATTGGCTCTGAGGTAGTACTTTATGAAAGCCAAGGGACATAGGGGTTTAGAAAATATCGTTCAGACAGCTGTGAATAGAGAACTGAATGAATTAATTAATAGGGAATTAAACATAGTCATTGTATTGGTTTTGCATGGCCTGGTTTTTGGTAGCAGGGAGGGGCACAAAGATGGCCCCTGTGAAAGCTGCTGGAAGCTTCCACCATGTCCAGCAGAGTCAGTCCCTGATGGCTCCGAGGATGGACATGCTGCTGGCCAAGGCTGAGACAATGAGAGAGGCTGGGAACACCTCTGTGATGAAATATTTTAGAAGAAAATCAAAATAAAGTCACAAAGTTTTTGCTTCTAGTCAGAGAGGAGGAGGAGATGAGAACATGTGAGGGAAACAACATGGAGACTCCAAGGTCAGTGCAGAAGAGGGGCAGGAGGTGCTCCAGGCACTGGAGCTGAGATTCCTCTGCAGGCCATGGTGCAGACCATGGTGAAGCAGCTGTGCCCCTGCAGCCCATGGGGATCCATGGGGGATGCAGAGATTCACCAGCTGCCCGTGCTGGAGCAGGTGGATGCCTGGAGGAGGCTGTGGTCCAGGGGGAGACTCTATGGAGAGAGGGGGCCCTGCTTCCAGCTGGAGCAGCCCGTCCTTGGAGGACTGCACCCCGTGGAAGAGCGACCACACTGCAGCAGTTTGGGGAGGACTGTCTGCCCGTGGGAGGGACTCTCAGCAGTTTGGGAGGAATGCTGCTCGTGAGATTGGAACCATGCTGGGAAAGTTCACAGGGAGCTGTGTCCTGTGGGAGGGACCCCACGGCCTCACTGGGAAGGATTTCTCCCCCTGAGCAGCAGAAGAAAACCTCGGGTGATGAACTGACCAAAACCCCCGCGCCCTGTCTCCCTGCCCTGTCAGTGGGAAGGAGGGAGGGGTTGGGGGAAAGGTGTTCTTGAGGGCTTATTTTACTTCTCATTATCCTCCCCCGATTCTCTTAGTAATAAATTCACTTTGCAACATTAAGTTGAGCCTGTTTTGACCTTGGAGTGTTTTCTCCTGGTCCTTATCTCAACTTGTGAACCTCTTGTAATTTTTTTTTTCTTGTCTGCCCAGCTGTGGCAGGAGAGGATGAGTAAGCAACTCTTGTGGGTGGCTGGCATTGGTCCAGTGTTAAACTATGATGATCATTGACCAAAATATCAAGTGAAAGTATTTCATAAACTATATGAGTATGGTCTCAGTCTACTAGGGAAGTGAAATATTTAGGTGGGGTTTTTTTTTTTTTGGTAGATTTTCCTGGGTTTTGGCCAGGACCGTGTTAATTTTTTTCTAATTGTTCACATTAGCCGTGAGGGGGCAGAGCCTGGAGTTCTGTAGGCATGTATAGGTTGTTGTTCCATCCAGATCACTGTCGAGACTGTCCAAGACTATGGAGAGAGTCAAAAGACTTCAGCAAACTAGAGAGGAAATATCTTATGCCCTGCTAGTACAGACCGGAGTGCTATTGGGATCAAGTTCTCCCCTGCTCAAGAGCTAAGGTGCACACTGGTGTTTTACCTGTGTGACCATGAAGGGGATATGATGAAATGGGATGGAGATCCCGTCTGTGCCCCAGCAGCACAGGTACATGAGCTGAGGGGCAAAATAACCACCACAGGAAATTCTTCAAGGATACAAGCTGATCCAGTGTCCAGTGGGCAAGTTCTCAGACAGAATAGAAGGGTTCATGTTACTTCTGATCCTCTTGAAAGGACCTCCAATTCACATTTACAAGTTATGAGCAACAAGCACTTGAAGCAGAGCTAGAGGATCCCTGCCTCCAGCCAGGTGGAGGAAAGTGGCAATTTGACCTACTGGACTATGTGGATCTGAATACAGAATCCATCTGTATTTCTGAGGTGGCAGGGGGATCCCAACTGCTGACTGTACTGGAAACTGAAGTGAGCCTGACCAGTGGCAAAACCATGGCATTCTGACTAACCCAAAGTTCCTGTGCATCCTTGGCATGGATTGCTTCAGGAGAGGGTATTTCAAAGACCCAAAAGGGCATTTTTCAGCTTTTGCAAATAACCACATAGAGCCATTTAATATCAGGAAATACAGGAGATATAGAATTGTTGGGCTGTGCTGTATTGTCAAGAAATTCCTGCATGCTCATATACAATTACATTTTACTTCATAAATACTGAACAAGGTATTATGAGCCCTGTTCAGAGGGCTGAATGGCCCTCCTGTTTGTATTCTAAGCACCTGGCTGAAAGGTGACTGTGTGACACTTACTCTTTCTGTCTCTACTCTCAGGACACCCATGTGAGGACATCCAATACTTTCTTACATTGTGATCTGTCTGAGGAAGTGCTGTGCCATTCCAAGTTGAGTCCAGTAACAGCAATCACTATGAATCTGCTACTGACAGCTGGACTATAGTGTGCTACTAAGGAACAGGAGCTTTCCAGCCATACACCTTTGACATCCGGACTGTAAAATGTCCCCTCATGTTCTCTAACCTTGTGGGAATGGCCATAAGAGAAATTAAGCTAGCTTTATAGTAAGCAAAGATTTCTCTTAAAATATGAAATCTCCAAATAGTTACTACTTAAGGATTCAAGATAGTCTTTGTTTCTCTTGTGGGCTAATACCTGAGGTCAGATCCATAAAATGTGTCAAAAGCAGCAGTTTTGTTTCTATTGGTAATAAATCAGCACAATTTTTGACTTGAAGAAATATGATTTGGGAAAAATTGCAAATAAAATATTAATTTAGGCCTCCAGTCTTTCCTTTCTTTTTGTTTCTATTCCCTTCCTCAGTTCTCACTCATCCAAAGGGACCAGAGTGCTAAAAGGTTTTCTCCAGCAGTGTGTGTATATACTTATGTGTGTTATGAAAGCCTGTGCTGATTGCAGCAGCAGGAGCCAGCTTCAGGGAACAAAAGCTGTTTTCTTTCCCTGCCATTTGCTGTTCAGGAATTAACCTTGCATGTGTGCATGTACATTCACACACACATATACACACTTGGAAACATAATGGAGGCTGGAAGAATTTTCTTCATAAATATATTCCGCAAAATTTTGTGTGAGGTAATCCTCAATCTTTTTTTGCTCCTGAAACATATCTTTTTAATAATCTGCTCATTTTATGTTTCTGGAAATCTATGAAATGTTGGGGTTTTTTTATCTAGAACGTAATTTATTCTAATGCAGCAAATCATCAATTCTTCTCAGAGAGAAGGACCTGTATATATTCTTCCTTTCTTTTTTGATGAAGTTTTCTGCTTGATGGCCCAGAATGAAAAAGTGGAGATAGAAGTGCCATGAGTCAGCTCTTCAGTTATCAGGGGAAAACTGAAGGGGAACATCAAAATCAGACTTTAGAGATGTGAATTATGTCGCATTTTTTTTGTTTGAAGTCTTGTTCCATACTTGAGGTGGAAACTGATGCAGCTGATGCTGGAGAGAATTAACAAGGAATTCTTCATTTATAGTTACAGGATCTGTTAAAATACAAAAGTGATGGGCAAGAATTGAAAAAATATAGCCAGTAATACCTGAAGGATGTTTTCATCCAAATTCTGGGCAGGATGATAGTATACTGGTTTAGTTTTTCCTTCTTAATACTGACACACATGAAACTTTTATGGAATTCTTAGTCAGCATTTCTACTTCCACAAAGGCACCTGAAAGAGAGAGTACTTCTTACAGGTTTCTTTTCTTACTGAAACTCTGACATTTCTGATGTGGAGAAAGAGGTGAAAAGGAGAAAAAAGTAGTAGGTACACCAAGAAATTCTTTTTGCTTTAAATTACAGATAAAATGGTATAATGAAATAACAGTATGCAAGGTCCTGCTGCTTTCAGCTTTTCATGGGATATTACTGGTGTTTGAAATCCATCCATAAACTGATTTTGGTTGTGTGAAACTCAGTCCTGTAATGCAGTTTTTTTTCTTTCTCTGATATAAGGGACATGTAAACTAATGAATATTAACATGTAACTAAAGAATATTAACTACTGATAACTGCAGTACTAGTGTTGTGAAACCAAACTTTGTTGTGAGGCTGTGTAGGAATTAACTTGTTTGTTTCTTGGATTTTATATGGATCTGTCAGACACCTTTTGGTCAAATTAACATTGCAACCAACTGTCTAATGTTTTTCCTACAAACAGCTGTTGAAAACAAAATTTCTTGTTGAGGGCCAGTTGTCTTCTCAAAATTGGCTTTGTCAGGTTTCGCAGTACATGAAGCCAACTAAGTGATGATTTCTTGGCTGAAAGAGTTAAATGAATTGTAAAATGAATGCTTAAGATAGGTTTTTATTTGTCTTCTAGCATGCTCACATATGACTGTTTGTGATCCTTCTTCCATCTGACGAGAATTTGAATGCACTAATGAGAAAAATTGAAAGGAGAACATACAGAGGTTCTGGACCTGTAAAAGTACATCTCTGTGTTGTCTGTCTCTAACCTCTACCTCTCTTGTTATCACTAGTAGAAAACTTTCAAAAATTATGATAATCAAATTATTTGGATCACTAACTTTAGAAAGAACTTGAACAAATTCTTATATCATGCTTTAATTTAAATACAACATTTAATTTAAATATATGAAATCTTACTGAGTATTTTTGACTCTCTCCTGAAGAGTTTTTTAAAGTTTATATTTTTCCACTCTAGTTTAGGTTTAGAAATGCCCACTCAAACTTTTTGGTGGTGTACCTATAATACAGTTTTGCCACAAAAATGGTGGAAGATTGAAACTAAATTAGCATTCAACAGTTTCTGGTATGTTTAATGAAAGAAAAAGGTGAGAGCTGGGCTGCAGATCAAAGTGGGAATTCTGGAGAGTCAAGCTGCAAGAGAAAGATTGATTCAAAAGTGATATTTAAGGCTACTGGAAGGGATAATTTTCCTTCCTGTCTTTCCCCTAGTGGCAGTTGGTGATTGATCTCTCAATGGTCATAACAGTATTTAATATTTTTTAGGGCTCAGATCAACTATGACAATTTTACTGCCTCTTCTTAACTTGTCAACTTGAAATTTTGTTTATGACTAGCATAAGCCCTGCATTTATATCTAGCACCTTATTTTGTTGTTTCAGATTGTTTAGTATACATGTTTTGCATGGGCTTTACCTCGATTTTACTGAATCATTTGTTGAGGCTTGCGAAATATATACACAGACATGTAAAAACTATCTCTTCCTTAGAAAGTGTCATTACACGTTCAGCTAATTGTTTTGAGACTGTCTTTCAGAGGGCTTATTCTGCCCCAGGACCTCTGTATAAAAAAGGTTAAAAATGCATTGTCCAAAACCATCCATGTGATGATGCACCTATAGCAAAACCAGTGTGTACTTGTGAAAGTACTGCTGTTGTCATTCAGTTCTCTGCTGCTATCTGATCCTGCTTCTGTCCTTTCCAAACATGCCTCTCTTTCACGACATCTCTTCTCCAATTCCCAGTATTCTTCATTTTGTGTTCTGTCAAAATGCACAGGTATTAGACTGGTCAGATCCACTAATATGAATTAATTTTCAGAAATACTTTGTGTCCATGGTGTAACTTTGGTAGAATTAGGCTCAAAATTTGGTGTTTGGATTGATAATTCTTTAGTGTGTCCAGAATTTTGAAAACGGGCTCTTCTTTTGCTTTTTTGCTGTTTTCTGAATTTTTATAAGCCATTTTTCGGACATGTTGGATTGACCTCTTTATTTAGGGTATAACTAAAATAAACATTGGTTTACACAGACTCAGAATTTGAAATACTCAAAATAAGTAGTATGTTCCATGGAAATTTGATTAATAGACTACCTTACTGACAAGAACCAAAATATTTACCTACTACATAGTTAAATTATTTTTCTCCCCCTTGGGGTAATCCTGACTGTCTTGCAGAGTAACATGAAAAAGACCATCACTGTAAATTATTTTCTTTTTTTTTGGTTATAGAATGTATTAGAACTATACTCCTTGTACTGAATAATGACATAAGATTCCTCTAGTAGAGAAGAAAATTATATTGCAAGGCATAATCTTTTTTAAGAGGTCCACATTTTTTTGTCTAGATTTCTTCTCCTGACACTTTTTGACCATTACATATTGAGTCCAAGTAAAATTTGGGCTGCCTTTATCCTCCGCAGCTCTTCCTTATCTAACCTCAATTAAAAAAATTAATAATATATTTAGGATTTAATTTTTCTGGATCACAATGAATATATGGGCAAAGCTGTTAAATGATTGCGATCCTGCAGAAAAAAAACCCCGCACCAGAATCTGTTGGCAAATCTACTACCAAAAATACCTCAATATGACCTACAAAATGCTGTAAGGTTTTTCAGGCCTCCTAGTAGTATGTATTTCTTCTCTCTGTTATATATCCCTCTGCACAATGCCTAGATTTTTTACAAGCATTATCACAAATTGTATTGTGCTTTTCTTTCTACCAAGCAAATGTGTTGTTTGTTTAGTTGCCATGTTACTTGTGTTGGTTTTAAGTGTCTCTATATAGTCCATAGAGGTAAAACAAGCTAACCTGATTCAGCCTGAGGCTCAGCCCTGCAGGGAGAAACAAAGTGGGAAAATGCATTTTTAAAATTCCGAGTGACAAAATTCACTCAAAGAAAAGACTGCAGCAAACCAAATTTTTCCTTCCTATGACATAAATGAAGTTCCACCACAAAAGAATTTGAACCAGTTTGTCGCAAAAGTTACAAGACTCCCTCCTACCCCCTCGAATTTCAGAAATGTTCATATGTATTGATAACTATGAAATGCCATAGCAAATAAGCCATTAATTTAGCCCATGTCAATAATGGAGATTTTAAGGTAAAGTGGCAATGATGTACTACTCTTCTCCATCATGATATTCGAGTTATTATCTGTTCACGAAACATCCAGAGGAAGGTTAGATTTCATTTAAAGATTTTAATTTCTTCAACATTTATTGTTTTGTAGTATTCTTTGGAGAGAAGTATTCTTAAAATGTGCATTTAAAGTTGACGCTGTGTTCTGTCCCTGTCATTCTGGCATTGTGACCAGCCTGGATCTTCTGTTACCATGTAATGGCAGAGGTCCCAATTTTCTGCTCACAAGACAGTAAACAGTCTAGTTTTCCAGCCAGGCCTTGCATGTTGTCCTCCTTTCAGCGCAAGGAAATGAAGCAGGAAGAACCTGACAAGTGATATGTGCCTGACTATTGCCCCAGTGTGGATTGAGAGTGTAAAACTCTGTGTTGACAAGCATTGCTCAAGAATGCACATGTTTTGCACATTTGGTGTGGTCTACTTTTGCATTATTCCTAATCCATCCAACAAGCTGGATATTTCAAGCTTTTTTACGTAGTTCCATATTTTTTTATTCATTGTTTTGAAAGCAGTATTCTTTTTCATTGAGCAAATGAATAATATCCATGATTAAACTGGCTGGAAAAATGTTTTTTACTTTAAAAGGTGGCAGACCTTTGATATAATTTCTATGAACAAAGAAGCGTGTGCCTTCCAAAGAGACACTTTGCAGCCTTGTCCCTGTGTATTATGTTGCATTCTAGATGACTGGTTGACCTTTTAATTGTGTTCCATTAACAATTCTCTAGAAGGGAAGAGGCACATCCAATAATCAGGGCTTCTTATTAAATGATTAGTGTGACTCTAGCAGAGAAAGGGTATACTGACCATTTGTAAGGCATGCTTTTGTCTTCCTGTGATCCCTTTTTGCCATTTACTTTCTAGTCCTGCAAGTTATTTGAAAAAGTGTTGTATCACTCTGGAAGATCCTGTCTGGGTTGAGTTTCATGCTTCTACTTCTACTTCTAATGGTGTATTAAACTTGGCGGGAGCCTGGCATGGATGGAGAAGGAACCGAAGGCCACCTTCAGGATGTGTTTTTAGACAAGAAGCAGATCACAGACCTGATTATGTATCCACTTCATATGAAGTGGAACACAACCAGTTCATATTAAAGAAGAAATTAGGAAATGATTGTTTCTTTGTTTATTTGTAACAGTCTTGTAAAAAAAACCCTCTCCACTCCCCTAGTTTGCATGATTGTGAGAAATTCAACGTTTTTACTCAGAAAATAGGATTTGGTAAAATGTAACTGCCACTCTATGTTACTTAACTTTCTGTGAGGGTTTTCCTCAGGTATTCTTTCAGATTTTGGAGAGTTTGCTGTTCTATTGGGTTTTATACTAAGACAGCATTTGCAGTACTAAAATAAGTATGTAGATTTTTGTAGCACATCTAATTGTTAGATTGCCTTTCACTCTTTTAAAGCATTGCCATTATACTAACAATAAAACTGTTAGGAAGCTGCCATATTAAAACATTGTTTATTTGTGCTTATTATTCATACAGAATCTGTGAAGCTGTGAGGGTTTAAGTATATAATCTATTCCTTCCTTCTCATGTCTGAAGTCCCTCATTCTTAGATTAATCTAGTCATACAGTCTGCTTTCGAGTTCTACTTCTGCAGAGTTCCAAGATTTGCAAAACAAGCTGGAGAAAGGGAATGAGGGAGAAATTGATTCTGTGAATCTTCTAGTCTGCATTATATGTTGGAGAAATCCCAAGCTCCATCTGGGACTATTAGCCTTCAGGAGTCTATTGATAAAATGGATTCCCTGCATTTCAAGTGAAATAAACTCTAAGCTGGAGACCTAATACTCTGAAAAGGCTTAATGCTCAGTTTGTCTTCAGCCCTAGATCAACAGTGGTAAGACAAGCTTAATGTTGAACCCTAGTAATGCATTTTTTCCCTACAAAAATGGTGTTCAGAAACTTTAAAAAAAAAAAAAAAGCAGCAGGAAACACACTTTCCAGGATATTTTGTTTTATTTTGTTTTTCTCCAGTTCACTGCCTGGGCTGACAACATAAGACTGACTGCAACAGCTGCTATTGATTCACTCTGCTAGCTCATCTCCAATTAGGAAAAAATACTTTCTCAGCAGCAGTAAATCTGTAATAGCTTAAAAAATAATAATGAAAAGAGATAATGAAGACATTTCCTGCTGCTTGCTCTTGCTCTGGCCCCTTTTTTTTTTTAAAGCTCTTTGTACACCTTCTGAATTTTTCCACTATTTAAAGAAATAGTGAAAAAATTTATTCTGCGGGTCATTTAATAGCAACAGCTGTTATCCAGATGTTTTCTGTTGGGGATACATATCTGCCTCACTCTGTAAATCTAAGAAACTTTATTTTATGCAATTTGTCTGTAAAAGAACTCAGACCTGTTTTAAAGATATTTTGATATGTAAGAGAACTTTTTGTTATATTTGAATTGAGAACTTACAGGTGATAAAAGAACAACAAACACAGTAGCGATATGTTTATCATAATGGAACTTTTTATATTTTATCTGAACTAACTCAGAACATTCTTCTTGAATACTCCTAGTCGCAACCCTAACTAGCAAAAAATTGCAAATGTCTAGGTTAAAGGTAACACTTGCCATACTCTCTCTGTTTTAAGTATTTCTGATGAGGAGCATAATTTTGGCTTTTTCAGAATAGCCAGGATTATCTGTACAATCATTTAATGAAGCTGAACATGAATTGTGCTGATGAGGCATTCCAGGGCATGGACTGTGTTTCACTTTGTGTAATATACACATTCTATCTATTTAATGCCTATAGCAAGGAGCTGACCATGAAGCAGTGCCACTTAAGTGAAAAAATGAAAGCAGTTTTGCACTACATGAAAGATTTTAAAATAGGTTTATGTTATTTTAAAATTTCTGAAGAGGGCTTGGTCTCAAAAATTGTACAAAAAAAGTAGATAAGATTTTTTGTGCATGAGGAGCTGGTGGTTTCTTTATCATGTTAATCCATTTCTAGTCTTCTGGTCAATGGTAACTGTCTGTCCTTTATAATTTATTTGCATTCTTTGAACACACAGCCTCTGTTGTTTCCACTGCCTTTCCTTTGTATTCTTCCCTCCCTAGGATCTAGCCCTATTCTTTGCAAGAAAAAGCACACTGTCATTCATTTATTGTCATTCACTTTCTGTGATTTGTCAATGGATCAAGCAAAAATTTAAAACACCTCTGATTTTGATGACAAGAGTGATTAAAACTACTATAGTTGTTCACTTTCATGATTTATGATGATTCAGTTAAAAACTTGCAATTAAACCAGGTATTTATCAGATCTACTCGTAGGGATTAATCTTCTGTAGACTACTTTTAGATTTTTAGTATGTTAAATGAAGCATGTTGTGGGTGTCACTGTATGTGTAAATGATGAATTCTGCTAGTTCCAGAAAAACATAATCACTAGTAAATAGGTAAAATGAAAAAAATTACTATTAGCAATTAGTTCAGAAGCCCCACAAAAAGTAATGCTTCCTTATACAGTTGAACTTCCCCACTCCCCAAATCCTCCTAGTTTGATCTGTCAGCCTTGGAAGATTTACTTCATATTCCCAACATTCATGACAGGTAGATTTCTGTTGCTTTCAGGTTATATTATTTGGAACAAAGTGTGGGTCCAAGAAGATGCCTTTTCCTCATGCCTGCCCTAAGCAGCTGATGGCATTTTGTGGAGTCCTGGAAAGCAGCTATTATTTCCACATGGGAATAAAAAAGATTTCCTGCGCAAACAGTATTTTGTATTGTAGCAAATGTTCTGTTCCTCCTCTAAACAGATTCCATACTGCTGGCCTTTCTCTAACCCCTTGAATGGTGATGTTTGCATAACCTTAATTCTGTGTGGGATCTGTAGATCTCAGTACAAAAGATGGTAAATACCTCTCTTCCTACCGTTGAAGAGGGGTAAGATTTTTTTCTGTCTAGACAAACTTTCATGGATGCAGTAATAAGAATCAAAAAATCCCTTGATGATTATCATCAAGTCTGACTCTAAAGTAAATGACCCATATGGGGATTGAAGTAAATGAGCTCTAAAGATTTTTTCCTACAGTCGGTGGAGGAAAAAGTGGATGAAACCCAAGAATGAAGTCCGTGCTCTAAAGATGACCAAACACTGATGTTCTCATTTCATTATCTTGCTAATTATTTAATCATGGGATTTTTGTGGGTTTTCTCTAATACAGAAGAGGATGTTTGTCGTCTTTTCCTCCAACTAATAACTAATAAGCTATTTTTGTATTTCTTATTTATTTTTGTTCTGGACAAGAAGAATCTATTTGGGAAAAGAGAGGAAAAATACAATATAATAAAATGAAATGTTTTTACAAAATTTAAAATTCTGTTTCAGAGTGTCTGTTTGCTGCTGACAGTGAGAAACATGTTGCCTGAGAACATGTCATCATTGCAGCAGAGGAATCAGTTCTTTTTGTCCCAGCCACACTGATAAAATTTCAGCAACACCAGCTTTCAGGATTTTTCTTTTTTATTTTTTCCAACTTGATTTTGAAAGTAAATGTCCCCTATTCTCATGGTGCTTTTAGGCATAAAGATTATGAAGAAATTTAAGAAATTGTTATAGAAGTTAATGGTGGAATTCTTACTGACTTCATTTAGGCTTGAATTCTGTCAGGTATTCAGGAAAGTGCTATATTTTCATTTACTAGAAGCCCAGAAAAGGTCATCATAGGCCCTGGTCCTCTATTTTACTCTGTGTGTGCTGAAGGTTACATGCATGCAGAGCTTCAGTGAAGTTAACAGCGTTTCATGCTGTCACAACAATCTGCCCACCTTCTATAATTGTAGGATCAGGACAATGACTTGTAAATTAAAACACTGATGGGCCCAACTGAAATGCTAATTCTGCCTTTGAAACTCTCAGGGAACTGAGTCTTGTCTTTACCCAGACAGCTGTGGAAGAGATGTTTGTCCAACCTCTCTGGTACTAATATTCTAGAATTTGCTGTATTTTTGGAAGCATTCACCCTGCGTTATGTGACTGCTCTGAGACATCCAAATATTTCAAACTTATTGCAGTTATTTAGTTATTTGACCTAATCAATGCATATAGGACATAATTGCTTTCTCTCCTGTAGGAGGTAGCACAGGAAAGAAATGGCATAATTCAGCACTTCTCTCTTCTGTAGTGACAGCCTGTCATTTCCTGTACTGTGCTAGGGATTATGAATAGACAGTGTATGTAGGCTGAACATAGTTGCTTGGTAACTGTCTTCTTCACTTTCTTAAATGTAATGGCCTCTCTCCAGAAAAAAAGTCAATTGGTTTAATTTCTTTAGATTTTGAAGCAATAAATTTGCCTTTAACTCCTCTGAGTATCTCAATAAATAGAGGGGGAGGTTATTTGAAACTTTGAACTATTAATTTGCTTGGACTTTCTACAGCAAGCCATCTAATAAATTTTAATGTGGTCATCATCATAATCAGACTTTTTTCACTCAAGTAGAGTTTATATATAGCATAGATTAAACTTTGAAATTATTATACACTAGATCATTTTTATGGTAAAG
Source organism: Melozone crissalis (assembly GCF_028551555.1). Lineage (NCBI taxonomy): Eukaryota > Metazoa > Chordata > Aves > Passeriformes > Passerellidae > Melozone > Melozone crissalis. The sequence continues at coordinate 49,716,811 of NW_026535783.1, forward strand.
GAATAAAGTGTTTGCAAATTTGATACTGGAGGGAAACGTTGGCCAGTTTGACAGTCTTCTATTCAAAATTAAGTTTGTTCACCATTAGCTAATGGATATTACTATGAATGCACAGACAGATTTGCACCTTGGTGCAAACGTTAAGGAAAAACACCAGGTTTAAAAATTTGCAAGTAAAGCCTGAAAGCTGTGAGAAATAATTGCTTAACTTCATATGTTAAAAGCCATAGGAAGTTAAATGACCTAAGATGAAGCACTTCCATAGTACAGATGGTGCATTGGTCCAAAGTGGCAATGCTGACACCATTACAACCTACTGTGAGTGGGGCAGGCTAGCCAGAGCTCTGAGAAATGCTCCTTAGCTGCCTCCCAAGGGGAAAATCAGAAGACCAAATATCTCAAGTATATGTGTACTGATGCACACAGCCTGGGGAGCAGGCAGATACAAGGAACTAGAGCTCTGCAACTTGTCAGAACACAATTATACCTTAGGAATAACTGAAGCATGGTGGGACAACTCACCTGACTCGAGAACTGTGATGAATGGCTCTATGAAGTTTTTTTAGCAAGATTCATCAACAGAACCTGGTACTTATGGGTGAGTTCAACTGCCCACACATTTGTTGGAAGAACAAATTTATTGAATTTATTGAACTTATTGAAGAACAATATAGTAACTCATGTATCATCCATGAAGTTCTTGGCGTGTGTAGAGGACTGCTTCCTCATGAAAATGTTGAATGTACCAGCCTGGAGTGAAGTGCTGCTGGACTTGCTATGCTCAAAGGAAAAAAAACCTGCTTTGTAATATCCTGGCAAGTGATAGCCTAGGCTGAGATGATCACAATATTGAGGGCTTTGGAATTCAGTCAGGTACGTAAGGCTCCGTACTAACACAAAGGTTTTAGGAGAGCAAACTTGATGCCACCCAGAGCTCAGCTGGGAGGAATTACATGGGAAGCTTCCATGTAGGATAGCAGAGCTTGCAAATAGTTCTCCTGGTAGTTTTTTGAGAATGCTCTTCTACAGGCACAAATACAGCTCATCACCTCTGATGGTTAAGGGAGGTAAGTGGAGCAAGAGACCCTTTGGCTTAACTGTGAGCTCTTGAGCCTGCTCAAAACCAGAAGAAAACATAAGAGATATGGAAAAGTGGACATTTCCAGCTTTTGCAGAAGTGCAGTTAGAAAAGCAAAAGCTGATCTTAAATTAAAATTGGCCAGAGATGTCAAAAACCACAAGCAAATGTTCTTCAAGTACATAAACAACAAGGAGAAACAGAAGGAAAATACTGGCCTGCTGTTGAACAGGAGAGTGAATCACTCACCAACAATACTGAATGGGATGAGTTTTTCAAAACTTCTCCTCTGTCTTTACCAGCACTGCTGGGCTCCTGACCTTGAGAACAGCTATCTAGGTTGGTGCAAAAAACAAGCCTGCCATCAGAGGTGAAAGAGCTGGTGTGTGAAACATTGCAGGAGTCTGGTCCCTACACATTGATGAACCCTAAAGATACCTGTCCTAGAGCATTACAAGGTGGCTAACATCATTGTGAGGACACTCTTCCTGGCCTTTGAGAAGTTGTGGAGATTGGAGGATGTCTCAGAAAACAGGAAGAAGGCTAATGCCATCCCCATCAACAAGCTCTTAAAGAAGGATCCAGGACATTATAGGCCCATCACTCTTATTTCAGTCTCTGTAACAGTTATGGAACAAACCCTCCTGAAGGCTATCACAAGGCAGATGAAGCATGTGAATGGGAAAAGCCAGGATAGATTCACCACAGACCAATTTGACACACATGATTGCCTTCTATGCCAAAGTAACCTGCTTGGTTGATAGGGGGTGGATGTGTTCTATCTGGTTTTCTTAAAGAGTTTCAGTATGGTTTCCCACAGCCATTTCCTAGAGAAACTGTTGTGTTATGGTCTGGACAAGAGGCATGTGAGCCTGGCTGGCAGGTGGTACCCAGGGGGTGTTGATAAATAGCTCCTTTTCAAACTGGCAGCCTGTCACAGCTGCAGTTCCTCAGGGTTGATATTGGGCACAGTACTGCTTAGTATATCCTTAAGTGATCTGGAAGATGGGATCAAGTGTGACTCAATGAAATTTGCTGAAGATACCAAAGTGAGTGGGAAAGACGGCACTTGGGAAGGGAGATCCATCCTGCAGGAATAAGCAGATAGGCTGGAGGAGTGAGCTAACAAGAACCTTATGAAGCTCAACAAGAAAAAGTGTAAGGTCGTGCCCCTGGAAAAGCATAATCCAGGTGTGCAGCATGGGCTGGGATCTGTCCATCTGGGGAGCAGCTCTGTGTGAAGGGGCCTGGGGTCCTGGTGCCCAAAGTTCAGTTTGAGTGACCAGTGGGCTGCTGTGGTACAGAAAGGTGACAGGAGACCGGGTGACATCAAGGGCATCACCAGCAGAGATGACCAAGCCATTATCCTGCTCTATTCAGGGCTTCTCTGGCCTCACCTGGAATCTTGTGTTCAGTTTTGTTCCCCATTGTACAAAATAGATGTGGACAGGCTGCAGGGGGTCCAGAGAAGAACACAAAGGTGATCAAAGGCCTGGGAATCCTGACATGTGAGGAATGGCTGAGAGAACTGGCTTTGTTCAGCCTTGAGACAAGGAAGACTTTGGGGAGACTTTATCACCATGTTCAAGTATTTAAAGAGTGGCTGCAGAGGAGATGGAGCCCCCCTTTCTACAAGGAGTCACATAGAAAATTATGATAAGTACAGATTACTCCTGAAAATATTCTGATTGAACACGAGAGGAATATTTTTCAAAATAAGAGCAATCAGCCATTGGATTAAACTCCCCAAGGAAGTACTGGATTCTCCAAAATGGAACACTTTCAAGATCAATCTAGACAGGGTACTGGGCCATCTGGTGGAGGCCCAAGAAAGATTGGAACACATGATACTTCAGGTTCTCTGCCAACCTGATAATATATAAACCAAAATTTCTTTGATTATGAAACAAATTTCGTCCTGCATACAAAATCTAGGGGAGTAAACTCTGGGATACAAAGCACCATAATTTTAATAAGATGCGAAAACCAGAATTCTGTTTCAGGCTTCTTTCTTCTACCAGTTTCTGTCAGTGAGGTACTAAATTTAGACTATTTCAAGAGTATTCTTGTTGATGTGCAAATCAGTGGAAATTTTAAAAAACTCATTATTTTTATTTATGTAAGTAAAAAGAAACTTTCTGCATAGGATTTTGCTGGGTAAGAAGCAGCTAGAAATAAAATGCTAAAATTTAAATATTTTACCCTTACAAAAGCCTAAAGAATTGCCCAGTGCTGGCATCTCTTCCAAAGGCTCCTTTGGGGCATCACACATTTAACAGGAATAGTCCTATTATTTTTATTAAATAGCTACATTCTAGTGTTGGCCATGGAATTAATAGCATTTCAGACATCAAAAAAAGTATTGTGAATAAAATAAGCCTTTGTCAGAGACTGATAAATTGTTTTCCTGCCCTCTACTTCTGGCTGCTTTTTGTTTTAATACTTCAACATTTCTGTTATTGTGAGTGTATTACCTTCCTGATATTAAGTGCTCCTACTCACTAATCAGCTGATGAAATCTTAAAGGATAAAAGGAAGATAAAATTTCATGTCATCTACAAACTGTGAGACACATTTGCAGACAATTTTAAACTACTTTTATTACTGTTGTGCCCAAGAGTTATCATTAAGGACTGCAAAAATAGGTATTTTGAAAGAAAGTGGCAGTTATTTCTAATATTTTACTATTGGTCGTGACACATCAATGAATGTCCAAATTTCCAAAGATATCTATAGACCATCACAGAGTATCGTTATTTTAAAAATCGCGCTTTTCTTCTAGGGATAAATTAAGGACTGTGATTAGAAGACAAAAAAATGTTGACTTGAAATGGCTGTGTGTGTTTGTGCAACATACAGAGTAAAATTAGGAGTGCTTTCTGAAAAAGATAATGCCCGATTGTGTGCTTCCAAATCATAGGGTTTTAAAAAAATGTTCCTTGGCAATTCAGAACTGTGTACTGCAAAAGGTCATCTGTAGCTAATCATCTATCCCTGACACAGTATGCATTCTGTGGCAGGAAAGAGTATTTCAAACCAGGTAGACTGATTTTGAAGATTCAATACTTCTGAATTGAAAAGTATATCAAAATGTACATGTGAGCTCTGCAGAATGTGCTTCAAATAATTTGGTATGATCTCTAGAATATTTTCCGGCTCTCCTCTCAAAGATCTCCTCGGTAGACTTTGCAATTTTAGAAAAACAGTGTTGATTCTGAAAATGGTGGTGCGATGGACTAGGAACTCATAAGAGATGGTCAGAATCTGTTTTGCAGCTTGAAAGAACCTGATTCTTCACATGTCTATTGGGGATATATTAATGACTTCTATTGGGGATCCAATAGAAGTCATTAATAATTTTTGAAATGGGTCCTTGTTTTGTGTTACTTTGTGTCATGGCTTTTTGTGTTCGTGCTTCACTGTGATGTGGAGGACAAAGTGTTTTATCCTGTGTTCTTGTTTTTGTTGTGACAACAATGAGAACAGAATGGTTGAAATAGTTTCTATCTTTATGCATTCTCGTTATGAAGCCATTGAGGTTTTTTTCTCAAGCAGATGCTCTGGACTACCCTCTGGCTCCCAACCCTTGTTGAAGGGACACTAAGCAAAGGAATGAAATTTCAGCTTACAATGGAAATACCTGCTCAAAATCACTCCTCTAATGTGAATTATGTGCTTCCCTAAAAAACTGTTTCTCTTTGAGGAGAGAGAAGAAGCCACCTGTGATTTCATGTAGTAATTGTGTTCTTCAAGGTATTCACACACTAAGCAGACAACAGCTGTCCTAGATTTAACCACACAGGAAAGAAGAGTACTTCAGTATCGGCCCCCCATCCACTTCTTACCCTTTTTCTTTGGCTGTAGTGTAGCTTTGGAGCTGTTTGGGGTCTTGCTCCTGGCAGATGTTACATGTATACTGCAAATATATTAACCCCCCCCCCCCAAAAAAAGGTAGAGAAATGTTACTGATAATCAGCACTGCTTGTCAAGGTTACATTGTACAGAAGAATAGTATGTATAATTAAACCTTCCTGCCTTTATGGTGGCTAATTCCACCTACAACAATCTCTAGGGCAATTTTTTTTTTTAATAATCACAAATATAATCATCTTCCAACAGGGTTTTATTGTTGCAATGTCCTCCCAATTTCTACAAAAGCAGTGTTTCTACACCAGAATCAGTAGGCTTAAAAATTCCTTTGCAGGAAAATTAGTTTCTAAATAGACCTTATCATGAAAAAGTTAAGGACTTCAAATAGCAAAGCACAGGATTGTGACTTTACAAAGTGCCAAATCTATGTCTCTATCTTTCTAAACACAGGAAATTTTTATGATTTCTTCTCTCGCTCCTGTTCTGCTTTTTGCTTCCTTTTTTACCTATGTGCTGGAAGATAGAATAAAATAGAAAAATGTGTTGTGTCTGTGCAAAAATGTTTAATTAAAGTTTTTGTGTGGCATTTGCAAAGGATACTTGAAAAAAGCTAGAAATCCCCATTACAAACAGGGAGTATTTTCATTTTAAAGATACCAGTCATGAGTCTTACTTGTAAACTTGTTTCTAAAATCAGCCACATCACAAGGAATCACTTTTGAGGGCAGTGCATTGGCTATCTTCTCTTCAGCTGGGTTAGTGCTATTGACCTGCTGTCTCAGTCATAAACCTGTAGTGATTCCAGTTGCATTCCTATGTACACGTGCATAGAAGTTGATATGGGACACAAAGATAACTGTACAGTACAATCATTGTCCCAGGAAAGTAAAAAACAGAAGGGTTAAGTACTTCCATGTTGAGTTGTGGCAGTGGAAGGGCACAGTATTTCTGAGCACAAATACATTCACTGTGTGTTGAATATTGTGGCAATACTTACAAGGAGAAAAGCACATGAACGCCCATCCCTCTCCAGCAGACCTTAAAATTCAGGCAGACTTTATAGTAAGAACACGTGCAAATCTTCCACTTCTATTCCATTTATAGTCTGTAGGTGTATGTTAAACCTATGCACAGATATCTAACAATTTCCATGCCTCTGAGAAATTTCTGATGGGTTTAGAGATAGGACAAGGAGCTCCTACTTGCTAGCTGCATCTGATTTTCTATCATCATAATCAGCTGGCTGAATTTAGGACAGTCTCCAGCTTTGGGGTTAGTCAAAAACAAGGAGAAGCTGCAACCCTTGACTGAGCCCTCTGCTAGTGCACAAACCTGACCTTATGTTTGACAGGGTTCTGCCACTCTTGCCAGGCCAGTGTGGCAGTGGCTTTGTTGGTTTAGCTTTGAGACTGCTGCGGAGACTGACTACATATTTGTGCCCAGCAGAATACATATGGACATTTTGTTGTATTGCACAGCCTCTCTCGTTTGTCTACAAATTAACAATGCATTGAATGATGCTTCAACTTTTAATGTAATTTTATGGCTTACAGATCTGCAACAGAGGAGAATTAGTTTAAGAGAAGATCGAAATTGCGACTAAAAATATTGTGCATTGGGACTAAAAATTGTGCATGCTCTGTAAATGATAAATACATTGGCAGAAATGATTGCTTTTGTGAGGATCATCACATATAGGAAAAAGAGTTACAGAAGCTGGCAAGTATTAAAGAAAAGAAAAGACATATCCTCATAAATAGTACCTGTTCTGGTGTCCAATTAAAAAAAAACCCCAACAACAATTGGAGAAAAGGATGAATTCTTGGTATTAGTAGTTCATGTACAAATATAACTGCTTTTATTCTACCATGCACTCTAATTCCTTTAAATGCTCTAACGGTGCTTTGGAGAACAGTTCTCTCTTTCACTCCTATTACTTGCTTGTAAGTTTATAATTCTTCCATTTTGTGTTTGAATGCTGTTATAAAGAAGCAGAACTAAACACAGATTTTTTCGACCAAGTCATTCCACATGAATTGCTAATGTAAACTGAAGTGCCAGTGAGTGGAACATTTTGGAAATACCATAACTTTTATGACTTATATCAAGCTTAAAAAATGACTTTTAGTTTGGAGAAAAACTGTTGTGAGGAGAAATTTAGGGTAATTGGTTTTCTTTGCAACAGAGAGAAAAATTGTTTATTTAAAAATAAAAAATAATGTTTTAATAGGAGAAATACAATTCAACTTTAGCTATGGGCTCAAAAGAAAAATTGCTAGGTTTTGACTCTTTATGAAGGTTTTGACTCTGCTCATTAAAATCCCTGATTTCTATTTTAGAGTAGATTATAACTTACAGTCCCCTCAAAGTAAATGTGGAACATTGATTTAACACTATTGTAGAATGAATATTTGCAGAGAACATTAAGAAAAAAATTCATTGTTGATCATTTGCCCTGGCAAATGCCAGGTTTTTACCTCTGTGGAGCAGCTTAAGCTCTCTGGGCAGTTGACCCAAAATGTCAATGAAGTAGGGAACAATGCAAAGACTGTTTATTCTGTTATATGCTTGTACGTTTTTTTCAAAGCTGTCAAAGTAAGAAAGAAGGGACCAGGGGTAGACAAGCAATCTTCACTGGGACAACATAATCCAGTTTAAAAATGGGGGATAGAGGGTTTTCTGATATAAAAATATGAGTATGGCTCTGGTTTTCTAAATGTAAAGAAGTCATAAGGGATATGGCAGGGAGCACAGATGAAAAAATTACCCATATTAATTTTACCTTTTCATTCCTTCAGACTCTTAGGTTTATAATATTTCTACCCATCAGGTAGATTGGGACATTTTTTCTTACAATGCCCTGACTTTCCAAGCCCTTTTCAAGTTAGCATACTCATTCAAACAGTATCAACCAAAGCAACGCGTATAGCAGCAGTGCTTTGTGATGAGTCAGACAGTCCCGCTGAAAAATTCATTCTTCTGTGTGAAAGACAGTGGAATTTTAAAGATAAATGAAAGGGTACTGCAATTCTGTAGAAGATAAAAAGTAGTTTCAAATGCTATACAAAAGTAAATTGTACATGTGCTCTGGCTTTGTAATCTGTTAAGGAATAAGTTTGCCATAATTTGTAGCTTCCACTTCCGTAAATTGTTTCACTGAAAATTTTCTGTATAGGTGAAGCATTGATTCAATTGAATTCAGTGTGATATTTTTATTCTGTTTTGACATTTTTTAATAATGAGATAGTTCTATTATATTTTAACGCTTGGTCCTCCTCAGATTTGTCTAGACCATGAGATCCCTAGATCTAATAATTGTGACACCCAGGATACCTAATAAGATGCTTTTTTCTGCAGTTGGCTGATTTTGTTTTATTAAGTTCTCACAAAATAAATCACAAAACTTACAGCTTTAATTTACTTCAGTACATTCAAAATAGCTTGGGTTTCTGTTTATGTTGTTGGAGCTTTTAAATCTGGATTTCAACATCCATGCAGAAGTTTATGCTGTCTGATATATTTGTAGACAGTAGTTGTACTAATAGGTTTTAAAATATTCTTTCACTATTGATCTGCACTGGATAAGACAGAGTACCTATTCCAACAGGGGATAAATATGTGGGAAAATTTTAGCCATTGCTTTTTCTGTATTCAGAAACTGAACATTTGTCTGGACAAACAGATGTTAAGGATTACAATGAGGATTCAAAAGGAGAGGTGAATTTAGAAACCAAAATAGAAATAGAATAGAAACCAAAAGTATTTGTGAAATTTTACAAAGGAGACTATGGTAATTATGTAAGAGGAGATAAAAAGGTATACCCAGTAAAACTACATTCAGTAGGAGGAGCTGATGTTTATCCAATAAGACAGATCTGAACTTTCTGTCTAAACTTCAAAAGTTTAGGAAAATAGGAAATCACAAATAAACGTGATTTCCTATTATTTTTAAAGTATTTACATCTTAAATAGTTATATATATATTCATTGAAACCATATTCTAGTTTTTGTTATGCATTAATTAGAGCTTATTGTGCTCTTGAAGGATAACTTGTCTCTATTTTAACATTAAATAATGTTGGTGGCAGGCAACTTTTTATATTTTTGTTTCTGAGCAACTATCATTTACTCTTACTACCACTACATCATTTAGATGTAGTGGTAGTAAGAATCACTCAGATTATGTTTTCAACTGTGCATATTGTGCAAGCCTTCATATTTATCACTGCTCTCAGGATTTTGAACCTAATGACATTTCCAGTGAGTAGTTTGCTTGGTATTTTCCCCAGCCTTTGGGAGAATACTTTGAATATGTTTTCCTTCTCATTTGAACTCTCAGCAGTTCCATCTCTTTTGATGCTAAGCTACACCTTCCAATTATTTGTTGTTTTGTTGTTGTTGGGTTTTGTTTGTTTGCTTTTTTGTTCTTTGGATTTTTTTTTTGTTATGTTTTTTTTCTTCTAGTTTTCCTTTACAGAAAATACTGTCCTAATACAGACAGATGAAGCTGACTGAAGTCTGTTTTGGTTTTGTCACTATGTACCCTTTTGGGTCAATCCATTTTAGTGACTTTTCTCCCCAGAACCATTTGGTCCTTATTGTCCCCTGTAGCTTGTGCAAACCTATTTTCTTTCTAGCAAGGGTGAACCAAGGATTTAGAAGCTATTCACCAAGGCCTTTTTCATGTAGGGTATATTCAGATGAGTAAGCAGACTGTTTTTCTCTAAGCTTATGTTTAGTATATATAGACCTACCACTTTGCTGTAAAGGCAGCCGTTACTGTGATTTCTCTTTGTGTGCCAAGCTTTTCATCAGTCAATGTCCCCTCATTAGGGAAGCTTTATGACTTGTTGATCATTTTTCAGTTATTTTCCTTAAAACAATTATCTAGACTTGATAAGCACATTTGTCTGTCTTCCTCATTTTGACTAGACAATTGTGTTGGGTTTTGTTTCTGTTCTTTCTTTTACAGGATGATTTCCATCATCAAATTTTACATTATATAATGTCACGGTTTAACATAGCTTAGTTTTTAGCTAAGGAAAAGATCCATGAGCTACGGAAGTGATTCCATGTAAGGACTTTAGCAGCTTCCTTCGTACCTGACAGAACCAATCAGCTGGCTGCCTTTGAATATTGACACCTTGTCAAACCACTTAAGAGAGCGGAATACGCCTCTGTGAAATCACATTTAAAAACAAGCAAATTCCTGGAAAAATTCTCTTGCTTCCAGCCCTTGAACAGATGCTGGGCAGGCCGGGCTCAGCCCACAGCCCAGCTCGGCTGAGATTATGCTGCTGCTGCCCAGCTCCAACCACGGCCGGTGGGTCAGGCCGGCTCCGCTCGGCTTCAGGTGGACCTCAGCTGGGCCCTGCTCCATCTGTGAGCTGCTGAGCAGTCCTTCTGGCACCATGGAAAATGATGCAGCTGAGAACAGAGGTGGCTCTGCAGCCAGGCACAGAAAAGCAGCCCCCCAGCTGGAATTGTACATGGCAGGGGCCAGAAAACCCCTGCCAGAAAGCCATGCTGCCGGAACGGCCACCGCCTGGCGCAGGTCACGTAACCGTCCACAGGCCAGGGTGAGATATTCGCTCTTTTAGTGCACAGATGAAACTTGCAGATAGATCAATCCTCTATCAAGTGAGTGAAAAGGGAAGAGTAAAGACACATAGAGAAAACAACCTGGAGATATTGAGGCCAGTGAAAAACGAGTCAAATCCCAGATGGGAGGAGTTTGAGGAGATGCCTTAGTCTTGGGCTGAAATTCTTTTGTAACGCTGTGGTGAAGATAGAATTGACACACCAGACTTTTTTTCCCTGTAACTCATGGAATGCATTGAGGGGATGTAACGTAGCCCACAGCTATGAGCAAATGCACCAGTGTTGAAGCAAGCAGATGTTGAAGTAGCTGTGATCCAATAAGAAGCTTGAACAGAGAGAAATGAGAGACATGATAAACCTTGCCCCAGGAACAGAAGAAGAAAACCTCTGTTCCCAGAGATAAAAGAAGAATACTTTTGTTTCTACTTTTTGTTTCCATTTTTTGTTTCTATTTTTTTTAATGTTTCTGTGTTTTTGAACAACTCGTCCTTAAAATTGTACTCCAATAAGCTGAAATGACCCATGGTGGTAATTGTGGGAAGACTACTAAACCATCGCAGAGGCTTCACAGATTTCCAGGAGGCTGCTGTGAAAATTAAAAACATGAGGGAATGGTTTCTTGTGGAAAAGTTTCCATGGCATGGCAGGAGAGACTGCTCTCTCTGAGTGGACTGAAGAAAGATTATTTTAAAAGCGGTAAACTGACTGAAAATACCAAATTTGTCTATTTAAATTTTCAGTGGGGAAAGATGAATTGGGGGAGAAGTATTCTGAAGGTTTATTCTGATTTCTGATGTCTTGCTTTGCTCTCCTCCTAATCCCTATCTTGCAGCAGAAGATGAGTAAATAATTCTAGTGAGTGCACTAGCATTGGGCCAGCACTCAACCCACCTAAAAAATCTGGAGTTTGGGTGCATATAACTGAGCAAGACTTAGCCCACTTATACCTTTTTGCGCAAAGGATGTACACAGGAATTGCATGTTTTTTTCTTTTTGAACCTATAACACAAGTTTTATTGACATTCATTTTTATATCTGCCAAAAAGCTATTTCCCAGAATAAAAAACTCTTGCAAAGGTATACCTCATAATTTGCTTATAGTAATTTCTTTAGATATTACCATCATCTTTCCATCTTCTGTCAACTATGTCTTTCATATTGGATGTCTTGTTTATGGGATAAGTAAATAAGATGATGTTTGCTACATTATTTCAGATATGATTTCATCAAATAATATTACTGTGAAATTTGCTATGAAGTCTACTGATAATCCATATATTTGTTTCAGTTGATTTTCATGGGTCCAAATATAGTGCTTCATATTTGATATTTGCTATATTTTGACAATAGTAGACCTAAAAGAAAGTTCAGATGTGACTGTGCCATTACATTATTTCCAGTGTAGCAATGACTTGTGGAGTTTCTACAGCTCAGCATTAGAGAATCATTTAAGAGGTGCTGTAGAGAATCATTTAAGAGGTGCTGTAAAGAATCATTCTATTCTGAAGGGTGTTTACATTCTATCTGTGTCATTGCTTCCTAAACTGTTTAGCTGGCTCATTGTTAATGTTTGTCACTGCAGTACCTAGCTCTGCTGCCGAGCATAGCATCAAAAGATAATAAGCTTGGAAGAGACCTGAGATCTTAGTCCATTCCCTGCTCAAAACAGGACCAGCTGTGAGGTTAGACTAGGTTGTTCAGAAATCTATACAGTCAAGTTATAAACCACACAACATCCAGCAAAATTGCACACATCCACAATTGAGCTGGGGTTTGAAGGACCTTAGAGAGATTGCACAGTTCATCCCCACACCAGCTCAAAATCTGAGTATGTTCTTCAGGGATGTGTCCAGTCAGATTTTGAGTATTTCCAGGTTTATTTTGGATAGGATAGAGTTACTTTTTTTGGGAGCAGGTCTATGTTCTGGGTTTGTGCTGCAAAAGTGCTGATAACACAGGGGTGTTTTCATTACTATGGAGCAGCACTTGAGCAGCATGGAAGTGTTTCTGCTCCTCACATTACCCCATCGGTGAGAAGGCTGGGGGTGCACAAAGAGCTGGGAGGTGAAAGAGCTGGCACTGCTGACCCCAGCTGACCCAAGTGGTATTCCAGACTACACAATGTCATGCTTGGCACATAAAGCTGTGGGAAGAAGGGCATCTTTGTCGTCACTGCATTTGTTTTCCCAAGTAACCCTTACACATGATGCAGCCATGCATCTCTGTAGGTTCAAGGGGGTTCTCCTTCCCAGGTGGTGATGTTTGCATTCATCCTTGCTGACATTTACACAATCCCGCTTGGCACATTCTACCGATCACTGGAGGTCTTTTTGGACTACCTGCCCTTCAGTATATAAATTGATTTGTCCTGAGACCTATTATTTCACCTCTGACATGAAGCTAGATAGAACTGAGGCCATCAGTGCCCAGCCATGTCTGAAGTTTTGCCTTCTATTTTTTTCAGTTTTCTTATTTGGTCTGAAATTATATGTAGATGCAGATTTTTTGGTTGGTTGGTTTGTTTGGGGTGGGTTTTTTGTTGGTTTTGGTTTTGTTGGTTTTGTTTGTTTGTTTTTCCTGATGGCTGGTGAAACTGTGCAATTTCTGATCTGCTTCTTGCTTTTTGCCCCTTTTCTGCTCTTTCCTATCACAGTTATACTGTGATATATATATAAGGAGCTATACTATAGCTCCTTAAATTATGGTCCTTATATATTTAAAAGCTGCATCAAGGAGCTTTTACATTATTTGCCTGTGAGATGTTTAGCAGACGTGGGCTTAGTCCATCAACTCTCTCTGTTGACATTGCTGAACACTTATGCATACATTTAGCATTGCTGGCTTCAAAAGTTTGAAGAATTTACATACCAGGGATTTGATCCTGTCTGTCTCTCTTCATGCAGACAGTCCCATCTTTCAAAAATTAAGTCAAAGGACATATCTTTGAATGAGGTAGGTTGGATACAAAAATACCCAGAAGACTCAAAACACACTACAGGGGGCAGAAGCCTTTTCAAGGAAGGAAGAATATGTTTTTCCATATTTTTCAGTATTCAATTCTTCATATTCAACTTCAGTAGCAGTGAAACTCAAATCTGATCAAGAAAAAGAGATGGAAGATAACTGAAAGTTGGGAGTTTTAAACTTCTAATTAGTGAGAAGCATGTTGTACAGCATTCACTGAACAGTAAGTAATGTGAACTAGACCTCATCATTGTCAGTAAGGTACATCAAAATGGATGTTGAATGTGGAAATTCCCGTTATCTACTCAGTTTTGCTAAAGTAAGTTTTATTACTTACTGCTTTAAAATAATCCACAGTTTTGAAATCTTGAAAACATTCATCTAGAAGAATGAATTTTATTTCCCTGCAAATGCTTAACAAATACTACAGCATGTCCTGGTATATGAGCATAACACTAATTTCTTTTCTTCTCTTTATTTGGGATAGGAGGCACTACAGATGGAATCTAATGAATGTCCTATATGTGTATTGATTGTTGTCAAATGTATAATAGAGAAAATTGCGCTTGGACCTAAAAGTATAGTAATACTTTCTCAAAGGTAATAGCATAGAATTTATTACACAAGACAAGATTTCTGCTCTTTGGTATTATACCATCGTAAGGAGACTGGCAGTGGTCAGTAAAAGATCCAGCTCTGCTGACAATATTTTAACTGTAGGTATGTCTGTATGGGAGACGGTGAAAAGAGCAGCAGTTTAAATTACACTGTCTCTAAAATAATTGTTTCTGCTAAGTGTTCCATCACAGGAAGTATCACAGCCATGAAGCTAGGTCAGCAAACACCTGCTGTAACTTCACTGTGTGTCTGTAGAGCGGCATTTAATACCGATTTCGCATCAGTTTTCATTGTGATGTCCAATTTTAGGAGAGCTTATGCTGTTTCTTGAGTAAGATACTGCCCTCTAGTATGTGGATCACAGCACCCAGAGCCTGGCAGCACTGAATGGCTCTCAGTAGGAGACACAAATTCTTCATTGCACTGTCAGATTACGAGACCTGAAACTACATTGCCTGTAGTCTGTCCAAGTGTGCCTTTTTGGACTATTTTACCTTGCACAGGATGGACTTGTCTTGTAGCAGAACAGGGAAAAGGGAAGAAGGGAATCTTAGTATTTTGAAAGAAAAATTTATCATTCTTTTTGGGACATCGAAAAATCAAGATCTTGAAGTGGCTTTTCCATAGAGTAGAGTGGTCATTAATTTTGAGTTTCTCCTCCCGGGTTCATAGTTTATTTAAAGACACTTACTATCTTTGGCATTACAACATATCTTCTAGAGTCTTGTGCCTGTATGTGACACCAAAATCCGTCCCTTTACCAGAATTAGTGTTCCTTGAAATACTTAATTCCATTAATAGCATTAGATTTTTCCATGAATGGTCAGAAAATAACAGCAGTGAATTTTCACTGTAAATTCCCACTCTGAGTTAATTTCCACTTCAAATCACCATCCTTGAAGGTAGTCTGTTTAATGCCAGATACTATCCCTTGCCCTTTAAAGGGCAAGAAATCTGCAATGTAACTTCACTTTTGACTTTTGATTCTGTAATATTAGAGGGCTTGTGGAGATTCATGGCAAATGGAGAGAAAGGAAAGTTATATTTATACCTTAATAGGAGTTTTTATAATGCCATTCTGCCTGGCTGGCAGAGCAGAACAGTCTCTCACAGTTTATCTGACTGGCTAATGGTTCAGTTGCTATACACATGCTTTCTCTTCTGAGTAGCTGTGGGTGGGTGCTGAAAACAAAATGTTATGCTTGCTGGCAGTGAGCAAAGAATATTTTCAGCTGTAGTGTAACAAAAAGTTTGTCTCACAATTTGGCAGTGAGATTTATTTTGGTGCCACATTGCTCTCAGTGGGATATAATTATGGCTCAGGCAAAGGTTTTTCCAGTGATTTATGACCTCCCCAAAATCACTATTTTGCCTGGTATCTTCCTTCATGTTCTTCATCAAAAGTGATAATTTTTAATGGGAAAATTAAAAGGGGATACTTTCAACTTATTTTTGAGCATGATAAAATGAGCTTCTCCTACTATTAAAAGAAAGTTAAACATTTTCTAAGCTGGTGTGCTTTGAAAAACATATATTTTTTCAGTAAGGATACTTTCTTCAAGGCTTAGTATTCTGAGTTTAGAAGAGTGTAGCCTTAAATGAAAGGTTTAATGCAAACATTATAGTCAAATGTTAATGCATTCTCTTACTGCTCCTCTAAAGAAAAAGAAAAGATATGAAGAAGAAAAGATAAATTGCATGTCATTAGCAAAATACAGCTCTTCTGCACATTGGTTCAATCATCATACAAATAAAGACTAGAAATTCTTCTCATCCCTCTAATGATAGAAGAAATGAGCCATTAGGAAAAAAATTGCCTTCAGTAAAATCCCACAAAAGATCCTATCAAAAAAAAGATAAAAGAACACAAAAAGAGTCAAGTCATAAATTTTGTTGTAACATATGGATGCGCAGAAAAAGAGCAGATCATAACCTGGCATTAAATCTGGGGTTTTATTAAGTACAACCCAAGAGCTAATAAAAAATCTAGAGCTCACATATGTCTTCAATTAAATTATGTAAATTTCCAAATCTGCTCTAGTGATAGATAAAGCTACAGATGCCTTAGAAAGGCAGTGTCTGAGAGAACCAGTTAGCATTAAGTGGATAAATTCATAACAGACAGGACCAGTCAGAAATTTCAGCATTCCTATATTTCCTGTTAGTTTTGAAAGAAGATAGAAGTACCTGGGGTATGATTTTAAAATGGCAGTTACACTTTTAGATAATTAAAGGAATATGTAAATAGGTCTGAATGAAAGAGCCTTCATGGAGAAAACATGCTGAGAAATAAACCCAGCAGCAGAGAGAAAGTGCTAGGAATAGTCCATCTGATCAATAGTTTACTTAATACCCCTGAAAAACTTTTAGAAGCCTGAACTAATTCAAATTCTTCTTTATCTTTGCTTATTTATTTAAATTTATGTGTTCTTTCATGTTGCTTGTATGGGTTTTATTGAATATTTCCAATTTCTGAGTCAAGTATGAAAAATTAATATAAATTTTGAGTTACAGAAAAGTGTAATAAGCATAACAGGAGTCTCAATGCTGTCAAGAGAAAAGAGTGTTAATTCTGGTTTCTTGCAGGCAGCATCCTGCTTTGGAAAAAAACCTGTCCTGCCCTGTCCTGTTACTGTGTTATCTTGAGACAGTGTGTATTATTTTAATAACAACCATTACATTACCTCCTTTTAGGGGCTAGGGGAAGCAATCAAAGGTACGTGCATTTTTTTTTCAGTACTACAAAGGCTACTGTCCCAGTGAAATTCTGATTTTCTCAAGTTCCATGGCAGATTTGCCACTTTGTAAAGCCCACCTTAGAGGGATTCTTGGTGACAAACCAATTAGGGCTGAACTTCCAGTAAGCACTTCCAGTAAAAGGCATAAGAGTTTAAATGTTCCGTATTTATGAAGCCAGACAGTACCTTTGTAGTCACATTTACATATTGTCTTCACCCTGTAGGCTATGAGTCTTTCTTTGATTAATTGCTATGCAAACCTCAGAACAACGTCTAAGCTTAACCTGAATATGTCAGTGATAAAAAACCCAGCCTATGTTTTTGAAGCTGCTGCAGC
This sequence comes from Melozone crissalis, assembly GCF_028551555.1. NCBI lineage: Eukaryota > Metazoa > Chordata > Aves > Passeriformes > Passerellidae > Melozone > Melozone crissalis. The sequence continues at coordinate 49,734,017 of NW_026535783.1, forward strand.
TGTTACTTATTCTTCCTGTTAAAATTCTGTAGACTAATGTTACCTGCTTTGAAGCTTTAGGCTTTGGTCCATGCTGCCTCCATATATGTTAAAATTAAGCAGGCTTTGTGTTGTAGATGTTGCTTTTCTTTTCAATGAAAGATTGATTTCATGAGAAGATGTAGGGTTTTTTTGCCATTTGAAGGACTTCTATGGGCTTTTCTCTCAAAATTTTGTTACTGCTGTATGTGAGAGACACAATATTCCTGTCTTTGCAGAAATTTTTTCTAAGCCGTTTATAGTCTTTTCCATGGCTAGTGAAAAGGCTTCATTTTTGATAAGAAAAACAATTGTTCCTATTCTGACTAATTCTCATCCCTTACTCTAGAATTGTGTTAGGGCATGCCGCTGTTAAAAATAAGCCTATTCTCATATAGACTATTAAAAAACACAGCGGTTTAGAGTATGAAAAATGTGGTAATTAAAAAGGTGACAATCAGCAGTTTTTTATGTTTATCTAAATATGGCTAACACCAAACAACACTAAAAAAAGAAAGAAATGGAATTTTTATTCATGTGTTAATGAAGTGCATTGAAGTTGAATTTAAATGTTTTCCAGTTTTAAAATTTCTGTATTATTATGGGTTATTGTAATAGTTTCACAAAAACCATAAATGTATTTCAAAAAATTTAAAGTATCAGTCTTAATATTGAATGTCTTAAGAAAACTAAAAGGGTTGTATATTTCTAAAATATTTATTTTTTTGCATATACAACTCATCAAACAGACATATTTATCCTTTTTTTCCACTAATGTTTAAAGACAAATACTGAATTAAATTTGCATTTTTAATTAAGTAGCTATTCCATTATCATGATAGTCTGTGTTCATTTCTGGAGCTGTTTATTTAAAAGAATCATGAAGAAAGATGTGCTGATAAAAAAATACCTAAATGAAAATATGCAAGATGTGCTTTTTATGGGGAGAGTCTTCTGTAGCACAGTTTTTGTTATACCTGATAGCAGGTCAGATGAGTATTTGTCAACTTCTAATAAACACTCAGTTCTCAAATTTGTGGTTGAATACCCCTATGCTTAGGTTGCTTCCGTGCTGACAATTGAGAAGTGATTTATAAGTGACTGTAATAATTAATGCCTCAGGCATTTGTCAAATCCTTCATTTCATGCAGTTTCTCTACAAAACAAGTTGGGTTATAACAAAGGCTAGAATAATTCAATTGTAAGAGTACTTGCAGCTAAAAAGCTGAATCAAGACCTTGGTCACTGGTGGAGTGAAAGATTGGAATCACTAGTTTAAATGTGTTGCAAATATTTGGTTTCATGTCATACACATAATGGATGATGATGGAAGGGGTTTATGGAGATATTGAGTCCAAGACCCAGTTCAAAATAAGGCCACCAAGGGCAGGGTGCTCAGGGCTGTATCTAATTCAGTTCAAAATATCTTCAAGGACAGAGACCCCACAGCCTCCCTGGGTTTGAGAACACTTACAGTACAAAAAATTTTTTAAAAGTGTATTTTAAAGATTTAAATTGAATATCTTATGCCTGTCTCTTTGTTGATCTTGTTTGCTCTTTGTTCTCTTAATAATACTCATAAAAATACCTAATCTTGTGAAGTAGAACTGGAAAAGACCTCAGAATGTTATTTTTTGCACCTTCTGAATTCAAAGCAAGATAAATTCTACATAAATAATCCCTCATAGGTATTTGTGTAAACAAAAAATTTTTTCAAAGATCCTCCAATCATGAAAATTTTACAGTCCTAAATCAAGAGTCCCAGCACTTCACTATTTCACTTTGAAAGACTTTTCCTGGTGCTTAAGGTAATCTCACTTAGCCCAGTATTTCTTGTATGTTTTGTAGGTCCATGGGGAAATTAATGATTCCATTCTGGAAAATATTTTTGTATATTTTAAGACTCTTGTCCCAATTCTGTCAGTCTTCTCTCAACTGTATCAATCCAGTTCTCAGTCATCCTTCCTATTTCATTTTTCCTAAGCCTCTGATCATCCACGATACTCTTCTATGGGTTTTATTTTCTGAAAGAGTTGTATCCTTCTCGAGGTACTATAGAGCGTGCAACATGGTACTACAGCTGAAGCCATACTCGTAACAAATAGAATGTTTTTCTTCACCAGTCCTGCACATTTGTTTGCTCTGCTTTGTGTGCATGCATTTCATATCTATTCGTGCATGTGAGTTTAGATTTAATTTAAGATCAGCAGTGGGCAATACAAAAATAAAATACTCAAACAATTGTTGGATGCCTCTTACACTGTGTAAAAGCAGTTTGAGGCTTTTCCATGATTGTTATATGGCATATGAGTTATATACATTTGACCTTAACAAACATAAGGTACTGATATTCATAGGGTACTTGGACTTCAGAAAGTCTGGAGACAAATGATCTCTTGTGGATAGGTTGTGATGGGAGGCTGATTGTGAGTGGAGCAGCAAGGCATCTGGCAATGCTGGGTTAACTTGCCATGTCACACACAAAGACTTGGTTTTTATTTGGTTTTTCCTTAGTTTACTTAGAAGAATAAGAATGACAGGGGAGAGATGGGGGCAGGAACACATTTTAGAGCAAGAGAGGAAGACTTTAATCTAGGTTAGGGAATGGTGACCAAAGCCTGGAGAGAGGTGCAGGAAGGCATGGCAGATAGTGAGGAAGTGCCTGGCAACCCATCATAAAGGAGTGTCTCTGGTTTCCAGTCAGTAAACAGTGCTCCTGAAGGCCTATCCCAGACACCTGTGTATCAGTTCACAGCATGGGGATCACAAGGGCAGAATTCCAGGTACTGCTGCAGAGTTTCAGTCTCACTGGGATCACAGATGTGGTTTGCTTGAAAGAGAGTGCTGTAAAGAGTGGGCAATGAGTCCTTAGGTACTACAGATCAGGAAGGCAGAGAGGAGGAGTTGCATCACACACAAAGGCACAAAGCCAGAAGGCCAAACGCAAAAAGATCTAATAGGTGTTCTGTGGGTAAAGGAGCTTCAGAATCAGCTAAAATGGCTTCATGAGGGGCTTTGACTACAAATCACCTAATAGCAAGAAATTGATAAAGCTTTCTTCAGAAAAATGGAAAAAGCCTTACAGGTGCAGGGCCTGATTCTAGGCAGAAACAGGATATCAAGGCCAAAGCAACCCAGGAGATTCCTGGAGTACATTTAATAAAAATTTTTGATGGATAAGCTGACTAGACAATATGGTCTCCTGGACCTGTTCCTCTCAGAAAGTACTGGCTTGGATTGCAAAGGTCATGGCAGTCTATGCTTCAGCCATCATGAAATGATACAACCTAAGATAGTGAGAGAATTGAACAAGACTAATAATAGAATTACAAACATGGAATTGAGAAGAGCAGAAGCATGGTTACTGTCTTAAATATTTTAACTTGGTACTAAGCAAGAGTTCTCTGTGGTGGATGTCATTCATTCTATTTAGTTGTGTTTGTGTAATGTAATGGACAGACAAATAGAACTAAAATTTTAGATTCAGACTTCTACTCACATTTTTACAATTGAATATTTCTACTAAAAACAAAGCCTCTTTGAAACTCATGCATTTATTACTTTTTAGGTTTTTTCCCCAGCTAGTATTTTCCTGTTTTCTTTGTAGATTTATTTAAAAAGAAATAATTTCATTCCCTAAGTGGAAATAGGATATGAGTCCCAGGTATGAATTTTCTAGTTCTAAATCATATGAGCACTACATAGTGAAATGTTATTGAGAAGAATAAATGAAGAAGTCAAAAGGTGAAATGTGGAAATGAAGTGCTATAATTCTGAGGAAACCACACACACTGTGTTTCCCTTGTTTATGAGGCTGTCATACCTTCTAACACTTGTAACCAAACTATGTAAGATGGTCAAGTGGTGCTGTGGGTCAGATGTACTCAGTAAGAGTTGCATAAGGTTTGTTCTGAAACAATTTTTCAATGAAACAGTTTTTCTCCACAAACTTTTCATATGGAATGATGTCTGGAAAACCTCACTGAGGCTACATTTCTAGAAGAAAGAGTTATATACACATAGAAGAAATTTCAGCTTCTTCCAGTTTCTGAATAAGTGGTCTATTTGGCAGTGGAAATTAGGAAGCAGAGTACTATCACGTTTGACAATGTTTTCTGTACTGTTTGTAATTTTCTGAGCTTGTAGAATTTGGATTCCAGAGGTAAGTTATGTGGGGAAGTTCTTCTGTGTGACTCCTGACTGAGCTCAAAATGAGATAAACTGGTCATGTCAGTCCATAGGTGGCTCAGTAGCAGAAATGTAGAATCCTGAAATTATAATGAGAAAACTTGTAGGCCCCTAGGCTTAGGTAGTGAATTTTAAGGGACATATTTTGAACATGGATCTTCATGGTGTCAAATAAATAGGTAAATACTTTTAACCTCTCTAAGACTACAATGTGAAGTGAATAGAGTACTCTTGTAATCTAAGAAACATTAGAGATCTTATAACAATAAGGAATTAGAAAGAAAAATGTAATTTTAATATATCAACTTTTTAATGTTAATCTTATCTTTTCTGAGCCACTTAGAATGACTGGTTTTTTTCTATTTTTTTCCTTTTTTTTTCGGAAGTACATGGAATTGGAAAGGCTGTAATGTGCTGACAGAAATTCTCTGGCAAAGAGAAATGAAGTACTAATACCAGTAATCAAGACAAAATTCTGTGCAACTCTAAGGAGCTACAACAAATTGTCAGCTTCAAGTGATTCCTTCCAGCCACATACTTATTACTGTCTGTTGTGGCACAGAGGGAAGAAAAAGGATGGGACTAAGTGAACATTTCAGTAAGGTTACACCTACACAGGAGACAGCCTTCACAAGATGCTGCAACCTTGTGATCTCTGAGCCCCTGCTCAAGTGCATATTTTGTGGTGCACTGCCTTTTTTTGGAATAAATTGCATATTCTTAAGAAAGAAAAAGAAAACATTAGGCCTTTGACAGAAGGAAATGAGACTAATATTAATTTTTTTTGTCTGAATTATAGGTACCTGTTGCGTCATGCCTTGGAATCCTGTGGTCTGAGATGAATTGTGGATCTTTTCTGGCACACATTCACATTTCCTTTTCGTGGAAGATCAACATCTGAGAGGAGGGGAGTTTGTATCCCTGTTATCTCATGAAGAAGAAAAAATCATATGTGCTAGGGATGATGAACTGTGCATTATGTTAGCTGGTTTGGCTGCATCTTTTGTCAAGGAAAAACCTAATGAACTCAAAATTAAGCTTTCCTCCTGCAGGCTAATAGAAAGAAGGTGATGCTGACCTTTCAAGAACACTAAATCCCTTATCCAAAGACTCAGGTCAGGTCCATCAAGAAAGAAAGGTACAAACTGAATTAACTCAATTGAAGTGTTTTTTGTAGTACAGCTAGAAGAGATTTAAGACTCTTTGGTTTAAATATTTAATCTGAAGGAACAGTGAAATGCAAGATGAATTTGCAATAATCAAAGAAATTATAAGGCTAGCTATTGATGTAAACCTGATGAAAGTGATTTATGTAGCTAGTAGAAGAAATACTGTTATGCACTCAGCTGAGAAATACTTGTTAAATCATTATAAAAGTGCATTAAGATAAAATGATGGCTCTAAATAGCACACTGTATTCCTTCTGCTAGCCTGGATGGGAGTTGTGTTGGGATAACTTGACCCTCTCTGGCTGCCAGATGCCTTCCAAAGCTTGTAACACTACCCTCCCCAGCTGGACAGGGGAAAGAAAATATGATGAAAGGTTCACATGTTGAGATAAAGAGAGATTATTCACCTATTACAACCATGGGAAAAACAGACTCAACTTATTAACTTACTGCAAATCATTTTATCTGATACTCATTTACGAGTAGGGTAATGAAAGGTCTTAAAACCACCATCCCCTTATCAACCTCATTCCTGATTTTCTGCGCCTCCTCCCCACCAATGTGACAGAGGAGTGGAGCATTGGGCATGTGACCAATTCCTCACACGCTGTCTTTGAAGCTCACTTATTTTACAGGGAAGACTCATTCCACTCTTTTCCTGCTCCTGTGTGAGGAGCATCTCACAGCAGACAGCCTTCACAAACTTCTCCAGTATGACTCCTTCCCATGGGCTGCAGTTCTTCACAAAATGCTCCATTGTGGGTCCTTCCCACTGAATGCAGTCCTTCAGAAATAGACTGTTGAAGCCTGGCTACCCCACGGTGTCACAAGTCCTGCCAGAAAACTTGCTCCAGCATGGACTCCTCTTTCCACAGGTCTACAGGATCTGCCATCAAACCTCTTCCAGTGTGGGCTCCTCTCTTCAGGGGTCCACAGATCCTGCCAGGATCCTCCTGACTCCTGTTTTCCATGGGTCACAACCTCCTTCAAAGAGATCCTCTGCTCTGGCATGGGGTCCTCCATGGGCTGCAGGTGAATCCCTGCTCCACTATGGTCCTCCATGGGCTGCAGGTGAATCTCTGCTCCACTATGGTCCTCCATGGGCTGCAGGTGAATCCCAGATCCACTATGGTCCTCCATGGGCTGCAGGTGAATCCCTGCTCCACTATGGTCCTCCATGGGCTGCAGGTGAATCCCTGCTCCACTATGGTCCTCCATGGGCTGCAGGTGAATCCGAGATCCACTATGGTCCTCCATGGGCTGCAGGTGAATCTCTGCTCCACTATGGTCCTCCATGGGCTGCAGGTGAATCTCTGCTCCACTATGGTCCTCCATGGGCTGCAGGTGAATCCCTGCTCCACTATGGTCCTCCATGGGCTGCAGGTGAATCTCTGCTCCACTATGGTCCTCCATGGGCTGCAGGTGAATCCCAGATCCACTATGGTCCTCCATGGGCTGCAGGTGAATCCCTGCTCCACTATGGTCCTCCATGGGCTGCAGGTGAATCCCTGCTCCACTATGGTCCTCCATGGGCTGCAGGTGAATCCGAGATCCACTATGGTCCTCCATGGGCTGCAGGTGAATCTCTGCTCCACTATGGTCCTCCATGGGCTGCAGGTGAATCTCTGCTCCACTATGGTCCTCCATGGGCTGCAGGTGAATCCCTGCTCCACTATGGTCCTCCATGGGCTGCAGGTGAATCCCTGCTCCACTATGGTCCTCCACGGGCTGTAGAGACACAGCTGTCTCCCCATGGCCTTCACCACAGGCTGCAGAGGAATCACATATCTGATGCCTGGTGCATCTCCTGCCCCTCCTTCTCCACTGGCCTTGGTGTTTCAGAGCTGCTCCTCTTGCATATTCTCACCCTCCCCCTGGGCTGCAGTTGCTGCTGCACAGTTTTTCCTGCCTTTCTTACATAAGTTATCCCATAGGTGCTTCTGCTGTCGCTGATGGGCCTTGGGCAGCAGCAGGTCCATTTTGAAGCTGGCTGTCACAGTCTTCATTGGCTATCCTTGTAACTTCATTCCCCATCCTTTCCAACCCCCTAGTACCCCAAACCCTACCACCCAAATCGAGTACAAGGATATACAAATAGGAGCTTCATGATCCCCAAAGTCATATCATTGCAACGCTACATTACAGCTTGATATATATGGATGATTGCTACCAGCTTTGAAATATCTTTGCATTGGTTGAGCAACAAGCACTTACTCACAAGCAGTTATGCCTATAATATGATTAGTATTTTGAGACAACCTCAAATGTAACATTATAATACCCAAACCAGTAAATTTTCGGCTCCAGACATGGATTTTCTTTTGATATTTCCAAGTGATGCCCAGAATTACAAAAATATTTGTATTTAATAAGACTTGTGACATCAACATCCACAGCATTATTGTCTGGAAGTTGAGAAAGTATATCTGGATGAATGAACAGCCAGATGGTTTGAAAATTGTCTGGACAACACTGTGGACAGTGGCTTGATATCTGATTGGCAGCCAGAAAGTATCAAGGAGAGTATATTGGAACCAATACTGAGACTAGCTTTTCCGGACCATTGACCCGGATGTTGAGATAAAATATATGCTTAACACATACCAGCTAGGAGTGGCCTAAATATCTAATGATAGAGTTATAGCCCTTAAGTTTGTATTTACAGAAATCTCACAAAATTCCAAGAAAAGAAGTGCAGAGTTCTGTATCTGGTGTAGGTAGAGGGTGTATGTAATAGCCCAAATCAGTTTCACAAGTAGTGCCAAGTAAGTTGAATTTAAGCCACACGCATACTCACAGTCCAAGTAAGTCTCAAGTTGCACACTGAGCTATGTTAGGAAGCGTGTTGCCAATGAACTGAGGGAAATTGCTGTATCTTTGCAGCTGGTGAGATTTTACCTTCTGGAATACTCTGTTTCTGGATGCCCTGTTCAAAACAGATGCAGGGAAATGAAGAAAGGTCCCGCAGAGTGCAGCAAGGATGGAGAGCGTGCTAGAATACATTGTTTTATGGATGAAAATGGAGGGAATAGAGTTTGTTCAGCTTGAATAGGAAGATAAGAGGCAGCCTTCAACCCCATGGTGGGAAGTTTGAAAGATGAAGCCAAATTCTTCTTGATAGGAGCATCTTAAGTAACAAGGAGAAATGACCACAAATTACCACATGGGAGATTCAGGTTATGCATTGGGAATAATTTTTTCACTCTAATGACACACTAGAACAGCTTGCCATGGCGTGTTTGTGGAATCTCTGTTCTGACAGATTTCCTAAACCTGGCTGTAGGCATTCACAGCTATTCTGCCCTAAAGCTGGGAATAGTCCTACTATAAGCCAGAGGCTACCCTAGATATCTTCTAGAGGTCCTCTACAGACAACATTGCCATTATTCTGTTTTTTGGTGTGAACAATTCAACTGATAACATTTAAAAAATTATTGTTAAGATACTTCTGATCTCCATGGTTTCTCTTTTAAAAAGCTAATAATTAACTAATGGAACCTCAGAACCAAACAGTAACTTAGATAAAATGACAAAAAGAAAAGCCAAGAATCTGAAGATAAAAGGCATAGTCAGAATTTTTTGTCTCTTATTTCTATTTTACAAATTACAGGTCTTGTTTCCAACCTTAACTGTGTTAATGATAGAATTATCTTATGTTGAGCCGTTATTGATGCGTTAGAGAACATGTACAAAATCATGCAACACAGCTTATTTTTTATTTTGTGAACCACATAAAGTCATACATCCATTGTTAAAATTTAGTTTTAGATATCCACACAGAATAAGTTTCCTTCCTCAGGCAGCATTAGCTTATTCCATAACTAATGAGTTCCAAGACCATTAATCAAATTAGTTTTACATTAATTTTTTAAAATTAATAGCTTCAGTAATTGATATGAAATAACAGTGATGCTAAATCACTAATTTTTGAGGACTTGTTTCAAACTGATCTTACTCATAAACATGGCAAGTCATATGCACAAACCTCAGTGTTTTTAATTTTCAAGAACTTGAAATAATGCCAACAACTACAATATCAACCATCTTTAAACTACTCTGATATTTCCAACAACAACAGCAAAAAATTGCAGTAAAGTATTGGTTAACAGAGAGACAGTCTCAGGAAGTACAAAAAACAATCTGTGGAGCCATGAGAAATCAAAAGACAGTCTTTTACTTAACGAAAGTTAAAATAAACTTTTCAAAGTTTATTCTTCAGTAACTTGTCAGCTGGAAAACTTGTTTTATTAGATGTGCTAGGTGATGCACAAAACCTAAACACTCTTATAACCTATGCTGTGATCACCATGTTATACACTTTATGTGACTTCACTCTACACTGCTGGATTGAGCCTACAATGCTTTGTCTACGTCATATTTTAAAAAATGCTTTCTTACCATTTTCCTCTCTGAAGTAACATCAAACACAGGTATTTTTATAAGGCTAATTAATATCTGTGGAAAGAATGCCTTGGAAAGATTTCTAAAATTGAGCAGGGATTTCAATGCTGATTCACTCCTTTGAAAATGAGACATTTCTTATTATTGCTTAATTTTTTATACTTGGATGTAATATCTGTGTTGGGTTTTTTCCTGAATATCTAGGTTTTTTGGCATTTTAGAAGCACAGTCATTCCCATCCCTTTGAAATTCTATAAACTTCTGAAGTGAAATGAAATTTATTTAGATTACTTATAGAATACCAATAGTATATTTTTGCAACCAAGAATAACATAAGTGCATAAAAAGACCCTTTTACTGTTAAATATTTACTGATGGTGAGAACATTTGATATTTTAGTGAGACAAGGCCAAATAAAAGAAAAAAGATAAAATAGTTGTCCTTGGAATTGATTTTTGCTTTAGATATAAGTGGGTATGAGGCTTATTTTAATCTTCAAGCTTGGTTGAAACTCTATTATGGATAGAAGACAAAATGCATCCAGCAGTCATTACTATAGTGTCTGAAAAGAGACAATTCTATAGTACAAGAGCCAGAGCCAGGGAAAAGAGGAAATGTGTCAGCTGCAGAAAACCTCTTTATGACCTCCTGCTGCATGACATCTCTCAGGTATCCTGAGGGCCTTGCTCTAAAAAGAAAAGAGTGATGACTCCTTTTCATTTACTTGCATCTTATTTTTTCTTCCTACCCAAAATTTTGTGCTACACAAATATTTGTCTTTTGATGGAGTCAATAAATTATGGTGAGTCATGTCTTAGGATGTGCTGTTTTACCAGAAAACATTCACGAAGAGGAATAACTTTTTGGCTTAATTGCTGGCCTCATTTGTCAGAGTTAAAGGCTGATATGTCTGACAAACCTTCTATTTGAAAACCAGTTGCAAGTGGAGAGAAGAAATATGTTGTATTTCTGTGAAAAATCCTAGAACAGTTTACAGGCTTAGTAATTTTTTGGTGTTGTCTAAGGCCCAGAACTTGAAAACATTTATGCATGCATATGTAGACAAACACACACACACACACACACACACACACACACACACGCACACACACACAAACACACACACACACAAACACAGACACACACACACACACACACACTCTCACTCTTATGTATATCTTATGCCCAAGTAAATTTGTTGTGCATCAGATTATGTACATAAGTCCTCATAGGACCAATTTTGAATGAATGGACAACTGTGCATATCAATATTAGTCCCATGGCACATCAGAACTGAAGAATTTTGAGTTTTAAGGTGTATTAAACAAATGAATATGTTTTAAGAATATGTACTCAAATGCAGAATTCAGAACTGTTGAAAAAGCTATCAGCAATATATATGGCTATATACCGAACATGTTGTAAAATAAAAACATGTAAATGTTGTCAAACAATCATGAGATCCCATTTGGCTGGCTACAAATGCAGTTTTAGAAAGCAAAAGAGAAAAGCATGCTCCTTCACATCATCTGCTCCTTTTTATGACTGTTCAAGTTATTTGTGAATCCGGAATTATTTTACTTTGAATGTTTGTATACAAATTTTTGAATAAGTATTGGCTTTTTGCTCAAAGAATAGATTGCTAGCAGAATCTGCATTGCATTGGGTATGTTAGGCTTCATTAAATGTGGGATGTTAGGTCCCTAAGACCATAAAACCTTGAATTTCAGTTTTACATTTTTATTTTTACTGACTGATAAATGATTAGAAGATTTTTACCCTCTCTATATATACAGTATCATAGAATCCTATCATGATTTGGTTTGGAAAGGATGGTAAATATCACTTAGTTCCAACTCCCCTGCCATGGGCAGGGACACCTTCCACTAGACCAGATTGCTCAAAGCTCTGCTTGTCCTGGTCTCCAACACTGCCAGGGGTGGGTTTAAACTATTTATTAGCATACTGATCCCAAAAATATGGTATAAAATTACAGCAGAATAATTTCATCACAGTTCAAGTTCATGGAAGGATTTATAAAGTAGTTTAAAGTATTTGTATAACCTACCATAGCAAACATGACAAAAGCATTGTTATCTAAAGTGCAAATGTAGTTCTGAGGTACTGTCCTGGGCTCAACTGGGATAGAGTTAATTCTTTTCCCAGCAGCTTGGTACCATATTGTATTTTGAATTCAGTATGAGAATTATGTTGGTAACATGCTGATGTTTTAGTTTGATATTATTAAACAGTTCTTATCAGAGTTAAGGAAGTTTTGGTGTCCCATGCTCTCCCAGTGAGCAGGTGCACAAGAGGCTGGGAAGGACCATAATCAGAACAATTGACCTGAACTGGCCAAAAGAATATTCCACACCACAGAACATACTGTTCAGCGTATAAACTGGGGACTGTAGGCTGGAAGGGACCAGTTGTTGCTTGGGGACAGGCTGGGTATTGGTCAACAGTTGGTGAGTAACTGCATTTTTCATTGCTTGTTTGTCTTGGGCATCATTCCACTATCTCTCTACTACTTCTATTATTATTTTTAGTGTTATTATTATTAATTCAATTATTAAACTATTCTTCTCTCAACCTTCAGGTTACTTTTTCCAGTTTTCCTCTCCATCCCTCCAGAGGGCAGTGGGGAGGAGAGGAGAGAGGTAGGTGGTGGTGTGTGGCACGTAGTTATCAGCTGGGATTAAACTATTGAAGGTGAAAATTAGACATCTCTGACATTAATAATTCGTTTATTCTGTCTTTGTTTATCCTTACACTATGTTTTAGATAAGCTAATAAAATTTTGTTCCTTTTCCCTCGTGCATAGCCAGGGGAGTCCCGTGTAATTTTTCAGCTAGGATTTGTTGTTTAACTTTTGGCTAAGGCCTTGCTTTATTGTGCTAGTCATGAGTCATATTTGCATATTTGCTCAACTCCATTACACAGAAGTGACAGAAATACAAAAAATCCCCCAAACAAACAAAAACTCCCAACACCAAATATAATTCTGTTTGTGAAATGATATGGTTATACCCTCAGTTCAGAAAAAATCAAGAGTCATTTGTCATTGTATGAAGGCATATTTATGAGGATATGCAGTACACTGTCATTTGAAGATTAAAATCCTTCATTTTACTAACTGGAAAATGCAGAAATTGTAGCAGTGATTGCTGCAGCAGCTTTTCTAGACTGTTGGTTCAGAATTTCTTCCAGGGCTCTCATGTGAAATTCTACATAGTAATTATGAAATCCAGGCAACAAGAAAGTGGATAGCTAGAAGAATCTTTCCTGATCTATTATTTATGACTTACTCATGACATTTTAGAATTAGTTTTAGAGAAAAAAGTTTGAGATCAGGTCCTTGCTACTTAAAATTAGAGAATGTCCATACAGCTATTACTACTAGTACATGATTATGGATAACTGAACAGAAAATAGCTTTTCTATATCTTTTTGTTGAAAGAATCAAATGCCCTTAATTTTAGTTTTCTTGTTATGAATTTCATAAGACTATGATTCTTTTCAGGTACACAACCTCTGATGTGTAAAGTGTTCATTTTTGATGTATTTACTAGTAATATGAAGTTACGATTCAATAGAAAATAAAATAAATTTTGAAAAGGCAGGCAAAGTGTTAGACTGTGTCTGAACTGAAAAAGAAGAATAAGGTCTTAGCTCTCATGGAAAGATGTCTCCTAACAAAATGATGTTCTGAAGGTCTGGTACAGAAATAATTGTGTAGTTTGGCAACCAAGCATTTCAAGAAAAAAAATTTCAAAACATACCGGTGTCTTATTACCAATTTTACCCATTTCTGTCATTTGTTAGAGCATCCTGTTTCTGCTAGAATCTTCAACAAAACATGGCGTGGGATAAGTGGTCACCAGCTTTTAAATTACTGTAGAAACACACACTTGTGTGGGTCCCTAGTCCATACCTGATGATGATCTCACCAGACCTCAGTCAGTCTAGTCTAGTTTTCTGAGTTCCCTCAATACCTAATGGAGGGAGAGACAGGATGGAAATCACTACATCCTGAGACAAGGGTCTATGAGAAACAGGAGGAATCACATCACAGTTGTCCCTGCCTTGCCTTAATTAACAGTAGAGAAAACTTACACAACCAGTATAAATGCAAATGTATATGTCAGTATCAGGTGAGATGAATTCATTTGTGATAGAAAGCTAATATAAAGATTATTGTTCAGAACATGATCTGCTGAATCCAGATCTTTAGGTCTTAAGTAAAAATATGAATTGATTTTCAGATGAACAGAGGTAATGAATTTGCCTGTTTGGTTCATATTTGTCCAGAGCAACTGTTTAGTTCTCTCCAAAGCAGTAAGAAGCAATCTTACGGATTATTTTTCTTTTAAATAGAAAGTTGTCCTTCCAAGTTCAGGATGCTTAGTCTCCTTGTAAAAGGCAAGATCCACTAATCACAAGGAGTCACAGAATCAATTAGGTTGGAAAAGACCTCCAAGATAATTGAGTCCACCCAATGACCAAACACCACCGTGTCAACCAGACCATGGCCCTCCATGCCATATGCCATCTTTCCTTAAATACTCCTAGGATGATGATTCCATCACCTCCCAAGGCAGCCCATTCCAATATCTAAACCCTCCCTGTGAATAGATTCTTCTCAATGCCTAACCAAAATCTCCCAGCTGGAACTAAAATAATATCTCAACATGCAATGAGAAATAAAGCTTTTAATTTTTGGTGTCAAAAGGGCATGTAGCCATTTAAAAAAATAAATGAGTGTCTTAGGGTAAAGCAGCAACACAGTGACTTAGAAGGTCGAAGCAGTTCAGTTCTTTTCAGGCATACCCATGATTTAAAATCTACTTTGGATATGAAAATATCTGAGAAGATTTTTGATTCTTCAAAGTATTTTCCTTAGTATTTTTGTGGGCAGATTGAATATTTCTTACATTCCTTCAGGTTTTCCAAGTATTTTGGAGTAATCTGTGCCAGTGCCCTGCCATACTCCCAGTGAAGAGTTTTTCCTTATGTCTCTAATCTAAACCTATTCTCTTTCAATTTAAAGCCATTACCCTTTGTTCTATCACTATGTGACATTACAAAAAAGTCTTTCTCCAGCTCTCCTGTAGGTTCTGGAAGACTGCAAGGTCCCCTGGATCCTCCTCTTCTCCATAAATCCCATTTTCCTTGCTAGTATTTGCTTTAGGGGACTTCTTAGTCATAAGGCATTACCGTGTTTCTAGTTTTTCATTGATTCTTGATGACCTTAGGGCTTTTAGGGAGATGCAACCCACGCTCATAGGCAGCATCACAAATCACAGAAGCAAAATAAGGTATTTTTTAAATTAATATCTGGAGGAAGAATCCCAGGTTCTGAATTTGATTTCCTATGCACTCCTCACAGCTCATCAACAGCAGTAAGAGTTCCATCTGACACTTGGGAACAGACTATTTCTAAATGTCATACTGGGCATAACTTCATACCATACAGCAAAATTATCATGGAAGAGTAAATTTCAACTTCAGAAACATAACAAGAAAATAAAACTTAAAAGTCAGTTTTTATTTTAGACTTATACCGGCACAAGATAGACTTTGAATCATGTGAAACTTGTAATATATTTTACTTTTCCAGTATCTGTGCATATGGAGTCAAAAAACTAATGGCATATCAATTTGAGAGACTTTTTTCAGTAGAATTAAATTATCA
Organism: Melozone crissalis; assembly: GCF_028551555.1. Classification (NCBI taxonomy): domain Eukaryota; kingdom Metazoa; phylum Chordata; class Aves; order Passeriformes; family Passerellidae; genus Melozone; species Melozone crissalis. The sequence goes on from NW_026535783.1 coordinate 49,749,488, forward strand.
TTTTTATTTTTCAGTGAGAAAGTTGACTGAAACAATAATAGATTTCACAGGAAATATCTATGGATATTGTGCTTCCCAGAATGAGTAAAATGTCTTTCTCAGATTAAATTTAGGATTTTGTATGCTGTGCAAACATCTGCATGGTATAAGCACTCTGGGTTTCCAAAGAGGAGAAGACCTCTCATTTAACAAAATCTTCTCTTTAGTTTATTTTATATAGACTGTGGAGAATGCATAGAAGCTTGAGAATGCTTTTTATTACTTCCCATTTAAGCTGGAAGGAGCTGATGGTCACTTTTACTTACTGCCATGAATAGCAGTCAATTACTGCTCCCCATCTCTCTGCATCTTAACTTACTTTAGCAAAATTTGTTGACAATTTTCTTTCCTCTATAACACATGAATTTTTTGAAGAATATTAAAGTCACTGAAACAGCATAAGCACAGCCCTTATAATGAACAAGAAGTGGAGGAAATTGAGATGAAGTTTCATTGCTTTATGTTTGTGTAGCAAAACATGAAGTAAACATTTTTTTTTTCTTCCAGACCTGTCGTAAGTCACTGAGGTTATTTGTGTAACTAATATGATAGTATACAGTTATACAAGGAAAGCAAATATGCAGAGGCTAGATGGGTTTTTTTAGTCTCCAAAACTGAGGTTGCAGTGTTTGTTCATGAACACAGATTGATAGGTATTTGTTGGCAAGTGGAACTAAATCCAGCTGGTGGCTGGTCACTTGTGGGGCTCCCAAGGGCTCAGTACAGGTACCAGTCCTTTTTAACAACTATATCAATGATATGGGTGTGGGGATGGAGTGCAAACTTAATCAATTCATAGGTGACACCAAGCTGGGTGGGAGTGCTGATCTGCTGGAGGGCAGGAAGGCTCTGCAGAGGGATCTGGACAGACTGGATCATGGCTGAGGCCAACGATGTGAGGTTCAACAAGGCCCAGTGCTGGGTCCTGCCCTTGGGTCACAGCAACCCCAGGCAGCTCCACAGGCTGGGGCAGAGTGGCTGGAAAGGACCTGGGGGTGCTGGTGACAGCAGCTGAACATGAGCCAGGCTGTGCCCAGGTGGCCAAGAAGGGCAATGGCATCCTGGCCTGGATCAGCAATGGTGTGGCCAGCAGGAGCAGGGCAGGGATTGTCCCCCTGCACTGGGCACTGGTGAGGCCAACACCTCCAATCCTGTGTTTGGTTTTGGGATCCTCACTTCAAAGTTTTGGGATCCTCATTGGGAATCTTGGTTTGTGTAGTCTTGAGAAAAGGAGGGTAAAGAGTGGATCTTATCACTCTACAACTACCTGAAAGGAGGTTGTAGCAAGGTGGATGTCAGTCTCTGGTGCCTTGTTTCAAGTAAAAGGATGAGAAGAAGCACTCCTAAGTTGCATTAGAGGAGGTTCAGACTAGATGTTGGAAAAAAAATGCTCACTGAAAGAGTAGTTAGAATAAGCATTGGAATAAGTTGCTTAGGTAGGTGGTAGAGTCACCATCTCTGTGAATGTTCAAAGGATATCTGGTTGTGACACTTAGGGTCATGGTTCAGGTGTGGTTGTAATGGTGCTGGGTTGATGGCTGGTCTAGATGAAGTTCATTTCCAACCTTCAGGATCCTGTGATTTTTTTAAATGGAAAACTTCAGAGCAGCCTGTGTCTAGTAGTGGCCCTTCTATTTTGGTTGAATCTTAGTGATGATGGAAAAATGGTGCAAAAAGAGGTGGTGCAAACCAAACAATATGACACTTAAATTATTAGGTGAAATTTATTAGGTGGGTGAAAGGTGATGTCAGGAACACTGTCTCGTTCATATTCACACACAGGCACATATCATCAAATTAGACGTTCCCCAGTTCCCGCTCTAATTAGGTGATGCAGCTGAGCTTCAGAGAATGCGACCCTCTCTCTGGCCAGTCTTAGCATGGGCAACAGCTTAGCTTCTCTGTGTTGCCATTTCTTTGTCTGGGCATACTTCTCCTATGTGGCGTTGGATATCTGCTAGAGACCCCCATTAAGTCCCTGATGATTTTTTTACATACCTTTGCCTATACTTCACCTACTGTTTGTTGCTCATTACACTTACCTCCTGCTTGCTGGGGCTTGTTATTTGTTCTCACTTCATATTTCACTCAAAACAAGGCCATGGCACAACCTTGTCATAAGAGAAAGACAAAAGTAGTCCATAAGGAACTGGTGTTCATCACAATAAAGTCATACCACAAATCTGATGGATGTGTAAAGATCAAATACAGAACTCCAGTCCTCACATCCTTCCTTCAGATATCTGTACAGCAAGTTTCATGCTACACGGATAGAAGATGAATATGCTGTCCTTCATGCTATTTCATAAATAGCATCATTTTTCTTAGAATTCTCAAAACAATACAGTGCATTCAGGAAGTCTGCCCATAGCACATCATACATATTGGTAAATTTGCCTGCGATATATTGCCACCAGAGCAGAAAATGCGTAATGAACACCTAGCTGGTACTGTTCAAATTCTTTTTCTGCTATCTTCATTAAGCAAACATTGTATCTTACTTTTCTCTTGGTTCTGTAAGCCAACTGATTTGTTTCCTTAATATGAATTTGTTCTTTGAAATAATTGACAGTAAATTTGAATCCTTGAGGAAATATCAGAATGATTTTCTGCTTTAGAATATTCTCCCATGAATTCTACCAAAGAATGAATTTTCCACTCATCCCCAGTGGAAATACCATTCTATCTGACCCAGAAATAGATCATGAGTCTAACTACTAGAAATACATCGTGGATCTAACTACTAGAAATACATCATGGATCTAATTACTTTATAGTATTACTGTTTATCCCTTCCACAATGAATATACAAACAAGCTAGGTATTTTGTACTCTTACAACTGTGAGCCCTTTTACCCTCTTATCTGTGGAAAGACTAAAATGGACCTTTATGAGCTGAATGTTAATTCTCCAAATAGTCAGTAGCAGACCCCTAACTCTTCAGGTATAGGTTGATCCTCTCTAATATCCCAATAGCAGCCTGTTATCATATGAAAAGTAATAACAAGAAAAAGATGCAATGCAAAGTTTTAGACATTTCTATGGCTTTTGAAAGTTGGCGTGAATGAATACAATGAGGTAATTTTCCCCAGATCCCCTATTACAACATGTGTATGCATTTAACACAAGATATATATTTGAAGGTTAGATCATCAGTAGGGTCTGCATCACTTGTAAGTTCATCCTTTGATATTTGACTTGAATGAGCATACATTGTATTTGTACACTGCAACAAGCCTGCTGAAATACGATGTTCTCTGAATTTGTTGTGCGGAGGACATAATAATTTATTTGATTGCCAGATACTATTTTCCTTCTTACCTAAATATTTTTTGGAGTACTGAGAAGTCTTTTGAAGTAGATAAATAGTGCCTTGCAATTGCAATATACAAAAGATATGTGAGAATTATCACTATCTAAAAGTTTTGATCCGCTTGTAATAGTCTAGTTTTATGTGCAATCTTGTGGTTAGGTTTTTATTGCAGTCAGCTTTTTGTTGGAGTCTGCCACTGTCCCATGTAGCATAGAATACTAAGGTGGGAAGATTTGTTGTAATGTGTCATGGGATGAAACAAGGTTCTGGAGCATGTTTTTCTCTTCTGCCCCCAGTTTAGACTGCGACACCAGTAGCCATAATGAATAGTGTGTCAGAGATGCTTTTTCCTTAAATTTAGTCTCTAGTGGATAATTGTCAGTAGGCCATCCTGAATGCAATTACACAGAAAAACCACTGTGAGTACACAGCTTGCCTGTTCCTTATAACAAAAAGTATTTCAGTAGAGCCCCCACCCCTCCACATTTTTTAAAATCATAAAGAATTTATGTTTTGTGATATTGTATTCTGGTGTGAACAAAGAGCATTTGGAAAAGCTATCAATGTCTTTTCATTGCTCCTTTTTAATGGATGTTCCTTTCTACTATCTTTCTTAGCTATACTTAATCATGCATGTTTTTCAGCTTTATCTAGAAAAAGAGAGAAAAGCTGACTGATCAGTAGAATATAATGAACTTAATTTGAATATAATGGACTTCTTAAATAGATTTTTAAAGATGCCTTGTAAAACTGTCTGACTTTTTCACTAAGGTGTTAATTTTCTGATTTTGCATTTTGTGAAAATGTTTCTGTACATTTTCCATTACTACTTCATCAAATATGCATTTATGTTAACTTGTTTAATGAAGTAAAGGAATTGGAATAATTAATGTGTTTATTCTTCTGCTAACTCAAGTCTATGCAATGGCAGAATTGTCTTCCTGTTACAAGTACTTAATCTAGCAAGTGTTTTATTGTATGCTTTTTATTTGGATATACTTCTATGCAAAAATGGATTGCAATTAGATAGTATCATTCAAAGAATGAATATATTTTTAACACCATTTCAGAGAAACATCCTATATCTTCATTATGTTTGCTCTCTGGACTGTTTCCTTTATTTTTTAAAATTTTGTTCATGACATGAATTTTCATATACTTATAACTATATTTAAAAACTATTCTTCAAGCATGCAACAAAGGAAAGTTTATATGACTTATGGAACTTGAATATATTTTTAAATACCAGATAATCAGAATCCCTCTTTCAAGGGAAATTGTGTTTTATGAGGAATCTCTTTTAATTAATATTGAAAAGGAAATATCAGTAGGAACTTTTTTAATTATCACATATAATTAATTATTAATTAATATAATTAATTTATAATTAAAATTATATATCACATATAATTTTGAGGATTTCAGATAAGAATGATGGCAACAATAAGAAGAAATGGTCTGTCAGGTTCTTCACAGATAGGAGAGGTGACTATTGTCAGGACTTGTGGGGAGATTGGACCCTATTACAGGACTAAGGTAGAAGAAAGTTTTTGAAAGAACTGGCTAGGCAACTGATGAGAATATCAATCTATCTGACAGAATGCCTTCAACTCACAGACAGGAGACCTTCTATGTTATGTCTGATTCTGCTTCGTGTAACCATAGATGGACTTAGGTGGAGGGGAAAGAGATTCTGGAAGAAGCCAGGGAAAGTTTAAAAAATGTGATTAAGATCCAAAATACAGCTCTATGACTTTTTATTCTCTTTAGCTATGTTTTTTGTTTTGGATTTTTTTTTTTTTTTTTGTGATTTTGTCTTGGTTTTGTTTTTGTTTTGCCTAAGCGTTTTTGATTTCTTGGGAGAACACTTGCAGAAATAGCTTTCCAAAGGTGAAAAGACCAGGATGTCTATTAAAATATGGCTTTTTGTGAATCAGGGTGATTAAACACTAGAGTGGTCCAAGAATTTTTGAGCTATGTGGCTGGTCTGCGCTGATCAACTACAGAATATACTTAAAACCAACTTTTTTCAAACTCATTTGTGGTTTTTCTTTTTGCCATGACAGCATTTTCAGATATCTCCGAGCAAATTAACCTTGACTGGATAATTATGTACGGTCAATTGACAAGAGCTGGGTGGTCAGAGCTATTTCGTTTTCTTAAAAAAAAAGGCTTGTGAGATGGTTCTGTAATCTGAAATACAGGAGTTCTAGCTTATGTTTGTTATCAGAAATGGAATAAATGTGAACAAGCTCTGCAACGGAGGGATGTTCCCCATAGTTCTTCAGCTCCAGAGATTACAATTAACTGTCATGGTAGAGTTTCATTCTGCTCGTGTGAGAAAGATAGGTCTGATTCATGGAAGCCTTATTGTGTGGGAAGAAAAATGCAGTAATCCTCAAGGCTTTCTCTCCCATCTTTCCAAAGAACACATCTCTAAATGGCAGTGTTATCTGGTGCTCAGAGGTGATTTTGCTCTGAGGAGATGTACCATGGATTGCCTTGATGAAGAGCTGTGAGATAGGGCAAAAACTGAATACCACAAACACACCAAGAAACATATCAATAAGAAAGGAAAGTTTTGCCGTATTCTTACTGTTATGAGCTGAAAAATCCAGCGCAATTACTTTGCTTTTGTTCTAAATATTATAGACATAAAAAATTACAAGATTTGCCTAGAACCAACAATATCAAGAAAATAAAACTTTGCCTATTCAACTTTTGCCTCTTAATGAAATACATAGGTTTTCATTTTGATTTCGTGTGCTAGCAATAACACCTATAGCAGTACTCTGCAAGTTTCCATATTTGGTTTTATAACTCTTCAAAGAATATCAGTGAGATTTTGCTTGAGATAAAATTAACAATAAATTACTTTTCCTTCACTTGAGATAATGATGGAATTTTTCTCACTGAAAATGATAGCTCTGTATGAAGCAATGAAAAAATCTAGTATTTTTAGTATCTTTTAAATCAATATTACTCCCCTTTTGCATTCTGCATATTCATATAAATTTGAATTAGATATTAATCTGCATATTTTCCTGGAAGCTAATGCTAGCTCTGTCTTGCTCATGTTTTTGTGACTGATCCTGAGTTTTGTAAATTACTTTCCCCTATAATTTTCAAAATGTCAAAATAAACCCCAGCAAAACAGTAATTTTAAAATCTGTTTGACATTTTAAATATGGTCCTAAACTGTAGTTTATAATGAAGCTGTCTGTATCGGAGACAAGTCTTGGAGATAAGTTTTTTATGTTTAACTGTAGCTCTAAACAATATCTGCTGGACTTATGACACAAGTTGGCCTCCTAAATGACATCTATTCCTGATGAACTCTTTAACTGCTCTCTGCTTTTGCATACTGGGTGATAGGAATTGGTGATACATACCCCTGCAGAAAGGATGTGGTACATTTATATTGCACTGAACTGTCTGAAATAAGGAACAGGATGTGTTGCTAAGGATACAAGAAAGAGCAGAACTCTGCAGCCACTGCTGTGCTGGAAAATTACCCTTATCATTGTGAAAGGAAAACAAGAAAAATTAATTTTGTTGCACAGTTTCAGGTTGCCATCCAACTATTCATTGAGAAAGATACTAATTTGGCATTTTTCATATTAAATTCTTTGTGATGACTAACCTTCTAGATAGATAGCCAAAAAGCCAGAAAAGATGCATAATCAAGTCTGAAAAAACATCATTAAAATATAATTTTGATTACATTGGTATTAATAACTAGAGTAAATCTTATAAAAATGCTTTCTGCCCTCAAAAAGTAGCTTTTCCAGTTTTTGCAATTTGGAAAGCTGGAGATTTATCATCCAAAAAATTCCAGTAGCCCCATGTTATCTATTCTGGTTCTGCTTTCCAGTAAAAGAAATCAGACATTAAATTCTAACTATGAATATGCTTCTCATGACTGCCATTTTTTTTTTTTTTTTTTTTTTTTTTTTTTTTTTTTTTTTTAAGAAATAGGCAGTCTGAATCAAATTGGATTCAACATTGATGGAAGAAGAAATGACTGTACAATAACATTTACAAAATCCAGAAACATGAAGGCAACTAAGTGTGTCCAATGTTAAAATAGGCATAAAAAAGAGTTTAAATGACTTCCACTTCCTTCAGGTTGGTCCTGTGGCTGAAAGGGAGACCAGAAACAAACAAAAAATTATGAAATATTCTCATAGTCATAATAAGTTAATAGCCCTATCTTTACGTTAGTAAAGGAATAAGCAATCATTGGTTTGTACATTCTGTTCTATCAGATTTAGATTTCCAGGCAGGCCTCATAACTGCTTTACATAGAGTTATTAATTTTGCCATTTGAACTTGAAATATTGATTTATGGCCTCTGCTGTGACTCATACTATAAGATATCTGGTGCTTTTGGCATTTTAATTTATATTCTAGTACCAACAGAACATAGACACTGCCAAACATCAAACAAGTGAAACCCAAATAACAGAAATGAGGAATCCTGGATCCTAAGTCCCAAAGGGAAATTGGAGAGGAATATTCCTAGATGATTTCAATATCACAAATAATTTTCACTAATTCTATCACAGAGAAAGAAGACACCTCCTTACAATTGGGACAGCCATATTTTCTTCCTGCATATTCTGCTTTTAAATGTCTGCTGCTCCCAGACAGGTGATCACACTATTGCCCTTGTTTACCAAACGAGTTGGAAGACCTTGCGCTTTACAAGCCCATCACTGTTGTGAATGAAATTTTGTCTTTGTTATTCCTCATTTGTTTCTATTTCCATGATAACTTAGTAGTATTTGTGAGAGAAGGGGAAGACTTTGTCTATTAAGAGCAAGAGAGATAGTGTTTCTCTGGCAAACAGACCTTAAAAAATTGGACTCTGAAGAGTTTTGTTTCTAGTACTGTGCATATAGAAGGGGTCAGCTTAGAGATCAACTCTGAATTTTGCTTTTAAATAAATGTTATACTTTTTATGATTCAATATTTTCCAGGAAGTCTGCCAAGTCTGAGGTTAAAAATTCCATTATACACTAGTTTTCTTGTTGCTATATAACTAGTTAAAGTTGAGCTGACTTTTACTAGGTTTGGAAAGGGAATAACTGAGTTTTTAAAAATGTGACTGTGCTGAAATATTCCTTGGGCTTCCAAGATTCTCTTTTATATAAATTCTAGAAGTATTTCAGGATCTAAGGAAATTGTTATAACCGATTAATGCTATTATTTTGTTTTGAAGACTGCGAGGCAATCACATAGTTCAAACTGAAAGCCATGAGTATATTAGTTTTGCAAAAGCAATAATTTAAATGCTTTTGACTAAGTGTGACTGCCCCTGGCACATGCCAGCATGTTTTATATCTTGAAAGTATAGGGATGCAAGTGAGGGAAGACAATATTCAGAAAGAGACAGAGTTAAAAGTTCAGAAAAGTTTGAAGTCTTTTGATCTCAAAGAGATGATTAATTTTTCTATTGTGTTTTGGTGGACCGTTTGTTGTTTGTACGCATTCATATATTGTAATTCTCACTCTTCATTTATTCTTGTATTCTTATTCTTTTCTCATGCATTGGGCCACTTCCAAGGGAACCAAACATTTGATAACAAAATTATACTGATATCCTATGTTTCTACAGATATAGAAACAATTCAGACATCTAGAGAAAATCTAAGGAGTTTTTCTGTCTATTTAATGGAGATTGACAGTAACTACTTTTACTTACACGAGTTGATGTAGCAAAATCTTATGTAGCAATTTAGGATTTATTTATTTATTTTATAATTCTTTTTTAAGAGAATTTGAAGTTGTACAGGTTTAGAACAGAACATTCAGACTGCAAGATGACTGTTTTCTCAGCCTCTTTAGAGTGTGTTCACTGGGTTTCTTTTGGTGTGTTCACCAAAATTATTGGATTAAAAGAAATGGTTCTGTAACTGCACAGAATATTGGTTAAGGGCACAGAGTTCTGCTGTTTGTTTCAAATCTAGTTTTTTTCACATGGGTTAATGCAATTTTGGAGAAGGTATATTGCCAACATTAAAACCTATCAAATAAAGATCTAAATGGATGAACATCTCTCTTAGTCTGGCTGTGATTTTGCCCTAGCTCTTTTTCCCAAGTTATGAAGAATAGTGCAGCATTCATGTTGAGGTAAGCTAATCACAAAGTGTAGCTCTTATTTGCTTTCAGCTGCATTGGCTGTCAATTTCTTCAGGAATTAATATGCAAAGATTGTCAATTGATCAGATTCACTAGTGTCTCTACCCCCTGGTGGATGTTGAGTGTCAGCATATTAGTACATCATGCTCGTTTGATTAATATCTTCTAAATGTTCCCTGGTTTCATTTTCACAGTAAATCCTTTAAAAATATATCATTGCATGTCTCTCCACTAGAAGGAACCGACAGTAAAATGATACTTAGTTTCTAAAAGCTTATCCAGTGTAATGTTTGTTTTAATTATGTTTTTATGTGGAGTGCCTGGGGATGTATGTGTTACAGGCACCATAAAACAGTGATTGGATTAGAGTGCCAGGAAAGCAATAGAAGTTTCATGCTGCTCTGTCTGGAGTCAAATCAGTGCAATAAGTGGCTGGGACAGTTCAATTTTGTTATTACCTCTTTAATCTGTATTAGCATTTATGTGAAATACATGACTAACTTCCTTTATTTCTGGTTGTGTCAATGACCCAGTTGTAATTTCTCACTTGGGACCTAATACAAATCACTGATCTAAAGAAGTCAGTACAACAATAACCCCTTCCTGAAATCTGAACTTCTCTTTAGGAAAGAATGAAAAGTAATGAATTCAAATTTTTTAAAAGGGTTCTTTTATTATATACTGAAAAGACTCTCTTAACTCTTCAGAGGGAATTATATATGGAAATTGTGACTATTCTAAAAAATTAGGCAAGATATCTATGCTGGCTGTTATTATGCAACACTTTAGTTCAGGATGACAGGTATGGTAATCTCCTGATCTCCTAAAAATCTCTCTTTTAGGGATTAATTCATTTAGGGAGTGAAAGAAGTATTTCTGGGACAATCTACTAAGAATTGCCCTAATAGTAACCTTCACAGTTTTTGGGTTGAATTGTTGCATTGTGTTACAGAAGCTAAGAGATGCAACTGGAAATCAGAATTAATAAATCACTTCTGTGAGGCAATAAATCAATGTCAGATTCCTCTGCATATTCTTTGGATAGATTTTCCTCTCTAATTTTACTGCAGGGTACAGAGATTTTCAGGGTCATCAAGATTTCCTTCCAAGAGCAACACCATCCGGAGTCATGTGCAAGGAATTTCAGTTTCTTACCTCTGCAGTTGAGTCTTCAGATATGCAGAGCCATTACTTCTTACTTACTTAGTCATCAAATATGACTCAATTGATAGGTAACTAGAAAATCCTGATTTCAGAATTTGGAAATGAGAGACAATCATTCAGGCTGATCATCCAATTCACCATGACCATTGTAATTCGCATCTTAAAAAGATGAAAACCATTTATGAATCATGCTTATTTTTTTCTAGCAGCAAAAACCTTTCTGGTATGGGAATGTTTTCACACAGTAAATTTCTTTCAGTTTGTACACATAAAGTGGCTTGCTTTAATATCCTTTACCTCTTAATTTACAGGAGCTGGTTCTTTAAAAGTTCTTCCACAATTCCTGTTTTAGGTTCTAGTTGTGAAACTGTATCTCTATTAAGAATCGTGGATGACTACATATACACCACCTAGCATACAGGCATGACTTGGTTTTACATTTCACAGAATCATAGAATATTAAGGAGTGGAAGAGACCTTAAAAACATCTAGTCCTACTCCCATCTGCCATGGGCAGGGACACCTCCCAATAACCCAGGTTGCTCAAGGCCTTACTCAGCCTGGTCCTGAACACTGCCAGGGTTGGAGCACCCACAGCCTTCCTGGGCAATCACTATCTTATCACCCTCACAATTAAGAATTACTTCCTAATATCCAGCCTAAAATGTCCATCTTACTCTTTGTACCCATTACTCCTTGTCCTACCATTACAGTTCCTGATGAAGGATCCTTTTCTTTCTTCTCTGCAGGCTCCCTTCAGATACTGGAATGTTGCTCTTAGGTCTCCAGGCAACTTTTCCTCTCCAGCTTGAACAGCCTGTGTTTGTAGGGGAAGTGCTCAAGCTGTCTGATGGTCCTTTGCATGCAGCCCAGGACACAGTTGGCTTTCTGGGCTGCAATCAATGCTGCCAGCTCTTGCTGAGTTTTTCTTCGAACCCCCAAGTCCTTTTCTGCAGGCCTGCTCTCAGTCACTTCTCTGCCCAAGCGGTTGGTGTGTCTGGAATTGCCGTGACCCAGCCGTAGGACATTGCACTTCACTTTGTTGGCCCCCATGAGGTTTGCACTGGCCCAGCTCTCAAGCCTGTCCAGGTCCCTCTGGATGCCATCCCTTCCCTCCAGCTGTGTTGGCTGCCCCACACAGGCTGGTGCTGTCAGTGACCTCGCTGAGGGTGCCCTTGATCCCCCTGTCCATGTCCCTGACAAAGATGTTGAGCAGTATCGGCCCCAGCGCTGACCCCTGAGGGACACCACTCCTCACTGGTCTCCACATGGACCATGAACCCTTGACCACAACTCCTTGTGACTGGCCATCCAGCCAGTCCTTTATCCACCCAGTGGGCCATCCCTCAAATCCATGTCGGTCCAATTTAGAGACAAGGATGTTTAGAGACAAGGATGTGACTTTGTGTAAGTCCAGGAGAGGATGTCAGTAGCTCTGGCCCTGTCCACTAGTGCTGTAGCAAATTTGTCAGGCATGATTTGCCCTTAGTAAAGGCATGTTGGCTGTCACCAATCACCTCTTCATGCTCCATGTGCCTTGGCATAGTTTCCATGAGAATCTGCTCCAGGATCTTGCTGGACACAGAGGTGAAACTGACTGGCCTGCAGTTCCCTGGGTTTTCCACTTTCCTTTTTAAAATGGGGGTTATAATTATTTTTTCCCAGTCATCATGATCTTCACTTGACTGCCACAATTTTTAAAAGCTTGTGGATAATGGCTCACCAACTTTGTCTGCCAGGTCCCTCAGGACCTGTAAGTGAACCTCATCAGATTCCTTAGATGGTTTTGAACCTGATTTGAAGAAGTAAACATTTTCAAATGAAGAAGAATCTTCAGTGTTTGTTATGCATAGTTCACTTCTACATGTGTTTTGACCTTTTTATAATGAAGAATTAATGAGAAAGGTATACTTTCTCAGTAAGAAACTAAATGAAAGCTAAAACCGTAGACTTCCTTCATCTTTAAGGATCATGAAATCAAAGTCTGTTAGTTGTTGCTCTAGTTTCTGGCAGTCAGACCATGTACAAAGGACACTGATGTAAAAGAAAAGTAATTTTTTGACGCAGTGTGCTGTTTTACCAAGGCAATAAATTTTTCATCTAATACCACTTGCATGAAATATTGTTTCAAAATCAAACTTACTTAAGAAGAAGAAAGCAAATATCAGCACAACAGATAAATGTTGTCACTCCAGCCATTCTACTAGAAGCTCAAACCAGTGCTATTCAATCTCTTCAGAGACAAACTTGCTGTAATTTTTTAATCAAAAACAAAATATATCTGTAGAATGTAGAATTTATTTACACTTTCATACAATCTGGGAGTAGCACATATGCCACCAGTTTTGCAGGGGAATAGAAATGAGTTTCTGTTTTAGTTTATCTTCTTTAAGTCACTGTCTCTTTACAGAAGCAAAGGAATTTTTGCAGCTTGAGTACTGTACATTTCATAAGCTAAGTAGGATTATTTCTGTCAAGTATTGCAAAGACCCAAGCTTCTCCTTATGCATTTCACAGAATTTATGTTTTGGAATAGTTTTATCTTGGTGTGGGCTTCCCTTGCACATGCTGACTAGCGATTTTCATATATTCTATCCCTATCTGGCTTTCACAGAGACTATGATATGTTAGCAATGACTCATAATCATTTTTGCCTTTTGTATTTTTACTTTCTCAGTGCAAAGAGAAATATTTTTGGCATTTTTTGCCTACTGATCTAAGCACACTGAGCTTTTTTTTTCCTAATTTCTGTGCATAGCGCATGGTATCTGCATATACCTGCCACAAAATGCTGGAAAATTTGTGACGTTTATGAGACACCGTCTGACGTTCTTATTTGTTGAAGAGTCTCTTCCATTAGCTCAGAAAATTGTTTTTATTGGAATAATTAGGATAGTTATGTCATAGGAATAGCTTCTTCTTAGGCTAAAAATCAACTATTCGTTTTAAACCTGAACATGAGACAGAGGAATAACATGTTCCATTTTTGCTCAGTTTTTCTCTGTTTCCCCATAACTTTGTCTCTACAGATGTGTGCAGTTACAGATCTAAACAGCACCATGTGTTAATACCTCCTCTCCAAACTGCTGCTCAGAAGTGTCCATTATGTGTTAGGGATAAATTCTGGTTTGGAGCACAGGAACATCAAGACATGACCACCTGCCCTAAAGGAAAGATGGATGCCTGTTTTCCTTGCAGGGGAAGTAAGAGCACTGCTGGGTTAAAGTGGAGACATTTACATGCATCTGTTTTGTGAAGTTCATTGCTTATCTTTAGGAATCCAGTTTTCTCTTTCAGGAAAAGGTGTATTGATTTCCCTTCTATTTCTTTGACAGGTGTTTGATTTTTGAAGGGATGGATGCTTCTGGAAGAATTAACTTTAAATCATGATCCTGTAATACAAGGATAAGGAGGGCGAGACAGAGGTCTACATTAGGTAGGAAAGCTGAGGAGTGATCAGTGGTGCTCATTTTTATATGTCATATTAGCTTATATAAAAGACAACCACATACATAGCAAATATCTTTGCTTTAAATTAAAATCAGTGTTCTCTGTATACTCAGTGAGTGGTGTCTCTGACTACAGGATTTCTGCTTAAACTGCTTTGTAACTACATTCTACCAGCTCTGGAAACCACTATTCCAAATCTTGTCTGATAGTTGGTTATAGAAATCACTTCTGAAGGTTAGAAGTCCTTATATCAGTTCAAGGGAAATACATTGGCAATATGAATATTTTTATAAGCCAATTGAAGTTCTCCCTGTCTGAGGCAAAATACAGTGTTCAGATGACATAGAATACAATTATTTCCATAATTTTAATTTCTTGAAAATGTATCTTGTCAAGCATGAATTTTTTGAGGAGACTATAAGATAAATTTATAAAAGTAAGGACATAGTTGTAACAAATTTATATCTATAAGGGTTAATTAATTATTAAATAGGATCCTGATTAAAAATATTATTGTTCTTTTGTATTGACACATCAAATATAGGTGAACATTACAAACTGACTGGTGGATCTCAAAAAATATAGGGGGGAGTAATCACTGAAAGTGTTGTATTTCTTTATCACATTTCTATCTGTCACCTGGAATAATCTTATTTTGGGTTTATTTAAAAGCATTGGAAGAGCAAATAGTGGTAACAGTCATCTATATCACTTGGTAAAGTAGATATTTTGAAGCAAAATACGGTATTGTATAGGTAGTCACAATGTCATGAATCCAGAAGAGGGAATAGCTTAATATCCAACTGTGAAATTTGAGAAAATTCCAAATATCTTTATATGAACTCCTGAGATAACAATGTGTCATCAAATGCAAATAACATTTTTCATCATTTAAATACAAGGAGAAGGGCAATGACTATTTGCCTCTGTATGCATTATTGGAGAAACTGATGCTGGAACAGTGTCGTTCTGACCTTCACAGATTAAGAAAGAGGCACCACAGAAATGATTCCTGAGCTGGATGACCTAAATTGAAAGACCTCAAAAGTAATATCCTCTGATACACTGAATCAGATGAGATGACCCAGTCCTAGCTGACCTTAGCTCTCTGAATAGGAATTATAAGCTGTGACTTCTTCCCAGGACTGAAATACAGTGAAGATATGAAGTACTCTCTCTGGCTACTCTCACGTTTACTACATTTGATTACACAGCACAGTGAAGAAGGGTACATAAGAATTCCAAAGCAAAGCTCTGGTCTTCCTGAAAGCTGATGGAGATTTTAGTACATATGGAAGTCTTATCTTCAGATGTACAGGGTTTTTCCACTTTTGTGTAAGTTGGGGGACAGAGAGGAAATCACAGTGAAACAATAGTGCTCATTTTCAAAATTCATCTTTAGTTGTGTCTGATAAGATTGTGGATATTTTCTCCATTGTCACTGTAAGCTATGAAAAAATGCAGTAGTATTTATGACTTTTGTACCCTGACACTTTAAATTTATGCATGTTTCTAAGCAAAAGAAATCCTTTCTTTCATATTTTGATTTTCAAATATAATTTTGATTTTGTTCAATTGTACTTAGTACAAACAGTGATATTTAAATGGTGTTCTCTGGCTGTTGGCCTGTTGAGTCACCTTTACATCACAAGAAGATATCATACTGGCCTACAAAGTACAATCTGCAGTCTGTTGTCAGTCACTTACATCAATGAATGCTGTAATTCTAATACAGGTTCTTTAGTCTGAAGCCAGCCATGCTACTTAATCTTTTAGAACAGCTACACAATGAAACCTTCTTAGCCTAATGGACTCAGGCATATCTTTCCTTGGCTGATACCCAGAAATTGATTGTTAGCTTCTTTCTTCTTTGCTTCTCTCTTTAACTGAGAGAAGTGCCTTAGAGCAAAAAAGCCTCTTTTCCATCCTCCAGGGAAGGCTGCCTTTATCCATACCAAACCAACACCCCAAGCCCTAGGAACCGTACTAGGAACTGTAAGGGGGAATCATCTTTTCCTCATCACTGAAAAGCATCCTTTCCTTGTTTACCCTGCTATGCCCAAGAAAATTGGGCAAAATACCTATTTTTGTCAGTCCCCAGTGTGCTTCTTTAGTCAGGAACCATTTGTAGTGAATAATGATTTTAAAGGGTTAAGATTTTAGCTGAGGCTTAGAAGCACTTCATATTGAAGTTAGATACACCAATGATAGGTTAATTATTATTAGATACTTTAGCTAAAGCTAATTATTATATTATCAGCTCATTTGTAGAAGAAATTGGAGCAAGTGAACCATTATAGGAACATATTGAAACCAGTAGAACAATGCCCAGCACCTGGACTCTATCTTAATCCATCACAAATTTGGGGGCCTTGGATTGTGCCAGAGGGTCACAGAGACCTGACAAAGACCTTCCTGACTTCATCCCTGGTACCACTGACCCAATTCGAGACCACCGACCCAATCTGAGAGACAAATTGCAAACACATGAAGGACTAACAACCTCATTTAAATACAAAGCAGGGATGGGAGGTGCTGGGGTTATGTGTGTGTATTATTTTGGGAAATAAATAGAAGGCAAAAACCTTTTGTGGCGCAATCACGCATTTCAGGGATGACCCTGCCCGCACTGCCCGCTGGCATAATGCACACATCACTTTCTAACTTAGACTAGTTAGAGAGTCTTTGTCTGTGACTTTCGGTTTTAATGATTCAGGAGGATGAAAATAATGAAATGTTTATCAGAAGGAAGCCAAACTCTTCTTCCTAACAATTAATTTGGGCTAAAGTAACTCTGTTCAAAACTAGATCAGAGTACAATATTTAGGTTTCTTAGTACATCAGAGATACTGGGGAAGAGCAGCAATGATTTTAAAAGACAGAAGTATGCAGTGATAATTGCAGAAATTTTGAATGAATATTAATTAGTGAAGCCAAATATGTAATTCTCCTGTTTGGTGCACTGAAAAGCTGTGCCTTTGACCTTTTGTTTCCCTTCCATTGGGACCTATTTCTCCTGCATTGTAGAGAGAGCATTTTCCTCTCTTAGAATCACCCTCTCACTACTATCAAAATGGTTGACGGATTTTTCCCTCTTGTGTCTTCATAACTCTTCATGTTAATAATTTCCATATATTTATCCTTATTTTATGTACCGATGCTTAGATGTATAAATCAAAATTGAATGCTGAGGGAGAAAACATGATTCAGAAGTTCGTCTACCTCTGAATTCTTAAGTACCTGATTGAATCGCTAATATTTTCCTTAGAAAACTCCCAAAGTCTTTAGGCAATTGTCAACAGACATACACATAAGAACCTCAAAGTTTGCCTGGGGGAAGACGTTGGGTGTCTTGACTTCTGTCCATGCTTACTAAAGTTTGGAAGTAATATCTATGTCTTAGGCTACACTACTCTGGTGCAGCATCGTACCAGGTTGAATGACTGTGCTTTTCCTCAGGACCCATGATCAGGAGGATACCTACTGTGGGTGAGAGAGGCTGAATTTCAATTCAGTCTGTCTCTAGAGACTTAAGTTTATTTCCTACTTCTCAGATTAGCTCCCTCTCCATATGATTAGTGGGATGTTTGAAGATAAATAGCTCTGTGGCCCCCAAGACGGGAAAGACATTGACCTGTTGGAACAAACCCAGAGGAGGGCATTAAGTTGTTCAGAGGGCTTGAGGACATCTCCTGTGAGGAGACAGTTGAGGTTGTTTGGCCTGGAGAAGAGAAGGCTCTGAAAAGCCCTGCAGTATTTACAGGGATCCTACAAGGAAGCTGGAGAGGGATGTAGCAGCAGGACAAGGGACAATGGCCTTAATTTGGAGGAGGTTATGTTAAATGAGATATGAGGAAGAAATTTGTTCTGGTGAGGGTGATGGGACACTAGAACAGGCTGCCCAAAGAGGTTGTGGACTACGCAGCCCTTAAGGTGTTCAAGGCCAGGTTGGACGGGGCCTTGAATGACCTGGTCCAGCAGAAGGTGTTCCAGCCCTTGATGGGGGGCTGGAACTTCATGATCTTTAAGGACCACCCTCAACCCAAAATATTCTGTGATTCTATCTCTAAATCCTCCTTGCAGCTTTTCTTGAAATAAAGGAACATTTAACTATATATAAAAGAAGGCCTCTTTTACGCTCTTCACCTTTCACTGCTGCAATTACTTGAATATAAAAGCCTAAGAGGTGTCAAATGTGTGTCCAGATTCTTACTTAACACTTTAAAGCTAAAACTGTTCTCCACAATTGCTCCTAAAATTTATATAATATTGTTATTTAATTATCCAAGAAAAATGTAGAACTGAGGAAGGAAATTTCCCCAGCTTTTCCTTCTGCCTGGTGCCTCTTGGCACAGACATTTCTCCATACCTCAATGGTCCACAGTTTTTGTATTCCTTTATTATGCAATTCAGAATGACTGAAGTGTTCACAGGCAAACAAATTAATGGAGGAATTTTAAAACTTAAATATATATCCTTCCATTACAGCCTTGTAAAGGGTAAAATTCTATTTAAAAACTGCTGTTGCTATCTTACATGTGTGCAGAAAATGCTCATGATTACTTGAATTGATTTGAACCTGGGTGTATATTGAAATTTTCATAAGAAAACAAGCGATGCAT
Organism: Melozone crissalis; assembly: GCF_028551555.1. Taxonomy (NCBI): domain Eukaryota; kingdom Metazoa; phylum Chordata; class Aves; order Passeriformes; family Passerellidae; genus Melozone; species Melozone crissalis. The sequence continues at coordinate 49,768,220 of NW_026535783.1, forward strand.
TATTCATTGTAATGTTTTCAATAATTTATTTTGCACATAATTTCTACCCCTTTGTCCGCAATAATCATGCCAGGTATAATTTGAAAAGTAATAAACTCCAAGATAGCTCTAAGGCAATCAAGTTTCTCCTGTGTTAATGTAATTTGGAGCCTACCTGGTTTGAAACACTAATTTATTTTTTTTTTGGAAGGCTAACATAGATCAGTGACATCTTAATGAACATTTGTAGATATTTATGCTTGGATTATTATCTATCAACCACATATTCAAATTAATCTATTTGGAATATGTTTCCTGTTGTGTAGTGTATTCTTTCTAGAAATGTCATATATCTCTCTGGAATTGGAAAAAGAGGAGGCGACTCTTCTTTCTTTCCTTAGAAACAGGAAATGCAAATCTCTTAAATAACTTGCAGATGAGATGAAACAAACCGTATGGTCACTAAAAAAGTCTATGACTTTCTAAATTCCAAGGTCTTTTCTGGTATTTTTTACATATCAATTTGCTAAAGCGGAGTTTATATTTCATAGCATAGATTGCTTAGTGTCTGTTAATTTGTAAGTAAAAATAAGCCATCTTTAAGGGCCATATGAGAAGTGAGAGATTTCCTTATTCCTTACCTCAAATCTGACAACATGTCTTTTGATAAACTTTACGAATTATTTACATAACAATTATTTCAGAGGTGGGCATGTGGTGGGGTGTTTTGTTTTGTTTTGCGGTAAAATGCACTAAATGATGTCTCAAATCTGATTTTGCGCCTTAAAAAGTTTATATGGAGGCAGTCAGAACCATAAATAAATGCGCTTGTGTGCGCACAAGCAGTCATGTACACATAAAACATACCAACTAAACTGGTTTCACTTCTAGGAATCTGGAAGTGAAATTTGACATTATCACCCCCGAAACTGAGGAGATTATCCAGCTTCCAGTTAAAAGTTGCTCAGTTCTGTAATTTGAGTCCTGAACTGGAATGACAGCTTGTACAGTGTCCAGCTGCTCACAGTAAGATGTGGCCCAGTCATAGAGGGTACCATGGTTACTGGGCATTGTTCTTGGGCTGCTTGGGAAAAGAAACTTCAGAGAATGTTTGTGCATTTTTTCCAGTGCTTCAAATGATATGTTCAATGGCAAATTGAAACACTCTCACAGCCCTTTCTTTAACAGTTGATAATGGCCAGCAACAGGTAGATTGGTTTCATAACTGTGAATATTAACTCTAATTTATTTGGATCTTTGGATTTGAAATATTTAATTTTGTCTGGGACAATAAAGAACCTTGATGTTTGGACATTCAGATTTATTTTGCCTCCAGGAAGTGGTATGTACCATAATATTCAGAGAGTGTTAGGTAACAAAATCCAATAAAACAAAATCTGTACAGAGTGCAGCCTCACATTTGCCAGTGATTTTTATGAGAATTTTTATATCTACTGTTTCTAACACATATTGCTATTATTGTCCAGGTGTATTATACCCTCAACTTCTCTAAGTTTTTTGTTGTATAAACAAAGAAGTATTACTGTCTTAAGGACTCTGTTCAGTAAGCCTTGAAGTGTTAATTGTTTGAATTTCTTGTTAGGTTCTGCCTTCCTCAGAAATGCAGATATTACCAGTGATCTTCAATTTCAAGCTTTACTGATTTCCAGAAACTAGATGATGAACTGAACTGAGGAGAACATGGCATTTTAAGAACTGACCCTCTGTTGCCATTGTGCCCAGAATTCTCAACAATATGTCCATCATGTTTAAGACTTTTGACCTAATTCAATACCATAGTGGAAATGAGTTTTTCCACTTCAACTGCAGTGTCACCATTTCATACTTTCTTTTATGGTTTTATTTGCTACATCCTAGCTTGCACCAAATTTTAAGGAAGCTCTTAGAAATCTGGAGCATAGAAAAGTAAAGAAAGCAAATTCACTGCTTTGGGCAAAGTCTTCTGCTATCTGGTGGCATATCTCCATCCTAGAAAAAAGTGTATTTAACCACATATTTGATATCTCTTAGGCTTTTATATTCAAGTACTTGCAGCAGTGAAAGGTGAAAAGGATAAAATAATGAACAATTATTGATGTGAGTGGAGGTGATAACAGTAGGTGACCTTTATGCTGAATGTAGCAATGCTTCTGAAACTCTCCCACCACGCTCTCACATCCAAAAATGTTGCAGTCTACATGGATTTGGAACTCAGTGAGTTAAAAACAGTTTGGGTGACTGGGCCTGTAAGTGGATGGGTAATGGTTTGTACTCTAATTCAGCCCTACTTCAAATGCAGTATTTTGGGTATCTATCTGAAGCATACCCTCTTCCATACCCTCATCAATGTTCTGAAGGTAGTGAGAGGTGCACAATTGCAAATTTACAGGGGGCACAAAATAGGAGACCTGCTTGAGGGCAGGGCTGTCATTCAGAAACACCCAGAGAGGTTGGAAGCATGGGCTGACAGTGGATTTAATAAATATCAGCAAGGGCAAATGCAAATTATTTGGCTTAGGAAGACAGGCTGGGAGCTGACCATCATGGGAGAAGATATGGAAGATGCCTTGTACATTGCTTTTGCCTGAGGTAGAGTTAATTTTATTTTCAGTGGCTTCTATGGGGCTGTGTTTTGGATTTTTACTGAACACAGAGTTGATAATACAGAGATGTTTTTGCCATTGCTGAGCAGGGCTTGCACAGAGCCAAGGCCTTTTCTGCTTTCGGTACAGCCACACTGGGGAGGGACTGGGGGGGCTTGGCAGGCTGGGAGGAGACAGAGCCAGGACAGGTGACCCAAACTGACCAAAGGGATATTCCAGACAATGTGGCACCAAGCTGAGAGTATAACGTGGGGACAAGAAACAGGAAAGGGGGGGACATTTGTGGTGATGCCATTTGTCTTCCCAAGTAGCCATTTTGCATGATGGGGCCTGGCTCTCCTGTAGATGGCCAAACACCTGCCAGTGCATGGGAAGCACTGAATTAATTCCCTGGTTTGTTTTGCTTGTGTGCACAGGCCTTTGCTTTCCCTATTATACTGTCTTTTTCTCAGTCCATGAGTTGTCCTGCTTTCACCCTTCCGACTCTCTTCCTGATCTCTCTGGTGGGGGAGTGAGTGAGCAGCTGTGAGGGGCTTGGCTGCTGCCTGGGGTTAAACCCCTGGAAGTCTTGGAATGCAGCAAGGTGAATGTGAGCCAGCGTTGTGCCCTGATAGCAAAGAATGCCAGTGGTCTCCTGGGCTGTGTTCATAGGAGCACAGCTCATAAATCAAGGGAAGGAACTAAAGGCCTCTGCTTGGCCCTTACTAAACTACATCAGACTACCACATCTAGTTGGAGCACTCCCTCAAAGAACATCAGTAAGCTGACTGAGTTCATTATGAAGACACCAAGATGGTTGGAAGGTTTTATACAGACCATCTCTTTCTGCACACAAAATGCTATCCAGGCAGATTTTGACATTACCTTGCTGAGTGCTATTGCCCTTTTTGGCACCTTTTGACTCTCAATTGTATGCTTTACACCAATTTATTTTATATTTTATTTTATTTTATTTTATTTTATTTTATTTTATTTTATTTTATTTTATTTTATTTTATTTTATTTTATTTTCCTTTGTTATTCCTGCTGTTGCAACTATGGTATCTAATACATACAGCATTTACCTTGTACCTCAGACTTCAGCCAACTACAGCAAAGTAATTCAGTGTGGTGCACAGCCTGACTTGTGTCATCCACCAGCTACCAATTTTTTTGTGTCCCACAGCATTTCAGCATTTAAGCACCCCACGTGCATTAAGGTATCTATCCACTGCAGGAATATAGAGAAATATAACCATCTGCAGTTCTGTAATGCATGACATGCAGAAGTCTGATACAGTTGCAGATACTGATGAGAATTGGATGAGGAGTAACAAAGGAAAATAAAATAAAATAAAATAAAATAAAATAAAATAAAATAAAATAAAATAAAATAAAATAAAAAGAAGCTCATCTTCTTAGTTACCTATTGTATCCAGACCTGAAGATCTATAAATCTTGAAGAACCAGGAAGAAAATCAGATGTAAGAGCATATCCTTCCATTTCAGAAAGAGGGATGCAATGTTCAGCAACAGCAGAGGAATCATTCAAACCTTTTCCTTGTTTAGTTTGTATCATGGAGGCATTCTGACTGTATGAAGCACAGGGAAGAATTTTTCTGGGACTCACTGGGGTTAAAATCAGGTAGTTATACAACACTTGAGCCATCTAATTCCAATATAGTCTTGGAATGAACTGTCGGAGCAAGTACAAGTGAAATAATGGGCAGGAATAAACACAAGAATTAATATTATAGCCATTAGAAGGATGTAGGAAGATATAATTTATATACAAAGACCCACTAAATCAATAAAATTGCCTCTAAATGTAATTTTAGTTACAATTTTTTAGAAATGCTATTCACTTCTTGGTAAAGATTTAAGCTAAATATCTCTCAAATTGACTTTGTTTTGAAATTGAGTAGCTAAGATGTGTCTAATTGAAGTTAAATGATTTAATAATTCTGAAAATAATTGAATACATATTCATGAATAACAATACCTTTTTGAGCTGACTGAGCCCATACTTTGAGTGGGTACATGCTGGTCTTCATCAGTAAGATACAGTATGACCTGCACTTGGGCAATATGAATGTAAGTACTGCAGAAATGTTACTGGAAATTGATGCTGGGAGTGATGCTGCAGTGTGCCAGCTGCAGTGTGACAAATGTGTTTGTGCTTAGCTGTATTCTGAAGTAAATGGCAGTGCCTTATCTCTCTATGTCTGTGACTGTCTGAAAAGTCTTTGTGCTAAAGGCAAGTTAATACAAATCATTTGCGAGATATTTTTTGCTTAAAGCATGACTGGAAATACAAAAAAAAAAAGAGTATATGAAATAGTGGAATGTACAAATGGAGACACTTCCAAGTTGCCTAGTCAAAATGAGCTAAGCAGTAAAAACTTAAGAATATTTCATCATTTGCACTACTTTGTCTTTTCGCATTTTAAGTTTTCATTTACCTTGTTTATACTATGTTGTGTCAAAAGCAATGTGACAACAAATAGAATTTGAGAAGAAGTACATAAATAGAAACTGTTTTATGGATCTGCAAAACAATTTTACCAGATAGCAATTACTATGAAGCAGATTGTTTCTAAAACACTGTTTTCTACTAGATTCCAAGGCTCTTCTACAGAAGTCTTCCCTAAGAGCCAAATGCTTGATTCGGTAACAACTGTTACGTACTCTAAATCTGCCATGTAGTGCAAACCCTACAGTAACAGCTAGAGGTGTATATCTGCAGAACAAAAAATTGTAAGGGCAGGTTTCCCTGGGAGTTTTGCCAGCAACAACAGAAACAACAGAAATTTATCAAATACATTTCTGGGAGCACTCTGTAAGGCTTCTGAGTTTATTGCTAATCCCTCCCAAAATATCTAATCACAATAACATTTGATCGTGGTCAAGAATTGATAATCAGATACTCAGTTGATTATCAGATACTCATTGATATGAGATACTCTCATTTAAATAAGTGATGGAGATAAATCTAGGTTGGAAGGGACCTCAGGAATTTAATGTGTTGCTCAAAGCAGAGCTAACTTCAAAGTGAGATTGGGTTGCTCAGGGCTTTGAACTATTTCCAAAGATAGATATCACAAAACCTTTCTGTGAAACCTCTTCCAGGGTTGAACCATTCCTCCAGTGAATAATATTTTCCAAATGTCTTTATGCAAGAGGATTTGTTAATTTACTAATACAAAATTAGGGTTTTATGGTAAAACTGCTTTTCACTGGCATTTGAAATAACTTATGCAGATGTTTTATTGACTTTTCTTATTTAAATGTTATTTTTTAATACAAAGTAAACTATCCAACCAAGTATGGGTGAATTCACCAAGACAGTAATCATAGAGTCATAGAATGGTTTGGGCTGGAACAGACCTTAAAACGTTCTCTGTTCCAGCCTTCATGTATTAAGCAGGGACATCTTCAATTAGACAATGTTGCTCAGAGGTGTCAAACAGGGTATCAAACCTGACCTTGAATGTTTCCAGGGATGGGGCATCTATCACCTCTCTGGGCAACCTGTCTCCGTGTTTCACATCATCAGCGCACAATAATCTTCCTTATATCTAGTGTGAATCTATCCTCTTTTGGTTTAAAATCACCAATCTTTGTCCTGTCACAACAGGTCCAGCTAATATATCTGTTTCCATCTTTCTTATAGGCCTCCTTTAATATCGGAAGGCTGCTACAAGGTCCGCCTGAAGCCTTGTCTTCTCCAGGCTGAACATCCCCAACTCTCTGAGCCTGTCCTCACAGCAGAGGAACTTCAGCCCTTCCATTATCCTCGTGACTCTCCTCTGCTCCAACAAGTACATGTGCTTCCAGGGCTGAGGTCTCCAGAGCTGGATGCAGTAGGGGCCACACTAGTGCAGAGTAGTTGGGAAGAATCACCTCCTTCAGCCTGCTGCTTTTGACGCAGCCTGGAAAACAATTGGTTTTCTGGGCTGTGGGCGCACATTGCTGGGTCATGTCCAGCATATCACTGTCACTAGTGGCGTCCCCCAAGGTTCAATACTGTGCCTGAGCTTGTTTAACTTGTTCATTCATTACTTGAATCAAGGAACAGAGGCCTTCTCAGCAAGTTTGCTGCCAACAGAGAGCTGGGACGAGAGTGCTGTGCAGCCCGTCAGAAGGACCACGGCAGGCTGGACCACATCGCTCTCGGTAAGTATCTAAAGGAAGGCTGTCAAGGGGATGGAGCCAGGCTCTTCCTACTGGTGCCAAGCAATAGGATAAGACACAATGGGCAGATGCATAGGAAGTTCAATTTAAATATGAGGAAGAACTCATTTCTGTGTGGGTGACCATGCATTTAAAAGAGGCGAAGTGAGAAAATATTCAAAATTGGTGAGGAAACACAACAACTGTGGTTTCAGCTTGAATCTCTGTAGTGTGTTGGATTCACTCAGAGTCTTCTAAAAAGCCCCAGAATTTCTAACCTCAGAACTTTGGAAGTTCATACCTAAAACATCCAGAAATCAGAGGCTTCACTAAGCTAATACTTTAATTCTTATAATAACAAGGTTTCACAAGGTCTTTAGTCATAAAAATGAGGTTTATAATTTTAAAGCGCTTCACCATCTTTGTTGTAACAACTCAAAGAAAATGTCCAAATATTCCTTTTCTCACTTCTTCTTATAGATTTCTTGTCACCCATATGTTTGTATATTGTGCCAATTGTAACTTGTCTTTTTATATAATCTGTATATATAAGAGGATTTTATCTCTACACAGACCTTTTCTTGAGGAATGATGTTAAATTCATAGAGTTTCTCATTCTAAAAAATACTTAAGTACCTGATCTTGGCTTAAGATTCACATTAGATTTTTAAAAGACACTGCAGTGTAGATGAAATCTATCAATCAAAGTGTTGAAAATGTAGAATGTTATTACATGGATTTCTCTGAGGTGCTGTGTCAGAGATAGGCATAAGGATGGAAGTGTGAAATTAAAGAAAAAGCAGACATTGAGATATAGAAATTGCCTAAGCCTATGAAAAGATTCCATTCACTGAGAATTTTTTGCTCTGCTCTTGAAATAGCTCATTAGTAACATGTTGCAGAGTGGTCTAAACAAATTAATTAAACTGAAATATGGCAATCCACAGGAAAGATCAGAAGTCCATCTGCAAAAGAGGTCACTCATTTTCAGGAAGGTGCTTGGAGCATAAGGCGTCAATGTCCTAAACCACTAAGTTTTTTACGGATAACTTTTGAGGAAGATGCTGTCTCTCTCTCCTTTACTACTGAGATTGAAGCAGTGATGATGCTCTTCCCCACCAAAATAAATATCTCTTTTAAATTCAGACACTGATAAATTCAGAAGAAAACTGACTTAGTTAATTACTGGTTACTGACAAATCCTCCTTTTTCCAAGGAAACTTATGGGAAGTATTCTGAGAGTCTAAGTACAAGAGATATCCTAGACTTGGCAAGGTCTGGATTTAGATTAAACCCTTAGGGCAACCTTCTCTCACTGTTGGATATTCTCCTGCCATTGATAAAGAGTACGTAAACCTTTTTGAATCAGTCACTCCTGAACTAGTAATAATTTGTCCGAGAGAGATGGAGAAATTCCCAGCGTTATTTGCAGAGAGGAGATATATTAGTCATTCTGAGATAATGTACCTCCCTTACTTCTAGAACTTCATAAGATTAGCTTTCTGTATGACCCTTTTAAACAATCATAAACACAGAATGTGCTGATTTGGCAGTGAATGGAGTGTGAATTTACATGCTTCTTTCTGTCTTTTATAACACGGAATAATTCTAGAACACCACCAATATAGCCCAATACTTTGCCAAGAAGTATAGAAGAAAGCAGATCAACTGGGGACAAGAGAAGCCACAAAAGACAGACTATGCTGATTGTCAGAAGGAAGATCTCAGAGTTTGTTTCAGTCACAATGTTTTCCCTTTTGATGGCAGAAACTTAATTTTAACTCCCTGTTTTCTTGCTTACTAGTAGATATTCTTCTGGTGAAGAATGCATGCATCTTGTAGCATGACCTGTCAATGGTGAGCAGAATGCATCCTGTCTTGAAAAACAATGGTACATTGAAGTTTGCTGTTTCCCAGTTAAATTTTAAAAATACAGTGTGGAGCTATCAGAACACATCGTTCACAGAGCAATGTTTCATTTTGGCAACTTCAGCACATCATGCACAACCTATGTTCTCCATGCTGTTTCTCTTCAACCTAGTGAGAAATCACTTGAATGTTAAGTGAAACTTTATCCTTAAGGCACTCTTTTATCAGTACTTTTGTGATACCCAGACTACTGGGGATGCAAAGTGACGGAAATTGTTCTCCTTAGAAATAATGTAATGGGCATTAGCAGAGATAATGTCCCTGCATGCAGAGTTTGGAATTTCCTCAGTGAGAGTGTAAGAATGCCCACAAAGTTTTGCTGGCTCTCCCTCAGAGTACGTGCTGTAATGAAACTGTGGGATAGCTGGGAGAAACTGTGAGTATTTAGCATCCGAAAATTTCCTACACCTCTGTTGTTTACCTGACCTTTTTGATACATCAGGACAACAACTGAAGAATTCTTGTTTATCCCATAAATTAGCAACTATTTTGAAGTTTTCCAGCCAGTACAAATTTAAAAATCTTCCATATATCTGCTCCAAATGGATAATATTGAAATGTTATATGAATAATATGTTGGTCTTTGCACCCTAAAAAAGTATTAGAGAAATGTTATTTGTCAATTGGGACATACACAGGTGAAGTGCAGTAAGCACCACTTTAAAAGACCTAGACCCTTTAAAAAACAAGGCAGTTTTTACTGAGATTGCTAATGTTCCTTTCCTTCTCAGGGAAGGAATTCTGTGGGGCCTGACTTCTGTGGTACCCAGATAGCTGAAATTGTCCTAGTGTCTGAACAGTTTTAATGTGTGTTATCTGAGACAGGTGTAGGATAATGACAGAATGTGCTGTAGGAAATTTGAAGGCAAGGTACAGATCTCTGATAAACAATAGCTGTTCAGTGACAAACACAGCAATTTTAATCCCTGACATCTATTTCTTTCATAGTGTTTATGAAACTATGTCAATAATTTCTGCTTTTGTATTTTCAGACCAAGGTCAGGCAATTGTAAAAGTGGCTTTTCATAAACAAACATAAAAAGCACCAAACCAACATGACAGTGGAACAGAAGAAGGAAAAAGTCCTCGCAAACTGCTTCTTCACTTGACTATTGATTTTGTTAAGTGCATACATGCATTTAGATAGATATAAGCTCCATGAAATGTGAATTATTCCACTAGGAGTAACACAGTAGTCCACAGCAAGTAACACAGGCGCAGATCACCTCCTCATGTTTCATTGGGCTAACTCATTAAATTTTCAGAGATTTACTAAACTTAATGTCAAACTTCTGTAATCACAATAGGGATAAAATTAAGTTTCTGAAGTGGTACACTTCAGATTTCACTTAAGATCTGCTGCAGTCACTTATTTCTCAACATGTTGCTGATTACAGTCCTCTAATTCTGAGAGGGTTTTTGGTCTTGCATGGCCTATGAACTCTGTTTCCACAGGAATTTGCTACAGTCAAAGACAAAAATACCTTTATCAAAATGGTAATAAACAGGATGATTTTTGAAATTTTCTGGTTTTTTTCTAGTCTTCAATATATGGAGAGAATGAGGATTTTTTTTAGATTTGAATATTTATTAAACACATACATGACTAAGGTTAAACCAAATTCATGCACAAACTAAGCTTTCTTGCATGTGGTTAAGAAAGAGTTGTGAAAAGATTAATGCTTATATAGAAGGTATTTCCAATTGCAAAAGGTAAAGAGAATTAAAAATTCGATATTTAGTTAAATCTATAAATTTATTCTTTTACAAATGATAAAATTTTCGTGAGAACTGTGATGTCAGATGGAAAAAAAAGCCGTTTATTTCAAGGAATTATTGAACCATTCTCATTATTCATAGTTTGACATGGGGATTATGCAGCATATACCATAAATTGTTAGTAGGAAGAGAATTTGGAAGCAATACCTTTTAGATTTTTACAGCACTTGAATAGTTTGTGGAATAGCTTTGAGAAGATTCAATGTTTTTTACAAACTCTATCTATTTACCTATATTAATAGTTTTTTTTATATCCAAGCATCTGTACAAAGAGCAACCCAGAAAGGACATATTTGAGTTAATTTCAACTTTGCTTTTTGCAAGGCTTTTCAGAAAAACACACAAAAGAAAATCAATTTAGAAATTTCATTACATTTTTCCTCAAAATTCAGGACTATGAGAAATCTTAAAGAAGATAAGAATATAATGTTGCACTGAAGACAGCATTTGAGGGTCTTCTAACAGAAAGTTTTGAGTTTGTCACAGAATGGAAACTCCACAACCTCTCTGGGAAATCTGTGCCAGTGCTTGGCTACTCTCACCATTTATGCTTTAAAATAATTAAACTTCAAAAAGCCTTTAAAAATTCCTAAGCATCCACTTCTGAGCACTGCCCAAATTGGTGGGCTAGAAGCACCTTTGATCTAATAGTTATATAATATGCTTTCTTATGGTTTACTGCAGAGGCTTTCTTTGCAGCATAAAGAGAAGGCAAGTTCTTTACCAAGACAAGAGATCTCCTCAACAGAGTCTTCAATTAAAACACTGCAGAACGGTGGAATGCATCCTCCACTTCTCATCCATCAAGCTGTCCCCTAACCTTGAATGTCTCTGTGATTTACAATGTTAGTCTTCCCTCTCTTACATCTGATTTGCAGACCAAACACTTTGCTGTTTATCTTGAGCTTTTGTTCTTTTCAAGCTATAAGCTTATCAGGAATAATTTTTTAGAGCAGCTTTTTGGAACAATACCAAGCAGTGTTTGAGACTGCAATACCCAGATACTGGGGAAAACAAACTTTCTGGATTAATTAACTGCAACTTCCATATATAAATTGTACATACAGATATATATATATATGGAATATGGAGTTATACTATATGTGATAACTATGAAGTACAATTTCAGCAGTCAACATTAATAAAAGAGACTAAAATTTTTTAGCCTCCTAGAATATTTTTTTCATTGACTGTTATGCTGCAACAAAACTCTCAGATGCAGGAATATAACTTTAGTATAATTCTTTAGGAAACTGGAGTCCTAATCACACAAATGATAGTTTTATTCTATGTATGATTGTATCATACATTCTATGTATGATAGTTTATGAATGTATGAATGTATAATACATTCTATGTATGATACCTCATGAATGTATGTATCATACATTCTATGTATGATAGTTTATTCTATGTAGCATGTTTGGCAGATCTCTAGAGTGACCTACATTTTAGTGTTCAGTAACCAACTTTTCCTCCTCAGATATTGGGCACCAAACCTCCCTCTCTTGACAGTAAAAGACTGTCAGAGATCAACAACATTTCATTTTTTGTCTCTGTAAAAAACCCACCAAAATTCTGTTGTACATTACTGTAATCACTACTTGAGGTTTTATGGTAACCAGATGCAGCATTCTGTGGGGGATAGCAGCTACATTTAAACAATGCTCTTGTTGCACATTGGGTTAATGTATTGTGATTTGATGGTGCCTGACACTTGGTAGCTTCTTAACTCATTTAATCTGCTTCTTCTGCATATTCCAGGTGATAATTTAGGGCTTTGTATGATAGGATGTGGTGATTTTTTTTTGTTCTTTTGAGTATTTTTAATCCATTGAAAATAATAGTGATTATGTATAGGCTTAGTTTTATGCAGACTGTGAATGAAAGGCAAAGGAAGAGAAGTTGTATGATATTGCTTTGAATACTTCTGCTGGTTCTAGTGCTAGTTGGAAGACTACAGTATCTTTATTTCAGTTTATCTATGGCTGACTTTACTTATGTATTACCATAGGTCTTGTTTGAGTCAAAGACCCTTTCCTAAGAGTTACTAGAGAGGCACAAGAATGATCCATTTAATTCTTGAATTTTGCACTATTTTTGAAGTTCTGGCACATTTTCAGTAGACTAGGATATTATTGCTGTTTAAACATAGGGGGCATCATGTTGTTTGTACTCTAATTAGAAGGGCCACATAAGTAACATCTTGTGACTTCTTTGAAATGTTTCACAGTACGTCAGATTTCATTATGTGGAAGTTTAAAAAATCAGGCTAATGTTTCTAAATGCTATTTCGTTGGCATAATAAACATGCAGGTGCTTATATATTGCAAGAAATTATTTTTATTTTACTTTAGAATTAGTTGTTCTTTCAGTATTTGAAGTCTAATATGATGTTAGAGGTAAGTAAATATTGAAAACTTCGTCAAATATTTTTAAAGTTGAATTAAGTGCTACTAAGTTTAAACTCTTTTTGTATTTGCTTCTGCAAGTGTTAAAGCAAGTAAACTTGCTGACTGAAATGTTAATGAAAGCAGAAAATATTAAGTAAATATTAGAGACTACAGGCAAGAAGTAAATCCTGATTGTAAAACTCAAATAACCTTCACAGAAACATGACCCTCAGAGCCTCCTGTCAAAGGAAATGGAAAGTGTTTGTGATGGTTCCTCCATGCTCTTTGACTTGAGTTTTAAGTATCATCTATAGGAAAACATTTGTAAAAAATGTCAAACAATAGAAGACACCTCAACATCAACAAATTGTAAATAAATAAGTCACCATTGTCATTGTTACTTAAAAGATGTAATTGTGTACCTCTTGCCTCGTTCATTCTCAGTCTTCCCTTAAATTATATTTGCCTTATGTTCTTTTTTCTCCTTTGCGGCATAATTTGTGGTTTAATTGTATGATAATAAAGTTCTCCAGGAGCTCATGTGGAGGACATGGAGTCTTGTCATTGTTGGTGTCAGATTCATGTGCATATTTCTCTAATGAGGCAGATCCCACTGATCATGCCCATGGGGATTGCATGAGGTTTAACAAGACCAAGGGCAAGGTGCTGCCCATGGGTCAGAGCAGCCCTGGTACCAGCACAGGCTGGGCATGAACAGATCCCAGCAGCCCTGCCCAGAAGGAATTGGGGGTGCTGGTGGCTGAGAGGCTGGACATGCCCCAGCCATGGGCACTGCCAGCCCAGAGAGCCACACGTGTCCTGGGCTGCATCCAGAGCAGGGTGGGCAGCAGGGCAGGGAGGGGATTCTGCCCCTCTGCTCTGCTCTGCTGAGACCCCACCTGCAGGGCTGCATCAGCTCTGGGGGCACAGCACAGCAAGGACAGGGACCTGCTGGAGGGAGTCCAGAGGAGGCTACAGAGATGCTTAGTGGGATTAGAGCCTTTCCTATAAGGAAAGGCTGAGATAATTGTGTTTGTTCAGCCTGGAGAAGAGAAGGCTTTGGTGGGACCTAATTGCAGCCCTTCAGTACCTGAATTGAGCCTACAAGAAAGAGGGTAGGAATGTTTTACAAGTGTATGTAGTGACTGCACAAGGGAGGATGCTTTCCAACTGAGAGAAGTTTTAGACTAGATATGGTTAAAAAATTCCTCGCTGTGAGAGTGGCAAGGCACTAGTTACACGGAGAAGCTGCCAATGCCCCACTCCTGCAGTGTATAAGGCCAGGCTGGATGAGGCTCTGAGCAGTGTGGTCTAGCAAGGAGTGTCCCTGCCCATGGCAGGGGGGATGGAATTGATGATCTTTAGTATGCCTCCAACCCAAGCCATTCTATGATGCTGTGGTCCTGCACCATGGTAGGTAAGATCAGGTATACTGCTTTTGCAGTACACAGCTCAACAGTCTTATATTTGAGTAAGATCTTCATTTGCATATAGTAATCTATTTGTTATAACATTCACAAATTGCAAATACTAGAGATTTTAGTTGCAGGAGGTCTGATTTATTGCAGAAAAGAGCTAAGTTTTTATTATAAGTTCATCAAGAATGGCTTTGACTTTTGTCTTCTGCAGAACAGTATCTAATTTGTACAACTTTCATTGAGAAGAAAATTACATGTGATGAAAATATATCCTTGTAGTGTTTTTTGGTGTACCACAACTGTATCAAAGAAAGTACCAGTGACTCTGGAATGGGAAAGAACATGATGTTTACTTCATTCTCAGCCTGCTCTAGCAGTTCTACCTATTAACCAAATGAAAAAACGGTAATCTTACTTCACTCCATATTTAAGCTCTCAAAGTACTTTCCATGATGCTTCCCATTGTGAAATTAAGAAAAGGTCATGTTTTGTTTTTCTGTTCATATTAAGGAGTAATGTTCTTAGGAGGTTGGTATCTTTCCACTGTCCAGCTCTTTACTTGAAATGACCATGCTTAACAAAATTAATTTTAAAGCTAGTTCTGTTTCTAAGCATGTAAGTCAAGATCTTTGAAATGTTTAATGGTTTGGTGTTGTCAATATTTTAACATTCAGCACTTTCTTAATACTGGTCCTCTTTGTGATGTTTCATAATTTATATTCAATGCATGGTGGTTTTCTTTGAATACTGTTGTGATTGATAAAGATTTTACAACTGGGCAAAAAGCCTGTGATTATATATAGTCATATCAACAAAAGCAGGTTACATTTAGTGAGAACTGAAGAAACATACACATTATATTGTATCATGGCTTTCAAAGGCTGCTTGTCATAGGCTGAGGAGGAATAAATACATTGATGAACTGGGAAAGCTGAGACAGAAATATGCCAGTGTGCTGCTAAGCCAGTTTGCAAATATGGCCCATACTTCTAATTTTCATAATAGTATTATTAGCCAGTCTCCTGATTATCTACTGGCATTATTTTAAGGTGCATTGTGCTGTTTATAAATTCATGTTAATCAAAACTCTTTAGAAGAAGTTTGAGTTGGGCAAGGGTAATAACGTAATTTCTGATTTTCAAGAGTATAAAATCTTACTGCTTAGTCTACAGACATTCTTTGGATGGCATCTGGCAGACCACAGTGCTACACCTAGGTCTAGACTTTTTTTCCAAAAGGGTGAATGTTTCTTGTACTTTGGGACCCGAATTCTTCATGACAATACATTAGACTAGCAGAGTTTAAAAGATATAAAATGTAAACGTGCCTTGATATGAAATATACTATGAAAAAGATAGGTATGAGTCATGAAAAGGTCATAATGTCAAAACTGAGTGTATTAATATGTATTAATATTTTCTCAGTGTCATCTCAGATATCTGTCAGTTTCTTTTAGTGACCTGTCTAATAAGTTGCTCATCTCTTCCATAAAAAAAGTTCAAACCTTTAGCATAAGCTCAATAAAGTATAAACAGCTATAATGCTTGTAATTAGAATCCTGTTACCCAAGTCCTGACTGTCTGCTAATGAACACAGCTGCTTTGTCCTAATTAGCTGTTGACACAACAACATTTTGAGTACAGTTAGAATAAATACACCATATAACTTGAGTACCATTGATGTCTAGGCTGTGCGGGTAATCCTGTGCAGGTAATATCACAACAGATATTTTAATATAGCTTGTGCCTGGTCATAGATAAACTTCCTGGTTTATGGTTGAATTAGGTTTAGATATTATCCTGGTTATTTTTAATAGAATAGCAAGTAGTCTGATATACAGACTTCAATACATTTAACTTAACAGCATTTTCTAATTTTTATCTGGTATTCTTCTGCTTTTTATCTATTTTCATCAGCCTGCTTATTCTTCCTTAGACCACTTATTTCACATCCACAAACTGCAGCTTTGCTGCAAGGAATATACTAAATTGTTTTTATTTCAATAGATTTTTTCTTTAATTCCGCAAACAACATTGCAATCCCATTCAGCAATTAATCTTGTAGTGTGGCATTAATTTTTGTTTAAAAAAGTACCTATGAAAGATATGCTGTATATATTAAAACTGAATAGAATTAGGAAAAAAGTATGTTCATTATGCCAGCAGAAGTTTAAACTGGGAACTGGGTTCATTAATCTTCTGGGATTAATGATCTTAAAAATAGAGAAAAAATAAGAAAGTGTCATGATCTCCATTTAGCTCTAATTTTTTCCTGAAGTTTTTTGATCCTTTTTGCTAGTTTTCACAAGGCAGAGTAGTCTTCAAAATTCCATAACAAGAAATATCAAATCTGCCAATATTAAAAAGGGTAAGACTGAAATCTCAGTGGATATGTGCATAGTGTGGCATCTCTAAATGTCCTGAAGTGAGAGCAGAGCCCCATCACAGTGCTGTAGCACTGGTCAGCTGCGATGAAGATACGCAATAGTTACATCCAAGGCTAGTGGGGCTTTTTAAGGTGCTGCAAAACAACCAGAATTAAATCTCCTCTCTTATACAGACCACACGTTGAGGTATCTGGATGTATGAGTCATTATGGTGCCCCCACTTCCCTTAACCCACTCAAGTGGGAGAGTGCTATTGTCTCCATTTTGGAGATACAAAGCAGATGAACACCGCTGGTCAGGTGTCACAGAGAAGTTTGTGGACAGGGTAAACTGTACCACACTTCTACAATTGGATGACAGCCTTCAATTCTGTTATCAAGTCTCTGGCAGCTCCCCACCCAACACCAGCTGCCCCTTCTCCTTGTGCAGAAATACTGCTCAAAGCAATGTCACACCTCTCTTGGCGTTTCAGATTCTCCATGGCTGGAGAGTACCCTACCCACTAACCTGCAAAGGTCAATTTAAGGACTGCTAACATTACAATCTGGGTTAGTGGAGAGAAATGTTCCCTGGATACCATTAAAATGGCCATTTGGCAAGCAATGAGCAGCAGAGAGACAGCTGCCATTGAGGCTGGGGGAGCACGGTATCAAAAGGCATCTAGAAACATCAGAGCTTAATGCAGTTTGCACACAGGAGACCTCTTTATGAAACAGGAGGTGTTGGAAGCCCAGTTGTGGCTTTTTTCTAAATTTTTTCAAAATACAATTGTCAAAAATATTGTAGTCCAGAAAACATGCTTGAGGCTTTTTCTCATGAAAATATTTCATGGCTGTTTCCAAGTCTTACCCTTTGGCTCTTTTTCTTTGAATTCAACTTTATTTTGTAGAATGCAGAAAAGTTGGAACAAAAATTAGATTTTTAATAGGAGAAACTATTTTAAATATGCTTATTAATTTTAATTACATGTGTTTCTGTCTGTTAAGCTTTTGAATTCTGTAGCACTTTGAAAGCCATTAGTGATCATTTTTTCTGGTTTTGTTTCTCCTCTCCAGTTTCTAAATAGGGTATGTTTAGGGGGAAAAAAGATCACTTTCACAAAACAAACAGTTGGGTTATTTTCATCATTATTGAGCTAACATTGTACTTGCAATTGTATCATTCCCACTACTTTACAATGCCCTACTAATTACTCTTAACATACAGCTTTTATCTTTTGTGTGGATATATTGATTATTTTTTCACAGCTCTGTAGTTTTCTGCCAGTATTGCCAGCTGCTCCTTTAAACTTTTACCATGCAAGGAGCTCATATTTTCTGAGAAATGTCAAGAAATGCAATTAACCTTGTTTTGACCTTTTCTCTGCTTAAAGTATATTGCTTTGGATTCTGTATACAAAGAAAGGTTGTCTTCCATGTTGTACACACAAATTGAAATACTGAGAATAAACCTTAACACAAATTGGCTGTATGTCAGGTTAAGCATTAATATAGGTGTGTATGTGAGCAATAAGCAACATAGATAAATATGTATATGTATGTACTTCTATGCATGTGTATTTATATAATGAATCTAAGTGTGATGTATCTCAAATACTTAAAACCTGCAAATATATTAATAATGCACATTGCTAGAGGTAAGCATGCTTTGGAAATTTCTCCAGAAATGCTCCGTGTCAGTTACAGTGCAAACCCTTTTTTCCTCAAACACATGTCCTAAACACAAAAAGTAGATCATGAGTAGGAGTTACAAAAGATAAGGGTATTCATAGAGTACAGTGGTTCAGCTGAAACCCACTTTCCTGGTAGGAGTGGAAATTGGGCGGCAGGGACCGGAACATGTTCTCCCTTCGGTTGTGACTCAGGGCCAGCCTTTGAGTGCAGCTGCCCGGCCTTGCACGAGAGAAACTGCTGTGTGAGACAACGCTGAGAGAGGTGACAGCCTGTCCCCCTCACTTGGGAACTCCTCTGAAGCTCCAGCCCTCGCCTTCCATCTCCACTGTGTCTTCACTGCCTGTGTCTGGCCACATGCCCCTGTGACTCCAGCCCTGACCTGGCAATCTGCCTTCATCCCACACTTGTCTAGTCTCTGTGGACTTGTCTGTCACTGGGCTGTGTCTGATCTTGTTTACTGTCTTCAGATCTGATCCTGTCATTCACTTGCTGACTCAACTTGGACCTTGGACCTCCCTTGTAGCTCTGAACTTGTCTGAGGATTGGAATTCTTAGCTGAGCCTTGTTACTGACACTGGACCTGTCCTGCTCACCTTGTTGGGGTGCTGTGAGCCTTTGCTCCTTGTCTCTGCTCTTGCCTGCCTTACTGTCATGTTTAACTCCCTGTTCCCCTTGCTGAGCAGCCTGCTTCTGCTACTCCCTGACATTAGTCATAATAACCAGACCTAATCACAGACATAATTTACCTTAATTTGAATTTGTGGGTGCTCAACTTGATGATCAGATTCCTAGAAGCACTTCAGATTGAGCATCCAAACACAGATAATCATGTTTAGGCTAAGTTCTATCCCTTATTATATCTGAAGGACTTGAAAGAATATTAAGTAAATTTTCAGACAATATTAATTTGGGAGAAGCTGTTGACTCCCTTGAAGGCAGAGAGGGCCTGCAGAGAGATCAAAACAAATTAGAGAGATGGACAATCACCAACCCTGTAAAGTTTAACAAGGGCAAGTAACAGATTCTGCCCTGGGATGGGGCAACCCTGGGTGTATGGACAGAATGGGGAATGAAAGGCTGGAGAGCAGCACTGTGGAAAGAGAACTGGGGGTCCTTGCTAATGGCAAGCTGAACATGGTCAGCAGTGCCCTGGCAGCCAGGAGGGCCACCCGTGTCCTGGGGACATCAGGGACAGCATGGCCAGCCAGGCAAGGGAGGGGATTGTCCTGCTGTGCTCTGCACTGGGGCAGCCTCACCTCGAGTGCTGGGGGCAGCTCTGGGTGCCACAGTGTAAGAGAGGCATGAGGCTGTCGGAGAGTGTCCAGAGGAGGTCGGGGTGTGGAGGGGAAGCCTTAGGAGGAGCAGCTGAGGTCACTTGTTCTGTTCAGCCTGGAAAAGAGGAGATTGAGGGGAGACCTCATTGCAGTTACACCTTCCTTGTGAATGAAAGGGCAGGGGCAGGCACTGATCTTTTTATTCTCAAGACCAGCGACAGGACTTGAGGTAATGCCACAAAGCTGAGTTAGTAGGTTTAGGCTGGATATCAGAAAAACTTGTTTCACCTAGAGAGTGGTTATTCATTGGAACAGGTTCTCCAGGGAAGTTGCCACAGCACCATACCTTCTGAATTCAAGGAAGCATTTGGACAATGCTCTTGGGTATCTTATGTTATTTTTGGGGGTCTCCTGTGCAGGGCCAGGAGCTGGACTCAATGATCCTGACATGTTCCTTCCAACACAGAATATTTTATGACACTGTGTACATGAACTTTTCTAGTCAATTCATGGCAGAGCATAAATCAGGTAATTAGAGGCAGAAATTATTGGATTTATACTGATATTTCAAGTACAAAAGATGGAGGTGAATATAATCTTACCTATCAGTGACTTCATCCCCAGAATTCTCCAGTTTCAGAGATCTGAATTTTCTTAGACTGGTTGACTCCGCTGATTCAGACGATGAGCTCTTGAATGTGTATTCATTCAGCATGTCTGCCAACATATTCAATTCCAGTCAGAATCTCCTCCATCTTAGAGCCAAAATCTTCAAATAGAAGCATAGAGGTGCTATTTTCAGTGTCCTGAGAAAAAAAAAGAATTTTTATTAACTGTGTTATTTTCTGCTTACTTCTCCTCTGACATCATCCTATTTCCGGATGTGTTACTGGAACAAAACAGCCATTTGGGTGATTGTCTCTGTGGGCTTTCTGGAAGAAATGTTTAGCTTGGAAGGCTATGAAAATGAAATTAGTAGTGAGCACATTACATGTAGAGAATACATGTGATGATAAGTAGACAGAGCTGTAATAACTAAGGCAGCTGGGAAAATACTTTGTATGGTGTTGCTCCTAGCAACAAAATTCATAATTTGAATGTGTGTTTTCAGAAAAATATCATTAGATGAAGAAAGCTGAATTTTCTCTTCCTGTCATCTCCTTTATGTACTACTATATTTTATGTATGTGATCTCAGCCAAAAATGAAATTAGCTCAATAATTTGTAAGTTGATAAGTAGGAGATATGATCAACTGCAGCTGCACATCTCTGCAAAAACAGTGATTAATCTAAATAGAATCTTTGACTTGTTTATGAAACAACACCACAAGTCAGAAATCTTTCAGGAGAATATTTTCTATGTGGTGCTTTTGTTCCAAATATTTATTATTTTACATTACCATTTTGATGTTCTTTTTAAAAGTAGAGATCTATGTAAAATTCAAATGCTCTAATACAAGGTCATCAGTTTTGTTTATATAAGCTATGACACCCTAGATTTAAAACAAATTTGATTTCAGATGAGCTTTTTATACAAGTTTTACCATTTTGGGAACTAGGCATTCTTTATATAAAAAAATAATTTAAGAGAAAGAAAACTAATTGAAAACCAGCAAAACACAGTTATAAAAATTGTTCAAGGCAAATGTTGAATAAGTTATATTGACCAGAAATAGAATAATTATAGTACACATACTGTGAGCATTATGATAAAATTAATCATCTAACATTGGAAAAGACTTACTGAGCATTTTTAGATTTATTCTGCAAACTATTTCACCAGGTATGATTTTATAATATAGATATGACAAAACATCATTAAAGAGAGGAAGACTGAAAAATAAACTTCCTTCAGAAATCCAGTGTGAAGAACCTAGTCAAGTAGGGGAGTTGTTACTTGCGTGAATATTTACTTAGACATCCCCCACCCTCGCCTTATATGAAAAACTGATCACTGGAAGAAATATGATGTTTCAGATCTATCTTTCAAAGATGACATGATAACTGTAGGCTTGTGAATGTGGGAGTGGTGCCATGACCACTTCCCTGGGGAAGGGGATATATATATGTGTGTGTACATATATATATGCACACATATATGTTCATATAACTCTAGGATACAGGGGAAAATGGTCAGATTTCAAGCTTTCTTCTTCAGCTCTTGCAGCAACCAGAGGATTCAAAAATGTTTTGGATTTATGTTGGATATTCAGATAGGATTTTGGATACAGATTTTTCTAAGTTTCCTTATTTTTTGAATCAGAAGTAGCTTTATGGATGGACTCTACAGACATTCCTAACTTCATTCTATTTTTGGAATGTTTTATAAAATTATAGTTGAAATGAGACTGTCTCTTGGAACACATTATTTGCACACAACTACAAGTACCCCTAAGCAGATTTGCAGCTCAACTCCAGTCCTGCCAAAATGCAAAATCTCTGCTAGTTTAAAAAACATAAAAATTTGACTCCTGATCCTAAAGCATAAAGCAGTCCAAGGGTTGATGTCCCTTACACCATTCATAGTCTGCTCTTGAGACCCATCCCAGAAGGGCAAGAGTGACCCAGGTTCTTGTTAGTAGATCCCTTGGGATACAGTGGAGTCAAATGACACTGAATAATGGGGAGAGGAGAGGAGAGGAGAGGAGAGGAGAGGAGAGGAGAGGAGAGGAGAGGGAGTCTATAAAGGACTAGATCATCAAATAATTAGCTTTCAGGTACAGATTATTTTTTCTAAATGAAAATACTTCCTGAAATGTGGTCCACAAAAACATCTATCATATATACATATTTTAAATGTTCAAATTCTGTCAAGATAGCTCTAAAGATATAATAGAATAGAATCTGGTACAGGTTTTGAAGTGCTTAATACTCAGAGTGCTAAACAATTAAGGAGACTCCTGGAGTTCCTGGGCTGATTAACAGTTCCAGGAATATCAGATTCTTTTCATTAACTTAATTCAGACTGAGCAATGCCTGTGCAAAGCACACTTGATGTGTTTAATTGTGTTTATTTTCTTCCACTTCTTACCAAAAACTCTGTTGAGGTCCACAGTGAATCATCCATTTGCACTGCTGTGCATTTTATATAGATCTATTTCATAACTCCTATTATTGTTTTGTCTTTGGAACTGAAGTTTCTTATGGCTTCATTCTAGTCTCTAATTTGATTATACATACCTTCAAAGAATGGAGCAGTATATGTAATGGAAAAAAACCCCAAGCCCCCAAATCTTCTGTGGAATTTTCTTTAATTACAGGATTTTTATTCTTTTTCTCTTAGGAATTCATTAGGACAAATACACTTGTTGCACTTTCTTATTTGAAAAAAAGAAATCAGAAAGGAAATTATGAATACACAATGCTATTCAAATATGGACCATTAAACTTGTTACCTATCCACTTTCTATCTGAAACTAACATATTAACTAATGTTTCAGCTGTGTGATATGTTCCATCTTCATACTACAAGCAAGGATTCCAATCTCTTCAGATGCTCATGGATACCACAGGGAAGTTTAAGTCAAGTTGTGATTTACATAGCTTTTTACTATACATATGCAAGAATCAACACTCTGAGGCACCATACACATCATTGAGATAACTGCAGGAAAAATGTGCATTCATAATTGAAACATCAGGTTATATACATGATTTGTTTACAGATTTTAAATTATAATATATGTTATTCAGTATCTCTTTCATTAAAAAGGTAGTCCTGGCATAATTTCATTGTAACTTCATGCCACTTATCTAGTCTCAGAGAATATATCTCAGTGGATGCAGGTGCAAATACTTAGCTACGAAAATATGAGGTCATTACAGGGTCTTTGGTACTTCATCACTTCTGGTACTCAGCCTCTCCTAAGTTCTGTCAGGAGTTTAGAAGCCAAAGAGGTCCCCTTTGAACCCCATGACCCAACAGGAGGGTCTCCATGACCCTCTTGCATCTTTACCCTTTTCCATTTCCAGACTCAGTGTAAAATTATTCTAAATTGATTCTCATCCACTTTTCCTTTGCATGTTCCCTCCATGTTGTAAGAGTGAACCTTACCATCAAGCTTTGTTATGCTTTCTCAAATTTATATTAACTCTGCTTCTGTACTAGCTTTGATGGTGATCCTTTAAGTGATCTAAACTGCTCAGTCATGACAGCAGTGAGTTCGTATTATTTCTTATGTGTAAAGACAAAAAATCTTGAATAAACAAGACACCAAAGAACAAGACAGGAAACAGAGGCTTAGGACAATTTTCTGTTCAAGGGCAGTACAGCAGATCAGCAGAAGACCCTAAACTCGGATTTAGGAGACACATATTTAATGTTCCTTGTCTAGAAAGTAACACATTCCTGAAAATCTGATTTTGAGACTTAGACAGCAAACAGATTTAGACAAAACAAAACAAATGCTATGGGAATAAGGACCAAAAAGATTACGATATTAATAGTCCTCTTGTTGGTAGAGTACTTAGCTGATCAGGTTGCTCCTGCCTCCATTATGTGAGGATTTATTTAGTGATTCTTCACCTTTAATTTTAGAAGAGGTAGAGGATCTTTTGATCAGTGGTGGGTAGGCTTAACCTGTCATGGTTTTTTGTTTGTTTTATGAGGACACAAGAAAATGCAGTCTGATAGATGCTTACTACAGGTATGAATTGCTACCGTATGGACTATTTAAAAAGTTATGGACTATTTAAAAAGTGATTTTCATTTGACAAAGAAGTATCAGATTTTTCCCTTTCATTGCAGTCCTCTTTATATTTGTGTAATATTTTCAATTAGCTGTAGCTAAACATAATGATACACAATCTTTAGGTTCAAATTCAGACAATAGCTCATGCATAACTAAAGAAAACAGAATTATTTTTTCTTATCTTTTAGAAAATCTGTAGACATTTTTTTCTGTCTCTGTCACCTGAAGTTATACTGAATTTGTTCAGTATGTTCAGCTGCTGTTTCCCTGCTGTTAGTTATTTGGAAGAAAGTGTTGTCCAAATGTTTCTCTCACGTCACTGTGCATGGATGTAGTCTGAAAGGTTTATCTGCTGCATACAATACAATAATGAAGTGCTTTCGTGGCTGAGGTAAGCTGTTTACCATAGCAGCTCAGAGGATTCCTGTGGATCCCTGACCCCTTGTTGAAGATTAACCCCAAATGTTCCTATGTGCTTTACATCTATATTCCATTCATTTCCCATTACCCTGTTTTAAGTCAAGAAAATTACTTGTAGGATTGAAACAGTGATAAAGGTGGAACTTGTACAAAAGAAACATGCAGTTTGGTGTAAGATCCTGGTTCTGTGAAAAATTTAACTTCAGTTTTAAGGGAAATGCTATCAATTTTTTCTGGTTGCTATTTTAAGATGGTTCTATATAGAAATGTTACTGTATTTATTTCCTTGAAATGATATAAAGGAGTATCAAAGCTAATATGACACAGACAAACATTTAAGGGTCAGGTTAAAATAAATTTAAAAAATAATGATGGCTAACTATTTACAGTATTTTAACAGAGACATTTATTTGCCACATACTTTTAAAACCAGTATGGGATAAATAACATTCAGAATCATAAGGTCTGAATTTTTCAATTGCTTTACAAAGTAATGCCACTTAAGTTTTGCTGTTCTTCAAACAGCTAGAAAGAACATCTTTGATTTTGTCCTCTTGGAGAAAGAATGCAATGTGTTTGTGGTCATATTCTAGGGTCATCCACTAGCAATAAGAAACGTGTATTTTGACAAATGTATTGTGTAAATATGACAGCTGTAAATGAAAAACTCTAGATGTGTCATAGTCTCTATAGAAAACTGATGGAGCAGCAGGTATCATAAGTTTAAATGACTGCATACAAAGATAAAATTTTTCATTTGATATGAAAGAGTACTCTTGAGAGCCAATTTCAGAAAGGTGTAAACCATCAGATCCAGGAAGAGGAAAAATGGAAGTAGTCTGTGTAGAAATCTCAAACTTGAGAGGTATTTTATTCATACTTTTATATTCATACTTTTATTCATATTTATAAATCACTAGTATTCAAGCAATCAAGCTCAGGATCTGTTTGTTGGTGGCAGGAATAAGACTTCCTGTCAACCTGCAGTGGGGAGGTTTTAGGGTTAGAAATTTCTGCATTCCTACAGATACTCCTCATGTATAGAAAACAGATCAAGTAGACATTATGCAGTTTTACTTCAGTGATGCTTCATGGTCCCACAACAAGTTATCTGAGCTGGCACAATCAGTCCCACATATGGGCTGAAGGTTCAGCATTGCCGTAACTCAGCCTGAGACAAGTGGGCCAGTCACTGGTCTAGGTGAAAGCTATCTATCTACCCATCACTCTTTGACATACTTTCCTTTGGTTTCTAGAGGTACTCTGAAGGCAGATGCCCTCACCAGATCATTTAATCCTGAAGCCATACAAGGGATAAAGCTGATGCTAAGAAGGTGACAGGATGAAGAGCAAATGGAAGAACCAATGTGTCTGGCAGAAGCACAGTGTTACATCAGTTTAACCTGACTATGGAACAGCACACATTTTACTTCTGTGAATCAAATGATTATAACTTCTTGTTTTAATCATTTGATCTATCCTCCTTATTGCTAGAAAATGCCTACAAACCTGTCTCATAAATGTCCCTCTCTCTAATTCAGTAGATGAGGAGGAACTGCTGTAGTGGTTGTTTCTTTGTGGAATCTGAAGGTAAGGTTAAGAAAAAACATTGAGTTTGTCCATTATGCTTTTATCACGGTGGGTTTTTTTCCTTAGCATTTTAGTCCTATATGTTCAAAACCTAAATGTGGTGGTGTTTCCTTCTTCCATAGTTGTTTTATGTGCTCAGGAACTCACAGGGAGCAGGTCTTTATCCTAATCAATTTATTTCAGTAAAATACAGTAGCATTGGCTTAAGATACATTTTATATACAGAAGATTTCTATTAAATAGTCAACAGTAAATGGGTGGAAATGACATTTTGTCACCATTCTTATTTGTACAGCACAAATAGCCTTTTCTTTTCTTGCCATATGAAAATGTTGGAATATTTTTTTCTTTTTGTATGTTGTATGTGACAAGTTTAGTATATTTACTAAAGTGCTATTTTGTAACACCAGGTGCAATTTTCTAATGCTAGGATTACTGAAAGGGACAGAAAAGTAATAGGTGTTTCTTTTCTGTTTCTCTACTTGTGTTTCACACTTGACAGCACTCCATGCACAGTTCATTCAGATTTTCCCCTGGGTAGCAAATCAATAAGCCACTTTCTTTTACTGTTTGAGTCTTTTGCTCTACAACAGAGGAAAAGAAAAATATTTCAAAGTGTAGAAGCTCGCAAATATTGACAGGAAGACTCAAAGGCAGACGGACTATCAAAAATTACAACACTTAGTGGGCACACACTAGGCATGTCCAGAGTATGGGAGGGGGCAATAATGGTACCCACCCATTACCCTACCTTTCTCCTATAGGCATATTTTGTGGATTAATATATTTTGGAAAGATGAATTCTAATCCCGTATTTGTTAATAAAACTGGCTGAATATTTGCTGGTTTTTAATATGGAGTCCTACCTGTTCAGTTTCTCTCACACCTTCATTTTGGCAATACCACTGTGTTTGTCACATTACAGACTTTGCCAATACAATTGCAAGTAAATGTACACAATCATAAAGGAGGAACTAGCTCCATGTTCGTTGGTCTAGAGTGGCTATAACAGCTAGTGTGATAAAGTTATGATGTACTTTTCAGTCTTTGATGCCACTACTTTAAATATAAGTTGATTAGAGTAATAAACATAATAACTTTTTACTGTCCAAAAAAAAGGGTTTCACAACTAATCTATTTTTCCTGTTTGTCCTAAAACAATCAATAAACATGTTTTTCTGATGTCTTCCTAAAACATGTGGGATACAAGTCCACTATCACTTCAAGCAATCTGTTCTAGTCTGTTCACTCTTCTTGCAGTCAGTAATTTTTCCACTCAGGAAAGTGAATATTGCTTGTGGCTCTTCCTGCACCAGCACTGATCTTTACTCTCAGTCTTTGCGTGTGGAGCACAGGCGGTTTCTCACTGTTGCCGCAAAGTGTTCACTGCCCGCACTCTGGGAAGAGAGTAAAGAGGAGAGATGCAGTGATCTCTGGATGATCATCGGGCCTGTTGCAACCTGTATTGAAACAACCAATTTCATATGTCCTCACCTCTCATAGAACACTGTCTTCTGCAATAAAGCGAATGCGTGAGCGTCACTGATTTAATTTTTCCCTTCTAGCAGGAAAAGGGCCCTGTTTCCACGGAGGCTTCCAGCCGTGCCGGCGGCGGGGGCGGGGGCGTTTCTGTGCCTCCCCTGGGCCGGCTCGGGCCGCTGCCTGCGGCGGGGATCGCCCTCGCCGCGCCCCACGCCCCCGGTTATTGATGGTGGCGGCCGCCGCCCGCCCCGCGCCTCCCGCCCGCTCCCCCTCTCTCCCCGGCACTGCCGCAGAGGCTCCACCGCAACGCGAAGCCCACACAGCCGCTCCGGTCCGCCCCTCCTCTGGTCTGTCACGCTCGGCGGCTCCTCCGAGAGGCTCCGCTCGCTCCCTCCCGCAGCTTCACGCCGCCAGCAGGAGCAGCGGCAGCGGGAGCGGAGGGAGCAGCCCCGGGTCTCCGCCGCCTGCCCCCCGGTAAGTGGTGCTCCGGGCGCTCGGGCTGCCGCGACTGCTCGAGAGCAACTTTTCCTTTTTTTTTTTTTTTTTTTTTTTGCATGCTTGGCTTCAACTTTTTCATGGGACTTAGAGAGGTCTTGCTTGCCGGGGACGGGGTAGAGCTCTCTTGCTCCCTTCGGGGCTGGTCGGGCGCTAGACGGCAGCGCGGGGTTCCCTCTCATCCCCGCGGTGAGCGCCGTGAGCGGTCTGTGCTCGGCTGCTGCTCACTCCTGCTCTGCTCAGAGCTCGGTCTTTGCGCAGAGAAAGCTGGTTACACAGATCCGAGGAGCTACGAGCGCCTAATCTTCGCTTTAGAATCTGGCTTCTTAAAGCTGAAACTTTTGCACGCTAGGGGAGCAAAAACCAGGGGTGTCGAGGTTCACAGACTCCAGATGTTTGAGGAATACAAGTTTGCAGATGTCGTAAGAATGGTGAGGAAAACCGAAGGTGCAGAAAGGATGTCAATTCCAGTTCCTCAGGGGACCGACACTTTCCAAGATACGTTAAGGAGGGAACAATCGGCATTTCAGACCTTGCAACAGAAAAGGAGGGGAGGGGGGGACAGGATAAAACAAAGAGAATAACCAATTTAAGTGGTTTTGAGAACACTGTTGCTTTTGCCACTAGAGATTTCCTTCAAGAACTGTCTCTCACATTGACTGTGTTGAGTAAACAGTTTAGCCTTTGTGACCGGTAAGGTGTAGGGAGGGATTTCCTTCTCTGCAGCTTCGGGAAAGGAGTTCTCCAAAACATACTAAGTCCTGTTTTGCAAGGGGCTTTGGGAATTTAGGTCCCGAGACGATTCTGACATATGTGGGGAGGAGAGAACACAGAAGTCACAATGATGAAAAGTATAGCCCAAGTCCTAGGGTTAGGAAGATCCATGGGATGGTGAGACTTTTCGAGGCAACACACATCTAATTTAAAGAAGATTGCAGGGTAGAAGAGCCCAAGGAATTAAAAGAGGCATAGGAGCCGGTCTGGCAGTCCCGAGAGGAGGCAGGACGCCCCAGGGGCTGGAGGGCTGGGTGATGTGGGTAATTGAATGTGTAGATCTCTGATTGGGTTTAGGGGCCTAATCCTGCGACACACTGTGGGTGCAGTGAGAGTAGGGGACGAGGGTGGGAGCTGAGTCATCCTGGCTGGGGTGGGCACGGCACATCTGTACAGGAGGGAGGGGGCTGAGGAGAGAAGAGAAAGATGAGGAAGAAGCATATAAAGATAGGTGGGGAGGAGGGAGGCTGTCTCATCGAAAGATGCTGAGATCACCCAGGCTCCTCTGTGATTGATAGTATCCTGCTCTCCTTTCCGTAAAGGGTTAGGACGCTGCTGAGTGTGTCTCTGATGGAGAGGGGGATGGATTGCAGAGGTTAGTACAACACAAGGGAAACCTACTCAGACAAACACACTTGGTACTGCTGGTACTTGGGCTGCATTGCACTGCAGTGCAGGGAGCTAAGAGGAACTTCTGCCTTAGGAGAGAGAGGGAGCTGCTGAATTCATCTGTAAAGGTGGCACAAACTCTGCCAAAAATTACTGCTTCTCAAGGGAATTGCAGATAGAACTGGAAGTGGAGCTGAGGAGATACTGGAAGGATTTTCCTGATGAATTCACAATAAGCCACAAAGGGTTTCAGGAAAAAAACCTCCCAACATACAAGCCAAATGACGGTCTCTGATTGGATTAATTGTAAATAGTATATTTCTATTGGAAGTTTTCCTCCAAGTTCTCTAAGTGAAAGGGTCCTGTTTTAACTGTGTTGCATATCCTCCCAAATAGAAGTTTTACTTTTTTTTTCCGGGGTTGAGTTCCCTGTGAGAATGAAAACAGCAATTTCACCATCTTGTAAAATGTTTGGTTTTCCCTGTAACTGTTCATTTATTCAGTATTGTCCTGAATACTGAAACCAGCATGGTAAACAAAACCCCACCATTCCTTCCCTCTCACTTAGGCATTTTCTACAATTTCCTTGAATGATAGCTTACTATTTTGGTGTTTTATTGGGCTTTTTGTTTGTTTGTTTGGGATTTTTGTTTGGTTTTTTTGTTTGTTTGGGTTTTTTATCTGTTTCCTTAATGTGGGAGCAAGAAGTCTCACTTTTCTATATTCCAAAGAAATGAAGAATTTGACAAAATAGTCACAGTAAGTTCCAAGTGGACTTCTATTATTTGGAGAAAAGTTTTGCATAGGCCAAATACAGAGAAAAAGACAGTCAGTCAATTAAAATTATTGATTCATGTCCAGTCTCCAAACATCTTGAATTGATACTTGAGGAAAAAGAAAAAACAATAATTTGTTTAATGTCTGTATTTCTAAAGCTGTATTCCTATGGTGTTTCAACAAAAATGACCCTGAATATCAGTAGCACTGACTAAATACGTAGTTTCCCTGATGGCAATTTGATGTTAAATTATGCGTCATTGCTTTTGGGAAAAATGGATTTAAATTTGACCAAATGAAATCAAACCAAATCTTTTCTCATTATATATTTGAGAAATCTAATATCTTTTCAAAAATAATAAAGCAAAGGTGTTAGGTTTTTTTCTAAGTTCTATCAACATGCGAGAAAGATACTTGCAAAAAACAAAAATAAATACTAAAAAATGTTATGTTTACAAAACATGGTGTTACCTCAGGCGGCAATGTGAAATCTGTAACTGAATCTATGTATACCCGGGAATGTAAACTTGTGTAAATTACTTGGACAAGTGGTAAATTTCAAATTGGCTTTTTGAAATGTGTGTTTCAAAGCACAACTGACAAAAGTTTAGCCACAGTGGTCCTGATTATTCGGTTAAATCAGTGTGATTTGAATTTAGGTTTCAGTGTGAAATAGAATGCATCCAGTTATATAATTATCTAGGGTTTTAGTTAGTTGTGTTTTCTCTTTTTCTTTTCTATGTTGTTGCTTTGTTTGTTTGTGGTTCTTTTTCTTGCATGAAAGTAGTATTAACAAAAATATTTCACATTCTCAATATTATTAAAGTTGTTTCAGCACCACAGGCAGATGACTTGGGCTGTATATTGTTGTGAATCTTTGCAACCCATATGCACCACAGGATGCATATCAATGCATGTTTAAACAAAAGCTCATCAATTAGATTAAATGTGTTTGCAAACCTGTGATAGGGAACTCACAGCTGCTGCCACTGCTTTCATATGATGTAGTGCATAACATTTTCCCATTAAAACAGAATGGAGTCCTTTGTAAAATGACTCGGAGGACTAGATTTACAGCTTTTCTTCTTTTAAGTGTTTGCAAGCAATATAAAGGGGAAAAAATTGAAATTGTGCTCAAAGTATTGACGTTGCAAAGAAAAAGGTAGTTAATTTTTCCTTTTAACTTATCAAACTTCCTCAGTTTTAAATTAAATGTTTTGTATTTTCTAGTATCTTTGTTGCAAAACACGGTGGGCCTCTTTTTCCATATAGCAGTTGTTGATAATTTTAATTATCAATCTTTAATTCTTCTTTGGTTTCCTATATTGCTATACATTTCATCTAGAGACATTCTAAATGTACAGAGTGTATATTCTCATGTAAATACATATGTTACAGGTCAGTGATCTATTAGTCAGGTTTGTTTTCAAATCACCAGTTTTATGTCAGCAAGAGATAAATAAGTGTGCATGAAATATAATCAAATGTAAGTTCCTTTAGTGTGATTATTATTGAGACGTTTGTCCTCTTGTTAAAAAAAAAACAAAAACAAATGGAGGAAAGCAATATCAAGCTCAGTCCTTCCTTCTTTATGGTTCCAACTCTCAGTCATTTTCTCATCCAGAGAGGCTAATAAAAGTTTAAATGTTGCATACGCAATAAACAAAATCGCTTAAAGATGTAATGCAGTGTAATTCACTGTAATAATACTAAGATACCGTTAGCATCCTTTCATTTTTGAGACTGAATTCTTACCTCTGTTTGTCTGTGTTTCTGCTGACTGACTGCTGACAGTAAAGACTTGCTATGCGTTAGCAAAACATCAGAGACTTTCACGATTAGGTGGAGATTCCATCCAAATATTTCTAATTGGACTGAAGATGCACCATATTAAAAATACAAATGACACCTATCACATAATTTATCTGCTTCAGCACGCAAGGCATTTAGCTTTATATTGATCTGGGACTCATAAAAACATGGTGCTGCTGCAGCTTCATGTTTCCTTGCCAGCCGCAAGATTTATTTTTTTTTAAGATAAAGCAGCATCCCTGTAGCTGGCTCTCTCTTTCACTGCAGGTTATTTCGGTGGTCATGGCTGCATAGGCCTGGTTATGTGCTTTGTTCTAGAGTGGAAGTCTGAGTCTCACAAGCACGTCTTGATTTTTGATGGAAAATCCATGTTACAATGCATACCGTTCGTAGCGGCATTAAAGCATCTTGCAGGATTGTTCCCCTTTAATGATCACATGAGGGTTTGTGTAGGAAAAAGCTTCATGAGATGCATTATGGAAAATAATTATTTAATCACTATTTTAACATTTACCCATGGTAACTCTGGAATGGAGAGATGACTTTATTCACAGCACCTCACAGGGCCTCCGTATCTTTAGCTGACACCAGTTTCAATCTGTATGGAGCTGGAGGATAAAATTTGCTGTCTGTAAACATAGCAGTGCTTATCCGAAGATGTTTTTGCAAAATGTATTCTACCATCCCCACCTCCCTTAACCATAGAGGGTTTTGCTTTTATCTGGCAATCACAGCTGTTGTTGCAGCCTTACAAACAGTGGTTGCCTGTACTGTTCCTAAGGCTGAGAAATTAATGACTTCTTGGACCAGAACTGTCCATGGGCCAGCAGCATGTTCTGGTGGCCGAGAATGCCAGTGGTATCCTGGGGGGCATTAGGAAGAGCATTGCCAGCAGGTCATGGAAGGTGATCCTGCCCCTGTACTCAGCCTCAGCAAGGTCTCCCCAGGAGCACTGTGTCCAGTTCTGGACTGAGGACCAAAGAGGCATGGAGCTCCTAGGGTGAGTTCAGTGGAGGGTGACAAAGTTGATGAGAGGGCAGTAGCCTCTCTTTTATAGAAGAGAGGCTGAGTGAGTTGGGCCTGTCCAGTCTTGAGAAGAGACAAGTGAGAGGGAACTCATTGATGTGTGCAAGTATTTGAAGGGAGGGTACCAATAGAATGGACCAGGCTCTTCCTAGTGGTGCCAGGCAGTAGAACAAGAGGCAGTGGGCAGACACTGATGCCCAGGAAGGTCTACCTGAACATGAAGAAGAAATTTATTGTGCAGTGACTGAGCACTGGAACAGATTGCTCAGAGAGGGTGTGGAGCCTCCCTCAGTGAAGATAATCCAGAACCATCTGGATGCAATCCTGTGCCATGAGTTCTGGGATGGTCTAGCTTATGCAGGGAGGTTGGACAAGGTGACCCACTGTGGTCCCTCCCAATCTGACCCGTTCCTGTGTTTCTGTGATTTCATTCTGTGTAAGCATATGTATGCCTAATATACTAGGCATACATTTTAAAGACTTTACCTGTATAATTTATTTTTTTTGAGCTAGACTGATTGGTGTGTTTCATGCTTTCCACTCAGGCTCGTTTGATTTTAATATTCACCTGAAATACAGTAGGCAAAAGTACCAAAGGTTACCATTTGATGTCTTGTTCTCCTATTTTTCATATCAGCAAATAGTTGTGCAGTTGCTGTTGGCTTTTTCTTTTGGGCAAAATTCTTGGTGTCTAGGCACTGCTTCTTGTGAGCAGAACTCACAGACTCTCTTCATGACTAGCTAGCTGGTGGACAGTCTGCCACTGACACTGCATTCATTTATCCTTTTAACTGTTTCTCAGCCTATGAGCAGTGCCATACTTTCAAACAACTCAACTGTTACTTCTTTCATTAAATAAATCAAATTCTGGAAACAGAGAGAGTATCAGACAAAAACACCCTTAGTGATGTAGGACATATAACTAACAAATTTCTTACTGTGCCTGGAATTTTTTTAGGCGTGATCTGTTAAGTGGAGAAAAAAAAGGAGTACTAAGGCTCGTGGGAGTCTCTGCTATGCAGATGCTCTTTCCCTGGTATGCCATCTCATCATGGGCTGCAGTATACTGCAGACATAATGGAGAGGTTTGAAACAGCTAGTTTCTGTGGCAGTTTGGTACACCAATACGATGCTCTGAATGAACTACAAACATAGTTCTTGAGATTATCCTACGGTGTGGATTGTGATGCGGATAGATTGTCCTCATTCAAAGGTAATTAATTTAAAACTTACAGGAAGGTTTCTGCACAGCACTACTGCAGTGCAAAAGCATCATTGAATAATGTACATTTGAAGGTATTTCTTGAAATTACTTAATCCAGTCCACTTCTAAAGGCAGGGACAATTTTGTAGTTAGATTGGGTTGCTCAGGGCCTTTCACAACCAAAGTTTAAATCTCCAGGGATGGGGACCTCAAGGCTTCTGTGTGTAACCATTCCCATGCTTCACTGACTCAGTATGACGACTTTCTTCCTTATAACAATGTATTGGTAAGAGGGGCAAAATTGGAAATACTAATCTAACCACATCTTGACAAACAGAGGGGAATGTTGCCTCAGGTGAAACTCTTGTTAATGCATTCCAGAATGTGGTTATTCTGCATTTGCAGAGGATACATGGTGCTGTACAGCAATGTAAGTTAAAATGGGGTCTCTTTGCCCAAAGACTGATGTTAGTGCAGAGGACCTGATTTTTCTTGGAGAAAACATCTCTCATTCTCTCTTAGAAAGATGTTACTGTGTGTGATTTTTCTAGTGTGGAATTCCATGAAAAATATTTTGTGACATGGCTGCCTATAAACAGCATGGAGATAAATGTCCCATTGAGCTAACAAGTATTATGTAATGGCTCAAGTGTCTGTTGACAAAGATATTTTACACCGGCTTCTCCTCAGCTGTGAGAGCAGGGACATCTATTGCATATTCACGTATAAGGACTAGTTTAGATGCCAGTAAATCTCACTGTAATTCAAATGTGGTTAATGCAATTGCATTCCATGGGAATTTGGCTTAGAATCTGTCAATATAGAGGTCTGTTGGAGAGAAAGGGCTAAAAAGAAATTGATCTGTTTTTTCTCTCTGATTATTTTCCATCTGATTTTAAATAGTCCTACCTATATTGATCAATAAATAAGCACTTGGCTAGAAAATTTCTAACCTTCTAAGATTTCAAGTATTGTGTGGTATCTAAAACTTGTATTTAGATAGAACATATATGGTCAGCCTTGGCAGATATTGTCATGTTTACTAGCATAGAATATTTTGTGTGGATATGTTTGTCAGTACCATAAACAAAAGAAATCACATCCATTTTGTGGGTGTATAACTACCTTATAAAGCCTTATAGAGGTTATAAGGGCATAACTTCACCTTTAAAGAGAAAAAATGTATTTTCTCTATGTATGTTTCAGTCCTTTTGTGGACATTGCATTTACCTGCTGAGAACATGATCCCTATGGGGAACAGCAAGTATACACTTAAAACTTCATTCTTTGGTGCTCTAAATTAACAAATGGATTCTTAAATTGAACATATTTCGTAGGGTTTCCCAAGTTGGGTAGGCCAAGACTGTTGCAGCAAAAATTCAGCCCACTTGTTGAGAAAACTGAAAAGCCTTTTATGTTAGTCTTTGATAATTTCTTTGGTCCATTCAGGTGGAATACTAATTCCTTTCCAATGCTCTCCATGCCTTCAAATGAACTGGAAAGGAAAACAAACAAACAACAGTGTGGACATAGAACAGTGAGTCTGTTTTTCCTAAAAAACATATAAAGGTGTTAAAAGTGTTAGACCCTAATGGAAACAGCTAGCATTGGTCTGCTTAAATGCACTAAAATTTATTCAACTTATATTTCTTCAAATTTAATTTCACATTTCCTTCACATCTGAACTTGGGAGAATCTAAGTCTTTATTAATTGTAAAGGTCTTAAAAATTTTACTTACTACATGATCTTGAGGATATGAGTTATCTTCTGTTCCATAAATGCACTCCTTAAACTCTGAATATCTCAACAAAAATATTTAGGCCCTTATTTACAAAAATTCTTACTAAAGACAAATTCCAGTTGAATTCTGTAGATATCTGTATTAAAAATAATTAAGGGATCAGTCCTTGTACACCTGAACAACCAATCACAAACTCACAAAGGTTAAAAGATAATACAATCAGTGTGGTTCTGTGTCTTTGCTCAGAAAAACTAGGAGGCAGGGAAGATAAAAAAGCCTCTTAGCCAATTGGTCAAACACATTTTAAGAACTGGATGTTTAGAAAATAGGTGTTAATTAGATAAAAGTAGCTGTTATCAAATACCATTATTAATTAGGTCCTATATTGAACAGAGCAAAGCTTGCTCCTTAAAGACTTTCGCAGCTAAAATCCAAATTAATAAAATACCAATATCCCTGAAGGTATTTGCTGGAGCTGTGGCTTGGCTATCTGCTGTCTGTCCATGACCATGTCTCTTCATGAAGATGGTGGCTGTTCAAGATGTGGCACTACTCATTAATAGTCTGGAAGCACCCATAAGGCTTTAGTCCTGGACACCTTTCCTCCTCAAGGCAGTTTTTTGTGGAGTGCAGCTTGTTTTGTACTAACTTCCGCTGTAGAAACAAGAAGACTCCTGGAAATTAAACAAGAAGACTCCTGGAAATTCTCTTTCAGTTCACATTTGTTAAATGGTTTTAAAAAAAACTTTTTTCTGTTGTAAAATAGCATTACAGTGTTGATTATGAATCTGGAACAACTGACTATAAGCACTAAAAAAACCCCCACTGAGTATTGCTCTGACACATCTTTTGACTAAAGTGACCTGGGGATAATTCAAGAGTAACCCATTCAGGGTGATTTTCTCTACTACATATAAGTCATTGCTTGGCCTATCAGTTGCTTTAGAAAGTATCAGTGGACTTCAATTTTTGAAAATTAAGAAAATAATTGTCTTTCAGATCCCCAGCTGGGATTGAAATTCATTACCTGTGAGTAATTATTTCTCATACCCAGCTCACCCTTTTTCTTAGGAAGATGACTGAATTGCCTCCTGTATGTTGTTTTTGCTCCACATATCATGAAAAACTTAAAATGTTACTTACAATTTTCCTCCCAATTTTAAGTGTTTCAGTTCAATTTCAGCTATAATTTCATGGCAGAAAACTACCAGAACTCACAAAATTGATTTAAGTTCTTTTTTCTGTCTTTAACAAATATTTATCATTCATGGGGTCATGCAAAACAGTATAGAAGATTCCTTGCTGTAACCAGCTGTACAAAATTATTAAGTAGAATGTCACGCTGCTGCCACTCTACTTAATCTTAGCAGATGGGGAAAATGTTTCTTTCCAGGAAATAAGTAATTTTCTCAGAAGAACAAATTTTCACTGGAGAAATTACTTGCTAATTTCTGTATTATATTAACAAATGAGCATGATGACTGTCAGCTCTGTAGTCCAAAGGAAGATAATAAATTTTCCAATATTTTGGAAACTATTGCAAACCAACTTCTTTCAATATATTTACTGCTCTCTAAAGTAGTTTTTACTCATAGAAATCACCAAAGAGTAATTTTATTGTGTATACTTGCTGAAATATGAGGAACTCAAGTGTATTTCCCTTGAGTATATAGCATAGTGTAAGCAAGTGTGGTAACATTCCACTTTGATGTTTTAGGGGGTGTTGTGGTAAAGACATAAATAATATTTTTCCTAAACCTTCTAGGCTTCACATATGCTCACTTCAGATAGAGTGCTTCAGAATACTGTAGATGCCAGCAAGTGAAGAAATGAAATCCAGATAACAGCCTGAATCAAAAAGTGTGTCTAGCTGAAAAATTATGTTGTTTAGTATTCTTCTGCAGTTCTTCCAAACTGTAGAGCTGCAGAGTCATTTAGTTCTCTGTTTATTTATGGAGATGTTGTAGCATATAGTGTCAGTTCATAGCTGGCCATTATTTAGCTTTTAGGCTATTTTTCTCTTCCTAGGGAAATGTACTTAGGAGTACACAGAAAGAATTTGAATAGAAGTGGACTTCATGGTAAAAAATACCTAATTCTAAGGTGGAAATAATATGTTGAATAAACCTCCTCACATGGCTCAGAACACATGAAGACTGTAGCATTTTAGGGATTTTTATCAGCCAAAATTACTTTGGGCTAGTGGTGAGATAGAAAGTTTACCTTCATTATCCAAGTTCACATGTGACAGCCGTAGTTAATTCTTTCCTTCTCTTAGAAATACATGAGGATTTTGCATCCTGTGCTGAAAAGTTTTTCCTGATTGTAGGGCATAAGATTTTTGGCATATTTTCTTCAATATTTTTTCATATGACTAATCTTAAGAATAATGTAGTCAGCTGCAATATTTAATTAAAAAAAAATTCCTAGATCTGTGTTGTACAGAAGCAGATTGTGGGAATTCAAAATACAGAAACCTAATTTCTAAAAAACATCCAGTGAAGGTTTTTCCCCATATATGTACAAATATCTATTTATATGCACATAGATATGTAATGTATCTATAATCTTCTTTTTTGCTATGGAGTTGTTCATATGAATTATTACCTCAAGGGCATAGGTTCTTGTAGAATAAGACCACTTGGTTGATAAAGTGGAAACCTTGTGGAAAATAGGTGTTGACAGAGAAAGTGTCTGCCAGGACATGAGTAGGAAATGGAGCTGAATTATCAATTAATTTTTTTTCCTGTCAAATATAGATGATTCTTTATGAAGTATACTTTAGGTCCATTTTAGTTGTGGTTTTTGGGTGAAAATATATTTTTTGTGTTTGGGAAAAAATTCGTTTTATATTGTCCCTTTTACACATGAAAAAATGGAAGCTTTTTTGTATATCTGTATTTCAATATCTAGGAATAGGAGCAAGCTACAGGTTCCAATACACTGTGTTCCGCCACTCCTGTGACTGGGAAAATGAACTACTGAGAGCTTAAGTATACTTTTGTTGGCTGAACTTTATGCTAGCAATTTTCTTTAAATGATTGCTTTTGTTAAAATATTAAAATCAATTTTATTTAATATTTTAAAATAATAAGCAGTAATTTGGTCATGTCTTCTGTTTTTGATAATTTAGTAATGTGGATTTTTAATTAGGAAGCAATTTTTAATAAATAAATTTTCCTAAGAAAATGTACAGCCTGAATGGAATAGATTTGATTGAAAAGGAAGAGATACTGTACTTCCTAAGGGCTCTGTAAACATGTAGAGTCTTTTTAAAAACTCCAAATAAGTGTTAAAAATACCACTAAGAAAACCTGTTACCTGCTGGTCTAAGAGTGCTACAACAGCAGAGGATGCAAGGCTTATGTGTTGCTCTGGGTGTGAACCGCTGAAAGATGTAGAGAGGCCAGGAGAGCGCCTGCAATGGACAAAGAAGATGCACTGATCCAAATTCCTGTATAATTTTGGGTTAAATTAAGAACTTCCTTAAAGGGGAAGTCCCTTGCTCTGGGGAGAGCAAACACTGAGTGCTGATTCAACTATACTATCTACAAAACTGTTTTCCATGAAAGCTGATGCACACATATTCAAGGAATTAAACACTTAATATGACCTGAGGCCACCACAATGTGATACTTTTTAAAAGCTAATTGTAAACTATAATCAATAACTAATTGGCTTATATGGTAAAAATTTCTCTTCTAAAATTGCTTTTCTAATTAAATGTAAAAATTTATGGCATCCAAGTATTCTCTTATTTTTCCCAGAAAAAGAAAATTACTTTTAGACCGTGGTGTACTGGGCCTTAATTTGGACTTTACTTACTGTGCATTTTGCCTGTTTTGGGCACATGCCTCTACACACACAAGTGTGTTGGGTTTTTTTTTAATGCTCTCTTCAGACTCCCAGGCCCCAGAGTACACAGGAGACCTTCTTCGAGTGTAACACCAATTTCTTTTGTTAGTCAGCTGGCGCTGGTTGCATGTAGATAATTTTCTGCCTTTGAACCAAAAATATTACCTGATTTGAGTCATCCAGGGACCCCACTGTGGGTGGATAAGAAGGGTCTTACTGTTTCTTTTGGATGAAATAAAAGCGATAATTATAGGCCAAGCCAGAAGAGAAGAAAAATCGAAATGCTTCTAAATGCCTATTAGTAATGTAGAACATTTAAATTATGCGTGCCGAAGCATGAGGGTGTATTAGAATCACTGGAGAGTGCAAATAGTGTCCTTTAACATGCTCTATGAATGTATCTGAGGTGCTGATAATGGTATGATCCCCTTGTCAAGGGATGTTATTGATATGGCAATGCTTCTCTGTGTGACTGATAGTAGCAATATCTTCAGTTAAACAAAAAGCACTTGTGAACATGGAACCACTCTGCAGGCGTCTGTTCTTGATTATCTGCTGAAGGGTCATGGCTGGTTTTGTTTGAGGGCAATATCAGTAAAGAGCCAGAGTGGAAAATGGGGATAATGATTAATCAGATGGAAGACATAAATTCAAGGGAAATTGCTTTAGAACACAGACAGGTCAGGATGACCTTTGCAGCATCAGAGACCACTGTCTAGTGAAAGATAAAACTAAGCTGTTAAATGTTAAGTAATTCTTACCTCTTGGGGAATGCATGGCTTTTAAGGATTGAGCCAGTGAGGGTGGGTTACACCTTTCAAAACATGCAAATGACATGAAAAATTAAATAAGGCTGCTGTGTACACTCTTTCCTAATGGTTTGATTTATCATATTATACTGAACCTCAGGATTTAGAAGAAACCACAGTAAAAAAAACGACTGTGTATCTCCTCTGCCTAATTTACATTGCTGTAAAAAACAACCACTCCTTTTAGCAGGAAGGCATAAAATAAGGTGGAGGTATTTTATAATTATTAAGATACTATTAGTGATTTTGACTTTTTCCCTCCCATGTTTTTATTCCAGTTCCTTTTAATGAAAACCCTTTTAATGTGAATCAAGAAATTAATACATTTGATCTCAGCAGCTGGCGGAGGTAGTATGTTATGCCCCCTTCAGAACTGTGTGGTTAACAGTTTTTATTTATGTGCTCCATACCAAAGACTCCACAGATATAAGACTTTTGACACCACCTGTTCCAGATCATGTCCAATGACTCCCAGTCCCCTCTTTATGTTTGATGGAAGATAATGCTTTGATAATATGTCTAATATGCTACTTGAATGGCAGCACAGGAAATCAAGCCCACGGCTCCTGAATGCAGCAGAGATTCTGTAGCTTCAGCCTTTGTCCTTTCAAGGGTATCTTTCAATGACATTTTTCTTCCTGAATATTCAGTCATAATATAAAAACGCTAAAGTGCTATAAATTCGTAAGCCTGGTCAATGGCTAAAAGTTGTGCAGAATTTTGAATTGTTTCTTGTGTGTTTTCAGCACACACTTCTAGCAAACTACTGAAGATAAGTGTTCTATAGAAGGTGATACCTCATTGCCAATCACCCTGGTTTCAGTGTAAGTGTGTTAATTTGTTCCAATCCAGTCTAAAACATTCATCGTTAATGTTCCTTGCAAACACCCTTTTCAGACTTTAAGGGTGTGCTGTTGCTTGATGCAGCAGAACAGAAATATGACATCACAGATAGGTAGGAGAGGTTTGATGCTAAAAAGTGCAGCTCAGTGTGTCAAGTGCAGTGTGCTCCCCTTGTCTTTGTCCTTGCCGCAAAGGAGACCTGAGAATGTCTGTTTGTGGACTGCACTTGCTACATATGTCAAAAGTAAGGTTTCTAACTAGCCATTCTGATAACAGCTGTGGTCAGAGATTGCTAATGAAAAATATTGCCATGTTGGGTTTTTGGCTATTCCTGCTGCTCTTCCAGATATAGTTTTGGTCTCAAGAGGCTTTATAATTTTGAGTATACCATTCTCTATGGATAAAGCTGCTTTCAAATTTCTGGTGTCCAGAGTCTAGACATGCCTTCAGCATTGTCAGTAGAGAGATGGACCTGTGTATATAGAATTTTAGCCTGCTGTCTGTAGCTTTACCGTCTGCTTTTAGTGAAGTTTAATGGTCCTAAGGGTAATCTGCAAGTCAGGAATATGATCTTGTTTTCTTTGAGGATGTTGAGTGTCCCAACAGACTTGGTTTGCCCTGCAAGTCTCGCTGGGACCCCTCACACAGGCACCTTTGGCCTGCTGGTTTGGGGCCTTTGGCTGAGACCAGGCTTTGGCCCTCAGGAGAGTAGCCAAGGAGCAGCAACCATAAGACTGCTCCAGGAGAGACAGCAGGGCAGGAGATGAGGGGGACCACAGTGTGGGCAGGGCAGTGCTGTCGCTGATGGAACATTGTCCTGAGGCAGAGCATGGCGAGAGCAACAGTTTTCATCAAGTGTCTGGTGCTCGTCAGAGTAGGGCAGTGTTATGTCCCTGATCTGTCAGGCAAGTCCAGTCTGAGATTCAGGAACAGCAGGGAATAGGAGACAGATGGAGCTATATAGTGCAGCTATAGTGAAGCTCAGGCAGACTTGGGGTGGCCAAGTCTGAGCTTAAGAGGGAACTTGAGCCCATGGCAGAGCATCTGGTGTACTGGAAGGGGTACTGGGTGAGGCAGGGCTGGATTTAATGAGGGACTTGGGTCTTAATGAGTCTTAATGAGGGACTAGGAGCCTTGACAGCCAAATTAAAACTCCACAAGAAAAGAAGCACAATCAGTTTCAAAGCAAGGAACTCCAGGAATATGGTAAACTTCACTGCTGAATGTCAAAAGATTTTAAGAACCAGACTAAAAATTAGGCTAAGAGTAAGGTGGAATACTGAGGATCTCAGTGAATCAGAGAATTGTTCATGTCTATAAAGCACAAAGATTACCAGGTGGCATTCTGCTTTAAAATAAAATAGAGATGGTTTGTATGACAGAATTTATTTTTGAGATTTTCAGCTCACCACATCTTTCTGCTGTGCAAATTCAAACATAGGGAACAGAATATTTTTTTTCAAATTGTCAAGTAGGTTGTTTTCAAAATAAGCTGCAGAAAGCTTGTCGAAATTGAAAAAAAAATTACCAGCTCTTCTATCTTCATTTTGCTGCCTTTATTTTGCGCTTTTAATGGCAGAGCACCGTGTTTATTCAGTTGTGCCATCCATCTCTCCATATTCTACCCAAGGGAAGAAAGCCACACTGTGGTTGTGCTCAGATTGCGTAATGTACTCTGAGATACAGATAAATCCCATTTTGTTAGATGTCTAAGTTACTGAATCTGAAAAGCTTGGGTCTGCTGCATTTTCAGTACAGACTTTTCATCTGTCCATTATATTAGTCTCTTTTCATGGTTCGTTCTCACCTATGTTACCAAGTCCACAAAACAAAGGCTTATGGAGTTCACAGAACGAAGTAGTGGTGTAAAATATAAGCTGCTAAAGTGTTATATTTGTGATTTAATGGCACGCATAAAACTACAGGCACTTTGATTCATTTACTTGAAGTTTTCTTACACCTGCATGTGCTAAGGCACATATGCACTCTGTAACCTGCAATAATAGTGTGATTCAGGATAAAAAACTGAAGATGTGTAGTCAGCACACAATGCAGTTTGAATCTGGCTAAAATACGAGTTTATGCTAAGCACTACAAAGTGTGTTTTTCCCAGTGTGGCATAAAATGAGGTAAACAATTTGCACAATTGTAAGTCAGTGCAACCTTAAGTAAGATGTATATGGGTTTTTAGCAGCAGCATTTGTGTTTGGGGAGCATTGAGCAGTCATGATTTCCTTTCTTACCTAGTTAAGGCCTGTAGACAATGAGTCAGCCTTTATTGTGAAAAAGTAATTTCCACCTCAAACTGTTGCATTTCCCTGATGGGAGAGGTAAGATTTTATGAGTGTGAAAAAGCACTTTTTTAGTGCAGCAGAACTAGCATTTTATTGGAGTATCAGGTTCCATAATCTTTAATAGCTTGGGTATATCTGAATATGAACAATACATT
Source organism: Melozone crissalis (assembly GCF_028551555.1). NCBI lineage: Eukaryota > Metazoa > Chordata > Aves > Passeriformes > Passerellidae > Melozone > Melozone crissalis. Next base: position 49,812,384 of record NW_026535783.1, read on the forward strand.
ACTGTGATCGCAACCCTCCAGTAGAAACGCTGCATGAATCATGCTGCAGAAAAGAGTACTAGGAAAACTCTAAAGAAACAGGATGCATTAGAAAAGATTGGTGTACATGATCTGGAGTATACACAGTACAGTTCTTTTTAGCCAAATAATTTAGAATGTATCCTGTTCTTTAGGAATAAAAGAGAAAATCTAAGGTGAATGTAAAACCAAATCACTTTGCAAGAGGAAGTCTAGGAGTCTTGGTTGTTCTTGTACAAAAATGAAAACAATGTAGGATTGCAGGGTACTTTCAAAGTATGATAATCTGTTCCTTAACCTCCTTCTTTTATGTGAGATGCCAAGATGTTTGAAGAGAAATCATAAACTTTTAGTTACTTCATAAGGAAAAATAATATGTAAAGCTTTTAAATTCACTTTCTACTTAAACTTATAGGAACTTTTTGCTATTTATATATCTTATAAATATTTAGATATATTTTGAAAACACTGAAAATACCTTTTGCCTAGGCACCTCTTGTCTGCATATTATCAGGCTGCTTTTCTTACAGCCTTCCATGGATATTTTCTTCTGTCATTCTTGATTATAGCTGAGTTCCCATATTGATGAATGTCCACAACAGAATCTGAAAGGCATTGTTACTTTTTATGTGCAAGTATATTCCTTATCAACTTTGTTATGGCCTTACTATGTGTAATGATCTGTTCCTGACATGCACAGCTTTAGTTACACAGCTTTCTATTTTGTGTCTGTATTTTTCCGAGCTGTTTTCTCTCAGAAGTAGTAAATTTATGGAAAAACACAGTTCAAAGAGCAATGTGTTGAAATTACCAAATACAAATTTTAAAACATATTTTTATATCTTCCCATGTCAAGTTTCACAAGTGATCTAATTTTTTTGTGTTTAAATTGCCACTATTTCAAAGTAGGAAAGAGAAAACTATTAAATATTCTGTGTAGTTTATCTGAGGAACTCATTTTAAAAGAAATTTTTGCACTTTTGAACATTAATAACCTATAGCATTTGTTACATATTTTCTACATATCCTTATTAATTTGCATCAAGAAACATAAATGCTGTCTATCTACGATCTAGTTTTACTTTTCAAGACAGAGCAAAAATAGTAGGAACAGTGGCATTTTTTTTGTATTTCAAAATCACTAGAGATCAAGCATTTTGAACTAGAGCAAAGTCATAAAAATGTTGGCTTTTTATAGCATGTGACAGGAATGTGACAAAAATCTGATATATATTTCAGATCTGTTCAACTCTCTCATCTTTGCCCAGTGCTTCTCCAAAATGAAATTTGTATAAAAACAGAAGACTATTTTCTTTTCCCATATGGGCAGTGGTTGCTTAACCAATTTTAGCTAACTGTTTAGGGGCCTAAATGGTTGCCCATCTTCTAGACTCTGCTGGGGTGTCCTTTTGACTCTCTCTAGATTACCAGACTGAATTCTAAACCTTTTTTGTTATTCTGTGATAGATATATTTGTATACTGACATATTCAGCAATTGATGCTTGATTTTGATTTATAAAAATAGAGCTCTTCATTTAATGTGAGAATATAAACTTTTTTTTTTTTTTTGATCTGTCAGAATGGTAGAGTAATTTGGGTGAAGAAGTAATTTGGAGGTTACCTAGTCTCAGATCTGGATTTAAATAGTTCCGAGTCCTGTCCAGTTAAGGTTTGGATACCTCCACTGCTGGGAAACCCAGTGCTCCTCTGTGTAGCCGAGGAAGTGGCTGGAGACTTAACATGAAGAATTTCTTCCTTAGAACTGTCTGGAATTTCTCTTGCTGCAACTTGAAACTGTTTCCTCTTTTCTTTTTGTCTTTGCCTCTGAAAAAAACCCATCTTCATTGTATTTTTAATCTCTCATTAGATTATGGGGGATGGTGAACAGATTTCTCCTAAAGTATTCTCCTCTGAAGATCAGGCAAAAAAGACTTACTCTCCTTGTGCATCATGCATCCCAGACCTCTGACCTCTCCAGTGATCCTCTCCAGACTGTTGTGATGGTGAAGTGCACGAAGTTGGATGTGGTAGTCAATGTGGCCACACAGAGGGGAAGTGTTCCCTTCAACTAATGGAGAGCATTACTCCTAAAGTGACCCAGCTGTCTTGGTGGAACGTATTCTGTCTGTTATTCACCTGAATCCGTAAGGCCATGTGTGCAGATTTAAGGAAATGATTTAAATTTAAACAATGTAAATATTAATGTAACTCAAAGAATACATTCCCCGTCTTAACTTTGCGTTTTGGTGTAGCCAGATTTATGAGATTTGGCAATAATGTACCTGTTACAAATAACAAAAAGTAACAGATGTTAAAGATAAAGAAAAAATAATATGATCTTTGAATGAATAGCAAAGTGACTGAAAAGGGAGTACAGATGAGAAAACCAGAATGTTCAAGTACCTTTTAATGTTATGCTGAGAAACCACCAATCTCCTACCAGGGTTTATTGAGCACAGCAGCTGATTCCCCATGCAGAGGCCAACACAGAGCAGCATCAGATAAAGACAGAATTGGCAGAACTGGGAAGAGTCTTTTGACTCTCATTCTGCACGCACAGGAATGATGTGCCCCAGCGGAAATTCAGGAGAATGAAAAGCTAAATGTTTTCAGAAAGTTTTTCCCAGTGGGATCTCAGAGTGTGTGTATTTACTCCTAAAAAATAAATAATGCTTACCTCTTTTATTTCAGGAAGAAAGGAAAGGCACGTAATTCCAGCTTGTAATACAGCTTGCCCTACAAGATGCCCTTCAAGCTTCCCAAGTTTTCCCTAAGCTCCAGCGCTATTCTGTGGCATCTGTCAGTCTAGTATTTGTACAGTTGCTGTTTCAAAGTACCTGTACATTACAGCTTTGTGCAAAGTGATTTCAGAAATGGCTCCTTCGGTGGTTGAGACTTGTCCTGTTGCATTTGCAGATTTTATTCCCTGGAGAATTTCCACAGGGCATTATTTTCTATTTTACTTCCAGGATAGATCTCCTTGGCTGTTCTTCTTAAAACTTCAGTCTTGGTGTTTTTAAAATATGGGTTTTTAATATATATCTTTCCCCAGGTTTCCCTCTTCCTTGTGAGTGGAATTCTTTTCTGCTTTCCTTTGATCTCAAATGATTCATGACTGCTGGTGGGCCTTTATTTCAGAGAAGACTTGTCTGCTTTCTGTACAGCAGCAAACATGACAATGGCAGATACAAGACAGAAATTGCGAGTTGGTGTGTTTTTGGTAGAGGGTTGTGCTTTTTTTATTGCTAACACTGAGCAATGAAAACTTGCTTGTCCAACTGCTTTGTGCTGTTCCTTCATTATTGAAATGCAGGATGATGCTTTCCATTGTGATTCTGACAACTAAAAAGTACAAAATACATTGGAAGCACTGATGATGAAAGCAAATTTTCAGGAGAAGTAGGTATGAGAAGGGTGATAGCCCTTGGCTTCAGAGGAAACAATTTTCTTTTGCATTTTTTTTCTACTTTTAAGGCAGCCTTAAAAGTGCAGAGATATGTTTGAACATGTTTGACTAAAAAAAAGGTTTTTATCAATAATGAAATTTCAACTTTCCTAAGATTTGGGTAGTCATTCAGGTAATGTGGGTAGAGTATGAAATCTCATTAACTTTTACTGATGAAACTTAACTTATGTCATTTAGACTGGATGATGTTTTATTCTTGCCAATTCTTGTTGAACAAGATGATGCATTCAGCTTGTGTTAACCACCACCCAATTCAGATCCTGGAAGTAATATGTGCTTTGGTGAATAGCAAAGTAACTGGAAGGGAGCACTTCTTCACTGAAGAACTCCACAGGAAGCACAGTATTCAAAGAACAAATTGAAACCACAGTGTTGGAAAACCACAATGATCCCACCTTGTCTTTAAAGAAATGATTTCTTTTTTAGTGTTTGCCAGGTAAAAGCATGTAGAAGCTTGAAGTAGCCAAATAGTAATCAGATTGATTGCAAAACTGACAAAAGCAATCAAAACTCTGGTATTTATGTACTGTAAGAGAAAACGACCAGAAAGCATTAGATTTCAAAAAAATCCAAAAACAAAAAAAAAAAAAAACCCCAAACCTTAAAGAAAGACTTTGGACTAACAAAATTTTCTTGTATATGCTTATCTCTGTTTACAGTTTACTGTGGGAAAGACAGCAAGACATCTCAAAACATGTCCTAAGCTTTGTTCAGTCACCTTTTCCTAGGAAAGCAAGCTCTTGATTACATAAAAAAATGAAGGAAAGCTTCATTCCACTGTAGGGTCTTGACAGTTTTGTTCCTAATAATATTTTAATTTTTGTTCCTACTAATAATTTAATTAGTAGATATGGCTATTTCAGTTTGGAACTCAGTCTAGCCTGTTAGGGGTGCATTGAACTGAGTCTAATTCTAAGGAATTAGACATTGTTATTACAACCAGAGAGTAGGTAATATCTATTTTCTCTTCAATAATTCTTTTGCTGTCAATATTGAACCTTTTTTGTAGGTCTAAAGAAAGCATGAAAAAGGCTTGATAAGAGAGGTTGGAGCATAGATGAACCTGCTCCAGACTGTGACCTTAGGTGGAACTGTGGATCAAAGGGGTTTAGAAGACTGATAAAGAGTGAGATGAATTAGACATGACTGTGTCAGCATTAGGATGGTAGTGCTCATAAAACTTATCAGCATTGTATCAGCTTTCTTCAGGATACTCTTTGAAAGATATTTAGAGCATAGAAGTAAAGCATGGAGGACTAATATAGTGGAAGTGTAAAGTGAAGAATGTCCCACTTCCTAACTTTGTACCTATAATTTTCCACTCTGCCTTTCTTGGAGAATTTGTTTTTACAATATTATTGCATTTTTATCAGAGATTATTCAGTTAAGATTTCCTGATTTTCACTGGACAGAGTTAATAGCTTTTGTCCTAGGTTTGTGATTCCATTGTCTTAAGTGGTCTGATTTCATCATACTGTTAGCTTAGCTTTTGCAGATCCTGGTTTCATTGCTTATATATCCAGATGTAAGTGGGGAAGAACCAGGCCTATGATCAAAAGCACTATAAGGGAAGAATTATTAGAGTTATTTTTTGTTAAAGGCAGATGTCCTCAAACATTTTACTTTCAGGCAAACATGTTCTTTTTTTCTGAAAAAGGTTATGAAATTTCAAGTAAAAACAAGCTAAAAGCAATTCCACTTGTTTTGTTCTAATTAGTTAAATAGTTTAATAGTTTTGTTCTAATTAGTTAAGTAGTTTAAGAAGAATTGGGCAGGTAGAGCATATGGTGCAGAAACAGTTATCTGCAGGTTTAATGAGAAAGGAAAATAGTAAAGTGGGAAAAAGGAGATTGCAATGTACCATAAAGACCTTGTTTCTGCTGAGCTCGGGATCATTGATGTGTACTAGGTAAATGAATTCCCATGCTCATCTTGCACACGTCTGTTGTGTCTGCGGAGAGGATGCAGTGACAAGTGCTGGTACAGGACCAGTGGTGAAAATACCATCCAGGCAGGGAGAGTGTTGGGGACAGCCACTGGTGGTGGCACTGCAGCCTTGCAGTATTGTACACAGTTCTGTCTACTGCAGCTTGAGCTGGAAGAGTGCAGCCTAGGGATGTGACTCTCAACATGAGAGAAAGAAAATTTGCTTAAAATACAGAAACATAGCTTTTAATCTGCTAGTATTACCCAAAATGAATCTGCTTCACACCAGCTTTGATGCCAGCTCTTGTCTATTTTAAATAACTTAATACTTATATAAAAAAATACCCTTTATTGTGGATTCTATTCTTTATTAGGTTATACTGATGTAAATACTACCCTGGAAAAATAAACAGAAGGCTTTGCACATGAAGAGATGAGGAGGAAGTTTGCAGGTATCTTGGTGAATTCAAGTGTGGGTTGTTTTATTTTCTTAATTACTGAGAACACTTGCAAGACAATAGCATCTTCTGTATGTGAATTAACATAGTTCAGGTGCCCCATTTAACCTGGGATAGAAAATAATTTGACAAGGTAGTAAAATTGGAAGTAGTTATGATGCATATTTGAGTGTGACTTCCAGATCTGTTCTGAAGATTTTATTATCCTATATTCGTATAGTTAATACCACTTTTTGGAGTACCCAGTGAGTCTTCTCACAGCATTAGATATTAAGCAAAGATATTAAGCAAAGATCTGAGTCTTTGTGGGAGTGAGTTTTCTGACTTGTCATAGATTTGTACCTTTATAGGATCTCACTGATTTAGTTTATTATGTCCAATCTTTATTTCAGATGTATCACAATCTATACAGAATGCCAAGTATACTGAAATCTGTGAATGTAACATAGTGGAAAAGAATAAATATTAGAGCAAAAGGATGCTTTGATTTTTATTTTGTGTATGCATCTTTGAGTGTTTTTAAAGACTGTTTTTTTTAAAGGTGTTTCCTGAAGGAGTATTTCTGTTTCTGGCAGAAACACTAGTTTCCTGGGATTTTTTTTTTGTTTTAGCTGAAGGAATTGAATAGGAATATGGTGTTTGCTTTAGTGAAAATCAGTGAATATATTGGCTGAATCGGTTGGTACAAAGAAGAGTGTATAGCTAGACTGTCATCTCTGCTTTTGCTGCTTTATGCTACTCAGGTAGTCATTAATCCTTACTCTTTCAGACTTTCCAGTTACTTACTTGTAGTAATCAGTCCAACATAATTGAAAGGGTGGGAAGCTATCATGCATGGGCTGTAAATTATTCCTCTTTGTACTTATCACCTTAAGGCACAGATTTCAATTCATTGAAAAAGCAAAGCTGCTTTAAAAAACAGTGTTCAGATTAACCATTTTGCTTGGAAGCTTCAGCAAGATAGAGAGACATTTCTGCCCAGACAGAAATTTTGCTTTGTCTGTCTGCATGTTTTTTGATGACAGGGTCATCATAATTTTAGTGAGTATGAGCAGGTGAAATTCCTTGTTAATGTACCTGGTTTATCACAAACTGCAGAGTAAGTTCAGTTACTTTTTCAAATTTGATTTTTTTTGAGTCTGTTGAACTCATGGGGTAGGTGTACTGCAGAAGGGTAAAGCATGGTTTTACCAGTGTTGGCTCTTAGACTCTTCATTCATTTGGTATTCCTAAATTCCTGCTTTCTTCAAGATATACGTATACATACACACACACACAGACACACACAGACACACATATGTATACATACATATATATGTGTGTGTGTGTATATATATATGTACACACACACACATACGCGCCCTTTAGTAATGGGGAATTTCACAACTGAAAACCCTAGCTGGACAAACAAAAAGAAACAAATATCAGTCTGAGAATGAGAGGAATTAGGTTAAATGTGTTGCATGGACACTGTAAAATTATCTAAAATCTAGGAATACACTGTACTCATTAACACTCAGAAAAGTACCTGTTAGGATTTCATGGAGTTCTTGAAAGTATTTGTAGAAGACTTCAGCAAATCCAAGAATGTTTTGATGCATGTTCACGAACAGCTAGTAGATACTCCTAGCTAGGAAGATAACTTCTACTGAGCACCTTGAAAATTATAATTAGAGAAAAAACTCTAATTAGAGAAACTGCCTTGGCATAAAAGATTCACCAGGATGACCTACTTAAAAGGATCATCATGTACCTAAAGTAAGGCTACAGTTTGAAGTCATAAATATTGCATCAGGACTCTTTTAAGGCTGCATTTCTCTTCCAGTAAATGCTTCAGTTCCCATTAATAGTTGAATAGTGCCATCACGTTTGATTTCTCCAAGAAACAGTCAAAGTGTATGAAATTAATCCAGAAGAAGATAGTAAAAATAAAGACTTTTTTTACTATAGGTGAATTTCTATTATTAAAAAGCTAGGGAAATATCTTTTAGCTTCTAAAGTCATGTCAATGTGATTGTAGGCTTCATTTTCTTGTATCAGAAGTACATCACATCCTTAGTTTATTTAATGCAGTCTGTAGTTTTTCCCATCCCTCAAAACACTATCAGCCCTAAAACTCATGTCTGGAGTATACTTCTGGAGACAGTATATGCAATAGAATGAATAAAGGACAACTTCTTAAAACCATTCCTTGGTCTTCTCCCATGCAGCTCTGAGGGCAGTTCACACTGCTTTAGAAAGGGTAATAAGATTAGCTTCAGAAATTTCCATCTATTTTTACTCCTGCATCATATCTCACTGCCTCCTTAGTTGCATTACTGCAGTTTTTCTGAGGTAATGCTGGAAAATAGATAATTAAAATGATCATGGTTAAAAATAACCTTTTCCCGAAGCTGGAAGCAGGCCGTGTTTTCTTAGAAGCACTGCTAAAAAACTGTAGCTTGCTTTCTCCCAGGGGGGAGGCTTCTACAATCTGTTGCAGTGTCCAGATTCACTCATGTGCACACACACATGCACACACACACACATGCACGCACACACACACACACACTTAGACACGTGAGTAATGACGCAATTTTGTAATTGATTTTTGCTGTGCTAACTACAGACTGTTGCAAAAAAATGATCCTGCATTTCTTCCTTCTGTATGCTTGCATGCTGCTGTCATTTCTTTCTCCCGCCCCTAGTGATAGTGCAGATGTGTGTTGAGCAAACTATCTTGTAGATATGCCTGAAAACCGCACAGAGGAGAAGGGAATGGTTAGTCTTCACTCTAATAAGCAAACTGCTCTTGACTCATTGTGTTTGCATTTGGGGCTGCATGAGATTGAAAGATACAGCAGGGGAGCAGGGAGGAGAACTGGGGGAAATGTCTTGGTGCTTTAATGCAGCTTGGTTATTGGGAGCTCATGCTGGACTAACCCAGGGAGATGCATTAGCTGATAATACACAGTTGCTCCACTCTGACCCTACTGTGAGTATAGATAGCGAAGAAAGGAATGTGTCTGTCCATGACTGAGGTATTGGGAATCTCCAAAGTGCTAAAGTGCCACCACTTCTGCCCACACAGCTCCCCACACAGAATTTTTTAGGGTGGGATTTCATGTTGCTAAGACTCGGTGTGAATGCTCTGTGAATGCACTGGCCAAATTCAGTCAGCTTTGAGACACTGGTTCAGATTGGAGGAATACTAGCTTTCTACAGGATTTGTGTTAAATAGAAGGCTAGAGAGATATTTTATGGTACCTCACTGAGAGAAAGATTAGTGTTTGTAGCCCTTTCCTACGAAACAGGGAGTTCAAATGAGAAAGGATATTGCAGACAGAGTCAATCTGATGTATGATGCATGGAATTCCTTGATTTCTTTCAGAATAAAACCTGCTATCCAAGACTAGACAGTAAAAAATTGAATTCTGACGATTCTCTGATAGTGATATTAAATTTATCTTTTGCATATTTTCCTTGTAACCTGCGGTATTTGTATCTCTGAAGAAAATGCAGGCTTTTGTATTCGAAGCCCTCTATTCTGACGTCCAGTGCTTCAATAAAGATTGGGATGATTCTGTATCAGTGTGAAGAGGCATCTAAAAATAGCAAAGTATAAACTTTTTTCTCTTATATTTTACAGGTTGAATATTACAGCTTCACTTGTACCTGGACTTTTTCCACTGATGTCCAACACCCAGTAGACATTCCAAACAATATTTGGCAGGTACTTTTGCAGCCTAACAGCAGTCCTTCTTTGACACAGGATGGAGGACACCTACAAAGACAGGACTTCACTAGTGAAAGGGGCCAAAGATATTGCTAAAGAGGTGAAGAGGCAAGCAGTGAAAAAAGTTAATAAAGCAGTTGACAAAGCCCAGGATGGCTATACACAGAGGTCCTACAGTCGATTCCAGGATGAGGAAGATGATGATGATTACTATGGCCAAGGAGGAAGTTACGGTGTAGAAGCTAATGATGACGAAGGATCAAGTGAAGCAACTGAAGGACATGATGAAGATGATGAAATTTATGAAGGAGAGTATCAGGGAATTCCCAACATGGGGCAGGGTAAGGATGACATGGCAGCCTTAAGTCAGTCTATGCGTGATGAATACAAGGATCGTCATGAACTGGAAACAGAGAGGAAAGCTGATGAAGAAGAGCTGGCACAGCAGTATGAATTGATAATACAAGAATGTGGCCATGGTCGTTTCCAGTGGGCCCTCTTCTTTGTGCTAGGAATGGCCCTAATGGCTGATGGGGTTGAAGTGTTTGTGGTTGGATTTGTGTTGCCCAGTGCTGAAACAGATATGTGTATACCCAATTCTGGATCAGGATGGCTTGGTAAGTAAAGTCTTCATTCTATCTTTTTGCTATTAAAAGATTTGCTTACAGTAAGACTAAATATGTATTTGTCATCAGAGAAGCTTTTATAAAAAGCGATTTGTCTTGAATATAAATACAATTATTTAAATTAAAATTAATTGTATGTATTAAGAATTTAATTAATATTGTAGTTTTATTTTTAGATTATTGTTTTCTTAGTCAGTCAGTAAATAAATCGCTAAAGAGAAAGACCACACTGTGAAACTTAATAAGGAGAGAGACAAATTTTGTTCTTGTATACAAGAGTAGATGTCCAAATGAGCTAATCTAAAAAAAGTAAAACCACAAAACCAGCCCACAGATGGAGAATTGGAGTCCTGTTGAAATTATAAAGGTGTAATAAAGAGCAGATGATACAACTGTATGGCAACATTTTCACACATTAACCTTTGAAATGGTAAGGTGAAATTAAATCTAGAAAGTGAAAAAAATTCCAGTGAAAAGGCTATCTATTGCACCTTTCACTCTTTTTGTTTTTAGTCCTTTTGTGCCAGTGACTGTTCTCCAGCCATCCAAAGAGAATACTGTTTACTTGGGGTCAGAAGAATGAACAAGAGCCTGAGGTGTGCTTTTTGTGTCCATTCTGCGGATGGGGATAGGCTGTGTCCCATCCCCTTGCCTGTTCCCTCCTGTGGTGTGGTAAACAGGCAGTCTGAGCCAGCTTTGTGTGGCTTGGTAAAGCAGCAGTGCTGCAATCAGGTCCATGCTGTCTTCCCTGGACATGCCTGGGCACAGAAAGTAAAACAAGGCTCTCATGGGGCAGGGCTGGAGAAGAGTGGTAGAAATGGTACCTCAAGGAAGAGGGGAGATGGGCAATTGGGACAGAGCAGGCAATGAAATGTATGTGTGTAAATTACCTGCTTGGGCCTGAAGACTGGAGAAAAGGAGGATTTACAAGACATTTAAAAGCCTTTGCTTTGTAGCAGATATTCTGCTTGCACCCTCCATCTTTGCAGCAGATGTTTATGTTGCAACAGATCTCATTTTAGCTTTGCTCAGTTTCCTGACACACTGATACCAGCACTGAGGGTCTGTGGGTTTCAATACTGTGGACTGCAGTCTCCCACAGTTATATCTCTAAGCCTCCCTCCAGGTGACAGGAACATAAGTGGAAACAGATGAGGAGTTCTCAGATAACTGTGTCCTTTGCATTATTCTTTGCTGTTTGATCATTTGTTATTAGAACTACCTTGCCTGTAGTGCAGTGATTAAACTTAAAATGGAGGGAAATAAATTATTACAGTTTTAATGGTTAAAGAGGTTATATGTTGAATACACATAATTTGTTTTTTATTGCTTGTTTACATTAAATGTCAACATAGTATGTGTCATGGTTGGACTTGCGAGCTTTCAAGTCTACTTCTTAAAGGATGAGAAACAAAGACAATGCAAACCTCTATCACTAGATAAATGTCAATGAGTCAGTGCTGATACTAACATACAATGCATCTTAGAAAATGAATGCCCAATTTGCTTTTTTAACATGATTTTTTCATCTAGTCCTTGGCAGCTGAGTTTAAAATCTACTTTAATGTCTTTAGAATCTACACCTCAATTTTTATAATTTTTGTAATTTTTATAATTTTTATATTGCTAGAACAAAAGTTATTTTTCTCACCCCCATTTTTAATTACTGATAAACCTGCCTGTTTTACCACATGCACCCTGCTCAACAAATGAAAGAGTCAAAATTGTCTTTGTTCTCCAGGGTGGTAAAATGTGAGGGTAACCCCCAATCTCCAATTAATTAATATTACATTGTATTTTCTACAAATAGTATTCTTTCTAAACAACTACTTTAAATATTATGGAGGTGTTTGGAATTGGGAGTGGGGAGTATTGTCTCCAGAGTAACAGGGGCCATGATTATTCACATCCACCTGTTGGGGTCTGACCCATGTCAAGAAGGATGAAGATTTCCCTGTCACTAGAATTCTTATGATGCTATCTTGAGATGTACTGGAATCAGTCTGTAAGTATTTAACTAAATTCAGTACAGAAGCTGATAAACACATTATAGTTACAAGTATTTGTGTATGTGTGTATATGTGTGTGTGTGTGTGTGTGTATAAATGAAGCTTATTGACAAAATTAAGGTAACAGCTCTGGAAAACTCAGCTGTGCAAGCAATGTATTCTCATGCCTAAAATATAGAAATCATAATATATCTTCCTATTACAATAATATAAAACTAGCCTCTCTGTTGTGGTACTAACAAATAATTGTGTACTAAAAGATTAACATACAAAAGCAGGAAAGAACAGCGATAAGCAATTTCTTTCCCAGTGTGTATTGAGGGCATTGCAACACGTGATTGCTTTAGCAATAATTTCACCAAAAATATATTTCTTGCCCATTGTTACTAAAAATGTATCATAAGCTGCAAGTCATCAGCACACTAATGTGCATATGGCTTATAAACAGAGTAGATATACTGCTTGCAGACAGCATAACCTTAATTCCACCGATACAAAATATTTGTTGTGCCAGTGAATGCTCAGTGAAAGCTTTTTTATGTTCACAACTGAGGTCTCAACTGAGCCCTCACAACCATGCATTTCAATTATTTTGCACTTGTGATTTCACCTTATAATTACATCCTAACTGAGGTCTTCCAGACAGGCATAATTCTTTTTCTCATGATTAGAATTCCGTAATTCAGAGGATTCTGATATTGCTAGAATATTAAAGTCACAGGACTAATGTTAAGAGTTACAAGGTAAAATCAGTACACTTATACGGTATTTATTTTTCAGGCAATTTTCTAGACTGTCAAAAGGCACGCTAAGAGCATCTTAATTTCTCTTTGAAAAAGCATTCATTGATTTAGTTGTAAAAACTAATTTCTCATATATCATGCCATGACAGTTTACTAGGAAACTTGATCTAATTAAAAACATGTGACAATATTTATTGACCCTCCCTGTTCCATCTTTTATTTTTCCAAAATTCACTTTCGCAAGGACAGTTTCCCAAAATCCATCCATATTGACCCTTTCATGCGCTTGAAATCACTGTTTATTGATCACCAGCTATGTCTCAGAAAGTCACATAACAAATGTACTGGTGCCATGAACTAGCCTCAAGTTGTCTTTTGAATTCAATAATAAACCAATACTTTTTCATCTTGAGTAAGTGGTTTTCTTAAGAAGAGGGCGGTTGACTAGCTTAAATTATTCAACATTATAGTGACACGTCACAAAGCATGAGAGAAAGGTGTCCTTGATGTATATATAACTTGGCTGTACTTGCTAACTCCTCCATTTAAGTGGATTCACACTGGCCTCTTGGGTTCTGGCACCACTGGGACAAGACTGTACCTTCGTGAGACAGGTTGTGGGCTCAGGCCTAAAGATGTTGTTTTAACAGTTTTCCTGCTTGCATCTTACCTCTTTAATTTCATCAGTGAGAAACAGACTGATCTTAGGTTAATTCTCTGGGCTCTGATTTGGGTATACTTTTCTATCTAGTTTTTCTCTGTCTTTGCATTCAGATTGCTCTTAAGTTTTATTGTGGGGTTTTTTTTATTTTTGTTTTGTTTTGTTTCGATTTTTTAGGGGGATTTTGTTGGTGGTGGTGGTTTTTGTTGTTGTTATCATTGTTGTTGCTGCTGGTTTTGCTTTGTTTTAATGTAAAATTCTTATTATAGTTTTTTCTTTCCTCAGCATCTCTGCACCTGAGATACTGAAATAATGTTTTTCCTAAGCTAGGCAAAGCTAGTCTTTCCCAGGAGTGTCTGTTCAGGCTGCCTGAATGCTCCTTCTGACTGTGCTGTCGCTGGTTCTCCCATGGGACCTGTAGGGGCTCACCCTCGTGTGTAGGACCCCTGACAGCTGCACTGCTGTCACCCTTGGCTGCAGCACATACAGGCTGACTCCTGCTCAGCTGGTCTTGAGGCCACTCCTCACAGCATCAGTTGGCACCTTTTTCAGATGGACATCTCTGTTCCTTTTTTGTACTTTTCATGGAATCATAGAATAGTTTGAGTCAGAAGGGACCTTTAAAATGTCATGCAATCCAAACACCCTGCAATATGCAGGAACAGCTTTAACTCAGTCAGGTTGCTCAGAGGCCCTTCTATCTCAATAGCAGAAAAAAATCTCAACATCTCAGGATTTAGTGATTATTTTAGAATATTTTATTTTTATTTTTTGCATGTGTACCATTAGGACATCTTTTACAGAGGCCAATTGCTTCTCACTGATTTCCAATAGTCTTCCTGGTCTCTTTTGAATTCCTATATGATCCTCTATAAGAAGTTTAGACTGAATGATCTCTGGAGGCTGAATAGTCTTCGACTCTGTCCTGTCTTACCATTGTGTTAACCTATGTGTTAGTCAAGACTTTGATACAGATTCAGAGACAGTACTGTAACAAATTTAGAAATAATTTTTATATGTAAAAGACATTCTTAGCTGATGAGCCAGCCTGCAGACTTTTTCTTCCTTCTAAAAGAACACAAGTATTGTGGTAAATCACTGGACTGATAATGCAGATACTGTGAATATGAACAGCAACAAACAGCTTACCGTGGAAATAAAATTATTTTCTGAAACCCCACATTTAGTATCACATAATGCCTTGACCTAAGGGATTTTTTTTGTTATTTTCTGAATTTAATTATCAATTTTTTTGTAGTATTTGTAGAAAGAAGAATATAATTGACATGACTAATTATTTTGGGCAAAAGCAGCTCTCAGCCTGGGACAACAGCCTACCAATTCTGCATTGATTACTAACTTGCATATTAGCTGCTTTAGTAACAGTGCTTCCCATGGCTACTCTGTCTTGAAACCTAACAAACATAACCAGCATAACTTTAATCCACACAGTTCTTTCTCTTTACATGAGAAGAAGTGCTCTCCAGAGGCTTGGTAGCTGATGTAATGTGCTTATAAGCTCTGCTAGAATACCAAATGATCTCTGAATTTTTCCACTGCTTAGTTTAAAGAAGTACTGGATTGCCAGATCCTTGCTGTTTAATTTGATTCTGGTTTTGCAATGATCATTTTCAACAACTTTATATTCAACAAATACTTTCCTTCAAACTTAGCAAAGACAAATATAAGTCCTTCCATTGGGACAGAATAACCCAAGTCACTTGTAGGAGCTAGTCACTAAAATGCTGGGGAGAAAACAGCTCTGCAGAAGGATTTGTGTCTTTTAGTAGGAAGCTAGTGGACAGCAGTGTCTTGCAGGTGCATTGGCAAAAGTGACCAGTAAGCAGAGGGGAGTGATTATTTTCTGTTCTCAACACAGTAAGCCCACATGTTGGATTCTCTGTCCTGTTGTGGAGCCACCTGAAAAGGAGAAATTAACAAATGCAGGCAAATTTAGTAGAGAACCAGTAATGTCACAAGAGAAGTAGAATACACAGCATACAAGAGGTATGAACCCAGTGTTTGGTAGCATGGAGGAAAGAGGTCTGAGGTGAATCTGTCTGTACTGTTTTGCAACAAAATTGAGAGAAAGTACTGTGAAGGTGAATTAAGATTTTTCTCAAAGGAGCACAAAGATCAGAAGTTGCAATTGGGGATCATCTGGTACAATCAAGAAAGTTTGGAGTGAGGTGGTCAACCACTGGGAATGTTGCATAGAGAAGCTGTGGGATGTTTGGGAGATTTTGAAACGCTGACTGAAGGCCTGAAGCGTTATCTTAGTCTGAGGGCAAATGTGCTTTTAGCAGAGGTCAGAATAAAGCTCTTCAAAAGTCTCTCCCAACCAAAATTTTTCTAATTAGTTGTCTGCCAATGTATGATACTTCCTCCTACCTATGACTAAAACACAAGCTGCAGCTGTTGCACTTCAATAAGCTTTTAAAGGAAGTGAGGGTTAGAACTCATGGATTGGACATAGGCTTGCTGTTTCAAACACACACCAGGGTCTAAATTAATTTAGGCAAAATCATATAGCTTTAATTACTTGTTCTTCTCCTGAGATGTGGTAGAAAGCTGGGAGCATGTGACCAAATGGTGGTGAATAAGGGGCTGCACAGCCTGAGTTTGATGGGAGTATTTTTTAAATATTCATGTATCTACATGCCTAGTGTGATTATTTGCTGGTTAAGAGGTTTGAATTTTAATACATTGTCACAAAACTGTCCTTACATCCCAGTAAGCCTACTGCTGAGGTAAGAGTTATCTGTGTATAACATTGTTGTCTTGTTTTGTGGAATATTAGTATAGGTCATAGAGATGGATGAGACTTCTTCCATGTTGCTGCATAAAATACGGTGGGAGAAGGGGGGTGTCTTCTGGTTATATTCCAGTTATTAGTATGGTACTGCCTTTGTTATGACACAATACACCACAAGTGGCATAAAATAAAAGAAATCCTGTTTCTCTTTTTCTTGCTATGTTATGTTGATGACAACCTAGTAGATGTACTCTTAGACATTTGAAATTTGTATAAATTTCAAAGTATGACTTTTATTCAAGAGAGGATAGATAGCAAAAAAGTTAGGTCCTTAAATATGATCTGGTGTATATACACAATAAAAGCATCTAGGTAAAGACTGTTTACTATTGGAGCCATATCAGATGTTTGCTAGTGAGGAATTTCACTGAAATAACAGTGACAGTCTGTTGCACTTACATTTAATAGTAGTAATAAATCTTTAGCAGCAATAGATATATTTAGCAATAGAGCTGCAGTCATTGAAATGCATCCTAAATATTCCAGAACAAAGTGAAAATTGGTCTGTAGGATTAATGTCTTACTCCTTCAGAAGGAGATGCCAGAAATTCAAATGCCATCATGCATGCTGTTCACCTT
Source organism: Melozone crissalis (assembly GCF_028551555.1). Taxonomy (NCBI): domain Eukaryota; kingdom Metazoa; phylum Chordata; class Aves; order Passeriformes; family Passerellidae; genus Melozone; species Melozone crissalis. Next base: position 49,829,401 of record NW_026535783.1, read on the forward strand.
TGGTGCAGTTCAGCTCCCTTGCAAATGACATTATTAAAGTCCTCCTACTCAGTGCTTTTCTCACTTCTCTTCCAAACACAGTTTTTTGAGGGTGAAAAATTAAGAGACAGATCCTTACAATTTCTAAGCTGTGACAAAATATGGACATGTGAAAATGGTGGTTATGTCTGGTTTTGTTTTCTGTGGGGAAAAAGGGGACAGTGGAGGGAATAGGTGAAGGGATTTTGTTTGTTATGACCTGGACTAAACCTGTATCACATGGAACATCACGGACTGTCACAAGACAGGATCTGGGAGCACAGATTTAAACCATTAATGAAACACAGTGTACTCGGTGCTGTCTCTGTGCTGGTACAGGCTCCCAGTGTAAGCAACTGTCTAAGGTGGGTCATAGCTACCCTCTTTTTCTGAGTATGATGTTGCTCCCCAACCACTTTGTTGAAGCCAGTATTAGTAGGGTGAACAGACCCATTTCAAATGTTTTCCTCTTTCAGGTTGTTTCTACATGCAGCTTTACTGCAAAGATCGATAAGGATCATTGACCCCAACCCATCATCCTGCTCAGGACAGCCCCAAAAATCACACCTGAGAGCCTGAGGGCATTGTCCAAACACCTTTTGAATTCTGTCAGGCTGGTGCTGTGACCACTGTTCTGGGGAGCCTCTTCCAATGCCCACCCACCCTCTGGGGGAGGAACATTATCTTCTTCTTACCTAAACTTCCCTTGGCACAGCTTTATGCCACCTCCTCAGGTCATGCCGCTTGTCACCAGAGAGATCAGTTCCTGCTCCTCTGCTTCCCCTCGTGAGGAAGATATAGACTGCAGTGAGGTATCCCCTCAGACTCCTTCAGGCTGACCTCAGCCACTTCTCATAGGGCTTCCCCTCAAGACCCTTTATCATCTCCACTGCCCTGCTTTGGACACTTTCTAGTAGTTTAATGTCTTATTTTTATGCTGTGGCACCCAGAGCTGCCCCCAGCACTCGAGGTGAGGCTGCCCCAGTGCAGAGCAGAGCAGGACAATGCCCTCCCTTGCCTGGCTGGCCATGCTGTCCCTGATGCCCCCAGGACACAGGTGGCCCTCCTGGCTGCCAGGGCACTGCTGACCATGTCCAGCTTCCCTTTCCAAAACGCTACTCTCCAGTTTTTAGTATCATTTATTAGCATAGAAAATTGAAGTTAAATAATTATTGCTTGTAGTTTTCTTCAAATCTGCCTCAGAAATTGAGTTTGTCTAAAATAATCGAAAGTCTTTGGGCTGCTTTTTTGCTCTTGACAGGTTATTTTCTGGCTCTGCCTATCCCAGCACAGATCAGTAATTTTGCCATTTATGTCACACAAATTTATGGTCCTACAAAAGTGGCCAAAAGAAAGAAATGCTTCCCAAAGGAAAAGCCTGAGGGCAATGTTGATTTCACACATTTAATTTGGCTGTCACCTTCACTTTTTCCTCCCTCTCTCAGCTACCATGGGATCCCTGGTTGACAATACATCAATTCTTAAATCAATGTGTCAAATAGAGTTTTTTAGCCAAACTGAACATTTAAAAGAATATGGTGCAGTCTCTTCCAAGTTTCAGTTTGGTTAATTCTGCAGCAGAGTTCAGGATAATCTGCAAGCTTTCAGATTTTTGGCATAGCTTTGAATTTTGCATCTTGCTTCAAATGTTGATCTATGAAACAAAACAAAGAATGTATGAACTCCTTGTCAAGACAAAGAAATATTTTTACAGAGAAAGTGGTAATGAACTTCCTTAAAAGATGGACCAAACATTATTTAATGGCTTGGTCGTCACAGCTGAGTAAATATCTTGCTATGCATTTAATTCTTGAATTTAATCAATCAAGGATTTTTGAGCCTGTCAAAGTTTGACTTGTCTTTTATCTTACACTATCAGTATGTTTAAGAATTGAAAGAAAATTGTATGTTATTATAGCAACCATTTGAAATAGCTTCCTATTGCAGACCTTTGGCTTGTTTAAGGGAGTGTCAGTGCTAAAAAAGATGGAAAAAATAATTTTAAGCTGGTCTGGCTTCATTTTAATGCAGATGTAATTCTTTCCTAGTGATGGGCACATCAATTCTCACTTTACACACTTGTTTCACTTATTTGAGCTATCAGTTTGTTATTGTTTCAAATGTATGAAATATTACAACTTTCATAACTGATGCAGAATCAAAGTTGTGGTTATACAATATTACACAAAAATACTTATACAAAAGAATACATTAATGGGACATATGTATTTTTTTTTAAATCTTCCCCTTCCCATGCAAATGCTTGTTCAGCAACAGCTATAATTGTAGCTAAAAGTCTGTCTGATTTAATAAGAAATCACAGGATACTGTGGTTTACTGACATTTATAATAAAGTCTCTTGTTTGCATTTAGTCTTATTCATTTTTCAGTGCTTTGTCAGCCCTATGCAGAATGAGAAGTATTGATATAAGAGAACAATATAAATGTAAGATTTTGTAGTTTCACATGCTATTAACAGGCCACAGGAGTCTGGGGTGAGTTACTCACAGATTTATCGTGTGAGCAGAACTATAGGTAACTTAGGGAAGTTCTGTTCATAATAATAATTTTTTTTTACTAGGGAATCTCATATTTTACACTCAGATCAACTTTACTTACTACTCACAGTGCTAGATGGGCACTTCCATACTGCTAACTGTAAAAATGTTGTTCCCTGGCTCTACTAAACCTATGACACGTTTACACAACATCTACCAATCTGCTTCAGCTAGAGGAAAAAAACCAAGAGGTTTTGATGGCGCATTATATATGTTGAGTTATTCTTGCTTAACAAGTAAACTTTACCCAGGACAAATATGTAATGACAAAGACTCACAGAAACCTGTTTAATCAGCAGAAAGTTGTTTTTATATAGTTTTTTGAGGGGATTGCAGAAAGTTGGGAGAGTATTAAAAGTAGAAAAATTAAGAAAATGGTGTAAAGTGAAACTGGATTTACATCCATCGTATTAAAGAAGATCTGCATTTTCAGTGATAGGCAAAAGTGGCTATTTGCAAATTTCTTTGTGTCAGTCTATCTGGACTGAAATTATTTGCTTTATACTGGCTAGAAGTGGAGCATCTTATATCAATTTGAAGGAGTATAGATGAAAATAACGCATGTGATATGTGACTCTATTGCACTGTTGTTCATCAGACCTGCTCATTTTAGCAAAGAACAAGTATTTTCCTAATCCATTAGAATTCAGGGCAATTTTTAAGGTTGGTTTGAAGCTTCCACTAGCAAGTCATGTTAAATGGATATTATAAACTGGTAGATGCACTAATCTAAAAAAATTTCCATTTAGACATTATAACAGTGCCTCCTGGTACCATGGTAAATACATAATTAAAAAGCCTGTTTAGCTTCACCAGCACCTGCAGGTGTATTGGCATCACACTGAAGGTTACTCGGATTCATTATTCCTAATTTTGAATTGGATTATTTAATCTGTTTCATTGACTGTAAATTGGAAAGCAGAAAGAAGACGTGGGATGGAAGATTTTTTTCATTCTCATGCAGCTTTGTGCTAGGTGAGGTCGACCAGGCATTTTCTCAGGCAAATATGCGTGTTTCAGACCCTTATTAATTTTAGTAATCTGTTTCTGAATGAGTTCAGCCTAATTCAGTGTCTGTATCTGAAAGCAAAAGGTTTGGTTGGGTTTTAGGGTTTTTTCTTCATTTTTCTTTGGAGAGTTTTCTACTTTGTTTTTTTATTGTAATTTTTCTTCCCCCACCCTTCCAGTTCACTGATGGTAACAGCCACTCTATTGATGCAACAAAATAAAAAGAAGATATTTTCTCCCATTTATGAGGAAAGAAGTTTACTTCTGCACTGGGATATACTTACAGAGAACAGACATAATGGCTGACTGAAGAGATAACCAACGGTTATCTTAAATATTGAACAGAAACAACTGAAATTGTAGTTTTGTTAATTAGTTCTTAGTATCACAGATTTTGATTTACTGCTTTGGATGAATCTGTTATTAATGTAGGTTTTTATGGTTTGGAATTTTTGTTTTAATTCAGCACTAATTAAAAGTTAGAGGTATTCATGGGATGTGCTCTGTTTAGGGTCAGAAGCAGGACTAGTTGAATTGGAAATTAATATTCAGACAATAAAACATGTGGCCAAAATGAACAGTTTTGATATAAAATGAGATGATTAATGTAGATGACTGCACGGGCAATTTAAAGCTTTAGTGAAATATATCTTTTGGCTTTGAAATTTAATTAATCCTAGCTCATTGCACAGTGCTATGCACTGTTCAAGCATATGCAGCATTTATAATCTTTCTGATTCTCAGGACTGCCATGGAAGTGCATTTCAAATTGCAAAGTCACAGCGATTTCTACCATGACAGGGTCAATTCAGAGATGGACAAAAGTGCAATGAATTTAGCATCTAAATCTGAGAGCAGAAAAATCCAAAGGAACCTCCACAGTTGCAGAGGGATAAAACAGGAATTAGGGGGGCTAGGACAGCTTAACTAGCTGTGTTTTATCCAAAGCTTGTCTGTTAGGATTTTCTTGCTTGTGCCAGAGGGAATTGTTGGATCAAAGGAAAAGATAATGTGAAAGTAGTAAGTTCAATGATAGCACCTATGGAATCTGTCAACAGCTCCATGTCATCACCTGGGATTACCTGAGTTTATGTTAATGTCTGTTCTCTATATATTGCATATTGGTAGCTACCATCTTGTAAAATATTGTTTATATGGGAAGAAAAATGCCATGTATTGTTTGCTTTTTTACAGTTCCACATTGTTAAATTTGAATGCTGATTGACTGTTTGTGTTGGAAGTAGCAAGGAAATAGTGCTTTAATCTTTTTTGGTATAATGCACAGTTGATTTATCTATCCAAGTAATACCTGTATGAAATAGCAGTGTGCTACTGTTGGCTGAAATAATGTCTGTGAGTATCCAGTTTAGAATTATTCCAATGAAGAAAGGGAATAATATTGATAAAATATTTATTCTGATAAATCTGTTATGGAATAAATAAAAATTATGCTAGCATCTGGTAGCAGATAATACTTTTTTAAAAGACTTAAGTTCTTGGCATGATAGCATTTTAAAAGTAGAAGCGATGATGGCAATGTACTGCTGCCTTATCAGAAAATGCAGCTGTGCAGAATATTCCTCAGCCTAGCAAGTAATCTATTACCTGTCACAATCTCTGCAGCTACTGATCTTCTCCTATTAATTTATTAATTTATCTAATTTGGATATGAGGATGAGCAGAAGCACTTATTCCTTTTGTCATTACAGTGTTTCAATTAAAATAATATCTGAGTACATAAGAATGTGTGTTACTAATGAAATAATCCAAAACTGAGTATTATTCATTATTAAAACAAAAAGTATCAGCACACCTGCTGGTGTAAATTTTAAACATATTGTAAGGTGAATGTCACTATAAGGAAAGTGACTAGCATGCAGAAACATAGAGCAAGAAAATATTATGTTTTTCTCCAAATGAACTGAAAATTTAAAGGTCTATACCTATATCGCCTTGGTCTGCACTAAATATTTAAAATAAAACTAGTTTCATTAACCCAAGGAGGGGAAATGTGGAAGCAAAATGCTTCATGATGGAATTTAATTGAGCCTTGTGCAACAAGCACTGCAAGTAGTAAATCTCACAACTGAGGTACAGGAAACTAATCAAAATTAAGCATTTTAGGCATATAAATATAATATGAGGATGCCAGAGGAAAAAAACAACCCATATTAATAACTGAATGAAATTTATGTGAATTGTTATTGTGGTCTCATTCATTTTTGATGGACAGTATTTCTTTTAAAGGACTAGAAGAGTTTTGATCAAACATTTCCAGCAATGAATTTTCATCTTTGTGATTTCCCTCAGGATGGATCTATTGGAGTAGATTCCTGAGACATGCAAGTTGTGTTCCTCAGGAAAAAAAGAAATGGTTTTGTTTTGATTTATTTTTTGGGGGGCTTGTTGTTGTTGTATGATTTTTCTTTTTCTTTTTCTTTTTCTTTTTTTTTTTTCCTTTTTTCTTTTTCTTTTTTTTTTCTTTTTTCTTTTTTGTCTTTTTTTTTTTTTCTTTTTTGTTGGGTTGTTGTCTTTCTTTTTGTTTTATTTTGTTTTCTTTTTTAATGGAGAGGATAGAACAGTTCTTACTTCCCCTTTCCATCCAAGAAAAAATAATTCTTGGCTCATCTTTGACCTTTTGACCTTTGGAAGAGCAAGCTGATCTGTTTGAGTAGCCATGCAATCAGGTGATTTTTACTTAAGTCTCCGTGTTAAATTGAGGCAAATAAATGGTAGGTATTTGTCAATCTAATGTTTTGGTGACATAAATTTATATGTAGTCAAATTTTGTCTTGCATTACATTCTTTCTGGTCTCTAAATATGTCAGAAGTCCTATCCACTTAGTTTCACCTGGTTTTGGCTTCTACATTTGTTTCCCTTTTCGGATTACGTTGTCTCGAAAATTTGGACTTTGTTCTTTTGAAAAGGAAATACTATGGGAGAAACCACCAGTTTTGTGTTCTTAATTTTCATTTAATGTTTTGTACTTTTTTGGCTGTATATTTTGTTTTGTATTTGTGAAACTTCTCTTTAGAACTATAGTAGTGGGCTACCTTACAACAATTTTCTTTTACTAAATCACTCATCAAATTATAATAGTCAGTCATAATATTACAAACCTGTATTTTTTAATTGTTTGTGCTACTGATACTGCTTTTTCTCATTATCTTTAACATCATAAACAGGTTTGCATGAAGAAGTGTTGAGTTACTTGCTCTTTTCTTTTCCCATCTTTGCTGGTCAGCTGAGCATGGTATTACTTTTCCTTGTTTTTGCTTTAAGTTCCATTTTCTTGATTTTCATGGTTGAGATCCTGTATTACAGCTTATCAATATTGTTTGAGAACAGGATCATTTTGTGTGAACAATGGATAGAATTAATTTGATTTTTATTTTTATGGAATTTCTTGGTTAGCATTTGACTGAATGTCATCAGATGTTTGTAGGCATATTTGAAAGTGATGCTTGGGTTTGGTGTGTTGTTGGGTTTTTTGGGTTTTTTTTTTGTTTACTTGGGATTTTTCCTACTAATGAAGCAGACAGACTATTTCTTGTATAGTTTTAAATTGATTGCCGTGAGCTATCACTTGTATGAGATGTATTTTTTGCAGCTTGTACATCAGAGGATTTCCCTGAGTTGTTTTCTCATGTAAATACTAAAGAAACAGAATTTTACAAAAAATTAATTTTAAAAATTTGTTTTGGGTTGAAACAATAGTTTTAGTTTTTTTTGCCTTGATGAAAACACTAATGTTTCTGTATTGTTCAACAAGTTTAAGAAGAGATGAGGCTGTATTTTCATTTTCCAGTACTCTCACTGGAATTTAGTATTTTCCTTTTCCTTGAATTTATATCTTTCTTTAGTTATTATGGAGATAAAGTTGTCTTTTTTTACTGACTGTGAAGCATATCCAGAATGATTTGTGAACTAAGCAGCTAAAAGATATGCAAAAGCAAAATGGTCTATCATGCAAAGGCTTGTCACTTTGGAATTATTACTATTAGAGAACTAAACACAGAGGTTACTCAGATGAAAGTTTTCTTCTTGAAGGCCCAAGAATGACTGCAGTATGATTGATGCTGTAAAAACTGCTATATTGAGAATGGAGAGCTGCAACATTCATTTTAAAATAGCTTTATATCTTTCATGCATTTAAACAGATAAACCCTATTACCCTGATTTCTGAAAGTAATTCCAATAATACAAGTGAACCTTAACTGTCTGTAAATGTATTTTAAGCCAAAGAGCAAAGAGCTTCAAAAAAAGTGTGTAATTAAGCATCTGTGCTAAAGAGTGTGAAATTTCATATCAAAGCCTGTCTGCAGTTGTCTTGACAGGGAAGGCGGGAGGAGTGGATTAGTCTGAAAAGTTGTAATAGAAAACGAGCCTGACATGCTGTGGCATTTTGGGGATTTACATACATTTCATATTATTAGGTAAGAGAAGTCATTTAACATCTGAAATTAAGACACTAAATGTTTACTATGAGAAACAGGTAGAGTTTAGATGAAGGAAATCCAAGGCTTGAGAAGTCTTGAACTTGCAAAGACTCATGCAAAAGATTAGTTTTAGTTAGTATGGTGTCTTATCTCACATGCTTGCTGGAAAACAGCACCTATCAGCTTTTTCAGATGGCTGAACAATTTGTGGTTTACTTTAACCACTTAGATCCACTCATTAAAATTTTACCATTCTGTGTATGTAGAGCTTGCTGTTTCACCACTGCAAGAAATATTTAGAGAAACAAAGAAATAGTTATTACAGATAAATATTAGTTTGTGGCAATTCTTTATGTAGGAATATTGCAGCCATTGTACATCTGAGGGGATGAATGGCAAAATAATAATAATGAAAAGTGAAGATCAAATATACTAAGTACGTAGGTTTTAGACATCTAAATACATGGGCCGTAGAAAATTTGAGTTCTTTTGTCAATTTTGGAGTTATTACGGCTTTGTTATATTTGTTGTCTTAATGGAAAAGTGTTTGCCTTAATTACCTCCCATTGCAAATACTTAATTAGAGGTTATGTTTGACAGTTGCTGAGTAGGTTGCTCCAATTTTCCAAGTCTTTTCCGATCAAAGAAACTATTAACAGATTGTAATTAAATACAGGTCTGAAAGATTAAAGTCTTTAAACTCCAAATATAGTGTATTATCAGGATTAAAACAAATATAAAACTGGATATTCTCATTCTTATATTCATCATGCTACTTATAGGCATTGCAATACTTCACTATGAATTATTATATTCTCAACAATAGCATATGGGAAGATCCAAGTACAAGTAAGTAAAACACTGATTACATTATAATTCTTACAAAAATTGTTTTGCTTGTTATGGAACCACGTTTATAATTGCTCTTTCCAAAATAGAAATGATATTTTAGTCTTATTTTTAAAGTCTTTTTATAACGTGTATTCTTTTTCTGGCTGAATGAAATGCTTTCCTCATTCAGACAGATTACCCAAACGATGTAACAGGAAACAAAAACTTCATGCCCATTTTATAACTGATTTATAATAGGTATGTTAGTGCAAAAAGCTAATCAGGGAGTCCCATAGCCTCTGAGTCTCTCTATTGCAGCGAAATCTGACTTTTCTTTCATTGCTGTATTTTTTCCTGACTAAATACACTTACAAACTGATTTTTCAGAAGGTTTTGTCTATCTTTTAGATACCAGACTATGAATTACAACTGATATCAGCAAGTAATGAAGTTATGGCAGCACGAGGAGTAAAATACTGCTTAAGTGAACTTAAGTACTAGTTATGTCATTGTTGTTATTTATTGTTATGTCATTGTTTAAATTGTCCATAACTAGCATTTGGATACCAAGGGAGTTCTTGGTCAGCTGTTTGTAAGGCTAAACTCTTTCAAGCAGTATGAAAGATGCTGTGTGCACATCCCTTTAAAAATATCTAGCCATCTGTTAGCCAAAGTGTGTGCATGGTGTAAAGCAATCCCACACTAAGGTTCCCTTGTCTGAAGAGGATGTAAGTGTGTATTATGTACATTTGTGCAGTGGGTGAAAATCATTGAAGTATGTAAGAATTCTGCAATGGAAAGAAAATACAGGTTTGTTAAAACTTGTCAAAAGAACAATAAAAGAGATTATTTATTTTAGCATGTTTCTTTTCAGCTACCATCTGCCTCTTCTCAGTGCTTTTCCAAAAATTGAGAGTTTTAGACAGTTTTGTTACCTTGTGGGGAGAATCCAAGATGTATGATACAGATATCCTTCAAAGTCTTTATATTTTAAAATATTTTAAAATATGTTCTAAGGTCAGACTGCATATCAAACCAGTGTGTTCCTTCCACTGTATTAGCTGATTTCTTTGGAGAAAAGTGTACAAAAAGAAAGAGAAAAGAAGCCTGTCTTGTGGATGGTAGTAGCTATTCAAAAAAGGAGTACCACCTCTCAGCATTACATGCTAGGTTGACATCTATATACATATATAGATTGACCAACAATATGGTATTTAATTTTTACATATATGAATTTATGCAAAATGTAATGTGTGAATTTTGAAATATGTAGAAAAAAATTAGTGTTATCCAGAAGACATTTATTTTCTGACCAGCGGCATAACATAATGAACAAGAACTACAATAGTTAGAAAATAAATGCTAATGATAATCTGATGACAATAAAATTATCATCCTATCTCATTGGCTACTTACATTTGTTGGGTGGTTGTTCAGCTATTTTCCATGGTTAGAGTTCTCCTGTACCGTTTTTCACTTTTGTGACTTATTGTTAATATTGCTGCAGGGTAAAATGATCTTAAGGAAAAATTTGGAAGTTGAGACAAAGGGCACTTCCTTTACATGATGCAGGAGGGGTTTAAACTAAGGTTTACTAAAGTAAACTAAAGAAGGGAGGAGAACTTCAATCTACCCCAATCCTAGCATTTTGGTGCAAGTGCCAACAAGAGACGGCCAAAATCTAGAGAATTTTCAGAATCCAGCAGGTTTAGTTAAGGAAGAAGTTCTTCATTATGGGACAGATTGTACAGAGAAGCTGAGAATGCATTTTCCTTGGAAGTTTGCAAGGGCAGGGTGAATGGGGGTCTGAAGAATCTGGTCTAATGAGGGGTGCCCATGGCAGGGGCGTTGGAAATAGATGGACTTTAAGGTCCCTTACAACCCAAACCATTATATGAATGTCTTACGACAAAGACGGACAGAAAATACAGAATAGAAGACAGAAAATGTACCGAAACATGTACTGTTGGTAGCTGCAGTAGGTTCAGGATGGAAGGGTTACAGATCTTTGGTCAAGGAGAGGATGTGTGCAAAGACTACATCGCAAATAGGAAAAAATTGGAAGTTAATATAATGGGAAAGAAAAAGATAATGCTGCAGCTCAGAGAGCAGCTTATTTATAGCAGTTTATTGACAGGATGAGAATATTATTTTTAGCAGCATCTTTCAAACGTTCTTTAGGAGAATTACATCAGTATAAGTGTCCAAAACACAGTACAATGACCAAAGGATTTTTCATCTAAAAGAAAGGGATTTTTTTTTAAACTCAAGACTTGGAATCATTTTTTTTTCATTGTTCAAAATGTTTTGATATATTTGTGCATCACAAGGAATGTAAATTGGTAAAGTTATGATTATTTGCATAGAAATATTTCAAAGTTATCTCTATAAAGAAATAAAAGGCTATTTAATTGGTCTTCTCTATTTCTTATATTAGAATGTTGACTGGGAAAACCCAATAATTCTTATACAGAAAAGAATCTAATGAATTTCACTGTAAGAATAAAAATGACCCTTTTTTCTTTTTGAAATGTCTGCTGGCAGTACAGCTATTTGACGATCTTTGCTACATTCTTTCCACTCCTACTGTCAAGCAAGCAGCAGATCTGTTGGATGGAGTTTCCAAACTGCTTATGGGCAGTGATCCACCTGCAGCACAGTGAAATAACCCACAGGAGAGATCTGAAAGCCATTGAATGAATATGTTAAATTACCCACCAATCTTTGTCCATTTAGGACCAGGAAATACATTAGCCATGTGCATTTACAGAAAAATCTCAACTAGTGGAATAAAATTTCTGATCAGAATGAAAAAGCTATCCAATAAATGTCTGCTCCTAAATACCTCTATACTAAAAAAGAATACTGTAATGTCTGTGTCCTTCCTGAGCTAAAGAAGGTAAAGATAGATGTCTTAGTAATTCTGCAAATTCTGGATTTACTTGTATTATCATCAGTATTTTTTGATGAAAGTCTAAGAACCCAGCAAAATTTAGAAAATATTCATTGACAAAAGCTGTTTTTTAGAAGACACTTAACTGTTATTCTTATGGAGTTTGTTGCTTTAGCAATTCTCCTGTGATGAGCAGCATGGGATCTGTTATCCTGAGATTAGGTGCAGGTCTGAGAAATCTGATTTAAAGGAACATGCCTCTACTCATGGCCGGGGATTGAAATTTAAGGTGGTCTTTAAGGTCCCTTCCAACCCAAACCACTTTTTATAATCATGTTAATATACAATATAACACACAATATGTATCCTATTTTAAAAATATCCTATTTTAAATTATGTCTCATAAGGGAACAACAGTGGAAATTACTTGCACAGAACATGAGAGGGAACAGAGACACTTCAGGGTGTATAAGACCCTGCAGATGTCTGCACTTCAGATGTTATCATCTGTAATTCCAAGAACAGAAATACTGATGTGTAAACTCTACACTGATATGCATTTAACCAAGCCCAGGAATTTAAATGGGTTTTCTTCAGCTTCCTTTACCATCCAACTACCTTCTTCAGGGCAAAAGTGATTCTTTTGGAAGCCAGAATTTCACAGCAATTACAGTCCTTTAGAGACGCTGGAGAATTTGTCCATTCTTGAGACTAATCTAAAGGAGACACATAACAAGGATTTCTAGTATTTTAATGACTTATAGCACCTTAGTGAGTAATTCCTGCTCTGTAGAAGATGGTAGCAATATGCAGGATATATAAAACCTAACCTGGGAAGTTCAACAAGAAACTAGATGGAAAAAGAATTCCATGTATCAAACAAAATACAAAGTTAATGATTCTGTCCAAAACTTGGGAATTACTTTTTCCTTCCGACAGTCTGCTCAATATGTTGTACATATTTGTCAAATGTTCCACAGGGTGTTTGGAAAGGAAATTATCTACAATGTGTTAAGATGTGAAGAATAAAAATGGTAAATATTTCAATTTATCTTTCTGTGAGAAAGTACATGTGGAAACACAATTTAAGCTAAAAAAATATCACCCCGATATTATTTTTTACTATACCATTTTAAGAAATGTAACTGTATCTGTTGCATTTATTATAATTATTGAGAGGGGGGAAGATGACAAAAAAAACCCCAAAACAACAAGTCAAGAACATTGCAGTTTTTGTTTTGAAAGGACATTGACTTTTAAAACAAAGAAATACACTGGTGTAGGAGGGAGAAAAAACCAATCAAGATCAATGTTTTTGATTCTATATATCTCAGGTGAAAAGTGTATGTTTTATAATCATCTTTTTTTAGCACATATTACTCCCAGCTATCCTGGTGTTTAATGTCCTGCTGAAGATGTTCAGACAAATTGTACCTGTAGGGGAAGTAATATTTTTTGGCAATATTTAACACGAATGCATTTTAATTCTGAGGAAATAGTGGCATTTTCTCCTCCTATTCAGACTTATTTGCCTACATGTTTATTGTTTTAGCTAGACGCACCTTGTTTAGTATTTATATTAAGCTTCAATTTAATGTTTATATTAAGTGTGTCTGGTAACAGATGAAAAAAACAGTAGGAAATTTGTTCTCTCTAGATACGTCTACAAAACTGTGCATGTAATTTCTATTCAGTGAGAAAGGATAAAAGCATCAGTATCCTAATCTTTTTGTAAATATAGAGGGTTAACTGATTTTGGTGTGGTCAATTATGTAGCTGACAAAATACCTCTTTTGTATTTTTGTGTATTACAGGGAGTATCGTGTACCTTGGGATGATGGTGGGGGCATTCTTCTGGGGAGGCTTGGCCGACAAGGTGGGAAGGAGACAATCACTACTGATATGTATGTCTGTCAATGGATTCTTTGCCTTCCTTTCATCCTTTGTCCAGGGCTATGGCTTCTTCCTCTTCTGTCGCTTGTTTTCTGGATTTGGGTAAGCTCCTCTGGTTTTGTTAATTTTCACAATCCTGTGTGTCAATAAAACTTTTCTGTTTGCATGAGCACATTATTTTGTGTAGAAATACAGTCTGTGTCACTGATGAGACAACTAAGCAAGGTAGCTACTACACTCCTAAATAGCAACCTGAAGGGAAAGAATAATTTTGGGGGAAAGACACAGACTGAAAACTGTGAGAATGAGTTTGTTCTTATATTGCAAAGGCTTTGTTTTGTGGAGTTGATCAACTTGCTTAACTCTTTTAAGCCTCAGCTTCTGTATGTACAGCATCTTGTTCAGTCAGCAAAGTAACACTCTCAATACAGGTGTACACTAAGATTTTGGTAATATTTTTAAAGTTTCTAATGTCTTTATATGCACAATATTGTGCACATGGCATCATGATAAATTTACAATGGCATCCTAAACTGTGTCAAATGTTTCTCTGAAATATTGGAGTTTATGAACCTGTGTTTTCTTTCCTTTTCATTTAAATAACTTCTCAGTGATTAAATTTATAAATTTAGACTTTTATGAGCAGAGAAGGAGTTAGGTAAGTAAGCTACTATGAGAAAACCTCTACATTTACTGCGCACTTGAATAAACAAGAGCTTTGTTCTGCCGATGGCTTGGTTTAGCACTTCTGGTCATTGTTTGATTCAGATTAAGACTCCTAATTACAGTTCCAGTTCATACCACTATTGGTCTTTGGTATGCTGAATAGACAAGATCAGATGAGAGCACAGCAGCTGTGCTGTAAAGCCACACACATGAACTCCATTTCATTAATGGTTTGTTGCCTCTATATTATGGAGCTATGGTTCAGCAATACAGTTATATGATATTTGTGCTTTGAGAAATCCTTTGAACTGGTCTGAAGTAGGCTAGGGCTCAGCATGAATACCAAAAAGAAATTACCGAGGCACTTGGTAGTTTTAATCTGATTTAGGAAGAGGAATGGAAAGACAAGAGGAGATAAAAAAATGTGAGGAGTCGTCTAGCTAGAAGAATCTCTTAGTTTGTCACCAGATTGTCAGATATAGCTTTATAAGACAAGAAGGAAAAATGGCAACATTCTACTTCCTGAAAACCCCGAATCCTATAGAAAAACAAAATTTTAAAAATCCCTTATCATAAATTACCATCATTTCTAGATGCTATGTTTTTTCACTCCATGCACAAACACTACAGATCATGTAGCATGACACTTTCACTCTTCTGTGATCCTGCAAAGTTGAGAAGCTTGTTGTATTACTGCTTGGCCTGGTCAATTTCCTGGGGCAGGTCTGGACCCTTATGCTACAAAGGTTTGTTTTGTTGCAGACCCAAAATGGCTTTAATTGAAATTGTCCCTTTTGGGATATACTGCAAAATTTGCAGTTATTATACTTCATGAGAAACTTGCCTACACCATTTCCTCCTCACCTGTCTAGGAGCTTTTACAGTAAGAGTCAGAGCCTGTAGCTTTCCTTGTGATACATGTTTGTCCTTGATTGGGAACCACATTCTCTTGTGTACCCAGCATATGATTAAAGGTCCTTGAAGGAGCAGGCCTTTCAAATCTTTATCATACACTTTCCCCATTCTGTTCAAAGTCCTCCTACCTCATCTTTGAGAGCTACATGAATAGATCATAGATAATTTGTCGCCATGTACTGTATTTTAAATGGAGTCTCCAAAACAAAACAAACCCCAAACCAATCAAACAACAACAACAACAAAAGACAGCATGAACTATAGAGTTGTTCCTCATAGCAATTACTGCAGAGAGAGATTCATGGCTGGCTCATATTTGCTGTTTTCTTCGAAGATTGGATTTTTTCCCTGAATAATCCCTTTCAGATTATATCAGGGTAGGCATGTGAAAGCCATGAGGTTTCTAGAAATCTGTTTGTTAGACCCTCAAGATGAGGAAAATCCCATCTTGATAGGTGTTTCCCCTCTTCCAGTCAATGGGCACCTAACGAAACTGCCACAGTTTCTCAGATATGGAGGATAGTGGCTTAGAAACTTTGTCTTTCAATTTCATCAGGACCCACCAATGTATATTATCAGGTCCCATCAGCCTGTGCATCTTCAGGCTGCTTAGATGTTCTCGAACCTGATCTTCTCCTGCAGTGGAATGTTGTCATTCTTCAAGTTCCCCTGCCTTGCCTCCTGCAGCCGATGTGAGTGGAGCTCTTCGTGATGAAGACTGAGGGGAAAAAAAGTTAAGTGCCTCAGCCTTGTCCATATGCAGGTAACCAGATCTCTGGTTTCCTTTGGGAAAAGGCACATGTTTTCCCTAGGCTTCTTGATTACATTCCACTGTACTTCTGTTTTTGTTCCAGTAATTTTGTGTGATTCAAATAGCCCAACTATGGAACTTGAATGATTTTAAGGAAAGAACTCAATTATATGTTTTAAAGGCAAAATAGTATTGTTACTCAGACTGGAGAGGAGTGGGAGTTTTCTGAAGGGGCAGAGAGTTATCGGGATAATTTCTTTTAATTAAAGATCACTGAAATTGAATCCAGAAGCCTGATGAAGGTCTCTAGGAGGGCTTTAGACATGGTTTCCTACAAAGTGAAAAGACATAGAAGAGAAACTGTGCGTGGTATTCATCATTAGCCATTGTGGGAAGCTACAAATATTTATCATCAAAAAGCACCTTGTTGTATCTGTTTGAAAATGTCAAAAGAATGTTTCTCTGATGCAGAGCATGACTCACAACATAGCTGCTAACTTAAATGAAGCTGGAGTTCTGTTCAACACTACCACTGTGAAATATTATTCTCAGCTATATAGTTTTGTCCAATTTCTAGAAAACACTAATCTAAGCTATTAGTTTAATATTTTTGATACTTACAAATTTAGATGCAATTTTTTTAAAGTACAACAACTACATTTATAATAAAGTGATTAAAACTGCAATACACATTTGTCTTATCCCACTAAATTTCATTTTGGTTGCTTCAAGATATGCAGAGATTGTACAGTTTGGGGGAAAAAATCATGCTTATCCAGCCCAAATATTACTTCTAAAAGAAGTCAAAGTTTTCATACATTGAAAACTAGCTGAAATAAATATTCTGAGGTGAACTACAATTTAAAATTTTTCAGACAACTTGATATGTTTGCTCCTGGTGGAAAGTTATTCTTTCTTCTGAGTAAAATAAAAGGTGCTAAATAAATGTGGCCTATTTTAAAAGCACACAGTATTTCCAGAATGCAAAATTTCTTCAATTTGCCAGAATTGCCAGTTTGGCCAAATTTCTTCTCCAGACCCACAGAAATATTAGGAAATACAGGTTAGATATTGTTAACTGATGTAACTAAAAGCTATTAAGAAGCTTTTCTCCTGCCTGTTATCCCTTGGGAAAAAAAGTCTTTCTCAATATGTATTCCTTTTCCAGACTGCTTTGGACTATGCTTCATTACTTCTGAGACTTACCTTCAGACTTTCTTCATCCTTTAGACAATCTCTAAACCTTCCTGCAGTACTCCTTCTATATTATTGGAATCTATCACAGAGTGCTGGTGTCACTATGGTAGAACAAAACTTGTAATTCAGGTATTTTCTCAAATTCTTCACTTTTTCATGGGGAATCAAAAATTAGCAAAAATCCAAAACTATGAGTGTAGTTTCTTGTAACTTGCAGTTCTGAGAGGTTCTCTGAGTAAGTCCACACACCCTGACTTTTACCAGCAGTTTTGTATACTACATCGAGTGGCAAAAAACACTTAAGGGTTGCATATCCACCCCTTAGAGACTATGACATGAAGGGTGTACAAGCAGTCTATATACATAACAACTGCAAAAATGTTCCAACAGAGATGAAGACTGAAATGTTCCAACAGGATAAGATTGTTGACCTACCCTAGCAGTTCCTTCAGGAACTAGTACTCCTCTAGGAGGAACTAGACCAACCTCCAGCTTTTATAATTCTATATCATCACTATTTAGTATCATGTTGTATTTATCTTTTACTTCCTCATATCCACTTGTTCCACTGCTTTGTCGTGAAGAACCTTGTATTCTTTAACTCTCAAAATGTTGTAATCTTCCGCCTCTGATTCCTCTTCAGCATCCAGCTGTGTCCTATGCAGGGCTATCAGTGTTTTTACACTGTGAGCTAATGAATAGCTCTGCAGGTGACTGGCTTCAAAGCTGATAGGCTATGCCAAAAGGGATATACACTTCTCAGCGAAGCCAAGTGAGCATTTGGCAAGGTCTGAGCTTCACAAATTGCTTTGCTTCAGTCCTTGCAGCTTCAGATGTGGGTAAAGGTTGATGAGAGGTTCTCAGAGAGAAAGGAGTCTTCTCTAAACCTTCTCTTCCCTTCTGTAAGAGAAGACACCATTCTTATGAGGAAAGGAAGATTATATACAAGGAAGGAAAGGGGGGAGAAGACCAGACAAGGGTAAATAAAGAGAGATTATGCAACAGAAAAAAATCAAAAGAAAAATTATAGAATCCATAGAATTATTTAGGTTGGAAAGGATCTTTAAAATCATTGAGGTCAACCATCAAACTAATACTGCCAAGTCCACCACTAAGCCTTATTCCTAAGCATCTCGTCTATAGATACTTTAAAACGCTCCAGGGATGGACATTCCACACTTCCCTGAGCAGTCTGTTAGAATGTTTTGCAAACCTTTCCATGAAGAATTTTTTCCATGGAGAAATTTTTCCTACTCTGCCATTCCTATGGTACAGCTGAGGTATTTCCTCTCACTCTATTTTTTGTCTCTTGGAAAAGGGAGACCAGCCTTTCTACACCTCTTTTCAGGCAGATGTAGGAGGGATAAAGGGTTTTTTCTGACTTTCTCTAGCTGAAAGTGCCCCAGTTCCCTCAGCCACTCCTCTTAGGACTTTGCTCCAAATGTTTTGCCATTCTTGTTGTCCTCTCTGAACATGTTCCAGCATCAAAATGACCTTCCTGTGGTAGGTCATTAAACAGAGGATTGGAGGTGTTGTTGTACCAGTGCCCAGTACAAGGGGACAATCCCTGCCCTGCTCCTGCTGGCCACACCATTGCTGATCCTGGCCAGGATGCCATTGCCCTTCTTGGCCACCTGGGCACAGCCCGGCTCATGTTCAGCTGCTGCCACCAGCACCCCCAGGTCCTTTGCAGCCACTCTGCCCCAGCCTGTGGCACTGCCTGGGGTTGGTGTGACCCAAGGGCAGGACCCAGCACTGGGCCTTGTTGAACCGCACACCATTGGCCTCAGCCATGATCCAGCCTGCCCAGATCCCTCTGCAGAGCCTCCCTGCCCTCCAGCAGGTCAGCACTCCCACCCAGCTTGGTGTCACCTGTGAACTGACTGAGGGTGCACTCAATCCCTTGTCCAGGTCATCAAGGAAGTCATTAAACAGGACTGGCACCAGTATAGAGCCCTGGGGAGCAGCACTGGTGACAGCCACCAGGTGGGTGTAACTCCACTCACTGCTGCTTTCTGGGCCCAGCCAGCCTGACAGTCCTTTACCCAGGGAACAGGGCAACTGTCCAAGTCACAGGCTGCCAGTTTCTCCAGGGCAGTGCTTTGGAAAATGGTGTCAAAGGCTTTACTAAAGTCCAGTTGGGCAACATACACATTCTTTCCCTCCTCCACAGTGTATGGTTTGTGAAAAGCAGGTCCTACTTGATCTCCTATTATAGAATTGCCCATCCAAAGTGGGCAATCCTAAAATAGACAGAGATCAAGTAGTACCTGCTTTTCACAAACCATACCCATGATGGCTGGGCCTGATCCCCTGGTTCTCCTGTATGTGCCATGTGATGGTGCAGGGTCATCTGCTCCATGACCTTCATGGACACTGCAGTCAGGCTTGTAGTTTCCCAGATCCTCCTTCCGACCCTCCTTGTAGATGTGCATCGTATATCCCAACCTCCAGTCAACTGACACCTCCCCAGTTAGACAGGACTGCTGGTAAATGATGGAAAGTGGCTCAGTGAGCACTTCCACCAGCACCCCTAGGGCCCCTGCGTGGATCCTATCCAGGCCCAAACGTTTGAGCATGCCTAAGTGACGTAGTGGATCTCTGAACATTTTCCTTTGGATTATGTGGGCTTCATTCTGCTTCTGCTCTCTGTCACAGATCAGGAGGCTGGGTACCCTGGGAACAGCTGGTCTGACTATTAAAAATTGAAACAAAGAAGACCCCAGTCTTTTCTTCATGCTTTGTCACTGTGTTTCCCCCTTCACGTGAAAAAGGCTGGGTACTCTCCTTAGCCCGCCTTTGTTGTTAATATATTTATTGAAACCTTTTTTTGTCTTTACGGCAGTAGATAGGTTAGGAATCAGTTAGGCTTTGGCTCTTCTGATTTTCTCCCTGCATGATCTCATGACATCCCTGTACTCTTCCTGAGCAGCCTGCCTACTCTTTCTTAGATCATAAACTCTCTTGTTTTTTTCTGGAGTTCAGCTCTCTCTTCAGTCAGGCTGGTCTTCTTCCCTGCTAGTCGAACTTTCAGCATATGGTGACAGCCTGGTCCTGCACTTTAGGATTTCGTTCCTGAAGAATGTTCAGTGTTCCTGGGCTCATTTGGCAACCACAACTGCCTCCCAAGGGATTTTCTAAACAGGCCTAAGTCTGCCCTCCACAAGTTCAAGGTACATGTTCTCCTTGCCAACCTTCCTTACTTCTCTGACAATGAAAGGCTCTGTCATTTTGTCATCACAGTGGCCCAGAGAGCCTCCAACCATCATAACCCATCACCCACCAGTCCTTCTCTGCTCACAAACAGTAGGGTTCCAGTAGGGTGCCCTACCTTGTTGACATGCTGACCAGCTCTGTCAGGGCATTATCTTCCAGGAACCTCCTGGACTGGTTCCTCTCCACTCTGTTGCTTTTCCAGCTGGCATCTGGTAGGTTGAAATCCCCCACAAGAACAATGGAGGGATTGTGCCAGTGATTGTGAGAGTTCTCCCAGTTGCTTCTAGACTATTTCACCTGCCTTTTCTTCCTGTTTTGGTGGTCTATAGCAGACACTGACCATGGTATTTGTCTTTCAAGTAAAAACTTGAAGAGTGAAGAAGAAAAAGCAAATCTACAAAAGAAAGAATTAATTAGCATGTGAAAGCAATTTATTGACATATCTGACACATTTTTTGCTTTTATATGCTTGAATGTAAATTAAACTTGATTTTTAAAATAGTGTTGGGTAAATAGGGGGAATGAATTATTTATTTGTCAATTCATTTTTCATCAGAACTGACTGTTGTAGAGTTCAGTAAATTATCATGTGAATCATTTTTACAAGGACTCTCTTGCTATTAATAGCACACAGGCCACTTATGTACCTGCAAGAAAACTTCCTTATTCATAGTCCAAAGAAACACTTGTATTTAAAAATGGGTACAGTGATCAACAAAGCTTAGTCTTTAGTGTGATGCAGTTTTCTAGGTCTTTATCCAGCAATTCTTAAGGAAAAGGTCAATCTGTTTGCTCATCATTAAATACTTTGCCAGCCTAATGGCAGTTCTGAAAGGAAAAAAACGGTGATATTTTTCAGTGAGACTTGTGGTACTGGGGTGGAAAGCTGTTAAGAAGACTGTTATGTGCAATTGGATGGAAGGACAAGGAGTGATGGGCTGTTTCCAATTCTTTGAATCTGTGTTTTGAGCTCTATCACTTTTTAACAAATAGAAAATAACAAGGTGACAACTTGCAAATGCCATCTCAGACAGGCACTATCTATTTTTAGTCTGGATGTTGTTCAAGTTTGAAAGAGAAGACAAGGTATTTCAGAAGAACACCAACCTACCTTGTATATTTAGTATTCTGTGAGGGCTTTTTGTCCTAATTATCTCTATTCCTTTAATGCTTTTGCATTTCAAGCCCTTTCGGCTAGTGAATCTGCAAATAAACAATAGCTTCTATCTGAAGCCAGAGGTTTCTTAATGCCTCACAGATGTGTTTTCATCCCAGCTGTCACACTGTGCAATTGCCAAAATCTGTTGTGACAAATCACAGCTCTGAAGGTAGATTAGCAGACATTAGCAGACAACAGAAGCAGACATTAGCAGACATACAAACAAAGGTTTGTAACAAAGAAAATGCAAATATATCTTAGCTTATTGTTTGTTTCACTGAATCCCACTCTCCTAAGGTGCACCCCTTAAATCTCCTTTTGGTTTCACCTTTCCCATAATTGCACAGAACAAACCTGAACTGAGAGTGTACAGAAATATGCATTTTCTCTTGCTCTGCCTACCTACTTCTGATGGGGTTTATTACATAAGATGAAGAATAACTGAAAAAGATCATTATTTATTATTCTTTTGATTGACATTTATGGTATTCTCCCACATATAAACAATACGTGCAGTAGCAAAAGGTTCCTGCTATTTTATTAGTGCTGTTCTTTCATTTATTCCTACATATTTACCAAGAAAAAAATCAAGGCTGAAGGCATGTGTCCTTTTATTTCATATGAAAAGTCTGATTTTTATTGAGTGAGATAACTTATTTCATGATTTTGGGCCAAGCTCAATGAAGTTTTACCTCCTGTTGGTATTAGATTTTGCCTCATTACAGAATGTGTTATTCAGGAGACAGATATCACTCATGATCATCATCCCAGAGGCTTAGATCTGTGGGTTTTTTAATCCTCTAAAAAATGTTCAGACTCCACACAATTTATCTGTGAAGGAAGATAAGAAAAAAAGTACTTAGTTTTTGTACATACTAACAAGATACATACTATTCATGACCCAGAAGGAAGTAGTGCATGGACTTCTCTCTGTTATCTGTGGGTAACATGTTTACATCCACTGCTTTTGTTAGGATAACTGAAGAGATAACAGAAATGAATAAGAGATGAGATATTAAAGCTTCAGCTTGTTTGAATAATTTGTGTTTAGGAAAGTTAAACTCCTTCCCATTTTTAGAATGAATATTCTTCTCAAGTCAACCCACAATTTTCATGGGCTTTTCATCTGCACAGGGAGACATACCAAGAGAACAATGTAGTTTCACATGTCAAATTATTTTCTACAAGTGACGATGAGCCAAATAATTTACAAACACAGTAATAGTAAAGAGCCCACTGTATAATACCAATTCTTTGCCAGAAGCAGACTTAACACTGTATCCTGGGGAAAATAGCATTTGCATTTCCCTTAAAACAAAAGATGAAGTCTTCCTACTGAAAAATTAGGGGCAGTTCTGCTTTTAATTTTACTTGAAATTCGCTCCTCTACATGCTAACATGCATTTCACAAAATGTTGGCGGGCAACAACGAGACAGTTGCTTTCAAACTTACAATACAAAAATGTTGAGAATCAATTTTTTTTCCTGCCCTAAAAATATGTAAGGGCTCACCTGGATGCACTGAATTATTAAGGGTTTGTATGAGGACAACTGAAGATGGGATCTAGGCAAAGTTTTCTTTTTTAAAACTGTTACAATTGTGTTCTTCTTTACAGCTGTTGCATGATTTATTGGTGGATTTCTTTAAATATAAACTTTTGATAAGGTAATTCATAAATAGCAGTAGTGGCTGAAAGATCTGAAAAATCCTCGCAAGAAAGTGATGGAAAAAGTTGGAGATACTCTGATCTTCTCTTGCCCCAGTCTTTGAGAGGTAGTTTATGCTTCTGCTAGCAGTGTTCAGTATACCAGACACCATGTTAGTTCCATGATAGAAAATTACTGTAGTACCAAGCACGAGTTAAAACTTTTGCAAGTTGGGAAGAAATTTCTTTGCTCCTTAGAAGAGTTCTCAAGGTCCATTGAGTTTTTAAGACAATTTCTCATTGTTGTTTGGTGTGAGAATAATTGTAGCTGCTCCTTCTCTCCCTTCCTGCTGTCACTTGCTCTGCATTTAGGAGCAGGTTTTAGGGAATGGAGACATGGCTACTGCCACTTTGGGATTGTCCAGCATTAAGAGCAAAAGTACAGTCTTCTGCAGGAGGATGCTTCCTCTCCATCTGCCTTCTTGCTCCTCCAGTTTTGCAGTTGATTAGCCTTCCTAAGATTTTCATAATAAATTTTTAGTCCTTGTAGTAGCTTTATGATATAGGAAGAGCTTCATAGGTACCAACATCCTAAAATATTCTGCACTTATATGAGGCCAGAAGGACGAGTTTAAGCAGCTGAGAAGCAAATTTTCCATTCACAGGTTTAAGGTGCAGAAAAGCACATAACTCACTTTACTATACCCTTACCGTGAAACGAAGACCTACAGCTCTGCATAGCAGCAGTTTTCTGTATGATGAAGGTACATCCTGTATTTCTCCTTTAAAGTCTAGACTGGTTATTTTCACTGTTTAGTCAATACAAACACACTATCTAGACTAAAGAATTTCTTAGCCTGTTGATGTACTCACTGGAAGTGCTAAATAAACCAATCAGTTGGAACAGAAGAACTGTTAGTTTTCAATGCTGATTATTTTTTTCTTGCTTATTTGCATATCCTAAGTAAACATTTTTATATTCTGGCTCCAGAATTCCTTTTGCATGTATA
The DNA here is from genome assembly GCF_028551555.1 of Melozone crissalis. Taxonomy (NCBI): domain Eukaryota; kingdom Metazoa; phylum Chordata; class Aves; order Passeriformes; family Passerellidae; genus Melozone; species Melozone crissalis. Next base: position 49,853,602 of record NW_026535783.1, read on the forward strand.
AAGGGTCTATTTGCTAGCAAAGTTGCCCTATTGATTTGGACGGGGCTTCTTCTGTAGCTTTGGAGAACCTTTAGGATGTGGCATATATGTCAATGCACCTGGATCAGTTTTAATGGCTAAAACAGCATTTACTCTCATCATCCATGATATAGTTGATTCATGCTGACAGGTGGGAGATGCCTTTTTAGCTACTTTTGGTCAGGTTCTCTTTATTTTGTGACATTAAGACAAGGTAGATTTTCTCAACTTGAAACATCCACCCAATGGATTCCATGAGCAACCTATTAAATTAAGTCTCCTTGAAAGTAGACACCTATAACTCCTTATGAGCACTTTTCATCTTTGTCAGGAAAGAGGAAGATCTTGTTTCTGGTTCTACTGGTAAATTTTTGACCTTAGAAAAGAAACTCTAGTTAGAACCATGAGTACTCTATTTGGAATAATGTGGGAATGCATTTCAAAGCCATCTCTGCACCCTGGAGGGTTTACATCATGGCAGTAATCCTTTTAATATTTATTAAACTGGACAGCATGGAATCCATAAAAGCATGGAGACAGCAGGGTTTCCCCATCGCAGGAAAATGAGTTGTGGTTCTACTCTTGGCCGTACCCCCTCAATTTTTCCTCAGCCTAGGGAAAACTCCAAGGACATTGTTGCCTGTGACAGGGCAGTTTCCTAGTGAAGGCTTTCAGTATTTCCACCCATGAGAAGAAATGGGATATGCCTTGTTACATGTGTATGTAACAGGAATTCCTAGAGGTGTAAACCTTTGCATTACCAGAAGAGCCTTCAATAGCTAGCAGGTTCAACTATGCAAAAAAGATTCGTTGTAAAGCTAAATATTGACCAGCAGTATTTCAGAGAAGACAAGGTTTCAGGATGTCCTAATTGGATCCTACAGCACCTGAAGGGATCCTGTAAGAAAAATTGAGAGAGACTTTTTACAGTTGTGTGTGGTGATAGAACAATGTGGAATGGCTTCAAGCTCAAAGAGGGCAGGTTTAGGTTTGATGCTAAGAAGAAATTCTTTCCTGTGAAGATGGTGAGGCATTGGAACAGGTTATTGAGGAATGTCGTGCCATCCATGGCAATGTTCAAGGCCAGATTGGATGGAGCTGTGTCTAGTGAAGGTGTCCCAGGTGTCCCTGCCCATGTGAAGGGGTTGGAATCAGCTGATCTTTTGGGTTCTTTCCAACCTAAAGCATTCTATGACTCTGTGAAGACCTGTAGAAAAGAAAAGAGAAAACAGCAGTCCCCTATACAAGCTCAACCCAATACTTTGTAACAGTACATGAAGATATATTAAAATAAACTGTATGGCTGTGGCACTGAACTTTCTTAGTAGTGAAATACCATTTCTGTATTCATGTTTCCCTTGTTAATATCTATTTAAAACTGTTTTGAGGTTTGCTGTTTGCTTCCAGTTTGGCAGCTGCCAGATGATACATAAATATGCATTTATCTTTAAAATTCACTTACAAATTCAAACCATGCCATATGTTGTATGTAATCTGAAGGTATTTTCTTCATTGGAAAAAATAAAATACACAGGCACTTGTTGTGATGTAGAACATTAGGCAGCTTGCATACGTAGTGAGCAGGTAAAGATAGTAAAAGATGACTTGGAAACTGGTACCAAAAGTGATACATATTTTGAGTTACTTTAATTTTTGTAAAACCAAGCTGAATCTTCTCTTTTTTTTTTTTTTTTTTTTGTACAACTGACCTTCAGACAATATTTATTTTACCATAAGAAAAAAATGAATATTATATTAATGCGAATGCATTTCATAAAAAAATGAGTAAAAAGCCAGCATGGACTTAGCTATTCATGTAGTCCAAATGAGTAGAATATGTTTTGAATTGTGTATAAAAAGATCCTAATGACATTTCATTATTTCTTGGTTACCTAAATCATGGGAGGTAAGACTTAGAGAAATACCCATTACACTTTGGGAAAATTATTCATATTTTTCCATTAGAAGCAAGGTATTTTGGCACTTGTCAGTAGACTGCCATGATTTTGTAACAGTGAAAGTCAAGACTTCACACTGGTTTCTGTTCCTGTGACTGACGCATTGACAATTCCCTTGAAACACTGAATGCAATAAATAGTACATAGAATTTTCAAGGAAATATTTGACAAAAAATTGCATCCAAACTGATGAAAGTTTTCTCTAAAGTTCTCCAATGTATGGTGCAATTTGAGAAAAAACACTTGACAGAGACGGTGCTTGTATTTGAGGTTTTTGATGACTGCTGCTACAGGCTTGTTCAAACTTTATCTAGCTGTTACTCTTTTGCTTAATCCATTATCTCTATCTCCTTTTAGGATCGGTGGAACCATGCCTACAGTCTTCTCCTATTTTTCGGAAGTGCTCGCTAGGGAGAAACGAGGTGAACACCTGAGCTGGCTCTGCATGTTTTGGATGATTGGTGGCATCTACGCTTCCGCAATGGCTTGGGCAATAATTCCTCATTATGGTAAGAAAAGCCATAGAAGAAAGAAAAATCTCCTTGTTTTGGAGGTATTCTAGTATGAAAGTAAATATCTTGAAGCTTGATAGCTTAAAGAAGAGTCTTCATATCTGTTTTTGAACTAGTGACCTAACTGATAGTAATAATAATAATAATAATAATAATAATAATAATAATAATAATAATAATAATCTTATTTATTTATTTATTATAACTATTATTATTTAATCATTCCTTTTGTAGGGTATAGTGGGAATAGATTGTATGCCAAATAATAAATAATTTATTACAAGATGCAAAACTTCACCAATATCCATATTCAGTCAGATTTTTTAAATTACTGAAAACCTGTACACATGAAAATTTAAAGTCATTGTTAAATCTGGAGAAGATAGATGATGTGGAGATTTCCATCAGAGAAATTTTAAATTGCAGGAATGTCTAAGTAGTGATCCTTTTGATACAGTGATCGATTGTGAATTGAACATTCTTGAGAAGAAGAGTTTGCAGTGCTGAAATCTGAAATTAGTCTGAAAATAAAGCTGTACTGAATGCTTCTTAATATCTTAGTATCTATCTTAGTAGATATTTTTAGTGGTGTAAAAACAGATAAATGAAACACAGTACATTTAAATGCTGTAGAGATGTGTGAGGGCAATGGCTGAAGTTATACTCACGTAAAATACAAGCTACTTTGTCAAAGAGCTCTTTAATTTCTCTGACATAATTAAACATAATATGGAGGTATAGATTCAATTCTTTGTCTCTTGTGCTTGCATTTTACAAGAGTTAAGTGCTCACAGGTCTCCAGGGTTGCTTAGACTGCTCAGGCGTTCTTAAAAATCATCTTCTTAAGCAGTTCTCTCTGGCAGGCCCCAAGTGAAGTAAAGCAGCACTGTGAGCTGGCAACCAAAGCAACTTCCTTTAGCCAAGCAATGAGGTTTATCAAAGCATTATTGTGAAGGTTTGCTTGAAGTGATGGGAATATTTAGCAAGTGATAATGTCCAGAAGTATATTATAATAGTGCAGATTAATCAAATACCTGGACTGTTGCATTAAAATTATTTTAGGGTTCAGTACACCAAACCTGAATCTCTATCTTCAGCCTTGCCTTTTGACTTTGAACTGCTGGAAGCAAAGAGAGGAATTTGTGCTGACAGGGCACAGTATGGATTTTTTTTTTCTAAAGTAGTAAATTGCTCTGGATGCCAAGTACTTTTTTGCTTTCCTATAGACTTTTATTTTCTTTATCTTTCAGTAGAAAATGCAAACATTATGACAGACTAATTTACATAGGTTGTCTAATTTAATGTAGATTTTATTAATAACTTTATATCCTTTATTGAGGTGCTTTTAGAACATCACATGGTAGTATATTTTAATATAGTGCACTTATACGAAAGCAGTGTCACTACAGGGAAAACATTTCTCTTTCTTTAGCAGAGGAAGAATATCAGCAACAAAAAGGAGTGCTGCACTGAGTTTTTTGTTGTTTTTCTTGTTTTTGTTGTTGCTTTTTCCACCTACAAAATATTTGTTAAATAATATAAGACAAAAGAAAGTAAAAAACTATTTCAAAACATAGTATGCTTTAGTGCTAGACACACAAATCACTACTTGCAGTTTATTAAGGTAAGTTACAATGATCAAAAAAGGCCAAAAAATCAAGCTATCAGAAGAATCCTTTTTCAGAGTAAAAGAAGTAAGTTTGTACATCATTTTTGGCAAAAATTGCTCCCAGGGCAAGCCCTGCTCCAGCATTTGGGGAGTGTGGTCACACGTTACTGTCCCCTCCCAGAAATATTCCAGGTCAAGCAAATGCCTATTCAGGTGTCTACACCATTTGTATTACATGCATTTACAAGGAGGCTCTTATGGTATTTTCTATTTTACTATATCTGAATTATTTCTACATAGGTTTATTTTGCCAGAATTAAGCAGAGATAGAGATTTTCCTCCAAATCCCTTTCTGTACTTCTCATTATTCACATCTTCAGTGACCAGGAAGCAAAACATAATTATTATAAACTACACATCCACTTTTAAATTGCATTTATATTAGTGCATGGGTATTTCTGTGTTCTCTGCTTCTCACTTGAGGACCTGACAATGTCTGGTTTTCTCAGCTGGACTCAGAATTTATTCAATAGCAGTGAATGAGCTCCATCTGTACAAAAAGCAATAAACTGTCATTGAGCACAGTGGAGCTATTCTTCTATTAACAGAAAGATAGCAGGTCAACAGAGTAGAATACTTCTGAATATTCTTTTCTTCCCTCATTTACCAATGTATTCCTTTCATTTGTAGTTCTTCTTATACAAGCCATTTTAAAAAGTCCTAGCATACCTTATCTAGCCCAAGGCAGACTGTGAAGCTGTATATGTATGTTTGTCCATTGAACATTTAGATACATCTTTCTGGGAGAAAACACAGATTACTCTGTATATGTAACAGTTTATCTCTGTTGCTGTTCAAGCAGCATAGCAGTCTGAAACAGGAGATGCCCTGGAACACAAAGTAAAATGTTGGTAACTGTTGTTTTAACATCAGCATGTTGTTAACTGAGGGATAAGTGTGATGCAATGCTGCAGTCACCACATACGGAAAGGCTAATATCATCTGGAAGACAAGCATCTCTCTAGCAAGGCTTTTTGACTGAAATATCTGTTTGCCATTGTTTAAAAACTGAAAGTTTGTGTAGACCAGTTCAAGGTCTCCTAAACTGGAGCTCAGGCTGTGAAGAAGAAACATCTGCAGAGAAATGCTTCTAATTGCAACTAATTTTAAAAGTCTCAGATTAGACTGCTAAAAAGAAATTCCTCTCTACAGTTCTTATATCAGTCTCGATAGGAGAAATAACAATCATTCTGTAAATACTTCTGCAAGTGCAGTTTTAATTTCAGCATCCTGTTTCAAAGTAGAGTAGTTCAAAGATGTCAGAGACTTCAACAGTGTATTTCAATAGTCTTCAAAAATGTTTGTTTTTCAAATAGTGAAGAATCCCAAGAAAGAGAAATTTTAGTTTAAAATACAGATATTTATATCTTACAAAATTTTTTACACCAAGCTTATTATTTACTCTGAGAATAGGAATTAAAAAGAATTTTGGAAGTTGTTTATCAGTTATTAAAAAAGAAAAAAATTCTGTGGCATGATCATAAAAATCAATCTCAGTTTTTATTGTAACGTATCTCCAAACTAAACATCAAGGGAGGCTAGATAAGGATTTCAGTGTCCTTAGCCTATCAGTTCTGATATTCTGTCTAATTTTATGTACTTTGCCTGTAAGAGTCGTACAAGCCTTTTCTGGCTTTATGGACTATAGGGAAATCTTTTGAAATTTGCAACAGTCTCTACAGTGTTTTACTTAGTCATAAAAAATATTGACTTTGTTGGTTCTTAAATCTTATTCTTGAACAAGAAGAGGAGTTCTTGACCAAAAAGAAATTAGATTGCAAGGAGAAGAACAGGATGGTGCGGGCATCCAGGCTGTTACAGCACAAACTGGAGGGGGAACCTGAAGCTTTTTCCAGACTCTCACACCCCACTTCTGGTATTAACCAGAGAAGAGATGAGATAGCCATGTCAAACAACATTAGTGAACAAGTCTCCACCGTATGGCCAGAGAAGAGACATTACCTCCATAAATATGCAAAATATTCCAATTAGACTCCATTATTCCCTAAGCCACTTCAAATTTAATAATACAGAATCAAGAAAATAGTAAAAACACTTCTTTCCAACACTTTCAGTACAAATCAGATGTAAGTTTAAACATTCTTTCAGACAAGGGTAATCACATTATATGACAGATCTTCACCTGAAGTATTCATTTTTCATCACTAGAGTCTTTTGTCCTACTTAATTGAGGACCACTTACTTGTGTTCATAAGAGAGGTATTTAGTACTATTCAGGAAACAAACTTGGAGTAAAAAAGTGTGGAATAAGAAGTCTACAGGAATGGCATTCCATTTCAGAAGTGAAGATTTCTTGCCTAGGTGTAATGTGTCTCTCTGGCTGTAAGTGGGAAGGTATTGATATGTTCTCTATTACAGCAGAGTTTTCTATTGCATCAACAAACAATTGGTGTTTTATTCTGTGACTAAAAGTCGCAGTTACAAATTACAAAATTGTCACTGGTCACAAATGATATTTCTACTTCAGTCATTAGAGCTTTACTGGAGAAGGCAAGAGCTTTACTAGAGAAGGCAATTTTTTCCTGAACGTATTTTTTTTTGAGAGAGGAAGTTCTTTACAGTAACAGAACCTAAAAATACAGACACTGAAGTGTCCAAATAATGCACTCACTCTTGTCTTACAAAGCAATATATTTAAAATACTAACAATAACTTCTATTTTAAAAAATTTTAATTATGTCTCCTACTGCAAATTTTTGAAATAATTTCCTGGTCAGTAAAATATACTCACTTCTATTTTCTCTGAATGTTTTTGCTTTTTTTCTTTTCTCCTGTCAATATGATTAAAGGGCAGAAAAAGGGACTTAATTTAGATAGGATAGAAGTTAAATTTTAAATGCAGTTGTTATATAGTACTAATATGCACTGCCAAATATATTTTCAGAATCTTCATTCACTGGATGTTGTCAAGGGCACATGAAACTACAGACTGTCCTTAACAGTTTAGAACTACGCTAAATTCACTAGACCTACCAATGGACACCTGTTGACTGTTCTTATTCTACTTTCCATAATTAGATAAGTTGTTTTTTAGGCCCAGGAGTACATAATGGCCTCTGAGTGCAAATGTGAGGAGAATGGACCAATGTGTTTTTCTTTTGAGTAAGATCTGGTTTGCAAAGTGGCCTGAAAAATATTTCTCAGTTTGTAGCAGATGATCGTTGTGGTAAAGCAATTAAATTAATCTGAAGAAATTTACTCTACTGGCAATGAAAGTGATCCTTTTATCACCCTTTACCACGATGGCTTGAAAACATTTTTGTTGTACTTTCCATGTCATGTTTGCTCCATTTTTGTGTCATGCAACTGAAGATAAAAAAGATAAAGCTATCTTCAAAACAGCAATGAAATCCCCTTCTGCATGAAAGCATCATGAACCCTATAGTAGTAAAACAGGCAAGGCAGTAGGGCTGCATGCAGCAGCTATGCAGATGAGGAGATAGATACTGGCTCACTGTGCAATTCACAGCATGCAAAGCACCGGGCAGAGTTAATGGAGGAATTAACCTCTCAGCCTGCTGCAGATTTAACTGAGAACATGATGGACTAAAATTGTGGAGCAGCAATGAAAAAAGAAAACCTCTTAACTCCCTTATTTCGTCTGGGTTTTTGTTGGGCTGAAGGGTTTCTCAGTGTCACAGAGCAGTGGTGGTATTGCGTTAAAAATTCCCACACTAATGTTGCATACTGTCTGTGGGTTAGAGACTTAGGGCACAGCAAGTACTAGTGCTTGATGAGCAATAAAACTAGAAGGATCTCTGGAGTCATCCATCTTTCAGCACTTCTGGTGAGCAGACCGGGATCCTTTTGAGTGGTAGGAGCTGTTCAGTGTGGATTTGCAGAGACTCATCTGATATTTCTGTCAAGAGTTGGTGGTACAGATAATGACAAAGATTTTATAATGGTCTGTTTGTTAAGCATCTGAATGAAACTGCCATGAAAGAAGTAAAAGCTCAGGCTGAGGTTGCAGGGGCCATTATGGACACTGGTTTGAAGCAAGTTGATGCAACAGATGCCCCTCAAAGTTCCCACACCCCTGTTCTATTAAACAGATACTGTTCCTTCGCTTGTGTTGGAGTAGGCTAGAAAACAGCAAATAAAGAAAAAATACTAGAATTTTTAAAAAAATGGAAAAAGAAGGAGCATTGAATAGTCCCAGCACATGTAGGAAAATGCATGTCTATCAAGTTATCCTCACTGGTAGCTCCAAATGGAAGACAGAAAGCTTCTTGGCCAAATAACCCTGCACTGGTAGAAAAAGTATGTTGGTCCTCATTTAATTTCTAAAATTCTGGACTCTCAATTTTTAAAAATTCCAATTCCTTAATATTACTTTTCTATTGTTTTCCTCAAACATGTCTTTAAAAATTTTCCTTTTCAAGGTAGTTTAGAACAAATTCATGCCATAGCAACAGCTCTTTGGGAAAAAGTTGAACCCAAGGCATGATTTTCTATTATATGGTAATTTGGTATTTTTGCAGAACATGTCTGAATTTCATCAGTTGTCCAGTACAAAGAGAAATGCCAAAGAAGATGGCCTGGGTAAGAGAACCATGGGATTTTTTCTGAGCTGTAAAAAGCCCACGAATGCGCCAAGAAATTTGCAGAATTTGAAATCAATCTATTGTCCTTGTTCTTAAGACATGGAGGAAACATGTGAACCAAAATTTAAAACCAAGAACAAATTTTCAAATTTGCCCCATACAATTTCCTTTCTGATATATCTTCTCTCTTCAGAAATAGCCTTCACAAATGAAAAATACCATTTAAGGTTTAAAGAAGTTAGAGCTTTGTTAAGGTTGAATCTGCATTTGTTATGAGACTGTGTCATGCTGTATAAATGGAATAGATCAGACATAAAGGCATCTACTATGTCCCACAACATCTGTTGATCTGTTTTATATTCCTCTAAGAGGCAAAGTGATTGATCCCCAACATGCTATGCTTCCCCCCTGCAAGTACTTAATGCACTTACATTTATCATGTATTCTGCAAATGGAGCTTTATCTATACTTTTAAAAATCTGAGTTAATTAAAGTGTGTACAAGGCAGTTTCAATGTTAACTTGAGTTATCAACTTCTATTTGTGAATTGTTCCTCATTTGAAATAATCCTATTAAATTAGATTACACTGAATGTGTACTTTTAAAAAATCTTCATCTTTAGGAACAACAATAATGACAGAGTACAGCGGAGTTTAGAAGTGCTGCTTATGCAAATCTAGCTAGGAGAGCAAATAAACCCCACTTTATCGGGTGGTTTTTTTGTTTTTTTTTTTGTTTTCTGTGCTCTAATGCAGAGTTTGATATGGTCATTTCAATGTTTATATTTGCAAGCCCTAGAAGTTTAAGTAGCTTTTAACACATCTATACTTAGTGAGCACTAAAGATGCTCATTAGTGAGCTTCAAATATAACCTTTTCCTTGGCACTTCAGGCTGAAGGTGAAAGAGAAAATTTGTTTAGGGAGAGGTTCAGTAAAAATCTAGCAAATTGTTTTGCGAGCAAAGAAGATACGAGGCTCAGTTTCCTAGGGATTTCTGTCAATCACCTTTTGATCCTGGTGAACTTCCTTCTGCCCTCTCTTCCCCTATGTTGCTTACAAGGCACCTGAGCAGTCCTTTTAGTTTGTCCTTGCTTTTTCTAGGTCCCTTTCTGCTACACTCTCTGCAGTTCCCCCTTCTTTCCCCCAGAACTCTGGAATAAGAAACATTCAGTCATCCACACTCTCACCATGCTCCATGGTGCAATACAGCCCTGGCCTAGCTGCTCTCAGGTAGAAAGAAACTCATTTTGACCTGGATCAGACCAGTGCCAAAGCCAATGGATTGAGTGGCTGTGCTGCATTCCCCATACCCAGGTAGGCTTCAGCATCCATGAGGGACCACTGATATCTCCTGCCTTTTCCTTCATCTTCCACTGGACTCTCTCTTCTCTGCCTGGACAGCATATTTCACAAGGCTTTGGAGAATGTGACTGTCTTTGGGACTATTACTTCCTGTGACACTTGATTGAAGTATCTTAATGGCTTTAAAGAATGCTGGTGGAGAAACTGACAGACAGGTGAACAGACTGTTGCCATAAACATCATTGTTCAATGCCATAAACACAATTTTCCACAAAAACTGTAGTAATAGTCAATCATTCTTATGACAATAAAATAGTCAGCTTCTCTGCCTCACTCTTAATGAGAAATCAGTTTCCCACAATAAATTGGTCTTGAGTACAATTTAAGGAAATTTACATCCAGGTTAATGAAGCTGCCTTACAAACCTGTTCAGATTGACCAGCAGAAGTACCCGCAGTGTCAGACATTAGCCTTGCTTTTCATGTCTAGAAACAAGGAAGATTCTAATCAGATGAGATTTCTTTGTTAATATTTTTAATGTTAAATCACAAAAAACTTGGTTTTGATTTTTTTACTGTTCTACAACAGATGAAAAAATCATGAGATAAAGCATATACAAAAATACATTTATTAATACAATAATTTCCTCTGGAACATATTATGACAGTATAAATTTGCCATCCATACTTTCATATTTTTTCTGTGGCTTGCAGAGCTATCTGCTTTGAAGAACTTGGTGATTTTCCTTTTAGTAACAGTTTCTTTTCACTTTAATAATATATTCTTTCTAAGGATTGTATATACAATTGGAATATAATTTTTCAATTTGCAGTCTAGTTGCCTTTAAAATAAAATTAACAAAATCAATTGCAAATGACATTGGATTTTTTTTTTCAGGAAGTTTGTTCATACTTTTTCTCAAAGGAAAATATTTTGTGTTACTTTTGGAAATCATGCCTACTTTAGTGAAAGTAATTCCATTGAGGTCTATTCAAATATCCGGGCTTACCAGTGTATCTGACTATCACACTTTTAGGAGAGGAACTTGTTCAAAAATATGGCAAAGCCAGATCTACCTTTCTTACAGTGTTTGTGCACGTCATATTTCCAAGACAGCTCTGGTTTTATACCTTACAAAGATGTTAGCGGAAAACAGTATAAAATGAGCAGTGATAAGCATTAAGATTTCATAGTGAGGGGTCAAGGCTGAGGTTTCCATTCCCAATTTCCTCAGCTTTCGTGCTGGGCAAAGTGAAGAAATGCTGCTTTCTACTACTCACTGTTCCTCCCTTGCTGTTTGAGTTGGTATTGTTTTCTTTTTAGTATTGGGGCACTTTGATTTTAGGCATTGAAAGTTTTGGTCCCCCTCTTAGTTGTTTCAAGAAAGTGGCACTGCCATTTAATAAAAAAGTAAGGAAATACAGATAAAGATGCAATAAAGGTAAGGCTTTTATGTAGTTTTATTTTCCCACAGAAACATTATGTAGTTCAGTCTGATACAAACATTTGATTCCTTTATGATTCTAGGCCCTCAAGGAAGTCATGAAGCGGTATAAAAGAAAGAATGTAAAATAATTATCTGTTTTCTTAATGTATTGTGTTTTCATTGTTTCCTTCATAATTGCATTTCAAACACTGTGACTGACGGCTCACAGGCACAATCCACCTCCTGCTGCCACTATGATAGACTGACAATTATTAGTACTGATTTGAGCATGCAAAAAATATTTTGTTGGAAGTTTGACCAAGGCTTGAATTCAAGACTTCTGACCCATTGTTCGCACAATGGCCCTACAATCTGTACAGTAAGGCCAGAAATGTGATCAGGCTTGTTCAATTGACTGCTGTTAGATTAGAAGATAATTCCTAGAATGCACCATGGCTCTAATAATTTGATCACATAAACTACCTGCTTAGTCTATATGTCTCTCTCACAGGGATAAGATATTACTCCTTTTCATTTTTTTTTAAGAGAAAACAAGAGGCAAGCAAAATAGCAAAAAAGGAAATAATACTTTAATCACAGCACTGATATGCTCATTGAAAATAAGCTATTTTCTTGCAACACTGTTCAAACAAATAAATATAACAGTTAAATTTTGAAAGAGTTTCTTGAATTACGGAGATATTCTGTTGTTACATTGCAGCAGCACACAAAAGATAGAATGTGTATCACTGATAAAAGACATGTCCTCTTGGTATTCTTCAAATATTGTTCCAGCATTTCAATTAATGTTTTGTTTCTACGTTAAGCTAGATAAGGAGGCCCCATTTTCTTTTCATAAGCTACAGTGTTTCATTGTGCCTTTTACTGATTGTCCTTTTTGATTAATTGCTTCTCTTTCCTTCTTTTCCATGAGCCCATTATTTAAATATCCTTAGTCCAGATGCACATAAATCACTGGGAGTCCTGGAGCAGGACAGGAACACTTACATTTTCAATTAGTTTTCACATCTAACTGCTGCTTTTAGTAGTGTCTGCAACAACTCATTACTCCAAATATAGCACCATTTGTGATCTCATGGCAGTGGATAGATGGTGGAGGGCGCCACACAAGAATACATAGATATCATTGTATCTGTATTTTGTGTATGGGTAAGTCAACAATATGAAGGGATTCTATTGAAGATGAGTGTTTCCTTATAGACTTTGGTCATAATGGGTACTGCACAGGGCATTTGACAATTTTATATTGTCTTCTTATAGAAGTGGATTCTATTTGCTCTCAATGATTTACTCTTTTTGTAATCTTTGGCACTGTCCAAACAGATGCCTCAAAATTAATACAAAGCCATTTTTCAATTCTTAAATAGTAGTGGAGAACTACTAACTACACGTTGGAGAATAAAGGTAAAAAACTTAATACAAATTTAAAGCTATGTGTTTGAAGCACATTTTAGTGGTATTTGGTTGCAGAGTCTTGGTGCCAACATTGGCCGCGTTAGTTTGAAGCCCTGACAGCAGCCTCTCTTAACATTCTGTCTTCCCCCACTTCTGACATTAATTGCATCTCTTTGAACCATCATCTCTGGAAAGCTTGACATAACCTTTTCTTAGACTGACAAGCCTCTAAGTTGTGATGTTGTCAGTGTTGTGGCTGGCAGATTTTACTCTTTGTTTTGCAGATTGTGAAGAGCCTTCATTGAACAGCTGCACAGAGCCAGACCCAAGCCAGGACTTTGTAGAAATGCCTGAATACATAAATCTCTGGGGCCACTGACTCAGTCAGCCAAACAGTCAGATCAATTATGTGCCACAGTCCTTGTAATGAGATTTTCAGCTACATATTAACCCTTGGTGGCTTATTCTTTTTTTTCATTTGTATCTGAGTACTTAAAACATCATCTTTACAGTTTTAAGTCTCTATCGTAAATTTAATGTAATTATTGAATAGATCTTGTTCATACTTGAAAAATACATTTCAATATTTATGCTCACTTTTATCTGGTTGTCAAGCTAAGAAAGTTCAGCTACTGCTGGTTTTGAATAGTTGGTTTTCATAAAATGCTTCTAGGCCACATGGACACCAAAAAATTAAGATAAATAAATTTTTCTTTCATAGTTAGCCTTAGTCAGGTAGTTAGTATTCTATAAATCCAATTGAAAAATGTATGGTGGTCATTAAATTCAGGAAAGATATGAACCACTGAACTATAACGAACCCAGCACTAATTTTTTTTCCCTAAGTCAATGGGATTACAAAGACATTAGAAAGATTCAAAATGTATATATAAAAGACCATCAGAGCAGTAAAAAAAGTATTTGCTTCCGTAGGACTGCAAATGGTGCCATGTAATGTAGCTTTAAATTAGGTCTTTAACTAAAATGAGAAAATTTTCTAAATCATATTTGCATGCAGAAATGTGACAAAAGCAGACATTTAAAGTAAAATAAAACTTTTGAGCTTTTGATTACATACCAGAGCTCTTTTCATCTGAACCCTGGACAAAAGTTGACCTGTGTTCTTCTACACTAATTTCTAGCAGACTTGGGCAGTTTACTCTGAGCAATACCTTAAGTTTTAGCATTCATATTTCAGATTTCTGTACTGCCTTAGTAAATGACTCAGAACTTCATATAAAGTGTTAGCAAGTTCTCTTCACAGGGCAGTTAGACAAACAATCCTTTTCCAGCCTGGGAACCAAGAACACTGTGGCAGCTTCAGGCCCAAAAAGGCACAAACAACAGCAAACTGGGGAGAGCAGTCTGGGAGAATAGGACTTCCTAACCTGGAGCTGTAATTGGACAATTAACCCCAATATGTTCATTGGACCTAAACTTATAAAAGTGTGAAAACTCGTGACCAGTTGTCCATCTTGGGTCCATCTTGGGCAGAGCCCCAGCTGGGATCTTGTGCTGCCCAAGGCGTATCCCTTGAAGGCTTTTTAACAAATACCTGCTTTATTCCTTTAACTCTGCCTAGCCTCTGTTCCAGGTCAGCCTCTTCCAGGTCAGCCATCAGGGCCATGAGTGCATAGAAGGGAAGTTCAGAACCTTTTAGCTTTCTATAATGTGCATATTTACTTAATTTAAATAGCTACATAGTATTTCTTATTTTAAATTTCAGGAGTATGCAATCCACTTAAGTTTCTGGAGAGATTTTGCCCTGATTTGTATTTTATAAACTATAGGGTAGAGCAGAATAAAATTATTTTGAGAATGCACAAAGTAGATTATTTTAGACACATTAACATCTAAGCAGAAAATTAGAGATTTGCCATAGCAAACTTTCAAAATCTTCTTGTTAACCAGTTAACCAAAAACTCTTAACAAGTGAGCATATAAGTCCCAATTCTTAAGGACTATAATGGTATTTGCATTCAAAATAAAGCCATGTTGAAGTTACTCAGGCTCAATTCCTGGTAATGGGTGTCTGAAGTCTGGTTGAATGATAGGACAGAGGCAAAACTCTTAATGGTGATCATTAAAGTCAAGATGTTGCAATGTTGTATGGAAGTGCTTTTTTTGGCAGGTTTCCAGCCCTGTAGGATAGTTGCATTGCAATTGTGTTCAGAATTCCTAAGGTGCAAAATTGTATCCTGTATGGTGCTGGAGATATTACACCAGCATGACATCTTAGCAAAGTGCATTTCCACTATTTCTTTCTTGCTTGAGAACGGAAACTTCTCAGTGGCCAAGGTTACAGAAGTACAGAATTGCAGACCTGTCTCCACTCCTCATCAGTGGCATCCTTTGTTCCTTTCCTCTAATGGAACGCTTTACTCTTAGCCCTTATTTTCATGAAGAGTCATGTCATTGGGTGCAATGAATAGTTGAAGCTGGGATCAACCTAAGAAAGGCTCACAAAATTCTGTGGGGTAATCACACATCAGCCAAGCCTATGTCCTGTGTCAAAAAGGTATTGGATAACAACCCTAAGTCTCCCAGGAAGGAGGTGCAGCTATACCAAGAAACCATGCAGAAGCTTTGGACAAATTTGATGTGTCTCAGTTTGGAGACAAATTTAGGAGAAAACACACTGAAATGAGAGTTCCGTCTGAAGAGGAGGGCTCCTGTAATGCCTTTTGCCAATGAAAAATGAATGCCAGTGGGTGAAAGTGAAAAGAAAAAAAAAAAAGCAAACTGTTTCTTAACAAAAAGCAAACAAACTAACAAACAAAAAACAAACAAAAAAAACCCCAAAAACCCCCACAATAGGGTGCCTGCAAAGCGCAGAAAAGGATTGAATAAATGCAAGACACTGAAATTTCAAAACCTTAACTCCAATCCCGACCAGACTGTGTGGCGAGGACGGAAAGATGGTGTCTGCCCTTCATGTCTCAGGGAAGGGAACGGGAGTTTGCACAGCACCCTAGATGGGAAGCGTTCTGGTGTTAGTGTCTTCCTTGCAGCAGGCGAAACTGGTGGATTTTAGTGTCCTTTCTCATGTTGGTTCAGCTTCTCTGAGGTCTGGGGTTCATGGCACCCCTCACTGGCTCCTCTAAGGGACTGAAAAAAACCACAAAACCCAACTCAAAGCCAAAACAGTTCAAGGAACAAAACAAAACAAAACTATAAAAATCCCCAAAACAACATTAAAAAACCACAAAAAATGCTGCAAGAGGATTCCCAGTACTGCATCCAGGTGAAGGGGAAAAAAAACCCCAAAAATTCTTGCTTCAAGCTAGCGAAAAACTAATCCAACAAAAGGACCAATGTAGCATTCCAGTCCACTCTGCCCACAGCACACCGAAAGTGAAGGTTTGAACCAAACCCAGCAGGAGCTCAAGGCTCCCACCCCTACTCCTGGGGCCACCTTAAAACTACAGCAGCCATTTCTGGGCATAAAGCAGATGATTAGGGGGAAAAGTATCATCATAAGATCACCCCAATACATGATGTCTGTATTTTCTTGCTTCTCTTATGGGATATTGGCTTTGCATTTGATGTCAATGTCTTTAGGGATTTTAACAGTACAGTCTCTTCCAAAACTCTCTGTATTTTGGCTCTGATTAATATCTTATTTTTACACCTCTTCAGTGTCACTGAGGTCTTACAGCATTGAGTTAAGATTTAACCTGGTTGAGTATTACTATTTGCATCATATAAATATACAGAAAGCCACAATAAAACACTACATCTTGCCAAAAACTTGCCATATAATTGGGTGATGTTATGAAGGGTGGTGGCTTGGAGACAAACTAAAAGGCATAAACATGTATGCCTCTGTGCAAGATAACAAAAGAGGCAGAGAAATTTTCCTCTTCTATCAATTGTTTCGATGTCAGATAATTCCTACAACTACCATTCAAGACAGAATGTTTCCTGCAAATGGTACTAAGTCAAGGGCTTTTTATTTATTTTTAATCTGCTGTTTACCTATAGAGGTGATAATTTGTTTTAGTGCACCTTTACATTAGTTAAAATGGAATTTTTCCAGCTCTGTGAACTGTAAGCGAATGCTCTTGCTATCATACTTTCTCAGTCATATGGAAAGGGCTGAAGAGGGAAAAAAATTTTCTGAAAATACCATAAGCTCCTTCTTGTGAATGCTCTTTCCTCTTTTGCCATTGCTTGTCATAGCTATTGGAACAGCTATACCTTCTGAATAATTGGCATAGTCCCCTGAAGGAGGGTGTATAGGGTGAATATGTAGAAAATTTATAATGGTCAATTTAGTCTGCAAGTCCTTGCTCTCTGGTTCGGTATAGCTTCTCTTCTGCCTTGTTAGGCTTCATAACATGAATGGATAATGAGTGATTTTGTCACATTCATGTCTCTGTTTATTTGGTTGGCCAAGTATCCTTCCCAGTAAAGAAAATTAAAGTAAAATTTTCCCAGTAAAGAAAATGGAAGAGCAAGAATAGCTTCCTTTGTTCAACTCAAGATACGGGCATGCCATTCCCATCAGGCCCATTACTAGCAACAGCCTGCTTCAAGACCCTACAGGTTTTAGTATTTATCTACTAGGGAGGCAAGAGAGGTTCTGATTTCATAACCATAAATAGACCAGTTATTAGACATCCCTTACCACTTCCAGCTTCTGCCAAGATTAGATAGATAACATGACCAGACTATTGGGTAGCTGCAGTTCTCTTATTAGGGATATTGCTTTAATTCTCTTATATTATTAGGTTCATCTCTTCTTCATTTTAAATATTATCTTCTTGACTGCACTGTGAGTCACAGCATCTTAATACAGCCATTCTTCAAGGCCAAATGAAAGTCATATTTCAGACAGACCATTTCAAACCATGTGCAACTTACACATCTCCCTTACCTTCCCCGCACATCTACCTCCACCCCAGCATTTTTAAATATTCTGATTTTAAACGAATTTTTGTGAGTTCTTTTTTTCCTGTCAGGCCTCATACATTATTATATTTATTATTACATTTCTGTGTAAGTGAAAGCCTTACTTGTCATTACTAAACCTCAAATTTTGGGCACATAATCATACCATATCATTGTTGAGGATATGAGGATACATAAACATCCTCCTTAATGGAAAGTAAAATATTCAGGGCAGTTCTACAGCAGGTACTAGAGAAATTTAAAAAGTGAACTTTTTATATGGCTGATCAGAGGTACTACACTTGGATTATACTGCTATGCAGGAATGGGTTTAATAGTATTTGAGAGCAAATTATTTTCTATGCAAGATCAATTCTTCTTGCAGCTGTCCTGGGGATTGTTGGAATACAAAATACTGCCACAGGAGTGACTGGAGACTTGATTTTTGTATGTCTTCAGATAAATATCAATGTCAGCACAGAGGAGTGACTTGGGTCTGTGCTTACAAACCCCTTCCTCTGTGACAGAGGAAATGTGTCTTTAGAAAATGCTTTGTTCCTTCTCATCATGTTTTAAGTGGCAGCTCCTTCCATCATGGCCTGCCACACTTCAGCAATTTCATTTCCAAATTCCTTCTTCAGAAATTACCAGTAGCTGACCTGCTGAGACTAGATTTGTAGAGTATCTAAGTCTCTATACAGGCTAAAAATAACACTGCTTTTCCCATGTGATATTAATAATTTAATCACAGAAAAGACAAGTGTTCTACTTTGTGCTACTGGAATTTCACAGTACTACAGCGCTGAAGAGTTCTGAAAAGATCATTTCTGCAGTTGTTTAAAATCATTGTTTTCATCCAGTTTTGTAAAAATGTGTAGCAGATTTTCCTCCGCTACAAAATTTACCTGAATTTTTCTCTTTTTCAGTTTTTTTTAATTCTAATGAGTAGCACTACAATATATGGTCTCAAAATGACACTGACAGTTAAACTTGGTAATGCCAGGGAAGAAAAAATATAAGTGCAATAATAAGGTACTTAAATGATATGAGCTTCAAAATATTTCCAGTCCTCATAATTTTGCTTTGGCTTAGAGTTGGGAAATACTCAACAAAACAGCAGCATTTGATAGCAAAAGTCTTCCTGCAATAGTTTTAAGCTTTATTTGGATTGAGTACGGTAACAGTGCCACCAAGTGACAATTTAGAGCAATCTTGCTTCTTAGTTCCCGTAAATATTTCAAACAAAAACATTGAGAATGAGGGCTAGAAAGCTGACTTCTGACCAAAGGTTGTGTGGTAAAACAGAAATAAGGAAAGCTATAAAATAATGTAAATTATTCCTTGGAATAATATGTGAAGTCTGTGAATTAATGTAAGTTCATTGGTTCTCTTTCTCTCCCATCTGTAATTTTTAAATATGGTTCTGCATCTACTCCCTCCTTTGATCTACTAAAAGACAGAAATCTATGAAAAGTCAGGTTTTGGCAATTTATGACACTACCATGAAATTATTTCCTCTTACTCATACTGAACAAAAATTGTCAATATGCTCAGTCTTTAGCTAACCATGCCATAAAATCACAGTATTTGATTGGATTAGATTTGCCAACCTTAGTGTCATAGAAAGGTGTTCACAACTTTATTCCTCTGGTGTATATAAACTGCTTCCTTGCCAGCCAGTATTTATACAGAGCTTGTGGCCACCCCTGTTTTTCATTGCCCACTTTACAATCTAGTGTAACATATATGAGTTTGTAGACATCTATGGTGTTCCTTGCAACCCTTAGTGTGGAAAGTTAAGCAAATCATCCCCAAAAACCTGCTCTCTAGTAACATGTCTACTGTAGGAGAGGACCCATGTGCTTGAATGTACTTACTGTTTATCAAGTGTTATACATTCATAAAATTCATCTTAATGTGGACAGGTTTCCCTCTGTATATATTCAGGAAGTCTATGACAAATAATCTTTTCTTTCCTTTGGAGCAAGAACTTTATAATATCTTTTTTATATATTATTATTATGGGGCTGATAGTATGCTGTTCTGTGAGACAAGATTTTGTTGACATTGTGCTCAACTCATACATTGGTGATTGGCTACAAATTAGCATCTTGTACATTTTGATTTTGCTCCACTGTGTGCTCCTGTGTTTCTGTAATCAGTAATTGCCATGTCTGTGATTCACTTGGCCTTTTCCAGCAGCCAGGAAGGCAGGAGGGTAGTATTTAGCACAAAGATTCCTGCAGCAGCTTCAGATTCGGCCATCGCAGGTTTTGGGTTGCTCTACAGTGCATTACTGCCAAGATGCATTTAGGACAAATGTTTTGCAATTCATAAAACCTTGTGACTTGCTCCTGTTCTCAAGATTAATGACTCTTGAGTACAGCATAGCTGGGGAGCAGGGGTGAAGGTCGGCTCCAGTTTTGAGCAGTGCGCTGAATGCAGCCATGTGGTGCTGCTGTGCCTTTGCTATTTTGCCATGAATCAGGGGAGAAGGAGATTGACTTACAGCCAAGAACACAATTTCATTTACTTCCAAGACTTGCATACAATGGGAATGAAAGCCACTTTGTGAGCTAAATTCAGAGCTGCTCTAATGGCTCCATTATCCAGATTAGCTTATGACCTAGGGAAAAAGGATGTGTTAAATATAAAAATAAATCCAAACTTGCTGTGCATTTGAAATACATGTTTGTTTTGCTGATCTAGTGCTGGTGCTGGAGTAGATGGGAGGAAAAACCTCCAGAAAGCTCTGTGCAGCTCCAGCTTTTTTTCTTAAAATTGTTTTTTATAATAATGACATTCCTCTTTATCATTAATTCGGCAGATATATTAAATCACAAAATAAATTGCCGTAGCTAATACAGTACATAGTGTAAAAGATGGAACAAAAGCAATAAAAACTATAATGAACATTTCACTTGACATGTCCCTCGGGTATTTTGAGAAGTAAAAAAGATGTTTTGTATGTTGTCACAATGACAGCAGAATGAACAGCGCATTTATTGCTTTTAATTAAGTGTAGTATGGTTCACTTATATTAATAAATGACAACTAAAAATAAATTACCAAGAGCATTTTCCAGGACTGGCTACAGAGCACAAGATGTTGCTGTTGCTTTATAACAGGTATAAAGTCAGGTTGATTTCATTTACTGCAGAATTCTCCTTTGTGCAGCTCAGTCTCATAAAACATAAACTGGAGCTGTGAAAGGCAGATTGCTTAACTATTCCAGTGGTTTCATGTATTTCTCGAACAGTTTTTAGTAACAACAAAAGCCAGTACCTTGGCTGATACTGAACGTTCTGAAAGAAAGAAACTCCTACCCTGTGCTGCCTTCCCTGCAACACTAGCAATTGCACAGCTTCCCAGAGATTCAGATCAGCTCACTGTCAGACCAAAAAATAACTTCACCAAATAATTCTGCATTAGGTGATTTTGTTCTATACTTTAAATTACGTAATGAAGTAGATTATTCTAATTATTAGAACAAAATGTGTACACAATATCCAAAATACAGCTGTGATCTCTAATTGCTTCATTAACGCACTGTAAACCTTTCTTTACTTCCTTTCCTTCACAATTTAGATGTAAAATAAACCCACATTATTTAAGTCTTGAAATTCCATAAGATCAAATGTTAACATTTTCCAAAAATCAATAAAGAGTGAATTCTAATACACTTTCCTGTCTTTGTTTTGTTTACAATTTTATTTGTAAATTTTAATTCCAGGTTATATTTTTGAATAAAATTTAACAGTAATTTTTAGACATCCTTGTTCAGTTGGAAGGATATTTTGAGCAGTAATGTCCATATGGAGCCTTACTTGAAAAAAATGACATGGGATTCCAAGATCATTGTCAATATTCTTACAGATTTTATACCTTTCTCCCTGAGGTAAAGGTGGCAGTGCTAAATGGCTGCAGAGCAAAGTAATATAATTTCAGAAACATAGGAAATTTGTAGGAGACCAGAAAAACACACATTCCCACATCTGTTCATCAAGATTTTTCACCAAACTATTGATAAAAAATAAAAAAAAAAATTCCGTATTTCTCATGTGGTAATGTGTAAGTACATTAATATAGAGAAAGAAGTTTTTTCCCAATAATGTGTTTATGATCCACAGCATAGAATCTTTACACTCCAAAACACTTTATATTTCTCACATAAATACCTCCTTTGGAGAACTATTTAATAGGCCTTTTGTTACTATGTCCTACGAGTTGTTTACTGACATCCAGACGGATTTAACTAACTGTCTTTTGCCTAGAAAAATCAGGTAGCAAATAATAGATTAATCCAGTGTAACAGTTCTTTCATTACCCAAGACTTCATTTTCTTTCAGTAACCTCTTCTGTCCTTTACCATTGTTCTTATCTTCCACTCACCTTTTAATAAGTTACCCTTGAAAATTTTGCTTGAAAATTCCTGCTGTGCTGAAGCCAGACTAAAAGGCCAGGTAGTTGCCAAATAATACTTTTCTCTTTCTTAGGATAAATTCTTAGTTTTCTTATAACTATAACATTTCAATAGTCCAGTCATAATATACCAACCAACCAGATATTTTAATATAAAGCTGAACTACTGGTCCACCAGTTTCACATGAGTGATTCTTATTAAGAGTAAAGAAATCAATTTTGTAGAAAAAGTTAATGTTAAGAAGAGCTATACAATTCCATAAAATACGTAATTTGTGTGTAGTTTTTTAAGTCTCTTCACTTCCATTGTTCATAGAAAACTATTTTTTGTATATATATTCCTATGCATGGTGATAGTGCTCCTGTTTGGTTCACATAACTACCTTAATAGGGATTTTGTTAAGAGAATTGAAAGAAGCGTCTTCATCCCTAAACCAAGAAAGTTTTTCATCCATAATACAACCACTTTCCAGTATGACTAGTCACATGCAAGAGGCTAAAAGTCATAGTGTAAAACTGCTTTTTAGGTGGCCAGTATTTGTGGAAATATATCAGTCAGGCTTCATTTAAATACAGGTATCATTTTGCATGTACAAGAAGCAACATATATAGGATAACACATATAATACTCCTTATTTGTCTACATTTTGTGAATTTCTGCTTCCACAGGATGGAGTTTCAGCATGGGCTCTGCCTACCAGTTCCACAGCTGGCGAGTATTTGTGATTGTCTGTGCACTGCCTTGTGTCTCTTCTGTGGTTGCCCTCACCTTTATGCCGGAAAGCCCACGGTTCCTGCTGGAGGTATAACTTCCCAAATGGTTTCTAGATTCCAGTGAAAATTATTTCTGTTTTATATCATGACTTCTACCAAACAGGCATTTAGATCATTCAGGGACTATAGGTAGTAACTCTATTTGTATGTATGTTGCACTTTAATGTTTTGTTCTAACATTTAGGTTGGAAAACATGATGAAGCTTGGATGATACTCAAGCAAATTCATGACACAAACATGCGTGCTCGTGGTCAGCCTGAGAAAGTCTTCACTGTGAGTATTGCTTTTAAAGCTAATCACCTATCACATCAGCAAAGCCTCCTGACTGGTGAGGTCTGGACAGCTTAAGCAATCAATATTAATTCTCTAAATGGCTAAGCCAATTTTTGGCACTCTAAATACCTAAATAAAAAGTATTGTGAATTCCTACTGAAATTGTTATATATACAATGTCTGCTAAGAAATCAGCCTTTGGGCATGATATTCATGGATGTATAAAGCCACAGCATAATAATTTTATCTGTTGTACCAAGATAGTTAATAGATTCTACCTGTGTTTTATTTATTAAATTTTGACCTTTAGTACTAACAGTAGACACGTAGTCAAAATTGGTTAGCCGTTGTGTCTTTGAGATTTGGAATTTTTCCCCATTCTTATCAGGTAACACAATGGTTTTAAAAATTACATGTTCATTTCTATGAAATAGTAATTTCAAACATTTACTGTTCTCAGAATGTCTGGGAGGCTCAAAATAATTTTGTTGAGGCTTAATTATAAAACACTATTTAAAGTATTGATGGGTTGTTTCTATTGGAGGAGAAATTGCCAATTGAAAAATATAATTTTTTATAGCATTTTTGTTGTTTATGATGACTATACATAAAAATCTTGTCTTCTTGGATACAGGGAAGTATCAAACAGCAGTTTCTTGCTTTGAAATCCAGTTGGCCTCTCCAGCTTGTGCAGTGCTGTGGCAGTATGTGCACCCTCAGAGCCATGTGTGGGATGTTGTTCCTCTTCCGGAAGCTTTCTTCTTATTTTAACACACATGTAACTCAATTAAGAAATCCTCTTAAAGGTTCTGCATTTGCAGGCAGTCTTGAGGAACGACCATCTGACCATATAACTTATATTCCACTGAGATTTGCTATTGCTGCCTTGAATGTAGTTTCCATTGCTTCCATTTAAACCTTTCCACAAAGAAGCTCAAGAATTCCTATATTTAACTTGAAAGAAAGCTAGTTAGCACATTTACCATGTTAAATCCACATTTGTTGGCACACTGGTGACCTACCCCTAATCCCACCTAATCTAATATTTTATCTTCTGATTTAATTTATGAGTAAAGGGATTTGCCTAGCACCATACAGCTACAGTGTAATTTCACAATTGGCTCTTGCTGATCTGAGCAGCTTTCAGACAGAATATGCCTGCTCCTGGTGACTCCAGGGTTTGGTTTTTTTCTGCTACTATTGGTATTCATTGACTGATTTCACAGTCAGCCATAGTGCTGACCCTGTCCCCCTTTAGTATTGGTTTAAGCACATGGAAGAAGAACAGAAATGTGCTAGGAGAAAATGTGGGGGAAAGGATAAACCTCTCACGTCACTTTGACGTAATTGTAATCACGTCCCAAAGCAGCTGTCAAGAACAAAGCAGGGCACATGCTTGTTGTTTCCAGCTCTTGTGATCTAACAAGCCTTTGTCTCTATGGTTGTTAAAATGTGACGCTCAGACACTTTATCTACAGTCACTTTTGTAAATTGGCCAGCCATTAATTTTTCCAGCTTCTGCCTTGAGCATTAGGAAAACTCTACTCCATATATCAAGTTGAGATTAGAAATACTGCTCTGTGTGTCAAGGTTAGACATATATAGAAGTCCCTATTTTTAGCTTGCATTAAATTGATTAGAAAATGCATTATTCTCTTCTTTTTGAACAACATCAGCACTTCATCTCATAAAACCCAAAAAGCAAAGATCTTATGCATAATTTTTTGACAAATCTTTTTAGGTTTTTTTTCTGTTAGTCCTCAATATTGTGACATTTTGTCTCACTAATTTATTCACATGCTTTCTATACTCCTCATTTGCTTATCCAGTGCCGTTCTATGATTTATGTTTTACTACTTTCCTCCACTTAATGTTGTTAGTTACATCAGACACACTTTGATGGTAGGTTTTCTGACTCTATAGACAATGTAACTTTTTCTCCATTTCACCTATACTTTTAGTGCAATTTTCTTTTATACATTTTCCTGTATTATATTGGTTTAATCTTTTTCTTGAAGCTTTTTTTCCCACAAGTTACATTTATTCTTGTTACTCACGTTATTGAGGGGATTATCATTATGTCTTTAGAAAGAGATGGCATCAAATGACAAGTAGTTGAGTTTAGAGTTAATCCAAAATGGAATATTCTGGTTCCTGAATTAATTTAGAGGGTAGATCTTCATACCATGAAGAATTTGTCCTGAAAGCAGTGACACTAACAGAAATCAATAATTTGATAGTATCTTCAATCACAGAACTACCAAAGTTAGACGTTTATGTACATGCTTTATTATCTTCCTGGGTTTTTAAAATAGCTATTCATTAAATCTCTTGGTTTAAATATTTAAGTTAAAAAAAAAAAAAATCAAAATGCATCCTTAAAATCAAAATTTTATCCACTCCTCAATTACCATGTATTGATTCCTTTTCTTGCAAATATTTCTCTTTGCAACAAGTCTTGTTTTTTTATAATTTAAAACATGGCATATTTCTAATCATTGCTTTTAAACAGAAGCATCTTTTTCATTAAAATAGGTTTTCTTTTCTGGGTTTGGGTGTTTTTTCATTCTTCATACACTGACATGCTGAATTTGCATGTTCCAGATGGACTATTATCCTGACTCGATAGGACTTTTCATATGTTAAAGACCCACCAAGGCCAGGGAACTTTTTTTCCCAGCCCCATACAGTGGTCCCAGGACACATATGTTTCCCTCAATCCCACAGCTCCAATTGAGTCAGGTGCCCAGTACAGTGAAAATGCCGTCCCCAAGCCCACAAGAGTGAGATTCAAAAGGCATTCCTTTTCTGCCCAGAGGAGTGGTATGTAAGGGTAGGAGATACCAGATAATTTTTGAGGATTTGACTCAGTCTGTTGCATAACATATTTCCTGAAAGCAGTTTAAGAAAAGCTTGAGATGAGTGCAGTGATGTGGACATGATTATTGGAAGAGGCATTACAAGAAGTTTACAGGCTTTTGATAAAGTCATGATCTGGCAAAACAGCGAGCTGAAGTACTTCAGAAATGAGGGTAGTTATACCTCAAACTGCTTAGTGGGCTTTTCTGTGTTCTTGTTCATGGGATGAGGCTGCTGTTGCATCTCAAACAGCATACATCTGTAAAAGCAGTGGGCTCAAAACTTGACCTTTATCATCAATATTGGTATTCCCTGATGTCCTGTAATCCATTGTGATACATTAGAGGTGGGGGCAGCAGTTGCCCTCATTCTGTTAAGGAGAAACAGAAACTATGTCTAACTTCTGAAATTGCAGCCAAACACCAAACATGCAGTCTCTTGCTCTCTCCTTCCTTCTGTGTAAGTCCCTTTCCCTATTTTATTAATTTTCTTTCTGTTCTCGACTCATCTTCTTTTAAAATAAATTGTGGATGAATACACTGCCTTTTGTGATATCATTATGAAGCTGGGACCAGAGCAGAAACTAAAACAAAAACCATACATTAGTATGTTTGTCAGGTCCTGTGTCTGGAAAGACCGTGGTTCTGCCTTTTACTTTTCCTTTTTTCTTTAATTATTTTTTTTTCCTTTGGCTTCTTTTTTTTTTTCCACTTTTAGTCTCTTGTGTCGCAGAACCACATCCTGGTTCTGCTACACAAGACAGTAAAATTAAAAATTAGCTTTGTAGGATGCATTACATTCTCCATCACTGGTCATTTTCAGTATTTTTCCCCTGATGTCTCTTTATCTCATTTCACTTTAGATAAGTAGATGATTGTTCATAACAGCAATAATATGCATGGTTCCAGATAATTTTACCTAACTTCTTCTCTCTTCATTAAGTTTTCTGTTTAACACTAGAAAAAATAACAAAATAATAAAAAGTTGTCCAACTACAAATTCATGACATTTTGAATACTTCTGTTTTCATCATTGAGTCTTTAATCAAATTCCTTCCAACAATGTTGTGATAGCAAGTCAGAAGCAATTTGAAGGCAAATTCTGGGCATGGCTAACTGGTGGATGAAATTAATGTTTTATCTTTTGTGGCATTGGGGGTATGTGCAACAACTCTCTAGAAGAATATGACAGCAACATCTTATTGTAACCAGAGGAAATGTATTTCCTGCATGCCTTGAACATAGTTTTCTGAAACTGTTACATCCATAAAGATTTTGGTATTACAATGTGTTAATATTCCTTCATAAATCTAAAATATGTCTAGTGTAGACACAGGTTGAGTATCTGCTCATTTTTAGTAGATGGGATGTAATAAACCCCACCAATACTTCTCTGTAGGCAGTTCATGATTTTTGTTCTGTTTTTATTTCTAGGTTACCAGAATCAAAACACCTAAACAGATAGATGAGCTCATAGAAATTGAGAGCGATACTGGAACTTGGTACAGGAGGTGTTTCGTTAGAATCCGCACAGAGCTGTATGGTGTAAGTAAGAACATCTCTGTTCATTCTGTAATTACCTTTTTAATTAACTTCCAGAAATTGGATTTGCTGAGCTCCTGCTGTTGATAGCTGCAATGCTACATTTTCCATGCATCTAAGGGAATCAGGAACCAGTGTAAGGTTTTGGTCTCCTGACCCAGAAAAAATGCAGGTGAATCATAGAGCTTTATCCCAGCTTCAGAGGAGGAAAATGTTGCATGGGTCCTCACAGAAGTGATGGCCAATAATTACATGGTGATATTCATGAACAGCACAAAATAACTATGTATTGAGAATGTGGATCAATATATGTGTATGGAAGGAGGTGAGACATGAGTAGATGAAAAATTATCAGGAGGAAAACAAGGCAGCTACATTAGTTAAAAATTATAAAAAATAAAAATTATTCATTAATAAACTGTGTACGTAATGCCTTTGTAAGGCATTGTGTCTGCATGTATTTTTTAGGTATTTCAGGTGTTTTACCAGAAAAATATTCTAGAGCTATTTCAGATTTTAATACAAGCTTGCTGGGACCGTGCTTCTTATCCTTTTGTTAATTTTTCTGTAAAACCAAAATTACATAGTGTCTTTGAGCCTTGCAACAAAAATTGAAACAGTCCTCATTAATTAATCTTTTAAAAGTTCAAAACTTTTCACAGCTATTAAAAATCTGTCATTTCAAGCTCTCTAGAACTATGATGAAGTGTTAACCAAGGTTTGTCACAAAATTACTTTGTTAGGAAAAGTCACATTTTCCCCAGGGAAAAGAAAAAATTCCAAAACCTTCCTACTTTTACAATTACTGGCCAAAAATGGAGCATTTGAAGACTAAAATAATATTTGGCCATTATATTACTAAACCAGCTTTCAAGGAGCTTGGTTGGATCACATCCTTTCCTATATCACTAGACTAGACCCTGGGTCAGAGTCATCCCTGCATGATATATATTGGGGCCTTTGAAAACAGACTGCCTCTCCTCTCCTCTCCTCTCCTCTCCTCTCCTCTCCTCTCCTCTCCTCTCCTCAAGGAGGGAGAGAGATGAGAACACCATTCTCAGTCAGTTCCACTGCACTGTCTTTGACCCTGTGGTACTCCCACATTTTCCTCATATAGTGCAGGCATCAATTTCTAGCCCTAGTAGGTTACAATATATCAAACTGTGATTGTATCACTAATCATGGAATATCGTTTGTCTAATACTGGGAAGTGAGAAGAAAACATTTCTGAGATAATCCCTGGTTTATTTGAAAAAGTAAAATGAAGCTGTCTAGAGATGAAGAAAGTTTGAGGTGATCAGAATAAGGTTGAATTTTTGCACATAGTCCACACTGGTTACAAAAAAAAATTATATGAGACTACAGTATGTTCTTGCAGCTGAGAAAGCAAATCACATCCTGGGCTGCGTTAAAAGAAGTGTGGCCAGAGAGCTGATTTGCTCTCTCTCATGCCCTGAAGAAGCAAGCAAATAAGAATCAGATATCTTCTAGCCTTTAAGAAAACTGTTCAAAATAAATGAAGATATGTAAATAAATGTGTTTCATAATGATTTACAGATTTGGTTGACATTTATGAGATGCTTCAACTACCCAGTGAAGGATAATACAATCAAACTTACTGCTGTGTGGTTCACCCTGTCTTTTGGGTAAGAGTGGTTGAGATTAAACCATTTTTTATAGTCTTGACAGACAGAAAAATCATCTGCATGTAAATTTCTGACACTATAATCATCATTTTTATTCAGGATCTTGCCACAAAATGCTGTGTTTGTCATTTAGTCTGTTCTTGGTTGCAAACCTGACTCACCATGAATACCTTCTTTGAAAAACTGACATCTTCTGGAGTCAGCATCTTTCAATAATTCTGTATTATGGAGGATTTTATTCTGATGGAGCAACAGCTCAGTAACATAAGTGTCCAAGGGAGCTGCTCATTCACACCTTGCACAGATTTCTGAATGAGTGAGATTGGTGCCTGAAGTTTTTCTGGTTTTCCACAGCTACTATGGCTTATCTGTCTGGTTTCCTGATGTCATTAAACATCTGCAGTCAGATGAGTATGCATCCCGAGTGAAACATTTCCACAACGAGGAGGTCTCACATTTCGTCTTCAACTTCACACTGGAAAATCAGATTCACAGCAATGGAGAATACATCAATGACAGGTCTAGAGGTTTCCTAATATCTTGGCTTAGTTGGAATAAACAGATGCATGTTTTAAAGCTCATCCTAGTAACCCGTTTTTTTCCATGAGGTAATGATAGATGGTTTTGTTACCTTTTAGTGAATATTTATTTCTGTTCTAAATTTCTTATGACTCATGAGCATGGGAAGAAATGTACATGCCCTTGTGGTTCCTGTGTGAGGATCCACCATGCAAACCCAGCTTCCTCGTCTTCCTGCAAAACAGACCAAAAAGCCTACATCAGTTTTACTTCCTTTCACAGTGGGATTCAAAAGTTTTCAGATCCAACATATGCAGTATATTGTAGGGGGCTGGGCAAAGATGTACTTTCGTCTCTGTTGCTGCTTTTTTTTTTTATGAAAGACACTTCTATGAACAGACTGAACATTGGGAGGTTAGGATCTTATCACAGAAAAATGAAAGCTAAACATTACTGTAAACCAATTAAAAGCATGAACAGCTCTGAAATGGGAAACACCACCCTGGCAATGCCTTTTGTGATTTTTTTAGCCAAAGGCAAATATATTAAGGCTATATCTGGACTTCACAAATAACTAGATAACTTAGGGGAAAATTAAACACAGCTGGTTTAGATATCTGGTTTCTATTAAGAAATGTACACACCAGCCATGTGAATGGTCTGCTGGAAGTCATGATAATAAGTAATTATTATTTCCATACGAAAATCTATATTGAAGTGAATAAAATTGATTTTGTGATTATTTAGTAGTAGTAGTAGTGCTTGAGTTTTGACATAGTTAAAGGTTTATGTATTGAAGAAAAAAATAGCTGTTATTTAATTTTCAACCTAGCCATAGCTTCCAAGTCCCACTCCTTTCCAGAATGTAGATGTTCTCCTAAAATCAGAGAACTGTCTGTAACTGAGGGTTTATCAATTTAAACAGAATATTCTTGTAAAGCACTAAACCTAGCATTAATTTATGGTAAATCAGTAATGTACTCTTTCAAATGTGCAAATTTAATATGCCTCTGAGACTTATTTGGGATTCACAAAACATTTTCCAGGAGATATGAACCCATTTGATATCCTTGCTTCATAAATGTTTCAATACCCTACTCACCTTCAATCTCACTGTTTCCTTCATGTTCTTTCTTAATGAGAAGGTCCATCAATACTTGTCTTTTTAATACATTGCTTTTCTGTTGGGTTTTAATTCAAATCATTGTGACACCAATTTTAATGTAGTCACATAGTTCCTGTACGAAGGTAAAAAGTGCATCAGAAGAATATAGAAAATGTAGTTCTGTCATTTTTGTTTTAACTGACTAATCTAGTCACTATATTTTCTTTGTTCTCTTCTGGAACTAGTCTACATTTTAGAATGGAAAGTGCTGTATGAAAAATGATAATGAGTAACTCCAGCGTGATTTTAATCAATCTGTCACAAATGAGAAATTATATAGTGACTAAAACTAATGGGCTGAAAACACAATTCTTCTGACCAATACAAAAAAAGAATTCATTAGTTAGTAAGTCACTTACTGTGACAAATACTAGCTTTTTCTTTCCTTTCTCATAAAGATGTGGTTCCAACAAATTTATTCATGAGAGAATTTAATTCCTACTCCTTTGTAGATAGCATATTTTTTGTGTTCCTATTCCTACTATTACTCTTCTTATAAGAATAATACTTAGCTAGTGACACTAGGTTTGATTAGAATAAGGTTGGATCTGTGTTTGGAAGAAAAAACTGCCCTTTTTTTCCACACCTTCGTGTGAAATAAAAGACATCACAAAAATAATGATGCCATTCCACATATTTGTTGAGGTTGCTTATGTTAGCATGATCATGTTATTTGGTAGAATTTTACTAAAAAAGTCATACTCAAAAAAGCATTGTTTTAGTCTAGTGACATTGGGGTAGAAAGTCGCTGTATGTAATATAATTTGTCACTGATTTTTCTATTTTTATTTTGATAAAATCTCAGTTAAATGAGAGTCAGTAGGAAGGAGGATGTTCATAAATAAAAAAGCTGCCTATTTATGTTTTATGTACATAGCAAACTTTTTATGTTTTATATACATAGTAATTATAATTATAATTGCATCCATAGGCACAGAATTAATGACATACTTACAGTTAGATGTCTAGCTGTGTAACTGGCAATGTAACTTTTTATTCATGTTATAGCCATTTGTGAAAACAGTTTTTAACACCAGTGTGTTTTGCATTTGAGCCTAACCCAGTAACCAGTGTGTTCTTCTGACAAATCAAGTTTCTTTTAAAAATTCTTTATTTTCAGCTTGTTGGTATTAGCTAGTGTTTGTTTATTCCAAGGGACTGAATAGCTGAAGCATGATCTCCCTGTTTCCAGATGTAATGTCAAATTACTAGCAATTGTGATTTTACAAGGCTGTCTCATGAATTTCATGACATTGGTTTTGATTGATGATTAAGGACAAGTAACAACAGAAATATTATCAAATAAATTATATTACCAATTTGGGCCAGTAACTGCGTGGTGTTACTTGTCTTGCTAATTCTTCTGAGCAATAGTATCTAGATTGAGTTAATCATTAATCACATCTGCAAAATGCATCAAAGGAACCATTGTTACTGGGATAGAGATTTTTTAGATCTAAACAGCTGCATCTGTTGCTATTTCAAAACTATGAAGGTAAATTGACAGCAATTCTTTGCATTGGGCAGGTTTATTATGATGAAGTTTAAATCAGTAACCTTTGAAGATTCACTTTTTAAGAACTGTGTTTTTGAAGACATCACTTCACTGAACACATACTTCAGGAACTGTACTTTCGTGAATACCACCTTCTACAACACAGGTATGAGAAACAGCCTCAAATGCCCATTGGTCAGCTGCATGTTTTCATCTTACATTTATAATTTCTGGATTTCTAATAAGACATACAAGAAGTCCTCTTGTAGTATACTACTACTACTACTACTACTACTACTACTACTACTACTAATAATAATAATAATAATAATAATAGGAATAATAATTTATAAAAAGCAGCTAGCATGTTACAACAGAGAAGTGAATGGATCTCACTGCACAAGAGATACTGCAGGCCTAATAGTGCCTCGGAAAATGAATTATTTATTTTATTCACATAATAAGTGATTTATTTTTCATCTTTGATTTCAACCATCTCTGAAGAGATTCAGTCTGGAGAGAAGAAAATGCATTTCCCATTTTACTGGTAGCTTTAACTACTGTATTTTTATTTAGAGCAAAAGGGTCTGGTGAAATGCTTTGTTCACTCTGCTTGCTGTGGCACGGGTATAGGATCCAAATTACCTGGTCTATATTCATTCCCAATCTCCTAAGTATTGTGACAAAAATACAAATCCATATTTTCATATGTTTAAACAGAAGACTTCATTTTTTTCCAGTTTAATAAAACATAACTGAAAGTAGAACATGGCCAGCTAAGCTTGTTGAAAAGATGGGGCACTTCTTCCCACTTTCCTGTAACTACAGCAGTCATAACAGTAACAGACCTGGGTTTCAGAGCAAGCAATGACTTCAGTGTGGAAGGAAGGTGCTCTTGGTTCACGTTTATAAGGCTGACAAAAGGAATGGGAAAATAAAAGGAATTCAGGGATAGCTCTCTGGAATGGTATTGGCAGAAGAATCAACTATGTAGACTAACTCATCTATGGACAAGCTGAAGACCATGAGGCCTTCTCAGAAACAAAAATCAGTTTAAACTAAATTCCACAGGAATATTTCCCTTAAAGGAAGTCAAACCAAAATGACCACAATTGACAGTCTCATCAGGAAATAGTAGGCCTGATACTGAGAAAGACTGAGTCATAGAAACTTGCAGATACCTAGCACATTTTATGCAAGACCAGCTGGTGCTGAAAGGCCTTAACCAAATACAGTCCAGCCAGGGTAACATACAGTACTATAACTTCCTAATTCCATGCTTTAGTTGGTCCTTTTCAAGAGCTTTGCAAATTTTTCTAGTAAGATAAAAACTATCAAAATTACCAGCAGCAACTAAGTGCCCTTTTTGCAAAGCTGTGAAAGCTCCAAGTTGTCATTACATTTGCTTGAATTTGAAATGTTTTTAATCAAAAGTTGCACATGGAGTTGGCTATTAGGTGAAATTATTCTTTTTCTTCTTTCCACAGATCTCGAGCAGTATAAATTTGTTGACAGTGAATTGATAAATTGCACATTTTTTCACGTCAGGACAGGATGCCAGATTTCTTTTGATGATGACTACAGTGCCTACTGGATCTACTTTGTTAATTTCCTGGGAACTTTGGCAGTATTACCAGGAAATATTGTGTCTGCTCTCCTGATGGATAGAATAGGACGGTTAACGATGCTAGGTAGGGGCTTCACTTTGGTACAGGGAACATCAAAAGTAACATGTCCTCTTTTCAAGGAATTTGGCTAGAGAAATGAAAAACATTCTTTCTGTGGATATGTCATTTATGTGCTGTCATTTATGTGCCATCATAAATACTATTTTTAAAAGCCCCCAGTTTTGAAACTCTAGGGAAAAAAGGGACCTGTGGCCACCTGTAGTTGCTCTTCCACAGATATTACAAGACCATGGTCTAAATTCTAAATTCTAGGCATTTAGAATGAGATTTTGGAGACTGATGACCATTGGTTTATCTCTGCTTCAGCTGAAAGGAAGGAAAGGTGTGCACAGGTGACCCTCAGCTAGTGGAGCAGCTCCTGGAAAGTATCAGCTGTTCTTTGTCTGTCATCTATTTTGCATAGGAACACAGTTGAAAGGTATCTCCTGCGGATTGTCTACAATGGGAAATCTGTTTTCAATTTGTTTAAATAACTATGTGGTAGTTCATTTTCATTATTTTCTAGGACAATATCTCTATATAAATACCAGAAAATAAATACAGCATTTTTATTATAATATATGAACATGTTTCATGTAATAGCAAAAGATGATGAACAAAGAATAATGGGAGTAGTTTTGCTCAGGCATCTTGCTTTGGGAATTCACAGAGGCTTCCAACTTAATGCTTTGTGATATATGTGAGAAGTCATATCTTTTTTGTGACCTGCTTTCTTCAGCATTTGTCTTTCTGTCTGGCCTTACCAGTGGAGGGGGTCTCTTTGGTTTTTAACTCAAATATTTGGGTCACTTATTTAGCTACACTGTGTGCATAGAAATATAAGGCAAAAAGAAGGTTATTCTTTATATACAACTCCACTACATGTTTGTTTCACCTGCCTTGTACCTAGGTGGTTCCATGGTTCTTTCTGGCATCAGCTGTTTTTTCCTGTGGTTTGGGACCAGCGAATCCATGATGATAGGTATGCTGTGCCTCTACAATGGCCTCACCATCTCAGCATGGAACTCTCTAGATGTTATTACTGTGGAGCTGTATCCTACAGACAGAAGGTATGTGCGGTTACATCTCCCATAAACTCACTGAAACTATGTACCAGCGGAAATGGCAAATAGAAATTATTTTATATGGGCCTTATGGAGTTAGTGGTGTTTTGAGAGGGCCAAATTAATAATTTGTTCTATGAAAAGCAAAGGGAAACAATGAAGGGTTTTGAGCAACTTAGTATGTATTTGCATGAAATATCTCCTAATCAGGAAAATACCATAAATGTAGTTTCATTTGAAAGCAGAAGGTCTAACAGCTACTCTAATTTAAAACACAGCTAGTATTTCTGAAAACAATAATGGAGTATCTTTGAGTTTCCTGTAGTTTAACTGTATAAAAGGGCAGTAGTTGGTCCAAACCAGAAATACAGCTGCATTTGTCTGTTGACTGTGAAGTGGTGGGAATCATGATAAAAATCACTGTCTGAACCACGCTGTGCTGCTGATCAGTCTGCCGTGAATTTGTATGGGGGGCCACTAGGAGTGTACACTAAGTGGGTAGAAATTACCTTGGGCACTGCTCTTGATTCTTCAGGGCTCTTGCAGGAAATCTCAGGACAATTTTCAAATCCTGCATTGCTGCTAGATAACATAGGATGGGGCTTTTTTTGGATATAGGGCACTTTTTAATCCTGATCTTACGCCACTTAGTGGACTGAAGGAAGAACTGTTGAGTCATACTCTGTTGTAAGGGGAGTGCAAAAATGTAAAAGCTGTGCTATCTTGAAATGACTTTAATACTTCCCCCCTCTCAAATCCCTAAAAATATTTAAGTAAAATTTCCCAGATTCCTTAAAAAGGACATCGTGTCCTTTCTCCTATTGCAGTGCTTAATATTATGTCATCCACTGGATATTTGAAATGCGGTGAAAAATATTTCCAGTTTATAAATGAATGATGCCTTACTGGCAAGTGTAATTTCTTTGAAAGGAGTTACCTTTTCTTTAACGTTGTCCATAAAGATATATAGAAAAGTGTAGACTGGCTTCCCTGTTTTCCTTTCACTGTCATTTTAAAATTATGTGCTTCTTCAGACAAGAAATTGATGTCCACAGATGTAATTATATCAAGTAACGATACCAGTCTATTTATGAATCCCAGGCACTGAGCTTCAATATTGCTAGTATTTTTAATGCACCTCAGGAAATTGCTCTTCTGGCAAGAATACTTCCACCATCCAAATGCTATGAAATAATTTTAATAAATATCCTGTAGAAATGACCATCTTTTGGGTATTGCTGAATGTAATGGCCACATATGTTTTCCTAAAATGGAATAAAGAAAAATAATTGGAAAAGTCATTGCTGTTAATAGAAAAAAAAAATCATTACTAGGAATCATAAAAATAATTTAACTGATATTTATCTATATATATCTATACAGGTGTTAAGGCATCTATAGTTGTATCTACAAATGGTTGGTTTTCATAGATTCTACTAGCTTTGGGATTACAGCAATTTCTTACTCAACTTTTCTCTATTTAAAAATCTTTTGTATGCAGGAAGTACTGTCCAGAAACAGAAACTTAATTGAAGCTGAGTTGTTTTTTGCAACAAATCAGAGAAAAAACTTGTCCCCTTGAATTATCAGTACAAAAAGGCTGATGGGTAAACATACCTGTGCCTGGAAAGACATTGTTGACATAGGCTTTTGATGAGACTTTTTCCCAGACGTTCTGATAGTGATGGAATCGTGACTGCTAGTTTTTGCCAGCTTGGTTATGAGTAAACAACCAATTCAAGATTTTTTGTATATGGGCAAAGCTACTTCTTATTTTGTAGAACATTTTGAAAATTAATACATTCAGGGACTCAAATAACTTGCTTACAAGAATTTTTGTCTGATAATTGGGGTTTTTTTTAATCCAGACTAGCTGCAGTTTAACAACCAGCATTGCTCGCCTCTCATAGTCCTGGGTTTCTTTCTCAGACTCCTGTGATCTCCATAACCAGCACAGCTTGCCACAGTTTCCTGGGAATTTCCAGCTTCTGCAAGTAACTGTAGGGGTGAACAGCCTTTCTCAGCATATGTGGAACATGAAGGTTCCTAATCTGTTTTTTCATGTAAAATCCTTTGTACTTTAGATGATATTCTCTTTTGCTACAAAGCAAAAGCAAAACAAATTCCAGAGTGAATCTGGTCCTGAAACTGGCTTCCAGATTCTCCTGTAAAGGGAATCTAAGCACAAAATATTTGCTTACTCTGTCAGTGTTTAATACTATTTTCTTACAGCCTGTCAGTGAAATGAGCACAAATGCGCAGCAAAGGGTAGCTGGAGGTTGGGCTCAAAGATAGATGGGTGGAAGGAGGCCACTTCATGCTACCACGCACAAGAAGCTGGACTGGGTAGCCCCTCCTTTTCCTCCTCTTGCAGACCAGCCAGTTGTTGAACTGCAGGGGCTTTGCTGGTGTCATGCAGTATAGTATGAAAGGTATTTAATAAATTGTATTCTAGGTTTTTAGGGATCATACTGGCTTTTAGCCAGGTAGGAGTGTGGTAAACAGTTTGGCAATGTGCAGTCTATGTGACACAGGGTACATATTTCAGTTTATTCTTCATCAGCTATAGTTGCTTCAAAATCTTGATAGATTTCGATTTTGTATAAATTCACACTCGTCAATATATTTACATTTTAGTTTACTGATCCCTGGAATTGAGGTAACTACATAGTTTGTCCTACTTTCTTGATGAGTACTGCCAAATTTTATGCTATTTTAGGTTAGCTTTTGCTTTCATGTTCTTCATAAAACATCAGCTGGTTTGTACAACTGCTGTAATAGATATTAGAGGATGTATAAATTTCAAATGCTTCTCAGGCAAATGATGAAGTTGTGTTCAAATGGAAAATAATTTCCATGGTTCAAATGGTTACTAATGTTGGTCATAAGTGTCTTTCTGTCTTCTAGATGAAGTAATTAATAATGCTTTTGATAACATCCTACCATTTTTTAAACTTTTAAATATGCAAACTTTAAAAGACACCCATGATAGCTAGATATAAACTAGCTAGTGATTTCCAACAAGCAAGTAAATTAATACAGCTCAAGAATATAAAGAACTTCTATTTTCTCTTGTCTCTTATCTTACCTCTCTTTACCTTATATTCTTAATGGACTCTGCCATCCATCAGGAGAAGAAATCTGTAGGCTGGAGTGTGTGACACCAAAAATTACAGTCACTGAGCATTTTAGAAGGAGGAATGGGCTGAAAGTGTAACTTCAATACAGCCATAGGTGCCTAGCACTCCAGCAGCATAAACCTGAATGTGCTAAGCTGAGCACCTAGAAAATATGAAATGGGTGCCTAAAGACCATTTTGTTGGTTTTTTGGGATTTGCTTGCATCGTATGCAAATTCTGCGACAGGAGTAGGGGTTTTATCCTTTCCTCTGACAGCACTCCACTCTCTTAACCATGAAACTGTGTTCTCATTGTGCAATTCCAAATCTTACTCACAGTGCATCTTCCAACTTCTCTAGTAGATGAGGGAAACTAAGTTTTCTTCACTACCTCTATGTTTTACCCTCAAGCCCTCTTTGTTCTCTGCATTGGCAGAGTGATGCGGAAAAAAAATATTATGTGATGAGGTAATTACAGCTTGCGTTGTAATGTGTGTGCCCAAGGGGCCTGCAATAACACTGCACAGTTCCTCAGCTCTGCCTGTAATAAAAATACAGGTTGGAAGAAAGCTTAAGCTCTCTGAAGAAAAAACCTTAGGACATTTTTATTACTTTAAAAGGCAATTTTTACTTTCACATAAATGGTAAGTGTCTTCTTGTGAACTTGGGAAGCACCAGCATTATAAGCCAAGATTCTCATTAGGAAGATGATACAAGAAATAACTAAAACCTAAATAGAAGGTGGAATAGAAATAGATCAACTTCCACATAGAGAATAAATCAGATAACCAACAATTCATCATTTTTCTATGGCTGCTATAGATCTGGGTTTGAATCTTGTCCAGGAACACTTAGAATTCAAGGAGATCTATAAAATTAAGTCATCCTGTTTTCCCTTTTTTAAATGCCTCTGAAAAAAGTTCATAACGGTTTGGCCATAATTAGGAAATAAGTCTATCTTCAGTTCATGATTTTTAATTTTTTCACTTCTTGAACCCTTAGGATCTATGTTCAGAACAATAAATATTATTCTCACAGTATCTTATCTCCAAGTTTGTATTGATGTGGATGAAGAGAAGAAAAAGAAGAGACATTTTATATTCTTTTGAGTCATAATAGTAGTAATTGACTTACAGTAGATTTCCTCACAGCTATTTTCTACTCTCATCCTGTGGATATAGCTCAATTACATTTTGCTAAAATTTTAAAGTTCTTAAGGCATGACCTGCCACACCTATGCCTTTTGCAGTAGTCCGAGGAAGGAAGGCAAATTCCACACTTTTACTTGCACACTAAGCACTATAATTGATCAAGCCATGAACTACATGATATGTGGTTCTGTACTAATTTTTTAAGAGAATATGAAAATATCTGGGCATGGAAAATTGTCCATAGAATATTTGGATACTCATTTTAATTCTTTACATATTGTCAATTCTAACAACATTTTGTTGTAACTTGCCATTTTTGTAAATTGCTCTGGCAAGATAGATAACAAATATTTGTGCTACGCATTTAGTAGCACTCTGCCACAGGACAATGAAGTTTTTAGATGCTTTATCAGCAGTGGAAAAGTGGATCTGAAGTATTTTATGTAGGAATACAAGCATCTGGTCTAAGAAGGAACATATGTGGCAATCAGGAAACAAGCTCTTTTAATCTAAAGACTTGGATAATCCCTCTATTTTTAACTGTTTGGACTCTTGCCATTTTTATGTGGACCTTGGATGAAAGGAAGCTAAGCATTTTTCTTTGTCACAGCTTTCTCAACAGCAGAAGTAAAATACATTGGGGAAAATTCCTTTTCAGTAACATCCAGCTTTCTCTTCATGCTGACATTTTTATTAAAGACATTTGCATTTTTCTCCTATCAATACTAAATTCTGTATCTGGGGTTTTTTAAAGACAATCCTAAATTGATTAACCAGCATTTTCGTACTGATGTGCCTGAAAGACTTAAATGAACTCTCTAGCTGGACAAAGGATTCTTGCTACTTATGACTGGTCTCCCTTCACTAGTAATGAGGATTACTCATGAAGTCAACATGACATTTTTGTGCAAATGTTTGTCCAATAATGGATCAACACAAAGAAAATGGGAGCACATATAAATGGTGCTATTCCCTTTGGATTTTTCACTTAATTTGTTCATCATGTTAAGATGATACATCACTTAACTTTAATCATTTGCTGATACTCTTGGACTTTCCTCAAACATTGTAACAGAGACTACTGTACTAATGCTGCAAGAGACTGTAGTCATACACATGTGTGATTTGCAGCATATTTATTTCCTGGCTATTTTTATTTCCCTGGACTCAGAAGAATTAGTTATAAAAGCATGAATTAATACAGATTTTCAAGAGTTTTAAACACAAACACTGTTCTAAGAAGGATGTTCTAAAAAAGCAGGCAGTCTGAATTTGCTGCACCTAGAGCTCCATAATCGTTTGACACCTTGTTCTGACTGTAAGTACAAACACATTCAAACACATTATTAAAATTGAAGGGCATGAAGGTATAGGATTAAACAGTGACAATGCTTTTCAGGTACAGGTCATAACAACAATTTACTCTAAGCTTGTTAAAATCTTATTGTTCATGCCAATTACATGCTTATTTTAGGCAAAAGGACATGAATGAAGTCTGCTTAAAGATTAAAAGATTCAACTTCTTCTGGGTTGTTAATTTTTTAATTATCAGGACAGCTAAGGGCAATAAAATGAGCTTACTTTTTCTTACTTTGATTTGTTTCTATTTTGATAATACTAATGGGATTAGACTAATAAAAACCCCTTACAATCAGCAAAATTCTGTAAGTCCATTTTACTAACAGAATTGGTTTTTAAGTGCAAAAAAAATTTTTATTTTGTTCAGACAGAAGAAGTATTGTATGTACTACAAAATTACCTTAGAACCTGGTATAGTAATGTTGGTTATATAATCAATAGTAGATCCAAAGAACAATGGCATCTGTAGAAATCAGAACATGAAAAGAAATGGTTCAAATTGCTCAGAAAATCATATTCAGACCACTGTCATAACTAGTTGATATAAGCAGCTAACATCTGTGAAACAGCTTACCTTTCTTTATAAGGTAGTATAAAACAACATTAAACATAAGTAAAACATCCCCATGTGTTCCGTGCTATTGTTTTTCCAAAGATTTCCTGCCTGTATCTATCCGAATTTGTTTTAGCTGGATCTGCGTATTCTTTGGGGAGTTCTGGTATCTCTGAATATACTGAGGCTGTTGATGACTAGGTGTCTAGTTTTTCTGTGGTTTTTTTTTCTGTTACTGTTACTTGGAGTTAAGTTTGATTTTACATCAGCATTGACAACCAAGAAAATCATATTTATGTGCAGACTTTGATCACAACCAGTCACCACCATAACTTTAGAAGTACTTTCTGTGCATAAATGAGGCTAACATTAGAACCATTCTGACTCTTTTCCTTGAGTTCTTCAGAATAGCTGCAATCTCTTGTTATCCTATCACATAAACTTGGTTTTCCAGTCTAGTTGTGTTATCTTTAACCTCTTTACACCTGCTTGTCTATTTTAACAAAGCCCTTTCCTCAGGAATCTCCTGCCTACCTGCACGCTTTGTGCAGCTCTTCAGAAGGACCTTGACAGGCTGGAGATGTGGGCAGAGAAGAGCCATCTGAAATGCAACAAAGGCAAATGCAAGGTCCTGCACCTCAGGAAGAATAACCAGTGCAGGCTGGGGACAGACCTGCTGGTCTAAAATGACCCTGTTTGAGCTTTGAGGTTGGACGAGGTGACTCACTGTGCCCCCTTTCAACCTTACCCACTCTGTGATTTGTGAACCCTACAAGATCTATCAGTCTGGGCTCCTTCCTTCTCAGTAGCTACACCACATCCTGGGTCATATTCCTCCAAATATTTTGGGCTTTATATGTCCCTGGACCACAAATGTTGCCATGCTAGACATTTGCCTATTTTCTCCTAGGCTTTGGAAATTCACTCCAGTAGGATGCTCTTCTCTGCTTCCTTCAGTGTATCTCACGCTCCTCCTTCAAACCCATTTCTCCAAAGAGAGTACTTAGAATGGGAATGTTTTACCTTGCTCATTTCTCCTTTGAAAAGGGTATTTTCAAGGAGCTGCTGCAAATGTTTCTCTGTCAGAAATTTCCAAACACAACACTTCCCCAAGTTTCCTCATCTGCTGCTCTCAGCAATGTGCTCTCTGGCAGGCCTTGGGGGTCCTGGCTGCCAGAGGGAAGAACCTGTCATTTTCAAAATTGTTATGTCCGGGATGTGCATGTTTAGGTTTCCTTGGCACTATGTGTTTTGTAAAAGTACTGCAGGTTCAATCAAATATATGTAAAACAAGTAAATAAAGACTTTCAACATGTAAGAGACATATCTAGATCTCCTGTACTTGTTTTTTCCCACAGATTATTTGGATAGATTCTACTCTGCTGTAGAAATTGCCTGTCTCTTTTTCCTTTGATACTGCCAATACTTAGTGTCATGCACTGTCTGGATGGATGCCACGCTTTACACAAAGAGGAATTGTGCTTACTTCAGAAAAAACAGTGATTTCTTTGCTGAATATTAGACATTTCAGAGATTAAAATACTGCTAGGGGGTGCAAGAGACATATTGCCAGACTAATAGCACATAAATATATAATCATCCAGAAAAAAAAAAAGTAATTTGTGTTTTGTCCCAGATTCAGAAAAGACATAATACACAAAGCTAACAGTAGAACACTGTCAACTCTTCTGAATTTACTTTTACAGTATTTTATGTAAGGGAACTGACTTTGGCCTGCAACAATAGAAAATTAATATTTAATATAATGGAAAAAAACTATTTGAAGGTGTATTAATTAGTACATTACATGTCTTAAGACATGCAGACATTCTTTTAAATTATTTAAGAATTCAAAAGGAAAGCCTCCATTATTTCAAAAGGGAACACTCCAAGTGTTGTTCAGATTGTGGAGCTGACTTTGTGGGTTAACTAGAATGATGGAATTATGTTTCTTAGAGCAAACCACAGTATTTTAGGAATATATAAGAAGGATCTAGACCTAGTCATCATTCTTTTGATGAAGGGTCCTCAAATATACTGGGACTGGTATTGTTCTGAAGCACAGTATCCCGGACAGGGCATGGACAGTGCTGAAAGCCACTGTATCCTGGTCGCCTCTGCCAGACTGAAGCCTTTACCACTCCGCAGGCATACAGCCTGGAAGCATGACACCAAAAGGCTTAGGTGATCTACACTATTGAGGTACAGATCTGCCAAAGAGCAGAGGAGGTGGACTCTGACACTCTGGGCTGCGGCCAGGTCAATCAGTTGCTTCAGACAGAGGGTCTCTCATGCCTTGATATAATTGTTTGCTGTTTTCAAAAACAAAAATCTGTTCTGCAGAGAGCATTGATACACTGTATCCTTGCTCTCAGCTGAAGTCAAGTATTCTTACTTCAAGTTGATTTTCTTGGCTCCTCTTTAGTAGCCCCAGTAGAAGCTTTTGAAATTTCCCAGGATTTCAGTCTGCATCTGAGCATAAGAGTTCTTCCTTTCGCTCACAGGTGCTTCAGTAGAATAAGCAGAGCCTTTTAAGTCACTTAGAAAACTAGCATTTCTCTTAATTCCTGTTGTTTAGACTAGGGCTTTTAATTGCAGTACAAGCAAGAAATATTTTGTCTGAAAATTAGAGCAACTATTTTCTTGAATTTCTGAGAGCTGACAAATGTTACGCATTCTACCATTACACAGACATCTTTGTTAGGAA
This sequence comes from Melozone crissalis, assembly GCF_028551555.1. Classification (NCBI taxonomy): domain Eukaryota; kingdom Metazoa; phylum Chordata; class Aves; order Passeriformes; family Passerellidae; genus Melozone; species Melozone crissalis. The sequence goes on from NW_026535783.1 coordinate 49,897,675, forward strand.
ACTTTTGGTAGGGCAAGCTTATTCCTGCATCAATGAATCATACAGTCATGTCAAAACACAATTTAAATTATGGTAGTTTGCATAAGACATATATGCAAGAATTACAAAATAATAAAAATACTTCAAACTACTAAAGTCACATCACTGTAATGCCAAACTCCACCTGAATTATGGGTGTCATACTTTCTCTTGGCAGTCTGTTTCCTTTTCCTTTTGTCCAAATTTTCTCAGATACCTCTTTCACTCAACAGATTTTTTTATACCTTATCTTCTTTACCCCTAAGAGATGAACATTCATTTTAATACTAGAAGTCTCATTAGCCTTTGAAAAAGCACTCTTTCGACATGTGTACCACCTGTAAGAAACTCAGTTTTAATTCAGTACCCTAAGATGATCATCCTTTAATTCTGATTAGTAATCATCACACAGATGACAAAGCAGTTCTCCTTTGGGAGCTACTTGACATGTCTGCTCTCCTAATGTAGCCATTTAAGTTGTACTGAATTTCCATTTGCAAGTTCCATGTTCAACTCTAGAGGTGCAAACTCACCCGTTCAGTCATTCATTTCACATTTTGATCCCTGAGGCAGAAAAATTAATTGCCTCAATGAAATACTGTAGCAGCTGAGCTTTAACTTCTCATTTCAAATAAGAGCACTGAATGTGAGCACAGAATCCTTATTGGCATACATTTTCTTTAAGCTGTTGGGACCGTACTGATTTGTTCGCACTGAGGATGTGTCTCAAAGGTGTTACTCTTTCACCTGTATTTTAACTTTCTTTTGTTTTCTCTTCTAGGGCAACAGGCTTTGGCTTTCTGAATGCACTATGCAAAGCTGCAGCTGTACTTGGAAACCTAATATTTGGTTCCCTTGTTGGTATCACCAAAGCAATCCCTATTCTCCTTGCTTCTACTGTTCTAGTATGTGGAGGTCTGGTAGGACTTCGGCTTCCTGATACAAGAACCCAGGTGTTGATGTAACTGGAAAAAACATTCACTATTTATTTCCTTCTTTGTACAAATGTCATTCTCCTGACTGATGGTGCAAAGGCTTCAGATTCTCAACACACAGTAGAGTGCTCAAATGTCAGAAATCAAACCCAAAAGATATTTTGGAGTAGCAGAGATTTAGCAACCTCTGTATGAAAGTTTTAAATTTCACTTTTGTTTGCTTGCATACTTTGTTATTCAGACCCATTTCACTTTGAAGTGCAAAGCTACCTCTTACAACAGTTTTGGTGACATATCCAAGAAGGTAAAAACCATACTGATAATTAGATATTTAAAATGCAAGCAGTCAGATTATTTCAAAAACACATGCTAAACTTGGCCATGGCATTGTGGGCTTTAGTAACAGTATAGACGTGCAAGTCAATTACTTAGCAGTATTGGTGCAGGGAATGTTAATGTATCAATGCATGCAGCATTTATCAGGAAACTCCACTGATTGCATCAGTACTGGGAACAGTGACCTTCTGCATCTGTGCTTAGGTGATAAAAACTCGTGGCAATGACTCTTCCTTGAGAAACATTTTTAGGCAGATTCAATCTAAGCAAAGATTACCAACTGCACCCCATACTGACTGAGGAGAAGGCAACAGCTATAGCAGGGAATTTAAAGGTCCATATAGGTATGCAGCAGAGAGAATAACAAAGTTAACATTGTCACTTTTTGCTGCTGATGCTCCAGAAAACTTTTGTTTTATTCTCACTTGTGGCATCTGAATTTTTTTTTCATTTAAAACAGTGAATTTGTCTTCTTCCAGGAATGAATGAATGCAAATAGTTTTCCTGTTGTTAGTAAGAATAAAGGAAGAATCAGGCCATTGAACTATAAGGATGATACTTTCAGAGATTTATTTAGAATTTATATATATAAAGACCTTTATTACTCTCATAGTTTCTATACTTCTTAATATAACCATTTTCTCGGCTAATTTTTAATAGTTCCAGAAATGTCTGACCACTTGATATTTTCAAATGTCTCTTTGAAAAGCCACTAAGAAATAAGCCATGGCAAGACTGCAGGGAATAGTAATGCTTTTATTAGACCAAGTGCATAGATGGAAAACAAATAATAGTAAATACATTCTTTCTATGCTGTGGACTGTTCTGATTTATGGAAAATTCCCCATCAGTCCTAATGCTATGCAAGAAGTTATGGGACCTCTTTAAAAAATCAGCATTACAAATTTAATACAGATACATTTATAAAATCATCAAAGAAAAGAGGCAGATCCTCAGATGGCAAAAAATTGCTTTGCTTTCAGTGGAGTTAAGACAACTTATATCTGCTGATTACCTATCCGCGGTTTCAAGTGTGAAATAACAAATTTTCTATAAAACATATGGAAAATTTTATTCAGTATTTTTTTCTAATTATGTCTGACAGCATTTATTAGGTAGATGAATCATTGCCAAGCAACTAAGCTTTCAAATAAGGTCATCATATAATAAGCCAGACCTTTTTTAATTGATTTTTCTCTTGTTCTTAGATGTGAACTTGGATTTAGGTCATAATATGTGGCACTGCAGTCTTTATCAGTTGTCATCTTTGTCATATTAAAAGAATCAGTAAAGGAAGATCATTCAACATATTCATAGTTCACTGTTTAATCTATTGATTTTAGAAGTGACATTTTCAGTTACTGACAAATGCCTCTGCTACACATTGTAGCACAAAAAGCATTAGCCCAAGATGCTGCTTTCTCCTACAAATTGAGAAAATTGGCAGAATTTAAAAAGCTTGAGTATGGAAAACTAGGGGACATTATTTTGATGTTGGTCATTTAAAAAAAAAAAGTTTAGCAAGTGTGTTTATTTTGGAGTGTTTAGATGAAGATATTTGAGATTACATATTTTTATGTTTAAATCTGACTTTGACATGACTCTTAAATTTCTAAACTATGCTAGTAAATGAGGAAGAACTCATTTCACTAAGGTCTAGAAAAAAATTCTGGCCTTAGTTTTGCATCTGTGGCCTTTTTTCCACCAATCATGGCCTTAATATTATTTAAGGCTGTTTTCTACAATTAGTATTATATTTGAGCCATTTTTCTCTGTGCAATTCATTAGTAGCACATGTTCAACTCCTTGCACATACTGCACAAGTTATTTTGAAATCTGAAGCCTCTGTACATATTTGGAGTAAACACCAACAACAATGGTAAAATATTGCTTTATCTTGCACTGTCCTCTTGCAGTAGTATATTCTGTGCATCTCTGCATGTAATTCCTGTAACACTCACATGCAGCACTTCATACCTTCTGACCAGCTTGAAGGAAATGGGTCACAGAAAAATAGTGTTCAGCTTTTGAGGGCTATGATTCAAGTTTAACACTCTAAAATCTCCAACATGTAAAATTATGTTGATTTCAGTGTTGGTCTTAACAGAAATGCTGAGTATATCATAGGTCTGTGATTAAGTCTGGATGAAATTACATGTAGCAACAACAGGAATTAGCAGAGATTTTTAAAAATGGACACTGCATGGTCCAGAATGATAATGTTCTAAGGTAGAAAAAAGAAAAAGAAATAGTGGGTAGGAATTGGGAGAATAAGTAAATTAAAGAGATGAACAAAGAAAAGAAACAAGAATAGTTCCAACATATGAAACAAAACTGAAAGTTAGAATTTTCCCAGATGGTAAGCTAGCTGGCTCAACAGATTTGAGCTAGTGTGCATGCCAACATCAAAGTTGTTTGAACATTCAATAGTTTTTGCTTGAGCACAGTAAAGATTTATCTCATAAAGACAAAAAAGTGATTGCAATTTCACACTATAAATAACTTTGTGAGATAGGTGAAATCCACAGACAGGAACAGAAATCTATGGACATCTGAACACAAATGTTACTCACACTGTAAGTAATTTGACTGGTCTTCAGCAATTTTGTCTTTTCTTGCAGCCTCCAAAGCAATCACAGGTAATAAATATTGAACAGAAGGATCTGCACTTTCTTTCTATATCTATTCACTTATATGTAACACAGAGAATCACTTAGTGGCATGGCTAGATTCCTAATATACCAGACAGAAGCAAACTTGATAGCATTTGTGTATTACAGTTATAAAACCTATGTATCAAAACTGCTTATTTGTCTGTTTTGGTCACAGACACAGAACTGACTGACTGCTAACTAGAAATCCCTGTCAGTCTAAACTGAAGTAGGATATAACATCTAGGAATTTTCTGTGCAGCTGAAAAAGCTCATCCCAACAGCAGAAATGACAAAAAGCACAATGACCCCTGAAAACATATAAGATTCATGGCATTTAGAATGCTATTAACCATAACAGTCAAATATTTTGAAATTTGGAAACTGTCCACAAAAGAGACCACATGTTTTCATTTTTGGCAAGGAAATTTTATTTGAATTAGTTTCACTCCTTACAAGGTTGTGTAATAATAGAACTTGACTTAGCAGATTCTAATTTCTTGAAAGCATCTTATTTATCGTATTAGTACTCTTTAACCAGCCTGGTTATGTCCATGCTAGCATCCTGCTGCTTGGAAGCATGCGCTACAACATTTGGGAACCACTGCATTGGTTGTTGAGTATAGGCTCCTAGAAAGGGAGCTAGGAATAGGTGTTCATAATGGAGCGCTCAACATTGGTAATTAATGACCTACTGGGAAACCTTCTTCCTCTCAGCTTGATTTTTACCAGTACCCTTACAGAGTTGTGTAGTACAGAAGCTGAGCATTGATGAAAAAGAGTTACCCCTCCTTCCTGATGGCTCCAGTAGTCTACTCCTCCTTTATCATTTTAGGAATATGGATCAAAGTTAAGATTGCTAACTCAAGCTCTGCTTGCCAAATTACTTTTCTTGCTAGGGGGACCAGCCTTAAAGAAAATTAAAATTCTCTCACCTGCTTCTGACATTCAGTAAGAATTTCCGTTACATATCTTTTGCATTTTGGTTATAACTTTTAAAAACAGTATGTAAAGAAGCTGTAGAAGTCCTTCTGTGGGTGAATCTCACCTTTTGAGACAGCCAGGCTCCACGTTTACCTGAAGGCTGACCTAATAAAAGGAGAGGTGTCTTCTCAGAATAGCGCCTGTTGATCTCCTAATTTGTGGGAATCTTCTTGCCTGTACACCTAGCTCAGCTCCATTTGGAGGAAAAATTATATTCTGTATTCTTTTTTTCTTTTATCTACCACTGTGGAGCCTTACCTTTGTGTAACTGCTCTTGAGGCACAATGTCGGATACCAATTCTCAGCAAAGTAATATAGTCCTCAGTCCCTCATATGGACAGCCTCTGTGTGCTAGGCTTTAGCTTTCTTCCCATTCTGAGTTTTAAATTAATCTTCATTAGTCAGAGAAAAATGTTTACATCCAGTCACACCTCTTTACCTAAACAAGATGATATCAGGCTAATACAACCTACAAGCCGTGTTTCCTGTTTAATAACCTGGAAATGCAATTGAAATTTCAATCGTAATGTTAAAAAATGAATCTTTGCACTCAGGGGGTCAAAGACACAAGAAGTAAAAACAGAAATGTTCCACATCCTCTGGTGTTTTGAAAGAAAACACATGTTCAGTAATCATATTGCAGAAGAAAACACATCTGAGAGGCTGCTTTTCTATATTTCCTGCCTTCTTGTTCATTAAACTTACAGTAAAATATTAGGTATTTGCCTGCATTAGTACTTTCAAATGCTGCAAGTTGAAAAAACACATCATGAAAATACAGACTTCTGCTTGTACTTTCAAGGTAAGACATGGTTCAGGTAATAATGTGATATTAGAAGAAACATGTTAGCCAGAAAATCTGGAACTCAGTTCAAAACATGAACTAAATGGAAAGTATCAACTTATAGTGCTACTTGCAGATCTCACTTACCTTCATTTAACCTCACATAGTCTACAACCAGTCCACTTGCTGCTATCAGCTTCATTTGCTTTCTTCTAGTAATTTCAGCAAGTGCTGCAAAATATATTTAGATTCACTATCATTAGGTGCCTTTTTTTTTTTTCAATCCCACTCTAGCTGTATAAGATTGATATATAGAAAAACAGAAGAAAGATAAATTGGGCCTGATTTATTTACTTTTCTTATTAAACATTTTGTTGAATTATGTACAAAGATCCTGGCCTATAATAGGGAGTTCTAGGCCTTTGAATACATTCTGTGAAACTCAAAATGAACAAAGCAGTAATTTTCAGCAGTCTCTTCCCGCAACATACACACAAGTTACATTTAATGGGACCAAAACACTTAGGGAAAAGTACAGTGCTTTCTAGGGTAAACAATCTATTCTCTTTGACAAAGGTCTAGAACATATTGCTCGCTCCGGACCAGTACACAGTCTGATAACTAAAGATTGGAGATTACGTAACAACAGGAGCATTTGGGTGAGGATGACCTGACATGAAAGTATTGTTCTTTCCACCCAGGGTACTCATGAGTATACATTTTAATGACACAAAACCAAGATGATTTGTAGACACTTGCCCCTACTCTGGCCATCAACACATTTGAGTTGTAGCCAGACATTCCAGCCCACGAGTGAGAGAGAACGTGAGAGAGAAAAAGAGCTGGCAGGCACTTTCAGCACTCTCTCCCACAGCTAGCCACCTAAGTTCATTTCTCTTGGATCCTAAGGATCTGGTTTTTTGCTTAGCTTTCTACTTTCTAATTTTGGACACCTACCACTTGCCATTCAGTTTTCACAAGCAGTCACGACCAAGCAAGCTGAAGCTGCTGTAATGCTTGAGGACAGCGCTCACAGCTCATTGCAAATAGACTACTCTGCAAGAGTCCAGTGTCATATGTGTTGTTCCAGTTTCATTTGTTGTGAAGCGATAGAGTTGTTGGCTAGCACTTCTCCTGTACAATTCTGCATGTATTCTTATCTATAAGTCATGTCCTCTGTCCTCTTAATGTCTGCCTTGTATGACCACATGTATGCCCATCCCCCACTGGCTATGTGATAAAAATATTTTGTGAATCTTACATGGGTCTGTCTTACCCAGTTAAAAAGAAGAGGGTTGGGAAAAATATTGAAACAGAATCAAATTAAATGTAAACAATGAAGAGTAATAGTTCAAGAAATAGGCTTCAATTATTTTTATTTTTTCAGATGTTTTCTTCAAATCCTAGCCTGAAGCTATATAATATTGCATATTGTAAAGAAATAGTACACAGTTAGAAGTGAACACATATGTAGGTGAGTGGACACACACATCTCTATAACACAGATGAATCTTAAACTTACAAATCATGTTCTCATCTCTTTCTCCATGACAGTGTTACTTCCTTCATTATGCATTATGTTTTGAACACAAATAACATCCTGCTCCACTCCTTTTGCAGAAACCTTTACTTATTCATGTGCAAAATTGTTGGGATGCCAAGAGTCATCTCAACTGGCCCTTAGCTTTCAGTCATTGGAAGGGGATTCCTGAAATGATCTGAAAAATGAGCTTTGACTTGGCTGTTGCCTTCCCCTGTCTGCCCAGCCCACCCTCCTTCCCCATCACACTGTGCCAAACAGCAAAACAGCACATCATGCAAAGGCACTGGTGTTCCAGTGGCTAGGAGACACAGCACTCTCAGATACATAAACTCCTAAAAGCTATAAATTTTGTCTTATTCAACCAAAAGGCCTTCAAAATGGTCCATGGGGATATCAACATGCTAATTTCTGTGTAATGTATGAGAAAATGTCTGTGATATTCTGTATTGTATGTTTTTCATTGTTTCTGCATATATGGCTGCTGCTGTTCTAGTGATGTGGTTAAAGAATTATCTGCTACTGTTCTTATCAGCAATTTTTGACCAGCCTGAAACAGAGCCATTGCCAGGGTGTTTTTCAATTAATGACTAACACCCATGAAGATCTTCTACAGTAATTAGTGCCATATAAAGTCATGGATACTATAAATGAAGCCAATCCAGGGTGAAAATAGCTGCACATACCCACCGACCAGTGACAGTGGAAAGAGCTCTTCCAAAAGCTCTGGCATCTGCTACATTTCTTCTTTGCTCTTTTCAGGATGTTCACTCTCTGAAGTATTCTTCGTCTGGTAGGGGACATGCGCTCATGCTACAGAAGTAAGAAAGCAGAAGAAAGGACGTATTCCCTTCACAGGAAAGAATGTATGTTTGCTATAGGAAAGCCAGCTCTATAATAAGATTCAAACAAACAAACCATCCAACCCAAGCAGCTTGCTATTCCTTTTTATCCCCGTGTCTTCTTTGAGTTGATAAGCTAAATACCAGTGCTTACGAAACCTTTGGGAGGAGGCTAAGAAAGGGTAGCAAGGCTTGCATGATAGTTCTTTTGGAAAGGAGGAGACCTTTCCAATGAGTAAACAGATGCAATGAATGAAACCATAGCATAGTGCTTCTAATTGTGATCACAAACAAGCAGTTTCAAGTAGAAAATTATCACTCAAATCTACAGCAGCAGTAGATAGTACTACCTTTTATACAGAAATGTGTAAACATAGATTAAAATCAATGGCTTGGGAGAAAACGGAGAATATTTGAAGAGCTGCTTCAAAAACACAACCTCCCATCATCTCTTTTGGACAAACCTTTTAGTGTTTTCCTGTTCCTTCCTGCTACCAATCATCCTAATATGGTGACTGATTCTTCTAGTGCCTCACTGATGAAATGAAAGGCTAAATTGACGTTTGCTCCTAACAAAAATTGAGAGCAGGCATGAAATTAGCACTGTAGGAAAGCTAGCTCATTTATAAGAATTTTAAAAATGCCACAAGCTGCTACTGTCTGCCTGCATTTATTGTCCTCCTAGTGGTTTAGGATCCTACAGAGTGTTATATGTCAGAAGCTTTGTATGTGTAATCTGATCCCTATTTAAATCAGTGAAGCAATTTTTTAGGGTCAGGAGCTTTGTCTTTCAAATATAAGAGGTATATGACTGTATATACTGCCATGCTGGAATTTCTATTGTGAGAGAAATGTGTTTTTTCAGCCCTTTTTTAGAATGAATAATTTTAGCCTTGTTTTTCCTATGAATGTAGTGCTTCACAAACATTAGAAGGATTTCAGTACCAATGCTATAAGCTAAGTGAATCAACTGGCAACTTCTTTTAATCATTTTCTACAGAGTATTGTACTAAAAACCCAAATTAAACTTTAAAAAATGCTGTATTACCTTCAGCTGCACAACACTGTGACAACTAAATTGTATCTCATGTTTGGCCTCAAATATATGCAGGAATATACCATACAAAATTAGATGTTTTTTTAAGTGGGCAGTTTCCACTGCAGTGTAATGACATATGTGCAGAAGTCAGGTATCAAGGATGAGGTACAGAAAGTAGGGCTCTTGGTCTTCACTGCAACTTACTGGTATTGTAAGGCTACTGATTTTCTCAAAAACTTGTTCATTTTTTGTTTTCACTGCAATTTATTGGCATCGTCATTGGCATCTTCTTAAAAACCTGATAGCATTTTCTAATGCTAAGCAACAGAAGGAAAAATATGTTCTTTCCTAGCTTTTACAGTTATTTTCTGTCCCCAGTTTCTGCTTCTAAACTTCCACTCAAATTTCCAGCTGCTCTCAGCCAACTGGCCGTACCATTTTTCAAGCAGTCTGCAGTGAACAAACACACCGGTATGTCAGTGGTCATGTGTTGTCAAGAAAATCATTATCATTTCTGACAATCTCCATTTCTCAATGCAAGGTAACATGTACATATTGTATATACGGGTAAGAAGCTACTTTAAAGTTGAATTGCCATTTGAACATGGGAATTTGACTTCAGATCTGCTAATCTGCACCAAGATCTTGGCAATGGTCCTGACCTCTCTGTTTCTTTCTTTCTTTGTTTCCTTTACTGCTGTGTGCGCCTGGAAAGCAGGTTACAGTCATCACTATTGTATCTATGTGTTTGCATGTGTGTGCCTTGATAAATTCTCTCTTTTGGAGTTCTGAATTTTTCATTTCAAGTCCAGCTGGTACAATTGTGAACTCATCTTTCCAGTATCTTCATCTGTGTAGGATTGCCAGCTTCCAAAATGTTTGACCAAGTGTTTTGATAAAGTCCTCTGAGGAAAGCTGTCTGTATATTTGTGAAAGGGCATGCTCTGTGTAGGATGACTGTGTACAGTATAAATCTATAAAACGTGGAAGTGTTTATAAATTTATCTGCAAAATATTTATCATCTGTGAAACAAATGCAAAGTTATTTAGTGTACATCAGATTAATAAATGGGGATGATTTTTTGCTCTGCTATATTAAAATAAAGATATGTTCTCTGCAATGAATACATACCAGGTGTGATGATAGCCAGAATATTGCTGTTCTTTATCCATAAGATGCTACACTACCCACTATAGAAGAAAACAGTTATTTTGCCTTAACTGTTCTTTTACAATGGTTCTCTATGTATCTCATCTTTAGTGCCTGTAGTAGAAGTTGAACATATAGTTAAAGTAAACATGGAACAAGTTAATAAAGTTAAATGAGTTTAAGTGACCATGAAAAAAAGATAGAGTAAAAGGTACTATGGTTGTAAGAGGCAAAGTTCTTCAGTTAACCATCTGGGATTCATGTTTTTATGGTATATAACTACACAAAATAGACACCTGGCCTTTCAGTATATAACTGCATTGCAGGAGCATGTTATCAACAAAAGGGTTTAGTCTAACTAAATGTAAAAACATACTGCTGCAAAGTATAATGATCCATGAATCTGAAAGGCCAGTGGGAATTTATATAATACACTATGGTTCCATAAGAACTTGGGATTCACGGGAAAAAACCCACTACCAACAAGAAGGCCAAACAAACACATACTAACAACAAAAAAACCCCCAAACCATCAGATACACAAAAAAATCACCCCAGGAACCACCAAAACTGAAGCAGAACTGCAACAATATTAATTATTAGTTCATTGCATTTGTGGTTTTTGGCCATCCAAAAAGCATCAAGAGATCAAATGTGGTAGCTTTAAAATCAAAAAAAAAATGCTGACTTATTTATATTCTAACATTTCCATGACTAAATCAGAAACACATTTCCAAATATAGGTTATTTTAAACAGATGAGTGACTAAACAAAACACATGAGTCTCTTCAGCTGTGTCACCAACAGGGAAAACTTAAGCTACATGTGAATTGAAACATTTTTCAGCTCATGCAAGAGTACTGTTGGCAAAACCCAATTACAAAGGGGATGCATGATTTTGTGACTGTCCTTTAGCAACTACGTTGTTTTGTGGTACAGTGTAGAAAATACCATTCTGTATTTATTAAGTACAACCAACAGAAGTACTGTTTCTTTTTTTGAGTCTCCTTAGATGTACATCCTTATCTACCTGCATTTGAAGGGTACACTTCATTCTCTAGTGGAGATTTGCCTTCTAGTCTCATTATGGGAAGGAACACTGTTCTTATTTTCTGCAGTTTTCTGCAGATATTCTTCACAGCTTCCTTTCAGAAACATCACATGGTGTCTTGAAAACCTTCAGTAGCAGGGAATCTTGTGTTGGATGACATCTCTTGCGTTGGAGGACATGAGGACATCACCCTCCAAATAAGGATACTTGTCTTGTAGGACAGTATTCCTCCAAATGAATTTTGGAAGCATATATGTGTGTGTGTGTATATATATATATATATATAGTCTATATAGTCCTGGCTGACAAAGTTATGCTATCAAAATGGTGATACTTACTTCAGAACAGTCTGTTTGTGTGTGTCCATTTACATATTTTTTGAGATGAGTGCATAGAGACCAAGGATGCAAATGGTAATCGGGGGAGGCATTTTGTGGTATACAGCACAGTATATCCCTGAAAACAAACTTTAAAATAGATCACGTGAATCCTCCATATGCTTTGATTTCCACTAGGATGCCAGCTAGGCTGTGATTTGTATTTAACCCATAGAAATTGTAATGTTACACAGATTATATATTACATGAGATCAGTATCTAACCCAAACTGCCCTGCAACCAATTTACTCATCTCTGGAACTTTTTAAAAGCACTTTACATTGGCAACAGAGATAAGAAATATTGGCTGAAAGTTCTTCAGAGACTTTCCAAAAAATATTAAGCTGAATAGAAATTCATAAAATTCTGTACATTTTCTGGTGTCACCACCATACGTAGACTTTCACAATACACAAGTTAATGCACTCTTTGTGGAGATGCACTTCACACCATGTTGCTTGTGGCTCTCACAGGGAACCTAACTGATCTGATTAGGACTTCAGTGGTGATTTTAGTACACACAACAGTAGCAGACTGAAGTTGTTAGCACTAAATAGCTTGGGAAGAAAAAATACTTGACTGAAAACTACATTTGGAAACGCCCACACTGTTCAATCCAGGCATTGTTTCCAGCTGTGAAAATAGAAAGACACACTAGCCCCAACCTTATCAATTCTTGAGTAAATTCCACTATCCTTCAGAACAGCCAGACTGTCGAATTACAAATTGTCAAAGTATTCCTCAAACACACTGTTATGGGCTGAAAAAGCAGGTACTTAAGAATGCTTAGCTGCAAGAATGAAGTGTGAAGCGCCTGCTGCAAAACCTTAAAATGTTGCTTGCATATCCCAATAATTTGGCTGAATTCTGAGTAAATACAGTTTCAGCTTCAAATCTGATCTGTATTCTCCCCCAAATAGCACTTTAATTTAAAAACTTCCATGATAATGCAGAGTTCAATTATTGCAGAACATCAGCTTTTTGCCAATAATTACAATAGATCTGAAAAGCTAATTTTCCAACATCTGCTTTATAATGCATTTAACTTTACTCTGTGCCCACACAGACTGGAGACTACTTAACCCCAGGACTTTCAGGGTGTACACAACTATAAATAGAAACATCTTTAGCTTTGCAGTTAGACTGGACTTTACAGAGAGCAGGAATGAGAAATCAGATAAAACTAAGAGTACTCCACCTGCGCAAGAGTTCTGAAAGTGAAGCCACTAGTGGAATCCTGTATTTTCTGTATAATTTATTTTTGGCTGGCTGTCCCTGCACACATACCCCATGGACTCCCTTGCAAACTCGACATTCTGCCTACAAAGAGCATTACAGCGCTGGTGTTAGAAAGCCATTCCACCTGGTATGTAGGATTACATACCGGTTAGGGTCATTTTTCCCAGGTTTCTTTCCCATCCAACAGGTCTGGAAACTGTTGTCTATGAATGTTTCCCTATCCCTCCTATTCAGTTATAAGGATATACAGAAATAACTGTTTTGATAGTGTTCAGTACAATTTTATGAAAAGTGAGCTCAGGCTGCTTGAGAGTAATTGCCCATCAGCTTAATTGTCAGTATGCAGGAGGATACTGAGTCTTCAGTCTTTAGCTAAAATCAGAGGGTTTAAAATTTAAATATAAAAAAATAAATAAAAAAGAATGGTCACAGCTGTTAGTAATGATGCTAATGTTGAACAAAGGAACACTACGATGCTGATGTGCTTTTGGGTTACAGTAATATTGGTATTGCACTGCTATTGTGAACTCTAACTCTGTATCTTTGGTGGGGCTGCCATACCGTGTTTCGTGACAGAGAGTACGTAATTATTGAAGACAGGAGTACAAGGTCAAATGGAGCCCAGTTCCCAGGGTAAAACTCTGGACTTTGCATGCCAAAAGCATATCAGAGATATTGACTGATCATAAACCAAAACAAAAAACAGACGGGTGAGAGCTGACATATGTTTAGGAAGTCATTAACTATGTAATTAACTAGGTTTCTTTGCATTGTTACTGTTACACAAATGTTGAAACCAAGGAAAACTACCTGTTCACGGTGACACAGGATTTTCCCTCAGTGAGAGCATTAACACTGACCTTTTTCAGGGACCATAGCTTATAATCAGTAATCTGGTTATGGAGAACAAACTGGTCCACACTGAAACAGTGCAATCGTCAAACTGACCTACAGGTGGAGCTGGAAAAATAACTAATGGAAGGATCAGGAAAGACCTTATTAACAAAGCTCACAGAGTTCCAGCTGTCACTGCTCAGCAGCAGACTGAAATCCTTCCTTCACCCAGGCACACACACCTTGTGAGATGGGTGAGCAGTGTCCTTACCCAGGGATTAGCTCATCTCTGACATGTTTTGGGGGAACAAGTCTTGAGTGGGGGCAGCTTTGGGGCTCCATGCAAGCAGGGCTGCCATAACCCAAGGAGCCAGTGCCAGGATACTAACGCTCCCCAACATACACGAGATGCTGATTAACTTTTCACAGCTCATTTTTCTCATGCTCATTTTAGGGCTACAGGCACAACTGATTTGGAATCCAGTTATCTGAGGAATACCTGATTTCCTTTCGGAAAACAAGAAAGATTCTTCCCGGAGTGTAATTCAAATGGGAGCCATTTTGATTTAAATAAGAGGAGGCTGCCGACACTGTGTTCTCTGTGAAGGGTCCTGGATGTTGGGATTAGCTCTCCTGGCTGAGCCTCCTGGAGCCTGAATTTGTCAGTCTTTTAGACATGTTCTTCATTTTTTTACACTAATGTGAATAATGAGGAGCTTTTCAAAAGGCTGGAGCTGTGCCAGTGGAAAAGTGATGGAAATAAGAAGACCAGACTTAATCTAGTGGAAATCCATGGGAGTTCAGCCTGTGCTTTATCTGTGGGGCAACTGTTGGCAGGCAAGAAATAGTTGTAGGGTCGCCTTAGCTGTCACTCAGTATGCTGTAAATGCAAAGCTCCTAATGCTGTGCCTCAAGAGTAATAAATAAATAAAACATTAATGAGTGAATAATGCATAGACTTTTAGTGGAGTGGAAACATTGCTAAGCACATGCAATCACAAAGAAGCACACAGATGCTGTGTCACTAAACCAAAAAAATGCCACTCCAAAACTGATAAAAATCCCACCCCCCAAAAGAAACACTGCCACAGGCAAACCGCTCATAGCTTGTGGATAACATGTGAGGAAACAATCAAGATCTTGGTTTTGCTACATCCAACTCAATAAAAAATGCTTTTTCCCTGAATCCCTGAGCTGCAGCCGGTCACAGATGTTCCCTGCTTTCAAACAGTTCTGAATTCATTTTTATGGTTATTCATTATGTCTAGACAAGGAGAGTCACTCCACTCCGAAGTACTCTGCTAAATGAATAAATATTTATTCCAACAGGCAAATGGAGAAAGCTCTTTTCTGTCAGGGTGCTGGCAGAAAGATTTCCACCTCTGTCTTGCTAAACTCATGCCACTTTTGCAGGAACCAGGGCATTTGTCCAAGACATTTTGAACAAATACTCCTTTTTAAAAAAACCTGTTCAAGCAGAGAAACTGGTTTCTTAGGTACCTTGACAGACAAGATTTAACAAAGTCTTGCCCAGATGGGGAAAGCAGAGGGAGCCCTCACCTGATAGGAAAGGGCATATAAAAGTACACCTTCAAAATGCACCTTAAGTAATGTTAGATGCATGACGTTTAGGCAATTAGAAGTAGACACAAGAAGCTGCGCTGTAATGTGGTATTGCCACTCCACTACCGCTTCTCACTTTCAGCACACGACACATCACTCCAGCCTCTGTTACACTTAAGCAGCTTTTTGGGAGCTGAGCTGGCTTCTGAAAAAGAAAACCACAGCTTTTGGGCAGCAATGAGGAACATTAGGTTAGCTTAGTCCCATGACTGAGACAATGGTGTGACCCTACAGACAGCCCCGTGAGCACAGCTCTGTCAGTCAGCATGAGCTGTGTTTCTCCAGTTTGTAACATGCAATCTAGGGCCTGGGAAGAGTCACTGAGAAACCACAATATTGCTTTCTCCAGTATGCCAGTGTTTGAAATAAAAATCCTTGGATTTACTATTAGATTGGAAGTCACAAAGTGTTTCTGATAAAAACACTGGAGGATAAACTGCTATTCACATTTCCAGGACTGTATTTGCTAGTTTTCCCTCAAAACATGAGGTCTAAAAAGGCTATTTTCCTCAGGACAACTGAAGTGTGGGTGCTTAAGCACCTTCTTACTTTGGCAGCTGGAGCTTAAAGGCAAACAACATGAGGTTTGCAAGTGCAGAAAGAAGACAGATTTCTGGCACTGAAGCAATTTCTCTAAACATTTTATTTTTCAGGTGTCAGTGCTATACAAATACACCATTTTACACACATTTAATGTAACACTTTACACTTTAACTTGCCTTTTAATCCACATCTTCAGGTTTCTTTTTCTACAAGTTTGGTCAAAGTTATTCACATGTTTGTTTCTCCTCCATCCCACAGACTACTTCTTTTGCTTTTAAAAAATGAGTTTTCAATTTTATCAAATAAGAATATAATTTGGTTTCTTTTATTCATATTGATGCCCAATAGAGTTCAATTAGGTGTATTTCCAGCTACCTTGTCTTACCCTAGAAATCATTACAAAATCTGAGGAATGTGTTCCTCTAAATATAGAGGTTTGCTGTTTAGTGTTGCCTCCAACCATATGCCAGGACAGTTGAGAAGTAAAAATCATTTCCTCATTGGGAAGGAATCATTCCTACTGAGAGAAAAAGGCACTTCATCTCTTTTATTACAGGTTTCCATTTAACCTGCCATTCAGTTTGCCATGATATCTTGAATTTGTAAAATCTCATATTTCTTTAGGATCCTTTGACTGACGCAGCTCCAGTCTAGCTTGAACTTAATATACCTTTTTAAATAAGGTTTCTGCTGTAATGACAGGCCCTCACTTACTGGAAAGGAAGAGCTGAGAAGAGAACGAGGTAAGTAAGGGCTGAGTTGCACCATCACCTTTCTCCTCTAGGCACACAAGGAAGGGGACAGAGGCAAGCGGTATCTGTCACTTGCTTTTTCTGAGCAAGGGACTTACAGTCTCCCCACTGACACAGTCTGTATTTTCTCCAGGATCCCTGTGGCCAATTATGTGATGACTTAATTGTTTACTTACCTCATTATTATAAATAATGCATCAGAAGAATACTGTGCTGAGGGGGAGGCAGTAACCCAGCACAATTCCCAGAGCTGATCCCTTTCCCTGCAGAGACAGCTGCTTGCAAGACCCACAGCAGACCTTAGAGGCAGCTGTGCTGGGGACACTTCCTGATTTTGTGTTCCCTAACATAGCCTTGAGCGCCTCTTGACCTTTGAGTTGAATTCATAAACACAGCAGTTGTGGCCTTTTCTCTGCAATGCACGCAAAATTATTAGTCTAGGTTCACCTGATGTTCCCACTAGACCCACTAGTATCCTTGTCAGCACATGGGGACAGCAGCTCATGTCCCTGTGAGTCATCATCACTTTGGTGACCTCCGATATCCAGCAGGGCTCAGGGACCCCTCCCACCATCCTGAGGCACCAGTTCATTCCCTGGAAGCACAGGGAGCATAAAGGGCAGCAAGACAATTTTTGGTTACAACACACGGGTGTTGGGTCTGCATAAGCGCCCTGTGGCACGTTCAGCTTAAGCTTGTCAGCCTTTAATTAGCTGTAAGAAGGAAACAATTGAAAAGCTCTTTGCAGTAACTGGGAGCCTGCCTGGAGCTTATCTTCTTCTGTATTGTGCTGCAGAAATTCAGGCTGACCTGCCCAAGGAGCAGCTCCCCACTCCTTCTCACCAGGGTGATCCCGCCAGCCCAGGCTTTCTCTCCTGCAAAGTTAAAAAGAATATGGACTTTCTCTACAATAGCTAATAGGAAACAACAAAAACAACAAAAAACCCCAAACAAATCAAAACCAAAGCCACCAAACAAAACCTAAATTAACAAACACAGTTTTCCTTTCTGTAAGACAAATGCAACCAGCCAAGGCACATGATGTAACAACAAATTCAGGTATTATCACAGTAAAAGTGACATTAAAGCCTCTATTTCCAACAAAAAGCCTAGTGTCTCTAATTACCTGCATGTACTTGCGTCACTGCTACATAAGCCACCCAAGAATTTCAAATATCAATATCCTTCACCATATAAAATCTCTCTGTACACAACAGGACTGTCAGAAAACTTGAAGTAGCAGAGGCCTCTGCAGATTTTTGATCCATGCACAGGCAATGATATATAGGAAGAGTGCATTTTTATTCCTTCCTTTTTCCAGCTTATTCTCCTCTGGATTTGAGCAGTCCTGAGCTGCCTCTGAACACAGAGTTGTTGTATTTAAATACAGACTATTCATTCGTAGCTGGCTCTCATATTCTATCCCTACCGGGGCACAGTGTCCCTCACAGGCAGGTGTGGAAGTTGGAGCTGGACTGTTAGCATGAATGCAGTGGAAAGCATGTTATCCACAGTACAGTGTCCTTGATAATATGGTGAGGACATTGACCTTAAGCTCCATTAAAGGACCCAGAATATGAACAGGAAATGTTCACATTCAAACATTTACTCTAGATAGCTGACTACACTGATTTCTTTAGTGCTTACTCCTTTGTAACATATAGAAGTAGTGCTGGTGTATGCTCATAAAAGAGAATGTAGTGTGTCCATAGTGTTAGCTCTTGTGTAGGCTGCCTAAAATCTGTGGTTCACTTTAAATCTTCTAGTGCACTTGGGTTCCCATAAGAAAGTGGGAGAATGCACAGCCTTTCTTGCAGGGAACCTTTCCAGGCAGTCACAGCTGCAGTAGGGCTTTGGAAGGCCAAGAATGAAGAGGGAGAGGAGGGAGGTGCAGAGGGGCTGCTCCCCCACCCCATGCAGAGCATCCAGCAGTTCTCAGGGGCAGGCTGCAACTTCTCTGCCTGGTCCCTGCCAGAGGTGTTTAAATCTTCATACCACAAACAGCTGATGGAATTTGCCTTTAAACTCAGAAAAGCGGGGATTAATAAACCTAATGCAGAATGTCATGAGCAGGCCTGTGTGGCTGCTGCTTGTTACTCCAATATTCTGTTACCTGTCTCAGTTCCCGCTGAGAGCAGTTGGTTTCTGTCATGCCTGTTGTTCTGCAAGCATTGCAGAGGTACTGCTGCCAAAAAAACATTCTCACTTCTCCCTACCCTGGCGTTTCATTTCTTACCCTGGTCTTCCCCCTGCTCTAAGATGGCACTTGCATTCAAGAGGCAGCTGTGTGAAAGCAACAAATGAACTGCTGGCCTAAAAAATAACCCTACTAAGAGAAAAAAGTTATTTTTCAATCTGGGACAACTATCTGAGTCCCCATGCAGTGACAAAAGCGCTGGTGCCAACCTAGACCAAGGACACCCATGGACGAGGAGGAGGGTGGGGACACATTGCAGGCACAGAGGCTGAGAGACAGGGAGGAACAATTTCTCAGCAAAGGTTTCAATGCATGTGCGTGTGACACCACGCCTGCATACACCCTTGTCTTTTCAGCAGGTAGGGGAGTAAGAAAACTCACCAGAGACGGGCAATATCACACAGAGACCCTCTGGGGCTTTGGCAGATTTTTCCTTCAGGACAGAGATCCCTCCGTTACTGTATCACGCCAGATCTATACAACCTGCAGACCAGGCCAAGCATTTCTCAGAGAGAAGTGTTATCATTTGAAGCATGATGCAGTTGTGCCAAAATGAAACTTTTCAGGGGGAAAAGGTCCCTTGATTTTAGTCAGAAAATATATTTTTAAGAAAACTTTGAATTATCTTTCTTTGACTAAAGGATAAAAGAGATGGAGAAAGTGTTCTACAGTACATTCTTTACTTTGGCTATGTAGCAGTGTAAAAGGCTGTAGAAATTTGTAGCAAATACAAGGCTTTCAATAAACTCTATAAATTGCAGAAGCAAATTTATTCTTTTTCATGTTGGGTTTATTCACCCACTTTTTTATATAAGAGAAGAAGCAAGTAAATGAGTATTTGTTTAAAACTCAGGAAAGCATTCAGAAAGCCAAGTGCGAACTCCAACTCTACTGGTGCTTGCATCACACACCTCTGCTGCAGGTCATCCTCCCTGATCTCTGGGGACAGCAGAAAAGGGAGCAGAGGAAATCAAAAGCACCTCAAGAAAAAGAACAATGTTTCCTCTTAGGTGTTGTTTTTCTCCCGTACTCTGTCAATCTTTTCTTCCTCGGCAATCCATGCGTTAAGCACTATGAGGAGTGTCTTTCCCTACCTCGGTGAGCTGTGCCCAACCACAGAGGAGACTCTACAGATCCAGCAGTGTTTTATTTTGAAACACAAATGACTAAAATCTTCCAGACAACCTGCAAACACACGTAAGAGTCACCTGGTACATGTCATTAAAATACAAGCATGCTCAGGTGCGTTTTGTCCCACGGGCAGGCTGTGGCTGTGCAGAGACACTACCTCATCCTGTCTTCCATAAAACTTCATGGTATGGGCATAGTGGCTTTTGAGAGGGTATACTCCTGCCCTATAATACACTGCAATTTGAGAAACCATCTTCAGGTGCATTTCATAGTGACCTGGGAGCCTGTGGCCCCAAAGCGTGACTCATAGAATCGTGGACTTGCTGCTCAGCTGTCCAAAATCAAGCCCTCTCTGACAGAGACACCCTGGAGAGGAGTCTCAGATAGAGGAACATGCCTAGTTCCCTCATAAAACTCCTTGGAAAGGAGCAGCAACATGGGACAGGTCCACACAAGTACACCCAACTCCAAAAGTGCCCTGCAGGTCATGGTGATGGCTTTGTGGTTTGGCAAAAATGCTGCTTGTGGGGAGTGAGAATTTTTTGAAACAGCAAAACTACAGGAGGGAGTCTTAGGCTTGGTTCTTCACCTCTCTTCAAAGTCCACCCTGCCAAAACACTACAGGGGAGATTCCTTGGCCTTCTACACTGCGGAATTTGGTTTATTTAAACTGTTTGGTGGTTTGGGGTGGTGTTTTTTGTTTTGTTTCCCTTTTATTCAGAGGGTTTGCATGGATTGCTGATTTGGGGTTCTTTCCTGCATTTGGGAGGGAAGGGTTTCCGCTTTTTGATTTTAGGACTCTTTTTGTACTAATTTTGTTTTGTTTTATTCTGTTATATTTTTTGAGAGGGGGGTTGTTCTGCTTTTGTTGTTTGTTTTGTTTGCATTTTTCCCCCCTTGTTTCACCGGCTCTTGCAGGGAGTGCATTTAATGTCTTTCCACTTTATTTTTTGTTTTGCCGGTTGGGCATGTTTCGTAGCATTGCATTTTTTCTTGTTTTCGTTTTTCTTGGTTTTTATTATTTTTTTTTAATTTTTTTTTTTGCTCTGGGCCTTGCCTTTTGGTTGTGTTTTTTGGGGGGTTTTAGTTTGTTGTGTGGTTGTTGTTTGGCGGCCTTTTGGGATGGTTTTTTTTGTGGGTTTGGGGGGTTTTGGTTGATTTTTTTTTTCTCCTTTGCTTTGGGGCTTGGGTTCTTGTTGTTTTTTGGGTTTTTGTTTGTGGGATTTTTTGGGGGGGGCTTCTTTTTTTGGTTTGTTTTTGGTTTTTGTTTGGTTTTTTTGTTGTTGTTGTTGTTGTTTGAGTTTTTTTGTTTTCTTTTCTTTTGGTTTGGTTTTTTTTTGGTTGCATTTCGATTTATTCTTCCTTCTTTTCCTACTTTGTGACTAGGCGCTTTTCTACCTTTTTTCTTGTTGCTGTTGTTGGTTTGGGGCTGGTTTTTTTGTTCTGTTCTGTTCTTCCCCTCGCCTCTCACTTTCCTTCTCCCTTTTCCCCCGCTGTTCCGCGCCTTCCCCCGCCCGCCGGCCTCTCTCTCTCTCTCTCTCTCTCTCTCTCTCTCTCTCTCTCCCTCCCTCCCTCCCTCCCTCGCTGCTGCCGCGGCCCCGCCGCCCGCCCAGGGTGGCCCCGGCTCGGCGCGGGGCGGGCGCGGCTGGGGCGCAGCGAATCAGCGGGGCCCGGGCCGCATAAGAAGGGCGGGCGGGGGCCGGCGCCGTCCCTCGCCGCGGCGGCAGGATGCACCATGAGGAGCTGGCGTCCCTGCAGCGGCCCCGCTACGGCTGTGAGTGGGGTCCTGGGGGGCGTTTCGGGACCTCTTCTTGGGTTTTTTTTTTTTTTGGGTTTTGTTTGGGGTTTTTTTTTTTGTTTGGGGTTGTTTTTATTTTTTTTTTTTTAATTTTTATTTCTCACTCCCTTGCTGCTTTCTCGGTTTAAAAGAGCGAGTTGAAGGCAAAATAAAACCCGCCCAGCAGACTGTGGCAGCGCGCAGCGCTCCGGTTCCTTTTAGGTTAGCCCGCAGCCGGCTCCGGCTGGGGTTTGAACAGGTTTTCACGGGGCTGCGTTTTGTTCTGTAACTTTGTGAATGGATTATAGCTGTAATTCCGCATTGCAGCTCGGGAGTTTCAGATTAGAGGTCGAGCTTCGGGTCTTAGTGCTGTAACTTGGAGTTACAGGTATGGGTTTGGGTTTTAACTTCGTAACTTGAGTTATGATTGCCGTTTCGGGTTGTAACTTGGTAACCTTTGGATTATCGCTTCGGAATTTCGGCTTATAAAATTAAACCTTTGCTTTCTAGTTTTATAACTTTGTCTTAGACCTTTGCACCTCTGAAGTACTTGGGATGTGGGGAGAGACAGTGCAGGCATTTCTTTTCGGAGGGGGTGTATTTACTTCCCAAACGTGTGTTTAAGGAAAACCCTTGAAGCACCTTGCCTCCTCCTGCTGCTGGTCTCTCCCACCCGTGCTCTGCCGTGCTGGGATCTTGCACCAACCAGCCTGTGCTTTTCCTGGCTCTTGTGGGGCAGAGCAGCGCAAGCCCGTGGCTGTGCCATTCCTAAAAGAAATGCCTCTGATACTTCAGGCATTGTAAAATGGGAACACACAAATGATCTGCAAAGTTCTCAACAACCCTGGCATCCTGTTGTCTAATGAGCAACTACCCAGTTCTTATCGTAGTGGCTTTGTCTAAAACCGGTTTTGAACCTCCCTTTAGAAAGAAACACAAAACTCCTTAACGGTGTTAAGGGCTACCTAGATTCCACCTAAGACAAGCAGAAAAAGCTTGGCAGTAAGACCTTCAGCTCGCAGGATGCCACGCTCTTCTGGGCGTTTCTCCTCCTTGATGACTGATTCACCCTGTTGATGCCCTCCATTGGGGCCGCTTGTGGAACCTGCCTGTAGGTTTTATTTTTCCTTTTACCCAGTAGGCGGATTGCATCCTTGGGAAGGTGTGTGTTCACTGGTTACTACAGGCATAGTCTGAGTGCCCGTGGTGTTGTGTTAGCAAGGGTGACTACTTTGCTTGTGAAACCAGTCCTCCCAGCTGCCTGTGCCATTGTACGTGTAGCTGGGCAGTGTCCAGGTGTGCAACATCGTGCTCCAGTCTCAGCTTGGATACTGCCCACCTTGTAGAGATGGGGAAATGTTTGTCGTATGCCCATCAGGACTCCAGCAGCAGGGGCTTTCCTGTGTAGATTTGGCGTGGCTGGTCTCAGGATATGTGGGTCTGGACAGGTAGAAGTCTGTGTGCCATGACTTCTGATAAAGGCAAAGATTAGGCTTTGACTTAAAGCAAAGGGCTCATCCTTTGAGTCTTGTTCCTGCCTGGGCGCTGAGGTTGACGTTACCTTATTGCCAGAGCTGCTCAGAGTATTTTAAGGATTGTAGCCCTCAATTATTATGGGAAAGAATGACTGTGTTAAGGACACTAAATACAGTTTTGAAGATATGGTCTATCCTCTCAGTGCTTATGCTTTGCTAAGGTAGTTGAGAGCATTTTGTTCTAGTTACCATGGGGATGTTCATGTTCTGAGTCGTAGCCAGGCTTGGTGTCAGGTCTCTCTGCCCCAGGTACAAGAATGGATGAGAGTACATTTGTCTTTTCTAATGGTGCCTCCCCTCTGACCAGTAACTTCTGCTTGCTTGGGATCGGGTAGTAATTCTGTTCTTCCCTGAGTGAGAAGCTGTGGCTGCTGTGCCACGCTGCATCCACTTATTTTTGGAGTGCAATTTTTGCTGCAGGAACTTTTGAAATTATATTCCTTTCAAGAGAGTAGGCAAAGGCTCTTGAAATGTGCCAGGCTGATGGCAATATTTAAAAAAAATACACCAAAAAACTCTCCATGGAGATCTCCATACTTTAAAGAGCAAGCCATAGCTTTGTCTGTAGTGACAAATTGAGGTGCATGTTTGGGTTTTTTAGCCTGTGTTTAGAGAAATACATATGTTTTAGCTGCATTGCATTTGGCTGCCATTTTGAGACGCGAAGACACCCAGCACCTAAAAAAAAAAAAAACCAAGCCAAAAAAAGGCTCCCTAACTAGAAAACTAACACTGGTGTTATGTGAGCTCTTATGAAAGCCCATCATAAGTTGCAGGTTCCCTACGTAACTAAAACTTCACTTTGGATTACTGACAAACAGTTCCCTTTGTTGAGAACACCACATCTATGCTGGATTTCCTAAGGAGTTAATAAGTTGTCGAAGTTAGGCTATCAAATTTCTAAGACCGCTTGCTTTAGTGACCTAGAACTGTTTTAAACATTTAACTTAACTTGGACTTTTGACTTTGGCTTCAAGTTCCTAGCAGAGTTTGTATATTGCTCTGAAGAATGCTAGCATTTTACTATCATAACTTTCTGCCAGGTACTATATAAGCTGGTGTGTGATTATGAGTAGTGTTTCACTGGGAGACATTTCCTGAACTTGAAAGAAGTTGTACCTCACAAGCTTTGCTGATATAGTGACACAAAAAACATCTAGAAAAAGAAATCTTAGAGCTGATCATTTCCATATTTAAAGTCAGGAAATTGATGAATGAAATCAAACAAGACAGTCCCTTTCTGGGTTGGTGCTAATTCAGGATGAGCATGGTTCATGGGAGAATCAGGGCTCAGAGCAAACTCCTGGAGCCTTCCCTTGGAGTATTAGGGCAAAAGTTTTGTGGCTTCCTGGACCACTTGTTGAAAGGTGCCTCCAGCTCTGCTTGCTGCCGATAGTTTAAAAGAGATGCAGAAGTGATTTCTGTTGTTGCTCCACTGAGCCCTTCAGACAGATATCTATCTCCAGTACCAATTCAAGTGAGAACGTCAAATTACAAGGAAGCCAGCTTATCCAGTTGAAACTGTGTTAACAGGCACACTGCAACTGATTTTACGTAGTGGTTTCCAGTCTGGCTACAGCTGTTGCCTGGTTTATTTCTCAATCCCAGAACAATCAGAAGCAGAGGTTCACAAAACTGCAGAGAATTGTGACTTCTATTACAACTAGAGGTATGAGCCATTTTTATAACTGTGGAAGATTATGAAGATGAAAAAAGTATAAATCTCAGATGTGCCTCACAGACTGAACATGGGAAGACATCAAATCAGGCAATGGTGTATCTTTGAGAATGCTCATTTCCTGACATTCTCAGCTCCTTTATAGCTAGTTTTCCCTGGAATCTGCGTGCAGAGACAAATGTTTAAGTTTTTGTGAGCTATCTGAAAGGCTTCACTGCACTTCCAGGAATGTAGTGAAGCTACAGAGAGTGAGTGTCTGGATTTGGAAAGGATTTTAGGCATTAACATGCTCAGAGTAGCTGAATTGAATTGAATGCCCTGAGTCCCTGTCTACTGAGCTAGGTGGTCCAACATCAGCAGATGCTTCTGTTGGAGGCACAAATAAGTCTTCACCTCTGCTGCTGAGGTCAGAAAGCTAGCTTCATGGGACATGGCTGATGGGTTAGAACGGGAAAACAGATTTTGGGATCAAGTGCTGAGGGCGTTGCTTGTGCTTCTGGTGCTGGCTCCCGGAATTGCTACCGTTTGGCAGTAGGAGTTTGGAGATGAGACACAACCAGCATGAAGCTTCATGAGGGAGTGCTGCTCTGCCTGTGGAGACAGGCAGGGCAAACCTGAAGTGAAACACAGCCTACGCCTCTCTATGAAATGATACCTAGCTTCTTTGCTCAGCAGGATGTGAAAGTTTGCAAACCAGTGGCTTTTTGAAAAGCTTTTAACAAAAAACACTATAAATTTGTCTGCATGTCTAGTAAGTGCAGCGAAACAAATGACTCTTTTTCAGTCTAAAAAGGGGGAAATGTCTTTTGGTAAAAGTTCCATAGGATTTTCCTAAGTGAAAACAGATGGGATTTTGTTTTTTTAAGAAGTTTCAAAAACTTAAAAAAAAAAAAAGTTTTGCTGTGTCCTATGCATATATATTCTTTTGGGTGTATGCTTTCCTGTAGTGCCTGTGACTTATGAGAACACTTTTCTCCTTTTTTTTTGATGGGTGTTATTTGGCAACCAAATACACTGTTTATCTCTTCCACTCTTTTTGTAGGTTGCTAATAATTAAACTGCTGAATGAGAACTCAAAAAGTTTAACTGCTTTGTTTAACCAAGTGCACATAATTCACTTGGTAGGAGTGGTTCTCTTTTAGTGTGCTTTAGTACAAAGCAGGTTCATCTCCCCCGAAGTCTGCTGGTAAAGAAAGGACAGAACTATGTTAGAGCATGCTTAAAGCTGCTTGAATGCTGTTGAAACAGGAAATATTAATATTGCACTGGAAACAGGATTTATAGCACATGTGAGCGTGCTACATCAAGTCCGATACTCGAGGCAGGGAGTAGGAAGCATACAGGGTTTTAGCTCACCTCTTCTGTCAAGTGGGGCTTGTTACATAATTTTTGCAGCTCAAAGTTTGCTCGATACTGTTGCTGGTTCAAGCGGACTATGTTTTACGAGGAATAACCCTACCTTAGAAAAAGAAAAAAAAGCCTGTCAGTGACAGGCAGGACTGGTGGGTCATGTTTCAGTGCAATGATAAGCAAGTGTGCTCTCCTGTGCCTGCTCCTTGCAGGAAATTATTAACCTGCTGTGTTTGCTTCACTTGTTCAGGCTGTTTCGTTGTTTTTCTGGAACAGGTATCCTTGAACTACTGCATGTTGTGGAATGAAAGTGCAGGTACTGGACAGGGGAGGAGATGTGCCCACCCTGGCCTGGGGACCATGCCTGGGGGGGGCAGGGGCCAGGTGCCCCCATCCTGCGGAGGGATGCCTGCTGTACACGCCTCATTTGCTGATCCCTGATAAGAGAGGCTGATACGAGGGCTGTGTCCTGCACAGCTCATTCTTGGGTCAGCACTTCCTGCACCTTGGCACTCAGGTTCACCTTCAGAAGACAGCAATGTTCCCTTCAGAGTGGCGCCAGCTGGGCTTTGAAGAGGTTTGTTGAACATATACTGCTGGGAGGAGAAGTGGGCTGCTGAGTATGTGACACGAGGATGGCGCTGTGCTGGAGACCAACATGTTGCCCTGGCACTACTCCAGTTGAGTTTTGCCAGTTGCTGTGATGCAGGACAAGAGTGCCCCAGCGTGTGGTGGTGAGGGGCTGGTGGGGCAGGCAGTGTGCTCTCTGCTGGCCAACAGCCTTGGCAAGGTGGCAGGAGACGGAGGGAATGGGACACTAAACCAGATGGTTGTCCTACAAACTCTGCGCAGTGAAACACTTAGCTTCTAAATACGTTTTGAAATGTGTAAGCAAATAAACAGCCATTAAGAACCTGTGCTGATGGCTGATTTCAGTGCTGAAATTACAAGTTACTGTTTCGCTCAAATGAATATGCACTAGCAAGAAATGCTTATCCAGAGGGATTATGTCAATTCTTTGTTATCACTTATTGACCAAGCTGAGGTCGTCTAGATAGAAATTCTTCAGAAATCAGATTCAAGGAGCACTTCAGAGCTCTGACTCACAGCAGCTGGCAAACTGCTGCCAACCCATAAAGACTTTCTGCCTCCAGGTGTGGTCTTGTCTGCCAGCCAGGCTCCAAAGCTGTTAGAAACTACTGTCCTCATCTCAGATGCTTATCTTGGCCTTCGTGTATAAGGCTAAGCAGTCCGTGGCTTCTGCTAAAGTGAGTGATGAAGGATGTGGTCTCTGCCAGTTCTCTCTTGTGGACTCTGACCTGCTTCTTTGAAAGTGCAGTAAAAGCTTTTGTGGCATCTAGCAAGGTATTTAAAGCAACTCTTACCAGGCTCAAAGTGTGTAGAGGAATTTGTAGTCATGCATCCTATCAATCCTCTACTGTCTGTTCCTCCTGAAATGAATGATAGCTTCCTGCATTTGTGCTTGATTTACAAAACTGCTCTGTAAACTGATTATATTTGTGGAATTGGACTCTCCTTTCCTGGGAGGAGAGCACAGATTAATCCAGAGGCAGCTGGAATGGGAAATGCCTACACTGTACAGAAGCGTGCTTCATGAAGGCAACTGCTTTTCCACAGGGTTGTAGGATTGAACTATAGGCCAGTAAATGTTTCACTTGTGTTTTAAGGGCATTGCTTCAAAGATGTTTTGAGGAATCATAGCTGAGTACTGGGGCTACCTGTGCCTGATAGTATTAGAAGTATTAGAAGGCTGAAGTATTAGAAACAAGTATTAGAAAAAAACCTTGAACTAATCAAGGATACAGATTTTTTG
Organism: Melozone crissalis; assembly: GCF_028551555.1. Taxonomy (NCBI): domain Eukaryota; kingdom Metazoa; phylum Chordata; class Aves; order Passeriformes; family Passerellidae; genus Melozone; species Melozone crissalis. The sequence goes on from NW_026535783.1 coordinate 49,925,875, forward strand.
AGAATATTATCTTGCATCTAGGGTCAACATCATTGATAAGAAGTTTTTTTTAACTGGTGTTATTTGCACTGGATTCCCCTCGCCTGCTTTGCTGCAGCTGGTGAGGTTTCAGCAGCATGAACTCATCTTCAGCTGCTCTGTCATGCTGCTGAAGACAACTTCACCTCTTGCCAGCATGAATACCCAATCTGTCAGGAAGCTAATCTCCCCTAGCAGAGCTGATTTGCATTGCTGGATTTGCAGTCACCTCTGGTCCGTGCAGGGGGTGACAGCAGGTTTCACAGCTTCACTTGCTGGCCAAGGCAGGAGGACTTTCTGGCCAGGTGGGGCTGTGGCAGACAGCATTTAGAGGTGTTAAAATTGCCCTGGAACCGCACCCTGAAACTGTGGTTTTGAGTGTGCTTTCAGTCAACTCTGCTGGTGGGACAAGTGACCTTGACTCCTCCTATGGAATTATTTTTGGCTGGATTAGGTCCCCAGTCTGGTTTGCAGCCTGCAGGCAGGTGTGCCAGCATGACGGAGCAGCTTGAGTAGAGATGAGCACCAGCACCTGGAAGAACGCAGATCATGTTAAAGTTGTGCTACTGCTGCTCCTAGAGATCTGGAAAGTGTGCATGCAGTGGGGCAGGAAAACGTGCAAGCAGAACTCAAAGGTGGACTGGGGCACACAGGAAGGAGTGTCACATGCATGGCCCTGGTGTCCCCAGCTGCCTCTGCTGCGGTGCTGCTGGCAGCCTTGTGTCCTGTCCACCTGGTGCAGCTGGGGCTGCTTTCAGCTCTCTGTTGCCCAGGGAGTTTTGAATTGCAGAAATATTTTAAGGTAATCTTGTCTTTAGTGCTGTAATTTCACCAATTCGTGTCAGTAAAGGCATGGCAGTGTTTGCCAGGCAATGCTACAGCGTTAAGAAAATTTGAAGAAACTGAGTTTCAAACTACCCAACGAAGAAAGAAAAAGAAATGCTTTTTTTACATGAAGTGAAATTCAAGATGCTTTTTCAACTTCTTTTTTTCTTGTAGCTGATAAAATTACTCTTGACTTGCAGGGCCTCAAAACTGGGGATGAGATGTAACTTGTAGTATGCTCTGCTTATTTCTGAGATTTTTATTTTTTTCAAGACTAACTGATTTACTCAAGCTACAACTGACTGGATGGTATCTGTTCAGTGGTAAACAGTTTTAAAATTTCATCTCTTTTCAATACAGTGTAGCAGAATGAATATCAACATGAGTAGGTTGTGGTGTAACTGAAAAGGAACAAGAGGGAGAGTAGAGCAGGGATTATGTTTAGAGAAATCTGGGGCAAAGATTTAACCAAGGAAAAATGTCAGCTGTTTTAAAATGAGGCACACAGTAAACATAATTTCACTACATCTGAGCTAAGAAGTTGTTCTGAATACTGCTTTTCAGGCCACAGCAGAGCACAGATTTCTTCGCTGTGATTTAGTGGATGCTGGGAGAAGAACCAGCCTTGGCTTGGCATTCGAAGCTGCATGGCAGCTGATTATTGAAGGTGGATAGATAACTGACCTTCAAGGACTGGATGTGACTGCCTGCTAATTTGCATCACCTCTGACTATGGCAGTGATGTTTAACAAATGGCTTAGAGGAGTCCAGAAAATACACAACTTTTTATCACTTGTAAAACCAGCCCCTTGTGCACCAATGCGTATCTACACACAGAAAATGAGAAGTAAGACCACATGGTTTTGCTGAAGATTACACAGATATGAGCTGTCCTAGAACAAAATGAATCAACTTTCTTAGTACTGTGGTTAGTAACAGGCAAAACAAGGGCTGGCGTTTCCTATAACACTGAACCATGGCAATAACACTTAGTATTTCCTCTTTTCTGGGGGGAAGGGGGGTGAGGGAAGAGGAGTAGGGGGGAGGTCTGTTTTGTTATGTTGCTGCCAAACTTAAGCAAAATTAAGTAGCTTCATAAATGTTTGCAGAAGTTTCTGATAAAAACAGAGGTGGATTTCTGTAATGTTCATCTGTATTCTTTTTCCTGGAACTGTGTCAGGAAGCTGCTGACTGGTAGGCTGCTTCTGTCCTGGCTGCAAATGCTGCCCATTGACAGGCCTGGACTTCCCAAAAGGACAAAGAAACGAGCAGTTAAGAATTTTGCGTTCCTATAGAAGTAGTAGAAGTTGTCTCTAGTACATTCTCAGGCACATTTCCGATGCAAATTTACATGTGATCAAGTTTTTAAATATAATTTCCTCAAGTTATAAAGTATAGGCTTCCTTGAAAGTTGACCATTTGTATGAAAACTGTTACAAATTAGGCAGAAGGTATTTCACGTGTGCTCACACTTCACAGCCTGTGGAAGCCAAGAAGAAGAGGAATATTTGTGATGGACAAGGCTTCTTGTGACAGTGGGTCTATACAGAAATAGTTACTCTACAGAATAGGAATGGTAGAAACTCACTTGGGTAAGGTACTGCTGATGAAGCATATTTCTACACTGCTCCACTCTCTCTAGCAGAAGTAAATGCCTCATTTTATGGAAGCTGTCCATAGAGTGTGAGCTGGAAACCAGGGCAAAACTTGGAAGAACTGCTAGAAGCTGAGCAACAGTCTTGATTTTGTGAAGAAGTGCTTCAAGAAAGGAAACAAACTGCAGCTATACAAAAGGTTATATAATTCTGTGCCCAGCCCTTATGCATGGCACAGGGGCCCAAATTTCTTTTTCGGATAGACACTTCAAAAATTGCAAACCCATTAAGTTTGTGTTGCTCGTACTGCTGTTACCATAACAGTGATTGAATGCTAGTTATGCTTCCTTTATTTTGGAGGTCTTAATATTGCTGTTTCAAGCAAAATACTTGGGGTTTGGGTGTTTACATAATGCTTCTGATATGCTCCTGATATTTATATGCAATTGATATTTAGCATTGTCACTGTGATACTCTCATTAGAGGAAAGCACTCAAGGTAATGAGGAGGCCTTCTTGAGGTCAGTACTTGCTCCATTAACCCCAAAATTACTTTGGGTTATAAGACAGACATAAGCAAAAAACGTGAAAAATTAAGTTATTCAAGATACTATGATGAAAGTTTGAATTTAGAGGAAATTTAGTAGAACAAACACTCACAAGTTTTTTAGTATATGATTTAGGTAAAAATTTATCTTTTGGGTGCAGCTGTCAAAGACTTGTCCTGGAAATGGAAGTACTTGGTTTTTTGATAAGTTAGGAGCAATATCTAGCTCACTCTGTATCTGATTTTGCAGTGATATATGCAATGATAGATGTGTCATTGTCACTCAGAACAGCTTAGAGTTTCAGTAAATATGTACTGGATGTACTGACTTAAAAGGTCAAGATTTGTCTGTTCTTTTCAAGTCTTGCTCAAAGGTCTGTTATTCAAGGCTCAAACACTTCGTGATTTTTGTTCTCACCTATGGTTCTAACTCCTGATGATGAAGGAAAAAAATAATTCATGTTACTGGGTATGTATGCAAGTGAGAAATAAGGGTCAGAGTTGTCCAGAAGCTCTGTGGGCAAGTGCCCTACAAGCAATGCCTGCCTGCGCACTGTGCACCTGAAGTGACCTACCAGGGACTCCTGGGAGGAGGTTACCCTGGAGCCAGCAGTATCAGCTCCAATACTTTAGCAAACACTTGCTTATTACGCAGTGAAAGCAGCCAGGCAGGCCTCAAGTGATAACTGAGGTCATTGCTGGCCTGGCACTGCCCCTGAGCTGAGCACCTGCACGGGCACACTGCGTTTGCCTTCTTCCTGCAAGAATTTATCATCTCACCACGAAGCAGGAACAAAGGAGGTACATCTCCATCCTCTGCGCCTTTCTGCCTCTGTGTGGACCCGCCCAGTCAACAAAGCCGAGAGGTTTTGGAGCGAGATTCTAACTTGTGAGCCTGATCTTGTGCCTCCACCCTTTATTTTGTGGCTCCTGCTTGTGCTGGGCCATATCAGCTGTCGAAACAGTACTGAATGCACAGCAGTTTTGGGACTTGTTCAACAAGCAGCTCAGCTGCCTTCCCAGGGGAGTCAGGAGTGCTGGGGAGAGGACGGGAATTGCCATGGCTTTGTTCTTCTCTGCCTCAGAGAGCCCAAGGGTCCTGCTCATCACCTAAACTTACCATATCTATATATAACATATGGCATTTCTTTATGTTCTTGTGAATTTGAAGTAATTTTTGTGTTTAAACTGTTCAATCTCATTGTCTGGGTCTGTAGCTGCAAACTGAATTTTCAGTCCTATTGTCCCGAATACAAAAGTTTTTTTTCTCCGTTAAGATTAAACAAAAAACAAACAAAAAAAAAAAAAAAACACAACAAAAAAAAAAAACAAACAAACAAAAAAAATCCATTGTGCCTTTAAGCCAAAGAATTTTGAATTACAAACTTTGAAGATATTGTGACTGTAAGAATTACTTAGGAATTAAAACCCAGGCAGGCAGAGGTAGATGTGCTCTTGCAGTTTAACCTGATGGTATATTCACATACTTATATTTGTATCTTGAAGGAAAAATGTGCTGCAACATTTCAGGTGTTTTCTGGAGCTCCTTTCAGAATGTGGAAAAAGTGAACAGATGGTTCATTCAGACCTTGGTAGAAGGACCCTTCAAAAGACTGGCTGTGAAAGAACCAGAAGATGATGAATTGTCAACAGACGAATAAAGACCAGATGTCAAGGCTGAGGGTTTCTACACGGCAGTCTTTTTCATGGTGATTTCCAATTTACTCAGTGATTAAGTGGTGCTCCTGCTCTATGGCTTTCCCTAGGCAGGTGTTTCAGTCCTCTGGAGTCTCATGGCCCAGATCAAGACTCCTAAAGCTCTACAGTATGAGTTACTTAGTGACCCAGACACAGCTTTCTCTACAGATTCTCTTTTATTCCAGAATTCCTGCCTGTCATCCTTATTTTCTGTTCTTTAAGCTACACATTACCATATTTCTTTCAGTTGGTTACTGTACTGAGAGTTTCGTGATAGGAAGCTTTTTGGTTTCAGCTGTCCAATGATGTGAATATTGAATCCATTAGGTAACTCCTTCCTGCCAAACTTCTTTCAGGAGGTATAAGTTGTTCACCCCTTCCCCTCTCTTTCACTTCCCCTGTCCCTGTTCTTGTCTTCCTCTTTTCTTGCATTCAAGTGTAGCCTTTCCTAAACAGCCCCTGGGTAGAAGAGTTTTGCTACAAGTGTATTTATGAATCACTGTTCTCAAGTAGCAATCACTGGCCTCAAGTTGTAATGCAGATCAGGTTTTTTTGCATTTTCAAGATTGAAACAGAAATTGAACAAGGTCTTGACTTAGCCAGAAAACATGCAGGATTTGCAGGGCACTATCTTAATTAGCTATTGTTTAAATGGCTATCTGTCTTTTGAATTTCTACCAAGTAGTAGCAACAGATGCAGAAAACATTTGTGTTATGCTCTTCATTTCAAGTAGTGTGCCTTTGGTGAAGCATCAGTAGCTCTTGTCAAACATGCCTACCTTCCTCAGGTAGGGTCCTTCTTTGCCACAGTAAGCCTTGTGATTCTTTCTCTATTCTGGCCCTGTGTGTTGGCTGAGGTGTCTTTAACAACACAATTAGGGTGATCTTACTGTTGCTAGGTCAGAGGTTTTGCTGTGCACATAGCTAAGAGGAGTGCCACAGAGGCGTAGGTAGCCATGTGTGTGAACACACGCTGGGCAGACAAGCCTGAATATGGACTTGCCACTGCCACCGTAGTGAGTTCTGTCTGTGCCCTACCCTTCCTACTGATGGTCTCCAGCCCCACTTTCCTGTTCTTCCACTCCTCTTCTGCAGTGGCTTTCTGCCCTGCCACCAATGCTGATGGGTGCGGTTGTGGCCTCAGGCAGTGGTGTGATGTGATTACACACAATGAAAGCTGCCTTTGGGGCTCTGCACAAGGCTGCATGCACAGTCACCTTTCCTGTTAACTTGTTGAGACTCTTGATTCCAACTGCTTGCATAGGGATGAATGCCTTCTGGATTAGTTGTTTTTGGGTTGTTTTTTTTTTTTTAGTATCATCATCACAGTATTTTAGCGATCACAAGTTACTTGTCCTTTAAAGCAGGTATGTGTATACATCTGACTTATTGATATATGTGCAATTCTCTTCAGAGAAAAAAATAAATATAAACTGCCTAATACTAGAAATAAATTTGGTGGCATTTTTAGGCAAAAGACTTGCATTTGTCTTCTGTCTGAATCTAATTACAGGGTTCATACCAAGGCACATTATAGACACTAGCATTTTTCTGTCTTTCATAGTTGCATAGTGCATTTTACTACCCTGGCAAGATTAAACTGTCTTTCTCGTTATTTTGTTTACGGTCTGCTTGTGTTAAGTTGATTTGAGGTCACAGTAGGTAAAATGCAAGGAAATGGGACCTGTATGGTAAAATTTTGGCTATTTTATTTAGGATTTTTATGTATATTACTATTAAAAAGCAAACGGGTTAAAGTAATTCCAGTGAAATGAGAAAGCAAAAGGTGTGTCAAAATGCACAGAATTCAAGTTACAAGTTCCTTCTTTAAGAAAACAGCAAATTGCTAAAGGTGGTAAAGTAACCCTTGGCTCTTTGTTTCCTTAGGAACTAATCTCTGGAGAAGGAAAGCTTCTGAAAGCCGCCTTGAAGTTTGGCCATGCTAATGTATTTGGACTAAGCATGTGGAGATAGTATGGCCTGTGAGTGAGAGAAATAGCTTGTAATTAGTGTTCACTGTCTCCTCAGGGTCCATCAGTGTGAGTGCTTCCTTAGACTTGTGCCTTTTTTGGGAACCTTGACTGAGGGTTTATTAGTAAATAGTGAGTATGAGTAAAGAGTGTTTAAAAAAAAAAGCGAGCGAAGAGTGCTAAGGTCAATTGTCTAAGTTGACCTAAAAGTTTAAGGTCACAGAAAGGAGCTAGAGTTTTAATGGTGTTTTGTGAGCACCTCAGTGTTGGGAAAACCTGTTGTGCCTTGAATTGACCAGCTAGCAAGGTATGCAAAGATAAACAGTTACAATTTTATTAAGCAATTACACCAAGTGTGCTGCAGACTGTGGGACCAGCAGTTAAATGTTGGTGGAAGTGGTTGAGCAACAAGCTGATACATTGCATTCCATGTTCGTAATCGTAGACGGCAACACTTGCAGCTAAATTAAAATGGCTGGGTTTTCATCTGCTTCCTCCAGTTCCATTACTTTATCTCCTTGTTCTTCCAAACATACTGAACAATTATAATGAAGTGAAGATAAAGTGAAACGTTTTATTTCTGCACAGGGTTAAATTACTGTACTAAGAAAGAGATGTCCATGCTCTGGTATCATCATACAGTAAGGTTATGTCAGAGCTACTTAGTGTCTTTTAAGGTTTACCTCTACTGAAGTCTCATGTGATGATACTGTAGAAAGATCGAGGTTTAAAAGCAGAGTACAGGATGTGATACCCGTAAGCAGAAAATTGAATGTTAAACTCTTTGGCAGCATATGTAGTCACTTGCTCAATGCCAAAGCCAACTTGTGTCTGTGGTTAAATGAGACTTTTTCTAAACTTTGCGGGGATTGAAGTATCTTGCGACGTGTCTGAGGAGCCCTACAGATTTTTGTCAGTGTCTGGCTGAAATGAAGTGGCTTTGACACTTGGGTTCAGGAGCATGGAATGCGGTTGCTGTTGCATCACTGTCCCCTTGTATGATAGTCCCAAGGTCCATGTATTGCAATAGCACTCAGTATCTGTAAATGGATGTGGCTGGCCTGTGGTAGCAGATACACATGACTGAAGTAAGACCTTTATCAAGGAAATGGAAGAAGGAGGAGGACTTGGGAAAGTAAATGCACAGGAATGGGGCTCTCTGGGAAAGCTCAGGGGAAAGACTGGTTTAGCAAACATTTTAGATTTTATATCAGGATGTCTTTTACTGGATATCTGTGTTCAACACTCCCATGCTAATGGTGTGTGTTTGCTTTCCCTGTTTGTGCAGTCTCTGGCAGTTAGACATAGTCCAGAACAGTGGCCCCGGAGATCCTGTGTGACACATAGTTTGCAAGAGTGGATAATATCTATCTGCTGGCCAAAAGATGCATTTATATTTTTGTTTGAAAATACATGCATGCTTTCACAATGAAATAATTAGATTAGGAGAGATACAGCCATTTTTAAGGGAGAGAGTAGTTCAATGTTGGAAACATTTGACAAGTTACATATTGAAGACCCCCACTCTTTAATTAAGTGTATTAGTCTACTCTCTCATGTGATCTGCCCTCCAAGTTCACAGCTGCCATAGGTTTTTCAGTGCTTGCAGTCTCTGCCTTTGTCTACAGACCTTCCTGTGAGCAAATTTTAGGGAATGAACTGAATGCCCCTAACTGGAGACACAGAAAAATGTTCAGGCCATCTGGTCTCATTGCTGCGAGACACATGCTAGTTTCTTGCAATTGTACTTTTTGACAGAAGACGTCTATAGAAAGTTGTTTTCATCAGAGCCTTAAATTATTCATCCAAAGATAAACAACTTCCAGCATAAAATAGACCTAGACTTTTGTAGGTACGAAATACCTTAATAATGGAACATTTGTAATAGATGTTTGTAAAGCCATTTTTTCTTAGTAGCCTGTTGAATCATCTCTGTTCACATTGTTCTGGTTGACACACTTTCTTCTGCATATTTAATAAATCATTACATTGGGTACCTGCAAGTTGATATGGGAGTGGAGGCTCGGGGGGAAACTCCATCTGCTTGTAGCTTTGAGAATTGTTTTTCTGATATCTGTACATGAATCCTTCTCCTGTATTTTGCAGCTTCCTAGCAGTGATCTGAGCTCCTGTCCTGCTGCAATGAGGACAGATCGGGTAGCAGTGAGCCTGCCTCAGAGCATTGCCAGCTCAACCTGCTCCATGTATGGGGCTTGGCTGGTGCAGCACATGAACTGCCAAACCAGGAGCAGCCATGGAGTCGAACTGCCCAAGGCAGGCACTCATGGGATGCTAAGTACCTGAGAGTATGAATTTTACTAGCAATAAAAAGAAGGCACAAAAGAAGAGTTTATTGGCCTCTTTCAAACTACGACAATATAGTTATATATTCTCTCATTACATAAGGTTTTAAGTCACTGTGACCATCTAAAATGCAGCTAGCTTCTTCTTAAAGCTACAGCACTGAATTGTGATGACAGATGCCTAAGGTCCTCTCACTACAGGGAGACATAAATGGGATGCTGTCTAGATCCTGTTGTACTGGGCTCAGCTATTACTGGGACTGGCTGTGGCCAGCAAACAGTCAGTCAGAAGTTTTTTGTGCAAGAAAGGCTCTCTGGCTTTTGTTTTTGTTATAGAGTGGCTCCATTGAGTACTTTTGACTGTACTAATACTGGATTGGGGGTATGAACTTGGGATGAGGAGGCAGCAAGATGTAAGGTGGGCATATACAAAATTTGCAGAACTTCTTTCCAGTGGACTGAAACGCTGCCTTGCCTTGCTTACTGTGTGGCTGCAGACAGCTGAGACTGCGAAATGTGCTTTAGCTAATGTTTAATTCAAACACTCGTGAAAAACTTTTATCCCAGCATTTTATAGTAGGTACTCCTGTATCTTTTCTCTTTTCTTTCCCCCCCTCACCCCAACTCTGACTTTACAAATTCTGTTCTATCACTGTAAGAGGATTTTGTTCTCTCCATAGTCTGTTATGTCTTGTTCATTGAGCTTCCCGGTTGTGGTGCCAAAAGAGCCCTCCTCCTTATTGCTCATGTCTTGCTTTCCATGGGAAAAAGTCTCTGGTGGCAGGAAATTGAGGGGGATTGGCCCTGGGAAATAAAAGCCTCTGTTCCTTTCTTTGCCTTTAGTGTAAGAAGTCCTTTGATATGTCTGTGGCAAATGCCTTATTAAAGGGTCTGCCTGCCAGGAGCAGCCACGTGCTGTTCCTGAACTGCTGCAGGTAGTCATATGTGTGAGAGAAAATGAATGACCAGGAAGCCTTAAGTGCTGTTGTAAGTTTTGCCGGGTTTTTTTTTCCAGCTTCAGTTCTTCCAGGATAACAAAACCTATTTGGTAAATGGTTATGCCTGAATTACTTAAGGATTATGCTTCAAAAAGTGCTCCATAAATTTGTATTTAGAAATTGTAACAAATGTTACTTTTCCTTGCATGCTTTTTTGTTACATAGTATTTTAAGTTTAGCACCCTTTAAAAGTACAGTCCATGGACTAATTTGCAAACTCTGTTGCAAGTTAGATCTGTGAAACGTCTCTTAGTTAATGTAAATTCAAACCTAAACTACTGTGACCCGCAGGTCAGTGGAGGTGATTATAGCTGCTCCGGTCCAGCCACATAAGAGCCCATCTGGAGTTCTGCATCCAGCTCAGGGGCCCCAGGCATAGGAAGGATGCTGATCTGTAAAACGGGTCTGGAAGAGGAGGCCACAAAAATGATCAGAAGGCTGAAACATCTGTCCTGTGAGGAAAGACTGAGAAAATTGGGGTTGTTCTGCCTGGGGAAGAGAAGGTTCTGGGAGAGCTTATTGTGGCCTACAAGGAAGATGGAGAGGCCCTTTTTGTAAGGGTATATAGTGATAGGACAATTGGGAATGGCTTCAGACTGAAAGAGGATTGATTTAGACTAGACATTCGGAAGAAATTCTCTAAGGGTGGTAAGGCACTGAAACAGTGATTAGATTTCCAGTAAACTCAGTATCAATTAGATTATCTCTGTGGTCTTGGGACCCCCAAAATCCTTGTAATGGAAGTAATATGAAGATGAACTCGGAAACTGGATGATGTTTAGAGAGACAATACTTGTTTTTAAAATTCCTCTGTAAAGTGACCACATCTCTGTGAACCTGAAGTTTTGATTCTGGATTCTGCTAGTAAGGTCATGGCTCCAGTGGCCCTTGTGCACCTGGGCTAATCGCTGGTTTCAGTAATAATATTGCATCTTCAGATGTGGTAGCTCTATTTCTGAAAACTTGCTCAAATCCAGAAATTTGAAATGTTTTCATGTTGTCTACTAACCCTGAGTCTGAATTAGTAGGTCCTGCAGGCACCATGTTGACTGTAGGTCAGGGAGTGCCTTGGGTTGAGTTCTCAGCTCTGTGGTCAGCAACTGGCATAGCTTCAGGAATTTGCGAACAACTGGAATGGCTGTCTTGGATCAGGGCACATCAGAAAGTTATTGCAATTCACAATCAAACCTCAAACATTAATTAGTCCTAGATACTATCTACACAGGGCAATTTTAGGATGAGGAGGGTGCGTGTAAGTACGATGTGTCAGTTGATAGAAGATGACCAAGTCTTCAATTTAGGAAAACTCCTTGGTAAGCACTTACTTTTGTGCTAAATATGTAGAATATGCATACATAGGAAGGTGTCAGTAGAATGTTTCTTTATTTCTGTTTAATCAGTTGTGGGAAGAATTGGAAAGTTTGTGTGCTGTACTGAGTAACAGAATAAATCTCCCACGTGTGGCAATTTACTAAGTTTTAGTACTGCTCGCTGTGCCATGTGTTTCATACACACTCTTTAGTGTTTTTTTGGGTGAAGAAGTGTCTATGAGTGAACTTGGTGTCTTAGCACATGTTTTATGTCTACTGACTCTTGGCTAACCCAGAGTCAACATCTAAAATGAATTGAAATAGCTTTAAGGCTAGCATTTTTATTAGATTTTGTTGGTTGTCCAGATGCCCTCCTAATGTTCCCTCTTCAAGAGAATTCCTCTGAATTTGAAGTTAAGTCACATAGTTAATGAATTTAATCATAAGATGTTGTTTACATGACTTTTCTCCTCAGTAGAACTTTCATGGAGAATGTGCCTTGTTCTATGGCATTTGGATTTTCTCAGCTGGAAGATTTTGTGTCAGGATCCTGCTTGGTAGAGATCTTCAGGTGAAGCCCAGCCCTGATTACTCTGCCACATAACACCCTTTATTGCAGTACTCTCTTCCATTGTGAGCTGAGCATTATCAAAGTGTTACTGATATAGCAGAAATATGTTTATTCTTTCATCAATCTTTCTAGTCTTCTGACTAATACTTGCTCTGTTAAGCAGAAAGAGTGAGCTTTGTCTCCAAACCAAACTTGTTTGCCTGTTGAACTTGGTGTGGCTGGCTTGATGGATGCTCTCAGGATGTTTGAAGGAAGAGGTACACAGGACTCTAGTCAAAAGCTCCCTTGCCAAAATATATTATTATAGACTAGACTTAAAGAACCCAAGTCTTCAAAGTAATTGCCTCTGCAGCTCAGTCCTGAGGCAACCTGCAGGTTGTCATTTCTGTTTCTAAAGTTGTGTCTGCAACCACTCTTGATGTGATAGCACAGTTGCTTTGAAGCCAGTATATGCTGGAGGGTAAGTGTGTAATCAGACTTATTGGAAGTTGGTGTTGTAAGAGACTCCTCCCAGGATTAGCACTGTAGGTGCTGACATTCCCTGTGCTCTGTATTTCCAGTGCTCAGACATCCAGCCCAGAAACTTTAGCTGCTTTGGCCCTAACAGAAAAGTCTGATTTCTGGCTTGTGGGCTGCTGATACCCCCTCCAGAAGGGAGCTGGGTTTTCCACTTCCCAGAGTGTACAAATTACTTCTTTTTGAATCTAGCTCTTATTGTTGCAGTGTTTGTTGCTAAGCAGAGCAACTATTACAATTCCACAATATCTGTTCGTGCCTTTATCCACTCTCTGAATCAATCTTTGCAAATAATTTTAATGAGGGATTTGAGTTTGGCCAGGGCTGCTTGATCTAGGATACCTTTGTTGGGTATGGGAGGCACCCAAGGTCGTGCAGATCCAGGACTACATTGCAAATTGCAAAACATTAGTGTTATTCAGGTTAATTCCTAGACTGATACTTATCACTTGGGTCATGTTGTTTCCTTCACCTATATTCAGACAGGCTTCCTTTTTTCTGATTTGCTTATGACTGTGTTGAGTTGTCTTTGGAGGGCAGGAGTAAACAACAGTTTAACAAGTTACGAGGACCAGGGCATGGGAATTGTCATGGGGGGATGAAGGCTTGACGTGCTGTCCCACTCTAGCTGACAGGACCGCAGCCAAGCAGGACAATCAGCTGGGCCCTTCTGACAGCACTTGTCTCCACTTGTGAGCACTCATAGTTGGGAGAGCTTTTGGAAAGGGGCCTTTGATCTCAGTGTTGCAAACAATAAAATGATATATTATATTTCAGTGTGGTGGCTTGTCAGTTTTTTTCCCTTGCTCTGGGAAGTCAGGAGCCCTCTGCAGCAGAGGAGCTCTGCTGTGGAGTCAGAGCAGCCTGTCTGGTTGTGCTGATAGTGGTGAGGGCAAGAGCAGTATTAGAGCAGCCTCCATGGCCAGTTTGCCAGGCACAGTGCTTCACCATCTGCATCCCATGTTTGCCTCCAAACTAATGTTTTGGTTCAGGGCAAGTGATATCCTGATTACAGTATCTGAGAGCTCATTTTAGAGTGAGTCAGGCTTATTGGAGCTACCAGACTTAAAAGAAACTTTGAGCAAGACATGTATTTGTTTGATTGGTGTATGAAGCATCTGGGTAATTAGGAAGCGCAATTTTAAAAGCAAAGGAAGATGAGAGATATCAACTCCCATATGATCATTAAAACTTCAACTACAAGGCTTGAAGCAACTATACAAGGCCTTAACAAATGTATGGTAGCATCAGTCCAAAATGTGGATGTGTAGTGTAATTTCTTTTGTGTCCTCAGTAAATGCATGTGTGAGATAATTTCTCTGGCTCTTTTTTTTTTTTTTTTTTTTTTTTTTTTTTTTTTTTTTTGAGATACAGGTTTCAAGGTATGCAAGTACTTGCAAAACTCAGAGGAGTCCTGCTGTTTTGAAGTGCCTTTTGTGTTGCCTGTATCCATTACCTGAAACTGTTTATCCCCCACTTGAAGCAATTGTCAGGGAAAAGCTGAAAACTTGCTCGTGGCATGCACGAGTCTGTGTGGGAATGGAACTAGCCAAGCACATCACAGTGCATTTCAGGAGGAGCAGGGGCTGTGGTTTTTTACCGAGGATGTGTCATGATGTTCTCAGCTAACCGCCTTGTGAGATGCCACAGAAAGCAGCTAGTCCAGCCCTGCGTTTCCGTCCCCTCCCTTGTGCCTGCACCACGATGCCTGCAAGTATGCAGTGGCTCAGATCAGGGAGCCAACCCTCCCACAAACAGGTCTCTTTTGCAAGAGCTGCCCCTCGTTCTGGCTCGCTCCAGCTATGGTGTGAGAGGTGATGTGAGCATGTGACTGAAAACATGAAAGAATGTAGGACCACATTTTTCATAGAATGATCAAGGTTGGAAGATATCTTCAAGATGATCTAGTCCAACACTCAGCTTAGTACAAATAGGGTGTAATTTTGGTAACTGATATATGAAGGCTGTTAACAAAAGTCTCACTGCTGTGGCTGAAATTCATCTAGAAGTCAGCACGACAGTGTGCTCCTTCAGACTCACTGCTAGAAACATTTGGAAGAATTGGAGAGCTGCTCACAGAGGACCCCTCTGTACTCTACAAGTAGAGAAAGACCACTCACTGGGTAGTAGATATAAATAATTGGAGTTATTTGCAGCTGGAAATGTGCACAGACACCTATCCTTAATAGGCTGGGAGAGTGTTTTTTATGGGAGGTGATGAGGTTGCAGCAGGAAGTAGGAGAAACCACAGACGGTTCATTTGATTACAACCGTCGTCACCTCCATCAGTGGGAGGCAGCTCAGCGTGCTGCAGTCTCACGGGTTCCTGAAGCGGCGGCCAATTCCCATGCTGTCCCTGAGACACCTTTGCAGTGTGTTGTCTTTGTCTCTGGTGTTGAGCATCTGCTTAGCATGGGGCTGCTCCACCTGCTTCTTGCCTTGAGCTTCATCATGAGAGTCCTGAAACTCTTCTGAGGATGTGTAAGCTGAAACTCTGCTGGCTCCCAGCCTCAGCCCCCCGTGTGTGAGTGATCCATCAGCCCCACCATGAGGGCTCCATCCTGCCCCCAAACCAGGCAATGGCCTCAGAGCAATACATGCTTGAAGAAGTGAAACTTGAGGAATTCTCTGTAGAAAGAACAGAATACTCTTGGTGACCTAGGCATCTTTGTGCACCCTACTATAAAAGGCCTCTTTTAAAGAGAAGTGATAATTATTTTTTATTTCCCTTCTTCAGCAATTCACCCAGATTCTAAGTAAAATTGCTCTAAAAATCACCCAGACTCGTGTATAACTTGATATGGGTTTCTGTTTGCAGCTATTGTGGATGATGAAAGGCTTTCTGCAGAGGAAATGGATGAGAGGAGGCGTCAGAATATTGCTTATGAGTATCTGTGCCACTTAGAAGAAGCAAAAAGGTGAGTAAAAGAAAGTACACTTATTCTGGCCTTTAAATGTGGACATTCAGGCCTGTTGTGTTCTTGAGCATCATAATTTTTGATTCAATATCTTGAATTACTTGGATTAACTGAATGTTGGAGTATCATAGCACTCAGCATGAGAAATTAATGCCCAGTATGAAAAGTCTGATTCAAAGAAAGATTTAGAAATAATCAAGACATCATCCTGAAACTGGCTGTGGTGTCCATTTTCACTGAAAATTGGGGCTGCATACTAAAACACAAGGCTGTAGTTTTGTGAGAAGCTGAGTCAGCCTTATGTGACTCACTGGAGAAAGTATTTTTCTCCTGGCTCTGTGGCTCCCTCCTTGGTGCTATTTCTCATGGAGTGACTCAGGTCACTAAGATGGCAGAAAATCACCTGGGCTCTTACAGGTTTAATAATTGAATCATCCTTGTGTTACAATGGTAAGTGCAGGCAGGGCAATAAGAGAAGATGGACTCTGCTCCTGCTTCAGTTCCTACTGGTCAGCAGGCCTCATCTCTTAAAGCAACAGCAACAGTGATGAAACACTGATTTGAAAGTGCACAGAGTTTTGATCACCTTTGTGCAAATGTACTGTGCTATGTTCACTTCATTCTCAAAACAAATATTCAACAACATTTTCATAATTAGAGAGCAGGGAAACGGTACAATATCCTTGTGCTTTTGAAGTAGCTTCAAGTACTGCAATTATTATATATGTAAAAGCCTATTTTGTATTCTGTCTGATCAGACTTTTTCAAAGATGCCTCTTATACTCACGTTATTGCTATTGGCACCACTGGTAGCGTCTTGCTTCTGCTATGTGTTTGTTGATGATGGTGTTTTTACTTATAAACTGTATGTGGATGACGTTCCTATGAATTTCTGTTGAGAAAAGAAACTTGAACGGTGATTAGTAGTGCGAGCTGTGAAACCTTAGTGTGAAGATGAAGCTTGGCATCTTTGTAATGGTTTAAACAAGTGTATTTCAGTCAGTAATCTACTATTAAATTGTGCTCTGTGCCTTGAGTCCACAGTGTTTCCCTTTCAATAGCTGCCAATGGTTTTGTCTTAAGGGTATTGTTATAAAAATCAGCCATTCTTACTTCCTCTTCACTACATTGTTCCATTTGGTGTTGCCTCCTTTGCCCTTTCTTCCTCTTTCTCCTGCAGTGGTTCCCTGTTCAGATATTTAAGATGGCAAGTGCTGTCCTGCTGCCAGGGAGAACTGGCCTGCTCCACATGCTCCTGCTGCCCCCATTGTGCAGGGGAAGAGATCGCCCTCAGTCAGATGAGTCAGCTTGCTATGCTGGCTATGTGAACGCCTTTTGCTGAGTTAGTTTTCTGTGGTTTAGTGAGCTGACTGGTCTGACCAAGGGGTCAGAGGAGAACCTGAGCAGGCAAGAGGAAGAGGATGGGGTGCAGCTGCACACTGGAGAGAGGGAAGGGAGCAGGTTTCACTTGTGGAGGTGTTAGATCAGGTCCACGGTATCAGCTAACCCCAGTGAGTCAAGGTTTGATTTCACTCAAGTTTTCTCCTTGATATGTTGCAACTCATCTATATGCTGCCTTATGGCATCTAGTCTCCAAATTCAACCTTTTCTCTTCTGCTGCTATTATGACCACTTTTTCTTCCTGGCTCTCTTCAACCTTCCCCTTTCCCAGGCCACTTGTCATTTTGAAATTGAGTCCGGTAGCTAATTTGAAGCAGCTCCCTTGATATTTCACAAGAAGATGTGAAATTGTTTTTACAACTAATGACTTAAAATAGCATCTGCTGTGAGTAACCTCCTCCCCTTCCTTGTATTTATTTTCATAGAGATTCTTGCCACTAGTAGTTCTCTAGAGGAAGCATTGTTTTAGTCCATGATGGGGCTTCCTATCCAGGACAACTACTTCCAGGGTTGTTAGGTACCAGGAAGCTTTTCTGGATCTCTGTTTGGAAAATCAGAATCTACTAGTACTGTTCAATGGTGATTACTTCTTAAGGTGGGGATGAGTTCTGCAGTGTAAGGAGCATTGTACTTCCCTTACTAAGGGATTGGGCTGTCATGGATGGAGCTGAAGTGGCAGCATGATGCTGCTGCATGTCCTCCTCTGCCTCAGTGCGCTGGTCCCAGTGCTCATTAGGAAGGAAGGGTGACCATGCAGGGCATGGTGGTGGCCCTGGGAGTGATTTTGGGTAGACAGAGCTGCTGTGAGAAAAAAGAGTGAGGGGAATCTTCTCCCTTCACAGAGAACCATTGAGGTAATTTTGTTGTACCACGAGACACTGTCTCAAGACACTCTTGCTACTGTGAAAACAACAAACAGCTTCAAAAAAGCTTGTAGAAACAAGTAGAAATGCCTGAGTCTCATGGCAGTGTAGCCCCTAGCCCTGCTTTCCCAGGAGGCGACCCACGTTGTTCAGGGAAGCTGAGCTAGTGCCAGCCCCAGGCTCGGATGTCAAAGGTGCATGACCACGCTTTTCCCTGCACCAATCTGTAGAAATGGGAAACATGAGAAAGTTCTGTATCTCTTCTCACTGCATGGTTATTCACCCTGTGAGCTTGATTAGGGGTGAAACTTGTTCATTTGCAGCCCTTGTCTGTACCTGCATGATTATAGCATTTTCGCTGCCACTACAGAGCCTGAACAAAACTGGGGACTCTGGAAAGTGAGATGGAGAGCAACAGGGTCACAATTCAAATGAGACCAGGTGGGGAGGCTGGAGTGTGAGCTTCTTCCACAACACGTGGTGGGTCCTGCCCTTCAGCTGCGCTGGGAGACTGCTTTCACAGGAAACATTCCTGAGTGATGGGCATCTGCAGCTTTGGCTGCTGCTGGATGGAGGGGTCCCAGCTGGGTGCTGCCCAGCTCTGCAGCAGCACCCGTGGGATGTGCAGGCCCTGTTGCCCTGCTGTGTGCTTGTGGCAGTGGGCCTGACTCAGAGCAGGCAGGGTGGTGCCTTCAGCCCCGGGTGCAGCAGCTGGTTGTGAAACCACCCGGAGCGCTGCTGGCTTGCTCACAGCAGTACCCTCCTGGGTGAATATGGGGAGTGGGAACTGCCTTCAGGACATATTTAATCTTTGTCCTGAGTGCTTGGAGAGGACTTCTTAGTATTCATAATGTTGTGGCTATCAATGACAATAGACTGAATGAGTAAGTCAAGGTGAGTTTTTCCAATTGGCAGCTGCTGAAATGACAGCAAATACTATTTTACATAATCGACTGTGTGCAAATACAGTGCTTTGTCCATATTGGAGAGTAATAAATACTGAAATAAACAATAAATAGCAAAAGATCAAGCAGAACATGACTGGGGCTGTGTCAGGAGGCATATTTTGCTTCTCACCATGTTTGTAATGAAAACATTACTTTGCAGCAGCTCTGCACTTTAAAATTCCAGAATTAATTAAACAGGTAAAGAATGTACGCTTTCAGCTGTTTTTCAGATCACTGTTTACATATTTAATTATGGTAGCCCAGCTTTAATAAAAACTTGGCTGAAAGTTCAACATGAAAAAAGAATCATATCACTGGTAGCTGATGCTTCTGCAAATACCTTCTGAGCTAGGCAGAGTATCTGTTACACCTATACAACATAGGAAATTGGTTTTTAAATACAATGAGCAGGCTTATAATATCTGCAGAGGTCAGTAAAGTTTGATAGAGTGTTATATTTGATATTGAGGAAAGAATCTTTTTTTTTTTTTGTTAGATTGCTGGGCCCCTTTCTTCCTGAGATTGCATATCTGATAAAATGAGGTTTTGGTTGCTGATATGTATTTTACCTTTAAGCAAAGTCTCTTGCATATTAAACAAAAAACCAAAAAGGAGCAAAAAATTGATAGCATCCCATTTCCTTGAGCTTCTGAGAAGAAAAAAAAAAAATCAAGAATATACAATTAGGAGTAGGGATTTTTGCACTTCAATAAATTTAGCCATGGATGCCACTGATAGAAGTTCTCCAGATGTTACCCTGACATATATCCAGTATAATTTGGACAATCATACCAGTAAATAGCAAAAGTCTAAGTGGGCATAAACAGCTGTGTTACAAGCCCTCAGGTTGTCTTGTATTATGTGAATTTTAACAGGTGCATGCCCGCGTTTTTCCCAGCCCCAGTCTGGCAAAGGTAATATTGACCACAGCATCCTCCTTTCCAAAGGAAATTACCCAGCACACCAAACTCTGGCTTGGGTTTGGCTTTTGCTGTTGCTTGTCTCTGCTGATATGTAATTACTGCACTGCAAAGATAATACAGATTTGAAGGATTTAAATTGTGACTGAAGCTTTGGCATATAAAACAAATCAAATTTTCACTAAATGTGTTGTGGCTGGTAAGGCTTATAATCATCCATAGTGAAGTAGATACTGTTTCTCTTGGCTTTTTAGAAATTATACCTTCTTATGATAAGATTGAATTTGAGCCATGGAACTCCTTATTTTACTAGCCTTGACTCTCCCTGCTTGAAATGGAATATACTTTGTTTCATAAAGCATATTCTGCAATTTCATAAACAGAGCTGCCAGAATATTTTTTTTCTTGCTCAGCTGTTCAGCAAGGCAGTAACTTTTGTAAAACACTGAAATTTTAGCTTCAATATTAGGACAATAAAGATACCGTAAAAGAAATCTATCCAGGAAATTTCTTTTTGAGAAGTTTTTTTTTTTTTTTAATGTTGAATAAGTAAATTCTCATTCTTCTGCAACTCATTTTCAATAGAAAAACAAATTGTCCTGTTTTGTTTCTAAAACCTGCCTCTTTCATAATGTTGGTTTTGTTAATTAGTTTGCAATGGTTAGTTGCAGTATTGGTTGAGGATATCGTAGTTATGACTTGCTGAACAAAAATGTACTTACAGTTTAATGTACTTAAAAGGTCAAACCTTGAAGTGTTTACTTGGCTTTTGTTAAAGCCAAAAGCTTTGCAGTACCTTAGCAAAACAGAAACCTCATGTTGCCAGGACTGTGGGACCATGGAGGGTGGCTAAGGGGGTCTCTGTTTCTAGGGAAGGTACCAGAGTCCTACAAAGACTTGGTGTACTACGAATGAAGTCTGCCAGATTTTATGTTGCTGTTTCTCCAGGAATAAAATTATGGCAACCATTCAGCCCTGGCAGGCCATGAGTGAATTAATATTACTCAAATACTTTCAGACTACAGGAAATATTTAAAGACCTGTGCCCTTAGTAAATATGAAATACTGCAATCCAGTTGTAAAACTACCTAATTTTAGGCAGAAAATATTAAAATATTTCTTAGTAACAAGTTTCGTATGGGTTTGTCAGAAAATTATTTTGGTATTGATAGTCTACTACGGTGTTGTAAATTATGAACTTTGTCTCCCCACCTCTGCCTGCTTTTAGCCAAACAAAGTACTAGTGAATGTGGCTGGCAGCACCTCTGTAAAGGTAAAATGTTTGAAATTAGGGTGTGTCATGATATGAAATTCCTTGAAGAAAACCTACTTAGCTGTGTTAAACCTATTGCTGAAGTGTCCTGGTCCACACAGAAGTACTGATCAACAAGTGTACTTGCTGTTTCACATCTTGTTCCTCAGCACGCTTACCTAGACTGCCAGATATTGGTAGAACAGCATCTTGTTTTGGAGAGTTATACAATCGTGCTGATAAGCCAGAATTTTTGTGTGCAAGTGTGATGTCAGTGGTATCAATCAATCCAATAATTGGTTGGATAGTGATATTTGCATAAGAAAAGTCTTGATGGTGAGATCTAAAGGCGAGAGAAACCTTTTGTGCTAGTTTCTGTGCAGGATGCATTGACCTGCTTGCTGGCATGTTGAGGTAACATGTAATGGGTCATTGCTCAGTGTGTATACTTGTGGAATAATGATGCCCAGTAATGATGGATGTGACCTTTGTTTTTTAGACTGAACCATATGGCACTTGTCCCATAGCATGCTCTGGAGCTAACAGTACAGTCGCTTCAGAGCCAGTTAGTTTTCTTTCTTAAAGTCTTCCACCTTTCTTTTAGGCACTACTGTCTTGTAAAAGGAATTGTAATTTGTTGTTTTGGTTTTTTTTTTAATGGAAGGCTGACAAATTTGAAGCTCGTTCATGCTCTGCTGCCCGTGTATTGATGTTTGTAGGCTAAGTTTCACCAAGAGAGCACACAGCATTTTCATTTCTCCTTCACTTTCTCCTCTACATCTTGGATTATCTGAGGTGCAACTAGAAAGCTTCCATGACTTTATACCCCACTCACAAGTCTACCCAATTGCCAGATCAAAGCAGTGGCTCCATTCTGCACCCTGGGTAGCTCCTGGTTAATATTAAGCATAACCTGAGGTTGCCTCACCAAGGTATCAGTAGTGGCTGAGTTGTTACACTACCGTGGGGAGCACATGAAGGAGTAGGGACACTGGGGGTGCTTGTACATCACCAACCCAAAAGTCCTCATCTGGAAGGTTACTGAAGGAAAGCTTGGGGCTGAGATGTGCAGAGAGGAACAGAGCTGTGGGGATTAGACGTACTTAGGGCTTGTACCTTGCTTAAGAGAGTCATGCTGTTGGAAGGATCTGTGACAGTAGGAAGGACATCGTGGGAAGGAAGGACATCTTTTGCTTAGTGTTGAAGGGCTTAAGTGTTGCTCTTGACCTTTGGGTAAGTCCTTCTGCACCTGTTTCATATTTACCTGAGAGCAGCCGAGGCCTTTGCTTCTGTGTGTGTTAATGACAGAATAAGTGACAGCATGTCATGGCAGTGCCTGTGCGCTTTGCCCATGCCACCCACTCTGGACTGCAGGCTGTGGTGGCTGCATGCCATGCTGCTGGAGCAGCTGACCAGAGAGTGGTGCATTCTCCCTGGCAAATGTCCCCTTGGACTATATCCCTAGTGTAGCACTCACTGCTTTGTGCTTAATCTCCTCCTCTGGTCCAAGGCACGCAGTCATCATCTGCCTGTTTGCCTTGGACCAGAGGAGGAGATTACCTGGACTGAAGGAATTTGCTTCTTAACAGCCCCTTTGCAGGAGTGTACTTTTCACATGTTGAGATCCTTCTTTCTCAGCTTACCGTGTCCTGGAGAGCTGTTGATCTTTGGAAGAAATGTTTATTCAGGCTCTGTCAGAAAGCACTGTGGGGAGGTATGAATAGCTCTTCACAGGTCAGCAGAGAAGGGTCAGCAGCTCTATAGCACTACTTTGTACTGACCACTGATGCTAGTGAGGTGCCCACAGGTGTGTAGGGGATCTTACTGTGTATTGGATATAAGAAATGGCTGTTCACAAGAAACACGCTGCTAGAGCAGGAGTCTTTTGCAATTACTTCATGGATGCTAGAAATCCACATCTCTGTGACTTAGCTACTGTTTTGAGACTGAAAGTCCTAAAATTGGTCTAATGAATGTTTAGATTTGCAAAAAAACCCCAAAAAACCCCCAAAAAACAACCAACCAATGTGCTGCTGTAGCCTCAGCCCTGGGTGGGAAAAGCAGCTCAAAGACCAGAGGGGTCAGTGCTCATTGAATGTGCAGGCATGGAGTTGCACCCAGCTTTTGCCCTCTAGGTACTGCAAGTGAACACTTTATAGAATAAGACAATTTTTGAGGCGGGTGGTCTGGGTTCCTTTGAAAATCACTTCTGTTGCAAGTGTCCCAACTGTTCACTGTCCAGAGAAGGAGCACTCTGGCAGTTTGTATCTCATATTTAAGAATGGAGTAATGCTGGAAACTGCTTTGGCTGTGGACATTGCTGGCCACAGACCATGTGAATCCTGTGTTGGTAGATAGAGCTGTTGCACAACCAGTGCTCCCCATCATGAGATGGGTGGTGCTCCTCTGCAAGGGGTGTGGTTGCTTTTTAAAGCCACATGCGGTCAGATTTGCTGCTGGGCTGATTGGGTTGTGAGGTTGTGTGGCTCAGCTATGTGCACTGCATGGTGCTTTTGATTGTTGTTAGTCTCCAATAATTCATGTGCTTTTATAAAGATGACTTTGTATTCACCTGTATTTAAATCTAAGGGTCTCTTAAGAGGAATAGTAGTGTCCCAGAGGAGATTAGAGTCTATATGGACTTTGTAGGAGCTTGGACATTTGTCAGAGCGTACTGCTTGATGTTCTGGAATCACTGTCATTTGAGGCTGATAATTTGACAGCCTCCCATAATTGCTTTTGCTATTTTTGTTGCTAGATTTAGATAGGCATGTGCAGACCTCTGTGTGTGGCTAAGTAAACCTCACAAATTCTTTCCACCTCACTCAAATTAGGGAGAGTTGTGAAAATGCCTGTGCTCATGGTTTCTGTTTTCCAGCTCTCCATGTTTCTTTGAGTTAATTATGCACTTTCTGTAATGCACAGGAAGACAGGTTCCAGGGTAATCTCTTCAATCCCAGATTTAACACCAAAAGGGGGAAAGATTCTTTAAGCCAAACCATCCCCTGGAAAATTTAAGTGATATATTTGTTTTTCAGCTGAGGTATGGAACTGGCAGGCATTCTTGAATTAGTACAACTTAAAGTAATTCAGTTGAATGTTTTCTTTAAAACGCAAGGAAAAAAATTTCCTGACAAGATTTTTATTTTACTGTTTCAAATCGAATGAACTTGTTGGTGTCTCATGTGAAGTGGTTGGTGCTATTAGATATCAACTCGCAAATAGATGAAAGACATTGTGGAGTTACCTCTTCTGTGAAAATAGAAATGGTAGCCCAAATATTGCTGTAATCTGGTGCATGTGTTCAGAATTAGCCTTGTGTTAGGCACACAAAAAGAGGAGAGGTTCTGGTTGTCTGTTTCAGCAGTGGTAGCAGGACATGGCCTCGAACATTTAATGTACTCCACTGTTTCTACTGTACATTAGCACCATTCCTGACGACTAAGGCCTGAAATTATTCTGGTAGGATGATGGCTAATGGCATGTGTAATTTCCCAGCTCTCCAGAGGGTAAACAGCTTGACTGCCCTGGGATGAGAGTCCATGGTTTGCCATTGTGAAGATGTGTAATTCCTGCAAGGCAGGAGTACATTACTCACTTTGCAAGGCAGCAAACATGAGAGACTGTATTCTCACCCTGGCTTTTATTGCTCCCATATGGGCTATTGGTGATGCATTCACCTCACAAGAGAAGTGATAAAGGTAGTCAGGCAACTGGAGTCCTTCTGTCAACTATAGTTTGTTAACTATTCCTAAAACTTGTTTGCTGTCAAAGCAGGTAGATGCATTTTAAAATTCGATGCCATAAGGGTGTTAGAGGAGCTCTTCTAATGGATGAAATTGACTTAAACTCAATTCTTTTCATTACCCCTGCCATTCTGTTGTCTAAGTCTGCTTATTGTAGGTCCAAACGCAGAATTTCTCCACTGAGGCAATTAAAAAACCACAGATTCCTGCAGGCATCCATATCCCACTGCATAGAAATTGCCCTGCTGTGTTGTAGCTATGCTCAGGTCACTCATGTGTTTTGTTTGACAGTGGATAGAATAGAAGAAGCTGTGGGAGCAAGGAAAGACAGGGCAATGGCTCACTTGAAGTGTGCAAAAAACCCCAAATAGGAGGCTTAACATGGGAAGAATTTGTGGAGGGCCATTGCATGCAGGTTATGGACCCTGGCTGCTGTTCCTGGGGTGTGAGGCTGGGTGGGGTTGTGGGGGATGCTGCTGCATGCCAGCCAAATTTGTCCATAGGGCAGCTTATCACTGGCCTTGGAGAAAGGTTCAAAGCATCCATTGCATCATGAGTTGCACTCTGTGGAAGGACTGTCTTTAAAGCTTGGCTGTCAAACAGGCTGCTCTAAAATGGGTAAAAATCAAATATCTGGTTACACATTGTGCCAAACTCTTTTTCTCTGTTAAAGAAACAAAGCAGTGAAATGATGTCACATCAGTAGATGTTAAAAGCTGGAATGTATTTCTTTCCTGACAGCATCCAAGTTGCAGATTGCATCCCCTCCCTTGCTGTGATCCAAGGAAAGCACAGTGTGCTTCATTCACATACATCTGCATTTGCCTGATGTGCAGACCCGGTCATGTGGGATTTACTTTGCAGCATATTTGGGGGAGTGCCAGGCCTTGGTCTGGCAGTCTCTTTGCTGGAACAGAGTTCAGTGGGATTCGTGACTGAAATTGGTTTCTAGGGCTTCCCATTTTTCTGTTTAACATCTACAGAATAGGGAAGTGTGGACTTGATCCACCCAGTAACTTTTGAGGCACACTATCTTCAACTGTTTTAAACAACAAAAATCAAAATTCCACTTAATGTTGAACATAAGCTATTGGGAGAGGAGAAAAAATTGTGGCTTTTTGGTTTTTCTCTATGAAGTACTGATGGCATTGAAGGAGATGTGTGTTTGCAGGTTTTTGAATTTTTAACAGCATGCTTTTACAGTATTTTCAGATCCTTTGTTCATGTTTATTTTCCTTCCCATGAGAGCCCTGATCTTACCTTGTGATTAGTATAATACTTAATACTGGGATGTCTGCTGTCTATCTTGGGGAGAGCTTACACTTAAAGTCTTGGTAAATGTGAAGTAAAGTATTGAATGGTATTGGCATTTTTTCTTTTTTTGTGTGTATAAAGCCACAGATAATTTTTAATACTCCTGCTGCTTTCTGTCTCAAAAGAGACCTTGATCTGTTTTTCCTAAGTAAATATAGTTCTGTTGTGATTCCAATTTCAACATTTTCTCCACTTCCTCAGTATCAAAGTGATATCACATGACAGTTAGTAGCACATACTGTTTTTCTAATTGAGAAGCAATAGAAGAGAAGAGAATTTATTCCAGAAGTGTTATTTATTTGTGAGCTTATGCGCTCCTACTCGGTTGAGAAAAAGGTAGGAGTATAGGGAGGCTTCTCATTATTATTATTGTAACGTCTTCTGTTTCTTTATTGTTGACGAACAATATAAGTAAGAAAAACCGTGTCTGCTAAAGTTTTCAGTGTCTGAAACTTGCAGGGAGTAACTCATCTGCTGTGGGGGTTACTGGCTGAGATTGCAATGGTATTTTCAATGTCAACAGCAATTATTTTGCTTCTTGGGAAATCATAGAGTATCCCGAGTTGGAAGGGACCCACAAAAAACATCAAAGTCCAACTCCTGCCCCTGCACAGGATAAGCCCAAAAATCACCATGTGCCTAAGAGTGTCATTCAAATACTTCTTGAGCTCTGTCAGGCTTGGTGTTGTGACCAATATTCTGGGAAACTTCTTCCAGTGCCCAACTACCCTGTGGGTGAAGAACCTTTTAATTATTATAATGATGATGATAACAACAAAGGTGATAGCAATAATGACCATAATAAATAAAAAAACACTCATTGAACAACCTTTTCAGACATTTGTAGAAGTCTCTGACAAATGTTTGAATTTTGCATTGCACTGCAAAAAAAAGATTGGGAAAGCTGGGGTAACTGGAGGATTTAACAAGATTGACCTTTAATAACCTGAGGTGCCAAGGAAGAGGCAACAGAGTGCAGCTGCTGAATTGAGACCTCTGAAATCTGCAAAGGGCTCCTTATGTACTGAATATTCACTGGGGTCAGCAAAACTGTTATTTGCATTTGTTCTGCTTTCAGCAGATAAAGTCAAAATCTGTATCTGTATTCTGCCAAACTGTAATTGGCAAGAGATTATATTTCATGCATTTCTTGTTTGTATTCATCCTTAATGCAGAAAGAATATGTTCTGTTCATCTCTGAGCACTTTCACCTTCTTGTGGCTTGTCTTTAGATTTCAAAACCAAGGGCTGAACTCTGCCATTGCTTTATGGGCTTCATAAAAGCCTTGATACCTACACTGCAGTGCAGAATTTTCAGCAATCCACTAGTTTCCAGCAAGTTCCAAGAGAAAACATGCATGCAGTGCTTCTGAATTGCATCAGTGCCAAGATCCCGTGTTTCAAAAGGACTGTCTCAGGGCAGAGTTCACAAGGCTCACTAGTTATTGTGCTCCTGTGCTGTCCGAACTGGGTGTCACCAGAGGAATTGTATCTTCTCTGAAGATCCTGCTTAGCTGGTACTTTGATAACATGATTAGATTAATAATTAATGCTGAGTGTGCTGTGTGGCCTTTCATGTGATGCAAGATGTGAATAAGCAGGTGACGGTAGTGAAAAACTTCCTCCAATCTACAAAAGGCTTATGGTTCATCACCAACAAACAGGGCATAATAAGAAATTTGTAGAATGTTTTGATTTTATCTGAGTGTTTTTCTCTTGTTTACAGGAATGGCAAGGATTAGGAGTGAGAGGGAGTGTGAGGTTCATTTGGGAGTTTTCAAGAATAAGCAAATTCCTTTTAACACTTTCCCCTCTCCCCCACTCCAACCAATTGGTGAAAATAAAACTGGTATGAAAATGGTTTTCTGGCCTTTCAGAAAGACAGTTCACCAAAATAGCCCCTTTTTGACTTTTTTCTTTTTGACTTTTTTCTTTTTTCAAGAAGAGACTCACAGAATAAGGTGGAAGAAACAGTTCTTGTAAACGAAATGCTACGACAGTTTGTGCTTTTCCATGCATGGAAAACAGTCCTTTTCTTTTTTGGGAAAAAAAAAGTGCTCTTGGCTGATGTCTGTGCTTAAAAGGTGCTGAAGGAATTACTTGCTCTTGTTGTTTTTCAGGTGTTCCACTTCTCAGATTCATGTAAAGAACAAAGCCCCTGACCTTTCTCTGTGGTCACTTTCTCTTAGCCATTTTTTTCAGGTCAGATAATTGTACTGATCCGTGCAGTGCTGGGACAGGGCAAGGAGGGGTAGCCTGGGTTTGCTTGAGCATCTCTGGCTGCAGAAGCAGGTACAGAAGAATACTCTGTAGCTGGGGTTTTCCCCCTGCTACAGAAGAGAATACTAAATTTCTCATGACTGGTGGTGCAAGGATTTGGGAAGAGTGTGTGCAAATTTGTTACCTGAACTAGGTCTAAAAATATTTGACGTGAAGCATTCAGCTTTTTGAGTGTTGCGGTTAAAATAAGAATGTGTCTAGTGTAAAATGGGATATATCACCTCAAGGCAATGAATCCTTTCACAAGGCTGCCTACTAGTAAAAATTCTGTCTGGCAAGCATTAGAGCGTGGAAGTAAAACAAGAAAACTGCTTTGTTTAGAAGTACAGCTTTGGTAATGCCTGATAAAGCACTTTCTAAAATAACAGTTGTTAGTGCTTTTGCACAATACTGCTTTCATCGAATTTTGACATTTAAACATTGAAATACTATGGCGTTAGTGTTTGCAGAATGTTTTCATGATGACCATATTACTCCAAGGAGTCTGATCAAGGAGCCAAAAAACTGAATAACCTCAGGCATCTTTTCTCTTGCTGCATCATCTGTTGGAAAGTTTCTCTCAAGGCACACATTCAGAAATGATGATGAAGTACCTTGACATAATATGTCCTTAATGAGTTTAAAGTACAATTCTGCCTTGAATAGAGGTCATGTTTTAAAGGTCAAAAGTGCTTAATCTGGTGATAAAAATGAGCCTATTTCATTATTCATTTCTGTTAGCTATGCTGGTTTATGGTGCTATCAGTGAACTGTACTGGATTTTCCTAGAGGTAAGACTTCTAACTACAATTTATTAATTGATGTGAACCTGTCAAGACACATCAGAGGCTTATCACTTGATCTGCAGAAGTTTCCTAACAGCTTGTTAAATAGCCATGGTAGATTTTCAAGGTTGGAGACTGGAAGAAGTGTTTTGGATTATAATGTGAGTGTAGATGGACTCTTGTATGTGATTTGAAGATGGATTCCTGCCACTTTCCTGAGAAAAACAGTGTAAGAAACAGTCAGTAGATGCTTTATAGTGATCCAGACCTTTTCTTCCTCTTTCACTGGGAAAGTGCTGTGATACAGAGAGGAGACTCACAGCTTTGTTTCATTTGACTTGCTTCAGGTTTGACAGTTTTCCATTATGTGAATAGTAAAGAACCATGCACCCAGGTTTCTAAGGAGCCTATTAATTCCTTTTCCTCTGACTTGAAAAAGGCAATCTCTAAGATTTAACTTTTTCGTGTCAATTTCTGGGCCTGCCTCATTAAAGTCAGCAGTAGCTCTGTTCTTCTGGTGTGTAAGGATTACAGATTGCAAGTCTTCACCACTGATTGAGTGTGTTGGAGGACAAATCTGATACTAGCTGCTGAAATCATGGAATGGTTTGGGTTAAAAGGGACATTAAAGACCACCAATTTCCAAACCCCTGACTTGGGCAGGGACACTTTAGACCAGATTTTCAAAGCTCCTCCGCATCTGGTCTTGAACAGTTCCAGGGATGGGATATCCACAGCTTCTTTGAGTGACCTGTTCTGGTGCCTCACCACCCCCACAGTAAAGAAACTTTTCCCAATATCAAATGTATTTCAGTTTTTCCTCCCCTGTCACACCCATCTTTCCATCAAAAGTCTCTCTCCATCCTTCTTGTAGGCTCCTTACAGGTATTGGAATGCCACATTTGTGTTACCCATAAGCCTTCTCTTTTTAAGGCTGAACAAACCCAAGTCTCCCTATAGGAGAGGTGCTCAGTTCCTCTAATCAGCTTGGTGTTCCTCCTCTGGGCTTGCTCCAACAGGTCCATGTCCTTCCTGTCCTGGGGGCTGCCCAGAGCTGAATGCTGAATCCAGCTGAATCCAGACTCTGGGATTTCACCAGAGCAGAGGGGTCCAATCTCTTTTTTCTGTCACTTCTCTCCCTTCACTCCCACTAGGTCTCATTTTGGAAGTGCTTTATTAGCAACTGAAGATCTACTTCTACAGATAAGGGGATATCAAGGTTCTGACTTTATCAAATTATTGCTCTGATTAAATCTGGGTTTTTTGATAGGTAGTTGCATTGATCGAGGTCTGTGTTTGGCATGCTTTTTCAGAATATTTGGGGAAATACTGTTTTCCAGATACTCTATGTCAGTGATGTGTGCTACACTGAACTCTGAGTGACCTACTTGAACAGATTAGGGTTGAATACAGTGAATATCCTGTCTCGCTATATATAAAAGGCATTGCACAGCAAGTATGGCACTGCTGCAGCACATATGGCTTTCTGGTAGGCAGGCAGAGAATGAAAACTTTTGAACATGGTGCAGTGCAGATGCTTTATTACTGTCACTGAGTGTGCCAAAGCATGAGGTTTGGATGAGGAAATAGCAATACTTACAGACGTGCACTGCTAAAAAAAAACAGGTACGATGATGTTCAGTTGCTCCCTCTGATGATACGTAATCAAATGGTTTCATCAACAGAGAAAGAGGGAAGGGAAAGATGAAAAGCTATTCTGAGTGTGATATTTGAATGGTCACTTCTGTTCCATCTGAGTGTTGGGGACAGATTTGGGGTTGCAGTTCCCTGGATACTGATGATAAAGTCTGTTCCTGAATTTGAAGAGACTTTGTCTTGCTGCTCATCTGCTTTAGTCTCAGTATGTCCTGGGAAAAGCAGCTGGCAAAGTCATGAATAGTCTTTATGGCGGAAATTAGACTAGGATGACATCAAAAGAATTCAAGTGTGAGCTTGAAGGAAAGGAACCAGATGAAGAGCAGAAGCAAACATGTGTTGATGGTGTGGGGGAGTAGAGGTGACCCATGCAGGGAGAGGAGGAACAGCCACAGCAAACTCTGCAAACTTCTCCCAGGAGCCTGCCCCAGCAGGCCACAGTCAAGCAGTGGAGGAGGAGATGAGGAACTGAGGGGAGCTTTTCACATGAGGGGAAAGATTGGTTCTTCAGAGGATGAAAAACTGTTCTTTGCCTCAGGCATGCAGGCAAGAGGTGTATAGACAGATAGAATTGAAAGGCAGTGAACTTGTGGAGTGGGAAAAAAGGGTTGGAGTCCAGTCAGGTTGGAGCTGTGGTGAAAGGGATGGATGAAAATCCAGGTGGTGACATGTTGTGCAGGAAGTTGACAGCCTGCAGGACCATCAGGTAATGTAGGCTTGCCCCATGGTGGGCTTCTGATAGTTGCCAGGACATAGTTTTGTTGTAACCTCTCTTAGTTTAGCAGATACAGTGCTAATACTTCCTGTGTGTGCTATGAGCAGCTAAATTAGTAATGATTATGCGTTTTTTTTAACAATTCTTTTCAATTTTTGAAATTTTGAATCAGTACAGTTTAAACATTGATCTTCCCTCAGAGCAAGTGCTGAGTGCTCACTTCTGTAAGGATAAGAAGATCTTTGTTCTGGTCCATCCAAATGTTGAACTGTAAGCTCTGTATACTCAGGGGGTAAACAGTGATTTGCATCTAATAATGAACTGCAAAAGCACACTGTGTTCTTTGCTCTTTTGAAGTAGCTTAGAAGTGCTGTAACTCTCAACACATTTATGCTAGCTATGTGGTGATTGTTAGATCACAGCTCTGTACTTGGTGGGGGACTCAGCTACAGGGATGGGGACGAGGTCTGCCTATCCTTGCTGGTACATTCCTTGAAGTGCCTAAGACCTGATAGTCACTGATCCCTAAATTAAACAACTTCTGATCATGTCAGATTAAACAGTTTATATGACCAAGATATTTGACAATCAAGGGGTAATTTGCTATAGTAATTTTGACAGTTAAAAACATGTTGTTAAACACTTTAAGTGTGTTACAGTGGAGTTTTTGTTTTGACGATGGGCATTATAGTCAAGGACCGAATAGCCAAAAAACTTGAAAGTAAACAGGACAAGACAAATCAAATAGTGTTTGAAAAACAGAGACCCATACTGTATATAGAAGCACAAATAAAAAAATATCAAACCAATGAAATAGTTTGGGAATTGGGAAAGATCACGAAACTTAAGGAGCCATCCAGACTTGGTATGAGGTTAATTCTTGGGATGAATTGAGTCTTATTGGTGAATATTTTGTGTTGATCTGGTAAAATCTGTGACCTGTGAACTATCTAAAAAGAAAATTCATCCAGACAAAGGCGCATGCGACGTATTCTCTAGGTCAGTTTTACATGATCATTCATTGCTTCCTGCTTAACTTTGAATCAGCTCCTGGTTTGCTGTTTGTCATCTGTGAGAAGTGAATGTGAAACTTAAGTTCTAATTATTGTCCTCTGTTTCTGTCCTTTCTTCTTTCGACTTTACATGGGACGAAAACTTCAAACATTTGGCTTACTGGACATGTATCCTGTGCAAACCTGAGCAGTGTTTCCTGAGCAAAACATAGGACCTGTAATTTGATTTATACCAGTTATTCTTAACAGAAGGAGAAATATAATCTGTGCAAGAATACTGAGCATTTCTTTATGCAGTTTCTATTTTTCTATGATTTCATTTAAGAAATACTAAAATCCCAGAGATTTGTTTCTTGCTTGCTGTTTACTAACTGATGCACTTTTACTCATATGTACAGCGCTGCCTGCTGTGTCCCTGCATCAAAGGCTTTCTTTTGTACTGTCTCTCACATCTGCTTCAAGTGGGTGTGTGCCTGATCTAAAGCAAGCCGAAAATCCTTGACTATTTGTGTAGCCTGAGCAATATTTTAAAAGCTGCTTGTTAGCTAATGGCAAGCATGAAAATTTAAAGCATGGTCAGGGAAGGATTTTTTTAAAAAGAAGGAAAGTGGCTGTGGGGATAAGATCTTGTATTTTTCAGCATATCTTGTTGCCAACCCTAGATGAAGCCTAATTAGTGTCTCTCTATTTTTTGAAGGGGAGGAGGGGGAAACCAAAAACTACAAAAGTCCAAACCTCGTTATATGTTCCAACTCTTGTTCTGCCTCCTTACTTTGGTTTAAAAAACGTGAAGTTTTCTTCTGGCTCCCTTTTTGCAATTCTGTTACAGTCAATCTGATTTCTTCCCACTACTGCATCTTCCTCTGTCTTTGCTTTTGGGATGCTTGGGAGACTTGCTTCCAAATAGGCTCCCACCCTTTACTGGCATCCCCTTCTTTGCCCCAGAGAAGTGTGCATCTTTCTTTATCTTGAACATCAGAAGCAATTATTTAGAATCATCTCCCTGGTTTTGCAAAGGCAATAAATTATAATTAAAATACTGTACCAATTAATCTGCATGCTCAGCAAGTAGGTGATACTTTTACGTTACATTCACATCATAAGTTTTTGCTGCAATGAGAAACCCTAACTGTGTGTTTTAATGAGATCTTAAATTCTATAGAATTTCATCCCCCCAGGTCAAACTTCTTGTTTGCAAGTGATGGAAGTTTGCCAGTATGCTGTTCTTGAAAAGAATCATTGTGTAATATTTGTCCTTTTAAGCTATCCTGCCCCATAACAGAATGCTATCAGCTCAAGAATGCTGCTTTTTACATAAGAACATAAGCATAATGACATGGAAAACAGATATGCATCTGTTGATTCTTATTGAATGTTCAGACTTGGGCTTAAGAGGTGCAAAATTTGTCAAAGTAAGTCACCTAACCATTTGGTTTGTTTATTAATAAGCATGTGTCTACATCTTGGTGTAGTCTTGTTTCTGGAAGGTTTCTTTTTCATGCAAATCATGATTGCTACAAACTAAGCCTCCCTGACCTGAATAGCTTTCATCCTCTTTCAGAGCAAACCCTGGCAGGTGTGATGTAACCTGGAAGAGATTTTCTCCTCTTGCCTTCAGCAACTGGGCACTGGTAGAGAAAGTGGCTGCTGTGCTGTACTCCTTGCTGGCTGACACTTTTTTTTTCCTGGGAAAGACACTTGGTTTGGCTTCAGAACAGCTGTTTGTTATTATGTGCAGTGCAGATACTTTTTCTGGCAAGGATTTCTCCATTTGGTGTGCATGAAGGTAGAAACACTAGATACTTTTGGTTCAGCTAACGCTCTTCTCTGATGCTCAAAGAATGATTTGATGGTAGCCAGATGTTCATCATTGTTAATCTTCATTCCACAATTTCCAGGCATTGGAGATGATTGTCTTTTATCATTGAATTTGGAAGCCCTTGCAATTTACTTGCTATTTCATTTTAGTATTTGATGTAAGGAAGGAAAGTGACAATGCAGCCAGTGTATTGGGCAGTGTAGACAAATAGTGCTGGCTGTGGCTTTTATTGCATGTAGAAATCAAATTAGCATTCAGTTCTTCTAGGTTGTGATCTCATCTCATTCTCCCCATAGGAGCACACTTGCTTAAGTCAATATACCCATCACTGACTTGCTGATTAGGCATCACACAATTAAGTAGGAAATGTGTACATCCAGTACTCACAGCCTAATTAGTCTTATTTGTAAGTGTAATTTATCAGAATTATAGAATATGTGGAGTTGGGGATCTGCTGGATTCTTAAAAATCTATGGAGCCTGTAGGATCCACCCAAGAATCCTCAAAGAGCTGGATGAGTTCGTTACAAAACCTCTCCTGACGATTGAGTGGCCTTGGAAGTCCAGAGAGGTCCCAGCTGACTGGAAGCTGATCAAGTTGTCCCAGATCTCAAAAGAGGCAAGGAGGACAACTCTGGTAACTAGAGGTCTGTCAGTCTCAGTTCAATGCCTGGTAAATTTATGGATAAGATTATTCTGGGATGTTTTGAGCAACACCTGAAAGACAATGCAGTCACATATCACAGCCAGCATGGTTTCATGAGAGGAAAGTCTGGCTTATCAAACCCGATCTCCTTTCATGACAAGGTAACCCACCTAGCTGATCAGGGGAAGCCATTTGATGTGATCTTTTTGGATTTCACTAAAGCTTTTGATACTGTCTCTTGCAGGATCCTTCTGGACAAAATATTTGGCACACAGCTGGATAAACATTTCATGTGATGGGTGAGCAACTGACTCCTGGGTCAGGCCAAGGGGTTAGCTCAAAAAACTAAAGGGGATGTTTGGCTTTCCCTTTGCTGGGGAGCCCTGATATAGTGGACATCGGTGGGGATTAGCAGTCAGTAGTGAGGCAGAGGTGATTATAACACGCGGAAGAACTCTAATGAAACTATGGAAACAGCTTTCTGCTGTATGCCAGCGTTGCTGTCTGGGCACTAACCACTTGTTTGAGGTTATTGCGGCTTCCGTCAAGGTACTTGTGGAGATCTGGAGAAATTCCAGCAGTTATACTAGTAGCCTGTTCTGGGTCAGAATGAATTAGGCTTCGTTGTTTTACTTTGGTTCAAGAAGCACTCTTGGTTAGAAACAGTTGCCAAGTGTCTCTCTGTGCAAGATTTATTTCCTTTGAAATGGATATATCAAAGAAGACTTCTGTGTGAGCACTACTGACCAGATGAAAATTTATCATGAAGATGTGGTGTCAGAGCTGTTAAAGTCAGCCAAAAAGCCACCCATATTCTCCTTTTAAATCATAAATTATTCAAAAGCATCAACTTTGGGTTCTTAAAAAATAACTCTTGTTGTTTTGAAATTATCTCCATCCAGAATGTAATTAAATACCACTTGGATTAAAAAAAAGAGGTTTAAATAGAGATTGAGTATGAAAAGAACAATGTATTTGTTTAATGAGAGTGTTGAACCATTCTACTGGAAAGCAACCTTTGCACATCAGTGTGTTTGTCACTTAAAAGCGTAGTGATAAAGACACACAGCCTTTCTGCCCTTGCTCTCAATGCTAAAGGTGGAGGGGTCATACATACATCTGTAGCATCTAACCTGCTGTGTCCGATGGTCAACTTCAGGCACTCTGTACATGATGCCATTTTTTAGTTAGTGATTCAGATATGGCCCACAAAACCTAGGCTAAGAATTCAGGCCAGAACGCAAACTTAGCTTCAGCTGCACAGTAACGTAGCAGCTTTGGTGATCTCTGCCTTGGAAGCAGAGTAAAGAGTTTTTAGAAGGTAATGACTACCACTGTCCTCAGACTCATGTCATTGCCTCAGTTTGTAGAGGAGATGCATAGAGGACCATGCATATAGCAAGTATTCAAATCAGGCAGAACAGACCCACAGCTCATAACAAAACACACCGATCTCTCTGGCAAAGAGCAGGCATGTACATCTTTAAGATGCTGGGGTAGTGACCCATGATTTGGTGACAGCCTTTGATCTCCACAAAGCTCTCATTTGTAGATTAGTAAAAAAAAATTGAGCAGCAGCTTAGCTTTGCTAAAGATAATTAGACTAGTCCCTCTTAGTCCTTCATACATTTCATGTAAATGCATAGAAAAATGTCTAGATTCATTAATAAAATAAGTATTAATTGGATTTCAGCCTGACATGATTCCAAGTGCTGCGTTTCAATGCCTTTTGAAGGAACCAAGTAACTTTGAGCCTTCATTCCTCAGGAATGCTGCTTTACTTGTGCTCCATCTGCACACACCTGTGCTTTCCCACAGTGCAGCTGCTGGAATAAATGACTGTGCTCTGTAACAGCCACTTGAATAGTGCCCAGTGCTGTTTGTGTGCAAAGAAGCATGATGTCTTGTACCTAAACTTTAGGTCTAATGGTACTCAGAACAGAAGCTCATTATGAACCTGTCACATTTCTTCCTGCTCTGCTTTTGTCCTCTGAAGTTGGTAGTACAGAGAAATTACATGTTTAAAATAATTTTTAACTTGTGAGAAACTGAGCCTCAATGAAACCTCAGAGTATTATGAGATTAATTAATAAACATATTTGTACTTAGTTGGGTATGCTGGGAAGTAAAATGTGGAGCTATGGTTCTCTTGTCCTGCCTGTGTAACTGTCCCTCCAGTTTATGTTCTCTGGTATGTTTCTCATATTTAGGTGAACTTTTAGATGCACCACTGAAATTGTCATAAACTATTTGCTTGGAGTCTTCTGAGGGCAAGAGGAAACTTACAATCGCTCTGTAAAGCTCAACACACTGATGATGGCAAACACTTCTCAGGGAGTGGTTTAAAAGGAGTATGAAATTAAGACACTCACATAAATGGATGAACCTGGTACTAAAAATAACAATTTCAGATGTAGTTGATAAAAAGTGCTTTTGTAAGTATTTGGAGAATATTTTACAAAGCAGGCAACAGATCTGGCTAGTCCAGTAGTTTGACTTGAAATACTGGCTTTTGAGAGTAAGCGTAGATAGTGCATACAAACCTGCAATATTTTATTCTGATTGATAAAACCAAAATGGTGCTGCTGACTAGCTTGTTTAGAAATCCAATTTTCCCATCAGAAATACTGTGCTTTTCCTTTGTGGTTTCAATTTGCATGTGAGTATGACAGATGACTGACTTGACTCACCCAGGTGAACATTGGTTAGTGCTCCTGGTCCAGACAGCCATGTCCTGGGAAATTTGTCTTTAATCAAAGACCTGCTCTGCATAATAAGAGCAGGAGTGATTGTTGCATCCTAATTCACTGAGCACAGGAATTAGAGAGAGCCATTCTTCCACTACTTTGAAAGCCTTGCTCTCCCCTTGTTTTCACAGGTGCAGAGAAGACACATTTTCCCATCTTTTTTTGAGATAATAAGGTCTATCTAAACTACTTTTAGCTCACCATGCAATTTATCATATTGTGGTATGGACACAGGTATGGTCTTTTATTTTAGAAAAGCAGATAAAAACAAATACTGATTTTCTGTCTTGAAGCATTCTGTTTTGAATAATTTGATATACAATTCAAGAACCTGTAGGATTTCCTAGCATTAAAATCATCAATATTCAGAAATCCTCATAAACTTCTCTGCTAAAAGACAAACTGTGTATTGTTAAGTCCATTTAATTTCTGCATGAAAGTTGACCAACATGGTTGGATGGAATATTTTTTATAACATTTAAAAACAGAGATTTAAAATTAGCCAAGTGCATAATAGCTTAACTTGGAGAGCTTTCTTTGTGACTACTTTTTAATGCTAATGTAGCTTACCATATGTGGAGCAAAAAGGGGTAAAGCTGAGGAATTGTTTTGGTAGCTGAACTTGATACAAAATGCAAAGCATTGTGAAAATCTGTGCTTTCACTGACAGGGCAGAGCTGGCTTAACGACAGCTTTGCTCTGTGTCTTTGTACTGCTGAGAATTTCTTGGCTTGTGGAGGCCACCTAAAACCTGTGTCTGAAAATTCATCCAGTGCTGTGTGCTTGGAGAAGTTAGCATCCTCCACAGCTGGAGTGCAAAATTCTTCAGGATGCTGTGGTCTCTGCTAGAGTTCAAAGAACATAGTGTATCATTGGCCTTTCCTTGACTAGAGGTCAGAAAACTGAAGTAAAAGATGACCAAAAAAATAAGTAGAGAGCACTATACAATACTCTAACATGAGGGTGGCTTTTTAATGGTAATTGTGTTAGTTTTTTAATGTCATGAAATGCAGAAACAAATTAAATGTACTTGTTGGATATAAATCATCAAATTATGGTTACTTTTAAACTTTTAAAATTACTTTAGAGACCAGGGGTAGAAAAATCTGGAAAAAAGTCTGTTTTCAGTGTCACATGAAGGAGATGTACACATATCACAAACTCAGCCACAGCATTTTGGGTATTTTTAGCTAACACCATTATTTGGGAGGGGACAAATGGTTGTGTCTGAACCAAAGAAACATTGGTACAAACCTGTATCTTCCTCCTGTATGCACCACTGCCTTCAAGGAGCAGTGCTTGTTCTCTCTTGGAGTACATATCTCTTTAAGCAATTAATTAATCTGTCATTTGGTGTGCAGACAGCCCTTCTGGTGGGCAAACACTTGAAATTAGACTCTTCAGTTGTGGTAGATGAAATGCTTCCAATACACCTTGAAAAGAGTTATTAGTGTTAGATCTTACCCAAGCTACAAAATAAAAGCTAAAAGGAAAGTAGTGTATGTTACTGCGTGCCATGCTTTTATCTGCAGACAATATTTCTACTGTCTCTGTCAGCTGTAGATAGTCATTTAAGTCTTCTGGCCCTAAAGCAACCTTGTTCCCAAACTGTGACAGACTTAGAAACAAAGATTGGCTTTAGAAACAAGATCCAATTAGTGACTAAAGAGGAAACATTCTTCTTGGGGTGGATAAGTGTCTGGATTCAGTGAAGAACTGGAAACACGTCCATGATAATTAGCATTATTCCTCAAGACAGTCTGTAATAAGAAATTGTTTCCATAGTCTTCTATGTGTCTTTCCATCTATTTCCCAGATAAATTAATTGGAGGGTTGGGCAGTGTTGAGTAGAGAAGCCTTGTTGTAAACCCGTAGCCTTGCCTTGTGAACAGGGTTAGTGAAACTGCTGCTTACAGCTGTGGAAATGTTCAGGTGGAAAAAGCAGATAAAGTAACTTGTACCTCAGTGTGTTTGCATACCTGCCATTAATAAAATAATCCATGCAAGCATGTGATGGTGTAACTGTGGTGTTTGGGGATGTGGAATTGTATTCTCCTGATCTTTCCTCTAAGGTGCTGCCTTTCATTTATATCTGCTTTTTCTGTACTGAGCATTGGCTGAACTTGTCTGGACCCCATGGTCCACTAGAACAATAGAAACCTTTGAATCGTGTGCTTCCCTAGCTAGGCTCTCCCCACATTTTGCAAAGTGACTCACAGGCTAGGCTTGCCAGAGTTGCCAGAAAATGATGTCATCTGGATACTGTAGTATCCCACGTACAAACCAAAGGCTATTTAGAAATTAGGCTGACAACTACAAAAAGGAAATAGCTGCATTTCAGATGCGTATCTCAATTTTAAATCTGTATAATTGTGTGTGTGCTTATTAAATACAGGAGTCATGCAAAAGGCAAAAAGAAAAAAGTGCAGAAGAAAAGCTTCAGTGTTTCTTGAACTGTGTTTTCTGATGACCGCAGAGTGGGTAATCCTGTTCTCCTGCTGTTTGTCTTGTGCCAGCAATAGTTCATGCAGTCAAGCCGTGTCAGATCAGGGAATTGATTTGGTCAAACACTAACATATGTAACTTGTGTTGCTGCATTAGTTCTCAGCAGGATCAGTTCCCTGATTCTACTCTCCCCACTATCCCTGGGGCACTGCTGTGGCCAAAATTGAAGGGAAAATGCAGACAAGAGTGCAGTAGAGAATGGGAAGCAGGAGAAGCACGTTAACTTGTCCAGTGGCTATCTACCTGTACCATAAAGCAAACTTGAAATTATATCCTTAGCCTCACTTAAACAGTTTGGCAGAATTTCAGGTGTAGACATCTTATGTATTGACATGAGATGCTTCTTTTTGTCCTCTTCACCCTCCTCTACGTGGTCCAAAAAACCAACATTTGCTGTTTGTGGTCACTGTGCCTTACTGGGACCTGGAGAAGCACTGCCCTGGCAAGCAACTTGCCATCCTCAGGAGTCTTTTGTCACAGCAGCTTGGGGCACTCTGATGCTGGCACACAGTGATGGAGCCCCTGGCCAGTGGCCTGCACAGGCAGATGAAACGCGCATTAAGTAAGATTAGAGTCAAAGGCTTCTCCTTTGTCAAATGTCAAAGGCAAAAGAGGCGAACAGATATGATTTTGTGGGAAAATTAATGGTCTTCTAACACTAGTTTTTTGTTCTGTTCCTCTCCTGTTTCTGGCAGATGCATCAATTTGAGTTCTGCTGGTTTGGGAATGTATGTGGAATTTCACTTGCTACTAACCGTCATGTTTTCAGATGTCTGACCCTGGCCTGGAATATGGTACACAGTGTATTCCCAAGATAAATGAACTGAGCAGCATGTTTCTTATGACTTCATTTCTGTCTCTGTGTTCTGTGTTAAAACCAAACAGTGAATGAAATCTGGCATGTAAACTGATCCACCTGTACTAAAGCACAGCACTAAGCAAGATAAGTCTAGATGTTCAGCCTGTGCAATTCATTTCCCTATGTGATATAGTACTGGTTCTGCCCCTTGGAGCTGTATGCTTTACTGCTTCTTCTGCTCCTGATTATTGCAGCCAGAATAGCAACAGATGTTCCTGGTAAGACCATTAATTACAGCATTTAAGTCAAATTTTTCATAATTTAAAACTCATTCAGAAAGATTTTGCCCTTCAGTTGTCCCTAACTTATATCATATCTTGGACCTGTTACTTTAAAGGAGTTAGAAGGGCTCATGATTTGGCTGCCTTCCACTTATGGAGTGGGATTTCCCATTCAGGCATTGAGGTGACAGGTACTATCAAAAGAGATTATGTTCCCACCAGCCTGTAAGTGAAGAGCATTGAACACCAGATATTGTTCATCTTCATTCAAATAATTGTTCTTCATGTATCATAAATGCTTTGCCAAAGAGAAAACCATGGTATTAGGAGAGCTAAGTACAGACCTGATAATATGTATGCAAAACGAAAAGGGGTTGCAATGCATTCCTCTTGTTGTTTAAATATTTCAAGCTCCCACCCAGACTTGGATCCACATTGCTTCAATATTTCTAGATACTTTTGAGCATTCTGCTTTTCCTTGACATGGACATTCTGCTCTTGAAAAACTCTGTCCATGCAAACTCACATGCATAGAACAGAGCTGAGACAATCCCAGTGCTTAGGAGGGAGTATTGTGGTGACAAGATTTGTGAATTCGAAACTGAGTAACTGCAGGACTGCTGGGCTGCCTGATG
The DNA here is from genome assembly GCF_028551555.1 of Melozone crissalis. Lineage (NCBI taxonomy): Eukaryota > Metazoa > Chordata > Aves > Passeriformes > Passerellidae > Melozone > Melozone crissalis. Next base: position 49,967,445 of record NW_026535783.1, read on the forward strand.
CACATTCCTGTAAGCCTACATACTAATAATAAAAGTTGCTACAATAATATAAATTTACTTTTAGTCATGTTGAAGTAGAATACACTGAGTCAAGATTTTTGTAGAAAAAACAAACCAAAGCAACAAACAATCACCTCTTCTAGCATTTTGAAAAGGCAAGATGAAGGCACTGGCTATTGCTGAAAATTAGAATTAAGTTTTCTTGTGCAGGTGTTTTGTCATGGAAAATTAGGTCACTTTGACAAAGGACCAAGGAGAGACTGAAAGTTCTTCCTCAAAGAGAAGAACTACAGCTGTGTACAGGTGAATTTTTTGTTCTTACATAGAGTACTGCTATTTCATCTATATAAGAGAAATTGATATAGCACAAAGGCAGCTTTTGAGCTCTTGCCACTGTTGAATGGTGGTAATTGGCAATATAAATACAGTGTTTAAATTTTTGCCCACCATCATTTTCTGGTTAAACTCCTAAAAGTAAAGGCACATGTGTGATTACTGCTATATAGCAAATACTCTAATGTATGGTGCTGTCTCTCAAGTAAGCAATTATCTTAATTTAAATTTTAAAAATTCCATGTAAAGTTTGTGTTTGACTTAAAACCCCAAACGATCTAAAAATTTGCATGTAGGAAAATCTAATTAACCTTAACGCCCAGCATGAGATTGGGAGTTTACCATTTGCATGTAGGCACAATCGGTAATTGAATACATGCATACTGAAATCAGTTTAAAAATGCAATGCATGAAAAAAACCCTGAAAACCTTCTGAAAAAAATCTAAGTTTACTCTCCCTCTTAATCTAGGGTTTTCTTGATTCTCTTGCTTCACACAGTTGGTGTTTCTCTATTTGGTTGTTGCAAATACTTTACCCTGAGATGTGGTATGCTGCAGTGGCAGGAGGGGCTTTTTTCCAAAGCAAACCAGAATGGAGCAGAGAGGCAGTGTTTATGTAAAGTAAGCTGTGTCAAAGGAGTGTGCTATAATTCAGGAATAACATATACATTTATAAATGTAGAATTAAGTTGCTCAGGATTTTGTTAACAAGCTGTTTGTATTTTAGAACTACATCTGCCAGAGTGATATTGAAAAGACAGCTTATCTCTCACTTACCATGTTTGTAAATCAATTGGCAAGGAGAAAAACCCCTTATTTCTGAAGAAAAATGCTTACACTCTTTCCCTGGCCAGCCATAGTGAAGACAAAGTAATTTTGTGCTGATATATAGAAAAGAATAATTTCCAGCTCTTTGTCTGAGAAAAGGGAATATCTTTCAATTAGGACTTTATGTCATCTGCATGCTGGCATATTCCATTATTTTTCATCAGACTAAGAGAAGTAAAGATTGTGTACTTGCCATGATCAGTTGATGGGTAGAAGAATTAGTCTAGTGTTTCTTTCAAAGACTACACTGTCTGTTACTGCGCATGAATATAATATGTTTTTCTTGAATATTCGAAGTAACATGTAAGACAATTAGTGGAAAAGCAGTTACTGTTAAACCTTTTTATTTCCAGTAGCTACAAAACGGGCTGATCAAACTTGCTGCTCAGGTAGGGTCTGTGCATCCCATTTGGCTCATTAGGCTAGATGTATATATTTTTTTTTTTTTTTTGACTTTCAAACTTTCATATGATTCCCCAGCCCACATCTTAGTGTCACCTTAATGTGCTTGCATACAGTGCCCTACAGCAATAAGGAGAGAGGTTGGTCAGATGTTGAGTCACTGGGTGGGCAACACTGGGGTTTGCTCGGCTCTTGAATGCCCTTCTGCACTTCCTTTTCCAGGGTGCCATCACCCAGGTACTTTTATGCTGGCATCAAAATTCTTTAAATATCTTTATGTGCATATCTATAAACATTCTTCCCATTTAGATACTGGATTTACAGGTTATATTATAGAATTCACTAGTACTGTGTTTGTTTTCTTCAGTATAAAGGATTGTCCATCCCCTCCATGAGAACCCTACTTCTGCCAGACACATAACAGCTGAAATGTGGTTTTGATTACTTTTACTTTCTTTTTTAAACGAAGCATTTAGCATGCCATTGCTTAGTCTCAATCGGGATTACTCTATGTGCAGTGTTGTGGTGGCAGCATTGCAAGGAAGGATTGCAGGTATCTCCTGAACACAGTTTTTGAATTTTAAGGGACTGGACATTTGACACTTGGATAAACCTCCATCCTCTTGATAAACAAATATGTTGAAAGTAGCTGAATGCTAAAGTTGCAAAGATTTGGCCTGTTTGAGAACTTGATGCTATGGAAGATGGGACAAGGTATTACTTGGCAGCTAGGTGGAATTCTGCTTTTCCACTTTGGAGAAACTCCCTTATTGTAGTGTGGTGATGAAAACATGCTACCATTCTGGGGAACTTGGAAATAGCTGTCTGCACAAATGCCTCCTGCTTGTACTAGAAGCTGGTACTAGAAGCAGATGAAGTTCTAGAGGCTGACAATGTTATGAGTGAACAAAAAGGACAAGAGGACTGTTCTTGTTCTCTTTTTTCCCATCTGAAGTAGATGAAAGTTGTTGAGAGGGTCTTTGGGTATTTTTGCAGCCCAGTGAGAGAAAAACAACTTGCTCTTCTGCATAGGAAATATCTGCTTTGGTGAGCATGGAACTTCTGCTGGGCTTTTCACTTCATTGCAAGAACCCTTGCACTCCTGAAATCAGAGCATAACTCTTGTGTTCAAAATTAAGAGCAATTCAGCTGTTCAGTTTCTTTGAATATATATATATATTAGTTCTCCGGAGGAAGAAGAGGATGGAGACATTTTGATGATAGTGAATTTCATATGAAAAGGTGAAGCAAATATTTAGTAGCTGTTTTAGTATTTGGCTGGATTTCAAAGTAAATGTGCAGAAGTTCTGCAAGACATACTTTTAAAATCTTTCGTGAAGGGGGAGATCTAGGGACGAAGGTGCTCAGTGTCAGAACTTTGTGTTCGTTTAGTTTCAACTTGCATCTGTTGGAATATGGGCATAGTTATACTAACACTGTCTTGTGGGGTCTTCCTTCTTTTCATAAGTTTCTTGTGAAGAATTTTAGATTCACTATTTCTGACAAATCTGCTGTGTCACCAGGCAATTTTCTGCCCCCGGTTAAGCATCTTTTCCAGTGCTCATGTTCAGATGTCTGATAATTGAGTTGATGGGAGGGTAGGGATCTCGTGTATTCCTTAGAGTTTGGAAAGTCTTATTTTTGCATCTATTTTTTGACCTGGGCTAAGGTACAGAAACCTCCATATCCCTTTAAAACCTCAGTCATCATTGTCTATCAGGCTTTTTCTTTCCTACTGTAGATCTTTCTGTCCTGGTGTTCATCCTGTGGTTCTTCCTTATCTAGTTTCTGCTGTGGTTGGCTCTTCCTCTCCCTTTCTCTTGTTGACAGGAACTGTTTGGCACAGCGACGGTTGCATTTCTCTTCCTCTCCCCTGTGGTGGTTGTTTTCCCAGCACTGGTGACAGATGGGTGTCCTCACCCCCTGCACTGCTGCCTTGCTTGCCACAGTGCAGGCTGGCTGATGGATGCTGCAGGAGAGGCTGCCATGAGAGCCAGGAGCATCACTGCCCTCTTGCATGAGGCTTTGTACTGCCCGTGATGGTCAGGCTCTGCAGGCTGCAGCTGCCAGTAGCTCAGGATACCTGAGTCCTGCTGAAAACACACAGAAACATGCTCTATGAATTGTAGGGGAAAGTGAGGATCCAGTTTTTGTGGTGGCTTCTGGATGTCACTGCAGCAGTATCTTCCTATAGTGCATGAACGGCACTGTGCAGGTGCTGTACTTGATTGGGATGAAGTGTAGAGGAAAGGGCAGAGGATGAAAGGGAGCAAATTCACAGGTCAAAATAGCAACCTAAGTCGCTTAGGTCTCAGTGGAGGGCTGAGAGTTAACAAGTTGTGATGGTTTGCTGATTAACTTGATCAAAGTAACTAGGTCATGAATAGGCTTGGCAGCAAGGTAAATTGACTTAAAATACTTTTTGGTTCAAGTTCACAGGTACAAGGGGGTTTTTTTGCCCGTGTTAAATTGTTAGCTAACTGCAAATTAGAGGCCCTGAGATTAGTGCTGTTTATGAAGAAAAGTAGGAAAGTGCTCCTGTAAACAATTTTGATGTTTCTTCTTTCTTGTTGCCTTTTTGTGACAATAATACAGTGAGCTATACCAGCCTAAAAATTAGTTTCCTAATGAAAGAGGAAGTGCTGATAAGGATGCCTGGGTGTCTGCCCTGTGGTTCACTTTGATTTAAAAAAAAAAAAAAAAAAAAAAAAAGGTGGTAGTTACTCCCATATTCTAATACAGAAGTTTTAAAGTTAATTTCTGTGCCTGAAAGCTCTTGGAGGTAGGAGGTAGTACAGGAGTATTTCCAAATAGGGCATTGTGATGGTTGAAAAAGTCTCTATTGAGCTTCTCTGCAGCAGTTTTTATTTTTCAGAAATGACTTCTACAGAAATCAATGGGCGAGCCTTTGTGTGGCTAACAATTTGCTAGAGGGTTAGAGCATGCTGAAACCTCACTGGAAACAGAGATATAGTACATAAGCTCCATGAGTGGTTTGAAACGGTCTCTAAAACTTGTCAGTTTTTCCTTCGGATTTTAAAATTCTTGCATTTTTATTTCCTCTTCATGCATGAACAAGAAAACAAAGAAGAACTTTGTTTTGCATTTACCACTCTGCATAAAACACTGTGGTTCCTCATAAGTAGACTCAAACACCCAAAATAGGGTTTAAGAAGACTTTTCTTGCATATTGCATCTTGTGATTAAACAATGTGACCAGTAATGGTCATAGCATTATGGCTGGGGTTGTGTGGCTGCTATGTGCTCCACTTGGCTTGGGCTGCCACTGGCAAGGAATTGCCTGCCTCTTTGCTTCTCTGCTGCTGGTTGACACAGTGACACTGAATATCCAGAGGCATTCAAGGCTTGCCTGAATGGCAGCTGCAGTGGCAATGGTGTTACAGTGCCTGGGTCAGCCATGGACGTGTGGTTCTTGTGTTACTGGGTCAGCTAGCCAGGCAGTGAGGGCTGCGTGGGGAGGCAAGCCAGTCAGCAGTGTGGATGCTGATAGATTATTTACCCATCCAAAACATTGAAATACTTTTTTTTTGCTTTTTGACAGGATAGAAAGATTGCATATTCTGGTACTTGAAGTCAAGGTGGTGGTAGGGGAGGGTGTTCTCAACTGGTTCTAGATTCTACAAGACAGACTTGATACACCATTGACACGTCTGTGGCCTTTGAACCAAATGGTGTTCCAGTAGCCTGCTTTTGCTAGTTCTTAATACCTTGTCTGGTAACTTGAAGGCTCTTAGCTGATTAAGTATTTCTTGTACGTCTCTTACAGTCTCCAGTAACTTGAATACTAGGGCATAGATGGTAGATTCTTATCACTTGGTGAGTACTCTGATAGGGGTGTATCACTGTTTGTTCTTGGAGAAGAGATTGTCTTGTGTACACGGATGTTGGGGATGGTGAACTCAAAACCTTTAAACTGAAGTTCTGTCACTAGACACTGGGTATTTGTTGCATGACATGATTAATTGAACTGTTTAATTTTTACCATACTGATTACAATCAACTTTTTTCTTCCTAGCCTAACCTAGTCTTTGGACTACAGTTTAGCTTTCACACTGTCCTATTTCTACCTTAATACATTAATATAATTTCTTAGTACATCCCTCATTCCAAGTGACTATTTTAGAATTCTGCAGGTAAAACCTCTTGTTTTACCACTTAATTCCTCCAGTTAAATTTCTTAAAGAATGACTATATTACTGTATCTTAAATGCTATCTAGAAAGATGTGTTTGAGTTACTATTTTATGTAGCATTTGGTTATATGTTCTCAAGAAAAACTCCAGCTTACACTGGGAAAATTACAGCCAGTTCTTCACCAAGAACCAATGTCTACATATCATATAGAAATTCTGGTTATGACCTTTAGTGTAAATGTAAGGCAGTGCTAACTGTCTACCTCAGGTGTGTGAATAAAACACTATGCAGTTCTGAAACTGGCAAAAAGATATGGTCCTGGAGGATCCAAAGCTTTGTTCAGCAGTTATTAGCCTATGTTCTGATGATAAAAGTTAGGCTGCAGGGCACTTGTGAATATTTTTCCTGTTTTCTCCTATAGAGTGGCTGCTTTTCTTCACCAGTGTGAAGTCACACCATTCCTTTCTTCAGTTTTCATTTCTTTATGGATTATCAAATGCTATTATACTGCTGCCTGCATTTTCCTCCTCTATAGCAGACTTAATTCGTGTGCATGTGCTTTCAGAATTTTAGAGATTGTTGTTAAGTGGGTAGGGAGCCCAGGAAGGTGGAGGAGAGCATTTCTTACATTATCATGGGAAGAAGTAAACAGGAACAGGTAACTGTAGGTGTTGTGCACGTTGTGTCTCACCTAAATGCCTTGGTTTTAGCTTTGTTCCTCAATCTTGTGTTTCTTTTTGACATGGGACCAAGTTGAAACTGCTTGTTGCAGTTTTGTAGAGTTTACGTAACAGTAAATGCCTTGAACAACAGTTCAGCCTTTCACAAGCTGGTTCTTTCAGTCTTTTCACTCTTTTAACATCTTGTTCTCTCATGCATGGCTTTTAATTCTGATTTGGCTGCTGTCCTGCACCTTTCTCTAAAAGTTTCAGCTGCCTGTCTAGTGAATGTACGTCTTGGGTTGTTTTATGGCTCCTGTACCTGCAGACTTGCTGCTAGCTGCTTTCATGAAACTAACCTTCGTTAGATATTAGACAGGGAAATAAAAATGTCCACATCTGAGCCAGTGGACTTGAACTGTTCAAGGAGTCAGAACAGCACTCTGTATCCTGCCAGGCTCAAGTTTGGTTTCTTCCTCTACCACAGTTCATCTGTGTGGCCTTAATGCAATATTCAGTCTGCACCCATCTCCTTTTGGAGTTTCTGCTGATCCAGAGGTTTTAGTTGCCAAAAAGCAGGTCTGCAGGCAGAACTGTCTCCTGTTGCTGATCTTGAATCGTAGCCTTGGCTTTAACACTTGCACACTATAAAACCTTCCGTGTTGAACCTACACGGGAGGCATTTCCCTGGGTCACTTTTCTTCCCTAGAAAGGTGTGATGATTGTGGGCATGGTGGGAATGTTTATGCTTGTCCTCTCACCTGTAAATAAAGGTAATAGCACATCCCTTGGACACCTGAAGACTAATACTTGCATGGAAGGCACTTTTTAGTGGTAAGGGGCAAACACACAGAATACTAAATCTTGATGCAAGAAATACTTATTACTTTGGTGGTGTTTTTAGATGTTCTTCCATGTGTGGCTAGTTTGACAGCTGCTAGAAACAGCACATCTGATGATGCAGTGGATTTTGGGAGAGCGTTAGCATATTTTCTAATGGACATGTTAGCACGTTTCCTAATGGACAGCTGTGATTTAGTTTCAGTAGAAGCTTCATCAAAATGACTGTTAGATCACTTCATGGAGACTGTAGCTATGTTTTCTATGGATTTGGATAGAAATTACTGCCATGACAGGGTGTGGGCCTTCAGTAAAGACTGTGATTTAAGATTAGTGGGACTACTCTGTGAAGAAGGTGTGAAGATTGTCTCCAGGACTCATTGGTTATTTTACTGCCACATTTCTGAGACTTGCCAAGGGCATGCATCTTCTGAAGTGGATTGCTTGGAAGACTATGAGATTATTCCAGGCCAGAACCTTTTAAATTGGTAAGTCTGAAATACCATATGCTGTTTTAAGAGGGTGCCCTAAACTGTATTACCATAGTGTAGCTATAGAAGATACAATAGGGCAAAGCAAACTGCTGTAGCATGTAGCAAGACATTATAATGTGAAAGTCTAAACTACGATCTGCAGTACTTTCCTAAAGCAAACATGTTGTGTTTTGGGGGGAAGAATGTGTTTTGCAACATTTCCACATGTACAAATGCTATACTCTATAAGTGCTTTTATTGCTGTGTCTGCTTCTGTTTATCAAATCAGTGTCTATACAGATTTGTGAAAAACTAAGTTTAGATTAATTCATATGCCAAATTCATCTTCTCTTCTTTTCAGAGAAAAGTGATGTTTTATTCGTAGGGAGACCATTTATGTTTGTATGTGGGACTTGTTACAGAGCTTGTGTCTGCACTACCTAAAATTGCATTAGTGATTTGAGTCTGTCATCTGTCTGAAATTATGCTTTCCAGGGGCCACTGGGCCACCACTGCCAGACTAACACAGGAAATACTTGTGTTTCTGCTGTTGTGTCTCTGCTGCCTGTTCGAAGAGAAGGCTATTAAACTGGTCTAGACACTGCAGCTGGGTGATGCATGTCAGTCTGAGTTGTGTTAACTTAGTTGCACAGGTTTTGCAAGATTTTTGGCACTATTCTGTTCCATCCTTTTTTCCCCATTTCATTCAAATGAAGATCCAGTTCTTTGCATAAAAGGCTACTTCACACCATACAATCAACAGATGATTTCCCTCTCCTGAGACCTTTGAACACAGGCTTAATAATTCCACCTCATTTGCTCAGGTAACCTGTTGAGTGCTGTTGTTTCTGCTTAGAAGAGCTAGGTGAGGTTTCTTAAGGACACATATTTGCTGTGGTTGATCAGTCTCTGCCACCATGGTGAGCTCCCTTTCTGGCACTGCTCTTTCTGCTGCCTCTTCAGCTTTCTTCTCCAGACCTTGGCACCTTGGAGCCTGGCCAAGAGCAGGGGGAAAAGATGAGGCATCCCTGTGGCCATCAGCCTGGGCTTTGTTGCCCCCCTCCCCGGCTCAAGCACCATTATCTCAAATAGCAGTCCTGGAGTTTGTGGTTGATACCCAGTGCTAAATCTTAATGTCTCTGCAAACAGACAAGGCAGCAAAACAAAGCCTTGCTGTTTGCTAAGGCTGAGGACTGTCCTGAAATACACGCACAGGTGTATTGCTGTTGTCAGCTGTGGTGTTGGTTGAGAGTCTTTATAACTTTTCTCTACCAAAGGACTACACAGTCAACAGGACTTGGCTGCTGCTGGGTGCAATGGCAGTGGGGCCAGGTCATGGCTCCAGAGCCAGCTTCCTGAGCAGCACCTTGCCTTGTGGACTTTAATCGCTGATTAACCCACATAAAGGGTGGCTGGAACAAAACAGATTAAACCAGCACATAGTATCTGTGCTGCCATCTTGTGCACCAGAATTTTATAACACCTTTAAGACTATTTTGTAAACATGGCAGTGTTGTCATGGCAGCAGAAATCTGGTGTTGAAAAATATTGCTGATATGATTTATTGCTGGTTTAGTGTGCTGTGCAGGTCAGGCAAGGCGTCACTGCTCCTAGCTTCTGCTTAATTGAATTGAATATGAAATGCATCAGAAGGGCTTTGATCAGGGAAATGAATGTCGCAACAAACTTCAGGCTGGCATGCACGGCTCAACTAAATGCAAAAATGTGCAGTGAGATCCGTATTGTTTTAACATTTATACATTAAGAATCCACACATGAATGTTTCATAGTTTTCAGTGTAGCTCTTGCTGAAAGTCAGTGTCCTCCCTGGTGAAATCATGATTGTAGAAAGTTGAGATGCCGTTAAATCTAACACTAGCTGGAGATTCAAAGATATGCAGCTTTGAATTTGAACCCAGTCATGGAAGTGTAAAAAAATTGACATCTGCGTTTTTACCCAAAATCTCTTACTAAAGGTTTTGACATTTTCCTTATGTGCTGAAGTTCTGAGGCCTTGTGTAGCCAAGTGATTCATGGTGCCCTCCATGTTGCTGCTTTCACATTACTTCTTGTATGTAATATGAGAGAACCTGTGACTGGAGTGGCCTATATCACACCTTCCTTCACCCTGCTGCTGTGGGGACCCACAATCACAGTTTGATTTCTTTCAGACAAGGTAAGTTCTTAGAATGGATAAAACTTTAGGTGTTAGTTCTTAGGATAGATAAAACTTTAGACTGTCTCTGGAGTATGAATCTAGAGCCTCAAGTTTAGAAGCTGATGTTTCCAGGGTGTCTGGCTCCAGGAGTAAGCTGGCATCAGAGAACTGTACCTCTAACTTGAGCTAAGGCTCTCATCTGCAAGAAAGGTTTGGGGCTGAATGTACTAAAACATGAGCGGGGGGAAAAGGGTGTGAAGAAAGTAGTTTTTTCAGCTACCCACTCTACTCTCCAAAGCCTCAAAGTCAAGACTCCAAGGCTGTGCACTTTTTTATACAAGTAATAGGTTTTTCTGTGATGGTATTCAAATTTGATGCATCTATTTTCCTGGAATGGCTGGAGGTTTTGCCTGCTTTTCCCCTGGAAGTAGCCTGTGGCTGTTTGTGAAATAACCTTTTCCTAAGTTTTCTGGTTTAGGAGATGTATCATACTAAAGCTTGCAGTATAATGAGAACAAATTCCAAAGTAAACATACAGGTTTTCATTATAAACAAATCAACAGTACTACCACCCCCCCCCTACTCAGCCAAGGAACACACCTGGGTTGCTTTGGCTGCTGCCACCATCCTTTATAAAACAAATAATATTTAAGGGAATGTTGGCAGCTAAAAGAAATTTATATTTTTTTAAGCAAATGGAAATTTAGGAACTGAGATTTCTTAACAAATCTGTACAGTCAGAAACTAGAGACATAATAGTGTGGAATTTTAAATTATGAGTTCATGTGCTTCAGATAGTTCTATATTTTTGCATATCTCCAAGTAAAACTTTTGACTTAAACCACTTCCACCACTTCACAGACACTTAAAGCTAGAGTCTAACATTTTGCTTTGGGTCTGATTGTGGTTACTATTATTTTCTAGAAAAAAAAGGTATTTTTCTTTGGAACAAGTTGGCCGCATTGTACTCTCTAGGTCAGCAGTCTGTTTCACTTGTGCTCAACTGGCTGAAAGGCTGTGGTTGTGAGCAATGGAGGTAATAAATGAGTCGTAACTTACATTTATCTTGTCTTCCCTATACCTTTTCCACAGCAGCATGCAGCAAAGCTCTGAGCTTTGGCTCTGAAGTCCCATATTTTCTTCTTTGAAGGTTTGCTTCCCACAGGGTACAAACCTGCTGCCCTTGGATCCACATCTTGCCGCAAAAATCTGAAAGGGCAGAGCAGCAAAAGTATAAATTTTACTGCGTGATTGTGTGCTGAATGTGATGGGCTTTGGGTGGGTTGTGCAATGTATCCTCTCTTCTCTGCTGAACATTGACTCCAGCATTTCCAGTCTCTTGACATGTGTGTCTGCTTTGCTGACCACACAGACTGTCAGTGACAACTTCATAACTGGTTAAGTTCATAGTGCAGCACTGTTGCTTCCAGTTCCCTTGACCTTGCCTTGAATGAGATTCAGCAAGGGGGTTTTGTTTTAAAATGCAGTCTGAGATAACTTTACTGCTGCTGCTTTCACACAATGGCAGAATGGTTAAAGTTGGGAGGGACCACAGTCAGTCATGGCCCAACTTCCCTGCTCGTGCAGGGTCGTCCAAGAGCAGTTGCATAGTATTGAGTCCAGCCAGTTCTTGAGTATTTCCAGTGAGGGAGACTCAACAACTTCTCTGAGCAATCTGTTCTCTTACATAGCCAAATGTGGAGACTGGATCTCCTGGTCAGTGCCATGCTCTCTGTTGCTCGTGAGTCTGGCGTTGAAGTCGTCACACGTTTTCCTTCCAGAAATTCACTGCTGAACAGCTCTGCCATGGATTGTCAAGAGTTAAAGCAGAACTGAGCAAAGCAAATACTCACGCAATACTCATGCCTGGCTGACTCTCTACTACTATGTATTGGAACTGAAGTTTTGGAGATATATTTTCATTTATCAGATCTAGATTTGCTTTTGTCTAAGGCAAATCCTTTGTTTCTGTGTTGGCAAGTACTGCAGTATTACGAAAATCAAAGTGGGCTCTACTTATGCATTCCCAAGAATCTGTCTTTAGGAAAACACCTGCTTATGCATGTTTTATCCAGACAGTAGGACTATAACTGGCATGGGTAACTCTGTAGGCCTGTTCGAATTATTTTCAATTTTAGATAGTACTACCCTGAACTTCAGTGATGCTGTATGCTTTACTCTGCTCCCTGAAGCTGACTTTTGTCTATCCACCATGGAGTCAGGTTTGGGTTTAGCTTAAATGAGAGACCAAATAAACCATCATGTTCACCAATTTGTAAATTTTTAATGGCCTACCTCAGTCTTTAACTTAAAGTTGTTAAAAGTACAGTTATGGGATTATATTGTTTAAAAGGGATGGTAGAAATGCCTGTGCATATTTGATAGCTATAACAGCCTTATTCTACAAGCTTCATACTGAAGGAAAACATACTAAGACTAAGACTGAGTTATAGACCCCTCATCATGTGTATCAGCAATATTAACTACTTTTTTTGGGCAACAGTTTCTGCAACAGATTTAAAGAGGATGCTGATGCTGCAGTTCTGTGTGCTCAGGAAAACAGTAGGTGAGCCAAAAGCAATGCTGCTTCTTTAGCATTGAAGCAAAATAAATTGCTCCAAAGGTGTCTATAAATCCTTTCTGTCATGTGGATATTCTCGATTTCACTTAATGAAATGAAAGTAGAAGCATTTCTGGTTTTCTCAGTGCAGTCTGCTCCTGCTGACTCTACCATGTCATATAATAACCTTCATAAACTCACCAAACTATGTCTTAAAAAGCAGAACCTCACAAGGTTGGAAGTAATGTTCTTTCTGTTTAAAACCACAGTTGCCTTTTAACTGAATCAGTGTAAAGGGAACAAAACTTCTGTTATTGCAAGAAGCTTTGGGGAGAAAAGTACTACAGATATGCTGGTTGACAGGAAGCTCACCATGCCCCAGCCACGGGCACTGCCAGCCCAGAGAGCCACACGTGTCTTGGGCTGCATCCAGAGCAGGGTGGGCAGCAGGGCAGGGAGGGGATTCTGCCCCTCTGCTCTGCTCTGCTGAGACCCCACCTGCAGGGCTGCATCAGCTCTGGGGGCACAGCACAGGAAAGATGTGACCAGCAGGTCCCAGGGGAGAGTTGCAAAATTGATCAGGGGGCTGGAGCACCTCTTCTGTGGGGACAGGCTGAGAGAGTCAGGGTTGTTCAGCCTGGACAAGAGAAGACGCTTCTCTTGGAATAGCACCTTATTCTTCGGAATATCTTATAGCACCTATTCTCTTTGGAATACTTGTAGCACCTTCCAGCTGTTTGCATAACTAAGTTACAAAGTTGTTTGTATGCCAGCAGGATTTAATTAAAATCCTGAGGTTTTTCCTTCCTACGGTTAAACATGTGCAAAACACAGTAAATCCTTTCACAGTAGATCTTGTTGTAGCTGAGTTCTGCAACGTCCAGGCATTGGTAAAACATATCTTACATGTAATACAGATAGAGCTGTGTTCTCAGTCTTGGACACTGATTACCAAATGCTGTTAGTTGCCCTATTGCAGACCCCTAATTTTTTCTAGAGTAGATGTAACTTATAGATTTTTGGCCATAAATTGAAAAGAAAGTTGGCATCTTTCAAGCCTGCTCCACTTAGTTCTGTCTAGTTTTTCCCCTCTTTTTTTCCACTCAGTTACTAACATTCTCATTCTCAAAAGACATTTATTCCCTTGTATATTTATCTGGATTTGTTTGTTTGATAGTTGTATTCTGCGTTACCTTTTTTCTTCTTTCTGCTTTCTTTGCATCCTCATACTGTTTTCCTGTTTGTTCCTCAGGCTACTGCATTTATGTGTTAGACACAGTAGCCTCCCTAACTAGAGCAGGAGGGTTCCAGATTAATTTTAAAGGCTTATCGCTGTGCTGGAGAAAAACCCACAACAATTTTACTGTTGTTGAATTACAAGAGGTTTGACAAGACGAGGAGTAGCTTTCACTTTGGATTAGCATCTCATTTAGAGCTCAGGGAACGGCTCAGTTTTATATAAAAGTAGTAAATTTTTGTACTGTAAGGAAGAAAAGAAATTCCATGTGGGCACATGTGTGTATCTTCTTCAAAAGCAGTTCCAATGCAGTACCTTGTTGGTGCCCTGAAATTAAGGTGTTAGAAAAACCCTTTCACAAGAAAACTGAGAATTAGAAGTGCAAAGAATCCAGTGTAAGGTACAAAATGCTGCTCTGAGCACACAGTTCTTATCTCTGGAGATGGTCCATTGAGCAGCAGAGTCAGCTGTGGCTCATAGTGAATACCTGCTGTGGTTCAGCAAGCTCCTGATGCTTACCTCTACAATTCCTTTTATAGAAGTCACATTCTAGGAAATAAATTCTACAGCAAAAGTTAACTAGCTCAGATAAAAATCATATTTGCCTAGAAGTACACCTATGTGTATTCTTCCTTGTCTTTTTTGGAGATGCCAAGTATGATGCTTTAGTGTATAAATCTGTTTCGTTTCTAAAATGCTGTTTTGGGACCCTTGGCATGGTTCCATAACACGCAAACATGTAGTGCAGGATAAAGCTGGGAAACTCATCAGGAATATAATTCTCCTCACTAAAGCAGCTTTTTTACTGCAGAATACAGTTCTCCTAATGACACTTGCTTAGTGCAGTTCTGTGTGATATTGTGTTGGATTTATGGGTGTTGTTTTCCTAAAGAGCTATTTGGGTAGTCTGTGCTTCAGTGAAACAACTTTTGTATGTCCTGTAACACATTCAGAAGTGGAATGAAGTAGAACATTTGTCTAGAGTTTTAATGTAAAACAAAGTTATGTAGTGAGCTTTCTTCTTCTACATGGTGGAGTGAAAACTGGCTCATTTCTAACCTGGCTCCAAGATTTCTGGTTTCTGAAGTCACCCCTATGGAGGTGATGTTAGATTTGTAATCCTGTCTCACTTACAGTGATGCTGCCTTAGTGACAGTAGGCAAAGTGAACTAACGTCTTCAACTTAATTCTTGCCCTTAAAAAACAACACTGTGAAGAACTAAGCATATTTAAAGCTCTTGTAATGTTATTTAGCTGCTGGAAATAAGAATAACATCACAGGGCCAAGCACTTAGACCACCAATGTAAGGAACTTCTGGTTCAGTGATTAAGAGACTAATCTTTCTTGGAAATGCTTTGGAAGCAATTTTTCTTGGCTACTCAGTATAAACATACTGGATAATATGGTTTCATGTCTGTTATTCGCCTTCTGAACTGGTTATGTATTCAATTAATACTGTTTTCTGTCTGGCAATGTCTATCACATCTTAAGTCTCAAACACACAACTAGTTTAGTTAAACTCAGAGTTCAGTTAATCTTCCGACCTCAGAGGGTTTAGTCACTGTCACTAACAAGAAGCCATGTTTCAACCTGCTTACTGCCAGGCAGACCTCAAGTGTGTAAATTACCTTGGGCTTTTCCACAGCACCCCCACTCATCCCTCCAGCACCAGTACTGCGTTTCATGGGTGAGAGTGGAGAGCTCCCATGCAGGAGGAGGAGGAGGATCATCTGCAGGAATGGTCTGTACTGAGCTGGGCATTGCTCGAGGTTGTGTTGCACAGCACATTGGCTGCAGGAACCTGCCTTGCCCAGAGCTCTGCTCTCTTTGACTCTGCTCTCTTTTGAGTGCTCATGAGGCTCAGCACTGGCATAGAAATCACAGAGGTTTTTTGGAATGCAAATGCCATTAATACACTCCATGTTTTCTTCTAGTTTTCAGCTTTAATTACTGTTAATTCAAAAGCCTAGTACTGTTCAAAATATTTGAGTTAGACTCCCTGGGGTGTGAATACTTCAAAGCATGCTGTTTCCTTATTGATGGCTTAGAATCACAGATAGGATCCTCTAATAATCATTTTGATATGCCATGCGAATGAATGTGAGAATTTTCTCCTTAGCCCTTGTCCTTTTCTGTTATAATAACATTGTGGTGGTGACATTTAAAGTGTGATAGCTGTAGGCAAAATCTGTAACTCATATTAAAACCCAAATAACAATGTTTCTCAAATGTCTCTGTAGATGGATGGAGGTCTGCTTGGATGAAGAGCTGCCCCCAACTACGGAACTGGAAGAAGGCTTAAGAAATGGTGTTTACCTTGCCAAGCTTGCAAAATTCTTTGCACCTAATGTGGTGTCAGACAAAAAGATCTATGATGTGGAGCAGGCACGCTACAAGGTAATAACTTTCTCAGTTCTCTCACCAGGATGACAAAACCCAGCAAAGTTTGTCTTCAAGCTCTTAAAGATTCCCAAGCATGGCTGGTTAGCTTTCTGTATCTTTCTTTAAAGGCTGTAGGGACTAGATAGAAGATGCACAGCTGCAGGAAGCCTGCATGATAAGTTAGAAATATTCTACCCTTAGAAAAAATGTTTTGGTGTTGCTTCAAGTTTTTAAAGCTGCACAAATTACACTTCTGGCTCGATGGAAACCATGAGCTTTTCAACTGATAAAGTTATTTCTCATTAGGAATAGAAGTCAAAAGCAATTTGACAACTATTTCAAACTTTCTTCATTTTGTATGTTGAAATTCACTGCATTTGATCTCTGTGTTTGTTTTATCAAGTTAAACAACAAGAAGCCAAAACCAAGCCACCAGTAACTGAGCTTAGCTTGTTCCCTGTGCAGGCTTTTGCTAACTCCAAGAACCATGATAATACAAAGATACGTACATTCATGCACAGTAGTCCCACTATAGAATGCATTATCTCAATATGTAGAGGGGGCAGAAAAAATTCATTGTTAAGAATTCCAGTTACATTTACATATTTCTCTTGAAAATCTCAAAAACTTGAAATATTCCTTTTTCCCTTTACCCTAAAAGTTAACATTGAAAATAAAATAAAAATACATTCCCACTGTATTCTTGTGCTGCTTGTATAGGCTTTAGGTAGGGTCAGGTATTCAGGTAGAACTGAAGACTTTCAACATTTCCTGATCTGTTCTTCATGGTAGTGCTAAGCAGTGCTACAACTTCTGTGTTTTGGTTTCTTGTCTTTGACATCCAACCTCTACTCCCAAAGAATACTGAAGGACTGTACAAATTTCTACTTCAATCACAGTCCACCCTGATGTGTATAAATCTGCCTTATGTAACATGAAAGAATGAGCTGAACTCAGCGTGGAGCTGTTTATGTGTTAGGATGCTTCATTAGCAAAATTGAAGCTGTTACACTTTGGTCTCTGGGTTCAAATAAGGGAAAATTCTGTGAACTCGGCTTCAGGATATGAAACTGGGAAAAAACAGGAGGATCAATAAATAGAGAATTTTCTTAATGTGACTTGCATAATTTTCTATGTTTCCAATAGAGATCTGGCCTTCATTTTCGACACACTGACAACACTGTGCAGTGGTTAAGAGCAATGGAGTCCATTGGTCTGCCTAAGGTAAGCCTTTAAATATCAGCAAGGAAATTTAAATAAAATCATTGACTCAAATCATTGGGTCACTGAGATCCCCTATCATTTGCTTGAGCATAAACAGTTCCTTATAGTAAGTCTACAGGGAAGGGGTAATTCAAAAAACAAATCTGAGGAGAAGGTAATGCGGAAAGCAGTGGGAGTGTCAGTGCTTTGTTGCTGCTGGCAGTGTGTGTGGGCTGAGGCAGGGACACTAGCAGTGTGTGAGTGTCCCTGACAGTGCTTGAGCTAGCTCAAACACTTGATATCTTACTGCTAATGCAGTCTCTTGGGGGGGGGGCTAGAAGGAACATGGTTTAAAACAGAAAACTTAAATATTTGCTTCCTTTAGGTTACCTCTTCGCGTCGTGCCTCTTGCTGCCTCCTCCTCTTACTGTACGTGCCAGTTTCTCTGCTTCTACCCTGTTTCCAGACTGTTCTTGCACCCTTCAGTGCATCTGCGTGACTGTGCTGCTGCTCTTCTTCCTCCAGCTGCTTTCTTGGGTCACCTCTTATATTTACCTTCCTCCTTGCGGGTCTTCACTTGTCATCTCCCCCCTCTGCTGCTGTTTCCGGGCACCAGTGAGTCTGTTTTGGATGAAAATCCTTTAGGAAAGGGCTGTGTGCAAACACCTGTGCTGCTTGTTAGTGCGTTCTGGCAGCCACACACAGGCCAAGGTGAGCAGTTCCCCACCCCAGGGTGCCTGGGTGCCCACAGCCTGGTGCTGCCCGAGGCACTGTGGTCAGGCACAGTGGGGCTGCTCAGACAGCTCCTTGAAGGGCTGAATGGACCAAGGGTCAGCTGCTGTAGGCAAACCTGCTCTCTGCAGGTGCCCATAACAAAAAGGGCACTCATGACTGCCGTCAGCAATGCCAGAGAGGCAGGAAGGTGTCCTGCCCTTTCCAGGTCAGGCGTTTTTTTTACAGTTGAGTCCTTCAGCCCTCTGTTCAGCTGGCTGATTTCCACCCTGCCAACTCTCCTCTGAAAGATTGTGTTTCTGTCGCAAAGGATGATCATGGCCAAAAGCTTTCGCAATTCTCCCTCACAAAGCTGTTTTGAGCAGATGATGAAGAGGGCACTGTGCTCCTGACTTACTCAGTCTGGTCCTATTAACCATGGGACAGTGCAGCCCCGAGTGACCAGCCGGGGCTGGAAGCATGCTGCCAACTCTCACGGTTAACTAAGTCTTTTTATTATATTTCTGTGGAGAAACAGTGTTTAGTGACTGGGACCAAGGCCAGGAACAAATTAGTGGTAGAACCAGAACTGGAACTTATGATGTGACTTCTTGGCTAAATTGCTTAATATTCCTCTCTCTAAATATCTTCCTTTGCAAATGATGTATTCACAGAATTAAGGGCGCTGGCAATTAGAATTATGCATTTTTAAACCATACTTGATAGGTTTGGTTTGTAATGAGGCTTTGCAAATTGTAACTTCATTCCAGATTTTGCGTGTCTGTAGAGGACAAGCACTACTGGCTGGGCTTATGCCAAAGAACATTTTTAGAAAATCTTGTTGAAATGCTGCCTGCTCATCTTCCTTTTCTCCCCTCTTATTAAGTAGCTTTTATGCTTTATTTAGCTGCTCTTTATGAAAACTACTGATTAAGTTAAAATAACATCAGAAGAGATGTGACTCATGGCTGTATAAAAGTAACAGCTGAAATTCTGTAAATTTAAGGTATGGTTCTGCAGAGTAAATGTTTCTGCTCAGTCATAAGTCTTTTAAGTGTGTGCTCTTTGCTTTTTAGATCTTTTATCCAGAGACTACGGATGTCTATGATCGGAAAAACATCCCTAGGATGATATACTGCATTCATGCTCTAAGGTAACTGCTGACACCTATAAAAGTCAGAGTAACTGCCAAAGTTTGGAGTGTCAGTCTTGAAATGGTTTCAGCATAACCAATGTACCAAAATCTGTCTGAATTTTCAAGTTCATTAGTTAGAAGTTGGAGACGAAAGTTGAATTTTGTCAGGTCTATTGGACAAATGACTTTCAAAACAGAAATTAAGGACTACTGAATTTAGCACATACATCCCTCTCTCAATAGTACACCCCCTTGCAAAATTAACATACAATTTCAAAACACATACTTCAACAGAAATCAAACAACTTAAGAGAAACTTAGCAAAACATTAGTAAAACCACGGAGCAGACATGCTGATCAGAGTGAAAATAATGATGAACTGACGTATTTCTGTCCCAAAACTGAAGCAACTAATTATTGTATTCTGTGATAATTAATGTAAAAATGATACATTCTCAAAGCCTTCAAAATCCTGAGCAACTTGACTTTTAATGTAAAATCAGAGAGGCCTTGACTACACCATTGAAAGTAGTGATTAAAGATTTTGTGCTCTGCCTTAAGGATTTTCTTTATGTTTAGCACAAAAACATCTGCCCTGTGCTGTCTCTGGTGTGATGGGCAGTGTTTTTGGCAGACAGCTCCACCCTCCTGTGGCTTTTCTAGTTAATTTCTTGCACATAGAGACCTTTCCCTTTAAATATTTTGGGCACTTTAATATTTCAAAGAACAGAATTAACTTGCACTCCAAACTTTTTTTCTCTGTTTCTAATGTTGTTCAAAGGCACATCAGCTGCTCCAGGGCTGTAAGACAGAAACTATTCAATACATGCTTTATTGAAGCTTCTTTAGGGTTAATCCTTGAAATGATGTGCCCACTCTTGCAGTCTGGGATGTGCACTCACTCCCAGTAAACAGGACTTACTGTTACCTGTAATGTTTACTGTATTTGCTTAACCTGCCAGGTGTTCATACTTGACAGCCCAGTATATTTTTGCCATCTTTGACAAGAGTTGCCCCTTGAAATTGTTGTACTTGGTGTACTATTAACTGGGAATTGGTACCAGGACTATTTGAGGGTGTTCTTGCCTGTAACTTGGTAGTGCAGTCTGTTCTGACAGCAGGTGCCTTGTGCAAGCTTGAAGCGATTTCCTAAAGAGAATATGTGGGGCTACAGCCAAGCCAGGTCAGAGCTGACTCAGGGGCTGTGTGCCCCCCTCTCCCCAGCTGTGTTATGGGCCAGCTCAAATGTTTTGCAGGAGGTGCAAGAACATACTTAATTTTAATATTTGCTCTCTCATGTATATAGGAGATTATTAACTCTGGATTTGAATGCTACGTAAACAACAGCATCATCAAATATTTTCTTAATATCTGCTTTATCATTGCAATGGCAATACCTCTTATCCTGAACTGAGGTTTACAGTGGATTGACCTGTGGTAAAAATTTTCCTTTCTCCATCTTGGCATGCCCCAGGATTTATGCAGTACCAGAATTAGTCTGTGTTGTCTCAGCTTTTACTTCAAGTTTGTCCTGTTTAAATTACTTTTTCTTGATGCATTTCTTGATCAACACAAAGCTCCAGCTCTGTCTCTATGTACTTACTATGTTTTTGGGGTTCTTTTTAGTGCTATTATTTCAGAAATGGACATTATATCAAATGTGTCATGCCATACTGAAGGGGAATGGACCTGGAATGCTTTTATTTATTATGCTTTCCCCTGAGATTGTAGGCCCCGTGCCTGTATCCTGTGCAGGATGTAAGAACAGAAGAAGCAATGATTGAGCTATATTTCCATACCTTAAATGGTAAAATGCATGCCAGAAGTCCTTCACTTTAATCTTTCAAATCAAACTTCAATCTCAGTCACACAATGTCACGCAAGCTACATTGGAAGCTGTTTGGGAAAGAATAGAATTAAGCACAGCATGCTTTGCTTGGCCATCAGTGCTCCCAGGTGGATTGGCACAGAGGAATGCTGAGCTGTATCCGAAACCTATATTTGACATCTGAAATGATAGTATTTTGCAGGAAAAGTCATTGGCTGTTTATTGTTTTGCTGATCTTTTGCTGCTAGAAGGCCTGAGGATAGATGGGTACTCTAAGCATGATGATTTAAATATAGTTTTAGGATATGTCCTGATTCAAGACTGAAATTAAGACCTTTGTACTTAAAGCATGTGGGATGACTTGAGCTGTCAAATACAACACTGCTCTGGCCAGGAAGGAGCTACTTAGCAAACAATTTCTTATTATATTCCTGTTGGATGTAATAGCCTCTTGCTTTTCTCTCACTGAAACATCAATACTTGAAGTATTGACTGGGCTAAAGGCCAGGAAAAATTAGTGGTAGAACTAGAACTTCTGCTTCTGACCTGAAAAATACAAAGGCATAGATTCCATTTCTTACACTATTTTTTTGCTGACAGCAGACTTGTGTTTATTCGTGCACTAAATGAGGTTAAGAACAGCTTCATTTAAATTAAGATGCTAAGTGATTCTTCTTCATAAATAGCAGTGCTTGGAGATATTTTCTCATTGAAATATTTAGTTTTCAAATTATCTTTGTGAGAAGATCAGTGCTATATCTACAGAAACTATCTCTCTAGAAGCTGGACTTCTTCAAAGTATTGTTTTCCTAGGAAGCAGCAGAATAACAAGCATGTTGTAAAAGAAAAAACATGCTATTTTCATATCTATTCTTCACAGCATGTTGTACATGAGCTAATCATAAAACAAGTCCTGGCAACATCTGCCTGATATGAGATGCAGTTCTGTGTGGGTGATGCTTTCTATTGAAAGGCGTTTCACCTAGGAACTCCTCTTTCTCCTTTGTTTTCCCCTTGCTCCTGATGAATTCAGTTTTCTTAACCACGGGGATCCCTGCTTTTGACTTTGTTTTTTCTGCGGTCCAAGTTACACAACAAAAGCATTAAGCAAGCTGTTTCAAGGGAAATTATAGGTTAATTCAGGGAAGTGTCTTTGTGTTCTCTGCAAGACTTGAAGAACATTTTCAGCACCATCTGGTGGTTAATAAGCTTATCCAAACAAAGGAGTATAGGAAATACCACACATGGTTCAACATCCTTCTGGAAGTGCTGAACAGCAAAAAAAATATTCTTTAATGTTCATAGCACTCTTTTCTTGTATCTTTTTATTGTGGTGACCCAAAAAAGAGTCAGCACCATCAACTGCTGATTTCCATAACTGTTTGTTTGACACCCAGCATTTCAGACAGGATTGTGTCCCTGTCTCAAACTTGGAGCAAAATCTTTCTTCACTCAGAAAGACTGGAAGGCCGACCTGGGTAACAGAGGAACCTGGTTCCTAACTATAGCCTTCTAAAGTCTCTGTGCTTTTTCTTCCCCGCGAAACAGCTAATTTACATTTTAGCCAGATTTGAAATATAAGAATGGTATCAGCAATTGTTTTGAGAAGCTGTAAAGGCAGATTGACCTACCTGAGATCCTTTGTTGTGTTCATCTAGATGGGGGGCAGGAGAGAGGAGTAGCTGTGCCAGCATGGAAGATAAATGAGGACTCCATGTGCTCCTAAATACGTACAACAGCTACAAACTACGTGCTTTGAAATGTCATCCCATAATTTGCTAGTAGCAAAAAATCCCCTCTACAACAAAATACAGAAGGAATATATGCTTCTCTAGAAACAAAACCCCTAAAACACAAAGCACATTTGCAATGAATGATGTTGGGGTGAAGTAAGTTTCAAAAGAGGTGAAAAACAATCCTTTTGGAAGAACGTGTTATTTAAGTAACACGATAGATTTTTACAACCTATCTTTTTTCATTCTTTCTTGCTTAACTGACTTGTTTATTGAATTTCACTGATAAATTATAGAAACATCGGTCCTATGTAGGTAGATAAGTACATGCCTTGTGTTTCGAAGCTACTGACAAAATATGTATGTATTCAGCTGTTTTATTTCCAATATCATCCCAGAGCTCTAGGAATGAGTGAAGGTATTTGTCATGCTATATTGAATTGAAAGTATTCTTGGATAGTACATTAAATCAAGCTTCTTCATTTTCCAAAAGTAAAATAGCTAATGACACAAATATATTGAGATGGTGTTGGGTGGACTTACAGGTCATTGTTCCTGTACCCTTAGTAAGAAGGGTGTCAGTGATTTATGTCTTCTTCTGTTAGTAATTACAGGGATGTAATTAATGCAAGTTAAGCTAGAACATAGATCCAAAGATAGAAGCTGTGCTAAAATGCTTTCAGATCTTGATTTTCCCCCAGCACTAGCTTTTGTGTATCTTTTCCTACCTTTCACTGAGGCTTTCTTGTTTATACATCCCCTGTGACCTGATACACAGACAGTGCCTCTCTCTCAGAGGGGCTTCTTGGAAATAAAAGATTTCTCTTTCTGTAAGATTTAAAAATACAGCATAAAGAAAATTGAAGTGTCAATTTATTCTGTATTGCCACATGCAAGTCAAGGGTTAAAGGACAAACTTCCTTAAAAGTGCTTTTCTCTTGTACAAAAAGCAAACTTCTCAACTACATGCAGAACTTTAAAGCCTAATTTTCTTCTTTGCAGTTTATATCTCTTCAAACTAGGACTAGCTCCACAGATCCAGGACCTTCTGGGAAAAGTAGACTTCACAGGTAAAAAAATGCTTATCAAATCATATATTAAATGTTTTTTTTACACTGAAAATCTGCTAACATTGTATATATTTTCTATTATGGCCTCGCTCCTCTGACAACATTGTTATAAACACTGTTACAAATTAAACAGGCAGGAGGCTGCACGGGAGGCAGGGAGTTTTCATTGAATGCTTGTCGTGTCATAAGAATCCTTCAAAACAGGGAGGAAAACTGCTCAGAAGCCCTGCTCAGAAGCACTTCCAGAAACATTTTTGTAGGTATGGTTATTCACAGTGAAATTGGCATGCTTCTGTTCTGACAATATTTCCTTTTTGGTTTTTTTGGTCTGAATAGAGGAAGAAATCAGCAACATGCGAAAGGAGCTAGAGAAATATGGTATCCAGATGCCATCTTTCAGTAAAATTGGTGGGATTCTGGCCAGTGAATTATCAGTGGATGAAGCTGCCTGTAAGTGTGACTCCTGTTCTCTACCAAATGCTTTGACAGAATGCTAACAACATATTTTCTGTGCTCTCATTCACTTAGTTGCCACCTCTTAAGAGCTAGAAAGGAAAGCAAACAAGTTTTCACTACCACATTGCTTCATTGTTACAAGGCCTCTTCAAAATTTGCGGTCTGAGGTTTTTTGGTATCTCCATTGACCCATAGGAAGTGCTACCAAAAGCAAAGATTTCTCACAATATTTTGACGATTTTGTTTTTTATGTTTAATGTTTTCTGGTAGGTAGCGCTCCTCTAGAATAATGAATCGACCTCTGTGAGTGCCTCTGCACCATATGAACATGGTGCCTTCTCTGTGCCCCCTCTTTTTATTTTTTGCCTTTTGCAGTTTTCCTACAACACCCAAGCAGGTTGCTGTGAGGACAAGTCACTGTTCCAGACAGAGAACTCTCTCACATATGGTGTTGTATGTTTGGAACTTGCTTCCCTGGGCAGCTCTCCGTCTGTCTGACCACGAGGTGTGACCCACTGCATGGCAGAACCCTGCTGGAGGGTAGGCTCTGCTGGACAATTAGGGCTCTTTTGAGCCTATCTTGAGCAGCTTCCATTCAAAACCAGATTTTTTTCCTGCTGCTCATGCCTATTCATGTGTAAGTCTTGGTGTTTTTCTCTATATCACTTTTTTTGTGTGTGTGAAATGAAGTGATACTTTACCAAAAAAAATTGCTTGAGTTTAAATTATATGAAATCAAGTGCATTCCCTTAAATCAACACTTGAGCTCTAGTTATTTTAAGATCCTAGTCTTTTCAGAAGAGTAAACTGAGGAACAGAAGGGTTGTCTTTGCTACTTTATTCACCCCTGCAAAGTGGCAAGCTGATTCATGATATTACTTAGTGTGCTGAAATTTTCAGAGCCTAACTTAAAACACACTTGATGTTGATTCACATTGTCTGTGTTTTATATTTTGAAACCTGCTTAATGTGTGCATGCTTCACCAAAGCTAGATATTAAAATGCTGCTTTTTAAAGTGGCAGAAGTTTTTTAGCAGTTTTTTAGATATTTAGTGACTACCAAGCACTTTTTCAGGGAGCTCCCTCCACTGAAGATGAAAGGGCTTCCTCCCCTGAAGGTGAAACATCCTTCACTGAAAGCCTTATTATAGTGTAAAGGGCTTCCTTGAGCTTGTGAAGTGTTTTCAGTCTTAGAAAAGCAGGGTTTCCTGATGCTGGTTGTGTCCCTCTGAGCAAGGATTGTGCTGTAGATAACATGCTCTGCCCTATGACAGGAAACATCTGCTGTGGGAACCCTCACACACTAGGGAGGCTGGATAATGGAGATCCTGCCAAAGGAAGGGGTCTACCATCCTTCTTCCTAAGTGGAGTATGCAAAAGGAGATAGAAAAGTGGAACAACTGCTGATGATTCCTGCTCTGCTGCCAGCAATAGTATAAATCATCATGGGAAGACTAAGTTGAGGTGCTTTCACAGAGGGCTCATTCTGCAAGGAAGCATCTCTCTTATTCCAAGCTTCCAGCCTGCTCTTTCAAGTCCAGTCAGGCTTCTCATTGTTTCTCCTGGTAGGTGGTTCACATCTACCAACATCTGTTTGATTCTCTCCTAATCTTGAACATATATTTTGACTGTTTTTTGCTAGCTCCATTTAGGTTACTGATGTTTGGGTCATGTATGTGTCTAAGGACAGTTTTCTTAGTCCTTTGGAGTGGATTTGGATGTACACCGAATCACAGAACGCCTCAAGCAGGGAGGGACTCGTGGACAATTGAGTCCAAGTTTCTGATCTGCACAGGATTACCTGAAACTAAACCATACAGCTAAGAGCATTGTCTGGATGCTCCTTGGACTCTGTCAGGTTTGATACCGTGACCGTTTCCCTGGGGAGCCTGTTCCAGTGATTACTGCCCCCCCGATGAAAAACCTTTTCCTCCTGTTCAATGTGAACTTTGTCTTTTCACAAAGTTCAGTGACAAATGTGCTTCTCTGCTTGTGTCTCCTCCACTATACTAGCTGCTAAGTCAGCGCTAAGCAATGGATTATCCACCAACAGCTATGCAAGTTCCAGTAGCTGCCATCTCTGAGGGTGTATAGCTTCACTTCATCCTTCATTTGCCCCTGTTGAGTGTTCAGTGATATGATCTTTTGTCTGACTTCCCTAAATTTGTACAGTCTTTTTTTCTTAAAACCTCAAATTTGAAGCATCTCTGCTTTCCTTCATAAAGTAAGAGAAATTAAAGTCTTTTGGACTCAGATATTTAGACCTACAGTTAAACTTAATCCAAATAAGCTCTTTTTACTGCATGCTTTTCTCCACTTTAGCAGCACAATGCAGGGCCACATAGAAAGTAAGTATTGACAAAGTAAGGAGAGATAGTCATTGTGTTTTCCCTTCACACATCTCCTTGGTGGCATGAAAGTAAATCCTATGCAAGCTGCTGTGCTGATAAATGGGGAGCTGCAAAGTTCCTCCTTTGAGATATGATCTAGATACACAGTTTTCAGAAATTTTACATTTTGTGTAGTAAAGTCTGTAAAATATTTGAGATTAATGTGCCACCAGACAGGCACTGGGGTCTCTTTGTGGCATGAAGGCCCAGATATAAAGTGCAGCTCTAGTGCAAGTCCTTCATACAGACTGATCTTAGGGCCAAATGTGTTCAGGGAGTAACTGGGAGGGATATGTTAGCTACAAATCTACATCTAATTCAGCTATGAGTGGTTTTGAATTTGTACACTCACGCAAATTTACTGTGTGAAAAAGTGTGAGATTTTGTGACTCTTAAATTCTTGGAGTCAACTATTTGTTTAGTAGATGAAGTTTTTTATTTCTCAAAGGAAAGGCTTAACATTTAAGCTGATCAGTGTCTGTGATGAGTCCTATGGCACTCTTTTCCCTTTTTCCTGTGTTTTGAGGACCCTGCAAAGCCTGCTGGATGTTTTTTGCCTCTGTTTGAGCTCTGCTGTCTTGTGGCTTTGCAGGTGACAGGAGGAGGGACCATTACATCAGAGTGTCTCATGTGCCAAGGGGGTCATGGAGATCTTGATGTGCAAAGATCCATCTCAGGGAGGCTCAAATGTGATGCGCAGGGCTGCATCTTGCCTGTGGGGGAAGGGTCTTAAATGTGCTTTTCCAGAGGATAAGTTTAATGGAGCTTCAATTTCCTTATTCTTGTGCAGCATCTCTCAGATATACTCAGTATATATTTATATTATATATATTTATTTATATATATTTAGTAAATAAGTATATATATTTATTTAAATATAATATAGTACTCTTATATGGAGCCACATAGCTTTAAGATAAAAACTACCAAAAATATTTTCAATTCCTACATGTAATTACCTTCTAAATAAAATACAACTTGAATGATAAAATATAAATCATGTTTTATTTTCTGTCAGTAAAATAATAACCATATCATGGTTTAACCTCAGCCAGCAGCCAAGCCCCACACAGTCCCTCACTCACTCCTCAACCAAGATCAGAAGGGTAAAAGCTGGAGAACTCATGGGCTAAGAAAAAGACAGTTTGATAGGAAATGCAAAGGCCACACACACAAGCCAAACAAACCAAAGAATTAATTCAGTACTTCCCATGCACTGGCAGGTGTTCAGCCCTCTCCAGGAGTGCCAGGCCCCATCACATGTGATAGTGACTTGGGAAGACACACTCCATCACTGCAAATGTCTCCCTCTTCCTTCTCCTCCCCACTTTATACTCTGAGCTTGGTGCCACATGGTCTGGAATATCCCTTTGGTCAGTTTGGGTCACCTGTCCTGGCTCTGTCTCCTCCCAGCCTGCCAAGCCCCCCCAGTCCCTCCCCAGTGTGGCTGTACCAAAAGCAGAAAAGGCCTTGGCTCTGTGCAAGCCCTGCTCAGCAAAAACAAAAACATCTCTGTATTATCAACTCTGTGTTCAGCACAAATCCAAAACACAGCCCCACAGCAGCCACTGAGAAAAAAATTAACTCTACCCCAGCTGAAACCAGCACCCCCGTGTTCGGGGGAAGGGTGAACATGGAACAGACAGCAATGTGCCACCTTTGAGTAAACACCAAGTTCTGCAGTCTAAAGGAAAAATGGTGTGGAATGTTCAAATCTGTAAATTATTGAACATAAATCCAACACTCCTTTCAAATAAATCAGAAGAAACAGTGACAGCTTTGACTTTTTTTGCTTCCTGAAGTTTAGGACTGTGCTTTCAATTTTAGTGCATGCAGCTGTAATAGCAATCAACGAAGCTGTGGAGAAAGGAATAGCCGAGCAAACCATCGTGACCCTGAGGAATCCAAATGCAATGTTGCTCAACGTGGATGAGGAGCTGGCGCAGGACTATCAGAATGAACTCTTTGATGCTAAAAGGAAGAAAGAATCAAATGCAAGACTCAAGGTAGTGGTGTTTTATTTGTACTCCTAGTACATGTGTTTCTTCATGTTTCTTGTCATGCTATAGCATTATTATTGCTCTAAAAATTAACTTAATTTTGAAAATTATTACAATTGGGAAGAAACCTCCACTTTTAAGATAACTAAGAGAAATAATAGTAATGAAATAAGCTAAAAGCCAATTTTATAAGAATATGATTACTGTGAGTATGATGCAGCTTAACTTTGCCCAAAGGCTAAATATACCAGAAGACTAAATAGTAAAAAACCCTAGTTTTCTTCCATTAATTGCTTTAGGAAAAACAAATCTACTGCTCAAAAAGTTGTAAACACAATAATACCCTTCTTTGAGTATAAAGTATAACTTCTGCCACAGATATTTAATGCGAAATTATTTGCTGTGTTCTTTTACCTGAGAGCTAATGGTCTCTATGACAAAGTGCCAATTTCCTCAGTTCACTTAGTCAACAAATTGCTTTACAAATGCATTCAGCAAATGCTTCAGCTGATGCAGTTTTAATGACTTTGGCTAAGAGCTTTTCTCTCTGCAAACTGTTTTGTGTGAACTAGCAACAATTTTGTTTTCTTAGAATGGCACAATTTCTGATGAAGAGAGAGATGTCTACGAGGAATTGCTGACACAAGCTGAGATTCAAGGCAATATCAATAAAATAAACAGTAAGCTATTCTGGATCCTCGTGGATGTGTGCACAAAATATGTCATCTCCCAGATTCCAGTGGAACGCAACTAGAGTCCACCTGAACAAACAAAATATTTCTTTGGAAACTTGTAAAATATGCACAAGTGGCTAATATCTGTCTACAACTGTTTTTGTCATGCTATTCCTTCTCTACTAATCCTTGCAGGGGGAGGGGCTAATTTCTGTTTGTGGTTTTTGCTGTAAGGATTCCTCAGTTCAGAATCAAATCATTTATTGCCTGCTCTGTTTCTTTATGTTCTTTTTGTGTGCAGTATACTGTAAATTTTGACCCCCTCTTCTATATAGACCCAAAATTAATTCATAGACTTTTGCTTAGCTGTGGTTGAACTGCTTCCACCCAGGCTCACAGAGAGCCAGACTCCCTTTGTAGGACTGGACATGAAAGAGGTCATTCTCTGCTAGATAAAGATTGCCACCCTAGCTGGCTTTTACAAAAAGTGAGATGCTGACAGCAACGGACTTCTTTTCCCTAGGAAAGCTGTATTTGCTGTTTATAGGCATTGTTTTCCTTTCAGTTCACATAGCTTTAGTCCAAGTGAATGAGGCTATTGACCGGCAAGATGAAGGGGCACTGATGGCAGGCTTGAACCGCCCTGCTCTGAGCCTACTTGAAGTTCTGCCGCATAATTCCTCATGGTACCTATTGCAATTGTGTGATTCTAAAGAACAGAAAATGCAGGTAATCTAATTGAACAGGTACTACATGTCAGTTTGCACTTTTTTAGCTGGTTTTAATCCAGAGAGAAATTGTCTTTACTCTGCCTTTCTGCATCATTTATGAAAAGTTTTATAAAGATTTGGGAATAATTGATGTATTAATTAACACCAAAGACCTGCATTTGCTCTAAAGAGCATGGTATCCTTCTGAGTATTTACTAACTAAGATATAAGAAGAAAAATTAAGGCATAACATGCAGCCCTAATATTTTGTTTCCAAAGTGAGTTATAACTTGAGTACAAATAAAAGTAACATTGAATCATTAACATTAAAATAAAGCGCCAATTAGGTTTTAAGGAGAAAATCCATTAATTTAAGTAAGATGAAAATCACAGGAGACAGTTAATGCTGTGTTTGCTGAGCCTTGTATTTGATGCACAGGTGATAGTACAATCAAATTCCAGTGTACCATCACCAGACTTTATCCCTTATCTCCCATAAAACAAAAGCATAATCAAACCTTGTTTTTCTGATCTGTTAGATAGCAGGCATTCCAAATATGCTCGACAAAAGTGAAATACAGAAAGAAGTTAGTGTTGCCAATGCGGAAGCTGAGGCTCACAAGCTTAGTGAGTAACTGTTTTAATACTTTTTACCATCACTATTTAATTATGTTAAGATAATTGAGTCCACCATTTCTTGCACGTAAATAAGGTTTCTCAAACTGAAACCATATGTGTTGCATTTTACACTCATAATCTTTCTTCTCAGTGTCACAATTGCCAAGTCACCAATCTGTGCTCCGTTGGATGTACTCTTATTGAGTATATATGAACTCTTATTGACATGAGATTTGAGCTACTGGCAATCACAGCAGCAACACTGAAAACTTGATGGCTTGAACAAATATTTATCAGTGCAGTATTAATTCTCATTTGGGAGCAATGACCATACTTGTAGAATTAAGACAGAGGAATATTTTTCACATTGCAGGGAAAAAATTTTCTCACTTTTAGACACATGTTATCTAAATCTAACCTATTCTTAGTCTGTTAAGAATGCCACACAACAGAAGTAAAGAATATATAGTTAAAGGGGATCTAAATTTGCAGTGCATGTGTTGCTGCTTTTGACTGGAAACTTCTTTGCTAGGAAGTTAACCTTTGGTTGATCTGCTGTCATTTCATACTGCATTTGGGCATGGCTGTTTTGTCTCTGGTACTGTATTCAATGCTTTGAAATCCAGGCTGATTGCTTTTGTGATGCACCTTAAAGGCTATATTGTGAGGTCAGCTTCAGGCAGGAGACAAATTTGACTTTATATCTTAAATGTTAGCCTGTTTCAGATTAATTAGCCATGGTGAAGAATACTTTTTCTGAAAGAGTTACCTCTTGATAAAGGGAAGAACATGATGTGGTGTGTGAAAAGCATTAACAGCAATCTGGAGAGTAACTTAGTTCTTCTGTTTGGCTCGAGAGGAAAAAAAATAGTGGCTTTCGTTATAGGACTGTGAGCAATGTAAAATATGTTTTGCAATTTGCATGCTGGGCTTCAAACCTAGAAGTCAGTAGCTTGGTTATTGGCTGCAGAACTAGTCTAGTCCATTTGTGGACCTCGACTTCTTTCCTCTTTACTTTTTTCTTTAAAAAAGCATGAATGCATGCTGTAGTTGTGAGAGCTTTTCCTGGTTTCTAACTTTAGGAATAGCCAATAGAGACAGTCTTCAGGGACAACGTGGCCCCATATAACTATGCTTCAGAGAAAATTACATGAGAGGCGAGGGGCTTTTTTAGGTGGGCCTGGCCAGAAGGCTTTCAAAGACTTTATTTTGTATCATAAACTCTGAGTGTTGCTGTATACATGAACTGTAGATGGTGTGCTCTGTACAAGAAATCTTGTCTCAGATTTGGGCAATCAGTGCTAAATAAAAATGTTCCCTGGGTAACAGTACACAGAAAAGCCATGTGATAAGGTAGAGCAGTGGGGCTTATTGATGGAAAAGGCATTTGCATAATTGCTGTTCTTCAACTAGCCACATGTGCTCTAACCTTCAAGGTTGCTTCCCTTTCTGCCAGACCAGAGTGGTGCCTTGTACAGTGTGTTCCTGGGTGTGTCCTGGCCTGGCTTTCTTCAAAGATGGCTCCTCCAGGTGTGCAATTATGCTGGCAGTGACTAAGCTGAGGGATGTTGTAATGCTTCTGCAGCTGCCCAAGTGGGGAGTGTTCTTCAGCATTTTTCTGCTGGGCTTCAAACCCCTGACAAAGTCAGTCCAGCAAACAGCAAAACAGGCAAATTGTTGAGGTACTGAAAAGGTTTACACTCATACCCTCACATTCCTCTATTTGCCTGTTTAAATTAAAATCTGAGCTGTAGCAAAGGGATTCATTTCTAGGTGGCAGTGCCTGTAAGGACTGATCTTCCACACTGGCAGGAAAGCAAACAGGTGTTGGCATGTAGAGGAACCTCTAGAAACCATAGCATGTGGTTTTTCATCTGTTCAGCTACTAATTTTCTGGCAGAATATCCCACCCCTCTAATACATTTGGCTGATTTCCACCAGGCCTCCTGAAATGGATACTAATAATGCTGTTGGTGCTTCAGGTACTGGCCTGTTTTAGCTAGCTCAATTAGATCTTGCCAAAGGAAGAGGTGAGAGAGGAAATGTGGTGCAGAAGGAAGGGAGCATTTGGGGTGAAGCAAAACTGAGTTGCTGGAGCTGACATACGCAGCAGTACCTGCTGCAAGCACACCCAGGAGGAGTTTGATCTTTCTCTGTACTAGGGTGGGGTCAGCTCCTTGTTTTGTGTTAGAGGTGCAATAAGTAGTCTCTCATTTCTAAAAGTCCAGAAATTTTAAAGTCCTCCAGTCCATTATTTGCTTGGTACCTTTGAACAGAGACAGTTTTTGCAACATTCAGCAGTCATATCATTTCACAAAAATGTTTTTTTCTCTTATGACAGAAAATTATATTCTTTGAAATAACCTAGTTGTCATCTACATAGCATGAAGAGCAAACAGCAAATGAAGATTAATAAGCTTTTTTTTCCCTGCTATTCTTTAGAACTTATAGCGGTTGACAATATCAATACAGCAATTCGTAACTGTGATCCTAGTAAAACACTGGTTGCACTGATGAAACCTGAGGCACAGCTGCCTGTTGTTCACTCATTTGCTGCTGCTGTCTATCAGACTGAGCTGTTCAACCTCCAACAACAGAATGCTGTGGTAAGAGTGAAAAGCTTACAACCTGCTCGTTGATGTTGTGTAGCCAGACCATGAAAGAGCACAAACATAGCATGTTGTTGTGTAAAATCAGACATAATTCTCTTGCCATGGTGTTATGTGTTGCATGAATCATTTTGGTTGAAAAGGCAGTATTTAATTGCATAGTTTGTTTCTTGCCACACTTCAGTCTGGCTGAGCTCTTCTGTTGCAACAAATCAACTGACTTTTTTTAATTGTTGCATGCTCTTAATGAGGACTAACTCTGGTTTATATATTGTGTAGAAAAGTAATCCCCTGTTATGAGTAGGATCAGAAGAGATGAGAATGTGGGGCAAAAGAAGGAAAGGCAGACTGGATGGAACATAGAAACCCACTGAGCTCCACCACTGCTGTTGTGTCAGTCTGGCATGCCTGTGACCAGGACACTGTCCAGGCTTCTTAGATCAAACCCATCTCCTTGATGGTATCTAGAGTGTGTAACTCAAATCTGTTACACTGCTTATTTAGCTTCCTGACTGCAGTACATTATTGTCCTACAGAACTACCTGGCACATGATGAACTGTCTATTGCAGTAGAAATGTTGTCAGCTGTTGTGTTGCTAAACCAGACCTTGGAAAATAAGGACATCCTAATGATAAAAAATCATCTCAGAAACCCATGCCTTGGCTTCAATAATCTGGAAGAGGAAAACTTGCAACGGTAAAGGTTCATTTTGTCTTGTCTGATGAGACTTGGCAACTTCTGAAAAAAATAGTAGGCTTTTTTTTGGGGGTGGGCTGTCCTTATCTGTGGATTAAATTAATAAGGAAGAGTGTGACAATTGCTGTACTAGTTGAATCTAAACATAAGCTACAACCTTGAAGGCTGTAGACGTGTGAGTTGTAGGGAAAATATCCCCAGAAAGCAAACATGAAGATCTTACAGGGATTTTTGCAGACACTAAAAGGTGAAACAACTGTAGCTGAAAACTGTTAATCACTAACCACCCTGCAGTTCTGAAAGATGGTCTTTGGAATGAGATAGTGTTTAATGCCTCAGGGTCCAGTTGATCTCTTGAGCCATGGCCAAGCCCTTTTTTGCTTGCTGGATGAGTGAATAAAATGCTGTGGCATGCACCTGTGTTCAACATTACATTATAGCCATCACTTGGCTGCCAGCTGCTTGCCCTCCCACTTGCCTGACTTACCACAGGTGTGCTGTTACTGCAATTGCTCTCTTGACTATCAGTAAAAAATCAGGCAACACAAGAGACCTGTGCCCCCAGCATGCAGGGGAGAGCATGGAAATGTGGACCAGTTCCTGTCTCTTGGCACAGGCGGTGGAAGGCTCCACATGCTTCTGGAAGGCATTAGCAGGCAAAAGGCCGCAGAAGCTGAAGATCTTCACTAGGCTGTCTGGGGACACAAATCTGAGAGTGGCCCTTGCTGGGTGTCTCAAAGCCAGAAGGAAGGCAGTCAGATTAGGAATAAGAGGCCAGTGTTTTGGTGAGAGAGAGAGGAATTACATAAAATGGAGCAAAACTAATCTGCTACTTTGCCTCTGCTGATGTGAGGCAGTGCTTGTGAGCAAGAGAAGCAATGTTAGAAATATACAGGAATGGCCCCGAAGTGTCCCAAGTGCAGCATTTCTGGTAATGTTACTGACCCAATCTTTACATTACACCATCAGTGAACACAGATCAAGCAGGTAGGAATTAGCTGGACTTGACAACTAAATAAATTTTTATTATGCCATTTTGTTAACCTGTGCTGCCAGCCATACGTTGAATATCGCAGGAAGCTTTGACTTGCACAGTACCAGAAGAGATAGACTAGAACTAGAAAAATTTCATTGAGATAGATGCTGTCCAATGGCTTTCTATCAGAAGAGATGGACTTGTTTGGATTGTGTTTTCTTGAAGAGAGAATTTAGGGGAAATATGTCTCCAAAACTGTGAATGTTGTGAAGAAGGTTACTAGAATAAGTTACTAGAATCAGATTCTAGTAGCTCTAGTCATTTGGGGATTTTTGAGAATTTAATAAAGTAAATATTTGACCTATCAAATATAAAGTTTAATTGTTTTTTAAAAAGCTGTCATCTCACAAAACCCATAGTAGGGCTAATTCCTCAATAATTCATAAGATTTTAAAATAGACCAGGTAAATTAATGGAGTGTAGACTTGTTTGCAACAATTAAAGTGATACACAGTTTCCAGCTCCAGAAACCCTTAAACACAGGCTACTAGGTGCTGGAAAGACAAATCAGATTAGGAAATTATGAATCTCTCCTATTTTTTTACTTTCTGCCAGGCATTCATTCCTCAGGCTTCTGATGGAAATAGAAGATACGTATTTTATCTGAGATACAGTAGTAGTTCTATGCTTGATTTGGGAATACGAGAATTACTTAACTTATATACATGTGAATTTGCACTACTGTGAAGTTGTGCAAGTTTTGAGTACTGTGAAGCTCATCTGATTGGTGAGCTTTCTAGGAAAAGTAGACAGAGGCTACAGAGTCTGTGCTTGGATGATCTTGAGCTGTGGGAAGAGGGGCATAATTTTTTTTTTTTAGGCCCTTGCCCATGGTTCATCATCTTCCTCATGGAGATAGCAGGAGATGCTACTACCTGATACTACTGACTGAAATTCTGGTCTTTGAATTAGTGTCAAGAAGGCAACAGTAGCTTTCTAGAGCAAGAAGCTGACTAATTTCCCTCACATTTATCTGTTGCACCACATAGCAAGTTGTATGTATTGCCATCATGCCACAGAACCAAGAAAAGTTCTCTGAATTACAGGGCCGTTTTTTCAGATCCTGAAATGCATGTGTGGAACAGGCAGCTTGCATGTCTGTATAATTTCTGCCAAGAGCTGAGTTTGTCTGAAATTGCGTCATTGGAAAAAAATACTAGTCACTTAATGATGGATGATACATCTAATTCTTTATGGCACTTTATCTTATATATGAAATACACTTATGTATTTTATATCTTCTTATAGTTATGCTGATACACTATTGTCTATTAAGTCAGAGGCTTCATCTCAAGGCCAAGATTATTTAAGCTGGAATGATATCCAGAACTGCATTGACATGGTTAATATGCAAATTCAAGAAGAAAATGAAAGTAAGTAATTCTTCCTCCACATTGCCTGCAGAGGTCATAGTCAGGTCTTTGGTATGTAAATTTATGAACTGAGTGGCCTCCTTCAGACACTCCTGAAAAGAGAAGAGCATTTAAAATTTTTGAAAACCTGATGATCTTTGACTGCCCTTGAAATATTCCTGTTTGTTTCAGACAACTGAAGGATAGAGATCACAGGGTGCCTGCCTTCTGCACTGTTAAAAATGCTGTTGTTCTGCCTGCTTGGCAGTATCTTCCAGCCCTGGATGGTCTCACTTTGGGGATTTTGCAGTTGTAAGCAAAGAGCATATTGGGAGATAGGGGAGGAAATTACAAGCAGTGTTCCATTGAAAAGTGTGTTTTAATGTGTAAATGATTCCAAGGGATCGTTATTCACAATGGAGTCAGTAAGCAGTTAAACAATGAAAATATCTGTCTTGCTCTCCTTTTGGGTAACTTGATTTCCTGTCAGACAAGGAGATTCTTATGCCCATGTGTTCTCAAGTGAATGGATTTAGAGTTTATTTTTGAAGTTGAAGGTAACTGTTTTGCCATAAGAGGGTGGTGTTATATTAAATGTGATAGCTGGTCATTTGGACCTCAAAAAAGGTAAAGCACCGAATTCTTCCACTGTATGTCACAAATTTGAGGCTATCAAGTTATGCCAAATTTGCTGGAGCAGGAAGAGGCAGCTTTCAGACTGCCTGCCCGTTTTGGAAGCAGTCTCATTGCACTTTGAGAGCCTTTGTAAGACACAGGCTGCTCCTGCCCTTCCTGGACTGTCATTAGTGTCCTGCATGCTGCTGCTTCATACTGGTAAGGGAAATTTTATATTGCAGAATTTCTAAAACGGGCTGGATAATTGCTTCCTAAATCTAGTCCAGTGGCTGCCATGGATCCTCCCAGCTTACTTGCCCTGTGTACCCTCTGACAAGGTGGGGTGCTGGACAGTTTGACTGGCAGAGTCGCTTTTTTGTCTGAACCTCTGCACTTGTTAGGAGTTGGAACAGACCTTGCAGCAGCAGTGAAAGTCTTCAGTACCAAAATAGCTGGTCTTGCTCTCAGTGACACTGACCTCTCCCTGGGAATGTTTAGAGAGGGCAGATGGGCAGAGAGAAGAGGAAAAAGAGAAGCCTCTGTTTCTTTAAGCAAGTCTCATATCTGCATAGTCCCTCTTTTGGACCACCTTGGAAAAATTGCTCATTCCCCAAGCCTTATGATGACCTGGATCTGTGACCTCACCAGTTGGGTCTGGTGGGTCTAGAGACACTTGCTGAGGGACGATCCCCTGGGAGCAGGGATGTCATCCCTCACAGGTGATGGTGAAACCCTTGACTGATGCCTTTCTGTGGTTCCCTTTAGGGAATACAAGCAGTGCATTTCAGTACTGTTTAGGGGCAGGAGGAAATGGATTTGAAACTGCTGGGCCCAGTCTGAAGAAAATGAGTTAAGGTTTTACTAAATACATTTGGCCTTACTTCCTGACTGAAGTACTGAGTGTCACTGGTCAGCATTGTTAGATTGGTCATTTCCAGAGAAATTACAAGAAATGAGGTTAAGTTGCTATGTAACGCTGTAGCTGGAAGTGCAGTATATGTGTATTTGTCCAAATCAGGGTTTCAACTAATGTAGTCTGAAATCACTTGAAAATAAAACTTACATCACTGTGAGCCAATATGTTAAACATACAAATATGTGACACATAATTTTTTCTTAAGCTTCATGTAGGTGCTTCTTCCCAGAAAATAAAAATAACTGGTTTTCCTTTTTAGCCAAGGATAATTTTGATTTTTAGGAAGAGTTTTATCCATATATATCAATAACTGTGATAGGAAGAAAAGTTGTATAGCATCAAATTAATATAAGAACAAAAATAATTTAAAATCAGCTGCTGTTGCTGCCTCTGCTTCTTGTTTTGTGATTTTTCTGTTCTTCATGTTACTGCTTTGTTTGTATGTGATATCCGAAAAGTTGCAACTTTCTTTGATAAGTGCATCTTAAATAACTTTTCTGTTTCACAGGAATCATTGCAATTGGACACATTAATGAAGCAGTTGACCAAGGAAATCCTGAGAAAACTCTAGAAGCCCTGCTATTGCCCACAGCCAAGCTGCAAGATGTGAGGCCAGTAAATGCAAGGCATTATCAGGATGTTTTGCACCATGCCAAAGCACAAAAATGCAAGGTTAGAATTTTTACTGTTGTTCTCTGTGAGAAGTGAAATGTCAATTCCTTTCACTTGCTTCTGTGTCCCTGTCCTAGTCTCCTGATGTTTGCATTGTCTTTGCCCAGTGAGACTATAAATAAACCAGTGAAAGCAAACTGGCACTAAGTAATTTTGCACTATAACTTATTCTTACTGGCAAAATGGATTAATTCTTAATCTATTAAAATTAAGGCATTTTCTGCATATGTCTTGCTATTGCTGTAATCTCATTTTAATTCTACTAGGTTGCTGCAGCTATTACAAAATACGGGCAGCAGCAATTCTCAGTTAGGAATTTGTACATGGATACAGTTACAGGACAGTGTCAGGCAGTATGGATGGAAAGTGAGGTTTTGCCAGAAAGAAGTCACAACTGTGGTGTTATTTATCAAATCTTTTGAAGTATTTTGAGGAGTCTCTTTTGCTTATGTTGTTTTATTATACTGGAGTTTTGTACATATTTTTTTTGCAGCTTTATCATGCAATTAAAAAAAAAAAACAAAAAGCTGCTGGTCTTGCACATGCCTTCAGTTTAAACTTATTTCAGTTGGATGTTGCTATCTGCTCCCCCAAAAGCAGTGGCCTGGTTAGCATTACAGCTCAGGGAAGCATAAACAAAGATCAGCCTAGCAGCTTGCAGGATATGACTGAAGGTTAGCTAAAGCTACTAGCACAGCACTTAAAATGCCCAGTGTCTGGAAATTAAAATTCACAATTAAAATTCACACAGTGTGTCCCTGAGGTAATGTGGTGAGCTAGGGAAAGTCTGCAAACTTTGGCTTGTAACGTGTCTTCCAGCATTTGTGTCACCCCACCCGGGGAACCTGCTGTGAAACCATGCTGTCAGAACTTTTGAAAGGTGTTTGCACAAATCAATTTCTCACCAGGGTTCCCAGGTAAGGGCTGGTTTCACTGAGCCCTCAGTGCTGAAAAACCTTCTCTCTCACCACGTGTGCTGAGGAGGGTTTTGTGCATTCTGACCTCACGTGTCCGGGATGGGCTGGGGTCAGTGTTTGTGCACAGTGCTGACCCAGGACATGCCATGGGAGCCAGGATGTCCCCAAGGCACAGATCTGCAGGACACAGCAGTCCTACCCTGGCTCGCTCCTGCCAGCTGCCCCAGTGCTCCCCAGATGCAAACCTGATGCCTACTCCTGTCCTGGTGTGAATGTGCTCATAGGAAACAAATGAGCGTTTCCAAATTCTGGCACAAAAATTGTACAATCTCTTTGAAGTTTTCTCATTATAAGATTTTTGATGTTCCTAGAGACTTCTGCTGGCTTTTCTCTTCTGAGCTATTTTGGTTTTGCAGTCTTTTGGCAACTACTTAGAGCACCTTCTCTGTGGACAGGAGTGCTGCTCCTGTTTCAGAAGAGAATAAGGCACAGTGCTCCCAAAAGAAACACTGAGATGCATACTTACTTTTAACAGAGATCAATCATAGATATGGCCATTCTTTAGGTAAAAATACGATTTAGACTGACATTTCCTTAAAAAAGAAATCCAAACACAATTGTAAAGGGAGTGCAATTTCTGAAGTCTGTCTATTTTCCACTTTTTCTGATCCCTCTTTATAAAGCAGATCTCAGAATTTGTGTTTAGCGTGTTTTAAGAGTGAGCTGTGGTAAAAGGAAGTATTTGATTTACAAGGATCAGATAGGTCTCCCTATACACTTCCTGCCCCAACATCTGGAAAAACATACGTGTCAAACCTACTCACTTATTCTAAGCAGCTTGGTGTCACTTCCCCATAGCTGTGGTGATGTGGGGGAGTCTGCACCCAAATCTGCCAGAACACATTGTCCTTATAATCTGAGGTTCTCATCTCAGATATGACCTATTTGTTCCTTGCTTGAAACCGAAAACACAAACCTGGAACTCATTTTGTCCTGTAAGTCTTAAACCACAGCTTTTAACAGTTCCGAAAGCCTTTTCAAGACAAATGTATTCAAAAGAGAGAAACTCTGTCTTAAGGGAGCATATTGTGGATAGCTGGAAAGCTAAACAGATGGACCAAATTACTATGTTTGGTTGTAGTGTTTTTTGTGTGATAGGTACAGAGGTTTTAGTTGGGTTCACCTCATTTATATTTTCAACAGTTGTGTAATATTTGAATTATTTTAGAATTTGTTCTTGTGCATGTTGAAGGAATGGCAGGATTAAAACTAACTTAAATTAAGAACCAGAAGAAATAGGAAAAGGGGAACCCTCACCAGGCTGCAAATTCCCTTGAGGCATTTTCCAGTACAACTCAGTTTATTTAAGTAACGCTTTTTTACAATACTGTTATCAAAACAACATAAAACATTTTTATCCCCACTTACATGCTGCAGTTACAAATTCAAATGACAACCACTGAGGTAATTTTCTAGGAACTTAGTATATAAGTAAGTTTTGAGTTTCTGTAAAGGTAAAAATTGACCCATTGTTTTACTAATAGTCAATGGTAGCGAGCAGTGTTTGTAACACTGTAGGTATTTCCTGTGAGGATGTGGAAATAGAGAAGACTACAAAATAGCTTTTCTGTTTTGCTTACCAAGCAAGAGTAATATATGCCTGGATTCACACTGATAAGGGTTAGCTCCCAGCAATCCCTGTGGCTTAGGGAAGTGCAGGCGCTGACAAAGTGGAAGAACAAGTCTCCAGTGCAGAGCTGGTTAAGCAGCTTCATGGGAGAGGTAGCCTTGGAAGAGTCAGGTTCTGCATCCACTGCTGTAGACTTACTGTTTTGTGAACCTATGGGGACTCTGTATTTCCAACATCCTGGGCAGTACTTGCTCTTGACTGCTCCCTGGCATGTACAAAGTGCTTGTTCCCATTTCCACTAGGCCAAAAACTCATTTTTGTAACACTGTTCCTGCAGTGATTGTTGGCTGAGAGCTAATTTCAAGTGTCATGAATTGCCCTAGAAGTGCTCTTTGGAGGCTGACTCCTCTTCTGGTATTTAGAAGCTGGGGTGCCTGATACTC
The DNA here is from genome assembly GCF_028551555.1 of Melozone crissalis. Classification (NCBI taxonomy): domain Eukaryota; kingdom Metazoa; phylum Chordata; class Aves; order Passeriformes; family Passerellidae; genus Melozone; species Melozone crissalis. Next base: position 50,008,887 of record NW_026535783.1, read on the forward strand.
TGGCAGCTTGTCCATGGCCAGAAAGCGATCTCAGAAGGAAATGGAGGTGCAGAGCTGCTTCCCTGAATCTAGGTACACAGGTGTTGCAACACATGTAATAAAGTTACAGAGCTGGAGAGTGAATTTTTGGAGATATTCCTTGTGTGGAAGGAAGTAAATTTAACTGAAATTGTGTTTTCTATCCCATTTTACTTGAAATATAAATGTCGCACCTGAGATTTATTGGTATCTGTGTTAGTACTGTACAAAACCATAATTCCAGTAATAGAAATAAATTCATTTTTCCCTGGATATTTTAACCATTGTCAGATAAATATTGGATTGACTTCTAATTTTTGACATCAGAAAATAAAGGAAAGGATCAAGACAGCTGTTTAGGCTGCTAAGACATAAAGCAATTAGATAAAAAGAATACAGCCTATCTGTGTTGTAATAGTAATAGTTGATGTGATGGATAATAAGGATAATATTGCTTGGCACAAAGCAAATAGCAAAGATGGTAAGAATCAAAAGACTGACTTTGACATACCAGAACCATTCGTGAGTCTTGAGTGTTCGTATAATCGAGACATAGCAGAATACGATAGTTGCGAGCGGTATTAAAAACCCAAATACAGCCAAGGACCCGTAGTAGTAGAACTGGAAGGAGGACACAGTTTCGCAGGCGCTGTGCACGTCGTGGCAGGTATAAATGTCCAGCTGCTTCACGTAATAGCTTTGCTGCATGATGGCGAGCGGGAGCATGTAGAGGAAGACGGCGGCCCAGACAGCGGCGCAGGCTGCGATGGCGTAGGCGCGCTTCGGGAGGCTCTTGTAGGTGAAGGGGTGGACGATGGCCAGGTAGCGGCTGACGCTGATGCATGTGAGCAGCAGAATGGAGCAGTACATGTTGCCATAAAACACCGCCGTGGCCGCCCGACACATGGTCTCCCCAAACACCCAGTTGTTGCCGTTGATGTGGTAGGCTATTTTGAAGGGCAGTATGATGCAGAAGAGCAGGTCTGAGACAGCCAGGTTTGTGTAGAGGATGGCGGTGCACACGGAGCGGATCCTGAAGAGTAACATCCACAGAATGATGGCATTAGACGGCACACCCAGTAACAGAGCACTGAGGTAGACAGCAGGTATTAGCTTGGTGCTCAGAGAGCTGGTGAGGTACTCCAGCGTGGTGTTGCTCACTTGTGTTAATGTGGAGTCATTTGGCTTTTTTGAAGTGCATTTGTTTTCTCTGATATGGATGGTTGTTGTTTCCCCCTCTATAGCATAAGGGGGGATGTAATCATAGTCTCTCGCCGAAATTCCCCGAAAAGTTTTGATAAGAGACACTGTTTTAATTGCAGAGCCATTCCATGAAAATTCTGAAGCTTAAAAATAAAACAAAGTGAAAATTGTTAAAAAGGACAAACTACTGTATTAACCATGTAACTCAGGAGCAGAGGAAGATAACCATCTCTACATGAAAAGCAATAGAAGTTTAAAATATTCTCCTCTGCTTTTGGCGTACAGACATCAGTCTTCATTTATCATTTCACACCAAATCTTGAAAATTCATCATTAATGTAGTGTAAGCTCATCTTTCTGCATTTTGAGTGTTTTCAGTAATCTTTGGTGAAAAACATAAGACACTTCTGTAATGCTTATGACCGGTGGAGGGTTTTTCCAGTAGTAGGAATGTTGGTCATTCATCATATAAGCAGTCTTTGTTTGGGCTTGATCAAACACCATTACTATCCTTGTCACTTCATGTAAGAAATTAATGACTGCAAAAGTTGCAAAAAACACTCTCTAGCCTAAGACAAAAGGAAACTGTCAGATTAGAAAACTGAAATTACCCTTGGTTTTTTGGTCTCACATGTGAAATTGTTTTTCTTCAGCTTCTGACTAGTGCACACCAGATCTTCTCAGGTTCTCATACCTGAGCAAGGGCAATGTCTCAAGAATTGAAAACAAATGGTTGGGCAAGTATTAGGTGTCATTTACTGGGGAGTGAATAAAACTTTTCAAGCAGCAGGAAAATTATCTCTGAGTAAATATTGTCAGCATGTGGGCAAAAGCAGTAATACTATTTTATTAACACCTGTTCGTCGGTCATTAGTTGAGAAATTTGTAGAGACATTGACATCTTCACATGAAGCACAAATGTGTTCAAAATGCTTTTTAAAGCCATGTGTTATAAAATAGATTTCGAGCAGTAAACAACTGTGCAAGTATTTGTGTCATTTAAGTTTTCTTAGCTGCATTTAATGCAAAAATACTTATTGTAAAACCTTCAGCATGCGCCATGAAACTGGAATTCAGAAGTAAACTGAAATATGGGTGAAAATCTTTCAACCTTTTTTTACCTTTCCATATTTGAATAAAATAAAGAGAATAGTTTTATTAATGTTCACTGTCAGATTTACAGTAGAATGTTTTAAAATAATAATTAGCAGGCTACATAATTTTCAGTAGCTTTTTTTAATCGTTACTCCAGAGAACTGGTTTTAATCACTCATTAAAAGTCATACATGTGCCTGCATTGTCTGGTGTGTGTGTAGATGGATAGATATAGGTATAAATACATGTATATATGTATATTATATATGTGTGTCTATATATATTTATGTATGCCAGCTTTTCAAAATGACCTTGGTTTGAAAACACTTTTAATTCTAGGAAGGTTTATTATTTGATCATTTCCTTTAGTTATTTTTATCACAATAGTCATCTGAGCGTTTCCTTCTAATAACACCATCTGTAAAGTTGTAGAACAAGACACTGCAGGTTTAAAATTATTGTATCGTTACAAAAATATTAGATAAAAGATGTGTCTTCAGTAAGTGCAGAAAGTCCCCTTAAGAAAATTCTTTCTAGGAAATGACTGGCAGAGGTAAGGTGTCACTGAAGTGAAAGAATAAAAATTTGCTTTAAAGGAGACATCCTGGAACAGTTTTTCATAATTGGTACATGCATGTACAACTCGTTTCATGTTCACAGCTGGTAGAGCAACAGCATTATCAAAAAGTCCATGTTATTGACTAAAAGATTAAATAGATACAGAAAGGAGCACTCACCTGTAGTGCAAAGACTGGAGGTAAAAGAGAGCAGTCCAGTGAAAAACAGTATCTTCATTGTAGTGTGTGAAATCCAGCCAGCTGAACAATGGTTCAGCTAGTTCATCTCAAGAGACGTTTTGTGGGGGCTTTTTTCCCCTCTGTGAGGGACTAAAGAATGATTGATCTGTCCTCCAGAAGCATCCTGTAAGCATGAGGTTTATGGTAAGGAACTAATTTGTTCTTTGTCTACTACAGCAAGAGGGTGTGACGTATCCAAATATGCACATATGACTCAGTTTCAGCCTCAGCCCAACACAGAGATAAAACTGCTTTACAGCAGCATTTTAACTCCTCATTTACCACAAGCCTGAAGCTGATATGCAGGGTTCTACTGACACTTGTGTATACAGATATTTGGAGTAAAAAGGTGTTTTCTGGAAAAATCAGGAGGTGTTTTCAGTAAATCCTCAAGGGTCTCATTCAGAGACCAAAATGTCACGTGGCTGAACTCTGTACTCTTCTCCAGAGAAAAGCTGAGCTTGCAGAAGAGTGTGATGATCTCAGTTTAGCAAAAGGCAAAGACGGAAAGAAGCCACATGTACAAAAATGCCTTAGGAAAACTGCCTTCTGCTTTGCCTTTTGCCTCCCTGCCCACTGTTAGCTGTCTGGCTCCTCCAATCCACCTACTTCCTCTTTTCAGACGATTTCCACCCCTCCACAGACTGCAGCCTCTAAAACCTTTCCCCTATTTTCATTTGCTGCTTTGTTGATCCCTTCCTTTTACTCTGCCTCCTCCCCACCACCACCCCCCCTTTTTTTTTCCCTTCAATGCCAAATTGCAACAGCTTGTTTCAGCAAGCAAAATTAGCCCAAGCCTTGGCCCAGCTTCCAGGCTAGTTGTGAGGCTCAGCATAAGTTGTACTTGTCTCCGGAGCAGTATTTGTTTCTCTTCTTGTATTTAAAGTGTAAACGCTGGATACTAGATTAGGAACTCTCAATGCTTTTCTCTAAATTCAGTGGCAGTTTGGGAATTTATTAAACATTCTCTCAAGTGCTAACTCTCACTTGGTACTAAAATAAGCAGTATGTGTCCACTGTCCTGTGATTGTCTGACACCACTTCATGTTATTCGTGTATTCTGCTACCTTGTTTACAGATATGATGCAAGCTGAAGAGCATGTCTTCAGTGGTTTTTTACCCTGTTTTCTCTTTGTAGTTTCTGTCAATATCAAATTTATTAGATCTTTGGCCTGAGGTTCAGCGCTAACCAGGGATACTCATTGCAAAGCTGTTTCTTTGTCCACACTGTTTTAGTTTGAACGTGTTTCTAGCTGGTTTTCTTCCCTGAAATATTTGTATGTATGTTTTCCTATATCTTTCTTAATTGATACATTCCAACTTCTCCCATCGTTAGTCTATTGTAGGCCTAACACTCCTATTTCCTCTTTAGCATGAATTTCCCACCCACCCCACTGGATTAGATTTTAAATACCACTTTAACTCTGTTTTATCTGCTGAAGTGCTGGTATCACCAGTGAACCTGGGCAGTAGGGATGTTGATCCCACTCTACTACACCTCCTATTTTACATTGGGCTTAATGTCATGCACTTTAGGCCTGAAAGAAGAGGGGTACCTATTCTGCTGCTTAATTATAGAAATGTTTGCATGAGCTAAGTCATCATTACTAAAGCTGAGCTGTATTTCTATGAGAGTATTCACTGTTATTTTCTAATATAACATGTATTTAGATATACACAAGGATCCTTTCCAAATAAGGGATTTTGAAAGAATGCCAACTTCCTGCAGCCTTCTGCTATTCTCTCCTACTATCACAGTGCTTCCTGGTAATGTGTGATTTTATGTGACTCAGACCACTTTGCCTACATATTGTGGAAATAAAAATGCTTCAATTTTTATTGATCTGTAGTAGAGTGAATTCTATGCCAGCAGTATCAGCAAATTCTTTTCTTCTAGACATCAAAACTTTCAGAGATTTGTATCTGAACAGGATCTTTTTCCAGTCAGTAAATAGAATATGAATGTGTTTCACTGATGACTTTAAACAGTCAAATCATTTTTTGTGTTCTAGAACTTTGCAAAGCAGAGATTGTATATTGCAGCTCTCTCACAGTATTGAGAGAACTCTTATTATTCAGTTTTTTCAAGGCTTTTTACTGTCCTTTTCCCAGGAATCTCAAGATGAATCAGCACTTCTGTGGCTGGATGAAATACAAAGAGGAATCAATGACAGCAATAACAACATAAAAGAAGCAGCAGCCTGTAAGCATTAAACCTGCATCTCCACTGCTCTTGTTTTTCTTGGTCTTGGGAAAATGAAATTAGTAATTTACATTTTCCACTTCAGGGAAGGTGCAAGCCTTTAAATACATGAAAAGAAATTAGTGTGTGCTCTTTGTCATACTAAAACTGAGATGACTTAAAACTACAGGAGTGGTGTTAGTCCTATCTAAAGTGGTAATCTTTAAGGTGTGGCTAATAATTCAACAGGTTTGGTTATACAGGTTTACATCATGACCAATCTATCTAATGTCACTGTATCTTCATGAAACTCCTGAAATATATGAATGAGAATATGAGTTGTTTTGCTATATTTACAGTTAAAATCTTTATGCATATTTTAAGGGAAAATTTTTATGTTTACAACTTTGCTTATTCATATTTCTTTCTATTGTCTTTTATGGATTGCTGACAAACAAAAATCAAGAATATATTAACTTTTAAAGCAGTGTACAAGGAATGCCAACTCTTTTTGAAAAGTATATGCTCTTCCAATCTGTAAGGAAGAGGAAATCTGTAGGAAAAATGCTGAGGCTAAATCTGTCAGAGTGCTGTGTACTGAATGTACTCAACACCTTTTGTCAAAGCTTTGAGTGAACATAATAATTATAGAAAAAAATATTCATGGTACGTAATAAACTTTGGCAAGCAAAGTAGCAGCAAGCACCAGTGGGTTTATGGGGCAGGTTGGAGAGCATGGCGATGTGCCTGCCCGTTCCAGACCAGGCCAGCACAGACAAGGCAGGGGGTGTTGGTCAGCCTTCTGCTCCCCTTGGCTGTGGTGAGTCAGTGCTGCTTTCTGTTGCACCTCTGGAGCTGGTGAATGCGAGTGCAGCATTCCTGCAGTGCTGTGCTCAGCCGTGCCCTGTGCCGTGAGCCCACAGGCACGCCAGGAGTTACTGCTTGGGAAGGGGTGGGTGGAAGAGAACACAGATGGACACCACAAATAGCTATCCCTGCTACAGGAACGTTGCATTTTGTGTTACTGTAACTTCGGAAATTATTTAAACAACTAATATCCTCACATAACAAGGCAGATACACTGAAGATAGGTGAAGTATTTTTGTAGGTCACACATCCATAGAAAGCACTGGGCTTGTGTTTTCTGAGAGAGGGTCAGATACACACACATGGTCTCAACCAAGCTTTTGTACTGAGGGAGTGCTGATACCTTCTTTTGTGGAAAAACCTGCTTCCCATGAATGCCACCCAGAGCCATGAGGAAACATGAGCTCATAGAAGGGAAGGAAACACGTAGCTTATAAACAGATTCGAGTTAAACCTAAAGAGCAACTTAAAAATTCCCTCATTAGTGTTCACTGGAGTAAAAGCATTAAGAATATGTATCGTAAGCACCCTGCAGAAATTAGGATAGCATAATTCATACAGCAATACCATACAATGTTGCTAATGGTAAATCACTGGTCCATCCACTACCTAGTTGTTGTACTAAAATCTTTTCTTATAATCTGTGTTGGTAGTGAATGCACAGCTTTTCACAATCAAGGATGCTCAGTGGAACTGTTTTAACATTTCACTTTTAGGAAAAAAAACTAATTTTGTGTACTCTGCCCGGTGAGTTAAAAAGAAGCACTGTCATCACAGGGCATTCATTCTTGAAGAGCTCTAAAGTTTTGCAACTAAAACCTGAGATTTAACATTCCCCCACAGCACAGAACCTGATGCTTCCTATAACCAACACATCCTGTCTCAGGAAGTTTGCATGTTGTGTTCATGTAGTCTAAACTTAAAGTTCAGCTTGATCACCACTTAGAAAGGAACTTTTTTTGATCTATCACAGAGGCACTATTTTTGAAAGGAAAACAGCACCAAAACTTTCACAAGGTAGTCAAAGATGTATTTTTCAGTTTAAAAAGTGGTTTTGAGATTCCTGCAGTAATGGCAATAAAATAAGAGAAGATACTGGCAGTGGTACTGAAACAGTCCTGATCACTTCCAAACTAACTTCTATGTCTTATATAAATACTAAATGGTACATTACTAAAATTTTGAAAGGCTTTTACAGTCATCCGTGTCAGTAAAGGACTTCTTCTACCTTTATTTAGGAAGAAGTGTTCAGTAAGTGCTGGTGCACTTCCTAACTTCTTGTGATGCTTGCTCTGTGTTTTGCATCACCTTGCTTCACTTCTTTAATGAGTTCAACCATTGTACTTCTTATCTAAGTGGAGGACAAAAAGAGATCAGCCAAATATCAGCTGTATAGCCTTCAGGAGTAGATTTGAAGACTGACTTCAGTCTTGCACAGGAAGAGTCTGTCAAAGCAGGAAGTCTGTGTGTCCTGAGAGAGTCCAAGTTATAGAAAAAAGCTGATCTTTGGCCTTGTTGAGAGTTCAGGCTTATCACGCCAGACAACTGTGGCTTTGTATATCGCAGCTGTTTAAAAGGGAGGATGGGTGTGGAAAAAAGCCCTTTGCAGTGTTGATCTGGTACTGGCATCCTAACTGCTAGAGAAGCAGACTGGAGCTGACAGTTTTCTGGTAGTTGGGGATGCCTAACTCCCAGGAATCTTATGATTTTTCAGGGTCCAAATGGCCTTGCTCTAGAGCAACAGCCACAGTATTAATTGCTAGCTCTTGAAACAAAAGGAATGATTTCTGCTGAGTTGAGTTTTTTTCCCTGATAAATACTTTTCTTACCTTTTCCTTCAAAAATACAAACATTATTAATTAAAGCTTAAGTTGCATTTTCTTTTGTCTTTGTAAAAATAACTTCCAGCACTCTTACTACATGACAAAAAGGAGCAAGGAAAGCATTCAAATACTGCTGAACAGAGTTGATGAGGCATATGGGACTGTGTATGAGCCTGGGGCCAGCAGTGGCCAGCTGTAATGTGTGGCTTCCCAGTTTTTTTCTGCTTCCTTGCTGCTGAGGCCCAATGCCTGGATATCACAGTGCCACAGCAATGGTAGAAAGACATTTCCAGTACGTGTGTTTGCTGGGCAGAGGTCTGTTCCAGAGCACAGAATGGATGTTCTAGTTCTATTCACTTGTTTCTCTGTGCATGGATCTTGAATTTAGATGTGAAGGAACACCTTTAAAGACCAGAGCAGTTATTTCTAAAGCAGCCCAAACATCTAGTGGATAAGGTACTTTTGAAGTGGTGTGTTCTTCCACATGTATGCTGCCAGATGTTGGGGAATCTCTTCCCTCAGTGATGGTGGAATCTGAGCAAGGAAGCCCTGAATTAAAGTATGGGTAATGCCATATAACATCAAAGTCTGCACATCCTTCACAGGATGTGAAGGATGCACCTCTCAGGGTGCTTTTTTATGCCCTGAAAGCAAAAGCTGCATCTCTGGCAAATTCAAGGCTGTGAATTAGCTTCAAACAAGTTCCTGAGGAGGCGAGGTCAAGAAAGGGTTGCTTCACGATGCTGAGTAGGCTGCTGCAAGAATTTACTCAAGGCAATCAGTTTTAATTCCCATTTTGTACAGTAGAAGTGAATGTTAACATTTACAGCCTGTAACCAAATTACTTCATGTACCTCTAGAAGGCTCCCAGGTGATCAGCAGGTGATGAATTTTCTGTTAGGGCAGACTGAGTGTGTGGGTAGCTGCCATCCTCAAGCCCTGCCCTGCTGTCACCTGGCATGTTCCGTGATGGGGAGCAGCTATGCCCTCAGACAGCTCTCAGTTGTGCTGTGGCTACATCCAAGCCTGGGTGGAGCAGGCACTTTCTGCCTAACACACTTGTCCTTACAAGCATGAAGGAAGATGTAAATGAGTAAAGCACTGAATTGCTGTATATGCCATGTTGTCTGTGTGTGCCAATGTTAGAAGTCCATCTTCAAAGTTTCTGGAGGCTAGAGTTATGGGTACATAGAGTATACAACACTTAATTTTTCTCTGTTATTATTTGACCCTAGTGGCTGTTGGAATATCAATGATTAACAAGAGCTTGGAGAAAGGTGATTCACAGCCAATCCTGATGATACTACAGTCAAGGTTTGGACTACGAGTCATTCCTGAATGTGCTGAAGCGTATTTCAGCAAGCTCTCTGAAGCCAAGAACATGAAAACTACAGAAGGTAAAAAGCTTCCTAAGCAGGACAGTTCCACATGTTCATATCACTGAGACAATCAGAAAGCTAGAACGGGAGGTATCTGTAAATTGAGGGAGACAGCTGCTGCTTTAAAGTCTTTTGATAAATGCTATACTTTTCCAAGTGCATTTTACGTGACATTGTGCTGTTGTGCACGTAATGCAGACCACAGTACCTGCTGAGAAGTAAGTCTAGTGACTTCTAGAGTCTAGCAGAGGCTTCCTAGAATCTCAAACCTGCCTCTGAGTCTATTTAGGGCAGCTCCTCTGTGACTGTCAATAGATTAGTCCATTCTCTCAGAAAACTCTATTGCTCGCTGACAATTTTTTTCATTATAGCAGATGCAGAGATGCATGCATCAGTCTTATGGATTGCTGTCAAAGATCAAGCCAGTATCTGACAGTGTTCACAGTGCAATTATGGTCCCTGTGCATTGCCAGAGCAGCAGTTACCAGCAAAAGCTGGGGCTAGAATCTGTTCTTAGCAGATAACGGGATGTTTTGTCAGAGCTAACAGCAGCCAAGGTTAGCTAATGGTTACAAAAACAATTACTGTCAGTGTAGTACCCATTCTTACAGTAGATAGGCATGTTTCACTTTGGAACATGAATATTTTAAGGCCTTACTAGTTTTATCTTGGGGCCTTTTGTCCATGAGGAAATGAGGTTTTTCCTGCCTGTCAGGATGCAGACTGGTTTACCACAGCAATAAGCAAGAAAATGATGTGGATATAGGAAATGTCATGCGTGAGGTAAGAGTCAGTAAGTCCAGAATTTGGGCAGAAGACAAGAAAAATATTTTTTATAAACACAGTCTGTTTCACTTATGAGAGATTATGTAAGACAGAGGGCACACTGTTTCAGGAGCACTAACTTGACACGTTAGGGTTTGGAGAGGGTAGCAGTGGATCTGTACCAACCTTGTAGATGTTTTATTAACCTTATCACCAGTTTGCTCTAGAGGAATGACTCTCATCCACCTAGCAGGGTATTTTGAAAATTCTTACTACAAAAAGGCCCAAGATATAGAGAGATTTTGCGTGACAAAGGGCTTCACAGCAAGTACAGGGAGGGGAAATGAGTAGGAGAGCTGTAATTTATCAGTGAAATGGAACACAAATGTATACTAACTGTATGAACTTTTAGATTCCAGTGAAAGTCCATGGATTAAACTTGTAATGAAAGCCATGTATGATTACTATTACAATGTGGAAACTGAAGAGGGTACCTGTGTTGCTCCCAAAGGAGTTGTACCAAAAACTTCATGGTTAACTGGTGAAGAAATCCAGGTAGGCGGCTAAAACATTGTTTTTATTACAAAAGCAACATAAACCTTTGAGAGAGCGTGAGACATGAAATTATCAAGAAGCTGTAGTGGGTCAAACTGAAGGTCACTTTATCAGTATCTGCTTCTGAAAAGAGCAGCAACTTAAGTCTAAGCAGACAGTGATAGGCAGCACAGTCTCCTGTCTAGTGTCTGACAATGATTCAGGGATTTCCTTACTGGAAGTTACAGCATTTCTTTTAATGACCATCAGCAGACAACAATGGAGTAAAGTCTGATTGCTTCCATATCCTTTTATAGGACATTGCATTGACCTATAACAAATAATTTTATGATGTATTTGTGAGCAGGTGGAACCACCATTTTCTGTTTAAATCTAATCCTCTGACAGCATTCATGTATCTCCAGATTCAAGAGGATGAGTGTGCTATTTTAGCTCCCTTTCTGTAGAGGTTTTGCACAAGTGTGAAATAGAACAAAGCAGATCACACAAGCCTCTGAGTAATTTGTTCTTCTATATTCTGATGCAGCTCACCTAAGTTACAGGCTTACTCCTCTACACAAAGAGCTCAAGTCAGTGTAAGTCCTTCTGAAACAGAGAGCTTGCTGCTTCAGTTAGTACTTCTAGATGTCTGAGTTGTACAAGACACTTGTAAGTGTTAGGAGAGCAGAACTCTGCTAATGTATAAAAGAATACCCTCTTAAAATTGCATACCCACTTGAGTAACTGAAGCTTGAAAGCTGTTCAGTTACCTGTCATGAAGGGTTCAGCAGTAATGCCACAGCTCTTTCTTCTTACTGATTAAAATGTAGGGGTAAATCAGAGGGACTTGGATAGGATGAAGATGAACTGTGGAGGTGGAGAGAACATAGTGCAAATTCCAGGACAGTTTTGTCTTTTAAATGACCTTTTTCCATCATTTCTTAACAGAACATTGCTGGGCAAGTTACAGCAGATTACAATCGAGAGCAGCTGTGGCTTGCTAATGAAAATCTGATTGTTGGGCTGCAAGCCCGAGCAAGGGGATTCTTAGTCAGAAAAAACTTTCAGGAGAGAAAAGCCTATCTTCAAAACCAGGAACCATCTGCCATCAAAATACAGGTACTGTTCTAGAACAAGAAGGCAATGTGGCTTGGGCTGCTTTTTGCATGTAACAGGTGACATGACTGGTTATACCACTAATAAAATTCTCAAACAGATCTGTCTCCCTGTTTCCAGCAGCAGCGATTTAAACTTCTACATCTACAAATTTATGTGCTTTCACATAGCAAATATCCAATTTTAAACTAATCTATTGTATCTACCTCCAGTGAAAGTTACTTGGGAAAAGTTCATTAATGCACAGCCCTGGCTTTGTTCTGGCATGCCTAGATTTTTTGTGGTGTGCCTAACTATGCAGAGTATAAGACCAGAAGGTATTTGTTAAGTATCGAAGCAAAAATTCCTTGGCAAAGCATGACTTAAGAAATACATTCCTTAGTAGACTATCCCTAGTTGGAAGTGGTGTGTTTCTGCTCCATGAAGTCATAGCTGGACAGGGAGTGGCAGCTGTCCTGGTGCTCTTTGGCAGTATTTCTTGGATGTTTCCGGTTTGCTGAACTCTAAAAGAAATGTTCTGCTGAGGGTGCAAACAGTGACAGAGGCATGCACACTGGTTTTAGATGGTGAAATATCCAGCTTCACTTAGGAGCAATTTGTCCCACCACCCACCCACAAAAAAAAAAAAAAAAAAAAAAAAAGGAAAAATATACAAGAGAATTTTTAAAATCTACAGTAACTATGTTTAACAATTGACAAATATATTTACTTCTAGTGGTTGTTATTGGGATTGACTTTTCATTTTCCGGCATGGTGTCTGAGCCCAGTAAAGAATTGTACTTTGAGAAATTCAAGGTCTGTGCAAATAAGTTCAAAATATGGAGAAATGTAGGTAAATGAAGTTGTTCTCTGTTTTCTTTCTATTTGCATTAAAGTAAAAAAGACTTGTGGAAAGACAACAAATAGAGAACAAGTCTGGTGTCACTGGCTGATAGAGAAGATAGGCAAAAGCAGCAGTAAAAGTATCTGATATCCCTGTCATTGGATTCCTTGACAAGTGTTTGTTTCTGAGCTAGCAAACAGAGTCAGCTGAAGGAATTAACATGGAAAAGAGACCAGGGCAAGAGCAATGTGGGTCCAGATAGGTAAGGGGCAATTTCTGGATGCAACAGAGTGACAGAATGGGTAGGGCTGGTAGAGACCACAGCAGGTCACCTGGTCCAAACTCACTTTTCAAGCAGGGTTATCCCAGAGCACATGGCACAGGCTTTTATCCACGTGGTTCTGGAATATCCCCAAAGGCTCCGCAACTTCTCTGGTCAATCTGTTGCAGTACACGGTCACCTGTACAGTAAAGAAGTTCTTCCCCCATACCCAGGTGGAACTTTTTGTGCATCAGTATCTGCCCATTGCCTCCTGTCCTTTTTGCTCAGCACTACTGAGAAGGGCCTGATCCACCCTCTTGATACCTTCCCTTCAGATAATTACAGACATTGATGAGGTGCCCTCTCGGTCATCTCTTCTTAAGGCTAAACAGGCCCAGCTCCCTCTGCCTTTCCTTGTAAGGGAGATGCCGTAGACCCCACATCATCTTTTTAGACTCCACTGAACCCACTCCAGCAGCTCCATGTCTATGTTGTCCTGAGGAGCCCAGAACTGGACACAGCACTCCAGATGTGGCCTCAGCAGGGCTGCGTAGAGGGGCAGGATCACCTCCCTCCACCTGCTTCAATGCTCTTTCCAATGCCCCCAGGATACCACTGGCATTCTTGGTCACAAGGACACACTGCTGGCTCATGAAGAGCTTCTTGTCCACCAGGACCCCCAGGTCCTTCTCCACAGAGCTGCTCCCCAGCAGGGCAGCCCCAGCCTGTGCTGGTGCCTGGGGTTGTTCCTCCCCAGATGCAGGACCCTGCACTTGCTCTTGCTGAATTTCAGATGGTTCTTTGTCCATTTCTCCAACCTGCTGAGGTCCTTCTGAAGGGCTGCACAGCACTCCAGGGTATCAGCCACTCTGCCCAGCTCTGTGGTCTCAGTGAATTTGCTGAGGAGGCATCTGCCCCTTCATGCAAGTCATGGATGAATAAGTTAAACAGTACAGCATTGAATACCACTAGGGGTGACACTAGAGGGACACCACTAAGGACAGGCCTCCAACTAGACCCTGTGACACTGATTGTAACCCTCTGGGATCTGTTGTTCAGCCAGTCCTTGATCCACCTCACTGTCCACTCATCCAGCCTGCATTCCTGAGTTTGTCTATGAGGATATCGTTAGGAGACAGTCTTGAAATCCCTGCCGTCAAGTAGACAATATCCACTGCTCTCCCCTTACCCTTACATGCTTACTTTACAAACCCATGGTGGCTATTCCTGATCATCATCTTGTTATCCACATGGACAGACATGGTCCCCAGACTGAGGCACTCCATTGCTGTTCCAGGGATGGGAGATGAGGCTAAGTAATGGCAAGAGCTGGAAGTCACTTGTGGGATGAAGCCAGTGACTGGGATGCTAAGGATGTGGATGTACTGGTGATAAGAGTAAGGATGAATTCAGGACGGTGAAGGAAATAGCACTGGACAATAAAGTGTGCTGAGATTGGTCAAAATTAACATGTCATGTATTGAGGGCACCTTAAAAAATAGAGGCAGAGGCAAGCTTACTTATACCTTCGTTATCTCTATATCACAATGGCAGGCTTTTTCCTAAAAAATCATTGTTAATGATTTTAGTGTGTTACATAGATTTAATAAACATGAGTGTGTTACTAGGGATAATAGTCTTCTGCCTTCTCTATAATAGGCTTTCTGGAAAGGATTCAAACAAAGGAAAAGCTATGTTGACAGGTTAAAGGTGCTTCAAGGCAATGTTGCTGCTATTGTTAAGGTAAGAACACCCAATGTGTTTTGGGGACCAAGTATGCTTTATTCCTTGACATAGTCCATCACTACCGGGGAATCAGAGACTAGGAGCACAGGGCTGGAGGTTTTCCAGAAATTTGCATGGCATTCAAAGTTGTTCAGCTGATAGGTTAAGCAAATTGCTTCTTGAAAGCTCTGCATTTGACTTTCAACAGGCTTTGCTGAACTTGAGGCGCTCTTGAAAGAGATTTCCTTACATGTCTATTCCTAGCACTAAACTAGAAAACATTTGGGATGACAGTGTATTATTTCCTTAAAAGCTCTCAAATCTCTCTCTCTGTAAAGTGCTTGCTTTTCTGAGATGCTAATGCGACCATAACATCATGATTGGATTGTAGATCACAGATGGAATACTGCTTTTGAGGGGAACTGGTTTAGAATTGAGATCTGAGACCTGAAGGTATAAATTATTTCTAAAGATAATGTTACACACATGGTGGTAGAAACCTGAACTCTGCTTGATATAGTGGCCTAGTGGGAACCCCTTTCTCTGGTCACTGGCCAGTAGGAGCCTGGTGGTACACTCATCTGTGGCCCTGAGCACACAAGAAAAGCATGGCTGCAGAAGCAGACATTCAAAAGTAAACTTAAAATCACACACAAAAGTTTGTGCGGTGTCCCTTAACTTTTAAAATTAATTTATTTAATTTTCAGATTCAGTCATGGGTCAAAATGTGGCTAGCAAGGAGAGCTTACAGGAACCGCCTACAATACTTCAAGGATCATGTAAGTAATTTTTTATCCATTTTCAACATGAAGTATTAAAGTGTGGTAGTACGTATGCAGGAGCAGTTTTGGAAAACAGGAAAGAGGGTGCAAGGTTTGCAGTATGCTTCTGAGCAGAAGTGTGTCACAGCTAATTATTTTGCCTAATCTTGACCCTTTTCAGAATGACCAAATTGTGAAAATACAAGCATTTCTTAGAGCAAACAAGGCCAGGGAGGACTACAGAACACTAAGTAAGTAGTAACATTTGGGTATTGTATGTTTGGGGGCAAGTATGTTGCTGTGCTCTAAGGTTTTTTATAAGTTTCACATGAGATTTCAGTCTCTTATTTAACTGCAAAAGCAGGTCCAAGTGTTTGTAACACAATTGTTCTACAGCGGAAACTATTTTGCATAGCTTACTTTTAAAGTATGACAAAAATATTGCATAACTGGCATAAACTTCACATTTTCTGCATAGTGATCAGCTTCCTGAGGGCTTTAGGGATGTTCAGTATTGCGTCAACTAACAAGCCTATTTTCTTCAACTGCAGTTGGTGCTGAAAATCCACCCTTGACTGTTCTGCGCAAATTTGCCTACCTCTTGGACCAAAGTGACTTAGACTTTCAAGAAGAACTGGAAGTAACGAGGTTAAGGGAAGAAGTGGTTACAAAAATTCGATCCAATCAACAGCTGGAGAAGGATTTGAACTTAATGGACATAAAGATTGGGTTGCTGGTGAAAAACAGAATCACTCTTCAGGTCAGCAGGCTCTGTTCAGGCTCCCTTGGTAGCATGCACTGAGCACTTCCCCATGTGGAAGGAACTCAGGGTTACACAATCACAGCTGAGGCTGGAAGGGATCCCTGGAGGTCATCTGGTCCAAACCCACTACACAAGCAGGGACACCCAGAACAGGTTGCCCAGGACCATGTCCAGATGGCTGACTATCTCCAACAAGCTGAGCAGCCTGTACTAGTGCTCAGTCAAAGTACTCCTGGTAAATTAAGCACTGTCTTTGCTTGTTTCTGCCTTGTGCTTGATGTTGTTCTGTTGTCCTGAGTTGTACATCACTGTGTTTTGCCAGTTGTGGACAATAGAAATTACTTGGCAGATTTAAAATCTTTTACATCTTTTCTGTGTTAGAGTAGACTTCTAATCATATTCAACAGCTTGTTCAATGCTAATTAATCATGAATTAGTCTGTGTAGGAGATCAGGCCTCACACAGTCATTGTTAGTAAGCCATACTGTTGAAAGATGAAGATGTTAAAAAACTGGGTAGTGAGTAGCACAGCAAAATTTACAAATTTGCTAATTAAGGCACTTAGAGTAATACCGCATTTAACATGGTTGGGAAAATGTTCATTTTTCCAATCTGCCTGTTTTGTGAATATATAATCCAGAGTTTTGATCATCTTTCTGCAGGATGTGGTACTGCACAGTAAGAAACTTAACAAAAAGAGCAAAAGTCAACTGGAAGAGATGGTTATGGTTGACAAACAGGGCATCAAAGGTTTGAGTAAGGAGAGAAGAAAAAAATTGGAGGCTTATCAACACTTATTCTACCTTCTACAGGTAAATTTTAATGCAAAAATTAACATGGCAGCAATTTCTTTGAAGAAAAATTAGAAATATATTGTACTATTTATTTTATAAATTATTGTATTAGTGATTATGAAAATATTTCCAAATAACATGCAGACTGCAGCAGACACTATGGTAAATTTCTAATGCTTCCTGTAGTTGAGAAAATCCTTGTTGTTTTTAAAGTGTGCAGCAAATATGGCTGGTTTTTGCTTGAGCATACTTCAGTCTGTACAGAACATCCTGTCTGAAGAGAAATGTTTACCTCCATATAGTCCACGTAAATTACTGTCACTACTGGCGTACATTTTATGTGGTGCTAGGGAAGTGGTCTGCAATGCAGTTCACAGGACATGATGTATCTGTTCTTGTGCTTTTTTTATCTGACCTCATCGACATTTTTCTAGAAGAATTTTAGATTCTGCCAGGGCAGACTCCCTCCAAAGCAGACATGTAGTATGCCAAGTTTTATTGGTAGATAGCTATTGTCATATGGTAAATTCTAATTGTCAACAAATACATAGACTAGATGCAGAGACTCTCGGTTTGCTATCCAGAGACTGCAAATAAAATCCTTAATGGAGTTTGTCATTGACTGTGCAGTATTCCATGTTTCTTATGTACTAGGATTTGGAGAAAAGTAAAGCACGTATGGAAAATTGACATATATTCAAGTCAATATAACTGCTTTAGGTGTGAACAAATGTAGAGAGCTGCCCTCCAAGGGTGGGCGGGAGTTTGTCCTGGACAACCATATGCAAGTAATTTTTTTTGCTTTGTAGACTAATCCTACGTATCTGGCAAAGCTGATTTTCCAGATGCCACAAAACAAATCAACGAAGTTTATGGATACAGTCATCTTCACTCTATACAACTATGCCTCCAATCAACGGGAAGAATATCTGCTTCTTAAACTCTTCAAAACTGCTCTAGAAGAGGAAATTAAGTATGCAATCACAGAAAGTGTTCAGCTAGTTTGTGTTTTAGACAGTTCAATGAATGCTTCATGCTTAAAAGAAGCTGGTGGTTAATCTTTAAACTACCATAAAATTACATGCATAATTTTATTACAAGAGAGCTTTGTTTTCTGGGTGTTACTCTTAAACTCGAGTGATCCCTGATTCAAGAAAAAAATAATCTTTCTATGGTAGACTGTATTCCTCTATGAAAAAATGGCTTGTAAAAAGAGGCTAGGGCTTCTTGGTTTGTGCTTGAGTATGTAAGGGCAAAGTATTGTCTTTCTTCATATAATCTTATGTTCTGTAAATCCTGAAATAATGAAATATTATTTTATGGCCTTAATGGATACTGGCTGAACAGGTATTTGGGTCTGAATCAGGTATAAATTAGCTGCCATGGACTATGCTATGTTCCAGGAGATTACTATAACACATGCAGAATTCAGTCGGTAGTCTCTATATACCACTTTATTTTATATAAAAGCCTTAAGAAGTAGGCTATATAAAGGCTATATCTATTTCAACATAGAAATCGAGTAGTTTTGAAAGTGTGGGATTCGAAAATACGGACTACTGCACACATAAGTCAGAATTCTTCTGTTCCTGATACAGCTCTAAGGTAGACCAGATCCAGGATATCGTGACTGGGAACCCCACTGTCATTAAGATGGTTGTGAGCTTCAATCGAGGCGCTCGTGGGCAGAACACCCTGCGCCAGCTCCTGGCCCCTGTGGTGAAGGAAATCATGGAGGACAAGTCTCTCATAATCAACACTAGTCCTGTGGATGTTTACAAGGCATGGGTAAACCAGCTAGAAATGCAGACTGGTGAGGCCAGGTGAGTGAGGAAGATGGCCATATTGTACCATACACATGAGGAACCCCTCAGTTCTGCTCTCCTATTCTTTCTCTGTCAAACTGTTCTGTACTTGTGCCCATGCACCCCTTCTCAATCTTCCTTCAGCAGAGAGATTTTGGGGAGAGATGCTTGACAAACAGGTGCTTTAACTTACTTGTTCTGAAAAATGAAAGGATCACTTTTATCGTCATGACCTTCCAAAGTATATTAAATAATCTTTATAAATGTAATAGATTATGCCATGGAACAACTTAGTCTTTTTCTCAAGTTTTTTACTAACAGTATGTTAGTAGCGTCCAAGGCTTTTGATGAGCTATGCTGGGATAAGGATGTGGAGATGCATGCTTTATATTTGTTTTCTGCTTTTGTTATTAAGGGAAGGTGCATGATAACATGTGCACTCCCAACAAAGCAAATTAGTTGCCTCCAAAAAAAGGAAGCCAAAGCGTCTAAGACAACAAAAAAATTTTAGTAACAAAATCCAGCTTCAGTTGTATTTGTCAGACTTTTGTTCACTGATTGCCCTTATGAAGAAAAAAAATATGTTATTCTCAAATGTATATAACCTGGTTTCATGTTTATTTTTTGCTTTGCAGCAAACTGCCATACGATGTGACCACAGAACAAGCACTGACACACGCAGAAGTGGTCAATAAACTGGAATCATCTATTCAGAGTCTGCGGGCCGTCACTGACAAAGTTCTCACATCCATATTCTCTTCTCTCAATATGATGCCGTAAGTGCTCTGTTAGGACTCTCCAAGAGGCAGTTCGTGTGCAGTTCACTTGAACCTCTGTGATGGAGATCCTTTCAAATCCTTCTCATGCTTTCAAAGGCTTGTGATACCTCCTCTGGGATGGGCTGCCCAGTAGAGGGAGTGGTTTCTCTGCCCGGCTTTAGCAGCCTGGCAAACCTCTCCCTGTACTTGAAACGTTTTGTGTTTTCCATTATCAACTCATTCTAGTGTTTCATGGGCAAGTGGGCAAGAAGCCAGTAATTTACACTGACTAGAATGATTGCTTTTTGTTTCATCTAAGTCTTTTCCAATATTTTGCCTTTTCATCTGTTCTACTTGTAGTTATGGAATGAGATACATAGCCAAAGTTCTGAAGAGCTCACTCCATGCGAAATTCCCGGATGCAACTGAAGATGAACTCTTAAAGGTAGACTTCCTAGGGCACACTGCCAGCAGCTTGTTGTTTTACTGACAAAGTAGATTTTTATTAACACTAAACATTCTAAGGAACTGGGAAAGCAGCATTTATTGAAGGAATTTGGCACTTCTTATTGAGTTGCAAAGAGGCTGAGGAAGGGGGGAACAGGGAATTCTGTTGCCACCATCTAAGTATGTTAATCTGGGTGCTCAGCAACTCTTATGGAAGAGGGTGCTCAACCTGTTTTGGACAGTAACTGTACTGACAAGGCTGGAGTTTATCTGAATCATCCTGGGGCTTGGATTGGTAGTGATCACCAGTGATGACCAGTGATCATTGTGATCACCAGTCCTTTCATTGGAGAACACTGTAGTCCTCTTCTTTTTTTCTCCCCTATCTAAAGTTTTAAAATGTTAAGAAATTGTAATTTAAATCCAATGAGGAAGGTTTCTAAAAGAAAAGTTTGAGTAGATTATACCACACTTGGATCGCATTACACTTAAGATGCTTGTAAAAGTTGTAGAAATAGCACTTGTGCAGACTGAAAAAAAAGGTGTGAGTGTGGTGCTGGCCAAGTGGCTGTTGTTACCCTACCACAGCCATGGTGTCTCTTTAGAGAACTTAGGGCATTGCTCCATAAGCCTTCTAAGCAGCTGACTGACAACCCTGTCAAATTAGGACCATATTGCACTTCAATAAAAACCCTTTTATCAGTGTTTAATTACATGGTTCTAAAATACATGGTTTTCATTTTACCTGAACTTCCCCATTCTTCACTGTCCATCACTCTAGCAATACTAATTATAACTGCTCAACACATTAAAAACTTAGGTAACAAATGGAGTACCCACTTGAAAGCCCTTAAATGTGTAAGCTGGAAGTTCTGCAGGGGCATGCATATAAGCTAAAGCAAATTGCAGAAAGCAAAGTCCTGCCTGTTTCTGAGACCAGGAATTCTTTGAAGTTGCCATCTTCAGAAGATGCTGCAGCATCGTTACAGAAACTGCAGTTTGGGAAATCTGGTCTTTAGATTTGTAGGGCTGCATTGCAGTCCAGTCCCTTTAAGAATTAATGGGTCCCATTATCAACAAGTGCATTAAATGCTGCCAGTATCTGCAGCCTTGGGAGCAGAATCTTGCAAAATTTAGAAGAGTTGTGTTTGTGTTTAACTCCATGCTTTGCATTAGCTGAACTACAGCCAGTATCAAATTGAAATGTGGTTGTAAAAGTTCATAACTGATGTTCACAGAGGTGCTGTAGGAGGAGTATCATGTAAGATGTTCTTCCAGTTAGCCCCACAGATAATGTGTTTCTTAAGGATTCTTGTAGCACCAGTTCCTATGGTCTAATTTAGAAGTAGAAATGATTGGTCATGTTTTGTAAGGTGTCATTCCTGTATGCAAAGGGAAGATCTCTTAACTTTCTTCTCTGTTTCTTTAGATTGTTGGCAACCTTCTGTACTATCGCTACATGAACCCGGCCATAGTTGCTCCTGATGGCTTTGATATAATTGATATAACAGCTGGGGGTCAGATACACCCTGACCAGAGGAGGAACCTAGGCTGTGTGGCAAAAGTCCTCCAGCATGCTGCTTCTAACAAACTCTTTGAAGGAGAAAGTGAACATCTGTCATCTATGAACACTTACCTCTCACAGACCTACCAGAAGTTCAGGTATGCACAGCCCTCACAAGTACCTACAGAGTAAGAGCTTTCCTCTAGGATGAGTAAGGGAGGTGGACTCCTTGTTGATAGGAATTTCCTGTTCAAAATATTAAAAATGTTGGGTGATGTGGCAAAGAGAAATGCTCACTGACAAGGAAACTGGAGCAGGAGTAACAGGTTGTATTTTAGCTTGTGCATTAATTTGAGATCACCTCTGCTGTCTTGCTTGCAGTTCCTTACAGCAAAACAGACTTAGAACAGACTGTGGTAACTCATTATCCAGACAAATCAATGTCTCCTTTGATTTGGGAGGACATTTTGTCTGAGGAAGATAAAAATATTTGTCAGGACAAAGTTGTAGAGTGTGTTTTTATTCTCTCATCTTTGCTGATGGATTCTACACAGATATCATTCTTTTATCTTGCAATTGTAGGAAGCTGCATGTTTTCCTACATTCTGGGACACAAGTTCTTTCGGGTTATTGCCCATTCATTACTATTACTTTGTGGTATTGTTGAGTTTTGCAATAAACTTGCACTCAGAGTTCTGTCTTTAGTGTCTGCTCTTTGTGAAAGCAAATGCACTGTTCATATAATGGGTTTCCTTGAAAGATGTCAACCATGGACACAGAGATAATTCAATTAATAAAAAGTATGATAGATAATTAGTAATTTTAATAATAATACAATAATTAGTAATTTTAATGAAGTATTTAGGCGCATGACATAAACATGAAGAAGCTATAAGGTAGAAAGTGTTACAGCTAGAGTAACAAATGCTAATAAAAGAGCACTGCTCTAGTCAGCCCTTGATTGCTACAAAAGGAAAAATCCCTCTCCTAATTAAGCTAACTTAAATATCTGTATGCCTATGCTCTGTACTTTAACTAAGCCCTTCTTAGACAGCAACACTGGCTGCCCTTAGCTGCCTGTTCCCCTTTGGAACAATATTAGAAATGTTAGCTATGCTCAAAGCTTTTAAGCCTGCCTGGATCTTTTACTCTGCATTTATGAACTTGTGCAGAAATTTGTCCACACCCTTCGTAAGCCTTTGAGATCATCTGCCTTCACAACTCCTCCTGTAGCAATATTTAGAAGTTTGCTACCTGTTAGTTAAAATTTTCCTGCAGTTTCATTGCATACCCTACTGGCCATTAGTTTTTGGACTGATTAATGAATTCTGAACACATCTCATGCAATACCACTGTGATTTTTTATAACTTGATGTGTAGTCCCCAGCTTTTCCTCTCCAAAGTGAAGAATCTCAGCCCATTTTCTTTTTTCTTTTTAATTATTCTTTTCCAATACTTTAAAGGTGCTGTGAACCTGAAACACATATTCTGTTCAACACCATAGGGCTGGCACAATATGACTCCTGCAGGAAACCCATAGGCATCATCCAAAACCCTGTTTTTCCCAGCTGCTGCACTTCAGGTCTTTTCACTTCAGAAAACAAAGTGGTTCTCTACAAGAGGACCCTGCTGGTTCTTGGTTATCTGTGCTCATCCCTGAAGAAGTCAGTAGCTTGGAGAGACACCAGTTGTCGTTTTGGGAAGCAGGTCTCAGTACTCTATGTGCATGCTAGTCATACTGAAGTAACACTTCAACCACACTCTGCATTTTTTCCTCTCAAGATTCTTCTATTTATAAACAATCTACATTTTCTCTCATTCTGAGCACCTCATTTTTGGCCTAACAGCAATATAAATATTTGTGGGACAAATGGGAATTTTGTGCATCTATTTCAATCCATTCCTTCTCAGCACACCTCATACTGCGAATTGCCTTCATAAAATAACAGGGAAATCCTTTTATAATTTTAAGGACTTCGAGAAATATCTATTTAATGGCTATTAAACAGATATTTCTCTAAGTCCTTAAAATTTACCTTGTTTACTAAGTAGGGGGAAAACCCCAGCCCCTTTAAAACAGTCTTCTACCAGCTACCCAGGAAAGAGAAGATTTCCTTGTATTGACATATTGCCCCCTTGAAACATTGAGGGTAGATTGCAGGCTATAAAAGAAACATAATGCATGTCAAAGACTTGACTATGGCTTTTTTATACAGGCTAAATAAAGTGAATTTATAAGGGACAATTATTGAAGTCTTTCTCATTTTCTCTTAGGAATTTTTTTCAAGCAGCGTGTGATGTTCCTGAACCAGAGGAGAAATTCAATATTGATGAATACTCTGATATGGTGACCCTTAGCAAGCCTGTCATATATATTTCCATTGAAGAAATTATCAATACCCATTCAGTAAGTCAATCAAAATAGACTAGTCAATGGACTATAGTATACAGATTATCAAATATTTGCACTCTCTGGGGAAAGTGTAGTTTTCATTCTTAATTTTGAAGTAATTTCTTCACTTCATCTCTGAAATGTTATGAAGCTGAATATTAGATTTTATTTTTTTCCTAGGAAAAATGTAAATGCTGCTTTCATGCAAAAGCATCATCTTGAATTATAGTTAGTATGTAACACTCTCTGATGAGGGGAAAGAATAATTATGTTCCAGTCTCATGTGACATTTCCAACTTTAAAACCATCTTCTGTCTTGGGTAAGAAAGTGAAAACTTGAAGGAAAACCTTTGGGAATAGAAACTTGCAGCTCTGGCATTCTGTCATATGACTTCTTGGAAGCCGAGGAAAACATCAAATTTAGAAAAAATAACGCTGTGGTATCACTCCTGTTCTTACTGTGGGTAAAGAGCAGAATAACTGCAGTCTGAAGCATGACTTAATAGGGTGTAAGTTAAATCTTTACCACTTGTTCCTCCTAAAACTGGGATACTACTATCTGTTTCCTGGCTGGCAATATGTCCCCTGTGTGTTCTCCCACCCAAGTCAAAAAAAACCCCCCACAATAACATTTCCCCATCAAAACAAAAAAAAAGGCCACAAACACGACAAAGAATCTCTCTCAAATACTGCCTGATACCCTATGGAAAGGGTAGAACACCCAGCTCACAGTAGGCCACTCTATAAGTTAGTTTCATTCAAGTGAAAACTAATAACCTAATCTGCTAAAAAAAACTTTCCGGTTTGTCTTTTTGCCTGTTCTTTTAATTTTTGAAGCAACAGACCTCTGCCTGCAGGTAATGGCCAGAAGTTGTATGTGAACATTAATCCCTCCAGTGAGTCTAGTGACTGGCATAACATGTCTATTAGGTGGTGCAGTGGGTGCTGCAGAGCTCGTTCCTCACTTAGAAAATATAGTCCTTTCTGAAAGGTATCACTGACACTGTGTAAGCTACTGGAATGGATATACATAAAACAGGTGTCTTTCTGTGGATCACCAACACTTTATTCCTTTGGGTGTTAAGGATGCAGCACCAAAATGCTCTGCTTGGGATTACCATCCTTTATTCTGTGACAATTAGGACTTTGTTAGTCTTTATTGCAAACCTTCTGCTCAGCCATGATATTGAGCACTCCAGAGACAATAGCTGGAGAAGCAAGACAAGCTGTTTTACAGCAAGGGCAGTTCCAAACTCTAGCCCAGAATCCAGGGTGCTTCCTGATCTTGGGAAGGTCCTCCATAATTCTGATCATGATAGGTCTGTGTTTTTCAATATTTAGTTTCCAGACTTAGTTTCAAGTGTAAAGATTCCAGGAAAGCTTTTTCTGGATGATGATTTCATTTACATTTGTTTATAGCTGCTTTTGGAACACCAGGATGCCATTGCCACTGAGACTAATGACCTGCTGAATGAATTGCTGGAAGGTCTGGGACCTGTTCCTGATATAGAATCTTTCCTTGGTATGCTGTTTTTTGTCTTTATGGGTAACTTCATTTTAGGGGCAGAATTAAACAGAGGCTTGACTTAAATACTCTTGTGCCTCTCAGACCAATAGCTTCTGTTTCTCTGTTTACTACAGAATTATTTTCCGAACACTTGTAGTAACATTGAACCTTATATTTGAACCTTTTTCTTAACTGCAATACTCACTCTAAAAATTAATGTGTGATTCAAAATCCAAACATTACTATTATTTTCAGTGATCCAGTTGTGCAGATAGGAAACAAGTGATGTTTTTTTAACAAGCTGATCTTAAGATTACTAGTGTTAGTAGAAGCTTAGACAAAGTATATAGAAAATTCTAAAACCAGCCATTTTTTCTTTTGATACTTAATTATTCAAATAAAAATTACTTTGTTAAAATTATGCAAATTTCTTAGAAAGTAATGCATTTGAGTGGTATTTAATTTACATGTATTGTAGAAAACTGTTTAGAAAGTAACTAGGAGTCATGGATAACAGCAACATTCAAGTGAGTAGCCTGTTAATATAGCTGCTATTCTTCTGTTTCTTCATTATCACTGCATGTTAGGATAAAGGATGTTACATTGCTTGTATTATGCTTTAAGGAGACAACATGAAAGTCTTTTGCACATCAGGAGCCTGAAAAGCAAGGATTGGTGTAATTTCCAAAACCTTGTAGCTGGGCTTATAAATAGCTAAGTTGTTGTTTTGATTGTTCAATGTCCAAAAAAAGACTGCTTCTAAGTGGAAGGAGCTGGAGGCACTATATTATAAGTTTAATATTTCTGATTGTTTACAGTGATTCATCTAGGTACTTGTTTGCTTCATGTGCTGAATCATGGGAAAATTGGAAAACTTGGAGTAAAATATGTTTCCTTTTAGGGGAAGGAGCTGTTGATCCCAATGACCCCAACAGGGAAAGCACACTGAATCAACTTGCAAAAACAGAGATTTCACTGTCTCTAACAAGCAAATATGAGTTACGAGAAGGTGAAGATCAGGATCTCAAAAGTTTGATGATAAAGTAAGTTTTGTTCAAACATGTATATTCTGGCAATGCTTATTGTTTGTTTGTTTGCTTGCTTGCTTCTAACTATTGCTTTTTAAATATTTACCCTGCCTAAGTACATTTCTGAGGTGCTGAGTGCATTCAGTTTTCAAAAGACAGTTTGTGTTCAGTGCTACTCAAACTTTTACAAAACTCAGAATAACTGTCAGTTTTTCCAGAAAAAAGAAATATATTGCCGTCTGTGTTTTGGAGCATGACTGTATCATTATCTAGGAAATGTTTTTTCATGAAGCTGTAAAAGCACTCTACTTTAAAATGCCACAGCCTTGGGAAAGCAGAGATGAAAAGCAGTCTACACTTACAAGGGTCAGACAGTATTACCATGTCCTTTCCTCCCCCTCAAAAATAAACACTTTCCAGATATACTGTCATCAGCCATTTTTAAAGAATGTAACTGTTACTTCAGCAGGAATAGCGCATGCTTCATGCTTTTATCCAGGAAAGAAAGAAAATTGTGTTTATTTTCTTGGAAACAAATTAAAAAATGGCTGCAGGCTACTTTATAGTAAAAATTAATTATATAACAGCACTTCTTTCACATTATTGGCACCCATCTTTTGATGTTATTTCAAGCTATCCAGAAAAGGGATTGGCCTACTTCAGATCCTAGTACAATCTGAGAAAGGGGGAGAACAGGATGTTGCTGTCTTCTATTACTGTGCTTATATGGATCCCATGTGTGTGAAGGCAAAAATTCACATTAAAATGGAAAGACAGCACAAATAACTAGGAGGGCAGACATGGGCTGTAATTAAAATCTGATCTATTAAGCTGTTTGGGTTTTTTTAATCAGAAATAGGTATTCTGAATTTGTTCAATGGTGTGATGTTTTACTTCTGAAGAAGTAACTGTACTTAGGTAGACTATCACTTCAAACTATTAGGCTTTATCATAGAAATTTTTACAATACTTAGACATTTTTCTTGGAAACTTAAGCTACATCCTTAATTTTCTGTTAATTAAGTATAATGAGCTATTTCAGTAACCTGTCCTCTAAATTAATAGAATTCTGTAGCAGAATGTTCTTGGAAGTATTATGAACAAATAGGCAGCAGGAATGAGATAAATTCTTACCAAGAAAAGAACTGGTTAACATATCAGTGTGTAGCAGCTTCCCTTTTTTAGCAAGGAAACACTTCTTGTCTCTTGTCACTAGAGAAATATCTGTCCTTAAGTGGTTTGTGTAAATGCGCTACATCAAATGAAAAATTCCTTCAAAGTTCAGCAGTTCTGAGTGCATTTCCACTGTATTCAGTAAATATGACCCTTAATGGAATGATGAGTAGTTCAGGCTTTTCAAACGTTACATTTCTGTCTGCTGTTTTGTCACGATCACAATTGAAATCCACATTAATACAAAATTATTAAAATTGCTTGTATTTTATTAACAGTAATTATTTTACTGTGCTAGTGGGTTGTCTGTTTTTTAAAATAAATGGAGGGAAGCTTACATGCATTTCTCTATTCAGACTGTGTAGAAACCAGATCCTCAATGTTGTTAAAGGAAGCTGTGAAACATAAAAAGCTAGAAAGCAAATTTTACCAATAATCCATAATAAACGGGGAGTTTACTACTTTTATGGTCGAAGAAATGACGTGTACAAGTGATACAGTGATAACTGTCTTATAATATCTACATATCCTTTTCAAAAGGACCAAAAGACTCATTGTGGATGTGATACGAACACAACCAGGGGATACACTCTTAGAAATATTAGAAACACCAGCCACTGCACAACAGGTAAGTCTTATACTGTGCCTGAATAGGGAAGGAAGTAGTTTATTATAGCTATTTGAACACCTTTACAGATCTCTGACAGCTTTCTCCATCACATTATAACAATGAAATTGTTTGTTGATGGTTTTAGACTATTCAGAGTTAGAGTCTATAAAATATGAGACTTGTATAGTTGGGTTTTTTTACTGTATAATTGGAAACAACTTCAGATGGAAACAAAATATAAATCTTGGTGTGTGCTAGACTAGACTAGAATATTTTTTCTTACTGTATTGGAGTCACTAGAATGTGACTAGAATATTTTTTTCTTTACTTTTTTTTTGTAAAGATGGTCTTTTCTCCCTTGTATTATAATACAAGAAATAGCTGAGGTGAATCTTTCTACTCTATCTTTGTTCCCGCCCATTAAATTCAGTATTGTAACTCAACTTGCCTGACCCTTTAGTTTATTTGCTTAATCTATACAAGGAAATCTCAGGGAACTACTGCTATCCTTAGTATGGGAATCGAGTGGGAAGAGCCCACAGCTGCAGTCTCTCCCAAAGACACTGACACACAAAACTGCATTCTAATAATGTGCAGATTTTAGCTCACCTCAGTGTGTGCATATGTGAGATCTGGACAGTCTTCCCACAACTTGGTGAAGTCATTGAGCCTGGCTGAATTAGACATTTTGATTAATTCAAATGTGTGTCTCAGTGTTGTCACTATGTACCTAAAGTATGTCCAAAGGCATAGTAAATGGGGTACTTTTAGACCAAGTGGTAATAGGACATAAAGATTGCACCCTGATTCTTGAAAATCTCCTGTTCAATGTACTTGAGAATTCAATGTACTTGAACTCTTAACTGTTATTAAAATCTGGAAAATAACTGTTCTGGATTTTTTCCCCCCTGCCAGGAATCCGAGAATTTGAAGCTTGTAGAAAAACGTGCCATCTTAGATTCCAAAACTCCAGAGAAAATGAAGCACAGTCAGTCTATTTTTGAAGATGGGCAGCTACCAATAGAACAAAAGAAAAGGAAAATTCAGAGAAATCTCCGGACATTGGAACAAGCAGGACTAGTGTCTTCAGCAACTAAGTACCAAGAAATTATAAATGAGATTGCTAAGGTAAACTGAGTGTTTCCCTGTATATCAATGTTCTTTAACATCTAGCCGAAATGCATTCCAATTAGAGAAGTAAAACACATATTTTTCAGGGAATGCTACCCTAAGCTACTGAAGTATCCACATACAAAGCAAATTGTTTTCGTTCCCTGACAAAATAAGTGAGAAACAGTACACTCCTGAATAACTGTCTGAAATGAATGACATAAAACTGCAGCCTTCATTATCCAAATCTGATATTGAATTTGATGCTGATGATGATTTAACTCCTCCTCTATAATGTTTCAATATAACCTTGTATACTTTAACAATTCCAATTTAATTGGAATTTTTTGGTGGTGTTTCAATTAAGAAAGGCTGTGGTCTTGGTAAGATTTCAAAAGCTTTAAACCCCTATGAAAGATAATCTGATTGTTATCAACACTGATCTTCTGTGGTTAGGCAGGACACAAGAATAGTGGGCCAATGTGGTGCCCATCCTGATGCTGATAAAGCACAGGGACTGTTCTCAACAAATCCTATTCCACATCCACAACCCATACTGGCCGTAAGAACCTTAGAATATTCAACTATCTTTAGCACAACAATGACTTTTTTTTTTGAGTTCTGGGTCTTTTAGGCTCTGTAGAGCACAGAAAAATTCAACACCACTTCTATATATATCAGCAGCAATGTGACTGCCATGTGAACAAACCATAGTACTTCCTACAAGTACTGTTCTTGTAAGAACTAACAGGATAATTTTGTGCTTTCTCTTATAATGAACTCAGATTTTGTAATTACAAATTGGAATGGTAATGAACTGAGGCTTTTTAAAATTTCAAATTAATAAAACAATAAAATTTATAAATTTATTTAGGATATCCGGAATCAAAGAAGATACAGACATCATCGAAAAGCTGAACTGGTGAAACTCCAGCAGACTTTGAATGCACTTAACTCCAAGACAGCATTTTATGAGGAACAAATTAATTATTACAACACCTATATAAAAACTTGCTTAGACAACTTAACAAGGAGGTGAGTTGAGTCTTTCTTTCTTTTAATGTGTCTTTTAGTTTTATCAAGAGGGAGAGCAGGTGTTCATCTGTAGTTTAAAGTATTGATTCCAACAGATTGACAGTCTGCAAAAGGTCCATGAGAGTTGTTAACTGTGTCAGCATCTGGATATTAAAGTCTTGCATTTATTAATGACTGCCTGGAGAAAGAAAAGTCTATATCTATGTAAAGAGATGTGTAGATATTTTCAATATATTTAATTGGGGTTACTTTGCAGATCCACTTGCAAGGTTGGAGGTCATGAAGCTTTGGGAAGTAATTATTGGTTTCTTCCTTTTTTATAAAGTTTGGAGTTTATTTTTAGAATGGAAAAGGGGGAAATAAATGCCTAAATATTTACCTTTCAGATATGATGGAGTTACTTGAAAGCAATCCCCCCACCAATGCCACCAAAGTGTTAAAATGAAAACATTTTACTGACATGAATAGGAAATTTCATAGTATATGCTTCATTGATCCAAAAATTAACTCTAATTACAGAGTATTTACCATTTATGTCACCTTAAGTTTACAAATTGCTATTTTAAACTGAAGATTGAGGGCTTTTGAGGATCAGAGTTGCATTTCTCGAGAGAATTGAAAGAAGTGCCAAAAGATGATTCAAAATCATTGGCAAGATATTTAGATTATTCACTGCACGCCAAAAATTCCTCTAACTCTTAGATTTTTTGGGATGTTAATTTGGTTTTTTTAGAGAAGTTCAAGAAAGAGTGAAAGAAAGTTAAATATGGCTGAAGAGTAACTGAAGTATTAAGGATCTGATAAACACACCAAAAGCCATTTTCTTGTTCTCTTTCTAGAAATTCACGGAGGTCAATTAAATTTGATGGAAAAGAGGAGGTGAAGGGAAGCAAAAAGCTGAAACAGACCCCACTAAAGTACACAGCTGCAAGACTTCATGAAAAAGGTGTCATCCTAGAAATTGAAGATCTTCAAACCAATCAGTAAGTGCAATTCCAATTATTTTCTAATCAGCAATTTCTGAAGGGGCCTGGCTTTTGATAAAAGAAATCTTAATTTCCTGTGCGCAGCTAAAATTGCCTCAGACTTCTGCATTCAGAAGGATACTACAGTCTTAATTGTTATAATTTTTTTAACTTTGTACCTTGCTGTATTATTACTTTGGGAAAATATTTTAACGAGCCAGCCCTAGCACTGTCTTATATGGACAAGTGCAAGTTTAGCAGCAGACTCACTATTAATGACCATGTTTTTATGCAGTTGCAGCAATCTTTTTTCATATATTGACCAGTTACTTTCAAGTAACTTAGTAACCCTCAGGTTTTCCACTCTTCCTCACTTTACAGCAGGGTGAACGGATGTGGTGGTTTAACATCCCTTTTGTATTCTTCCATTTTGAGGCTGTGGTAGTGAAAGTCTTCCATTCTTTGCACCTTACCATTCACCTTCTGCATGGAAAAGTTTTTTCCAGTTTATTTTTTTTCCCCCCCAAGGGGATTTATCAGGTAGGGGAAGCCACATGAGGCAAATATGTACCTGCAAGGAGATGCTTGGGCACAGCAGAAGGAAAATCTGCTTGTCCTGTTTCTATCCCCTGGGTGTTGGATCCAATTTGTTCACTAAACCTTCTAAAGACTTTTTTTTTCTTTTTTGGTGTCTTGTTTTGTTGTTGGTTTGGTTTTAGGTGGTAGGTTGTTTTATTTGATTGGGGTTTTTTCAGTTGGGTTTTTTTGGGGGGTTGTTTCTCCAGTACAAAAGACTTTAGAATTCTGTATTTCATATTACCAATACTACCAGACAGTCTCTAAGAAGACACTGTATGGAATGCAGTGCAGGGAGGGATGGAGTGATTCTTTTGACACCAATGACACTGCTTGTGGTCAAAGTTCTATGTTCTGCAGGCTTTTTCCCCAAAGCTGTCTCTGGATTATACAAAACTGCACAGCCTATGTATTCAATTACCTTTCTTGTTTCAAGGTTTAAGAATGTGATGTTTGATATCACACCTGGAGAAGAAGTGGGTGACTTTGAAATCAAAGCAAAATTTTTAGGAGTTGAGATGGAAAAAGTGCAGCTCCATTTCCAGGTTTGAATTTTGCTACTTTGCTGTATAGCTGCTGTTGCATTTCGTGTAACTACAAATCTTTTCAATATTTTTTCACATGTATCCATGAACCAGTCAATTAGTACACAGCAGCAGCTAATGTGGAGAACAACTATGTAACTTCTGCAGGATGCTGGGCATGGGCATTGAATTAATGTTTATCTTGGGGCAACTGTATGAAATCAACCTCCACATTAGTTCAGGCAGCAAGCAGGAAATACTTAAAAAAAAGAGGAAATACACAGAAAACAGTATTTCTTCTGGTTTGCTGTTACTGACCATCTGTAGCTTAAGATCTAGAGGACATGTAATGTTTTCTGCATGTATCCAACACTTGCTTGCAATTGTTTAAGTTACGAAGGACCTGCAGTTGGTGATGTTTATCACATCTTGTTACTGTAAGGTATGGATTTAGACAGACACTAATGATCTTTTTCTCATTTCAGGATTTGCTTCAGATGCAGTATGAAGGTGTGGCTGTAATGAAAATGTTTGATAAAGCGAAAGTGAATGTGAATTTGCTCATATTCTTGCTGAATAAGAAGTTCTATGGAAAATGAGTACTTTCAGATATCATGGACTTCATCAATCAGCAGGAAGTCTATTCAGTATTTTTTTGCTTATAAACATTTGAAGTTGTCGTTGGATGCTTGCTAAATTTTAAAAACACACCCTAAAACACCAAAAGTTCAGAAGAATGTACACAGTGCCTTTTCAGCATTGATAAAAAAACAGAAAACCAAGAAATCTATTCATTTAAACAGTTCAAGATTTCATTGGTGTTGGTACTTTCAAATCAAAATATTCTTTATGATACACACCTATTGTGTAGATTTTAAGGTAGGCAGAAATTGCATTTAGTTAAATATATAAACCTCTTCCTATTGAAACATTTTTAAAATTACCTCAGATATATAATATAGCTGATACTAGACTTTAAGTATTTACCAAAAGAAAACCTAATTTGTTTCTAAAGGATAGCTTGAGCAGATACTTAGTTACATACTAGACCTATTTTGTGGCAGTTGTCAATTGCAAAACAAACTTATTGTGCAATTCAAAAAATTTTATAGGTAATTATAAAGCGACAATAACGACTTGCTTCACAAAAATATATTTTGCGATTCATTCCTACTAAATGCACTACTGCCTCGTGCAAAATGACGTTTTCTACTTTCACAGCCTTTGGAGTGGTATTGGGGAAATCTGAATAGCGAACAGTTGTTCAGTTTGAAGTATTTGAATACCTAAATTGTGCCTGTCTGTCTTTTTTTTTTTTTTTTTTTTTTTTTTGTAAGAAAATAAATGCAATAAAATCAGTATTTAGATTGGATTTTTTAAATATTCTTTGGAGATTGTTCTATGTAAAATAAACATTACCTAATTAAACTGGCTTGGTCCCTACATTTCATTTCAAGGAATTATTAAAGCTGCAATCTAGATGGTAATTGAATGAACTTCTTTCAGTGCATTTATAAAATTGCATGCAACTAAGCCTGACAGTCCCCAGTACACTTGAGAAAAGCTGCTCAGCAGTAAAGACTTCATGGCCTTTATGCTATTGAATGTGATGATGATTTTGCTTTGGAACTACCGGTTATACCTACAGAGAAAAAGTTTGTGCCACAGGTAATGTGACCAATAGAAAATACTTCCTTCTCTCACTTTTCTTGTAACAAACACTTCAGAAGATGGAGAGTGAGACATTCTGGAATGAATTATAAAAGCAAATATTAAATAAGTATTAAATCTGGTAAGGGAATAGAACAGTGTCAAGTCACTGGCAGATACATGGATTACAAACTCAGCTGATATACTAACTGATCTGTGGTGCTACACAAGCCGAAAAATTATTACATTTGCCAGAGGTATTAATTTATGCATGACATTAAGTTTGAATACATGACTACTTTAAACCAGATAATATCCCTAATTAAAGGATTAAAAAACTATGATGTGATTCCATTTTTCTTCTAGCTGGTTATGTATAAACCATTTTAATATTACATAAGTGCTGTAGTATTGATACCCTGATTCGCTTAAAATAGCTGGATGGAAAAGTGAAAACAGCGCATCACTTTTCCTTCCAAAGAAGAGAACTGAATTTTACTTTAATATTAATTAAATTCCCAATCTTTTTTTCCCCTTTTTATTTGCAACAGACTTGACTAATGGCTACATTTTTAACAAACTCTAGCTGAGGACTAAATCTGCCACAGGTGTGATGTTGCTTCTAAGAAGAGACTCTTGAGGTAGCATGTCAAAAGCCTGGAGTTGTGCTGGTGAGACATGCCAGAGACCCACAGTCTTTATCGGAGTAACTCACTCCTTGAAATGCAATTTTGTGTGATACACTTGACACATCTAGTACCTGCCTGGTTCTAATGCAAATAGCGCATTCCTCAGTTATTTCCTGGAGCGGGCAAGCTTAGAAAAGCTTCTTTGGTTCCCACATAATGACAAGTATGAATGGTACAGCCTGTGTACCAGCACACCCCTTTTCCAGCCATTTCCTGGGCTTCCTGTTCTTCCTAGTGCATATCAAAGAGTAATTTCCATTTAATTTCTTTGAACTCCTTTATAAGCTTTTATCCTCAATTAGGTAGTTCCATTTAGGGCCTTTCCACTGACCAATAATATGAACAGGACTGCTGAACATGACTGACCACAATGTTTTCTACCCCCACATAAGATTGATGGTATGTGTAGCACCACACAAATGAGCAAAGTGATTCTGTTATCACCCACTGCTGCTGACAGCTACTAATTACAACAAAAAAGAAAGGCTTTTTAGAGGCTACTGTAAGATACAATGTGGGGACTTCAACATTAGATAGGACTTGTGAAACCAGCTTCAGTCATGAAATGGTGGTGTGGAAAGACATGCATTGCTGATTCAAAACCTGAGGAAAAAAAAAGCAAGTACAACTGAATTGGGCCTATGCACCAGTTGTTGCTACCGGAGAAAATGCATCTTTCTTTGCACAACCTGCCTATCTCTCAACTTTGTCCTCCTTAACTGGTGGTAGTGAAAAGAAATTATAATAGGCAATAGTCTTAGCCTGTTAACCCCAAGGCCTGCATTTTTCTATCACGTGTCTTCAGAGTTGACTAAGAGTGCTTGGCAGCTGACTTAGTTTATTTTGGAACTTTTCCATTCTCAAGGGCCTCTGAAGATACAAAACTACCCACAGAATTGCAGAACAACATCCTTCTGCTTAGGCCAGGCAGACAGGAACACCAACACAAGCACTAGATTTTTCTGTTTCTCTTTGCACTGGTCTGTGGACCTCCTTTAGCTGTCCAACTTTCTTTTAAAGAATACAGGAATAAAACAAAAACTTTCACTCCCAGAAAATCCAAACACTGACAGCCACGTGTGATTTTGAAAAGTTTGTAACTAGATACACAACCACCTACCTAGGTGACTGATTTCCCTGCTTTTGAGGCATGTTTCTATGCTCATCTTTCAGCAGTAACTACCCACCTCTGACATGCTACAAGGTAATCTGTATTGGCAGCAAGAACAATCTCCTTCCACAAACAGTAATGATGTAGCAGTCTCACTAGGGAGGTGCAGTCTTTTTTGGTAAACTTAGTGTGTTTAACAGGAGGAATGAAGTTTTGTTCTGTAACATACCTCTACTAAAAAAACCCCAAAATTCTGAAAAAGATGCAAGAAGTAGAATTAAAAACTAAAGTTTTATAAGTCATGAACTCTTCAACTCTGTTACAATAAGTTATCTTGAGAGGAAGGAGCAAGTTGATCCACAAAACTAAAGGAAACAAAATTTAAATTTGGTTTTCATATGCAGACATAAAATTTAACAAGCATGAGTTTTATTCACTTGCTGTATTTATAATAACTAGGTTACAAAGATGAAATGGAATAGCACTATGACTATTTCTAATGTCTGTGACTAAACTACTTCCTGGAAGTTCAATCTGAGTTTTTCTTCATATGTTTCACAAACTCTGTAATCTAATGTATTCCTCAAGCATTGACCCACTGGTTAAGGCTTCTTGAAATGTAAGAAAAACATTGGCAATATATGGGTTTTTTGAGAACCTGAGTAATTTTTACAATGATCTGTTTTTTGTTCAGTTCTGTTTTGGGTTTAGAAAGTTAGAAAAGCAACCTTTGTGTGTGTTTATAGAACTGTGAGACCACAGAAATGTCCAAGAATAGCTTCACTTTCTCTTCCCAGATGAAATAATCACCTTTTATCATGGTATTTTCCAAACAGATGAATAGTTCAATTAAGTGTAAGGCATTTTTTCTAGGTTTCCTAGAGCATGTGGGATGCTAGAACTGTAGGAAGGCTGGCCAGCTGTAAAACTTGCATTTATTTCTTGCCCTATGCAAACAGAGTCAGCTTCAACCATGCCATATAACTAGTGCTAGCACTGTGAGAAGAGCACCATAGGGACACAGAGCTTGCTGGGAACCAGTACTTATGATGAGGGAAATTTGTTTTCCAGGGTCTTCATTCTCCACTAAAAACAAAGGTCGGTGCTTCTGCAGTAATAAAGGCACTTCATACATATAAGCAAGTTCAAATCAGCCTTCCCCTCCTTCCCATTTTTGTCTGTACAGCTGTAAACAGTATAGTTGAGGCATGGATAGCCCTCCCCAGCAAGACAGTGTCCACTTTAGAGCTTCTGACTGTCTTACGGGCTTAGTAAACACAAAGCACTTAAACATCAGTGGGATGTTTTTAGGGCGAAGCTTCTAAGTAATAGCTGCAAAATTTCCAAACTATTTTCTTGTACAGCTTTCAGGAAGGTTTTGCTTCAACCCCTCTTGATTCATGAGCATCGCTAAAGGAATGCAGAAGTTTTCCGAAGTTTGTCCATGGCACTGCCACTGGACTGGGGAGCGGCACCGCTTTCTCGGGGATTTTGTACAGCAGACAGGGCGGCAGAGCCGGGCAATGAATCACTTTTGGGTTGCCCTGTGTTTGCAGAGCAGTTTACTGAACACATGCAATAAAAGCAAGCTTGGCGTCATCTCCTTTATACGAAGCAGATCAACTGTAAGGGGCTTTTCTGAACCAGCGTGATCTTTCAGCTGTGAGTAATGCAGGCATTTCATGTGGCCTTGGAACTGCTCCCGTGAGGCATTCGGACGGCAAATTTGGCAAATTTAGCTTAAATAATTCCTTGAACATAACCCTTTGTTCCGGCGCTCCCGACCTCTCACCCCGGCCAAGCCCGCCACCGCTTCCCGTGTCCCAGCCGGGCGCGGGGGCTGCCGCGGGGCTCTGTGTCCCGTGGGGCCGCTGTCCCTGCGCCTTCTCCTCCCCTTCCTTCCCTCTCTCCCTCCCTTCCCCTCCCCTCCCGCGCTGCCGCGCCCCGGAGCGCAGCCCCCTCCCTGCGGCAGCAGCGAGTCCCGGTGCGGCTCCTCGACAGCCCCAGCCTGCTGAGGTTCGCCCGGACGGACGGACGGACGGACGGACGGACGGAGGGAGTGCGGGAAGGAAGGCGCGGCCATGCGGCCCCGGGCGCTGCTGTGCGCCCTGGCGCTGCTGTGCTGCCCGCCGGCCCGGCCAGGTGGGTGCGCGGGGCGGGGCCGGGCCGGGGCCGGCGGCGGGGCCCGCGGAGTGCCCTCAGCGCGGGCCGTGACCGGAACGGGCCCGAGCGCGCGGCACCGTGTGCCCGCCCCGGCCGGGCCGTGCGGCTCCCGCCTGGGAGCGCCAGTGCGGGTTCGGGCCGAGTTGTCCTCGGCTCTTTGTGCTCATAGCGGCGGCGAGGAGAGACTGTTCCGGGTGGTGAGGGATGGCTGGGGGTGACGCCGTAGCTAAGGAGGGCGGCAGGCAGCAGCAGGTGGTGGGGGAACGGACCTGGTCGGCGAGACTTGCTGCTGGATTCTCTTAACCTTTCATTAACAGCGTAAGAAGAGGGAGTGCCAGCTGAATTTGTAGGCGGTGCAAACTTCGGATGATCTGCCAGCACAAAACAGTTCAGAATATGCACTCCAAGTAGATAAATGACTTCCATGGTTATTTCAGGATTATTCACTAACAGCAACATCAGTACCCTAACTGGTGAGCCCATGGCTCCATCCCGCTCAGAGCTTGTTAGGCGATGGAGATGCTGAGGAAAGGAAGGTGAGAGAAGACATACATGCATCTAAGCTCTCACCTTATGGCAGAGGTACAGCCCTACAAAGGATTGTGCATTTAGAGATTAGCACAGGTTTTTTTTGCTATTATTATTTTGCTTGATTCAGTTTAAGATTTCTTTCAGTCAGCTAGTGGTGATAGCGCTACAGTAGAAATAACTTAGTCCCACGAGATGGCATGCAGTAAAGCCTCAGGTCCTACATATGTGAAAGGGCTGATTGGATGAGCAGCTAAGAGGAAATTTCAGAGCATAACATACTTTGACTACTGAGCTAAACTGAAAGGGGATAGACCTAGTGTTTGTAACTGTTCTGGGAGGGAAGCATCAGAGAGGGTAAATAATTTTTGCTAGACAGCTTTTTGGCACAAGAACAAGTGGGAAGGAAGCTGTCAAAGTCATGTTCAAAGGGGAAGTCTAAAAAAAAAAATCTTTTTAAGAAAAGGAGGTGCTGGTGTAAAAAACAAACTGTACATGTTAATGCTAGGCAAAACTTTCACTGTTGGTGGTGTTCTTCCAGTTACTTCATGCACAACAGAACAAACAAAACCCGATCCCCTGAATATGTCTTCTGCTCTTCTGCTCATCGCCATTGCAATAATATAGTTTCCCCACTGTCCTAGATAACCTGTTTTTACCACAATGTACTTCGTTCTTGTTGCCTGTGCACTGCTGTGTCCCAAGATCTGCTCTGGCCTTGACCTGCAGCTTCTCTCCTGCGTTTCCCCCGTCCTTCACTGTGCACAGTTACCACATTACTGACCTGTGGTGTTCCTTTGGGCAGGTGAAAAAGCACTAGCTTGGCAGTAGGTTGGTGTAAAGTGCCTACAAACTATCTGACCAGTGCTGTTAAGGTGACTAAGATCTGAACTCGCCTGGACTTCCCTGCCTTGGGACACTGCTGGCAAAATAGAGTGATTATATTGGTTGAAGCCAGCATATGAGGTTAAAGAGATGAGATAGGAGAGCGAAACGGAG
Organism: Melozone crissalis; assembly: GCF_028551555.1. Taxonomy (NCBI): domain Eukaryota; kingdom Metazoa; phylum Chordata; class Aves; order Passeriformes; family Passerellidae; genus Melozone; species Melozone crissalis. The sequence goes on from NW_026535783.1 coordinate 50,048,368, forward strand.
CAGACACCCAGTTGCAAGAAAACAACAGTTCAAGTAAATGTGTTCAGATTGCTACTACATCAGTTGTGTAATCTAATAATGAATTCTGTATAAATGGAGATGTGAACGCATAAACAATTCAGTTTTATTTTTATAAAAGCAAATAACTATCATCACTCCTACAAGATTGTGCCTTATTTTGTCATTAACGTGTGTGGCATGCGCTTCACAGTCTGCCTTGATATGCCTAATTTATGGGCTATTGAGTAATTTAGATTCTAGATGCTTATGACTTGGGGTTATACAAAGAGGAGATAAAAGAAATCTATTTGTTATAAGCTAGTATGCAGCTGTCACCAGTAATGCCCATAAATCAGTATTATTTGTTGTCCAGCAGCACACAGGGAACATATTTAATTGGCTTGTGTAGGAGCCTATTCTCTAGTCTCTCACATCACAAAGATATCCCTTGGGATGTGAAGTCTGCTGGTTTATAACATACTGTCCATACTCATGGGCCTACAGAAATATTTTTCAAGTTTCTTCTGGAGCTTAAGATTGGTCAAAGCTGTTGTATATTCTTTCACAGATGGGATGCAGAGTAGTCTTTTGCAAATAATAATAGATATGAAAAGAAATTACAACATATGTCTGTATTTAAAAAAAATGTCAGGGTAAACAACATATGTGTGTACTGATTGTGAGATGAACAATATGTAATAATTGATAGAAAATAGCACATTGTGGAGTGTTAAAATTAAACAATGACAAACTTGCTGAGCTTTCTACATAATTCCTCTTTGTCCTTGTTGGAGAACTGATAAAAAAACCACAGGGAATAAGAGGAGACTTTGGGCAACTTGAGTGTCATACTGATTCTGTGTAATTTTTGCCTTTTGAAGTAATTGTTGGAGGCAAAGAAAAGACTCTGCTTATTATTCAGTGTCCTGAGTACACACACCTCAAGGATAAAACCTCAGTGCTTTATCCTGCTGTCTATTTGTTCACAGTTTACTAATCTTGTTCTTTCATACCTGTTTAAATTTTATAGATATTTTGATAAAGGGTTATTCTCATTGCTGATATGACAGAGTTCCTATTTGTTATAAAAATAGAAATCAACCAAGCTTGACTTCTTCCAAAAGGACTGGATGGCAGCCTAGAAAATAAGATGACCTTCTGAACATTTGTAATCGCTATACAAGCTGTACTTGTGTTTTTCTAACAAAATTTTTTTAATTATTAAAAAATAATTAGGCTGCAGTGAAATACATTTTAGACAAATGATATCTATAGCTTGGAAACAGCTAGAAAGAATAATTTCACAGATTCTGTTGTAGTTGTAGCTATCAGTAGTTTCAAAAGATTTTCTGTAGAGCTACTGTATATTGGCAGTCTTGTACTAACTCAGTTTAAAGGTAATGCCTCTTTCCTGTTCTGGCCTTTCTGTTTGCTATGAAGGTTCATTACAATCTTTTGAAATAATGTTACATTATTTCATCCTGTTCCCTTCTGTGAATAAATCTCTGTCTTCACCTTTTCATATAAACACTGCCACAGAAGGAATACAAAACCTCAGGGCAGTATTTGTCTGCCTTTCTGTTTCAGAGAGTATGAGTGCTTACTGTTTTTTCTAGAATTACACTGTGTCATACAAGCAGCTTGGTAAAGGATAAGAACTGATACGTGGCTGTCAAGCTTTCAAATTAAATTTAGTTTAATCAAGAAAGTTTAAGTCACCATTCTTTATATTATCAAGTGGCACCGAAATAGCAAGTGTGATGCCTCATTACATTTTTCCACAAAGCTGGCTTGCAAGCAGTACCTCATGTCATCCAAGTTCAGAATGGGGACATGGATTGAGAACAGGAGTCAGCATGGAGGTGATGTTGACAGAATGAAGATTGAGTTCAACTCTGAACTTAGAAAGCCTCTGCTTATACAAAGAACACATAGTTTTCACCAAAATATTCCAGATAATTTTAAATAAACTTGAATTATTTACACATGTTTTTGTTCTGATTTATTGTAATAGGATTCTACTTTTAGAAAATTTCTGTAATGGAGTAAAAGTGACTCTAAATCCCTTAATCTAATAAACTTGTAAATAAGATGTCGCCAAGAATTCAGGATATAATTCAAATTATTAACAATGTACAGTTAACTGTAAGCAATAGCTAATACAATGGCTGGTAGTCAGTGAAAGGTACTTGTTGCAGTCATAGCATTTTTTTCTTGTAGCATATTTTTGTACTGTTCTCAGTTAGGGGTTAGTAACGAGAAGTGGGTCAGGTTATCACCCAGAGCATCAACACCAAGAGACTTAACTTCAGTCATGAAGGGTCAGTGACTGATGAAGTTGGTTTGCTGGTTCTCCAGAGTGTGAAACTGCAGCACAGCTCAGGTCCTTCAAAGCTGAGGGATACTGGGATGAGAGAGGTGCTGGTGTCTCAGTGACCATGTCACGCAGTGGTAGTCTTGGCAACACAGTTCCTAACTCCAGGCTTTACTCTCTCAAGTCTCTTTATATTTGTGTTCCCAAAAACATGCATTCCTCACATGGAACCATGTCACCTCTTTGTTTGGTTCTCCACACTGTTCTACAATGGTGGAGAAAGCAAGATGGACATGTCAACCTTTGGGGGACTAAAATTATCATTGTCTTTTCTTTCAATAGTTTTCTGGTTTGAAAATAAATACTCATAGAATTAAAGGTCTTAAATTCATAAAACTTGTGTGTACTGGAGATACAGTAGGTACAGTTGACAGATTTTTCCTCACTTTTACTGATGTCTTTACCATGGAGACAAGCTTCCAGCTGTAAGAAATATGGGGAGAAGAGGTTGTTCATTCAAGTATAGTTATAATGCTCCCCAAAAGAGATGAAGACCAGTGCTGTCATTTGTGACATACTTCTATTGCAATGATCATTAAATATAGTCAATCTCCTAACTCTTTGATGTCAGCCACAGGCTGAAGTTAGAGGTGTCATACCAAAGGACTTGTGCTGCAGCTTGGCTGCAAAGCTAGGAGCTGACTCTTTGAGCCATCCAGCTGCTTGAACTAAGTTTATAATGTGTTAAAGATTAAGGCTGTATAGTTCTGCCTGTTGTTCATGTTCTCTTAAAAAAGACAGAATAGACCCAGTATAAATGCGTTTAGTGCCCTTCTGTGCAATCACCAAATCTCACGTACTTCTATCATTTCTGTTTCAAACTACATCATTCCTACTACAGTTTCTGTAACAAGCTCCCAGCATCTTTTTTTTCTGACCGGCAGAGGTTGCAATCTAGTCACTTTGCATATGAAAACTGTTCTCTCCAACACTTCCCTTTTGTCTCTGGCCCCTAGAATGCTGCTGTGACACAGCATGGTACATAAAGCACAGCCGCTCTAAATAAAATCGCCAAATTGCCTTACCAGTCCTCTGATCTCCCCCCCACATTCAAGTCTGAATTTCACAAAAATCCCTGCCGGGTGGGGTCCTTCTGCCACTGCCTGTGCACAAAGGCAGCTAACTGCCTGCTTAAAGATGCAGCCATTTTTCTCTTTGCCATCTCCTTCCTTCAGATATTTTGCTAAAAAAAATTGGTTTCAATTACTATAGAACAAATAATTGCTTCTAACAAGCATGATCTTACACAGGTGAATCATGTACTTTCAGCTCACAGATGTGAGCTAAGACACCCTCATTTTTGTTTTAATTATCAAAGATCCAACAAAGGATCAATTGCACAGGTAAACAGGTGACTGGTTACTTGAGTAGTTGTAATTTTCTCACTTCTGTCTACCCACAGTACACTTGAATTATTCTATGCCAAAGCAGATTAAGCCAAAACCGAAAATTACAGTCTTAGAAAATATTTCTCCATTCAAACAGCTTTGCTGAAATAATGCCTAAATAGTTCATTTGATTGACTGGTTGTTTTTTTCTTTTTTACATAAATAACCCCCTGCCAGACAGTTAATGCTTCATGACACTGATTTCCTGGCTTGTTACATTCAAAAAGCAGAGATAGCCTGTCATGACTTAGCTATGAAAGCATGCTGCAGGAGACTTTGCTGTAGAGGGAACTGTAGGTTTCAGAGGTGCCCTGGGGGTATGGCAGACACATGCTGTCTTGCACACTGTGGGTTAGGATAAGTAGAACTCAGGAAGTGTTTCAGTGCAATCTGTGGCTACCCATCTGTTACAAGCAAAAGGTTGATCCACATCTACCTTGGAAACTGCTCTGCCATCTCTCTTAATGGGGGCCTTCGAGTTGAGTAAGATGTTTCCAGAGCACACAGAAATATTTCAAAACCGTGATGCTTTAGTTGCACTTTTACTTTTTGTGATTTTGATGATGAGTACTTCTAGTACTTCTAGTGGCAATTTTGTGCATGGGCACTTATGCCAGCATCTCATTTCTTACAAAATGTGTGAGGGGTCTGGCCAAGACAGTTCAAGGCTGGCAGATTGCCTGTTGTGTTAAAGTTGCCCAAGGAGAGCATAGATTAGATTGGATCCTTGAGCATAGCTAGAATCACTACTAATGAAAGCTTTCAAGCTAAGAGATGGGAGACAAAGAAGGACATCTTACCTAAATTTAGCAGGAGGAGCTAAAATAAAATGGTGACCTGTGGGCAACCTGATAAAATGCTTTGAATCAGAAATTAACCCTTATTATTTTGTTTACCTAATGTAATCTTAACTTTCCTTCTTGAAAGATGTTTTCACTTCCCCATACCATCTAAATATTGACTTATTAATCTTAATACTTTTTACTTTTCAGGCTTTCCAAATAACAGCAGCATACCACACATCATCAGAAGCTTTTCCATCCGTCTTTCTTCCGATCCGGTGGCTGATCTTATTCCTGTTGATGGTGATACAGAAAATGACTTGGAAGTTGGATCAGGAGCCACCAATCAGACTGCATCATTCCTACCTGAACGACGAATGATATCAGTTCAAACGGCAAGATACCTCACCAGTCCATGGCTGACTCGTTTTGTTCCTTCAGTTTACACCATAGTGCTTGTGCTGAGTCTCCCTCTGAACATTACAGCGATACTCGTGTTTCTGAAAAAGATGAAAATCGAAAAGCCAGCTGTAATATACATGCTGAATTTGGCCCTTGCAGATGTTCTCTTTGTAAGTGTGCTTCCATTTAAGATTGTTTATCACTTTTCTGGAAATGACTGGGTTTTTGGGCCTCAGATGTGCCGTTTCATCACTGCGGCCTTCTTCTGCAACATGTACTGCTCAATCATGCTTATGGCAAGCATAAGCGTCGATCGCTTCCTAGCCGTGGTGTACCCCATGCAGTCCCTGGGGTGGCGTACACTACCTCGTGCCTCACTGGTTTGTTTCATCATATGGCTTGTAGCAATAACCGGGGTTATTCCTTTCCTCCTGCGAGAGCAAACAATGGAAATACCCAGGTTAAATATAACGACGTGCCACGATGTGCTGAGAGAATCCGAACTTCACGGCTATTATGTCCACTTCTTCTCTATCTTCTCTTCTGTGTTTTTCATAGTGCCATTTATAATTTCTACTGTCTGTTATGTGTGTATCATTCGCTGTCTTAGTTCTTCCACCATTGTTGCAAAGCAAAATAAGAAGACACGTGCCTTGCTCTTGTGTGTGGCTGTTTTTTCTGTTTTCGTTATTTGCTTTGGACCAACAAATGTCCTCCTCTTAATTCATTACATCCATTTTTCGTATGACAACAGCTTAGAGTATCTCTACTTTGCCTATCTACTCTGTGTTTCTGTCAGCAGCATTAGCTGCTGCATTGACCCCTTTATTTACTACTATGCTTCTTCTCAGTATCAGAGACAATTTTTCAGTCTCTTCAATTGTAAAAAGACTTTTGATCCTAATATTAGTAACAGCAGTGGCCAGTTGATGTCTACCACTAGTACTAGAAGGGCTACATTGACTACTAATGTGAATAACAGCGTCTACAGGAAATTACTAGCAATGCATTGAGATAACGTGTCTTCAAATAGTTTAATTTTACACAGTTACAAACAAAAAGAAGACTGTTATATCCAAGAAATGCAAACCCTTACACCAAGTTGTTGTATGATACATAGCTTTATGGATCCAATATAGTAATACACAATTCAAATTAAAACTCTGTATGTGTGTGTGCATAGAGATATATATATATATAAAGATGTATAGTATATGTAAATACGTTAATGTAGAGAGGAAAAATAATTTCTTAATAATAGTTGTTGAGTGTTTTTCAAATAAACTTTTTTTTCAGACAAATCCTTTGCATTGTTCAGTTTATTGTAGAAATCCTAGTTTAGTATTTTGAACTATACCTATCAGGTTGAATAAATTATTATATATGGAATCACTCTATCCATCCAGTTGTTCCTGAAAAAAGTGAAAATAACTTTCCAGGCTTTTTTCTTTCTCCTATATGTCATTTCTAGAATTATCTATTAACTTACTTTCTTAGCATTATTTTATACTTTTTATCTATTAACTTACTTTCTTAGCATTATTCTGGACACTGAAATTGTTCATTTTATGTTTTTACATATTCCACTTCAAAACAGTCTGTATGGTTTTCAGAATGTGAGGAACCAAAACCCAGCTATTGCTTGGTGCAGTGTGTGACATGGGAGATAATTTTCAGCAGCTGGAGCTAGCTTGTTTTTGGTTTTGCTACCATTAGTTTTTTTAGTTTTGCTACCATTTGCTAGGCATTTCAGTTAGGAATGTGGTATTTTTGAGAATTAGTTTCAGAAAAATTTGTGAGATTTTGTTTCAAATTAAGTAAATGGTTCTCCTAAAAATACATTGGAATATCTCTATTTATCATCTTGTTATGCTGTTTCCAAATGTGCTTTCTTGCACGTGGTTAGTCAGCAAACATATATTTAGGACTTGAAAATATCTTTTAGCCCTGCTAGCATGGACATTTTTCACATTTTACTCTGTGTCCATATCTACGGAAATGGCTGTGGTGTTTAGCTAACCAATAGCTAACTTCATTCTGTGGAGCAGTCTTTTGCTACAAAGAACAGTAAAGCAAAAATAACAGAAATTCAGTTTTAGAAACAAGCATGTAGGTAATAGGACTGTACATGTAAAAGGAAATCCAATTAAGTAGGAATTTGTTTATAGGATTTGCCACAGAAATCTGCCAAGAAGTACAGCAGTGGAAAAAAGGTGTCTTTAGTCCAGCAAAAGTGATACAAGACCTAATCTTTCTGCATACGGTGTGACAGTGAGAGACTTTCTAACTATGATCTCTTATTGGTTTGTGTCTGTTCCTTAATGTATTTAAGCGTTGATTTTTGTTCTCAAGGTTTTACCATTTTTAAGTACATGAGTGAGATTGATACATCTATGTGGTCTGCAAGCCTAAGACCCCACAAATGGACATATTCAAGTTACATTCTCATTTCGTTTAATATCACATTAGGGATGGTCTTGTTTTTCAGCAAAATCCAAATCCATCTTGAAACCATCACGACACGTTTGCTCTTTCCTGGCTGAAAAGAATTACCTGTGTGCTTCCTGCAGTTACAGCCTGGGGGACTGCTTTTTAGCCCATGTTGAGAGGAGAACTATGAAGATGACCAGAGGAATGGAACACCTCTCCTGTGAGGATAGGCTAAGAGAGCTGGGGGTGTTCAGCCTGGTGAGGACTTGGGGTGACCTTACTTCAGCCTTTCAGGACCTGAAGGAAGTTGATAAGAAAGAGAGGGAGACTTACCAGGACCTTCAGGGATAGGACATGGCATAATGGCTTTAAACCAAAGGAGAGTAGATTTAGTTGCCCAGAGTAGTTCTGGATGCTCCATCCTTGGAAGTGTTCAAGCCAAGGTTGGATGGGGCTCTGAGCAACCTGGTCTAGTGGAAGGAATATCTGCCCACAGCAAGGGGTTGGAACTGGGTGATCTGTAAGGTCCTTTCCAATCCAAGCCATTCTATGAATTGAAGATTCTATGAACGGCTGAGCATGGCCATGCAGCAAAGCAGAATGGGGTAGCTTTTTGAAGAAACTGAACCAGGAAAGTACTGCAATTGAGACTGATGTGCTTAAATTAACAGGAAAACCTAACCATATCATGCTTACTGCACCTTGGACTGCTAGCTGGGAAAAAAAATTAACAGCTTGTTTCAGGGGGAAGAAGAAGAAGTAAACATCTGACCAAGAGAAGTGAAACCATTTATGTATATGCTGTTTTACCCGTACCTTCTGCTCTTGAGTCTTTCCTTCATTTTTCTTCCATAATGTTGGATATAAAATGCATAATTTTTTATACGGAGCAAGCTATAGAACCAGCTTGTGCTATATAACATTTGGAGACAAGGATGTGTCAGGCACTAAACATGATAAGGAAGCTTGCTAATCTTCCAGTTATGCCAGCTGCATGTTGCAGCAATATTGGTGGAGGAAGATTTGCAATCAACATGGTTTCTCTTTGTAGAATACCTCATATACCAACAGTCACTGGTATAACTAATTTCATACGGGAGGATTTGCTTAATTTAGCAAGGCAAGGATTCTGCAGGGATTGGCATGTTCCTGCCAATTGTATCAGGTAATGCTGAGCATGCACCTGCATTACAGCCTACCACCTGCATGCAGCCTGACTCAGACAAAATATGGTCTGCTGGCTCCAAGTTCTACACACCTATTTAGGTGAACCCTAGCCAGAAATGCGAGCAAAGTTTGTTAACAATGTTTTGCAACAGGCAAACTGCGTCAGGTCATTGGATCTCTCCTCACTTTAGACAGGATCCAGAAGTGGAAAGAAAGTACGAGCCTGCCAGTAGATCATCAGTTACAGCTTTGCACTGGAGGTCTCCAAGAGCTGGGGGAAGAATGAGAAGGGCCTAATATGTTCAGTGCAATATTTAAATAAATTCCTGAATAAGGCCTTTTTTACGATCACTTTCATCTTTTTTGATCTAACCACAGTATAATCTTAAAAGATGTTGAGCAAATTTTTAAAAAAGAAATTAATGTAACCTCCAACATTATAATGTACAATGTCATTATAATAATGACCCAAATAAATGCTTTTTCATTATATTTTGCAAGTGCTGTTAGTCATTGCTAATACAGCTGCAGAGGATGAACAAATAACATGCTATAATCCAAGTCAACACTAGAGAGCATTAAAATAACTAGATATGGCTGTTGTAATTTGATTTGTTGGGGAGGAGACCACTAGAAACCAGATCTGAGTATCATGCAGAACTGTAAAATACTCATTAATCCTCTCAACCACTATGTGTACTTGAAAAGGTGAAAAAATACTGGAATTTTGTTGGAAAAGTAAGTGGCTTTATTTTAAACAGAACTTGTAAAAAGGTTCAGCAAAGTTTTGGGAAATATTTTTTTTTTATCTTTGTGCCATCAGCCTTACAGTAGTGGTGCCTGTAACCTCTAAATAAGCATCTCTCCTCAAAAGCAGGGTCTAACATTTAAAACATGTCACTAAATGCATTGCACACAACATAATCCCATCAAGGTCAGAGCTGATAGCGTCAACCTACAATAAAAATCTGTCCTGCTGTTCCCTCACTAAAATAAAAATGAATGACATTGAGTCAAATTCTTCTTCGTTCCTTTGTGGACCTGGGAAAGTCACTGTTCTTGCCTTTGGATCATTTCAGTTTTGTGTTAGGAACTTTGTGTCTTCACCATTTTTTTGTGCCACACTATTATGTACCATAGCCAGCGATTCTTGGGAAGCTCCTATATATGTATTCTCATCCTCGGGGTTGGGGCAGCATGTGCCCAGGGCGGCAGTGAAGGTGGTGCCACAGCACTTGGGCTCAGGGCTCCCAGTTCATGCTCCCATGGAGCTCACAGCCCACTGTCGCTGGCTTGCCATGTCTCTCACTTTGACTCCTGTACAGATGGCAGGCTTCTTTTACATATGCTTTCCTCAGAAGGGAACATATTTTCCAGAAATGGAAAATAATTGAATATGCTTTTAGAGTCAGATTACCTCTAAAAATTTTAATCACTTTTGGCTCCTTATAATGCTCTTCCCCCCCCCCCCCCCCCCTTAGACATGTGTTTCAATAATGCAATTTTTTTGCTTACCAACTGGAAAGAGCATTCACTATCAACAGTACAGGAAGCAGGCTATGTTTCTAAGACCAAAACTTTCAAATTTCAGCCAGGCACCCAGGTCCATCCACTCCAGAGGGTGGGGAGCACTTAGACCCTGTGTATCTGCTAGAAGGTGATATGGTGGACACAAGCCAGCAGTAACACTGACGGGAAATGATGATGCTGCTGAACACTTCCTTTCTCATAGAATGGCACTGAATTGAAAAGAGGCATCCAGCTCTGGAAGTGTGCATTCCGTTACTGCCACCTCCTACTATGTCCTGTTTACCGAAACCTCCTGACGCACTGAGTGCTTCTTGTCCAAGACAATATCCCACACAGTTCCCATCATCATTTACACAGCAAGATGTCTTGGAGATCTACTTTCAAAGCACACAGGGTTTGCTGTCACCTAGTTAGTCATTACTCAACAATTTAACTCAGAGATTCAAGTATTTATTTTCTAATATGGTCACTCCTTTGATTTTCCTCTCATCTTTTCTCTTTTAAAAGAAACAATCCTTACTGCCTATTCAATGTTCTATTGCTCATCAATATTGTTGCAAATATAAGAATCACAGAATATTCTGTGTTGGTAGGGATCTGCAAAGACCATTAAGTCCAACCCTTAAGTGAGTGATCAAAAAGGGGATCCAACCCATGACCCTTGTGTTATTAACACTATGCTCTAACCAAGAAGATTTCTTCCTGCCTTCAGCAAACTTGTGGATTTGTAAAGTGATACCATTCACATCTCACATTTTTTGTAGGAACTTGTAGGAACTTTGTAGCAAAAAAATTCAGCTCCAAAATTGGATCAGCTAGCATAACTGGAATAGTAGTATAACCTGAATGTGGATAAACCTTTACAGCTTGCCTAAAGCATGTGTACTGAGAATTCAGTTCTAGATGGGGAAGAACAGGAGGAGGGAGAAAATGTTGCTAGCCTAACTTCTACATTGTTTTATCTCTCTGTTCAAGTGTTAATATTTCTTCCTCTTTCTGAATAACTTCAAGGACATTTTTGTTGAATGCTTTTCCTATAGGTCACTGATGTGGTTTGACATTGGCCAAACACCAGATGTCCACAAAAGCCGTTTGCTCACTCTTTCTTGCTACAGAAAGTTGGGCAGAGGACAGGGGGGGAAAAATTAACTAAGGGCTTATAAGTCAATATAAGAACTGGGAAAAAAATACTCTCAGAGCAAAGCAGGTTCAAATTTAAAGGTATAAGGTAAATTTATTTTTAACAGAGTCAGAGGAGGATAATGAGAAGTAAAATAAGCGATTAAAGCACCTCTTTATTCCCAGTCTCTCCCTCTTTCCCACCAACAGCTCAGGGAGACAGGGCATGGGGGCTTTTGGTTAGTTCATCACCCAAGATCTTCTACTATTCACCCAGGGAGAGAAGCCTTTTCTCTACTATGCCCTGGGGTCCCTCCCACAGGCAAACAATCTTCCCAAAACTGTTGGGGAAGCGTGGCATGGGTCACTCCTCCACAGGATGCAGTCCTCTAAGGAAAGGCTGCTCTAGTTTGGAAGCAGGGGCCCTCTCCTGGGATCACAGTTTTCTCCAGTCTGCTGCCATGTAAGTACTTGTCTCATGAGCTGCAAGTGAATCTCTGCATCCCCTGTGGATCCCCATGGGCTTCAGGGGCACAGCTGCTTCACCATGGCCTGCACCATGGCCTGCAGGGGAATCTTGGGTCTGGTGCTTGGAGCACCTCCTCTCCCTCCTTCTCCACTGACCTTGATGCCTTCATGTTGTTCTCCCTCACATCCTCCCTTCCTTCTCTTCTCTAACTAGAAGAAAAACTGCTGCCCATAGGTACTACTGCCAACGAGTCCTACCAATTCAAAGATTCCTGCAGGATCCGTAGCACCTTGGTTCCACATCAGGGAATTGCTCACCACGTTTCTGCTGCTGGCCAGGTGGTCCCACCAGCACAGCAGGCAGTGGTGGCCAGCATGGTGCTGGTGCTATTTAGCGCCTCTCTTCATGTGGGGCACGAGGAAGGAGAAGCCACCACTGCCACTCTGCCCTTCTGCCCGCAGCACATCACCACGCGCTGTGCCAGGACAGCCTTGGCGGCACTGTCTCCCCATCCCTGGAAAAAACTGCGCTTGCGCTCTTTTCATTTTCTTCTTAAATATGTCATCACAGAGGCATTACCAGCCTCTCTAATTGGGCCAGCAGCATGTCCATCTCCAGAGCCATCAGGGACTGGCTCTGTCCGACATGGTGGAAGCATCCAGCAGCTTTTCACAGAAACCTCTTCTGTTGCTCTCCCCACTACCAAAAACCAGGCTGTGCCAAATCAACTTTACTAAACACAACATACAACAGTCACATAAGGAGTAAACCTGTAGTGCCACATGTAGCATTTCTTTCAGTTTATTTTCACACTTCTTTTTTGGTCTCCTTTTCCTGACTCCAAGAAATATATGCAATCCTACCCAGCAAAGAATATAATACATCTAGTTACTTACCACAGCTTTAATGACCAAGGAAATTAAAAATATGCTGAAGATTTCTGCTTTTGTCATTCAAAAACAAGCTAGGAGGTGTAAAAATAGAATATAGTTCCCCTACCACTGAAAACTATATTTACAGAAGCTCTGAAATGCAGCATAGATAGATATCTTACTTTGCTTTATTTTTTTTTCTAATTTTTACTTGCACGTTTTCTTTACTAAAGTTCTTACTGCATTTCCCTCACTAGATGAAACATAAAATTTAATTTGCTGATCTGTATAGAATTTTTTCATTAAATGGTTTCTAACCCTTTTATATCAGAGCCTTTAACCCTTTTTACTACAGCAGAGATACTGAATATTATTACTAAAAATACTTTCAAAATTATATTTCAAACCTTAAAACTGCTTAAGAGACAAGCTTGTCTGAAAGTATATTATCTCTTGTTCATCCACTTATACATTGTGATAGGAAAAAAAAGGCTTTTTGTACTTTAACCATTCTAGGTATCTTTTAGGTCTATATTTTATTATCTTATTTTATGAACTGGTATTAGTAGTGCACTGACATGATCTGTGAAAGCAGTGAAAATATTTTCTAGCTTGAAAATCAGTCATTAAGAGCAACTGTTATTTTAAGCAAAGTATTTTATCTTTGCTTCATCACAGTATGTCCTGTTTGTACTCTAATGAAACAAGATGTTTTAGTTTTTAACTTCCTCACCCCCCTTTCCAGACCAGAACATAAAAACCAAACTGAGCTAAGAACAGCCATTCAAGAGAAAGCTACTTCTCCATTCAGGGCTCTTTTTTTACACTGGGGGTAAATGAAGGACTGTAAAAGCATTGCCCATATGATGAGGGTTAGAGTTCACTTAAGAATGTACAAGAACATTTACAAACACATTGATGGAATCTTCTTTTCAACTTTTGCATGCTTTGTGAGGTGCTCAAGGGAGGGAGGGACCTGTAGCAGCTGGATAGCGATACTGAATCTAAGTGGGGTTTTAGATTTTCTTGAACTGTCATGATTTTCAAAACCATCAGAGAAAGGCAAATCCACTCAGCAGAGCAAGTAGATGATTTGCAGCTACATTGACTGCTTCATGTACCCAGCCCAGCATCACATCCTCAAGCTGAGACTGGGGAGAAACAGCCCCCAGGTCCCTGGGGACAGCTGGAGTGGCAGCAGGTGCCTCTGTGACTTGGCTGTCCTGGCCCTCATGGTCCTTCCATCCCTGACCTGCCAACTCTTGTGAGCACAGCTACACACCCAAACTGAGGAGGAGGAGGAGAAGGAGGAGGAGAGGCAGGAAGGATGAACCAACATCCACCTACCTCCATCTGATGCTCTCTGGGCTCACACGCAGCAGCATACAAGCTCTAGGATATGCAGCAAGCAAGGCTCTGCCTCCTGTTTCTCTGGAGCTCAGGAGCTTGCCTAGCCTCTGGCCCCAAGCAAAGGAACAGCTCTGTCTGAGAATGTTAGTTCCAGGCAAAGCATGAGATTCCTCTATCATGTACAGGGCAGGAATTTTTGCTGCCCTCATTAATAGGCACATACTAGTCTTGCTTGTGCCACAAACAAGGCACAGCTTCTAAGATTTAGTTGCCTCTGGTGAAAAAAACAAGATTTAGCTTAATGAATCAGCAAACAGGCTTCTCCCACCTAAAAGTTTGTGGGTTTGGCTATTGAGTGACCTTGAAAGGCTAATTCAGGAGTTTCTGTTGACTGAGGAATAATCCCTTGGCCTCCCTTTTCTTTGGTGCTAAAGAAAAGCAACTTTCTGCCTCCAACTTTCTTTCATTTCTTCCTCCTCCATAAGCAATATACAAGCAGCCCAGACTTGCTCTGCTCCTAACAGGGGAGGAATAGGAGGAAGGTCCTGTGTGGGGACCATGGAGATAGAGATGGCATTACTCTTGGGTTAAAGAATTGGAACAATCTCTCTGCTGGCTGGGGACTTGCAGGCATGTGAGGTTATAGAGCAACCGTACCAAACACTGCTCTAATGCAAAACGTAGAGCCACTCTGGAGTGTGTGCACAATGGGAACGCACCCTGACAGCCCCCTGACCTGTATTAGTCATTTATCAGAGTTTTATTTTAATTGATTGCTGTCACTGCAACACTGCAGCAACAGCATTCTCAAGCAGGCATTTCCTGTTTTTCTTTCTCACACAGAGAAGCAGATGTTTTCTGAGCCATAAAACCAGAGTCAATCACTGCTCATAATGACACTGATAACAACATCCAGCCCTACAGCCTAAACCCAGGACTTCTCTAGCAAACCAGTCTGCAGTAATGAGACTACACACAACAAAAGCATGACATTTTCAAAGATGATCTTTCAGTATAGTTCAACAGGAATAAATTCTACCTAGAAAAACATTTGGAGCTCATTTTATAAACAAAGCTGAAATACCATGAGTGAGTCCTTGCAGGATGTGGTAGCTCCTTAAACTCATGGAACAAATCTTTTGGGACAAAGGTAGGGACAAATAGATAGCATTGCTGTCCTTTCTCCAAGAGGTTGCTTGGAGAGATTTTGACTCTTGCTTGTTGTATTGGACAAGAACCTACTATAATTGCAACATTGTGATTGAAGCATAGCAAGGGCAGCTTCATTTGTGCAATGCCCAGTACAGCTTGCTATCACAGTCCTAGTTTTATAACCAACTTTCAGCATATAGTACATTTACTGCTTATTCTAAAATCCTATTGAGTGTTGCAAGCAGTTCACTGTGATGGTGAAGAAAGACGAACAGACCTTCATGCGTGTCCTTCCCCACCACACCACTGTCCCTCTAGCAATCAATATGGTTTGTCCTAATATAAAACACCAGGCAGGTATTGCAGGAGGAACTGTCTGGATGATGGCATAATTAATGAATTCCAGAGATGGGGGAGCTGGGATGTTTTTGATTGACTTTGGTGCACATCAGCCTGCATAAGGATAAAGCGTTGATGGAGGCTAGGTCAACTGGGCAAACTATTCTCCTGATGTTGCAGGCAGATTCAGGGTGGACCCCTTCCCTGGCAGGGATGTCTGCAAGGAACACTCACTTTTGGAGGATGAGTAAAAAGCGCCACCATACAGACATGAAATCCTGAAGTAGCAACATAGGTGCTTTCCTGCTTTGCAATTGGGACTTCTGTAAGGCCAAAGACTCTAAACCTAAACATTTCTAGCCAAACCTGCTTATATTGTAGCCTTTTGGAGATCAACTGTTGACCAGTCTTGGACTAACTAAACCTAGCTGTACCTAGACTTCCCTGAGAAATTTAGAAAGCTATTGTGGTCTCACTGAACTTCGCGACTCAACAGGAGGGACATTACCTGACTATACTATAATCTATTGCAATAGATGACAAAGTGATTATTTATTTATACTTCCCTTGCAATATTATTGTATCAGCGATAAATCTAATCATAATCATCCATGCAATCGCTGTGCTCTCCTTCTCATACATAGCTAAGAGCTTTCTCTCAACAACTCTTTCATAGGTACAAATTATGTAGCTGGATGTTTACTGTAGCAGTTCCATTCACTGCACTACAAATTTTAATTGCACAAAGAATGAAGATATCAGATGGAGAATAGCAGGCCTCTCTCTTTCTGCTAATATCTTCCTTTGTTGTGTAGTCAGAGCTCTATCCAGAAAGGTTTTTTAGGTTTTGTTGCTGCAGTTTCTGCTGGAGTCACTGCCAATATATTTTGCACATGTCTTGGTTTGGTATCATGGGCTTGTGTGTAGGGTATAGCAGCCAGTTCTATCAAGTGTAACTGCTTCTTTAATTAAAGGCAAGTTATTGCACTGTGAAATTTCAGTGAGATTCAGCACAATGAGTTGCCAAAGCTGTCGGCAACACTCACTTTGTAATAGCTACGGTAAAATTCAGTGCCAGGTAGGAAGCCATTTTGCAGATTACTTCCTTCCACATGTTATTCTTGCTGTGCATTTTGTCACTGTGTTATGATTCCATTAATAAGCAGGGCTGGGAAAAGCTGACGGTATAGAAACACTCTCTACCAGTTCATTAAAAAAATTATCTTTTTATCTAAATTAAGGATACGGCAATCATTAATAACCATGAGTTTTTCAGCCTTTCATTAGCTTTCACTATGCATTCAAGGGATTTTCCATTCTTTTCCCCTTCTTTTCAGTCAAGGGCATGAGAGAAGAGCCTTTCATCTACTGAAGGTTTGCTTTTAACCATATGTGAAAGTGCAGCTTTTTCAGGTTACTCATCACTAACTGACTCAGTTAGCATCACTAACTGACTCCTACTATTTAAATGCACTTAAATCTTGATCTTGCACTGCCTGTCCCCAAGTCAGAGCTCAGCTTAGTATATCAAAAATGTATGACAGAAATTATGCATTATGATCTACTGGAACCTTACACTCATTATGACAAAAACAGTGAGATAATAAACCATTCTGAAGAGGAACACTAATTAGAAAATATTGTTCTTTAAAATCTGAACAGTTTAGTTCCATTTACAAACAGAACTAAAATAACTGCCAATCATCACAGAATCATTTCAATGAGAAATTACCCTTAAGATCATTGTGTCCAAGTGTTAACCTAACATTGCCAAGTTCACCACTAAACCATGTCCCAAAGTGCCACATCCACATGTGAGCACTTCCAGGGTTGATGATTCCACAACTTCCCTGGGCAGCCCGTCCCAATGTTTGACAACCCTTTTCTTGAATAACCATTTTCAAATGTCTAATCTCTCCTGATGCAACTTGAACCCATTGCTTCTGATCCTGTCACTTATCACTTGGAAGAACAGACTGATCAGGCTGCATTATCAGGTATTTGTAGAGAGCAATGTCCCTTCTCCAAACTACACACCCCCCACTCCCTCAGCTGCTCCTCACAGGATTTGTGCTCCAGACCCTTCACCAGCTCGTTTGCTCTTCTCTGGACTCGCTCCAGCACTTCAATGTACTTCCTTTTGTGAGGGTCCCAAAAATGAAAGCACAAGATTTGAGGTGTGGCCTCACCAGTGCCCAGCACAGGGGGACAATCCCTGCCCTGCTCCTGCTGGCCACAGCACTGCTGATCCAGGCCAGGATGCCATTGCCCTTCTTGGCCACCTGGGCACAGCCCGGCTCATGTTCAGTTGCTGTCACCAGCACCCCCAGGTCCTTTCCAGCCACTCTGCCCCAGCCTGTGGCACTGCCTGGGGTTGGTGTGACCCAAGGGCAGGACCCAGCACTGGGCCTTGTTGAACCTCACACCATTGGCCTCAGCCATGCTCCAGCCTGCCCAGATCCCTCTGCAGAGCCTCCCTGCCCTCCAGCAGATCAGCACTCCCACCCAGCTTGGTGTCACATCTGAACTTAGTGAGGGGGCACTCAATGCCCTCATCCAGATCATCAGTGAAGGTACTAAATATGACTTGCCCCAGTGCTGAGCCCTGGGGAACAGCACTGGTGACTGGCCACCAGCTGGATATAATTCCATTCACTGCCATTCTCTGGTCTTTACTATCGAGACAATTTTCTACCCAGAAAACAGTGCACCTGTGCAAGCCCTGAGCAGCTGGTTTCTCTGGAATAATGCTGTGGGAAATGGCCAAAGGCTTTTAAAATATATATGTAGAAAAAATACAGAGCCTTTCCTTTGTCCACTAAGTGTATCACCTCATCATAGAAGATCGAGTTGGTCAAGCAGGACCTGCCTTTCACAAATCCATGTTGGATGGGTGATGACACTCAGGCTGACCTGCTCTGTGACCTTCCCTGGCACCAAGGTCTGACTGACCACAGCCAGTGGATCCTGTGGATCCTCCTTCCAGCCCTTCTTGTGCCAGCTGGGACCTCCCCAGTTTGCCAGGACTGCTGATACATTGTGCCAAGAAGCTTGGTGAGCACTTCCAGCAGCTCCCTCAGTGTGGGATCTCAGCCTCTCAGAACTGGGGTGCAGGGTGACCAAGACCACCCCTGGGGGGCTCGGGAGTCCTGGAATGTTGCCAGAAATGTCTGGTGGCTGGACTTTGATCCCACATGGGAGACGACATCAGTATGAGGATAGGAGGATTTCACTGGGGTGAACGGTGAAGGGATAAGTTAATTGGAGTGTGAGATAAAGGGTTTAAGATTTCTGTACAGGGGGGTCTAGAGAAGTAAGATGGAGGGATTGGGGCGTGCCCTTCTCCTTCTTCTTCTTCTTCTTGGCCTCCATCTTCTGTGGTGATGTTGGCACTTTGAGATTGGTTCTTACTGAATGTACACTAGTCAATAAGGGTGAAAGGTATTGGAGAAAAATGATAAATATTGTATACATAACTCCGAGTATAAAGATAAGTGGCCGCCCCAGGGGCTCTCAGTGTGTGCCCATGGCTGACTGCTGAGCAGAACTCTGTCAGGCCCAGAGAAAATCTTTTAGATAAGCATTTAATAAACACCGAGACCGAGAAAAGATCTGAAGTCCCTTCTCGTCCTTTGGAGCGCGGGCCAAAGGACGCGCTTCCCAGACCATCTAAACAGCCGAAAATCCGACACCTCAGTACCCTTAGGTAGATCCCATGTGGCCCCATAGGCTTGTGTATAAGTGGTATAGCAAATTACTGACTATTTCTCCTTGGATTATGGGAGTTTCATTCTGCTCTTTACATTTGCTTCATTCTGAAGAACAGAAGGCACTTAACTACCTCAGCCTTTTTCCCTTCCTTTGTCACTGTTTGGCCCCGCATCCGATAAAGGATGGAGATTCTCCTTACACCATCTTTTGGAGTCAACATATTTATAAAAACATTTTGTATTGTATTTTATGGCAGTACTTTGACTGTTACAGTTTTCTCTTTGCATATCCTCATGGAATCTTTATGGTCCTCTTCAGTTTCCTGCTCCTCATCCCAAGGTTTTTAATTTTTTCCCCTGAGTTCACCAAAGCTGGTCTTCTTTTCCAGAAGCCCATCTTTCTGCTCATACCATGTTGTATTTGACTGCTGAAAACCACAGGATGATGCAGATAGTGTCCTCGGGCACAGGCTCACTAGATGAACTGAAACATCAAGTCCTTTATTTTGGCACTGTCCAGTGGGGAGGGGATCGTCTGTCCAGTGGAAGGCCAGATATGGCATAGTTTTATCTGACTCATTTTATTGTAAGACTTACTCATGGGTGGGGAACAGAAAACACAAAAGAATAAGGCACAGGCAGCAATGAATATCCTTGTTGCTCTCCATGCACAGTGAGCTTCTGTGTCAAGAGCTCAGTGTTGGCATCAGCACACGCTGGCATCACTCCAGGCTACCTCCTCATTTCATCACTTCAGGATGGGTTTTTCCTTAAAAGTTAGTAAGTTGAATGTATATTTTGATAGCACCTAGAAAAAGCAAGCACAAACAGTGCAAAGTGTACCTACTGAGTAAGCCACTATGCAATCCTTGCCCTGAAGAGCTGATAATTACTACCCAAGAGGCTTTACTATGAGGATTATAATTACTGTATTTTCTTAAATTTTAAATGCTGAACTTAGTTACAGTGAGAATCCAGCTTTTGTGTAAAATTTTAAAAAAAGTCCTGACTATCCCTGACTATATTAAAAATGCAACTTGCATATATTCTAATGGCTAAAGGTACAGAAAGTAAATGAATGAAAAACTATGCTTATTATTTGCAAAATAGTATCAACCTGAGTAGTGACTGTCAACAGCTTCTTTTTAACTCAACTATAGACATGCTGTTACCACTGTCTAATTTTCAACAGATCTGTGTTTTTTTCCAATTGCCTGGAAAGTGGTAGTGTTTTGGGAACTAAAGAGAGAGAGGTCTAAAGAAAGGGAAAATATATACTAGTTAAAATGAATGAATATATAGTAGTTAAAATTGTTTTACAGCTCCCTGAACAAGCGCTCTAAAAAAGACTGATACTGTCTGGCAATATGATGTTTGCCATTATGTTACATAGTCAGTAATAAAATAGGGGAATTCATTGCTGTCAGGAATGAACCTGATAATTTTGTAAAGTTTTGGCGCATGTTTAAATTGTTCACTTCATTGCTGTAGATATTGAGAATGTGGAAAGCAATGTAAGGAATGACCCTTCATATTTTTATTTCACATTTTTGAAGATTTTGTGGTATTAGGTCATATCCTGCCAGGTCACTTTTAATAAATAGAAAGCAAAATGTCCAAACACTGCAGTTCGTTTTTAACTTGGTGATAGAAGCGCTGCTTAGTGTGAAGAGCTACCTAAGCTACCTTTACACATCTCAGTCCTCAAGGTAATGGGTAAAAAAGGGCAGTGTTCCTCTTCCTTCTGTTTCTCTGCAGACTTTCTTTTGGGGAGAAGAAGGTTGAGAACAAGGAAGAAATTTTTTTTGCCACGTCCAGTGGTAAAGCAGAATCAGGATCTTCTGCGTTAGAGATCTGATATCTCTCAGGCATGGAGCAGACAGCACTTTTACTTTCAGCAGCCAGCCCCTAAGCCCTTAGGCATGGAGGGCCCTAACTGCAGGAAGGACATACTGCTGGTTTTGGGGCAGTTTTTTGTCTTTGCAGTCAGGGTGTCTGCTTTTACAGAGCAGAAAGTGTCATGCTTTTACAGAGCAGAAACAGCCAGACCTGTTCTCTCCCAGCTCCACTCAGACAAATCTTCCAAAAGAGAGTATCTGTAACTCCCATTAAGGCCAAAGGAAGCTAGTTTGTTCCAGCAGGGACAGCCTTGCCTGCAGTTCATCCAGAGGTCCAAGCTCACTGGGGCAGCCTCTTGTTGCTCCGCCCAACGTGGGAGGCTGGCAGGAACAAGGCTACTTTCTTTGCAGGGAGTTGAAGGCCAAATACCAAGAGTTTTATCTCTTTGGATCAGGTTTTTACCTGAACCACCTAATTACTTTTCATAAATCCTTCAGATCTTCATACAATACTTCATTGTATTCTCCTATGACCAGTACTGAATATTTAATTACATATTCATTATATATTTTAATGTAATTTTTCTATATAAGTAGAGGTAGATTAATCATATTTAAATCATTTTTATGTGTACACCACAATATGCATGCTATAAAAAAACCTATCTTTCATCAGGTCAGGAAAGGTAATACGGTTATGACTCCATCCTAGAAAAACCAGATCAACCAGCTTTTCTGCTAAAGTCTCAACAAGCCTAAATACACTGGGCAAAATAAAATCCAACATTTTCTTTATTTCAAATCCCTGGAACCACAGATTGGTAGGTAGGTAGAAAAGTACTGGGCTTCATCTTGCAGAAAATGCTCAGCAATAAGGCTAGTGTTGAAGTTACCAACATCAATTGCTATGTTGAATTAAATATTCAGAATTAACCTTTGGAACCCTAAGACTATACCTTTCAATAAGCAAACATTTGTGAAACATTTAGACTTTCTTAATTCCCACACCCATACTCCTAGTTAATTTGCTGTCAAAGCCAGAGACATTAGCTAACATACTGAGTAGCTACTGCAGGTAACAACCATGCAGAACTTGTAGGGACCTAAAATCCAAGTACTGCTGCTCCTACACTTTAGTCTCTTATACTGTTTTGCAAAATGACAATTCTTAACCACTAAAAGAGTATACAGAGGTAAGATCATATTGTTTCACTGTAAAATTTTTAAACATAGTGTAAAAAGGTTTTTACTTTGATTTAGCAAAGGAAGCTGCTGGGTGTGAGTTTATCAGGGACCTTCCCCCAGCAGTGAGTGAAACTGGCAGGACTCACCCTGCTGCATCAACACTTGGTTGGGAGAGAGGAAGGAAAAGGGGAAAATAGCTCCTCACTCATCAAGAGCCAGAACTGTGAGTTTAGTTGCCTTAAGCACAGCAGAAATAGTGCCAGGCAATAAGGCAGGAAGCCATGGGTAGAAATTTATGTACTGGAAGTTCCACCTGAACATGAAGAACTTCTTTACTGTGCAGGTGACCAGACACTGGAACAGATTGACCAGAGAGTTGTGGAGAATTTCACTGGAGATATTCAAGAACCATCTGGACACAATCCTGTGCCATGTGCTCTGGGATGACCCTGCTGGAGCAGAGAGGCTGGGCAACATGACCCACAAGGGTCCCTTCCAACCTGACCCATTCTGTGATTCTGTGAGAAAGAGGATCTCAGAAGCAACTGTGCCTGCAGAAGCCAAGCCCAGACTTGCAGTGGCTACTGAACTAGAACCTTGGCAGAAGCAGGCATGTGAAGCCTCCATAACAGACCCTGGCTTGTGCCAAGTACACCACTACCTGAGAACTGGAAACAACAGGCCATCAAAAAACCAAGATTATCCCTCACGAGAAGCTGGTGAAGACAGGCTCTTGCCGAATGCTCTTATGCCTGCATCTTGGGATGAAGCATCTCACTTCACACAGTCA
The DNA here is from genome assembly GCF_028551555.1 of Melozone crissalis. Taxonomy (NCBI): domain Eukaryota; kingdom Metazoa; phylum Chordata; class Aves; order Passeriformes; family Passerellidae; genus Melozone; species Melozone crissalis. The sequence goes on from NW_026535783.1 coordinate 50,071,265, forward strand.
CCTAGCAACCAAAGGAGTGAAAATTGCCTGGGACAAGTACAGTCCAGTGCAACTGGAATAAATACAACTGTCAGAAGAAACTATTTCACCTCTCCTGAAGGAATTAACTGCTTGCTCCTTGCACTGGGGGCTGATTAGCAATCCAAGTCCTGCTTCCTCCCTGTGCATCCCCCAAAAACATTTAACAATTTTAGACAGAAAAAGGAGAAAATGAAAATGTTTCCTGATTTTGTGCCTTGCAGCAATAGCCTCACATTTGAGGTGGGCTCCAGTACTGCTGTGCTGTGCTCAGGTGATATGGGTAGGGTTGCTGGTCTATAGTATTGCTTGTGTTCACTTCTCCCTGCCACTCCAAAGGACATCAGGGCAGAAGCAGGGACAATGTGGCATCCAGAGGTATGACATTCCAACATGGCCCTCCTGCAGCAAGGCAGATGGAAGTTTTCTGTCCTTCTCTAACAGTCCTTCTCTTCAGTGGGGAAAGTGACTGCTCTGCACATGCAGCAAATAACCTGCAAATCCTAACAGCTCTTTGCTTCTTTAGAAGCAATTTGCTTCTAAATATGAATTGACTAAGCATTTTCATAATCAATGTCTAGAACATGTTACGGTTAGGACATACACATTATGTATCTGCAGTTTAAAAACTAGAAAAATTTCAGCTGAATAGAAATTTTTTTTCCAAGTATGAATGATAATTGTTATGTGGCTCATTAAAATTATAAAGAAGTTATACCATTCGTAATAAAATTATTTTTGGTCATAACACTAGCTTTTTCTAATACTGTGGCAGGCTCCAATTTTGGGCCAATCAATGGTATTGAATATGATAAAGTGTTTGTGGTTTTTCCCTGATGGTGCAGACAGTGGGAGGTGGGTTGAGACACTGGGAGGGGACAAGGGTGTATCCTGTTGCACTGAATAAACACTGTGAGAACAGACAGGATGCTGTGAGGAAAGCCTGTGACTCAGCACAGCTGCATGGATCTCCTCCTCACATGATTCTTAATACTGGGAATTTCCAAATAATTTTCAGGCATCCTGGTCAACTGACACACTTTTTCCATTAAACTAATTTCTTTGTGGACATTGGGCTCTGCTTCTAGATAGACCACAAGCCACTGATAAAATAATTAGAACTAGTCCAAACCTCTGCATTTTTTATTAAACAATCCCTAAGAAGGAAAAAAGCAGCGCCTTTTCACCTTAATGACTATGATAGCAAGAATTCTCGAAAAAGTTATCTACAAACTGCTTGAATTATGGTGAAACAGCATTTACTGGAATTAGTGGGATGACACCAAATATATGAAAAGACCATATGTGCTCAAACCAAGCAGACACATCTCCTCCATATTAGAGAACTGGGAGATACATGGGTTCAAACAAAGATTTATTTTCTCCTTCAGCCTTTCTAATTTGCCCATCCCTAAGCAACAACTAACAACATCTGTTTGCAAGGAAGGTATATCACAAGGCAGCATGTACAGAGACCTGCCCTATCCTTTTACAGGTAACATTTGATGCAGGAAATTCTGCAAAGTTACAAAGTGCCAGCATCTCTCTCAAATGGTGATCTTTATTGCAGTCCACTGTTGTGGATGCTGGCCCAGCCAAACCTGCAGATCCTGCCAATGCATGACACAGTTGTTCTCCCTGGAGAGCACAGAATGGCTCCAGGAGTCCTCTCCATCAGCAAATTGTGGCTGTGCTGGCATGCAGAAGGAAACAAAGAGAAGCAATGGAGGACATCAGAGTGTAACCTCAATAACATCCATAATGATACATGGACCTACTAAAGTTCAACATACACCTCAGAAGAACCTGAAAACTATGGCAAATGACCACACTATTCAAAGGAAGACCCACTAGCCTGGATACCAGCCACAACAGTCACCATAAGCAGATGCACAGAAAAGAAAAAGAAGACAAATACTAATGGTATTTCCCCAATTACTCTTTCACTCAAATAATACACTCTGCTCAGGGAAATTCACCAGTTAGTTATGGTTTGTCTCTTTAGGATTCCACAAGAATTGCACCATGCTCATGAGAATTTGTGGAAACCTCTTGCATGCCCAGCATCGTTTGTCAAAAACTTCACAAGTCTCCTACCTTCTGGATGCCCTTTGTGCCATGATTTTTATATCTGAACCTGGTTCAGTGTTTGGGTGGTTGACTCCAGCCCCTAGTTGTGTAGAACAGGTTGTGAATAGACTGAAGTGTTCCCAGGTGCCTAAGTCAGGTCTTATGTGATTCAATATTTTCTATCATCTTTCTATCACTTCTATCATGTGCCATAAATATTGCTGGACTCCTGTCAAAGCCTAAATTATTAATGTGACCATTCTGTATGTTATGCCAAGCTGTAGAAGTTAACTTTAATCCTGTTCAATGTAGCTTGCAAGTCATTGGTATGTCTGTTGGTTAACTTCCTTGATATTAATCTACTGGCACAAAACTAAAATAGTCAAGATATTAGTCCCTGCCAAAACAGACAATGCCAAAACAATAATTTCTTCTACTTGCCTTTTTTGAACTCTAACATCATGCTTCCTTTAAATATCATAAACCAGGACTGTTACCACATGAACTGCCTGACCCACTCATTACCCTTGGACTTTTTAAGCACGTATCTGAAACACTCTCCCTTTTACATCAACACAGGCATGACAACAACTAGACTGGAGAACTGATCCTGTTAAAATTCTGCCTCTCTTTGGATAAGTATGCCATGATTCTTATATAGTTACCCCAGCCTATGGGCCAACCCACACGGATGATATGGAATAGTACAAGTCAACGTACATTGCGAAGAAAAAGAAAATCTATGGCCTTTCAAGTATTTTCTTTTCCCCCATCCTTCTACCAGATGCCAGTTGCAAAATTTCACTATCATGATGACCAGAAAAATTACAATTGTTCATATCTTATTTAGATCATTGATAAATTAGGAACATATGTATATAACATGGATATACTGACATACCAGGTAAATACACAGGTTAAATTCATGGTCAGAAGTTAATAAATTTATGATTCTGTTAAAATTTTCATAACTGGTTAGGAGATGGGGACAAAATGTTGTATTTCATACATGCAACTTAAAGGGCAATTCAGACTAGCAGCTATCATAAACTTCCAAAGGTTACAGAATAAAAATGGGGAAATAATCACGTACAGTATAAACCTTAGACTCATCCCAATTTAGAACATGATACTGTGATTCAATAAATCATATATTCCTAAAAGTTATTACTTTTAATTTATTACAAGTATTAATTTTAAAGGATGAGTAAGAGACAGTCCTAAAAATAGAAAGTTGATGAAGCAACTACATAGAGAAAAACTGTTTAGAGTAGGACAGTTTTCAGATTTAGGAATTCTGCCCTTAAGCCCTCCTTATTTAACAATGTTCATACTGTTCATATATTTTTTACATTGGTCAGCCCTGTAATGAATGAATGTTCATGTTCATCTGTCCAACTGAACTAAAATCTTTGCACAGAGATCTTCCATGAAGCTCTCAGAATTAATTTCTGTTTTGTTCTTTGAAAATATCATTTGGAATCTAAAAAGATTATCTGATTAACAGATCCCAGCATTAGCAAGTGCTTAATTGTTGTGCACAGGATTTCATTGTTGCCATTAAATGCATGCTGACTGTTGGCATTCATTCGCCAAGAGAATGGCATAACTGCTTGGGCAAACTCTAAGTTCAAGGAACCATCAACAATTCTCAGAGTTCATCAATCCCTACAGCTGTATCAGGACTTATGTACATTGTGATAATTACATATTCTCAACAAAACTGAGGTAATCAAAACCAACACCATCTGAAACTGATACATGCAGAATGCACCGACCAAATCACAGCTCACATTGTATCAGCTGTTCACTTCAGCAGTAAAGCACCACCTGCTTTTACTGACTACAGCTTGGGTTAAAGCAAGTTTACAGTTTTAACTTGGCATAGATTTCAGGAGCCTCTTCTGAGGAAGTCTGTTCTTCCTTTCACACAGCTTCTCCTCAGCCCATCCCTGCTTCTCCACATGCATTTTTCTAATCTGTGGATTTGCAGGAGATTTACTTAAATGTTGCAGAGTGTGTTGTAGTTCTGGTAAGCAGAAAAAGGGATCTTGAGAGGGAAAGAAAAAAAGTATCACCAAGTCATTACTCATAAGTCACTGCTTTTTCCCTTGATTTGTGAATTTCTTTTCATAGGCACCCCCTACACAAGCGAGAAGGAGTCAAAAATTCTAAGAACTGTGATGTGAGGTGCAGTAACAGTAGGGTAGCAGAACATCGCTCAAAAATATACTTCTAGTAAACTGAGAAGCATGAAATGGCTGGTGGAAGTAGATGCATGAGGTACTGCTCTTTGAAGGGGACCAGGTGTGTGGTTCAATGTCACTCTCCTCATGCTCTTTATCGCAAACTCAAAAAGCAGTTATTCCCAGTGTTCACCAAACTTTGTCGCTTGTGACTGGCATTTCTCCACACCTGTGGTTTAGCTCTTCAAAATGGGTACAAATCCCATGGGGATCCTCAGTAGTCTACTGCTACTCTGAAACCTAGTTGGTGGTGGTTTTCTTCAGTGTTCCACCTGGTGCTTCTCCCTCTGAGCTACTGGTCCTTCACTTGGTTGGGAAAACTGTTGTCATCTGTGTGGTGGGGAAGCAAGAATACAGGGGTGCTGAACAAGTTTCTCTCTCAAAAGGTAAAGATTCCTCCTTGTTGCCTGACTCACAATTGCTCAGTAATGTTGAGCACGACCTAAAGATCTGGTGTTCCTAGTGAGAATCAGATTAGACAGGGTCTTGAAAGCATTTCAATAGCTTTTTTTTGTTTTATTTTTTAACAGAAGTGCACCTCTGTGAAACCATTGAGGGTGAATCACAAAGTAGAACACTACATCAAATCTTATTGTATTCAGATTCTAAACAAAAGTAACACCACTGAGGTCAGTGCAATAAAGGTCTGGGATTTGATTCAGCTAGAAACATTGCTGTAGAGTCACTAATTGCTGTGCTGGAGGCATTACTTCTGTGCTCAAGGCATCACCTAATTCTCCTGCCAGGATGAACTACACATGCCTACATCATTCTTGTTTGTCTCAACTTTAAAAGTGACAGTGATGGATGTCCTACAGATTCTCTAGAAAATGAGTGCTCAACAAAACTGGTGCTGATTGTTAAAACATTTTTCCTAATATATAGCTTTGCCAACACTTTAGCCGACTCAGTGAATATGGAAAATGTGCTGCAGCCCTGGACATATTTTAGGTACATCATCAGGTCTCTCCAACTGTTCTTTAGACTCAACAAGTCTTTAGAATACAAAGGTTCTTCAGGTATTCCAGTTGTTTACATTGTCTCTGGACTTTGTCCAGTTTTCTTTAGGGAAGATTTGGATGGAGTAAAGAATATCCAACAAATAATATATTGGTGCTCAATGGAACAGCAAACAAACTACACCAAAGTATGTACAGACAACAGACAACAACCTTCTTTGATGCAAGACAACACTGTGGGCACACAGTATGTTTGTGATTCACGATGTAATGATTCAGATTACCTGAAGAGGAATTGTTATTTCATACACTCCTCCCTATATTCCTTTCCTTCCAGCATAGAGGTACAGAGAATTGTAATAAATCCTTACTGAAAATAAATGTCAATTCCCCTCAAAATAACTTTACAAACTCAGCTGTAGTATCCCACCTGGATGAAGGAGAGGCTGAGATGCCTTGGGAGGATAGCATGGTTTAGGTTAGGGTGACTCCTTGGAGCTTTTTCCCACAATTCTCTGGGTTTTATGTTAATAGTACTTGTAACATCACCCTCAATCCCCACCCCAGTTCTGGAAATTTCATTGTTCTCTACCTTCCCATTGGTCCACATTTTTGTCACTCCTCCCCTGTTCCCTCATTGGTTGTTGTCCCCTGATCCCACTTCTGTACCTCCCCTTGTCTTTTCACCCATTGGCCTTCAGGTTGTTATACACCTCCTACTCTGGGTTGGTTAAAAACCCTGGATTCTCCCTCGTTTGGGCCTCTTTGCTGTCCCTGTACCCCTTCAATGCACCTGTCAATAAACAGTCACTGGAATACAAGAGCCACTCCTGCTTCCTTCTGTTGGTTTAACCTCAACAACTGGCTGTATGAGCATCTGATGCTTGGCTGGGCTATCTATCTTCTTGGGCAACATGGTCTTGAGAAGGTGGCCATCCCGGCAACATTTGTCATGCAGCTGCAGCTGGCGCCCAAACAGGGACCTCTTCTGGAGGATCCCTGAGAGCATCTTCAGCGTGCTTCGGCTCCATGAGTCCTTGTGCCTGGACCACCAGTCACCTCAGAACTTCAGCTCTGTAAGAAGATCATCTTGATTGTCTGAGACATCCTTCAACTGGCCAGTCACCAATCTTCTTGGAGCACATCCTGCGGAGTCTGACATCTCCAGAGGATCACCTGGAACTAACAGACCTCCACGAGACCCTTTCTTTTGGCTTGTGTTCTGCTCGGTAAATGCTGCAGCTAGGGTGCTGCTGGGTGCTGGGGGAGGTACCCACACAAGCTCTTCTTTTCTGTTCTACTTTTATCTCATGGGAAGGCAATCTTGGGAATTAAACTGTCCATCGTGCAGTAGGAAATCAATATCCAAGTTAAGAGAACCCTGGTGTTGGGAGATGTTTCTTTTTTGAAAAAAGATTTAAAGTTTTTTCTTCACTTTCTATTTAAACGCTTGCCAGGAATTACCCAGGAGGATGTCCATTCTGTTAGGTTCTGGGGAAAGGCTGGGAAATGTTCATACGGGGAACAGGGCAGCGGGAATCTTAAGGTTGGGAGAGTATATCCTCTGTTTGACGCTATTGTTAAGTTAGTAAAGGAAAAGGGAGAAAGTTGGGGCCCTGGTTCTCCCCAGTTGCCCCCTCCTCCCTCTCCAACCCTAATTCCTCTTCCCCAAAAGATGGGCCAGGATGTAGAACCTGCCCCGAGGCACAGGAGAACCATCTGCCTCCTGCTACCTCATGCCCCCCTCTGTCCCTTTCTTGGGCTGGCACTGGCCACACCAGTCCAAGCCCTAACCTCCACCTTGATCCAACACCGCCTTACCCTACTTCTTCTCTGTGTTCATTGAACATAATGGTGTTGGCCACATGGCAGTGACCCCCATCTTAAGTCCCAAGGCACAAAATGGTGGTTTCCCCTCATACTCAGTCCTTCCCACCATTCCACTTCTCCATCCCCGGTCACTGCATTCCACCCCTGTGTCGGGTCCCTCCCTGCCCGTGAAGGCGATGGTGTGTGCGTTGGGACCCACCCCTTCCCCTGAAAAGCCAATTGTGGCCCCACCCCTGATGTAGACTGCTCCCCTTCAATGCTTGCCAGTTCCAGTTCCTGTGCCACAGGGACTGGAAGTGGGCCTGGCCAGAAGGTGGCCATTTTGGCCTTCACAGGTCCACGCCACTGAATTCTACCGGTCAACAGGAGACTTCACACCCCAGCCTGTCCTTCCCCGTCTCCTTAGAAGACGAGGACAGTGACACCTCAGGCCACAACATCTGGCCAGGAGGGAGCTGGGCACAGATTAGGAAAGAGGCCATGAAGGATGGGAATCTAGATTTAGCACAAGACTTAGACCGCTTTGTTGCACCAGTTATTTTAAGGAGGGGAAGGAATCCCATGTAGGAACAGCTACCATACACTGAAGTGAAAGAACTGAGAAAGGCAACAAAAGCCTACGGAAGGAACTCACCCTCTTTCAAAAATGTGCTTGAAATTACTTTTTTGGGACATACATTGGTACAACATAACATTCGGTATTTAATGACGATCCTGTTGTCTCCCACTGGATTTATGTTATGGGAGACACAAAGGAAAAAATTGCTAAAACCAATAATTGCAAAGCATGAGGTGGGAGACGGAGATGCAAAAGATGCCACAGACACCTTGTCAGGGGAGAATGAATTTGATACTTCATTCAGGCCAATCTACCCTTTCCTGTTTTACATGACATCAAAAATGCCACTTGCTCAGCATTACTCAAAATACCAGATGGCAATGCCCCCCAGTGGAACTTTTCTGCCATCCCACAGGGCATTGATGAATCTTTTATCAAGTTCATTGACAGGTTAAAGGATGCTATAGACAAGCAGATAGATAACACAGAGGCTGGGGAGGAACTCCTGAGAAAAATGGCAGCCAATAATGCCAACTCCAAATGTAAAAAGTTATTAAGAACACTACCTCAGGATCTGGAATCAATGATTCATCAGATGGTAGAAGGCTGCTCAAAGGTAACTTATCTTGAACACACTGTTGCCTTAGCAGTCAGTACAGGGGTGGGGGAAGTACTGGCAACACAGAACAATATCAGGTGTTTTAACTGTGGGCAGATGGGGCACATCTGAGCACACTGTCCTCACCCTGTGTTTAAGTCATCCAGAGATTATTGTCCACAGTACTGGCCGGGAAATGGACTGCACAGCACGACACGACCCCACCCCATGACAAGAAGTGGAAGGTTGTATCACCCCAGTTTCCCCACCATCCAGGAGACCCAATTCCCGGACAGTACATTTCAGAGGAAAGAGATCACTCAGAGGAACTCCACTTTTTCTGGCAAACCAACCAATAAAATCAATCAACAAGTCATGTTTTATACAGGTCTCTGTACGCGATGCTCAACAACGAAAATGTTGTAAGGGTACCTGTAGAATACCTCGACCCTAGCCTAGGTGAGAGTCCCACCCAAGTACTGCTAATAGGAGATATTATTCATACACCCAACAATATTACATCATCCCAGAAATTGTCTCAGGTGATCCTGGTCAAGAGGTGACTGTTTCAATCATCTCTACTAACCCACCTTTCACTTTAACCAAGATCACACCCTTTGCCCAAATGTTATGTATTAAATGGGCAAGATTACTTAGATCATTATGACACTTACCTTTCTCATGTTCTCGACAGGGAAAAGCCAAAGGTTTGCATTGCCATGTCTTATAGAGGAAAGACTCTTTCTATCACAGGAATGGCTGACACTGGGGCTGATGTCACCCTCATTCCACAATCCAAATGGCCAGATGACTGGAAGTTGGTGTCCCCCAGTGGCACAATTTCTGGGATCAGAGGATCTGTCACCTCCCTGAGGAGCAAAAATCTTATCAATGTGGAAAGGCCAGAGGGACAAATTGCTACAGTGAGATCTTTTATAGTACCAAGCAACATCACATTATTGGGCAGACATGTTTTATCCCAGTGGGGGCGAGGCTAGAAATCCCACAACCAACCTGGGATTTCTAGTTGGGGCCACTGTGGAGTACGCCATTCCACCACTTGTCTGGAAGACCAACAAACCAGTGTGGGTGGATCAGTGGCCCTTCACAAAAGACAAACTTGAGGCGCTCCAATTACTAGCTGACAAGCAATTATCCAAAGGGCACATTATACCATCCACTAGTCCTTGGAACACCCCTGTTTTTGTTATAAAGAAACCAGGTAAAAACAAGTGGAGACTGCTCCAGGACCTCTGCAAGATCAATGAATCCTGGAAGATATGGGTCCTTTACAGCCAGGTCTCCCCTCACCCTCCATGCTCCCCAGGGACTGGCAACTCACAGTCCTGGATATCAAGGACTGTTTCTTTAATATTCCGCTCCACCCCAGGGATGTTCCCAGATTTGCCTTTTCAGTCCCATCAGTCAACCATCAAGCCCCCTTTAAAAGATATCAATAGCGTACTTTACATAGGGAATGAAAAATTCCCGTGTTGTGCCAAATGTTCGTTACCAGAATCTTATCACTGATATGAAAAGTCTTCCCAGAAGCTGTTGTCCTTCTTTACATGGATGACATCTTAATCTATTCAAAGACTTATTTCAATTCCATAATTAAAACGACTGTCACAGCCATTGAGGAAGTGGGTTTCAAGATCGCTCCAGAAAAAATCCAACACACTTGTCTATGGGAATACCTCAGGTTTTTAACTGGTGAACAGACCATCATCTCTCAAAACAATGCCATCAAAGATGACCCCCAAACACTGAGAGATCTACAACAATTGTGTGGTTCCATCAATTGGATCTAATCCCTGTTAGGACTGACTACTGAAGAACTAGCATCTCTTTTTGACCTGTTGCAAGAAGACAATAACCTGGACTCACAACACATCATCACCCCCGAAGCCCGTAACACCCTCCAGAAAGTAGCGCATGCAATCTCAACTCATCAAGCTCATTGCATGGATCCAATTTCACCCTTCCAGTTTGCGGTCCTTGGTAAGTCCCCCCAGTTCCATGGTCTTCTTTTTCAATGGGACTCTTCCTCTGTAACCCAATTATTAATTATTGAGTGGTTGCTTTTACCCCACCAACCAAAGAAAACCATAACTACTCCTCAAGAGCTAATGACCCAACTTATTACTAAGGCCAGAACCTGTGTCCAGACCCTTGCTGGGTGTGACCTCGCATGCATTTATTTAGCACTGAAACGTAACGAATTAGAAACTCTACTCCAGACAAACGAATATCTCCAATTCCTCTTGACAGTTATCCCAGCCAAATTTCAACTCATTATCCAAAACACAAATTACTCAAATAAATGTTTCATCTGGTCCCAAATTCTTTAAAAAGTAAGCCACCACTCAAGGCTCTGTTTTTACTGATGTTCTGGGAGGTCACACAAATCTGTGATGACCTGGAGAAATCCGAACACTCGGAAGTGGGAGTGTGATGTTCAAGCAGTTGAAGGGATTCCTCAAATCGTTGAATTAGCAACCGCCATTAGGGCCTTTGAGAAATTTAAACAACTATTTAATTTAGTCATGGATTCAGTGTATGCAGCCAGGATAGTTGAGAGAGCAGAACATTCTTTATTGAAGGAAATGTCAAACCAAAAATTGTTTAACTTGCTCTCGAAATTAATTCATCTCATCTCCCACTGAAAGCAACCTTATCACATAATGCATGTGAGGTCACACACAGACCTCCCCAGCCCGGTGGCAGAGGGCAGTCGGAGGGCAGACATACTAGCTATGGCAGTCAGTTCCACAAATACATTACCAAACATATTTAACCAAGCTAAACTGAGCCATCAGTTTCATCACCAGAACATATCCGCACTGGTGTGGATTTTCAAAATTACTAGGCACCAAGCAAGAACCATCGTAGCATGATTCTACATTCCTGAGAACTGAGTACATTAGGTACTCCCCTAAGTTTCCAAGAAGACAGGTGGCTAGCCTGAGGGCAGGCTAAAGCACTGAGAGATAATGCATCAGCTCTTCTGAATCCAAAATTACATTAGTTTTTAAAATTAAATTCTTGACATTGTTTCATTTGACCCAACCTTTACTCTCCCTCCAAGAACACTTGCACTGGCCACATTCTTTGAAGGATATTTTAAGTGCTGTGCGAGCCCTACAAGACATACTGATTTTTAAAGTTAGGGCATTTTTATTTCTTCTCCCTTCCAAAACCAAATTCTTCTTGCTCCTTAAAAAAAAAAAAATCCATATATTTGTGTCAGATACAAGGCACAAACAACTATCCCTTATCTTCTCCCCCAACAGACATACCATATAATTAAAATAAGCCACACACTAAAAACATATTTGCCATCTGAATTCAGAAACTCCCATGGAGCCATAAAGTACGCACGACAAACCCTACATAATAAAAATGCTCCCACGCATTTATTCTAGCACACACTTCACGAGTACTGACAAGTGCCTTGCAATGACACCACGTTCATTTCTCAATTACTAAAGGGGTAACAATTATCTTTGACAGTAATATATCTCCATGATTACATGACATCACCATGCTGCTAAAATTACTCAAGGCCCAAGGAGTATATCACAGAGGGTCCTCTTTGGAGCCTGTGTGCTGAGCTGTGTTAAAACCACACTCACCAGCTACTCAAAGTGCAAGGGAGGGTACATTTCAGAAATGGCCTTTGTCCCAAGGTGCATGAGACTCTCATGACAACATGCTCCAAACAAACATTGACAGAGCAGGGAATTATGAGCTGCTGTTCACTTACCTTTTGTGGGCTTTGGGTATGCTTTGATAAGCAATAATGTGCAAGGTCAAACCTCCCTTCAAGTCACTGTATTAAAGATGATTTTTCCCAATTCATTATAATATAACATAGGAGTATATGTGTATTTTTATATTTATATATACATATATATGTATTTTATATATATGTGTGTGTGTACACAGACAAACACAGATATAAACAAATATGTAACAGAAAAAGCAAATTACATAGAAAACCCAAGAAAATTTGGAACACAGTTTGTGACAGAGAACAAAGGTTTCATAAGCCTCTACAGTCACATACTTACTTTTCCTGTGGCACTTGTACTTATCTCAATTATAAACAAGTGTGAACAAGAACACAGTTGCTTTGTGTTTATTTACAAATGGTTAATTTTCTTTCCAAACTGTTTGATAAATGACACACTAGGACTGCAAATAGGTTTGACAAATCAGCTGTCTTCAATAAAAACATCTAAAAATAAACAAGTTTTGACATTGCTCTGTTGAGAAGTGATTTGAGCAGGACAACTTCTAGTTTCTCTTAAATATTTTTTAAGTCTCGAGGAAGAACTGATCTGTAGACTATATGTGGGGAATCTTCATAACAAATATTATGCCTTCTGAAAGTGCAAACTAAGAACTCTAATTTCTCAATAAATTGAGTAGAACGAAATCAGAACAAAAGCCTGGCTGGCACTGCACAGACTGCAGGAACTGCTTACAAGTGCCAAAGACCATTAGTTTGCTATAGAATCATAGAGTAATTGGTGTTGGAAGAGATCTTTTATGATCATCTGGTACAATGCCATTCCATGGGCAGGGACACCTTTTATAAGACCAGGTTGCTCAAAGCCCCATTCAACCTGGCCTTGAACTCTTCCAGAAATGCCCTATCCACAATGTCTCTTGGCTGCTGTCCCACCACTCTCACAGTAAAGAATCTCTTTCCTTATCTCTTATATAAATCTACCTTCTTTTTAGCTAAACATGTTAGCCATTGTCCTATCACTACAGGTAAAATGCTTCTCCCCACCTTTCTCAAAAACCCCTTCTACATAAGGCAGCAATAAGGTCTCTCTTATAAGAAAGGTTGATAGCGTTCTCTGATATTAAAGTCTCCTGACATTCCCTTTTATAAGCTCCATTTTTAATTGTTTGAGAATCTAATGATTTTATATTAATATAAAAATTTGAAGGAAGTTATCTTCCCATCAATTACACGTTTCTGAGACCTCTACAAGAAACTAGACAAATTACAAACCTATGCTGGAATCGTTTCCTTACACTCACCTGGAGCAAAGTCCAGAGCTACATTTCCAGAAGATGCACTTGCAGTGACACGTGCTTCTACACACAGCCACAGGGCTTCTCCTGTCATGGTCTGTCATGGGACAGCTGGGAACACATTTTACTTAGCAACAGCAATAAATACTTTTCTCACATGTGCTTAGTTCCTTCCACTGTTGCTTGATCCAAGAGAGAGAGAGAAAGAGCTGTCTGCTCTGAATGTAAAGGGGACAAAAAGATGGACTGGATGGAACAAATCAAGAGAGTACTAAGAATGAAAATTGTAACAGGGCACTGGCAGGAGAGTACCAGCTATAGCTGGTGGATGAGAGAGAGAAAGACTTAGTAATAGAGATCTGAGAGGAAAAACTCTGGAGACTAGTAAAGGGAGGCTAAATAAAAAGCCAAATGAGAAGACTACAGCTCACTGTACAAGGTGATTAAAAGCAGGATTAAATGCCTATGAAGTGGTTTATAATAGTAAAGTAAATAAAATGGCACTGAAAGTGAGACAGGGAGGTAGGCTGGAGGGATGGGCTATGACTTTCCCAGTGTTTAGCTAGAAGGCTGGGACTTAGATGAGAAATCCATAAACTGTGTGGGTGACAAACAGGAACTTGTGTAGAAGACAAACAGAAAGTGTGTTTTAAGCATGCAGTAATTTATAACAAAGGCTCAAAACCAAGAGGCCCTTAATGTCAATTTTGACACCCAAAACTTCCCAGTGCCATGTATTCCCAGACATCTACTCCCAACTGTATCTCATGACCACCACAGAAAGACAAAACCAAAAATATTTATTCTCTTTCAGAACCATGTAAAACCAGAACCACAGAGTATATGCATATAAATATAATGCTCATTCAAAAAAGGGGAAAAGAAGACAATTTTATCACTGCTTGCACACAGAGCATTTTGCAGAATAAGGCAGAGAGAGCATTTCTGACTGTAGGTGTGAACCAACCAGGGTTGAACACATGCTTTTAATTCTGGAATTTGGGAAGCAGTGTGCTTGATTTGATGACCATGAAAATGTTCAAAATTCATATCTGTGCAGATAAACAGAAAACACTGATGACATTACTTTGTGCTTAATTTTGTTCCTGAAATCCCTATTTGCAAAACCAAAGGGAAGTTGGTGTATTCTAAGCTTAAGTGAAGCTGCCAAGTGAAAACATCTTACTTAATCTTTCTTACTGGTTCATGACAGCGTAGTACCACAATGCTTGGGGGTTAAGCAGCAATTAGACTTTTTCCTGCCTGTCATATGACACATGTAACACATATATGACATATCTGGGCCCAGTGCTGTTTGACGTGCTTATCCATGACTTTGATGAAGGGCCAGATGCCTCCTCAGAGAACTTGCTGACAACACAATGCTCATCAATGTTTTTAATGATCTGAAGGGAGGCTGTCAAGAAGATGGACCACGCTTTTCACAGTTGTGTCAAGCAACAGAAGAGATGTAACAGGCAAAAACTGATGCACAGGACATTCCACATGAACATGAGCAAGAACTTCTCTACTGTGAGGGTGACAGAGCACTGAAGAGATTGACCAGAGAAGGTGTGAAGTCTTCTTCTCCAGAAGTATTCAAAAGCTCACTGGACAGGACAAAATCCTGAGTAATGCACTCCCAGAGGACCCTGCTTGGGCAGGGAGCCTAGATGAGATGCCTTTCTATGACCTTTTCCAACCTGCCCTGTTCAGAGATTCCACGATTCTGTGATTTTATAGCACGGAAGAAACTTGGAAGGCACAACACAGTGTGTTACGAGGCAGCCGAAGTTACACACCCCCATTAAACGCGGCTGGGCCCTGCCGGTGTGACCCAGAACAATCCTGCCCTGCTCCAGCAGCAGCCTGGCACGGACCGCTCCTGCAGCGCGCCGCTTGGCTGTACTGGGCAGTCAGGGGCCGTTAACAGCGCAGCCCCCGCGGGCAGGGCCCACCGGCGGGCTCGGGGACGGGCAACCGCGGGCGCAGGGCGAGCAGGGTAAGACGGGACCTCCGGAGCTGCTCCGCCCCTCAGCGGCTGAGCGGTTGCCAGGCGCGGCCTGACGGTGACCAACAGCCTGCGGGGGCTGCGGCGCACCCGCCATTTCGCGCTGGGCTAGTCGGAGCCAGCGGCGAACGACTCCCACCATTTCGGGGACAGCGCCGCCACCCTCCGCCGAGAGGGAAGGGCCCAGGCTGGCCCCGCCCGCCACGGGGCTGGTCCGAGGCCCGGCCGCGCCCTCCGTCCCGCCCCGCTCAGGTATCAGGTGAAACTGGCCGGGAGCGCGGGCGGAGTGGCGGCGGCCGGAGCGGGGAGATGACTGCACGCTGTGGGTTGTGCCTGGTGCTGCTGTTCTGTGTGCTGCTGCGAGCTGCCGCCACTGCTGAAGGTGAGCGGAGCGGCGTGAGCTGCCAGCTCGGCTGGCATCGGCGGGGCGGCCAGCGCGGCACCCCCGGCGGGCTCAGCCGCCCGTCAGCCGCGGGCGGGGGCACGGCGCGGCGCTTGGCGAGGCAGGTGTCTGGCCTGTCTGGGGTTCGGGGAGCCCGGAGCGGAGAGGGTCGGAAAGCTCGTGCGGGTGGCAGTGTGGCCGCCGGGACCCGCGGGCAGGGCTCCCCGGCCGTCAGGGAGCGCTTCACGGGCGAGCAGCCGGACGCGGCGAGCAGCCCTCTCAGGGCTTGTGGGACGCGTGGGGCTTGGCTTCGCTCGCCTTGTAGAGAATTGTGGAACGGTCTGGCTTGAAAGGGACCGAAAAGCTCCCATCTAGTTCCAACCCCTTCCCCTCTGTCCCGGGCAGGGACAGCTTCCACTAGACCAGGTTGCTTAGAGCCCCGTCTAGCCTGGCCTTGAACACTGGCGCGCATGGGACATCCATAACTTCTCTGGACAACCTGTTCCAGCTCCTCACCCCCCTCACATAAAGAATTTCTTCCTACCTTGTAGTCTAAATGTGCTCTCTTTCCATTTAAAACCATTTCATCTGGTCCTGTCACTTAGTGGCCTTGTAAAATGCCCCTGTCCAACCTTCTTATAGTCCGCTTCCTGCCTCCCCTTGCGATAAACATGAAAAATCTTTAAAGACCATGTTCTTGGTTTCTTTTTTCCCTGATCTAAGAAGCTAGGATTCTTTTTAAATTTTTTAGTCTGTGCTATTGCTTGTTAAACGTAAGTGCAGTTTGAGGAAAAAAGCCTAAACTATATTAATATTTCACTACTTAAAGTTAACTTTTTGCCACGTTTTATAATAAACCCCATTGCCATATCTGTGCATACCTTTTCACTGTGTCCTACCATATTCCATTTACCGGGCTTATTTACCTAACAAAATCATATGCGTAAAGATTGTGCAAATATTGAAACCAAGCATAGGATATACGTTGTATACGTGCTGAATCCAAGCATACGTCATATTTTCTCAAGGGATTGATAATAGGTAACTGCAAATTGTGTTCTTCAGAGCGGAGTTCCTGAATCAAGCTGCCATTTAATAGCCTAATTGTCTGACCTGGGCGGAGTAAGGAATTTGGAATTCTCGGAGAAGAGGGAGAGAGGTTAAAGATCCAAAACCCAGAATAATCTTAAATTTAGTCCTGTTTGGAGTATTACTACCACGAGTAAACTAGTTAATTTTTGGATACTCTATGCTGCTGTCACTTCTGTGTCTGCAGGGTAGGCATAATCCTGTGTTTGGTATGTAGTGGGTTATATCTTCTGGACAAATGGCAAAGCTGTTGAAACAGTCTTTTGTGGGAGGAGAGAGTAACGCTTTTCCCGTGGGCAGATTAGCAAGTCAACTGCATTCTCTGTACATGAGTCAAGCAGGGTGAAACTCTTCTGGAAAAGAGCTCGATTGTTATGGAAAACGGCAAGTGGTGAATGAGTAAGGAAAGGATGTAGAAATGCACATACCTAACAAAGGATTGGTTGCTCAGTGAGGGAGTGTTAACTGCAGGGTAACAGGACACTGTCTCCTTATATGTATAGGTTGCTAGTTGGACTGAAAAAAGTATGTTTTGAGACTCGAATAAAAGTCAGCATAAAAACAAGACTTGGTCTGTGAAATCACTCTGTCTTACAAAGTAGAATAAAACAAACCTTTGTCTCTATGCTGACGCTCTTGCAGTACAAAGTCCTGTCTGTGGTTCAGGTATCTGTGCATCCACTTTAGCGTACCTCTTACTGTACTGTCTCACACTAACACTTCAGGACTTTTTGATGAGGCTTTTTTTTCCTACCTAACCTCTGAACTTCAATTGCAAAGCATTGTTTTATATCTGATCACAAAACTTTAGTAATAACAAAGTGGTAGTATTTACTCTTCTAGTTCTCTACAATAATTTGAGTCTTTGGAATAGAATAAAAATAGCATGACTGGAATTTGATGGTATCGACCACTTTCTGATGGACAGGTACTTAACATGGCGCTGTATGGTGCATTTTATTACTGTGTCCTGATCACTGCTGTCAATTTAGTCTGTAAGGTCTGCTTCCAAGCATCTCCCAGGATCTTTCTCAGCTAAGCTGTGAGCCTAAGAAAATCAGCATTGCTTAGCTCATTATCACTTCAGTGTCTGGTATCTGTAAGCTATGTCCTTTAGGGTGGTTTTATGGGTTCTCCTATTCATAGCTCAGCATAGGGAACTAGGATTGCTGCATTATAATTAACTTTTGCAGTACAGTGAACAGTATTGCTGATGTGATCATGAGGCTTGAATGTCTGAATGGAGAATTTTTATAATTCTGCTTTGTTTGTTGTAATTACACCACATATAGACCAAAATGACTATTTGGCATTTGAATTAATTTTCTTTAGGATGGTAGTTTTCTTAGTATAATTTAAGCATCTGTCTTCATGCAGTCTACTGCGAAGATTTGTCCATGTCATTGTACAGGCAAAAAGTTACCTTGCATCTCAGTTTTCCAGAGAAGGCTGCCTAGGTCTGGAGATCTTCAAGTGCTCAAGTGAATTAAAGTTAACTTAATTCAAAATTCTGAAGAGTGTCAATATTTTTGTATGCATTATCAGAAGGTTGCAGAGTCTAGACAGGAATCAAATGCCATACATCAGACTTTTGCAGTTATAATTTGAAAGGAACAGCCATCTAAAGTGGACTGCCTTGCAGAATCTATACTGAGAAACACACACTTGTGTATTTACATATTGTGTAAGAATTCTTTAAAATGTAAGGTGGAAACATTTTTTCATTTGGAACTGTATTAATTAATTTTTAACAAAGGAGCAGGCTGTGCTTCAGCATTGTTCATGGCTGCTCACTGTTCCCGCACTCAAAAAGACTCTTTTTATATTACAGTTGGGGGGCTTTGGCTAAACAAGTCCACAAATATTGATAGAAAGTTTAGAAATAGTCCTCCCTAAACCAGTCAGCTTCCATGTTCATACAGTTTAGCTGTGTGGAATGGATGCCAATAGGTGAATGTCTGACTTTTCAGAATGGTGAGGATTCCAGGATATTGCTTGTGCAGTTTAGCCTGTTAGCAGAGGAGGACTGTGCTGTGTGTGCAGGGGTTCTGAACCGGGCTGTTCAAAGTCTGTCCTACAGGACTCGAGGCAGGAGCACCTGTCTCACCCATACAGTTTGTAAGCTCCCACAGCATTCAAAAAGGGGCAGAGCAAAGCTTGTAGTGACAGCAGTTTGTGTATGAAGCAATCTTAGGTGTCAGCGCTACCACCTGAAACTGTAAAAATCATAGGGAGTGACTCTGCTGAAGGAGATCCCACATGAGAACTGCATTGCAACTTCATGCACAGAGATAGTGTGTTCAAATTTCTGTCTGGATACACTGTAATGTGTGGCATGCCCTGGAGACTATTTGTGCATGGCTTTGGACATGGCATTCTGTATTCCAGTTTTAGCTTGTCTGAAGGTAGTATGTTCTTTTTTAACTGCATACCTGATTTTTGGGCCATCTAAACTGGCAAAGCTTCTGCTGCAGTTAAATTAGCCTGCTGTGACCCAGCACTCAGGTGATCTGGCACTTCTGTGTGAAAAGCTAATGGTGCCCTGGGGTAGTTGAAGCAGTTTCGACTGTAACTGTTCAGGTGGTAGGAGCCTTTTAACACGGCACTTTTAACAAGGAATTTTTAATATCACTGGTGACATGGAGAAATGTTTTGGTTTCTGGTAGAATCCTTGAATTCTTGAAGGGATAAAGGTGGTCCTTTGGTTAATACATTTAAAAGAAAGGGAAGATAAATCATCAAGTGTTTGAATATCAGTCTTAATTTTTCTGCTGATGAGACTGTCTGTAAATGTTCAGATCAGATCGCTGTATCTAGTTTATTTTTTAAAAGCGCAAAAAGTCTGCACTTCAACACCAATAACAACTTTTTTTTTTTTTTTTTCATTTTAGAGAACAATGGCTCCAGCAAACCAAAAGGAAGAAGTTTCATTGGCTATAAGGTTCCAAATGCAAATAATTCTGAAGAGTTATACGAGGTGGATGAATTTGTAGCAGAAGTCCTCACAGGAAAGCTGACTACAGTTTTTATTCCCATTGTTTATATACTTGTCTTTATAATTGGCTTGCCGAGCAATGCCATAGCCCTCTGGGTCTTTTTTTTCCGAACAAAGAAGAAACATCCAGCTGTGATTTACATGATTAACTTGGCATTGGCAGACCTTCTTTTTGTTGTCTGGTTCCCACTGAAGATTTCATACCATCTAAATGGCAATAACTGGCTATTTGGTGAAGGTCTCTGCAAAGTATTTGTTGGGTTTTTCTATGGAAATATGTACTGTTCCATCCTTTTCATGACATGTCTCAGTGTACAACGGTATTGGGTTGTAGTGAACCCCATAGTGAATTCAAAAAAGAAGTCAGAAATTGCTTTGGGCATCTCCATTGCTATCTGGATACTGATTTTGTTGGGCAACATACCATTGTATCTTGTTAATCAGACAGCATATATTTCAAATCTTAACATCACAACCTGCCATGATGTGTTGCCTGAAAATGTTTCAGCTCATGATATGTTCAGTTATTTCCTCTCACTTGCAATTGGACTCTTCTTAATCCCAGCTATCATCACTGCTGTTGCATACATTCTAATGATTAAGACCCTGAGCGCTTCCATCATAGATGTAAGCACTGGGAAGAAACGAAAAAGAGCAATCAAACTCATTGTTGTTGTCCTGTCCATGTATCTCATCTGTTTTACACCTAGCAATGTGCTGATTATTGTGCACTATTCACTCCTCAAAGCCTACAGCCAGAGCCATCTGTATGTGTGGTACATAACTGCGCTGTGTCTTTCCGCTTTGAATAGTGGTATCGATCCATTCATCTACTATTACATTTCAAAAGACTTCAGAGACAACCTTAAGTATGCTCTTCTTTGCCGAAGTGTGCGAACTACACAGAGGATGCAAGTGTCTCTCTCATCAAGCAAGTACCTCAAGAAATCAAATTCTTACTCTTCAAACTCAAGTAGGACCAATAAATCTACCTACTGAGTTTAATCTTAGAAAAGTGAACTTTTGTTATTACTGATGAAAGGGTGTGAGTGACAATAGACTTTTACAAGAAAGTCTCATGAAACACCTCTGCATTTTAATTACATTGAAGTGTGGAATTTGGAACTGACAGTGCTTATTTCATGTAGAAATCGTAAGCAGATAAATCTTCCTGGGAAACCGGGGGGAAAAAAAAAAGACATTTCAGATGCTGTGCAAAAATGCTGCTGACCTAGAAGTGAGGCTGAAGACATTCTTGTTGAATATAAAAGTTGCTAAAAAGCAAAATGTCTCTGGAATATTATACAGTATTGTTAGTATTTTTAATTGCTAGAAAAATCTGTTTTGTGTTACTGTAACTGTAATCTATTATGCATCTGAACAGATTGTCTGTATAGGACCTTGCTCTGTCTACCTGCTTACACTGAACATCATTTGAAGCTGTAGAAAGAAGTAGAAGAGAATCCACTTCACCATCTTGGATTAGATTGCTTATTATCTTTGGTATATTATAATTTATATATTGTTTTCCAAGTTACTGTGCTGTAAATACTAACATAGCAAAAACCTATAAAGTTATCCTATTTGAGTTGACAAGCTGATCTTATCAGCTAGAACTGGGAAAAAATGTTAGTTGAGATTATCCACTGTTACTTAACATTTGCCAGTACATGATCTTATATGGGGATATACAACAAAGTTTTGATGGATAGATATTTGATTTTATAAAATGCGCCTTGTATTTTTTAAGACATCTAAATAAGATTTTTTTTTGTAACACATTTGAGTTGAGTGCTCTCTTTTGTTCTTTTACATGCAATTCAATAGTAGTTCAACTTGACTAGTTCAGCTTGCCTGGCTTCATATAACAAAGATGATATTCCTAGCAATTGTTACAAGCATGACAGCTGTAGCTGTAATGTCTAAATGGGTAAAGTAAGATTTACCTAATGACACGTTTGTTTGGAGAGCAATGAAAGTAGGATGTTTTGTGATAGTATTTCAGAGGGCCTAGCTAAAATAGCAATGTATATTAAAATATGTCTCATTAAGAAGTGGAGAGTTACTCCAGCTCTAGATGACATGGAACACAAATGCTTCTCAGACATAAACAATTTTCTCCTCCTGTTTCCTGACAAGTGCAGGGAAATAATTGCATATTTTTTACTGAACTGAAGGTGTTAGCACCCTTACTGGAAAATGAATGTACATAAGAGGCCACAGTTCACTGGAAGAATTTGAAATTAAGAGAGTTTCACTGTCTTCACAATAGGCTGTCTCTGAACTCCTACCATAGTCTGTTCCCTGTATCATGTTAAGCAGTATGCTTCCTGCTCTATATGCAGTAGTGAGTAATATGAAGAAAGGGCATCCAGTTCATGTACTTACGGACCTACCTGTGCTCTGTCAGGAGTACAAAGGTTATAGGTTATATATTGTAAAGATGATAGATTGGCAGTGTGTAATACCACAAAGAGACTGCTCATGATTCACAGATGACTGTTAAATGTCTAAAATATGACATGCTTAATATAGCCTGTCTTTTGGGTAGCAAAATTTATTTCTTGCATTATTTAATCAGAAGTGCACTAAGCACTGTTTGTATATCTGTACTCTCTTTGTTTCTTTCCTGTCATTCCTGTCAAATAATTAGACAACCCTATTGCAGCTCCTGTGAAGGAAAGTGCTGATCCTCTTGACCTTCTCTCCCTTCTAGCCTTCACCTGCAGGTTGGCAAAGCAGGCTGCAATGAAGGATCTTTCTTACCTGTGGCAACAGTGGAGGTCTGCCAATGGTACAAGTAAGAATTAGATGGTACTGCAGTATGTTGAAAGTTTCTTGAGAAAGAAGTTCTAATAAATGGAATTATTTCTTTTTAAAATGGGGCGCTGTGATGTGTGACAGATTTTGGAGAATACTATTCAAAGAGCTCACAGTCATTTAAGTGAAGCTTTCCTTCTGTGTAGCTATATTGCAAATCCTTATCCTGAATTTAGCATTAATTAGTTTGCTTCAATTAACAAAGCAGTTAGACTAGGCTGGTTGTTCATTTGATTTTATTCAGTTCCTGGAATTGGCAGTTATGTGCCTGTGCAGCCAGGTAGTGGTGGGGTAAGAACATACAGCCCGTGAGGGTGGAGATGGTTGCGTAAACCTTTTTGGGGGCGGGGGGAGTGGAGAAGGGGAGGCTGTACTATTGGGCAGGGTTGGTTGGTATAAATGTGGTTGTCTTCAGCTTAAAATTAATATATTCCTGAACAGTGCCAACTTTGTAATTCAAACACTAAGAGAACCAAAAAATTCTTCGTAGCTATTGCTGATTAAAGGTTTAGATGCTAAAAAAATAATCAGTGCAACATTCATGAAAGCATCGGGGAGTTGAAAATCAGGTGTATTTTATGTGCACTATGTCAAGCTTTCACAAGCAGCTCAAGCTTATGCCGCACCTGAGAAATAGATTAGCCTTTCTCTTAACCCAGCATTATGTGATCATGCTGTTTCCTTATACTGTCACAAGCAAGCATGACCTTGGGGTGGACTGGATCAGTTCTGGGTTAAAGTTAAACTAGGAGGATGGTGAAAAGTTTACTTTTGGCTTGGAACAGTATTTTGTTGTTTTGCTGGATGAGCTCTGTGTCCAGAACAGGAGAGAGACTCAGACTGTCTCACCACCAACATGCTTCCACTGTGCAACTGCAAGGCAAGTCAAAGCACAGTAGCTGCCAAACCTTCCAAGCAGCAGGGAGCAAGCCTCCACCCATGACCATAGGAATGGCTCTGCTCACTCTGGCTCAGGGTAGATCCAGCTCTGCTAGAGTAATCTTCCCACCTTCTACTCTGGAGGTCATCAAGAAGCAAGGCATCAAGGGACATACCAAGAAAACAGCAGGACTGCTCCACAAGGCACCTGGCCAGCATACCAGATACACAGAAGATGTGGCTGGCACCACTTGTGTGCTGCACTTTGGAGCATAGTTGAAATGTGCTCTGAAGTTCAGAAAGAAAAAAGAGACAAAGACTGGGGCAGCTAAAGTCCTTGCCAGCTGTGAGGAAAGCTGCTGCTGAGCAGGTCTATCTGACTAGAGAATGTGTACAGCAACAGAAGTTAGAGGCAGACACTCAGGTAGGAGTAAAACCAGCACAGCCAAGAATCACATCCCCCATCGCAGTGTCTCAAAATCCTGCTACCTTCAACATTAGAATTTTTGGCTGGCCTCATTTGAGTGTCATGTTGTCAACCTCTTTATTCACTTTGAATCAGGACCCACAGTCTTCATTAGATGGCCCCTCATTCCTAAAGGAGAAGATAATGTGAGTTAGTCCCTTACTGTCTTGTCCATCCACTTGAAATTTTGTAAGCCAGTATCATATTCCCTCTTAGGTACTTTGCACATTGAGGTGTCATAGCCAATTCCTTCCCAGTCAGCCACTCAGCAACATCTTGTTTCCTTTCTCTCAGACCCATTTCCATACACTGTCTCCAAATGACACATAATAGTCAAGCAGTGGATGGTACAGTGATGACTTCTATTTTGCACTGTGTTGCTTACCCAATAGCCCTGACTATCCATTGTTGGTTTTATTTTTTTTTTCTCCTGCTCCTTAACAATGAGCTGGTATTTTCATGCAGCTGTCTAATTACATCTCTCTCCTGACTGGTTAGTCTTTTCACAAGCCATAGTTCTGTAAGCCAAGTTAGAATGTTAGCTGCAAACTTTTGTTCCTCGGTGCTTTACCCTCTTCAGACCATTTGCAAACATCCAGAACAGTACAAGTCTGGCACCACACTGGTGAGTTACTGGCATAGTGATGACTGACTTTTTCTGCTACTGTGTATTTCTTTCTTTGCAATCACTTATTCTAAAACAACCTTCCCTCTTATTCCATGGCTGAATTCTACTTTATTTGAAAATCTTTGATCAGAAATTTTGCCAAAAAAATCTTTTGGAAATTCAAGTAGACTGGATATGCTGGATCACCCTTATCTCCACTTGTGCTTGGCCTCTTCCAAGAACTCCATAAAGTTTTTAGGTCCAGAATTCTCTTAACAAAAACAGTGGTGACTTTTACCGGAAAGGTCAAGAAGTTCCATAGTGATGACCCTTCTTAGACTCTTCACTATCTGCTCAGTACTTGTACTGAGCTCATGGAACTATATTTCCCTTGACATGTCAGAACCTTTTATTGATTACAGCATTGGCTCCCAGTAGTCGGGTATAATTCTGGCAAGAGATTATACTTCAGTTAGTAATTCAGCTATTTTGTCTAAGTTTTTTCATAACTCCTCAATGAATACCACCTGTGCCCACCAAATTTAGCATTCATTTTGTCTGACGACTGAAGATATTTAGCACATTATGTTGTAACTGCCCTGGGAATCAAGCAGTATAATGCCTACCTACAATAACAGCCATTTGGGACCTAAGTTTCATTACGGATGTATTTGATCTGTCATAGGCTCTTTGAACATGATTAATAAATAGCATCACTCTTAAATATGGCATAAACACAGTGGTCATCATCATTTTGATTCAGCAACAGCCAGGAGGGTATATATTACCAACATGTTTTGTCTCAGGAGTGATAACCTTCTTTGGGTTTGCAGGTAAACATTCTCCAGGCAATGTTTGCTAGCAGGACCAGTACAACAGGCTGGCTACATAGTCAACTCTCTGTCATCCAGGCCAAGGGAGGTGTGGAGATGCTTCAGATAATGGAAAAAAGACTAGAGATTGTGAGGGATGCATGGAATGCTGTGCAGAGATGCTGTGATCACTTCTCTCAATCCATGAGGACTCAGTGATCCAATGCTAGATTTTGTGACATGGATTTTTATGTCATTGAAGTGTGTCCACAACCAGCTTCCCTGATGGTCTGGCCAGCTCTTGGAGGCCAGGAAAAGGGGAAAAAGGTCTATTTGCGTGAACGTGGAGACAAGTAGGTTCATAGCTACCCTGGAGTTCATAAAGAACCTGGGATTGCATCTGTGGTACAGAGTCAGCTCAGTAGTACCAAGGACCACCTGGTATTTGTGATTAAATCCTGCCAATCTCCAGTGTCTGTGCCTCAGTATAGAAGCAGCATTCCAAGTGCAGAGATAGCTAGCGTATCCACTCCCATGTCTCTGGGTACCCTGCTTCCCTGCCACATGGGTTTTGAATGCTATGTGCAACTTGTGTCAGTGTGGTGCTCACCTGGATATTGCTTTTTGCCAGAGCATAGAAGTGTCCACAGGAGAGAATGAATGTAATCTCTAAGCACCTGACCCATAGCTAGAGCCCTAATGTAGCTGTAACCTAGAGACTGCACCTTCATGGTAGAACTTGCTACACCTGGTCTCCATGGGATTATTATGCATGTTGTAAAGCAGAGTCCTGCTGCTAAAGTTAGGTCTGTGTTCGGAGTTCTGCATGTCAACAAGGTCTGCAGGTAGCACACACATGGACTAAGCCTCAATCCTTTGTTTCAAAAGTGTTAGTAATATGCAGTAAAGAGCATGAATGAGCACTTGTTTAGTGAAGCAAGGCAACAAAATGTGGGAGGAGAAGAAAAGCCTAAATTTGACCAGTCTACGTATGAAACTTGAGAAATGCCCCGATAACAACTCTCAGCTCTATCAGTAGGTCACCTGCAGGTATTACAGCTCCCATAACCAGTCAGTTGGTGCAGAGATCTTTGGTGAAACAATGGGCAGGAGAGATGTCTGTGTTTTAAAATACTTCTAAAAATCAATGTATAGTAATTCTTAAGGCTGGCAGGATTTTAATTGTCAAGCATGCATCAAATGGTGAGTGCATCTGAGAACAAACATGAGAGGCATGAGTGAATATCTCTGTTGCAGTTATCAACTACATTTGGTTCAGCAACAGCCCTCCAGCTTTGTGCCTCACCTTCAAGAAGCAAACTGCTAGGGACAGAGTTCAGTGTGTTGAGTCCGAAGTGCTGTTTATTTAATAATACCCTTTCCCCTCCCTTTCCCAATTTATAGCATTTACCAGGCTTTTAATGGCCATGTGATATCTTGGAGAGGAGATAAATACTCTTCCATAGTTCATGGTATGAATACAGTTCCTGTTGCTTAGTAAGGGCTTAGTTCAGGGAAGTGTTGAACATTTGGGCTAATCTGCCTTTAATTATATGGCAGTGTAGCAGTACAGAACACTATCAGTATTCATGCTTTCTCCACAGAGTCTGAGTTCAGGACAGTATGTACTCATAGTGTTGTGGTTTAGCAGCTGAGTCCATGCTTCCCCAGCTGAATGACTGCAGTGGGGACTGCTCTATCACATAATCCTGTGGACTGCAGTAAGTGGAGAGGTGGAGCTCATTTGGATGGAGCCTTTGTCTGTGTATGTAAGCACTTGGGAAAAAGGAGTAATTTGGGTGGGTAAAACAAGGGGGGATATGCTGCTTCTTTGGAGAGGGTAACCCACTAAATAAATGAAATAATTAACTTGAAGAACATAAATTAAAAGATAAAATGTGATAGGTAGGAGTTTCCTTAATGTGCTGAAGAGTGTCCTGTGTCATGCATTTTCAAAAGCCAGGGGGACATAAAGAAAACACAAGAAGCAGTCGATGAGCCAAAATGACTGCATTGTCTCGGGAGGGAGCGCCACACTGTGGTGTTCCCTGTATTTTGCTGGCGGTGACTCAGGACTAGCACATACTTTCAGATGGACACAACACGACCCTCGACATTTCATCTTCAAATCCCAGTCTGGCAAACCTGTCTGGCTTTCTGTGAGTGGTTGAGCTGAACAACATGGTTCAAAGTGTAAAAGTATCTCGGACAAGCTCCTAGCACTAATCCAGGACATGTTGGAGGCAAGTGATGCTGTATCCCATTCAAATGAAGTTGCCTGCTTTGGTTTGAAGTCACTAATGTGTCTCCATTAATTTCAGGAGCACAGCTTGAAGTGCTCGGGATGGCTATATTGTAGTGATACTTTATGTGAGCTGGGGTGAAGTATACTATTGTTATGAAGAGTGATTTGATGGTGAAATGAAATGAAAGAAGTTATGGAACTGCTCTGTCATAATTTATAAAGACTGTTGTGTGTATTAGGCTGGTTGCCTGGAAGCTCTCTGTGTCACTATGACTAAATAGGCAGAGTCATGAACACTACAACAATAGCCAGTAAGATTATTATCCTCAGTAAATGTCTGAGTGACTGCCAGACACTGGGTGAGCTGACAAGGCTGAGGAGCCTTGCAGCACTCCCAGCAAGCATGGCATTTTGGTCAGCAGGGTCAGCAATGGAGATGACAAGGAAAATCTCTAAAGGTGATGGTTGGTGAACTGCTTGTCAAGGGTCTGTTTGGTCTGATGTTTCTGGTGTCTTTTTTCAGGTTTGCTATTGAAGGATGTAGGACTGGCTCCAGCATCAGCAGAAGTCAGCCCACAGTGAGGTCTGTGTAATCAAATTCTGCAGCTTGAGCCAAGAGGGTGCTGAGGAAGAAATGGCAAGAGTGAGAGGAGAGAGAGAGTCCACTGCCAGCTACCTTCACTTTGGTAACTGCTATAGCAGGGCACGAGCAGATGAATAGCAAAGGTTCTGTCTCTAGGACATGGGACAGCACAGTGGAGATACCTCTCCCAGGCATGGGGAAATGGCACTGCCTGACATTGCTGCTAAGGTCATGGTTTCCACTGCTTACACCTGAAATCAAGATAGCAGGTCTTTAGAAAGCAGCCCTCTTGTTTCAATAATCTTTGATCTTCCATGTGTGGTTTAAATTTAAACAGTGTTTGGCATGAACACCAACCCTAGAGTCTGGTTGTAGCACTCAAAGACACTGAACCAGATCTGTCAGATGTGATTGGGAAAAACAAGGGTTCCACAGGGCACTGTGGCTTGAGGACCGTTTGTGTTCCAGTTCAGGTAGTGGTGTCACCAAGTGTGCACATAGCACACATCTTATGCCAGCTGATGCACAGTTTCCCTTAGCATGAACTCATGGTGCCTCTTTGCTGAGCAATTAATTCTTTTTTCAAAGAGAGAGTTCCTCACAGTTTGTAATTAGAAGTGATCTCAAGACACACATCTCTACTTTGGTATCCAAGTATCCTAAATGAGTAGGCAGACGCCTGCAGAAGGTAGTTCATCTTGCCTGGCAGCCTCTTTCCTCCCTCCCAGCGCACCCACCTTCCCCACGAGGAGCCGAAGCCATTGCACTAAAGTCAGAGATGCAAGGTCTTTGGCTCTTGGTGTTTCCGGGGAGTAGACAGCCCTCCACTGAGATCACACCCACACTGTTGCATAGCAGCCTCCTAGCTCCAGGAGGCTCCCAGTGCTGGGAAATGGCGCCGTCTGGGCAGACAAAAGGGACAGGGCAAGGTGCAGGACCACAGCTTCTCAGCGAAGGGGGAGAGCTACGTGTCACACGCCAGCCAAGCTGTCAATCCAAGCCCAAGGAGGTCGGTGATGTTCAGGAAGTAGCTGACGACTTCGTCGATCATCTGGGGAAAGAATGTTATATACGGGATCATGCTTTAACTTTCCGAGTATCGGCAAACAGAGCTGATACTGTGATTAACGGCTCCCTCTTCTGTTTCCAATTGTTGTTGCACACTCTTTAACAAACAAGCATGAAAGACAATCCGGTTTCCGTGTGCTATGCTTTATTTTGTAATTCCGCATTTCAAAATACACATACATATCTGATGTAAGAGAAGAGAAGGACTTAACAGATGATATTAAATATCCCTGCTAGGTTTGGGATCAGGGAAGCAGATTGCTGGGGAGATATGGGGCTCCTGGAGTGTAACTTTCAAAGCAGAATATTCTCACAATATCTTTCAATCTCCTTTGTTTTTTCTTTGATTTGAAACACTGCTAAAACCAAATCTTCAAAGCATAAGCTTATCTGAGCAAGAAGAGGTGTTTCTGTCTAAGTCTTTTAATCTCCAGATTTTTGGAATAGTATGACAAGCAGAAGTTTATTGTCAGTGATAGTGGATTTCTGTCTTTATTTCCAGATCATCTGAGCCCATGTGAAGCTTTCCATTGAGGAAATGTTGCTTCACCTGCAACTTCTGCTTTTGACTTAATGCATATGGCCATTGTAGTTACAAGTAACTTCGTGTTGCTGAGAGTGGTGGCTGAGGCTGCTTCACAAGACTGGACTCAAGAAAAAAAATGTACTTCTAAAGTAAGAAATCAATCTTTGAGCAAAAGCAGAGCTTGATATGCACCTAATTTTTGCCATCTATCCAATATAGGTTGGATATTAGGAAAAAGTTTTTTATGGAAAGCGTGATAAAGTACTGGAATGGTGGTGGAGTCACCGTCCCTGGATTTGTTTAAAAAAAGATGTGGCACTTGCTGCCATGGTTTAGTTGAGGTGTTAGGGCATGGGTTGTACTCAATGATCTTAAGAGTCTCTTCCAACCTAGTGATTCTGTGATTCCTCAGTGAGGAATTGTAATACTCTTGCAAGATGCTGCAAGTCCTTGTCTGTTTGATATCACAGGCAGAAAGTGGGCTGGGATGCGTTTCTTGAGCTGCAGCCTATTGTGTCAGGTGAGTCAGGTACAACTGAGAGTGCTGGACCTGTCCCACTAGTGGGATTGCATCATTAGAGGAAATCAGAGCATCTGCCTTTCATTTTACTGCAGACTTTTCTTGACAGTAACATGAAGAATGGGGAATGCCTGGGCTCAGTTGCCTGACAAAAAAAACCCACATAATTTGTTATATCATTTAGGAACTTTCCACAGATCGGCAACATCTGTCATTTGTTTGAAAGTTCCATGAGTGGCATAATTTTACATGGATAGTCCCTACAATAAAAGACATCAGTGCCTGTTATTTTTCAATGACCACTGGAAGTTACAGCATGTGCAATTAATGAAGGTACCATAATTAGAGGGCTGTACAATTAAGGCAGTGGTCACTAATGATATAATACTAGTTTCTGACATACTTCTGTCAGAGTATGCCTCCAAGGAGTCTTAATAGCCTCCGTTATTTGATATTGCTTCTTTTTATCTGAAAATAAGGATACTTTCACTTTTGTACCAAAAGGAAGATATTTAAATATCCAACTCAACACAATAGAAAGAGGACAGTAGCATAAACTTGCTCCTGCAAACCCACCAGCCTCTTATATTTGCCAATTACCCGAAGAAACCAGAATATTCTAGAACAAGAGAACAAGTAGGGATGGTGATATCATCAAGCTTTTTAATTCACTAATGGTAGTGCTTTGTGTCATCAAAAGTACACCTAAAACCTCATTTAACACCAGTCGCTGCATATGTGTCAGTGTATTGTCCTGCTTTCACTGGAAATAACTGAGTGACAATGAACTTTAAAAAAACCTTTAAATGAAGGCAAAAGAGTTAGTTTAGAAAAGATTTTCCATACAGGTAAAATCTAATGTCACACTAAAATCACTGCAAAAAAAAAAAAAAAAAAGGCAAAAAAATACTTGCAGGGAAAGTAAAAGTAAAAACTTTAAAATGTTGCACATCATATTAGTCACTGACATTCTCCTTTTCACAGCTCAGGGACTCTTATATTTTCAAATATCTGAAAAGCAATTAACAGAAATTCATATGAATCTGATTATGAAGGAATTTCTGTTCAGGGTGATATATGCTTCTTAGAAGGTACAATATTAATATTATTAAACTCTCAGGTATAACAGATATAGAAAACTTACTGCAATCACAGAGTTTGAATGCAACCTGTACAATGTCCTGTGATTCCGAAAGAGTTTAAACAGTGTTATGTCACTCTTTGAAGTAAAGAGAAGACATTTTGATAAAAGGTGTAATACTGTTCAGCATGGCAGGGAGGAGATGAGGAGGAGGCTGTGAATGTAACTTAAGCTTTTTTAAGGCTTTGTTATAGAAGTACTTGGGAAATAGAACAAGAGCAATAAAACATAACATCCTTTTAGAAGGCAATAGAGCAAAGGATTTGTGGATGACTGCTCTGTTTCCTACAGCAGACATGATGTCTTATTTTAGTGGGACATAGGCAATGCACATTTCAGTGTAATTGCTTTGTAGGCATTCTATCCTTCAAAAGTCTTACTCACCCATTTTAACTCACTTTGGTGATTTTATTTCCCTCTTTTTCCAAATTTTGATGATATATTTTAACCATGATGTGTATTGATTGCGTAATAGTTCTGCAATCACCTGTGTTTGCTTTGTCGCTTCCAACATCTGTGTCTTTGGTTTTATGCACTGAAGGTGTTTGCTGAAACGTTAATTTTTTTTCCATTAATGCTAATTTTCTGAATCTAATGTAGCAGACTTGAATGTGAGCTAACTGATCACCTACAGAAAAGAGGCTTCCTGTAGCAGGATGATGGGAAATGATGCACAACCTTGTAAGAAACTCATGCTGCAGACTGAGATGCGATGAAGGCCACTAGAGCCAGGGGAGCCCTTTGCAAATGCAGGGGCTGAAATGCTTCAAGTATTATTCATGGGACGTGCAGAAGCAAGGATAAAAACAGCAAAGAGAAGTGACAGAGGAATCAGAACAGCAGTACCCAGCAAGTGCTGGCAAGGCTTGAGAATATGTTTGTGTGGTTTCCAGAGAGACACAAGTGCAAGTGCATTCTGTGTCACCATGCTGGGCTTATACCTAGCCTCTTGGCACCAGACATGCCAGGTGGCACAGGGCTGTGGTATGAGACTGGCAGTGTGTGGCCAGGGTGTGAGCTGGGAGACCAACAGGAAGCCCAGGGACCATCACATTGTTTGACATGAAGGAGCTCCCTGACTGGCCAGGTACAGCTTGCATGAGGTATGGCTAGCATGTGGTACCTCCCAGGCTTTGGGAGCCAGGAGCTCCTGCTACTGCCCTGCAAGGGGAGGGATGGAGGCACTACAGAAGGGGTGGTGCATCTTGCTGGTATATTGGAGAGTATCTACACACTATAGTGTATTATCAATTTCTCCTCCAAATGGAGAGAAAACATGCAGCCCCACATTCAAAGGTGTGAAGAGGAAATTATGCCTGTTGACTTTCTCCGTTACTTCTACCATCTCAGCTGTTCTTGATTTTCACATGCGTGCAAAATATCTCTGGGCTCAATATTTATGGTGCTCGTTAAACCAGGAACAACCAACTTATTTCCTTGTCTTTTAAAGACAATTAAATCAATTGTACATTAACTACCTCTGACTCCTAATTCACATCAGCCTCTAATGCTCAAGCTGGCTTCTGCTGATACATGCATTGCCCCTGTAGGGTTGGTCCAGCTTCTTTCCTAGTACTATCAGAAATTCACTTTTCTGGAGCAGATCCCTCAGAGCAACTGCAGCTCTAATAGCTGTAATAACATCCAGGGAGTACTGTAAGCACAATGAATAATTACTTCTTACCTTCTCTGTGCTGCTGTTCAATACACATAATTCTTGGACATTCCCAGTTATATACTTCTGCAGGCCAAGATGTCTTGCATATTTAGCTCTTTCTAACATAGAAGCTGTTTCTTTGCTGTTCTTATAATTCTGCTGTACTGAGAGGAAGATGAAGATGGGAAGACTGCCATGATGTTGAATAAATGGCCTTCCCTTGAACTCAGTGGCATAAAAACACTTCTGGTTTTTTGTGTTCCATTTCTTTCCTAGCCCTGTTTGTTTTCAGGTTCTTACTGAACCAACAAGTTCACTTGCAGTAACCTCAAGATCTCTCTCATTAATTCTTATAGCCAAATATGAGCTTAAAATGTACCCATGACACTTTGTGTTTAATCTGTGTTGAATTTATCTGACATTATATCACTTCATTTCATGAGGTTCTCTTGCATCCTTCACAGCAGAACTTTAGCTTGTATCAACAAAAAAAGTATCCATTCATTCTCCTTCCCCTTCTGAAATGATCAATGGCCATATTGATTAGCACTGCCTCCAGAACATGTGCCTGTGAGACCCCATTGCTTGTTCTGCTCCCTTGCAAAACCCAATAATTTATTATTACCTATCTTCCAGTTAGACATCTCCTGTGTGATTCTTTTCATTGTATCCCATGGCAGCCTTAAGAGTGAGAAATGCTTTCTGGGAACAATGTGGGCAGTCATCAGGGAGGTCAGTCATCACAAACTCCTTCAGGGAGTGCCAGCAGATTTGCATTGTGACTGTTCTTTACTTTTCCCCAGTGTACTGTGTTTAGTCGTGTTCCCACCCTTCTGGTTTTCAGGTGGGTCTCTACCTCTTTGTCCAATATGACAGCAGACCTGATGTTCACTGGCTCTCTGGGTAGCACTTGGCATAGTACCAGTCAGTTTTCCTTGCTGTGTTCCTGAGCCAGAGGCTCCCATTGTTCATCTACCTCAAGTTCTAGAAGTCTAGGCTGGATTCCATCCTGTCCTGGCTTGTTACCTCTTGTTTTGAGGATCTGTCCTATCACATCTTCTACCTTCACTTCAACTGGGACAGATGCTTCAACATATCTCTTTCTCTATCCTCTGGGAACCTCTTCAAGCTCCACCACAGTGAAAACATGTGCAAAATATTTACACTTTCAGCCAAGTCCTTACCTTTTTTTAAAGCCTTCTTTTTATATCCTCACCATCTACTGATTCTCGATGGCCTCTTGAGGTTTCTTGATCCCATTGCACTTGGACAAGAGTCTGTGGCTGTTTGCAGAATGCTCCTGTAACGTTTCTGGTCAACATTACACTACTCTAGACTTTTCCTGCATTTACTCTTCAAAGAGGAGCATTAACCTTAAGTGCTTCTGAACTTTCTTTTTCCCTCTGCAGCTGATAAATTTGGGATGAGTTGTTAAGGGCCAATAGTGGAATACAAAGCCTGACTTCAGCAAAGCATGAGCTTAAATACCATTATTTTAACACTGACCTATATTAAGTACTTAAATTCTCTGCAGAGTTTATAGCTCTACTAACAGGGCTGTGAGCAATGGTTATTTCTTTCCTCTTTTCCAATTTTTAATGATATTGCTTCTTGACTGGTGTGCTGTTGACAATGCTGACCCCTGTACTGGGCTTAAAGCAGTAGTGAAACATCTGTGTGTACCTTGGAGCAGACAGGAGGGGGTTCCTCTTCCTTGGTTGCCACAGCTTTGGCATTTGTTGCTAGCTTGAGGTCTGGAAGAAGCAGTTCTTCAGCAGGACACTAAGGGGCAGCTCCAGACCAAAGGAATATTCCTACTTTTTATTTACACACAAATTAAGAGAACACTATATTTTCCTCATTTTTCTATATTGATTTAACATTAGTAGTGCCCAGAAAAACTGAATCAAGTTGATCTGGAGTGCTTTTTTTCCTGTTGCATTTTTACTATTTAGCTTGGCACTGGTGATGAAGAAGGTGTGAATTTATTTGCCAGTCATCTGTAAATGGGCCCACTTGAGCTCACAGGGTGGGTAGAGAAGATGGAAAAATGCAGTGATCTCTGCATCTGGAGCTATGGTGGCCACCCCACACACCATGGCATGGCCAGGCACATGTAGCATTGCATAGTTACATGGGGCAGGAGCCCTCACTGCTCAGAGATGCTCCTTGGCAAGAGAAAGGTACTCTCACAAGGCCCTGGAGTCCTATTCCCAAAGCAGCAGCTGCTGTATGAATTCTTGGAAACCAGGAAGGAGGAAGTGAGGCAGGAATAATTCAACAACCCACCTAAGACTATGGAAAATCCGTGCAAGATTTTGTTACCACTACAACTTACTAGGTGCCTTGCTCACCATCCTGGGACACAGGACCACTGCCTGCAAGGAAAGATCCCAATAATTATGAAACATTACCTGGGCCTAGCTGCAAAACCCTTGTGGAGGGAGCCAGACATTGGAGTGAATCAGACTGAAGACTGCTGCATGTTGGCATGAATTAGAAAAAACGTGAGCCAGTCAGAGCCACCATATCTCCAAGGGATGGGTTTGCCCTACTGATCAGCAGATCTAATGCAAGGAGAAAGAGTATCCTGGTTTTGTTCAGATGGTGATGTATTGCCAAGCTGTAATGTGAGCTGCAACAGCCAGCTGGCACTGGGTGTGTGATCTCTCATTACCAAGCTGCTCTGTAACGGGACCCTCTGCCACTACCTGGGCACAACTGGCTCAGATTCTCCATCTACACCAAGATATTTTACACTATTTTGGCATCCTTCCTGGGCGTAGATAGACAACGTTAAATTCATAAATTTCTTGGCTGATACACAGCTGGACAGATCTCTCTACTTCAGAGGCATAAGAAGTGCCTCTGAAGGAAGAAAGAATTGTAGCCAGAAATACTTCTAAACTCCAATTCAGGGTTAATTAAAGTTTTCTACATATTTTACATATTCATATACAGCACAGTGCACTCATATACAGTAGATGTTGCCTTCACAGGCTAATAACGGATGGTTGCTCACAGAGGTAGGAAATGGTGAACAATTTTCTATGAGGAGGAGAAGAAAGCAATATGTGGTACCTGAAGTCAGTACCTCAAATACTGACAATGCCACAATTTCTGTGCTAAGTGGATATCACAAGAGGAATGACAACTATGGGAACAAGCAGGATCCAATGATCTTGACAGTTCAGTGAAAAAGTCACTTATGTATTTGGAAAAGAGGTGTGTAACTTGTTCAAAACAGGATTCAACCGAGAGTATAAGGACACACTTCAGTTAGGCAGCCCTTGAAGTGTAACCCATTAAAAAAGATACCTAGAGTAAATTACCAAATCTAGGTGGTAAAAGCTACTAGCAAGACATTTAACTATTGTTTGCTGTTCTGTTGCCTATGGGATCACAGCAGTTTAAACAACTTTGAAGATGTCAGCTGGAACCTACAGGGGAGGGAGACATTTCTTATGTAAATGAATAGATCAATAAGCCACCCAGATGTGGCAACAAACCACCAATGAAAATGCTAACCCTCCTTAAATGAAAAAATGCTCATTATAATTTAACAAGAACTTCTAACTCAAATGTAAGTCTCATAAACTCTTTAATCTATTTAATAAACTCTAGTCTAATCTAGGCTCTAATCCAATACAGGATTTTTGTTGTGTAGTATAAATGTCCTTATGAACCTTGCAGTTTTGCCTCCCATTTCACCCTTTTCCCACTTTGGGACTACAACACTGATTCAAAATATGTGCATACCAAGAGCTGTGTGAGTTTGGGAAAAATAAATAATGACAGTATATGGGTGGGAGGCTGACTTGCCTTTCCCAGTGCAATAATTACTTTTGAGAAAATGTTCCCCACATGCATTCTGACAAATGTTGAAAGCTAAATGCCCTAAGAACAAGATTCTCACTCTTAAGCTGAGTAGTATTTTACTATGGCTTTTGAGTGGCCTCAAAAAGAGTAATAAGATTTTCTGCCTATGATCTGACTGTCCCATCTCCAAGTGGGAGGGGAGGAACAGTACCATAGACCCTCCTAGCTGGGTGCATGTTTTTATTACCCTAACTAAAATAAGGGGAATCAGTCCTGCATGTTGGGTCCTTTTTCAGAATTACAGGGCAAGGAACAACCTTCCTTTCTCTCAACAGCTTCCAGTGAAATCATAGAATCACAGAAAACTTTGGTTTGGAAGGATCACCTTAAGGATCACCTGGTTCCAGCTAATCTGCAGTGTCCAGGGGCACCTTTCAATAGACCAGGTTTCCCAGAGCTCCATCCAGCCTGGCCTTGAAGACTCCCCGGCATGGGGCATCCACAACTTCCTTGGGCAACCTGTGCCAGTGCCTCACCACCCTCTCAGAAAAGAATGTGTTCCTTTTATCAAATGTAAACCAACTCTCTGTCCATTTGCTGCCATTACCCCTTGTCCAGTCACTACATGCTCTTTTACAAGCCCTTCTCCAGCCTTCTTATCAGCTCCCTTTGGCTACTGGAAGGCCACAACTAGATCACCCCAGGGCTTTCTCTTCTCCAGGCTGAATAGCCTCAGGTCACTGAGCTTGTCCTCACATGAGAGGTACCCCATCCCTCTGATGATCTTCTGGAAGTCACAGTGACTGACTCATTGTGTAAGCCTAGGTCTATCACTTGCTTGAGAAAACATGGCATACAGAATTCAGCCTTGTAGACTACAAGGCTGTGCTAGGCCAGGTGGAGACTGCCTCTTCGCCTTCTGACACTCACAAGCACTTCCACAAGGCACTCTTTAATGTTGAAACACTCATTGGGAGAGTATGTAAGGGTCAAGGACGTAACATGAAAGGGACAGTGAAACATGGAAATAGATTGGGTGAGTCAGGGTAGACTGCTAGATAGATAGACTGCTTCCAAATTTATTTTTGAGTTTAAGTGAAGAGTCAAGACTATTTGAAGGTCATTTACAAGGTCAAAGTATTTGTGGTAGTGGTAGGTGGTGCAAAAAGGGCCAGTGCTCACCACTGTACTTTGGGATGCTCAGACTGGATGTTAGGGCAGTCATCTTTCACAGGGAGATAGTGCAACACCTAAGCAGGTTACCCAAGAACTTGTGAAATCTCCATCCTTGGAGGTTTTTAATATTTACCTAACAAAACTGTGTCTGTCTAGTCTAATGCTGAAGATTATCCAGCTTTGAGGAGGCAGTGGAACTAAGCATCTCCAGAGGTTCTTTCCCACCAACACATTTGGCAGGCTCTGATGGACAAAGTTAAGGCATGAATGAGGAAGACACTATCCTTCACCATGTCTACAGGCAGTCCTACATTCTCTATCAGCCACATCTGGTGCTGCTCCTGTGCTTAACCTGCTGGAAACCAGAGTGCAAGGTGAGAACTGATGGGAGAGTGGTGTTTGCTGACACAGTCAGGTCTTGGCCTGATACTGAATTGCTTTACAGGCTGTGCTGAATTTAGTTATCTTCAGTGCCAACTGGTTATCATACTAAACCAGATTGTTCTGGGATGTTGGATGAGGAGTATGAAACAGTTGATTGATTGATTGATTGATTGATTGATTGATAATCATGAATTTTGAGTATACAGTGCTGGGACTTGCCTTCATAGAAGTTGTGAGACATCTGCTGTCACTGGAGCCACTGGCAGGATTTTGCTAGCCAGGGAGGAAAGGACTGGTCACAGCAAACTGTGTGGACCCCTTGAAAAGCAAGCTCACTGCAGCTGCTCCCTGTGTATGTCACCCACTAATGGGTGGAAAAGAAGGTTCCTTGCACAATTAGCTGGAGTGAAAGTACCTGTAGAAAGAATCTGCACATATTATATCACTGTATAAATTATTGAGCTGATGTTCTGGAGATAATAGAGGAAACCCTTTCTTTCTTCTGTCCTAAGGATGGCAACTCTGAAAGTTTACACCTGCTTCCTGGAAGTTGTACCTCCTGTAGGCTCTGCTTAGATAATTAATTTGCAATATTCATTAGCCAGAGGATCAGTGTAATAATATATAGACAAACAGAGGGATTTCATGCTTATATATTGAGTCAGCTGTGGTTTTTCTTCTGGGCGTGGGTGAAGTTGCTGTTGAATAAATGGCAAAAACCCACATAAACCCAACAACAAAAAACAACCAAGTATTTTGATGTTTATCTGTATAATATTTCTGAGCAATAGTTATAATCATTAGTGAATCACAGGCAAGAGAGAACCATGTGGCTGTAGCTACATTAGGAGCTCCGTGCTTTTTCTTCTCATCTGCAGACACAGAGGATTCCCAGAACTGAGTGGGAGAGATATGCTGTGCCTGATATCACTCATCTTCTTCTCTCATATGCTCTATATGATCCAGCTAGATCCCAGTGTTTATAGGAGGACAGAAGCACAAGGACAACTCCTGCACAAAATCGCACCCATGAGCTTTCCCCAAATACAGAAGAGGTACAGAGAGCAGCTCTCCTCCTTCACTTTCCTCTGACTGCAGGAGAGATATGTTCCTCTTGTTCCTCTGGTTTCTACCTTAACCTTTTATAACAATTCCCTGTGTGCTGGCTTGCCCTTCCCTGGTGAGTACTCCTGGCCACAGGGATGGCAGTTGCAGGTGTATGCCCTGCACACAGGAACCCCTAGCCAGAGGGGCCTGCGTATTTTGGAAATGAAACTTTACACATGGTCACTTCCCTTATCACTGGGATCCAGTATTTCCATGTGTTCCACCCCCTCTTCTTCCCTCCCTTTTTCCCCAGAGGCCCACACAAGACCCCCAGGTTGTGGAGTCTTGTCACAATAGCACAGGCAGAAGAAACACGTCTGAAGGCACAGGAGGCAGGCAGGGGTGTGGACTGAGATATATAGTAGTAGTCAAAATTAGGAGTGCTTGGAGGATTTCAGAGCTAAAAACAATGCCCAACTAATTCCCTTTCCCTCTGGCTGGAATGAAACAAAGAAGGAGCTGCAGCTCCACTGTTCGTCTGCACAGTTGTGCTTGCTGGACGAGTGTGTGCAGCTGGTACAAGGCTCTATTAAGGGAAACTAAACCCTCAGGCAAACTCACAAGCAGCTTTCTGTTTTGTGTGTCTGTCATAAAAACCCTGGTCATTTGTTATTTGGAGTGGTGCACCCTACCACAGTGAAGCTGTTTCCTGTATCCCTCAGCCATCAAGAAGTTCCTGAAGTTTGGGCAGAAGATACTTATTGCCCTTCTGGGGCCAGGTCATTTATTCAGGGAAAGAATACTAGGCTGCAGTTTTTGTGCAGGACTGTAAGAATGCAGCCAGACTGTTGTTCAATGTACACTGCAATTCCAGGTACACTTTCCACTGATACTGGTTCCCTGATTTCCTCCTGGGGACTACAGCAAGAATTTAATTCGTCAAGAGATAATGTTTTAGGTGTACGGAGATATCTGACAATTAAAGTAGATGTCTCAAGGGATATGTGGCAATCTCACAGGCACACCTACCTCCAGGTACCCAGGCACCTTTGAACTCTGGCTGCCAGCTGAGGCAGTTATACTGTAGAAATGCTGAAAGACAGATTAGAAAGTGTTCTTTTAAAAATGGTGGAAAGTTGTTTTATATCGACTTGGTGATTGTTAGCATTTTCTAATTTTGACCTTCAAGGCCCTGAATGAGCATATTTGTAAAATGTCAAATGATAAAAATTATCCCATGTGTTCCAAATGCAGTCTTTACTCTGTCTGGTGAATATTTTAGTGACCCAGTTAGAGCAAGAGGCTTTTATTGAACAGAGTAGGCAAATGCAGAGGGAAACAGAAGACCTGTCATCCCTGTGACAATTATACGTCTGTCTCTATTTGTGTAATCCACCCTCTCAGCCTGATAAACAAGAGCCTGTGCATGGGTTTTGAAAGGAAGGTGACCATCACCTTCTGTGATCTGGGTATTTTCTTGCGTACACCTCTGCTAGCCTGTAAAGCAGGTAAGTCTTAACCTCTGCATTATGATATTGTTTAGGACTCCAGTCCTACTCTGAAGTGCATTCTGGCTTTTTAATCTTTCTCTGGGGCTCATTCAACATGTTTCACTTATTCTTGATTTCTACTTTCAGTTACTTTTGGAATCCACTACTTTGCAAGTAATTGCATTTCCATCTGGTTTTTTTATGTTGCTTCCCTGTGTACCTTCTTACTGTATGCTCAATGAAGCAAACCTTGGGGATGATCAGCTCACATCTGTTTACTGCAGGCAATTTATAGGAAAAAGGCTCAGCCCAAGCAAATATGACTGAATAAATTGACAGATGGTACTTATTCTTGTTACGAGTGATCTTCCTCTGACCACCTTTAAACTGGTGTGGAGCTTTCTACGTAAATGCACTTTTACTTTCCCAGATGGGACTTTTTGAAGACATTTTCTTGAGAAAATTTTTAAATTATCAGGAAAGAAAGTATGCCTTCATTTTTCCTGTATTTTCAGGTATAGGCGCAAAAGTTTTCCTTTTACAGCAGCTTTATAAAATGGATACACAGTAGCTTGTTTTCTTAAATAAAAATCCTTTCTTTCCATTTACCTTTTTGAAGCAATTGCTTAGGAGTTCAGGACCATGGGGTTTTTTTATTACAGTCCATCCTTGCTCACACACAGCCAACAGGATGGATCAACTGAAAGCCTGACTCTTAGCCTAACAATCTCTGTCTTCATCTGGCCCTCCTTCCCTTCCCAGAGACTGGCCTTTGGTTTGACTCCTGGGCAATGTCAGTGACCATATCTTTGCCCCACAGCTCTCCTGCTCACTGCTATGACCACTCCACTGGAAGATGCAATGGACACCTTGATCAGGATTTTCCATCACTACTCGGGCAAAGAAGGAGACAGGAACAAGCTCAGTAAAGGAGAACTCAAGGAGCTCCTCACCAGTGAGCTCACTGACTTCCTTTCAGTAAGATGCAGCTTTTGAACCTCCTGAGTGTCATGAGTGGGTTAAGCAGCTATCCAAGTTCTTGGATAGGGATAGCACCTCCTTGTGCAAGGTCCATCCTGTCACAGTCTCTCAGATAACAGTTCTTTGTGGAGCTGTACAGAAGAATATGATGTCAAATGTCCCGTTTGAGAAATATGTTTTCAGAGGGTGATCAGTACCCTCCTATGTACCACTGGCAGCAGAGAAGGGTACTGGTGCTCTGCAAACTCCACAGTGCTTTTGAGTGGGAGGGCTAGGCCAGCCTAGGAGCAGTAGCAAGATCAATGCTAAATAATGGTCAATTTGTTAGTTTGTTTGTTTTTAATAATAAGGCATAAATAAATCCATTGAAGACTTAAATGCAGCAACCAGTTGTCATGAGACAGGAAAGTAGGTTGTGCACACTGGCCACACAGTACTGATCTTGTGTGTCCTGCAGAGAGGTGCTAAGGAAATCCTTTCAATGATAAGCTGCTGATTTGAATATCTCTTTGCATGTTTGTTGTGTTCTACATTACACAGCATAGATGCTTTTCTGGAATCAAAGCTTTAAAAATAATGGTTTTATGTATCCTCTTAATTATAAAAATTATTGTGGACCTTATCCCAGAAGGATTTTCTTTACATTGCATTCATTTCCTTGAATTGGATTTTCTTTTAATCTTGGCTATTGATTTATTATTATGAGATTCAATGTTCTTACTCCCACTGAATAGGATGGTTTTTTGCTGACCAGAGTTCTTCTGAATTTGGTGAATGGATATATAATATCACAATTTATGAGTATTCTGTTGGAAATCTAAGTAGTGTTTGTCAAGGGATGATACAGAGAAATGCACTTTACAGATCCACCTTGGCAAAAGAGATCCATGTTTAGTATCTCTTAAAATCTGTTTGACTCATTTCAGTCCTTATTAAGAGCCTGTATACCTTTTTAAGGGCTGCACTCTCTTTAGTTTCTGATGTTGCAGTGACTAGAGATGTATTACTGTTCAAGTGCATATTTAATGCAGCCTTTTATTTAATAACACCAGCCTTGTAACATAGCAGTGGTGCCAGGCGTGTCAGAATTGCGCTTTCAAGACCTCCACAGCTAAGTCACTTTTCTTTCTCTCTAGGGCCAAAAGGACCCCCTCCTGGTCGATAAAATTATGAATGACCTGGACTCCAATAAGGATAATGAAGTGGATTTTAATGAATTTGTCATTCTGGTTGCTGCTTTGACAGTGGCATGTAATGATTTCTTTGAAGAACAGCTAAAGAAAGAGGAATTTTAAAAATCCTCGATGTAATCAATCTCCTGTCCGCAAATGCAAGCAAAGCATGCCTAGTTAGGTAGCCCTCATTGGTGTTTAGTAAATGCAAACCATAATTCCTCCAACTGTTACTGCTCTAAGACATTTATGGAGCTAATCAGCAGCTGGTGTAAGCTGGACCACAGCCAGCTTACACTACTTGAGATGTGCAATATTTCCAGTCTTTGCACTCCATGCATCTGTAACATGCCTTCATCAGTTGGCCAGGTCAAGGGCTTGGGGTGACAGATCATTTTGGCACGAGTTGAGACTTCCATTTCTTCAATGTCAGTGGAAAGTAAAAGGCATGGGAATGTTACTTATATACTTTTTGCATGGAAAAAATTTGGAATGAGACACAACACCTGCAATTTAGTTTTCAGTCATATTATAATAATCTTATTTTGCAGCTCAAAACCAGCAGATTCTTTTTAGCTCAGTTCTGCTTATTCTAAAACCTTTGTTAGCTGCTGCTCCCCACACTCATATTTCAGATGTGGTCACAGCTGTCTCTTGCTGCTGGAGCATACAATACTGCTTGCCATTGTTATGGGTTCATTTCCTCCTGTCTCCAGCTTCAATTTTGTTCTGTTGGCATTGCTTCATCCCAGTAGTCAACCTCTTCACTTGGCATAAATGAATTTATTCATGTCATAAATTATTCAAGTACATAGAAGATTTAGTCACCAAATTGCTTGGAGGGCTGATGGAAGGACTGGGTCTTTGGGGGAAATGTGTAAATGCCTTCTGCTTTGACTACTTTGGCATGGTTAAAAAGGATGCCTTTTAGGACCACTTGTGGAAGATTTAATGATGAAATTCCAGGTACAGCTTTGTAATGTGAGTCATCTTATGGAAAAATTATTATTTTATCTTACACTGATCCCCACCTTGTATGGAAGTAGGAGTTCCCTGAGCCCCACGGCCAGGCAAAGAGAAAGTAGGCAAACCCCTTCCAGTGTTAGCTTGCTCTTGGGTTGAGTTAAGAGTATTTACACACTCCTGTTTGAATTAAGCATACTTAAGCATCCTCAGTGGCAGGATATTGTGGCTTTTTTCCTGCACGGAGAGCTCTTATATCCTTGTTATTTTGCTGTTAACCTCAAACTATAATAAAGGACATCTGAATTAAATGAAGAATTTCTGTTTGTGTAAGACGTTATTAAAAAACCACTCCCCAATAAAGATGTGCCCTGCTAGGCAATATTTGCGGATTTAGTTCACTTGTCTCTCCTTCCCAGGCATCCAAATATCATTTAGCAAAGTGTACATTTGTATGAAATTACATATGATTAAGAATATGTAATTTCTTAT
This sequence comes from Melozone crissalis, assembly GCF_028551555.1. NCBI lineage: Eukaryota > Metazoa > Chordata > Aves > Passeriformes > Passerellidae > Melozone > Melozone crissalis. The sequence goes on from NW_026535783.1 coordinate 50,115,922, forward strand.
TAGCAGGGGATTTCTCAGGGTGTAAAAATGTAACAGGGGGCAGACATCATCCTAAGAACAGGGTCACCACCAAATGGTGTTATCTTGGAAGAAAAGCAAACTTTGCAATGGTGACAGTGCCACAGCATGCTTTAACCCTTCAATGAAAAAGTTATGCAGGATTCACAAAATATCTTCTAGGCCAACAAGACAAAAAGTACAAAAGTAAAACTGGCAACAACTGAACAACTTTTTGATCCCTTTAATGTCATGCACTTCAATATCATTGCAAGTGTTGGACCAGGATGGCAAAAGTATCAGCCAGAAAATATAAGACCACTTTTGTGGTTTCTCAGGGCCCCAGAGAGTTGCTAGCCACTATGCCTTTCCCTGTTCTCCAAGGGGAAGTGAAAGAAGACCTGTTTAAATCTTCAACTCCAAGCTAAAAGGAGTACGGTTATCCCAGTAAAAACCACTTCCTTCTCTAAAAAAATTGAACAAGAATCTTTCTGGAAAGAAGCTCCAGAAAGAAGCCCAATCCTGATGAACCCTTGTACATGTAGCAGCCCATGTGCGTAGCAGAATTATGCTGGGTCACAGCTGGCAGCAGCAATTTGCCCTGGAGTCAGGCAGCAGGAGTTACTGCTGCAGTGGAGAGGGCCAGAGGAGCCACCTCATCAGCTGGATTTGCTAGGGACTGTGTACATCCTAACTGCTCTGCGGAAGGGGCTTACTTGCTGATGAGCTGTGGGAGAGTCAGAGGAGAACTACTCAAATGATCATTTTTCCTACTAAGTTTCGTAAAACCTCATAAATCACTGGTTTTAGCTTGTCTTGTTAGGTGTTTCTTTGTTGCTGTTTTAACTACAAGGACAAATGTTAAACTCTGTCTCTTCTGTCAGAAGACACCTTTTTGTACAAAGACGGGAAACCAAGCAGAAAAGTAAGAAAATGCACAAAACACATTCAAAAGCTCAAACCCACAAAGCCTTCCCACAATATGGGGTCCTGGGGTAAGACTAGCCATCCTGTTCCTGGGCTACCTGTGGGCTGACCCACGGCACCCATGGCCCTCTCTCACTCCTCTCGCACAGGAGCCAACTAACGTTCCATTAGAACATTAGTTGCTCCAGTAGACATCACTTCTAAGAAAGATATATGAGGATCACCTGAAAGTTTTTAATTGCCTCTGAGCCAGAAAAAAAAACTGTGAGCAATCCTCTATTTTGTAAGCACTCTTAAAGAGGGAAAACAGCATTGAAACCACTGGCATTGGCTATACAAGAGGGTGCATACAAGGCCAACCTCACTATGAGCATGATGTCCTGCAGATGTAAACATTTTTGGATCTTCATTCTCTCTTCCAAACCTGAAGGCAGGATTTTTTTTCTCATTGTTTACTGACATTTTCCTGCTGACTTCAAGTCTTTCTGTAGTTCATGGATCTAGGGAGTACTTCGAAGTTTTACATGCAGATCGAGCTTGCTGTGTGGCTTTCTCCAGAGTGCCTCAGCATTAGGAATGATGTCTAACTACAGACATTTTTTCCATTTGTTATACCAGGCTGTCTTAAAAACCTATAGAAAATTGAACACCAAAACATAGCCTAATATTTTCAAGTTACATCAAAACCCAATAAAAATAGAACAGTGCCAGACAAGATCTTTTCTCTATATTGTGAAATTGCTTTGCTTGACATCTAAAGAGCAGATTTGCAGAAGACAAATTCCACTATCTTGAAAGCCTCAGCCTCTGCCATTTGCTTTTATTTCAGTTCAAAAGAGATTTGAAGTGCCTGTGCAACTGGCAACACAAAGCTTGATGCATTACCTGCTGGTAAATTTATAACTTCTTCAGATTTGTTATCCAGCTACCAATCCCAAAGAGCTGTGCATGACACCACCATGAAGACAAGGAGTTTGTAATGGAGCTGTGCCTCCAAGCTGTGATTACCAGCTAGGTCCAGTAGGAGGGCACCACCTTTCAAAGGAAGGTGTGGAAGTGCAGTAGGAGAATAATCCCAAGGATCATGGAAGTCGTCAAGTGCAATGAGATAACAATCTTCCACAACACTTTTCTCCCTGTAAAGATGAGAGATAAAGTTGCCTGGCGTTGTGAGAAGGGAAAAAGAAATGACCCCAGGAGACCTCAGCAGAAGAAATGATGTTTCCAGTAGCTAGCAGTGTCATTAATTGCTGTCCACCAATGTAGCAGTGCAGGTCCACCCCAGGTTCCTCAGCCACCCAAGGCAGACCACTTTTGCAGGCTCCATGCTAGAGCATAAAGCAGGGCAGGGCCAGGAGAAAAAATTCTCAGGGACAGCCTAGAGTCCATCATACGAGCTCAACAGCACACATAAAAGATCCAGTTCCTCTGATCACAGCCTTGAAAACGTTGGGTAAAAGGTCGCACACAAAACTTGTATCTGAAATCAGATTAATCTATATAAAGGTTTTTGACTGGCAGGAAGATTTAGATTTAGATTAAGATTTATACTGTGGCGTGACATCATGTGCATGTCTAATAAGGGCTTTGATTGACAGGCCATCAATTATTGTGTGTGCCTTTAGGGATAATTACATCTGTTGAATAGCACTGTATTATTTGAAGAAAAAAGGGGTAACATTTTTGATTTGATCTTTCTTCTGCCACATGATATGGCATGAGAGAGAATGCTTAATTTATGATCTGGAAATCCATTTTCTAAATTAATTGTGTCCACATCCTTTCTCTGAGTTGGAGGATGGTGGGCTATAGACCGGGCAGCCATCAAAGAGAGCACATGAATGAACTTCAGCAAAAGTATTTTAAAAAAAAGAAACACCAAAAAACTTGTCATTTTTAAATACCAGCTCTCAGCCACCTGCTATCAGTTGTATATAAGGGGCAACTCCCAAGGAAGAGAACTGCAGCTGCATCCACTTATTTTGCCCTTGCAAGCAGATTCTCAGCTGATGTAAAATGACAGAGCCTATTGCACTCAGTGGCATAATTTTGCAGCAGCTGAGAACATGTGCTTGAGACTCTAAATTAGCCTTCAATGGAAAGTTGTGTTTCTGTAAGCTGGTTGGCTAAATAAGGACATGTCTATAAAACTGCAAATATTGCAACAAGACAGCAAAGAGGAGGACAGAAGAAGTAGCTGCTCAGAACCCAAGTCTTTGGGGGAAAATCAGTGGAAAATGTTTCTGTCACACATTTGCTTTAAATCCCAAGCTGCCCTCTCAAGTCCCTTTTGACTGCATGGGGTGCAGAGCAATCATTATAGTATAGCTTTCAAATATCTGTCAATGGACTCTGCCTTAAAACTCCACATATGGCTTTGATTTTACATTCCCAGTAGTTGCATGAACTCAGAAAAGCACTACAGAATAAAGCACTACAGGAAAAAGATCTGTGTGTAGAACAAGTTATAAAGGGCAGAAAAGCAACTGAACCACCTGGAACCCTACTCAAGATTGTCTTCTTGGAGTAGAAAAATGGCGAGAAGTTGAGATTGCTGCAGAAAGATGTAAATTCCTCAGCTCTGGCTGGGGACATCAAGGGGCAGTAGCAAACAGATCCCTGTGGCTGAGTGATGTGTCTGGATGAGACACAGGGCTGGAGAGTTCCATCCCATTTGCACTATTGATGCCTTCGGTAGATGAAAGCAAAACTGGTTTGCCCTTGTACTAATGACTGAATGCTGCAGTTTTAGGAAAAACCTCTCTCTCAGAGGAGGAGGTTTTTTGGTCATTTTTGGTGCCCCAGGAGTAGTATTGCAAGAAGGAGAATAGTTAATGTTTGAAATGGAAAAGCCCATTACTGCCCTTGAGCTAAAGATGCTCTGTAACATTGCTAGCAAAGGTGAAGTTGCCTTTAGACATCAGGAGGTTGAAAAATACTGACCAGGTGAGCCAAGGTCCTTCAACATATGTGATTTCTACACTAACACAAGATATTCCTGTACTTTCACCTAAAAGCATTTGGAGCCTAACTGATCCAATTGGCATTGCCAACTGCACAGTACTGGGGATGACTGGTAAGGAATCACATACATGAAAAACAAAGAACTGCGCAGAGGGAGCAGTTGAAAGGATAAATATACTATTATATTTGGTATGCTGACTTCTCTTATCTGACTCATACTGACTCCCTGAATTGTGTAACAGTTCACAGTGTTTCTGAAGTTGGGTCCATTACTGTGATGTCTAACACTACCAGAATTGTGTTGAATTACAGTTTTTTCTGGATGAGAATTATCCTCCTCAGGGAGAGTCACTTCAGCTAAGAAATTCTTGTCCTTGGATAAAAAACCCAAAGCATCTTAAAATATCACTTAGGAAAGTGGTGCTTTTTCAAAGGTATTTCAGAGATTAAACAAATTTTGAAACACAATATGTGAAAATACAGGGATTTCTCAATACATCTGAGATTATATTCTGTGTAATAAACTGGCTCAGCATTGAAAACAAAGTGATAAATGTTCTAGTAGCCCCAAGCTGAACAGAAAATTTGGGAGAGAAGGAACAGGGTCTGTTGCTTTGGGGAGGATCACTGGGAGAAAGTTGCAGCTGTGGGAAAGGAGATCTAGAACAGGATGTGACCTGGGCCGTGGAGGTTACACTTCCAAACAAAGTCTAGATGCAGTAACTGTGCCATGTTTTGGAAAGCAGACTGTTCTTCTGCAGGGGCACTGGTACTGATGAGAGTAGCTGCTGCAGCTGGCAAAGGCAAATATGATGGGCTCAGAGAGACTGCCTAGGGGCCATGCTGACACCTGTGTGCAGTTCTGGTGGTGCAGCCTTCTTGCAGCAACCCTTGAGGGCAGAGATTTTGTTTAAAGGATCCACAGAGGAGGAAAGCCCACGCTAAAATTGAACAGCTCAAGAAACATCCAGTAATGGCACCAGAGCAATGGCATGTGCATTTTCCAGTCACCCATTCTCATATCTCTTCTCTCCTTCCTGAGAAAAAACTTTTCTCCCACTTCTTGGCCCTGACTGCTTTGTGTAGATGCTGGTTGACTCACAGGCAGAGCTGGTAGTGATAACCGCCCTCAGGGTAATCTCAGTGTCTGAATATAATGTTTGCATGATTATTTGTAACCCGCTAAATTGCAAGTTTCACAGTCTTTGCTTTTAGCCAATGCCCTAAATGGAGTTAATGCAACACTTACCATCAAGCCTGCATGATGCTGATAGACTTTCAGTTCATAAATCACATGCGTTTGTCGTCCCTGTGAGCCACTTAATGTGACAAATCACACCATCTCTTGTGTCAAACTGCCCAAAGTTAACAAGCCACTCTTCCTTCACCTTATGGAAAGTTCAACTCTATTTAAAGCAAATTTAGACACACAGAGAGAAGTAATAGAAGTGATGTTACAGAGAGATGTGTGGTGAGATTTGGAAGAGGCTTGGCATACCCATCACAAAGCTGAGGCAGACAGGTAGTGAGAGAAATCAGTGATTTCTGATTTATGGAGATGTGGACTGATTACAGAGGGAGGAGTACTGGGCTGAGGCTGGATCATGGACTGTTGGAACACCTGCTTGATATTGAAACAAAGACAAGAGTAAAGGATTGAAGCACAAAATGTGATCTCAGACTTTGTGTTCCTACTGCTGGAAATGTTCTTCAGCTGTCATTGCAACTCTGATTGGGTTCTTGCAAAAAGGACATATCTTCAAACCATTGACAGGGCCAATTTACTTTAGCCATGCTGAATTCTATCTTTCCTATTGTATGTCCATAGTCCTCTGAGCCAGGAACAGGAACTTCTTGCACATTTGTCTTTGTCTCAGACAGAGTTTGAAGTGAAATCTTGTACATGTCTGTATCAAAGATGTGGTTTCCTAATGGCTTTCAGAACTGTGAATTGCTGTACAGTCTTCCCCTCATTTTCTTTTCTGTTATTTCAAAGCAGTGATTAATTGGGATTTAGCAAAGATGGGACAAAAAATTTAGCGTTCACTGTAGCAGTTGTGACACTATAGAGACACTAGATTTCTTTCTCACTTTAATCTGGGCTAACTGATCCCGTTGTACAGAAACAATATACCGAATGATTCACAAACAGTTGAACAAGTGTAATAGAAGTGATGTGTAGCAGTCTCCTGCTCTTCAAAGACACTGATATTGGTACAAGACCTGCAGCCACATGATAACAAGACAGGAATGACTAGTACTACATCTCACAGACACCATGAGGGAAATGAAAAGCTAACCCCTGAATGAGTTCTCAATTAGAGTTGGAAAAAGCATAAGGGAAATAAGTGTAGCTCAGCACAATGTTTAGCAGCTGACAGACACGATATGAAGTTTATAGCCCTGTCAGATGTCTCACACTGTGCATGACCCCACATGGCATCTCTTCAGCCTGCGCTGAGCAGTAGAGAGAAATCAGCACGACCAGCTGAGGACAGAGTGCCTGAGGCAGGACTGATCCTCTTTCCTGGAGCAGTTGTACTGCAGTCTCACGGCTGCTCCTCTCAGTTCAAGGAAACACCAGTCACAGACAAGCAGAGGAGCCCCCATGGGACATGCAGCAGCCAGGCTGAGCCCTGTGGGGTGAAGCTTGCTTGGAACTGTGTCTATACAGAAAATATTGACTCATGTTTAAGGCCCTGATGCTAGTGAGGGGTTTGGTCTGCTCAAGCTGCTTGTGCGTGAAGTCAGGTTGCAGCTGAGGTGTAATAAGAGATGGGCACCCACGGGACCCTTTTTGAGAGCCAAAAGGGTTCACAACACCTGGCCCCTCTTTGCTACAGGGAAGGATATCTAAGGATTGTCTGTAGCTCAAGAACTTCTCACTAAGAAATCTCACTACTGAGCACTTCATGTGTATTCTTCCTGTCACTTTCTATGAGAAGAAGCTGCATTTTCCACCTCTATTGTAGGACAAAGCATGATTTGATCACTGTGGAAGAGGGTAAATGGAGTTTGTTTCACTACTGTCTTTATTCAGCTTTATTTTCTCCACTTCTTACTACAGCTGGGATTTCTTCTTTTCTATAATAGCTGACAAGACACCGACAAGCTTTGAGCACAAGTGGGGAAGGCAGGTCCTCCAAAGCATATTCCTGAAAAGCCCACCCATGAGCCCTGCTTTAACAGCCCGAGGCTCTGCAAAGGCTGGGGTGCCTAAACAATACCATCTTGAGCTGCAGCAGAGCAGAGTGAGCGATGCCCTGCACTCAGCCCAGGCTCTAACCAGGACCATGGCTTTCCGTCATTTCTGCCGGGGAAAGGGGCTGCTCCCAGGATAACCCACAGCTGTTAGCAGACCAAGGTGCCAATCAACTGGATTGTTTAGCCTGTGACAGGGTGTCACTGGGAAGGCATCTTACTGTGCTAAACAATTTGATATTAACAAAAAAATTTGTCCTTCAGAGTGTTATCATGACTCAACTCCATGAAAGAAAAATGACACTCTCCTCATTCACCAAGGGTTTCTATCATATCGAAGGTGCTTTTCCCTTCTGAAATGCTGCAGGGGTGTTTTGAACCCAATTCAAAGAGATTTTTCTTTGCTTTGTTAGTCACATTCTCATCTCCTGAAAATCTCAGCTTCTGCAAGTGACTTTTAACAAAAGCAGTGCTGCAGGACACAAAGGGAGGGTAGAGGGGACTTGTGATACAGTGAGGAGGCAGCAGAGTTGAGTGAGAAGATGGCCTCACATCCTCTCTCACCCACTGGCAGCTGGGATACAGGGCTAGGAGATGAACCCCCTCTTTCCCCCTTGAGTGGTTCCTTTTGGGGATCTGTTTGAGTGCACCTGAGGCAGCAGAGCCCCAGGCAGCAGCAGCAGCTGCATCTCTTTGAGTCTGGTTCCCTATTCCATCCCAAACACTTGCTTTCCCTAAGCATTAGGTCTGCACAAAAGAAGGCATATGAGACTGAGGGCTGAGGACAGCCCTGTCTTTGAAGACACAGAGAGTTACTCCAGGCACTGGGGGGCTTTGTGATGAGGCTGGTCAGGATGTCATTGTGCTTCATCAACTCCTGCTGAGCCCAGAGCTGAAAAGTGGAGGGAAATCATATCTTAGCACTTTTGTTAAAATTAAGTTCCACATCAACAGCAAAGGGTACCTGAGTTCAGCTTTTGCACAGAATATCTGTGTATTCGTAACAGGCTCCAAGGTGTTGCATAGGAATTTCAAAGTCACCTTAGGCCCTGTGTGAGCAATAAATTACAGCAGATATGGAGATGGCACCTATTTTCCCTCCCACCACCTTGTTTATTGGAGGACAGTACCCTCACTTCATCTGCCAGAGTGTCCTACAGACTGTGGAGCTTCCTGCTTTTCTTCCACCGGTGAATGTTGTGCTAAGTCCAAATTTTAGCTGTTCATAGGCAAAAGTTTAAACTATGGCGGCATCACTGCTGTATGTTTCATTCTGAGCAGATTACCTCATATCTGGCGTAACAGAGTCATAATATTTTAGCTGCAGCGCCATGTGTCCTTCACTAATTTTTGGAGTTGAATTCTGAAGTCTGAAATCTGAAATCTGAAATCTTCAGTAACAAATTGACACACAATCAAACACGCTGTCTTTCACTGACGATCTTCAAGGACTCATAGCAAGATAATGTCCCAGTCTGACCATTCAGGAGGCACTCAGGCAGTCACACCCACCATGAGAGCCTTTAACTGCTGGGATCCAAGCTCCTTCATAGCAGGCAGCTCCAGGGAGTGGATGGGTCCCCACTCCACTCCCTACACATCCCACACGCAAGCAGGCTATCTTTCCTCACCAGTTCAAACCCAGGTTTCCCACAGCAGACCCTCAGACCTCCGTCTCTTTTAGATAATTTTATAATGGTGCAGCAGCAGAATAGAAACCTTGAGCTGGTGCCTCCAGAGAGGGACCCTGAACAAAGGAATGCCTGGGCTTTTGCACCCTCACAGTCTATGGATGTGAAGGTCTGTGGTCTTCCAGCTGAGTCTTCAACTCTTGCTGTAGTGTCTGGTCACCTGGCTGGCACCACAGGTCCCTGGGCCTTCTGGAATTCAAAAGGTTGGCAGTTCACAGCCTCTTTCTTTGGGCTCAGACTCCTGCCCCCCAGACCTCCATCTGCAGCTCTCACTGCAGCTGCACACCCAGCTCCCTGCACTGAATATTCCTCAACACTCAGTGTCTGAGGTATAGGTTGTGGACTGGCAGGGCAAACTGGGACCCTGCAGCCAGAATTTGGAATTAGAGGGGTCAAACTATAATTTTAACCTTATCAATCTCTTTAGAGAGTGAGCAAAAAAAAAAGAAAAAAAAGGAAAAAAGTAAGGCTGGGCTCCTCTGCAGCCCCTTCTGGTCTTCATGGTCTCCAAGGCACCTCTCACCGTCCTGATTAATGTTCCAGCCATCCTCTAATGCAGACTGGGACTGAATCCTTCATTTTTCCAACAAAACTTGTAATTCCCAAGGAACTTAAATGGATTTCAGATATATACCCTATATCTAATACCTCTGCTGAGTTCCAGATTTTTAGTATTCTGCAGAGTTATGAATTTTCACTCACAGGCTCAACTTTTAAAAGTCTTCTCAGGTTTCACTTGGGGATCAAGGCTGAAGCGGTATCAGGAGTTTTGTAATGAATAAGCCCTTGGGAAGCCCAAGTTTTCATAATTTCTGTATGAGAGCTGTTTTCAGTGGGAAGAGCTGTCTGGTTTTGCCTGTGTGCTTGCTGCAGAGCCCTGGAGGGATGCAGGCACAGGCTGCAAACCTGCCTGGGACACAGGGGTGCCCACCCAGGCCTGGCCAGCAGGAAGCACCTGGCACAGGCACAGGCGCTGCAGAGAGCTGCATGTCACAGAGCAGCACAAGGTAGGCAGAAAGCCCTGCAGGTCTGAAATACCCCGGGACTGCCCCAGGAGGAGGCAGGGATGCTCCTTATTGCTTGCTTTGGAATAACTGGAAACAAACACAGTGTATGAGTGCCCTGTATATATGCACAGGGATGGGCTCTCTCTCCCAGAGGTTTTCAGCTATTCCACCAGACAGATTAGGAGGAAAGACATCTGCCAGAGAGGGGAATTCAACCGTCTTGAAAATTTGTGGCTGTAATTTGGACCCTTGTCATGCCCACGTACTGTGTCACTGCGAGAGGAATTCAGTTACCATGGGTTACCCTATCAGTACGGGGACCAAGTGCCTCCCCTCCCAACAGCTCTATAAAAAGAGTCGCTCCAAGACACCCCAGCGGCTTCTGCATACCGGCACAGACCCGGAGAAACCTGGCCACGGGGGACGGCCGCCAGAGGAGGTGTCAGCATGCCGTCTGCTTTCCAGTTTCAATGCCACCTCGTTCTCATCTTCCTGGCAGCTTCCAAAGGAGAAACCAGATACCTGGAGGTGAGCAATAGGGCTAGTGATTAAACATCTCACTGTGCTTTTAGCTGCTCTCTTCTAACTTGTGCTCTCACCTCTCAAGCATTGTGCTTTATTCCCTCTTCCTTTCCTATTCCTACTTCTCCTGCATTAAACTTACGACTGGGTAACATTAATGCAACAGTCCCATGTATTCTCTACTACCCCTCTATTAATTTATGCTCAGCAATTTTGCTGAGGATTTAAGAAACTCTCAATGCACTTAGCTGCTGGGCTCAGCTCTTAGATCCCAAGTTTATTCCCCCTCTACTGCAGGTTGGCAGCTTTCAGCCTGAGCTCTTCTGGAGCTGCGCTGTTTCTTGAGGGGGGACATAATATACTGTGCCTGTTCTTGAGAGGTGCAGGGAGAGAGCTGCATTTCACCTTGCCCCAGACTCTTTTTGCCCTCCATGTTTAACCAGGTGAGGGATGCTGGTGAAGATGACCCCTTCCTACTACTCAGTGAGGATCTGAAGCGAGAGCTGTCAGCAGGACAGATCTACCGGCGGTCGCTCCGTGAGTTTCTTTGGGGCTCTGGTAGGGACTACTGACAGGTAGAGAATCCTGTGGGTACCTCGGGGAAGGAAAGGGGCTAATTGGGAGTAACAGAGCTGCAGGAGCTTTTTGCAAGACTAGGGAGAAGAAGGACAAAGCATTAAACATGCAGAAACCTGTGGTTTAAGGCAGAGGGTTGGGGTTCGTAGTTAATGGTCCCAAATAACTGGAGTCAGATGGGGATTTCCCACCCGTGTCCCTAGGCAGGATCACATTGCCAAGGGGTGGGGCAGGTGTAGCAGCTGTGACTGGAGAGAAATCTGAAAGAATAGAGTGTTTGTACACTTGTGCACATGTACACACAGAGTTTTCTGCTCAGAGATGCACTGACACACCATCCCCCCTCATTCCCCCCGCCACACGTTTGTGCTCACACCTGCCAGTCCTCTGATGCTCAGCAGGCTCCTAATTGCTTCAGCTGGCTCTCCCTGTCCTCACTGCCAGCCGGATCCCAGTGCGGGGGGGGTCTCTCCTGTCCCCCTCCTTCCCTGCACAGTGGGAGCTGGCACGGAGTCTTCCTCCAGAGCAGGCAGAGGCAGCAGCCCTTTGTCCCTGCTTCTCCAGGGTGCATTGACATGCTGAGTATAGAGGGGCAGTTCACCTTCACCGCAGACCAGCCACAGCTGCACTGCGCAACCTTCTTCATCGGGGAGCCCGAGGAGCTCATCACAATTCACTACGACTTTGTAAACATCGACTGCCAAGGCGGGGACTTCCTGAAGGTAAGAAGCTGCAAGTCTCTGCTCTGCTCTGGCTTGTGAGGTGTTTGCTGTGTGTGCAAGGGGCAGGCGAGCGCATGTTCACATCTGTGTCTTGTGTGTGTTTGTGTGTAAAAAACAGGCAAAGCAACCTCCCCTGGGATGGCTCTTTCCCCTCCCTGAGGCACTCTGTGTCCCCCCCATCACCACTCCTCTACAGCAAAGCCAGAAGCAGGATGAGGATCCCTCTCCAGCCTACAGTACTGGCTCTTCTGAGCTCTATGGAGTGTCCATACCCAGGTGGACAGCTGAAAACTTGGGCAGTAGGATTTACTCGTTGCACTGTGAATCAGATGAGCCCGGCAGATAATGATACAGATTTCTGGATCGTTGTTACTGCTCTGGGACCTCTGCTCTCAGGTCATTTAACATCAGATAAATAGTGAGTGGATCATTGCAGGTTTTCTTTAAAAATTCACTGCTAGAACTTTTCAGGATATCGGCTCTGAACAGAAAGAGGCTCATGACTCAGAACCGTTTATATTCCAGAGTTAAAAAACTTTACCAGCACATTTCTCTGGCAGGCAGGAGCTTTCACCAAGATCTGAACTCTGTCAAGGACAGAAGGGGAGGCTCGATGGTCCCTGGCTCCCTTCGCCTTGCGCTTTTCCCTTTGTGCTGAACTGGCAAGGCACAGAACAGACCGCATCTAGTGGCAAGCTGAGGTCCAGGAACAGGGTGAAGGAGGAAAGCTGCCCTTCAGCCCTTTCCTTGTCTCCTGCTCAGAATTCTGTCCTTCCATTCCATATCTTGGCTGAGACCTCTCCCCACGTGTCTGCGGGGAGGCTGATTTCAGTCTGTTGCGGGGCTAAGGCTTTTGTACCTGCACTCATGGTCACTCATGGAGGCTAGAAAAATGCCAAGATATCTTTTATGTTTTATTGAGCTTTCCTTTCTTTGGTAATGGTGTCCCAAACTTCTCTATTATATTGCGCTCTCTCTCTATATATAGAGGCAGCTTTTCTCTCATGTAATTTGAGCACCTGCATCCCATTACTCCAGAAACTTACAGTTCTGGCAAATCCAGAGACAGATCCTGATGTTTTTTTCATCAGGAAGTCTCACATCAGAATTACTGACTGAAGTGACAGCTGAACCTGGTCCTTGAATTTTGGGAATATTGACTGAAGTGTTCAAGGAATTGCCATGTGAGAGCAGCTAGGAGGGAATTGAAGCAGCAAGGCAGGCAGCTGCATATCTATGCTAGAACTAACACGTATTTCTGCTTCTGATCTGAAGATGGTGAGGGAAAATTGTTGCTTTTTTGTTATGAAGGAAAGATTTGTAGAAGTTGATGCTTAAGGTTCAAACAAATAATGCAGGATTTGTTTTGTTTTCTAGTGGTTAGGATGAGGTAAAATAGCTGACACAAGTGAGAGCAATACCTCTGACAATAATTCCTCCCTAAAGGTTTCTGTATTCCAGTATCTCTGCATGACCACTGGGACTATTAATGACAAGCTGTAAAGCATCTAAATCAAGCTGGTCAAAAACTCCTCATAGTAACAATGCAATTGCAAGGAAAAAAAAAGAATGTGAAAAAAAAAAGAAGTAGGTAACAAAAGCTTTCACCTGAGGGAGATAAAAACAAAAGTTACATGTATCCCTTTCCTAAACATCCATTGAAGCATGAATAATCAGTCAAATATTAGGAAATCAATAAATACAGCCAATTTTTGTTTTCAGTTTGTGGCTTTGAACAGGTTATTTGGTGTCAAAAGAAAAGAGTGTCTGTTATACTTCATGTTTCTGCTCTCTGCTAACGGAGTATTAAACAAAACCTAGTTTTATATTATTGGACCTCTGTAGGTGTTTGATGGATGGATACTCAAGGGAGAGAAATTTCCCAGTTCCTTGGACCATCCTCTCACCACTTCTCAAAGATACGTAGACTTCTGTGAAAGTGGGAATATTCAGAGGACCATCAGATCGTCACAGAATGTGGCAATGATCTTCTTCAGGATTCAGCTACCAGGCAATGGATTTACTGTCACAGTCAAGAAAAGCAGCAACCTCTTCCGTAAGTCTGCATTTCATTCCGCCAAGGGGGCTTGAATTTGGGGCAGGAAGCCAAGAGAACCTGTTGCTTTGCCCTGAGTTTTCTCACGGCTGCGGTGAAGCCATGTGCACCTGCATGCCTGCAGGCTTGGCTCGGCCTCAGTGTGTGTGTCCCAAAGAAACAAAGGAGCTTAAGAGGTCACACAGGCTTCAATATGCAAGACCATAAGGCTCTTTCTTTCAAATAAGATCCCTCCCAATCTAATATTGGCATGTTCCAACACCTTTAACTAGAACAAATAGTATTAATCGAGTAACTTCAATCTCAGCATTTTCTAGATCTGGATAAACAATGAGGAAAAAATATTTGAGAAAGGTCAACAGTAAAATCAGTGTATTGAATGGTTATATGGTAGCTATGAGAGATATATGATCACAGAGATCTACCTGCAAGTTCTTTGCCTAAGCCTCTGAGCTGGCAAGGCACAAATTGTCACAGAATCATAGAATAGCTTGGGTTGAAAGAGATCATAAAGATCATCTTGTTTCAACCCCCCTCACCATGGCCAGGAATGCCACATGCTAGACCAGGTTTTCCAGGGCCTCATCCAATCTGGTTGTGAACTTTTCCAGCAGTGGCGCACCCACAACTTGACTGGGTAACCTGTTCCTCACTTGAATTATGTTTTCCAAAGAGGACAGAACATTTAACAATTATTGTTCAGGCCAGTCTGATTTATCTCCTAATTACTCGAAGTAACCAAACAAAACAAAAGCAGAACAAACAAAACAAAAACCAAAAATCAAACAAACAAAAAACCCCCACCCAAACAACAAACAGAACTCCCCAAAAACAAGAAAAAGGGGAAAAAAACCCAAATAAAAACACAAAAAGAAAAAAAAAAAGCCCCCCCCAAAACCGAAAAGCAGTGACAGTATGTCTGCTACATCTTCACTCCAAGTTATTCAGACTTGGGCCCGCAAGCTAGGTCCCCACTCTGGTGTGGCTTCATGCCCACAGATGTGATTATTGTATTCAGCTGCTGGAGGTGGCTGGTGTCACTGTCCTGCTGCAGCAACTACAGGACTCCAGAGCTATGCCAAGGATCCCTCGGGTTGCTCACGTAGAAATTACTCCTTTACATGAACTCTTAAGTTTGAACTTAAAATCATGCTCCCATTTCAATGAGATATTTTGCAGCCTAAGGAACTCCAGTTCAGAGGAGCAGAATAGAATTTAGGGAGTCGCTGGCAATATCAGGCAATAAGCTGTCAAAACTAAATACAATTCCTCCCTCCACCCCTGTTTAGCCTCCTTGAAACTGACAAACTGTATGAGCCCTTGACAGCATGGGCCCCTGATGTTCAGATTTCAGGTGTGAGCTCTTCTAATGACTGCTTCACCCTCAGGCTCTGTCAGACCTCATGCTATATAGTAAAAAAAGGGGGATGGAGTTTTTAAGGAACAAATGCTATGCAAGAACCTCAGAAAATACCACAAAATTTTTTTCAGCCTTTGGTTGTAACTCATAGTAATTAAACTATATCTCTGCTTTTTTGGTAGTGTAATGATGTAGTTTTGCTACATGCAATGATGACCGGACAAGTAACTCTTGTACCTTTTCCCATGTCCCAGCTTGCAATGTCATCTCTCAGACCCCCTCAGGAAGGTTTACCATGGTCATTCCTCACCAGCACAGAAACTGCAGCTTCTCCATAATCTACCCAGTGGTAATAAAAATATCTGATCTTATCCTGGGACATTTAAATGGTCTCTTTTTAAAGGTGAGAACTTTATTTCCTAAGAAAATATTAGCATGTGCAATTTTTGTGGGCACAGAAGCAGGAAGGGGTGAAGCAGGGATAGGCTGTGATGCTGGCTGCCAAGGCATGGGTGTTCTGGACCTCTTGTGTGCACGACGAGGGCTCTGGTTTCTCCCAGAGAGGTGAGCTGGGACTGTCTCTGTCACTATTGTCTCTGTAATGTTGCAATGGCAGCCAGATCATGCAAAGCACCATTAATGAATGTAATGATTGCTTGCCATAGCAAAGGATAAGGATTTCATTATAAGGAAAGGAGCGCTCTCTCCAAGAGCTATCTGTCTTTAACTTGATGAAAGCAGCAAATGCTCTGAAGAGAGAATGGAGTCACTAGGCATCAAGGTATTATCACAGACAAAGTACAAATGTGTTCACAACTGATTGCCTGCTCCATATGCTGAGCATTCTCTGCTCTGATCTGGGGTATTTGGTGTTTGATGACAAACCAACAGAAGAAGACAGGAGCTATTGGTGATACCTGTGCCTGGGTGCTCTAAGAAGGTGTCAATTACAAAATATTCAGAAGAATAGAGCAAGGAAATTTTTTTTTTCCTGGCAGTGAGTCTGACAGCCTGAGCTCTTCAAGGAGATTGCCAGTGTCTGAACAAGCTAGGTTTTGAGAGATGAGCAAGTGAATTAGTTGACTTATTCAGTGGTGAGCAGAAAAGGACAACAGCAAAGGAAGGTAAAGAAACCAGGCACTTAAATAGCAGCATAGGGGTGACAGCCCAAAGGTACTCAAGGTGTCTATGCAAAAGATTTTTGGCAAACAGCATTAATTTCAGGAAAATTGTGGGTTTAATATACAGTAAGCCATTGCTCTCAGAAAAAAATACTCTTTTTGTTAATTTCTACCTTAATTGAACTTTGCCACAATGGTGCATTTTAGCATTTTTTTAGGAGTGAGTATGGTATAGTGGAACTGAAGTTCCTGCCTGCCAGCTGAATATAGGTATACATACAGCCCGTGCCTGCATTAATTTGATTATGTGTTTAAGCACCCAGAACCAGATTGCCTATCTGCATTAAAAACAGTTGAATCAACGCCTTTTCTACTTGCCAGTAATTTTCAGAGTCTACTTAGGTCTTTCTTTGGAATGCCTTAAGAAAATCAACTTACTAATATAAAATCAAGGTAGTACTGCTCAGGATGAGAAACTGATTTCACACAGCTTTAAGCCCAGGAGATTTCTAAAACCTATTGTTAGTTCCAATAATGTCTGCAGAACTGCTACATTTTGAAGATGAATGGTAAATAACTTTTGGCCTCTGCCTTTTTAAGAAACCATCTGCAAGCTGTGCAGGAGTGGGAGATTTTGTAGAGCTTCTTGGAGGAGCTGGCTTAGACCCATCCAAGATGTTTCCACTAGCTGACCTCTGCCATTCCTTTCATGGGTCTGGTAAGAACTTCTTCCAATTACCTCCACATAATAAAATAATTAACCATAATAAGACATGCAGAGATCCCCCCACACATCTGCACTTCCTGCTAGAGGGTGAATTTCACATTTAGCAGAACGTGAGAGCTGAAGCCTGTGGTTTGGCTATGTGTTACAGCACACTCATGACCACCTTCATTTGCCCCTTTAGTAATCATTATGACAAGGCTGAATTAGACATATTTTAAAAATTCTTGTCCAATGACAAAAATAAATATTAGAATGTCAGCACATAAAAAGGTCTGGAAATTCACAACAAATGAAGACAGATTGTTACATTTTCAGTTAAGAGCTTTTCTGCTGCTGGTGTAACACACACCCCAAAAGCCTCAGAGCTCCCATTCTATACTTTGAACTTGCTGGAGCTCTGAACCTGTTTCATTATCATGCTGGTCCAGTGCCTTCTTTCTCCCCATAAAAATAAGAACTTCCAGTTTCCCTGATATTCAACAGCAGACTGCAAAGTGTGGCCGTGATATGACAGACTAACCCCTGTGGCACACCTGCCATATCTCAGCAGTACCGACAGGGCACTGGAGAAGCAGCATTTCCACAGAGTTGCAGGGCAGGAACGTGCCTGGCCCTTGCGGTCTCCCTTGCCTTTCATCACACTACAACTGAACAGTCCAGGCACTTTTCAAAGATTTAACTGGTAAGCACTGCTGTTGAATGATAATCCTGAGCACCGGAATGAGATTAAAATGTGTTTTCCTGGTGGTGTGAAGGAAGTGGAAATCCATCTCAGCAGCTCCCGATCTCAAGTGAGGAAGTTTCCCCAAGCTCCCCAAATGAAAAGGCTTTGCCAAGCCTCCACTCAAATGGCTTGCCTAAAGCAGCAGTTAGTGACACTCAATTTCCCTCAGAGTGGAAGGACCACGTGCTGGGCACTACCATTTGAGTTTGTCTTGATGGGACTCTCAAATGCCCTTCTTCCTGTGAAGAATGTCCTTGCACACAAATCCACTCATCCTTCTAATGGGAAACATTTTGATGTTGCTAATTTTGGCTAACTCCAGGACAGAGTGCCATTACCCTTACCCATCACTCATGGTATCTAACAGCAGCACACAGATATGGAGTAGCCTTTGGAGGAGGGAAGGATACTTGATTAAATACCCAAGCATTGTAAAGCAAAACTCACAAACACAAAAGTTAATCAGCAATACCATCACCAGCAGGTCATCATGACACATGAATTTGCTTTATTTCCAAAACTGCATGTATTGGTGCTTCATAATTCCCATCATTATATATCTCTTGTCCCTCACTTTCTCTCATATAAATGCGTCTTTATAGCCCCTTTATATCTCTTTTCCCTAAACAGCCCAAATGAAGATTGGCTGTGACAACACTGTGCTGCGGATGGTCTCCAGCGGCAAACACATCAACCGTGTGACATTTGAGTATCATCAGCTGGATCTGCAGGAAACTGAAACAAGAAAGGAGAACAGCATTGAGGAATTCTGCTTTCCTAGTATCTGAGAAACCAGGACATGCATCTTCACATAGCTAATGAAAATAAAGTTCTATAATAACGTATTTTTTTCCTTTAGGTAGCTGGTGGTGTCAAGCCTTTCTGTAAGCATAATTCTTTTCTCATACAAATCAGTCATTCCCATCAGCAAGCAGGAGAAAGCAACAAATGTATTAATCTTTGTTATTATCATTATGTTCTTTCTGCAATGTTTAAGCTCATTTACCATATCGAAAATCAATAGCAAGAATAGAGGGATATTTTTCCTGTATCAATATTATTAGGAAAATAGACAAAAAAACTAGTATGGGGATATATTAAACCCACAATAAATATAAACTTCATGCAGCAGCTTTATCCTTTTATATCAAGTATAAACAAATAAACAAAAAAGTGTGGTGAAATACAATTCCTGTTTTGTAAGAGGAAGCCAAACATTCGTGTGCATAAAAACTACTGTTTTACTTATGACTATAAATGTACTATTTATTTCTAATTACATGTTTTTAATGAAAATTTATAGCATGAGTCTTCCTTACACAAATCCAAACATAAATAAATACATTCAAAGAGTTGGCAAAGAGTTCTTATATTGTATTTTTTCTGAAGAGGTCTTTTAACATACTGATTAAACTTCCTAAGTCTTGTGCAGTTTTCTGGAAATGAAAATTTTGAATACATGTTGCTGAAAAACCATGAACTATTATGAGCAAAACTTTGGTTTCTCTAGGTTGGTTTTCCCTCCACACAGAATCGGTTTCAGAAGTACACTTACTGGTACCTTCCCTCTTTCAGATTTTTGGTCAGGTGTCCTGCTGACCCGTGAAGGCAAGGATACAAAAATATAGATTTATTTTTTCCAGGCCTTTCCAGGAAAGGCCTTGAAGAACTCTGGGAAGCACAAGTACGGTAGAGGACCAGAGCTGTGCCCCAGCTTTGAGAGCAAGGTCTGATTGGTATGTTTTCTGGGAGTGGCACCTGCCAGTTACAAGAGTAAACTGTTCCTCCTCCCCACCAGGGCTCAATTAATGATGAAACCTAATTGATCCAGCTACATTCCTGAAATCTTTCACTCTAAATTGTGGCTCTTAATCTCACAGTCATGCATCCAAAGTCAAGTGTCTTGATTATTCAGCATCCCTGCAGTTAACTTCTGTGGCTGAAGGGGGCGAATACCACAGCATGCCTTGGAATCTCCCTCTTTTTATTTTGGAAGCCCTGTTTTTGTGACTGACTCATGAACAGATGGATGTCTTTGGCAGACTGGTTAGACTCAGGTGAGTGTATCCATCCCTGCAGGGCTGTGTTTACGCAAAAGTGGGGATTGTGGGAATGCTTCACTTAATTCCAAGGAAAACAGATAGAAATACTGATGGCTACTCCACGATATGAAGCAACCCTGACTCAGGTCTCTGACTGGGGGGTTCTTGGCCACTACATCCCTGCTCCAGCCTCATGCAAATCACTGTGGGCTTTCCAAGCTGTGCTGAAGTGCTGGCAGCGTTGGTATCACCATCCAATGTCAGAAACATTACATCCTATAATCCTAAAATCATAGAATGGCTCGAGTTTGAAGGGACCTTAAATGTCATGTAGTTCCATCCCTTCTACTGTAGGCAGGAACACCTTTCACTAGACCAAGCTACCTAGAGCTCCATCCAGCCTGGCCTTGAACACTTCTGGGGATGGGGCATGTACGACTTCCTTGGGCAACCTGTTTTGGTGTCTCACCACCCTCACAGTAAAGATTTCCTTCCTAATACCTAACCTAAACCTACTCTCAGTTTGAATCCATGTCCCTTATTCTGCCATTGCATGCTCTTGTAGAAAATCTCTCTCCATCTTTCTTGTAGGTTCCCTTCAGGTACTGGAAGGCCAAAATTAGATCACCCCTAAGACTTTCCCTTTCCAGGCTGAAGAAGTCCAGTTGTCTCAGCCTTTCCTGAGAGGAGAGGTGCTCCATCCCTCTGATCTCTCTGTGGCCTCCTCTGGACTCTCTCCAGCAGGTCCCTGTCCTTGCTGTGCTGTGCCCCCAGAGCTGATGCAGCCCTGCAGGTGGGGTCTCAGCAGAGCAGAGCAGAGGGGCAGAATCCCCTCCCTGCCCTGCTGCCCACCCTGCTCTGGATGCAGCCCAGGACATGTGTGGCTCTCTGGGCTGGCAGTGCCCATGGCTGGGGCATGTCCAGCCTCTCAGCCACCAGCACCCCCAATTCCTTCTGGGCAGGGCTGCTGGGATCTGTTCATGCCCAGCCTGTGCTGGTACCAGGGCTGCTCTGAACCAGCTGCAGCACCTTGCACATGACCTTGTTACACCTCATGGGATTCCCATGGGCCCTCTTCTAGAGCTTGTCCATGTGCCTCTGGATGGCATCAGGTGCATTCAGCTTGGTGCACTTGGTCCCCTCATCTGTGACATTAATGAAGATATTAAATCACACTGGTGCCAGTACAGGCCCCTGAGGGACATCACCTGTCACTGATGTACACTGGGACTCTGAGCCATTGACTCTACAGTCCGGATGCAACTATCAAGCCAATCCTCATCCACCTAACAATCCACCCATAAAATCCTTCTCTCCAATTTAGAGAGAAGAATATTGTGAGGGACTGTGTCAAAGGCTTTATAGAAGACCAGATAAATAACATCGGTAACTCTTCCTTGTGCACAGATATAATTACTCCATTATAGAAGGCCACTGATTTGGTCAGTCAGGGAGAGAAAAACAGGGGTCAATGAAAAAGCTTTTTTTCTGAGAAAACTTGAAGTGACAGAGCATGTCTGTCCCCTAACATCTTGCTCAGTTAATCCTTTCTGGGTTCCTCTACCTGTCAGGGTGGCCCTAGCTGTGTATAGTCCCACCAGCCTTTTCTGAGCACCCTTCAGTGAAACAGAGCAGTTTCTGCACTGTGCCATTTAGGAATAAGCTCTTATGTCAAACTGTTCCCATTCATATGCCTCCCTTCAAAGTGGGGAGAGGTAGAGGTCTTTAAAACATTATACCTTGGTCACCAGGAAACAGAGGAGTTGAAACTGCAACAACATATTTCAGATCCAACAGCTGAGGACTCAGTCACCAGTGAAGGTAAACTCAGAGTCTTTTGCTTCATGCAGTTTCATAGTGGGATTTTCCACCTTTCAGTTTCTTGTGGTACCTTTTTTTCAATGCTAACATGGCTTAAATACCTCTGAAACACCAAGGCCTTGTAGAAAAGATTCTTAATGCTAAGAGATTTGAGATTTTACCTTCCATGTTGTGCAGAAGTTGACTTTATTAGCAAGAAAACTTATTGTTATGGATAAAGGAAAATGAAGAAGACAGTATATGATGGGCTGCACCTCCTGTTGATCCTGCTTCATGTGAAGTACTCCAGTACATATTGGTTTTCTTAGAACTGGCTGTCTTCTAATCAACATAAATTTAGGCAGCACCATCAATGGTATCACTCCTCCCTGATGGCTGTCTTTGACAAACCCGGATCCCAGACAACCAGGCCTTCTCTGGTCTGTGCTGTAACACCTACCTCATGAAGAAAATCAAGTCACTTCAATCTATGTATGCGTATTTATGGAGGCCCTCATCATTTCAGGAGTGCAGAACTTCAGTCACAAGAACTCAGCTCTCAGATGTCAAATGGCATGAATCCTCAAGGGTTTAGTACTGGAGAAATAAGGAAATAAGTATCCTCATAAGTGAAAAAAAAATTAAAAAGACAATAAAAGCACTGCAAGAAGAAAAATAAAAATAAGGGAACTGGAAATTTTGCAGATGAGTAAAAAAAAAAAGGATTAGAAATAGGTGAATAACTTGAACATCTGTTGAAAGAAACAAGGAAAGCACTTATCAATTAACAAGGTTGTAGCCCAGGGGATGACAAAAAATGGAAAGCCTCTTAAGAATAAAGAAAGAAATCAAGCCCCTAACAACAAAAAATGTAATAAAAGTCTTTGATGAGGAAGTGTTTTGAAATTTTGGCTTTGATAACAAACTGTATGTCCAGTATTTAGACACCCTGTCATCCATCACTGCAGGCAAAATCATCAAATCTCACAATTAATGCTAAAACCCAAAAAATCCTGGGGGAAAAGTGTAAGTGACAGTGTTAGTGCAGACTCTGATGTCTGAGAATTGATTGGTTTTCTTCATCTTTTTTTACTTGGTGTCACCACTGAAGTTTTTTAGGTAAGTGATATAAAAGGGGTCATGATACCACAACAGCACATGGCACAAGAGCACTGTGCTAGGCTTGGAAAGAAAACAACAAGCCTTGAACTCATAGGTGAGCCAACAATAAGCAGTGATTGAAAAACTCTTCAGCACCACAAAAACTACTAAAGAGCCTACTGTCAAGAATTGTTGAATGCAGGGAAAGTAAATAATCAACAATTCCAACTGCAAAAAAATCTCTTCAAAGACAGAGGGATACAGGACATGAAACAGCATTAAATCCGGGGTGGCTGTTCAGAAAAAATAATGTAGTGCCCAGAGGGAAGTTAAATTTCCCACCTTAAAAATCTCAAATTTGCTGAGATTTGACAATGAAAACTTTTTTACTTAAAACCATGCAATTCTTTAGCTGAATTGTTGGGGTTTTTCTTTCCATCTATACCAGGTATAACTGAAATATGTGAATTATAATGCAGAGATTTAATAGAGAGTGTAGAGTCTTTGTTGTCAAAATTATTCAGAAGAGAATATGGAAATATTCTGGAGGTACTGGGAAAAAAATCTGTCCCTAGAGAAGTGACTCTAGGCATTTGAAAGAACCAGTCAACTGAAAAAGGTTTGCCATGAGTTTTTTGGCAATGGAAAGGGGAACATTGTTACCGGACCCACCAACACAGAGCAATCACAGATCACAGAATATTCTGAGTTGAAAGGGACTCACAAGGATCACGAAGTCCCGCTCTTTACTGAATGGTCTCCATACTGGGATCAAACCCACAATCCTGGTGTTATTTGCACTGTGCTCTAACAAACTGAGAGAATGGCAGCCAAGAGCCTTATAAAATAGGACTTGATACAGGAACAGATAGAGATTTATTTAAGCTGTTTGGGATTCTTAAAGGAAAAAAAAAACACTTAGAAATTAAGGGTTATTTTCAATAAGTAAGGTGGATTAGAAATCTTTTATCAAAGTTGTCCTGATCACACTAAGTTGGGATGAGCTGTTGACTCCCTTGAAGGCAGAGAGGCCCCACAGAGAGACCCCAACAAATGAGAGAGATGGACAATCACCAACCGTGTGAAGTTTAAAAATGGCAAGTAACAGATTCTGTCCTGGGATGGACAGACTGGGAAATGAGATGCTGGGAAGCAGCAACATGAAAAGGGACCTGGGGGTCCTGGTTGATGGCAAGTTGAACATGGTCAGCAGTGCCCTGGCAGCCAGGAGGGCCACCCGTGTCCTGGGGACATCAGGGACAGCATGGCCAGCCAGGCAAGGGAGGGCATTGTCCTGCTGTGCTCTGCACTGGGGCAGCCTCACCTCGAGTGCTGGGGGCAGCTCTGGGTGCCACAACAGCCTCATGCAAGGCTAGAGAGTGTCCAAAGGAGCGCCATGACAATGCTGAAGGGCCTTGAGGGGAAGCCCTATGAGGAGCAGCTGAGGTCACCTGGTCTGTCCAGCCTGAAGGACACGGAGGGGAGACCTCATTGCAGCCTACATCTTCTTCTGGTGAGAGGAAGAGGATGGACAGGCACTGATCTCTTCTCTGTGCTGACCAGTGACAGAGCAAGAGGATGGCCTGAATTTGTAACAGGGAAGGTTTAAGTTGGATGTCAGAAAAAGGATCTTTACCCAGAGGGTGGTTGGGCACTGGAACAGGCTCTCCTGCACCAAGCCAAACAGAGCACCAGAATTATTTGGACAATGCCCTCAGGCACATAGTGGGATTCACAGTGATGTCCTGTACAGGGCCAGGACATGCACTTTGACTCTCGTGCCTCCCTTCCAACTCAGGATATTTAATGATTCTTCAATTCCATTGATTTCTGTCTTCAGAGGTCAAAATTCAGAAAAACAATTGTAACTTAGAATGACCAGCAATAGTGAGAAATTACAATGATTTTTTCTTTGTGAAGTGACCGTATGTTCTCAGAATTAGATTCTTTCTTCATAAGGCAGCAACATAAAAAAATTATAGATTAATTGGCAGTAATGTGCTACTCCCTATAACAATGTACAATATCTTTTTAAAGTTGAAGTTTTGCTGCTAAAATTATGTTGATTTTTATCTTTCACAACTGACAATGAAAATAAGCACTCAGAGCAAGACATGTCTGGTCCTTCTGAACGGCAGTCTAAGCAACTTCTAAAACATCTCCTAAGTATCTGCTCTGACACTGAGTTTGTGAAGTCATGTCCTGCTTTCTCTGTGGTGAAGTTTCAATCAACAGTCAGGAAGGAGTTTCACGAAAGCTGAAAAGTAAGGAAAGTAGATTTGCAGAACATAATAACTGCTTGACTGTATAACCTCCTTCCCACCCAAAGTCTGCTCCTGCAAATTTAAAATACATTTTGTGTGCCATCACACTGCACTGGCCTCACATGCCAATTAGATTTTATGTTCTGCAGGGACTACATTATTTCTTTCACATAGGGTTCAAAAAGCTCCAGTTTCCATTATCCTTCACTGAAGTATTTGTAGTACC
Source organism: Melozone crissalis (assembly GCF_028551555.1). Classification (NCBI taxonomy): domain Eukaryota; kingdom Metazoa; phylum Chordata; class Aves; order Passeriformes; family Passerellidae; genus Melozone; species Melozone crissalis. The sequence goes on from NW_026535783.1 coordinate 50,140,950, forward strand.
AATTACATGACAGAGATCAAGCTAATTTTTAATGGCTCTAAGAAATTTCACTTGCCTTCATGAAATGCACACTTCTTAGGACCTCAAAGCTGTACTTACTCAGTTCTAAACACAGCTAAATTATACTTCAAGGAAGTGATTCATTATAGTCATTTTTATTCAGAGACTCATTACTTATGGTATCTGAGTAACTTTCTTGTAGATAAATTGACACAGTTTTCAATTTTTTCCCCCCACTTTGCTTCTTATCTTTAAAGATCAGCAACAACTAATCATAGCAACTATGGATTTTGTACGCACATCATTTCCTATTAAAGGAAATGCAGTGTATTACACGTGAGTCACTACAAAATGAAAAGTTTTCATTATCTGTTCTTTTGAATAAAATTGATATTCATGGTACCATGCTGCTGCAAATTACCATCAAACCATCAATTACAGTGTTGACTAATAGTTTTTTTTATAACTTTGCCCCTCAACAGGAAAGCAAGCAGATTTATTACCAAAATTTGCCTTCCATCTATATACTGGTGCTCAGTATCCCTCATCAGGACTCACACAGCATTTTGAGGAGCCCCTGGCATGTCCTTCAAGCCAAGCACATGATGCTTGTTTCACAAAGGGCACATTTCTCATGGGTGTCCCACCACTTGGCATCCACTGTGCCCTGGCAGCCAGGAGGGCCACCCGTGTCCTGGGGACATCAGGGACAGCATGGCCAGCCAGGCAAGGGAGGGGATTGTCCTGCTCTGCTGTGCTCTGCTCTGGGGCAGCCTCACCTCGAGTGCTGGGGGCAGCTCTGGGTGCCACAGTGTAAGAAGAATATAAAGCTATTAGAGAGCATCCAGAGGAGGGCTATGAAGAAGGGAAAGCACCTAGAGAAGAAGCCGTATGAGGAATGCCTTATTGCTTCTGCCAGGATCTCACATGCCCCAAAGCTGGAGGAGAAACATCTTCTGAATTTTAAGGTCACAGGCACAGCACACCAGCTCTTCTCCTTTGCCCTGTGCCCTGCCTGGCTCTCACTTGTTGATTGAGGATAATCTTGCCTCTTCTCCCACGGGATTTCTCCTGCCCTGGGATTTTTCCCACTGCTGGTGGTGAGAAGGTGCTTGGGGAAGGATCATTTTTGTGGAGGAGAGCAGCAGAAGCTACTCTATCGCTCAGTCTGACCATCATCAGGGCCCACTGACCACTGCACATACGTTGGACATGTGCAGATAAAGGCAGGCACTGACATGCATTTAAATAAAACATTATATAAAGCTCAGTTATTGAAACAATAAGAGGCAATAGTAGAGGGTATGACTGAGTACTTGTCACACAATAAAATAATTACAGAATTATCATATCGGCAGATGATAAAAAATCATAATAATTTGCCTGAAGAACAATCACTGTCTTTGGAAAACTCAGCTTTAGTTAACTGACAGCAGGTATGTACAGCACAGTAGAACTCAAAGAACCTGGATGGTGATGACTTCTTCTGTTCAGATGTCAGCAGTTCAATTACAGTGATGGGAGTCCTTGCTGAGAGTCTCAGCTGATCCTACCTCACTTTGCCAGACCAAAACCCCTTGTGGTGGTGAGGAGTCACACGAGGCGAGTGATCAGCAGGAGCTGGACACGTGCAGCTTCACAACCCACACCTGCCACCTACTGCAAACCAAACTGGGCACCTCTTGATATCAGAGCTCTCTGCATGTGGATGTTGCGGGTCCCAAAAAGCCCTTCAGTGTGGAGCTAGGTGTATAGGGGTGCAGCCAAAACCTAACCTCTCTGGAAAGATTTCATGACCTCTTGAGTTAAGAAGTCTATATTTACAAGGGAAAAATTCACTTCTGATGAATTCTTTGGGCTCAAGAACTGCACCAATCAGACACGACAACAAGCAGGCTCAAAGCACTTTGTTGTCTCTTCTGTGAGGATACAAGACATGACAAAATCAACAGTATATCTAAGTAGTTGTTGGACTCATTCCTGCTCAATTTCAGATATTGTAGTAAACTGAGCATTGAAATGGGCACTTTTTGAAGGAAGTCAAAACACAAACTTAGGTTTTTGGTTTCTCTTGAAAATACTTCATTTTGGAGATCTGGCCAGTTTGCAAGGCAAATGAGATTGATAAGGCATGTTTCTTACACTACCATAATTGAATTTGAGTTATAGTAAACCCTCCTTAAGTTCTGCCAAATACAACAATCAATTGGAAGCCTAAAATGAAGTATCCCAAATGAAGTGGTAACCAAACAGGTTCTCTGAGTGTTTAATCAGTCAAGTTCCAACCTCACCTTTGGGAATGTGTAGGCAGTTTGTTATTGTACTAAAAATCCTTTGTCTTCATGCTGCTCTGGGGCTGACCTAAAGCTTTGGGAAGAACAAATATTACTAGTGTAACTGGCGAAAAAAGACTCCTTCAGGTACACTGAGTTCCTTTAAGAGAGGAGATGATAAAAATAATAAAAAAAAACTTGCTTAGAAGCAGGAAGAATTGGATCCTCAAAATAAAAGGCAGAAAATAAGTAAGTCTGGAAAGCTTCACAAAGCCATCCCTGCATAATGAAGTCCATTCTTAATGGAGCTGAGACCCACATTTATCATCTAATTACATCCAAATATGTAGCTATTTTTGGAAGGAGATTGGTTTTGGCTGATCCATTTGCCACTACAGCTATATCAGCCCTACCTGTCCAAATTCAGTATTTTTCATGTTAGAAACAGATTCTTCACATGGGAACATGGAAATTGCTCTGTGTGTACTATCACAATCTGGTTAAATTGAACACAGATAATGGTGATCACAAAAATAAGAAACCTGCTCATTCTCAGTCTATCTGAGCTGTCAATCTCTACAGGCAGTGAATGGAACCATTTTGTGGGGAGGTGAGGATACAGTGGCAATGGTGTTCAGAAAATCTAATCTAAAATAAAGAATGAACTAATCTGAATCCTGGGGGATTTGTCTCAGTGGTTGTGGCTTGCTCTTATCCAAAACCAGCCTAACTGAGGAGCATGATCCATCAGAGTGTATTTCCATCTCTTGGCTGATTTGGACAGTTGTTCTTACCATCTTATTAAGGAAAAGTGGAGCTGGAGGGGAAAGCTCTGACAAGCATGTATTTGCATACTTTACAGAGGGCACATCAAAGTCAAGTAGGTTTTGGAGCCTGTATTGCATCAAATGCTAAAAGGAAAATAATTTGGAAAAGACCAAGCTGGTTCATTGTAACCCAAGGGTACAATTAGGAGACACCATCATTGAAAAGCCATCAGTTCTGCCAGCAACTTCAAAACAACTGTCACAAAAACTGGAGCACAGCTTAATTCTGAATAATAAGATCACAGAAATAGATCCCACCCATGCTCATGTTTCCTGTAGAATTGATTAATTGCCATGTATAATTAGTTATTGATTACTAGTGGGTTAACTACTAATTCCCGTACAGCTTACTATCACTACTAATTACTGCTGTTTTTCATATTGGGATATGGTTTCTTTGATTTTTCTAACTTACAGAGGTGTAGTATAGTATGCAGTGAGTCTGCAAAACTCAAAAGAGGAGTAAAACCGAGTGTGTTCAAATGCCAGTGAGCCGTGTGCCCACTGCAGTGCCTAGCCCTCAGAGACGCTCTGTCTGGATGGGACTCAGCGGATATCGGGGTGCTTGCTCCACAGTCACACCAAGACGCTCAGGGCCTTAGCCACTGAAGGGTGGAGTTCTCCATGGATAGAGAGGCCACACCCTGGCTCCTCAGCATTATATGGCCCCTCCAATTGTATTCCAGGTCCAAAACACCGTCTCCATCACATGGGACTTGCGAGAGCAGTGAATAAGGTGGGCACCCTGTACAGCACCATCAGTCCCACTAAACAGCTGCTGTTCTGTCATCAGCCTGCCATCACCGACTCCTAGAGCTGGTGAGCAGGAATGGTGTCCTTAGGGAGGCACCTTGCCCAGCTTCACTGCAAAGGGAGATGCAGCAGGCCAGAGGGCTTGGAGGGGGCTTTGGAGCAAACCTAATGGCCATTTCAGTGGTGTCTCAACACTGACATTCTGATGCAGGATGGAAACTGGATAAAGACAGCAACACCGTCATACTGTGTGCTGAGTAGAGGCTGTGGGACCCCATCCATAGGAATCGCTGGATTAATAATGGGGTTGGGAGCTATGCTCTGCGCCAAGACCCTCTGAATAATTGGAGTCATCCACAGTGTCAGGGTCCTCTTGCTGGTCATCAGTGAGAAATAGTGCCTGGGAGCAGCAGGCATCCAAAATGGATCAGGCGACTGTCACCAAAACCCTGTTTGTTTGGCTCTGCTGATCAGGGGGCCAGGATTGTCACCTGAGTTACAGGCGTCCCAGCTTCTCCATACGCTCTGGACACAATACTTGATTAAGCTAGAGATGCTTCAAATTCATGCAGCAGCTAATAAACAAATCTCTGCACAGTTATATATGAGGATTTATTTGTAACTTCTACTATACAAACAGTAATTTTCACTGCTTTAGAGAAAATTATTTGATTGAGATTTTTTGGAACATACTGTCTGGATACCCTATATGTGAGTATTGAAATCTTCAAAAAAAGGAGGGGAAATGCTGCCCAACCTGTGACTCTTATATCATCTACAGGAATGGAGAGTTAATACATTTTTCTGAAAAGAGGAACTTAAAGAAAGGGCATTGCTCATATGTAGAACAAGAGAACTTACGTAAATTCAAAGTGATGTTCTATTTTTGCCACTGTTAATTAAATGTTATCTTGCATGCTTCGTGCTTACAAATCACTCCAGCTATTGTCAGATCTCGAGTAGCTTCCCTTCATTTCTTCTTCTTCAATGAAACCAATTTGAAAGTCTCTTTCAGTGATTTGCTTTTAATTGGAAAGCACTCCCAAATGCAAGACTGAACAATACGGTCACTGATGTGCATTGATACTGATAGCAATGCACTGATGCGCATTGATACTGAACACAAGCCTGTGTTTAGAAGTGAACATCTGACTGAAATCTGTAGTGTGGTTTATTTTCACCCTTTTGCTTTATCAAGACTAGATAAGCCTCAAGAGCCATGAAGATAAGTGAGCAACATAACTCTGCCAGGGAGCACACAGACCCCAAGGGGAGGTTCTAGGAGCCTACAAAGACACACAGCAAATGAAGACAACAGGTAAGTTGTGTTCATATCATCATCATCATCATCATCATCATCATCATCATCCTTCATGATGGTGGAGACAGGGAGAAGGGAAGGTCTAAAGCTGTTTACTTCTTTAAAAATAAAAGAAGCCAGGAAAAGAGTAGCTTTTGTCTGCTCTGCTGAGATGTCAGAGGATGCTAGTGACTGAGGCTGGAGTCACACCACTCATGTCCTCCTTTTCCTTCCTTCTGGCTTCTCCAGTGTGTGTGACCTTCCTCTGTGCCACTCCCATGAAGAACCTGTCACATCACTCCCTGCCCAGACAGTGAGACAGTGCAGCTTAGCAAAGGACTCAGTGGCCCACTCTGATTTGGGGCCAGGTGTGAGTACCTGAGGCTGGGAGAGGGTGGAAACACAATCTCCCCTTTCTGGCAGTGACAGGTTGCTGGAACAGCCTGAGACTTCCCAGTTCGTTGAGACAGTAGCTAACTAAGGATCTGATACTGCTTTGGAACACACTTTTGCTTTCCAGGGACAGCCCATTAGACAGAAGTTTGCAAATGGATATGTTGAAGGAGACGATTTCCTATTGCAATCTTCCAAGCACACTCTGGGGCCTAGCCACCCACCTCTTTTGTTTTCTTCAGTATTAATACTTAGGGAAAAGACTCAGAATCAACATTCCTCTCATCCTCTATTTATGCCATAAGGCAAATGGCTCCCCTGAGAAATGGCATACTAAATTCTCTTTTAACTTTTAACAAGAGCTATAAAGTGGCACGATCTTAGCTGAGCATTGGAAATACATCTCTCGTTCTAGATCATGCTGTTCCTGGCTTAATAGCACTCTTGAAAAGGTTATCTGGCCTTTTTAAAGAAATGCATAGTAATGATTCTTTTTTGGGTTTTTTTTGCAGTACTAACATGGAGCATTTTTACCTCCAGTAATGAATCGTTCAGTGGTAATTCTCATTTCACAGATAGTAAAAAGCCACTTGGTCCAGTTTCACTAGAAATTCAAGAAATTCAGCCGTCTCCAAATTGTTGTGGTGCGCACATAAGTCCTGCCTTGCTTGTAGTGACCACTGTCACAGGAATAGAAATGCCCAGCTCCTCATGGACACACTCAGCACCCAGTGAAACCTTGGTCTCTCTGACTCAGCTGTGATTACTCACCCCTCTCTGTTAGGGGATTAGTCTCACCTTTGGTTTACCACAGAGTTTCCCCACTGCTACTTACATAAACCATTTTTATCCCACTGATATTTGTGTTTTCAACATTGTCTATTAAACAATGAAGAATAAATTAACCTTTAATAGGGATCCTGGCAAGGGTCCAAAATCCCCCAGCCTTCTTCCCTCTATGCAGGCCTAAAGAGAATGATTGCAGGGAGATATACTGATATCATGTTTTAGCTGTAGTGATATTAGGTTTTTCCATCCATTAACTTTTACTGATACTTGAATAAAGTAGAAGGAGATAGTACTTGGTGTGTAGGAACTGGAAGTGGTACAGGACTTCAATAGCAAAGATGCTTCAAGTAGATAATCTAGAATTATTCTAAGTTGCAACATGTGCTTGCATGCATCAAATAAGGTAATTGCAAGTTGAGAAAATTTATGGGTCAAAACTATATGCTGAAATACAGCTGTTTTGGGGAGATCAAAACACAGAGAAGTAACTTCCCCCTTTTTTTGTCAGCTCAGTTCATAAAGCAGGAGGATATGTTAATGGAATAGCACAGATTTGTTATCCTGAATGTTGATTCTTGAGAGTCACTGAAAATATTTGTATCATTTAACCACAGGGTGCCAGCAACCAAAAAGGGCTGACGAACCATCAGTCTGGGCAAGTGTTGACCTGCTTCCAGCCTCTGTTCTGTACCAGATCTCTTCAGTACAAAACCTGGGCATGTTTCAGAGAGCAGTTTCTTCCACGCAGCATGGATCAGCCTGCATGTGACTAGCTTACTCTGCCAGAAATCAGACACCAGTAGGACACAAGGGACAAGAGTTGTAAAACCACGTTATGACTGTGGGTCAAACTAACATTTCCAATATTAAAATAGACAACAAACATGTGGCTGGAAGATGCCATCCAGCTTAGGTCAACAAAGGGTGCTACCTCCATGCTGCCCCACCTCTGCTGCTCTCGTTACACCAGCCTTGCTGAGAATGCTGCAGAAGCTGATGTCAATGCTGGGGCACACATTCAAATGTGCTGGGCAGTACCAGGCATGCTCTGGAGAGGTCACTGAGCCCCAAGACCTAGAGGCCCAGATGGCCTGAGTGTTACCAGACTGGGGTGACCTCAGTGACCATATGAGACTATTCAGAACTGGCCACTGTGTTCAGCAAGATGCTGCCAGCTCCTGTGCAGACAGCTGTGTCCCCAAAGGGGTGGGAGATCTGAGTGCCCTCTTTCATCTCAGATCCTTTATCTTTATTGCATTAGTTGACTTTCTTGTTCTTCTGAGCATGCCCTAGTCTGTATCTTTTGCCAGTGAGCTGAGCTTTTGACACAGAAATCTACAAGATGGGTGACCTTAAAAGTTTCATATGACCTTGTGATACCAGAGAAAGTCAGAAAAACAGGTTTAAGTGTTTTACACCTGAATTTTGCTTTCAATGAAGCTAAGAATAGGAGAGGCCAGAAATGGAACTGGGGTCTCTGTCTTTGCTGTTGTTCCCTCTCATGGTCTCTGCATGTTTGTTTTGTCTAAGGTTCCACAGTTAAAAGGATGCATCAGCTTCCCCCCTCATCTTTCCTCTAGAGATGATTTCTTAATAAATCCCTCAACTGATGAATAAACATTAACATTGATTAAATGAAAACCATTCTTGACATTTCAGATGCCTTTTACTTCATTGGTAGGATAGGAATGGGAATGAAAAGTGGTTTGTGTGTTGTGTAAGAAAGCTGTGCTTTAATAGCAATTGTTTTCAAATTACAAAGCTAGTAAAGATCTCCATTCCATCCCCTAAATCTTATTTAACTTTCAAAGGAGGAGAGCAGGCTATTTATCTTACTGAAAAACTTGATTATGTTTTATCCATTACATGGCAAAGACCAAGACCAGGGTACAAGAACAGAGAGAGCCAACAGCAGCACCAACATTTTGAGCTCCTGAATGCAATTACTACTAGTCCTTTATGACTAGAGCTGACCAAAGTGTTTTTTATTGGCTGTGAATATCTTTTTATTCCAAGGAGGAAGAAAATCTCAGATTAGTATCTAAACACTCCATTATTTTTTTTTTCTGAGTGTTTGTGAGTCATGGAAATAACTGTTGTATGTTTTCTCATTTGGGGTAAATGAGCTCCAAGACTGTACAATGGGCAGGATAAACAATTAAGAACATTTAAAACTCATGTTTACTTCTAACCACTGCTCAGTGCATTTCTTAACAAATGTGGTTAAAAGGCACATTCATGACATTTTGATGTTTAAAAGAAACAAATACTTTTTGTGCACAGGAGAAAGAAGGGGGTTGGTATTCAGTGCATCTGAGCTGTTACTTCAAATTTCTGAAAGCTATGTCATGTTCAATTAGCTTTAATTTTTTTTCAATTTAAGGTACTTTACTTCGAATCTGGCTATTCAAGATATTTCAGTGCCCATTTAATGTATTAATTATTTGAGTCAGAGGTGAAGCTAAAATGCCAACATGATTCAGGTTTCAACTAAAACATTTTCCATTAGATATTAGCATAACATCATTGTAAAAGTCCCATTTTAAAGCCACTTAGTCACTAATAAAGTAATAGAAATCACCTTTATAATAGTTCTAGAGTAGACCAAGAGAAGAAACTGAAGACAAGAAAGCCATATTTGTGGAAAAGGAAATGTTAGCCACGACCTTGACATTAGCGAAGGGAAAAGCCATTTTGTCCTCTTTCTGAGCGACACCTCACCTTCCTGTGCTGCAAACCAAACTTTGCATGTTGCAAGAAGCCCATGGTGATGGAGAAGCTTTTCGGCTCCAGAATCGCATGTTTCCAGGTGAGAAAACTTCTGGGACCTGCTGCCTTCTGCACAGGAAACAGATCTTAATATTAGCTACACTTTGAGGCTAGATTAAATTGGCTTAATAGACAGTAAAGGCTGAAGAAGTTAGCGGTGGTATATGGAAGCAGCTCCTGAGAGCTGAGAATAACTGCACTTCCCAGGTTCTTCCCAGCCTCCCCAGGTCCATGGATACCCTTGGCAAGCAAGGCAGGCCCTTGGCTCCAGTCTCATCACAAACAGCATGGTCTCCCAAACTGAGAGCCACTGCACCTGCCCTTACCTTCTACTTGCCTATGGCTGTAAACACAAGTCCTCTCCTGGGAGGCATTGGCATGTGCTGGGACTTCTTGCAACCCTTGGCTCTGGTAACTGGTCCAGACACCTATCTAACTGCCTGGCTGCATCACAGCAGAAGCAGCTGTGATGCAGCAAAAACATTTTGAAACCCATCTTTTCTGCTGGGGAAGGGCTTGACTGAGTGCATCACCTGGGATGGGGTACTGGAGATCACACCTGGTTACTTCCCACCACCCAGTGACACAGGGGCAACACTGTACAGCAGAACAGGAAAATTAAGCAGAATTATTTTATTTTTTTCATTTTCCTAGCTATTGCCAGAAAATATTGGACAGACTCAAACAGGAGGCTCACAGTGTTATGGTAAAATGTGGCTGCATGCTGAAGGTGGAAATGCTTGCTGGCATTGCAGAAGAGGTGCCTTTGGAGGTTATGACTCAACCAGAAAGTCCTTCCAAATTTCAAATTAATCACTTAGCTGTAGGTGTGACAAAGCCCACAGATTCAAGCTGATGTCTTTGGATTCTCTGAAGAATCAAGGACAGATGAGGACTGAAATTAAATAAAACCCTGCAAGTATCATATAAGCCCACTTCTCCAATGTTGTCTCTTGAATTCGCTCAAATGCTCATGAAACGAAATGTTTATGAGTTCATAGTGTTTTTTATATATCTGCTGGTTTTGTCAGGTGTTAAGACAAAAACCCTAAATCAGATGAGTATTTCCTGATATTCATGTATTACCAGTCATGAAGGTATCCTTGAAATTGGTCTATTCAGTTTTGGTTCCCTAAAGAGCTGAACACAAGCAATTGTGTAGAGGCAGCACACGTAGCTGTGAACCTTTCCCCATGGGAAATCATGGGAAGTGTTTTGGTAAGATACATGTAAGTTTTCCTTGAAAAGATGATTCAAAAGAACAATTCATATTCCAAATAGTCATTGTTCTCCTGATGAACATCTCCTGAAGCATTTCGTATTAGGTAACTAAAGAAAAAACAAACATCCTTAGTTCCATGAAAAAATCCAGAGGAAAAGCTCTAAAAAATGTATTTTTGTCAACTAGTTAGCTAAGGCTGTAACTTCACATAATTAAATATATCACAACAGTTATACAGGGGAAGACATTATTTTTGCCTTTTGAATACTTCAGGTTTAACAATTTGTACCTTAAGGAGAAAAATCATGTAGGAAGTATGAAACTTTATCAGTCAGAATCCTAATAAAAAGGCCCAGAGCTCACAACAGGAATGTAGAGCTTTTCCCTCATTTCCCCTTTTTGGCCCTCACACCAGCTTTTCCCAAGAGCTACCAAATATGTCTTCCAGTATTGCTCTTTTATGCCAGAGTCTTACCATTCCACAAAACAAATTGGAAAAGCGCTACATACATTCATCAGCTAGTCTAGAAATCAAGCCTGTTTATTTCAGGTTTAGATAGAATCTTGCAGAGAAACTTTTAACTTTCACATTTTAGGAAAATATCCCATATTTCTTAGGATGTAGCTGTCACTTTATTATGAATGTCCCAGAAGAAATATATTTTTATGTAGCATAATGACATTTTTTCATAGTATCTGCTTCCCAATTCCTTGCACATATTTTCTGCAGTGCTACCTTCTCTGCTTGCTGGGTGATAGCTTTGTGATGGCATTGGTGAAGCAGATAAGGGGAGGAGGGGGAAATGAGTCTCTACAATTTACAGGTTTTAAAAATGATTAGTATATTTCTCTTATCGTACATTTTATGTATGGGGCTTCTTCTGGAAACAAGTATCTGAGTCACCGGAATGAAATTTCAGCGTGAATCCCCTGTGATTTATCTTTCTTTTTTTAGCCCACTGTATGGAATAATACAGATTGTTTTAACTTTGAATTGTTATTTAGAACCATAGAATAATAGAATTGTTTAGGTTGAAAAAGACCCTTAAGATCCTGAAATTCAACCATTGGCCCAGCACAGCCAAGTCTACCATTAAACCACATACCAAGTGCCACATCTACATGTCTTTTAAATACTTACAGAGATGGTGTCTCCACCACTTCCCTGGAAGGCCTGTCTCTATATTTTACAACTCTTTCCGAGCAAAAAAAAAAATTCTAATATCCAGTTAAACTTCTCCTGGCGCAACTTGAGGCCATTTTATCTCGTCCTATTGCCTCTTGGGAGAAAGCCACCACCCACCTGGCTACAATCTTCTTTCAGATAATTGAAGGGGGTGATAAAGTGTCTCATGAGCCTCCTCTTCTCCAGGCTAAACAACTTTTTATATTTCTACACTTAGAAGCTGGATTTTATGCAAAGATTTCTATTATGACTACTTGCTCTCTCAGGTATTCATAAAAATGTGTATTTTTTATTTATCACTAACAACTAAAGACAAAAACCTCTTCTTTAACTCCTATTAGAGAAGAACTATCCCTTCATTACTCTGTTTTTGAATGCAAGTCCTCTGGAGTAATTGTTTCAGGAATCGTTCCCTTTTTCCGGGATGCTGTTTCTACATTCCCTGCTTTTCTTTAGGCAATGATGACAAACACCACCTTCTTTTGCACGGTGACAAACCTACAACACTTCTCCATACCAGCCTGCACCACGATGCAGCAAAGTTATGCAAAAGCCACCAACACAGATCAGCTCAGCCTTGCTTGTCCAAAATGGATTTTTGGGGCCTGTAGACAGATACTAAAAGTAATGGGACCATTTACAGTCATTCATAAACAAAGGGACAAAAAGTTTGCCCGTTAACATTACTGTGCAAAAGGATGGCCACAGCTCCGAATGTTTGTGGCCTGCAGAGTGCTAATTGTTTCACAGAAGTTGTCTTGCTATCACTTCTTTTTTTCTGTGCTAAGTTATTCAACATAAGTTTTTGTCTTGTCCAGACCATATTTTAATTAGTCCCAAGCAGATGGATAAGAACTGGAGTTTTGTCTCTGAAAAACTTTGAGAGCTCCCTGACATCTGGTGGAGGATAATGATTAAGACTCATGAGCTTCTTGAAACACTTTTTCACACAGGTCTGAGTCATGCTTTCAGCCCAAGATGAGAGCTTGCTTGGTAAATAGAATCTGAAGAATAGGCAAAAGAAGTTGTGTCACTGCTTTCTCCTAACTTCCAGCATTGGTAACTTCCAGCATTAACACTACTTATTTGCAAGCATCTGGCAGCCAAGTCCTTGAAGACATCTTTGAGGCAGAAGGGGAGAGCACCCAAGCTGCTTCAGTCTGGAGCTCAATCTCCATTTTGGTCAAAGATCAAAGATCCTGCACAGACAGGAAGAAGTGATGATGATTTGGAAATATTTCAGCTGGTATTTCATTAAAGATATATCATTCACAGAATAATAAATGGACGTATCTCTCCAAAGTGCCTAAAAGAGTAAGATCGTCTGTTTAAGATCTTTCCAAGGAAAATTAATGGTGTATTGAAATAGGGTAGCAAATTCATACAACCTTGTAATCAACTGACAAGTTGGGCTGTAGTATCAACAACAGACATCTTTTATCACACATCAAAGAAAGGAAGTCTGTATTTGTGAACATGAAAAAGATATATGTGAAAGAATTGGCAAACCAATCGAAACAGACCTGTGACTAGTGTGCAACTCAGAAATATAATTCTGCTGTATATAAAAAAAATATTTTTCTGAGACATTCCTATCATAGTGACAGCTACATGACAAAAATATGGCACATTTTTGTAAATGTTTTTAATGCAGAAATTGAATGTTACTCTGTGAGAGCCTGATAATGCTGAAGAAAGATGGTCACTCAAGAGTCAAAACTAAGGATGAACTGAATCAACTTAATAAGGTGTAAATAAGAATAGAGGCATTTGGGGTTCCATTTTCCAGTATTTTTCTAATATATTGTAGCAGGACTTCTACCATGGAAGAGCTTATCTGTTTTGTTTATCAGCTGGTGTAATAACTCAGGGCATTTTCCCCCTCACATGAATCTGCTAACTGGTGAGATAACCCAGGCTGGACAGCTCTTCAGTTGAGAGTTATCTCTTGCCTTGAGAGCAAATTGAAGGGAGGTAAGCCTTGTGTTTCTGACTGACCAACACTTCACTTTACAAAATACAAAAGCTACCCAAAACTTCCTCAAAGCAAAAGTCTTCTGCACATTCCCTGGAAATGTGTGGGCACGCCTCTCCTCAAAATGAGGACACCTGCCTTGAGTGACTTTCCTGGGAACTGAGTGAAAGGAAAGTCGTGTGTTCTGCCATCAATTCAGTGGTAAGTTGCACTGGTTTCCTAAGTCTGTGCTGTTTCTTCACTACCTGTAATATGGGTACCTCCATTATGCACTGTTCATGTATGTACTAGCCGTTCTTTTGTTTATCCTGTGGTGTAAATAGTCTGTTAAAATCTTTTGTTTGTCAATCTTGTGTACATAATTCATTTCATAATAGACCTAATTGGCCATCCTTAAGAACTTGTGAATGAGAGCAATTTGCTGTGCATGCAGGTCGCCTCAAATAAGGCTACTGCTAGAAATCTGAACCTAAGGTAGGAGCTCTCACTCTCTTCCCAACATATATATATATTAAACATACATTCACATAATTTGGTGCAAACTTGGGAGACTCTCATGGCATCATTAAGGTTAGGAAAGACCTCCAAGATCATCAAGTCCAACCACCTTTCTGTGTGTGATCCTCAGATTGTGCAGGAGGAAAGAAGGTAAGGGCAAAGACCAATGGACACTGAAGTAATGTGACAAATCCTGTATAATCTGGTTTGGCCTCATTGCTGACTATGTTCTGGGCATGAATTTGCTCTAAGGATTTCTGAAAGTCTCTTATGATTTGAATTATCCTTCAATCCCATAATCAGACACCGGCTCTATGGACATTATTGCTGAAAATTGGAGATCACTACATTTTCCTGAAATCAGTCACCACAACTCATGCAATTTTAAAAATTCACTTCATTTATAATTTTGATCTCAACATTTAGTGTGTACCTCCAGTTCTGAATAAGAGGGATGACTCCAGAGATGGCTATCTCAAAATACAGCATCTCTTAAGTGTTAAGTTTGGAGTCAGATTTGCATTCAGAAGGAGCATAGCCCATTGGTACCTGTCATGGCTTGACAGAAAAGTTTTACCACATCATAGAGCTCTAGGCATGTGACTGCATTTTAAAGATTATTTTAAGAAAGCAAGACACCTACATCTGGAACCATACACTATCTAATATTGTATACAATATCCTAATTTACAATATCCTAATTTAACTTTCACTTAAATTATGCAGCTGGGGATTTAACTGGAGTAATTATAAGCTACAGTGGTGGCCTACCTGTCACCCACAGCCTTGAACTCACTTGTGACGGGAAGAAATCTGATCTTTGATTCAAACAGACACAGCACAAATAATTTCCTTTGGTCTTCCTAAGAGAAGGCGGTTCCCAGCCTGAGCAGCTGGCGTTGGATTTAAGCCCAAAAAAGGCTGAATGGATGGATTTAGGGACAGAGTCATAAAATGACTAATCGAAACAGCAGTGCCTAGCCCTCTCAATAGTCACATGCTGTACTGACATTTTCAGGCAGGTCAACTCCAGGTGGCCCAGTTACTCAGTGGCATTCAAATAAAATCTTACAATGTGGCCCTATTAGGTCCAATCATTAATACCCATTTTCGCCAATGCTAAAACACTTAGACGAGGCTCCAGGTGACTCTGCAAGATCTCCAGATGAGAACCAGTAATGAATGTACAACCTGCTGAGTAATGAGGCCATTTCTAGCTAGAGTTGAATGTTTACTTGGGAGCAATCTTATGGTTCACCTCACCTGAAAACCTTCTGGATTGAAAAATGCAGACGCGGCCTTAGTGGATTCCAAAGGGAAACATCACCTAAAACACTCTGCAAGGCTCTAAATTTTAAAAATTTTTATTTCAAAGGATTTCATAGAGCAATCACTGCAGGGAAAGACATTTTCTTGATTAGATTTTCCAGGAAGAAGCATCTTATTAGCATAGTTACTTTTTGGCTATAGGGAAACCAAGTAACTTGTGGGATATTACCATGACCCTTCACCAGGGTGACTGAAAAGATGAGTTACAGGCACTGATAACATCTGCTTGGAGTACTGGATGTTAAAGTTTTGCAACCTCTCTCTCTCTTATAGCTAAGATGGATTTCAAGCTGCCCTACCATTTTATTTGGAAAAAAAACCTAAACAGTCTGGAGCTGAAATCTTACATAACAGAGACAAATGCTTTCAGTAACCTGGGTACATAGAGAACTGTGTGCACTGGCTTGTGCGGGCTTGTAGGAAGTCTGCAATGACTGCTCATGCCCTACACGTGTACAGCATGCCTACTCTCAGCTAGAGACACCTTCACCCAGGACTGATGTGTCCTTACACATCTTGTTGTGTTGGGTTCTGTCAATCTTCTGCATCTGTGGGGCATTTCAGGGGAACTGTTCCTTCCCATTTCTTGTGACCTGGAAGATCTTTGTGGACCAAAGGCCTCTGATCATACAAACAGGAACTTCTTTTTCCCTCCAAATCCAGCCTCCTCTTTTCCTCTTTCAGTCAGTGACTGGCAGATTTTCTGGCTATGATAGAAAGTACAAGCCTGACTATCAAATGACTCACCCTGTTGTGAGCCCATTTAGAACTGCAACTATTTGTGCTCACAGGCCAGGAGGGGCAAAATAAAGCTCATATCACCTTGGAAAAGCCATGCTGTCAATGGCATGTGCTTGCACTGCAGTCAACCAGCACCTAACAGGATCAAAAGGTTTTTCTGAACAGAATAGAACAACCATATTTTCAACCACTGTGGTCAGGTATCTGTGAGGTATCTTAAGAACCACCATATGCTTACATAAAAAAGAAGCTTCTATTTTATTTACAGAACAACTCTGAATGTCAATCCTTTGTGAATATCGCCACATTTATATACCAATTCTGTGTAAGGGTAACTTAAGGAAACGAGATCCATATATGTAACTTCATGCTTCATTTGCTGTTTTGAAGAGAAGTATGCAAAACTTTTCACAATGCGCTTAAGCTAGTAAGCAAAGCAGAAGGCAGACACAGTTCGTCACGTCTTCAATACTTTAGCATTGGCTTTCTAATCTGGTTAGGGAAGCAACTGCAAGGATATCACAGCTGTTCCTTGTGTGTGCTGGATGCTTTATTAGATGTGCCTCTGAAGCTTTATCTGTGCCCTACAGTGTGTCTTGCATTAGCGATTTACAGAGTGGTTGCTAGCAAGCAGATTTATTTACAAAGCACAGTGCTAGCCCTGGAGGTGTTTGTTACCAGTTCTAGGAGTGGCTCAGCTGTGCTACTGTGATACCTGCCCAAGTTAAATTACTTTTCCGTGCACGGACCAGATCCAAGTACATTAAAGGCATCAGCACAAGCTAGCTCAACCTTAAATCTGTCACTAAAGAATTTGAATTCCACCTCCAGGTAATGTGTTGAGTTTTCCTTGACTGAAGACATAGAATGAATGCATACAAGCATATGCTAATTATCTAAAGCAAGTTAGTCTCTGGTTTGTCTGCAGTGTTTTGAGGTTAAAAAGTTCGGGACATCTACTGTTCCATACGTGAAAGTTGTGGTTAGTCACAGATGATGGAGGAAGAAGAGTGACATATCTTTCCTGAGTCCACAAAACCATGCTGCGCTCAGGTCTGAGCTGCAATTCTTCATGGCCACCAAATCCTGCACGTCACCCTAATGATAACATCATGCAGCTGTAAGGAGCAATACACTTTTCTCTGAGAGACAGAACATCTCAGCAGCCCACGTGAGTACTCAAATACTACCCCCCTACAAATTTTGCTATAAATCCCTGAAAAAAATCTCATTAATCTCAAATTCTGACCACAACATCTCAAGAAAACTCGTCTCAAGAGGGGAGAGTCACAAGAGTCTTGCAGAATCCTCTCACACACATTCAGTATTTGCATACAGCTATGTGAGGGAGGGAAGCACTAGGCATGCTTGTGTAACTCCAGAAGTTGAGGAGAACCTTGTGGGGCTGAACAGTGATACACCACAGCTGCATTCCCACTAACAAATTCAAGCACCTACAGGGACAGTCCTGAGCACAATTCCCCAGGCCAGCACACTTGTGCTCCCCGCTGGCCGTACCTGTGGCCCTCTGCTCCTGCACAGGAAAGAAGGACCCTACCGGCCACCCTTGCCCTGGGGTGGTGGGCAGCTGGGAGAGGAGCCAGTGCCTCTTGGCTCTGGCTATGGCCAAGGTGAGAGCATGATGAGCCCAGAACCACAAACCATGTGCTTTTCCCTTCCCCATTCAATTTCTGCACGTGCCAGAGGCACTCACAGAACTGTGTGGCTGGGGCCGTGTAGGATGCAGCCACTGCTGCAGCTGTGGCCTTTGCCCGCTCTGTCAGCTCTCTGCTCCTGTGAGAGCAACTGACTGACCTTCCTTTTTGTTCAGCAAATCCGGGTTTGAGGGCCCAGTGGCTGCTGATAGCATTTGAACAAGCGAGCCACTTGCCCCAGGTACGAGATCTGAGCCTTGCAGAAAAGATCTTTTCCATCAGTTGTAACAACCTGCACTCAGGCCTGGCAGCCCAGCTCCCTAGCTCCTTCACATAACCTCACAGGGTATCAGAAAGACTGGGGAGAGAAAAAGGATCAAAGTGATCAGGGGGAAACTTCACCATCCCATGGAACAAAGTGGTCTGAGATGCTTGATTATAAGGAATAATGTTTGAGTGGTGAAATTTTCCAGTTTTCTCTGAAGAGCTGTTGGACAAGGGTGCACGTATCAAAGTCACAGACCTTTGTCACTGACAGCCATCAGGCCCCTTCAAGACTTTTAATGGCTTGAGAATATATTTATTTCTCAGTACATCATAGCTGTTGAAATAAGCTCCTAATTCTTGTCCAGTTTCACATCAAAATCACCCATTGTTTTTATCTCTCTGTCCTCATCACTACTTTAGCAAAAAATAAATTATTTGCTATTAAAGTATCCTGACAAATCTAGCTAGCACAGGGCAGATTTTTTCCCCTCTCATCTGAAAAGCTATTAGTATGTTTCTCAGGGTAGAGGTGATTAGTTTATACTGGCAATGTAGTAACAAAATTCTCTCCTCAACCCTCCCATTATGCAGAGGAAAAACATAGATGATTGCACTAGAGTTATGATGCTGGGACTGATTACTGACCAAGAAGTCATTTGAACAGAGGCATGACAGTGAGTAGCATTGCGGTTTAATACTACAGTATTAAATGAGCAGCTGCATTCTGAACATCATTGTGGTTATGAACATCACTATGAGCAGAGACTTCTAGAAGTGTTTGTGCTCCATCTGCAGTGAAAAAGAGGACTGCTAAATGACTTGGCAGAGGCAAAACTAGCAGCAAGGAAGAGGAGAGAAAGAAAAAGGGGGAAAGCTAGCAGCCTCATGTATAGGTTAGACGTTAATTCAGTTTTGCTACTATTTCAAAATTGGCTTGCCATCACCAACTCAGTAGCTGGATCAGGTTTTAAAAACTGTAGTAACAGTGACAAGTTTTGTTTTCTGTTGGTCTCACCTGTAGCCAGTCTCATACTCTTCGAAAATTGGGCAGGCAAACTAGCACTCTGCAGTGCGAAGTCCAAATAGTCAATTTTGGTGTGATTAATAACAAGAGGCAGCTGTTAAGCCTTGCAGCTGATGGAGATCTAGATAAATTTGTGGTGATTTGTGTATTTGCACATGTAAATCTCAACAGAAATTTAAGGGAATAGTACAGTGGCAAACAAACAGTACAGGTTAGTCAGTATCAAGGAAATTCTAGCAAAGGAATTCAGTGTATTTGTGCTAGCAAAGAGAAAAAGTAGCCACTGCCACCTGAGCAACAACATTCTCCTACACGTCTCTTCACACACTTGCCCTGAGGTGCCAGTTAAAAAGAAGGGCCTGGTAAACCCAAAGGTTTCAAAGCTACTGATTTCTAAGAAGAATCTCTATGTGGAAAGAAACCATTGTAACAGCTTCTGGGGAAAACAAAAAGCCATGCAAATTGAGGACTGCTTTGAGACCATGGTTGTGGTGGAATTTTCATGGCTCACCTTCCTGTTTTCAAAACACAAATGCATTCCTGCTTACTTGTTGCACTTTTCTAACACACAGCAGGAAAACAACTTTTTCAGAGCTCATACTAAAAAAATACCAATTTTTGTGATTTACTGATGTTTGGGAAGCCAACTAAACAGAGTGGTGCGATAAGAAAGACACCACAAGTTTCACCATCATGCAGAGGGAACCCTCTGAAGCACATCCACATCTCCCCACGTTGACTTGTCAGCAGTGTTTTTGGAGTTGAACTGAACCTCAGCTATTGACCCACAGTACAGCATGTCCCTTCGAGAGCACAACCCTCCTAGTCATGCCCTGTGTTTTCTTCACAGTAAACACTATTCCTGATCTGGTTTAGGACTTAATGGAATGTATTTGGAAAATTATAAGAAAATTTCTGATGAGGACTATGTGGGGGGAATAAGGTATGCCCCTTTAAACCACTCTATTTGACTGACTCAACAAACCCTGCATTTTTCATTATAAAATCTCTAGTGTGTATGTGTGTGTGTGTGTGTATGTGAGTTACATGAAAGTACAAGTTAATTGCAGATACAAAATCTGACAGTATATTCACAAATACCTTTTTAAAGTTTGTACTGAAAGACCTGTTTCACATGGCAAACTGAAAATACTACAGCCTGAGTGTTCTCTTTCAGGACAAATGGGCCCCCAGAAGGAGCAACCACAGGAAAATCATAGGGGTATAATTGGGAACAGGATATCATGTTGAACATTGCTTATCTGACACAACTTTTGTTCCATTCCATAGGGATGGAAGCTGTTCTGGATGTGAGGAATGAATCAGACTCAGGAGGCTGCCAAGAATGAAAAAAGCTAAAACTCCACAATCCTCAATGCTAGTTTACCATAGAATAGAAAAGATGGTAATTTTTGCAGAAAAAACTCCAATATACTAGATAAAAATCTGATATATTGCCCATGTCAACCCAAAGACATGCAAAAATTAAAAATTTATCTTCATATCAAAACTGTGGATAATCTGGACATTGAGTTGCATTTGGTTCTCATTTAATTATCTAATAATTAATATAAATTTTTTGTTGTTTTAATGAGATTAAATTCCATTTGGCTCCAATTCAGACAATAAAGCTATTAAAAAAATTTTAACTCATCAGGCTTCCAGCAGAATGTCAGGTAATTCCTATGGTACATGTATTAAAACATGTCATACCTGATTTGTTCTTAATTAGAACCTCTACATAATAGCATTGGAATATGAATAGTTACATGCATCTGTCCATGGCTATAAATGTCTAAAGCAGTTTTGGGGGGGGGGGGGGGCGATCACTACTCCAGCTACTTTTTAACAGATAATACACCTATACACGAATTTTACATGAAATATGGGTCAGCTGAAGAAGCCTGACAGTTTAATTAACCTGGTGATGAGTTTGCTTCCTTTGCTTCCGACTTTCCCTCACAAAACTATCTCTTCTGCTTTTTTTTTCATTTTCCCCACAGTTACCCAGATGGAAACATTCTGCATTTCAAAGAAAAATTCCTGTAAAGAGAGCTTTTTAATTGTCAGCAATTTGTTTAAATGTTTCAAATTCATACCTGCACATCATCCAGTCTTTCTGTGTTCCTTTTGATTCTTTACTAAAACCAGAACTTAAAAATTATGCAACCTGTACTGTTGTATGATGAGAGAAAGTGGGAATACTGCAACTTCCACAAACACATGTAATAATTAATACTATAAGTATTATGGTATTATTAGTACCAATTACTAATGTTTAACAGTTGCTGATCAAACAGGCATAAAATTTGCATGCTCTTACTGTGTGATGGGCCATGGAGAGGTGGGCACAATTTCTGCCCTGCTATCACATGATAAAAAACCCACACAGGCAGTTTTCTTGGTCTTAGCCATCTGCTTTTAATTGACCTGGGTGATTGTTTCTCTTCCTGTAAGAAGCACTGTCGTATTTGATTCTGGGGCACGCTACAGGCAGAGAAAGGTCCTGTAGGCAGTGTGCAGGCATACCACACACTTCGTTGTCATTGCCTGGCCATTGTTAGCCTAAGATTTGGCAGAGGCCAGGGTGAAGAGCAAGAGGAATGTCGGCACAGCTGGTGCAGAAGTGCAGATGGAGCGGATGAAGTGGGTTTGCACGTGAGTACTTGGAAAGAGCACAGTGGGAAGGCATGCTCCTTGGGTGTGAGCATATGAAGGCACTGGACACCACAGCACCACACCCCAAAGAAAAGTAAGATCTCACCTGCTGCTGCACTGACAAAGGGGCATGCATGACACAAGCTAACAAATCCACCATGACTGTCATGCCAGTGGGACCCTTCTGTGATGGGGATGTAGCATTGCAGAGAGGGCTACCTACAACTATTTTGGCATCTTTAGCATCAAATCTTTTTTTTCTGGGATCTTCAGCCTGAGCCCCAGATATTGAACTCTGCTGTCTTCAGAGACCAGCCTTCATTTACCACTTTGACTCTTTCCTGCATTAATCTATTTTTGTCTTTGCAACTCAGCAAAGTTGTCAAAGTTTATTCACAATCACTAAGCAAAGATTTCAGATATTTGGAAGCTTTTTGCTACTGAAAAAATGTATTTAATAGCCTTTATAAAACATGTAAGCAAAGTTACCATCAAAGCCAAAGAGCTTAGGTTGATGCTGGATGGTAAGTCACACATGGTCTGAATCTGCATGTACTGTTTGAGACAAGCTCCTCAGGGGGCAATGATAAAATGCATACAGTGTTATCTCTTGTACAGCAAGAAAGGAACATTCGTATTTACTCCTCTGCACTAACAGCAAGTTCAAAAAAGAACATTCCAACTTTGGAGCAGCTCAGGTGTCTGTGCTAACATATCTGTTCACTCTACAGCACTAAGGATACAGGTATCTCCCAGCAGCAGACATTCCTAAGGAGAAGGGTAGAAAGAAGCTGTCCCTTAGAAGCAGGTGATTCACTCTTCCCATAGACGCAATAGGCAAGTCTTGCTCCTATACTCTGCTGGCAGCCCTTAGATCATCTCAAGGAACAGCCACAAACCAATTTCAGTGACAGTCTCCAGCAGTTGGAGGGAGGGAGAAAATCAGGTTAGCAATCCATTTGGCCTGGTTAGGCAATTTTCAATACTGTGTTTCAGAGCATTAAATTTTAAAAAATTAAAAATAGGGGAAAAATGAAAAAAAAAGGAAGAAAAACCAAACAAAACCACAAAAACCACCAAACCAAATCCTTAAATGCCACCTAGTGGTAAAAGCTATTTTAACAGCCCTGCTTTACAGGGAGACACCAGCGGAAAAGGACCACTGCATGTAGTCATGGTTAGACCTGTTTGGATTTTCTGAGTTCACCTGCATGTCTGAAGGTCAGAAGTTCTAGGAATATTGGAAATACGCTCATAGAGCTCAAGCTCTGCAGTCTGTGTGCTGTGATGTCTCATTTTCAAATGCCTCAAAATGGGAGCAGTGTTCCCAGCTGCAAACTGGGGAGTCTGTCCTTGCGGTAGGACAATGGGTAGGTCTACGACGTGCAGTCGGTGTCTGGGTGAACCCAGAAGCCTTAGGATGCTGTCATGGGAGACAGCCACCCACGGTGCAGGCACAAAAGGACTCTCACGTGCAGAAATTTTAAATCCTTATTAATACTGGTGTCTTAAAACTGGTTCAAAGTTGCCACAGCAAGATTGTAGCAAGTAGTTCACTGATTCTATTTGAAATCTCTGAGCGTTGCAAAGCAAGCTAACACTGGCTGAAAAGGTTTATATAGCAAGAATTCCAGCGCAAATTACCGACTTTTTGCTGGTACCTGCAGCCTTTCACAAGCACTTCCTGGTCCTGCTTGACAAAACCCCTGCGCCATATCCTCAGTACCTATCAGAACAGAGGTCACTGACCAGCTGTCATCTGTTTGGATACATAATGTTCTGGGGTTGCTTTTCTGCAGAAATACTCCTCATGTCTCTGAGAAGATGCTGCTGGGACCCCTGATCAGCAATCAGCTGGGACCCCAGACCAGAGCAAAGCCAAGCCAGAGATCTGCCCAAGCTCTGCGGAACTGCATGAAGTTCTCTGGCATGACACATTCTGCTCTCCTGCAGTATTGACTCCACATCATGGCAAAGGATCCCTTAATCCACTCACAGGCAATCGATCTGCCTTCTTCAAAGCAGCACCATGGCAAGAGGTAGACCATGTGACTCTTCTCACATGGGGGAGGGATGTACTAAAGAACTTGTTCTCTGAGAACTGCCATTCTAGACAATGTTCTCACCTTTAAAAAAAGCTTAGGAGGACACCAGAGAGCTTTCATCAAGCTTGGAAGCATCCATTTTTCAAATGATGTATATCCATAAGGAAAGGAGAGTGCTGACAGGGAAGAAAATCTCTGAGAAGATCTGCAGCTTGATCTACTTCAAATGGTTTTCTCTTTCCTTTCCCTGTAGCTGATTTCTCTTTAAGATCTATGTGTAGGTTGTGATGTGTGCAGTAGTGCTACAGTAGGCTAGCACCAACTTAGAGGAAGAGAAGACAAGACAAGAATACAGAACTATGAGCACCAAGGGTACAAATGACAAGGAATTTTGAATCACTACATTTAAGCTCATTTTTGCAACAGAAAACACATGCAATCATATTAATAGAAGCTTTTACCATCTCAGAGGTGGGGCAATGCCTTGAAGATGTGATAGCAACGAGGGCTTCAAGCACTCATCCACCTTTTGCACTCCCTTTAGAAGGAGAAACCTGCAAAAAGGAATAGATGAGGACCACATCCTCCACTGGGGTAGGGGAATGAGGAAACAGAGAGAGCAATCCTGGAGCCATACAAGCTGGTCTGGCGAATGTTCTGCAACTCTTGGTTGTTCCTGCACAGTATCAGTATAGGGAAAGAACAGCCAGGAACAGAGCTCTGTGTCTTCACCTTTCCTTCACCTCCAGGCCCTGACAGAGTTGGGCTCCTGAATTTTGCTTGTGCAGGCAGCATGCACTGTGGCATTTTCTTTCATGCAGGTCTGGGCTCGTGATAGCTTTTTGGTGAGGAAAGGTCTTCTGGAGATAATGCCCTTGGCCAGACAGTTTGTGTTTCAGCAGCCTTGCTGTCCCTGCTTCCTACAAGCCACTTCATCTTTATTCCACAGTTCTTTGGTGGCAAATGCCCCTGTGACCAAAGCTCTCACCTCCTTTTAATACATTAGGTGCAGGAGCTAAGCATCTGTTTCCTGTCTAGCTGGATTGAGATGACACCTATACTTCCAAGCACAACTACTCAATCCCAGAGGATGAAGGAGGAGTACGGACAGGGTGGTGGCAACAGCAGTTCATCAGTGCATGTCAAGGGCACACTAAGAGCACGGGTAGGAACATGGCATGTGGAGAGGCACTGACAGATTCGTGGCAGGGATGCATGTCACCTCTACCTCTCCATTTCTGTCTGCTGCCTTTAGGAATAGCCACTGTTTGGAGAGCTGGCATCACTCTTCATCTTCTTTTCACTGCCTAACTGCAACATCCATTGTTTTTACAATTGAATATTTAATGTACAGATCAAAGGCCAGTCTTTTAGAAGAAGATAGTGCCTAAACTTCGCACAATTTAACGCAGGGCAGTGAATGAAATCTGATCTTTCAGGAAGTATCTCCCTCCAGCTCAGGTCTGTTTACTTATACACATTGAGTGAAACCATCCTGATGCAAACAAAAGCCATTATCTAAAATAAAACAATTTTGATAGAGACAATACACTAATTCTCAACTAATGAGACATACCTTTCCAATGAGGAATATTGAGGTCTGAAACTGTGTTAGTTATTTTAGTATCTCTCAGGACCTCCAGTCCACAGCTGAGCTTTGCATCCTTTCACAAAATGTTTTCAAGACAAAATATATGTATTATTTTTCCTATTTCCTGTGAATTAGGATATGGACAGAAGTAGATTTGCTTCTTGCCTGCTCATGTAGCCCACCTTATAGAGATTAGGCATTAGATTGTGGTGGTTTTCAGTCAGAGCAGTACTTGATGAGTGGCGTATGACTGCATGTCTTCGCAGAGAACAGTAGCATTCTTGTTAAATTAGCGCCACCAGGTACCATACTTTTCAAACTCAGGTGTCTTTGGACTGTATTTTTGGAAATGTAATATATTAAAAACATATGCATGCAAATGAAATGAATATATTACTTAAAGTGTACTTGAAGTGTAAAGGCGGTGCATCATTCAGGATATATCTGAAAGCAGATGCAGATGTCCATGTATGCAGCACACTCACTGTTGTCAGATCTGAAAGCTATTGATATACTTCTCGTTTCTGCAGCAAGGCACAAAAGCAACAGAGTGCATCACAACAGTTCATTGAAAACTGAGAAGCACCGTGGCCATCAGAGACAAATCACACTTAACATAAGAAGCCTGCGAGGTTAAGTTTGGAAAATTATGGTATTGAAATGGGGCTCAGGGGGAAAAGCCCGAGAACCTCTTCAACTGCTTCTAGAAATCTCAGGATCAGAAATTTATCCAGGGCTGCAGTACTGCAGCTCTCAGCACTGACTCTGAATGATGTGTAAATGGCTCCAACTGCAACAACCTCCAGACGCGGCAATTTCTAGCCAGATGGTGAGGTTTGCCACACTGTTGACTGAGAAATCTAAAGAGGCATCCCCCTCCCCACTCTAAAACAAACAAACGCACTCAAAAAAACCCTCAAACAAAAATGCGCCCTACTTTTGCATGAAAGCACACGCTAGAATTACTTTTCGTTTTTTTATGTGATGCAGCTGGAACCCTGGGGCCCACCACCAGCAGCTCTGCCTGACACGACCAAGCCTAGGTAATGTAGGAGCTCGGTAACAGACTTCGAGCACGTCCGGCGCCGAGACCGCCCCACCTTTGGGTGTCGCTGCTCATCCCTCATCTTGTTCCCGACGCTGCCGCCGTCCACGGGCAGCACCGCCCGCCCCAGCTCCCGGTGTCGGCCCAGTCCCCGGGAGCTTCCGCTCCGCCCGTCCCGTCCCGTCCCGCCGCGCCCCCGCCCCCGGGGCCGCCCCCGGGGCCGCCCCCGGGGCCGCCCCCGCCCCGCCTCCGGCCCCGCCTCCGGCCCCGCCCTCACCCCGCCTCCGGCCCTGTCCCCCCTCCGCCCCTTCCCGCGCGCGCGCGCACTGTCGCGCGCCGCTTCCGGCTGCTCCCCGCGTTTCCGGGTCCCGCGCCGCGTTCCCGCCCCCGCCCCGCGGACGGACCCTCGCGCGCCGCACGGGACAGATCTCGGTGCGGCGGCAGCGCGCGCCCCGCGCCGCTTCCTGCCCTCGCGCCCGGCGGGCGCCATGGCCATGGCCGGGGCCGGCGGGCGGGGCCGCGCGGGCGCTGCGGAGTGGGCGGAGGGCGGGCGCTGAGCTGCCGCGCAGGGGAGGGCGGGCGGCCATGGCCTCCCCGCCGGGCGCCGAGAGCCGAGCGGACACGGGCGAGCAGGAGGCGGCGGCGGCGGCGGCGTTGCAAGCGGAACTGGGCGCATGCCGTGAGCAGCTGGAGCGGGCACGGCGGCGGCTGCGGCGTGCCCAACGCCTCTACCGGCGGGAGCGGGAGAGCGGCGAGGCGCTCAGGAGGCAGGTAGGGCCCCTTGCCCTGGACACCGCGGCCTCCGACCCTTCCGCCCCCCCGGCCGGCAGCCGCTCGGCCCGCGCTCCGCTTGTCCCCTCCTCCCGATGTGCCCGTTCCACACGGTCCCTCAGCTCCCGCAGCTCGCCGGGCTCTCCTGGCTTGCGAGGGGCCAGAGCAGGTTTGAGGTCTCGAGTCAGAGCTTGGTGGTGAGAACGGTAACACCTTCTCTACCACAGGGTTAGATTTGCAGTCAGAAGGAAAAATTACATGTATCAGAGGGAAAGACGTTTATTGAACGAAGTGTGAGGTAAAGGAAGAGTGGCAAGACGTCTCTGTGAATGCTTATGGCAAAAGAGGGAAGTTTAGGGGAGCCCTCATTGCGGTGTAGAGCTTCTTTGTGAGGGGAGGCAGGCAGTGATATCCCCTCTGGCAGAACCCGAGGGAACAGCCTCAAGTTGTGTCAGGGGCATTTTAGATTGGATATTAGAAAAAGCTTCTTCACACAGGGGATGCTTGGGCAATGGAAGAGGTCCAGCAGAGAAGCAGTCACAGCACTAAGCCTGCCAGAGCTCAAGGAGCGTTTGGACAATGCTCTCAGGCACATGGTGTGACTCTTGGGGTGTCCTGTGCAGGGCCGAGAGTTGGACTCGGTGATCCTCGTGGGTTCCTTCTACTCAGAGCATTCTGTGCTTTGTAAATGCCACAGTCATCACTACAGGACAGTGATCGTTGCTTGAAATCCAAGTTTACGGGGTGGGCATTTGGGAATAATCTAGGTTAAGTTTCTGTGCTCTTTTGTCAGCAGAAATTATGTGTTTCTTCATGCCAGCCATTCAAGTACAAAATTGTCTCCTGACAACCAAAATCACTTGAAATCACATCACACCTGTGATGCCATTATGTTTTGTTTGAATTACGGAATGCGAAATAGGCTGACTCTCTTTTCTGAGATCGGAGACCACTAAAATTGATGGCAGTATTTTGTTTTTAACATGCAATTTTTCTTTCAGGTAGAAGAACTCACTAAAGAAATCCATAATAGAAAGGAGAAAGATACGTCTAGTGTAGAAGTACAGACAGAGGACTGTGCTGCATGGTCACAAGCAGGTACAGAGGGTGGTGACTGTTTAAATAGGGATATAGAACAGTATCTTAGTTTGGAAATGTTGTAATATAGAATACACTTCAGGTCTAGATCCTTTGCTGAATTCAATTCCTTAACCTGACCTTATCTTTCAGACCTTTTGGTATTCATTCAAGGCATTAATTCAGGATGAAATGTAGCGTGGACTAGCAGAATCCATGCCATTGTAATTGGTTACATAGTAATCTCATGTGGCAAACATACACACTTTACTAAGTTTTGAAGTATATGAAAACAAGAGGTAGGATTGGAATAAATTCAGAATAGAGGCACTACCTAATATTTGATTTTCATTAGACTACTTAACTGTATAAATTTCCAGTTTAAGATTTAGCATCCTTAAACTGCATTAGTAAAATACTGCCTTGCTAATTTATGCAACTTCAACTTTTCTTTCTCTTCCCTGGCAGATTATTACTACTATGAAAATTATTACAATCACACTGATACTCAAGATTGTGCATCTAAGCTACCAGTGCAGCACAGTCATGAGAGTGAAGGCACTGAGCATAACTCCACAGAGGAATCGGACGCAGGTGTTAATATTCCGCTGAGGAAGGATAGCACCAGAGCTATTGAAGGTGGAGAAGAAGAAAATTTCATCCAGAATTCACAGGTTTTTGGACTGTCTGGAGTTTTACCGGTTTTGAAATCAGTATTCTGTTAATATTCCATCTAAAAGATGTGCTTGCGGTCCTGAGAGCTTTATACAAAATTATTTTTTTGTGATAGTCTGGTGCTGATAATACCCTTGTACTTCAAAACTAGTTCTTTTTGTAGTATGTTCCAAGTGGAGCACCCTCTTAGATTTGTGTCTTGGAGTTTGAGAGATCTTGTAAAAAGGCATATATATCTTGCATAGTCTGGAAGCGAGATTTTTTTTTCAGCATAGTATGTCCAATATGTCCATGCTGATTTTCTTAAATAGTGCTTTTTATTTTTTCTTCCATTGACATAAGGAAGCAAGATATAAGGAGAAGAACATTGGTGGGGGGGTTTCTTTGCTTATTTTGTGGTGGGTTGGTTTTCTTCCCTGATCTTCAGCCTTCTCTCAGGTCACTCAGTTTACTGAGTTTGTGCCTCTAGCATCTGAAATGGAACAGAGGGCAGAAATCTGTCTTAGAGATGCTCTAAGACAAGAAAGAAGATGTTTCTTGTGTGTATATTTGGTGTGAGTCACTTTTGAGTAAAGCTGGAGAAAAATGAAAGACACAGGCTGAAGTCTTGGTCCTGTTGAAATAAGTAGGAGGTTTCCAGTAAACCACAACCAGATTTTTGTCTTCAGAAACAGTCCAGGTTCACAGAGCACTTACCTTTCTTGCTTTCTGTTATCAGGAGACAGAAGAAACTTCAGTACCAGAAGGTTCTTTGGCAGAGAGCTTGAGAGCTGCTGCAGAGGCTGCTGTTTCACAAACTGGATTTATATATGATGAAAATACAGGATTGTATTATGATCATAGCACTGGATTCTACTACAATTCAGTAAGGATAATTTCCTAAATTCTTGGAATTTTTTGTCTATCACAAAAGTTTTGTTAGTAAAAGTTGATATGAGCCAAGAACTAAGATCCAAGCTGATCTTATGTTTTGAAAAACAGGTTACTGAAAATGAATAGTTAAAAATTTGTTAATTACTTTATTAATTATTTCAGTCAAATTAAAGATAGCAGGCTAGGATACAAGTTTAGATTTTAATTCTGTTTTTTGATGTCTCATAGGTCTCCAAGTTACTTGGAGTTGTACAGATTATATACTATAAAGCTGATCTGTAACTCTTTCAAACCTAAAAGCTTGAGTTTAAAGATGTCTTGTTTAGGAAAAAAAACCCTATTTCTGAAGTCAGTTGCTTCTCCACAGTGAAAAGAGTCTTGGGAGGAAATACACAAAATGTTTATGCTTTTACTTGAGTACTGTTACCAACTAGTTTGATTCTACAGGAAAAGAAGACACTTCTTCTAGAAGTTTTAGAAGATTAGATGATGGGTTAGAAATTCTTAATGGTTACTTTTTGATGTTTGTTTTTATATAGCTTTTGCAAAGGTTTTCTTTTTGTCCTCTGAGGTGTGTTTGTATATGTATACAGATCTGTGGATAGATATGTATACACTGTACTGCACTGAGAACAGAGAGTTTGGTTGCAGTATTATATTCAACTCGACTGTAGAAAATGAATGAGGTATGCAACTCTGTTCAGGATGCTTCTGGACTTAGTTTTTAAGGTCTCAAAGGATACCATTGGTTTTGACACCATTTGTGGATATAGTTGTACATAAATGTTTGAGGCTATGGATTGCAGTTTATGGTACTTATTATCCAAATATCCAAATTAGAATTATCCAAAAGAATATCTTTTCTTGGTACTTAGGTGTTCTGAATTACAGGTAGTGTTCCTGCATTGGGTTTGCTGGCAAAGTTCTGATGATGGCGCCGGGGTGCAGAGGTAGCCTCTCTGAGAGAAGGCCAGGGGCTGCCTGGACATGGCTGGTCCCACTGCAGGGCACAGCACAGCCATCAGAGAAGCTGGTGATGCCTCTCTGAAACCAGTGTAAGAAGGGGCATAACTGTGCACAGTGGAGTCTGTGGTGGGGGGTGATGAGAAAAATAACCTTGTGAACACCCGGGGCAAAGAAGAAGGAGCAGGAGGAGGTTTTCCAAGCACCAGAGCAGACCATGCAGAAACTACTCATACTATAGTCCGTGGAGGATCCCACACAGACGCTGCTCCTCCTGATGCCTTCTTTGGCTACCTAAACACAGAGACCAGACAAAATCAAGGGAATAAGCAGCTACATTTATTGAAGGGCCTTTAGGTACATTTAGGGCAGCCAAAACCCCCCTAGAGGCTACACCCAAAAAATGGACAACAGGTCACGAGTTTTTATATTTATAAGTTTGGTCCATTTGCATTTTGGGAGCTAATCTTCTATTTACAGTTGCAGGTAATGAAGTCATTTACCCCAAGTTTGCTTCCAACCCACAGCTCGCTTTTGT
Source organism: Melozone crissalis (assembly GCF_028551555.1). Classification (NCBI taxonomy): domain Eukaryota; kingdom Metazoa; phylum Chordata; class Aves; order Passeriformes; family Passerellidae; genus Melozone; species Melozone crissalis. The sequence goes on from NW_026535783.1 coordinate 50,172,187, forward strand.
TTACATTTCTTGATTCCCAGGCCTGGAGAGGAATTGTTTTGTCTGGCCAAAATGGGAAAGCAGCAGCTAACACTCTATAAGGAGTTTGGAGTTATACAATAATAAACTGCAGGATTACAAATACATGAAAAATATAAAAGCTGAAATCCCAAGGCATTACTTAGGGGACTGGAGAGCCCATGCCAGAGCTCAGAGCACATCTCCCTGGTAGGAGCTGTGGTCTGTAGAGGACCCATGCTTGAGCAGTTCCTGAAGATCCCATGCTGGGCAGGAGAGAAGCAGCAGCAGAGAGGGACTTCTCATTAACTGATCTCAGCCCCTCTACTCCTCATTTCCCTGTACCACTTGGGTGGGGGAAGACAGGAGAGGAACTGGGAATGAAGTAGTACCATTGAGCTTGTGAAAAAAAAAATGGAAGAGATGTTTTTAATTTAATCCTTGTCATCCAGCTGTATTTTAGCTCTTTCCAAGTCAAATCTGGCTTGCCCATGATAGTGACTTTCATCTCTTGACCCATGAGCTTTCCATCTTATTTTCTTTACCAGTCTTGTTGAGGAAGAGAGTCAACAGAGTGGTTGGATGGGCATGTGGTAGCCATCCAGGATCAAGCCACCACAGTTCTTTCATTTTATCAAAATTGAAATGTGGTTCTTAATTAATCAGATGCTTCTTTGAACAGTATTTTTATTGATGTGATAACATTGTTCTTCATTTCTTATAAAGGAAAACCAACTGTATTATGACCCAGCAACTGGAATTTATTACTACTGTGATGTGGAAAGTGGCCGATACCAGTTTCATTCACGAGTGGATCTGCAGTCTTACCAGGCCTCTGGTACTAAGCACACCAAAGATAAAAAGGGGAAAAAGAAGAGAAAAGAACCAGAGTGGATTGCTGCAGATGAGTATAAGGTAACCTCAGAACTGATAGACAGAAATTGCAAAATCTCTTGGGTTTTTGTCTGTGATGCAGTTTACAGGCTTTGGGGCTTGGTTTTATGCAGAGAATATATACCCTACTTTTTAAACTATTTAAACATATTAAAACTATATACAGCAGGTTGCTAACTTGTAGTTAGTGTTCAAATAACTTTCCCATTGAGTGATTAAGAATTAAACTTTTAACTTTGATCCCCTCACTTTTTCAAGTTTTTTGAAATACTACCCAACTGTAAAGGAGTCTAAAATTGAGTGTCAGTGAAGTTTTTCAAATAGCAGGCACACTAGAATGAATTCAGTGTTTTGTGGGCTGCATTGACATCAGAAATTCAGTGGCGATGTCTTGGGTTTGGGATTCTGTCTTATGATTTGGTGTTGGTTTTTATGCTTGGTTGGGTTTTTTCAGATTCATATTATGAACCAAAAAAATGTAAATTTTGAAAATACACTCATACACAATCTTTTCTATGTGACTGCCTTCCAGAGCGTAGTCCATTGCCATTTTACTGTATCTCTGCTATCATTTGGGATTTGGTGGTTCTTTCTTTGCATAGTATGTTCTCCCATTGATACTTGCTCACTTACTTGATATTTTCATTGTCTTTAGTGTGTGGATAAGCTGTACATCTTAATAAATGCCCATTGTAATAAATATGTATTTTAAATTACAAAATTTTTCTGAGTGCTAAGAAAGCATACCATTTCTTGAAAAACATTACTGACTCCTAAACACCAAGTACTAACACAGCTATTAAACCTCAGGAAGCATTTCTGTTATGAACACTCTTACTGATGTTAAATTCTATTCTTTCAATTTGTTTTATTACTTTAAGATATTACTTTAAGATAAAATTGAATATTTGATTTCTCTAGTTTGAATTCTCTTTGGTTTGCATTCTTCAAAGCTATTGCTTTAACCATTACATAGCTTCATTATATAGGCCTCAGACATGCAGATTGGTTAAAATGTGAAATAATTACATTACTGTCCAGATACCCATACGTAATAGTCATATAACATCAGTGCACAGTTTAAAATTTTAATCAAGAGTGAGGTTATCTGAAAGACTTGAAAATAGAAACTATTTACATTAAGAAAAAGTGTAATTAGGTTAAATGGATAGTGATTGTTGACTGATTACACATTTTATAAACAAATTGTGGCTAATGCAGGAATTTCTGCTCCTTGAGGAAATCTCAAGTGAACCTTTCCATTTGGAAAGCTTGATCTGGGTACTTACAAACACTAAGCATAATGATTCTTTAGACTGAAGAGAACAGGGCTATTGCAGTGGAAGTGCAGTTTTACCAGCACCCAGGTTCAGGGCCTGCTCTGTGCAAATGCTGAATTAGCATTCTGCCACTCTCAAAAGGCAGTGGTCAATACAGAACTTTATCCATTGAGTGTCAGGAAAGAATCACAAAAAGCTCATAGGAATAAATCTTTATCATAAACTGATCAATAGGTCCCTTAAATTTAGTTCTGTGATGAATTGTTACCTAAACCAACAAGAGTGTTTATAAAAATTTTAAGCCATGTATAGCTCTGACCTATCAAATAATGCTGACTACTTTTTAGATTCCCATCATAGTCTGCTTCTGTAATCTGATTATATTAGAAATAGAGGTTTGTCTTAAGCTTACTTTATACCAATATTTTTGTTTAGACAGTGTTGTTAGCAAATCTTTACTTTGAGACTTCCACAGTCACAAGGTAGGAGGTAAACATCCATTTTTTTCTAGTCTGTTTTATTCATGGCGAACTGAGTACTTTGCTTTATTTGTGAATTAATTTGTTTCACCAAAAAGGTAACAGGGAAAATATTTAAAGTATACTGTAGTGCACAAATCTTTTCTTCTGTGCTCAGTGAGTGAAGGTCTATGTCAAAGAAGTAATCGTGGTCTTTTTAATTTTTTAAACAAAAACAGGGAGAATACAAAGTGAAACATAGGACACTCTCAATTTTAAACTTCAAAAATAAAAGAATGCCTTTTTATTAGTGCACTTCTTCATAAATGCACTGCTGGATTTAGAAGAAAAACTTACAGATACAGTTTACATAGCTGTGTTAAAACATTTCATTCTTGTACTGTGGTTATTAATCACTTAATAATTCCAAGTTACATTAATATAAAAGATTAAGATTTTCTAGAATAAAAGACAGTAATTTTCTGTTATAAAATTGGAAATTTAATTTATAAGCTGCACAGTCAAATGCATAGATGCATGGTATTTTTTGGCAGTATTATTGTTGTCCAGTTTAGTCTTGTATTGGCAAAGGCATTAATTAGTTAAGGGTAGAATAAAACTAAAAACATCTGGTTTTAAACAGGACTTTGTAGTTGAAGCATTGTATATTGAAATGCTTTTCTCCAAGCATACTGCCCAGCCTTCTCCCTTTTCTTTCCCTGAATACTGTTTAAATTATTCAGGTTATAACAATGCTTTTGAAGACTAGTGCATCATTACTTCTTTTCCCAATTCATTATTAGATTGTGCTGCTAGCCTGAAAAATGGTCCCAACATTGCTTCATTTCTTGACCAAAGTAGGTTTTACTTGCCTTTCTACAGGTAGGAGGAAGGTTTAGTTTAATGCCTGGGCTGTGGACTACTAGTGTTAAGAAAACAAGGTGTCCTTCTGTAACATGTCATTCAGCCCATGAACTTTATAATTCTTGGGTGAAGCTGAGGTGGTTGATAAGAATATCCATGTAAAGCAGGGGAAGACAGCAGTACTTACAGAATCATATCCATTTTTTCTCTCTTTTTCAGTTAAAGGAATAAATGTAAACAAATATTTATAGATATTTATAATTACTTAAAAATTGTTAAATACAAGAAATAAGGAAATTTAGCAGTTATGTGTGTAGATTATCAAGCATGTATTTCTAGGTAGATGGTATTAGTAAGCAATGATTTTTAACAAAATTTCATGTTATTTTTGAATGACTTAATATAAACCAAAGTACCTTTTTTGTTTAAAAAACGATTGTAACTGGAACAATCCATTAACTTTGTTTCTGGTCACAGGAGGGTTTTTTGTTGTGGTTTAATTTCTAGCTATTGTGAGGAAGTTCATGTACTCAGCTATCTTACATACAGTATTTATTTGTAAGTGGGAAACTAGGATATTTAACCCTACAGAAATAGCAAGTGAGTTGTCAAAAAATATTGTAGCATTCTTTAAAAAATCCAATATAATTCTGAGATTGCAAAGGATAAAATTAATGTGTTAAAATATTATTGCATATTTTAAGAGGTGAATAACCTTTTGAAAAACAAGAAAATACTCATAAATGTTGGCTAATATGAATGTAATTCTAACTGTAAAAAACAGCAGAGTGGAAAATCATGTGCTTACTATTACCTGGGAAATGTTCCTAATTCAGACAAGAACTTTCCTTAAAGACATCCTTTCTTTTCAGTCACAAACTGAAACAGTATTACAAATAGTTTTCTTTTGACTTGTGAAACAAAGTATGCTGTCTCTACTTGCTTGTTTTTAACTGGCGATCAGGATTTTTTTGCCAGGATGAAGTGCTACCCTCTGTGCGGTTCATATAAAAGCAGTGGTAGAATACCTTGAAACTTTTAGACATGCAGTTAAGTTCTAGTATCTTTTTGAAGGGGTAGGTCAGAAAAAAGGTGGGACAAGAAACAGGGTATTTTCTTCTGTACAAGAAAAACCTTTAAATAAGTAAATTTGGAAAAGTTCAAAAATTTTTTAAAAGGTGACGTAAGTGATTAGAGGATCCCTGGCCCAGTATCAAGATCCAGGGCTTCCATATAGTTTGGAGAATAGACTGTGTGCAGTAGTGATCCTGCAGTTCAACTTGCTGCATTGGGGCTGTTAGAAATACATAGCAAAATTTAGAAGGAAGTTCTGACACATGCCATTTTTTCCATAAATTGTTTATTTAATTTTATTTTTTTTTTTACTTTTCAAGCTACCACCTACTAAATTTTATTTCAGTGTGGTACTCAAAATTAACTTCTACCATGTTCTTTTTCATTATAGATTCATCATACTACATCTGTAGGAGAGGCAAGGTGGTTTTAGCAGTGTTTCCCATACAACTCTTGAAGCAGTGACTTTTTACTTATTTTATCACATGTAGTTTACTTTTTGCTGATATTCATCCCATCTTTAGGTACGTCAGGTGACAGAAACCATGGCTAGTCTGAAGATTTCTTCTTTTGGATTGGCAGCTTCTGGTAAAGGTAGAGTTGAGATGACAAAACACACATTAGTCCATGGATGTTTACCTTTAACCTTGATATTTTTGTTGAAGAAAAAAGAATATCTAGTAATTGATGTTTGGATACATTTTTTTCCTAAAGGAATTAATAAGTCTTTTAAAGCTATTTAGTCAAAATTCATTCACCTGCAAAGTAGCTTTCAAATAGATTTTAAATACTTTGTAAGTAACATCTGAAGAAAACTTTGATGGCATTCTAGAATATTTGGGAAGAGAAGTATTTATCATCCCCGTATAACATAAATCGACTGGACTAAAGAAACTACTCATTCTTTAGGTACAGTTATTTAATTCAGAGCTGTCCACCACCAGTGTATAAAATGGCTCCTATATGCTATATGTAGGAAGAGGGTTTTTTTCTGGCATTTAATTAGATTTTTTGCACTGGAAAATTGAGTATTGTGTAGGGTGGATAAGAGTAACTAAAGTATCTGTGGAATGATTTTAGCACATGAAACTTTAGTAATTTGAGTGGAAGAGCTGTTTTGAAGTGTTTGAAACTATTTCTTTAGTAAAATACTGTATTTCAGATTAATTTCATATTGAGGGTGTCAGTGCTAAAGGTGTACTATTCAGTCCTGTAGAAGAGTGCTGAGAACAAATGAATCTGCTAAATAACCTAATGAACTTCTAGCAGACCAAAACACAGGCTACACGTTTGAGAAAAGTTGTATCTGTCTATATTTCTCTGCCTTGTATAAAACAAATTCAGAGAAAAAAAATAATTTAAACAGTGCAGTTCTTAGAATTGAGCCAATTATGCTCACAATAATAAGTTCCCATGTATGAGGATGCTGAAGAATTGCATGAACATGCATGGTGGTCAGCCATAGTACAGAAAAATTGAAGTTTTGAAAGACAAAATGTCTTGCTCTGTAACAGTAAAGCAAAAAGTATAGTTAAATGCTTAAAATACTTGGAAATTTTCATTAAAAACAGTTAAATGACAATGATAATATATATTTTCTAAGTAGGACAGTCTGCATTTCAACAGGTCATTGTAAAAGTTTGTGCATATTCTCTATAAAGTTTGTGGCATATTCGCTATAAAGTAAAACAATCAGTTCCAGTCACATAAGCATGATTTGTTATTCTTATAAGATCAGTCCTCATGGGATACATAATATCCTGATTTCAGAGTACTTTTGGCTGACTTTGTCTGGGATGCAGAAATATGAACCAATTCAGCTCTGTAGTTAAAAAATAGTTCATTATCTGTCAGATTGATCGCACCTCTCAGCTTCAGTTTAGTAAGAAAAATCCCAGAGATCATGTGATAATACCCAGAAGATATAAAGTTTTTCAAGCCTGGATCACATTGAGTCTATCCATGTCTAACTCATGACTGTTCTTGTCAGTCTAGATGTATTGGGCAAGGTGACAATGAAAAAATGTATGTGTATGAGAAAATATCATGGTGTAAAAAATGCTTATAATCACCATCTGCTTGCATACTTTGTGTCTTGTGGCATGAGTTTGGGATGAAGAGTTAGGTAGTCATTGAGAAATTAAGTACATTGCTAGAATTTACTGCATTTTTCAGGGTACACTACCCTGAAATACTACACTAGTATTTACCGAATTTTGTGCTTACTGCCTGTTCCTGGTTTTTAAGTGATGACTCTAAAGATGCAAGGTGCTGTTTGCCTCGTTAGACTTTATTACATGCTACACATGTTCTGTGTTAGTACGGGTAGTCAGCCATGGTTATTCCAGTCAGCAGCTGAGCCCCAGACAGCTGCCCACTCACTCCACCAGCAGCAGGATTGGGAAGAGCATTGGAAGGACAGGAGTAAGAAAACCTGTGGATTGAGATATAGACACGTGCAAACAAAAGGAAAAGCAAGAAATTAATTCACTGCTTCCCTGCCTGGGCAGGTATCCCCAGGAATGCAGGGCTCCAGCACAGGTAATAGGGATAAAGGCCAAAGTCTCAACATCCCTCCTGCTTCCTTGTCCCTCCCCCAGCATTTATTGGTAAGCATGATGCCATGTGGTATGGGATACCCTGTGAACAGCTGGGATGAGCTATATAGCTTGTGTCTTGCTTCCATCTCCTTGTGCACTCCAAGCCTCCTTGCTGGTGGAGTGGTGCAAGAAGAGGCCTTGGTTTGTATAAGCGCTGCTCAGCAATAAACTAGAAACAAATCTCTGCATTATCAGCCACATTTTCAACACAAATCCAAAGCACAGCCCTGCACTAGGCATGGTGAATAAAATTAGCTTTACCCCAGCCGAAACCAGTAGATAGTCACACACAATGGAAAAGGATTTCTGCAACACAAGATTGTGTCAAATGCTATAAGGTTCATTCAGTATCTGTATGCTTAATGTTTATACACTTTGTCCAGATGTGCATTTTAATACAGGTCCATGAAATGATGAAGTGCTCAAAATCCATATTCAATTTTAAAATTCTTTATTTCATATAAGGTTTTCAAATGTAAAGACTGCATATTTATCAGTACTTAACTATTTAGTTTATTTGCTTTCTTAACAGTTGAATGCAGCAATTATGAAAAAATAGAGAAGCTGCTGAAAGAGGCTTGAAGGTTATATTGGCAAAATCAGGGAATGAATGTATGTGTGGAATCCTTGGTCTGTTTATAAGACTGTTTTTAAAAATTCCTGTTTTGAGCACAGAACCAAGAGTATTCTCTTTAGTAGCCAGGCTTTAAAAAAGCACCTTTTTACTTTCTAGTTTAAAATATCTGAAATTATGCCAAAAATCACAGAATGTCACAGGGTTCACTGTGGAGTTAAGTGGTTAGAGCCTTGTACTTGGGCATCAGTGCATCACAGTCATGTCTTGTTTCACCTTGCTTGTGATTTGAGCAGATGGTGTAGCTTCTTTGTTTTCAGATTACGTTCGTACCCTGAGCTACTTTGTTAGATTACTCTGTAATAGAAGTAATATGTTTTAGGGTGCAGAACACCTTGTTATGTTTGGTATCAATATAAGACCCGTACCAAACGTATATATAGACAAACACACTGAAAAATATAACTCAAAATGAAAATTCAGATTTTCCAAAAATATTTCTAATGGAATTAATGTGTTTGACATGTCTAAACTGTGTAGGCTTATTTATGGCAAGACTACTACTTTTTTGTTTAAAATAAACAACATTACACAGTGACCTTCCTATCTTGTTCCTTTCTATTCAAGAACTTAGGGAGTTTAGGGAGGAGGGCTAGTGCATTATAGAGAAACCCTGAACAAACCAATAGTCTTTCAGTTAAAGCATAAAAGCATTGGTTTTACCTAAGAACCTGCTGTCTTACTGAAGGTGTTTCAAATGTACACTCTCCTAACCAACAGCTGAGAGGAATTCTTGTGTTTGTAATAGTCTGTAGCACTGATGCATTTTAACAATTCTGAAAGTGCTTTAATTTCCATTATATTAATATTCACATTATTTCACTTATCTTGAGATGGAAACACATGGAAGGTGGTCAAGGATGTATTTTTTACCTGTTGTATTGCAATATTTGATACAATTCAAGGCAATTGAATGCATTTACTCTGAACTCAAAGTGGCACATAATTTAATCTAAGGTTTTATTTGTCTTTTAAAGATACTTCTGTTCTTCTTTCTCTATTGTTTATTTTTTTTCCTTTTATTTTTTTAACATGGTTGTCAAGCTACTACATTGAGAATTACGTTTTTAAGGTACTCTGGCAAAATTAGTATGAAACTTGGGGTTTCTCCGTTAAAAAATGTTGTTGGGATTTTTTTTTCCTGATGATGAAATAAGTGGAAGTGGAAGAACCTGTAATGATCCAATCTGTCTGATATTCAGTAGAGAAATTAAGAAACTTTTGGCAGTAGAAAAAGGATTTTTAGTATAACTATTTCACATAGCGTAAGTTAAGCTTGTACTGGTCTATATTTAAAGCATGAGTGAGCATTCCCGATATTCTGGACTCTGGTAATAAAAAGGAAGACAAAAACAGCAGGAGGATACAATGAAGATCAGTTAAAGACCTTCTAAGCAAGTTGCAAGAATTGAATAAGAGAGGGACAGAAGTGAATGTCATAAAAGCGAAATAGGAAAATATTCAGAGTGATCTTGTACAAGTTTGAAAATGAGAACAAGATTCTAAAGTTTCTAAACATTTCTAAAGTGTGAGAAAAGAGTAACATTTAGAAGAGGAGTAAGTGAAGTTTAGAAGAGGAGGGCAGTCACACTTTCCCAAATAGAAGATGGTCTCAGTCACATCTAACAGGATGTGAAAATATTTTCACTGAAATGTAAAACTTCTGCTGACTGCATGTGTGAAATAAACTATTTCTTAATAGTTCTAAAAATAATTCTTCCTAAGTGAAGAATTTACTTCCAGGCTATTCTGTAGAAAAATGCAATCTGTAAAGACTGTAACATTGTATAACTCCCCTCCAGGATTTGGACACAGAAGAGCAGAAATCATCTAACAGTCTGAATTGCTTTTCCACTGCCGAGCAAGTAAGTTCTACGGAAGAAGATGAGTCTCCAAATATAAGAAAGAAGACTAAAATGGACACAAAACCACTGAACAGTCTAACAGCCAAAGAATCCATTTCTACAGATGGTATAAATTCACATTCGCACAAAAGTACGCCAGACGCTGCAGCGTGTACAGATGACAATAGAACAGTAGACACAGAGAGTGAACCAGAAGAAGGTGAAATTACAGATTCTGAGTGTGAAACCTACAGTGAGGAGGATTTAACAAGTGAAGAAACTGGTGATTCAGAATACTCAGAAAATGAAGGTGAATTATTGTGGATTATATATGGTATTACTGTATTTTTCCAGAAGCCTGTTAAAAAAAACCAGTTTGTATAATTTAAAAAAATATCTAAAAGCATGTGCTTTGAAAATGTGCTATATGTTACCAGCATTTCTTTCCCTCTCTTCACTTGTACAAAAAAAGTAGTAGTTTCTATAAAAGCTGTTACTGATGTAACGTCTGTGCTTCTGTAGAAACCTCAGGGATCCCAAAAATTTTGTTTGATTGGGAAAGTGAAAGGAGAAAATAAACTCTAAACCGTGCTAAAATAGGGGTTCTAGACCAGTAATTCACAGTAATTCTATGTATTGACTCTCTTAAATTAATATACAGTATTTTTTATACTGTTTGTTAACCATCATGTGCAACTGAATGCAAGATCAGTCTACTGTGGTGAAAAGCAGTGTGGAGTAGTCAGTACTAGTTGAAATCCTATTTTGTGTATATTCCAGTGGCAAATTGTGATAAATGGATATAGACAGGAAAACTGTATACTGTTTTATACCAAAGTGTTCTACTAGGTCCTTAAAATACCAAAAAAACAATGAAGGTGACCTGTGAAGGGCTTGATGCAGCCAGTCAGAACTATGTATGTGCAAAGGATATTCCAAATTATAGAATTGAATACAAGCCATAGAAAACTGTATTGTAGCCTGTGCCCTGCTCATAGTTTATTGTCAGTTTCTTATGTTTTCATTACTTTACTTAACTACTCAGATTGTGGGTGATTAATGCTAGCCAAAATGTGCTTGCTACCATCAGGCTTTCAGACTAAATTGTCTTTTCTTAATATCCAATTTGGCAGTAATGCTGAAGTAATAAAAACTGGGGACAGAATCTCTTCCCCTAGTACCTTTTAAGGTAGTTTCTTCTCATCTATGTCTGCTCCTAGCTGAGATCATTGGAGATTGTTTTATAAATGTACATCCAAGTACATGCAGCTGTCAGAATATAATATCTTAATATAATCTTCAGGCAAAAAAGCATATGCATCTGTAGGTTCTAGCTATTATTTTTTCTTATCCATGTTGATGAATAGCACTCCTAAGAGAAAACAAAACAGTAAAAATGTATTTGACATAGAAATTGTCAGATGCAAAGTTTGATATGCGGTAGGTCTGTGATGTGGTGAACAAAAAGATGCTGCCTTTTCTCAAAGTAAAATTGTTTTCTAATCTGTAACAATTAATGATCCATAAATTTATAGTATACTAGTAAATTTTGTAAATGTATATATATTTTACTGCTGTAACTAAAGAGTTGTCCACAGGAATTAAGAAAATATTTGTAATACTTTGGTGTGCACTCAGCCTTTGAAACTACAATCTCATCCAAGTTTTCTCTCAGATGTTGTTACATATTTCTTTTAATGAAAGTTGTATATTATTCAGCCAGCTAAAGGCTGAATGGTTTTCAGTTTTTTGAAAACTTGACTATAAAGTTAAAACTGAAATGTGTTGGTAGTAATGGTGGTGGTGATTTTTTTTTTCCTATATAATTATAGATGAAGAAAAGATCTGGCCTCCTTGTATCAGAGTAATTGTAATAAGATCACCAGTTCTACAGACTGGATCACTTTATATTATCACTGCTGTGAAACCTGCTACAATTGGAAGGTAAGACTGAGATTTTTTACATGTATATCTCAAACGACCTCTCTTTAAAAGCTGTGAAAAGCACTTAGGATTGCTTGTCTCTACTCCTCATGCTTGTCTCCCTAGCCTGCAGCAGTTGTGAGGAACTCTGAGTTTGGTTAGTCCACAGTAAGAAATGGAAATCAGGTCACATAACATGTCATCATGATAATGTAACAGCATACACACTTGCAGCTCAGCGCACCTGAATAGTTAGTGATAACTTGATGTTGTGACTGAGTTCCAGTGGCAGTACAGCTGCGAGCCCTTCTTTGAAAACTTGTTTCCTTGAAAGTAAGCAAAAGTTGTCCCAGGCCACTGAAGTACTTTTTTTTCAGAAACGGAACAGTGCCCTTCAGAAATCCAGGATCACTAGACTTCTTACACCTTCAAATTTCAGTAGGGTTTGTTCATTGGCTTTAGATGATAAGCTGGTTTGTGCTACACTGTATGCATTCTTATAGTTCTAAACCTGGTTTGCTCATTGTGGATGATGAATTTAATGATGATGTAAAGCTTTCTTCCATGCCTACTTGAAAACCTTCCCCTGGAAAAGCTGTTTCTGTCTAATGCTGATAGACATGTTTTGATTTGCTCTTCAAAGGTTGAGTCATGTGTGTGAAGATCAACAGACAACTCTGCTTTGAATTTGCATAGAGGTCTTTTACTAGCTGCATTACTTCTTAATCCCTTAGTATAAGAATGTAATACACAAATCCTTCTTCCTACTACTGCACTGTTTTGATAACAAAAAATGCAAACAAACCAAAACTCACCCTGTTGTACAGATTACTCTTTGTTTACATGTATTACCTGCCTAAAGCGACCAAGAGTTCAGCTTCACCATGGAACATTGGACACCAAGATGCACTAAAGAGCCTAAAGGATACAGAGTTCAGACTGTTAAAGGCATTGCATGACAGTTCAGATAGAAATATCAGGTTTATAAATAAGAATTTATTGGTACTCTTTGATCTTTTATAATCATCTGCTTTGTATCATTTATACAAATGGCAGAAGGGACCTGAAGCAAGTCTTTAATTGTGCATACAGCAACACGTTTTCTATCTGTAAAAAATTCCTAATAGCTTTGAAGAGAAATATGATACTACAGTTCAACTGAAATATACCTTTCATGAGCCACTTAAAAGATTTACTTATACTTTGTTGTGATTTGTATAATACTTTGTTGTGATTTGTATATCAACTTGCCTTTCCAGAGAAAAAGATGTTGGACACACACTTCAGATTCCTGAAGTTGGAGTCAGTAAGGTAACTCTTGTTCATGTCTGCTGAAAGGTAGATCAGAAGACATAAATGTATGAATGAAGCTTTAGATTTTATGGCTTTAAATTTGGAACATCGTGTTAATTTTTTGAAAGAACTTTCAGAATGAGATATGGGTTTAGCCAGACTTGAATTTGGAAAAAATGAAAACATATAGTATTTTACTGAATGGGAACTTAACACAAACAACAGTGTGTTTTCAAAAGCTTTGAGTCTTTATTTTGTAGTTATTAAACTTGATAACAAACCCTGTTAAGTACTAATGATATATAAAATTTTGATGCCAGATAGTAAGAATTTCTTTACCAAGTAATGCAGTCCTTGCAGTTACGCTGAGAGCAAAGGGGTTTCTTTTCTTTTCTTTCAAGCAACTGTGGAAATTATGTAGAGGGAGTTTGAAAAATTAACAGCATTCCTTCAATGGTAGATTGAATGGAAATTTCTGTTATAAATTCTGTGCTCTGTTTTGCTAAATACTTCAACACAGACCTTAAATACAGCATTCCTAATAAAATAAAACTGTAGATTGACAAAGTTGTGTCATCCAAGCAAAAAGTTTGTTAAAAAAAAATCTATAAATGCAAGTATCTCATGAAACACACTTTACTGTGTCTATTTTAAATGATAGTTCTCATTAATCACCTGCTAAATTTCATACAGAAAAATTTCCAGAGTAAATATTTCCCTGCTATTAATAACTTTTTCAGGCTTGTGTTTGAAACTGGGCAAATAAAGAAGTCAAAAGACTTTTATTTTTCTGTAATGTTACCATTTTAGTACTTTACAGGTACTGGCAGTTTATATAAGAAGTTACTTCACTTTTTGGATAAGGAGTCAAAGGTGAAAAGATAAATTACATATCTGCAGAAATAAAAAATTATGTACTAGTTGTTTTCCTCACTGTTCTTACTTTTAAGCTGTGGTCAGCTTTGGTGTTTGCTTTTCTTGAGTGGAAAGGGAGATTTTAAAAAATGCTACCCCTTGCAGATTTGACCTCTTTAGAAGTTTTAGTTCTATTCAGTAAAGCAGAAATAGAAAATAAAATGTCTATTGAATGAGCTAGTCAGTCTGCATCATTATGGGAGTGTTCCATGTAGTAAGAAATGCTAGCCAATCTTCAATTGTTGTTTATTCTTAACTGAAAACAGCAACTACAATTGCTCTAAATTGTCAGTTTTGAAACGGTCACTTTTCAACAGCCACTTCTCTAGACTTACTGCTTTTACTGGAGGTTCTAGTAGGTTGGAGAAGTTGATACTTCAGTTTGTTCAGTGGTCTTTCTTGGAGGTAGTACATGTCTTTATGAATTTGGCTAGGAGTTGCACTTTTTTTGGTCTGTGGAAGCGATACCTATACAGAACTGCAACAAGACAAAAAAAAAAAACAAAACACAAAACAAAAAAACCCACCACATTACTAGTCTCAGTATCAGAAAGGAGATAAAAGAAACAGCAAAAGATTGGTACTGATTATGTCCTAAGTATTAAGATGCAGGAGGAGGTGAGTTATGTGAAAGTTACAAAAGCATGGTATTTAGGGAGTTATTTCAGATATGAAAGACCAAGTAAATGGAAGCAGAATGAGATTTATTTTTAAATGACAGTGCCATAAAATACCTTAAGAGCAAAAGGCCTGTTATTTAGAAGAACAGTTAAGAAGGCTATATTACTGAATCTCGCAGTTCTTTAAGTAAAGCATACTTGCCACATTGGAAGAATATAGTTGTCCAGTAATGAATCAGCTTATGAACAAAGTCATTACATTAACTGTATACATTAGTTCATACTGTTGTGGCCCATTCATTTACATTTCATAAGAATGAAATCATAAAATGTGAAAAATTATTAACTTGGAGCACCAGAGCCACTCATATATTCTGAAATCTTACTGTAAAATAACATTTAAATTGTTAAGTATTCAATTAACAAGAACGTTTAACTTAGGCTTCTATTTGTCAGTTTCATGCAGAAGTGTATTTTGACCACGATTTGCAAAATTATGTTCTTGTGGATCAAGGCAGTCAGAATGGAACAGTTGTTAATGGAAATCAGATTCTCCAGGTGAGTATCTACTGTTTTAGTGCTCTTTATATTGCAGAAAACTAATCTTGTGGTCATTTTAAATGTTTTATGGCAAATCACTTACAATGCCATTGTATGTCTTCTTTCATACATTACTGTCTGCCTTGGTTCCCTTCTGATTTTAGCCACTTGGAGTACTTAATGTTTAGTTATGCTAGGAAAAATGAACTATGGTTACAGTTGCTAGAGTGAAATACCCACTATAATTAAACAGTTGCCTACATTTGTGAGACCAAACTGAACTGCTGAGTTGTAAGTAGTGTGCATGACATAGAGTTTGCGTCCTTCATGAGTTTTAAACTTGCCTGCTAAAACTTTTGTTTGCTGTAGCCTAAAACAAAGTGTGATCCCTACATCCTGGAGCATGGAGATGAGGTGAAGATTGGCGAAACTGTGCTTTCTTTTCATATTCACCCCGGCAGTGATACTTGTGATGGATGTGAACCAGGACAGGTTAGAGCACATCTTCGCCTGGACAAGAAAAAAGAGTCTTCTGGTTAGTAATATTATCACAGGATATATTTTTTATTATGGCTGTTTACTTTATAAAAATAAATTAATTCAGTTTTCATGTAGTTTTCTTGTTAGCTTGTAATAGTTGTACACAATGATGTATTTTCTTCTTGGTATATGTCTCTATGTATAATAATGTCAGAACAAAAATTCTCTCCTTTGTCTTATGATTCAAAGCATTGTTACCTTAGTAATTACAAATTCAGTCCTATGTTCTTCCTTTTAGTTTGTCCAGCACTTAGCAAAGAAGAGAGAGAGCTAGTCAGAAGAAAAGCATTAAAACAAATACGGGTAAAATACGGTTTACAGGTGAGTTTACAGTAGAAGTTGATTAAGTTTTTGTCATCTTGTGGTTCTTTTAAGTACTTTGTGATTCCTATTTTAAGCCATAGACTTTGTTGAATAAGGGAGGTTTTCAAATGCCCTTAAACTTATCCTCATTTGTCTTTTGTACCCTGAATAAGTATTCTTTACAAACCTCTACAAAGAAAGATGATGATAAGAGGACAGGAAAGTTCCATTGAAAATTGAAGATCCTTTCAAAGTGTACAAGATTCCTAATCCTTTGGAAGTTAAGATTTTGCAAGATACTTTGTTTTTATGTCTGTAGACTAAGTTTTCACTGAGTTGCAATCCCGTCTTTCATTTGGAAAGAAAACATAATGAGCAACTGAAAAATTATGGAAAGGAATGGGAATTTTTTCAGGTTTTTAAGTCCAGAGAAGAATAGAAACATGAACATACAGGCAATATAATATTATGTATTCAAATTACTTCTGTTGTAGAGATAATTTTAACATGCCGTTGCTTCCAGCATTTGTACTAAGTATTCATGTAGAAAACAAAATGCCATCATTTCTATGAAATTCTTCAGGTACCAAAATAATACTGATACAGAATCTGTAAACATACTTAATTCTGTCATTTATTCTGAAAAAAAGTAGTTGCTGGGGAACAGGATATATTGTTATATAAAAAGCCAGTGGTGATGTGCACGTGATTTTCTGCTTAATATGGAGAGATTGACTCTTCGTACCAAGAGAAGAGTCAAAAGAATCTGTTATTTTATTTACAGCTTCTGAGAAATTACTGAATTTGGCATAATACATGATGATGATAGTAATATGGTTTACAAGGTATGCTTGTAAGCTAAGAAAATACTAAGTGAGGACTGCAGATTTTGTTGCAAGATTTAGTATTACTAAAAAAGGCTGAATCTCCCATACTTTTGGAGGGAAAAAGGAAAGTTAACAAAAATACAGAATTTAAACCCCACTGTCTTTGTCTTGATGCGATTAAATCTGCTTGGAAAGAACACAGAATATGAAGATAACAAGGCAGTGAAAAATCCAAAGTACAAAGACAGAGCAGGAAAACGCAGAGAGACCGTTGGAAGTGAAGGAACCTTCCAGAGAGATGATAGTTCAGCTTCTGTTCATATGTAAGTTTGGGGTGGGGTAAAGTATCCCCCATGTTCTTCTTTTGTGAATCTTTAAAAAAATTATAATGAAATAAGTATCAATTTGTTACTAGCATGCGGTTTGTTAAATTACAAATAACCTGTATATATTGTGTTAGGAGAGCTAGAAAATTTTAAGTTTTTCACACTTCCCATTTCACGTGCTTTTATTTATTAACTCGTCACCTTCCATATAAAAATATATGGAAGGTGAGGGCTTAAGGATGGCAGTAAGGACACTTATATCACTTCCTCACCAACTCAAAAATGTAAAGAACTCCCCAGCTGCATTAGTGACATCTTCAATAGTGTCTGTTTTTCAAGTGGTTCAGTCTTTATTTTTCCTATTCAGTTCCAGTAATATTGCATATGCAGATTTTTCACCTGCAGCTTCTCTCACTGTCAATATCCAGCCACTCACAGGACATGTATTTACATACCTCTCAAATGACACTTGATGTTCCTTCAGTTGTTACATTGCCTCTGTAAGCTGTAGTTGGGTTTTTTTTTTAAGAAGCATGAACTTGTAGGTGCGTGAGAATTAATAAAAGGACGTGTGAGATGATGAAATAGGTGCAGGAGGATGATTTGGCAGCGATACCACTTTTTCCATATTGTAATCCATACCCTTCTACCCGTGATGTATCTTTTAACTCCTAAAGCAAACAAGTAGTTCAGGAGGTTTAAGAAAGCTGATAGTGACCCGAGGCTTGTTCTTCTGTATAGCTCTTAAAGACTGATTCCTGATTTCTATATGTATGCACATTTCTGTTTTTCAGTATTTGAAAGCACACTCTTTTATATTAACTCTTGCTTATCAGTTATCTTAAACTTTCTTCAAAGTGAAATCAGCAACAGCAACAAAGGACATAAAATGTTGGAGAAGATGGGATGGAAGAAGGGGGAAGGTCTGGGAAAGGATGGTGGTGGCATGAAGGATCCGGTACGTCTTCCTCGTTTTCACTTGAGACAAAAATAATAGGAATGTATTTGTAGTGAAAAGTATCTAATTGTATGCCACTATTCACTTGAAATTTATAAAAAGCCTGGTTAAGAAAGAATAATCCCAGTAGGACTAAGCTCAAATTCTTTTTTCTTTGACTAATGGTGTATTTTGAAATTTTTCAGTCGTGTTGTCCCTTCCTATGCTGTGTTCATTAGGAAAGTAAGCAAAGGAAGACAGACAGCTTCTAACTATTGAATTAATAATCTCATATTTGTATACAAAGTCTGAAGGAAAATTGGAATAATTTATGTGATGCAATTTGAAGATCGGTTTAGGGTGGAATTCTTTCTCAGAGGCTGCCATAGCACAAAAATCAAGCTAGATGATGGGCATTGAGAGAGGAAAAGCTGGCAGAAGTCACTGTAGCCAGCAAGTTGTGGGCCTCTGTGGCAAGCATGTTAGCCCCATTTTTGTCACCAGAGATGTGTTGTCTTTTGGCAGTAGTGCTGCTCAGAGCCACAGCATACCCTGTGTTGTCAAACTAGCCAGCACAGGGATCATATGCTGCTCACTCAGTGAGATGTATAATAGTTATTTTTGTGGCATTTTGGGACATTATTCAGGACTCTAAATCATAGTTCCAGCAGTGGTGATGTGACACATCATTTTCATGGTACTGTTCATGTATGATCTAGGTGTTTTAGAACATAAAAGAGAAGTGCTTGGGGAGAGGGGGTGGCATGTGTATTACAAAACCAGAATTTGTAGTATTTAGAATACCTAACTTGCAATTACAACAATATTTCATGTATTTGACAGATCCAACTGGAGTTACATCAGAAGCATGCAGGTTTAGGTACGAGAAGACCAGCCTCAATTGAAGATGTTCAGCTTGTTCAGAGCAAGAATAAAAAGAACTGGGATAAAGCAAGAGAGAGGTTTGCTGAAAACTTCCAAGACGCTAAATCACAAAAGGATACAGCTAAGAGTACACTTTGGGTTAGAGGGACTGTAGACTGAACTATCTAGGCCCAGAGCAAGGTAATTCCTGAGTACAAATAGTTGGGAGAGAATTTATTTTTATTCTTTTTGCTTTTGCTAAAGCAGGAGTTTGGTTATATGTAAAATACAGTTGTGGAAAACCTTATTCAAGATTAACTCTGTTATGTTAATTGGTTCTCTGTAGTCTTCATGCTTTTATACACATTTTTAATATGATATGAATGGAGTTTAGAGGGATATTCAAATTTAAGTACTTGAAAATTATTTTCCTCAGAAACAGGCATCTTCCATTGTTTTTTACACTTCACAGAAAGTTACGCAAAGCATCTTTTACACTTAAATATGATACCTTTAACACTTGAACAGTAGTTTAAATTCAAGATGAAAAAATAAATTCCTCAGATCCCTAGTAAAAAAAGTACCATATTGCTGTTTCTTCATGTTTGCCATGACATGCTCAACAAGAGGCACACCACTCTTAAATTCACACAGTTCAGTATTAGCTACATGTCTCAGTATACATCTGGCAAAGGAAAAGGGGGAAAAGGCTTGTTTTTAAATGTTCATCATTACTGTTCAAAAATACCATAATCCATGAAACAAACTACCAGCATTAGTGAAGAAAACAATGTTTAGAGACAGCTTGTAGCAAAATTTTCTTCTGTGAAGAACTTGTTTGATATTTGTTTAGTAAATTTGTATCATGCCTTTAAAAGAGGAGGTATGTTTAGAAAACTGCTGTCTGTTTGTATTTATTAACTTCTTTTTCTGATACATCCATTGCTGGCAATGGGGTTTATGCCAGAAAAAACAACACAAATAACTGATTTTTCATGGGGAAGGATTTCCAAACTGAAGCTAAAAGATTGGTGTTTATTGAATGTTCCCAAACACAATAAATCATTGTCAATTTAAGCAGTGTGCTTCTTCAAACTGTCTTGTCCATATGTTGGATGGGAATGCTCTTCTAAAATGAGTAAAACTTAATCCCAGCTTGTTCAAGTTGAAGTTCTGATACGTGTCCAAGGAAAACGTGGTAGTCTCACCATCCTACCAGATCATGCACACAACTGTGAAGCACTGTGGAGTAAAAGCAGAACAAGTTACCAGCCATTTGTCTTAATCTAGACACATACATTATAAAGCAAAAGGTCCAATCTATTATTTAAATCGTGAAACTTGCCCAAGTTTACAACGTGAAGCACACCTTACTTCTGCAGACAGAGGTGAAGATAAAATTATCTGCATTCAGTGCCTGGAGCAGCATAACTAAAATAAGTTTGCTGTTTGCCTTTGTAAGCAGTTAGTTTTCTACTGATTTAGTGACAGACATGTATTACTGCTTTTGCAATAATACACAAGTATTGCTGTATTATGTACTTTACTGCTGCATTCCTTTTTCTTTATTATGCATTCCTTTTTATTAAATATTCCTTTTTATTTTATTTATTCCTTTTTACTTCATATTTTCAGAGGCTTTTTCTAGCTGTGAAAAAAAATGTTCTGTAAGTTCTGGTCTGTAGTTTTTAAGTTTTAGATCACCATTTATCTAAAAGCCTCTTCCTGCTAGCAGAAGGAAAAAGCTCCTGTATGCTAAAAGAATGTTTTTGCCTTTTTTTCTTTTTAGTTCTGTAGTCTTCAAAGTAAATCAAACTATAAACCTTAATGTGGTGTGAGTAGGAACCATAACTTTCCCTCTCCCCAGTTATTTAAGTGTAACAGCTCTAAGAACAGTAAATCAACAAGTTTGCATTTCATGAAGCTTTTGAAGTAACACATCATTTGCCTTCTGTGAGAGGCATGGTCTCACGCAGTCAAGACTGACTGCTTTCAGTACTGCAGCTTCCTCTTTCAGCAGTTCCATATAAAGGGCTGAAGCTTAGTCTTGGTTCAGTGTTGGTGCGACAAATCCTATTCTCTCTTGATGCTGCCTAGGGAAGTGGAAAAAGCAGTACCATTAATACACAGATTGTTAAAAAAACAACTGGAGGTAAGTTTGAGTAATTGTCATCAAGCAGTTGTGTGCCTTTATTGAGTAGAAAGCTTGTATTATGCTAAATAGGAGTTTTCATCCTTTAGTGACCTCTTACAAATGAGGTGAAAACCACCAGTTGTGTGCAAGCCTTATGTGCAAATGCAGTACTGCTTTCCCTCATGTCAGAAGGGGAACATGAGTTGCTATTGCACTATTATAATTTTGGAGGCTATAACCAGTAAGATACAGCATAAAGGTTAACTGTCTTACCTTCTCAGTCCTCCAACCATCCTGTTGCCTTTCCCAGCTTATGACACTTCAAGCTGCTTTTTTATACAGCTAAAGTCAAGTTTTAGCAGTTTGCTTTATATATAAATACTGTTAGTGAATACCTATAATCCTAAAGTTCTTAAGGATAAAATTAATCAGTTTATATAAACAGTTTTTGTAGTCCTCACAGTGAATTTTGTCAACTTAGCAAACATATTTCTGA
The DNA here is from genome assembly GCF_028551555.1 of Melozone crissalis. Taxonomy (NCBI): domain Eukaryota; kingdom Metazoa; phylum Chordata; class Aves; order Passeriformes; family Passerellidae; genus Melozone; species Melozone crissalis. Next base: position 50,193,550 of record NW_026535783.1, read on the forward strand.
AATATAAAGAGAAGTAGGTACATTATTATCTTAAGAGCGGAACCATCCATCTGGCACAGAAAAACATGGAGTGTGATCAGTGTTGTGTGCAAGGCCCTGAACTATTTGCACATGAACTGCTTTTACAAAACATAATGTAGGATGAAACCGGAGTGTTTGTTCCAGCAAAGCTGCTGCAGCTGGTTATGTGAAGGTTGTGTTTAGTGAAAGACTGGGTTTTCTGCCAGCAGATGAATCCACGGCAGCAGGAAGAGAGGTCAAAACCAGCATCTTAGTTACCAAGCAGATGTACTGAAAAGTGCATTCCAGTGGATTTTTTTCTGTGTGATCTTTTTCCATGTGCTCTGATCTCTAAACGTGGGAATTTTTTTCTCAGCGAGTTTCTGATTTCTAAACGGGTTTCATCTGCACCTTATTTTAATCCAGCACTGCCTCTCTGCTGATGAACATACCTGCATAAGGCTTTACAGTAGCAGTGATCCTAGTTCAGCCCCTCAGCGCACCGGGGCACTATCCGCTCTCCTCCGTCTGTGCCCAAGCATCCTGGTGTCATTTCAGCACTGCAAACAGGACACATGCTGCCGCTTCTGCAGCTCCTCGCTAATAGGACACGGGAAGAAACGGGGCTGACGGCCTGGTTTCCTGCGCTGTGCCCGGGAAGCCGCCCAGCAGCCGCGCCCAGCAGCGCCTCCCGCCGCAGGGGCCGCCCCGCGCCGCCTCCGCCCCGCCGCCATCTTGTGTGCCCTCAGGGCGCGGGGCCGCAGCGGAGGGGAGGTTGGCACGGCGTCGGCCCGCACCGCGCCGCCCGCGGCTTCCCCCGCCGGGCAGGGCACAGGCACGACGCCGGCATGGGTCCGAGCTGCCCGCTGGTGTGCTGCTCTGCAGCTCAGGAGCAGCGAAGGGAGTAGGGAATGCATCACATTACCAGAGGACAGGTAGACAAACGAAAACGGTAGCTGTAGATAGTAGTTTAAAAGTACACTTACATTACTTTTTTAACATTTCGACTTAAAAATGATCCTAAGAACGAATGAGTGCCGTCTCAGGAGTGATCTTGAGAAAGATGACAGGAAGAGCTAGCGTGGCCCACCAAGGGAGTCAGCAGAGCACCTCATTCACACAGAGCTGACTCTTAAATTGAATCTGCCATGCCCTGCCTGTGTGTTGTAAAAAGCCTTACAGCCCCTGCTACCCAGCCCCTCTGTTCATCTTGCTTCCCTTTTCTGTCCGAGGACAATGGTGTTGCCTTGATAGTCTTCAGACAAGCCTGGTTCCTGCTGCAGATGGTGTTCTTTGGCCAAACCTCAACTGCTGGACTTCGTGGGACTGGAAAATTCACAGGTTGTCGAGCTAGAATGTGTAGCAATCTGAGTCCTGCACAATAACCTCTTCACCTCCAGCATTTTCCTCCTTCAGTCTTTTATTTCTTCCTTTGTTGCTTCCTCTGGCTTATTTTTTTCTCTAGATCATCAGATTTCTTGATTTAGCTGCTTTCTACGCATAAAAAACAATATGCTGAGTAAGTAAAACTGTGATATTTGAGTTACCACCATCAGATTGCTCACTGGGCTTGTTTTTTCAGCATCTTATCTTCTTTACTCAGCCTGTACCACCACCAGGCAGGAATAGTCTAAAGTGCCCAGTGATGTTGAGTAAGGCTTTTTGTGAATCAAAATTATCGTTTCTGTTCCGTAAGTTTCTTGGCAAACCTCTAATCATTCAGTTTGATTCTTCAACTATGCACTAGAAATAAGACTATTTTTTCCCTTTTTAGAGGTATTCAAAAAGCAACCAGTTCTATGTGGCCCTGCTTGAGCAGGGAGCTGGAAAAGAAAACCACTGGATGTTCTTTCCATCAGCTACTTTGCAAGTCTGTGATGACCACAGAAGGTACAGTCAAGAACTGATTGGCATTTGGATATAGCTGGGGTAGAGGCTGTAGGCATATTAGACAAGCAGAAGGAAGTATTGAACTCACATTAGTAAGAAAACCAGCAAAGAACCTAAGGAGAATGGGCAGTTGAAGTCCTTCCAGCAAGGAAAAATCTGCTGACCACTCTGCCTTTCACCAGCTGTCTTTGAAGCTGGGATTCATGATTCTACAGAGGTTAAGTTGCAAGAACAATAAGCATGTGATGAGTGTGAATGGTAAAGATTAAACCAGAGTTTTGGAGATGGCTTGCCAGCTGGCAAGTCCAGCATTCTTCTACTGAGCGTAGCAAAGAAGCATAGGTTAAAAGAAGAGAAGGTGATACAATCAGTAAGTGGCACAGTAGTTGACCATTTCAGTTTTTTTAATGCTGTCACAAAGTTTTTAAAGCGGCATTCTCTGTTGTGCAAATTTATGGTGATCCCAAAGATTTGCTTAGAGGCAGGTCTGCATACAATGTGTGAATGGATGGTTGCACAGTGTAATGCAGGAGCACTCATCCTCCATGAAGACAGTGGCAGGAAAAACCTCACTGAGGCATATCTGAGGTGTGTTTTCTGTTTGGAAGTCTTTCTGAGAGACTTTCTGACATTTGTTGACCAAGAGGTTTGGGGTTTTTTGATTGTGATTGACACAAGAGAGCAGAGCTTCTGTCTGGATGTGTTACTTGACCATGAGCAGTTGTTATCTACTACGGAGTCAATGTGATGTGAACATGATTACCAGGGGGCCACTAAAAGTGGGCTTCTTTGTTCAGGTTGGGCACAACATAACTGGATGGACAAGTACCCTATCCAACAGTTCAGAGCTTTTTAAAGCACTTGATGAGAAGGAGGGTATAACTGGGTTGTTCTTGGAAAGAATACTTTTTTAATGCAGTTGTTCCATTTTTAATTTTATCATATAAATGCTTCATTTGAGACTTCTACCTTTATATAATAAAGACTTGACTTGGAAATTGCTCACAGTACAAAAGTTCCCTAAAATAGCTTTATCCACTGTTTGTCTTTAGTGTATTTAAAGAAGGATATATCTTCTGATGAATTTGCAATATGTGGGGCTTCATTACAAACTGAGATAGTTTTTGTCTGCTTTGACTGATTGGGAAATATGAAAGATGGCTGTGCCTTTCAGCTTTACCTGTTTTCCCTCATGTCTGTACGAGTGGCACCCTGCTGACATCCTGCCATTAGGGTGATGATTGAAGTCTGCACCTTGCTTGCTCACATGGCCATTTACATTGAATTTTGCCAGAGCCAGAGTTGAGTGAAAACTGAATGTGGTTTTAATGCTTGTAACCTTTAACACTTTGGAAGTGTGAACAAGCTGCTACATTCCTTCTTCCTCAGGTCTTCAGCAAAATCCATGTCTGTTTATTTGGCGTTATTTGAGCGATGGTGAAGCATTACAAAAATGTTTAAAGAACTCTCTACAATATTGACATGATGCTCACTTCTTTCCTCATTGTCCTGTGACTTGCATTAAGTATTTTCTTTCCCCTAGACACTGCTGACACCTGGCTACAGTAATATGCCAATTCCCAGTATCCACCATTAAAACTAACGAACTGTTGAAGCCTAGATAAATCACTTCAGTCATTACAAATAAAGATTAAAAAGGCTTAACTGAGTGTAAGGCTCATGTTTAAAATGCTGCAGTAGATGTGTTATCAGGAGACCTTTAAGTGGGGATCTCAGTATACTTCAAAGGCTTCCTGTAACAGCTGGCAGGATTATTAATAGCTGCCACTGCTGATTTACGTAAAGAGTATGTTTTCTTGGAGGGTTTTAACTAATGAGTCATGTCATTTTGTTCGCCATAGTTTTTATTTGTTTTGCTTTGAAAGAAACAAGTTTCTATTCACTAGACAGTGTGCCTGGGTTTGACAGCTCAAAAGAGAAACCTACAGATTCTGGAATGTAAAGATAGGAGCCTCAGCTGGGATTTCACCCTGACTTCAGTGAGTGCACACTGGCTGCCATCACCTAATGATCTGACTGCTGAAGCTCACAGGCCAGGGTTACTAAATAGATAAGGGCTTGGATGCTGGTACAGAACTCTACACACACGTACACCTGCCCCAGCTCTTCAAGCTGCAGGAGAAATCAAAATGGTTGTGTCAGATTTTGCAGGAACGAGGTAGTGGTTGGATGCTGGCTTGATGCCAAGCAGTCACCAAAGCCACACTCACTCCCTTCTGCCAGTGTACAGGAGAGAGAAAATGCAACACAGCGTTCATGGATTGAGATAAGGAGAAGTCGCTCACCAAATACCATTGCCAGCAGAACAGACTGAACTTCAGGATCTTACTTGAATTGATTACTAAAAAATCAGAACAGGATAATGAGGAGTAAGATAAAATCTTAAAAACTCCTTCCTCACATCCCTTCCTCTTTTCCAAGCTCTACTTCCTACCTGTGCAGTGAGACAGGAAATTAGGGTTACAGCCAGTTCATCACACTCCCACTGCACAAGGAGAGGGGTCCTTCCTCTACTCCAGTGTGGGGTCCCTCCCACAGGAGACAGTCCTCCACAAACTTCTCCAATGTGCATCCAGACTACAGGCAGTGGTTCTCCATTAACTGCTCCAACACGGGTCCCTTTTCACAGGGTACAGTCTTTCAGCCACAGTCTGCTCCAGTGTGGGTCCTCCACAGGGACACAAGTCCTACCAGGAAACTGCTTCAGCTTGACCATCCCTCTCTGAGTTCACAGGTCCCTGCCAGGACTGTGCTCCAAAAAGTTTTCACAGGCTCCTTTCAGGTGTTCACCTGCTCTGATGAGGGACTCCTCCTGGGGCTGCAGTGGAAGCTTCTGGCAGTTTCTTACAGCAGCCGCCTCTGTTAGCTCCCCTGCTACCAAAATCTGTCCATGCAAACTGAACATAGTGTTGGTATAGAAGTCTTCACGCATATACATATAGGCCCCACTCTTCAAGCTGGAGGAGAAATTTCACAGAATCACAGAATATTCTGAGTTGGAAGGGACCCAAGGATTATCAAGTCCAGCTCTTAAGTGAATGGTCTATGTGGGGATCAAACTCCCAACTTGGGCATTATTAGCATCATGCTCTAATGAACTGAGCTAATCTCATTTTGTGATTTAAAATGGTTATGTCAGACTTTGCAGGAACATGATCCCAAACTGAGTAAATGTGTTCTCATTTTGCAGCACCATCCTCCTGCCAAACTCTGTGTGTTGCACTACTGCAGTTAGCCAAGGAAGATCTTTCTGTTGTCATTGATTTAGATCCCCTATGTTTGCTCACCTAAATAAAGCATTTACTGGTTGTTTGTATTCAGCATTTTGTTGAATTGCCAACTATTAGTGCAGTGATAGCTGCACTAATAGTTGGTGTTACCATAGTGCCAGCCAAATTGCAGCAATGTTACAGGTATCAGGATACTTGCTTATTTTGAAAACACTGCACTTTTCAGATTGTGTAACTTTCTTTTGAATGATTACATGTTTTATATTCTGTATTATATATACTGTTAAAAATAGTCTAGAGCCTTGAAATACCTAACTCTTGACAGTTGCGCTGGCATGATTTTTTTCTACTGGCTTCAGTTGGAGTGACTCAATTGACAGTTAGCAATGGCTTTACAAAGTGTATTTTGGAATCCATAAGGCTCATTTGGAGTAAAAAATCATTTTATGCAAAGTAAAGATAACAGTCTTCACTTTAGGCTTTCAGAATGGTATTTTTTCACCATACTTGCCACTTGTAAGTTTCTGTTGATTACATAAGAATGTGATGTTATATCATTGGTGCTTGCATCTCTTTGTTTATTGGGGTTTTTTTGATGATGACACCTTTTTGAGTTCAGTTCAGTTACTTGGAATTTAAGTTAGAGTTAATAAGAACAGAAATACGTTCCTAGCCCTAGATCCTCAGAATGCGAGATAGTAACCAAAGCCAAAATATGGCTGAGCTCATTGATAGATCACAAAGAAAATCAGCATGAAGAGAACATTGTTATTGTCGCAGTAAGGCCCTCAAGTGCTGCTAGAACTATACTTTCCAGTTGTTGACTGCTTTAACTCCACTGTCATCTCAATGAAGTTTTTTTGCTTTATGATTTAATGTATGATCATATTCTTGTGCCCTCTTTACTCTCAGAGTCCCTAGCTTTTACTGCACAGAACAGAAAGTATTTGGCAAACAAGCAACTGGATCCCATTTTTTGCCTTCAGTCTCCGTTTCCGTTTCAGCCATGTCTCCTCTTCATATCTTCTGGCCTACAGCAAAAATCTCATGCCATTCCTTGGATGCACACGTTTCATCACTGGGATTCCCGTGTTGTCTGGTCTGCACTCTACATCAGCACATTTACAACCAGTGCATGAACATGAGGCTGAAGAAGCTGCAGTAAGTGGCGGCAGCAATTGAATTAATGATTTTTAGGATTTAAAATATAAGCACATCAGCTACCTACTGTTTTCAGGTGATAGAATCATAGGTTCATAAAATAGTTTGGGTTGAAAAGGACCTTAAAGATCTCCTAGTTTCACACCCTGCCATAGACAAGGAAACCTTCCACTAGACCAGGTCGCTCAAAGCCCCACCCAACCTGGCCTTGAATATTTCCAGGAATGTGGCATCTACAGCTTCCCTGAGCAACTTCTTCCAATGCTTCAATGGACTCACAATAAATAATTATTGCTAATATCTAATATAAGCTATCCTCTTTCATTCACCCTTATCCTATAATTACACTGATAAGAAACCCCTCTCCATCTTTCCTGGTCCCCCTTAGGTACTGGGAGGTCTCCCCATTACCTTCTTTTCTGCAAACTGAACAACCCCAACTCTCTCATCCTTTTCACATAAGAGAGGTGCCACAGCTGTCTGGTCAGTTCTGTGGCCCTTCTCTGGATCTGCTCCTGCAGGTTCATGTCTTATGCTGGAGGCCCCTCCGGAGGTGCTGTGGCCCCTCAGGCAGTTGTGACATCGCAAAGCTGGCTGTCATCAGTCAGCCTGATGCAGGTGCACCTGGTCCCACTGGCTGTGTCCCTGACAGGGATGTGAGTAATCCTGGCCCCTGTGCAGAGCCCCAGGGAGCACCACCCGGCGCTCCTCTCCACCCAGACTCCTGGCCATTGGCCATAACTCTTGAAGCAGGAGCGTTGGGCAATTCCTTACCCACTGGGTGGTCCATCCAGGGCTCTCCACTGTAGAGTCAAGGGTGCGCACAGAAGCATCAAATGCTTTGCACAGGTCCACTTAGATGACATTTCCTTATCCACCCAGGGTAGGAGGCCACCAAATATGTCAGGCATGATTTGCCCTTAGTGAAGCCATGTTGGTTACTCACATATGTAAAGTCAATGAACAAGCTTTAGTGCTTTGATGCACAAAACCAATCTTTGAAGGCTCTTATCAGTACACAGTCAGTGTCTTACTGTGCTGCAGTCTTCCAGAAGAGGTGAAAATCCAAGATGTTCTTTGGGCTGTTAAAGTTTCTGTAAGGCATTCAGCGCACATGGAAGAATTTGACCAAATTTCAACCTTGAGGACTGCAATTCCCATTAGATAAATTTCCTGTGCCAAATTTTCCCTATGTTTTTCCTTATTGTTTCATGTCAAAAGTGGTCGTGCTGTAGCTATGCACTGGCATACAATTGCCTTGCTCCAGTGTGACAACAATGGCTCCTTGCGCTGACATTATCACCAGGGCTGCAACAGCTGGAGACCACTTTATTTCCAGCATGGCCACATAAGTAGGGATTATGATCAGAGTAATGTCACAGAGGAGCACACCCACACAACATCTCCCAAGAGCAGAAAGTATTTCTGCCTGGCCTGACATGGCCTGTTAAAGGTTGCTGAGGTAGAGATGCCCTGAAGGTATGCAGAGAGTCTATTATCACATAATTGTGGTCACAATTGAAAATTCAGCTGCCTGTTTGGCTGATGGGACATGAGACCTGGGTTTTCCCAGGTTGGAAAAGTGACTTATGCACCTCTGTCCTCATGCTTCTGCAGAATGAAAGCCTTGGTCTGCATGTAGGAGAAGTGCTAGAAATTTTTGAAAGACTGATTTCACCAAGAGAATGGCAGTGGGTTTTGTGATTATTTACAGCTTCATCTAAGTAATCTAAGCATTTCTTGGGCATTCAGAAATCTCTTTTTCCGTGCATACCCTCCTCTCAGCTCCTACTGTGCCAGAAGTTGGAAGTAGTCTGGAGGACTATAGCAAGAATGACTTGAGGACCTGAAAACATGGTTGGGATGACAAGCTAAATAATTTGGTTTATCAGTTCTTAAAAAACAAAAAAGAGTGCATGGACAAAGAGTTTGCAGGCATGGTGTTGAAGAGGATGATAACCAGTTGTCTACCAAATTTATGAGGGAAGAAACTAGGATGAATGAGTCTAGTGTGCAGCACAAGATAACTGGATTTGGAAATTTTTCCCCTTTCATGGGTGTCATGGAATCTCTAGGCAGAATGCACATTTATTGTAGCAAGTTGCACAGCTGTCCCTGTTCAATGAGTTCTTCTTTTGTACAAGGTCTTGCTTCCAAGAGGGCAGCCAGGGTAGATGTCCAGGAGCTTCTTCCAGGCCTATTCTAACTGCTGTTGTGTGCTGCAGGGAGCATGTACAGGAGCAACTTTGTAATGTTGTTGGGTCACTTAAGTAGGCAGTCAGTCAGGTCACCAGCAGATCATTTCACCTCTTGAAGTGCCCTTTGCCTGCAAACCTAAGTTGTAGAACACTTGTGTGTGGGTATGCTTTTTTTACCATGCACCTCATCCTATTATCAGTACATCTTTCAAATTCAGGCATTTGCAAAAGCAACAGAAACCTTTACTTTTCTGAACTTATTTTTTTGAACACTTTTTCAGAGTTAAATGAATTCACATGGTGCCACTGACCTCCATACTGTGCAACCTTTACATCTTGATGGAGTTGGACTCCCTGTTTTGCATTTTATTTCAGGGTATTCTGTGAGACTAAGTGGAACTTACTAGGAAATTGATTTTTTCCTAAATTATTTTTCTAATTTATGTCTCTTGTTCAGGTTTTCCATTTCATCTCTGATTTCATAGATCTCTGTGTTCTTGGTCTCAATTTTTCCTGCTGAGAAGTGCTGACTGCTGTGTAGCATACGCTTTTCTTGCAGCTATAATAGTAAAAAAAGAAAAAAGAAAATGACTGTCTTCATATTAATCAGGAAAGAACGTGTCCCTGGCAGCTTCTGTTCAATCTGAGCCCAACATGGAGGATGATATAACAACTTGCAGTACTGATTTATGTGCCACATCTGTTTCTGAGGAGTAAAAACCTGATAAGTGAGCTTTTGTCAAGACCTATTTACACATCTAAAAACTTAAAGGCATTTTTAATGTATAAGTGTAGATTTAGATGTAAATCAGCATAGATCCAGCCATGCAGTTTTACATCACCTATTGTGTTTTTGCATGAAACACTGTCCTTCATATTGGGAATCTTACCTCTAGCTGTGTAGGACTATAATTCGTGCATGTGTGGATTGGCACATGTGAATGGGGCTAAGCAATCCTCAGCAGGTCAAAAGCTCTGGAGCATGGTTTTCTTTAAGGTTGGCCTCATTCTCCAGATCTACATTGCTCAGTTTTGATGATTTAGCTTCCAAAGATTATTCAGTGTGAACTAATGCACATTCTAATAAAGCTACCAGGACTCCTGTTGCTGAAGTCCTCCACGAATCTAATGCCTCTTCAGATTGCTTTCAGAAAATTTGGAGAAGTGAATTCCAAGCAATTGATTAGCACCTATTGTGGCCTGATGTCTGTCACACCTACAACTCCTGGGAGCAGGTGCTGTCTTCACATAACTGATGTGGGCTAATTAGAGTGCTCTAGGCCTAAATGCAAACTTTGCTTTGGGCTGAATGGCTTATTTCAGCATAAGCCTGTGCTCTCTGACCCAAAACTGATGAAAATACTGGGTTTAAACTAAGGGACGACTGGTTTTTGCTGGGTTTTGCACTGAAATCACTTCTTTGAAAGAAGACACCAGAGCTCTGCATGCAGACAAGCCTTTAAGCTTCAGTTTGTTTGTGTGATATACAGACCAGAGAATACAAAGGGCATCCTTATTCTCCCACCAGTCCTGATTCACACATCTCTCTTTACTTGTTGTTCTCTGCTGGACCCATGAGGTCATCTCAGTTTGACTGTTCATTTGTGACTGCAGTAATAATATTTTAGAAGATTACACATGGTGAGAATACCTGTCCTAATACTGTTAACAGCATGGTGAAAGACAGGCTGATCACCTGGCCAGGGCTGAAAGTAGACTCTAGAAGTGCTGTTTTCCTTACCTGGGGCTGATGTCATTCTCAAGTCTGTTTGCCAGTGTAACATGCTGACATGCCATCAGATTTCCAAAATACTCAGAGGAAGGATTTGCACTGACAGCTGCACTGATGAGTGCCCCTTCTGATTCCCCTCCCCCAGCTCATTAACATGCATGTCTTCCCTTATTAGTGTTCGTCATTATGTGAACAGCTGGTAACTGTTCTGTTTTTCTTCTCATCAAAAAGAGGGCTTCACAGCCATGAGGAAAATTAGTATTAGGTACAAGCAATTTTTAATTCTGACTCCAGGTTCATTAATTTTTTCATTATCATTCTCATCATCATCATGGCAAGGGTGGACAGGTAGGCTGCAGGCCTGATCCTCATCTCACTGGGAGGAGTATGAAGGGAGAGAAAGTCTTTCAAAGGCAGCAGGCTTACACCAATGAAAACTGGGGTAAGTGCAGATCAGGGTCTGGCCCTCATTACATTTTTCATGTCTGCCTTTAAAATATGAGTAGTTTCTCTTCCAAATCCATTTTAACTGTAATTAACTGTAATAAAGGGGTTTTTTTTCTCTGCTTGTATTTCTGAAATACATGCTCCACCAAAGGTTTTAAATGACCCCTCTGCTACATATCTTATAATCAAGGTATAAATTATTCCCCTCATGTATTTAAGGAGAAGATAAGAAACTAAAAGATAATTGGTAACTAGACACATCTGCTGGGGTTCTCACTTTGATTTTTCTCTCAGTAGATGACTGGTTAAGAGGGAATATGCATTTTTAGTGGACCTGTGTTCAGGATTCCAAGCAAGGACAGTCAAAATATTTTGTGAACAGTCTGAAATACTCCAGCATTTAGATATCCAAGTTCCAGGCTCTTAACCATTTTGGAGTGATATTTTGCCCTGGATTTTTAAATTACTTAGGAGGGTTATTGTGTTCCGTGCTTTTCATCCAGCACATAAGATATTTTCCATTTTCTCTTCTCAATCTATAAGCCTGAGAAAATAGTAATTTTACATATGAACCCAAGCAATATAGGCATGATTTTTTTTCTGTTGTGGGAAACTTAGTTAGATAAGATGTAGTAGAGGTAAGAGAGTATAAGAGATGGACTTTTGTCTGACAGCACTAGTTAAACTCTTTCTAACTACAAGTGCCTTTATTATGGCAGTCTCCAGGAATAATGTCTGGTGGATCTAGAAATGTGGTAAATATATGAAATTTCCGTAGGAAAGAGAGGTCTCATGCTATCTCAGGTGATTTTTTTTTCTTTTAATAGTGTTTTTAAGTTCAGGTGGGCTTGAAACACCATGTAGCCCCTCCCTCAAGACCCTCTCCCTTCCCCTCCTACCCTGGTGGAATGGGGAGAAGAATTGAAATAAAACTTGTATGTTAAGATAAAACCAATGTAATAATTGAAAATAAAGAAAAAAACCCACTAATAATAGTAAATAATAATAAGCAATAGTAGTAAGAAGCAACAAAAAAAAGTGCTGCACTCTGCAGTTGCTCAACAACCAATAACCAATGCCAGACCATCCTTCCCAAACTTAGACTAGCCCCTCTTCTGAGTCACTCCCCCCAGTTTATATACTGGGCATGACCTTCTGTCATGTGGAGTACCCCTTTGGGCAGTTTGGGTTACCTGTCCCAGATATGCTCCCTCCCAGTTTTTGGTTTTCTTTTTTTATCTTCTCACTGGCAGAGCACGAGACAAGGGGGAAAAAGGAGTCTTTGGCTTAGGATAAACAGGACTTCGCAAAAAGCCAAAACATCAGTGTGTTATCAACACCATTCTCATTTGGAATCCAAAACACAGCACTGTCACAGCTACTGAGAAGAAATTAACTCTACCCTGGCTGAAACCAGGACAAACAGTACACTGTTTTTACACTTCCTGAACATTGAACCCAACTAATAACAGACTGTATGCCAAATATTCTGCCAAATAATTGCAGAAAAGAGCAAACATGACACATATTCTGTACATAGGTAAAAATACTCTCATATGTAAAATTAAGGGGTTTTTTTCTGGAAAAATAAGGAGCTATAAAGCTCTGATGTATGAACACGACAGATTAGATCACTCTCCACTATTTTTCCAGGTTAAATACAAGTGCAAAACAGTGAATAGCCTTGCATTGAAACCAAGTAAATTCAGTATGTTATGCAATTAAATTAAAATTTACTTTGATGCCATCCGTATACTGGAAAGCATTTCAAATTTGACTTCTGCTCCCTCCATATTTCCCTCCCAATATTATTATGCTGTCATTTTTTTTTTTTTTCAGTTGATTCTAATCTCACATTCCAAAGAAAATTAGTTTAAAACAAATTGGTAAAATAGTTTTAAATGAACACAAGTTTTGAACCAGTCAGATGACGTGAAAATTAAGGAAATGCTGGGAACAAAAGACATGAAGAAAAATAATTAAATTGCGTACAGTCATCAATTGTCCAGACAAAGTCGGGGAGACACTACGTTCTCCTGCATCCTCACCTCGCGGGACGGCGTTTTCGTCTCTGGAGCTGCTCATTCTGGGCCACCAGAGGGTGCTCAGACAGCAGCATTAGTGGGAATTCGCACGTCGTCCTTTCAGGGATTTGGGGCTTGTATGCAGCTGGCCTTGACTTTAATTCTCATGTTCCTACCTGTTTTGGCTGGTTTGTTCATTTGCTTTTTTTGTTTTCTCTGTGTCTCTTTATTTAGAGTTTCTGCAAGGTGAGGGGTACTTGCTGAACGGCTTAGTTCTTCATCATCTTGGAGTTATTTTAATTTTTAATGATCAGCACAGCACAAATACTCTTACTGCATTCCTCCTCCTATGGCCAGACATGCCTTACTACTCTGCAAATGTGAAATCAGCATTAAACAAGAGCTTCCAGGTTATTAAAGTAGATGTGATGGAATCCAGGAATTCAGAACCAGGATAAGCAAACCTGTAGTACATGGCTCACTCCCTTCTCTGTCCCCTTCTGAGAAATAAGCATATATGTCTTCTCCAAACATACCAACTTCTGCTTTCCATGCAAGGAGGCATTCCATATCCTAAAACTATTCACTGTGTCACCCATACTAAAAAGCCTATGCAAATGCACAGAACTTGCATAAGCCTCATGCATGATGAGTGTTGCCACCCTTCTGTAAGTAAATTTCACTGCATTGTATAATGTTATCCTGTGTTAAAAACTTCCACCAGGTGGGAGCATTTGTGGTGACTTAAAATACTTTGTGTGTAGACACTTCTATAGTTTCCAGGGTCAAAGATAGGAAATTTTACATAATCAGAGCATCTGAGCAGCTAGCAATCAGCCTCACAGATTAGCTAGGCTTTGGCAGTAATTGAGTAATCTGTGGAACACCACATACCTAGACAGTGCCAAGAAAACCCAAAAAACGTTATTTTTATTCCCCGTTTCTGCTTCAGTCTACAGGATAAGTTGAGAAACTCTAAAGAACCATTATTTAATTAAAAATTGGCTTGAGAGATTATAGGTCAAAAAAAACCCAAACCAAAACCAAGCCCGAGGAGATTCCTGGAATGAATGGACTGGAAGGAAAGAGAGCATCCAAAGAGCAAGAGGAAAAGTATGTATGACTGTAGGCTATTGGCAACTTCCAAAGATAGGTGAGGAAAAGGAGATAAGGTCTCTAAAGAAAGCACTCCAGAAAAGTGCCTGACCAGCCTGTGGGTACAGAACTGAGTGCCTTTACTGAATACAGCTCTGCAGGCATATTGTGGATGAAATTGTTCCAGAGTAAGCCAGAGTTTTTAGTTACTTGGGTTAGAATGTAATTTTTCAGGGACAAAGATAAGGAGTTTTCTTAGAGTTTCAATGAATTCACTCCTTTTGAGAACAGATTGTACTTCTGATTCTTTTTTCATTGTCCTGTGTAGAACTGGGTATCACAATTTCTTCAGAGAGGTTTTTCTGACCTGCTGAAGCAAATGTACAGTTGTGGTCGTATTAAGTACTGATGCTAAACTACTCCTTGTACAAAGGAAGATGAGAAAGTCATCCATCTGCCTTCAGTATTTTTGATCTCTTTTATTTCAGAGTCATGTGAGTAGAAGAGCAGCAGTAGCTGTGGATGATGATCTTGCAATGGGCAGAAGTATGTAATGTATGCAGCTAGATTAATTTAGTTTTGATCATTTTAATTTTGACTCTTGGTCATAAGACAGGATAAATATGTGGTGATGGTCACAGATAGGAGAAGGTAGAACTGCTTTGGGATAATTTTTCTCTCTTGGTTTTATTTTGATAATTTCTTTTTTGATTGATCATTTTTGTATTTAGAATCCTACTTCTGGTTGTGCTCAATCAACTGGAAATCATGATTGTCCTGTGAGTGAATGGTCACTGTCACTATTGAGTCTTCCAGCAATATGGAGGACTCTGATAGAGGGGGATATTATCAGCCTTTAAAAGAACTGATTGATGGATTAGCAAGAAAGCAGAAAGCTGATTTAAGGGGTCACCCCTTAATTGCAGGAAAATTAGGCAGCGATAGCAAACAGCATAATAAAAAAAAAATCTTGGCGGTGAGAGAAAGATGGTGTTAGAAGGCAATAGTTTTACAAACTATTACTGCTGTGGAAAAGGTTTTTTTGAATAGAAAGTGAAGGTGTGACCCTGTAGACAGGTGGGACAAAAGGGCAAAAACTGCAAGAGAGAAAAAGTTCACAGAGGTGGAGAAGGACACAGGGAAGGGAGAAGCAATGGGATGAATTTGGAAGTTTGAAGGGAAACTGAGGCAGGGTACTCTCTGCAAAAGCATATTTTAATAAACATTAGTGGGTACTGTCATAAGTCTAAGGCAGCACAGTTTTTTTACTGGGGTTTGTTCCTTTCTTTTGCTGAAGTTAAGGCATTTGTTAGTATCTGAAATAACCCACTATGGAAAAACAATCCCTCTCATACAATGCACTGAGAAACCCATTATGTCATTTTAAAGTCAGATTTTAAAATGGATTTGACTTGGTTTATTGATACAAGCCTGTAAAATTGCACACAGAGATTTGCAGCTGCAAATAAAGAATATTTTACCTTCCTGACTTGCGGATGAAAATGGTTTGGGTCAGCAACAAGTTGCAAGGAGTTGTATATTGTTGCAAATGGTCTTGCTTCCCTAGGTTTTTCTAGGAGTGTTTTCCAGAAGTAGGTTGGACTGCCCTCTGATCTGTGATCTCATGTGTTTATTCTGCTACTGGAAATAAGCTGGGGAAGAATGGCAGTGTTCATACCTTTTGTCCTTGAAGTTATCACTCAACTGAGTAGTACCTTTATCTATGAGTTCTGTGAGGAGTGCTTTGCTTCTGGAGATCTCACAATCTGTGTGATGTGATTTTCCAGGCTAGGGGACCTGTGAGAAATCAGCCTGTCTCTTAAAGAGGAGCTCATTCAGTTCTTGTAAGCTGAAAAGCCATGCAGAGCAATCCAGCACTATGGCAAAGAAGGTGGTAAGATAGGTAGGACCTGGTTGCCATTCCTCCAGCAATCCATCCATACCCATTTGGAGTCTACAGGCTGGATGAACTGCAGACTAGGAGTTCTTGGCTTGGCAGATAGCATGTTGCCACTTTGTGAGTAAAACTACTGGTATGCAGCAAGCAGTTCAGTGACTCTACCCCCCAGGTTTATGAAATTGGAGGCTGCCTTCAGGAATGAGGCACAAAGGGGTAGCTGCACCTCTTTGTTGCTGCCCTTAGAGCATTATGCCTTGAACACACCTCAGCTTTTTATGCTCTCATTTGCCATGTGCAAAGGACTTCTGTGCCTTTTGTACAGATATGTTTTTAACACACCTACTGCCACAGCTGGGAAGAAGGTAGTGAAGACGCTGCTTGGATGCTTCTTGGAGGGCAACACAAGTCATCTTCATTGCTTGTGGAAATAAACAGATTGCAGCTGTTGTACTAAAGACAGGACTGTGCAGCTCAGAGAGAAACGTGTGGTTCTGCTACCACCAGATCCTTCACAAATTGGTATGCTTTATTATGCTCTTAATGGGGTTTTGTTGGGTTTGATTTTTTTTTTTTTGGAAGTGTTGCTTTTGAAGTGTTTTCAATTCCTGCTCTGGAAATTGTTTTTCTCCAAGCCTGACATAACTACAACTAATATGTAGATACCCTGAGACTACTGTATGCAAAGGATATGCAATTTTAATGTTACATGAAATAGAATGGTTTGGTTGCTTTTTTCCCTGCCAGCTGCTGGACCTAAGGAGCCTTCACTGTATTTCTAAGATTGAATCACTTTAGACATTCCCAGAGTAGCTCATTTTCCTCTGTGTGCTACACTAATTCATCTAAATGTAGAATAGAAAGCAAAAATGCCAAAAAGAGAGTCAGACTTTCTAAACTGTATTTATTTGTAGAAAGCCATGACTTGCACATCTGTAAACACTATTTTTTGGTGCAATGGCTCTGCGTTAGACATTATAACATGCAACAGAAATTATTCATTCTGCTGTGTCTGTCTCATTAGTTGTTTAGAACCAATTGTGTTTGTGCATGTTCATTGCATTATTGCAAAGAGGTGAAAAAATTAGCTTATTTCTGTACAATGAGCTGGGTAGTGGTTTAAGCAATAACATTGAAGAGTTTTCAAATGCACCTGTTAAAATATTTGTATTCTAGCAGGTGCAGAAGCATTCATTTGTAACCATAGAATTAATACACATTTTGCACATATATTGTTTTTTGCCCCAGAACTGATGAGTTTTTAAAAAGTCAGTGACTCACGTGAAGTTTGTATTCATCATAGTTACCCTGGCATGAGCCCTGTGCCTGTCCATCCATGCATGGGTGTCACACAAGTACATAGTCTGTGATGTAATAATCATCTTTGACAAAGGATTGCTTACAACATGGTCCTGCTGTGGAGTGCTCTAAAATAGTGAATTCATGTTTGTGTGTTTGAAGCATTACCCTGAGAGATTACTGGCACAGAGTGATTCATGCCGCTTCCTTCTTTTGTGCCCTAGCCAAGTAACAGCATTTTGCCAAGTATTTGTAGCTCTTGAAAGCCATGTTCATGTCTTTCCAGGATGGAAGATATTCTCAGTAAGCACACAGCCTGCCAAAATGAGAAGAAGAATTTCCCTACAATGGCTAAGATGAATACTCCTAATACTATTTTATAGCAAAATTTATGTCAGTGAATACTCAACAGCAAATTCCCAAAGCTATTATTTACTGTTCATTTGTGGGGGACAGTAAAAAGTACAGAGAACTTTGCCCGAGCTAGAGAAGACTTTTTATTTTACACTACTTTTAATATGAGTTTTTTCTGTAATTCCTTTTTTTTTTTTTTAATTTAAAGAATACAGTGCAATGAGGAATTACTGAGTTCCTTTAAACTATTTCCCAATTAGAGAATGTCTCCTTCATCTGATTCTATTAGTAGTATGGCTTACTACAGAACCAGGACTGGATCATATGATCCACCAGTGATGCTTAATGATAGAACAAAACAATGTCCTCATGCTGACCAAAGGACCTGTCCTTATGTTTCCTAAATATACTTGAAAGTAAGAAAAGCTCATCTGAAATGTAGTGAAATGCATGTTCCCTATTCTAGACAAAAATATCTCAGAATAATTTATTTTGCTGGTCTGGCTCCTTGAATTGGGCATTTCACTATTTGTAGTTCTTCTTCAGTGTTGTGTAATGTTCTCTTCTGATTTGCACTAAATCTAGAGATAAGTAATATCCCTCATGAGTATTTGCCTTGTGTGATGTTTCTGGCTTTCTAGGTCATAGTTTACAAATTTTGCTGTGCTATTTCTATAAAATTTTTATATTTATATTTAATTTTTTTTTATTCATAAGAATATAAAATAGTTCCATCTGACCACGTGTGTAACAAAAAATGGATTGTCTTATCAACCAATGAACCACTTCAAGGCAAGAAAAGAAGCTACTGTGTGTATTAACTGATGCAATTTATAACATCAGCTCATATGTACTTTAAATATTATGGAATTGACTGCATACAGAGATTACATTGTGAAAGGTTAACAATGGCAAATTGAATAATTGATACATTCTGAAGCCTATAGATAAGAGGATTAGTGAAGTATGCTGTAGCCTTTCACTCTTGTTAGCAGACTCCTGTCAAAGTCAAATGATATCAGGACTGTCTGAAGTCTGCTGGAAACTCTTTGAACTGACACCCCTCACTCTCAAGTGACCAGCACTTCTGTTTCATCCCCCAAGTCCAGGCTGAAGAAGATGGACTGGGACTGCCCAAGAACCAGCCACCTAAAAAGCAGCATAAAGCGCACAGCTTTGTCACCTTCATATTTTATATAAAATGGCAGTGAATTGTCCAGGAATGTAAATCTGTAACTGTTGTTGCTATTTATTAAAATTATTATTAGTAGTAGTAGTAGTAGTAGTAGTAGTAGTAGTAGTAGTGGTGGTGGTGGTGGTGGTAGTAGTATTACTATTACTGAATGACGTTTGCTCTCGGAAGAAATGGTTCCTTCTTAGCCACAAGCAATACGTTTCTGAGCATGCCTCACATGATAAATCTCTGTCAGGCAGTGTCCTGTTCATCCAGCTGTGCTCTACTAGACAGTATTGTTAGATATCTGTTTACTTCAGCTCCTAACATCAACCCTTAATGATTTTTTTTCCGTTTGTTCTTGTGATGGTCTGAAAACCTGTGGAGAGATTAAATTCTAGCTGGTGTATAAGGACTGCATTTAAAAAATAATGAAGGAAATGCAAGGAAAGGACTGTGAGGAAACTGCAAAAAGTCTATGTTGCTGTATCCAAAACTTCATGCTGGGGGCCCTTGGAGCCCCCTGTGTCCAGATGACCACTCTGCCCTTATTGTGATGCCATGGCTGGGTAAGATACTTCTGGGTTTTTATTGCAAAGACAGCATGGCTGCACAGAATGGCAAGAATAATTAATTCATCCCTAATTTGTCCACCTGGGGAAGCAGGGTACCAGGGCAGACTGTGATGCTTTCTTCCCTGACAGTTACTGGAAATAACTGAGCTAAGTTGATTCTGAAATTTCCAGTTGGCTGACTGATACCTGGTGCTTGTGCAGAGGTTCTGAAGAAAGAAGGTTATGCCTTCTCTGAGACTACATCAGGGCTGCTGTACCAAGTATCCAAGAATATGGCTGTGTGCAGCTGAGGCTGTAGCTAACCTCCCACCCAGCTCATCCATGCAGGACAAAGACCTTGAGAGAGTTTCAAGGTCTCTCTGTCACATGAGCTCCCAGACAACAGTTCTTGCAGATGTATGGCCACAAAAAGGGGGATGTTCTAACCTGCTTTTGAGGAAATTCCAATATATGCACTGTCTAGCATTTCTGGGGAGCTCAAAGATTGTATTTGTTGACTGTGTGTCTTTTTCACTAGAAATAGGGCAGATCTTCACAGTCCCTAGCCTCAATCTGGCATAACCTGCTGATCAATGCTGGTTCTGCGTCTTCTGTCTAGAACTAATTTTCTGTACAGGTTTAGTGTGTTGGGTTTATTTTGTGTAGTAGTTGAGGGTTTTGGTTAGACAGTTGCTGTGACTTGACCACTACTTGTCCCAAAGCTCCCAGTCATCCTTAATGTTGCTCTGCATATTGTGTATGCACATGCTCTCCACTGCCTTGTATGCAAGCCTTTGATTTTTTTGGGGTAGGGATTGTTTTTTATGGTGTTGTCTGAGTATCTTATAGAGTTCCCTCATTGAGGCCTTGAGTACCTTTACAAAGCATTGACTATATTAATGAACTCTGTTCAAATGGAAAAGAAGACATTAGCATTTTTAAGGCATGGAGGGAAGAGTAATAAAGTGAAAGAGTCAAACCCAAAGATGTCATTCCCAAGATGATGCTCTCCACCTACCTCATACATGCTGTATACTAAGATATCTCAAAGATTAATATAGGCTGCTTGAAATATGTTTGCAGTCCCACCTCTGGCAGTTTAGATTTGCTCCAGATCGTGGCTATTCTACTCCTTCTCAACTCCAGGCAATTTGTGTCCCTTCTCCTTGAGTGTGAGGCTGGGTTGTACTGGAGGATCCTGAAGAGCACCAGCAGTGAGCTATCAGTTCTGCATGTGGATTTACCACTCTCTCTCAAAGAGAGCTGTGTAACTCTTAGCCATGCGAATCATGCTAGCCTCAGAGCACTTGGCTGGCCGTACTTTCCCCGGACGCTTTACCCCATAAGTAAATGTTCCCGGTCAGGGCAAACAATGATCCAGCGCAGGGACAAGAGAGGAGGCCCGTGGGGCGGGTAACTCGGGGAAGTTTCTGCGCCCCTTCCTCACGGGAGGCTCGGAGGCGAATCTCGTCTTCCTGGAGCGCTTCCAGCAGAGCGGGGCCGGGCGCCGGGCGGCGGCGGGAGCTCCGGGGGCGGGCCGGCCCCGAGGAAGGCGGCAGCGGCCGCCGTGCCAGCCCTGCTCACCTGCGCAGCGGCGCCCGCTCTCCGGCGCCGCTCCCTTCCGCTCCTTGGAGGATGAACGGGCCGGGGAAGAAGGTAAGGGAAAGCCGGGAGGGTCGGGGGCTGGCGGGACGACCCCGCGGGCTGCCCCCTGCTCCAGGGTGCTCGAAGCTGGGGCACCACGCCGTCGAGTGCTGACACTCCCCGGGCGTTCTCCCGCTCCGGTCGGCGCGACTTGAGGAGATGTGTCCCACCGCCTCGGCCGCCTCGGCGTCTGCCCGGCCCCGCTGAGCACGGCTCGGCTTTGCCGGGAGTTGCGCTCTGTAGTGCCCGGAGCCCCAAAGCCAAGGAGTCAACCTTTCCGGTGGTGCCGTGACCACCCGAGAGGGATTTTCTGTGCAGATATTCCCGGGGAGTAATAAATCAAGGGAGAAGAGTTCTTTTGTTGAAGTAATAATAACGAGCAAAGAAAAAGCTGCTTTAGAGGAAACGACCACCAAGCGCTGCTTGGGGGAACTGTTCAGTGCTGTCAGGAGAGCTGCAGCTGCATTTCTTAGCTTTTGAGTGTTGTGAAGTATTTGATTCCAGCCAGCCCACAGGTACCCAAACCAAAGGGTCTGCTCGAGAGCAGGAGCCTAAGCCTTTTAAATGTGGTGTGATCCATCTTGTTCTAGAAAATTTGCCCATAACTAGAAGTATGTGGCCACTGTCCTGCCAGAAGTTCGGCTTCTCGGGTAAATGCTGACACCCGTTGCTCCGGCTAGTGGCTGAAGACTGCTGTTGCTAAGCATTTCTATATGTTACTCTTCCTCTTCAAAACGTTGTAGTAAAAACTGCGTCTCTCGAAATAAAGCTGATAGTAAGGACACTACCATTTTGGTCCATTCCAGGGAACATGACTGCACGTGTTCATCCCCAGGAGGGAATCTGCATCCCTGTACCTCATCGCCTCTCAGCAATGAGGACTTCATCTTCCTCTTCCTGTAGGGAGGAAGAAACAACTGCGGACAGAGAAGGGCAGGCACCAATTAACTTCCTTGCTCACACACAAAGCGATGGAGAAGGTAGAGAGTAAGAGAAGGCCACCTGCCCCTCTGTTGCACTCTCAGAACAATTTGTGCCTGGCATCTCATACAGTGGCAAGAGGTGCTAGTGGAAGGGAAACCAGATTGAGTTTTCTCTTCAGCTTTGCTCCCTTGAAGCAGGTTTCTTTTCCCACTTGCAAAATGTCCATAATGTCAAGTATTTTAACTTCTGAGCAAAACTGAGATAAATGGCATTGTCAAAGCCCATCAAAAACTGGCTGTTAAAGGGAGATCAAAGTCAAGTTCTATGGTGAGATTAGCAAGCAATTCCAGGAATCTCATTCTATTGAACAGTACCTACTGGAGGGTATATTTTTTGCGACTGGGAGACAATTATTTGCAGCAGTCACAGAGACAGTGTAACAAAATCAAGGTAAATTAAAACACAGTTTTGCTGCCGTGAGTGATTTTTCAAAGTTATGAAATTAAAGGAATTTGGGGCAGGATTTTTTTTTAAAAAGGATTCTTTTGTTTTTTGGTTGAGTTTGAGAGAGGTCATTACTGTTAGTAATGTTCCTCTTCATCTTTGTTGAGTGAGTCATTGGATTTGTGGACTGAAAAGCACTCTTTGCTCTTTCTCAAGCAAAAGTAACCTTCACCTGTTGTATTTAGTATATTTTTGACTTCCAAGTGGCACGATTTCTTGTATTGTTGATAAGTAAAAGCATGAAGTTAGTGTTTGATAATATGTTATACATTATCAAAGTACCATAAAGACGGGGGTATTTTAACAAAACAGTGGTGTACCAAGAAAAGTTCTATTCTAGCTGTAATGACTATTTTTCTGATATCTAGTTTAAGTTAAAAATGGTGCATGGAATCTGGATAATTTAAATAGTTTTTAGGTATTGACTTTGCTGTAATCTGAGTGTACAAGATGTTATTTTTAACTGTAGTTAAGAAATTTGTTGGACCAATATGAAAAGACTGAGAAACTGTTGAGCCTAAGAGCCCAGTAAAATTTTTTTTTTTTTTTGTACAGGCTTATTTATATATTCTTAAACTAGTTTTACAGTAAATGACCCATGAATAGAGGTAACTGTCTTCAACAGTGGGTTGTCGAGTACCAGATTTTCAAGTCCCTGTAAAATAGGACCTCTGAAGTAGTATATTCTTACTGCAATGAACTGGGATTTATAGATGATACTTCCAATAATACCAGCATAAACTTTGCAATCTACTCAGAGCACAAAGCCTTAATATTGAAGTCAAAGTGAAGCCTGTGACTGGCTTTGGAAGGGATATAAAGTTTTGAGGAGTATATTTTCCTCATTCTGAAGGGATTTGCAGGTGTAAACACCACAGAGAATGCATATCCCCTGCTTTCTACTGGAAAAAACCAAAATTACTAGATGCTTCAGGGAAACCTCTGGTTTCCAAAAGCACTCATATGCTTCAATTCATCATGCTGAAATTAGTTATGTGTAAAAAACTGGTTTCCTGTGAGCATAAAATTTGTTAGGATATATATTGTTGCAGTTAAAGCCAGCAAAAGTTCTTTAGTAGTGGAAAAACTGATACATGTGAATATTTTTCAGTGCCTGGATCCACTGACTTCATTCTGGGGCCATACTAAATATGCATTTCTGCAGGCAGATTCTGCTTCAATATATCTGTTTCTTCTGGACGTCCTTGGTTGGTGCATGCTGCTCACAGTAAAGCCTTCTGCTTAAGTGCTCATCAGTCCGGGCATACTGCAGCAAGAAGACTTCAGGAGCATGACTGGAGTGTGCTGTAAGAGGTGTGCTAGAAGTGTGCTATAAGTGTGCACCCTTTAAATATTCCCTCTTTCTCCTTGTTCAGTAAATCCATGGTTGTCTTCTCACAGGCAGGATGCAGAAAGAGCACTGATGGTAGGAAAAGGAGTCTTAACTTTCCTTCAGTTCATACTTCCGTGACAGACATACTTCCCCTCTGCAGCCACTCAACTCTGCTGCAGCTTCTGCTCACACTGATCATCACTTACTTGTTCTACATTCTTGTGTCTCTAAGCTCCTTCTGAGCACTGTGCTTCTGAGGAGAGGATGAGAGTTGAGACTGTTGAGCAGACTCAGGGCATATCTCATCAATGTAAAACTGAAGAAGGGTGCAAGGTGGATAGACTTTTTCAGTGGTGCACAGTGACAGGTCCAGAGGCAATGGACATGAAAGAAGCTGTAAAATGGGAGATCCTCTCTGAACATCATCAGGGAACTGTAAGGGTGACTGAGCACTGGAATGAACAGGTAGTCCAGAGCTGTCATCTTCATACTTGGAGATACTAAAAAGTACATCCAGATACACCCATCCCAAGCAACCAGCCACACACCCTTCTTGGGCGTGTGCGGGATTTGACCAGATGACCCTTTCAAACTCAACCATCCTTTGGTTCTAGGACTTTTTGAGTCAGCTGTCAGGTAAAGCATTGTTACTCTTCACAGTTTCCTATTGCTTTTCAGCAGTCCACATAGCCCCCCATCCTGCAGCAGCCTTCACTCCTCTCAAGCATTCTGGCACGTTGCACAGAGAGGCTTATCCTCTTTAGTTGTGCTCTTTCACCATAACCCTAAAGTAAACAGCGTGGGGGTTGCTGCTTGAGGGCTGCATTGGCAATGCTTCTCCAGAATTGTGACTTCTATTCTTACAGCTTATTTTCTGGCATCAACTCAAATGTATTCTTAAGCAAGGGAAATCCATGTGAGAATTGGCAGATTCCTGCAATGCTGCCTGAAACCAATAGCAAAGTTGTCACTGAATTCAATGGGAGCAAGGCAGAAACTGAAATACTGGGATGTTAAGGAAACCTGACCGACTGACTAACAAAATAACTTATCTGATAATTGATATCAATTCAGAAGAAGGGACTGTGAATAGCTAGCAACACAGTTTAGGGTATGACATAATATTTTCACCAAGCTCAGTCTGCAAAGTCAAAATATGGTTATGTTCCCATCCTTTATTAAAAATCTAAATGCCATTGATACCTGGGTAAAGTCTCACGAAAAACATCTCAAACTAGATAGTCACCAAATCTTAGAAGTCTTTTGGGTAACATCGCTTACCCAAAAACAATAGGTTTTGGATGTATCCTGTAAGTATATGTGTTCTGAGTGGCATTCCTGAGCTCCTGGCTCTCTTCCAAATCTCAGTTGTACTGTAGGGCAGTCAGCTCAAATCCCCAGTTTAAGTTTCCCAACCATTAATAGAAAGGAAGAGAGACTTGAAAGTATTGTGATTAATGCATAAAACTGGCTGCTCCTGTTATTAAGTGAGGTTTTAGGACACATTCATCTGCAACTAAGTGCATTATGCTCTGGGAGGCAGTGAGGTCTCATGCAGAACTGCAGTCTAAGCAGCAAAAAAGGCTGCGTGGTTGAGTGATGAAGCACAGTCTCCTTCATTTACTTATACTGAGCCTATCTCCAAGGTTGTCCTCAAAGATAGCCACCAGCAGAGCACTGTGGCAGTGGGCAAACATGCAAATATGTAGCATGTACAGGATGTAAACTACAACTTGACTTGTGAACAGTGACAACTAGTGGGGAAGACAGTTACCTAAAAAATTGTGATTACCAGGGCCAACATGGACTCACTGTGGTAACTGGAAAACTGAAAATACTTTGTCAAACAAATTGAAGACCTCAGTCCGGTTTCTTGATGGACTAGTGCCTGTCTATGTTGCCATAATTGCAATGATCCATGCACTGCATCAAGACAGGCAGAGGCTAAGGCTCAAAGTCTTTCTGAACTGAGGCATTTTAGCTGTGAAATCATCACTTATAAGTAAACTGAAATCTAATTCATGAAAGTGCTTCAAAAGCATTAAGAACCAAAAATAACATATTCATTTTGTTGTACAACATCCCAATTCTTGCACCAGCCATGCTTCATGTTTCTAGTATTTTTACATCATTCACTAAAACTAGGTGGAGAAAGAGTGGTCAAACATCAGGTAATATTCCAAGAGGAAGAAAAGGTATATACACAAGTGTTCCTTGATGGCTGGTTTTCAGATAAATGCTTTATTAGGCAGGAAGCATACTGCTTGGATGACATTACCAATTCTTGAAAAATTTATTTGCCATTTGAAACAGAGGGATTTAAACTAAAATCTTGCAAAGACTTAAAACCTCCATGTTTAGCTTTATACCTCCTACATAGTTTCACTGTGGTCAATGAAACTATTCACTGTGGAAAGCTAAGAAGGTGTGTAAATCTCTGTAGCATTAAACATTTTTCTTGATTATCTCACCAGGGACTGGAAACAGGGATTGGCAGCTATCAGACACCAAGGGTAAAATGGCAACTTGTGTCACTGAATATTGACTTAATTGAAAAGCAGCATTAAGAATTGTGAAACAATTCTAGTCTTTTTTCCCTAACTTGCAGTGGATGCTATGTGGCTCTAAACTGCTTCCTTGAGTACCCCCAAACAACTGAGATTTGCTCACCCAAGAGTAGGGTGCATTTTCACTGTCAAAACAAGTCTTTGTAACTTTTTTTTTTAAGTATTTAGCACAACTGGAGTTGCTGGGGACATATGTGTGTATGTATATGTGCGTAATGTCCCTACGGGAGGCTTGAAAACAGACTCTCTGCCTAGGTCATGAGGGGGCTGCACCAGCAATAATCATTCTTCTCACCCTTCTTCTCATTCTTCTCCTCATCCTTCACATCCTTCTCCTCATCCTCCTCCGCCTCCCCCCACCCCAGGTGAACACAGCTCGGTGGTCGCCGGCGCTCCGTAAGACGCTGCCGAAGAGGGGAAGGGGCTTAGCAGGTCTGGGGACCCCGGAGGCAGCGCGGGGAGCGGGCGGGGTGGCGCCGCAGGGGCGGGAGTGGCCGGGGCAGCGCCAGCGGCGGGGGGAGGCGCCGGTGCTGGAGGCGCGGGGTGCGCGGCGCAGGGGCGGCGGCCCCGCAGCCCGGGCGGGCGGCAGGTGGGAGCGGAGCGGAGCGGAGCGGCGGTGCAGCGGGGCGGGGTGGCTGGGAAGGGAAGGGATGGGCTGCGCACCCAGCATTCACGTCTCGCATAGCGGTGTGATATACTGCCGGGACTCGGAGGAGTCCAACTCCCCCCACCAGACCACCACGATCTCGCAGGGCACCACCACCCTGCACGGCCTCTTCGTTAAGACAGACGCGGCCGACTCCATCCCCTCCGTCCTCGCCTACCAGAGCCGGCAGCCGCCGCCCTCCGCCGGCCCCCGCCGCAAGGAGCGCAGGGAGTCCGGCGGCGCCTCCGCCCGGTCCAGGACGCCCCGCTGCTGCAGCGTCGAGGCGGAGACCCAGACCAGCAGCTCCAGCGCCAAGGTAAGGTCGCCGCTCCGGAGGGATCTCCGGCGGTCCCGGTGCGGGTCCCCGCCGGCCGCGGCAGAGGGAGGACGGTGCGCGGAGCCAGCGCCTCCCCCGCCGGAGGATGCTCGGCGGGCGGGATGCAGCTGGCAGGAGCGGTGCCCTGGTGCCCACTGACTCACCGCAGCTGCGGCGGCCGGGCCGGGCCGGGCTGGCACTGCTGCGGGGGGGCCGCCTCGCCTGGAGCTCGCCGGGGGGAGCAGCAGCCGCCGGGCCCCTCGGGCTCTCTCCGCCTTTCTCCGCCTCGAAGCACAGCCTTGGTGCGGCTCCGGGGCGCCCTGCGCTGGGATCGGCCACGCACACCCCAGCAAGCGGGGAAAGGCTTGTTTTGAGCTTTGTGGCTGATGGCAGAGAGTACTTGGTGCTAGCTTTATTTACCTCATCCCTTTTTCTTCCCGCCGTATCTGTTAAAATGAACTGTTGCTTCTAGGCGTGGGTGTTCGGCTGAGAACCGAACCACTATGATCTGCATACGTACGCTGATACACCTTGCTGCTGTAGAGCTGTGGAGATGCTCCTGGAGGAGCGGGCGGGGGCTGTGTGTGTACGGTACCTGGAAGACTTGGTCCCCCTCTCAGTGGCTAAGGCAGGCACTGCTGCAACCTGCCTGTCAACGTCTTCGCTTAAGTTTAGCACTTCCAAAGAGATCATTGCGCTGGATTTTTTTTTTTTTCCATGAGGTTTGTTTGGTTTGTTGGGTTGTTTGGTTTTTTTTTTTTTTTTAATATCAGAGTAACTTCCCTGGAAGCCTTTTAGAAATTAAAATTTGTTTTGTTGCCTCCTTCCAAAGTTTATAAATTAAAAAAAAAAACCAAAAACACACACACACACACACACACACACACACAAAAAAAACCAAACAAAAAAAACCAAAAAAACCCCCAACAAAAACCAAAAAACAAAACTGGTATCATGATCTTAGCTGCATCTTAGGTTACTTTTCTGTTGTACTAAGAAAGCAGGATATCATGTCACAAAGCAATCCTAGTATTTTGTTAGAATATCAGTAAGAAATTCCAAAGTTATAAAATATTCCTTAATTATTTAAAAATTCAGAAGCAGTAGGAAAACTTAAGGAAAACATAAGTGGGAGAAATCACAGATAAAACCCCAAAACCCCCATGGCCCATTGTCAGTTTGTTAGTTCAAATGCTGGGTAAATTGTAGAATTGTCTGCAGTCACATTTACTGTTTTACTCATTCAGATCAGGAGCATGCATCATCAACAACTGGGACAAAATTCAAGCATTACTGGAGTAAAACAATTCTTGTATTTCTTGGATTTATAGATTTTTTTTTTTACTAGTCAGAGTGCAATACTTAAGACAAAATATTATTTTTTTTAATATGATTTCTTTTTTCTCCTGTTAAGAGGAGAGCAAAATCAAAACACTTTTACAATTAAGATGAGAATTTAAAAGAAAATAGGAAGAATTGGGAAAAAAAGTTTTTTAGAGTCATAACTTGGTTCTCAATAATTGTTCACTATATATTATTACATTAGGTGCTGTTACAAACAAATATATTTCCCAGCTTTCTAGTTATTTAAACTGCATGTATTTCAGATGGTTTTGACCTTTCTGATTGGTATTGTAATGTTATGGGTTCAACAAGGCCCAGTGCTGGGTCCTGCCCTTGGGTCACAGCAACCCCAGGCAGTGCCACAGGCTGGGGCAGAGTGGCTGGAAAGGCCCTGGGGGTGCTGGTGGCAGCAGCTGAACATGAGCCAGCAGTGCCCAGGTGGCCAAGAAGGGCAATGGCATCCTGGCCTGTGCCAGCAATGGTGTGGCCAGCAGGAGCAGGGCAGGGATTGACCTCCTGTACTCAGAAAAGGTGAAGCCACACCTCAAATCCTGTGTCCAGTTCTGGGCTCTTCACTACAAGGCATTGAGGTGCTGGAGTGAGTCCAGAGAAGGGAAACAGAGCTGTGGAAAGGTCTGGAGCACAAGTCCTGTGAAGAACAGCTGAGGGAGCTGGGGGTGAGAGAGAAGCCTGAAGAAAAGAAAGCTCAGGGGGGACCTTCCCACTCTCTGCAACTGAAAGGAGTGTGCAGCCAGGTGGGGGTTGGTTTCTTCTTCCAGACAACAAGAGACAGAATGAGAGGAAACAGCCTCAAACTGCTCCAGGGAAGGTTCAGGTGGTACATCAAGAAGAATTTCTTCACACAAAGGATTGTCAAGCATTGGGAGTGACTGGCAGGAAAGTGATAAAGTCATCATCCCTGGAATTGTTCAAGAAATGACTGCATGCAGCACTCTGTGCCGTGGTGATACAGTGGTGATTGGTCAAAGATTGGATTTGAATTTGGATGTCTTTTCACAGAATTAACTAGGTTGGAAAAGACTTTTGAGATCATCAAGCCCAGCCTATGACTTAACATCACCTTGTCAACTAGCCCATGGCACTAAGTGCCATATTCAGTCTTTTCCAATCTAAATGATTCTGTGGTTCAGAATTGTGATTATTTTTGATAGCTTCACTTCTTTTTACAAATTATGAGTTTGTTAGGTGTCTGGGGTTTTTGAAGTTATGTAACAATTATTTCAATTATTTAGTAGAAATATTTTCATTCTTAAAAGAATTAGGATCTGTAATTTTTTTTTTTTTTTTTTTTAGTTGAGTTAGAGCTGCCATTCTTACTGCCAGTCTCCTGGCCTGATTTTGTACATCATACTGAAGTATTGACTACAACAGGATTGGGTTATTACAGAACTATCATAAAGGCAAAATAGTATACTGTACTTGACAGATTATAAGAAGTGGAAAAGTGTGGAAACATGTTTCTGCAGTAGTACATGATAACAATATTTATTTCCATAAAAGCTCAAAAGTGAAGAAATATATCGTTTATTTTGGCATGGAAAGAGTGTCCAGAAATACCACTTGGTTTTTGCTGCTGTAGTGTTTGGTTGCATGTATTAGCAATATTGGATATTCCATACTATATGGCATCACATTTGGGGAAAGAAGGAGGAAGGCATGGGGGACATTTGGAGTGATGGTGTTTGTCCTCCCAAGTAGCCAGTGCACATGATGGGCCCTGCTCTCCTGGGGATGGCTTGACACCTGTCTACCCATGGGAAGTGGTGACTTAATTTCTTGTTTTGCTTTGCTCATGTGTGCACCTTTTACTTTACTTATTAAAGTGTCAAATTCATGAGTTATTTCAGTTTCACTCCTCAGATTCCTTCCCCATCCTCTGAGTGATTGAGTGAATGAGCAGCTGCCTGGGGCTTAGTTGCCCTCTGGGGTTAAACCACCACAAAATCTCATCTAAGTGAATTAGAGGACAAAACCAATATACTGGCTGTTAGCACTATTATATAGTAAAATATATATATATCTCTGTTCTGTAACTGCTCAAAACACTCAAACCATGTGTCTTGGTTTCAAAAGACACTATATTGCTTGGTGTGTCTTCATTTTGTGTTCTAAACTGCACTTTAGTTGTTTTCACAATCAAGTATTGCGCTTTACATTTGATCCTGCTTTTATACAATGTTTTAAAACTCATCCACACTATAGTATGAAACGAGCCTTAAAATAAATCAACCTGTAGTAATATCAACCCTATTCAATTCAAATAAAAAATAAAAGCCAACCAAAGAAAAAATGATCCAATGTCACTTAAAATATATGGCTTATCTAAACCTTACTTTCAAAGTATTTGATCTGTATTCATTTGGTGTGAGGTCAGTGTTACAAAAGATAATTTATTGTTTTTTTCTTTTCTTCTTCTTTCCTTAATGAAAAGTTATGAATTGTTCAGAGCATTGAGATGTGTTGGTCCCATCCCACTGGCACTGTTTGTGAGTAACCAGTCAGCAGTTTTGGTGGGTAGGTGTGTTTCTTTTGATCTTGAAAGCCTTGTAAACAGTTATGTACAGGTTGCCTGACAAAGATCTCAAGTGGACTTGTTACAAGTTGATTTGGGATAGGACCCACAGTTTCTGGTGCTCAGCCATACAATCTGTTCTTGAAGTACTTGGGCAGAAGCACTCAATTGAAAAAAACCAGCCATTCCTTCCCCTTGTACCCTCCTTAACAAAGCAAAACAGTATCATGAAAAGAAAGAGTATTAATATCTCAAATGTTCCATCAGCTTTCTATAAAGATACAAGGCATTTAACATCCATCACAGAAGCACAACAATGAGCTGAGAAGATGCTGACTGTATAATGGCTGCTTGACCCATTGCTCAGTTACTGCTGGTTCTGAAGTGCAGCTGTTCTGAAGTACCAGCTGTTTAGCAAGAAGTAAACAGTCTTTTGGACACTTCCTTGGGGATTTGAAAATGTAAATCCCTTATATATGTTTACATCTTTTAATTATGGCCAAGTCTTAAGCAGAAGTTGTGAAAAGTTCTGATTTTCTCGACATCTTGGACTTCAGCATTAACAAAACTTTACAGCAACAGACAAGTTTCAAAGCTCGTGTTGCTAACATATTAGCTAGATGGAAAAAACCCTGCAAACAACTTGCAGACTTCCATTGATTACTTTATCATATTTTTCTTCTTAAAATTACAAGAACAGCAGATGTAATGATTTGGTTCTTCTTATGCTGTCTTCTTTGTAGAAAAGAAAAACTTGTTTATGAGCCTCTCTTGATCAGTCACAATAGCAGTAGAATTTCACCATTTTCAGGCTTTTCTGTAGCAAGAAAAGCTCAGAAATAAGCAAAAATACAGTGGGACAGTATCTCTTACCAGTGCTGGCTGTGTTAAGTTCCAAGGTGGAAGTGTTGGGACATATCCTCTTCAAAATGTCAAGGACCTAGGTTTTTTTGGATTGCCTTGATTTGAAATACAGTTGTCTTTCAAGCAGTACCATGTATAAGAAAAGTCAGGGTACTTCTTGCACTTCTGGTTTTGTTTGAGGTGTACTATGGTTTAACTGGTTAATAGTAAGTTCTGTGGCATGTGGAACACACCAGATGTAGTGTAAACTTGGAAAATAAACCTCCCAGCTCTGTAACTTAGTGTGATGAAGGTTCATTTCACAACTCAGTAGGACACCTGAGACATAAGGCACTTCTTGAACATAGCTGAGGACTGCAGAATTGGCAGAAAAAAATTGAGCAGGCCAAAAACTGTTGAAATATATTACAGTGCAGGACCTTGTTATTTTAGGCTAGCTGTTCTCTGAGAGGTGCTGGCCTGAATAGCTCTTACCCTAAAGAAAATTACTAGCATAGAGGTGTTATTCTGTGACTAAGCCCAGGTATCTTAAATTAATACAGTAAATTAATACAGTTGCTACTCTGTATCTGACCTTTCCATTCCTTCTTCAAATGATGCAGGTGAACTTTGGCAAGCACTGTTGTTGTGCTCTTAAGCAATGCTAGACAGAAGAACTGTTACAAAACAGATAAAACCATTTCTTCAGAAAATATTAAACCACCTGGCAAAAAGAAGCCTGATTAATGACTTCACATTGAGTCACACAACATTCTGGACTTCCACAATTGCTCTGGATGATATGCATTTATATCACTAAATATAAAATGAGCACACGTGCATGCGCACACACATGTATAAGAAAAGAGAATTGCTGAAGGCTTGTAAGAGAACAATAAGCCTCAAGAGTTTCATCATTAGAATTCAACAGGTCCAGGACGCCTCTAAGTCCTTCAGTAAAAATGTATTTTAAGACTTTGTCTTTCAGTGCCCAAAATACCAAGTGGTGTTAAACTGACCATTAGCAGCATCTGTTTTCCCCTTTTACTGTTTGATATGAACAGAATGAGACTGAGATTTTATCTTCAGAGGAGCTTGGTGTGAATCTTTCAACATTTTCTCTATTGTCCATGTAACTTTTCTAAAAGTGCCTTTAGTGAACACTGGATGTACCTGTATGGCTGCTAGAAAATAACATGTGAAATGTTTTATGATGCAGCAGCATTTGCCTTTTTTTTGGTGAGTCTTGTCAAACCCAGGATTATAGCTTAAGAAATCAACAATCACATTTACTCATGTAAAGACCAAAGTACAGAGCATAGTGAAGAGCAGCCTGTGTGTTTGAAGTGGTTGAGGGCATGAGCTTACAGCTAACTACCACCTGATGATCTCTTGTGTAGTACTGTCTCCCTCTGGCACAGATCAGTAGGTGTATTTCTAGCCCAGAAAGTCACCAGCAGTCACCTTGCTGCAGGGCAGCAGCACAACACATGGCTGTCTTCTTGCTTGTTTGAGGGCATCTTCTCTTCTCAATGAGCTCATTCTACGTTATGGTCTGTGAGATTGTACAGACCATAAGGTAGAATGAGCTCATTGTGCAGGAGCTTCCACAGCTCCCCAAAACACCAGTGCTTTTGGCTTATGAAGCTTGAGTCACATTTCCCTCTATGTGAGCAAGAAGTTCTGTGCAAAGATACATTGTTAATTCTGATTTAAGGTGATGTTCTGTACAGCTTTTTGGTGGCAGTGTCTACTCCAGGTAACTTTCTTCACTTGGGAGGACCATTAGTCCATTTGCCAGTGAACTTTATTTTTCCCTTTCAGTTCAGCCATTTGTGTTAACCACAGCGCTCTCCTTCAGCATCCAATTATTTATAAATGTCTTTCTCACCCTTGTTGTCAGCTGTAAAAGAACAAAATGCATTAGAGACATGCTGTTCCTTTATATTATCTCTGACTCTTTGAATACCAAGGTACTCTGGAGAATAGTTTTAAAAAATCCTTGTATATCTCTACCCTGTAAATCTCTGACTTGGCTATCCAATGCCAAATATTTCATATCTTGGATGTAGAAAGGGTAGAGTGCAGATTTATGCTGAGAAACCCTGCATCTAAATGGTGCTACTTCAGAAACTGTCTCAATATTAAACTCTTAATAACATGAGTTATTCACTTTGAAAATGCATGTCTAATTTTGATGTAGATTTACAATTAATTGACCTTTTATCCTGGATTCAGATTGCATCTGAGGAGGCAGCTTTTGGTCCAAAAGGATGGGAAAACTGGACCAATGCAGTTGGTTTCATAGCATGGAAAAATGGAGCAGGAATTGCAGAGATCTGGGCCACCTGGATTCCAGTACATAGAATTCACAGACAATACAGCCAGGTGTGAATGTGTGTATAGATATTATTAAACGACATTTAAATAAGAATTCCAAAGGAACAATGGATAGTTGAGAGACTCTGCATCAGTAGGGTCAGTAACATCCACTGATGAAATGGACAGAAGGGAGTTTTAAAGCAATATAGGTAGTAAAAATCAAGCTATTCAACATCTGTTTGTAAGCCTAGGAGAAACTGCTCACAGTCAGTTTTCATATAGAGCTGCAGCCTGTCAGATTTAATTACGATTAATTTGTTTTTATTTGGAAGAGTGAGGTCTGATTCCTGTCTTGTTGTATGCATGTTTTCATCAAATAATGATATAGTTACAGGTGGTATACCTTTCAGTGCTGTAAAAAAAAATCAGTGTAATTGAATGTGGCATTGAACATGAGGTCTCTGGTGTTAGCTAATTCCAGCGCTCAATTTTCCCTTTTCTCTTAGGTTAGCCATTTTGCTACAAAAACAGCAAGAGAGGCTTTCCTCCTCCTCTGCTGCAGATTTAGAAGGTTGTCTGAGGGCACTGTGGACTTGAATGTTGTCAATGATCATTTTTCCCCTGCAGTTATCATGTCCATTATAAAATGTAATTTATCAAACCATTGTGCTAGCCCAAAAACCAAGAAACCTCTTTTAGAAAAAGAGAGAGAAAATTAGGTTTAGCTTTTTGTGTGCATTCTTTTCCAAAGTTAATAAAATTTCTTCTGAGACCCCAGAATAGGTGTTAATGTGATGACTCAGGTGTTTTCTGGATAGACACCCAAGCTCAAGTCTCTGTTTTGCAAGTGTGTAAAAAGGTCCTCCCACATGAGTACACTTCTCACTGGACTGTTGGCTGTTGTGGCTTTTTCTTTCTCTCACTTTTAAGATTGCTTCCCTGAAATCCATGCATTCCAAAGAGTCCTGCCTGATGAATCATTACTTCCTCCTTGTCATAAAGACAAATCTTTCTTAAACAGCTGTCTAATTATATTGTGAAAAATCACAAGATTTCAGAAAGGTTGGTTATATTACATTCCAGAATAAATCCATTCACATGTGTTAAATGTTTAGGTCTGTGTTAATGTTCTAAGCAGTGTTGTGGCTCATGAAAGAAGTCAGTAACTGCTGTGTCAAACACCTTTGCCATGGCCTTGTTTCAGGCTGCTGCATTTTACCCCAAATTGTAGTGTGTAGACTAGGATAGCAAGACAAAAAAGTTAAGATTTCTGGCATTCTCATGGTTGTGGTTTACTGATCTGCAGCTGCTGGACAGCTCTCCTTCCCCTTGGAGCTCTGGATGGCAGCCACAGGGTGCTGGTGGAAACCTGGGAAATCTTTGGCTACTTTTGTCAAAAAGGTCAGCTGGAGTACTATGATGGTGTGGTGGGTGGTTAGAGAAGAGATGGATGAAGTGAAGATCTGAAATGGACTAAGCAGGTGAGATATCATTGTTCAAGTAGTAAAAAAATGATCAATCTAGCCAAGCTGGGGTGATTGTGGATGGGTCCTGTGTTATGGGCTGGAGGAGTTCAGGGCAGAGATATGCCAAAGGGAATGGGGCTTAAGGGACATGTAGGTAGAGAGGTGTTTTGGAGGGAAATAAAAGTCTTTTCTTGGTGGCACTAGATTCTTTGATGCTTTGAGTCTTGAGGAGATGTGATGTCTGAATCTAGAGATTTCTGTCCAAATCTTAGAGCTGCACAACAAAAACGTATCTTTACCACTCAATGCTGCTGCAACAGAAATTGCCTAGATGATGTTCTGTGTACAAAACTGTACCCACTACTGCTTAAAGCCACTTGTTAGTCTGTGCTTGTCTCTGTTTTATTAATGAGCCCATCACAGTAGCAGAGGACTCCTGCATCTTATAGTCAAACATTAGAAAGCAAGAAAGAAGTACCTAATATTAGTCTAGACAAACTGAAGATCACTAACCACCTGCTTTCTGAAAGAAGTTTTGACAAAAAGAGGCAAAGATATTCTCCCCAAAACCAAAATTACAACAACAAAATAACACCAAAGCAAAACAAGTTAACACTAAGAATCATAATTGTTCCAAAACGGTGATATGACTGATGTAACTGGTTTTAGTATAACTTCTGTGATAACTTTGTTAAATGTCAGCAGGGACTTGTGTATTGCCATCCCAATTAGGACAGAATTCACACAATGCGTTAGCTCTGTGAGTCTGGTGCATGGGGATAATTTAAACTTCATGGTTTTTTGGTTTTGTTTTCTTTCAAATGTAACTGTATAAATGGTATCATTTTGTTTGGAGCAACGGTTTCTTTGATACATTCTGGGATTTTTTTTCGTTCTGTGTGACAGAGCTTTTACCACTCTAGTCCTTTAGGTGAGATTGGACTGAGCAACGGAACTGGGTTTTTTTTTTTTCCTCACACCATTACTGGGTTAAAAACTATGTGTTTGATAGATTTATTTAACGCTCACACTCAAGACAAGAGTTGTGCAAGTCTTAAAGACAATATATTTTAAATGTCATGATTTTAAGTTATATTCTGTGCATCCTGGTGGTAGAGATGTCAGACTTTTTCTTTCAGGTTTATGAAAGTGAAATATAAAATTACTGAGACCAGAAAAACTAGTGGGACTGATGAGTATTACAGTCAACCAGAATGGGTGTCTGGTTGCAGATACACATTAACAAGAACAGCTCATGCACATACAGATGTCTCTCAGCCCTCTGCCATTTTAGTGGCTTAGGGACTATCTATACAGTTCAAAGAGTTCAGTAATGAACTGTCT
Source organism: Melozone crissalis (assembly GCF_028551555.1). Taxonomy (NCBI): domain Eukaryota; kingdom Metazoa; phylum Chordata; class Aves; order Passeriformes; family Passerellidae; genus Melozone; species Melozone crissalis. Next base: position 50,230,412 of record NW_026535783.1, read on the forward strand.
TCAAAGAAGGGAATCTTTTTCATGGGTTCCACTGCATTTATACAAGAGGCTATTTTTAGATGAAGCATTTTTTGCCCCTTTGGAGCTATAAGTTATCTGTGGCCTCACCTTAGATTTGAAAAATCTGCTGTGCTGGAAGTAACTCCTTTAAGGCCTCCTTTCATGTTCGCTTTATTGTTATTTTTCAGTTGCAAATATCCACAGACCTGTAGATAGTTTTATACTGGAAAAGGTGCTGTATTTCTGTAGCTCACATGTGAATTCTTGTCAGAGAATAGTGTTTTCCTGCATGGCTGATACACATGATTGCCCATCAAAGGATGACCTTTAATCATCTGAATTTTTGTGTATCATTTCCTACCACTGAAGAAAGAGAAGCATTTTATTTAAAAATCTAATGAATGAGCTTAAAATACAGTGTTTACTGTACAAAACAATGTTTAATGATGCAACATTAAAACTTGGTGCCATTTTGCACTTCCAGCCCCAGTGTAGAAATGTGAAATGCATACATATAGTCCAGTAGTACAAATTCAGAAGTTGCGACTCCATATGTTAGAATGCAAATCATGCATCTGGAAAGATAACACTGACATCAGTGAGATGCTGATCTGGCTTTTTTTAGATAGGCAGTGGGCAAAAGGCTATTCAGATTTTTGGAAAATTTCCCCACATTTTATTTTTAATTCAATAGGAATACATGACTGGGCTGCAATACATTCTCTTGTGGCTAAGGGGCTAACAGGGATCAAAACAGCTGGCATTATACCTCCTACACAGCCTTTAGCTATTTTAGCTGTAGTTGAGCTGTGCTGCTGCTCCAATTGGCTTTTTTCTAACTCCCCCTGATAACTGTTCAACATTTCTTGGTAGGTGAGGCTGGTAGTGGCCAGGCATTGGTGCAGCTACAAGATTTGCATCACTTGGAGATGTCAGCAGTGCTTTCTTTCATTGATCTGCCACTCTCCCTGTCACAGGATTTTTGGTTTTCACCTGTTCTTTCAGCATAGGATCACTGAGGAAGTGGTAACACAGGAAGAGGATAGTTTGCCTTCTTTGAACAATAGGAGATTTTTTTTATGTTTGTACATATACTTGCTGCATTCTTATCTGCAGGTTGGGTCAGCTGTCTGCTGGCATCTTTCCTCCAGTTTTGGTTGACTTTATTCCCAAAATAAATTTTATTTATTTTATTGCCCCTCTCCTTGCCCTTTCAAATGGTTGCAGAGGTATTGCCATTACTGAAAATGGGATCAAAGCAGGATACATTTAAATGTGTGAATTTCTTTGTTCTTTTTGGTCACAGTTCACAGCCTGCTTCTACTAGCTGCTAAGTATCTTCAATCATTCTTCCTCATTCTGAAGAAGGGTTGTTCTTTGTGTATTCCAAGTATTGACTGAAGTGGTTAGTATCTTACAATACAGGTATATCTTCTTTTTTACGATCAATATGCATGCCATGGACAGGCAAAAATCATAGCATAAATGTATGACAGAAAAAAGTACCTTCATGCTGCCTGTCACAGAATTAAGCGTAAAACAGGGAAGAGCCTTCTGTACATATTCTCTAATCTCCTTTCAAATGTTTCCTGCTTGCCTTCTTAAAAATTCACTTGGCAACTGATTTGTATGCTAATGGGAAATTAGTAAGAATTGGATTTTCTGTTTATTTGAAAATTTTGCTTCCACAAGAGAAATATTTCAACCACAAAATTCTGGGAAAAATATTTCATTTATTCATGAATTAGAACTTACTGTAGTCAGTTTGAGATTCTGGTTATACTCTGATAAAAACATTCACCTGATTTACAGCTTCTTCAAAAGGCTTTATTTCTAATACATTAATATCTTCTATTAGCTGGGAGGATCCAGCTGAAAAATTTCTCCCTCTCTGGTACTGCTAACTTCATGCTGCAGTGCGGAGGTCCAAAGGCATGTTACCATAGAGATACCTACAGTAGTTTTAAACCAACTTTAGGTTACTAAAGCTTGAGTGCTAATGATAGCTGCAACATCAGCTGCAGAATGCACACTGTCAGGATGGATACATGCTTCAGCAGGTGACTACACCTAACTACAGCCCAGTGAATTTCTTTTCTGAGGTTGGAAGCATAGGATTCAGACTTACAGCTCTTGCTGAGACTTAGCCACTCTTGTACTAGGGCACCTCACCAAGTGCATAAGCACCTCAGCTCTGACACTATTATAAGGGTGGTGTGACGCTATTATAAAGGTAGGTGGCATTGAGCAACTAGACCAGATCTAAAAAGGCCCAGTGTCTCCCAAATGGAATTGCAGTGCTTGCTGCTCTTCCTCCTTGCTTGGTAATGGACATGGGGTTTTTTAAAACGTTTTGTGATGATGTATTTCACACCTTGGGTAGAGGTTGCACTGTTAGATCAATATTCAGGGTGAAAAATAAAATGAGTGATTATTTACTCATCTCACCATCAGCCATAACATCTTGTATGTAGTTACAGATTCAGCTCCACTGTGTGTTTAATACTTGCAGATGTGTTCAGTGAGCACATACTGAAATGGAAGTTCATTCCCTTTTGAAGAAAAAGATTAAGTGGAGCACTAAGGTGAAGAATTTAGCAATCAATCTTTAAATAAATATGGTTTCTTATTTGGTTTGCTTCTGATCCCAAATCTGTCAAAAAAAACTAAGCAAGGTAGATGAGTAGGCTGTTGCTGATTCTGTTGTCATTAAGTTTCTTTTCGTGGAGAACCTAGTCATATGAGGCAGCACATGGATAAAATGCTTTCCTGTTATTGCTGGTAGCAACTGAAGGGTACAGTGTATGACAATGGGTCGTGTATGTTCTGCTGTACATATAAATTCATGAAGACTGCTGTGCTGCTTCATACTGTACACATTTCAGTGAGAGTAATAATCTCAGGTAGGAACAACTGCAAGTCTACCTGTCAGGGGCAATCACAGAAAATCATTAAACCAAGCCACCTTAAATAAGATGGGCACTCTTGCAGCTGCTTCTTTCTCAGAATCAGTGTTTAGTAGTAAAACATGCTTATAAATTTTTTCAAATTAGAGTGTATTTATCCTATTTGTACAGTCACAGCCTCTTCACTGGTCTTCCATGACAATGGAATAATTTGTCATGGGTACCAGTGAAATTACTGTGTTCATAGTATAATCTAGTTACTTTAACGTGTGTAAAGACTGTGCAAACCTGTGCCTAAACCTGTGTAAATACTGCATTTTTGGCAAGTGTCTCATGTAACAAAGAAAATTCAAAGTAATCGGTATACATGAGAAATGCAGGAATAGTTCTTATTTGCTGTAATCATAGGTAAGGCTTCTTCATTTTCCCAATGTGGTAACATGATCAATAATGACAAAGTTATTTTATTTTATTATATGCAGAAGTAGGGTAAACTCTTTTATGATCTGATATAGGAAAAGTTTGTAATTTCAGTGTCCCAAGCTCTGAGATGGCCTAATGCCTTTCATGCTGTGGCTTTTGCCTCCCCAGAGAACACTGAGGAGACAGTTTCTGCTTTGGGATGAGGATTCCTGCAACACCACAGAGGTTGTCTCAGTGTGACCAAGTGGGAGCAAACTCCCTTGGCTGGAAGGGTAGTTTCAAGGCACAGATGAAGATCCCACTCTCCAAAAAGATGGGAACTGTGCCTAGCCTTGCCTTTAGCTTGCCTTTGTAGACTTCCAAATATATATTTCTTAGCTTATTCTTAGTAAGTGTTTTGAGGCAATCATATTTTGAATGTGGTATAAGTGACTGGATAATTAAAAAAATATCTCTGCATACATCATCATTGAAATTAAAATGCAAGATTAGAGAATGACTTTTCCTTTAATTTTCATTTTTAATGGCATAGTATATTTTTGGAGTGTTTTTTCAATGAAGTGAAATATTAGAAAGCCAGTTAATACAAAGGCATTTCATTTAAACTTTTATGGGACAAACTGTATCTGCAAATGTATGTGTGTCTCTGCTAGAACCTGCAAGGGGAATTGAAACACAAGAAACTTTGATAACATTAAGGATAAGCCAGCACTTCAGACTTTTATGGGGAAATGGCATTTTCTCAGCATTTTTTTTGTATTCAGTGCCTATTTTCATAAAAATTGATGCTGAAATGGGTGTGCAGTGCATGCTTCTATAAACTCTCCATAGTTCTCATGACTTGCAAAATTACTTCTCACCTTCTTTCTCATCTTTCTGCTAACTTTTGTGGGGGCTCTTTTCCTGAGACCCCCTCTTGTCCACTGGAGTACACAAGGCAATTCCCCATCTCAGAACAGATCTCTCTGCATGGTAAGTACACCATGCTGACTGTAAAATTGCCTTTAAGTCTATCAGAGCTGTTGTCTCTGACCTACTGCAGATTCATACCTACTGCAGTGGTGTGTCAAGGCCACTTGTTTTTTTGAGTACACAAGGCAAATTCCCATTTCAGAACAGACCTCTCTGCATGGTGAGTCCACCATGCTGACTGTAAAATTGCCTTTAGGACAATCAGAGCTGTCATCTCAGACCTACTGTGGATTCAGGGTATGTTGATTCACACCACCTTTGAAAATACAACTATATCTACCTAGAGGACTTAAAAATGTCTTTGCTTTATTTTTAACGACAGTTTTCTGAATAATCTGTATCTGTTACGTGGTGGTCTCTATGAAAAACATAATGACTGCAAATTACAGAATGTGTCACGCTGTGCTGTGCTTCTCAGCTCTATATAAAAAAGGAGGTAGTGTTCCATGGTGCACATAGCATGAGTTCCCAGGAACAGTACAAAAGCAAGTAAAAGAGCTTTTTTTTTGGGAGGATTAATAAGTAAAAAATTACTCCTGTATGTTTTGGAAATGTCTAAGGCCTTCAGTAGGGAATGGATGTGGGCAGTGTCACACGTGCTTATGCTGGTCTGGTACAAGTTATCCTGTGTGGGCCATTCTCAGAGATATGATGTTAGTTTGGTGGCTTGATATGACCCTCTGCAGCTGTTATGTCTTTACAATCCTGATCTTCATTGAAGCCTGACTTAGCAAAATATTTAGGGGCACAAGTAGAACCATCCAGCTTGACTGGAAAAACCAGACCACTCATTTGACTTAACTTTTTCTCAGGGTCATTGTACCCAGAAGTCTAAAATAGCCCTGGGGTGGTTATGACACATGTCTGGCAGCAAAATTTGGAGCAGTTGGTTAGGTCCATGCCATTGAGGGGTAAAATGGGATTTCTCCAAGAACTGCATATGTGAAAATTCATTGTTTTAGTAATTTTATATGAATCTGAAGACTTGAGGTTTAAATTCCGTAAGGGATAGTAATGATTAATTTGCAATACCACAACTGAAAAGGTATGGGGTGCTCTTTTGTTAGTCAGTGTGAAGATCCAGCAATCTGCATTACCACTTCATCACAGGGTTTCTACCAGTGGGACTAGTGAGCAAGTCAGAGTGTTCTGTGTGTGTGCCCAGAAATGACCTTTTTATGTTCTTTGACTGTAACAATTACAGACATTTTATTACAGAGGAGAAGGCCTCCCAGCCCAGAGTCTCTTATTTGCTTTGGGAAAGCATTTGATCTTTAACAGCAACTTGCTATGTGAAGTAAAATGTAATTTCTGGACTCTTGGGTCAGATAGCTGGCCCTTGCAATTGTTGGAAGCCACCTCCTGTATCTTCTTCAGTTTCATCAAAGCCTTGAAAAAGTTTATTTCTGGTCTATGATTTACTGATGGGAGTCCTAAGCTGTCATGTCTGCTTTTTCTGTTGTATTCAGCTAAGAAACTTCTAACAGATAGCAACATAGCTCTTTGTATTGTTTGAATTTCACCTCATTTCTATGACTCCTGCAGTCAAGGCTCTCTGCTACCCTACCTAACTTGCAGTTGGTTTTTTTCTTCATTTTCTTTAATAGCTTTGCCTGTGGCATTCCAAAAAACCCTTTTCAGCAGTCTTGAACAGGACTAGTTTATTATATTTCTTTCTCTTGAAAATGTATGATTTTATATGTTTTTAATATATATTTTTATGAATATTTAAATATGGTTTTATCTGCACTCATTTTGGAGTGACCCCATATGTTTTATAAAATTATATTCTATTGCATCTTTTGTTCAATATATCTCAATATTTTTGTTCTTCCATAGAACTCTGTTGCAGCGTGACACAGAGTAGTAAAAGTGGCCTGAGTGCCCAGATCACTTTAGCTGCTCTCTTGTCATCTCCTTTCCCTCAGTTTATGACAATCAAATATTTCTTAACTTCTTTGAAAACTGGATGGGACCCAGTAGAAACTTACAGAAGTTACTGATTCCTGTCTTGTGACATGCACTTGTAATAAGTACAATATTAACAGGGAATACAACTTATTTCCCTACAGAGTACCTCCAAAGATAACTGTAAAATAAAGAGATATATGAGAGATATACAACAGAAAACTCAGCAATAGCTTTTTCTGTTTTAATCTCATGGACTGTAGTGTAACAGTGTGAATAATTTACACATAAGCAATTATTCATTGGAGTTGTCCATGATACAGGGTCTAATCTACTGAAGTGAAGACATTGTGCCTTATAAAATCTGTGATGGTGCAAATGTTTGTCTGTGAATTGAAACTAAAATATTTTATGGCTCTCAGGGGCTGGATTTCTTAATAAAGGTGATTGGAAAGTGTCAGGATTCTAATGTCCATGTGATCTCTTGAAGAGGAGATTGATACTCTTACACAGTTCATGGCAGCTATATGGCTCCTGTTGCTTAGTAAGGGCTTAATTCAGTGAAGTCCTGAACATTTGGACTATGCTGCCTTTAACTGCACAAGAAGCCCTTTTTGTCTCCAGAAATCTTGCTCATAAAATAGAATTAAACAATTGCTGAGTTGGGTTCAACTTCCACAGTATTGAAACTAGGCAATTGCAACTCTTCTTTGGGGAGAGAAAATTTGGCAGTTAACATTGCACACAACAGGCAGAACTTCCGCTTTTGATTCTTAAGGGCGGAAGTTTATGCTGTGGATGTGCAGAAGCCATGGGAGAAAACTGATTGGAAAGACATTTGCAAGAGGGTCGTGCTTCCCTGTGTGTACAATTTTTTTTAATCTTCTCAGTAACATGTGGGTAGTAAGTTGCATAATTACATCCTCGTAATGAACAATCCTAATGGTGGAGAAAAATGACTATATTATGTTCAAAGAGATGCCAGTACCTAAAAACTGGAGTAGTAGTAAGAGGTCTCTGTAGAACATTTGCATGAGTTTTGTAATGCTGGTTCTGAACCATGGCACTTAATTTAATGGCACTTCTCTTTGGTAAGACTGGAACAAAATGTCCAAAAACAAACTTTTCCAGAAAACTTTTAATTTCACATGCACATACTGTGTAAGTAGTGGTAAGTAATACCAAAATTATTATTGCTTATTGTGTAAGTAGTAATTTGCACTGGTTCAGCAGACCAGGTGAAGGTCTATTGTATGCCTTCTTTCCATGATTTTGCAGAGCTTATTTGGATTGCAGCTATGTGCAAAAGTTAAATCCTAAAATCAGATGCTTATGCTACCTGCCTTTATATGAATAGAATAATGGCAGTCAAATTTTCATGACTGCATTCAAGTTTGTAAGACTGGGTAACTAAGTTTCATCAGAGTATTTCTTGTTTCTGAGGTATGAATTCTTCAGGTGCATCTAACACCTGCTTCTCTGTTCCTCTGAGTCAGAGCTTCCCTTTTCTTTACCATTTCATGTCTGTCACTTATACCTACCTTGTATAAATGCTCCTTCTACTCTTCCTCACTCTTCATCTCTGTTTGGGTAGCCAAACATCTCTGTTTGGGTAATCTGCCCATGTGCCCTATTAGAAAAGTCTTTTGTCTTTGAGAATTGTAAAATAGGTGAGATGACCTTTGTAAACACTTTAGTCTTGAACGACAAAACACAGAGGGTGGAAATGCTGGGTTTGGGTAACCCAGTCTATTGTGGCTTAGTTTGATGACTCACAAGTGGGCAAGGCACTGTGCATATCACAGAGTGTGATATCTGGGTATCAGTCTTGGAGTATTTGAGATGTGACTGCTGCTGTCTGGATTTGCTGCAGTGGCTTTGTCAAAACTAGAATAGAAACTTGGACTGAATTAAATGTGATCATGAATTATTCAGTCAGCATAAGAGCCTTGGAGCTGTTTATTTTGATGATAATTTGGCTTTGATTTTCATTGTCTGCACAATTTTTAGTGTGAGACATGGCACAGACTTTCATGTTGATAATTTGTAGTTTCACAATAACAGACAGTGCTAAGCTGGAGGCTTTGTTACAGGAGACAGCATCACTCATGATACTTGAGATGGTAGGGTCTGCTCTGGGAATAATTCTATTTGTGGGTTTCTAACTAAAGGGTCAATGGCAAAGTAGTTAATTTTGACATGTATTTAAATACTGGTTTTGGATTTTCAAGTCAATGTTAGACTGTAATGGGGAAGGTGTCCATAGATGTCTGTTATCCTATAAACTTGGGAAGGTTTAATTTTTATTGGTGTTTGTACTGTGAATTTGCAATTTGGAGTGTTGTTGGGTTTTGTATTTTGATGGAGGTTTGGGGATATTTTCAATAGAGTTCCTAGGCATAATTCTAAGACATATCTTGTGGATGCTAAAGTTTTAATCAGAAGCCAAGCTAGTTGTTTTCCACTGCCTGCTCCCAAACTCAACAGTCAAGACAGAAGTGCTGCAAAACAAATGCTGTCTGACAGTGTGAAGGACCAGGGAGGAGAGAACATTATGTTTTCAAAGGACATGTGTCTGTCCTTTATGCACAATGCCCTGTTCTTTAATGGAGTTTATTTTGGTTTTTTTGTAAAATATAGGTCAAAGTTCAATGCTGAGGTTTTTTTTCCTAACTGCAAGACAATTCAGAAAACTTCAATAAATGACTCACTCTCATCAGAACATGCTTGTTCTGGGGTTTGTTGGGGGTTTTTTTGGCTTGTTCCAGCAAGAGGAATATAGTGTTTTATAGAGGTTTTAGGCTGAGATAGTATGTAGGTGGCTTTCAGGAGCTGGCAAAAGAAGATAGGAACAGACCTCTTTGAACCAGGAAAAAATGCATTCCAGCAATGCCCACCCAAGACAGGAAGTAAGAGGGGGTAATACAAAGCCAGCACTTGGATGGTGACATCCATCATGCATGTCTGAAGAAGCAGCCTGGTAACCACTGCAGCCTAGGGCTGGTGTTGGAAGCTAGCAGTATCTACAATGAATAGTGTTGGAAATATGGTAGAACAAAACCACGTGTTGGTTTTGCACAGCCTGGTTTTTGGTAGCAGGGGAGCCACAGAGGTGCCTTCTGTGAGAAGCTTCCACCATGTCTGGCAGAACCAATCCCTGGTGGCTCTGAGGATGGACATGCTGGTGGCCAAGCCTGGACCATTTAGAGATGTTGGTAATGTCTCTGTGGTAACATATTTAAGAAGAAAAACAAAACAGAGTGAGCACAGTTTTTCCTTGCCAGAGAAGAGGAAGAGATGAGAACATGTGAAGGAAACAACATGGAGACTCCAAGGTCAGTGCAGAAGGGGGGCAGGAGGTGCTCCAGGCACTGGAGCTGAGATTCCTCTGCAGGCCATGGTGCAGACCATGGTGAAGCAGCTGTGCCCCTGCAGCCCATGGGGATCCATGGGGGATGCAGAGATTCACCAGCTGCCCGTGCTGGAGCAGGTGGATGCCTGGAGGAGGCTGTGGCAGGGGGAGACTCTATGGAGAGAGGGGGCCTTGCTTCCAGGCTGGAGCAGCCCGTCCTTGGAGGACTGCACCCCGTGGAAGAGCGACCACACTGCAGCAGTTTGGGGAGGACTGTCTGCCCGTGGGAGGGACTCTCAGCAGTTTGGGAGGAATGCTGCTCGTGAGATTGGAACCATGCTGGGAAAGTTCACAGGGAGCTGTGTCCTGTGGGAGGGACCCCACGGCCTCACTGGGAAGGATTCCTACCCCTGAGCAGCAGAAGAAAACCTCGGGTGATGAACTGACCAAAACCCCCACGCCCTGTCTCCCTGCCCTGTCAGTGGGAAGGAGGGAGGGGTTGGGGGGAAAAGGTGTTCTTTAAGGGCTTGGTTTTACTTTTTATTACCTTCCTCTGATTCTGTTAGTAATAAACTCAATAAATTTAATTTTGCATTATTTTGCTCTTGGAGTGTTTTCTCCCAGTCCTTATCTCAGCTCATGAAGCCTTCACAAAATTTTCTCTTTTCTGTCCACCTGTAGCAGGAAGGGTGAGTGAGAGGTTTTTGTAGGTGCCTGGCATTTGGCCAGTGTCAACCATGACACCACAGCACATGCCTTGAGTCAAATGTTTTTTTTCCCTTTTAACCTTTGTAATAGGGTCCATAATTACCTACATGTGTACTTGCACACCAGGATTTCAGGTGCTGCTTCTGACTGCTCTCAGACTGTTGAGGTTCATAATCTTAGTGATTTTGTTTACTTTCAGTAAAATACTAAATAGTTTATTCTAAACAGTGGAAGCCAAGACAACTACATTTTTCAGGCTATCTACTACTATAAGAGTAATGTTAATTGAGGAGATAGCTCAGGTGTATGCAGATAACCTCCAGATGCATTTTCTTAATCAGTGTTTGGAAGGCAAAGTAAATTTTGCATTTTAAAATTATTCTTTGATTGCAGACTAGCAGTATGAGTCACAAGTTATGAGTATTTACCTAGGCCAAGAAGTGATGGAAGACTGTAATGACTATTTAGCTAATCTCTTCCTGCAAATTGTGTTCTAGCTATTTCTGTTCATATTTCTATGATTGTATTACCTGAAATATCCAGCATTGAAACTCATTTATTGGTGTTTTTGTATCATTTTTAATAGCCATGCCCAAGAATTGATCTACTATTAATCTATCTAGATTAAACCATGAGCCTGTCTGCCTGTTATCTTGTCTTGGGCAAGTGTAAGGAGCCTCAGGCAACAGAGAGAAAAGAGTGCACATGGAGAGGGATCACTCCCTGGGCCTCTCTGAACTTATAACTGAAGGGCCTGCCAGTTGAGGTTATGTCCCTACTGATGTCTTCTGCAGCAGCACAGGGGCCTACCTTTGGTAAGTTTTGTTCAACTGCTCTTTTAACAATGCCCCTTCCAGTGGCCTGCTCTAAGTGCAAGCATCAAATTTCTTGTATTGGGAATACTCTTGGTGAGTCATTCTTCATTCTGCTCTAGCTGCTCCTGATTTCATGGATACCTGTCCAGTTCCTTAGGAAGCTCTCTTCCTAGAAGAAGCCGCCTAAGATATCTTGAAATTTCATTATTATTCTTTTTGGTTAAATTTTTCTAGTTTTCATTAATTTATCTCAAGGAAAGCAAAAGATATGTACAACACTGGAAGTGTTGGTTCACCATAAATTTACATGGTAGTATAAAGTTGTTTTGTTTGGATCTTTCTTCCTATCCTCACACTGGTTGCTTTTTTGACTACCTCAACATACAAAGATGAAAATATATATATCTCTGTATCTATAATCTTGGATTTTGCTCTCTCCCAGACACCAGTGCATGTATTTTTGAAGCAGCTCGGTCTCAGTTGGTGTGCTTTTCCCCAAGGTAAAGAAATTTGATCGGATTCCCCAGTAATGTGTGTGACTCATGCTTCTGCGAAGTTGAGAATGGACAGTAATGACAGATGGATTTACAGAAAGAAGTCTCACCATGCCAAGATCCATAAGTCTGCACATACTCTGTTCACTTGACAGATGTTTGTAAAGTTTGTTTTCCCTTCACCTCTTCACATTGCAAGGGCGTTAACATAACTTACCTGCCAAGCATATTCAGTGAAGTGAAATCTGTGTGCTAACAAAATAATTATACTCTCAGAGAAACTTCTGTTGATAAAGTCAAAAGTATTCAAAATAACCTTGATGCATTCTGTAGTTGTTTTTCCTTTCAAAAATCTTACATAGTAGTTTGGAAATTAAAGCACTAGTCCAAAAATGGATTTTACTTCCCGTCTTGTCAGTACAGGCTGGAATGTGATTGCTGAGCAGCAGCCATGATGACAAGGGATGGGGAAAGCCATGGCTGACCTAATAATGCATTGCAACAGCACCACTTGAAGGGACTAAATTGCCTTCAGGGGTCCCTTCACAACAAAAGTTTTGTGATTCTTTATTCATTGGAGTTTCAGTGAACATCTTAAGCCCTTACCCAAACCCTTCTTATTCATGCTCCCAATGTCTGGGGGAAGGGGAGGAAATTTCCCAGTGCTGTGAGTTTTGAGACACTCTATATGGTCAGTGAAGAAAGGGATTGTCCTTATTTACATGTCCTGCTGCTTTGTGAGCAGAAAGGCATAAGCTAAGACAAGCTATAAACAACAAGGTTAAGGGGTATAAGAGACAGTGTCACCCTGTGTTTGTCCTGCTTTTGCATTTTCCAGTTTTGCATCTGCTTTTGGCCACTTGTGAAGAGAGGATGTTGGACCAAGATTAGTTGGTTTGACTGATTCTTTTGATTGTTCCTCACAGGTTTTTTTAGAAATGGGAATGTGTTTAGAAATCTCCTTTTTGGATTTTATAAAGGATCATCCTATCCCCATGTGTTCAACCAACTGTATCTCAAATACCAAATTTATTCTATGTTGATACCAAGAACCAGAATTTTGGTACTGGTCCTAATAGTAGATCATGATCCTTGAATCCATATAAGAAAAATCTGCATGGTGAGAAACTGTGTGTACAAACTGCATGACTGCTTCCAGATGCTGTTGAAAGCCCTAACCTGCAAATTATAGGAATAAATGAGATGTGGACTACCCTCTATGGATAGAGAATTTCTGAGTCTTTTGCAGCCTTGAAAGGTCTCAGAGTAGCTGCTGCTGTGAGGATTGAGGACTGCTCAACAATGGTAGTTTGTATGCCAAATGTAGCACCATAATGGCTGAGCTAGTGTCTTTTCTGCTTGTTTGTTCTGTTGTCCTATTATGATAATGTATTCACAAGGAAGCTGCTACCAAACTGTGAACAGAATTTAAAAAGTCCTAAAATAATATTCTTTCTACAGTTATCATTTTATATCAGATACACGTTTATTATCTTAAACCTCATAGGATTATTTTACAAGTGTCAGCTTGCTTGTTGAAGTCATCTAAAATCTCTATTAACTAGACACTGATATTAATTTCTCAATTTTTATTTCCCTTAGGATGATCCACTACTTGTGACCTGTTGGTGCTAACTGCCTTTTGTTTCCCTCTCTCTTCCCCATGTCTTTCAGAGGTTTACCTGCATCCCCCTAGTTTGCTTTTCTTCCCTTGAAACTGATTTTAAATTGAAACAGGAAGATTATATGAGCACTACTCACTCTAGTTGCTTAAAAATGGATGACATCTCCTGGGCATGACAAAGGGAGTGAGAAATAGAGAAGAAACAGATTTGTGGTTTTGACTATTTGTTTTTCTAATTTCTTATTGGAAACACAAGCTAGGAAACCATATAGTGAGGAATGAGAATGAAGGAAGAAGGAAATCTTAATATCTGTTCCTGAAGCTGATTCTGAGACAAAACTTCTCAGCATTGCACAAAAGGAATTTGTGCAAAGGAGAAGCAGAGTTTGAGAACGAAACACAAAAAAACCCAACCAACTTAGCCATTCATTATATTATCAACTGTGTAAATCACAGAAGTTCAATTTTAAGCATTTGATCCTTACTTTGAAATTTTTATGAAGGCTTCTGCTTATCTCCAGAACTGGTGACCATCTTATCTCTACTAAGATATGAATCTTGTCATATGGCTCACACTGAAGAACACGTACAGTTTGCAGACTGAGGCATCTCTATGGCAGGTCCCCTTAGGAACCCAGTCAGGCTGGTATTCAGAGCACAGGAGAGATGCAGGGACTGCAGTGGGCTGGTGGATCTGATATGAGATATTCTATGCCTAGCCATGCTTGGTTTAAAATGCTTCACTGCTAAATTAGTACTCTCCCTCCAGGTGAAGGCAAGATTGGTAGGGAAGAAGAAGGTGGGAAAGAAAGTTAGGGTCTAATGCTCCCTTTCAGACACAGGTCGCTGCAGAAAAGGAGCTCAAAGGTCATGGGTGAGAGTACGCAACAGGAGCTGAATTTCATCACCCAGAGGTGAAAGTTGTCATGGAAGGAAGGGCTAATCTTCCTCTTGACTTGTTCTGTTCCCTTGTAAATGTCTAATTCTCTTGTGTGCAGTGACATAGCTTTAACTGGGGGTATTGATATGGTCTCAGCCCAATTCTGCTTGCTTTTGAGAGGCAAAAGAACCACATGCAAGTTTGTGAACACTACCCTTGACCTACATGCAGACCCTGCCAAACCTACAGGTTTTGGGGATTTGGGGTCCCATGTGTTGCCTGTGGATGTATTATTTTTATGCTGCATGCCTCAGTGTGTGTTGTCACAAATGTTGTTAGCAGGCCACAACTTCCAACTGCCCGTGTGTATTTTTTATCTTAAGGGTCAGACTTCTCTTAGGAGTGCTTGCAGAGACTGCAGTGGCTGAGCCAGCAGTGATAAAACTTTATTTCTTCTAAGTAGTATGTGTTTGATCATTGTTTTCAGAAAATAAAATAGCATGACCTTGCATTAACTTCGGGGTTGAGCTGTCCAACTATCTAATGCTCCTCTGGACTCCGTGGAAAAGTGGCAGTCGTCTGGCAAGAGGGGAGCAGCTCATGGAGCAGAGTGAGTTGGCAACCCTCTAGTGGGGCTGAGGAAAATGAAGGGGACCAGCAGCTCAGCAAGCAGATGTAAAAGTTAACTGGAAACCACATCAAGGAGAATCTGACGGGGAAAAAGAAGTCGAAACAACAACTACAAAACCCAACAGAATCTGACAACAAGGTGGAAGAGAGCCATCTTTCCTGAAAGAGAGTTGCTGTAGTTACTGGGACAACAGCTGTTCTGGTGGGTGGAGAGGATAAAGAGTCAGTCAAATGTATGAGGCAGGGAAAGATGGTGTCTGAAAAAGCTGGGGAGGTCAGACCACAAAACCATCTAGCTCAGGATCAAGCTCCAGCAGTAGGAGTACGTACTGTAGGAGTGATTCATCCTACTTAGTCTCTCAGCCTTTGCCAAATTATCATTTAGGGGTTTCTTGACTCAGAGGTGAAAAGAGCTCTCCAGTTTTCTCCCATAAATCTGCCCCTTCTTTATAAACACAAATTGCTAAACAGGTCAAGTGATACTCTCTGTAACTGTAGAAGCTGACAAAGAAAGAGGGAGAGACTCCAAACAGAGAAAGAGTGGCCAAGTGTTAAACTATACAAAAATGCCTGTGGAGTTGGAGGCACCAGAAGTGAAAAAAACTAAAAGAGGAGAAAGATTGTGATATTGTTCTATTAAGGAAGACTAGACAAAGAAAAAATGGGGAAGGACAGAGGAGTGTATCTTTGCTGAACAGCAGAGTTGGGCACCGTTGTCTGATGTGCTGTAGCAGGCAGAAGTGCAGGACACCAGCTCCAGGCCAAAGGTGTTGGACATCAGCTCTTGGCCCTGTGTCTTGTAAGGGAATTCATGCAAGACTAAGGCCAGGGTTGAAGTCATACATGGTTGTGGACTGCAGTTTGGCTAGGAAAAAAAAAAAGCCAAGGGACTTGAGATAGAAAATAGTGGTACAATCAAACATGAAAATGGTAATAGCCAAGGAATAGGTCCCTCCAGCTCAGTTTCTTCTATCCACACTTCACCAACAGTGTGGATAGAAGAAACTGAGCTGGAGGGAAGTGCAAAACAGCCCTGGCAAAGATGCAGCCAGGGGAGCACAAGGCTGAGGTGAAAGCTGGGTCAAAAAGAGATTCCTATTACTGGCTTGCAAAATCAAAGAGACAGATGTCTGAAAACACTACAAAGCTGAATGAAGGGATGCACTAATGAAAGGGAAAGGGAGGAGGGCAGGAAGCCTTCAGGGCAGAAGGATGTCCAAAGGGACCTTGGCATCTGCGTGTTGCTTCTCAACTGGCACTTCCGTCCTGAGCCTTTTCAGGAGGCTGCATTCACCAACACCTTTGCTTCACTGCTTGGTTGGCTCTAGCTGCTATTGTTGCTCTGAAGCAGCACGGAATTATGCAAGAAGATTTTGTTGGACTAATTCGTCTGTACTAATTACAGTGGTGTGTTGGTAATTATTGATGATTCATAAACTGCATGGGCTGCAGCCATACTGGGGTAAAGACTTTTGTACTGGTGACTTAGAAAGGTGAAAATTCAATGAAGTAGTAATGCATTTTGCTTAATGACACTGCTATGATAGTAAGCTATTTGGTGATCACTGGTTTGCACAAAAGCATAAGAGCTAAGAAAGTGCTATTGACTTTGTCTAATTATTTGTTTCATAGCTGATTCCTGGGGAGAATGCTAAGGAGATTACAATGATACTGAAAATAATATTGGGCAGTTAAAAATGTTAAACTTCTTTTTTCACTGGTTTTATGCTTTTATTTTTTCTCGGTGGTTATTTCTTTGCTTTCAATACAGTGTCTGTTCCTCTGTTCACTGAAATTAGGGGTTTCTCACTGGCCTCTTTGGAATCAGGCTTGTCTCTGCATGTTTTACCAGAAAAGTCTGTTATGAGCTACTACACTAATTGATTTAGGTTGCTGATCTATTAGCAGTCCTTCCTGGCAGTCAGTCAAATAATGAGAGCTTTATTTAAATTGGAAATCATCAGTAATGTGCTATTCACTTAAGTGAGGAAATGAACAGAGGTATGGTCATGGTATCAGTAATACGCAATGTCCACATGGTCAGATTCTTCTGGGAGTTCAGACGATGTGGAATTAGTTCCTTCAGGCAAGTGAGAGATCTGTAGGGCATTTGTGAAGGCCAGGCACACATGTCTTTGTTTTTGCTGCCTCCTTTAGCTGAGTTTGACAGAGGAAAGTGAGTCAGTCACCTATACCTACAGCAGTTTGGGCATATAAATCCAAGGGTCTGATTCAGGTTGTGAAACAAGACTCAGAACTTAAAGACCAGAAAGGAGGACGTCAGACATATTTTTTGCTATATCTAATGGGAAGGTTTATTTATCCTTCCCATATTCAGGTTCGTTACCAACCTTAATTTGTCCCATCTGTTTCTGTGCATTGTATAAGTAATGAAGTTGAGCATCTTAGGAACTCAAAGACAATACATAGCAATCTTTCAGGTAGAACAGCACCTATTCTGCATCCCTCCATGGTTCTGACCCCATCAAGTCTGCACTGAGCAGTACAGGGACATCTTCACCTACATCAGGAGTCTCTGATTTTCTAATTTCACCTAACTTTCCTGCTATTAGGAAAGGCAGGAGCACCCTGAATCTGGAAGGAAGGGAGGAAGAGAAAGACCCTGATTTTTTTGTCCTTCTATTCAAGTGTTTTCTATTCATTCATGAGGCTGACACAGAAACAGCCGGGAGAAACACTCTGAGTCAGAGTCTGAGTGAGTGGATTATTTTGTTGCTGTTGTTTTAAAATAAACAGGATAAGAAAAGTGGCTACTCTATATAAAGTAATATCTGTAAAGGACTTGATAGATTTGCCTGCATTGATCTGTGTCTTGGACACAGTTATTCCATTTTTGACAATACAGAGTGACTAACTCTGAATATCTTCTGAAGCAGTAGAAAGTGGAAGGCATTCATTTACAATGTGAGTTCCCTGATATTTCCCTGGCATTAGTAAATAGAGAATAAAATAAATATCTGTGTCCTAACACACATGGATGTGTCTGCATTCTTCTTTTGTACCAGTGACTTCTTTTGTTGAAGAATCTCATGCTTTTCATCCACACCTACTGAGACAGTTTGAGCTATGGATTTTCAAAAAACACACTTTTGCTCTGAGACTGACTGAAGTCTGTTGTGTAGTCTTACAGATTTGTCTAATGAGATCACTTTGAGACTTTTTTTTAATCAAAGTGTATGATAATAAAATATTTATTTAAGAGTTTCCTGTTGAGTATCATTGGAGTTTGAATGTGCTGTTTTTCTCTTTTGGTTCGGGGGAATAGGAGATGTGAGCTTTCAGAGAGCTGTTTCTTTAACTTACTCTTAACTCATGGTTGATGATGGGTGCTAACTTCCCTTTCTGTTCAGATATGCTTACTGGAACTAAGCTACATTCAGCTACAGCAGGAGCTCTAGTGGGAAGTGAAGCTTTTCTGTGAGAAAAGGAGAGGTTAACTACACTTATATTGGGGGCAGTTTTTGCTTTGGAAAACAGTGGCAGGCTTTGTAGTTTAATCTTTTGGAGCCCTGCCCGTTACCACCTTCTGACGTAGGTTGCTGGGCTGAGAAGAATCAATGCGCACTGGTGCATGAAAGTCCAACGTGTCAGTTGTAGCTATACATAGTGCCATTGTCTCACGTGCAGGCCAGGCTGTTAATGCTTAACACTGCATTGTATTCTCTAAAAGAAAAGAGTAGAATACTGGGAACTTCATCTGTTTTAAATGTTTATACACATTCCTTTGAAAAATACATTTTTAAAGGATTAAGTATTGTCTGTATAAAAGGCTCAGACTAATGAACACCACAGAGAAAAATGCCACAGAAGTAAGGCTCCAGCATTCCTATGTGCCTTGGGAATCTGCCTACAATTAGGGTTTTGGTCAGATTACATGTCTTGCAGGGTGATTGCTTTAACTCATCTACACCTGGGGCACCTGGGGTAACTGGTGACCATGAAAGCAAGGAGTGTGCCCTTTTGGAGATTGATAACTTGCGGCTAATTCTCCATATGCAAAAACATTGTAAAGGTTTAAAGACTCTTCTCATTAAGTAGGTGCACCTGTGTGAGGGCATATGTATTGTTCTGTTGCTTAACAACCTTTTGTAGCTAATGGTTTGAAGTGAAACAAATCAGTAGTGTACAGGAGAAGTGTACCGAAATGTATCAAGACACAAAAAGTATTAACGTAGTCCAGCTCCTAAGAAGTGTAACAAACAAAGCAGCCACAGCCCACATGTACTGGCTTTCTTGCAGCAGGTTTAAATTATGGTGTGCTATCATATCTTCTGAAAATGTCATGGCTCACATGGTAGTGATATTTTTACCTGAAAACTGAAGGCTATGGTTCAGGCAAACAACTCTCAATCTGCAACCCAAACAAATTCCCTTTTCTCAAAAGTCACTTCTTTCCCTATCAATCCCACTAAAACATTATTATTTAGAATATTTCACAAGACCTTTAAAAAACGTTCTGTATTACATTCTAATGAATAACTTTTGGCCAGAGATAAATAGCTTTCTAGTCTCCAGCAAAAAAAAAGTCCTTCTATATAACCTAGGTACTCTGTTGGGGAAACAGGGAAAAGAAAGTGTTTCTTGCTTCCTTATTTAAAACCCTAGCATTTTTAACTTACAGGCAAGTAATACAAAAATAGGAATTTGGTAAAGATTATCATGTGAGATGCACTTCCAAGTAATGAAATTACTGCTGTTCATATGCGAGGGTGCTTTTTAGCATCTTTCATGGTTCTGTTTGACCTTTAATTCTTCTATGTAAAATGCTACCTTCTTAAGAATGACAATGAAAAAAAATCTGTATTTCTTTATCAGGCTTCAACTGCAGAAGTACAAGTTGGGCCCATGAGACTGACACAATACCCAATTCAGGTAAGATGCTCCTTCAGTTTCTGACAGAGCCAATTCAGTGTTGATAGATGAAGAAGTTAAGGTTCAAACTCTTTAGTTAACTATAATATTTTAATTTCACTTGTACAAGGACGATAAGAGGGATGATGTGTGTTTTGTGTATCTGATTGCTTGAGAAGACCTACAAGTAAATTAACTCAGTAAATAAGACCCTTAGATTTCCACTAACATCCCCTCATTCCTTGTTTCTGTCCTACCAGTAGGAGTGTGAGTGTATGTGCATCAACCAGGGAAAGAGCTGCCTCTATGGATATTACAACCTGTTCAGTTTTGCTATACCACAGCAGAGAGCTTCATGAAATTTAGGTATATGTTCAGTTTTGCTGGGTTTTGCACAACAGGACAGAGAACTGTAACAGGACAGAGAACTATGTTTTACAGACCACCAATTCAAGAAATGTCCTCCAAGAAGACAGGTTCAAATTCAGCTAAGGAACAACAGCTTTTATCCATACATCCTTCATTTTCTGTTCATTTTGTTCCTGTGATAGTATCAGATACCAAGTGTTATTTTTTTCAGCTTATAGTGGATGTTGGAACTCTCGGATTATAGGAAATTAAATAGCCTTTTAGTCTTTAACATTCTTTTAGTGATACATAATTCATCTGAATTAATTTATGAGTTGGTTAATTCTGTAAAATGCAGACACATTTAGTCACCAAGCACCCTTTCTGTGAAAAACATTTGTGTGGAAGAAAAGCACCATAAAGCTTTACATTTTTATGGCTTTACATTCAGTCTTGAATGTAAAGCCATATGAATGGCTTTATGAATGTAATCTCCATGATTATTCAATCTGATGAAATTACTTGTTTATATTGTAATAAGACTGAGGAGCAGTGACTTCAACAACAGAACAACCTTCAGTTTTGCAGGGAATTTTAACATAGAAATGTGTAACTTTTCACAGAAAAATATTTTTAGATCATGTTCATCTTCAGAAAGATTATCCAGAAGATATTTAGCAACTACAAATACTCTCAGTGCTTTTGTCAGGATATTACTTCATAGAAATTTGATTTGCCCAAGGCAAAGTTGGATTTTTCTTGTTTTCAAAAATTGACATTCTTCTTGGTATCTTTTTAGATGGGGGTGCTATTTTGTCTTTACATTTCACAACTGAGAATCTGTGTAAGAAAATAATCTGTTTTAGGCAGAAATTATTAAGTAAAATCATTAACTGAAGAATTTTCCTTAAAGATGTTGCCATACATTAACTTACTTTCAGTTAAGTAAAACATTTCATGTAAACCCACCTTGTGTGTTTGTGGAACAAGCCACATTACCTCAGATAATTTGTCAAGTAATGCACAGATCCCCACATTAAAAAAATGAATGCTAATTTTTTATTCCATCTTGACAATACAATTATGTGGTTCTCTGTGCATTGCAAACAGCTACTGAATATCACATTTTAAATGTCTGTTTGTGGATGATTAATCATGTTTACAATTGTCTGAGAAGTTAAGTTCCATTTGTTAAAACAATTGCCACTGAGGCTTTTCTTAGCAAACTTCATTTTATTCTGCTGTGTGTTATGCTGTTATGGGACACCTGTGCAACCTCAAAATGGCACATATTTTTTGTCTGAGAAGTGACCTCACTTGTGCCTGTGACCTGCCATAAAACCATTTAATAGATTCCCCACTGGACTTCATGACCATATATGTCAGAGTAAAAATTGGGTTTCATTTGTACAGAATTGTGACCCAGGTGCTCCTGGCCTTAAGAGGCAAAGGGAAGAGTCCAAAGCAAACCAGCCAGCTCCAACCCTCCAGACATCCCATATACACATTGCACAATTGCCTCAACTTTGTACCAAGGCTTGTAAATAAGAATTATTTGATTTCAGAAATGACCATGCTGAAAGTACACAAAAAATATGCTTTCTCCAGGGGACACTGGAGATGTGGTTTTTATAAACAATTAGTGCACATAAAAAAGGTGTTGGATCCTCTTGCAGAAATGTTTGCTCATAAGCGTTTCAGTGTGTTCCTATTCAAATGCTGCACCCTCTCACCTTTTAGGACATTTGTTTGCCATCATCTCTTTCACAGTGTTGACACTGTGATCTTCCCTCATGAGCTGCAAATGAAGCATGATGATGCACAGCATTTCGCTGTTGCCTCATACCATTATAACAGGTATCTCTGTAACTTTATTCAGAGATCCTATGTCTTTTCCAATTTGAAAGTCTCTTGCTGGGATATGATGATTTGAAAATGATTAAGTAGCTTCTTAAGTTGCTGTAATTTTCTTTCTCCTTTTGGTAGCTTGTTTATCCTCAGCTGATGTTTCTTGTATTTCAAACTCTTTGAAGCAAATTTCTGTCCATTTTCTGTATTTGTATAATAAACTTGGAACTAGATGTGCAATAGTTCTGTCAAGCAAATACGTAGAAAGAGAGTAAAAATTTCAGTACATTACCAAAATCGGAAAGGCCTCTACAGAGAAAGTCCATGGTATTCCTAAACTAGGGCAACACTGAGTAAAATTATCTTTTTACAGTAATACTGGCAAATCATGCAACAAAAAAAAAAACTACATGAAGTTTTTTTGGCATGGAACACAGATTGAATTTAAGCATTTCCTTGATCATGTTGTTTATATGGATTATTACATTTTTGCCTTGACTATGACAGCATTGTTCAAATATACTTCTAGTTATATTCTGTTTTGATGATTTATAGTAAGCTCCATACAAATGTTAATGAGAAAGTGTAGTAGTAATACCTTAAAACCACTTTTAAAATTAATATTCTCAGAAGGATTTGTGCACTGATAATCAGCTACCAGGGAGAGATTGTATGGTTTAATTAAGCTCCATTATTTTAAAGATGAAAAATTACTGCATTTTGCCATCCTTTATTTCCAAACTGGGAGTGCTGAGAGAAGGAAGGTATCAAAAAACATGCCACCCCCGCCCCCCTCAAATTTTCTTTCCCCATAACATTTCGAACTAGGAACAAAATAAAACTAATAGCATTTGGAACCAAACAGAAAATTGTATCAGAGTAGGGACTTCGCTCAGGAAGTAGAAAATCTGCAGCTCAGCCACGTCACTGCTTTCCAACTTTTTGATGGCTTGAAAAAAAACCCTCAGGGATTAAAAAGAGTGACAACAGTTACCTTGGATGTTAAGTGTCAGTAAACCAAATCTGCTTATTGATAACTGCATTTAAAAACCCTCCAATACATTGAAACTTTTACCTTCTTAATATTTACAGAAATTGTGAGCATATGATTTTCTTCCATTGTTTAATGAAATTCTGACTGTCACAGTAACAATGATTGATTTTTTTATTGTTTAGAATTCAACAATCCACGAAGCTAAAGATAAGAAGAAAGCTATTGTCACCTTTGCTAGCTTCTAGACTGATGGTGCTGCAATTCATGTGCTGACACCACAGCTGCATAAAGCAAGGTGGATAAAGGTTATTGGCCTTTCCTACAGGCATTTGGAGCAAAATTTTGCATATTTTTCTTGAGCTCATTGTTTCAGTAAAGTCAGGGAATGACTTTTATTTGTGAAATGAACAGGATTTTGCTTTATACATGACTAATCTCTGGCTGCTGACTTTTTGTGCAATTTTAATAGCTGTGGATAAACTTTTGACTTTTTGAGGCCTTGTTTTTCACAGCATATTTGCACTAAATTAGCCCTATTCTTCATCTGACACATAGGGTAGCACGGGTAGTTATCAGTCGCTATGGTAAATACCTGCAACTGTAATGGGGAATGTCTACATGATTTAGATTAATAAATGGACACTGATAAATTGTGTGTTATGGGGCAAGGATGAAAAATTTATTCTCTCTGAAAAAACACTTTCTTTTACATGAGAGGCACAGAAATACAGCTCTTTTCAGCTTCTATTCTGTATGTCAGCTTGCAAACAGGCTTCCTGCAGCATCTCCTTGATGTTCAGAGTGGCACCTCTGTACACTTCTTACCTGATCTTGTGTGAGCATTTCCTTAAGTGTTCAGTTGAAATTGTCTAAACTACTTTATATGCTTAGGGACAGTGTGGTACAATTTATTGGGTAAAAAATTCTCACATTTGGATATTTTTCCTCCTGTACATACCTTCTTGCCTGTTACTCTTTTCAGCTTTGAAATAATATTAGTTAACTCCACTTTTTGTGATTAAAGAAGAAAAGAACAGATAAAACTGTGTTTTTATTTGCCCATTCTTCAGGGAATGTAAGAGGTAATTAAGGCAGCTGAATTTCAGACAGTTCCTTACTATCAAAAGTGTGTGTAGCTTGGATGAAACAAGAATGGCAATGATGTTTGAACACTCTGGTTGGTTGCTGATTGATTTGGAACAGGAGCTAGGAAAAAATCATCGTGTGGTTTTGTCCTAAACTTTTAAACAGTCCTTGTTTAAAACCATTAACTATTTATATAGTTAACTATTGTTAACTATTGATTATTTATTGATAACTGTGGTATCCATTAAGAAAGGTGTACTACTGCATTGATTGTATTACAACCTGTGGTTCAAGCCTCCCACTTTTAAAGCAGACATTAAATCTTTCAAAGGGCAGAAGCATTTGTTAAGACTTGCTCCATGCAGAAGACTACTTTATGTGCTTAATGTGGTGCTGCTGTTTTTCATCCTCTGCAGGTTTTGCTAATCTTTGCAAAAGAAGACAACCAAAGCAATGGTTTCTGGTGGGCTTGTGACAAAGCAGGATACAGGTGCAATGTTGCCTGGACTCTGGAATCAGCACTTGAATGTTTCCTGGATAAGCACCAGGAGATAATTGTTATAGATCACAGGAACTCCAAGTATTTTGATGCAGAAGATATCTGCAGGTAACGTAAAGCACCTTATGCTTCTCTTAAGCTTTGGAATACGTTGTATGAAACCAAACCTCCTAATCTGAAACCAAAAAATAGGGAAAAAAATAAAAACAACAAACAAAAAAGGAACACCTAAAATTGTAGTGGAATGGAAGTTTGGGGACTGAGGCCAGGAGGTTTGCACATATCTACAACAATATAAAAACTACATTATGCCAAAGCTGAACTGTAGAATTTTCTTTAACTCATGGGGTTTCTATCAGAGCATAAGCCAAAGCTGTTGTGAAACCATTCCCTGCTGTGGGTGCTGCTTCTTTCCTGGCTTACTGCTGCAGCAAAATCTGAAGCTGCAGACTACAAAGGAATGTGTTTGTTTGTGTGAATGTTGTGCACAAGGTCAAGCACTGCCAGTTCTTTGCAAAAGTTTGCATCACTCTTCTAGTCCACATGGTTGTGCCTAAGCTGCTTTAAGATTGCAAGTGTTCAGTATTGGGATCCTTTGCTAAAATACACGGTTTCAGCTGAAGCATACCGTTTGCACCATACTGTGCTTCTAGTCTGCCATGAGCTGAAAGTTGCCATGTTTATGACAAGGGGCATTTTAATGCTCAAATATTTGTGCTGGTCTTTCTTCTAAAAGACCAACAGATAAACATAAAGATTGTTTATTCAGAACAGTGTAATATGAGTGAAAAAACCTTATCATTAGCCAGTAAAACACAGAGTGTTCTTCTGATAGCTTGTCATATCTTTTTTGATTTCTCAATAATATGCAACGTGGTAAAATTTTGTTTATTCAGTATTTAATGAACTGTAGTCTTTTGTAATTTGCTATGCCCAGTTTTCTTACTTTCATATCTTGATAGCACTTCCCACCCTCTAAACAAATTTTGCAATGTCTAGAAGGACAGTGGTAAATCTGAGAGGGGGTAGAGATGCTTGTTTAAATTAGTCAAGGGCGTTGAAGATACTTTGCATGTACTGACCTTTCTCAACTCATGCATTCAGGGCAGTCTGCCCCAGATAAGCCAAATACACAGGGGAAACCTTTGCTAGGTCATAAGAGTGGGTCTGAAAAGTGATGTTTGTACACTGAAGTTTTGGAGCTTTTGCCTTCTTACCTCCATAGAGCAAAATGAGAAATCTGGTGCCAAAATGAAAATGGCTTGTCTAAATGGGGATAGTTAGGTTTGGCAGTGCACTATTGTATTGTCTAGCCTCAGTGGTGTCTTTCAGTCCTGACTTTCATTTATATTTTCAGTGAAGGTACTCAGAGGAATATTGAGAAAGCATTCAGTATAACTAAGAAATTTTTGTTTCCTCAGGTCTATTCGTGCCACAGAGCTATCAGAGCATACTGTAATACTTGCTGTGGTTCCACGCACGTAAGTATTACTAGTTTGTGAAAGATTTTTTATTTTACTTTATAAGAACAGTTACCTAGTCTATAACAGTTTTTTAATAACAGAAAGTATCTTACTAGCAAATTTTACAGAGTAAATGTAGTATTTTTCATCTGAAATGGGCTAGTGATGTTTGATGTTTTATTTGAGTGTTCGACATCTTTCCTTTAGTGCTGACTAGTATTTTCCTGTCACCTCATGATGGGTTTTATAGTAAGAAAGCCAGACATATATGTGTTATTTCTAAGAGGAAAGGAAAGTACAAATTCAAACTAGAAAGGTGTGTATTACTTTCTAAAGGAAATAACTAGAGAAATAACAAATTGTTGTTTATTGAACTGGGTGATGGGGCAAACTTCAATCCAGCTGATGCTAAATTCACCAGAATTTTGTCCACAAACCCTTATTCAGTAATTCATAACCCATGCATTTAGGAAGAATTCTTACTTAAATATATATTTATCAAATATCTTCAAATACCTTTGTTAGAAATCCTACATACTACTGAATCCCTTACCATTCTTATTCATTTCCTAAATCAATTAGAATATTAGGAAATAGAGTGGAAGGAGAAGTATTACTACCAAGATTTGAAAATCAATTAAATTTGCTACTGAACAAGATTTTACTACTCAGCAAATACCTTTATCTTAATAATATTTTTTTAGATTTTTTCTCATACGATATCACAGAATGTCTTTTTTATCTTCTTTGTACTTTGTCTTGCTATCCCCTTCTGTGAATGTAGAGAGATACAAGACTTCTCTGGAGAATCTGTCAGGGTTGCCCCAGGAGTAACTATCCAGTTGTATAGAAGCTGCAAATACCTATAATAGAAGAGTGTAGCACCAGCTTCTGTAACAGTAAGATTTTTTGTATGTATTTAAGGAAAAATTCTTCTCACTGAGTTCATTATGTTTAGAGAACTATGTTAGATTCATGCCATCTAATCCTCAAGTGTTATGTCCTCTTATAGTAAATAATATACCAGCCCTGCTTAATATCTATATCAATGACCTGGACAAGGGATTGAGTGCACCCTCAATCAGTTCACAGGTGACACCAAGCTGGGTGGGAGTGCTGATCTGCTGGAGGGCAGGGAGGCTCTGCAGAGGGATCTGGGCAGGCTGGATCATGGCTGAGGCCAATGGTGTGCGGTTCAACAAGGCCCAGTGCTGGGTCCTGCCCTTGGGTCACAGCAACCCCAGGCAGTGCCACAGGCTGGGGCAGAGTGGCTGCAAAGGACCTGGGGGTGCTGGTGACAGCAGCTGAACATGAGCCAGGCTGTGCCCAGGGGGCCAAGAAGGGCAATGGCATCCTGGCCTGGATCAGCAATGGTGTGGCCAGCAGGAGTAGGACAGGGATTGTCCCCCTGTGCTGGGCACTGGTGAGGCCACACCTGGAATCCTGTGTCCAGCTCTGGGCCCCTCACAACAGGAAGTATGTTGAGGTGCTGGAATGAGTCCAGAGAAAGGCAGTGGAGGTGGTGAAGGATCTGGAGCATGAGTCCTGAAGAGTGTGGGGTGACTGAGGGAGCTGGAGATGTCTAGCCTTGAGAAGAGGAGCCTCAGGGAGACTTTGTTTCTCTCTACAAGTACCTGAAAGGAGGATGTACTCTCCATACCAGGTGGGGTATATTTTTTCTCTCCGAAGTATCAAGGGATCTGACCATAGGAAATGGCCTCAGGTTGTGCTAAGAGAAGTTTAGATAGGGCATTAGGAAAATTTTCTTCCCTGAAAGGGTTGCAAGCATTGCAACCCAGGCTACCCAGGACAGTGGAATCACCATCCCTGCAGGTATTTAAAATATGTGTGGATGTGACACTTCGGAAGTGGTTCACTGCTGTTCAGTGCTTAGCACTGCTGAGTTGAGAGGTTGGACTCGATGATCTAACAGCCATTTCCAACCTGAATAATTTTGTGGTCGTGTGATTTTGTTTTGTAGATCTGCTGACCAAGAAGAGACTTCTGTTCTCCCCCTTCTTGATGCAGGCTTTGATAGGGTATGTATAAATTGCCTATGTAATATAGAAAACATAGTAGCTTCATAAATTACAAACACTTCTGCTTCCTCAAATTGAAAAGTACACATCCTCTTCTGTTAGAAATTTTTTGATAAGAAACCAGTGGCAGTTGATTTAGTTTTCCTTTCAGGAGTATTCCAGAAGCATATGAAACAAAAAGGTCTGTGATCTAGGTAGTCCTTTCAGAATAGCAGCTGTGCTGACATTACCTTCTTGTGGTCTGGCTGGGTAGCGCGTGTGTTTTATGACTGCACTAAGAAACAGGGGTGGGAGGCTCTGATTAACACATCACAGCATGCTGACTCGTCACCCAGACCCCTCCATGTGTCTCAGGCTGCTGGGATTTCTCTTCTAAAGGGACTACAAAGCTGGTCCAGCTCGTGAAGATTTTTCCCCCATAATATCTGTCATGTTGGTTTGCACAAATTCTTCTCAGTACGGAGTTAGAGACGCTCCTGTACCAGAAGCAGAAGGGAAGATAACTGTTCATACTGTTCCTCAAAGGGCTTTGTAGGAGAGAGCAGAAAGGCAGGAGTTCTCAGCTCTGAAAATTTAGGTTGCTTACCCTCTCCCAACATTCGTGTGAATGGCTTTGGTTGGATATTAATGTTATGTTACTCTAAAATAAACCAGCTGCATTTTTTAAGTTAGCCATTCATAAGGAAGGATGTGTACTTAGGCATAAGAAGCACATCTGAAGAATTAGTTAGAATTAACTGTATATATTTTCTTTAAACTATACATATTTAGGAAAATTAACTGTAGTAAGGAAAATCAGAGAAGAGATGGAATTAATCCAAGCAAAAATCTCATTCTCCTTTGCTCATACTGAGTCCAGTGTCTGAGCCAACTCACATTCAGCCCAAGTTTGTTTATACAGCAGAACATGAACCAGAATTACTATTTTCAGATGATCTCCCGAAAATAGAGGTATAAGATCTTGCCTGTACTGCAAGAGTATTGTGGGGCCAAAGCATTTCTAGAGTACTTACATGCTCTGAAAATTGGAAATGTTAGTCTAAGAGAAAGGTCAGCCCAAGAATGCCAGTGCTTTATTAATGTGGTTTCTCCCTCTCCCTCTCCTTCTCCCTCTCCCTCTCCCTCTCTCTCTCTGGCTGAAATATTTTTCAAAGAGAAGTTTATTACTTCTCAGGTCTACTGTTTCATTTGAACACAATGCAGGGCAATGTGTTTTGTAAGCTAGATTAAAACTGTAGGTGTAGTACTGAATAAAGTCAGAGGAGACTCTCTGGTGTGAGACATGGCTCAGTAATACTCTCTGCCTTGGAAAAAAGAATCTTTTTGCACCTGACAGCTGTGCTAACTACTCTCTTTTGCTATCCCACATTTATCAGAGGGCTTGAATAATGTAATAATTGCCTATTGGAACTATTTTCAAGACTTTAAAATACATCTGATGTCAAAGTTTCTTTTTTGCTGTGGGGTGGACATAGGAATTATTTTTGCTTAGATGGCAATCAGTAGGGACTAAATGCATTATCACACAAAGATTTAAACATGACCCTCTTCAAAAGAGAGGTGGTATTTGCAGGGAGTCTCTTCCTCATCAGCAAAAATTAAATTTAGTTTTGGAAAATTGCAATCTGTTTAAATCATATTTTTTTCTTTATGCTGACTTATTTCTGGTTTTTCTTCCTTCTTCTTAAGAAAGTTCATTTCATTTCATCTGATTTTCCCTCTGTATCATTAACAACTCTTGTGTTTGTGTATTAATGCTGTTGCTAATCCAGGACATTAATTATGCTTTTTTTTCCCTCATCCTCATAAACCTAATAGTGGTGGCCTACTTAGGATGGGCTAATTTGAATAAGCAATTTGGCGTCCTGACTGATTTTTAGCTATGATTTAAATCAGCAAACAGGAGATCTTAATGTTTGCAGTTACTGAATTACAACCTTGTCTTGTATTTTGAACCTCTTTAACAAATGTTGATTCTCATTGACCAGATACTATTAAAACTTACTAGATTGAAATAAAAGGAGTCTTTAATATTAAAATGAATTCTTTTTGCTAAGCAAAAAGAAGAATGCATTACTGCTAGTTTATAATTCTTGTGGCTTGTACTAAGTTCTGCACAGAACAACAGTGGAATCCCATTATAATGAAGTAAATAATTTAAAACTATATGTTATTTAAATCAAAATGTAGTGCATAAATATGAAACTTTTTAAAAATAAAGTGTTTTTTCTGCCTTCTAATATCTGCAAGTTCAGAAATCTTCTTATTCTTGTGTCACATTAAAAGCACAGATAAGAAAAAGAAATGTTTCGTGCTATTTTCATGTCCCAGTTGATTTCTCAGTTTTGAGTCAGTCAGCGAATGACCAGCATTAGCACTATGAACTTAGATAAAGTGATTCTTTAGATCTGCAGAGGACTATACAACAGTTAAGAGCATGGTTAGCACTTTGATAAGCTGCAGTTCTTGTTTCTTAGCAAAAGATTTGTGCCAAGAATTTTGTCATTGAACAGCAGTGCTTAAATTTTTTCAGTAAAACACACTGCTATAAAATTTAGTTTATAAAGAGCCTTAGCATAATCTAGTAAGTCTATTTCATAAAATAGGTTGCCATCGTAGATAAATTTTATATTATTGAGAGTTGTTCTCATTCTTTTAAATTTAGCTCAAACGTATTTGAATACTTAAAAGAGCATCCAAAACCTGAAAATCTTAGTCTACACTGCTTTAGAAGAGAAGTTTGTTAGCAGGCTGTTTGGTATACAAAAACACAACATTGTTTGCTTTGTTTCTGCCAACTTTTTATGGTACCTTTCGTTTTCCCATGTGTTCTGTAGCATGGGAGGTGAAAGTTACAGAAATATTTTAAGATGTCAACATTAAGGAGTGGAACAGACCCATGCCAACAGTTGTTTTTAATGTTACTTTTGTTATATTTTACTCACAACTTGGAATTAAGCCACTGGTCTCCAAAACTCAGTTTTTCATACAGGACAGAAGCACAGATTTCTTGAAAGCTATTCTTTGGAGGTTTGCATGCTCCTCTGGACTGTGCATGCAGCTGTGCTGTGAGAACTAGAGACAACACAGGGCATTTCCTGTGATAACTAAAATCGGTGCATGTGATTGATCAATAAACTTTAACTGAACTCAGAGAATATACTTCTTTTGTAGCAACATAATTTTTCTGATTTCAGCAGGACCAAGCACAAGACCTTTTAGACTTAACAGAGAACATTCTCTCCTATCTGGAGTAAAAGTTTTTTTCACTGCAGTCAGATGCTCCTTACTTTGTGTACTTCTGAATTCACTGTGGCAGCTCAGTGAGATTACTTGAGAAGCAAAGTTGCTTCACTTTTGGAGCTTTAGCTGCAATATTTGCTTGGAAACAAATGCCAAATATATTTTTCTTTCTTTTTTATTAGCATGTATGTTTTATGTCTCTAAGGTTTTCCATTTCCATTCTGAATTAAGGATAGATGTTCAAAATAATACATCAAGGCAATACTGGTTTTGTGTGAGACTGTTTTTGGGGTTTTTTTGGAGTATTTGGTGGGTTGCTAAAACCAAATGGGAAAATGCAGCAAAGGAATTAGCATTTTTATACTTGCTTTGTATTTAGATATTTGTTTAGTCTTAAAAACGAGAAACTCATTCCTGAGGGAAAGATTATTATTCACAACACAAAGGGTACAACAAAAACTTTTTTCTACCAGAAAAGAAAGCATGGTTGGGGTTGGAAGGGACCTCTAGAGGATATCCTGCCCAGCCTCCCTGCTCAAGTAGAGCCCCCTAAAGCAAGTTCAGGACCATGCCACACAGTTTTTCAAGATCTCCAGTGATGGAGATTCTGCAATCTCTCCGGGTAACCTGTGCCCAGGTCACCCTCACAGTAAAAAAATAGTGTTGCCTGATATTCAGGCTCCCTGAAACTCCTTTGTTTCTGTTTATACCAATTGCCTCTGGTCCTGTCACTGGGCATCACTGGAAAGAAGCTGGCTCTGTCTTCTTGCAGTCTCCCTTCAGATATTTATATGCCTTGATATGTTCTCCTCTTCAGCATTCTCCTTTCCAGGCTGAAAAGTCCCAGTTCTCTTGGCCTGTCTCACAGCAGAGGTGCTTTATCACCCTTGTGGGTCTTTGCTGGCCTCATGCCAGCTTTCTTTAAAAAGTTAAAGTTTTAGATGCAGAAACAGAAATAACAGTTTAAAACTATTCCAGCCTATTTCATGTACTCTTGATTTGTCTTCCAGCAATTCATGGAGAACACCAGCGTAACTGCTTGTTACAATGAACTGGTTCAAATAGAACACGGGGAAGTGCGATCTCAGTTCAAATTACGGTATGTAGAGGTGTGAGAAACTGCAAACGCCAACCTCTTGGTCTAAACAATTGCATCATGTTATTTTCTGCTTCTTCCCAGCTAAGCATTTGTGTGCCTTGCATCTATATGTTAACTAATGCACTACTCTTCTCTATTTCCTCCTTCTGTGTTTTTGTAAAGGACAAACTCAGTGCCTTAGTAACTGTGGTACCCTGAGAAATCTTGGTCAGTGTAGGTGTGGGCTGTGAATTTAAGTGACGGTAAAACTTTATAAAGTCATCCTTGATCTCGTGTGTCTGAGCTTTCATATTAGGAGGCTTGAACTGAATGCAATCTTGATTCAGCTCTGCGTTTTTATTTTCTTTCTTGGCCAAGACTCAGCAGGCCAGGAGCACAGTTTTCTATGTTATCGAGAAGTTAAATGGGGCTCATTCCCACTTTTGCACTTTTTCCCCACATTGCACTTTTTCCTTAATGTGACTAATTTTGTATTTAGTATCGGTGCTTTTGCATGCATGTAGATATTTTTGCAATGCAACCATATGAAACTATAGGAAAGAAATGCAGAGAAAGAGCTGTTCTCTCTGTGGCATAAATTAATTCGAGTTCCATCTACAGAAAATACTATCACTTTTCTACAGGTTTCAGTGTCTCTGTTTCACAAGTTGATTTTTTCTAAGATTTCTTTGCAAACTGATACTAAAGTGACTTTATATTTTGAGTGATTGCATATTCATGCACACAAACTGCAATGACGGTAGAATTCCAGGGAAAAAAATTGGATTTTGGTTTACACAATTTTAATAGTTGTTTTCTAAAACTCAGCAAGAATGTCTTCCCCTTACCTCTGTCTTATTAGAGAAATGCCATTAAAAACTAATCAGAGCCGATCCTGGTTATGGCATTCAGGTATAATTTTTTTTTTCATTTGTGTGGTTTAATTAAGTGGGGAAAAGAGTGCTGCACTGCACATCTGTGCTGCTAGGTGATTATCTGGGGGTCTTCTAAACAGCTTTGTGAAAGTGAAAGGGAAGAGAATACAGAAAGTTCGTTGATAGAATTAAACTCAGGATATGTCACGTGTTCAGACAAAAGAGAAATGTGATGAAAAAGTAGCATCAGCCCCAGAGAGAAGTAAATGAGATCATGTCAGTGGTCAGAAGTAGCTTTCCATTCCTAGCACAGACTCCACTTTTCCACATAGCTGGTTCTGGTTGGAAACTTGGTTGGACATCTGTGTGCTAATTAAAGGGGATATGGGCCATTTAAACTTGTAATTTTGCTGGCTTACTTGCCAGATCAATTGAAAATACTAAGGCTTGAATAGTGCAGACATATCTGTGTGTTTTCTTACAGAAAGTCTATGTAATTACATTTGTTAGCAGCTGATGTACCAGACAGGCATCTATCACTGAGACAAATTAGTTCCTTCACACAGCACAAAAATCACACTTGGAAACCAGCTTGAATTGCTAGAAAATCACATATAAAATTACACTCCAAGCTCCTTTTATTATATGAGCAGAAACACTTCTGTCATCTTCTGTACAAAATACTTTTTCCCCACAAACCTTCATCCACATGGTTGCATGTCTGTGTTTCTGCATATGTCTCTTTGTGTATCCTATTTTGTTTTGAGTTACTTCTACAATAAGCAGAAGTAGTAATGTCCTGTATTTCTTAATTCTCTAGTCAGTGGTACTAATTCAAACCCTGATATGCAGCCTGGAAGCAAGAGGTTTCTTTTAGGTAATAACTGTGTACAGGAATATTTATGCATGGTGCATTTTAGCTCCCTGAAATGAGAATTATGTAGAAGAGAATTAGTTTGTCTTCAGACCAAATCAAAGACAAGGCACTGATGTCTATCAAAGCAAGTATGACTAAGTTGTTTCTTCCAGTTCTCACTCTTCTGGGCCATGGCAGGGTCTTGGAACTACATGATCTTCATGTCCCTTCCAACCCAAATCATTCTATGATTCTATGAGATATACATTTTTCCCTAATATTGGAAGCGTATATTAATTTTAATGCCATCCTGTGTAAGTCGTAATATAAGCAATTTGAATTCTGTACCAAGAAGGTAAGGCTTTTGTTTTCCTGCATTAGTTCAAGGATAGCCCTGAAAATAATAGGCAAAAAAGATCATCTGGGTCCTGAAAGATGAGGATGTATGGAAATCAAGTCACTGCATTATTATTTGAAAGAAGGAAAATTGGTAATTTTTTTATTAGAACTTTGAGATGGATCAAATTGTTTCCTTTAACTGTGTTGTATTACAGTTTCTTTGATAGTGCCAACCTACTTGCTGTACTATAAAACTTTGTCTATATGTGCTGTCATGATTTTTGTGCTTCCAATCTTTAATGATCACAGAACTTTCTGATGTAATAGTAGTGTGTTATTTTACTGCTAATTGTTCATTCCTGCTGTTCAGAGCATGTGTGTAGATACAAATGTACTCTTAAGATGCTGCAGCACCTATGAGCACATTTACAATGTAATCTGCAGTAAAAGCACGTTAACAACAGGGATGTCTGAGGCTGGATGTTCTGAAAAAGTCATAATAAAGATTGTGGCGTGGTCTAGTCAAAACAACTGCTATTTTGTGGTTCATCTATCAATAAGTACAATTTAATCATGTATTTATAGTGAACAAAATGTTCTAACAATAAAACTAATGTGCTAATCATTTGCTACTTGCAGGGCTTGTAATGCAGTGTTTACGGCATTAGACCATTGTCAGGAGGCTGTAGAAATAACCAGTGAAGATCACGTCATTCAGGTAGGGGGGGAAATGTTAACTGTTTTATAGAATTTGAAAAGAGGGACCCCAAAAAGATCTTGGGTCAGTAGTTCCTGTTCTATATCAATATTTTAGTTTTGTTGCCCATTAGAAAGTCTTGTGCAATGAACTGCTTAATTTCTGATTGCTGCACACTGATGCCTGCTGAATTTATAAGACATTTCCTTCTGTAACTTCATTGAAATTACCGCTTTCGGTAATGTTGTTTCTGGTAAAACCTGCATTCATTCTCTTTCTGTGCCTTCTGATAGATTACATATTGCCTTCTCTTACTTGAATAAAATGTTTCACCATTACACAGTATTTTTATATGAGAAACACTGAATTGTAGGGATGTGTGGTTGTGGCTTTAGCATATAACTTTTCACACTTTGGTACTTACATATAACTTACTAGTTTTTAAATAAGTTTTTTTTTAATATTGTCCTAATGTGCCTTTGTTTTGGCAGTATGTTAATCCAGCCTTTGAACGGATGATGGGGTACTGCAAGGGAGAACTTATTGGCAAGGAGCTTACTGAACTACCTAAAAGTGATAAAAACTCTGCAGATCTTTTGGACAACATAAACACATTTATTAAAAAAGGAAAGGTAATCAAATATGACAAACTCTTGTGAAATCACTATAGAGTTCTATTCTGATTGGTTTTATTGCTGTAGGTTTAAGAACACTAGATGTATTCTTCATGAGTACACATATAAGACCAGAATTGTGTTTCTCAGATGTCTAAGCACAACAGCCCATGCCAAAGACAAGTGACTACAGATATCATTAGCTTTGCTTTTAGGATCTGACTGAACTCCTACTGATTTGCTGGCTTAAGGTCAGTATCAGAATGTTTTCTGTGTTTCTGTTTTGCTTAGAGCCCATGGAGCTTTTCTTAGATGCAATGTAACAGTTTGTCCCTCAGTCAGTCTCTCAGGTGGCTGAATCATCCAACTAAAACGTGTAACTTCTGTCAAACAGCAGAGCCTTGGTGATTGTGTACTTAAAGCACCAAAATGTATTGGCACCCAGTGGGGTGCCAATTGCTTTCCTAATAACTACGGTTAGAATGTCTGCAGTGCACTGTGAACTCCTGTCCTTAAGGCGATGGGCCTGGCAATATGACATGCAACAGTCTCTTGTCCCATCTCCCCTGGCTTGCAGAAATACCTGTCGCCCTTCCCTGTCTCACATTCTGCTTCAAGACCTTTGGGGAGTTCTTGAGCCTTTGAGTCATGTCCAGCAGTGATCTGAGCTTTGTGAGTCACTGTCTGCAGGTCCACCTTGGTTCATTAGCAATACCTACAGGCCACTCCTGCTGTGCTCCTCCTCATTTTTATGGGCTGCCCTGCAGCTAGCACTGTTCTGTTCAAAGGTATCTTCTACCCCCTCTCCTGCTTCATCCTACCCTGCTGCCAGGTAGTTCCCCCCTTAAGATATTTCCTCTTTGAGGTTAGTTGAAGGACAAATTTAGATCAAGGATTTCTGAAGTTTAGTATATATATCGCATGGCAACTGACAACTTCAAAGCTGAATGGTGTTCAGGCTTATTTCTGCTGGTGCCAAAGGATATCCGCTGGATGTGTTGCAGTCACTGACCCTTATGGTGGCACCTAGCAAGAATGTTTGTCACCTCTTTAACTAGATGATACCTACAGTTCCTTGTAAAAATTGTAAAGTTCCTTGTAAAAAATACCTTCTCCCAAGAGGAACATAATTATACTCTCCTTATGTTAGTTAAAGATGCTGCTCTCCATTGGGTGAATAGGTGCTGCTCACTCTCTCTGTAATACTTGAGAGTACATTAATTTTATACAATTTTTAAAAATACAACTATGAAATAAAAATAATTATTTAATACATAAGAACTATGCAGTAATAAACAAGTATTTGACTGCAAGCTATGTATGCTCAGATGCTGTCTCTGTTTTGTGTGTTTCTTTAGGAATGGCAAGGAGTTTACTATGCAAGAAGGAAATCAGGGGACAGTATCCAGCAGCATGTGAAGATAACACCTGTGGTCGGTCAAGGAGGGTAACTAGCTTGTCCGGAACATAATTGCTTTCTGGGTTTTAGGGCCTTCTCTCTGCTTTCTGCATCTGTAAGTTTGACATGAACCTCCGTGTATTTAGCAACTGGGAAACCTCCGTGTTTGTGTGTGTGCTTGTACGTGTTCCCAGCTTCGCAGTTTAGAACAGACACATTGCCAAATTCTGCTCCCAGATTTGCAGAATTCCTGGACCGACAGAAGTATCAGGTGTCCTGCAACAAAAACCTCAATGTCACACTGAAGGACTGCTTGTCACACAGTTGTCTTGCTGGTGTTGGGCTTGGTATCTGTTTTCCTAAGGGCTTAGAGATCTCTCCTTTAGAAAATAGTAACGTATCAATTCACTTCTGTCTTTACGATGTGATGGAGTAACAAGTGATAATTTCTGTTGTTAGGAAAATAAGACACTTTGTGTCCCTCAAAAGACTGCATTGTACCAATGAAAACAACAAGCAGGTATTGTATTTCTTTCATGTGATAATTTTCATAGCTTTTAGTGAATGATATTTTTTGGCTTATAAATTTTTCCAAGAAGATGTGACCTATATTGTCGATGAGATTCTCACTGATTGTTGGAGCAAGCAAGAAAATTTCAACATTTGCTTGTATTAGTCTCTGTTTGTAGGACTCCTGAGGAAGACCATCTTTCATTTCTGGAGCATGGGCATGACAGTTGAGTCCATGATACTGTGGAGCAATACAGGTCACAGTTCAAAGGGAGCTCAGGGCCTGTTTTGTAGGGCTGCTCTTGCCAGTCTGATCTGCTGTACTTACGCCAACTAATGATCCGTGCTGAGTGGCCCCAAGGTTTGATAAGTGTGGTACTTTTATGAAGTGCAGCCCTCATGCTGGCCCTGAGGCTTCCCACACCTGCCAGAACAGGTGCTGTGGAAGGGTGCTACTCAAGCCACAACCCCAGTAAACCAGCAGCAGTGGCAGAGCTGGGTCGCTGCAGTCCAGACACAAATCTACACCAGCTACCCCTACAACAAACCTGATAGTGTGGGGAGCTGTTTGCTGTCATCTTCTGCTGGCTTCCTCCCTCTGATGGTGTCTGAGGCAAATGATCATATCACATACTTGGCTCCAGAAGTATTCTAGTAAGTGCCATGTTGAGTAAAGAAGTCTAGACTTCTGTGAGCAAAGGAGCGAAGCCTGTCTTTGGCATGTGGTCTCTAGGGGTGAGCTAGAGAGTGGCTGGAAACATTTTAGACTGAGCACGTGCTCTGTAAATAGGATATGTTTCCATGTCATTTAGGAGAGGGGTTATGTATCTTGTTTTATTTAGAATTTTACGTGCTTTTATCTGTCATGTGGGTAAAGACACTTAGGCATGAAAAGTATTTAGAAAGTCACTAGTATGCCCTTTCTTCAGTAGAACAATACTGAATATTAACACATTACTGGAAAACCACTACTTCTAGAAGAATTTCATAGGCGGTAGCATTTGACTGTTGAAACCATCCTCCTTGCACAAGTTTTTGTGGAGGTAGGTAGGAACAAATCAAGGAGAACTCTGCATAATTCTTGGAAGAAATTTCCATGTCCGTCATTGAAAAATAAGATTGATAGTATTTTAAACTGACTTCATCTTTGAACTAAACCATGTGTTTTAGTATTAGCGGCAAAATATCATTTACAGTCATAGGATGTTTTAAAATGCTCAGGCTAGAGTGCAACAGAGTTTTATAAAAGCAGTGATAAAGTTGCATGCATTTTTAATTCATTGTTTAAACCTCATACCTGTTGTTTCATTTATAGCTGCTTTGATGTTGATTTGCAAGTAAGACATAATCTAAAGGCTTTTTCTGTATTATATACGCAACTGAAGGACTGGTACAGGGAGGCATATATATGATACTCAGTGCAAGATAATAAGTATTACAAATTTGTACCCATATGTAAAAAATAGCAGTAGGAATATAAGAAAAAAAGTAATTTTTTTTGTCCTTCTTTGCCCTGTAGATTGCACTGCTTATACCAGTAAGAATCATGCAATCACAGATTGATTTGACTGGAAAAGCACCTTAAAGATCACCTAGTTTCAATCCCCTTGTCACAGGCAGGATCACCTTCCACTAGAATAGGTTGTTCAGAGCCAAACCCAAGCTGGCCTTGAACTTCCAGGGACAGGACATCCACAGCTCCTCTGGGGAACCTGTTCCAGTGTCTCACCACCCTCAAAGTAAGGAATTTCTTCCTGATAGCTAGTTGAAACTTACTTACTCTCTTTCAGTTTAAAACCATTGCCTCTTGTCCTATCACCAAACACTCTTGTAAAATTTTCTTTTATTTTCTTGTAGGCCCCTTTAGTAATTGGAAGGTGTTAAGTGACCTCCCAGAGTCTTCTTTTCTGCAAACTGAACAACCCCAACTCTCTCATCCTTTTCACATAAGAGAGGTGCCACAGCTGTCTGGTCAGTTCTGTGGCCCTTCTCTGGATCTGCTCCTGCAGGTTCATGTCTTATGCTGGAGGCCCCTCCGGAGGTGCTGTGGCCCCTCAGGCAGTTGTGACATCGCAAAGCTGGCTGTCATCAGTCAGCCTGATGCAGGTGCACCTGGTCCCACTGGCTGTGTCCCTGACAGGGATGTGAGTAATCCTGGCCCCAGTGCAGAGCCCCAGGGAGCACCACCCGGCGCTCCTCTCCACCCAGACTCCTGGCCATTGGCCATAACTCTTGAAGCAGGTTCCTGAAGAGGCCTAAGTCTGTTCTCCTGAGGTCCATGGTAGTGAGTTTACTGTGTGCCCTCATCAATGCCCTGAGGAGGATCTTGTACTCCTTCATGATTGCTGCAGCCCATGCTGCCCTTGAACTTCACGTGCCCCATAAGCCTCTCCTTATTAATGAGAAAAAGGGAAATTAGGAAACAAGGACTTGTGTCCACAGCAACATTCATATTCTCCTGTACTGCTGGAAAGTATCATCCATTCCTGTCTTTTTAATACTGGTTCATGAGAAGCTAATAAATTGAGCACTATAGACCTGGGAAGATTTACACATTTAGTGATCCCAGGGAATATGGCCTTCAAAAGGTTCTCCACAGATACAGAGGTCCGCCACAAAGGTTAAAGACTGCAGCCTAACAGAAAGTATGGTCTGTGGAGATTTTACGTCCCTTGGGGAAAAAATAAGGTGTGTTTGATAGAACTATGCAATTGTTGTTTCACTTCTGTCACAGAAATATCTCATGCCTGTAGGAGATCCTGGACAATGCAGTTTTCCTAATGTCCATGCTTTAATACTTGCAGCAGTAGAACTTCTTCTTAGACTAAAAAATAGGGTTCCTTTTCAAGCTACAGATAAATCTTTATGGAAGGATAAAAGGAAATCAAATTAAATATTTACTTAAGTTGCAGAGCAGTAAAAGTTGTCATAGTTCTAATTTTGATGTCAAATGTCTAATGTTTCACTAAATCAATATAATTTTAAACATCTTGATCTCAGCATTCAGACAGTACATGTTGACTTCAAAACATCCTTACATCATTACACCATTACACATTTCCACCTTAAAAAAAGTATATGTGTTTTTTGCCAGTACCAACATCCTCTGTAAGGGATATCAGAGACCACTGGAACCTTCATGTATTTCCATGCCAGATTTATCACATAGAAAAACCTAGCATGTTAAATTTATGCATGGAAAAAAAAATACCTAAAAGAGCATTAAGCATTCTTACAGTGAAGATTTATGAATGAGGATTGAGTTTCATCTGACTATTCCCGTGTGCTAAGCCTAGGTAATTATTAATGCTGCCATTGTCAATTTGAGACCTGGCAGGATAGTGTCCAGTGTTTTCACATTCATAAATTTACAAGAGAGGTGTTGTTTCTTTCAAGAACATATTGACCCAAGATTAACTGTGTAGCTGCCCTCATAACTTACCTTACATGGCTCTTTCAGGACATGCCGCAGAAGGGGAAGAGAAGTATTCAGAACAGAAATGTGGTTTATTTTTTTAGTAAAGCACTTGGAGGACTGTGACTATGTTTCTGCCAGTTGTGCAGTAGAAAGAGATATATCCATTGGCTTTGAAAGAAGCCCCAGTGAGGCCAGAACAAGCAGTTCAGATGCCTTTTGTCACTGTACCATATTTGATGAGATTTCCTTAACCTTGCTCTGTTTGGATGAGATTATTTCTCTGAGAGTTTCTACATGGTCACAAGAGAGGTGTTGAAGCTTTTAAAATTTTTTTGGATGAAGAGTCAGTTCTTACACTCCCTGAACAAGAATTATATGGAGCAATGACAAAGGGTTTCCCTTTCTTATTTTTTTTTTAATTCGTTACAAAAAGCCATGCCTGAATTTTGAAAGAAGAAAATTTCCATTTTCTTCTCTTCTCCTTTCACTGTCTGTCTCTCCCCCTCATAGCAGAAAGGAAGAAACAAAAGAAATCTGTGCAAGAATGGCAGAATGACAGAAAAGAGAATTTGTATCACTCTTTTCCTTTCTTTCCTGAATAATCCTCATGAGGACCCTGCAGCATGCACAGTCACAAACTGATACAGACCAGTAAGAGCACACAAGCACAACCTTGTCATACTCTCCTTTTAACTGATAGGTTGCAGCCATGGACTTCATGCTTCCATGTAATCTAGTGCTTTGCTACAGGCAGGTGATGGATTTGGTGAGAGCAACCAGTCACCATATGACAGTAATGGACTCCTAAATATTATGTGTACTGAATAATTTGTAATTACAGTGTAAAGCACTGACAATTATTCATCTGAAGTAAGAGGGTATGTGTATCTTCTCTAGTGACTGCAGTAAAAAAGTAAGCATTATTCCTAGTAAGCATTATTTCTAGTCTTTCTCTGTGACTCCGTTAGCTATACTTATATACATCTTACACCAATTTTCAAGAAATAACTTGAGGAACTGCCATTTCTGGTCAGCTCTCCTATCAACAGCAAAACACTTTCTTCTAATCACACAGCAAAGGAGAGTGGTGAGGTGATTAGCAGGTATTAAACTGTCATGAACTGGACAGTACTTTTGTTTTTGAGAAGAATGAAAAAGTAGAGGAACATTTAATCTCTGTTACTGCAGACCAAGCAATAGCTGTAAATTTTAATATATGGAAATATCCTATCTAAATTCTAAGAAAGCTTGAAATACCTACTATTGGAGCTACCTAAAATGTTTCAGAAGAACAAAGAATTAAGATTCCATGCCTAATTATTAATTCATGAGAATGATTTAAAACTACTTGAAAATAAAGGTCTGATGAATGACAACTACCTCTACACCTTGTTTCGTGGAGAATAGTTTTTAAAACTGAGTTTTTTGAAGTCCAGTTTATCAGTTATCCATGAAAGGATGCATTCAAAATTAGTGTCAATAGTTCTAAGAAAAATATTTTTAAAGGACAAAAAATAAGTTGTCGGTTTTATTTTATTCTTTCAGGTTCATATGCAACTTGCACTTAAAACAGTACCTAAATGAGTATCAGTTCTCTTGTAAACACAGGCATTAAACGGGAATTCAGTACATAAAAGCACTTGTATCTATGATTTTCTGCATGGCCTATCTGTTTGCTTTCATATTATTCCTCACATCTAATTACACCTGAAGAAGAGTCTTAGCCAAACAATTTTTTTTAGATAGCTGAATGGAAAATACTGAATATGGACAGTGTTGAATGCAGCCTGTTTAAAGTTTTTTGTATTCTTTTTTCTTACATATATGTTTTACTCTTATCTCCAGCTCTACAAGAGTCACCGTGAGGATAAGCACACAGGAGACAATTCGCAGTCAGGTTAGAATATTACCCTTTACCTCTACATTCCTCTGTGCTGGGGGCTGTGTCGGGGTTCTCTGCTAGAATGAATTGTTGTGTCTTCCCCCTGTCCGGTCAGTGGTCAGAGCTGATGGCCAAGGACAGATGCCAGCTGCCTCTGATACCACACCATGAATTGGACTTGTAATCATCAATAATTGAGTCTCCTGTGCAGACCTCTTGCTGTGCATTTGAAGTTCACTGTTTGTTCCTGTGGCTGGTGTACCTTGGCACCTCTTTGTGTTTGAAATGTGGAATGTGCTGATTTGTGCCAGCGCACCTGCCACAATGTGTCAGCAGGCCATTGGTTTGGCCCCAGCACAGGCTAAGACAGTTGTCTCTGAGGTGTCCAGGCCTGAGCAGCTCAGTTCCAGTCAGCACAGAGTTGCTGCAGCATGTCTGCAGCCCTTGTCTTGTGTCTTAGGTAGGTTTACTTACTCACAGACAGCACATTCCAGCACTCCTTGAGTTTTGCAGAGGTTTTGACTAGAAGTGTGGAGCATGAGGGAATAATTCCTTCCTCCAATGCTATGTAGGGTTTGGAATACCCCTTTTCCCTGAAGAAGGAGGTACTTCAGGCCACTTTTAAGCTTGTGACTCTAGTGGTCTCAGCCAGACTGATGTCTTATAATCATGAGTGAAAAGATTCTCATGCCTTGTTACCTTCTGGCACCTGAAGCCTTTCCTGCTATGAAAGGTGAGACAACATTGCTGTGCAATTTCAGGCAGCTTCTGGTTTTCACATGGGAGGAGGATATAACATCCTAAGAGCATGGGACATGACTGCTTGACATCCCCTGCTCTCTTAAGAAGCCTAAGAATACATAGAAACATCTGAGAGCTTTGTGATGCCAAATAGCAATGGGCAGGGGGAAGAGGAGACAATATGAAATTGGATGTCCTCATTCCCATTGTTGCTGCCAGAACTGATGCACAGTATGTTAAACCATTTGTTTCTGTATCCCTTTAACAAAAGCAGATTTTCTTCTTGCTGTTTCTGTCCTGCAAACAGAAAGATGAGGAAGCCCATAAATTAAGCAGGACACTTGTTACTAACACATTTATATTAGCTTGCTAATGTTTTAAGTTTGCTCATTATTGTGACAGATTTCAGCAAGCCTGGGAAGCCCCATGGTATGACACCACATTGATGACAACATTGCAGTGAAAGTAGGCAGTCTCAGAGCATGTGATGTAGGTTATCCTTCCCTGCAGTCCATGGCTGGGCTCCAAGAATAACTTTTCAGAGCCATGGGCATATACCAATATGTGACGAGCATAGAAGAGTAATCCATGTGTATCATGCTGTTTGCAGTGGTGTGAGATTTGTAACAACCTGGATGATAAGATTTTCTGCTCACCAGGTAAAGAAAAAAAATTTACGTAGGCATTTAAATATTTACAGATGAAACCACAGTATGGCAGAGAGTAGCTTTTATGCACCTGTGACTCTTTGGGTGGCGCTAGGAAAGTGTTTGACTTGCTAGTTGGTATTTAACACAAGGAAAGTTGTTTTGTCAGCTGTAGCCACTCAGAGCTATGTTTATGTGTAAATGCTTGCTCCCACTGAAGTGCCTTATGATAAAGTCATCCAAATGTTAGTGAAAGAATAAATAAAATTATTTAACATGCATTAGCTATGCCCTGCTCTTAGGTGTCAACAGAGGAAAATGCTTTCCATTTCTCCAGTTCAGACTACAACAAAGAAGACCCAAACTGTCTGTGGTAGAAAAAGAGAATTAAGACAGAAACTATTGCAGTAATTTTTAGGATGGATGAATTTTTAGTTCTGGAGAATTGTATGTTAACATTTCATTTTGCTAAAGAGAGGCTGCATACATCCTGTCTTGTGACATCATAATGAACATTCATCTTTATGTTAAGAATATCAAAATCATACTTTTGACTCTTCAAACGCTTTTATCAGCTTTTGAAAACCTGCTAGGGTCTCTGATCCTTGAGTGGCATTTTAGATACCTTGAGAATAGGTAGTATCACCACTTTCCACTCTTGGAAACAGCATAGTTGATTTTTTTTTTAAACTCCTTCCTGTCATTTTGTCCAGCATTTGAATTTGACTGGATGTGATAATTTCTCTGGCTTTAGCAAACAGTCATTTCAAGAATAAGTTTATTGCATAACTAATATTCAGAAGAACTAAATGG
This sequence comes from Melozone crissalis, assembly GCF_028551555.1. Taxonomy (NCBI): domain Eukaryota; kingdom Metazoa; phylum Chordata; class Aves; order Passeriformes; family Passerellidae; genus Melozone; species Melozone crissalis. Next base: position 50,275,385 of record NW_026535783.1, read on the forward strand.
ATTGTTTAAGAATTTTCAGCACGTTAGATTTTCCTTAAACACAGGGTATAAATATTTATTGCAAATAAAAGCAAAAGCTGTCAGAGTCTGAACCATGCTTTGGCTTTAAGAGTGTAGAGTAAGATGAGACTCTTCTCAATTGGCTAAAGTTTTAGGCAGTTAAACTCAGGCTTGTTCAGTGGTCAGAGTAGAGCAAAAAGAACTCACACAAGAGGTTCAGCCCACCTGCCTGAGACATCTCTCCTGAAGCAGGATCTCTGAAAACCTTACATGGTGGCAGCCTGCAAGACTGCTGCTTTTAGAGAGCTAAAGTTAGGTGAAGCAAGACTTCTGTTCCATAAGGCATCTTGACTTCCTTGCAAAAGACCCTTCCAGGTGACTTGAGACAAGTTGATTTAAATTGATAGACACCAAGTTCCTTGTTCTGATGTGCAGAAATTGCAGTATTTCCCCCAGTTGTGTGATATTGTTAAGGTCACTTAATTAAATTTCCAAAATTTTAGATGGATATTTTGTAGAGGCTTTACTTGATAACATTTTTAAAGCTTTTGTTTTGTACTTACAGAATCTGGTTCTTACAAGTGCAAGAACAGAAGGAAAGACTCAGTTGATGTTAAGTCAATAACATCTCAAAGTAGTGATGGTAAGGAAGCAAACTGTATGTACAATACTGTAAATATACACAAATATATATTTATAAATAAATAAAGAACAGACTTGGCTTGGGCAATAAAACTGCAGAACAAAAAAATAACCAGACAGATTCACTGCTGCTTAAACAGAGATTACTCCATTTTTTATAACTGCTGTAAAATTTCTTTCTGATGTGCAAAGTAGTGTCCCAGCATAAGTACCAGCGTTGCTATACAGTGCATGACAGTGCTGAATGCCTTCACAGGGAGGAGTGACTGTGCCAAGGGACAGAAGCAGCTTACTAAGAGTGTGTGGTGAAGCATTAATGCCACCTCTCTTAGAAAACTGCAGCTTGTGCTCCTAAACACGTATTACGGTTTATTCATGTTTAACATGAAGGAGCCTATTGCTGCTGGTTACTTGAGAGCAGTACTTCTGACCCCATTTGTGACTGCTTACTGGGTGGAACAATGGTGGCAGAGATTTCTTTCTGCCCCTGTGTGTAGCGAGAGAAGCACTGCTTGTGGGGAGCAGGAAAGGTTTTCATTAGAGCAACCGTACCACCAAGATGAGGGACACACAGACTTAAAGGAGAAGCCATGTCTGTGAGAGATCCATTGCATCAAAGAGCATGAAGTGTAAGTACAGCTCCATTCTGAAGTGAAGGATGGATGGAAAATCTGACAGCAAAAATAAGGGGTGGCTGCCAAGGAGGCAAACAGTACAAGAAATGAAACTATGTGGTACATTGAAAGAACTTGCAGGAGGAAAAACACAGGAGAAATGGAACACGAGGCTGTATTTCATTGTGCTATGCCCTGGCCTTCTGCACTCTTCAGATGCTGTCATCTGATTCACACTCTATGGCTCTTTAATGGCAGCTCCAAGTTTACAGACCCGACGCTACTCCTCAATGGCACGGATTCATTCTATGACAATAGAAGCTCCTATCACAAAGGTGAGTCCTGAGCACTGACTTTTCCACAAACTCCAGAGTTTCGAGTTGCACTCATAGGGAAGTATGTAGTTTCTGGACAGACAGAGGCTTCCTGCACTTTGTATTTAACAGAGTGATATAAGTAATTTTTTTTTGGCACTTTGGCACTTTCTACATCTCATCATGGCATTCCAAATGCTAGTCACAAGGAAGTATATTAAGAAGAGGAGGAGAGTGCCCTGCTACGTGCATGGCTTCTGGCAGGAAGGGGACACTGCTCTGTTGGGTCATGTGTGAGTAGGAGGATGTTCTTCCAGTCTCAACTTTGCTCTCACTATTGATATTTATAAGATACCCTGCAGAAGAGAGAGCATCTGCACCATCTTCTGTCTCCCCCAATTTCTGCAGCCTTTCTTCACTCTGCCACACAAATTCTGCTGTCACAAAACAGCTGCACAGTCACTTGTAACACACCAGGGTGTCAGGTATCTTCCACTTTCAAATAATTTTTTCCTCTCTCCCTATCTTTTCTTGCTATCATCAAGCTCTCACTTCCCAGCACCACTGTGACTGTAAGAACAGCTGGCTCCTTTACTTTTCCTTATCCTCAGTCATACCCGCAGGGAGGCTTGTAGTGGCTGTGCAGCAGCCTCTGGCTCCTGGAGAAGACAGCACTGGGACTTTCTTCCCATCATTCTTGGCAGAGCCAGGAGCAGTCACTGCTGCATTTCCAGATTGTGGCTGAGGAAAAGTATGGGTTTCAAAGAGCCATCCTCTTCTCCTACAGTCCAGTACCTTCTGCTCTCTGCCCTTGACTTCTACAAGGAGAATATCATGGTATAATATCAGCATATCTGAGTCACATCCAAGAGTTAGTTTGTTTGGATTTTCCTTCAGGGATTGAAATATTTGTTTCAGAGCAGACCTGGATATGCTGAAGTACCGGGACATTGCTGGTTTTTGGTCCACTCACTGGCAACTATTTCACACCGTTCTACTTCCGCTTCCCAGGAGTTTGCCAGTTAAAAATAGCAGACGGATACCAGGAAATCCGAGCACAAATTTACATCTTCAGAGTTGTACTTCAAGGGTTGTGGAGACTTACATTGCATTTGATGAGAATTAGCATAATCGAGACAAGAATAAAAATTTTGTAATAAGAAAAAGGTGCCATTCACTTTTCTTTGCCTGCCTCCTTAATCTGCCTTCAGGTCATTAACATAATTAACGCTGCCCAGGAAAACAGCCCGATCACAGTAGCAGAGGCATTGGACAGAGTTCTGGAAATCCTGCGAACAACAGAACTTTATTCCCCTCAGTTAGGTACCAAAGATGAAGATCCTCACACAAGTGATCTTGTTGGAGGTCTGATGAACGTGAGTAAAATTAGTAAAGACAAAACTGCTCGACCAGTGTCCTAGATCACAATTCACTGCTTTGCTCTGCTAAAATTTCCCAAGCAATGGGAAGGGGACTTGTAATTCATCACCATTTCAGTTAAGCATTTTGGCCTCTGTACTAGCAGTACTGCAGGATGTAGTAACCTATGGCCACATTTCAGTCCACTGTGCACATTCATCCTCAGATACCAGTGAACAGACTTGCCACCAGAAACTATATCCAATTTCTCAGAAGATACTGAAGGAGATACTTCATAGAAACTCTAGAAGCTTATATGGGATTAGAGAGATTGCTCTATAGTTAGTCCAGTGTATCAGTGAGGTTGATTCAGTCAAGCTCTAATTTTGGTCCTGCAACAGCTGCAAGAGACAAACTGTCAAAATTTTGTCATGGATTTACTCATTTTTAATAGACACTGAGCTAATCCCCACCAAAATAATATAAAGAAAATGAAAAATAAAATATAATCGCCAATTTGAATGATGGAGGTGCCAATGAGAGGGTCAAGGTGGGCAATACACTGTGTATTTAATATCTTTTCTGGAGATCTCATACCAGTGTTCCAGGGATCCTTTCATGTTTGTTTTGAAAGACCCTAAAACCAGGATTATGCTATAGTGCTGCAATAAGAGCATTGCTTTTAGTATCCAGGAATAGTATCTAAAATGCATGTAGTGTTTTTGAAACTAGTGATACAAAAAAACTAAGATAAACTTGCTTTCTTTTCCAGGATGGTTTGAGAAGACTGTCAGGAAATGAGTATGTGTTTTCTAAGAGTAAGCCACCATTTTAAACTTCCCTTTGCACGTGTGACTTCTTTTGTTAGTACCACTAACATACAGCTTCAGGCTAATTTGCAGTGGAATATATGTCTGTGGAAATGGCTGTCTAAATGACTGCAGCAGAAGTGCCAGGCTGCCTCAAATTTGGTGTTGAAACGGGCTCAAACAATTAAAATAATGCATTTCAAAATGTTAGCAAAAAACCAAATTGTCACTCAAAGAAATGTTCACTGATCTTTTTGGTTTATGTTCAAATGCTCTGTAATAAACCTTTCTATTATAGGCATTTACAGACTTTTTCATGTAAGGAAAAAAGTTGTTTTTCTTGAAAAAGAATTGCTTTCTAAATGGAATTCTGAGGAGGGGCTGTGGTAGTGTAGAGGGAATAACCCAGAAATGTGTTAATTCCCAAATTCCATTTCAACAGATATGAACCTGAGCCATACTCACCTTCCAGTGCCAAACACCATCAATGATGTTCCACCCTGTATTGCACAGCTCCTAGATAACGAGGAAAGTTGGGACTTCAATATTTTTGAGTTGGAGGCTGTTACAAATAAAAGGTATTGGACTCCTTTCCCTGGGTGCCCAGAGAAATTTTGTTGAGGAGCTGTAGCTCTGGAAAAACTGCAGCAAGACACAGCAAATCTGTGAGAGCTGTCTTGCTTGACACAGATCCACTCTGTCCCAGTGACACTGTTCAATGCAGTCTGATGTTGCCACATGCTGGATGCCCTCCAGATGGCCCTTTTTCTTGCTCATGTGCAAATGGTCCTGCTGGAAAAGCAAACCTCTCCCCTTCCTCACCTAAATCATCCCACAGTTTGGGAAGATCTAAGGCAACTGCAGCTTTTGATTATAGGGATAAAAAAATGGGATGGAGGATAAACCAGTGATAGGATCAACAGACTGGGATTTTAAAGCTTATAATGAAAACAGACGTCAGTAGTTTTGAGGTCATGCAGACCGCAAAAATAAGCACGTCATCCAGACAGAAAAGTTGCTTTCATTCCAAGATGCAAAGAATCAAACAGACTACCCGTTCTTATGTACTCTCTTTGCATAAAATAGCCATTTTAAAAATTTGCATTTGCCTGGTTTTAATCTGCAGATGTTGGGGTTTGGTTATGCCTTTCTCTGCTCACAGGCTCTGTAAGACATCTTGCAGGAGGGAAGAATGTAACTGATGGATAGGACTCTCTCACAGGCAACACAGAGTAAAAGACAACCCAGAGTGGATTTGGTTTTAAGAATCAAAAATATTAGAGGTTGTACTCTGTTTACTGTTTCACACTTGGGATTCCCAGCATTGTACACACACACCCACACCCACAGAGCACTTTACAATTGAAATTTGACCCTTTTTTTGGCTTAGGACTTCTTAGCCTTTGGCATGTGCTCATGTCATGCTCAGTCTGCTTTTTCTCCTCAGGAAAAAAAAAAAGGAATTTTGTTTGATTGACAGATACTAAACACACACAAAAAAAGGGTTTTAAGATGTTTTCTCTGAAGCCACAGGAATTCTTGAAACTGATGGAATTGTACAATTTCTACAAAACATTAAAATGACGTCTGAAAGGATGATAGATGCAATCACTTGTAACCTTGGCCCAGCTTTTTAGAGGTGATAGATATGCAACTTAAAAACTCAAACTTTACCCACCCCTTTTAAAAGTCTTGGTTTCTTTGTTCAATGTATCACTTTTAGAACATCACAAGTTCCTATTTTACAGCAGTGCTTTTTTCTTCTATTGTTTTTCAGGCCATTAGTGTATTTGGGCTTAAAAGTTTTTGCCCGGTTTGGGGTCTCTGAGTTTTTAAACTGTTCGGAAGCAACACTGCGGGCATGGCTGCAGGTCATTGAAGCCAACTACCATTCCTCCAACTCATACCACAACTCCACACATGCGGCAGATGTCCTGCATGCTACTGCCTTCTTTCTCGGGAAGGAGAGAGTTAAGGTAGAACCATCACCTAGGAGTTCTTTGGGTTAGGATTTCAGTGTGTTTGCCATTTTATGTGTGTCATCCAGAAGTCAGATGTTTAAATAATGGTCCTGGCTTCATAAACTCTCTCTGTCCTTGAAGTCTTCCTGTGATGCAAGCAGGCCCACACAGTTTCTCTGAAGTCTGTTTATACAAATTTACATTTTAAGTAGCAATGATGGAGGTGGGGAGGGAACCTGGCTCTTTTCTGTCTCATGTTAACTGGCTGTAGGTAACAGTTCTTACTAAAACTTCGCAAAAGCTTTGCAAAAGCTTTGGAGAGGGAGGTGTGAGTTATTCTTTGTGGTACTCAGCTATGGGACATGTGAGAAAGATTCAAAGCTGTGCCAAGGGAGGTTCAGAGTAGACATCAGGAAACATTTATTTACTAAGTGGTTAAATACTGGAACAGGCTTCGCAGAGAGGTGGCTGATGCCCCGCACCTGTCAATGCTTAAGCAGCGTTTGGACAATGGCCATAATAACATGCTTTAACTTTTGTTCAGTCCTGAAGTGGTCAGGCAGTTGGCCAATGATCATGTAGGTTACTTCCAAGTGAAACAGTCTACCCTATCCTGTGCTAAAACATAAGGTGTGTGAAGCAGAGTCAATAAAGAAACATTCAGGCAAGCATACGAAGTGGAAGGAAACCACTAGGTCATCTATCCATTGAAGAATTGTATGTGAAGATATTGCTCAGGTGACAGCAGTGTAAAAAGCTTCATTAAAGAAAGCATACGTGGATAAGGGTAGGAGCGGAAATTTTGTGGGAGGTAATCTGTGGGCACAGTGAATGGAAAATGACTGCAAGGAGGTAGCTTGCCTGCTTAAGTTTACATTTGTGTAATTGTGGGTACCTGGAAGTTATCAGAAAATATTTATTGTAATTTTTGTGCCACATTGTAATTTTTCTCTCTTCCTATAGGGAAGTCTGGACCATCTAGATGAGGTAGCTGCATTAATAGCTGCCACCATTCATGATGTAGACCATCCTGGACGGACCAACTCTTTCCTGTGCAATGCAGGCAGTGAATTAGCTGTCCTTTACAATGACACAGCTGTATTAGAGAGTCATCACACAGCACTGGCGTTTCAGCTTACAACAAAAGACAGCAAATACAACATTTTCAAGAATATTGATAGGTGTGTCTACTGGACAAGGGCAGTGTCCATGTGTGGACTGCTTATTTGGCAGTTTGGGGCAAATTGAGAGTCTACCTTCTAAACAGGAATGCATAGTTTAAATACAGATAATAAAATTTAACCTCTTCTGGAATCCTATATAGACATGATTTATAAAAAGGTTTTCATCTCCCCCTCACCAGCTCTGTCCTCCAACTTGTAATTATTGGAAGCTTAGAGAGATGTTTAATAATCTTTTATGAATTCCATTAACTTGGTCGAATTAACAGCCTCAAGGCTGCATCTTTGCTCACTGCCTTTTCATTGAAGGAGCCTGGGCACTACTTTTTTGGGATATGTTTTACACAACAGCATCTGGATGCTGCATGTTATGTCTGCACAAAGTCCTATGCATCCCAGCACTACTGCATTCATGTGGAATTGAAAGGGTGGTAGCAGAGGACATGAAACTCTGGGAGAGCTGGAAGCTCCCTGTGGTTGGCTGGGCATGCAAGTAGCCCAGGTGTTCCCACTGCATGACTCCAGCTTTTGTAGGGACAAGGTGAGAGAGAAAGAGCTCTGAAAGGGAAAGAGCCTGACCCCAAAGAGATAATTAAAAAACCTGAGATTTGTATTCCAAGCTAACACTAACATACAGCGGAACATACATGGACACATTGGTGCCATTCCTGGAGAAGTTATCTTAGTCTTAGAGCATTATGAAACTGAGATGTAAATTGTTGCTGATTTCTCAGGATTTTCATTAGGTAAAAATAACAGAGCAGGGGGGAACTTGGAGAGGCATGATCTTGTACATTCCTCCATCCTTAGACTGTTCCTAACTCTGAAGGCTGTGGCTGAGTCCCTGAGCAGTGTTTTGTAGCAACATGTGGGTAGGGATGAGGAAAGGGCAGAGTTCTGTCTGGCAAGCTCATGAGCAAGAACTCTTTTTCTTTCCTAGAAATCGCTACCGGACATTGCGACAGGCCATTATTGATATGGTTTTGGCAACAGAGATGACAAAGCACTTTGAGCATGTGAACAAATTTGTGAACAGTATCAACAAGCCTATGGCATCTGAGGAGACCAGCCCATATGTAAGTGCTTGCAGGACTTTATGCCTTCAGGCATTTCAGTGAGGTTCTTTCCAGACAACCTTAAGCATCATTTTCATTCACTTTGCATTAATTTGCATTATGGCAATGCCCAAATGACAAAAATGGATTTGTGGCCTCACACAGCAGTGTGAAAAAATATGCTTTTTCTCTTTTCTGCTCTTAGTTCATTTAAACACTTCATTTTATAAGCCTTGTGTTAAAAGCTATCTTGAATTCAGGAAATATATGAGTGGATGTTATTTTACATGGAAAATTCTGTGCACGGAGCCAGGTTGGCACCTGTTCCTATGGTCCTGTCTCCAAACAGTGGGATTTTTCTGAGCCCAGGGTGATAACTGAAGAACCTTCTCGACAGTTTTGTCTCTATGTAATCTGCCCCGAGGAATAACTTCCTGAGACCTCGGCACTCACCAAGAGATGTCCAGGCCTTTTTGCATAACAGTTACAACTCTCATGCTCCACCAGGGTTTATTTAATAAGCTGTCTCTGAGTTTCCCATCCCCTCCTTACCTTCTCTTGCCCCGTCTCGAGGCTGAGCACCCAAGACCTGACCAGGTTCTCCAGGGCACCTGGAGAAAGACTATCTGAGGAAACTATCTGTTACCTGAGGAAAGACTGTCTTAATGCACCTTAGTGAATATAATGCTTTGTTGGACACATGAAAAAAAAAATCAGACAAAACTGAAGGTCAGCAATGCTAAAACCAAATAGAAATATCTTCTGTTAGCTATCCAAAATAGGACTTTGTACTGTAGACTGTCGTGGGTACCATTTACAACTTTTAAGACAGCATTCTGTCATCAGAAATTACCTGCTTCTAAGGACTGCTGAGCTCCACTCTCCCACAATATGAGCTAGAAACCACAAATGCTGCTGAACTGATCTCACAATAAACATGAAGGACAGAACTACTTGCACCACAGACTTCTTCTTTTCCCTCAGTATTAGGTTGTTCTGTTCTTTACTGTTAGCCGTGGCTCTTTCTGGTTTTGGTCTTGAACTGCAGTTAAGGTTAACTTGACAGCTCTTTGCTGGGCTACCCATGCTGAAAAAGGATTAACTGCTAAACATAAAGTTAGAAGATTAATGCCTGAATTGCAAAAGTCACAGCAAAATAGTTCCCCACAAGCCACAAATATATTTAGTTGTGGTGGCAAAAAGTACTTACATTCAGTTTCTGACTCAATAGTTGAATTTAGCAGTGGAGGGAGGCCAAAATCCCACAAATATATTATTTTGAGAATAGCATTAATGCCATGTGAGCAGAGGTGGAGGCCTTTCATTACTCCATAATTTACCTGTGCCTTCTAAACTGCTCAAGATCCAGAATATGATGCCATAGCAGACTGGGAACAATACCTTATCGCCACCACCTGGTCTCCAGTTTGGTATTTTACTGTCTAGCAAGCAGAGAATTTCTGCAGTCAATCTGCTGCTCCTGTGATTTCCTACTGCTAATCTCATAGATTATGTAATATTTCACCCTCACCAGGAACTGAGATCAAAGATTATTCCAGGTTGAAGTTCAAAATCTGAGACAAAGAAAGCCGTTCCACTTGGAAACATTCTGGAACTGAATGTCAGAGACCTGCTTTTCTGTGTGTAAAAGAAATAGTTGTGCCAGTCAATTCAGCCCCATCTCTGCCTCAGTTTTCTCATTTAGGAATAAAAATCTAACTCCAGAAACTCTCCTAAGTGAAGCAGTCCCCTACCATCACCATCCCTGCATTTAAACATTCAGAAGTGAGGATTGTTTGTGAGCTTACAGTTGGTGAATGCATCCCCTCTCATGAGATGCATCCTCTATCAAGGGATTCATCCCCAAGAGGACCAGGCTGGGATGCAGAGAAGGTAACATCCTACCTGATAAAGAGCCTGTGGCACTTTATTTCACAAACTTTGATACTAATTTTAAGAATGACCACAACTGTAATATGTATTTGGATTAACATTACTTACTTAGCAAGGCACCAGTTCTCAGACATCACCTTCTTCTCCGTGTTCTTGGTGCTCTGCATGAAACTGTAAGGCAGTAGACTGGGTGCCTGCTTAGTGCCTAAGTCTGGCAGAGCTGATAATGATGCCGTCGGTCCTACAGGGATGACCCCTGTAACCAACTCTCCTTTACAGAATGATGGCAGCAACACTGAATGCACAACCAACATAAAGAATTTTCCAGACAACCAGACACTGATCAAGCGCATGATGATTAAATGTGCAGATGTAGCAAATCCATGTCGCCCCCTAGAGCTATGTATTGAATGGGCAGGTAGGATTTCAGAGGAGTACTTTGCACAGGTATGTATATTTTTATGACTTAACTATTACATTATATAAAGAAGTGCACATTGGCTGATCTGCTGTTCGACATAGGGTCTGCCTATAGTGTCACCACAGAGTCCAGATATATGTTTTTTGTTTGCAGTCTGAACTGGCCCCTCAATTTCATCCAGAAGAATTCACTCCAAGCAGTTGGCTAGTTTGCTTATCATGAAGCTTGTTGTCCAGACGGGTGGAAAGGTTTTACACTTTCATTAGTCCTACTCAAGTCAACTGGCTGAAATTCAAGATGGTCAGCACTCTAGCTTCCTGTTCCAATACCTTCCCTCAGATCTATGCCTCAGCTGAACTACTGGGATTGCCCTTTCTCTTCTAAGATGGAACCTCAACTACTATCACTGTAGGCAAAAAAGTAGTGCAGGCATGTGGGCAGTGTAAATACTTACCACATGGGATGTGTCCAGACAGTACTGGAAGCTCAGCTTTCCTTCTTCACATTCAGTTTTTCTGCCAGAAATGCAACCAGCTTCCTCTTTAATTAACAACCGATAAAATCTTAGCTTTTATTTCCCAGTAATGGTGTGGAAATAACAGCTATAAGTGGAGAGAAAGAAAAGTGGGCATGCCTACACTTCATATTCACACGTGACAGTTACTCCTGAAAGAAAATTGTAGCTACTATCTGAAACATGTCTGAATTTCATTTTAATCATAGTGAATAAATTTTGCCATGTCCAAAGAAAAATCAAAGATCACTTGCGTTGTATCTCCCTAGCAGTCAAGGTATCCTAAATGAGCTTTAAATTGCCCAAATTAAGCACTAGCCTGTTTGCAGCAATGTGAGATTCAGAGCTGTTCTCCTGTTTATTCACCTCTGCTAATTTTGGAGACTGTTCTGCTGCCAATTCCTGTTTTAAATGTTGCCTGTGCTACTTAGAAGGGAATGTGTTTCCAAATTACATTCTAAGAAACTGCTGAGGTGATTTTCTTGCACCACAGTGGGTGCAAGAAAACCAGGCCTCTTCCAGTTGGGGACAGAGTTAAAGGGCTTACCTACACTTTCATTCACCTGATAACCTGATACAAGCAGAGGAAGTAGCACCAGCAACAGTCTCTTCTCACTTAAAAGACAAATGGTTTGTAACACCCACTACAGATGTGGAAAAATGAGGGATCAAACCTGTTCTCTGCTAAAGGACTCTACAGCGGCATTTTCCATATTTTTAGCTGGTGTACCCTAATCACTGGATTACAGCAGTTTGTCCTGCTGGAGCTAAGTGCAATCACAGGACTGCAGTAATGAAGAGTACTTGTGAAAGGGAAGAGATGTTGATTTCAGTTCCTGTTCCAGACAAAATAACACACATGAAACTAAAGTTCTAAGGCTTGTCTCAAATCTCCTATTGCAATTAATCTAATGCCTTGACCTCTGCTATTCCAGCACGGAAGTCAGCAAAGCTCTAGTTGCTAACAGGAGTTTTGTCTTCTTAGACTGATGAAGAGAAGAGACAGGGCCTGCCTGTTGTAATGCCAGTATTTGACAGAAATACCTGCAGCATCCCCAAGTCCCAGATTTCCTTCATTGATTATTTTATAACAGATATGTTCGATGCATGGGATGGTAAGTACTGATTTTTCTTCCTTCCTCTGACACAGAGATTCAGAGATTCTTACAGTCCAAAATTACTAATATCAAGGTGGCCTTGCATCCACTTTTTTCAGAGACTGTACCCATATATAAGCAGTACAACACAAGATATTGTGCAGTCATGACACTGAAGTCTGTTTCACTGCACACAATAAAGCTGTGCACTTACCAGGCAATCTATGTAGAGAAGTAGTAATGGCTTATAACTAAGCTTTTTCTTTCATCTATGTGTTTTTTTCCTTTGGCACTGTATTTCTTCTGAGCTGCAGAATCTAAGACCACCAATGGCTGCATGTTAGCACAATTTAATGAAGTCAACATGCATTTGGAAAGGGATTTTCTTGAAAGAGAATCACACACACATACACACAAAAATCTTTCCCCTTTTAGTATTACTTTAAGGAATTGGAAGAACAAAAGAGAGTAGGAGAATGCCAATTTCAGATCAGGCTGGGCTGTTCTTCTGCTCATTCTATAAACATGGTAAAACTCTTTTTCCTGTTCTTTCAGCATTTGCACATCTGCCAGTTTTGATGCAACACTTGGCTAATAACTACAAACACTGGAAAACACTGGATGATTTGAAGTGCAAGAGTCTCCGGCTCCCATCAGAAAACAACAACTGATACTCAGTCAAGAAAACCAGACCTCTTGCTCTACCAGTTTCACTGTGAATCACTTACAGAAACTCTTGGCTACAAAGGGGATTAATGTTGCTTTTCCAGTGAAATTAAGACTGCATGACAAGAAGGAAATATTTTACTCATTTTTAAGCTTCTATTAATTCTACAGAAAAATGTTTTTAGAGGCTATATTAACCACAGATGACTAAGTGCTCTTCAGAAATAATATTTTGTGGCACAAAATGTACTTCTAAAACTAGTTTCTAATACTGAATATGCACTTGTTGAATCTTGTAGTTGATACAACTGTATTCACTAACACTTTACACAACTGTTTTTCAGAGAGAGGGGTAATCTAGTCACCAAGAGAATAAGCCTAACAAAGAATAGCCTAACAAATAAGGACAGAAACTTCCCACTTATTTAGCATAAATTTGTTCCAATTCTGTCAATGTTCTTCAGCTCTAGGAACCATACTTCTAAAGAGAACATGCACAGCAAAACAAGTAAATTTTAATAAATCGGATACATAAAAAACCCAAACATGACACCTTTTAAAACACCTTCTTATTACAGAGACTCTCTCACAGCACCACCTGTTCTTTCTTTTCTATATAAAATCTTGGTAGGAGTCAATATTCTCTAAAATTGATCATATAATACAGGAAAGTAAGCATGCTCTGTCTAGGTAGTGCCATCCACATGGTTCTCTGCCATCTTGCAGATGTTATCACAAAAGTTTTCATCAAATTTTACACAAAGAACTATTGTGGCACTTGATCACCATACTTTTTTATAAAAATGGTGTTTGTAAACACGGTCATCAATTTATTAAACTGATCTAAATTTTATGTCAAGTTCATTTATTGTACTACTTTTAGGATGAACCTATCACTTTTTAAAACAACTTTCCAGGCTATAATTTATAAAAACATTATAATTTGTACTGCTTTATCCTCCTAATAAAATGCTGATTGGTTTTGTGATGTAAGAAATATGTCTATCAGTTGGAAATCAAACATAGTTCTTCATTAGTTCCAAGATAAGAAATTTATGCTAAGACTTCCAAAGCCCAAATGTGTATTTTTGTACATCTCATTTTAATCACATGCAGAACATGAGTTTAAATTTTAGACTATTCTCAGACTATTTAGTAAATAAGTACTAGCAGAACTGCTGATTTTTAACACTGTGCACTCCAGGCTGCAAGCAAGACTGTCAAAGCTGTGGCTGCAGTTAAAGAAGCAGTCCACCTACCCTGTGCTGTATCAAAAATCAAACTGGGTAAAGGAAAAGGGGAAAAAAAGCAAACAGCATAGATTGCTATGGAAGAATAGTGACAATGCTGTTTACTGCAGGTAGCTTACATATGTGCCAACCTTTTTTGTATGTTTTGTACCAAGTTCTGAAACAAAAGGCAACATTCATAAAATGTATGTGCAGAAGAATGTATAGAGGCTATATTTTTGTTAGAATTGTAACAGATCCTTACTTTTGTCACAGCCAAGGCAGGTTCCTGTGTATCAAAATGCCGCATCGTATATATTTCAAGAATGGTGTTTCTGGTGAAGCATGGTTATACATTCTTTCCTGTTATCTATGGCAACATTCTTCAGTGGATTTTTATTCAGAGAAGTTGAACCTCTTTTTTAATACTGTATACTGTTTGCTTTTACCATTTCTTTATTTAGAACTAGTGCTCTTAGTGGTTGTACCTTAACTATTCTGAACATTCAGTGCAGCTTGCATCAGAAGAAAGAATTTCCCAAGATTTAAGCTTTGTTAATTTAATCTGTTAAATATAGCAACATTGTAAGACCATATCCATGTAAAACATTTAATTCATAATTTTTGTCACACTTCTGTCACACAGAACAAAATGTCAACAGTGGAAGGCATCAAAAAAAATAAAGTTCTACTTGTGAACCAGAACTGAGGCGAAGGCATTAATACAGAATCAATATATTTGTTGCAGGATCTTGTGTTTCTTCCCACAGTCAGATAAAAGAAAAAAAATTAAAAAAAAAAAGAAAAGAAAAAAACTGGGTGGATATAGGTCCTCTTTAATAGTAAAACAAATCAGCACAGATTAATCGTAATCTGCCAGTTGTGTCAGATCTCCTAGACTAGTCCAGTTCACTAACAGCTGCCTGTTTCATGCTGTTGTCAGTGCACAGATGTAAAAACAGCCACCTCACAGTTGTAAAAGTATTAAGAGTAGGTCAGACAAAGATATTTGCTTCCATGACATGAACATATGGAATTCAGTGTTACTGCAAGGTGGAAAAATATTTAGGACATCAGTTAGATGTAAAATTCTCATCAGGTCAGCATAATTCTGCTCACTGCATCTCCCAACAGCAAGTGACAACCTCATTTATTCTCTTGTTACACTCAAAGTTCATTTGTAAAACAAAGAACTGAGTACTTTTAAGTCAACCATCTTTAAAAGAAGAGACCCTTGGGAGATCTCCTGCCACTGGAGTGTATCTGAGAACAATGGCACTTTCGATAAATATAAATATTTACACCTACATGTAGGACTATTTAAAGCTGAATTACATCCCTGTAAAATGCACAGCGAGTTTTGTGACTAGAACTGTACAGTTGAAAAGGTCTGTTTCTCTACCAGGTATTCACTTAACAGCAGTCAAATAAAAAGGAAATAGCTGTTCTCATGCTAGAAGAAGACATTATAAAAATATGACCTTCCTTCTCTGTAGTTATAATTGATGGTAACAGGGACTCTCCAAAAAATCTGTTTCATAAGCTTTCACTGTAAAGGTGTCATAACAGTGTGTACACACAAGCACTACATACAACCAAATAGTTATTTTGCAATTAAAACAACAAAAAAGATCCAAAGAGACATTTTATCTCCCAGCTTCTCCTGGGTAAGCCAAAAATGCATCATCTGCTGAAGAAGACAAGCTGGAGCAATGTAAACTTAACATGCTTTCCTCTCTCAAGTTTAATACCATATACCCAAAGGAATGTTATCCTCAGCTGTAATCCAAATGCCTTTCCTACATGAGTCAGCAGAATAGCCAGCCTTAGCAAAGAACATGCAGCTCAAACTTTAACACAATTCAGGATTTAACCTCCCTGAATTGAAAGGAGATGGTAATTTAACAATTCTTCCATCTGTTTTGTGGTTTTGAAATATGTAATTTTGAGGTCTATACTGAAGTAAGATTAGCTGTACAACCTGACTAAGGTCAGGAAAAATTACAACTCAAAATCTTGCTGCCCCTCTGCCCTGCATTCCAGAGATTAGAGTCTCACAATAAGATTCAAGAGGCAAAAGTGGGCTTCTGAGTGGCAGGAGGAAGGAAAGTGCCCACTGCTGCTCAGGGAAGCAAGTCTAAAAGCCTCTGATTTCTCCTAGGAAGCTAGGAGCTTTCTCCTTTTGCTCTTGCAAGAATCTGCTTAGCCCTTTGTCTTAATCACACTTACTGCAACCACTGTATCTGAGGTCTGGAATTACAGCCACATAGTTTCCTGTACTGAAAACAATTCTCAGTGATTCAAAGGGAAGAGATGGCACTGAAAAGTTGCACAAGACTTATTCCCACACCATTTAAGTGCTGTATCTCCTGAGTAGACCTGAGGATAGTAGCATCATCTTCTACATAGTTTTATGACCACTAAGTTCCCAAACTTTCCCTTTTCCCTAGCTCTTCTCTGTTCAAATGGTAATGTACCACTCATTATCTTGTCCTTCCTCATGCTGTCTTAGTATCAGTTCTGGGTTTAACTGTTTCATTTTTCAGTTTGTTTTTTTTTTGCTGTTGTTGGCGGGGAGGGGGGAGAGGGGATTATTTACTTGCTTGTGTGTTGATTCCATTTTTTGCTTTTGTGTTTTTGTTGCTGTGGTTTGAGCTTTGTTTTAGTTTGCATTTCTTTCCCTACTCCTGTTTAGCTATTGTTAGCACAGACTCTTAGTATCTTAGTATCTGTGCACTGAGCTACTTATTTTTTTTAACCCTGAAATACTATTTACCTTACAAACTTGGTGCAGGTTTCTCTGCAGTCAGACTTCAGCTGAGAATTTAGTATTCATATGGCAAAACACAGTTTCACTACTATTGAAATATCAACTCCTACTGCTTAAGAAAGGATTCTGAAAATTCATGGCAAGGCAAATGCTTTTTATTAGATACAATTCAATTTGATGAACGCACTATGGAAAGACTAAGCTAAACTAATCACACTGCATGCTAAACTTGGTAATGGTGTAATGGTAATGCTGTATAAAGTCCAGTAATGTAGGCTTACCCAAGTGAAACTTCAGCTACTACTAGTAAACAGTTTCTGTGTACCTCAGTTTGCCAAAAATTAGAACCTGACAAACTGGCATTACCTACCTTTTTTTTTCCTTACCACTGATGCAGGATATTAACTTAAAGTGCAAAATTTCTATTTAAGAATGCTTTCTTTCAGGGCTTTCTGTATACACACAAATCTGAGCCATCAGTGAGGAAAGTTCAGCTTATAGAAATAAATTGGAGCAGGAAGCTTCAGATTTCTTCCCGTGCCTTCTTCCTGCACTAGCCTTCTTCCTGCGTAGCACTGTGGATGCCCTCAACTGCTTTAATTATGATCCATCTACTGTATTTCACAATTCTTAATTTTGACATTCACTCATGATAATTTTAAACATTTGGAATAATACTAGAAACTATTTAATGAGTCATTACTACCTTCAGTCTTTCAAGAGAACACCATTTCTGCTGACAGAGAGTAACAAAATGCAAAATCCCCCTTTGAGAAGAGTAGCAACTAAGAGAAGTTCCAATATAACACATGACATTAAGTGTAAGCTCTACTAGAAGTCAGACTCCCAGATTCTTTACACTCATATTTAAAACACATCCAGTTTACATATATACAGCCTATATTCAAACAATTTAAAGTTTGAGCTGCAAATCACCATTCTGTGCCAATTTTTTAAATAGTGTTAAACTGCGGAGGCTAGATTCTCGTTCACCATCCTTCCACAAAATAATGAGGTGGTCAGCAGAGCATGTAGCCAATCCCAGTTCACCAAAGTACAGGAACATCTGCAATGAAACAACTATTATTACCATGATGCTTGCATGAGATGGTCAACTTGCTTAATTATTTTGTGTATAGCTGGACTAAACAAATATATGTATCTGATATGGCTCTGCTTATAAACAGGAATACAAAATGACATACTGTATGTTAGAGATGCCATAAAATTGCTATACAGAAACAAATCCTTTAGTCACTTCATACTGAAAGATCTCCGTCTAAAAAAGCAGTGATAAGTAACTTAACTTACAGATAGGTAAGTTAAAGGACAGAATTCTGAAGAAACTTGTTTTAAGTCAGCAGTAGAAGAGTGAACAACTTGCACAAACTCTGATCTGGGTTCTTGGGAACAGAAGTGTTGTGTTCACTAGGTACACTGTCCCCCCTCCCCCCTACAACACAGTAGAGTTAGCAGCAGGCCTGGAAAGATCAAAGGACAAACAGCTGTGACAGACACATGCCTAGTCACACAGAGGAAGTTAAACAAGCAAGAAACATAATACTGGAGGGAAGTACAGCACCAGGGGAAGGATTTTGCAAGACCAATGGAGCTGACAAATCATGAATTAACCCCTGACTTCTGAGATCATCACAAGACTGCCTAAGATTAACCACTAACTGCAGTCCAACATGACAGCCAATGGAACCTGTGATGTCACTATGGCATACTCGCAATGCCCTAATTCTTCAGTTTGTTAAAGGGATCTGTCTAGGGGAAGCATTCAGGCCAAAGCCTACCTGCCCTGGGAATGCTCACTTAATAGCTACAGGGTTCCAGTAGACATAGTCTCCCAAGTCCTCATCTTGGCCGTCACATTTCATCACTACTCGACATTTTCTTCCTCAACAGCTCCCATATTCCCAGAGTTTAAAAAATCCCAAAATTTTCCATATGTAGAACACTGCAGGAAATCACATCCACCATCATCTCCATTACTTCTTTGCTCTGCATCTCAGCCAAGACCCAATGTATGCCTCTCACCTTCTTTGTTTTTCTTGCTGAATTACACACTAATGTCCCCTTGCTTAGAGAGCAACCTTCCAAGTGGTTAAGACCCCCCTCCAACAGTTTTTCAAAAGAAAGATGGCAGAAAGGGAAAGAGAGTCTTGAAGAAATCCCTTTAGCAGAAAGGTTCACCTTAGCTATTAAAGACCAGCTTTCAGGTTTTAGCAGCAGCAGTCTGAAATCCAGTCTGCCCCATGAATGCCTGTGAGCAAAGCTACTCCAGAACCACGCTATCCCCTTCTGGCTGCCCTTCTCCCTGCTCCTGCCAAGAACGTATGTAAAAATCCACTGTAACGAAGTGCTTTGTTACTCCAATACCTTGTGACAGAAAAGTGTGGAGGGAAAATGCCATTTAAAATGAACACCTGCTATTTTAGGCAGACAGAAGCATGGAACAATACTGGTAGTACTGCTTAAGTTAAAAGACCTCCTTAATGCTCACAGCATGGAGGGTTAAGAAATAACTCTGTGTGTTTTGGTTTCAGTTTTTTTTGTAGGAGTCCTTCTTTAGATTGTGAACTTAGATGAAATGTGGGTCATGTACACGTTCCCAGCTGTATTGTCTGCAGTCTCTAAATGAAGCCAAATACTCTGTCAGATTATCTCTAGCATTTATGTGCAAACACAGTCCTCAGGCATCAGTGAGCAAGTTGTCATTAGAATATTAAGTCAGTGTGTATACTGTTTTCACACTGCACTAAAGATACCACAAAATGTGTTCCTAGCCTCTAGAGCCAGACAGTTAAAAGTTACAGCTCAAAAAACACTGTCAAATTTATGTTACTTACTAACACTCACTTTTTCTCATTCTTACTAATGCTGACCTACCTGCACAGCTGATGAATGACCAATCAAATCACCAACCAGCTCCAAGAAATACACAGGTGTATTCTCCTGCATCTTCTTAGCAGCTTGGTTTGCCTGCTTGTTTGTCCTTCCAAATCCCCACATGTTGAAAAACCCTGAGAGGGGAAAAAAAATCTCTTATTTTGACAAAAATCACAAATATAAATTATTTCTTCTAGCTAAAGAGAGAACTACAAAAGCCACATAAAATCTAAAAGCAGGACACTCTGCATGGCAAAGACAGAAGCACTGTACTGTGCAGCTCTTTAGCATCTGGATTATTCATCTTGAGGGAAGAAGGAAATATAGCTACTTGTGCCACAATGTAATTTAGAAAACATGCTGAATTACACACTTGGATGAGACAATATACAGATTTAGGAACAAATACAAAGACTTCCTAAAAGAATGAACTGAACAGCAAAGGTACATGCAGGACAAGTTTATGCAGGTGTTTATCTTTGCTCAGCCCACCTAAATTGTTACTTGTGCAAAGAGCACAAAAATGAGGCACCAATCTCTCCTCTGTATGCTCTGCACTACAGCATCTAAGTGCTGGCTCATTGCCTCCTTCCTTCAGCAAAAACTATCAGCAAATGTGGAGTGTAAAGATAGTACTTCACATGTTCCATTTAGATTGCACAAAAGTACACAGCCACAGCACCCAGAACCGTGTAACAGTATTGACACAAGTAAGAAGGTTGGGTTCTGTTGACAACGCAGTTCAGACTTTATTCCCAATTCTTCCCTCAGTCCTATCAGCACATAAAACTAGAATTGTGCTAAATCATGGCCCTGGTTCAAGGGAGATAACTGGTGAGGTGAACAGCTTCTTAGGGGATCCCTAAAATAAAAAGAGTGCAAATCAACAGCAATATCTCCCTAAGGTTTTTTCCAAACATCTTAATTCGCTGAAGTTATAAATTTATAATGTGAAGCCAAACACCACTTGTCACTGCATAGATCAACCTGTCACCAGCAATGCTGAAGATGGAATATTCCTGAAAAAGTGTTTCTAAATCAACCTAGGCAGCAAAAATACATTTTCAAAAGTTACCAACAAGAGATGAATAGCTAGGTAAACAAGATACACCAGGAAAATTATTCACATCTTGAATAAAAAATTCCTACAGAAGAGCAATAGTGTTGCTGTTCCCAGTCCTTGACATGAACTATACTGTCCAGAGCACCTGTCAAAGGTCCCAACTGCCAGTGTGCAAGGGAGCTTGGCCAAAGAGTAGCAAGTACTACAAAGGAACTGTCATTACTCAAGCATAAGCAGGAAATACACAGGAGATGGAAGCAGGGTCAGGCCAGCTGAAAATACAGAGAGGCTGTAAGAGTAAGTAAAAATGAGACAAGGAAGGCCAAGACCCATCTGGAATTAAAACTGGCCAAGGGTGTCAAAGACAACAAGAAGGGCTTCTTCAAATACATCAAGAACAAAATGAAAACTAAGGATAATGTAGGGCTGTTCCTAAATGGAGGGAGGGACCCTGCAGGCCAGAATGCAGAGAAGTCAGGTACTTCGCTTCAGTCTTCAGTGACAAGACCAGCCCTCAGCATTCTCTGACCCAGGAGACCAGGGTAAAGGAATGTTGGAAGGAAGCCTTTCCCTTTGTCAAGGAGGATTAGGTTAGAAGCCATCTAGGCAAGCCTGACATTTCCAAGTCCATGAGCCCTGAGTGGATGCATCCACAAGTGCTCAGAGAGCTGGTGGACACCACTGCAAGGCTCCTCATGATCATCTTTAAAAGGTCGTGGAGATCAGGAGAGGTGCTGAAGACTGGAAGAAAGCAAATGGCACCCTGGTCTTCAAAAGAGAAACTACCAGCTGGTCAGCCTCACCTCAATCCCTGGGAAAGTGATGGAGCACTTAATTCTGGAGACCATCTCTATCTACCTGGATGACAAGATGGTGATCAGGAACAGGCAGCACAGGTTCAACAAAGGTAAGCCATGTTTGACTGACCTATTTGCCTTCGACAATGAAACAATTACTTGGATGGATGAGGGGAAAGTAGTGGATACTGTCTACTTGACTTCAGCAGGGATTACAACACTGTCTCCCAGAACATCCTCATAGACAAACTCAGGGATGTGGGCTGGATAAGTAGACAGTGAGGTGGATCAAGAACTGGCTGAACAACAGATCCCAGTGGCTCAAAATCAGTGGCACAGTTGGAGCCCTGTCACTGGCAGAGTCCTGCAAGGTTTAATACTGGGCCCAGAACTGTTTAACTTGTCCATTCTTGACTTGTAAAAGGTGGAATGTGTCTCCTCAGCAAATTCACTGAGAACACAACGCTGGGAGGAATGGCCAATGCTCTGGAGTGCTGTGCAGCCCTTCAGAAGGACCTCGGCAGGTTGGAGAGATGGGCAGAGAAGAACCGTCTGAAAGTCGACAAAGGCAAATGAAGGGTCCTGCACCTGGGGAGGAACAGCCTCAGGCACCTGGGGCTGATCTGCTGGGGAGCAGCTCTGTGGAAAAGAACCTGGGGGTCCCTGTGGAGAAGAACCTGGTAGACAAGAAGCTGTCCATGAGCCAGCAGTGTGTCCTTGTGACCAAGAATGCCAGTGGTATCCTGGGGGGCATTAGGAAGAGCATTGCCAGCAGGTCATGGGAGGTGATCCTGCCCCTGTACTCAGCCCTAGCAAGGTCTCCCCAGGAGCACTGTGTCCAGTTCTGGACTTCTCAGGACAAGCAAGCTGGTCAAGCAGAAGGCTGTAAAAATAATGAGAGGACTGGAGCATCTGGATAGGCTGAGGACACTGAGCCTGATCAGCCTTGAGAGGGGACCTCATCAATGCCTATCAATATCTGAAGAGAGGTATTAAGACAATGGACCAGGCTCTTCTCAGAGGTGCTGAGTAGTAGGAGAAGAGGCAATTGGCAGACACTGATGCACAGGAAGTTCCACCTGAATAAGAGGAAGAACTCCTTTACTCCTTTACAATGTTCAGTGTGAGTGACTGAACATTGGAACAGGTTGCCCAGAGGTTGTGGAGTCTCCCTCACTGGAAATACTCTAAAACCATCTGGACACAATCCTCTGCCATGTGTTCCAGGATCACCCTGTTTGAGTAGGGGGGCTGGACCACATGACTCACTGTAGAACCTTTCAACCTTACCCATTCTGTGATTCTGTGAATGTCTTTACTTGGGGAAAATGCTCCCTGTAACACAATCAACTAGCTCTGAGGACTGCAGTGCCCAGAGGCAGTATGTGAGTTTGGATACAGCTCCAAACTGTAAGTCCCAATATAATTCTAAGTTCAAAGAGGAGATGTGGAAAACACCTTTTTTTTTGCTGCCAGCTGCTTATCTGCAAGCTTTCATCACAAGGTCCTTACTCTCGTACGGTATAGAATTCAATACTGTTTGGTACAAGGAAGAAAGGATCAAGGTTTGTCAGGTCTTTTTTTTTTTTTAACTGGTTCATACAACTGTAAACTGTAAGTAAGCCTTATGGCACAGAATTGCTTCAGCTGGATCTTCTATCATCCCATATCAGATCTTGGAGTACCTGAACTCATACTCTCTTCAGCTTCCCTCCCACACCTGTAATCATCTGGTTAAACACAAGACATTATCACTCTTTACAAAGCCCGAAAGCCTCTCTATTCCTATATGTTGAATACTGAGTTTTTAAATGTTCCTTTCACTCCCCACTACTAGCAAACCTGTCGGAACTGGTTCAGCTGGCAGCTGCTGCTTTTCTCTGAGTTCCCAAATGCGCACACTGCCATCTTCTGAACAGGAGATCAGCTGCCTGTAAAAACAGTTGATAAGCAACACTAGCATGGATACTTACCTGTGCAAATCACCTTATGATGCCTCTATGAAAGAGACAGTAAGTCCCTCAGGTTCTATACAAGTTTACTATAACTCTTAAATGTAGCAGGGTGTACAGACGCTCCACAGAAAACAAAATTCATTAGTAGCAGAACAAAGTATAACAGATATTTAGAATAAGTGGAAAAAAATAAACCTTTTCAACTTCATATTGAAATCATACCACTATGTAAACCAAAACACAACCAGTCTAGACTCTGCAAACACAGTTCCTCTAACTTGTTTCTGTAAGTTTACTTTCATTAAGCAAAACCCTACTTTTCTTACAGAAAAATAATGAAAGGAAAGGTACTCTGTTTCATTACACATTTAGAACAGCTTAGCATACATGCAGTTACAAGACCAAGGCCTCAGTTTTTATCTTCTGGCAGAATTTGCCCCATTGAACAAGAACATAACGGGATCTAGTACTATTATCTATGGTATATTACAGCATATACATATATATGCAGCAACTTGTCCAAGTTGGCTGCCAAAAGTTCCAGCTAGAAATTCTGCATTAAGAAACACAAATGGCAAGTTTATTAATTTTTGTAAAAACACTTCAAGTGTTATAAAATATTTAATGAAAAATATATGCTATATGCCTTTGCTTTCTATTAGTAAAATGCCATTAAGCTACATTTTCACAATACAAACAAAAGTGCTTCATCAAACCTGATTTTGAAAATAGCTGAGGTATTTTCAACCTGTGTACCAGTCATACTGGAAATATAGGTTTTCCCACTGAATTACTATAACAAATTTTGCAAAATCAGATAACAAGCTCTACCTAATAAAAGCAGCTCAAACTGAAAATCAAGTCCCTGCCCTAGAAATCCAATGTAGCTTTGCAGTCCATATCTAGTCACCCTTCCAGGTTTTGCTTTTCTTATTGCATTAACAAAATGTACTATGTTTTTTGTACCTGTTTGGAAGCTTCTCAATGTGCAGCACAGAGGAGTCATGAGCAGTTCTCTGGCAGGCAATCACACGCTTCATTTGAAGATTATATACGTATATGCCTTTCCCAACAGCAGCAAACACACACTGGAAAGAAAATTCAATAGAACAACTTACAGAAACAGATACCGAAGGATCACCTTGCATATAATGGATTTCCAATGATACTATGACCTAGCTTGTTTCTATCCTCATGTTATTGCTTTATCCCAAACATATGAAATTGGCAAATTATAAAAAGAGAAGGATTTTTTAAAAGCAAATTTGGGATATAATCCTATATTCTAAGCAGTAATTTTATATCTGTATTTTTATCCTGTTCTTCAGAGTCTAAGCAGAAACTAAGGATACCAACCAATCAGTACACTTCTGTAATTAAATGCTCATGTTCTTACAGTAAAATAATGTCCGATGTTTTGAAAAGCCCTTCTTTTATCAAGAAAAACTACTATTATTCTTAACTAAAAACAGAGATGGATAAAGAGACCTTGCTCAAGAATTTGAGCTCTACTGAATTCAGAAAAGGAACTCTCTCATAGCAAAGTATTATGCAATACTGCATTTTGCATTCAATGCTCTTCTTCAAAAGATTGCAGGCATTCCACCTCATAACCATCATGATCCTAAGACACCAGAAACAGTTTACAGATCTTTGGACCTGGACCGCTTCATGTCTTTTGATGAACTTACAGAGGACAAGTGTACAATCCTGTGCATGTACACATGATTAGTATGCAGTACCAGAAGAGTGCAAAAGGTTTCCATTCAGTACATATTTGCAGTTTTGAACATGCCTTGTTTAGATGACAGTGTTTAGGAACATTTCCCTGAACAGCCAGTTTCCATTTACACAATCCAAACATTAATATCTGATATACAATTCACACTGCACGTCTGTCAACATTTTGTACAACTTGTAGCCTAGGGTCTTTTGACTAAAATTTCCTGTATACATTCATCAGTGTTTTGACATTGTTCAAAACTCTTTGTTCAGGTTTTTATTCTTTTTTTTCCCCTTATGTGTATCTGTTGTGGGAGTACTGAAGCTGAACAGATTTCTGATACCACCAATAGGAAATCAAGACAAAAACAAACCACTAAGCCCATTATCTTAGCTCTGCATAAGGTTCAAATTCAATGGCTTTCCACATAACTCTTCCAACTTGAGCCATATAATCTTACAGCTTTGCAAAAGATGCTCTTCATGGAGCACTCTTCTTTATTCACAAGCCCTGGCAAAATCCTGGTCATCTCAAAATCCAAGAAAATAAAACATATGAAGCATGAATTGTACAGTTCTATTAATAGGCAAGCTAAATACACATACCAAAACAGCAGATGTACTCCTTAGCACTGTTCCCTAGTTCTGAAAACTTTTATCATCCCATTTTTTTCTGAATCATATTTTGCCTACAAGCCCAGTGTCAAACTAGACAAGTGTATCTTCTCCAACTACTTAACTACTGTCTCTGGAAGACAGAGAAAACATATATTTTACACTATTTTTTAATATGAAAAGCAGTGGTCTGCTTTGAGATAGCACATAACAAAATAATATCTTAGACAAATACATTTCTGCGTCACACTTTAAGCTCCTCAAGGAGCTTTACAATACAGACAGCACTACCTCAAAAGTACCTTTGATTTTGGTATGTAATACTAGAACAACCTTTTCTTCCCATCATTCAAAACTCTCACAATTAAAAAAAAAAAATCACACCTATTTATTTATTTAGTTCAGTCTCATGAATGGAAGACAGGAGCCCCAGATTCCACATTGAATGTTTTGAAACTTCTGTCCTCCCTCAAATTCTTTCCTACTCCCTTAAAACACATCATATGTAGCTTTCAAGCATGGAATCAAAGTGTTCTGAAGCTGAATTACAGGACTTATCCTAAATAAAATTCATTTTTGGCTTATTGTAGAAATAAGCATTGATAACAAAACCACTGTATATGCCACCTTTAAGGGCAGTCACATCTTTTTAGCCCCCCAACTTCCCAAAGTATTTCTCACTCCAGTGTTTTAGGAAAGCTCTATTCAGAAAGAGGCAAATGCATCAGGTGACTGTTTGGTCCTTACCCTCTATTCAGGTTTTTCCACAGCTTTTATGTTTTTACAGCTTATATATCTGAATCCATTTCCATCAATCTCTTTCTTAATCATTCTCAATAATGGACCTACATGCCCCAAACAAAATCCCAGTGTAACTCAACAATGAAAGATCTTTTATTTTGCCACATTTAATTTTGTGAAATGTTGGTAACATTTCACAAAATTAAATATCAACCTGAGTATTTTTAGTGTTTGCTGTATGATAACTGAGTTCTAACTGAGTATTCTGACCAAGAATTTATCACTAAAGCATGACTATAGTAGACAGGATCTTGGAAACATTTGAGTATATAATTCTGGATAGTCCCCATGAACAGAAAGAGCAATACTGATTTACTAGTAAGCATAAACATATGCCTACTCTTAAACAGTACCCCATAGTATTCTCACAGTAACCTCAGCTGTAACTGCTCAAACAGGTGCATTACTGGGAAAACATTATTTCCAGAAGCTGGAATATAAAAGATGATGCCATCAAAACACACACCCATTTTTTACTTTTCTCTAGTGGTATTTCAAACAAGTAATAAATCTTTATTAGTCAAAAAGAAATGCTGCTGTGACAGTCCATTATGTTAGTTTCCATACCATCAACATATTAAACCCTTCATATAGGTCAACAGCAAATCTTTTATATAAAAACTACTGACCATATAAAATAGCTGTGCACATTTAAAAGAAGCCACTCATATCATAACAAGGAAACTGAAAATATAAACCACTCAATCTTCTGTGGTAAGATCATCCTAGCTTACTTAAAGTAATTTACTCTGAAGCTTTTTACCTCCTCATCAGATGTTAAGTGTTGAACTGAAGTTTCATGTGGGCTTTGGGATAACTTTATTTCTGGTTGTACATCTGGATGGACAGAGGAGTCCCAGAAGTTGCACTCAGATGCCAGCTTTGTCCAGTCAAGCGCATCCCAAACTATTAACTCACCTATATGAGAACCTGTCACAAAAGTCAAATCTGAAGGGAAAAAAAAACACACGTAGAAATCACATTATATTAAAAAAAAAGTTTATAAAAAGCTACAACCCTAGAAAGACAGCCCATTTATGTATAAAGCTATGTACAATGTGCAGTGCATAACTGACTGGACAAAAACCTCTCTCTTTGAGTAAATACTCATCTAATTATCTGACATAGCTCAGACAAGTGCTCATGTAAAATCAGAACCAGGAAGAAGAACGTTCACTGGCCACAGTGCACAGCAGAGTGTTGCAAAGGCAAGGAATGCCACCAGAAGTGTGTACAAATATTTGAACTTCATTTCTACATACAAAGCCCTTCTATTCCTTGGGGAAGCATCCCCCAACATCCCCCAGACACAACAAAGTACATCTTTGCCCTAAATAGAAATACTGATCACAAATTAAATGAATGAGTTAATGGCAATATTGAAGTAGCTGCTCATGACTTCGTTTATCACACATGGAAAGGAACTTCTACAACAATATTTAATGCAGGTAGCATCTTGTCTTTTTAAGCCAAACACTGCTCTCCTTTCATAATCAAACAGAAGAAAATAATGGCAACAGTTAGGCTCAGAAACATGTACCATAGAACCCAAGTTTTCTTTTTTCCAGCCTATTGTTGCCTCAGTAATACAGCCTCTTTGTGCCAGCCAGGCAGACACAGCTACAGCCAAGGATAAATAAACACTCTCTATCCCACCAGCAATACCTTCAGCAGAGCAGACAGAATTTCGGGTATTAGTTCAGTATTACCCTAATGAGCAGCATAGATCATATCAGCTTCCAGACCCTCTCTATAGAGGCTCTACATGCAGGCCCACATCTGCATACTCAGAATCTCCAGTTACCTTAGGACTACAGCTGCAAGGGACGTGGCACTGCATATCCCATTTTAAGAATAAGAAGGAACAAGACAAAAAAAGTAGCATTTTTAACTTTCACAATAGAAAGACCAAGAGTTCCATCTCCATCAATGACATTGAGTCTTCTACATTACAACTCACCCGGTTTCATTTCATTGTTAATCCATAAACAAAGAAATTGTATTTTGTCACATCACTACCTTTGCAGCTACACAAAAAGGTACATCCACTAGTTACTAAGTTTCACTCCAGTTAAAACTTTGGTTCAAATAAAAACTCCATGGGTGAAATATCCCACTGGTAACTAACAAAACCAGTAATATTAGAAAATTATTCTTACCATTAACACTGACTAATGATGAAATGTTATCCTGATGGTCAACAAGGCGCTTTACTTCAAGGATATTCCAACCTTCAGACCCATTGTTAGAAGCACTCAGCCTAAAAATTACTTCAAAGATAGAAAAATAAGTTTTTTCATTTGGAATAAGATGGAGCTATGTCTAAATAAAACAACATTTTCAGAGACACAAATTAAACATTGTGAGACCATATAAAAGCCACTTATAATCAAAAAACACGAAGCACTTACTTCAGTGTTACTATTAAGGCCTCACAAATACAGGATAAATACTTCAGCCTAGTAACTCTGATATTCAGACCACTGGTCAACAGCAGAAGTGAAAAGTATCAGACATCTTTATGGATAAGTTACTAAAAGTGAAATATGTTTTCTTGAGGACTCATCTATGTGAAACATTAATATTCAAAAACAATGAATATTAATATCCTCTAGTAAAGCAACGAATATTGTCAGAAATTAAGACTTTATTTAAATCAGTCTTGGAATTTCTTTTCTCTCTCAAGGGTACTATAAAAGCTACTCATTATAGCCTTGGATAGTTAGAGATCATCAATACCTCATACTTCAGATCCCAGGATAAGGAAGCTCTAGAGAATCTGAATATCTGAAAACTCAGGTAAGCAACCCCAGACCTTCTCCAGAAGAACAAATGTCAATCGCCATAATAAGATCTGGACAGGTGGCACTAACACTGAGGGAGCTGACAGAAGAGCTCACCAAGCCAATCTCTATCATTTATCAGTCCTTGTATACCAGGAAGGTCCCAGTCAAATAGAGGTTGGCTAATGTGATACCCATCTACACGACTGGTTGTAGGAGGACTGAGGCAACCACAGGCCTGCCAGCCTAATGCCAGTGCCAGGTAAAGTGATGAAACAAATTATCCTGAGTGTAATCACACAGCACATACAGGACAACCATGGAATCAGGCCCAGACAGCATGGGTTTAAAAAAGGCAGGTCCTGCTTGACCAACATGAGTCAGTGGGTGCCAAGGTGGCCAAGAAGGCCAGTGGCATCCTGGCCTGCATCAGCAACAGTGTGGCCAGCAGGACCAGAGCAGCAACTGTGCCCTTGTACTCCACACTGGTGAGGCCAGAACAGCCACTTGAGGCGACACCTCAAGTTCTGTGCTCAGTTCTGGGTCCCTCATGACAAGAAAGATATTGAGGTGCTGAAGTGTGTCCAAAGAACACCAACAGAGCTGGTGAAGGGTCTGGAGTACAAGTCTTATGAGACGAGAGCTTGGGTTGTTTAGCATGGAGTAAAAGGAGACCTTATCACTTCCTAAAACTACCTGAGAGGAGGTCATGCCAAAGTGGGCATTGGCCTCTTCCCACAGGCCACAAGTCACAGGAGAAAAGGAAGTGGCCTCAAGCTGTTCAAGGGGAGGTTAAGGTTGGACATCAGGAAGAATCTCTCCACTGAAAGGGTAATTAGACATTGGAATGGGTTGCCTAGGGATGGGGAGCAGTCAGCACCCCTGAAGGTGTTCAAGAAATCACTGGATATGGTACTTAGTTCTATGGTAGTTGACACGGTGGTGACTGGTCAAACCTTAGGCTCAATGATCTTGGAGGTCTTTCCCAATCTTAGTGATTCTATAATTCTAAATACAGAAACATTTTGTTTTGTATGCCATGCATATTTCCAAAAATTCTTGAGTAAGATTAGAATAGTCTCCTCTTTGTCAATGGTCAAAGAAAAAACGTTGCTGACTACACCCTAACACCATTTACTTTTCTTATACAACTTCAGCAGAGTGCTCTTCAAACATATCTCTGATAAGCAGCTCTTATGGAGGAGCATGAACACTGGAAAATGCAAGATACTCACTTAGCTCTTTGCCAACTGCTGCTGCAACACAATTTTTGGGCAATTCAACCAAAGCACTGATGCCTTTGAAAAAAGGGGGAAAAGAATATTTATTGATCACAAGAAAGCACAACAAACTGCTAATTCTTTATTAATAAAATTCTTAACAATCTACTTTCCACTAATCAAAACCAAAGTCTATTGACTTAAGTTAAATGGCATCAAAAATGAACAGTTTATCTCAAACAGAGGTAAGATCAGGAGTCTTAGTCTGAATCAAGCAGAATTCTGAACATCAAACTTGTGGTGAAGCTGAAATTAAATGATCTTTTTATTTTAAATACAATTAAGATATTTATTTTCTAATGCTGGACAGTATTAAAAACACCATGACAATTATTGCGGTTATTACTACACAGGCAGTACCAAAATCAGATACTGATACTACCTCAAGTATGCACAATTCTAAAACAACATGCAGAGCAAGAAAAAGAAGAATAAAGCATATGATAAAATGCCCAGCTTGCTATCATCTGTTTTCATCCTGCACAAAATTTCCCCACCCTTTGCCAAAGCACCATTAGAAGAAAATTCCCCAAGGAATAAGCAACCTCTTTCCCCACAAAGGAAGTCAGCGATTAGGACAGAAGAGAGGGCCCATGCCACACATTCTGTTGATTCCTTGTACCTAAGTTTCAAAAACACTCCATACTAAGCACCGCAGTCCAACTGGTATTTAGCATGATATTTCACACTGAACCAAAAGAAGTATTAATACCCTCAAGGATTTAGGAGGCTTCGCCTACCACTACTTTATTCCATGACAAAATTAAGGCCAATATCATTTCCACCTTTGAATGTGATTCACAGCTTTGTAAGCATCTTGGTAAAGTACAGCAATAACATGAAAAATTTTCTCCACATGGACTGCTTTTTATTAACAGAAAAGCATGATTGACAGTGATTTCTGATTATTATATTCTTATCGAAACATGCATTTTCTACTCAAAAGTAGTGATTCTTAACAATAAAAAAGTAACCTTTACTGCTCTGCTATTACAAATTTTCACTCTAGAAATATAATAAAACACCCACTCAATCAGACAAAAAGCCAGTCAAATGATCTGGTACATGTTACAGCAAACACATAAATCAGCATCTGAGCTCTAGCCCTGTAGTCCAAGATAATGTACTGTACTAGTTACTGAGATCTGAGATATTCTAAAATTCACACAGCACAGAACATTAAAAGTGGTCTTAGTTCAGAAACGAGAATTAAATTTGACATTAAAAAAAATAAATACATAATGTTATCATTAGAATTAAAATGAATTTGCCAAGTTGGTTTTGCATCATTATACAGATCAATTTTACTTGCACTTTAACAGCTATAATGAGTAATTTCCATTTTTACCTGCATCAGTAAGATGACTGGTCTTACACAAGAGATCTAATTTTTGGTTCCAAACACATAGATCACTCCCTCCAGACAACCATACATTGAGTCTTTGAAGAACTGTCAAACACTGCAGAACAAAAAACGATATATGTCTCCTGCAAAAGTTCTTCAGGGAATTTTTCAGTGAAATGATCATGAGCTTTAGTTAGATAAATCTGTAAGTACTATGAAATACAGTATCAAGGTCTCTGAGAAATACATATTTAATTACACACTAATATGTTAAATTTTTCATCAACAGTACGAAAACTTTAAATGTTGTAGGCTGCCTTTTCCAACACAGTAATAAAACCAAGTCACACCACTACCTTTGATCTACCTACTCTCAAAAAGAAAACTGAGGTATTAAGAGATCCAAAACAAAATTAAGAATTATGCCCACTTCTCAGCCATTATGCACCAATTCTTAAATAACATAATGTCATTCATTCTAACACACTTGCCCACATGACCCATGATCCAGATATGATAGCTTAATGTATAAAACAAAACAACAGACATTCATAGGGATTCATTCTTCAGTACCTTTACAGTAGAATGGAAACATGACACTTTTTGAACCTGTCTGCCACTAGTGCAGTCCCAAACCTGTCTTTATTCATTAAGGAAACTGAAAGGGTTCTATGTATCATAAATGAAAATGCTGTTTTGGTAACTAAATGACATATTAGGAGAGAGGTATGCAGAGACTCAGTCTCCCAAACCCTGACAGTCTTCTCAATATTCGTCCTAAATTATATATTCATAAAGGCCAAATATTTATATTCATAAAAGGCCTGTTATGGATTCATTTTTTTGTGGCAAGGGATCTATCTACATGTGAACAATAACTAGTGAAACCCCTGTGTAATCCAATTACACCCAGTGGGTATAGGTAGCCTTAAAGTTTTGAGATGGGCTATAGCCTGTGTCAGTGCTATCTTTAGAAGTAAAAGCCACAAAAGGTCCATGGAATTTTAAATTCCCTCCAGATCAAAGGATACAATAACTGTTCTATCAGCTGATGCTGTTATAATCAAATTAGTTTTTTCTTCAGCAACATCTGATGAAGAAAACGGTGCTATAGCTGTAATTTTGTGTGTGTGCCCATGAAGTTCATGAAGTTTTTCTCCAGTCTGAAAAATAAAAATATTGAAAACTAAGGTTAAAATAGGAAAATGCCTACAATAGCAGAAAATATAGGTATTAAATGACTTTTTAAAGCAAGAATTACTATGAGTTTAAAATTTCCCTTTCTAAAGAAATTTAATGATTTTCTACTTACTACCTTCAGTACTGTTCAAGACCTTAAATGAAATAACACACTATGAGTAAAGAAGTAGTACATAACGGAAATTATTCTCTGAGTAAAGAAACTCTAAAAGCCCTTAGGAACACAATTAAAACTCATTTAATTTTAAGGCAAATATTGGCTAATCATCCTTCTTAATAAATCCTACACCAATTCAGATTTGTTGACAAACCCTTAATTGAAAATTTTATTTTTTTTTAATTTTAACTATTGGAAAAACCTGACCTATATTTATGGCCAACCTCCTGCCAGATTTATTTACTATGCACATTGTCTATAGATTCAAGTGGGTGCTTTAGACAACTACAGATACTTCCACTAACATTTTAGTTAAATGCAAAAACCCTACAAACAAACATGCAGAAACAAATCGGCATTTCAAGCATAAAGCTAAAATACAGGGTAATTTTAACTGCAAATTTCTTGAGAGATGTGGATTAATATTTTAAATTAAAAGTGCAAAGATTTGCTTTAACAAACACAATAGAAGTCCTACAGAAATAGAAAATGGAACTCGGTTCATAAAGCTGGATATCCAAATGAGTTTTATGTTTACAAGCTGCTCAGAACACTGGGCATATATATACACACATGGTTTTTAATATTAAAATCCCTTTACTTTTACAAATTATACAATTATAGAATTATAAAAGGTTTTCAAAACCAGCAAAGCACTAGCGGAAACTGCTCAAAAGAAAAGTTTCAAGTCTCTCCTTCTGACCACTATAAATGTCACCGAAATTTTTCAGAAGATTTAAAAGAAAATTTACAGTCTGGAATTTTTTCTTCCTCAATTGAATGACTGATACATTGCAGATCCTTCATACTTCTTACTAAACAATGTAACTCATATACTAGACTTCCTTAACCTAGGTCTAATGTTCATCGGTTCTCTACAGTGTTGTCAATGATACGGAGAAACAGAGCAGTAGAGCAAAACAGCAGGTGTCACACTTACAGAGCACTATTTGTATGATACAACTAATGTCTTATTAAGGTTTTCAAAAGTTGTAAGACCTTTATCACAGCAAGCAATTAAGGGCATGTTCACGCATGGTATGAAATGTTTAATTCCTACTGACTTTGGTACCTTTTAAATACAATTTTGTGATAGCTCTCCATTAATCAGTCATACTAAAGAGGGATTACTAACAGAGTGACTGAAATGTATTTAAATCTTACATGTATATAAAAATCCTGGCAAAGTTGTAATCTTTCTACAAATTTGTTGAGTAACTAGTCAGCATTTCAGCATTTACAGCAAACACAGAACATACTTTCAAAGAGTAACTAAAGTCACAACTTCACACTTCTGCTTTTAAACAGAAAAACATTTTCAAACAGTAGCTCTGCAGCAATTCTTATTTATTCCACTTTTTTTGCTCCTAGACATTTTCACCTCTTCTCTACTTCTACCCTGTCCAGAGCACACAAGCCACCCCTAAAAAAGACAGCTAACCTCAGCATTCCACAGAAATATGATTCCATCATCTCCTGCAGATGCAAACCTGGAAAAAAAACAAACCAAACAAAGAACCATAACAAACTGAAAACTTCATTATAGCATAATGTAATGGAAAAACAGTCAATACTTACAGAACTAAAAATGTTTACACGATATATCAGATTCAGTCTTTAAAGAATAACCATGCATTTTAAGTCCTAATTACAGTTTCAAACTGAAATAGTGTATTTAAATAGGTGATTATCAACATATACCTAATATAAAAACAAGACTTAAGAATTCCAATAGTGTTATAAAATGTCTTCATGGGTCACCTCAGTCTTTTCCAGTCATGATCACCATCATCTATAACCTTATCTGTTTCCTGAAGGAGCAAAGAATGGTCAAATGATAAAAAAAAAAAATCTATTCTTAAAATGTGCTAGGAACTCTGTTTAATTTAATGTGTCAAAGGCTAGAGTATTACTTGCAATTTGATCTCAGTCCAGTTTTTGGAAGACTCTTGCTGAGGCTTAGCCTTCTTTAGCGATCTTCCAATCAATATGAGCCTTACTTCATGTTTAAAAAGTACAAGAACAAAGAAGAAAAAACCCCAAAAAACCAACCAGCTTTCTGTTACATTCATAGAGGATTTATTTAGTATCTTCAAAAACCAATATGAGAAAATTTTCCACTCACTGGTTTTAGCTGAGCCACTGAGAAAACAAGAAAATCCTTCTGTAAAATTCTCACTAAAATGATATTATCTAAAGACCTGAAGCGTGAAGCTTGGCTTACAATAGTTGACAAAAACCACACAATGGAATAGCTGCAGAAACTAAACAAAAACATTTCAGAAGCTTGAGTAACAATACTAGTCTTACGGAAAAGAATCAAGTGAAAAATATTATCATGTGTTTAACAATACAGAAAATACCATATTCTTGATAAACAGAATTTAGAATTACTGCCAGTAACAACTGAAACAACTCTATGAAACTCCTCAAACTCTCAGAATACTAACCAGCTATACAATTCACTCATTATCCATACACTATTTCACAACCTATCTTAAACATCACCACTAAGGCTTTAGTTTTACAATGATTATCATTATTTTAGCTTTAGTAATTTACCTGCCACCAAATAACAAACCCCAAAATGGAAAAAGACTTCTTTTTATAAGACTGCATGTGCAAGCTAAGAATACTGTGGTGTTTCTACAAAGATGAATTACACATATTTGAGAAAAACATACTTTGATAAAAGGTTATTTTACTAAGCTGTCTGGGGAAAAAAAAGACTGAAGAAACCATACAAGATTCTTCCATTTTTATATGAATCTTCTGGTGGACTACTACACAGAAAAATAAATGTTATAAAAATGCATGTAACTTTCCTGACATATATATATATATATAGAGATATATATGAGATATATAACATTTAAAATAAAAAGTGGCAAGCTAAAAATCCTCCATGGAGTCTTGTGTGGAATTTTATTTATGTATATATATAGATATATATAATATTAGAAAATAAGATTCTGTGGGCATTTCTGAACTGGAAGAGACCACTAGCAAGGTCTCTTCCAATCAATGCGCATGGGGAGGAAGAGAATCTTCAGACTCCTCCATCACAAAACACCTATAAGATATAAAACAAACTCTAGGCCATGTTAACTTCATGCAGTGTATTGATGACTATACTAGAATTTCCCTTTTGTATGTCTAATCGGTAAAAGATATAAATTACTACATCTCCTTAACAGAACTAATCTTGCCTATTACTTATGTTCTTAGACACTAACATTTTCTATTTAATTCTCCACATCAGTCAAGAGTCCTATATTTAATGACTGAATAAAGACTCTACAACCTTACTTTTAAAGCAGAAAATTATTCCCTCTCTCATAGAATTATGTTAAATTAAAGAACATGCAAGGTAAATTTAGATAAAACTAGAACAGAAACTAGTTTGTAATGTACAACTATCATAATTCATTCTCTCAGTCACACTTCCTAAGTGACAAAGGTAAACACAATTATTTCATCTTCTTAACCAGTTTTCCAGCTTTTAGATAACTCTGTCCTCAGAAGACAGATAACTCAGTCTTCAGAAGTTACAGATAGAAATTGTTATGAAATATACAGAAAGGTGCATATAGCTGAAACCTGAAGGAGAGAAACAAACGAAGTATCAGTTTCAAAGAAGTATACCAAGTTGAACCAGACCAAACTGGAAGAGACATGTAACGCAGGCATACAGTGACTTTTGAAACTAAGCAAACTAAGCAGTCATTCTGAATAAAGCAGCTAAAACTTAAAGTCTTGCAAAGCTAAAAAAATTGCATTAACCAAAGCTCAAGTGAATTTAGCACTATAGCACCAAAAGAAGTGCAACAAAAGATCAGAAAGAAAGGAAAAGCAACACCCATTGTTGAAGATGTCATGTCCAATTCTACAGCACATCTGTAGGAGTCTATTACACTCTTTCGTAGAACCACAAGGTAAAACAACAGCTATCCTCAATTCAGAAACACAGGACACATGCATCCTGTGAGAACAGCAGCAGACCGCATATTGTCCTGTAAGAATCTACGCATGTACAGAAGGCAGCACTCAGACCAGGAATAAACTGAAAAAGAACAGATGAATTAGCTAAAGGCAATTCTTACAACAAATGAAACTGTACTGAGAAATGTAACATAACGACCATTATTTTCTCATTAAAGTAAGACTTAAAAGAGAAGCCAAAAGATACAGTAACATAGCAAGAAAAGGAAGTATTCATCCCTTGACTTAACACCAGTTTTTCCAGCTCTCACCCCCAAAAGTAAAAACACAGGATTAAAATGTTACTACATTTTTACAAACATATTGCCAAGGACACTGTGAAACAACTTGAAATGGCATTTCATACCTGCAATCATCTATTTGCACTAGAAATCGTACTATATCTTGATGACCTTTCAACACAAGGAGCTCCGTGTAAGGATTCTGTATTTGTTCTTCACCAATTGTCTGTACAGAGGATTTCTAAAATTCATAAAAAAGGAAGTAAATTTATTTTGTACTAACATAATTATTTTCATCAGGTCTTTGTGATGTCTAACAGTCTACATACAGACCCATGTGCAAAGTTTCTGAAATACCATTTTGCCTTAACGAAAATCATAATAAAATATAATTTCCTGTTATTTCATATAAATAATAGCTTTCTATAGACTGTATTTTAAATTACGATATAGCATTTTCTTCTCAACAAAAACATTTTGTACCGATTTAATCACTGATACAGTGAGATGAAACCCAGCTCAATTATAAGCTGTCGTGTGAAGCCAGCTTCATGACTCAATTCACTATACATTCAGTTTTTCATTAAATTACACCTCTTACGAGATGGCTGTGAACCTCTCATATCTTTCATCTACTGTTCAATGTCAAAATCTTATATAAAGACAACATATTTAAACCAAACAAGAACAAATACTGTTCTGTTGCATAATATGTAAATCACCCACTGGTACTCTATTCACAAAATACCACAACAAACTGCTTAAAAAATATAGAGAATGATTAATCATTTTATAGAACAGCATCTGCAATTACCCCCAACTAGACTATTAATTAAAAGAACAATCAATCACTTGGAGCAAGGTGATCACTAGGCAGGGTCAATAAAATACTGCATACAGCTGCATTTTTAAGGCAGAATAGTTCTGCCAATTTCAATCATCATTTTATTTCAAGACAACCTTTTTGTAATTAAGATCTTAAACATTCTGAAACAACTTGCCAGACTTTTTTTTTAACCATCTAAACAGTGACATCACTCTCTCCCTTCTAGATTTATTTTACACAACAGTCAACAACACACTATTTCCAAGATTGTCCTTTCTTTGAGAATTTCAACAGAATGTACATTGTAAAAACAGCAACTACAGAATACTGTGCAACATCCATCACATGACAGGTAACACCACATGAAAGACAAATTTGTCATCCTCAGAAACTTGAACTTTTTCTTGCAGGATTAATAAATTATTTTCTATTACTTTGATATTGGTACTATGATATTATTCCTTGGGAATTAATAATGACATAGTTAATAAATATGGATGGAAACAAACCTGTTGTTATTTTAAAAGTGAAGAGTTCTTAATTTTAAATGAAGCCCTTGTGATTTTATATTGCTTTTGTGCTACCTGATGCAATTCACGAAGCAACTGTTCCTCATTTTGTTCAATCACATGAGAACAGCAGTTCCCCTTTAAAATAATGCAAGTAGAATCTGCATGGCTGTAATAACAAATTAAATAACTTGGAGTTCATCCATTATAAGCTAATCAAAACACTCCTTTTAAAAAATTAGAGTTCTAAAAATCCCAAGGAAATCTCAGCATACCAATACTACAGTCAGAAAACAAACATTCAGGAAACAATTTTAACACCATTCTGAAAAACTCCGAATTGGTATCATTAACATCCCAATTGTACAGTCTGATGTTGCTTCCTATTCAATACAAGATGGTGTTATTTCTTTTGAACAATATGTCTGATCTTAATTCTAACAATGCCTGTGAATACTGAAAATTACAGGGCTGACAAGGCACTTATATATGAGAACAAAATAACATCTTTTTCCCCAGAAATGTCATACAACAAGTTATGCTCTCTTCAGATATTCATTAATATTTACCCAAGTGTTGGGTTACATTAATGTTCTTTCTCTGAAGAAATCTATTTTTTATACAAACTACTAACTGGACTCTCCTGTACCAACACCAAATTTCTGGAGGTAAAATCTGGACACTGATGTTAATGGAATCTATTCCCAACATGGATACTTTTATGCAGGACTTGCAAGTAACATTACAGTAATCAGGAAAAAAAAAATTCATGTCAACCTCAAAACTTCCCAAGATGTGAAGCATTTAAAAAGTAGGATTTTCAAAAGCTATTCATGAAAAACACAGATATGAGAGCACACAGGAATACTGATCTATGGATCATGGAGCATGACAGATCAGCTCCTATAGACCACGATGCTCCTGCACTGAAGTGCTCCCACCACCAGAGCCACCATGACTGAGATAACACCATGGCTGGCCACCAACTGAAGAGATTCTGATTCCACAGTTAAAAAAAAAAATAAAGAAACAAGTAAGGAGAAATTTCCATCTCACAAACTTAGGACAGCTTTGCCAGAGGCTTCCTCTATTCACCCAGTGCAATGCCACTCTAACACACCTGCCTGAAGTCACAGCACAGGAAACAAGCACTGTAAGTCCATAGCCCACACACTGCTGTGGGCTTTCCTACCTATTGAAGAACTAATGGTGATGAAGATTATTAAATGAAACAATATTACACCATGCAGGAGGGGGAAAGTCTAGGGACTAACCCTCAGGAATACTTGTTCTTCAGATTTTCAGCTGAGAAGCAAAATTAGTACTATTGTTCCACAACTCTGTGAGAGTAAAACAATGAGAACAAAAGTCCTGTGGATTGGATTTAACTGAAGCATTAATGGCAGAATGGAAGAAGTGGGCCACACCTTGATTTATGCTCATGCTTTATTAAATCACAGGATATAAACCAAAGCTGAAGTCAAACTTTGAGGGACACACAATAATGCGGTTTTCTAGCGCATCTTAGAAAACTGCATCGTATTTCCTATCCTCCTTCTAAAAACAACTGCACACAAACCTGCAAATGTGACTGCATCCAACTGGCATTTTGACTGATGACAAAAGTCAGAGGTATTTCCACACATCATCATTCCAACCTGGTGCAGACCCAAATTAAGTACTGACCTTTAAAGTAAACCATAATATTGGCATAACTTGCTCATGAACAGCAGCTGAAAAATAATTATTTCCTCATACATGCCTAGATTACAAAAGCACTAAGCGCATGGAGCACAGCAATACTTTTAATTAACTCTTGTTAAATCCATGCTGAGAACTACAGCAGACTCAGAGACACGAAAATTCCAGAAATTTCTCCGTCTAATCCAGTAACATCACTCTTAATCTGAGCAGCAGCAAGGATGTCACTGTAGAGTACACTCCACAACAAGGCATATTTCATGGATGAGGTACTAAGAAGAAATGCTGATAAACTACTACAAACTACTGTGACACATAAATAACAACTTACTGCCTATAACTTACATTATCGACCTCAGAGTCCTGAAAGC
The DNA here is from genome assembly GCF_028551555.1 of Melozone crissalis. Classification (NCBI taxonomy): domain Eukaryota; kingdom Metazoa; phylum Chordata; class Aves; order Passeriformes; family Passerellidae; genus Melozone; species Melozone crissalis. Next base: position 50,316,153 of record NW_026535783.1, read on the forward strand.
AGAACTTGCAAGAACTGCATGAGAGCTACATACCATAACTCCCGCAAAGAAGGAGCTTAGCTCGGTCGTTCTGCTGTTCACAGAATCAATTAGGTTTGAAAAGACGCCTGAGAACGAGCCCAGCCTATGATAAACACCACCTTGTCAATTAGACCACGGCACTAAGTGCCAAGTCCAGTCCTTAAACACTTCGAAGGATGGCGATCCCACTACCTCCCTGAGCACTCCACTCCAATATCCAATCACTCCTTCTGTGAAGAAATTGTTTCTGATGCTCAGCCTGAATCTCCCCTGGCGCGGTTTGAGACTGTGGCCTCATCCTGTCACTGGTTGCTTGGGACGAGACACCAACCCCCAGGGCTACTCCCTCTTTTCAGGTAGTTGGAGAGAGGGACAATATCTCTCCTGAGCCTCCCTGTTCCCAGTATAAAACCAACCGAGCTCCCTCAACTACTCCACACAGGACTTGTGGTCCAAACCCGGCACCATCTCTGTTCCCCTTCTCCCGACACGTTCCAGCACCTCAATGTCCTCCTTGAACTCAAGTGCCCAAACCTAGACGAAAGCCTTGAGGTTCGTCTCTGTGCTTTCCCAGCTCCCCTGCTTCTCTTCGAGGACACCCGCAATCCGTTCTGTCAGTCCGACTGCCTCGCAGGCCGAGACTCGGCCCGGAGCACGGCGCATCCCGGGGCCAAGACCCACCCAGCGGGAAAGGCCACGGCCCAGCGCATCCCGACCTCACGGCACCACCAGCCCCAAGCGCAGGGCTCCGCAGAGAGCCGTCTCACCTCGGCCAAGCCCTGCGGCTCCCGGCCGCCGCCGATCAGCCAGCGCAGCATGGAGAGCGGGCGCGGGGCCGGTGCGGGCCCTCCTGCGGCACCCCCGGGGCGGCACCTGACGGACAGGCTGCTCAATCGAGCTCCGCGCGGACACCCGCCCGCCGGCGGGCGGGGCCGGGCGCGGCCGGAGCAGTCGATGGCCGAGCGTATGCGCCGTGAGGGTCGTGCCGGTGTTACTGCGCGGCCTCGTACGGCGGGCAAGTGAAATATTTACTGGCCTTTTACCTCGCTGTCTTCCGACTGTGAGAGAAGATTTATGCTATTACCTTTTGCCATATTACCATATTGCGTATTACCACATTACGGTTATTACAGTTATTGCCATTTTGTTGTGACGGTCGTCAACTATTTCTTGAAGCGGAATGAGCACCAAAATATTTTCTAAGTGGCAGATTTCCCTTGGCTGGGGCTGTTTCCATCCTCCCTCGCTGGGGTATTTGATGCTTCTGACAGGATGAAGTGACAAACATGGGTGAACTTCCCTGATTCACTGTCCTGCTCCTCTGCTGCCCTTCATGGAGTCCCAGAGCGCCAGGATGGGTTGGGTTGGAAGGGACCAGAGTCAGCCACCGGTCCAAGTTCCGTGCTCAAGAGGGTCATCCCAGAGCACACGGCACAGGATTGTGTCCGGACAGCTATTGACTATCCCCAGGGAGGGAGACTCCACTGGGGATACTGGAGACCGTCACTGGGCAGTCTGTTCCAGTGCTCAGTCACTGCACAGTCAAGGAGTTCCTCATGTCCAGGTGGAACTCCCTGTGCATCCGTATCTGCCCACTGCCTCATGTTCTGCTGCTTTGCACCTCTAGGAAGAGCTTGGATCCATCTCCTTCACACTCTTTAGACAGCTATAGACGTTGATGAGGTGATGCATTAATCTTGGAAGCCTTTTGAGTTTTAGATGAATGTGCGGCAAGATCACAAAACCCCTTCCAAAAGGCCACACAAACCCTGTTCTTGAGCAGACGCAAGAAACCATGGAGGTATACAGATGTGTCCAACAGGCACCGCCCTGAGCGTCTGAATATACACAGGTCACTTGCCCTGGTGGCTTTTTGCCAACATTTCTTCACATAACTCCAGACAGTGCCTGAGATTTCCCATAGGGAAGGAGATTATGGTGCTTTTCTAAATCACAGAATCATTGAGTGGTTTGGGTTGGAAGGGACCTTGGGGTTCATCTAGTTCCAACTTCTCTACCATGGGCAGGACCATCTTCCAGCAGACCAGGTTGCTCAAATCCCCTTCCAGCCTGGCCTTGAACACTGCCAGGGTGGGGCATCCACAACTTCTCTGGGCAACCTGTGTTGTGGCAACCTCACAGTAAAGAATTTCTTCCTAATACCCAATCTAAATCTACCCTCTTTCAATTCAAAGGCATTCCCCTCTGGTCCTGTCACTTCATGCCCTTATAAAAAGATCCTCTCCATGTTTCTTGTGGGCTCCCTTTAGGAACTAGAAGGCCACCAGAGGGTTGACTCATAGCTTTCTCTTCTCCAGGCTCAACAATCTCAATATTTTCAGCCTTTCTTCACAGGAGAGATGTTCCACCCCTCCTGAACATCTGCTATTGACCAGTCTTTGTGTATAAAGCATGGGATGCGAGGATGAAATGATACAGAAGTAACATAAGTTCAACAAATTTTTGTGGCGTGTAACCTGAGTTTTGCCATTTGTTAACTGCTGTGAACTCCTTGCAGCTTTGTAACCAGCTGAAGTTGTTAACAGTCATAAACCACTCTTAAGGCAGTTGTTTAGCAAACAAACTTTAGCAGACTTCTGCTTTTTCATTTCAGTTCAGTCATGCTGACTTCCATCTTAGAGATGCAGTTCCTGCAGGCTAAGGGCACAGCCAGTGAAATTACTTGGTGCATGTGGATACACCTGCCAGGGTTTCCATGGCAATCAGCAGTTTTGTCATCAGCAATCTGGTCCCTGGCAGTGTCCCTAAATAATTTGGTATATTCTCCAAACTGGCAAGTGTTGAGTCATTTTGTTACATTTTATTTATTGGAAGGAACGACTGCACAGCATGACACTATTTACAGTTTTATGATCTATATGACCGCTGAGGTGAACTGACCACAACCTCCTTCCACCATCCCCCCGTGCATCTGCAGGAGGAAGACAATTTTTGAGTAAAATTCAGCCCAGAAAGAAGGAAGACACGGAGAGAAGGTGTTGTAACATGTTTTCCCTTACTTCTGATTATCCTACTTACTCTGATTTGATTGACGAGAAATTAAATTGAATTTTTCCCAAGTCGAGTCTGTTTGCTCTTGATGGTGTATGGTGGCTGATGTCTCCACGTCCTTATCCTGACCCATGAGACTTTTGTCGTACTTTCTCTCCCCTGTCCAGCTGAGAAGGGGAGTGATAAAGCAGCTTGATGGGCACCTGGCATCCAGCCAGGGTCAACCCACTGCAGATGGACTTCAGGAGAGTGCTTTTTGTCTCTTTAATTAGAAATTACTTCAGAATTCTGCTTCTGAGCATCTTTTTATTCTTTACTTAGACTAACAATGCTGTCTGCTTCCAGAATTTTTCTCCATTTTCTCTTTCTCTGCCTTTGTATGTTGTATAAATTTCTGTACAGTTATTTTCTGAATTCTTCTTGCAATCTTAAAAAAACAGTTTTGTTGTAATCATTTCAAGCTTTTGATGTATTGTACACTTCCAGGAAGAGGAAGCAACTTCTCAGTTTCCCAGTGTGGTTGGTACAGGTGCTGTGTTTGTTGTGGTGCCTAGGTAAAAAGTGCAGTTGATCACAGCATTGCATTTGCTAGGCCAAGATGCAGTGTTTTCTGCAATTTATGGCTTGTTGCTCTCAACCATTGGCAAAGGATTGTGCTCAGACTCTTAACTATGCAAAAATGATGGAGTGTTGGAGGATAACACTCACTGCAGGAAACGTGCAGCGCATGTTGTGATTACAAGAGTACGCTTTCCACCAATGTGACATTTCTTGTCCCCAGGCCTTAGTATCTGAATAGAGGAATACTTTTTCTTCCCACCTTCTAGTACAATGGCTTCCCTTTTTACTTGCTCCAGTGGCCTCTGCAGTAGTGACTAGGCATAGAAAGTGTAACTAGGTTATCTCTTGCTCAGTTAACTAACATTTCCAGTATGTCACATTATTTGTATATGTCTTTTTTGTATGACATATACATTATTTGTATATGTCATCTTATTTGTATATGTCACATTTGTATATACTGAAGCCTATTACAGTTTCCTCAAGTTACACAGTTCAAATTTTTCTGTAGATTTTATTCATTGAATAAAGTTCCTTGGAACAGGTGAACAATTTACAGTCAGCCTTACTGTAAGAATTATTTGGAGGGATTTTTACAAAGGAAGTACTAGAAAACATTGTTTTAAAGGTGAGTTCTTTAAATCAGACCATATAGCTTTGAGATATAATTGTGATTCAAAATTCATGCCTAATCCACCCAGTATGTTCCTTTATGTCTAATAAATAGATCAGTTGAAAAGTGCATGCAAGGATTTCACACCCTGTCAAGATCAAATACAGTCAAAGCACTTTACATATTAAAGAAACAGAGTTAGAAGCAGCCAACAGATGCTGTTTCAATGGGCAGCATATGCTACAGTCCTCCACAACCAGTATATATGTCTTAAAAGTCCATGCTGCTGTTCCTTGTGTTCAATGGTGGTTAAATACACCCCCTCAGGAAATGGCTAACTTTACAGTCCCAGCTCAGGTGAGAGTTCAGAGATCTGGTATTCTTACAGAGAAATTATCCATTTCAATTCTGCACTCCCTGTTGGAAGTGCACAGATTAGCATCATTTGCATTCTTCTGGTACTTAAGGCCGTGCTGTCTAACCAGTTCACTTTGTGACTGAAGGTGATCAAAAGTGCTGAGAAAACATGGACCTTGTGGCTCCTGCCAGTTCAAGGGCACAAGTCAGTGTGCCACCAGAGCACCCTCATGGCATTCCTTGCAGGATTCAGTCCATTTTGTCACATGACCACCCATCTTCCAACTAATCACCAGCATTTAGAGGTTTAGGAGAAGGGTAGGAGATCAACCAGCAATACCACCTGAACACATTGAGTTCCTCCTCTTGGCTGAATCCCAGTTGCACAAGACCTGGCCTAGGGACATTAGATTGATTTAGGTGAGCCTGAATCTAAACTCCAGGAACTTATGAGGGAATGGAATTTCAACCACGGGTGGTAATTAACTTGACCCCATTTATCCTAAGGGGATCTCTGCAGCTCCAGCAATGGTGTTATGTCTGAGAGAAATGTTGTACCTTGACAAAAGATTCAACTGCTTCCATCATGAAATTCTGGAGCTGCTCACAGGCCAAATAAATATATGGGTTCAGATTCATAGATTAAAATAAATAGTTTTGTATTTTTCTAGATTTTTGTAGCTGCAAGAAAAGGCTTTGTCACACCTTCTAGTCAATGGCTTCAGCTACTCTTGAAGCTACAGTAGAAATTCACATGTTGCCCAATTATATGGGATCACCCTTGTATGGTGTCTTTTGTCTCCATTGATCAAATGACCCATGATGGGTCAATGACCCTAACACAAGTAACCCAGCCTCTAAATATAGGCATCCTTCACAGTCCACAGGGACACTCAAGTTCCCAGATGCTTGACCCTAGAGCAGCTCACTAGATGGAAGGAGGAATCAACAGCTACCTGAGTGCTTCAGAGTCTTAGGACTGTGATGGAGCTCATCATGCAAGCCAAGTTGTGCAGTGCTCCTATCCACCCCTTCATGGAGAATTTCAGCAGACTGGAGAGAACTGAGGAAGGGTATCATGCTGCTCCTGGCCAAGGGAAAACTAAATGGTGACTTGATTAAATTATTAAGAAAATCTCCTATCTCCCCTTGGCCTTAGATTTAACATTTCAATGTGTGAAATACGTATTTATTTCTCCTGTCTGGCGAGATTGAGAAAAGTTCACCAAAAGTGCAGATGAATACTAGTAGTGTGGGGATGCTATCCTAGCTACATACTAACAACCTTCATTTGTGTTAAGTTGTAATTTCTGACAAAGATCCTTATCAGCTCCCATTTTCATCATTCTGGCCCAATCCATGAAAATAAAGTCGAGGAAAGTCTTATTTTTAACACTATTTTAACAGATTAAAGTTATTGTCTGTGTATTTCTGTTTTTAGTTCTTTGATGTTGCAGTTATCTGTGCTTGAACAATCCCTTTTCTGCCTCCACAAACTGTGGCCTTCATCTGATGCAATCTAGTCTTTTATATGTGTTGTCAATAAATAAACTTATTTTTCTGTTTCTTGTGTTTGGTTTACATTTATCTGTGAAAAATAGATTACCTCATACAGTGCATAATGCTGTGTTTCTCTTCACAAAGCAAATTGGTTTGCCTCTTCAGTGCCTATTTCTTGTATTATGCTCTTGCTGAAGATCTAAGGAAGCGAGTGCCAGAAAATGGAATAACACCTGCATGAATTCCTCAATGTCTGAGTGTACTTTGTGAAGAAAATGGAGTGAACAATTTTTTTTATCTCACAGTACAAATTACATGCTGCTCTGATCTAAAGTGTAGTGTGATGGCAATATAAGCCCCCAGGTGGCATTCTAACCTTGTTTTTCTAAATCATTTGTTTTCATAAGGAGTGGATCTGATTCTTTTGTTTAAAAAGAAATTTTCTTCACCCTCATGGTAGATTTGAACAAAGAAATTAAAGCCATAAGCTGATCCTTTTTTTGTTGTTTTTTGAGGTTTCCAATTTGTACATGTTTTGTAGATTCAAATGCAGTAGCTTCAAACCCAGCTTGAAATCTGATTTGATGGAATGATGTAAATTATACTATATTCCTGATACTAAGGTCCGTAACATGATGATGTCCTGCAACAGCTATTCAATAAAAGATACCATTTGAATTTTGAAAATCACAATTGCAGTAAAACAATTTGCAACAAATTTATGAGAAAATCATAAATCCAATTGTGACTAATACCTTACAACACATGGATGTTAACTGATGCTGAGTTACAATGAAATCCAGGCAGAATTCAATATTATGACTGCATGAACCCAGTGTGATTCTGGTTGGATTTCTATTTCTTTCCAGGAGTACCAGGTAGGCGTTTGCGAAGAGCACAGCTTGTACCTTGTACCTTAGGCACCCTGTTTATGTACCAAGGGTGCTGATGGTTCATCTTGAGGTCCCTCTTTCACCACAGGCAGGATGGCTCCCACAGAGATTTATTTAGACTACCTCACACAGCTCCCCAGCTGAGTTGCTCCCTGCTGAAGCATTTCTTTCCCCACCAGGTTCTCAGTTCAAAGCTGGGTCAAGTGTCACTTTCACAGTATTTATTCCCTTTCAACTCTCTCACACCCAGATCTTACTCTGCTAGTGAATACTTACGTGCTTTCTTCCATACTATCTGGTACATGTGGAGGAGTCCCCACAAAAAAAACTTCACAATCACCCCTAAAATCCTTTCTTCCAACCTTTCTCTGCAACAAAACCCACAACTTCCTTAGAAACCACTGGGCTGATGTGCTGCAAGATGTCCTTACAGCTCTGACCAACACTGTCACCTAGTCATATGCACCGTGGGCTGCCCCACCTGCAGCTCTTTGCAACCTCTGCTGATATTTGGATTGCAACCTCTTTGAAAGGCAGACCGGTTTAGCTTGTATTCGTGCAACACTTGGGCAAAAGGAATCTTTGTCCCTCTTTAGGATTCCAGTGGGATATGGAGCACAAATACACAGTAATCATATTTAATAAAGCAAATGGAGCTAATTTAAATTACTGCTTAAAATATATCAGTATGTATTAGGTCATAAATAAAAATCGACCTACATGCTGCTCTGAATATCTTTCAGAGTGGGAGGAGTCACTAAGTCAGAGTATCATCAATCACATTTCCTAAAGCAGAAAAACCCAAATTGCTGCTGCACTGTAAGACTCTAAGTAGCCAGAAGGCACAGACGGAATGTTTGAAATTCAAACTTCATCTGTCTTGATTGTGTTGCAGCCCTAAATCTCTCAACAATCCTTCTGAAAAGTCATTCCTGTATATTTTTCACTATAAGGACCAAGCCTTAATTTATAGCAAACTCTTGCAGGTGGTGGTATCTCTGGGCTTTGGACTGGACAAATGTAAAACTTCTTGAGTTTAAATGAATTTTGAAACAAAGTCATGTATGTTTGTTCACAAAGGCTTATGAGTTAGCCTTTGGGCTGTCTTGTACTATGCACATTATACTTATATATATAAGTATATATATATACTTATATATTTCTTATATATATACTTACATATTTCTGTTTAGTTATTTTCCCATTTGTCAAACTCATTTTTTCATCCTTAGTTTTCTAGTGACATTTAGTTATTAATATGTTTAAGTACTATGGATAAACATAAAATTTTAACCCCCTGTCCCCTTTAAAGTAAGTCTGAAATTTATCACAGGGTATTCTCTTCTTCCCTACTTCAGAAAATGCTTGAGAGAATCCTGTGCCCTTACAAAAAAGAAAAATCCTCTTGAGAGATAAAGTATAGCCTCATAGCTATACAATAAAGGAAACATCAGATAAACAGTAAAGTTTCATACATATAGCAAAGAGGTCCAAAATGGAAGAAGCCTCACTGTCTTAGCTGTAGTGAATACTCTGGCAGCTACAGCAAAATACCTTCAATACCTACAGCACATTAAGTAATCACAATGAGAGCATGGGTAAGTTCTTACCTTGCCAAAGAAGAAGCTGTTGAATGTCCTCTACTGTTAATTTCTTGATTCCCTTAGTTTGTGGCCATATGAGTACACTGGCAGTGTGATGCAAATGTACAGCTAATCTCTGCAGCTACAATGGTGAGATACTGCTAGTACAGATTTATAAGGACCAGCATACAGGATGCTAGACAAGACCTGATGCACCATGTCAGCTGAAGTCTGGTTCTCCACTCAGAGAACACCAATTCACACCCATGCACGAGAACAGAGCAGCCACCTTAACCTCAAGGCTCATCATATCATATGACACCAGAAATTCAGCTCAACCAAACATAAGTGAAAGGGGGACAACAGCACTCCCTTGTGTATCATAGAGACAGTAGAGGAGGCTGGGAGTTGGGAAGAATTTTTAATCCAAAGCAAGACTTTGGTCAGAGAAGCTCTTATGGGGCTGCACAATGGCACACAGGCAGCCTCAGAAAGGACCTATATGGACAGAAGTCCTGGAAAAGTCCTGTGCTCCCATCATCATGCACGAGGCTGGAAGAAGGCCATTAAATACCTAGGGACATAAAATTAGATTGATATCAAAGATATATATACCTTGCTCTGATCTCTGAACTGAGTGTGGTGGTAATAGGGAAATTTCAGCATGCATTTAACAAGATCCAATCTAGCAAAATATTTCTATCTCATTTGCAATGTACACCTGAATTGTCTAAAATTCTTCACCAAAATATTAAAAGGCAAGTCTGTGTGTAGAAGTGTTGCCTGAACACTGTGGGCCACATAACTGGATAACTAGATTCCATGCCCTTTCTGTTATTGAAGAGAAATCTTCCTGCTCAGATTAACAGAATAAAGCCAAATCCTTGCACATATTATTTTAATAATTTATTCCAAGTAACTTACTGGGAATTAGGTAACTAAATATCTGAAGGAGTAAAGGCTCAGTCATGAAAGACAAAATATGGTCTGGCTGCAAAGTCTAGTCTCCAGTTAAGAAATACACTGAAGTACAGGTTACATGAGCACCAGATATTGAGGGGGTTTTTCTTTCACATTTCAGTCTGCAAAGTTTGCAATAAAATCTCATCCAAGTTTACATAATAAGTTAAAACAAAAATTATAACTGATGAGCCATAATGATTTAGAAGATTAGCTAGGGAAAAGTTCCTTTCTATGCATACCATGGTTAAAAAATATTACTATGTTAATTTATACTGCGTCAATAAGTATAATGATTTTCCAATTCTGACTCCCTTCTCTGTATGAAACTACTGAAATGCTGCAAGAAGGCACTGGTATTATAGGCCATATTCTTTGCTGCCTTGTCATAAAAATTCCCCCTTGAAGTAATGTGTAAGGTTCAGTCAGGAGGTCCCCATTTTCTTTGCCTTTGATCTCTTAAATCCTTGCACAGTGTACAGTTGAAAACTTAGAAATGCTGTTCTCAAGGCTAATTTTGTGACAGAAGAGTCTGGATGATGTTGCATTGAGTGTGTGACTGTCAGCTAACCAGCTGTGTCATTTGTCCTGTTGCTGTGTGGCTTTCCTTGCCTTCTTCCTGATGAAACTTGCTGTGGTTGTTTTCCAGAGCAAGTACGAGCAAATGCTGCATCTGGACTACAAGAAAATTTAGGTGAGACCTGCAATCTTCCATTAAGTGTGTAAATGATTCACAAGAGCCTGTTCTCTTATACTTTTCTTTACAAAAAGGGTAGAAAAGGGGCACAAAAGCTGTTCAAATGGGTGACTAATGATAGTGGGAACCTTGGTCAACAGAACAAGCTGGTGTGAAAGCAACATGGATTTCAGGAGAATTGGATTCTCTGACTTAACCATTCTCTGACTCAAAATTACACTACACTTCCTGTCTCCTCTTAGAATAGGAGAGGCTGTGTTCATACCAACATTTGGCAAGGTTATCTCTTTTTATCAATACTGCTTTCTTGAGTAGTGCATTGTCTCTGCTGTGTCCTGGTTTGAGAGGCATTTTAATAAGCTTTCAGACCTTTCTAAACATTTTCTCTTCTTTTCTCCCAGGTATTCTTCCAAACAAGTCTATGACTTCAGAAATAAATAAGCCAGAAAGAGCTACATACTTTGTTTGGTAAGTCATATCTTGCATGTAACACGAATCAAAACACTTCACCCAACCATTTCTATGGCAAGCTTCCACACAAGCTGCAGCATGTCTTCATAAAGGCAGATGTTCTCCATGTAGGGATTTCACATGACTGAATCTGGCACATATGTTGTCCAGCCACTTCAGGGCTTGATTCACCTCACTGTTTAAAAATGTTTAAAAACATCTTGAATTTTTTTCTGACTCTGACATCCAATGACAAGGACCATGGTATGTATTTTTATGCCAGATTTCAATAGCTAATCTGTTCATTCCCAGACAAGTCAGCAAAGTGAGAATCTAAGTATTCCTATGTACTTTTCTGTGCTTCTGAACTGTTCTTTTTCCTTCTTTCCCAGACATAATCTTGCTCTCCACCTCAGTATCTGGGGTCTCCTTCCTGACTAGTGTGAGATTGCAAACCTGTTCATGCCTCATCTTTGGTTGACAGAGACTACAAAATCTGTGGCATAGTCTCACCTTCTCTCACTACTCATCTTCAATTAAATAAAGAATCAGAGGATTCTACCAGAGACCATGTGTAATTTCGTGAGAGGATTGTACTTGAGGAAACCTACATAAGTAAAAACTGAAATTTCTGATATGACTGAAATGTAGACTTTGAGGACAGATTGTTTTAGCATTTTGTCATTCAGCACGCAGTTGAAGAGAAAAAAAGCCCAGTTATTTCTTTTCCCAGGCAAGAGCTGCTTCTTACAAGAAAGCACCAGGTAGGCAGCCTCAGCATGTCTGAAAAAATTAGGGGACAAAAAATATATGTTTCTGCCCAGGGGCTAACAGCTCCTGCCTTATGTGAGGGAATGGGGAATCACTACATCCATTGCTCCTCTCCTGCCCCTGAGTACTTTCAAAAATTATGGAGAAGGAGTTAGTGCTCTTGAATAGATAAAAATGATGTGGTGCCATGACCCAGCAGTGTTGACAATGGCAGGCTCAAGGATATCCTCCTGAGTAAGAACTGGGGAAGGGTGGAGATGAGACAGAATTGGCAAGGACTCACTCTGTCAAGAGCTGAAAAAAGGAAATCTTTGGTCTCTAGCTCTTCTCATCTGGAGACACGTTAAACACATTTCCCATCAAGAACTATCTAGGGTCTAAATGCCAGAGAACCTTTGAAGAATAAATCTCATACTTTTCATCTGAATGACCACACTTTGGGGTGTTTTGGTGTGGAGTGCCAGGATTAAGGTCCATTTTCAGAAGTGCTGAGTGCTGGTCACCAAGGAAGGCTTCCTGCAGCTGCCAGTGCTCACTGCCTCTGGGAAACACAACTCAAGGGGTTCTAAACAGCCGAAAATGAGGAGCAGCTTTTGAAATGTGTAAACTTCCAAAGCAGCTGAAGCAGCTGTGCCGCTAATCAGGCAGCTTGCTACACTGCCATTCAGGTCTTCCCCAGCACCAGCTTTTGAAAAACAGACTTGATTGTTGAATAAATAGCATGACCATTTCTGCAAGTGCTTTTTTGTGAACATGGGCTTGGAACCACCACCACCTTTTTCCGTGTGGCTGTGATTATGTCCAAATGTTACCTTATCATCAATTCTGGACTCAAGTGAGAATTCAAGAGATGTAAAGGAAAAGGATGAGATTATTAAAGGAGAAGACACAGCCCAAGAATTCTCTCACCATTCAAGGAGTGTCACACACACACTCAGGCCTTCCTTGCTAGGACTGGAGCCTGTTCTCAGTGGGGCTGATGGGCTCCCTTCCAAATGCTTGCACACACGCTCAATCTCAGGTGAACTTCCTCCTTCAGGCTCTGTCCTGGGTTTTCTGCAGCAGAATCTAAGGTGTCAGATTTATGAAAAATAAATATTTTAATAGAGTGATAAAGCAGCAGATCAGCTTAAGCTGATCCAGAAGCAAAAAACCTCTGGGCAATTAGACCTCCATGATTTATGCACCTGCCCTCACGCACTCTTCATGTGATTTCAAGTCCAATGGTGATTTTTGGGCTGGGATCCTCTAACACCTTATTGGATTCTTTCTCTATCTCCCCACAGCCAGGCTGTTAACTGCTCTTATCATGTTGAACTGTAGATTCTGCTGATGCCTGCAGCCTCCTTGTCTTCTGGTTTGTGTTTCTTGTGCACTAATCAGTCAGGACATAGTAATGAAAAAAGGCCTAGACTTAGGGACAAAAACCACTGTGCAACAACTAAACATCAGTGTGTTATTAATATTCTTCCCTAACTAAAGGTAAAACACAACACTGTACCAGCTAGCAAGCAAACCAACTCTGTTCCCACATATGTGGGTGGAAGTCCAAGCTTACAGCTCAGGGGTGAAGTTAATCCAGCTGCTCATACTGAGCAAGTAGAGCCAAGCAAACAGCAGAATTAAATCGCACAGTATTGTAATTCTGAGTGACACGTTCTTTTCAAAAATCACTTATTTAAGCTGAAGAAAAGATATGTCTCAACAGAAAAGGTTTTTTTTCTTCATAGTCAAAGATATCCATCTGGATTTCTGTGCAAATCCTCCTCTGTATGCAGCTGGATATTCATTTTAGGATTATCTGGAGGAGATGACATGGCTTTTGTTTGTTTGTTTGGGGTTTTTTGTTTGTTTGGGGTTTTGTTGTTGTTGTTGTTGTTGTTGTTTTCATTTTAGTGGGCCTCGAACTTCACTCAGAATCTTCATAGAGTCAAGGAAAATTGTGTATACACCCTTGGAGACAGAGCTCTACTTTCTTATGCAAGGTTCTAGAGCTCCTAAGGGTCAGTGTGCGCAGAAAAGACTGGTTCCTAGCCATGGTCGTTGTCACGACCAACTCTGCCTTCAGACCACACCCATGAGTCGCTGCAGCTGATACCAGCACTGCAGCTGAGCTGATAACAGCACTGCCGCCACCCGCACTCCAGTGTCCTCTCAGCCTGTGAGAGAGATTGGCCTCAGGGTATAGTGGGTATGGTGGATACCTTTTTGCTTTCTCAGGTCTGGATTAGAGACAATTTTTGTGATTTTCTCAGCACGAGGTTACCCAAGTGGGTAACCTTGTGCCTGTGGGTAACCTTGTGCCTCATGTTGTGTCATACTCCCTGACAGTGACTGAGGCTCCTGCTGCTTTCTCCCCGTAGCTGCCAGCAAGGGGAAGTGTTTTCCCTGGACTCAGGCAGCCAAGAGATACTAACAACTGAGTGAAGACAAAATGAAAAATACATAATGCTTGTAGGCAGACATTCCCGTCTTTGCCAGGCGCCTCAGCTCCTCTTGTCATCTCCCATGTTAGACAAAGAGCCTGTCAAAGCCAAACAGATTGGTAGATTACAAAAGCTCCTCTGACCCACTCTCTTCTCCCAAGAGGGTTCACTTCCTTTCAGCTTTCACATCATTAGCACTCTCATGGCAGGCAGGGGGTCATTTCTAATTTGTGAATGCCCTTGGACCACAAGCTGGGATTTTTAATTTGTTTACCTTGCATATTAAACAGTGCTTTCAAAGGTACTGTCAATAAATCCTCTATGAATCAGAATCTTCACTCTAGACCTTGTTGCTACTTTCACTTTTTGATTTGACTAGATGAGATTAAAAACATTCCGTAAGGGCAATCTCAGTCACCAAACACAGTGCCATCACCAAAAACCCCAGAGTGCTGAGGGCAAAACTCTAGGGCTTTGTGATACGAGGAACAAGCATGACTTTGCAAAGGAGAAGTCAAACCAAGCTGCTACATCAGATCCTCAAGTGGGGACTCAGTCCCAGGGGTTGTGGCAGTGAAAAATGCCTCCTGGGATAAGCTCACACAGAGCCTCCAGCCATCGAGAAGGGTGAAGGGTGGTGCATCACCTTACCCAGGGTACCTTTGTGAGTACCTAGACCTGTGTTAGCAACCCCCAAGCCCACACACGAGGAACCAACAGGGAAATCTCAATTAGTTCATCAGCTTAGCCTTCCCTCAGAGATCCATGCTATGAAGACAAGTATAGTCCTTAACCATAGCTGTTACAGTCTTACATCTTCATGAAACCTTGCTTGTAACCTTGTCCCTCCTATCTCTTCTCCAGGGTAAAAGAGGGAGTTTTATTTATTTTTCTTATTTTGAATTCACTAAACAGTTCTATTAAGTTTATATGGCAAAAAAGAAAATGCTTGCATATGTTTGAATGTAAATGCATGATAGTGCCTCCGTAGTGTTCACACTTTCCCCCACTTTGGCTGACTGGTGGTATTCCAGGGCTATTGAACTCTGGCACTGATCACATATAGACCCATGAGGAATTCAGCAGTTTCAGTTTACGGGGTAGCTCGCTCCTACTAACCTTGCTCCCACTTTTAGCTCTTGGGAGGTTTGCTCACACATATAGACCAGGTCTGAGTTTCAGGATATCTAAGATGTTGGAGTAAAACTTAGTTCAACTTCTCAGAGAAACAGTGGCAAAGCCATCTCATTTAATATGTAATAAAATGGTCATTTGAAAGAGGCACAGTCAAAACTGTCGCATATTTGGTCCTTTCTATTTTAAAATTAATGCAAAATTTTGGCCCATTTCCCAAAGATGTGTAAATTAGAGCAAATACGTAAGGACCCAAGAAATCCCCATTGAGCCCAGATAAGTTTAGTCATAGGTTAGTTTCCAGGTCCTCCTACTCTGGTACATTTCAGTAAATTTCACTGGATGCTTCATAGGAAGCTGCAACAGGAAAAAGAAACAAAAGAAGAATATAAAAGAAAAACAAACCACAAACTACCTCTCAAGCAAACCACAAACCACCTTGACCTTCTCCAGGGCAAGGGGTAAACTTTCTTTCAAATAATTCTGTTCAGAGCTTGCTTTACATCCTGAAGCATCAAGGATATTCCCTAACCCAGCATGGGAAAAGAGAGGAGTGTTGTCAAGCTAAACACACACTTGAGAAAACACTGTCAGCCAAGGCACACTATCTCAAAAGATAGTTTGCATTTTCCTTACCACCTGGGCTTCCCCTCCACTTCATCATGAGCAACTGCTGCAGTGGTCACAGCTTACTTTTCTACCCACCCTTGTCCGTGGTACCTGGGTCCTCCAGGTAGGACTGCTCCAGCATGGATAGGAGTTGGTTACATCATGCAATCCATCCAGAGAGTAGCAGGACTCTGTGAACAAAAAAACAAAGTAAAAAAGAGGCAAGAGGGGCAGTGGGTAGCCTCGGGCTGAGAACACAGCCACCTCTGTTTGCAGAATGTCTCAGCCTTTATCTTCCTAGCTGGATATTCTCTCCAACACTGCTCACTAGTACTTTCTTTCCTGTTCAGTGCCATGATTCAGGGATCATGTCCCGCTTGTAGTGTTTTTGCACATGCTTTTCCACTGCTCCATGGAAAGTCAACAAGTATAAATGACCCTCCATGTCTGCTAACACAGTGGCACAAGGAATGCCATAGGGCCTCCGTGAGCTGGGGTGTGGAGCCACGCTGCTGATGGGAACAGCATCACAAGGACCCTCCCTGCACAGGACCCTCCTGCAAAGTGGTGCACTGGAGTGGAGGGACTGTGCCCACACCGACAGGGACAGCCAGCTCCATAGACTGAGCCCCCTGGAAAGGAGAATGAGAGGCCAGAAGAGCCCCTTAGACAATGAATTATCTAAATCAGGCAGTAAGATGTAACACTGATTGGAAAGCTTGTTCAAATTGCTTTCACTGTGATTCATAAACTCTTCATGTAAATTCATATGTTAGGATGAGCACAAAAATTAGAAAGCTGGAATAAGATTGCTTTAATTTAAATAAGAGACATGGTTGTGAATATTAGGCCTTTACACTGTTAGCAGTAACCCATCAGATGTTAACAAAATCTGATATGCAACAGTTTTACATATCCCCTTGTGGGAGAAAGATCAACTTGCAAACCGCTTTATAAATCAGCCACACTGTTAGAGTTAGGCTACTGTATCTAAATGGCTTTTAGATATGCTTCCTGTTTTCAGCTACCATATTTACAAATGAAAGCTTTTTCAAACCACGTCTTTTAATATAATTTGCATATTTAGTAATACATTGATTAACATTAAACACGGATTATTGCAATTTATTTCAGAAACAGATGGGATACATTAAGTGAAAAGCCAGAGCATTTAAACAGAGCACACTCCCAGGCTGACTCCTGATGATTGATGAATACAAAAACTTTATTAACTAAAAAAAAGAAAAAGAAAAAGAAAAAGAAAAAGAAAAAGAAAAAGAAAAAGAAAAAGAAAAAGAAAAAGGGAAAAGGAGAAAGGACACTTCATGCTGAGTCCTTTTCAAGCACTTCCCTCACTTAAGAGTACACAAAACTGCCATTAAGGGGAATTTAAATAAAATAGTGCCACTCAGATGTGTCCATGGATATATAGAAAGCTCTGGCACAAGGAAGACAAAATTCTGCCCTGGGTGTCAGCTGAAAGGAGGGAAGAGGAGCCGAGGGCTAGGCCCCACGGCGGGCTCGTCCCCGGTGCCAGTAGATGGCAGCCGCCCACAACGCACATTTCCAAGGCATCTCTAGGGCTGGGGTTTTGATGTTTTTTTTTTTCTTTCAGCGTTCACGGGAAACTTCGGCTGGGAGAAAGCTCTGTCGGGTTTCCTTCTCTTCGCAATGGCCTCTTAGCACCTGGCTTTCAAATACTGCCTTCAGTTGGCACCCGATAGTAGGAATACCCTGCAATATGTTGTGGTGCTCTTGTGTTTCTGTGTGCAAGTATACAAGTGTAATTTTAACACAAAACCAAGATGCACATAAACTGTATAAAATTATCTATGAAGCAGTCACATGTACAAGGATATGCATGTTTTTTTAATAGCAAAATGAGTATTTAGAACAGCAATACAAAAAAACCTGTAAACCTGCTATTCATGTTTATAAATATTCTCCTCAAAGAAAAAATTCATGTCCCTAAAAACAAGTTGGCAAGTCTTTCATCTTTATTTAGGAATATACATTGCAATAGTCAAGAAGCGAATAGGCAGTGTCATTGAAAGGTAGGTCTGTTGGTGGTATTAAAACATGACAGTTCATGAGCCATGGAAGTGTGGTATGGAGGGGATTACTTCTGTATGTGCCCTGCCTCTTACACTCTTATAAGAAAATGTATCCACTGCCGGGCACTGATTAACCCATAGCCTGACCCAGTGCATTGGTTTGTATCTTATTTAAATTAGCTTTCTGTATAATTAATGATGCAGCCAATTAATCTGACAGAGCCTGGATACCATAGCTAAAATAAGCTTTGACACTTCAATAGATCTTTTCAGGTAGATTACATAAATGTTATTTCTATACTACCCATTCAGAGCCTGTCCTTTTGTCTTATATCTCTAACAGGAATGGTCCTTCTCAAAGCAGGAGGTGGAGATCTCCAAAGGGAAGCGGTTTTACCTTCCCCCTTCAGGTTATTTTATTTCCAATGGGCCTTGTTTTCCCCTCATGCAGTTGCACATGATCTTTGCCGTTTAGTATAGTGAAGAAAGGGAAGGAGGACATTCTGTCCTCCACACAAATACAAACTCACAGGCTCAGTTGTGTTCTTTTCTTTCTGGATGGAGAACATTAGTCACTCTAGAGCTGGGAAAATAAGACTCCATGAATCAGAGCATATCATGATCTTGGGGGAGTAAGAATGGCTCCTCTTGAGCAAAGTCTGAGGGAAGAGACCTAGGAAATGGAAGGCAATTTTATCTAAGATTCACCTCGGGGGTCTACTCCAAAATTTGTCCAAAGAGAAGGTGCAAAATCACCTGGGACTGATTGTACTGATGCTGGAATTTAACTCCCAAATTCTCAAATTTTTCCGAGTTCTCGGTGAACCCAGGGGAAACTAGCAGAAGGAGCCTGTGTGCTCAGTCCTCTGTGAGTCAACTCAGTACCCCTGCAATCAGGTGTCTGTGAGATGAGAGGACACTCCTAACTGCAGGTCTGGGGCTGGGCAGGGAGGTCAGCCACTAGTGGACATAGGGGAAGAAACTATTCCTTTTTTTATCTTTCACTGCTGTTCCTCCCTCTCTGGCTTTTTGATCCTAATGACTCTTGTAGTGGGAACTTATTTTCAACACCTCCACTTCCTGTGAAGGGAAGGAGAGCTGTGTGTGACACGGGCATCTCCTGCACAGAGCCCAGCAGGAAGATGAGCCTGTACACACCCATAGTTTGGGTGCTCCTAGGTAGCATGGCTGGACACCCAGCGTGGCTGAGAGATGGCACATGGCTTGCCCAGTTTATACCCTACTATTTGAGCTCCCGTCATCTCCTTTCAATCTTGACAGTAGATCATGTCTTGACTGCCCTATTTAAACCCCTTAATGTGCAATCCCTCTGATTTCTGTTCATTTAGCTTTGTGCTGCTGTTAGAGTATGCAACTCTGGACATTTAGGTCACAATTTCAGCAAAGATGCTGTGTACAACTCTATCGTCACTTAAATATCTTTCAGATTAATCCACTGTTTAAGGTTACTTGAGTAAGTTTCTTTACATTCACTAGAATAGGGAGAATCTATTTAGAGGAAAAATAATAGAGGGTATTAATTCATGAGCTTGTTAATACATATGAGCTCTCCCAGCTCTGGGAAAGAAATTCTTTGTTAATATTTTGGGTTGCTGTGGCACAGAGCCAATGTTTCAGTTACATTACAAAAAGCACCCAAAAATTACCAATACCTCTTTTCCCTGTCTCCAAACTTTTATTAAATACTCAAAAGTATTTAAAAGGTCAGTTACCCATTTTGCTGCTATCAGGAGATTACTCTAACATGATGTGTTTGTCTCCTATTGTGAGTAGTGAAAATCCCCCTGTATCCAGTGTGTTTTGTTTGGATTGAGATGGCATGCAGCTGATGGCTGTGACCTTCATGGTGGCTTAGATCCCTGGCTGGCACTGATTTTTGATTTAGTGCCGATCTGCTGCGCTTGTCACAGGCTGCAAGGTGCTTTCCATGCACTAATGGAACAGCTCAAGGGCAGAGGGGCCCTGTAAATGTCTATCTTTCACCAACACTGTGCTAAATAGAGAGCTGAGTTTTCTACATGTGAATGACAGAACCTGAGATTATATACAGGAGTGAAGTGGGAGTTCTTTCACCTGGGCTGATGTTCGGCAGTAAATAAATGTCACTGTAAAATGGGAAGTTTTTATTATTCTGAGTGATAATGAGTATAAGTGTACCATATTAAACAGCATACTTAATATTGCCTATATATCCACATCTGAAGACAGGAACTAGCTCTATACAGCCCATATCCTCAAGAGCAGTTATTTCCTTTGAATACCAGAGGATTTGTACCAGAGTTCAGTTTTGACTCTGTCTGCATTAATAAGTCATTAATAAATCCTGTTCCTTAATGACATATTCAGCTGAAAATGAATTCACCCTGAGCTCTCCCTCTCAGGAAACCAGCACACTGGATTGCAAATGGCAAAGGATTCCAGGTTAACTCTTTGCTTATTCACTGAAGTTAGGAATTGGTGAAGGGCCAAGGCAATGCTATCCACGTAGGAAAAATCTCCTACTGATAGAGGCTTCTTTGACTATGAGTGTGGGGAAAGGCTATCAGGTTTGCCTCATCATCCCCCTTATAAGGAGTAATGCAAATCTCATAATTTTATTTATTTATTTGCTTACCTACTTACTTACTCACTTAGTCTCATATTAATCTTCTAGTTTATTTTTAACAGAATAGGTCTTAACAGGAAAAATGTACTTCTTACTCAGGACTTCCTGGGGAGCTCCATTGTAGTTTCCATATACTAGATACAAGCTGGAATATTCAGATAACATAAACAAATGGAATAATAAATGCATGCCCTCTTAAGTATAATGAACAAGATCATACCATCAGATTCTGCAAAGGAATCCTGAGTGAAATCAAAATTAAGAACTATGCATGGTCTTTAGGTGGAATGAGGAATTCTGCTTACAAGCCAGAACTGTCTCTGTCTCTCAGCTGATCATCTCTCTCCTTATAATTGGAAAATTATCTACATTTTAGCTACTTAACTGCTTTTTAAAGTTGTTGGTTTAATCAGTAAGGTTGCCATCACTAATTTATAAGGTGGGAGATGAAAGGAAGAGGCCACTGCTTCCCTATTCCTCCTCTTGACAGCTAAGTGCATTCTCAAGACTACTCAAAACAGCGTTTTGCTGCCCATTGCCCCATGGAGTAGCAAGGGGTAATTGTAACCTGGGAGCACTTTGGCTGTGGAATGATGCTCAGGACAAGCTTTGCTGACTTCAGTATATGTCCTGGGTAAAACCATTAAAACAATTTGCTGGCCAAAGGGGTAAAAAAATGCCATAGCAAAGCAAAATTATTCAGGTCATTTTTCAAACCAGTTTCCTTGCTTATGAAAAAAAAAAAGCAAGCAAAGCTATGATGTTGAATTAATGTATTATGAATATATATAAATTATTAAATCAACCAGGGAGTTTTTGTAAGAAAGGTAGAGGGAGTAACATCCACTGTAGAATTTTGTTATACAGGAATTTATTGTCATTTTCTCCAAGCCCTTTTCTTTTCCCAGCAGTAATGAGTACTCTGTGAGTTTTGTCTATAGGGAAAGACCCATAGGAGAGGACCTACAATGCTCTCATTTGGCCCATAAATGTACTTTCATTGGTTTTGACAGTCAGAGGCCAAGCAGGATCAGGCTATAGGCTACTGAGCCTCAATTTCCTCATCTATGACTGAGAAATTCTATTTATAAGGGTCTTTTGGGGCTATTTAATTGCCATTATCAGACCACAAAAAAGCCTTACCCAGACAAGAGTGGGAGACTAGCAGCCCCACCTAGGGCTGAGCTCTTTCTTGGTCTTCAGCGTGAGCCTTGGCTCAGAGGGAGGTAACTTGGAGGGATGTGGGTGACGCAGCACAGTTCTAGGCTGTGGAGAACAGGGCTTCCCCTCCAGCACCTGCTGCTGCCTGGGATTCATTCGAGTGCTGTGGTGGCTTGGAAGACCTTGAGAGGGACACCTGGAGCTGTCAAAGCATACAGTGCCCAGAGCTGCCAGGCTGGCCTTTGCCTACACCCAGATTGCAGCTCGGCACACAGCTCCCTCCACCACCCGTAAGGGAGCCAGCGTCTGGCAGCCCCACACCACTGCATTCCTCCCCTCTGCAGAAACTCAGACACCCAAGAAGTTCAGTACCTCAACACAGTCTTGTCTGACATGAGTGGAGGGCTTAGGACGCAGTTCAGGTACACTGAAGTGCACTGGTGTGTTGCGTCCAGGCCAAAGTGCGGATCTCTGTTGTGAAGACACAAGTGCCACCTCCCCTGCACCTTGCACCTTGCCCTGGGGCTGTCCCCATAGTCCCAAGATACCGACACCCAAATTTCTGGGCATGTCTGTTTGAATGGTGCTGGGACAAGGCTTGTCCTGGTGGTAAAATTGGGATCCTGGAAATGCTGCTGCAAGACAGGCTTGGACATCAGCAGTCAAGATCTGGGGTGGAATATCATAGCTGCTGACAGGCTGATGGGAGACTGCAGGCAGGCATGTGCATTGATGGTCATACTTAAAAGACAATATTTGCTTTGCTGTGCACATGATGGTTTTACACAAATTAATATCCCTGGATACTCATATATTCTCTAGCATGGAACTAAGTTAGAGGAGAACAATTAAATTACTCAGTTCGCCTCTTCACTTCTTATAATATAAGAAGGTAACAGATCTAAGATGTAAATGCTTTTTGCCCCAGCCACAATAAAACTATCATTGGAAATTCAAGACCTATATCCACAGCATGTGAGAGCGTGGATTTACCTAACATATAAATGACATTATTTGAGAATGCTTCACCTTTACATTAACTTTTTCCTGTAAAGCTGTGAAGGTCAGCGAGACCTTGGTTCATCTGCTGCATAAGTGCCAGTTGTTTAATGCAGAGCTGCTGTGGAGCTCCTGAAATATTCTTACCTCCTAAATTTGTGAATCAGTAGAGAATCTCGTGTGTGTGTGTCAGAGCCTTTGCCAGCCCTCCTTCTCCCCTACTGCTATTTAGGCTTTCGAATGCAGCATATTTCCAAGTGTTTCTCTGAATACACCTGCCCTCTGGTATTTTGAGAAAATTGGGTGTTATCTAAAAACTTGCTTTGCAAAACTTACAGAAAGAGTTCAATATGCTCTTTCTTGTCCAAATTAACAATTTACAACAAATTAACATTATGTACTGACACGTACAGTACATAATGCATGTGAACCCTAGATTCCTATGGACGATCCTCTCTGCAGAGCTGTCAAAAGATGGATAATGCAGTCATCACATCCTGTGAAACACCTTTTTCTTCTTCTTAATATTTTCACCATTGACTTTTCGAAATTTTAAACTGGGTCTTACATGCATAAGACCAAATTCTGAGGGAGTTTCTGGGCCCACTCCTGATCTGTCTTTTTGCGTTCATGAGGCTGAACTCTCAGTTGCTCAAATGGCTGGAGAGTCCCAAAGTGAAGGATATTAAAACCTAATTTTCAGACTTAATTTTAGAAAAAGCTGCTTCAGTGTTATGTGGTACAGAGATATCTCATTAGCTCTCACCAGATCCCTGCCTTTGGAGGGCTCTTTCACTGTGCTAATGGCACTTTGACATTTTGTGGATTACTCTTTCAGGTTCCATAATCAATTTAACATTAACATTCATGTAAACTATTAATGAAATAATATTAAAAAAGAAAAATGTTCCTACAATACTGCAACATTTTAATGCCTCATTAAAATCATTAGTAATGCTAATATTAAAGAACTTACTTCATCTTTCAGAGAACCCCAAAATAAATCATAATCAAATGTTTGCTAACGTACAGCCAGAGAAATAATTTATACATTGCTGGCATATAGGCATCACGTACGCTAAAGATGACACTATAAGGTCACATTATTAAGCACTCACAACTAGTTCTGGCTTTGGAAACTCATTGTACACAGTATTATTTTATAATTATCATTAAACATACTGAATATTGTTTGTGGTTTTTATTTATGAGGGAAAAAAAAGGATATAGTGTGCCCCTCAGCTAGCCAGTGCTTTCATGGAATTCAAGTAGCAAACAATGACATGCTTCACTGGCCTCAATGACTTACAAAGGCCATTTATATTCAGTACTCTCATTTAGTCTATCTTTAAAAATGAGTAAGAGACATATATTAATAGCAAGAAACTGGGAGAATGATTGCATCACTACCCATCTCCAGACTTATTGCAACACTTCATTCTCCAGGAGTAGAACTGGCATGGGAATGTAAATGCCATCGATTATATTTATATAAATTTTTCCTACATGTGTAAGGCCAGGCCTGTGGTCCTCCCTTTGCTGGCCAACTTCTGCACATCATCCTGAAGAGTGGTAGCCACAGGAGTAGCCTTAATTCAGTGAATTGTAAGGGTGAATACCAGAGCAGAGTTCTGATTTGAGGCACAGCAGAGCTTTATAACAGGATGTAACAGGGACACCTTTAGCAGTGGGCTGGGAGGAAAGCTGGCTTCAGGTGGTCAGCACTGCGTCACACCAGCACTTCCTAGGGAGTGGTCTGGAGGAGCAACAAGGCAGGTGCCAGTGCTGAGCTGGAAAGAGCTCTTAAATGAGTCTATCATTTGGTTTAAACCACTGTGGACATCCATTTACACCAACAAGCCACCCATTCCCAGACCAGCAGTCCTGTAATGTAAAATGGCAAACAGACAGGTAAATGAGCATCCAAACCCACAGCAAGGAACCAGAGAAAGAATCCCGCCAGCCTTTCCCTTGGAGCCAGTTTGGCAGTGCAGGTGCCAGGACCGGCTGCCAGCCCCCCTCAGGGCGAGCCCATGGACACAAGCTGCCTCTTGGGTGAGGGCTGCCCGCTCCAGCACAGGCTGGGCAAGTCAGGGCTGCTCCCAGGGCAGCTGCAGTTTTCCCTGCCATGAGCCAAGCTTGTTGCGTTCAGCTGGAGACATGCCATGCTGCTCCACTCAAAAAGGGAGTTAGCTGGGCTTGGATGTTCTCCCTATTAAACCACAGTATTCAGTTCATCCCTCATTCTGGAGCAAAACATACACAACTTTTTAAAAAATCACCTCCTCACTGTTGGGCTTTGCTGGTTGCTGTGGCAGATATTGGAGACCACATCCACGAGATTAAAGAGGAGCTTTGGTCTCAACTTGCAAAAATGAAAGTCTCAGCCTTTCCCAGACAGTGACAGTGTCTCAATCTACTCACTGAGCACCACTCTCCTTTATAGCAAAGACAGTGTTGCATGTCTTCCCTTTATTTCCAGGATGAGCTGGAAATGACCCAAGCCCTCATTGCTGGACAGATTTTGCTTTGCAAAACCTCCTTGAGGAAGCTCAGCAAATAAATCCATTGGCATAGCCTTCTGAATTCAAAATCAGAGGGCTGATTCTGGTATGGTTTACGTTCTCTTTTTTAATTTGTCATTTGGTTTAGATGAAAGGTTAATTGCATTTTCTCTTAATATATTTAATATATTGTAGTAACAAGCAAGCTCTAGAAATGATAAAATAATTTGTTAAAAAACTCAGCTACATCATCTTTAGCCATTCATGTTCCCTTCAGAGAGAAAATTAATTGTTCCAATCTAGTAAACTACAAAAGAAATACAGCCGACAAAGGGTGAAATATGAACATCAATGGTAAGTTTCAAATTTACCCTATTTATTTTGAATGTAAGATCTCGTGACCCACTAAAATTCAGTTCACAGTGTTTTATGAAAAATAATGGCTGAAATTGAATGTCTTAATTTACATTTAATGCAATTAAGAATGGTTTAAATTATGACTGATGAACAGCACACACAGATGTCAGTCAGTTTCATCAGAATAAATTGAAGTCAGTGTCAATGAATGCTCCACTGATAAATCCCACTTTACATAAAATTAATAAAAATAAGGAAATATAATCCTTAGCTAATTGCAAAATGTTCTGGAATTCCCCTGAATTTTGGAGGGGGTGGGGGAGTGTAAGTAGAGAAAGCCACAAAACAGAGTATGAAGCGTGATTCATTGTTAAAGGTCTCCTGTCTGAAATTGTGCAATGGTCTGAAAGTATACTACAAAGGGTGGTTTTGTGCAGAAATACCTTGCTTTGCTGAAATGAGTTGTGGAAGAGTGAGGAAGATGTCTGTAATGTGCAGCTGTGCATGACCACAAAAGAGCTGTCCTCCTTGCATATTCCTAGGAAGTGCTGTGCCTCCACACCGGGTGCTGCATGTGATTTGGTATTTCCCCTGCTTTTGCAGCTTGTTGGGGACCTGACTTACCTTTGCCAAACCTGGTGCTAGCAAGAATTAGCCCAGAGTTTTCAACCCTGTGCAGTAAACACAATAGAAATATCATTTAGCACTCTCACACGTAAGGAGTATTGACTCCTCCAAACAGGCATAATTTTCCAGCTCTCTATTGGCATGGGGTCTGGCACTGCAGCATCATGGCTCATTGTGGGTCCCCTAAACACTTCCACGGTTAGGAGGGTAATTTTCATAAAATTAATATAAATTCACACTGATTTATAGAATATTTTTGAGGTAAAGCAATATACACTGGAATTTCACCAAACATTTGATAAATGTTTTTCATGCTAACACATGAGGGCAGCTTTCATTCTGCCTTCTGCATTGAAGAGATACTGGTGCTTTCTAAACAAATACAGAATATTTTTCAGTCTGCCTTGCTGGAGCGAACATCAGATGTAGGGAGTGCTGTAAGCTCAGCATTTGGCTTACAAAGTAGTTATGGAGCAGTCCTGCAGTCCTAATGCAGGAAAGAGAGATCCAACCAATGTTGAAGTCAGGAGGCTTTTGAGCATTTGTACTGTTTCTGTAAGGAGTGCAGAGGCTGATTTTAACAAATATAAATTCTCAGGATAAACAAAAATTCTTTCTGTGGAAGACCAGGGCAATGCTGGAAAACATTGAGCTTCTTCATCACAAATGCTTGTGGTGATCACTGTCACCAGGAAAGCTCTGGAGAACAGGGTTATCTGACACACAGGAACTCCTTCCTGTGATTTCACAGGTAATCATTAACACTTTTATTTGTAGAGGCTATAAGTTACCAACCATTTGTTCGTGAATGCATAAAGGCAAACACGTCTGAGATAATCCCCTTTTCACATCAAATTATTTTCAGCCACTTGGAGAAGTTTTATGTGAAGGAAAAACCATAATTTTCTAAGACCAAGCACCACACCTTCTAAAATATGGGAAAAGAACAAATTAGATGTTACTGTAACTAAACCTCCCAACAGTATTTTACAGTTACAGGCTTACATTTTCATGTGGCAGTTGTAGAACAAGTGACAATAGAGAAAGCTGAAGTTGGCACTTAAATGAACGTGGTGTATATATTACGTAGGTAGGAAATTACTCCTTACCTCTTTCAGGATATGCCTACTCCCTGTTGTATGTCTGTTCTGTGATAGCAGATTAATCAGGATGCCTTAATTGTGTATTCTCTCTGGGTGCAGGTGTTCATTATCTGTATGTTAAAGAGTTGAGTGTCCTACCTGTCCTTATACAATATGGCAACTGGGTCAGTGTGTGCCCTACATAGGTCAGAGGGAAAACATATCAAACTAAGGGACCTGGCATGATTTATGCCGCTCCTTTCTGGTGCCCAAAAGCAAAAGGACACAAGTTTAGGTCACTGCAGTGTCCTGCACTCCCACTTATGTTTTCCTGTGAAATGTTTTCCTGCCATGCCGAGCGCAAGTTGCTGGGCTTGTATTTCCATATCCCTGTGCAAAACCAGATAATGACCCAAAAACCATGGGAAGCATTTGCCACCAACAGGAGCTGAGCACCACCTCTCCCTTCTCAAACCCATGGGAGCTGTGGGTGCTCCACTCCTGGCGTTAGCCAAATCATTCATTTCCCCTATGGGCAGTATGGTGTCAAACACAGCTCATTTAATCCTTGCCAGAGACTGCAAAGGCACCAATTTAAGCACTTACCTAGGGCCACGTTCTCAAAATGGAGGTGCCCAAGACTGCAAACCAAAAAATGAGGATGTTCAGAAGTGCACTCAGAATTGCATGCAGTATTAGTACAACGTGTCTTTGCTATGCCCTTATTATCTTGTAGATACATAGTGTAATTTATGCTAATAGACTGACTCCCAAATTTACCCTTGCTGTGTTAGTTACTTTTCTAGAAAGTACAAACGGCACATTGTTAGCAAAGGACCAGAAAAAAATGGAAACAGAGGGCAGGGGAGCAGCCCCTGGTGATCCATGCCAGACTCCAGCACACAGAAAAGTGCCTTATATTTTATTCTCCTTATATTTTCTCATGCTTTTTCAATTTAGTTTTAAATTCATAGGGCTTCATGTGATGGAGCTTCTCTGGTTCCCGTGAGAGATTGCTCCAGAGCTGTATTATATATTTTGCTCTCAGGAAGCTTTTTCTGATTCTTCAACCTAAATGTTTCGTTTGTTAACTTCATTGGATAAGTCCTACTTAAATCTCTCTTTTCATCCTAAATAACTTTCCCCCTCTCATTTGATAGCTGTACCCTTCAAACATTTGTAGCATGCCATCCTATCCTTCCCTTATGTAGTCGAGCTACAGATATTTGGGGTTTAACTCTTTTTTTCAGCCATTCTTTCCATTCACTTACCCACATTTGTTGCTCTTCTCCACACAATTGCTCTTTTGTTCAGACAAGAAAGCAAAGGATATTGTAAATGCATGTTTCTCTTGAAAATAAATGCAATGCTTTTGTTTGCTTGCCTCCTTCAGCCACAAATTTTCCCTCTTGTAGGTTAAGCATACAGAGGGGAGCACAAGTGAAGGAGGCAGGATTTGCATAGGCATGTAGACAGCCTTGGAGTGACACAGAATGCTAATAAAACTGGTTTAAGGGGTTTTTCTATGTACATTTTTTTTCCATTTGACTTTAAGAGACCATCACTCAATGTTATTTCTTAAACTGAAGAATCTAAGGCGAATGCTTTGACTTGATTTTAAAGACATTGAATTTTTTCTGCTGGTATAAATACTATGGACACAGTAAAAGTACTTGAGAGAGCCTAATGAACCATTTCTTACACCCCATTACCTTTAGTCTGATATGACTGAGAGTACGGGCACTAATTATCCTCTCTTTCACAGGCACCGACATAGATCTACAGTAGGTCTTAAAACACAATATTCCATACAACTCTTAGCAGTATCTCATGTAATACATTTCTGTATTTTTTTCTAATCGAAATTTAAATTAGAGGCATGCCACTTTCCATCTACCTGCCACTTATATATATTTTATGAACAATTCTTTTAGATTATTTCCTACCAAAAAAAAAGTGCAGGTAGCACACGACCAGTCACCAGAGTGAGTCCTAAAAATTAAAGGATTTTTCTTTGAAAGGAGTGAGGCAACCATACTGCTCTAATGACAGAGAAGCTCTGCACAGTGGAGACTAGCACAGGAAAGCTGCCAATTGAGGGAATCAAGGGAGTGTGAGACGAGCACAAGATCAGAGCTCATTTCCCCTGGGTCTCTCGGAGAATGGAAAATTGCTTTTACTAGTTTAGCTCTGCTCTTCTGTACAAGAAAAAAGCGGGCAGCAAGGCTGATCTGGGGGATAGGAAATCATGCATTGCTCTGCATTGGTTTGCATTTCACAGATAGCCTTGCTGAGGTGATGCAGGTGCATCAGACAAGATGTATGCCTGTCATTGTCAGTGGCTGTGATTTTGCAAATTATTTGTTAGACTTCCCAGGCTCAGGTCATGTGCGGAAGCTTGCCCACATCCTCCAAATTCTAGCCTTGTTGATCCATCTGGAATGCAAAGTGCAAGGCTCCAGCCCTGGGGTAAGTGCTGCTCCCACCCGGAGTGCTGATTTGCACAACAGTTACTGAACTTGAACCTTTATCTCACATCAGATGGAAGATGAAGTTTTCTGCTGGTTAACAAGGAAACACTTGGAAACATATGAGCTGCATATTGGGATGCAGATGGTTCTATAAGACAGTACATACATTTATAAAGGAGACATGTAAGGTCATTGGGAACCATCTGCTTTAAATATTTAAATGTCCTTACACTGAACGTATGAGTAGTTTTGCCCTGGACTTGTAATATTAGCCATCTACCAATTTTTTATAATAATGGTGAAACAAAAGAAAAATGGGAAGGTGGGAGACAAGGCATGGCAACCAATTTACAACATCTGGGCCCTGCACAGCCAGCTCAGCAGCAACGCAACCTATCCAGGAGCAGTTTGCTCTTTTTGCAGTGGTTCGCCCCCAGGCAAGAGCATGTCCTCTGGGGCTGTCATAAAGTCCTGTGCTGCTCTGACCTGGCAGAAGGGAAGTCACAAAGCAACCCAACTATCAGGAAACCTCCATGATCCTGCTCATACTTGGACAGGGTATTTCCATAAGATTGTAGTTTTGGCATTATTGCCTTGTCCAAACAGCAGTCAAAGATCTTTTCCTTGCACTAGCCCATATTCTAACTGAGCATTGAAGAGCTATGGCTCCAGAAACTCTTGCCCTGCTGACTCTGCACTGATTTTCCCAAGAAGACATGTTCCCACTTTCTCTCAGTTACCCCAAGTAACAAACCAAAATAAATTTACTGTAGCCCCCTATCTGCATTGTACTCCTTGCATGGTTTGAGAGCAGACAGGCATGCTGGCACGCAGCGGAAACCACCACCCTTAACTGCCCTAAGTCCCACCTGGGCAGACACGTGCTTTTTCTGAAGACAAATGTAGTGTTGAATCACTTTGGTCCTCCTTTACTTCACTGAAGTATTTTTCACCAAACAGAACCACCTAGGTAGAGAGAGAGGAGCTGGAGAGCTTCCAGGAATGCAGTAATGCTCCAGCCCTGACTCTCAGCTGCACCTCTGGAGCCCACAGCACTGCAGTGCTCCCCAGCGCATGGTACCACAGCAGGCAGAGCTGCTGCTCATGCCTGTGCCACCAGCAGAGGAGTTGCTTCATTAATTTTGTGTCTCTGTCTCTTCCATAATCTGGGGACCAGAATTCACAGGGTGAAATCTTTAAATGGTTATCCAGCTTCACACCCTTTGCTGGGAGTACACATATACCATATTCATCATACTTACTTGCATACATACATACACACATGCATATATATGTGCATGTGTGTATGTGTGTGTGTGTATATATATATATGTGTGTATAGATATACATAAATGCATGTACATATTATTCCTAAGGTCCCATTTTCCCTCCTGAGGTCTGTCCTTGCACTTCAGTTCTCCTGTTCATCTCTCTATCAAACATAAACAGGTATGGGAATTAACAAATTTACCAGGACAGATGGATTACTTTTAATGGTAAAAATCTGTTACCTACCAGAAGAAGGAAAGCTGTTTGTTCTCCTCTGGAAATACATGAGGAATAAAATGACTCCCAAAACCATTCATGAATGTTTTTAGTCAGAATTATTCTCTCTCAGACTGTCCTGGACTGTAAGAAGAGCTCTGCCTGCAATTACCAAAGCCTAGGAGCATACCAGGATAACCTCCTTCCCCAACATGAAGACTTCAATCGTACTATTGAAAATGACAGTTGGTTGTTGTTGCTATTGCATCTCACTGATGTTATTATTTAGAGCCTTGTCTTACACCTACTGAGGAGAAAAGACAAACTCCACCACCTTCTGGGAGCCCCCACGCTCTTCCAAGTTCTCTTTGAGATTGTTTGGTTTAGGTTTGTTAGTTTTTTTCATTTTCCCCAGGCGACCTTCATCTGTGCTATTACAGATTCACTGCATCTATCTTATCTTCATTTCAGTATTTCTATCTTTTTAAAGATCCCTTTACAAATACTACTTACACCATCTTGATATTAGCTTTTGATTCAGAGCAACGATGTGACTTCTTAATCAAATTTGTGCATCTGTGTATCCTTGGATAACATTCATAATAAGCCCCAAATAGCTACCCAGAGAAAGAGTGAAGAATCTGGAAAGAAGAGGAGAGAAACAACAAAAAGGACAGATGAAAAGCAAAAGTGTGCAAAATAATTGCACTGCTTTGCTCACACAATTGAAAAGCATATCAGAGGAAAACAGTTAAAGTAGCTCACTGAGTGTATATAGGAGTTTAAAAGCTCTATTGTCAGCTCAATTAAAAAGATACCCTAACAACAGCATACTGATTTATAAAGCAGATGACATTCTCCAGCAGCCTGAGATGGTCTCTGTGACACCAACAGCAGCCACCTCCTCCTGCTTTCCTTGTCCTTTGGAGCATTATAGACTACTCAGGATGATTTCAGACTGTCAGGGCTCAAAACCAGCTGTTCCTTTACTGGAAACCAAACAGCCCAGCCTTCCACTTTCTATGGCAACAACAGTGAGCCCTTTGCAATCTGACCTGCCGAGGAAAACCTGCTGTTAATTAAATGTTAATTGCCTTAATACAGTATGCATTATGTGGAAAAATGCAAGTTATTTTAATCTGTATTTTAAAGAACACATCTGAGGCAGAAAGTGCATGGCAGAGGTACCTTATAAACTGACAGATATATATTGCTTTTGCCCCTTTAGTGTTAGAAGAGACTCCTATGGGTTTAATAGAGGTGTTGTTCTATTATTTCTCAGACTTTCAGGTCTCTTTCAGACAATTTAATTTTATTTCTATGCAAACCCAAATGCACCATTAGTAGCCAAGTTTGAATGATATTAAGATGCATTTTTTAAATTACATCAATTATTTATTTTTATTTTAAAATATGTCAGGACCTGAGTCTTTCTAATTCCACCAGACAGTGTGTGTGGTTTGATTGAAGGATCTTTATTCCTGGGTAGATATGAACACCTTTGCGTTGCCCCCTCTGCGGCAGGCAGATGCTCGTACAGCCATTCTCAGAGGGGTCATGCCACTTCCAGCACGCTGGGGAAAATAGGATTGTCAGTTTCTCAATTTGAAGGGCTTCTCCAGAGCAACCTGTCTCCCTCCTGCAACATTCTGCTCGAACACCCTGCCTTCCCTTAAACTACTTAGCACCTGGGCAAAAAAAACCCCATTACTGCAGCAGTTTTTCTGCCAGCTTGGCCCAGGCCCTGAGGAGACTTTCCACCCCCAAGACTGAGGTGATGGGGATGAGAGGAACTAGAAAGCACAAAAGTTTTTGATGTGTAGGGGAACAACTACGCCATAGCTCCTTGCTCTGGCCAAAATTCATTGTAATGGCTGTCATGGGCACAGGAGTGTGCCCAAAGGTTCCTCTCTGGGGATGGATGGGTGTGTTATTACACTACTTTTTCTCCTGGCCAAGTTTATGGTTGTATTTTCCCTTAGACTGCTGCAAATGTCACGATGGTCTGTGCAGGGCATGCAACAGAAATGCCAACACAACAAAAAAAGAAAAAAGTTTACTCCCATTAACTTTTGGCCGACTCAAGAAGCAGTGGGAATGAAGCAAAGTATCCCACAATGAGTGCTTGTGAAAAATCACTGATCATGTACCTATGTTGCCCAAACTGTCTTCTGGGAAGAATAAATTGTGCAGGGATATAAAGGACAGACCTGATAGCATCAACCATAAACATGTCACTCTCCCTTCTTCCCTTCTTTAACTTATCTGCAATTCACAATGGCAAAATACCAAAGTTAACAGTAGGGAAGCTGTTCAGCTTCTTTGCTGTGCAAACAGGTAAACTGAAGCTGATGAAATTCTGCTGCTTTGCACCAGTAGCAAATGCCACTTAAAGTAAGCTGCATACATGCTGCAGTGGTCTCATGGGGATGTGGGAATACCAGCTTCTGTGATTTGATGCAAAACTATTTAGAGCCTCAGAATTTAACCCCCTAGACAGGAAGCTGCCAGAAGAAAGATGTCAGCAGAGGCGAGTGCTGTCGGGGAAGTGACGGTACTGCCAGCACGGCCCAGGGGCCTGCCCAAACACAGAGTAGCGCCCATTCCAGAGACCCGAGCCTCTCTCAACCACATCTGGATTTGATCTCCAATGTTCACAAACCTGGGGACTGTCTCAGTAGTTTTGGACTGCTACATGCATTATTTTTCTCATCTTAAAGCTGCCCGTGTAGAGAAAAACACAAGACTTCAGTAGCAGTTACCAGCATGATTTGCTTTTATTACCTTTCTGTTCAAGACCCTTGTTTCCCCTTGTAGCATGTCAAATTGCCCCCAAAACCATATTATACAGCAGAGAAATGTCGTTCACACTTCACTGGCTATTGATTTACTTTACTTATTGGCACAAAATCAGCCTGAGATAAACATTTTGTCCCCCATTTCCACTATTGTAAGCGATATAGTTCACTGCAAGATAGGCAAACCCCAATGTGCGGGGTCACAATTCGACATGGCTTTCTAATCAATGTGTGAAAAATTACCTAATGAATAATGGGTTGCACATTTCCACAAACAAATTAACCAGGGTGAGACTGAAACTAATGATTATATTTATCTAATGTAATTTCACATCTGTTACTAGAGCTAGTAATTTTTTTTCTTTCCATGGCTTCCTTAGAATTGCAGCCTCGCTTTTGAAAGACAGACATTTTACATTCATTCGAACACATACTGTTCAAGCTTCTTATATATATATGTAACTTTAAAACTGCAATATATTTGGGGAGTTTGTTATTATTTTACAACATTTTCTGGGGGTTGAACGGCCTTTTGAAATGTGGTGTGGTTGTCATACCACAGATCCAGGGTGCTCCAGCTGACAACACCTCCCATACAGGGAACAGCAAAAGCAACCTTTTCCCCAGTATAGTACCTGATAATTATCACTGGAATTAGGCTAAAGTTATTTGCAGATAGTAAGGTTTGACAGTGGGAAGAAATATCACAGTCATGTTCTTTTTCTTCTTTCTATAATAGATTTGTGTTTTCCTGATGAAATTATCAGTTTTGTAAAGCAGATGTTCCTAGAATCTGACTGCTGACCCCACGCATGTTCAGAAAGTAGCTACGACCGTATGCAGCAGGATCTTCTCAGAATGGAGAAAGCAATTGACTCTGTGAGGTTTGCTTTCCAGATGGGGGTTTTTATTCTCCAGGCACACTAAAATATTTTGCTTGGGGTGACAAAAGTCGCTTAGGCACCCTCCCTGGCCTTCAAAATATGAGGCATTAACTTTCTGACCCTCTCCCAAGAGACGTGTTTCAAGGAAGGGCTTGCAAGATCACCAGGGAAGGACAAAGAGGACAATGGTGGGGTTTCCTCCCCTGAAGTTGGCTCACCGCAATCCCCATGGGGGAAATAGAGCTCCCCTTGCATCAACCACCTTCATTCCTACTGCAGGGGGCTGTATCTGCTCTGTAACTTCCACCAGCTTCCAGTTGTCTTTAAAGACATTGCAAGAAAAGCAAGAGTCTCCAAATGATGTCACTGCTTGAGTCAACATTATTAAACAATTTCACAACCTGTCTCAGTCGTGGTGGCAGCTTTCATAAGGATTTATTATCCAGAAAGGGAAGAAAAGAGGGGGCTGAGAGTGCACAGAGGTTTGAAAGTCATTGTACCGAGAGTTTAATTATTGTATTTTTCACTGAAGTTGAAAGTATTGAGGAAAATCTAGCCAATTTCATATTACCTCATTTGATTAAAGAAGTTGTATGATTGTTCAGAATGTGTAATTGCCATTCAGTACAGCTGAGCTGAAAAAAGGCTTTTTGACTTCACATCCTTTATACTTGGTAGTATTTTGTAGCCTCATTGGACTAGCCAAACAAAACTGGGAAAATAGAACCAGCTTTATTCTGAAAACATTCTGGTAATTGTTTTGACTGAATATTATGGTAAGTCAATGTGTATTTCTGTTTGGATTTTTAAGTATGTGCTGTTTTTAAAAGTATATGTTTACATTATCACCATTGGGAAGAGTCCTCTCTACAACAATGTTATGTATAAGGCAATATATAACTTCACAGGTGGGTTTTCAAACCACAGGAAATAAAGAGTGACACAATATCATGTTTATTACATGGAGTAAGATATGCAGACATCCTGCAGTTCTGTGCCTTATAAGTCTAAAGTGATGTTTTGTTTTTTAAGTACTCTTCTGTATTTGGCTTCTTTATTAAGAACAGAGACTCTAAATGTGTACTGCTACAAATACTTCTTTTTTAAAAAAAAATGAGAGCAGATAGCTCTAATTCCTTCCAATGTTCGTTCCAGAAATAAACAACTTTGTTTTACCCAGAAGCTTGCAGGACAGCTAAGGGACATTCTGTCTGGGTCAGTCTTAAACTGTTTGGTTACAAAGTAGACCTCTGGATATCTTGATTGGGAGACTTCCTGTTCCAACAGCTACAGAAGAGTTGTCCATGTACTACCAGCACATTACCTAATGAAAAATAGATTGCGCATTGCTGCAAACAAACTAATCAGAGAAGCAGACACTATCAAGTGCCAGCCAGCCTGGCAATGGTTGAGCTGCATCCTTCTGTGGGAGCACCTTCTGCAGCAGCTTGTTAATCCGCTCCTATGCAGTGGAGGACTCTGGTGT
Source organism: Melozone crissalis (assembly GCF_028551555.1). Taxonomy (NCBI): domain Eukaryota; kingdom Metazoa; phylum Chordata; class Aves; order Passeriformes; family Passerellidae; genus Melozone; species Melozone crissalis. Next base: position 50,352,274 of record NW_026535783.1, read on the forward strand.
AACACCTGAAGAGGAGTGTTTCTGACCTCTGGAGTGTGAATGGACTGGGATAACACCAGTGCCTCCATTTGCTCATGGAGATTGAGATACATGTTGCCACTGGGGGAGGCAGGAGATGCGTAGGTGTCCCTCTGCACTGGGACAGCTGAGCAGCGTGACAGTCACCACCTGGCTCACAGGTAAGTTTGGTGGAGTTCTGGGGCAGTTGAAAAACAGTATGAAAATAGAGCCCAACATACTAGAGACAAACTTGCTTGTAGCCACCCTGTCTCAAACACTTGATTGCCCAAATTTATGACTCTTCCTAAAGCACCTTCTTTTCCCGACTGTGAGCATGATGACTATAGTGTGTCCTGGGCTGCCACAGTCTGCAGAAGCCACACAGTGGGAGGGCTTTGACAAGGCATGAAAAACCCAGGCATCTCTTTTTTCCTGAGGGCCACTGTGACAGATAGAGTTGCTTAGGGACTGAGCTCAGGAAAACATTTGATGCCTGCTGATAACAAGCATATTCACTCAGTTATTTTTGCTTCTCCTTTATCCAGCACATGTGCCTCAGTTAATGACTCTTAGCCTAAGTTAGGCTCACTCAGTCCTGAAGATATAACTCAAAACAAGCAATTCCTGTTTTAATAATAATTCACTGAATGCTGCATAGGCGTTTGTTGCTGGAGAAAGTAGCGAACTTTGTTGACTGAAGGACACAAAGCATGTTGATGCAAAGAGAGCACAGAGCTGTCCAGAGGGACTCAGAGCACTTACAGTGAAAGCACACCAAAAATAAACTAAGCAACAGTTTTTCCAGCAGAGGCAGTCTGAGTGTCTCAGCCTGAGTCCAGAAGGAGGTCACACAAGAGAGGCATGGCGTGACGACAGCCTCCGTGCCTTTTCATGATAACCTGGCTGCACCACTTGTGTTTCTCATTTTCCCTCTGGTACAAATTTCTCACTGAGGGTTTTGACAATTTTCAAATATTGTCATGGAGAGTGTGACAACATGAAATGAGAGTAGAGCACAATGATGCAGTAAATAGTTACATTATTAGAAAGGCAGATGCTGGCATTGAAGCAGGGTTGTTGGCCTAAAAAAAATAGATTAGGAGGGAGAAAATAGAAAAAAAATCTGTGAGATATCAGAAGCAGTTGATAGCATAATAACATTCATATGCAAGCAAGGGTTTTCTGTGGCAATGTGAATCAGCTCACATGCTAATAGGACCAGTAAATAAACCATACTAGGATTCTGCAATTGATATTATTACTCACCAAATACAACTCCTGGCCAGTGAATCATGTCAGGAGACTGCATTTTGGACTCCAAACCGTGACACTGCTACCCAATAGACAAAGTCCTTCAGCAGTGCTTGAGTAACATCCAGGTATCTACAGAAAACCTATATTCATCATAAACTTGGTAGGTTTTTTCCCTATTGGCTTGTCCTTGTCACTCCTTAGAGTCCTCAGAGACACACCCTGAGTGAGTGCATGATACTGCAGAAATGTAGGACTTTTGAATGTGCTGCACTACTTAAATTGAAGTCAGTGCGGCTGATGCAGCCTGGTCCCCCACTTAGGCAATTGTGAGGAATGGGTTCTCTTCACCCTGCCATGAAAGCTGTTGCCCACCTCTTATGCCTATTGTCCTCTACCCAAAATTCTATAAACTGCAGTCTAAATTCAGCTCATGAGAATGAACTTAAGAGTATTGGAGGATTTTCTACATGCTTCCAGGGTCCAATGACTCATGTAAAAATCTGGTATTCTGATTTTCTGAGAATATAATATTCCCTGAGAATCTAATATTCAGAGAGCCTGGACACCAACAACCCCAGTTTGAAGAGTTTGAGCAACCACTACCTCAAAAATCAACCCCAACTGTATTGATGCAGGTACCAAATAACCTGTGAATTTGTGCAAAGTCAAACTCACCTTTAACAAATGTAGGAGTACCGTTATAATCCTTGGTAAAAGCATGGTAAGTGAGAGCCACTTGTTCTGCAGGATAATGCCATAGACTAGAATAGTCAAAGCAATATGTCAGCTGTCTGTGCTTAAATGCAGCATGTTGCATTGTGGATATTTCTCCATAGGAATTCAAACAGAGAGAAAATTTCATGTGTTGCTTTCTTGTGCATGGCAGGGCAGACTCAGAAACAAACAGAGGCATCCCATGGAGGTACTGCCCTGACAATGTTAGTCTCTCAGAACCTGAGAAGTAATGGCCTGGCCCCATGCGCAGCTACTCTGGCCAGCACATCTCAGCTAGAGTGCAGGTGGGGCTCCAGCTGCCTTTGCCAGGCAAACTGCTTCTCTGGGAGCCTCTAGAGAATGTGCTGAGGCAAACAGGACATCTTTGGGATTTTCCACTGCTGCACAGACTCTGATACAAGGCAGGGCCAATTAAAATTGCCCTGAGTAAGTTGAAGGAGGAAGGCTTTTGCAACTAAACAATTTGCTGATGAGTCAAGTGCCATATGGTTTGATTTTTTTCTGCCAATTTGGAAATGAGAAAACCTAGATGTAACCTAGATATATCAAAGTCATTTCATGGAGGTTCACCAGTTGAGTGGTACCCATGATGACAGCTGAAGGTGAGGGCAAAAGGCATAGCCAGGAATGGTGCTTCAAATTGCTTTTCCCCTGGAGTGATTCACACAGGTAGTCACAAGAGTATGTGATGTGTCAAAATCCTAGAGGCAGCAGTGAAAGCAGGAGCAGGCAGGTAGATAATCTTTCACAAGGAGAGTCATAAACTGCTTTGGATCTGCAGTGGGTCTGGCTGACATAGAATTAATTTTCCCACAGTAACCCTCACAGTGCTGTGCTTTGCTTTGGTATCTTAGTCTAAAGCTTGAGGCAAAATGTAAGGATCAAAATGAGATTTAAACATCAGATGGGGCTTTGTGTCTTGGTATAAAAAGCAGCTCTGGAATGACTGGACAACTGCAAAATTAAAAATGGCCAGCTGCATTTAAAGGAAAACAAATATTTGTGTATTCATATACATTATAGATAGACCAAGTAGGGAGCACATTGTTTGATAAAGAAGAAAGTCATGAACTAGTTGAGGAGTTTGATAAGAAACTAGAGAAAAAAGAGCATTAAAACTGATGAAATTTGGCCACTTACATTACTTGAAGAGGATACTTAGGTATCAAAACACTTAGATGCTTTTCAAACAAGTACCTGCAACACTGGATACTTTCATTTAGAGGTAATGGCGCAAGCAACTGCTGTAAGTTTTAACACTAAGGAAGATGTGTGTGGAAGGCACCAACGAGCAACAGGCTAACTTTGTGGTTTGGATTGACTGTAGAATCCATGGGTGAAATCTATAGATTTACACCCTACTGAAGAGGCCAAGAGAGGACATGACAAGGAATGAATGACTGTTGGAGCAATTTATTGTAGACAGAACAAGTATCGCCTTTGACTGAAATGAGAAAGGTCTGATTTAAATGAGGATACAAAGCACGTGATGAGTGGGTGCAGAAGCAGCAGATTCCTGTGTGAGATATTAAGACAAGCCAGAGCAATTAGCTAACAACATTGGGTCCTGCATCCTTTAGAAAAAATCTCCTTTGTAACTGTATCTCCCTAGACAGGGTCCCCCAGAGCCCGGCAGCATTCCCCACACTGGCAGGGATCATTTCAGTCACAGTTTGAGCAAACATGAGCTTAAAATTGCAGAGCAGTTAAAGCAGAAATGGCAAAGTGGTGATAATATAAAATATAGTGGAATTATCTTCATGTATTTCTTACAGTAATTAAAATTTAAAGAATAAAGTATGAGTCATTTATTTGCTACCAAGACCTGAAGATCACAAGCTTACAACAAATACAGTTGTGGGTGTTAATTACTGCTTGAAATAGACAAAAAGATTAGAGCCACAAGCTGTACCAAGTATAATTCTTTATTTTGTAATTTAATATTCCTCCCTTTTCATTTCAATGCATTTTTATATGTCTGACCTTCTGTAGACTCTTCATTTTGTTCTCCAGTTGAAAGAGCAAAGCTGGTTCATTTCTGGTGACATTTTGTAGCCACGTAGAGGCTGAAATACCTTTTTACACTTGGACTTGTTTATAAATCTGAATTCAGTGGATGTCTCCCCAGCCACACAAGCCTGTAAGCTGGATGATGTTACTGGAGTGAGAGCCTATTCCTTCCCAGGGACTCCCTGAGTGGAGTTCACTCTGTTCTCAAGGGCCCAGTGAAAAGTACCCTTTAATGACTTTAGCAATGGCAAACATCTGGACCACTCTATGTCTTCCTGAGGTGTCTCCTACTCTCCCAGTGTACCACTGACTACATGGGCTGTGACTATGGCACAACCAAACCCTTCAGATTCAATGGCAAGGGGAGTCTTTGTGTTACAGACAAATCAAGTTTTGCCTGGACTTTGGTATGAGGCAGGAATCTCAAAATCACAGCATTCCAGTACACAGGAATTTCATTATAAAATAATGTTTATGCCCTGAAATGCTCCCTGTAATTATTAGACACCATAACCAGGGAAGGATGCTCGGAGCCATCCAGAAATGCTCTTTAAAAAGTTAGCAAAAAAATAAACCTTAGGAGCCTGTAAAAGAGCCACAGGGAATCATAGCTGCCACTTAAATTATATTAAAGGGCAATAAATTGAAACCAGTAAAAAAGAAATGTGTCCTTACAGGGTGCATTGTCAGCTTATGAAATTCACTGTAGCAGGAGGTCAGTGAAAGAAAGTCCATAGTTTGTTTTTTCCCAAAGCACTTTTTGGATCACTACCATGATGCTTCCAGTGCTGAGAGAAAAGGCTAATCAAACTTCATACTCCAAGGCACAAACTGTCTATGGGGGTCAGGAGAGAACGTCACCCTCAGAGACAGTGTATTAAGCATATTCTGCATTTTCCCTCTCGACCTTCGAAGGAGGGTAAGGATCTCTGCAGAATGGTTATATAACCTCCAAAGGCAAATTCTGCACAAATGCCTCTGGATTCCTTACTCCTGGGCAGGGATTCTCCTCTGACAGATTTCAACACCTCTAAAAGCACAATTTTAGCTCTGAAAAATTTATTTAAGCATTAGCATTGATGAATGATGCAACATAAAGGTGCAGCAGCACTCCTGAGCCCCAAAGACAGTCATGGCAGAAGTCAAAACACACACAATTTATTGGCAAATAAGAGAGGCAACCTCCCACCCATACCATTGTACAACATCCCAGGTGGAAGACAAAGACAGGCTAATCTGTGCATGAGCCCCAGCTTTGAGAATTGTGGAAGGGAGACATCCTCCTACCAGTTTTTCTCTGAGGAGTAGAACTAAATCTCACAGAAGGCCTTACATGGCCATTCATGAAGTCCTTCATGCATAGTTTAAATAAAAGTATGCTGGTTAATCAAGCAGCATCCCCTGCCACATCCTAGGCAAGACCATCCCCTTTCACTCTTGCTGCTATTCATGTTGTGATCAGGTGAAAAATTAAAACTGTTTTACCTACTGTGCCCTTCCACCACGACAAACACCTCTGTTTTTCTTTCCTGGGTCCATTGATGCAAGGGTAATGATTGGTCCATGATGTTTAAAAGGAGCCAGTGGGTTCTACATCTGTTGCTCTGAGTTAAGACATTGCTACCATCTGTCCAATAAATTTTTGGGGATATCACATGCATTCATGAAGTCAAATGGACTCTCAGACACCAGATCTTACCTCCTCCATGGCTGGATGAGCTCATGCGGCATGAGGTGTGGTCAGATACTTGAATGTGATTCATGTGTGGTCCTCCTATATCTTTCAAAAAATAAAGTTTTTCACTATGAGAAAGCTGAGTGGTGGAGCAATTTTGAGTACCAACCCTGCAAATGTTCACACATGCATCTGCTGAATTCACTGCCACGTCAGTAAGGGCTTCAAAGACTGCTGGATAAGGGCCTTTCCTTCTTTGTCCCTACTGTCCAAGCAGTAACTCTATTTCAGCTATCAAACCGTAGAAACATACCAGTGACTTTACAGGTTGCTAATTTCAGAGGATTCCTCTCCCATTCACTTCTGTGTCACCTGGATTTTTCCTGTGTTTATAACACACAATTCCTTGTTCTTCCTTTTCATCTCTATGCTGAAAGGCCACGCTTCCCAGAACAACCACCCTGAGCTCAGCCCTAACAGCAGGTAAGAGGTGGTCCTCTCCCTGCCAGAGCTTGCTTTAGAATGAAAGGAATCTTAATTCCAACATTGGAAACGAAGAAGATTTTGTTATTAGCTCTCATGTTAATAATTTCAAAAATACTGCCAAATCACTCTGTTCTCTCAGTACTCTCTGAACACAGCTGCATTAGGTGTTAGAGTGAATGGATATATTTCAGATGAAATATTTGTACTGAATTATTAGAGTAGTCTGTATTACAAAATTACTAATAAACATTGCTTCTGGCTCAATTTAGCCCAAACTCAGTGAACCTAACCAGTGGTGAGAAATCAAAAACTCTGAAATACCTGATGAATGAATCTAACTAATCAAGAAGCCCTGCAGGAAGTAGATGCCAGGATTAATGAGCCAGTGGTTTCACCATGCCATGCTGTTATTTCTTCACATAAATGCCCTCAGATGAGATTACCTTTGTCATGAAAAGGAGAAAAGGAAGGTTACATACTTTCAACTGACAGGTTAACTGCCATACCTCCATTACTGCAAGATACATTTTCATGTGCTGAGATTTTTATTCTGAAAAATGAAAATTTAAATACCACAACACAAATTAAGCCACATTTTCATTTCTAAGAGCAGGGATCATTACAGCTAGTACAATAATATAATCCATGCTGCAATGTTGCCTGATCCTTTGCCTTGCACAAACTTTCTTCCCTTATTAGTAATTGCTCAGTGATTGCAATCTCCAGCAGTGGGTACGAGCAGATTCTGCCTTCCATGGGGATTTAAGCAGAGGAAGAGCGGAGAGAGAGAGTGTCAAAGCATTTCATCAAGAGAGCAAATGAAAGGTTCAGTGACATTATCTTTATGTATATTCCTTAGACATTAGGGGTGATGTTGTGTTTAGAGGAAAGTAGAATTACATGAATATGTGCCGTCGTGGAAATGAATCCGTACATAAGAACATAAATCTCAGTCTACTTGCACACTGGGTGGAACAGCTTAAGGCTAAAATGCACCTCAATATAAGCAAATAAGCCCAGCTTGTGACAGCCCCAGCGCCTGGTGTTACCTACTTAGTCAGTAATAGGCTAATTGTTATTCAGCATAACTATTCCTTCTCAATTTGTATGGAATTCATTCATTTATTTTGATCGCTTTACGTGAATGAAGCAAAGCTGTTCATGTTGTTAGATAGAACTGGTTCGTGCTGTTTAATTTTTAGCTTTTAACATCAGCAAGATTGAGACTTTATAGCAAAATAATTCAGACAAAGCGTGTAGCATATGTGAGTGAAGCCTGTGGTCTCCTTCCTTCCACCCATGTTAAACACATAAGAGCATCAGCTTAGATGTTTTATGCTACAAAGCTTCAGCAGATGCTAAGGGTACATATAATTTCAAAAATCTCCAGGACTCAGAACACAAGGATCTATTGCTATGGAAACAAATCAAATTTGTATCAAAGTTGTGTAGGATCAAAAAGCTTTGCTCATAACCAGGACTACAGTTGCCTAGAATATGGAGGAAATGATGGATGTTCTAAGAGCGAGCATTAAGCTGAAGGACCTTTGGAAGGTCCCTTTCACAGACCTGCAATGTTCAGTGTCAAGAGTTGGATCTTACAGGTTGTGTCTCAATCCCCTGCCCCCAGCCAGAAAGAGCATTTTTCTCCACCATTGAAAAGCACATCTTTTTTTAAGATCTTCCATATCACACTTTACGACGTTCCTACATCATAAAGCTGTCTTGCTTATAGCAATATAAAGCAGCTGTAAAAATTATGTGCTTGTAAACAACCTTCCATACATTTGGAAGAAGTAGAGTGAGATTTGCACTCTTCTGCATGAAGGTGGAGGCTTTTCGCCCTCCTGGCAGGCCACACTATGGGGAAGAGAACACAGTGGAACTGGGAAGACCAAGCTACTCCCCTTGGCCTATGCAGGGTCACACATGTTGGATAGGGAAGCTGGAGGTTCCCCAGCCAGCTCTGCTCCATAAGCAGCCTGTGTGCCCATGCCTTTGATGGCCGAACCAAACTGAACACAGATTTCAATCTCGGAGCCAAGCCGGGTGAGGAGGGGCAGCTGCTCTGCCTGAGGCTGGGCTGGGGAGAGAGGCAGGGCTGGAAGGAGAGACAGAACACGGCGACTTCTTTTCCCAAGTGCTACTGTGGTGTGGATTGTGGTATGGGACCTGTCTTGCCTATCCTAGACTACCTCAGGTGGAGCATCCTGGTTTGCTACAGCACCTGCAGGAGCAGACTCCAGCAGGAGGGCGTAGGGCTCTTTCTTCAGGTGACTCCCAGAGGACTCACTTGTGGTCTGGATCACCAATAATTTATTCTGCTTTTATTTCTCTTTTAAATTAAATATGCATATGTAATATGCACTTTGGAGCGGGCAAGGACCCTTCTGTGGGTGCCTATGGAGTCGTGCACTCTCAGGTGTGTAATTAAGAGGTGTGTAATTGATGTACAAGGAGAAGAGATCTTAGTGTATTGCATAAAAGGCAAGGGCGAGGGGGGAAGAAGAAATAAAGAAGCCCAAACCTGGCTGTATGATGCTTGGCAATGTACTGCATTTCTTTTTCCCACCATATCAAAGTTTGCACAGGGGTAAAGCAAGAGTTCTTTCTTTCATGGGCCTTGCCTTGCCAGCAGTGTGCTCTCATTTCACATTCCATAAAACTGATCATTTCCCCACTGCCCACCTGCCTGCCCCAGCCTCCCGCTGACCCCCTCTCCTTCATCCCTTGTCCTGCCCTGCAGCACCACAGAACTTTTCGTTATTTGCACTTTAAAGGCCAACCACACAGAAAGATTAACAAAAGTTTATTAATCATGAAGTATTAAAATTGTGACAAGTGAAAGGCATCAATGCAAAGTTAAGCAAGCAAACTATCCCCAAACTTGTGACAAAGGACTCAGTGAATACCACAGAAAGAAGTCCTGTCTATTTTTTTTTTTTTGCCTGCAGTTGAAGACACCTCTCATATCTCACACGCCACATCAAAATCTATAATTCTTCATATCACATACTGAAAATGATTTTATTTATCCATTCACATTAACTTGATATAAACGTGTCCGGAAAAGTCAAGTAATATGTTTTATATTAGCTCAAACATTTATTAAGTAACCCAAAGTTCAATAAATAAGCACAGACAATAAGTTAAAACATATCACGAATCGACCAGTATGTAACAAGAATGCTTTATCTACACAAAACATCCTATTTCACATCGTTTGTTCATTCCTCCAGTGGCCCTGCCCTGCGGCGGGGTGACCGGCACATGCAGGCGGGCGGGCCGCGGGGCCGAGCCGGGCCGGGCCGAGCCAGGCCAGGCGGGGCGGGGGGCGCGGCGGCGCCTCCGCCGGCGCTGCGGAGGGACAATAGCAGCAGGAACGTAAATAAATGCGTAAATAAAGGTAGGGAGGATCGGCAACTCAACTGTCACGAAATCAAAGATCCGAAAAAGGGAAGCGCTCTTGCGCGCTTTTTTCTTCCCCCTTTTATCCCCTTTGTTTTTTACAAAAAGAAGCTTTTATTTTGTTTTCTTTTTTACCCCATCACATTCGCTGTCGCTCATTAATGCTTAATCAAAATGGATTTGATTCTCTCTGGGGTCTCTCCGTGCCTTTTCGCGAACCCGCCCGGCCGTCCCCCGACGGCGCCCTCGCAGCGGAAGGAGCCGGCGGCAGGTCGCCGCTCCTAAATAAACCATAAAAATCATTAAAACAGAAACAAAAATGCATTTCTTTGCAAAGCCAAAGCCGGGCGGGCGGGCGGCGGGAGAGCCGGGTCGTGGCGACGGAGGGAGGCCGAGCGGGGCTCGGGACGGCCGCGCGGCCTGCCGCCGCCGGGCGGGTCGGGCCTCGGGGCGCAGGGGGGCGCGGGTGATGCGCGGGGGCACAGGGGGCTTGGGGAGGGTCGGGGGTGTTTCTCGGCCCACAAACCAGTCTGTTGGTGTCTGATTTCAGATCCTGAGTCGACTCCCTGGTAAGTCGGGTGGGGGAAGGCGGGGGCGCGGGGCGAGGCGGGGGCGCGGGGCGAGGCGGCGGCGGCGGGGGCAGGGGTGGCGCGGGGCGAGGCGCCGGCCATTAGGTGAAACTCATGGAGACTGTGTGCTCTAGTGCTTTGCGGCGGAGGGAGGCGATGCTGGTTCCCCGCCACACGTCGCTGCTGTCCGGGGAGCTGCAGAGCTGGGGAGAGCCCGTCACGTTGCTGGGGCCGGGCAGGGAGGCGGGCACCATGCCGGGGAAGGCGGGCTGGTAGAGGTGGGACTGCAGCCCGGCGCCGTTGGAGCCCGCCAGGCTGTTGGAGAGGCCCATGGAGTTGGGCGGCGGGCCGGCCGCCAGGCTGCACTGGGACAGGGACTGCGCCATGGCTTGCTGCCGTCCCAGCGCCGGCGGCAGCGGCAGCTGCGACACGCCGGGCATGGCGGCGGCGGCCCAGCGCGTGTCGTTGGCGTGGAAGGAGCACAGGCTGTCCCCCATGGCGGCGGCGGCGGCGGCGGCGGCCGAGGGGAACTGCGGCAGCCCCGGCGTCGGCAGCAGCGTGCCCGGGGCGCGGAACACGTTCGTGGTCTTCTTGCGCTTCTTCCACTTGGCGCGGCGGTTCTGGAACCAGACCTGCGGGCAGCGACACGCTCCGTTAGCCACCACCACCCCCCGCTGCCGGGACCCCCGCCCCGGCTCCCGCCGCCCCCTCAGCCTCGCCCCGCCGGCCACAGTCGCTCTGCACACCCACAGCTCCACGCGCGTCCCCATCACAGGTTAACGAAACCGCTGGAACTTTTTGCAACGAAAGCGATCGATTTCCCCGTCCTGGGCAGGAGACTCCAGGAGAGGAACCTGGCCTGCCCACGGCGGGGGGTAAAAAAAAAAAAAAAAAAAAAAAAAACCAAAAACCCCCAACCAGTCTACGGCTCTGGGCCTTGCGTGGACGCGCTCCCGAGCCGCCTTCGGAGCGCGGCCGGCAGAGAGCCCAGCCTCGGGCCCGGCCAGGAAACCCTCGCTCGCACCAAACTGGCCGCATTTGGGTTTAAAAAAAACCCCAAAACATAAACCCAAACCTATAATAACAAAGCCAGAGGTGGTTTAGGTGAGTGGGTGCTCGTGGTGGCACCGTGGCAGGGATGGTTTGGTGGGTCTCCCCGCACCGCGGCGGAAAGCAACCGAGACAGTCGTGAGCCGGGAGAGAGCGCGTCCACCTGGAATCCGAGGGAGCGCAGTGCCCCATCCTGCCGGATTCCACCCTCTCAGGCTCCACGGGCGGGCTGAGAAAGGCGGACGCCAGTTAGCAGGAATGAACGGCCGTGAGGGAGCTAAATATTATATGAATAATCGAAAAATCGCGTTCAATTATGTTTTAGGGTTAATAGTCAAATTGCGGCTACAAAATCTTTTTATGTTTCATGGTTTGCTGATGGTGTAAAGAATCTCCATCAGGTCTGATCGCCTAAGTTCATAGCTACACTGCATATGCTTTTAAAATGTGAATGTTTCCAGTTGAAAACTGGTGCATGACAGATTAAAATGCAAAGAAAACCTGGGGGAGATTTTGAAAATGCACACATGACAACTCTAGAAATATATTAACCATGAGCATTTGGAAACTTTGAACTCCTTTTAAAATGCAACTAGCCTCTGAAAATTATTAATACAGCAGTGAGAATCTAATGGAGGTTGGAATCTAAAAACCTACCTTGATGATATCTGCTGTTACAGTAATATAGACATACTGTAAATGTATTTTAAAATATATAGCCCATTTAATTCCCCAGCTATAAACGGGTGAGAGAGAGTGAAAGCGATAGAAAGGGAGACAATATCACTTTTGTTTTTCTTCTTCTTTTTTTAAAATGTTCTTTTTATGTTCTTTTTTTTCCTTTTTATTTCTTTTTTTTTTTTTCTTTTAAGAAGCCGAAGCTTTATGAAGATCTCATTGGAATCCAGCAGATGATTAATGTGAAGATTTGGTAGGAAATCTGGAGAGCTGTATTAAAGCTCAGATCTCAGGTTCATTTCGATCAGCCAGCCGTGAACTCTGGGCCGAATTCATTACACTTTAATAGTGCTGGGAGAGGAAGAAAATGCAATTTCTCATTCCATTAGAAAACTAGAAAATACTCTCAGCTTGTCCCCTATTAAGATGTGGCAGGTGACGGGACCATTGTGGGGGACACGGTCAATGGAATTACAGCACATTATTTTTGTTCATATAAAATATTGGAAGGCAAGCCTGACTGTGCAGAAGTTATTTCACTGATTTAGTTTTTATGTAAATAAAATATTGAAAGTTAATTAATCCGTGCTAGAGACTAATGATTATGCTTATTATATTGCATTTGATCGCGTAATTTGCATGATTCTCGCATTGCTGCTTAATAAGCCATTCCAGGTTATAAATAATTCTGAAATTGGTTTCTAATAATGGCATGCTATAAAAAGAATGGTTTTATTACAGCAGCTTGAAAAGCAGAGCAATATCAGATGTGGAATTGGACTCTCGTTTAAGCATCAGCCAGTTTAATAATTATTTAAATGTATCATATACATTAAATACAGATCTAAAATGAGGAAAGTGGTGATTTATCCTAGCATCTAAAACCCTTAAAAACAAATACAGCCGCTATAAATTAGGCATTTGGAGCATTCCTAATCAGTGCGGAGCCCATGTACTGAAAGGAATGTGTAGGCTATCTGTTAACTATAAAGAAAACTCTAAAGTACTCGTATAAGAACATAAACTAATTATTATTTAATTTAAATTTGATCAAGGACTAGTGATACATCGGATTATGAAGTAAATATATTAAATTTTTTTTGCCTTAGATTACATAATGTTAATCATTTTGAAGTGTTAATTAAGAAGGTTATGTTGATCTGATTACTTTTTAAATTACAGAACATTATTGTAAAAAAAAAATTTAAATTGACACTCTATTAAACTGTTTTTATCAGCAGTCGCGAGCTATTAGCATTAGTTTAAGATTATGCCAAGGCCATTAAAACACTTTGTCTTTCTTTCTACGAATTTCTTTGATGTGCTGTTAGAAAATAACTATTTCCATTTTATATTTTACTTCATTTACCACACTCCTAATATTGAAATTGGTATCATTAACCTTTGGGAAACCCAATAAAGTTTAATAGACCTCGTTTTCTTTTTTTCATAGAGTCAGTTGTCCAATTATATTTTATTTGTGAATCTAATTTCTTTTTTAATTTAAACTAATTATAGTTCTGTGTAGGCTGAGTCAAATTGTTTTACTTTTTAAAAACAGACGTGGTTTTTGTGTCACATTCACGAACGGAATCTGTTTTCTTTCATAAAATGTTCATTTAGGGATTTCTCTTCACGTGTCTTTATTTAGCTGAGGATTTTAGCTGTGCTTGCCGATAGGGATTTTGTGACTGCACTGAAGTGCTTCAGCAGCAGCAGCCCCGGTGCACTGTGCTGAGCCGGGGTGCGCATCCCACAAGTGCCTCTTGTGCAGCCTGTCATTCCTCGGCATGGACTCGCCTAGAAAGTCGCTACAATAACCTTATGCACAAAAAAGCTGCGTCTGAGCAGTCTAGTGCTTTGCACCTTCTCCCCCTTTACCAAATTTCGTTTACATTTATTTGTCTAAATAGTTTCTTACTGTTTGGTGTGCATATATATATATATATGTCTATGTGTGTATATATACGTATTTTAGAGAACAAAGTGCGCCCTAGCTGATGAAGTTACTCACTACCCCCGCCGTTCCCAGACATTATAAAAGCCAGTATGGGGAAAGTCCGAGTCCAGACACAACTGGCTTTTATCGAAGTGCCTTTTTACGAGCCGGTATGCCTTCCCTCGCACCCCACCTCGGCTCTCAGGGCGGTGGGCTTTGGCGGACGCCCCTGCCCGGCGCTGCCGCGGCAGTGTGGCCATCAGCACCCTGGACAGCGGCCCCGCCGCCGCCACCGGACTCCGCTCGGGGGCAAAAGGAGTCATTCCCGGCAGGTCCGGCTCGACTCTTAGCGCCGGGCTATTGCGAGGACTGAGACCGTTCTTCTCGGGCTGTCCCTCCCCGGACTCCCTCCAGCCACGGGTGGGGCCGTGACTCCCTCCAGCCACGGGTGGGGCCGTGGCCTGAGGGAAGGTCAGCCCACGCCCCGCTCGGGACCACCGCGCTGCAGGTGGGTAGAATAGAGGAAAAGGGGACACCCCAAGGTGACACTTCTACGGAAAGGGGAGCGACTTATGTCTGATTTCAAGGCTTTCTGACCAAACTGTTGCACTCAGGGGTGGGTTATTTACCCCGCCATCGGGCTGAGGTTTGGGGCACCCACCCCGCTCCCCGTTGTGCCTGTCCTCGCCGCCGGCCGGCCGTGCAGCCGTCCGTGCGACTGGGGAAGGGCGGCAGGCACTGCGCGGGGGCGGCTTTTCCTACCTGCACCCGGGACTCGGTGAGACCGATGCGCAGGGCCAGCTCCTCCCGCATGAAGATGTCCGGGTAGTGAGTCTTGGCGAAGCTCCTCTCCAGCTCGTTGAGCTGCGCCGGCGTGAAGCGAGTGCGGTGCCGCTTCTGCTTCTGCTGACCCTGCTGCTGCCCGGCCTGGCTGGAGTTCTGGCCACCCTGCTGGCCTTGCTGCTTGTCAGCGTCTTTGGCGCTGACGGCTAGAGAGCTGGGGTTGGATCCCACCGTGGTGATGTCCTCTCCCGGCAGCAGGGTGGTCCCTTCCACCGTGTCCGAGTTGGGAGCCATGTCTCCCGGGTGTCCCCCCGGATCCGAGCCCCCGACGCCCAGCCGACACTTGACTGCCTCCCGGTGTCCCAGCAGCTCGGCCGCGTCTTTCATCCCTGCGGAAGCAAAGGGGCGGCAGTCACTCGGCTGCGGCTGAGCACAGATCCATCAGAGTCCCTCTCCAGCACACTGAACTGGAGAGAGACATCCAAGCACCGCCACAGCCTCCCCCCGCCGTTCCCGGCCGGCCGCCCGCCAGACCCGCAACCCTGCTCGGCTCCACGACACGCAGACACCCTAGCCCGGCGCGACCCGGGCGGCGGGGAGAAAACTTTACATCGAGCAGCTCCTCTTCCTGCTGAAATAACCAGTTCCCTGCCCGGCCTTCCCTTGCAAGACCAAGGGAAGGGAAGAGGAGGAGAGCAAGTTTTCACGGGTTCAACTTGGGTTTTCCAGCGGAGCTGGTAAGAGAAAGAGACGGAGAGAAAGAAATAAGGCTCGAGCCGCCCTGTTGCCGGGAGCGTTACCTCCCCGCCAGATGCGCGGGGACCTCGGTCAGTCTGGCCGATCTTTCCCCTCTCCTCCTGCCGCTTCTCTAAACAAAGTCATGAATAACCATAAATAGATAGATACAGATATTTCTCCCTTTTCTTTTTCTTTCTTTCCTTTTTTTTTTTTTTTTTTTTTTTTAAGGAAAAGGAGGGAGAAAAGCAAACGGGTGAAAGGCCACACAGAACTCCGTAAACACCATCGAGCTCATCTGTCCTAAAATAATAATCATAACAATAATAATGTGTAGGTATGTATATAAAAACTGGGGAGAGAAAAATTAAATTATCCACAACTCGCTGTAGATCTACATACACCGTAGGTCGCACTCTCTTCTTTTTTATGTTAAATCAAATTAAACTTTAATACAGTACAATTACTTTTAAAGGAATTAGCCCATTTAGAACGCATTAAGGTAAAATAAGGAACAAATTGTCAATTTCCTGCCCCAGCTTCCTCCCCGCTCGCCGCCGCAGCCGGTGCAGCCGCCGTAGGGCGGGGGGGTGCCGGGGGAAACTCACCGAGACGGGCGTCCAGGAGGTCGGCGTGAGACAGCATCGCGCACCGCTCCAGGGCGAAGGCTGTTCCCCCCCAAATTTTAGCGGCCTTAAGTTATTTAAAATAGATATAAGATATGAGATATATATATATAGATATATATATATATAGATCGTCTAAATGAAAGAAAATTCGGTGTGTGGTTAAAAAGGGGGTCTCTTGCATTATAATGTCCTTTAGAGAGACGGGGAGGTGCTTAACACTTCAATGAACCCGTGAGCAGCTCGGCGCGGGGACCAATCAGGAGGGCAGCCTGCAAATGTCAGCGCCCGGAGCGCCCCGCTCCGCCCGCCCGCCGCCCGCCCGCTGCCGCCGCCCAGGCCTCCCGCCGCCCCGGCCGGCCCGGCCCGCGCCGCGCCCGCGCTCCCTTACCCCGCTCCGCCGCCTTGCCCGCCCGCCTTCGCCTTCTCTTCTCTTCCAAACGCACATCTGCCACACTCCTCCGCTCCGGGTCGCCCCTGGTTTACCGGCTTTTATCGTTTTTAATGCCTCCTCGGAGCGCAGCCTCTCACCGATCAGTCTCCCGAGGGTCTCGCAAGCTCAGAGCCCACTGAGGGCTGCGAGCGGGGCAGACGGGTGGAGCGGGGTGGGGCAGCGCCGGCCCCGCTGGCCAGCAGTCCCGGGAACCGGGAGCGGGAGCGGCAGGGGAAACTGCAGCCAGGCTTTCACCCACACGAGCCCCGACGGCTGCGGGGCGTCCAGGAAAGAGAAACTTGCCCGAGTTCCCGCAGCGGGCCGTGCTGCACAGGCTCGCCCGGCCCCCGGGGCTGCCCGCTCGGTGCCGAGGCAGAGCGCAACGAGGGGCAAGGGAGCCCAGGACCATGCGTCCCGGCCGCCCGGGAGCTCTGCCTCCCTACCCGGGATTTGAACGCCCGTAAGCCCTATTTTTCGGGTAAAGTTTCCAAGTTCGGCTAGCCTACAAACTCAACTTAAAGCAGTAAATAAAGTTAAATGCTTTTTATTTTCCTCTTGAATATATTAAACTACTTGAACAATTTAAAGTGCTTTGCAGAAGTGAAGCGAACCATTTCTAATGTTCTGATTTTTCAAAGCCAGCCAACAACAAAGTTTAGATTAGTAATATATTTCTAACCAGAGTAATTTTCAAGATCATTAGGCATTTATGTAATTAGTGCCAAATCTATAAGCTTTTATTACGATTATTAGAGTAAAATCAGTATAAATTTGTACTAATTTACTACTGTTTAGACTTGGCTGTCAAGCCAAGAGGTTCTTATTGTAAATGATAACTGAGGAAATTAAGTGCAAAATTCTGTACCATTTCTGATCCGCTCCTAAACAATCCGTTTCAATTGTATTTGTAGCAGAACATAATGCCCTTTTAAAGTTATTTGACTTGTATTTTTATTTGCAAAACAAGAAAAATACCCTCTACGCGGGCACAATGAAAACTGATATTTACTACTTCCAACTTGATTAACATTGATTTTTAATTCAAAAGTGATGCAATTAAGATTATTCATTTAGTGCAAATAAAGCTTCCACCAAAAAGCGAGCCCAGTGAAGTCTATGTTAAATAAAACGGAGCCAATGGCTTTTTTTTCCCGCCATCCAATTGACTTACACGAAACACTGTAAATACTGCATGCGAACAGATGCAAGAGTGGTTTTGTTTGCAGCTCAGATGTGCAGGGGTTTCGGCAGAGACTGAAGGAGACAAAGGAACCGGCCGACCGATCTCTAGGGCAGTTTTGCTGCCTTTTTTTTTTCCCTCCTCCCAGCTCAGGCTACATTGATTCAATTCGGCTTTCGAGACCTCGGGATGTTGCGAAGGACCTGGGTGCTCGGGAACGGCCGCTCAGAGCAGGGAGAGAGACCCAGAGCCGGGCCACAATTTAGCCGGAGACAGAGGGAGAAAGAAAGCAGATGGAGGTGGGGTGGGAGTTTCGGGGTTATTATTTTCCCTCGACTGGATGGGTGACTACGGAGATAGCACATTTGCTGTGCTTTTTTCCTTTGAAAATTATTCTCTGTGTGCAGCTGTAGGGCAGGAGGGGAAGACCCGGCGGTGGAAACCGCTGGGAGGAGCCCCCCGGCCCGCTGCCGGGCGGCGGGACCCGCGGAGCGGAGCCGGCGGAGTCGCTGGGGAGACGGGCCGGCGGCGCGGGGGCGACGCGCAGCCTTTCGTGGCCGCGGGAGCCTGGCCGTGCCCGGGCCGGGGTGAGGCGGGCGGTCAGGGGCTGGCCGGGGCGCCAGGGGCTCCGTTTTAGCTGAATGTATCGGCACAAGTGTGCGGGCGCTCGAGGTGCCTGCAGTCGGCTTCCGCCGAGCGCGCCGCGGGCAGGGTGGCAAGGCGTGCGTGTGCATCTATTCCGTGTTGTTGTATGTTTCAGGTCGATAAATAAATGTGTAATAGTTAATGTGCAGACACATCAGAGTAATAACAATGGGATGAAATCAAAGGATTATCAATCTCTGTTAGTAACTGCTGAATAACAATGCTGCGGTGTGATTGATAGCGCGCTTCATTTTATGACTTTTCTATTGCTCTTGATTTTTATAGCAGTATAAACAAACTAAATCATTTCTTCTAAGACTTCAGATCGCAATCGTCTTAAGGGAAGGGGGGAAATCAGAGAAGGAAGTCTGCGGGAGAGAAAAGAGCGGACTGGGCTGACACGCGTGTCAGAAAGAAAATGACAATGGGGCACATGTAAAATACCCTAATCACATTCCGCTTTCGCGCACTCCTGTTTTGTCAAGTGTCCGAATTCACCTGGGCAGCGTCGGAGATGTATTTACAAGGATTTTATTCCCCGTCATCTTTCCATTTTCCCAGTGTAGCCAGAAAACTGCCAGTCAACTCCATTCCCTGTTACAATTTACGGTATTCCCCACATGATCATAGGAACTGAAGTTCCTAACAAGGAAAGGCTTTAGCACAATGGCCAAAAATCTTCAGAGTGACACGAGTGTCTTCAGAAATCACTTCAGAGCAAAGTAAAAGGATTTTCTATGACGGATCCAGTGATTTTTCCTCAATAAATAGGTTTTAGATTGTTACACACACGTAGAACTGGAACAAAGGGCAGTACCAGAAAATATATTGGTTGCCCCTAATAAAATTTATTTAGACAGTTTATTTCTCATAAAAAATAGAGATTGAATTTCGTACAGAAGCGCCTGCCAAGAGGCCAGGCACTGGGAGATCATCTCCCCCCGCACCTTCCTTTGCCTTTCTTTCCTTTTCCATCCCATCCCTTCCTTTCCCTGCCCTGCCCGGCGGAGCCCGGCGGGCCCGATCCCGGGGTCCCGGCCGGGGCCGGTTCTGCCCTCCCCTGGAGGGCCCCCCCGCCCGCGCCAGCCGATCCGCCCGAGCGAGGGCCGCGGGAGCGGGGCGTGCCGCGTCTGGGAGTAATATAACCCTAATTCTCCAGCGCTGTGACCCTGGTAAGAAAGGGTAGAGAACTTTCCAAACCCCAGAGCTCCCCCTCTCCCCTCCCCGCTAAACTCAAGCCCTGATTGAATGAGGCTGTAATATAAACAAGTGTATTTAACCAATTCTGCTCTGATTTAGAAACAGAACCTTCTTTTATCAGAATAATTATATTTGGACAGAGAAACACAGTAAAATAAGGTTAAACTGCTAAAGTCAGCAGGGTGGCTTGGCATAAATGGCTGATAAGATTTGTAATTTGATATTTTATTTATGTATTTCTTGAGCATCCATCCAGTTAAGCCGGCTGCTGTATGCAGAGCACCGTAATTGGTTTTTACATCCAACAACGCTCACAGCGTTTACCAAATGCAACTTTTGGTTGTTGGCTTGTTCGTGCGGCTTTTTTTTTTTTTTTTTAATATATTTTTTTCTTTTTATTTCCAGACAGTAGTGCTGAAATATCGGATATTATTATTCACATTCCCGCTGTTCAGTGCTGCATTGTAACATTGTTCGCTTTAATGAGAAGCGCCTCCCGCAATAATTAACGACCTCACATTTCCCTATTTTCTTGCCTGATGAAAAGAATCAATTTTAATTCATTGTAAATTACAGCTATGCTTTTGAGTGTTATTTGCTTACTTTTCCACATCGACATACCCTAAACACAAATGACAAATCAAACTATATCCTTTCGTTAGGGGTAATTTGGAGTTAAGAAATGGAAAGGCATAAACACGTGTTTTCATTTCAATCAACCCTCTCGAAAATATGACTTCTTTGGAAACGAAGGACAAGGCTGCCAGCAGCTACAGATCCCAATTTATACATTCTAGTCAGAGCTAAACGTGACGATCATC